>NC_080636.1:29660078-32432578 GCF_027579445.1 Ammospiza nelsoni | reverse complement strand
TTGGAAGCAAAAGCAGCTGCCTTGATGCATTTGACTTTATTGCAAATTCCTCAGGATGAAGATTACCTGTCAGCCTTCTGCATATATATGATGTCAGCCACAAAGCTGAAGTCCACCGACATTGTCTTCATTTAGCTGCATTTATCCCCACTTTTGCAACATTACCGACATATTTCATCACATTCTTCCACTTGCACTCACTGTTGTCTAAAAAACACAACCTATGAAAACATGGTCTGTTATTCCCTATTTTTGGTCACTGGTCTGTGCTTCACTCACCTCCTCTGCCAATTATGTCCTCTACTGAAAACGCAATTGCAACTGAGTCTGTTTGAGGAAGCTGAGGCACACAGGGAAATGCACAATCAAAGACACCTAGATCTGCCTTTCTCTACACCTGCAGTCTTCAGACAAGAGTCAGAAGGAAATAGGAGAGAATCTGACACCCACCTTACCTTTAAATAGAATTGTTTGCAAATGGAGATAGAACAATGCCAGAATTCACTGCAGGGCAGAACATCTGCCTGTATCAATGGTGGAGGGAGATGCATTTAAGGCAGAGAAAAAAAACAGTGAGAGAAGAGGAGAAACAGGGAAAAGAGCAGAAAACCAGCATGGATTCCAGAGAGGAAGCAGAGACAGTCTTCAGGAGAGATATCAAGAGGAATGAGGTCCCTGAAAGAAAGGGTGTGACAGACACCATGATACAAACAAAATCTGATGATGGAGAAAGAAGAGCAGAGTGGGAAAAGGTGGATCATGTGCCATTTACTAGAAGAGAGCTTGCAGATAGGCAAATAAGAAAGCACAGGAAAAGACCATTTACAGATAAGAAAAACCCTAGGGATAGAAAATAAGGACATAAAAGTAGGTAAAAATAAGTAGCAGAAAAGCTAATAAAGGAAAGATAAACTTCAGATGGACACGATGAGCCAGAGACAGGAAAGAACACAGAAAGAGAAATAGAAGTCACTGGCATGCATTGGTAAACCTTGTTATTTATGGTCTCCTGTCCTGCAATCCTTCCCTGACAGAGCATCTCAGATCACTGTGGCTGCTCTTCCCTCTACATTTCAGTAATACAGTCTTTTAACTGCAGAGCAGCAAGACTGCAAGATCTGATAGCCCACCAGGACGTTCACAGCTCTCTGCCATGTGTAGGAAATTGGCCCATGTGGTATATTTAGAACCATCCCTAAGAGAAAGATCTCCATCTCCTGACAAATACAGCCCAGGCAAGCAGAAACTGGTTGACTGTACTTCTCACCCTAATGAAAAGCTTTGCGCCATTTAGGGATGGACCTGGATAAGGCATGCCTGAACTACTAACTGGTGAGTGAGCTGCTGTTCAAACTGATGGCAATAAAGAGCTGCAGGTTCATTCCCAAATGCCTCAGCTTTAAAGTTCTAATAAAAACTATTCTTGGACAGTAACACAGCATTGCTCTGACCTAGTCTTTCTACCTACCTCTCTGTTCTTCACATCACCTGTCATTTTTCTCTCCTATTCCTTGTAGCTAATCTCTCCTGTGAGTAGGAGAGCCTCCTTACTATCTGGCTTTCTGCCAGACCTTTTCTGTTCTATTGAAGCTTCACAAGGTTCAAATAACATCTGAAAAAGTAGCTCTTAAAATATTCCTTTTCCTTCTCCAACTTTTGTTTCCAATTTAACATTGTGACTATAGTATTTATTTTCCAAGACTGTTGGCAGCCAATTATTGTGAATAAAGGACCCTAAAGCTAAAAAATTAAGAAACAAATGAGGCTGTATTGAGGCTGGCTGACCTACAGATCCAGCAAGGAGTGCAGCAGGGCATAGAAACCCACTGGGTACTGTGTTGGGAGGCTATGTCTGACAACTGGGCAGGAATGAAAAATCTGTGTGTGAGAGAACAGAACACTCATCTCGTGCAGTTTGGATTTGAGGAGACTACAGGGGAAAGAAGGTTATTTTTAAAGGATGGGAGGCACCTCCTACATACAGTTTGGATTTGAGAAGACAACAGGGAAAAGAAAAGTTATTTTTAGAGGATGGGAGATTGAAGGGAACATAGAGGTTTGGAAAGGTGTTTTAACTTGTAGCTGACCTCTTGTCTTAGCTTCTTATCAGATGCAGCACTGAAAGGTGACAATCACCTTTTATCCCAGTCACTCCTGTCTGTTGTCACAAACTGTCTCTGAAATCAAGCCCAGGTTGCAGCTATCAGTGTAACTCTATAAATGATACAGCAAACTAAATGGGCATAGCTAACATGTATTTGCTCTGCAGTACAGAGAAAATTACATTTACTATTAGGTATACTAATAGGTATACTATTACACCTTTGTAGGTTTGAAACACGCCCAGCTCACTTTTCTGTAGGTGACACCATACTTCCCAATCAGCATCACCAAAAAGATGCAGCTTGTAAAAAGGCTGTGTGCAAGGCAAAATAACTTTTCTGCAGAGTCATATGGCTGTCACTTTTCACCCAAGTGACTAGGTGTCAGTGATCCTTAATGAAGCTGTCAGCTGGGACAATGGCTCACACAGTATTTTAGCACTCTAATTTCCTCTTCTTACAGAACAGCAATACATAAATTTGCCAAGGCAAGTCACTTAGGATTTTCAAAAACATTTCTTATGTAGTGCTCAATTTGAAAAGATGAAGTTTGGGAGAGGGTTTAACTACAGATTTCACTGACATTAGGGTATCTATTGAACACTTTTCAAACCCCATCCTACACAATTGGCATATATAATTTATTCCGACATGTACTGTATAAGGAATGAGCACAGTATAATATTCTTTCAAATACTGAAAGAGTCAGTTCCAGTTGTCTTACTCACAAGGCAAGAGTGACAACAAAATTCCACTGTAAGAGGCAAGGGATGAAAAGCATCATCATTAAAAATAAATCAAGAAAACTGAACTGGTCTAAACTTTTCCTTCTGTGAATATACTGTGAGAGGAAAGAGGTTGCAGGCAGAAACATTGTAACCAGTGCCTTAATTCTGCCATAACATCTCCTTTCTATTTAGTGTATGCAAACAGTGTGCTACCACAATAGTTAGAAATTTGTAGATGTGCAGTAGGAGCCAAGCTACTGAGGAACTGATGTACTGATGCACTACCCTTTCTGGGTAGTTTCCCTTTTGGAAAGGGAATGAGCAATAAATGCCCCTATAACATGGCTAATTAAAGTCTGAAGTATCCATGATTAATACCAGATGCACACATACTACAGCAGGAAGATAACCATGATATGGTCTGTGGACATCTCTTATTAGGTCAGCTGATAAAACCAGAGATAACAGAACAGCTTTGAGCACATACATCTGTTCTATTGTCTCAAAAATAATGTAGAGAATTCTCCCTCTTCCAAGAGACCTTGTCTCACTAATGGCTAATATCCCTGTGCCAAATTCTTAATAACTTTTTTCTTTATTAATCCTCTTACCATCCTTGCTAATATGAAATGCCATTACAGCATAACCAGTTAGATTTCACCATTCCTGCTATGCTAAACCTCTGTATAGTTTCTCTTTGATGGGGGACAAAAGTTCCCATATTATTCTTATTGTTTATATTCCCTCAGGCTCACAAACTATCTCCTACTTCTAGTCAATGCAATTCTTTAAGTATCCCAGTTTAAGCCCAGCCAGCATGTAAGCACCACCCCAGCCCA
The DNA here is from genome assembly GCF_027579445.1 of Ammospiza nelsoni. Lineage (NCBI taxonomy): Eukaryota > Metazoa > Chordata > Aves > Passeriformes > Passerellidae > Ammospiza > Ammospiza nelsoni. The sequence continues at coordinate 32,428,909 of NC_080636.1, read as the reverse complement.
CACCACATTAGGAGGCGGAGGAGAAAAATAAAGAAAAACCTGAGAGTTGAGATAAGAACAGTTTAATAACTGAAATAAAATAAAACTAACTTAATAACAATAAAATATCATTGCAGTGAAAAGGCAGACAACAAAAAGAGAGACAGAGGAATAAACCTTGCTTGCTGACCAACGCCCAGCCTGCCCCTGACTAGCCATCAGAAGCTCTCTGACAACTTCCCCCCAGTTTATCTCCTGAGCATGACACTCCATGTCATGGAATATCCCTCTGGCCAGTTCAGGTCAGCTGTCCTGTCCATTCTCACTCACAGCTCCTTGTACACTTCCTCACTGGCAGAGCCTGGGTGATGCCTTAGGATTTTAACTTGTATATTTTTAATATATTTGTAATCCTGTAATTCTTTAGTATATAGCTTTAAACTGCATACACAGTGCTAGCTACTCTCTTCACATTTTGGTCAGACAAAACAATTAGTCTCTAGTTTGGGTATCAAGGACACCTTACTGTCTCAGGCTCCAGAAATTGTAAACAAAAGTGAGTTGAGGCAGGGAGCAAACTTGGGGTAAAATTACTTCATTGCCTAAAGCTGTAATTGGAAGATTAATCCAAATATGCAAATGGACCAAACTTATAAAAGTGTGAAAACTCGTGCCTCATTGTCCATTTTGAGTGAAGTCCCTGGGGAGGCTTTGTCTGCCTGAAATGTACCTAAAGACCCTTCAGTAAATATACCCACTTTTTATTCCCTTTGTCTGGCCTCTGTTTTTAGGTAAGCCTGAAAGGCATCAGGGAAACTGTAAAGTCCCTGACTTGAGGTAAGCACTGCTTGGCAACAACCAAACTTCAGTGCGTTATGAACATCATTCTCATTCTGAATCCAAAACACAGCAGCACACCAGCTACTAGGAAACAAATTAACTCCATCCCAGCTGAAACTAGGACATTACGTTATCCTCTGGTTAGTGTTTATGGGACTGGGAATGAACACATGAGGCTGAGTCTCCTGTACAGTTATGATCTGTCTCAGTCCTACCTGGCTGGATAATGCATGAGGGAGACAGATGACTGTGGAAAAGAGAAAACCATCACAAGCCAATGCAGTGCCAGTTTCAGTCAGGTTTAGACCTTCAAGAATACTCCTTTCCAACCAAAGTAACATCATATTTGAAGACATAGAATGCATTTAATTTATAGCTCAATGAAGTTCCAATTAAAATGTAAAGTAAGGAAATGAAACTTCAATGCCATTCTAATGACAAATCATAGATTTCCTAAATGCTTCTTTTAACTTCTCTTTCTGTAGACATTACTTATAGATGAACGGGTACAAAAAAAAAAAAAAAAAAAAAAAGAAGCAAGATTTTTCCTTTCCTAAGAGAAGATGGGTGAGAAAGGTCCAGGGAAGTTAAAAACACTCTGAAATTATGTCTAAATTGAGACACCTAGGTGCAGGTCCAGACTCCTGGCTTGGCTGGGTACTGAGGTTACATCATATGTCAATAGTCTATCAATGCATCTCCTTCCTGCACACTGTGCTGTCAGCAGGAAGACCAGAAAGGAACCACAATATATTCCAGGCTCACACTTCACATGGAGAAACTGGAACTGTGACTCCAGGGCATGCTGAAACTCCTGCAAACTCTGTGATTTAGACGTGGCTTCAACTTACCTCAACGGAGGCTGCTTGATTTCTCTCCAGGTAAACTAGATGCCAAAACTCAGTTGAGAAGGAGCCCCCTCTCCACGTGTAGGCAGGCACACTCACAAGAATAACTCTGCAGGAGTGTGTGGTGGCTGTCTCTGGTCAGGTCCTCTCAGCCCATTAAGCAACAGAGCTTCAAGGACACAAATCAACTTGGCTACTGCAGATACATTCCTACCCTGCTGGTAGAACAGGCCCCTGCCCACCCTGAAGGGGAGAGCAGCCAATGGAAGCCAATGGAAGAAATCAGCAAGATGGTAGAAACAGCAGAGAGAAAACACTACATCCTAATCACAGCCTGCTCCCCACTGCACACTGCTCCAGTGGCTTCCTTGCTGAAGGAACTGACTGTAACTAGTGGTGGTTACAAAGAGAGGAGTCTGCACTGGAGGAGTGAAGTTGATCCTGGGAAAGGTATGGGAGAGAGTTATTTTCCCTATGAAACTGTAACTGATCTCCCTGTGTTTAGTTCAACCCACGAACTTTCTCTTTCCTATTCCTCCTACTTTCTCCTGGCATCCCACTGAGTGAGTGAGTGGTTGGATGAGAGTTTGGCTGCTGGCTGGGGCCAACCCATTTCATACAGCTGGGAATCTGAGACAGTGCCTGCAAGCAAGATTTGGGTTTATGGGAGGAAAAATGGGGGAGTGGCTGATGAAAGTGAAAATTAAATCTCAGTCCTACATTGCGTTCCCAGTTACATTCTAGTTTTGCACTAAACAAAATTGCTCCATATTAATATACAAGCAATCCAAGAGAAGCATCTGGCCTCTGGTTGTCATGATAAGACAAATGAAGGATTGCTAACTAAGCCATGCTATGAAGCCTATGGACACTCCCACTTAACCTGGGAAAAATTAGTTAATATATATAGTGCTATATAATTATTTGTTTGGATCACATTCAAGTACAGAATTATGCCACTGAAGGTCAAAAGATTCCTGTATAAACATTAACTACTTCTACACAACAGGTGTAAACTTGATTATGGTCTTTGAAATTGCAAGATTTAGTGAATTCTGAAGGTTGACTTCAGTCAAAAAAAGGTGCTATAAAGAAAGCATTTCACCAGTGAATGATCAGGTTCTATGCTGTCTATTGTGACAAAAGCCAGGCCATAACCTTAGTACCTAAAACCCCCTCCTCTCTTATTCTGAGTTTCTGATCTAACAGATTAATCTCTTTTTCCTGCAATTAAGATAGAGCACAGCTGAGTGCACAGCAAGAGGAAGGAGGTAGGGTCCAGTGTTGTGCATCTCTGTGTGTTTTATTTTTTATTCTTTCGATTTCTCAAAGGTTCGTGAGCTTTACCAGATGGCCTTTATCCTGTGTCTCTCCTCTTTACACCCTTACCATAGGACAATCAGAGAACACTCCTGGAGCTAAGACATGCCCCAGAAAATCATGCCCTACTGAACCCACAATAACCACTACCCAGTCAGAGTGCTATACTAAAGTAAAGAAATTGAGTGGAGGCATTGGCATAAAAGTAAGTGAGGAACAAGAGCCTGCCCAAACTCATTCAAGGGTTATTTGGAACACGTTTGGAGACCGCCTTGGAGAAGGCAGATTCAGAAGATCACTTATATCTCATTAATCCAAAGTCATCTCCAACTGCCTCATGTGCAAATGTGTGGACAGATGAATTCAGCCCCAAAGCTTCCTGAAGCAGGAAGACAAGGACAGAGGAAAAGAAAGAGTGAAGATGATTGACTGGAATGGGAAGGAAGATGCAATCTCATCAGGCCTGCAGTACTTAGCTGGTTTGCCACCCGAAATTCAGGAAGGTACCCCACATGGTTTCGGTACAGTGAACTCAGACTTCTAACTACCCTTGTGTGTGTGCAAACTAGATATACCCTTATCTACTAAATAACTCAGGACAGATAACTGAGCAGTCTAACCTCTATGTGCACATACAAATGTGTGAGAAAGTGCTCGAATTTCTTCTCTGGATTTCATGGGGAGAATGTCTTTCTCCAGTCCCAGATTCCACAAGTCTTTCATACATCCCAGAAATTATACTGGCTTCTGTCCTGTTATTGGCACGACAGCTTTGGGGATAGAGTTTTGATTTTTGGGTAACAATAGAATATCTTTATCTGGTCCAGTACTTTTTATTTTAATTAAACTAATTCACAGCTAGGCCTTGGAGGGGGTGTAGAGCTTCTATTAACAAATATCAGCATCTCAGAAGTATTTCAGACTATATATAGGGCATGTAAATGCTTCAAGTTCTCAAAGATATACTGAGTACATTTATTACCATTTTCTGGAAATAACTAGCTTCTATTTAGAAGTCTGACATATTTCCCAGCCTTCAGAAAACACAAAGGTTTGTTATATAACTTTGAAGTCTTTCTTCTAAAATATGTAAATAGCACGTAAAAAGCAACTAAATTACAAACAGCATACATCCACGACATCAGCTAATTTTAAATGTAAACAGCACATTCTGTGCAAGAAATATGTTATAAAGGAGCACAGTTAAGAAATGAGATTCAGTCTGGAAATGTTATGTGAGCCTTTTTGATTAAAAATAATTCTACTCACAAATGAGAAATAAAATGCATACGCTGCATACCAGGAATCAAACCTGAGCATGAACTGGGGGTATTTGACATTTCCATCTTCATCAAGGGGGATTCTGTCAAGTAGCAGCTCAAACTCTTCATCAGTAATCTCCACACCAAACCTGAAACAAACAGGAGTTAGCAGCACTTGCTTGCGGAGTTCACATTTGGGTCAACAGTACCCACAATATCCTGAGCATATGGCTGCCATTAACTCTTTGTTACTGCTTGGGCCCTCAAGATCAAGAGCACCACGTGAATATCAGAGGTTAATCAGGGTTTTGATCGCTTCAGCTTTCTCAAAGAAAGAAATTCTACCCTAGAATCCCGGCATTGGTGGGGCACAGAAATAGAAATACTAGCATATTGAACTGTGTGCAATTGTCTTCTATAAGAAGTTATTCATTACACTAAAACACTGGTATTGCTTTAACTAGTTAACTCTGAAAAGCTTTTCATTTGGACTGTTTAGCATGAAAGAAAATGTAGAGAAAAACTGTCTTTTTGGGAAACAGCTTCTTAGTGCTTTTGGAAAGCATTTCATAATGGCTTTAAAGACATTTTACATACAAATATTTAAAAGTGGCAGTGTTTATTCATCAGCAAGAAAGTGTTTTCACCTCTTCAGAACAATCAAAACATAATCCTTGAAATACTGGCATAAACAGGAATGACTTCAGCAATAATGAAGAACAAGGCACTCATTCATCATTTTGCAAAGCTGATAAACTCAGCTGACTTTTGGAGGGATATATTTTCTTTTTGACAAGGCAATTGAAATGTATAGAAAAAAAGTATTTATTTGTTGTTTTAGTTTCATCATCATGCTTTCCCATTTTACATAACGCAAGAAACCTTCCTGTGAGAGTGTAATTTGTCCTTAACTCCTCTTGGGGATTTCTGATTCAGAGGATTGGCACATGGAGAACAGCTCATTCTGTAGGATACTTTACTCTGCTTTATTTCTGAGGAAGTCTGCTGAGGAGGGCAGATACAACTGCTTTTGGATTTGCCCTCAGCTGACAGTATCTTATTTTACTAGCTTTCAACTTCACTGTCTGCAGACTCACTTATTATTTAGACACGTGCAATTAGAGAAGCTTTAGTTCAGCCAACACATATAAACCCACACAGAAATAATGCACACCTGCAGCATTTTTTACCTGTCGAAGAACATAAAACCTAATCTGGTCAGACAATGTTAGTGAGAACAATTTTCCAAGAATCCATAGCTATTTCAGGGTTACACCATTGCACAGGCCATTTGAAGACTAGCTATTTGCACATGTGATCAATGGGTAAAATCTATTTGCTTACATGATCAGTTAAACAAAATCTCAGATTGTTGCTATCTCCTAATCCTTCCCTTCATCACTTGCATCAAGGGGCATCATAACAGAAAGGAATTTAGGTTGTATATAAGGCATGAACAGTAGGAATCTATGTTGAAAACCAAGAAGTTAGGTAAATTGGCCCACTTCTAGCTCTGAAACTAGAGCAGATAGACTGTCTAGTCACTGTATTACTTCTCTCTATACACACTTGTCTGTGTGTAACCATAAAAAGGTTCTACATAAAGTAATACATGAGATCCACTGAAGAAAAAGAATAGAACTTACTGCAACATTTCAAGAAAATGCCTTTTCATATTCATCATTAGTGCCTATAAAAAGGAAGGGAAGCAACAAAGCCACAAACTGTTCAAAAAGCAAAATCAAGCTCTTTGAACAGTGTTCTGGATTTAAAGACAAAGAATTGCTGTGGTCTAAAGAATGGGAATAAGGAGAGGAACATAGGCTCATAAGATTTGAAGTTTGTCTTAATTTTTATTACCCAATTTGTCCTCTCTTAGAGTAAGACTACAAAATTCCAAAGGGAGACCCTATTTCTCTCACAATGTCATTTGCCTCACAACAACAATTTTTGTAAAGCATAGAAGCAGACAAGAAACAATATTTGAATCAGTCATTAGATTCAGTTATCTCCAGGCTCTGGCTTATACTAGTTTTTCCTCACCATAGAAAAAGATATGTCCTCTTATAGAAGTTCCAATATAAGTCTATGAAAAAAACCACAGAAACTGTAATTTTTAAATTTCTTTTTTTTTGTAAGCAAAAGAGATTCTTGATGCTAAATGAGAGAAAAATCTTCACTTCTGGTAACCAAATGAAAAAAACCCCAAACAACAAAGTGCCTTAACCTGTAAATGAGTAAGAATTTTCTTGGTGTTGGACCCAATATGACCACGATATGTTACTGAGAATAGTTCTTATTAACCTATAGAGGTTCAGTATAGCTCTGAGTAGCTGCTCATTCAATTTCACTTAAGGAAGTAATAATGATAATTCATTACTAGCTGGTAGCCTGAACTAGAGAGGCAGGTCTCTAACCTGTAGTGAACCAGGCCCCTGAACCAATCACAACAAGGGCTTCTGATCAGACTGCTTTCATAAGACGAAAAAACTGCTCTCCATATCCAGCCACATTAGGAGACCACAAAATAAAAGGTTTATCTATGTTTAATGCTCAAGAAAGTTAATGCACTGTAAACTACCAATATGGATAAATTTATACTCACTTCCTCTTTCCTGTAAATAATTTCTCATTCCCAGCATTAGCCTATAACTGTGATCTGTAATACTCAAGCAGGACAGCTGATCTGTGAAACTCCAGTCATGCACTTGACACTGTATAATAGATTTTATGAGGAAAATACTACAATCATTTAAAAATCTAATCAAATAATTTCTATAAGGAGGGTGGGTTAGAATCAAGTTCTCTTCAACACTTTGCTGTTCATCAGCCTTCAAATAGTTATAACTGAAGCATTGCCACTGACACACAACCCATCCCTGAAAGTGGCTGGGGAAAACAGCAGCCTGGAAAGAACTCAGTTTTTGGGGTGCCACATTCCTTCTTACAAGATGCCAGAAGAAATTTTAGTGTGGAAGGTCCCCAAGCTTCCCAAATGCATCCAGGAGACAGAAGCTGATCCTGAAGGTGTGGTCTGAAGAATGTCTGTATGTATTTACGTTTTTTTTAGGGTGGTCAATCCTACTGATATAGGAGAGGAATCAATGAACGGTCCTTGAGGGTTTTCTCTCCCTGCCATATACTGTGTCTGCAGGTCAGAAAATACATAGGCTGGCCTAAGCTAGTGAAGCTGGGGGAAGGGAGGAACAAGGCTGCACCAACTTTGCATACTGACATTTTCTCCATTATTAAAATTCCAAAGACCTATTTTACATTACTGATCTCGGGATTTCTGGAAACATGCTGTGACTACATTACATCCATCGTGCTCACTGGGGTGGAAACTGAAAAAGCATTGAATGAAGAGAGTGTATGGCCTATACCATTTGTTATCCCAAACACTGATATTATACCTCTCATTCTGAACTTCCCCTCAAGCTTTACAAACACTTCCATGATGTACAAAAGCAGTAAACAGGAGAATCAAGTGTTCCTGCACTCAAATGCAGCCACCTGAAACTAAGCAATGATTTAATCAAACAACAACAGCACACAACAGATGAATCACTGAGTTCTCCGGGGCACATTTTCAAAAGCAGGTGCAATAGGCAGGGCTTGAGAAAAAGATATCTATTAACTGGAGGGTTAAGCCTATTTAGACAGAAGCTGATGCAAAACACAAGGGACTGGTTAACAGCGAAGTTGAGAGAAAATGCTTTGGCAAGAAGCCCAGAACTCTGGCAGAGTGAACACCTGCAAAAAGTCACATGTGGTTTATTGTACCAATACCTATATTTGCACATGCAAACTAAGAAATTGTTATTCCCATTTTATCCTATGTTTAATATCGGCAATATCCCCAAATAGAAGTTCTTACCTCTCATATCTTACATCCAGGAGGCAGAGTAAGTTAAGGTACATTGGCTAATTCAGCAACTGTTTCAGTCAGTTACTGAAGTGTCTTTTTATTATCTACAAAGACACTACTACTGGGTACCTATGCAACAGCATGCTTTTAAAAGGTCATTATTGGAAAAGAGAAGATGCAAAAACATGTCCTCTATAAGAAAGCAACTGGGAAGAAGCACAGAAAGCAGAGGTGAAGAACTTAATAGGTGTCAAGACTAGCATGCTACAGGAGCAGAGATGGCAAGGCAAATAAGATTGCAGACCATGTCAGAGGGATAAGCAGTCTCAGACTGATGGGCATGTGAAGCAAGAATGAGGCATTTATAGTGATCTGATTGTAAAAAGAAGTAAGTGGGAGCAATTTTCAAACAGGGCATGATATACCCAGAAAGATAAGGTAAGGGTTTATTCCAGCAGTGTGACCTCAGATCTGTCCCAGGAACGAGGGCATAGCAGAGATACTTGCAGTTGATGAGAAACCACAGCAATGGCGGGGTGCACAACCCCACAGTTCCCATGCACAAACACATGCACAGGAACCCTGGTTCCTGCTGGCAGGCAGAGCATGAATTAACTACATGTTGCATTTGCTTACAAAAAACATGGCCTCTGTCAGTACCTCTTGTGCATTTTCTAAGGGATCACCTGGTATTTCACCTGTGAAAGCAACATTAACAAGTCAGTGTCACAAAGGAACCAGAAGCAATCTCTCCCATCTGGCAATTTTTAAGGAATCAGCAACGATTTGGGCAAGTACTTAAACATTTATAAAAAGCGATTTTAACAATGGACTTAAAAAAACTGGAATTATATCATATTGGCATAAATCACCAGTTCCACTTCCCTCCAGAAAACCTTTCTTTTTCCACCTCTCATGACATAAACACTGAAAGTATTGGTGAGCCCATATCTGTGGTATTAGATTTCTATTTGGCACTTCAATCCTCTCATAGATATCAAGGAAAACACCAAATGTAACTCACTGGTCTTCACCTGTCAGGCAACTTTCTTGAAGGGGAGACACCTCATATATAAAAACCAGGCTTGGAAAGCTGAACCACTGCAATCTCAGCGTAAAACAGTGGCTGGGAAAACTGACATGCAAGATTTAGAGGCAGGGAAAGGAAAATTAACCAGTTTGTTATTAATTCTTTGCTTATATACTGTTGCCCCTCTGGTTTGTAATGCTTCTAATAACCAGCTACTGCAATTCATCTCCAAGTCATGATTAGTTCCTGATATTGCAACAATATCTCTCTTGTAGGACATTTTTCCAACTAATCTCCAACATTTAACATTAAGCAGGCCTCTCCATTCTTGGCATTTATACTTACATACTGGAATGCTGTTTCAGAGCATGTTTAGTTCAAAAGTCAGATCCTTCAGCCCCTTAGGCAAGCAGCAGTACAACACAAATGTTCTCCCATTTAATCACAATCTCTCCATCAAAGCATCAGCCAGGATGATGCATACTTCAGCAGCAAGGCAGGGCTTAACCTACTGCTCCAGACAACATGGTGCTCCTATAGCCATGTCTTATCCTCCCATTCAGACCCAGCCAGGAGGTAACAATCTGCCAGGGTTGTTGGATCATGTCACAGGCTATTCAGAGCCTGATCTCCTAACTTGAGTGAGTTAGTTAAATGTCTTCCAAAATTTGGCCTGATAGTCTCTTGTTATTTAAATACAATCAAAGCAACAAAAATTTGTTCCATGAGGGCAGTGTGAAAAGGAAAGGTAGCACTAGGAGTGCCTGTCTCCCTTTTGTTTCCCTATAAAAGCCAAAGAGGTCAGTAAGCACACAGCAGAACCAGGGTGTTGATGGGAGGGGACAGAGTTTGGCCAGGGGGTTAACACAGACCACAATGCTTCAGGCTCTGGATCACTGGCAAGCCAAGATCCCCAGTGATCACTATCACTGCAGCTCTTATCCACCCTGTCACTAACACCTCAAGGAAAAGGCTCTCGTGTTGCTAATGTAAAAACCAAGAAGCAGAGAGAAAATAGTCCCCCTGTTATAATCCCCATATACATTGCAAGAAACTGTAAGCAAGTCCATACCATGCCAAACTGGATATTATTAAGGGCTAGCAATGCAGCATGTGGCATGAGTATTTTGTTGTATTGGCCAGTGTGTTGTGTGTCTTGCCCTCCTGTATCTTGGACTCTTCTATTCCTTATATACATTAACCAGGTTTCTCAGCATGCCTGGATGAGTTCTGTCATCCCCAACACCTGTGCCCTTCACAAACTGATGGACTTTATAGTTACTGACATCTGCCTGCCATAGAAGGGCCAAGGGATGCATTGTCCTGTGTCACACAATGGTAGGAAATAAAACCAGGTGTCATGAACTCTCATGCCATGCCTCTTAAACCACCCCTTAATACAACACCTTTCTACCCTTACCAAAGGAATCCCCCAGATCCCAGCTCCATGTGTCTTCCCCTCAGGCAAAGCTATTTCAATGATACCATATGTTTTTTGTGTTCCTGTAAAACTCACACTTAGAGGAGGCTTAAGCTAAGCAGTGGTTAAAAGGCTGCAAGCTGTCACCACCTATTGATACTAAATGTGCCACAGCAGCATCTCCCTTGCTGCTGAGTTAGTAGTAGAAACAACAGGAAGTGGGAGAAAATTGAAAGGGAAAAAAGTAATTGTGCTAGACTACTAAATACCCTTCCATAGTAAAACAGACACCCATAACAGCATTGTAAGGATCTGCTGCTGCTGCAAGAATTTCTTATCAGTTATGGGAAGCACAAGGCCTTTGCACCTCCTTACCATTGCTTCAACAGCAGGTAAAAAGTGGAAAAATATCTTGAGAGGCCTCATGGAGATTTTGCCAGAACATCTGATCAAGCATTATCAGAGTTCTCTTTCTTTGGGTGCTAAGCTCAGAGACGGTGTCATAAAGAAGGAACACCATTCAGGACTATAAAGCATGGGTGAAAAATCCAGGCTGAGTAACAGGCTACTAGACAAAATAAAGGATTATTTCTCACTGAAACAGTCTTCTTTCAGAAGCAGATTCCAAATCCAAGAACTGCAGTGTTTGGTATCTGGGGGGTACAAAAGCTGCCAGCTCTGAAGTTCAAACACATGGAAATGTTACAGCAGATTTCTGAAGTGAAATGTAGACACAGCAAAAGGAAGACATTCAGACAGTGAAGGTGGCAAAAGAGAGTTTTTATTATTTAAAAACCAAACCAAAACAAACAAAAAAGGCCTTATATTTAAAAGAAGAAGAGCTTTTTACCCACACAGGATGTTTTCTCTCAAAAAGGGCTTTAAAAATAACTTGGAGGAATTTTTGCTATAGCAAGCCAGAAATCTTACATTATATGGAATAAAGCAGTTGCTTCTCCATTCATTTTAACTGAGGCTGCCTGGGCAATTCCACCAGGCACCTCTCAGCAAGAAGCAGTGTACCAGCTGCAGCTCTGCCAGCACAGCCTGCTCTCCTCACAGCTGGAATCTGCATACTGCAGCTGCTCCTGCATGCCCACAAGGATGCTAAAAATATAGCATCTCCTACTGGAGCACAAGAGATACCTCATGTCTGATACCCTGGAAAAACTCATGTTCAGCTCCAGTTCAGATATGATTAGAAGTCCACCAGTTAGGTCACCCTGCTCTGACTCTGCCCTTGGGAGCAGATAAGCCAGATAAAAAGACTAAGTGAAAGCCTAGTAGTGTAGGAATAGTATGTGTGCAATGCAGGTAGCCTCAAAAGAGAGATACTCTTGTATAACAGACTAGGAATACCTTTCTTCCTGTGAAAACAAATGCAGACTGTTGCAAACTGAATGTGGGCAAAACTTGGCAAAAAAATTTACTGTATTTCATTATAGCTAAAGGAGCCAAGTCATGATTCAACAGGATTAAGTGTCATTTGTAACAAAGCTTAGCCAGTGGCAAGTACTACAAGTAAGTAACTTCTGAAACTGTGATTAAAAAACTGCACAATATGTCACACCATACACCACCTGAAAATATATTTTGCACAAGTTGAAGGACTTTGCACAAGTGTCCTGTCTGAAACAGCTTTTCACAAAATATTTGTTTCCTTGAACTTATACTTTTCATTTTGTCAACCACATTCCTCTTATAATTTAATTAATTTAAAATATTTTTCACTTTAAAAAAAATAAAGTATAAAAAGTATTCCAGAAAAAAAAAGATCAATCCATTTCAAACACCACAAAATATAAACTTGAAAATGCTGTCATTTTTGTTAAATAGTCCACTTAGTTTTGAGGACCTTTGTTAAAAGGATCATATATCCTGATAAAGTCAATGTGAACTTGTCATTATACTTATTAAATGAGTCCACTAATTTAAAAATTAGCTATTTATCTACTAAAAAGATAAAAATTCAAAATTTTGAAAATTTCCCTACAAGTTTTCTAGATGTGTTAGTAAAGAAGTGTAATGCCACAAAAACCATGACAAAGCACCCAGTTTGGTGAATCTTTTACCTTCACCCCTCAATAGCTCACAGACTTGGTGATGTGGACCTGCTCTTAGTGCGGTCATTTCAATTTAGCAAGGTTCAGAATAGAGGGGTGTTACACACAACTTCCCCAGATACAGATTTATATTTGGGATAGTAAATGTGCACAAATTCCTCATATTAATGTTCTGAATACTGTAACAATTCTACTTTAAACATAAATATGCCTATGGTTTCTTAGCACCATTACACAAGTTTCATTCAGTTGAATTTATTAGATGAAGACCTAATCCAAGATGAAATTGGTGTGAAAGAGTGAAAATTAAAGTCCTTAACTTTTCTAAATGCTAACTGGATCCTCCACCTGCAGCAAACTGACAGTCTGAACTATTTAAAGCCAGATTCCAAGGGCACAACTTGGCTAGTCTCCTCTTTTGAATTCACTTCAAGGACTGGGTACTTCAGAACTTGGCACAGTAAAAACAGCACGTGCACAAGGGGCAGAGACTTCTCCAACATATTTACTAACATATGGTTTAATTGTGGTTAAATCCAGTTTTTCTTAATTATTTTCTTGTGTCAAGCTTGGTGGACTTCAATTAGGTCTCTGTTTTACTGGGGGAAATTTAAAAATGCACGTTAGTACTGTCAAAGGGCCATAACATAACTGGAGATCTCTCCAGAGCTGTAGGCACTCCTCACTCCAGCAAAACTCTTGATAATCTCAATAAGAGGTTTGGACACTGAGAGCAAATTAGTGTCCAACAGAGCCTAGTGCTTCCTTCATCCAAAGGGCACTCTGCCATCTAGTGGCCAGGACATTGCAAAAATACCACTCTGCTTTTTCAGCAGAGGGGCTTTATAGAGAAACCCTCCCACATATGTTAGACGTATTCCAGATTTAAAGAAAAAAAAAGTTAAAAAACATGGTAATACTCCATATCTATTCTAATGATCTGTGTAGAAATCCCCTAAGAAAAAACACATGAAGTTAAACATTAATCTTCTCTGTCTCTCACTGGCATACATAATGTATATGAGTGAATTTTATCTCTAATTCTATACCATACATTAAATATTATGTTTCTTTTTCTAGTTAACTGCTAATGAGAGATCCATGCATCATAGCTCCAGAGAACCAAGTCATTGGATCCTTTTTTGCATATAGAGTTTTCTCTAGCTAAATGCTCTGAAGCTGAAGTAGGAGCTCCATACCTCATAGTGAGAGCAGGCATTTAGAGGTGGGGGAGATTAGTTACGGGGGACCTAAGAATGAAGAAGTAAAACCACTGTATAGCAACCACACAGCTATGTCACAAACTGACACATCTATTCAGAAAGGTCACTTCTATCACTTTTCCCAGCTCCCTGCCTACGAAACAGCTTTGACTCACTATTGAGGATATACTGAAAACTCAGTTTTTGTAAGAGTGCACAATTGCTAGTGCAGACGTGAGAGGAGATGGGGAACATATGATAGGAAGGGAGAAAGAGTTGAGCTGTCATTGGGTCATCAGGATCCTTATGCCATCCACGAAACTCTCCTGATCTCCAATGAATTAGTGTAAAGAAGCTGTGTTCTACCATGTCTGGCTGGAATTGAGTTAACTTCATGAAAGCCCATATGTGTTTTGGATTTGTGACTAAAACAGTGTTGTTGATAACACACCAGTCTTGTGGCTATTGCTAAACAGTGCTTGCACAGCACAGCATGGAGGCTTTCTCTCTTTCTCACGCTGAACCCCTCCAGTGAATAGGCTGGGGAGGGCAGGCACAAGAATCATAGAATAGTTTGGGTTGGAAGAGGCTTAAAGATCCTCTAGTTCCAACCTCCCTGGCATGGGCAGGGACACCTGCCTCAATTCTAGATTGCTTAAAGCCCCTCCAACTTGGCCTTGAACAGTCCCAGGGATGGTGGAATCCACAATTTCTCTAGGCAACCTCTGCCAGTGCCTCACCACCCTCACAGAAATGAATTTCTTCCCAATATCTAATGTAAACCTGCTCTTTTTCAATTTAAAGCTATTATATCTTGTTCTCTCAAGAAAATGGGAGGGAACAGTGCCAGAACAGCTGACTCAAATGGGCCAAAGGATTATTCCATACCATGTCATGCTCAGTGTTAAAAATTGGGTGTGGGACTTTCTCCCAAGGTACAGCCATTGTAGCTGTTGCTCAGAGACAGCCTGTGGAAGGTGGTGAATGATCAGTTTTGCATCCTTTTGCATTTTTTCTTTCACTTAATAAAATCCTTGCTTGAACCCAAGTGTTTTATAGCTTTTGCTCTTCCTGTTCTCTCCCCTGTCCTGCCTGGGAATGACTGAGGGGCTGTGTGGATATTTAGATGCTGATCAGGGCTAACCCATCACATCCATCCAAGCAGCTTATCACAGGAGACACCAGACAGACATTTCAGACAGTCCACTGCCTGCTCTACTGATAATGCACCAGCGTACTAAAAAGGCACCTGCAAGACAAGCAGGTCTTTAAATACATCCAAAGGAAAAGTGAGGTAGAAGGAAGCAATGAAGAATTATAGCTACTGATGACAACCAAGACAGCTGTTATTTCCTTGTTGAAATGGACCGTAGGAGTTGCAGCAGAGCCTTCTGTTCCCAGCCTGGAATAAGCAATGCAAAAAAAAAGAAATCTATTTCCAGAGGTGAACCCAGAAGAAAGCTCTCTGTGAACACCAGTTTTTAAGTTGTGTGACAGGACAGCTTCACATCCCACAGTCTTGAAGAGACTTCAGTTATATCTGTGGTAGCAGGAAGTGCTACCTGTTACTTTCAACTCATAGTGACTCCCCTCTGCTCAGGACAACACCCAGAAGTGTCCACTAGTGAAGTGGGTGACATGCCTAAAGAATCTCACTCAGTGTGAGCCATCTGCAGGCATACCTGGCTACAAAAACCGGAAGATGGGTGCAGCTGGACTTCCAGCTGAAAGGATTAAGAGGATCCTGATGTAAAGCTATCTGTTGCTGTGAAAACACTGACAGCAATAACACCTTCCATATCTGAAAAAAATGCAACTGACAGGAAAGTCAGCTGAAAAAGAAGAAAATTTGTGCTGAAGCAATATCGACTGGTGACTAATAACCACCATGAAGCTGATGTCTCCACACGTTCAGACAGACTGCAATCAAAGCATAATGAGGAGCTGTCAAACTCATTCCTGCAGTGTTGAGAGCTCCCTCTTAGAGACAGATGGCAGAAACTGCTCTCTGAACTCAGAATGAAGCACAAACAAAACATGGTAATGCAATATTCCCCTTAAGCGTACAGGATATTTGAAGTTACAGCTATGACATCATCCTGAACAAAGGACAAGAATCTCCAGCATGACTGAACTAAGAATAATGAAAAGATTTTCAGGCTTTTAGTCTTCAGGTCATCAGTATGTTGGGCACACTGAGGGTAGCAAGGTAGCAGAGGATTGTTCATTTATGGTTTGAAAATGAAAAATTGACTGGAAAAAACCATTATTTCCCTGCCCCTTAAATAATCCAGTTATTTAACATAGTTTCCCTTATACAGAAACATAAATGCCCTGAATGCATTCAGCTGTAGGCACTATGAAAAAGGGTGCTGAAGGAAACACTCCTAGGAAGTTAAAATTCTATGTCCCCACAGAGAGATGGTTTTGGATAAAGAAAATCGTTCTTACCAGTGTTCAAGTGCTTTCTGAAATTTCTGCCCATGATTCATCTTTCTCTTTTTGTCAGTTATTCCTGAGAAAAATCTTAAAAAGACAAAACAATACTAAGAAAGCATACATTCATACACATTGAAAACAAATGAGGTCTAGGTTAGTGAAAAGATTTAACGACTTTAACCAGAGTCCACCTTCCACTTGGAGAAAGGGTCCAATTCCATTTCAAGAAAGTTACCCACCCTACATCGTAAGTGAAAATTTTCTCCCTTCCCCGTCCTGGCATACAAGTTCAGCCTACACTGTTCAGGAACAGCACAGGACTTAATGGAGTTTACAAAAATACTGCATTATATAAACAACATATCAGAGATCTCAAACAACCAACTGAGCACAGTAGGGAATTATTTAGGACACTTTGCTGGCATATATGAAAATGAAAAAATTATTTCTGAACTGGTCCTCTGTGGCCAGTACTCCTCCAGAACAAAGCACTGAGAAACACACAAGTCCAGGTGAGAAGCATAAAAAAAAAAAAAAAAAAAAAAGCCAGAGCAAAGACTAAGAATTTCTCCATTTGTCACTCCTTGTGGTTAGTGTGCCTCTGTAAGGGACTGAGAGCACTCTGGTGGAAGAGGGTCTGCGCAGCTACTGAAAGTAACAAGAAACAAACAAAAAAAAAGAGATCAATCCACCCTGGTATCCAAATACCTGGGAACCATAAAAGCCACCTAATAAAAGAAGGATGATGGTCTTTGCAAGTCTCTGCAATTGTCCCTTCCTGAAATGAACTTAGTGATGCTGCCACTTTCCAAGCAATGGAGCCCACAAATTCTCAGCAAATCTTTCACTGCAGGACTGGTGCAGGCTGGAATTTACCTGTTCCAATGCAGATATTCACAGAGCCTTTATCGACATGTCAACTCCCTAACTATAAAATGAAGAACACACAAATTTAATGCTTGATTTCTTGACACATCTCAGAAGGTGCTCACATGGTAGCATCAAATTGTGGATCCCTCTCTTCTATCACAGATAATTTTTCTGTGTTTCAACTTTCACAGACTTCTTTGACTTCTGCAACTTCAGCAGTTTACACTCACAAAGGAGTCACAAATTAAATGAAATAAATATGGACAAGAGTGAAATAAAATCAGGGTGAATCAAATTTGCCAACTTTGCTTCAACTGCAGTCACACCAGATGGTGGACTGATTGTCCCATCTCCCATTTCCTTGTGAAATCTATGAAAGAAAAGACACAATCAAATTTTACCTGTTCCCACTTTTTCCAAGCCATATCCTCAAGTTCTGAGACTACAAGTAAAACTGATCTGTTTATCTTCCATTAGAATTGTTTTCTGCTGTAAATGTTAATGTGATGGAATCAAACACCAACCAACCAAACACCTGGGCTCTGTAGAAAGCAACATGATCACTTCTACTCAACAAGGTCCTCCTGCCAACTTGGCTGAGCTCTGAATACTGCTTGCACAAATCAGCATCCCAGGCAAACAATGTCTTGCTCTTCTGCTATTGGGAGCCTGGGAAATGAAGCCAAATGATTGCAAAAATGAAGAGTAAACCAAGTGGAAGGTTAAACATCCTGGTTATACTGGTTCTCTGTCTTCCCCCACACAGGCCCAGAGCTATGGCCTCAATATGGTTTACAACACAGCAGAAAAGTCCTCACCTTTAAAGTTCAGTTTGAGGTTGCAGGCTTGAATGTTAGAAAATGTTTGCTCTAACAGAATTAAAAGTATTCACTGCTGAAGGCAGGGAATGCAATAAACAGCCTCACAGCTCTACTGCTACAGCCACTTCCCAAAGTGAAATCACACCTCTAAAAATCATTAATTAACTCACCTATTTTGAAAGAAGCTTTTGTTTATTTTATTATTCATTAACTGTCTGCATAAACAAGTCATCACAAGCCTCTGCACATTGTATAACAATTTATTGAGCTGACAGGATAAATGACTACAGTTGCTTTTATTTATCACTGTACAACACTAGCTGAGTCACAAGGTTCTGATCAGTTCTGCTTTTTTTTTCAATTTTCTAGATTTTTTTTATTAGTTGTAAAATGAGAAGTTTCTTTCCTTTGAAAGGGAGCCACAGGCACATTGATAGCTAAGTCAAAATGCCACACAGTCAGGATGGGATATTTGTGACAAAGAAATTGAAGGTAAGTGTTTTAAAATCAGTATCAAGAGGTGAAACGTGCATATCACATTTAAAGATACAAGCATTAAGATAGGATCAAAGCTTAACGTTAACACCTCCTTTGTGAAGCAAAGTAATGAGTTTCTGGAATCATACACCACAAGCTCATTTACTTCATTTGGGCCATGTAATCATCCCGGCTGTTATGTTCCAGAGCAGAACCCCAAACACAGCCTTTACAGCTGCTGGGACATCTGCAATGTGCAAGTGTTCAGGGCTACATAGGCTCCAAGTCTATCAGGAGTGTATTGCATCAGGGCCAGGAAATACCCCTTAATGGCAATTTCCTCTAGTTCTGATAACATATTTGGTTACTTCCATTTTGCTTCCATGCTGCCTGATGGATTAGCTATGGTAAAAAGGTCCTAGACACCTCCAGGTGTCACATATTTAGACCAGATGGCTGTAGCTTTCTACACAACTTTGTATCAAATATGTGTAAGTAGGGAATTTAATAATTCTACATAATAAAAAGTATAGCAAAGTTTTTAATATCTGAATTACTGATAGAAGTTTCTTACTCTGCATCTCCCCTGCACACTGAAACACAATCAAGCATGTCAAAAAGCATGATTTCTGTCACAAGTTGCTTTGCAGGGCCACAAGGGCCCTACCAGAAATAAAACTGGTAAGAAAACAATTAGCCATGTTCTGTTACTCTGAACGGAACTGCCAGTGAAGATACAAGGGCACATTTCAGCCGACTGAAGCACTGCCTGCAATGCGAGCGCTTGTTCACCTGCTACAGCTTTCCTAGTTATGCTTTGTTTCGGATTTGCGGGGTTTCAGCATTGACTCTCTTTTCTCCCCCATTGCAAACAGCAGAGGGCAGCACCACAGCCTGGTTCCGCCTGGCATCAGCCCTGGAATAAGGCTCCATACGGACTTCTCTGCTGTTTATCAGAAAGGTTATTCCAGGATACTTCTCCTGCACTGGGCATTGGCCCAGCCGTTATAGGCCCTGTCTACTTAGTAGGTATCTCTGCCTTCCTGAGTCACCCCAGCTATGAAAGGCCATGTTTCCTGGCTCTGCTCCAGCCTGACCTATTCAGGGGAAAATTAATCCTGCTTCAGAATGCCAATGCTAAAATAAACCCGTGCTTGCTGGAGAGTGGAGAGGTGGCAGGGAAAAGGAGACTATGTAAATGCATGCTTCTCATCCCTTGCTGTAATCAACCTCCTCCCATCCACATCAGTGCTGCTCAGAACTGAGAACAGCCTCCCCTGCTGAGCTGTGCCCAGTAGGAGAAAGTGCACGGCTTTAGGACAGCTTTCCCAAAACTACATCAATGGGCTCTCTTCTCCTCTCAAACTGAGGATGTTTCAGAAGTGGAGGAATAAGGGGAAGAGAAGTGCTCTGCTTATGGTGCTTTGGGTTTTTTAATCTTATTTTGCAGAGGTGAGGGGCAGAGCAGGAGGTACAAAAGTATAGAATAAGCTGCTGGGTTCCTGCAACACTGCTGTCTCACGATTTTTCACTCGTTTTGTGTTAGCCCTCTCTGTCTGTGGATTATAGCAGTGAACAAGAAAGCCTGCAACTTCAAGAACACCTCAAAAAATGAAGCATGGCACTGATGAAAATGTATGGAAGCCAGATAGATATTTTAAATTGCATAAAGATCTATTTTATTTCAACTGTTTCTTCTGACCCGAGTCACTGGTCTAGTTCTATGCAGAAACAAAGGGTGCCAACCTACAACCTGTAACATCTGAAAGGCAAATCACAAACAAGCAGCAGACTCACACAGCTTCTGGGGGACCCCCCATCCCTATGATCCTGGAAGTAACTGATAAGGTCCAGATAATTTATCCCTGGCTATTTCAAGACTGTTTCATGTCTGCACCATTGTTCCTAACTTCTCAGTTTTCCTCACTATATATACTCAGAACACCCCCTGTCTTCTATCCCTTTATAGCTGTCTGGAAAATAGAAAATAGCTCAATCTCAACTTCTTCCATTACTGTACATTACTACAAAGGAAAAGAAATTAAATAGAGCAATAGGACAATTCCTTTTACAGTGTTGAACTGCAAGCCAATTTCACAGCATATATTCATTCATACCTACCTATAACTGTACATACATATATACCAATTTGAAATAATACAGCAACATTTAAGAATGTAAGTTAATACAGTATCTTCATTTATTTCTTAAGATTTATAAGAAAGTATTAAACTGAATTCCCAGTGAATCAGAAACTGATAGTCATTCTCCAGGAATGAATGAAATACAGATTTTTTTTTTAATCAAGTTGAGGTAACATACCACATAATCTAATTGTTTCCTGACTTCTGCTTTTGTCCCCATAATTTGTTCCCTTTCATATCCTGTATATCAGCTCAAGTGGAAAAATTCAAATTCAAAGGAATTTTTGGACCTGGGACTCAAAGTAGATTTTTTTCCACAGTGAGTTCTGAAGCACTGAAATATCCCATGAAGGGACATGAGTTTTTATGCCATAAAACCCATAAACTCTGGCATTTAAAGACTTTCTCACTCAGTTTTCTCACTCTTTAGCAGGGCAGTTGTCATCTTCAATATCAGCATCCCACTTGCTGGGATTCTGGCTTTTCAGCACACCTTTTTTTTCTTCATGCATTTTAATAATGTATGGCATGGAACTGACCTTAATTTGCCATTTTCTTGCAAAATATAGAAAGACCAATATTCGAATTTATTGAAAATACATTTCTGGCATTGTAATCAATACAACTAGAATTATAACAGCAATGTAATAGTGGTCTATTCAACCAGGGTAGGGTGAGAAAAACTTGATAATTCATTCACTAAGTAATACAATTTATTTCTCACTTACTTGAAAATAAGCTTGAAATTCTATTAAAACTATTGTGCTAATAGCTATTGCAAGTATGTGTAAAAATTACATCTACATTTAATGCATGAGGTTGTTTCTGTATTATAAAATTATGACCTTGTTTTGCTATTGCAGTGCAGTTATCAGATCATGTGAAAAGCTGTGATTCCATTAAATACATTCTATTGTCAGAAATCATTTCAGTTTTTCCTACAACATACAAAAATAAAATTACTGTCAGCAAGAAAATTATGAACTATTATGAACTATTTCACAGAAGAAAGACTAATCCAGAGTAAAATCACAGCATGAGAAACTCTACAAAATATCTGAAAACAGAGGCAACAATTGAGCAAGTCTAACAATACTGAGACTTTTATTAAAAAGAAAATTATTGTATTATAACCAGATGTATTGTCAGAAATAGCAGATGGAAAACAAATAAATCACTTAAATAATTTACCAATTCAAATCTGTCTGCCTGAAACAATGCTTTTAAAAATACCTAGAACAGTAAAATCACACACAGAAACAACTTAGAAAATAGAAAACAGAAGATTAACAAACAAACATAAGATCAACTTAAATAATTTTAGATACTCCAAAAAACTGCAACATGAAGGATGATAAAAAGATGTATTTAAAAGAGCTAAGACCAACTTGAATTGAATAGAGCAAAGACTTTCATTATCCCATTAAGATTTATACTAAGACAACATTTAGAAGAATAAACTTGAACAAAATAGAAAATAAAACTCTACTTAAAATGCTACATGAGATTTCCTCATATACTCTGACTTGCACCAATGTTGTATGAATGACTGAAAATGCTAATTACTGGTTTATGTGGACCTAAGAAGAAAGACCAAGTCCCTACAACTCTAAGAAGAGGCAGGCAATTGAAAACTATGCAAGAGTCACTAGAGCTATGGAAAGCTGAACACAGGAGTCATCACACAGGGGATTGCACCAATGATGTAAAGAATGCTGCGCTACGCAAAGAGGGCTGGGTGTCACACCAGACATTCTTCCAACCCAGAAGATTTTCCTGAAGAAGGGCATGTTGTAAACTTCAGGTCAGAAAAGTCTATATTTATACTTTCACTTTTTAATGGCTTTGTTTTGCCAAGCTCAGAAAACAAACCAGACCTATTTCGAGGTCATGGAACTTAAGCAGGTGCATCTGAATTCTGCATTCACACCACCCAGCATTTCTCCAGTGTGGAAACAAACATTTTAAAAAACCCCACCAGGTAACCAGGAGAACTTGGTGAAGAACCTGATTTCCTGATCAGGACATAAAACACATTTGAAATGTTACTGCTAAGATGTGTTACTCAGTAGCAGCAAGAGAAAATTGTGTCTTATGGAAAATACAGAGGGCTTCAGCCATAGCTTGGCTTTGCTGTGATCACACAGCTGCCCAGGCGTTGCTGATACTGCTGGCAGCTGTCACACCTTCCAAGAGATCTGGTGAACACCATGACAAGCATATCCCTGGCAATGAACTGGAACAAGTAGAAAAGCAAAGCACAATGCTAATTATCTCTTAGCACAACTTCTATCTCAAAAAAAATTATAGCAAACAGAATATTTCAAGTAAGCAAGTAGGAAAATGAAGCTTCAAGTATCCATCAAACATAACAATTAAGACTTTTCTTGAGATGCAAACCTTACCCTGAAGGTCACAGTTTTTGCACAGAACACAACATTCTCCAGATCTCATTTCTTCCATGCAAAATTAGTTTAAACTATAATTTAAAAAGAATAATGAATATACAAACATCAGAGATCCTTTCAGCATGTATTTTTTTCCTGGAAGCACAAAACCTGAAAGTCACTGAATCCAAGAAGGGATATACATTCCATCATGTAATGAAACATGTTTAGAAATTACTAAAGAAATTATTTTCTGCAGAGATCTACACCAAAAGGAAAAGTACAACATTGTTTTCAGCTGCAAAGGAGGCTTTCAAATTTTGCTTTATGCTTGTTTTGAATAAGTTTTAATGGTATTACTGGAACAAATACAATCCTGACTTTTAATATAATGACATGTGCAAAAGAGATCTGGCAAAACTTGGAAAACTCTATTCATGCCTTGCTCTAGGACACACTGACAAAATGACCTTGACAAAGTCCTTCGCTTTTCTTTGTCTTTTGTTCCAAAATGCAGTCTGAGGATAACGAGTTATGCTTTCTATCAAAATATATTTACCAAAGAAGAACAAGTAAATAGTAAATTAATTATTATGGAGTCTAACAAGTAATTAATTTGCTTATATACATGGCTTGCAAACTGTCCACAATACCTGTATTTTATAAGTTTACCAAAATCTGTTATGTGTACTATTATGTTTATGTCATGACTGCATTAATAATCACACAATTAATAGATATTTTAGAGTACTGTAAATGGTTATGACAGCATGTATAATCCATTAATTATTCACTGTAATGCACAACTGTGACATTAAAGATGATTTTTGTTATCAAGGTATGTTGAGACCTATGAGGAAAATCCTCTGGAATTCTGAATCTTAGCAAGACTGTTAACTTAGCATACCAAGTGTTTACTGTATAGTCCTATAGAGAAGTGAAATTAATTCAGAGTAAAGACTGTGCCATCCTTATAAATTTTCTTCCTACTTTTCCAAGTTAAATTAAGCACTTTTCAAGTGCTCTCTTCCTGAATATCTTCTGCACAAATCCTTGCCAAAGGAAATATTAATATGCTCACTTCCTACAAGTTTATTCCTTGTGTCACAGGTTGGGTATTTTTTCCCTCCTACTTCTATGTGTCATGTTTGTCCCATTACAAAAGAACTCATGGTCTATTTCATATTAATTTTTATCCACTTCCTCAGTTTCCTTCCGAAATGTTGACCCTCCTCCAACTCCTCATCCTCACAGTACAGACATGCTCTAATAAACAAACACACCTTATGTTGACTCTTACTGCTATTTCCAGCACTAACACTTCTCAATGTGCTGCTTACACTTACTGTCCAATCTTCCCTCTTTCCAGCTCAATATAAGCTCCTAAGACAGGTGACACCCAGCTAAAATAACCCTCACTAACACCTGCCCAAAACAAACTCCAAGCTCACACTACTTCGTCCTTCTTGATCATCTTTGTCATCACCAACCTCATTATTTCTCTTCAACTCTTATTCTCAATTAGCTCTGTTCTGGCTCTCTTATTCTTCTCTTTCTGACTTCAAATATGCATCAATCTTAAAAATGAGAACTTACCACAGCTCCACAAATCGTTCCTGAAAAAACCCACATATTTCTTCTTGGCATCTTCCCAATACACTGTCCATTCACCTCTGTCGAGGCTGGGGGTCAGGATGTTCTGAGTGACTCCTTGTGCTCCCCCTTGTGTCTGCCATCAGGCTCGGACTGCTGACTTTCGATGAAAAGCTTTTTTATTTTGTGTCTGGCCTAGCCTCAGTGCTAAGGTTTCCAGTGTCTTGCATTTGTAAGTAAACAAGGGTATGCACTACTTTGGAAAAGTTGATCTCTACTTTGGAAAAGCAGTGTTTCAAGCCGGCTATTCACACACCAAAGCACAATGCAGTCAGTCACTAATCTCTCTCAAAAATGTAGATCTAGGTTATTTTTAGCTCAGAATTGTTAAGAACAAAATGCAGTCTTTATGCTATGTCAGCAGTGCAGAGCACACACAAGCTCAGCCTAGAAAAAAATAATCCATCCAAAGCTGAAAAAGATCTAAGGAAGATGAAGCTTGAAAGATTGCTTTCAATAATTCAGAGAGATTGCATTTTCAGAACTGTTTTAACCATTTCTCTAGGAAAGTATCAGAATACTGAATAACAAACACCAACTAACTGTATGAAAACCAAAGGTTCTTTAGCTTTTTTAAATTACATTTCCAGCTAGTTCTGGAAATGCTTATGCTCAAGGTAGAGTTAGCAGTAAATTCCTTACAGGATATGTTTGAACTTCTACACTAAGTAGCAAACTGCCCCTCATCATCAAACACAGGAAAGATCCAAATCAGGCATTTGGAGCAAAAATCAAACAAATTAAGAATAACTCTCAAAGTAGCCAACACATGTCCTGGGCCAGCCCTGCTTTTGTCAAAACTGTTTGGAAGCAAAGTCTCTCCTGGAAATAGATATGTGGGCTCAGAGAAGGGAGAGCAGAAGCAGAAAAAGCAGCAACTCACTAGTTATGCAGTCCTTTCTTTAAATACTGGCAGTTACGGGTAAACAATATTACTGCTACAGAAATATCAGATGAAACAATCTCTGTGGATGTGATGATGATATCTAACAATAACTTCAAAAACTAACTAGAATTCTGGTGATAAAGACTTTATTAAAATGTAATTTTAAAAGCCCCAACAATTTAAATAACCTAAAAAATAATTACAACCCCCCACCAATCTAAATCAAAGACGGTGGGGAAGGGACTGGCAAACAATCCTTTCAGGCTAGACCCCCACTCCAGGCTTACTTCAGATCCCTCACTGCCTTTCCTCCCCAGCAGCATCCTACCACCACTCCCATCTCCCACTCACCATACCCCAGTCAGCAGGGCTGACACCTGAGTGCACACCCTGAGGAGACCTTATCAGTCTGGGCAGGCAGGCAGCAGCTGTGGGCATCGCTGTCTCAGGGGTCTGTGTGCAACCAGCAGCAGAAGCCTCGAAATGTTAAAGGGGTGTTTGCTTTCCTGGGAAAAGAGGAGACACCAGACCTGGTGAGTGAAGTATGAGGGGAAAAAAAGGAAAGGTTAAAGGTAGCAGGCAGCCACATATATTAAATAAAGCTCCCTTCCACTCAGCCTAATTCTAGGGATCCTCTATGCTTCCCCTATGCACCTGCTTTTGGTCCTTGCTTGGGAGAACATCTCTTTTGGGGGTGGGGGAGCTCTCTTCCCCTTTCTTAGAATCTGGGAAAAGGCTTCATTTTCTCAGGAGGCCAAGGTACAAAGGGTGCTTCTGGAAATCACAGCTGGCACCCACTTCTCACACTTGAGGCTCGTGAGAAGAGACAGCAGACCTAAGAGCACCAGAGGGCAAGAGAGACAGGGGATCAAATGTACCATCCCATTGACTCATGCTAACAAACACACTGGTGAGAAGAGATGCACTGCCCTGTAAAGAATGTCTTTTTGTGGAACAGCCAAGGTTTTAGCATCTACACTAAGATGAATTCTATCTTCATTACTGATACTATATTACAAAATCAAGAGACCCTTAGGAGTTCCTTGGTATAGCATTTTTCTGTTTGATTAGCTCTGTAGGGCAAACTCCTCGGTATGCATCTATATACCTTCCTGCATTGCCTTTTACATAACTATTCCACACGACTAAGTCACTCAACAATTAATCATAAGCTCCTGTTTTCTTATGGGGGTCAGCCAGAAAGAACTGATGAAAAACAGATAAGGATAAGAAACTAATAGGGGAGTCATTTTATCTTCAGTTGAGACCCAAACATTTTTCTAAGAACCAGATGCTGCATAAAGGCAGAGCTTCACTACAGCCTTTACTCTTCTTTCACACTTGGTGCCAGTCAAGCAATTTCAGCCTGCCCGGGCCTGCGCTTCTCAGTCTCCTCCCTTCCCTCCGTCTGTCTCAGAAAAGGGGACTGCCCGTGGGTCTTGCGAGGGTCTGACCTTGCAGGGGTGAGAAGAGGGTGTAATGCACAAAGGCATGCTGTCTCCTCCTCGGGAAGGCCGAGGCCCGGAGCATGCCGGGCTATTTAAAGACCTCGCTCCTCGCTGCCTGCGAGCTCCACACAGTGCGTACAGCACGAAGCGGCTCTCCGGCCTTGACTCGAGAGAGGCGCAGCATCAGCCTGCTCGCTGATGCCTGTGAACACAGCACCGCCTTCCAGGCCGGCAGTGCATCCCCGGGCAGCTTTGCTGTTGGTCACGAACCCATGGCGCCCCTCTCTGAGGGAATCCAGGCGCATGAGGGCAAGGCTTGAAGCACTCCCAGACCGCTCCGGGCAGGCTTTCAGCCCTCAGCGCTGCCTCTCGCCTGCACGGACCGGTTAACGCAGCCTGAAGCGCTCCTGCCAGCTCCCCATCTCTCCTCCGGTGCCTCCCGGGAGCTATAAATACAGCGGGCACATGCTCTGACACCGCGTTCCCCAGCAGGCACCAGATAACTTTAATTTGCCCTTTAAACGTCCCGGGCCCCGCGTCCCTCGCGGCCGCCGCTGGGGGGAGCGTGGCGGGGCGGGCCCGGCGGGCCGCAGCCAATGGCCGCCGCCCGGGGGGCGCCTCCTCCTATCGCGAGAGGCCGCGGGCTATAAGCGGGGCGGCGCGGGCCGCGGGGACATTTGTCCGGCGGGGTGGGGAAGTGTCCGCTCGTTGCCTCTCTCCGGGCGGGGCTGTCGGACCGGCTCGCGGCATGGGTGACCAAGCGCTCAGCTTCGTCAAGGACTTTCTGGCCGGCGGGATCGCCGCCGCCGTCTCCAAGACGGCTGTCGCCCCCATCGAGAGAGTGAAGTTGCTGCTGCAGGTGAGGGGGCGACGGGGGGCGGCGGTGCCGCGCCACAGGTGGTGCCGGCTCGGCGGGCGCAGCCCGGCGTGACTAAATATGGGAAGGAGCTCGGCCGGCTCCGGTTACGCGGGAGCTGCCCGGGACATTCAGCACCGCCTGGCGGTGCCGGGGGCAGGGCCGGCCCCGTCCGTGCCCTTCAGCGTGCGGGGTCACCCTGCGGTGCCCGTCTCTCACCGTGCCGTCCTCCTCCTTCCTCCCCGTAGGTCCAGCATGCCAGCAAACAGATCACGGCCGATAAGCAGTACAAGGGCATCGTGGACTGCATAGTCCGCATCCCCAAGGAGCAGGGCATCGCCTCCTTCTGGAGAGGCAACTTGGCCAATGTCATCCGATACTTCCCCACCCAGGCCCTTAACTTCGCCTTCAAGGACAAGTACAAGCAGATCTTCCTGGGCGGAGTGGACAAGCACAAGCAGTTCTGGCGCTACTTCGCGGGAAACCTCGCGTCCGGGGGTGCCGCGGGAGCCACCTCCCTCTGCTTCGTCTACCCGCTGGATTTTGCCAGGACCCGACTGGCGGCTGATGTGGGCAAAGGAGCCACTGAGAGGGAGTTCTCTGGCCTGGGCGACTGCATTGTCAAGATCTTTAAGTCTGATGGCCTGAAGGGCTTGTACCAAGGATTTAGCGTGTCTGTCCAGGGCATCATCATCTACAGAGCAGCCTATTTTGGGGTATACGATACGGCCAAGGGTAAGAAGTGCATGGAGGAGTGACTGCAAGGGAAGATCCTTTCAGTAAAGGCATTCTAGAGCACTTGGCAATACAAGGACAAGCAGGGCTTGGCTCAGCACCAGTTGAGTGCGGGGCTAGAAGTGTGCACAGGTGTTTCTGACATGCTTTCCTGCCTCCCTTTACTTGCTGCTCTGAAATGCCTTGGGTTTGGATTGACTCCGGGGTTGGTGGGTGATTATTTCTTCCACAGCCCTTTCCCTCTGTACTGATTCTGTTCATTTGTTCTTGATGACAGGTATGTTGCCTGATCCAAAGAATGTGCACATCATAGTGAGCTGGATGATTGCCCAGAGTGTTACTGCAGTGGCAGGGCTGGTTTCTTATCCTTTTGATACTGTGCGACGTAGGATGATGATGCAGTCTGGCCGAAAGGGAGGTAAGAATAAGTGCTCCTCTTGTTCTGGCTGCAGAAAGTTTCTCTTCATCAGGATAAGATAAGAGATACTGGGTATTATTTTGCCTTAGAGAAAATTAATAACCTTCTCATTGGAGTCTTTAAAAAAATTATGGGGAACACATTGATGGTTATTTCTATCATGTCGATCTCAAGGACTGAGAAAGTAATTGATTTCCTATGGAGAATTAATTTTTCTTTATTGATTACTAAAGTTTAAATCCTTGCTGTACTTTGCTTATTCCTTGTTGTTTTAGAGATACAACAGTTGAAACATACTTGCTGTCTAACTTCAAGCCTTGTAACCTTTGTTTGTTTCCACAGCTGATATTATGTATAAGGGCACAATTGATTGCTGGAGGAAGATAGCTAAAGACGAAGGATCCAAAGCGTTCTTCAAGGGTGCCTGGTCGAATGTGTTGAGAGGCATGGGCGGAGCTTTTGTATTAGTACTTTATGATGAAATCAAGAAGTATGTCTAAGACATAACATCATAATGCAGTAGTTCAATTGTTCTCAATCAACTTTTTTAAAAATACGAACTTGTGATGTAATGGACAACAAAATATTTCCTAGGGAAACAGAATAAAATTTGAGTAATGTATGTGGCAGAGATAAGGACACATTAATTTAAAAATTGTTCACAACATCACAGTTACATTTTCTATGAGAATTCCTCCACCATTTGTATCGGAACCTGTGTATATATTATACTTCAAATTGCAGGTAATAGATTTTGTCTAAAGACAAAATGTAAGTGATCTATACCTAATCTAAAATCGAATATTGTAAATTCTTAATATTGTCATAAATATTTATTATACTAATCAATGTCTCTAGCTACCCAACACTGTGATGACATGACTTAAAATCATGTTTTCTTCTAAAGCTCTATTTTTAATATATTATTAAGTGAAAAGTATGTCTGAAATCATAAACTATATTAAAGCACTAGGCTGAGTTCTTAACTGTAGCCTCTTCCCTGACAAACTATACAGTAATATGCTTGAAACCGTAATCTGATTTTTCAGACATACTTTGTAAAACATGGAAATACAGTGTTCCAGAAGTACCCTGTATTGTCACAAAGGAAAAAGTTGTCTGCTCTGATGTTCAATTGAACTAAAACTGAAATGAAATAAATTAATATATTAATGAATTTTTTCCTGTTGTTTTCAGTACACTGAACACATTACAAGCATGTTCTCCAAGGTGATGTGCTAATCAGAACACTGTTAGTGGCTGTATCTTGAAAGTTATTTCAACAGAACTTTAGGTAGGTGAAGTTATTGAGGTTATTGATCATTCTACAATTGCAAAATCTAATGGATTCAGTTTAAGTGTCCAGAGATCTTAGAGATAAGCTTCCACCTAGTTTTAGCTGCTTGTATAATTTGTTTATATTACCTTTCACTTTAAAGCATCTCATTGAATAGTGAAGTCATTACTGCTTAATTTACTTGAAAAATTACTTTAGGATTGAATACTCGAGAGTTATTTTAATAACTACACATTGAACCATTATGAACACCTTGCACTATTAATTACCAGTGAGATCAGAACATGCTTAATACACTTTTTAAACTTTAGATGCTGCAGGGGTGTGAATGCATGGAAGAATGAGCTGTCTGATTGGGCAGAGGAGGGAAAGTGATGTGTGGCCATTGCAGTTGTTCAGTTAGACTACATATAGACAAGCATTTGCTATGTATCCACCTAGGACAAAAACCACAGAATCAGAGCATAGTTTGTGTTGGAAGAGACCTTTGAGTCCCTCTAGATCCAACACCCTTGCTGTGGGCAGGGACTGTCTGCTACACTCAGTTCCTGGCCTTGGACACTTCCATGATTTGGGTGTCCACAATTTCTCTGGGCAACAGGGTAAGACTAAGCAAATAATAATCAAATAAACTTTTATTGCACTTCATCTTTTTGTCCTTCATATATATGGCTTACAGTCATCCTTTTCCCATCTTTGAAATATTTTTCAGATGCAGGTAAGTCCTAGCTCACTGTCACTTGGCATGAGAGGCTCTGGTTGGCTGCCATAGATTCTGAGCAGCAGCTCTGTTTTCCCTGAAGACAGGCACCAGTCTGGAAGCAATACCCACTTGAAAAAAGGAAGCATTTGGGAAATACTGGCCAAAAAAATGGCAGACGGTTTTTAAATTAACCAAATACAGAATTTTTTTGTTTTTTGTCCCAGGACAAAACATGGCCTGATAGTTTCATCTTTCT
Organism: Ammospiza nelsoni; assembly: GCF_027579445.1. NCBI lineage: Eukaryota > Metazoa > Chordata > Aves > Passeriformes > Passerellidae > Ammospiza > Ammospiza nelsoni. The sequence goes on along the minus strand of NC_080636.1, from coordinate 32,397,687 downwards.
TTTTCATGGTTGCTCTCTTTAAATACTTGCTTTTATAGATATCTGGTCTCTTTCCTATGGTTAATAAGCAGGGTTGCAATCTATCAAACCATAAGTTTATGAAGATATTTCTGCTGGTTTTCAAAGCATATTAGTTTTCCTTAAAAGCTCTGCCAGTTTCTGTTCCCTGTCTTCTTTTTCCTCTGCATTTTCCTCATGGCTCCTTATAAGAAGCTAGCACAATCCAGCTATCCAGGTCTCATTTAGCTCACTGATAAGGCTGCAAGTGGCATTTGGATGTGCTAGGGAAGATCTCAGTTGGCTAGAAAGAGACACTGTACTAAGCAGATGTACAAAAACTTGGGGGAAATGTATATCTGAAGAAGATAATTAGGAGGAAGCAAAGAAACTTCAAATAAGTAAATTAAAGAAGTTACATTCCAGAGAAAAAGGCAAAATAAAATAGAAAGGCTAAGGACTATTTAAAAAGAGAGTAAGGAGTATCAATGCAGGAAAATGCCACTGGCTAAGAAGAAAGTACATGAACTAAAGCACATGGGAAACACAGGTAAATGGCTCATTTCTGCTTAAAAGCCAATGCTCAGTGTGGGAGATTGCAGGCAGTGTTCTCCATAAAGATACCTGTGGTCAGATTTCAGAACTGTCAAGGAATAATCATTCTTCTGAAAGCAGCTCTGCCCTGAGTCAGTGGCACTCAGCACAACAATTGCTGAAATTGTAACCTAAAATGCAGCCATCAGCTCTGAGAGGTTGGAAATTAGAAGAGTTTGCAGATAGTCTGCAATTTCTACTTGAACTCCCATTGTCACAGTAAATTGATAATACTTCTTTTGTACCTTTGCAAGAGCTGCTCACAGGCAAACTAAAGCCAGTGACAAAACCATTATTCCCCTACATCTAACACTTGAACAATGGAAAACCTGCATTTTTCTATGTTTTTCCTACTTACCAAGCTATTCAGCCTTCTTTGCACCTTAATACCAATTATAAACATCAAAAAGAAGCCACTGCAATGGCAATTCATGTTAAATATTTTATTTCTTATGATTTACAAATGACATACAAAATTGACACTTTCATACCAAAGTTAAATAAGATGAAGCAATTAAAAGTAATCCATTGTGTGAGTTTCTTCACAGAAAAAATTATAATATGAACATTCAGAAGTATTTAAACTGTTTCTCTGATATTCACATTGAAGGACAAAAATCTTTAAATATAGAATCATTTTCATTAGCACAATAATAGAAATAAATACAGCAGCACTATACGAAGAAATTGTTAACAGTTCTTAACCATGAATAGTAATTGCAATACAAATCTGTTTGCCACAATGCTGCTTAAAGTTAAAAGTTCCAAGTATTGTCAAACAGCTAAATTTGATCTGCAGGTCACCAAGTGAAGAAGCTCTGCCAAACTATCACAAGGACCAAGTAAAAAGTGTGTTACAATGCAGAATACCTGAAAGCCTAAGCCCTCATGCAAGCACTAGCAAAGAATAATGCACTTTTCATGTCAAAGACCCAGCATTTCCAAATACAGCTTTTTTTCCTTATCCATAATGCAGCAATTTCCTTCCTGGGAAGAAGCTGGGGAAGCAAGCAAAGTTTCAGCAATATCCACAGATAGTGGCATCACAATTTGTACTCTTTATAAGGCTACAGTCGTACAAAACAAGCTCACTGAAAGTCTGCCTTTATGCATAGAAATAAACCACACCACCTACTAATGTGATTACCACTACCATTACATTTTACTCCTCTCGTAAATGGATGTTGCTATTGGAGCTTATCTGACATTACTACAAATATTAGATAAGAACATGACATTTAAAACAGGTCAAGAAAAGTAACAACACTTTGTTTTCTATTGTCTTTTTTTCCCTAAATCCTGGTTAGAAGTCACTCAAAATCAATGTTCAAGATGTTTTCTGCAGCTCAAGCTTACATCTCTGCACTGAGAAGAGCACACATCTGCAAAGCAGGGCTGTGAACTATTTCCCTTACTTAACTTAAGTATTCTCTAGTTTGAGAAGGAACCAGAACTTACTTGTTTACACTAAATCTGAAACTGCTTTTTACTTCAGTCCTTACTGTTGTTCAGATAACATCAGATGTTTCTTTCCTACATAAAGATCCCAGTACATCTTCCAAAGTCCAGTACAACTTCCAAAATCCTTTTGATCTGGAACAGATGCAGCCTTGCATACCAAACACTCCAGGTGCTGAACATTTAACAGTGGCAAAACGTTGTCTTCTGCACCTCAGTATTCTAGCTCATTATGGAGGAATACCTAATCTGCTTTTCACCTCTTCACACTGCTGTTAAAGATTCTTTCATTCACAAGAACATGACCCACAAAATTCAGAAGGCTGTTACATAAAGCCAGGATGTAAACCAAGGACAATCCAGGAATTAAGCAAATGCTTAGAATTGTAATGCATTATTTTAAAGTATTATTAATATTTTAAAAATTTTATTTACATTTTGCACTTCTAGTGCAGCAATTCTGTCCTTCCATGTTATGGATACAAATTCCACTTATGAGCTGAGTCTAACAGTTATATTTCTATTTAATGTGTCCATTTAAATACCTCCTTCTCTTTCATAACTTCTTCCTGTCATGGAAAACACTGACAGAAGCATTTTATACAATTTTAAGACCGTTTTATAAACAATTACTTGGAATGCAATGCATTTTAATCACCGAACAATGCAGAAAATATTTTTGCACATAGATTTTACAAAAGCACTAAAAATAGAAGTTCGAGTATCATCTCAGTATACAAGGCAAAGAACACACTTATAACCAGGCAGCACAAACATTAGTAGACTTAGGTCTCTGTAATGCCCCACTGGCTGAATCAGACGTGGGTTTTTCGTTCCTCTGGCTCAGTGCACTTTGTAGAGTGGATGATCTTGAAGTTCCTCCTGTTAACACACAAACACACACAGGGAGAATGCTTATGCTCAACACAACAGAAAACTTCATGCTATGTTAGTACTCCAACACTCGTTACCCTAGCTCTCAGAATAAACCAAATCAAATCACAGTAAATTGAATACAACTGCAAAAGAGTTGATGATGAGTTGTTCACACATGATCAGGAAAAAAATTCAAGCCTTTGGTTCTTAAACCTGAAGCACATGGTTCTACTGAGATGCGTTTTCTACTTCCCATCTTACACACTGAGTTTCTGAGAAAAACAAGGCTACTATCTAAATTTTCTGAATGATCTAAATTTTCTGAATGAGAATTTGAACATTCATTGATGTTATTTTGGGGTTTTTGTTTGGGTTTCTTTTTCCCTCCTTCTTCTTTAGATAAAGGGTACTGGCAAAATGAGAAATACTTTACTACTAGGATTTCTTTCTTCTTGGAAAACAGTATTGACAAGACCATTTATTAGAAATTTAGGATGGCAACAAAGCAATGCATATAGTAATCGCTTTTGGTGACTAGAAAAATAATTTTGATGACTTCCATTTGATAAACAATCAATCTAAAGATGACAAAGAACATATTTGCTATTCTTAACAAGTAAGTGCTTCACAATTCTGAATTATAAAAAGATATTGCAAAGAAATGCAATAATCTGCAACTTCAAAGTACTTACTTGGAGGACTAAGCTGGCCGAAAGGAGATCTAGCCCTTCTTAGAGAAGGTGAAGAAGCCAGGTAGCTCATCTGGCGGTGATAGTCCCTCAGCTGTTCAGAGCGCTTCATACCAGCTGTTGGTTTCACTGCTTCCAGTCTTTTCAGGAAAGCCTTCATATTGCAGAAAAATGTCATCAAGAAAGAGAAAAAATGAACAAGGTGCTGTAAAACAGTCACAAATTGACTACTTCTTTGAGCTGGAGAACACCCCAAAATTTTTAGCAGTACACAACAGGATCTCCTCCACTGGTGACCAGCATAGACTACTCTGCTATTCAGTTCTTTTCTCAGTGCTATGACACAAATTGTTACTATCCCTTGCACATCATCAGTCCTACTCTGAGTACATCTTTAGTACCTCACAGTTCTCTGTGCTCCATGGTGATATGAAGCAATACATTTATTTGGTGACTATCACCAAAGGTAGTGAAGAAATGGGCTCCACTATTCTAATCCTGCCTTTGGTTACTCCTCCCATCTAAATTTCTAGAAGAATGAGAAGTTTGGGGTTTTTTTAAATCTTTGCTTTGCAAACAGACCATTTTATATTGTTCTATAGGAAGCCCAGACAGGATTACTGACCTCAGTTCTGTGAAACTAATTTCAAAAGCAAAGCACAAACATCTACAGGACTTCATTTTATCCATAATCTAATTTTTAGAGATTCTATTTGAAATATTTGATACAGACATCATTTCCTCTTGTTGAAATTAGCCCTAGAAATCATGTGGCAAGTGATGCATTGGAGTAACTACTTACACAGTATTTTAAAGACACAATTTCCTATTCTGCATAATTATTTCTACTTGAAACAGAACTTATGGTTTAAGACATTTCAATAATCTAAAAAAAGGACCTGATAAGAGGACAAATTGGGAAATACCCAGCTACATGCAACTTCCAATTAACAATTTCACATTTTTAATATATTGCACTTTTAGCAGTTGCCTCACATAGATCTATTTATTTTCTCTTTTAACTAATTTAAATTCATTTGATGGCTTGCAAACATGAGGCAATGACACAACCTTTGCTGGTTGTGACATGCATCCTATCAACAAGAGAATGCAAACTGTGCTTACACAAAGTCTCCAAAGTACTAAAGATAACCCTCTTACCCTCTTCATAAGATGCATTGTCTAGATATATACTTGTATGGTCAAGAAACTATCACCATTAAACTTCACACTTAGTCATGTACTGATTTTTTTTCTTTTTAGTAAGAAATAAATTTACAAGAAGTGACTTAGGAAATAGTATAGTATTCAGGATGCCAGTTGTCATTGTCTAACTATAATAGGAATCTACAAACTCTTGGTAATTTATGCATGGGCACTGGAAACCTGCAGAGTGCACAAGAGAGAAAGGACAAGTTACTTTGGCTCAGATGTAACATGTCACAAGTGCTTGCATCAAGTGCCAGCCAGTTCATGGTAAGCAGGAATACCTAAGTAAGCAAAAGTCAAAGGAAGGACTTCAGCTAGAAATAGCTCTTCACTAAAGCCAGTTACAGAACATGAAATGGTAGACTTGTCTCTAAAAGTTATAGCAAACATTTTTCTCACAACTTCATCCACATCTCCTCATACAACTATAAATGTTTAGACTTGCAGAGATCACTTATTTTACCTTCAGTATTAAAAATGGAAGCTCTCAATACATTCAGTTCCATCACAAATAGATCAGGTAAACTGTAGAAGTGACTTTCCTGTGAGAGATGAGCATGTTTCAAGTCTGCACTCAATTGTAACAGACTCATAGAATTTGCATACCTTAACACTGCAGTAATTTCAAGCTTGATTCTGAATACACTAGCTTTTATATAGACATATATAAATATATATATGCCTACTTAATTCTAATTTAAATAAAATTGTCTGCTTTTGCTTTTATGCCTGTATTTTGAAAAATATTGAGTCGCCATTAATGAAGGGGAAAAAAAAACAAGCCACAGAAAAAGCAGCTACAGATTCTGTGGTGCAGCAGTGTCTGAAGGAAAGCCTTTCTAGAGAATGAGAAAAGAGCTCCTGTGGCTCCCTGCTTTCTGCTGTGGATTGTACCAAGGGCAGGTTAACATCCATGCTATTTTCAGTTGTGAATTTTGCCATTTGGAAAACAGCCTGCTGCAGGCAGAGACGAACGCATCGGCACAGTGAAACGGCAGCCCTGACCTACTGAATCTGTAACCCTGAACTAGTCTGATTCTTATGGTTTTACTACCGACCCTACAAGCTTGAGGTCCTTATCTGAGGAGTACCTTGAGCAAGTGTTGTTTTTCAGCCATATGTACAAATCTACTAATTCTTTTTGTTGTCCTTTTGAGAAACAAACTGAAGAAAGCTGATGCTTTCCTTGTTCTCCTAAAGTACTAAATCTCTGGAGCCTTAATCCTGCATCACTGAAGTAAATAGAAATTTCATCATTGATCTCAACAATCAAAGAATCAGATTACAGAACATAACTCAGGTGTTTAGAACCAAATATATGTTCTCAATTAAATTTTAAGGAATTAAAAAACAAAGAGGAACAGACACTAACAGCAGGAATGTTATTAGTTGCTCTAAATTACATTGTAGGTGCTCAGAGCTCTTGATTCAAGCTCAAAACAGATATAGTATCATTGTATGATTGTATCACTGATGACCTCTCATCTTGTCAAAAGACTTCCCTGGCTTATATTTCCCCCATCTTCTTTTACTTTAATACTGACTTTACAGTAAAAGTAGAATATTAAAAACAGTCAAGTCACAGAAGGTGTTCCTGGCATGACTACCTTCTAGGAACAGGATAATCCTTTATAAATCTAGGCATCTGGACATAGATTAGCATCTATAAAGATACTAAAATACATATTGTCAATGATGGAAATGTCAGAAATGCCAACAATTTGAGAACAAAGAAACCCAACATAACCAAAAAACTGCTGCTATATAGTGAGCCAAAAGAAAATCTGCTAATTCAATTTTGCACACATTAGGAGAGCACTGAAGGTAATTCTAAAGCTCTGTCAGAAAAAGAAAAAAACCCCAAGCATAAGTAGCACAGACTCTTCTGCAGCTATTTTGAAAAAGGAAGGAAAAAACCCACTGAAAATGTAACACTCAAACTGAGTTCAGAGAGAAGGTTAAAAATGTTACTTTTCCTTGGTTTACTTTGTTTTTTAAAAGTATGAAGGCTTCAGTTTCACCTCCTGTGAATCCTAATCAGCTGACCAGTGTGCCTTGACAGCTGTTCAAATTTATTTATATTACACCTCCTCTAATGTCACTGATGTTAGTGATCACACTGTCCCTTTGCAGAGTCTAGGGGGAAACAGATAACTGCATTCAAGGACAGCTTTCTGTTCTTATCAATACAAGTATTTGTAATCTTCTTTAATTGCCAGTTGCATTAACTAGCTCTAACCTGACAAACTCCTAACAGTCAGACAACTCTTTAAGGTGCTCAATTTACAGAAAAGTATTTTAAACTGAACAGCTATCAAGTTTATGTGTAGCTGGCAACACCACAAGGCAAGTAGGTTAAGAGTACAGAAAAGAAAATCCCACAAAATTAAGCACTTTGCAAAGTGTTCAAAATTTTCCTTGAACATGCCAATTAGTCAGTCTTTATTATAATTACCTTAGCAGTGCTAGTCTGGGTCAGGATCTGAAGACCATAAAAATCTGACCACAAAGAGCCTATAGCCTAAATACTATCATCACAGAATTATACTACATTTGTACTGTACTCTAGCATATTTTAGCCACGCACATCTGTGTGCCAATCCCACAGCCCGACAGCTTCCTGTTATGACAAGGCCATGGAACCTTTGGCATTGCATTTTTTCATCTCAGGAACGACCAACATTTTGTCTTTTGGATTGGCATACACCACCTTTGAACTCCGTAAATGAAAATATCATACAAGATTCTGTGTACTTGAGTTTCTGAGGAGTCATCAATACAACATGAGTATTTCTGAGTTCCTAAGACCACACATGAGACTACACTGTCTTTCACAACTGCATTTTGCACAGCTTTCTCCTCCTGACTGAGATCAGTGAGACTGAACACAACCATGTAAATGTGCAGTGTCCAAGGCCTGGTGATGCTCTCTAACTCTGGGGATAGTCCTTGGGGACAGGAAAAAGGGAAGGCAGAGAAAAAGCAGAATGGATTACTTCCAGGGAGAAAAGTACAATGTGCTCAGGTGCAACCCTGATAACCCAGTGGCCCTTCTCCTACTTCTTTCCATGCTGAGAAGTTATTTCCCTTCTTGCAGCACAACACAGTTGGCAGGGCAGGCACAGTGCAGCACAGGATCAAAGGAATATTCTGGTGTCAGCCAGGTAGGGATGGCCAAAAGCACTGTCCCTCCCTTGCCCTTGACTCCCCCACCCAACTATGACAGCACATCTGTACCATGAAATCAAATGGAGACAAATAAATACACATTCATTTCTGGCAGCACAATAAACGCATTTCTAAAGGAGATTCAGAATTTCCAGCAGGACAAAGCCAGCTCTGACTGCACGAGAAGGGAAAGTCGCCCTGAAGAATCCTTGTGCTGGTAGAGGCCACTGACTGCAACAAGTGGTGGCCAGAAGCAATAATAAATCTGCAGCACAGAGAACTCAGGAAACCAAGTAAGTGAAAAAGAAAGCCCTTGCAGAGAAACACAATAAATTATTTTGTTTAAATTTGTGTGGAAGGGCCATTATACTGGAACTGGAATCAGAGCTGGATCTATTAGGACTGAGGGTGCAGTTTGTGGGAATAAGATATAAGGGAATGAGGAACATGGAGTCTTATGTGCAGTGAGCCACAACAGCATAGGTACAGGAATGCATGGAAAGACCAAATATCCACAAAAAAGGAACACCCTTATCCCTCCTGATCTGAGGTTTGAGAACTGCCCCTACCAGAGCTGCTGAGATCTTCCAGCGAAATTCCTAGGTGAACTCAAAAGGTCACTGTTCCCTAGGAATTTGGCTGAACATAGCAGCTTGGCTCACTGAGATCATCTAACAGCTAAATCCTAGTCAGAATTAATAAAAATGATGAAAAACCCATCAGAAAACACAGAGATATGAATGTCTCCTAAGTTCTGATGAAGTGACTGAAGAACTATGTAATTACTGCAAATCAGTATTTCAAGGACCCCAAACACTTCCCTGTATAGGTCAAGCATTACATTAATAATAAACCAATAAAAAACCAACAATAAACCATTAAAAGTTTCAATGACATATAGTCTTCAGTATCTTATGTACAGTGGTGAAAATGATTACTGTATCAATACAAATAGACACACATATATGCAAGACATGGGAACAAAGCAACACATCAGTCACACTGAAGTTCCTTTCCACTGAAGAGGGATTGAAATTATTTTCAAACACAAGAGTAGAATGTTTTCTGAATCAACAGCATCCTCTATTGGCAAGAGACACACTCTGATCTTGCTAGCTCTGAAAAGCAACCAAAAGTAGGTTCCATTTATGAAAGCACAGTCAAAAGCACCAATTACAAAATTCTGGCATTAATTTTAGCAGTCATCTGTTTTTGCTAATTGTGCTTATTCCCATAAATTGCTACTCAGTACTTTAAAACTACTTTTCATCAGAGCAATGCATCTTGCTAATCTGTCATTGCTCTTTCTAACACAGTCTGTGAGAACAAGATATATTTCCTGTACCTCTTGGCACCCCTTTCCAAAGCTAGGGAGCACAAAAGCACTCAGATTCCTCTCTAATTTCCTAAAATTTTACTTACTTTCCTGCATCATTTCTGATATTAAATGCCTGCAAGAGAAATCAATCTTTCTGATAACTGTAAGTATGGACATTACTCCAAGAATGTTTTGGTGGAACAAATGAACATTTCCATAGCCAAGTTGTTAACCTCATGACAAAAAATTATAAAAGCTGAGCCAACACCAGCAAAAAATAATCTCTGCATCAAAATTCTTTAATCCCCTGCAGAGACTACTATTGTAGATTTCTATTATTGAATTATTTACAAAACTCTGCATCCTTCTCCAACAAACACTTTAAAAAGGTGTATCAAACACCACATCGTCTATGCAGTACCCTCAGGTCTTGTATAAAAACAAAGATTCCCAAGAAGTAAGAGAAAAAAGATTGATAGAAAAGTTCCACAGAATTCCACCAATTCCACCTCTTTAAATTTAAGAAGGTGAGGAAAGCTGCTGATCCGAAGAAAACAGGTTCATAAAGCACATACTTTTATCCATATAAAGACAAAAAACCAACATCAATGAGCAGGGTAGGGCTGCTCTTTCATTTACAGTTTCAGAGAGAAGTATGTGACACCTCTAATCTCAAAAGGTAGTGCTACAAAAATCAGTATGTTAAACCTGTGATGCTCTAGGGGTACATACACTTCAAACATAATAAAAATATTTAAAAAATTATAGCAAAGTTAAACAAAATGGAAGAGCTACACTGATGAATCACTGATCCAAAAAGAAGAACAGAATATATCATCCTGAGTTTGGGGAAAAGAATAAACCAAATGCTTTTATAGTCTGAACTAACACAATGTCCTAACATTAATTCTCATATCAAACATGTCCACTCACATTGCTGACAACAACAACTAAACTATAAATGAATAAGTAACTGAACAATACTATTTCTTAGGCAACCACCATTCATCTCTAATGTGTACTAAAGCAGCAATATGTGAAATGACTATGCGTTTATGTCTACTGCATTTTTGATTCAAAAGTTGCAAAGTCAAGACAGTCTTGAACCAACATTGCAATATATCATAAGAGAAAGGGGTTGTGGCTTTGAGTAAAAAGAAGTGTATTTTAAAATATCCTATACATTCATTTACTGTAATCATCAATTGTTATGCAGTACAGCATATAACTCTGATATCCTGAGGCACTGTGGCACAGCACTTCCTCCCCAACACCTAAGAACAATTTAACAAGGCTCATGTCGTAGAGCAAGACCCGTTTTCAACATTTGAAATAAACACCATCAACACCCTCCTACTGACCTAAACACATTTCTTTCCCAGCCAATGACAAATATTACACATCTATAACAAAATCTTGTGCTAAATTCCTTCAGACTTTAAAGTATAATGTAAACTGCAGTCTAGTGGAGCTGAGAAGAAAGTTTCCTAATTTGCAAAGTTTGTACAATCCAGATGTCTGAAAGGTGAAAGAATGAAAGCCTAACAGATTTTCCCAAATACAGTAATCAGTCTTTCTCCATGTTGAATTTGTATCTCTCTGTGTACAGAAAAGGAAATTGCAACCTATAGTTACACAGAAGCTAAAAAGTAATATATTACTTCCAGTATACATTTTCCAATTATTTAAACTATAATTGTATGGTTTTTTCAAACACACTGATAAATACATAAGAGATAATAAAATGCTATTACATGTATGTATTTCAATTCAATTACTAAGAGTATCTTATTCAAACCAGTTTTACTTCTATTATTTGAGGATTCTGGCAATATCCCTACAAATGTGTCTAAATTTTTGTTTTCCAGTAAAGAAGCTATTGTAATTGCCATTGCATTGTGGCAATCAGAGTGCAACAAATATTCGAAGACAGAGATAGCTATGAGTCAAAAACCAGAACTGACACTGACTTTGTATCCTCTGTATTTCAAATATAATGAGTTTGATGCTATCATATTAATTATTTTATTTTATGCAAGCCTGTTTTTGAGAAACTAGCAGTCAGAATGAAGCAGAATGAACAGTCAGACTGCTGTCCAGTGTTTTGAGTGTGTTAACAATAACAGTCATTCCTCTTACATTAAACGATACCAAAGTAGAGCAAATGCATATAAACTGAAATCTACTTCCATCTGAAAAAAACCCATCATTACTCCCACCTCTCTCCCAAAAATCCAAGAAACTCACCCATAGGAACAATTATTCCAACACCACAGTAATGGAAATTTATTGAAGACTTATTGCAGTAAATGTCCATGCGTTGCCTCATTTATCTTCTAAATATTTAGCAACAGCTCATCTGACAAGAGATAGCCCCTCTCAATTTACTGATCCACAACCACACTGAAAACTCACCAGGTTTTCTCTTTCAATCCTCTGCTGCTCTTTTTGCCTGTTGAGGGCACTGTGGTACAATCTGGCTGGTGGTACAGACACCTTCTTCAGCGTGCTGCTTCTCCTTGGCCTTGCAGACTGTCTGGACAGCTCCTTCAGCAACCTCTGGTTTTCCCGATCGATCTGTCTTACTTCTTCATTTGTGAAAGAGAAATTTTTCCTTACTCCTTTAGATGGCAGATCGATGGTTAGTTTTTGTTCTTTTTTATCCAACTGTAAGAAAGCTTTAAAATAGAAAAAGGTGAAATAAACAAGGAGATCAGAAAACACAGCTTCAGGAACCCAGGAGTAAACATAAACCAGAACCAAGAATTAAAACATAAATTAGTATTTAGATGTTTGCCATAAAAAAAAATTTAAACTCTGCTCCCAAGTTTATCTAAGGTATCCATCTCAGTTAAGAGGCGGAATAGATACAATGTTTCAGACAGAAAACTTACACTGGGGAAGCCTGACACAGAGGCACAAAGTGCATTTCCTGAAGTGATTTTGTTGAAACTTAACTCCTAAAGCAATTCATCGTGTTGGTGGAGGAAATGCAAAGGGAATGATGAAAAGTAAATTGAATGGATGGAGAGAAATGAATGAGCACATATAACAAAGAAAAATTACTGGGGCATGGAAATTTTAAACAGTAAGCAAACAACAATCAAATAATGACAATAAGGTATCAAGACAAAGAATGCACACTTAAAAATACACAGCAACTTGATGAGCACAATTGCAAGATAACTGGAAAAGTTCACTCTCAGCCAGAGCCAGCTATATTTATTACAGTTCCACTGGAGCTTTGCTGTTTCTAAGCCTTTGCTTTCTAAAGCTCTGCAGCAAGTCTTCTGGCAATTGCTGTGTGAGAGTTTTGCTGTCGTGGTGTTATCCCATCAAACCACTGCATTAGCTGTGGTACAGGAATGGCAGCACCTGGTTAGATTAGACAGATTCTTGGAGCTGAGACACAGACAAAAAAAGCCTTACTTGTGCCATTCCCCACACTCCTCCAATATCACAGCGCCTTCAGAAGACATCCCTCATTCTTACCCCTAGAAGTCCCACACAGGCAAAAAAAGCATTCAAAGCAGAAAGAAAAAAAAACAAACCCAGGCAGGCAGTAATATTTCCTCAGCAAACACTTCTGCATTAGCAATCTGTTCACAAGAGATGTCTGAGGCAGCCTAACAGTGAAGAAAACTCAAAGAATGAAGAGCATTTTCTCACTTCAAGATGAAATTAAATCTTTCTTGCAGTATCTCAACTGATTTTATTTCAGAATTGATGCAAGTAAATGTTGCTACTTTCTTTGAGAAATTTAAGAACGGTATTCAAAATGTAAAACTCAAACATTTACTAATTTCTAGATGAATGGTGAAATTCATTAAAGTTGCAGTATCAGCACACTAGCCAATATAGACAAGAACTGTCCCTAGGCAGCTCTAACTGTGAGGTTGCCCACAGCAGCAAATTCTGCTATTTCTTATCAAGAGAAGATGCAAATCACCTCAAAACCAGTGTAAACTAGCGCAGATCAAGTGTGCCAACCAACAGGTTAATACAATATAAATGTCTTGAGAAACATCTCTACAGTTTAGTAAGTTATTCTCAAGGTAAAACTAGTACAGCCATCAACACCATTGGAGGAGACAAACCTGGAATGAGACTCATCTGGATAAACCTACAAGGGACAAAGAAAAATGCAAAGAAAATAACTAGAGCTGCACAATTCACATCAAGCTGCAGCATACATCTCAGTAGAAAATATTACAGGATGCCTTTATTGGAACAGGCAAAATCAGCACTGCAGGACACCGCCAGATGACAGTAAATTGAACAACTATGTGAAGAAGATATCATGTCACATAATTGATAATTGTATTATTATGGAGCTTTTGCCTTATAGCCATAGCACCTCATGGGTTAAAGAGGACTGCATGTCATATGCAAAAGTGGAAATACAGTTGAGACAAAGAACAGTTGTTAAACTCAAGTTTTGACCTAGTCTTGTGGCATCAATGCTATTGATGATGAAGTCTATTACAGGAGACATTTAAATTTCTGAATGACCGTCAGCACAAATTTCCAACAATTATTTTGCCTCTCTGGAAGGTGCCAACTAGTCAAAATCAATTTAAAGCAATTGCATTCTGGATAAAGAATTTTTCAGGTACAAATACGTGTTCCATGCCTTCACTGGTCAGTGACTTTTAATTCACTATTAGATAGCAGGTTATACTTTGGCAGAGACTTTATATCCTTTGGGTGTAACTATGAACTGTAGCCAGTAAAGAGATTAAAAATGCTTCAAGGTAATTACTTACTACCTATTTTCTGACTTGTTCACTTTTCTGGTAAACTGCTGTCAGGTGTGATGAAAAAATAAAACCAGAGCAATGACATGGAACAAAGGGCTTTCCCTTTTACTCCAAAGCTGGTCAGTAAATGCTACTAGAAACAATGATTCAAGGAACCCTGGAGCAACTGCTACACACAGGGCTCGAGAAGCACTGCTTTACTTTGTCACTCAGATCTCCTGGGGATAGTGGTATGTAACTTCTGCAGCATTAAACACCCCCTATTTTATCAGAAGCTCTCAGGCAAATAGAGTGAATACATATCTATGTACATATCCATGCATTGCTCTACTGGGTACTACTTGTATACACAAGGACAAAATGTTGCTAACTTTACTCTCATCTTCCAGCTTCTTCAGCCACATCCCCCCTCAACACACAGACTTCTCCTTTTTTCATTCATCTCTTCTTCCTTCTTCCTTTTCTTAGCCTTTTTCCTTTAAATATATATCACTTCTAGAGTGCTTCATTCACACCTTTTATCACCTCACCACAAAGATAGCCTTTCCCACCTGTGTCAGCAGGAAGAGACTCCACCCCACTTTCTTCCATATGTTGTTCATTCTTAGCCTCATTATTATTTATTTATTCTTAATGTAGAAACTGGCTTTACTACTGCAAACAGCTTTCTGGCAACTTTTGAGGTTGAGAGCTTGCTAACAGTCATAATATTGAATTTATCACAACTCAAGAGAAATATATTAATACAGAGAAAGAATTAAGAACACCCCAAAGGTTCTGTTGTGAAGTTACTCAGTGAAGCCTTAGCAGACAACTGCCAAAACCCAGTAAATGATCTATTGACAGATGGCTAAATTACAGAAGACTCATTAATTTTGCATCAGAAGTTCAGACCCAGTGCAACACATACAGCAGCAAGTGTTTTTTCAAGGGGATGGAATGAAAATACCAATCTAAAACTCTCCAGTTCCTTAAATAATCTTTTTATTATTATCCTTCTATATGACCCAAGAACCCATTTGAAACTTCACAACTAGCTTTTTGCTGCAACACTGCTGCAATACACCAAAGCATTGGATCATATAACACAGTAAAAGTACCTGGTTTGTTGTTCTTCAAACTGTTAATTAATTGGAGTTATGTTTTACTTGGTTAAGATCTATGCTCAGGAAGAATTTAATCAGAAAACACCACAGCAAAGCATACCATAACTTACTGGACCCTACCCATAAATTGTCTTTTTTAAGCCACACAAATGCAACACTGATCTGCAAAGGAACTGTGTCACAGCAGAGTCTAAAGCTTAGTAGAAAAACAAGCCAACACAATGTATACTGTGTCATTTTTGTGAAAGAGCACCACTAATACTACAGCATACATATTCCTAACCAAATAGGCAGAAGAAATCACAACTCCTTAAATGATGTTCAAATAAGTCACAGAAGCAATATAGAAAGCAGCAGGGAAAAACTTCTGTAGGTCTCCCTGAAGCAGGGTGATTCTTTCCATGGTTCAGAAAGACGCTTCTGACCTCTGAATTTCAAAGCAGCAGTAATAGTTACCACTGCTTCCAATCACCAAACTGAAAATCTGTCCAACCTGCCTCTGCAAATCACCATTTATACAGCATCATATTCCTATTCTCCACACACTTGCTATGACAGAAAAATAGATAATCCACAGCAGGAATGTATGTCCATTATGCACTGAATGCATACTACCACTCATTGGCAACACTGCTTTCATGGCAAAGACAGTAGGTGTCAAAGTGAGGTCAGCACACACCCACAAAACCAGAGACAATTCACTATCAATAAGCAAATAAAATGTAAGATTCCAAATGCTATTAAATACTGAGAGCACAGTTCATGTTATATAAGTCAGGTGTTTGAGTTTCATAGTTATTTCAATGATTTATTCATCATTCACCCACACTACTCTTTAATCACAAAGCCCAAGTGTTTGAATAGTCTGACTATTTTTGCAGTGGCCACTGACAACATGAGATAACACTACAGTTCTAAGGTTATGATTTAAGCTTCTAAAGAGTTTGTAAGTCTTGGAACAATGAAATATGATTTACCTCTCATATATGTATTCTATCAGTGGGTAATTAGTAACTTAACTAAACCACTAGTTACTTTCATTGTCAGTCAGACCTTAAATATAATTTGGGGTAGATGATAAATAAGCAGCAACATTTGCATAACAACTTGCACAGTGTAGAGCCTAGTTCTCATTTGCTGGTAAGCAGGAAAAGAAAATTCCCTGGTATTCACAGGATTTCTATGAAAGCTGGTTTCCATGGAGAGATACCTGACTTTTTTTTAAGCCATAAACAAGCTGTTTATTGCTTTCAACTTCTAAGCACTGAAATAACCTTCCAGAACGAAAAAGGCCGAACCTTATATAAAATATAATTAGCAAGTCAAATGCATTAGGACAGGATGATACAGCCATCCTAACAGAATTAAGGCTAAAATGAAAATCATGTATGTTTCAGTGTATCTTTTGCAATCCCAATATAAACTGCTTCAATGTTTACACTTGACTGGTATTTTATTTTATATTGCTACACTACCACATGTGCAAAAGGATTAAATAAATCACAGTTCTTCATCAATATCTAATAGTTTAACTATTTCCCTGTGGTATCTCTAAACAAATACTTCCTATAATATCCATTATTGCAGGCCACAGAGCCCTTTAAAAGGGATTTTGGAGAATTAAAGATTTGGAGGGTTTTTTTTAAGAAATGGACAATGTCCTTTTCAGGTACAAATTTCCCTATTTAAACATGCTTAAATAGGGCTGCTATTTATTTCTTGATATCATGAGAAAGATATCTTAGAGGTGTTGGACTTTTCCCCTCCATAATTACGAAGTTTCTCATGAATGTGGGGGAAGCCTGTATCTCTCCGTAATCTCGCAGATTTTCAATCTCTTCTGAAACTCTAAACATATGAACAAGCTAGCAATTGCTCTTCTACCTCAAAATGAGTTTCTAGGCCTGTGAAAACCCAGCATATGAATACACACAGATACAGAAAATTAGTTCAAACTCTGAACATACACACTAAAGAGAATTCCATAGAACAGCTATATATGCTTAGTTCAACTCTACAGTTTGGGTATGTGTATATTGCAGTCTACTTTAAATTTAGATACTGCTTAGCAGCTTTTCTACAAATACACTAGTTCAGCATGAATGAGCACACAGATAACATATCCCTGAAGAGAACAAAGTTTCAGTTATCAAAACTTGTTCTATTTCCTGAGTGACAAATTACATGGAAAAAAAAGTTGAAGTGATTGCTTCATGTTGAGTTGAAGTGGCTATTTAATTTTCTAAAATAGATTTTATTCAGAAACACAGAGCTTTTTACTTTTATAATCACAATATTTATATTATAGAGCTTTTCACAGAGGAACCTCTATTTTAAAAATCTAAGGCATAGTAGAGGCAAAAAGATTTATCAGCACAGAGGTCAGTGAGAGCTTCAAGGATAGAACTTCAGTCTGTGGCCAATTGCCCTACTTACCCCAGCACACCGCCTCCTCAAGTTAATAATAGCTAATACCATGGATTTACAGACTAATTCTCACAGACACTTCTGTAAAATAAGCAGGTATCAACCCCATTTTACAGAGAAGAAAACACAAAGTACTAAATTCTTTAGCACTGTATATACCTCGTGCTATCTCACTGTATTGATACCAAACAAATTTAGATAAAGAGATACAGAGCAATTTTAGCAGACAACTCTGTTCTGGACTACAGAAATCATGAGATCTGTCTAGAGACAGAGCAAATCTGTAGCAAAATGGGTTGAGATAGATGAGTGCTTAGTTCACACTCATATACTTAACCCATCTCTTTATCTGCATAATAATCAAGACATAGGATCAGGCAAAATCGCATCAGAAAATTTTCCAATTTATTTTATTCCCAGCTTTCTAACATGGTGATTTATAAAACTGCCTTCAAAGAAATAGATTGTAAAAGATTGTTTTTGCATTGTCATACTTAATTCCCTTTTTGTGTTCAGATTACTCAAGAGTACAGCAGAGGAAATAGCTCTGACATTTTTTATTAGTATAGGTTTAGAATATTTCTTTCAGTTATTACTTTTCTGAAGTATCTGTAAGGTTTATAGCAAAATGGAAACATCATGGAATCACAAAACAATTGCATACAAAGACATATATAACATCATGAAACAACAGAAAAACTGTACTTCTACCTGAAAATTTATAATCACACCTGCTATCAGCACTACCCATCTAAAAACAAAGTGCAATAAAGAGCAGGAAAACTATGAGATTTCCAACTAGAATTGTGTTGTGAGATTTTATCTTATTAAGAAATGTGTAATAGAAAATTTGGCTTTTATCAAGAACAAGCATAGCTTTAGGAGTTGTAAAGACATGACAAATATTTGTCCAATATAATTTCTTAAATGCTTACAAATGAATAATTTTCAATACGAAAACAAGTAGGTAAAGGAGACATAAAGCAAAAACTTTTTCAATTACTTTTAAATTTAACTGCAACAGTTTCTAAACGCTTCAAA
Source organism: Ammospiza nelsoni (assembly GCF_027579445.1). Classification (NCBI taxonomy): domain Eukaryota; kingdom Metazoa; phylum Chordata; class Aves; order Passeriformes; family Passerellidae; genus Ammospiza; species Ammospiza nelsoni. Next base: position 32,379,044 of record NC_080636.1, on the reverse strand, counting down.
TTAATTCTGCTTTAAGATACAAACCACCTTGCTGCCTCTAATAACCAGACTCTTGTGCTAGTCCAAAACTTGTTCTTTGAACAAGTTTCTTTCTTGCAAAAAGAAATTTGTTCAAAGAAACAAATTTTTTGTTCTTGCAATTCTTTTTTTAATAGAAGAGATTCCAGAGCTCCCAAATGTATGCACTGATGATGTGAATAATCATACAAAATTCATTACTGTGTGCCCCATAGAAACAACATAGTAACAGATCACATGGAAATTTTTCCAAGTGTCTGGTGACTTTGGGAAATTAAACTTGTATAACTGCTGTAAATGCTTGGGTCCCGCTATATTACAAGAATATTTGAAAAAAAATTAAATAAAATGCTTCATCAGTATAAAGTACTGGAAGAATATTATGCTTTAAAACCAAATAAGGATTATTTAAGTTTTTTTCATGCACTCAGGTCTGGGCTTGCAGTGTTCTCACTTGAAGCAACATTTATGCCTATGCAGTTCTGATGAACATTTAATGGAGACTGGTGGGCGGGAGAAAATTATTTGCACTTGTTTCCCCCCTAATGTGTACAAAAAAATCTGCAAGCAATAACTCAGAATAAGATTAGCTCCTATTTTCCCAGACTAGTTACTTTCCACCATTAATAATTCTGCCCCATTTAAACTTCAAAATGCCCAAACTAATTAAGCTATGTTGTGCTTGCTGATTTAGAGAGGCACTTGGGAGTAATATACACATTAATCAGGAACATTAGCTGCTAGACCATATATGAACTCTACTCAGAACTGGTTTTCAGTTTTGATAAAAAACTGAAAACTCTGTTCCTCTCCCCAAAGGAGATTCATCTCTGAGAATACCTACTCTGAGCAATAATATCCATTTGTTTCAGGGATGAGATGAATCCATTGGTAATCACTGGTTATTAAATAGCTTCTTGCTAATGGGGAACAAATACGGACAAAGGACATCATAATTTCAATTGCCTAGCAACAATTCTTCTGACATCATGTTTTGACAACTGGTTGGAATTGTTTCTAGTATGAAAGAATGAAGCACAAGGACTGTCAGGGATGAGAAAAAGCTCTACCTTTCTTGATTGCTAGTGTTGCTTTTCTTATCATCAGAAGAATTTCCATACAAGTAAAATCCTCAGTTCTAACTCATAGGCAAGTTAAACTAAGTGTACAACACATTCTAAATCCTTCTTCACTAGAAGCTCAGTCTGGCAAGGTGCAAAGTGAAGAAACACAACACATGCAGTTGTAGTCGTGCCAGGCTTACTTCAACACAGCAAACCTGGCTTGGAATGTACCAGACCTAAACTGCAAGAGGCTTTCCTCACTTGAGATCAGAAGATTTCTTGATTCAAGCCTTTTTTATTCCACACATTTTAGTACTGAAAACTCTGAGGCATGAAAACAAATGCAAAAGCACCATGTAGACCTTAAAATGTGCACCTGAGATCATCCATAGCATTCTTAACCCACATAATAAAGGTTTGCAATGAGTGCAGGCAAAGAGATTGCAAATTTTCTTAGGCTTCATTATTAAGATTTTGAAAGTCTATTAGCCAGAAGCAACCACTCGAGTTTAAGTAAAGATTATCTGCTATTTTTCTTTTTAAAACACCTTTACTCAACCTATGGTATTTTAGAAGTCAGACACCTAGCTCAGAAAAGAACTTCAAATACTCCTGCTTAATTATCAAAAAGGTACTAGAAGTTTAAGTATATGAATACCATTTATAATGCAATGAAATTTTGATTGTCTTTCAGTCTTGGTGGATGATGATCCAGCCTTTCAACAGAAAGGCTGATGCTTTAATTTAGATATTAAATTGTGCCATAGTCCAGTACACCTTAAGACCCATGTGCAGTTTCATTGCCCAATTTATTAATATATCAGACCTTTTTTAGATTCGCCCTGTCTGTGTATCTTACATCTGGGTATATGCAAACCAATGCATGGTTCTTTTCTCTACTGCAGAATCAGTACTATTACACAGAGAAGAATTCCAAGAATTAGATCAACACCACTTAAACAGCAATCAGTTTTAAAAATACACATGGTGTATGAGAATCCCACTCTCTCTGTGTATTAGAACCCAGCTGTTCTCAACAAGTGGCAGATGCTGTATTTAGTAAAAATAAAATTTAAAAATCACCTTTCAGAAGCTGATTCAGGTCCATGGCATCATGCAATACTTTTCGACTATATCTGCGATCAAACTCGGAATCTAATGAAAAAAAATACAGATACAAGATTGAATTTGCCAGCCCCATAGGTTTTGCACACTTAGTGTTGTACTTAAATTCTCCAAATTACCATATAATTCTTGGTTCACATTTTCCTGTCTCTTTACTTTTAATTTCTTATCATTTGATGCTACAAATTCAAAGGACTGGATAGGACTGATGTCTGGAGTTGACAGAGGTGTTACGTCAGTCACTGTGTCTTCAGACTCCTCCAGGTCATCACCAAGCTTTGGTTTTCCCTCTGCTAATTTCATTGCTGACTTGAATTTTTGTTTTGGAGACAGAAGAGCATTTCTACAAGCATTCCTTTTTGGGGAAGAATGAGATAAATCTGATAAACAGCTATCAGAATCTGTGTCAGAACCATCTGTATCTGAGCTTGAGGATGATGATGATGAGGACGAGGAGGAGGAGGAAGAGGAGGAGGAGCTGATACTATATTTTTTGCTAGCCTTTTTTGTGTTTGGTTGCTTAGCTGACTTTGGTCTAACCTGTTTTTTGCCATCATCACTACTGTCTTCTTCATCTGTATAATAATCTTCTTCACCTTCTTTAACTATTTTAGGAATTCCAGCCGGAACAATCTCCTCTGCTCCTCTATTTGCTGCAGGTGTTGCTCCAGATGTACCTGCATTCTCTGCAAGTGGAGAAACTGTCAAAGAGGGAGCTTCTTCATCAGGACCGTTGCTATTTTCTGGGGACTGACCCCTTTGTAAATCTATCTGCTTTTCTTCACTTTCCTCCTCACAATACTTTTCATCCTTTGAATTAGAAACCAAATCAGTGTCTGCAAGAGCTGCCTTTGTACTTCCTTTCTCTACATGTTCACCATTTTCTTCAGCTTTCTTTTTCTCTTCCTCAAAGTCGCTGTCAAAGAAGGCATGATCCACTTCACCATCTGATATGTCTTCAAAATGGTCCATAACAAAATATGACGTGTCACCTGCAAGCATCAGAAAACATTTCCAATTATTTGTGCAAAAACAGACCCAAATACACTTTTAGTATAAGAGTTTTGCTCTTCACTCTTTTAGCTCTAGTAATCTATAATTCTGCAATTAATTTCATGAAGTTGCTAAAGATAATTTCATAGTGAGCTCAGTGAAAAAATTTAGTGCCACCTTATTGCACACAGCTCATATGTTAGACCAGACAGCTTTACTTTAGCCAACCCATCACAATTTCCAAACTATTACTTCTAAGCAAATTTGTCAAACACCCTTAGTGGCTAAAAAACCTTAACTATTACAAACAAGCAATTAACATGTCTTATTTTTTCCCTTTAAGGTAGAGCCATTTGAAGCTAGAGCCACTTAATGAGCTATCATTAGTTGGAATTTTATATTGTAAACCTTGTTAGTATGTCACCATCTTGGCTGACACAGCCATACACACTGCAGACGTTCAGTACTTAAAATTAGGAGAAATTTCAATTTACATTGAAAGATCCATGGCTCCAAGGTTAAATTGACAGATTGTGGGTGTGTGAGTGTTCATGTTTTAGTTTGGACAAGGAGCTTGCTTTGCTGCAACTCACACTCCACAGTACAGTAGGGAAACTTAATTCTTTCAAATGAACCTAGACTTTAAAAAGGGTGATCCAGGCATGAAACCAGCGCATTTAAAACAGAAGTTACCATTCAGGCCATGGGACCAGATCATGGCTAGTCCAAATACATAATATTGCAGACATCAGGACTTCAGTGTTAACCATTATGTTCTACAAATCTGCTCCTATTATGTCCTAGTTCTTACAGAATTTTATGGTGTGTGATCTTATGCATGTGGCAGGAGGATACAAAAGTTTCCACTCATTAGTAATACACATATAGTTAAAATAAAAAAATCTCAACACCCCACAACCAAACAAAATCAGCCAGTATCAAAGACTACCAGTCCCATCGAGCCAGAGGCACTTTTCTCCTACTCTTTACAACAGATTTCAGTGTTGAAATAATTTAGTAAGCTACAATCAATAAATATGTAACATTCTTTAAACCCAAGAAAATCAAACATGATGACAGTGGAAGCAACCATGCAAGGCCAGAGAACCAGAATATTTTACAGGATGGATGGTCTCCCTTAAACCACATATAGTTTGTTGCCATGGCAAACGAAGGTGGAAAAAAGGAATTTCCAGGAAAGGTTCTAGCTAAAATGTCTTCAAAATACAGAGTTTTTAAAGGTCACTCAGATATTCTGCCACTTCTCAAATAATACTGGCTTAGAGGAATTGAAAATACACTCCTCAAATCACAACATAAAACCAAAGTCTGCAATCTCCTATGGTTTTAAGAATCACAATGCCAAAGAACTGAAAAGAGACTTATTATAGTTAGATGTTGCATAAAACTGAAAACACTACTAGGCAACAGAAGCAGAGATCAATTTTCAGGACCACAAAGATAACTCTCTAAAGCACCTTACTCTTCAAAGAGCAACAAAACAAAGGAGTAAAACACTTCTGGGAATGCAGATATCCAGCAAGTTAAAGTCTCACACAAGAACAGGCACTAGCCACCATGAAACACCATCCTGCTGCTTACAGAATACTTCATCTGCCTCTCCATCCTGGCAGGGTGCTCCTTTACAGACACCCCTCGGACCGACTGCCTTACTGGCCCTGTCCCTGGCTCTCACTCACAGGCACTCAGCCATACCATCACTGTCCTTGAGCTCTACACAGCCGACACACCCCTAACACAGAGGGTCACCCCACCACCTCTCCTTCCCTGCATGTTCCTTCTGAGGAGCTTACAAGCATCCGTTGCACCACTGCAGCCATGACAATCACCCCACCACGTTTCCTGATGGCAACTACATCATGGTTTTCCCACAGCACCACAGCTTCTGGCTCCTCCTGGCTTTCACCCATCCTGTGTGCACTGGTGCGGGTGCACTACAGCTGGGCTATTGGTTCCACCCTTTGTGTCACTTCTTGTGACACCTGGCTTCAGGCAGCTTGTATAGCCTGACATGTGCAACTACCGTGTGAATTCCTGAAAGTTTTTCTCAAGCAGCTTCCTAAAAGGATAATACATGCTAATATATAAAACCATGCACAATAGAAAAATAAAAAACAATCAGAAGAGTAACACATTATTTAAATTTAATTTTCTACCTCATGTAATCTAAACCAGAAGGGAACACAACCTGTTAAGTATAGACCAAAAATATTTATTTAGCAAGTATTCTATGAAGAAAATTAGCCAATTCTATGAAGAAAATTAGGAAGCAGAATTTTAAAATAAAATAGTTTATTTTCCATTATGAAAGGCTTTTATTACTTAAGGAACTAGCATCTCTCCAGCTCATAACTAGAAATATTACAAGTGATTGGTAAAAGCAGGCATGTGGTGTACTTCACGTGTCTCAAACACAGATTTGAAATAATGTTAGTACTGTTGTATACATAAGGGCATAAGGGGCTAAGGCAAAAAGGTTTGCAGGTGGGTGCAGACAAACTAGGATAACTTAATATAGCTGAAAACTTTAGTATAGCCTAAAATACAACATTTTGTTGAGATGCAACCACATCCATGTATTTTTAGTTCATGTAATGCTATGCCTGCAAAGGAGACTGAACAAACAGTATCTCATCAGCTATAATGCCTAGTCACAGCACTTCTCAAATGACCCTTCTGAACAGCCTCTGATGTGAGGATGGGATTTAACTCAAGACAAAAGGGCAGTGTAGAGCTGGCAAAAGGTGATAAAAGATAGCAACAAGCTTGTACATTCCTTTCTATTAATGCCAGCCAGGGAGCACATATCTTCCCACTCTACATGATTCAGGAACAGCCCACCTGCCAGTGGGCTGTTTCCTAGGAAAACTGAGACACAACTGCTTTGCAGACAGCAACCACCAGGGCAGGAGAGATCGTTTAGCAGCCTGGCCCTGCCCAAGGAGCAGCAGTCATTCCACTGACAAATGCATATTCCACTCCTCTGGTGTAAGTCCCTACCAACTTTAGCCTTCATCTTAATGGAAAACCAACATGACATGTCTCTCACTGTCAATCATTCACAAACTTAAGACTAATTAATTTTTTAATTAATTTAATTGTTTAATTTAAAATAAAAACAAACAAGATGAAATAAACAAAGAGATAGTATTCTTAGATCCTATTCCACTCCTGCATCGAGAGTGTCTGCAACAGAGCTGGAATTTGCCAAGGTGATGCAATACAGAAGAGGTAACTTTGCTGATAAAGCTACTTAAATCAATAAATTGGTTCTGTTTACAATTTCACATTTATATACAACACAGAGTGTAATTTTACTTCAGTGAGAAATACAGAGTTCTGTTGTGTTGCCTGTTTTTAAAACACAGAGTCAAAAAGTGATACTCTGGAATCCCAAAAAAGCTGCCATTACAGCCAAATACTTACCATTAACTGCTAATTTTACTGACTGCTGTGTTTATTTACAAAAAAATAAAAAAGCCACATGCTTTTTGTGGCTTTCTGCCATGAAACTCTCTAACAACAAGCATGATCAACTCCAAAGAGCAGCCTGGCCATTAAATATTTGCCAGATTTTTTTTACTGTAATATTTCTTCTCCCTATGTAATTCTCTACCTCTCACCCATTTCCCTTGCAACAGTAACAATCACTCATTACCACAGCCAAGCCCACCCTTTTGTCTTTGTCTCTTCCTGACTGCAGCTCTTCCTAGTTTAGGAAGAACTAGCTTATACCACTTTTTAATCCCTTCAAGCTTGACCCATTTAAGATCAGAAAGCAGAGGCTAAGCAGCCAGGGTGAATGTGCAGTCTGACTTTCAGGGCTTTAGAGACCCACACTTTCCCACCAGAGGGCTGACACACAGAGTCTGACCACCTACCGAGAGCACACCCACACCCTCCCCAGTGAGAACAAAGACCACACGGCCCCTGCACGGGTCAGGAGCTGCTGTAGCCTGCTCTGCACTACCCAAGCAACAAGCAGCATTCTGACATCCTCCTCCATCTCAAAACACAGATCAAGACACTAATCACATAAAGCATATTGAGTGTTTTCCCCCTCCAGCTGCAAACCTGCCAACTACAGCGCTACCTGAAATATATTTGTAGGCAATGCCTAAGAGCAGCCCATTAGGATGACTGCAATTTGAAGTCTCTTCTACAAAGGTGGGATGGTACATGAAAAGTCATGAATTGAAGATACAGACTTAGATGTGGGTTTGTGTTTCAACATATCCTGCCTTTTGAAAACATTTTTCAATGTCAGAAACTAACACTTACAAAGTACATAAAGTACCCAGTGAAAGATTTGAGTTAAACTTGTTAAACCCTGAAGTTATCCACTAAATCTTCTTCACAGTCAATTGCCACCATAGTTAGAGCAAATGAAAGCACACAAGCACATAGCTGCTGGGCAAAGCCTTTCAAGTTGATGTACAAGGCAAGGAGGAGAGAGAACAGGCAGAAATGAGGGGGGAAAAAATAAAAAATATTTCCTCTTGAGCCAGAAATGAGCCATTCCTCTACTGTGAGAAGCTGCAATAATGTGGAGAGGTGTGTATCTGTAGCTCCAGACTTCGCTCATAGAAACACATTAAATATTTGCTCTTCAGGCTCTTCAGCAAAGGTCACCTTTTGACCTCTTGAGCAGAAAGGCTGGGTCAGAGAACACTGAAGTTAAATGATGGGAGTGATGATGGCCACCAGGTCTGTCCAAATAGACCATGGCTACTCACTCATTGCGGAGAATCCCAAGAAAATTACTTGCACACCCTCTAAACCCAGGCAGAAAAGAAGTAGCTTACAATTACAATCAAAAATGTAGACAACAAATCATATGTTGGTTGATAAAAGTAGCAATAGCTTCTGGAAGGTCTTCCACTTGTACAAGCACAAGTGACACCACCCACACTGAAGTCTCTTGGGGCTGCTGCCATACAATTTCTCGCTACCTGGAAGAGTCCCAACTCCAGCTACCTCAAAGACTAGCAGGCAGCAAGCTGCTAGGGAAAAACTGGTCATTGTTATTGATCTTTCCCAAAAGTGACCCATAATATATAGATAATAGAGATAATTGATAATAGAGAACAGGTACAAAAAGCCCAGAAAAGGACAGACTCTACTGCCAGGTATCAATGGTGAAGAGCAAAGTAAAGGTCCAGCTTTGTTTTCCCACTCCTTCTATACTGGTACATATCTATGAAGAGTATTTCTGTCTGATATCAAGATTTAAATTTGGGGGCCACATGTACTCAACCAGGATATCCACAACTGAAGGGTAAGAGTCTGGCACAGCAGCTCAAAACTGCATGCAAGAAAAAGGAAAACAACTGCTCTTATTAAAGCAAAGCTTCAGCATACCTGCCACGTAAGGGCTGGAGTTACATCTGCCAGTCCTGAAACAGATGGCAGGACCATAAAGGAATCAAGTACACCACAAACTACTGATGGAGGTAAACCACAGCAGATAAACCACTGCATATTTCTGAATGCCAGGCCATCTCTACCAAGTGGCACAACACGTGAACTGTCTCCCACAACAGAAATGCCCATTAAACTACAAATGTTTTCCATGCTTCTAACATTATAAATCTAGTGTGCTAAGTGACCTGACTAGACAAATAGGCGTGTCATTAGCATTTCCTTTAACTGTTTGCATAGATGTGCTTCAACACACATCAAACAGACCTGAGTTTCTGGAAGAATTTCCCTGCTAAGGCACTCCATCACAAGATGTGCTTATTATCACAGTTTAAAACACACATATCCAGTTTTATAGATGTAACAATTACATTCTCAACAACCACTGAAAATAAGATGCAATTTTTAATTTTCAGTGAATATATTTCTATATAAGAGGAACAAGCACTGCCTGGTACAGATGAGCAGGAGAAAACATAGAAATTCAGTCACTAAATCAGTATAGAAAGAGCAGCTTCAAAAAATATCACTTGGGAAGAGTCTAAATATACTTCTGTTTCCTCAGAATGCATGTAAGAGGCAAATGAGGTAAAAGCCTCTTGAGATAATCTCTTGCATTATATTTTTGTGACTTGCTCCTTTCTTCAGATGAGAAAATATCAAGCATGGAAAAGCAGGTAAGATGTTGAAACAGAGGGGTCTATTAAATTCAACATAATATGGGTTTCCTGGAATTCCAGTGTTTATTATTACAATGAAACACCTCAAGAATCAGAAATACTCATTACTGAATTGTGGCTTAAACATCAGTTGAAATTGTTGCATGGAAAATAACTCGGCCAAGGAACACAGATCATGTTTTACACCATGTCTTGGTCAAACATAACATCAGGAAGCAAAGAATAAAACAGCTGTAAGAAACAGCTCTGGTGGAAGCAGTAAGGTAACAGTCTGACTATCTCCCATGAATTTAGGGAGTACCTAGGCTCACCTAGGATTCACCTTGCTTTTGGATTCTTACATCTAAGCTTCAGGTGTAATATTGAGTCATCTGAAAGGACAGATGTTAAAAAGCTTGTAGATGATCCTGTTCCCTATGCCACAGATGGCCACACGCTACCCATCCTACAAAACTTGCACTTTTAGGTGTTCCTGGGTTGAGCCTTCCAATCAGCCAACTGCATTCCAAGTCTCAATGGGCTTAGCAGTCCTGATGGCCCTCTGAGCCCATGTAAGTCTTATGAACAAACACAGGACCTTCTGAATGCCATTCTAAAAGCAGGCAAGCACAAAATCAGAACAAAAATCCCAGTAGGTCATAACAGCTTTAAGTTCCAAAAAAAGGAATAGAATGTCCCCAAATTATTTGTCCTTTTCTCTGGTTGCTATCCTAAACCATTAGAGTATTATCTAGGTTTAGAAAACCAGAAGAACAACATATGCACTACAGAAAAAAAAAAAAAAACCAAAAAAAGCAGGAAGAAGTGTTGGAAGAACTTGAAGCATTCCAGAAGTAAGAGTCCAAAGCTCTGACATCTCTATTTTTAAATGCCAATTATTTCACAAACCCATTCTTAAGCTTACTTGTTTTTTAGCAACAACTTCATTTTAGTCTTCAATTAACTCCACTGAAGAATTTAACTTTGTGGAACTTTGTTCTCTCTCAACTGACAATTCCAGCAATTACTTTCTATCTAAAAAAAGAGAGATTAACTACTTTTTCAAAGAAGCAAAAATGTGTACAATGCATTCTATTCACTATATTGAGCACCTCACTACAGACAAAAGCAGGGATACAAAAGAAATTTAGCACTGCTATTGCTATTACATTCATTCCATCCCACATTTTTGTCCTGGTGTTTTTATGAATGCTGCATAGAAATTTTAACCACGCAATTTAAAAATATGTACATGTCCAAATGCAAACACTAGATTTTTTTTATTTCTATTATATAGTAAGACTATAAATGTGCAGGTTTTTGCATACTATAATTAAACAAGTTTTCAAAAAACTGTTTGGAAAGGAAAAACTTGCACCAGGCATAAATATTATATGTTAAAGATTATATGTTATAAATTAAGTTGTGCCATATGCCTTGCTGAACTACATTTTAAAATGCCATGAAAACCCCAGAAATGTCCAGTGTTTGACAAAGACAACATATATTGCATTTTGTTGCAGCATCTCACTGACTCTTTCAGATTAATTCAGTACTCCGCCCTGCTGCAGGAGCCCAGTTTCAGAACTACCTTATTTGTGATTTCCAACCTAATCCAGAGGGGCAAAGAGATTTGGTGGCTAGTTACCTTTCCAAACGCCAGCCCCACTTTGGGAGCCATTGCTGCAGAACACAGCCCTGTGCTGGGCAGGGGGAGTTACACGTGAGCTCTGAGGAAAATGTGGAAACGTGACTCTGGCGATGATTAACACGCTCGAGGCAAGCTATTTGCAATAATCATTCCAAATGACTTAATTCCCACCAATTAAGCCCAACCAAAACACCCCTCTGAACTCTATCTGGGCATCACTGCAACGCGTCTCCCAAAGTCCGGTAACTTCAAGGGCACCGTAACTCTCTCCCAAAGCCGACAACTGAGGCGACAACGAGGGCACCCGGTGTCTCAGAACGGAGTCGCCCACCTCTTTTCCGATCCCCCCGAGGAACACAGCGGGCAGGCACGGCACCGGTGGGGCGGAGCGCACGTCTGAGGGCGGCACGGCCAAACTCGGGCAGCTCAACGCCAGCCCAGCCCCGCACAGGCAGCGCGCACGACGCGCTCGGGGGACACCTACGTGCGCCTCGCTCGGGCAGGGGCGCGAGCAGGCACACAGCTAATTAAAACAAAATTATTTTTGAAATTATATAATGGTTAAAAATAATGCATATGTACACACGAACAAAACATGTCTCCCACCTTGTTTGGGGAAAAAATTACCGCAGACGGGGAAGGAACATGCCCGTCGTACCAAACCGCCCCCAACCGCCCTCCCGGCACCTTGCGTGGCGAGGAGGCACAGCAGGCCCCAGCACCCGGCCGGTACCCCCGGGAGGAAGCAGCAGCAGCAGCGGCCGCTGCCGTGTCTCCCCTGGCTCCCGGCTTTGTTGTGGTAACCGCGCAGGCAGCCGGGCAGATACTCACAGGCACGGGAAGAGAGAGCGAGGAGCGAGCCGGGGAGGCGGGAGCTGCGCAGCGCCGAGGCCGCTCCCTCGCTGCCGCCCCGCTCCTGCGCAGCGCCGGCCGGGCCCGCGCGCCGCCGGGCGGGGAGAGGCGGCGCCTCAGCGGGGCGGGAAGGAGCCGGGCGCCGGGACCTCCCGGGGGAGGGGCCCCTCAGACGCGGGCCCTCCACAGAATCACAGAAACCAGGAGGTTGGAGGGGATCTGTGAACCTCCAACCTCTGCCCGAACACCACCGTGTCAACCAGATCACGGCTCTAAGTGACGCGTCGAGTCTTTCCTGAAACACCTCCAGGGTCCGTGGGTCCACCACCTCCCTGACCAGCCTATTCCAGTGTCTGATCACCCTTTATGTGAAGAAATTCCTCCTCATGTCCAACCTAAGAGTCCCCTGGCGCAGTTTAAGACTGTGTCCTCACTGGCTGCCTGGGGGAAGAGGCCGATCCCCACCTGGGTACAGCCTCCTTTCAGGTTCTAGAGAGACGTAAGGTCTCTCCGGAATCTCCTCTTTTCCAGGCTAAACAACCCCAGCTGCCTCAGCTCTTCCTCTTAAGGCCAGTGCTCCAGACCTTTCACCAGCTTCATTTTCCCTTCTCTGAACTTGCTCCAGTGGTTCATGTCCTACCTGAATTGAGAGGTCCAGAACTGGACACAGTTCTCAGGTAGTGGCCTTACCAATGCCAAGTACAGGGGGAGAATTCCTTTCCTAGTCCTGCTGGCCAGGATGTCTGTATCAGATATTTCTGATGCAGACATCAGTCCCCTCCTGCCCTTATTTGTTCCGTGGGAATGAGGCAGAGAGCTGGGACTCTTACTAAGGCCTTAAGGCCCCAAGATGAGGTGACTGTGCCCCAAGTTGGGGTGATGGTCCCCAGGTTACAGCAAAGTTGCTCCAGGCTGGGGTGATGGATCTGTGTGCTCGGCTGATTGTGCCTCAAGCTGAGGCAGTGAGGTTCTGGGTTGAGACAATGGTATGCTGAGTGGAAGCAATGGGCCTCCAAGGTGATGGTGCTCCTAATTTAAGTCATGGTCTCCAGACTGAGATGCAGTGGGTCCCCAAGCTGAAGAAATAATGCCCTTAGTTGAGGTGATTGCCCCTAGATTTTGGTCATGAGGTTCCAGGGTGAGGGGACAGAATTACAGGTTGAGGTCATAGTGCCCCAGATTAAGGCAATGAAGCTCCATGCTGAGGTGACAGTTTCCCATGTTGGGATAAGTGTCCCATATCAAGTTGATGGTGCCCCAGATTGTGGTGGTGGTGCCTTGGGTTGGGATAATGGCGTTCCTGTTTGATGTGCTGGCAGTTTCCTTACTTCTGGCACTGAGTAGGTAACTGATGATTACCTGTGGTGATCTGCCCCTGAAAAGCAGTAGTTTCCTGAGTAAGGATGGGAAACTTCCAGCTCTTTCAAAGAGATCAGCTGCAATATCATATCTTAATAATAGCAAAGTTACTTTTTAAAAAAGAAGGAAAGAATTATGTGAAAATAAAGACTTCCAGATTACTGATCCACATATTCAAAATAAAAAATTCAGCTTTACTTTGGCCCCATTATTCAGCAGGAAAGAGATTTAATGACATGATCACATTTTTTGCTGAGCAAACTGAATTTTGAATTAAATCAGGGCTGTGCAGCCAAATCAACTATTGTGTCTCTTGTCCTATTCCTATTATATTTTATTTTCTTTTCACTTGGCACACACACAGAGGCACATATGTATGGATGTATGTGTGCATACACACACACACATTTTTATACATATATGTAGCAAATGTGTCAGAACACTACAAGAAAAGAAAGAACTCTCTCGAATAATACAACTGAACACGTCTAAGTTAACCAGAGTCAAGTCCTACTTGTGCTACACAGTGTTTAATGGAGGTTCTGCAAACTACATTGACTAAATTTTTATACTTGTCATGTGTTTCCCTCTTATTTTTCTGGCACCTCTCCCAGTTCACTGTTGAAATGTTGAATAATGACAACTGCAACTTAAATAAATGGAAAGCATACTTGGAAAACATGCTACAAAATGCTGAGCCTTTGCTGACCTCACCATGTGAGGTCTTAGGTTCCTTACATTGGACACTGAGTGGGTGCTTTTGTCATTTTTCTCCTGTGTGTCAAGTTCCTGACTGCGAATATGCAAAATACAACACCACTGTCTTAAAAGGTGTAGCAAAAATTTAAATCAGCTAATATTAGAGCAACTTACATATTTTGTACATTTAAGATACTGAGAAGTATAACGTCCAATTTCCATTTCTCTTGCTCTAGGATTCCTATGATTGCTTCTAACAGTGTTAGTTATGCAGGTTTTCCTGGTTTATCACCAGGTTTACAAGTTCACAAGCAGTTCTGGGTTTTGTGCTCTGAACATTAGAAATTTCTATAAACTTCTAGTATGACTGTAACTGCAATGCAGCACCACAGCAGTTACAAAAAAGCATGTAATTAATTCAAAATTGTAAGTATGCTAAAATATAAGCTACATAAGCACTATACAGACCTCTTTTTTTGCCTATAATGCAACTTTTTTATTTGTTTTAATTGAGACGTCATAACTTGTTTTAGTCCTTTTACAGCAATGGGAGAGCTAGAAAGGCTGACAAAACAGAAATCAAATGTGAAAAAGCCCACAGGAAAAGTATTTATTTTAATCTTGCCTAAATGTTTGAAAGTGCAAATTCATTGAAGTTTGCAGTACTGTGAAGGTGGAAGTTGAACAATTGTCACTAAAGGCTGCTGCAAAACTGTTCAAATCAGTGAGGTTTTTTCTAGGGTATGTTACAAAGATAAATGATACTTCTAGCTCAAAGGAAAATAGTGAAGATGCTGAATCCTCCCCCAAATCAGACATCATTTATCTTTTAAAATAAGTAATTGTCATATCTCTCTAAGAAAGATATTTGCAGTAATGCTTGGATAAGAAGAATTTGAGGAATTTGAATCTCTTATAAACTAGTTCTATGACTGAGTAAACAGTTACAGAAGGAGCCTATAGTAATCCCCAGTTCACAAAATTGACCTCATTGAAGTCCTTTTGTACAGAAAAGTAATTTTTAAAGTACAAAAGGGGAGGTTCAAATAACACTGAGGAAAACTTGAAAATTGCTATTAACTTCAGTAGAGCTAGGATATCATCCAAAATATTAGGAATTGTACCTTAGGTTGAAAAGTCATAGAAACTTACTAAGAGCTAAAAGAAAAAGAATCAAATCTTCTTCTAGCTCTATGGATACACACTTGAGTTTATTTAGACATATCTAATTCAGGATATGATGTGTAAATCCTAGCTAAAATAGGTGGGATTACTCATTCAGACAAAAAGTGGCTTTGTGCATAAGCACTGCAGGACTAAATTGTTATTGCAGGTAGGTTTGTTTTTTTTTATCTTCCTCTCCACTTCTGAGAATTAATACTGTAAGAAAATACTCTCTGTTTACACAGGACTATCAACACTGCATGCTTTGCTTCAGGTTAATTTAAAAATTCAATTGCCTTAAGTAGCTTTGACGGTGGCCCAGGCAGTTTCCTGAATGCATTTGCAGTAGGTCTCTGTCTGGTTTCTTGTGTGGATCTTTATTAAGATCCCAGAGTAGATCTTGAACTCAGTCCAAAGTCCTGGATATTCTGACATCTTTGATGAGTAAAGTGTGTGCTGGGAGATGGATATTTGTTTTCTATTTTCCACCTGATGAGAATAAAATAACTTTATAAGAAACCTTCTGGCATGTTGGGCCTTATCCAAAAGCTTTCAGACTCTGCAAAAATCTCTGCTGGTTTTAATGGTCTTATGTGTTGAAAAAAACCATGGTCCCAAAGCCCTTCAGTGCATCATCAGGATGTTTTACCACATAGTAATTCACATGGGAAAGGACTGCCATTGCAATAGCATTTTCACTATTATGATTTGATGATTTTTATCTTTAATCACATTAGACATGTTACTTAAATAATCAATTTTGGATACTCTGTGAATTGTCTGAACTAGCATTTAAAAGGATTTTGTGCAATTTAATATCCACTAAATAGAACAAACTGTAATAGAATTATATATTTTATCTTACTAAGAACTAAGTTACAGTAAGAATTTTGGATCAGATTAAGGATCAGTGTCTCCTCTCGCTCCAACAGGAGCCCTAAAATCACTTCATAACCACTTTTTGTGATTTTGAGAGGAAATACAAATGCAAACCTCTAATATGCAAACCTCTAATACACACAGGCAGGTATATATGGACACCAGCCCATCAGACACTGTGAGTTAGGTTAGAAAGGGCTTAGAAAATATTGTGATGGAGTAAAATATTTGTTGTAACCCAGAATCCTGACTAGCTCCATGCTGTTCTGTGCCCATTTCCATCACAGTCCTAAACCATGAGCTGACATGCAATTCCCTATTACAAGTGCTGCTCCAGGGCTATAACAGACTTTTGGACACCTGCACTCTTCATGCTTAGTTTCCTGCCTTGCTTAGCATTGCAGAAGCTCAGGGAAGTTTGGTGTCTGGTTTTATCAATGGTGCTTTATTGCACCGTAGAAGTTATGAGGAAATGTAAAAACTCACAAGATCAGAGCATTGATTGGCTAGTAGAGTTCATTTGACAGAAATAACTTTTTTAGAGAGCATGAATAAATAAATCACTACTCCAACCTCTGCAACAATAACTGTGTTTAAAAAGTAAAATTCAGGGCTTTGGGTTTTCCTTTTACACCTCAACGGACAGAACAGTGGGAATCTTACCAGCTGCTTACCAGTATACTTCTATCTCTAAACACTTCTATAGAGTTTACAGCTATCAGTTCTTAAAATGAAGCCCATTAGTAAATGCTTGTAAATCCACTTTGGTATAGTGTGGCTTCTGTAATGAAAGCATTGTCATTTACTCCTACTCTTGTAAAATGTGGAATATGTAAAAATTCTCTTAAGAAAGCATGCTCTTTTATGTTTATCTTTGTATACTTTCAAGACTAATCAAGAAGAAGGGAGATTTAATCCTTGAAAGAGATAGCAGCTAAAAAGCAAGCTATAAGTGATGTCCATGTGTTAGAAAAACAAATTACTTGTTGGTGGAATTGCATTATTAATGTTTAGGGCTTGATATGCTTCAGTGATCTCAGACCTAGCAGGAGGTAAACAAAGCCTGGAGAAAAGGATGTACCACTGATAGTGGACACAAAGAATGAAGAATTTATGGGGCACATGGACATTTAGCAGAACTCCCAAGGCAAGGAAGAAACCAATAAACCCAACTCAGCAATTGTGCTGAAATCAGTTCCAACTTGATAAAAGGTAATTCCTGCAAAGGGAGATCACAACCACCAATTCAAGGACCACTGACCCAAGAAATCCACCAAACTAAAAGAAGGCTGAGCATACAGACGGATTAGCATGGGAAACGAGACTCATTAGCCAATAGAGGATAAAATACTAATTAATAACAGAACTATGGAACTTGTAGACAAGGAACACTAATTCCTTTGTTTGCTAAGATATATAAATACTAATAAGTTTTGATATTTGGTGTGCTTGATTTGTTGAATACCACTGAGCACTCAGACTTGCACAACTCTGAAATAAGTAGTCAGTGTCTTTCTTGAGTGTGTAATTATTGGCTTGTTGCACACTGGGTAATGAAGCTGATTTTTGCAGACAACCCTCTGAAGAGATCAGGGCCTCCCAATTCAGCTGAGCTGACAAATTTGGTGGAGCTGTAGCTGTGCCGCACCTATAGCAAGATGAACACGCGTCCCAAGCACAGCTGAAATATGGCAAGCCTTGCACCCTCCCAGGAATTTGTTCTCAGATCTAACACAAACAGATATAAAATATACAACAGAGGGAGGGTACTGAGTGGAGGGCTGGCATGCTTCTGTTGGGGTGGTGAGGCTGTGTTTCTTTAGCATCACTGTTCAATCAACTTTTTATTTCTGAAGTCCAGTTATTTGTGACTTCCTCTGGCTGATCAGAGGGGAGCAGGCAGAGGGGTGCATAGCGCCCACACTCCGGATCTCCGAGATGCCGCTCGCCAAGGCTTTTGTCCCAAGCTCTGGTTAGGGCCTCGATGACCCGGTCTGATCATGCCGGGTCCCTCTGGGCCTAGCCCCCATGGCGGGGAGGCGTTCCGTGGCATTCCGCGCAGGCAAGCTCCGCAGTGCAGCCCGCGGGGATTGCCCTCGCTTCGTCCGAGCGTACCCGTTTCCTGACCAGCGCCCGGGGACGCCTCCAGCCCCGCCACGGCGGAGCTCCCTGACTCGCAACACGGTACCAGACGTTCCGGCCGGGCCCCGCCGTGGGGCGGTGCGGCAGGCGCACATGTCCCGGGCCCCCCCGCCCGGCAGGCACCGCCTCCGCCTCCGCCCCCTGCCCGGCCGGACACCGAGCGGCGCGGCGGGGCCTCCCTGGCTGCTGCCACGGCGCTCGCCTCCCGCCGCCCAGCGCGGGGCAGCGCTGCCGCCAGAAAGCGGCCCGGCCGCCGCGCACCCTCCTGCCGCTGGGCATGAGCTCCGGCTCCCCCGGCGGCCGCAGCGGTGCCAGTGGCGGCGGCGGGCGGCGAAGGAGGCGGCGGCGGCGGCGGAGGAGAGGGGGGGCCCCGGGAGCGGCGACCTTCGCAGGGGGCTGCCGCGGCGGGAGATGCGCTTGCTCCCAGCGGCGCCAGGAGCAGCATGTTCCCCGGTGCCGACAGCGCTAGCAGCACGGCCGGGCAGCCCGAGGCGGTGGGGGCCGCCCCCCCCGGCCCGCTGGGCTCGCACGGCCCCGGTGGCGAGGCGCGCCGCCGCAGCGCCCCGGCGGCCGCCGCTGTGGTCGGCGGCGGCGAGGAGGAGGCGGCGGAAGACGAGGAGGACGAGGATCCCGGATCATCCCGCTTCGTGCTGGCGGCGGGACTGGGGCTTCTGGCTGTGTCCGTCGTCCACCTGGGGCAGGAGCGGGCCGAGGCAGGGGGCGGCGGGCCGCCGTGCCTGGCGCTGCTGCTGCTCCGCCTCGCCCTCTACGTGGGTTGCGCCGCCGCTGCCGCCGCGCTGGGCACCCTGATCGTCCTGATGTGCCGCGGCCGCCGCCGCCTGCCGCCGCCGGACTTCGCCGCCGTGGCTCCGGTCCGGCCGGTCGCGGGGGTGAGTAGCGGGAGGGGAGCGGAGCGGGCGGTGGCCGCGGCCCTCGCTCCGCCGTGGAGCAGCGCGCCACCCGGACCCCTTGTCCTGCTGTCCTACCGCGGCCGCAGGAGCCTGCCCGCGCTCTGCCGCCCGGCGGGGCTTTAAATGGCCAAAGTTGTGTTGGACGGTAGCAGGCGCAGCGGAAAAATCAACACTTTGCTCCGGAGAGACCTCCGGATTGCGGGAATGCTCGCAAGGTGGTTCGCTGTGTTCGCTCCACAGTGGCTGTGTCTCAAATCCTTTTCTGCTCCTCCCATTGAAATGTCACTGGTAAAAGAGAGACTTGGTCGAAGAGGCAACTTAGTGTTCCTATAATGCGTTCTCTGAAGTCAGACCGCTTCAGATAGTGTTATCATAGTGCTATTTTGTACTCAAGCCGTTGCAGAGCTCTATGCAAAAGGGAAACAATTTCATTTTTTCTACATATTCCAAAATGTACTAGCGCACAAGCTCTTTGTAGATTACAGCTTAGTATTTTTCGGGTTCTTCTGAATGGGACTGATAGCACGAGGCATTTGGAAACTTTCCTCCCATCCACAGCCCTGTTCCCCATCATCCAGTGCTTGGGAGCTGATCCTAGATGAGCCTGCAAAAATACTGCTGAAATTTAGAATCTGCCCACAGTCCTGCTTTGCAGTGGGTCACAGGGATGTGCTGTTGAATGTTACAGCTGGCAGCTCCAGCCTGGAGCCCTTGGCCCCTCACGGTGACTTGTAGGTGTGTTAGCACTTGAGCTGCCGCAGCAATAAATAGACTGTACTGCGTAAGTGCTATTTCCCTTCAGTAATGTTGGGATACCTGAGAGCGCTCTGAGAAGGAAAAGGGAGGGAATTCGTGTCGCCTGGGTGTGCAGCCCGGCTGTTCTGGTAACCCAGTTTGTTACATTTGGTACACGCACCCTCCTCGGCAGTAAGTAAGTAGCGCTGTCACGTGTGCCTGGGGCTGCAGCCCGTGCCGCTGAGCTTGCAGAACACCCCGGGTGCCGGCAGGGCAGGAACCTAATACAGATCACTGGCTGAAACAGTTGTCTTTCTGTCTTTTCAGTCAAATTGCTAACAACCTGTAGTAATGGTTTATTCCTTCATTCTTTGACCTAGGGAGAGAAGCAGCCTGTGGTTGGGAGCAATGTGCTTTTCCTGTCTGCATTTAATGGAAGCCGGCAGAGTATTGTTGCCAGTAGGGATCATATGGCTGAGGGTTGTTGAATTCAGTGAATAATACAACTTGTGAAGGTGCATTCAGGATATGTGTGTGGCTCTGTCTGATACTCACTTTGTCTTATTGGTAGAATTTTTTAAACATCCTCTTTGCTTTGAACACTCAACATCATACTCAGCTTTCTGAAGGAAGGGAAGAACAAATAACGTGTATGAGCGTTACGGTGGGAAGTAAGAAGGTGTAACACACAAGTGGTAAGCAAAAGGTGGGTACAGCTAGAGATTGTTCAGGTGGTTTTTGTCAGAGGAGTGCTAGGTAACAAATGTGTGTTAGGTGCATAAGCACCTTCTAGTAAAGGACTATATGCTTTTGTTTTTAGCCATATAGCTATGTTACACCAAACAGAAAAAATATGTAAGTGGATCAATTGATTATCAAAACATCAATTCCTGTTGCTTTGAGATTTACAAGAATAGATGTTTCAGTGTCAATGCCATAGCTTCAGTGGCATTTATGTACTTCTGTACTTATCTGAGCATCAGGTGAGTTAGCTTACTTTTACATAGTACCAAACATATCTACATAAACTTAACAATCAAAATCTCCCTGCTGACACAATGAGGAGCAACATTCAGGTTTGTGAAACAGCCAATTTAATTGGGGAAGCCAAAATTTGAAGGAAAAAAAAAGATATTAATTTCTTTGTCTCCTCCTTTGTGAAAAATGTAAGCCTACTGAAAAACATAAGCCTACAGAACAGCAGTGGAAGTAGAACTGTCCAGAGACAAATAGCCACTTCTGCTACTGTACCATCTGCACTTTCTTTTTGTGATGTGTTACTGTGCATTTCTCTTGAAGATGTTTTGTTCATCTGTTGGATTTGTATGTATTAATAGTGCACACCTGCTGTTGTGTTATCTAATTTATAGCGTTTGCATTTATTGTAGCTCTATGCGATATGTTTGTTGTTTCAGAAGGGGATTGAAATTTGGTATTTAAAATTCACTGGTAAGGCACCAGTACCTGCTAGAACCCTTTTCCCGGGATTGTTTTGTTACCCTCTCCCTGACTCCATTCAATTTTTTCTTTCCTCCCTCTTTGCACTGTTCCCAAAAGTTTACTTACATGAAAGAGATGTTGAAAAAAGGAGTGAGTCATTTTACCCTATTTAGAAGATGTAATGCCAGACATCTTAATTGGGTTTCTCATACCTTCAATTTATAGTTTTATTGATTTCTTTCTGGTACCAAGTGGCTTCAGGACTGAAAAGCTTCTTGAAGAGTTTTTCTGAACATGATTTTGTATATGTGTAGCAGACTTTCTAATTGGAGTTTCAGCAAAATGTAGGTGAAGAAAATAAAATTGTCTAGATAGGCAGCCTATAGAAATGTAGGCCATTCACTAGAACTTCCTAATTTAGTCTTTTAATTTTACATCCTTTTGCATTTACGCTGCTTTTTTATCATTCATTTGTTACTCCCGTGCTTTTCATAGAGCCTTATGATCCTTTTGTCTTTTCTGGGAGCCAGTAGTAGTATGACAGTAAAGCTATAATTTTTTTCAACCTTGTGTTTTCTTTTCCTCAAGAATAAGGAAGAACTGCCTGTTGGTCTAATAATTGAAAAATGTAAGGTAAAAACCATATTATGACCGGCATATTGAAAAAATGTAAGGTAAAAACCTTATGATGACTGGCATCTAACTCTTCATGTGTTTTATGTACAAAATTTAGACAATTCAGTTTTCATTCTTTGTGTGATTTTTCACATTGGGGTTAACAAATGAGGAAACAGTAAGTATTCAGGAATAAATGTTTACTCTAGTTGTAGTCAGACTCAGCTCTTGGAAAGCTAGTGGGAGTACTCTTGACCAACTTCAAAGAGAGTTGAATGGAGTCCCTCCTGCTGAGCTGAATAAAAGGAGTTTTTTGTACATTCTCAATTCAGCAACCACTTAGCATGTGAGAGTTCAGTGCTGTTGATTTTCATGGACCTGTTTGTGCAAATAAGGAATATGAGTGAGGAAGGGCAGTGTTGCAGGTTTGGATTTCAGAAGAGCAAGGTACATATATTTTTCTTCCGTTTTGCCTGAAGTTCCAACTAGAGAAGCAATCTTCTCGAATGTAACGCTGTGCTTTGTCCATTTTTTGTGTAACTCCTTTGGGACTTGAAAGGTCAAGACTTCCTTCTGAAGTCAGGTATCTCAGAAAGAACACTTGAAATCTGCTGAGAATTGCAAAGCAAGCTGTGTGATTTATATCCCTATGATAAATTGTGCTTTCAATGTATTTTTTCTGTAGCTCTGTTCATAAAAACTATCTGGACAGTCTCCTGGCTTCCACATAAAAATCTCTCTTTTGTTGGAAGAGAGGTGTACAGGCAACTCATAATAATGTCTTACTTAATACTTTAAGTACTTCCAAGTACTGATAATATTAGTAAATAGTTTCTATTGATATTGAAATAATTGAAATGGAATGAGTCCTTGAAATTGTACATTATGTTATTGTCAGGTATTTTTCAGCACTTTGCAGGAGCTGTTTTAGGACAAGATGATTTGTGGTGGTGGAGAACAGCGAAATGCAAGGCTGCAATAAGGCATGATGACCCAATTGTATTTTAGTGAGAATGTCTGTTTTTTCTGTTTTAAACTTCACTTCTCAAGTACCAGTGGACTTGTTCATAGCAAAGATAGCCCTGGGTTAGAACATATGTAACCCTTTAAAATTCGAGTTTGCTTCCAAAACTCCTTTTACCTTGTGTGGTTGTAGAGGGAGATGACTTTGACTCACGTGAAGAGCCATGTTAACCAAGGTAGTGGGAAGGGAAACTTTTCCCACGTTCGTGTGAGTTGTTTCTCTGCCAAAAAAACTGGCAGAGATGGGGTTTTCTTTTCAGCATAATGTTTTGACTCTGATTCAAAGCAAAAGCTCCAAGTAACAGAGAGTTGGGTTATCAACTTCTTTTAAATAATGCAAAAAACTGATTAGTTTATTAGATTTAAGTACTGCATTTTAAATTCAGATTAAGTAGATGATACTCTGTATAGAGAAGGATCTACCTAATCTGTGCAGCCACTAACAGAAGGATAGTAAATGTGCTTTTTTTTCCTAATGAAAGGAGTACATGGATTTTAATGTCCTATATTTAGTTTCCTACAATTAACAGTTGTCAATTACTTTAAATTTCTTTAAAACTTGTCTCCTGACATATTTGGTCACTATTGTTTACTACAGTTTAATAGCTCTCAATTATAAGTGAGTAAAGTAACCCTCTCCCTTTCTGGCCCTAAAGCCAAATCACACTACATGTGATCATGTTTTATGTTCCTAAAGCCTTGTTCCATCCTTGAACGTGTATTTTTGTGAATTTGCCATTAGTGCAGGGGGCATGGGTAAAGGTTTTTTTCATTGGATCAGGTTGTCTTTAAAGTATCTGGATCCTGGAACATAGTACTGCTTTTTATCCAAGCTGTAGGAGGATGTATAGTGAAATGGAAATGGTCCCAATCTTTCAAATGTGATGGCAGCTTAACTGAGGTTGAGTATTTGTCATAGTAGCCAAGCTGAGTGCTTGGCCCTTTGTGAAGAACATAAGGGAAGCAGAGAGAAAGGACACAGAGTTTTATTTTCCTTCTCTGTTGGACTTTTGCCATGAGATGAAGCATGTGAAGGTAAGCTTGGAGGAGCCCCAGCAGCTGTGGAAGGTTTGCCATCTGTGGGCAAAAGTTTCCAGTGGGATGCAAAAGAATTCTTGAGGCAATAAGTAGTTTGGAGGGACTGTGAGGGAGAGGAGTTAAAATTTTGATCTGTATGCCTTAGTAAGACTTTAAAAGCATTTATGGGTTTTTCTAAATCTAAAGCCAAGCATCTTCTATGGTCTGTCTCATTCTCTGACTGCACAGGGGATATTTAGAGCTCTGATATTGCAGGATTTTTTTAAAAACAACAGCAATCTCTGGCTGTGGCACTTTTGTCACACTTTAGACTGTTTTGGGCTTGCAAGCAGATATTCTGATCTAGTGCCAGTCTTTTAATTGATGGGTTGTTTCTGGACGGAAAGGAGAAGATATGTTTAGTGTGTTTTTAACAGAAATCAGAGTCTCATGCATTTATTCTTAGTTCTGTCTCATTTATAGGCAGGTCAATAATGAGCCTTTGTTGATATGGTTGAGTTTACTACTAGGAAAGTCATGAAATCAAAATAATAAAAATATATTTTAGCAACTTCTACCAATTCCATGAATATTTTAAAATGTTAAGGGAACATTGCATGAATTGCCAGTGTTCTGCTATAGTTCAGCAAGGGCCTGTGGTTTGGACATTTCTGGTACAGTTTATTTTTAGGGATCTGTGGAACATCTGTTATAATTTGGGATTTATAAGGCTTTTCAGAATTGGAACTTTGTTAGGACTGCATATGTTGATTACCTGCAGGTGTAACTTTG
Organism: Ammospiza nelsoni; assembly: GCF_027579445.1. Classification (NCBI taxonomy): domain Eukaryota; kingdom Metazoa; phylum Chordata; class Aves; order Passeriformes; family Passerellidae; genus Ammospiza; species Ammospiza nelsoni. The sequence continues at coordinate 32,354,464 of NC_080636.1, read as the reverse complement.
GAATGATAACTTTATTACAGGAGACTGACCTCAGGAAATGAAATGTTTTTCAGACTCTGATACTCACTTCTTTGTCCCATAACTCCTTAGCAGTGAGCAGACTTAGTTTTCCACACATTTTTCATCATCATGTATGTTTAGAGATTTCTTTTATTCATCATGTATATTTAGAGATTTCTTGTTTTGTCATGCAGTCCTTTCTGATTCCTTTCATTGGATCCTTTTTTGTCAGCTCTGCTTTTTATTGTTCTTGACATTTAATTTTCTCAACTTTGTGTTGGATTGACATCTCATATTTTGCTGTGAATGGATTGTTTTTACCTTTGTAGGGACTGCTTCTCACATGAACAGTGTTCTATGATTCAAAACATAACTAGGGAGCTAGATCATCTCTCCTGATAACCAAGCTCTGCTGAGTTAATAAGGATGGATGGTGGGCTCCTAGAGATCTTACTGTCCAAGTCTCTTGCAGGGAGATCCTAAGGGTGGCTATAAAACCTCTGTAATAAGGTCAAGAGTGATGACATCCTGCATTCAAGGTATGCTTTGACATTGAAAATAGTGTAGGTGTGTACCAGAAATATTCTGAAAATCACATAAAGTTCTCTTGTATTGCCAAGTCTCGGTTTCTTGCTCTTTGCAAAGCACAGCAGCAGAAGTTACCTAAGGAAAAAGCCAGTTACATAGAATACTGTATCCTCTCCAAGCTGTTACTTCAAGTGGTAAAAAGATAAAGAAATCATGCAGCCATGAGGGGAACAGATTTGTGTTGTGTCTATAAGAGGTTTTTGTGACCAGTCATTCTATACCATTTTTCCCCTATTAAATATGCACAGTGAAACAGAACAAGTTAATGGTAATAAAATGAATGATGATGGTTCATGTGGCATGTTTTGTGGTGCTCTTGAAAACAGAACACCCTATAAAGTGTGTGTATGGTAAAAAGTCATGTACAGGGAGGGTGTAGCAATAGGCCTCTCAGGAGTTTCTCTCTGGCTGCTAAGCTGAGGCTCTGCAGCTCAAGCATGATTTTGTGCTGGCTTTTCTGGCGTGCCAGCAATTTAGTTTTCATGCCATATGGCTCTTTTGGCCTTGAAGTATAGACCATAGGTTCTTGTCATCTCTTTTTGCAGAGGAGGAGAGTGTGGAAATGTTCAGTAAATTGGGGCTATGCCTGTACCTTGAGAATTCATTTAAGGCTTTATTTTGATGGCAATATTTAAAATTCCAGCACAGGATAATGCTCCATTTCTTGCTGAGCAGTGATTTGAATGCTAACTTACCAATTATTTCTTAGCTGTACTGATAGAATGAAAGTAGTACCTGAGAAATGTTTCATTTTCATATTCTTATTCTTATCTGTCTGGTATTCTATGAAATCTCAAGTGAAGAAAGTTCTATCCTGATTACTAAGTTTTTACACTGCTGCAGTTTTACCAGTTTTAAACAGCTAAGATTGAAGATCCCCATATGATAAACAGAGTTTACATATTTCAGGAGCTACTACATTAGTAGAAATAATGAGATATAAAATAATTACCAAGATAATGATGCTTAAGATAATAGGATTAACATGCTTTAAGTATGTTGACTTTTAAATTGGTAGTTATGGTATCTGTTAATGCTGACTGTGACAGATACATATGTGCCTTGTAATCTTAAATAGACTATAAGTAAAGATTAAAAAATATCAACTCTTGTGAACATAAATTCGTTTTTGCATCATTAGTTGAAATAATGTTGGGATAATAACATCTATATGAAGTAATATGTGGATAAGAACACATCTATCCATATCTGTTAAATATGAATTTATGAAGAGTTCAGTGAAGTATTGTTTAAGGCTGTGACTCTTTGTTATCAAGGTCCAGTCTGATGTTAATGTATGTTTTACAAAGATAAGAGGAAAGTTAATAGGGCAACAGTGGGAGGAAAAAGTAACTATGAGTAACTGGTTGGTTTGTGTATGCTGAATTAGATGCAGCCTTTCCCTTTTAGATCCGTGATTAAACTGTCTCATCCACAATGCCCATTTATGTTGTGGCATCTGTTGTGATCTCTGCTCTAGTTTTGTTGTAATTGAGTTAATGTAATAGGAATAATTGTAAATTTTTCTCTGCTTCTGGCCTTAATTCCATGGCAGAGTAAGGCTGCATGTGGTGTGCCTGCAGCAGCTGCCTGGCTTTCTGCTGCTGTGTTTTAAAAATTGTATTCGATACAAAGTGTTGCAAATGAATTTCTTGATAGTGGAAGGTACTCCTGTGTTCTCTGTGCTTTGCCATTTATTGAGTATTGTTGCTGAAATAATTTCTTAATTCTTTTTCATTTAACATTTATTGTTGTCTTCAGAGCTAATTTAAAATTACTTATATAGTTTAAACAAATAAATGACATTTACTTAATTTTTGAATCTGTAGGAGACTGAACCTAGGACAAAATTTCAGGTTCAATGTCAGCCTTTTTTTTTCTTGACCAATTCAGACTGTTGTTTTCTTCATCATAAATAGTTTTCAAAAGTTTCAAACAATGAGTGTTGTTCAGAAATCTACAGGAAATGCACACATCCTTTTTTTTTTGGCCTCTAAGCAAAGTCAAAACTGAAGAAAACTTGAAGTGTTCCAGGAAACAGGCCTCCCTGTTTGTTAGCAACCTCATTCTTAGCATGTGTGTTCAAAATATTCTCCACCCCTACCCCTTCAAGTCCTTCTGTTAAGTTTTATTTATGTTTCAGTCTGATTTCTGTCATTACTTACCAATGAAATCTACAGACAGGAACCCAATTGTCTTGACACCAATTAAAAAAAGATAAATCATTGAGGGCTATGATAGTGCAAGTCAAGACTTAGAGGAACATACCAGGTTTTATTCTGCATAAAGGAGCATCTAAACTAGAGCTTTGACTGTGTTAAATCCATTTACAAATGTTTTTGGCTCAGTCAGGGTTATGCCAACTATTTCATGAAGCCTAGCACCGTTTTTCTTCAGATGAATGACATGAAGAAAAATGAGAAAACATTCAAATCTAAGCTTTCTAGCTGAAACTGTTTTCTACATATGCCCTCCATCTGACTTGAGTCAGGGGTGGGAAGAAAGCCTTTCAGTGAAATATGCTATATTTTTCATTTCTCAGCTGTTAGAGCTGAGCTTGGACTGTGAATTTTCTGAAATCCTTCTGTTACCGCAGATGTTGGTTATCAGCGTTACCAGGTTGTTACTGTTGTTTTTAAGGTGTTTGCTGCCATATGTCATCCAACTTGGGAGAGCCTGCTTATTTAATTTATTCATCACTTTTATTGTCACAGAAACAGTACTTTTTGAAAGCAAACCTAAACTAACAAGGCTTAAGTCTTGATCCTGCTAAATGCAAGTTCATAAAATGGGAAGAAAAAAGGAATTTGATCAGTTGTTTTAGACAAGGCACCTTTAGATCCGATATATTATTAATAATGAAATTAAATTAACAGCTCTCTGAAGGGTCATCAAGGATCATGAATAGTTCAGGTTGGAAGGAATATCTGGGGGACATCTAGTTCACTTTCTTGCTCAGAGTGAGGAAGATTGAGAGATGGAGACCCCATAGCCTGTCAGCACTCCTATTCTGATACTTGAGCAGCCTCATGATTAAAATAGTTTTGTCTTGTGATGGAAATTTCCTGTGTTGCAATGTTTCCTAATGTCCCGTGCATCTGCAAGAAGAGTCTGGCTCCCTTTTCTCTGTATCCTGTCATTCAGTAGATGGAGACAGCAGTAAGGTCTCCCTGAAGTTGAGTTCTTAAACCTGAAGTAACCCAACCAGAATCACAAGTTAATAGTGGAACAAGCTACTTCTTGCAACTATAGATCCCCTCTGAAGGTTGCTTTCTTTCTTTTTTTTTTTTTTTAACTTGTGTTTAAACTAGTTTTGAAAGGAATAATTTGGTGAGCACTGCATTTGAGCACTTACTGATGCTTTAGGCCATAAAAAAAATGCTTCCTGCAATGTATGTGATGCAACTGTAAGATGCCTAAGTTAGCTTGAGGTCAGTGACCTCCATGCAGGTAGGACTCAGTTCAGCAGAAGGATTAGCCTTGTAGGACACCTAAGCTGGCATGAGTGTTAAGGAAGATGGAGTGTGTTGAGCATGGATCTTGAGTCAGGATTGCTGGCTCATGTTTAGGAGTTCTTTCTTCACAGAAAGACCTGAGTGAGTTTGTTTAATTGGGTTTTCCCTTCCCCTAAGATACTTAGGGTATTTCACGTCTCTGTGAGTCTTCTCTTTTTAATTTTTTAAATAATGCATCTTCCTGCTGCAGATAAAGCAGAAAATAATTATGTGACTGGCATTAACATAGGTTTGAACAGTGTTGAGGAAGTGTGATAACGTTAGCAGCCAGAGATGATGTATTGGAGCCTTACAAATAGTGTTAGGTGACCTTACAAAGAGACAAAATACTTTTCCTTACTGTTTAGCTGGGTATGGCTGAAGCTTTTACCAGTGGTCACATCAAAAAGGGGCTTGGAAATCTATAGTGGTTCACTAAATACTCTGTTCTCACACCTCATTAACTATAGTCTTAATAGTAAGGGGGGACTGCAGATGGAGGCAAATGTGCTGAAGTCCTGCTGCCCCTGCCATTGGTAGTGTTGGGGAGGAGGGAAGAAATCAGCTGGAAGACCACAGTCATGGTCTCACAATAGTGATTGGAAGGACTCCAGGGAGTGTTGCTGCATTCATCCAAAAGGTGGAACAAATCAGCTGTGGTCAGGGGGGCACTAAAGGCATGGAAAGTACCTTTCCAAGTCACTTTGCTGTGTGATAGGTGTGAGTGAGCCTGAAAAGCTTTATTTTGCTGTTAAAAGTAGTGCATAGACTCCTTTATCTAGGTTCTATTAGATGAACTTTGTTAGACTCTCCATGCATGCATCTGAAGTAGACAAAAAACATTAAACCAAAATACAGATTATTAGCCTGCAAATTGGCTGAAATAACAGTATATTACTTTAAGAACATTAAACAGTGTTTTTACTTCACGTTTATGCTGCTGTCCTATTGTCTGTGTGGTGAATGTTGGACGGATGGGGATGTTTCTGCAGTGCTTTCCCCTTAGGAAGGAGAGTGAGCTCCAAGCTGATTGACAGTGGGAACAGTTTCTATTTCTGTTTTGAATTATACTCCTTTCTATATAAATGCATCATGAGTCACTGCTCTTTGTCTATACCCTGAAAAATGTTTCTCCATCCACCCACCTGTTTGGACACTGTGGGAGTGAATACTCCAATAAAGACAAATATTTGTGTAGAACAGCAGCTGAAAATGCAGAGGGCCAGAAGTATCTTTGAAGAAAGAAGCCCAAAAAATATGAACCAAAATTACAGTAGGAGATCTAAGGGCTTCTCTTTTGTTTTAAAAGTAGTTTACAAGGATAAATGAAGTCCATTGTCATAGCAGGCTATAAAAATGTTTTATTTGCTGTGAAAATACTGAATAAAAGAGTTCCAGTTGTTTTGTTACATGCATGTCCTATCCTCAGTGCACTGTCTTGCAAATGAATACAGCTCCTTTCTACCCAAAAAACTTCACTTAAGATAATTTTCCAAGTTGTACAATGTGTGATACATAAGTATTAATATGTGCTTAATGAACAATGTCTAATAACCTCATGGACAACTGACACTCCTCTTTTTTACCATATGAGGTGACAGTATTTGCATAAAGACCAAATGATACATTACTATTGCCTTGAATTCCAGTTTTATTCCTTCTGTAACTTTTAGTTTATTTCTTCCTCTTATGATGTATGTTCTGTTTTAATTTCAGAGTAATTGGTCTGGAAGCTCTCATGATTCAATCCAATCAAGGAGAGTGGTTATTTCTCACAATATGGATAAAGCACTGAAAGAAGGTGAGTCTTAGGAGCATTAAAGTCTGAATGTCTCTTGTCCTTTTAGCAAACCATAACTGCACAATGTTCCAAGACTTTAGAATATGACCCTGGTTTCTTCCATGATATAAAATGTAATGGCAAGGTCTTAGTCTTCTCAAGAAATCCACTGTGGTAGGTAATGTGATGTTGCTTTTGCTATTCAGCTGATATCTTGTCATTGTAGTGGCTGGTTTTTACAGAAGTAAATTGAAATACAGTCCTTAATACTTATGCACAAAGGGGTAACACTTAAAATATTCTTGACTGGGTTTTCCTGTACTGAGAAATCCTGTAGACTCTTGCGTACAGTCTTCCCATTTAGTGCAATTCTTGTCATTAAAACTGAATCTAAAATCAACATTTCTATTTCTGACTGATAGAGTATATCAATCTTTTGTAAATATTTTATCTAATTTTGAATACTTTTTCCTTTAAGATTTCTTTACGGCACTTTTTCCTGTATTTTTCATAAATTGAGAGTATCTTTGAAAATTATCATTGCTTTAAATGGGTTGGTTGTCTTGTGACACCTTATGTTTTTAAAGTTATTTTTATGAATAGCTATTACCAGGGTATGTAGAAAAATTATAAATTTAGAGCACTACCTACCTATGTCATTGAGATGGATGCATGAGGCCATCCCTACTCAGTAAGGCTGAAAGAAAGTTACTAATAATTAAATGATTCATTTTTCAGAGTTAAGTACCTTATGCTGTGACAGCTCATGCCTTTCTGCTATTTTTTTTTCAGAGCAGCTTTTACCCTCCATTCTCACACTGAATTTTGGAAAGCAAACTTGTCAGATTTTGTTTTATTTCTTCCAGGCCTAAGTGATGAAGCCAACTTCTCCGTTTTGCAGTTTGACAAAGATGAGGCTGTACTTTTTGCTCTGCCATACAAAATGTTTTTGGTTTGAAAGGTGACTGACTGAGTCATCTTCTGTTTGAGATACTGAATGCAATAATTTTGAAATACTGAATGCAATCCCAAAAGCGAGAGTTTATTTTTTATTAGCACAAAATGATCAGTCTCTATGAAAATAGACAGATCTTCTTGCCTGTGACAGTTCTGAAATTTGGAGTTGTCTTGATGTGAATGGTAGTTTTCTGTTGGGTTTTTTTTTCCCACACAAGTTTGTGGTTAAATAAAACTTTATTACTAGCAATATTAAAAATACCATCTGTATTTGTGTTTCCAATCTTGCAGTGATTAGGATTCAAGCATTTATAAATCCCAGGAATTTTGGACAACTTTTTACTGTCTAGGTGTAATGTGCTACTCAAGAAAATGCTTTAGAAAGCCTTCTTCATTTAGCTAGGAGACATTCAGTTGTAATGAAGTTTCAGTCTTGGGGACCAGTTTGGACTGTTAGTGCCTCTTGAGGTTTTGGGTTGTAGGATTTTTTGGTGTTTTTTTTTTCCCTTAACAGATTTTACTTCTTTTTATATTACCTTTGAGATGCATGGATGATGTAATCTGATTTCAGAAATGCTGTTGCTGGGTGTGAAGAGACAGCCCTTGGTTAATTCTGATTTCTTCAGCTCTGTTTCATCGTTGTAATTAAGTAATTAATCAGCTCTGTTTCATCGTAATTAAGTTGGCCTGGGGTTTACTGTTGGTTGCTAACTACCTTGCCCTGCTCCAGAACTGCTGTTGTCTCTTGGTCATGCTGTGCTTTTGCTGGTGTTATAGCCAGGCTCTGTGGTCTTTTCTCTCTGAGTGAAATGTCATTCACCTGAGGGTCTATGCCACTTCAAGCTACCCCTTGCTTTACTGTGTTTTTCCTGATGTTCCCATCACAGTCTGTTCATGTAGTTGGAAAGATCCTTGGTCATATCCTTGGTTTAACAGTAAAACAAGGTAAAACAAGGAGTCATCCATGTTTCTGTTCCCACCATCAGTCTTATTTCAATAACTAGTAGATGTTTAGATAGTTTTCCTGTGATAGTCACTGGCTGATAATAGTTGCCTGTGTCTTTTACAGCTTCTTGTCTTGCTGTACTAAAGTTGTTGGGAATCATCCTTTTACAGTGTGCCTCACACTAAACAACACCAAGAAGGAGCTCTGTATATGTTGGTTCACAGCTCTGCCCTAAATGCCTTTGTTATTTTCTATTAAGAGCAGAGCAGTGTAGCAGGTTGGTGCTTTAGAGTGCTGCTTCATTATGAATAATAGGATACTTGCTTAGCTGTAGATACAAGGTGGAGTAAAGCTGTAAATTAGCCCTGCCACAGTGTGTTGTGGTTTATGAAATCTAAGTGTTCAAAATTAGAACAAGTGCAAGGCTACAAAGAGAATTTCCTTGTTGAGTATGGCAGAAAGAAAAGGCCTTTAGTTGTCAACCCCAAGTCTCCTTTTCAGCTGAGTAGCACTTGAGTAACTAACATTGAAATATGTTTTTTTCAGTACTTTTCATGCTTTCTGTTGAGAGATTGATTTGATTTTTGTTTGACCTTCGTTTACCTTACAAAAAGAGAAGATAAGCCACTTGTACAAATGCCCTTTAGTGCTACCTGCTGCTTGTCTGGATTCCATGCACACAGTGGTGTGGTGAGAGGTCTCCTGAGAGAGGCTGTGCCCAGTCCCTCTGGTGCTGCTGTGCACACTGTGTACTGCTTGGGTTGAGGCTGCAGCTGCCAGGAGATTGATCTGCTGGGGGGTAGCTGGCCTCCCAGGAACTGAATTTCATTTTCTGCTTTTATTGCTCCAAGTCCTGCGGTCTTTTTGTTTTTCACAGTCATTGTCTCTACAGTTTTAGCAGTGCCAAGAAGAATGGTCTTCATATCACTTAGCTGCTTCACTGGGTCATTTTTGAGTAAGTAGAAAAGTACAGGCCACAGCTCAAATCCTGGCAGAGCTCTACTGGTAAAATTGTTCCGCTGTGAAAATTCACCCGTTTCTTAGATCTAAAAATATTTTCTGCTGGAGAGCCATCTCTTCTTTTGGAGTGGGTTGTCTTCCTTCAAGCCTGCCTTGAGGTGACCTTTTTGGAAATATTTTGGGTATTTAATTAGATATTTTTTATGGATTAGATCTTGCCTATCTGTGTTGACCCCTTAGGATGTAACTGTGTTGGGGATGTAAGGTTGTACTTCCTTTAGAGAAAGATTGGGAGAAATGATGTCTCATTTCCCAACTTAATATGTGCATATTGGTATTTAGAAAAAGAACTCCTGCTACTCTCTATTTGAAAAGCTAGTAGATTTTAAAAAAATTATTTATTTTAATTTTTTTAAGTTTTATTTTTTCAAAAAACAGCTTTCAAAACAATTTCTTTTTTGGCCACAATATCAGCAAACCAATTTGAATTTATGTTCTCTGTGCTGTTGGGATTCAAACATTTGAAGCTAAGAACTCTTGGCAAAAGGTGCATGTGAAAAATTATTTGGACATAAATTTGTCTGTTTTTATTTTACTACATTTCCTACATTTTTTCTCTATTGTTTATATATTTTTATGATTTTTTTCCTGCATAAAAAACCAGTAAAGACAGAAATGCCAGGAAAATTTTAATAAAAGTGGACCAAAGATTGGGGAACTGGGATACTGTCAGGGATTCCTTTTGCACAGGACCAATCCATCCATGCACAAAGATAGCATCTAGCCTACGAAACCTGTCAGTTTCATAGAATTTGAATATAGAAATAAACCAAGCAATGCTAGTGATTTTCAAAACAAAAACTTCAGAAGAGCACTGAAATCTTTAAACCACTATTGCTAGTTCACAGTCACTGAAATTTAGACATCATTTTGTCAGCCTTTTACACCATGGTCTAAGTAAAGATTTAGTAGCCATGAGAAACTTCAGTAAAGCTAATAAGCATAAAACCTCATCCTCTTGTATAGCTAAAACTTAATGAAATTTAAAATACAATAAGTGAAAAATGTCTTTCATCTCTTTCAATTTAAATCTTAGTGTCTTGGAAATTATAAAACTGAATATTCAGAGTATTTATTAGTAATTTTATTAGTAATTGTAAAGCTGCCTTTAATGTAGGGGTTTTAAATTTTCTTTCAGGTTTTTGTTGTCATTGTTCCTTGTTTTTGGGTTTTTCTTTTTTGGTCTGAATTGACTTTTGGCAGGGGCAAAAGGTAGTGGCTGTAAGAAGTAAATAAGCATTCAGCATTTACTTCTCTAGAACAGTACTTTGACAGGTACTTGGCTGTGGTATAGTCTGTCATTTTTTTCTGTTAGTTTTTTATTGAAGGTATTTTTCTAAAAGTATAGCTTATAACCCTATCATGCATGCTAGATCTAGGGTTGCAGTAGCACAGAATTCTGGTAATGATTCTTGGCTTTTTGAAGGTGGTTTCTTCCTGCAGGATCCTAACACAGTTCACATTACCATTGTATTTCTCCTTTATGAGTTGTAATGCTTGTTGCTCTAGAATAACTCAAGGCAGTGTTGTAGCTGTACCTTTTTTCATTTGTTCATACAGTCACAGGAGAGTTTTGGATTTAACTACAAATTAATGTAGTGGTTGTGGCTTCTCCAGGGTTTTCAGGAAAGGACTTTTACTTGTTGAAACTTGGGAGTCTGTCTGCATTTGCATAGAATATTTATGCTCTGTTTTTTAATACTGCTTTGAGAAAAAGAGTAGGCATTTAATCCTTGTTATTCAGATTTTTGTTATTTTTAATAAAGTTAGCAATGTAAAAACTGTCTAGTGTGAAGTTCTGCCAGTTGCAGATTTGAAACCAGTCTGACCTGCCTGGTGGTGCCACTGAACCTCTCAATGCGTGAGTGTGGAAAAAGGGATAGCAGTTACTGGAGGACATGTGCAGGAATGAGGGAAGGGTCTAGAGGGATGTCCTCACTGAACCTCCACACAAGCTTCTGGCTCTCTATGCCCAACATTGTTTTCGTTTACAGTGTTTAAAAAGAGTAGTTGAATAGGCTCAACTTCAATTTCAATGGGAATGGCATTTAATCACATTGTAATAACTTGGAACTTGGATCTTCTGAACTAATTTAGGAAACCCAGTGGAAATTTCTACAGTTTTGCACCAGACTCATTGTGGTCACTGCATTTGATTTGATCAGAAGAAATCTGTTTTATGATTGTAGTGGATGACTTAGTGGTAGCAAGGTTCTGTCCTGAATATGTTCTGCTTCTTTTTTTATTCCTTCCTTGTCTTCTGACTGTTGTTTTCAATGCTTTAGAGAACATGTAGTATAAAAATAATGAGAATAGATGCATGAGCAGATTTCTTCTCTGAAGGGAGCAAGCTGCTCTCCATAAATTTGTTATACTTGTTTTCTGTATTTCCTTAGAGTGCTGAAAAGGCACCAGCTGCATCAATGGGCATGAAATGAAAGCAGCAGCTGCACCCCAAGGCCAGGATGACACAAGGCAGTGTCTTACCCAGGCTTAAACTGGCTGCTGTCAGTGTCTGTGGCTGGTGTCCTGTTAAAATTGTATTTGTTTAAAAGCTGTCTCACTGCTCACTTGGACATACATGCTGGGCTCTAAAGAACCCTGAATTTTATAGAGAGCAGCACTGCTGTGATGCAGGAAGGGTGACAAGGAAACTACGGGAGTCATGTAAAGCCACAGAGTTGTAAAGCACAGGTGCAGAAAAATAGGGTTTAAAGCAGTGTAATCCTTTTAAGGTATTGAAAGTATGTAATTGGCAGAGTTAAACACAAATGAAATATTTCATAATTGCATGGTTGGTTTTTGATGATGATTCATGATCTTTTGTCTCTAGCTTGATATTGCCAATAGATTTTGTGGCTCTTTTGTATTGAATATGACAGAATTCATGAGTGGCTAAAAGGAACAAAAAGAATGTATTATGTAGTGTGCTGGAAACAGAGCTCATTTTGGAGTGGAGTTGCTTAAAAAGTAATAAATTATTTTATTAAGTTTATTGAATTATAATAATTCATATAATATAATATAAATTATATTATATGAATTATATAATATAAATTATATGTTATAGCTTATTTAAAAATTAATATATTAATGATCATTAGGACTAGCTTTTCTCTGAAAGACAATATGTCTGTAAGGGATCAGGATGCACATTCTGCTCTTGTGGTCTTGTTTTTTAGAGCTCTGTTGAATTGACTTCTGTAGGAGCCACTACTCCATACAATGGCTTGTCCTCTTGGGCAAAATATGCTGAAGAAAGAGCTGCTTTGCACCCTTGCAAAGGATAGAGGGGGTGTCTGTGAGAAAATCTGGATAGTCACTACCTGCCAGTGATGCTGATTAAAAAATACCACCGTGCAGTGTGCTGCAAGCACGCTTGAGAAATTATTAATCTCTTATGGATTAGATGAAAAGGAAGAATCTGTGCTGTGGTCAGCTTTCCACAGTGTTTCAGACCTTGCAACAGAAGAGGGTAACTAAGCTATAACAAAAAAGGTGGCTGCAGAAGGACATGGGGACAGCTGTGGAAAAATAGATTCTTAAAGTGTATTTTGTTGGAAGACTTGAGATAAGTAATAAAACTTCAGATTTTAAAATGCTATTTCCTCTGTTCTGTGGTGTTTTAACAGATTATTCCTCTCCTTGCTTATCAGAAGACCACTATTTTATAACTGTTTTTATCACTCTAGTATTTGTGGGTAGGAGTTTTCAGTGAAATATTTAATCTATTTTAGATGAAATATTTCACTGAAAATTTTAGAAAGGGATTTTGGAAGTTCCTATCCTGCTATTTGGCTCTGCATACTTTTTTCTCTCCTGGGTTAGGAAAAAAAATAATTAAACCTGTTATATATTTGTTTACAGAACTGTGGAATTTTTTCTGAATTATTAATTAAAAAGTCTTGAAATGACTTAGCAAAAGGCTTTTAATATTTCAGCATACTCATTGAAGTGATTCAGTTTCTTTATAAACTTGAGGAAGCTAGTTTGTGAAGCATTTGACTAGAAACTTTAATCAGTTTTAGCCATTTCTCTGGAAATGTTTTCATCAAGGTTATATTGGTCGAGGTTTGCTACTTTTGCTTGAAAAGGCAGGTGAAAATATTTAAGCTGTTGCCTATTAATATGCTATTAGTTCACTGTTGCCAGTTCCAGGGAGATTTTCATAATTTATATAATTTACCAAACAAACAGCTTCTATCAAAGTAGAAGGTAAGCAATTATGGAGTCTTATGATTACTTTGCACAGATGAGATGGGCTTTTGATATGAAAGTTTGAATCCAGATTGTTTAGTAAATAAGTTACTCAAATTACCAGGCCCATGACTTTATTCCCTCCTTTTTTATTATCTGGTAGATGCAAATTGACTCTTACAACCCCAGCTTTTCCCCCATCTTGTTGCAACTGCTAAATAGTTCATGTGTTCTCCCTGAACAGCTCCTGCTCTCTTAGACTTCCAGGGACATTTGCTGGAGTGAAACATCAGTAAAACTGGTGACACACAAATGCCAAAAAGCAAAGTCAGAATGGTAGAAGACAGTGTTGCCATGGTATTTGCAATTACAGTAATGTTGTTATTGCCTGTCAGTATGGTTTGGAATGCTTCGTCATTTTTAAGTTCATGGGGTCTCACTAATCCACTTGTTCTCTCTTAGCTCTTCTGATCCTATGATGTACTTTCTGTGGTGGTGTTCTGTGTTGTATATATCTTTGGAAATCCAAAAATATTACCATCTTCCCTTTCTAGCCATGACTTTGGAATGGAGACTGTTCAGTTCCTATGTAAAGAGAGCTGGCTTCAGCCTGCAACATTTTAGACACAGCCAAATTCATATGATAGTTCATATAACCAAAGGCACTGCTGAGAGACAGGTATTAGTCTGAGGTTTGTGTGTATCTGGTAACCTGATTGTCTCAGCAAATCCACTTTAAGGCTTTGCTTTGCAAAGTGACCTGCAGTAACCTGTTAGGTGCGGATTGCTGTAACCTTGCCAGCCTGACTTCCTTCGGTAAGAAGTGGATGTGAAGCCTGTTACCCATCCAGTGTTTGAGATGGGTCGAGGGTTACATTTTTCCTGCCTTGGTGTGCTTTGTCCTTTTGCAGTTTTTGCAATTTATTCTTTTGTTTCTCCTTTCAGTGTTTGACTACAGCTATAGAGATTACATCCTGTCCTGGTATGGGCATCTGAGCAGAGATGAGGGGCAGCTGTACCAGCTGCTCTCTGAAGACTTTTGGGAGATTGCCAAGCAGCTGCGACAGAGGCTGAGTCACATTGATGTAGTTAAAGTTGTCTGCAACGATGTAGTGAAAGCTTTACTCTCACACTTCTGTGACCTTAAAGGAGCCAATGCCAGGTAAAAACAAATTGCAGTTCTTTGGAATTTTCTGATTCTCTCTTCACTTACAAATGTACTAAATCAAAGTGATGAAGACTGTGTATAAAACTGATTAAATAGTTCAAGCTTATTACCAGTTTTAGAGATCAAGCAGGCTTCAGGATGTCTGTAAGGAAACACTTGGACTCCTTTTTCTAAGAGTTGGGATTCACTATTTTTTTCACTTTAATCCATGAATCCTTTGTTCACAGTAGGAGGTGGGCTGTGTGAGCAGTTCCTGCAAAGTGCTGTGAACATGCAATGGGAAGAAGGGCCACTGTTAGTGCAGTCAACAGACAAGATAGTTATTTGCACCTTTCCCAGAATAGCACCAGGAATAATTCCATTCAGTTTTCCATTTCTTCTAGCCCTGGGAGGCAAAGCCTCGTGATTTCTGTAGGTGGTCTGTCCTGCAGTAACAAGATTTTGCTAGTGGAAAAATTGTTGGCTGTATTTTCTTTCTCTGCTTAAGTTATCTTGCTAATTTCATAAATTTCCTGTTTGGCGAGGGTCTCTTTGTCCACTTGAAAAAGCCCTGAATACTAGAGTTCCACCCAAATTGTAATTGCAAATAGGAAATCTTAGCCTAAGCAGCTCCCACATCTGAATGCACAATTTGTCTAATTATGCATGGAACCTGGTTTTGTACCTGCACTTACCTGCATTTTGGTTATCCTAATTGGAATATGTTTTGGCCATTCAGATTTAGGCTCTACATTTTATTCTGTGAAGTTGTTTTACAGTTAGATCCACGTATTTTTGACACCCCCTCAGACAAAAAGAACAATTGTGTTCTGTCAGTGATCAATCTATTACCACTGGCACTTCTTTCTCTTCTGTATTAGAAGACACAGTTAATGTATTTGTGGTAGATCCTAGCTAATTTTTATGTAAGCTAATGCATAGATAAAGAAAAGACACTAAAGGGTGGTTACATTCAAGAAAAAAAGAAATTAAGGTGTATGTGCTTTGCAGTAGATCTTGTAGTGGGTTCTAGGTACTACTTTCTTTCAGCTCTGCAATGACGTAAAAATCTCTTAGATAAAACTCCTAAGTATGCTCCTTGATTTTTAAGTGTCATGCTTGCACTTGTCCTTGATCAGAATAAAGTGCTTGCTTTTGGGAAGAACTTGATTTAAACAGTTAAAGAATGAGGAAGTTGAATTATTTTTGTTGCTTGCTTTTTGCTTTTTTAAAATCTAAATGTTTTTCTCTTTGAAGCTGGGGATGTAGGACCTAGAATTGCAGAATTATTAAGTAGTATTAAAACTGATTGTTGGTGAGGTCTTTGTTGGATTGTTATTTCCACTATGTAGAACTAAAATTCTTTTGGTTATTTTCTGGTTAACTTTTCACTTGGAAGTAGTAAATGCATTTTAACTCTGGATAAAACTGCATTAGTATGGGAATGAAAAAAAGTCCTATCAAGATTTAGTGTAATAGCAGGTTAGAAAAAAGCCAAACAAACCAACCCAACAGCTCTAACTGAACAATTTATAGAGGCTGGAATTGGAATTAGTGACTATTTTTTGCAGACTGCATGACTGAATTCACAAGGAGAAAGGTCTGGTTTTAATGTGCTAGACAGATCAGCAGCATGATGCTGCATGATGCAAGTTGTAAAGCACTAGAATTTCCTCATGCTGCTCATCCAAACTTGTTCAGAAAGTCCAGGGAGCTGTATGGATATTGCACAGGGCTCACCATTTCTTAGCAGATGGAGAGACACCTTAAATGCTATGTACAGGCCAAGTCAGCAGAAAGGTGACATTGTGCTCATACACTACAGATGGTATTTGTGCTGCTGAGTGATGTGAGCATGCATATAATAAACCTGAAAGCACAGCAAATATTCAGATAGTGTTTTCTATTTGAGAATTTGTCATTTTAACAAGAATTTGAGTTTTGTACAAATTGCCTACTGCTATGGAGTTTACTGTGCTAGAACCTGCTGACATTTTAAGGTATAGACTGAGAACTAAAAAGTATGCTACTTCAAGCTTGGAAGCCTTTAATTATTTCCTGTATTGTCCTGATTTTCAACTGGGATAGAGTTGATTTTTGTCCTAGTAGCTGATATGGTGCTGTATTATGGATTTAGGTTGAGAGTAATGATGATAACACTGGTGTTCTAGTTGTTCCTAAGCAGTGTTATGCTAATTTAAGGACTTTAGCTTCTCATACTGCCCTGCCAGTGAGGAAGCTGAGGGGGTGGGCAACACAAGAAGCTGGCCAGTGACAGCCAGGAGAGCAGAGCCCAGCTGGCCAAAGGAATGGATATTCCATACCATATAGTGCCATGTTCAGTATATCAATTAGGTGAAAAGCTGTCTGGGATACTGCTTGGGCATCAGCCAGCAGGTGTTGAGCATTTTCATTGTGCATCACTTGGTTTATATATTCTAATTCTATTATTATTGTCATCATCATTATTATTAATTTCCTTGCCTTTTCTGTTCTATTAAACTCGCTTTGTCTCAAGTTGTAGAATGGTTTGGATGCGAAGAGACCTTAAAGGTCATGTAGTTCCAAACCCCTGCTGTGGGAAGGGGCACCATTCATTGGATCAGATTGCTCAATGCCCCATCCAGCCTGGCCTTGAGCAGTTCCAGGGATGGGACATCCATGACTTGTCTGGGGAACCTGTTCCAGTGCCTCACCACCCTCGCTGGGAAGCATTTCTTCCTAATATCTAATCTAAGCCTCCTCTCTGTTTGGAGCCATTGCCCCTTCTCCTGTCACTACAGGCTCTTGTAAATGGTCTCTCTTCACCTTTCTTTTTGGCTCCCTTGTACCTGAAGGCTGCAATTAGGTTACCCCAAAGTCAGGAATTTTACCTTTTTTTCCTATTCTCTCCCTCATCTCACTGTGGGAGGGTGAGGGAGTGAGTGAAAATCTGTGTGGTGTTCAACTGTCTACTGGGTTGAATCACAGTTGAATTGCCACAGTTCAAACACAAAAAAATTGTCTTCCTGAGGTAGGGAATGCAGATCTTCTTGATCTGCTTTGCTTTCTGTTAATGTTTTGAAGACAGTAATAAATGTAAATTGACATTCACATTTCCTTCTGTATCTCATAATGAATCCAGTTAGTTTTGGATGATAAATATAGTGGAACAGAGGCTGTAATTTAGAGAGAGGTATCTTTCCTGTTGTGATACCTCATGGAGTGCTCTATCATTTCTTGCCACTGAGTTTATACTGCAGCATGATGGCAAAGGGCATTTTGTCCATTGTGTGGCAGCTTATGAAGTTTTAAATACCTCTAATACTGTCTATGGAGAGGGTGCCACCTGAGCCACTTTGTCTTGGTTTTCCTATATAAGAGGTAATCCACTAGCACAGCAGAAAGGAGTCATCCATGCCCAGGAGGACAGATGTCCTGTTTTTTCAGAGTGAAGTTCATATGTTTTGTGACTAGGTGCATGTTGGACACAAAAATTCTTTACTTTTCTTCTTTCATTGATGAACTTCAATCTGTGATTAACCAGGATGTCTGAGGGGATGAAAATAGGCTGAGGCCCTTCAGAATGAGAAAGGGTGCTACAGTTGTTTTTTTTTGCTCCTGCTTTTCATCTGGCTTATCTGAACCATCTCAAACATTCACTTAGTAATAAACAGCTTAAGGTAAATAGCCAGTAGAGGCCAGAAATGAAGAAAAGTGCTGGCAGACCTTGTCTCCCTTCAAAGCATGGGGGAAGGCCAGGTTGGATGGGACTTTGGAGCAACCTGGTCTAGTGGAAGGTGTCCCTGTCCATGGCATGGGTTTGGGACTAGATGATCTTTAAGCCTCTTCCAGCCCAAACCATTTTATGACTCTTTGATAAGAGGAGAGGCCATTTCCATGGTGCCTGGTTGGAGACAGGTCACTGGGAGAAAGGAACCTTGTAGTGTTAGGTCTGTTTCCATTTCTTTATTCTATCCCCCGGCTTTCCATGACAGCAGCTGTCTTTCCTGTGAATGCCACACACATCCACGGAGTGAAATAAGGGCAGAGACACTTCTAGCCATGGGCAGAACTGTTTGGAGTGACGTGGAGCAATGCAAGCTGTAGGCAAGACAGTTCCCAAATTTTTTATCCTGTATGTGTCACTGGGGTGTACTTTGAGGTTCAGTTGGGATTTCAAAGGAAACTACCACTTTTCAGTGAGAAAATTTGTGGCATTTTGAATAATTTAGATAGGAAACCATTTAATTTCTAGTATTGGCTTGGTGTATAGAAATGGAATATGATAGTTTCCTGTGTCCAGCATTAGCTAGCTTATGAATTTGAGATATGGAGAAAAAGTCATACCTGGATTTATTTTTAGAAGCCACTGCTCTTTTCCCATATGTGCAGGATCAGGAACACATTTATAACAGGATTAGCCAAGTGCATCCTGCAAGGGTAAAGAGGTTAGTATTCAGTCATTCATGTTTCATAGCACCTTTTATTCCTTCATTCCTTCATATGTTGTTAAGAAGTCTTTGCTTGGTTACTTAAACTAGAATTTAAGCAAGCTGAATACTGGCAATACCATTTTATGCAATCAAGGATGGACAGTGAGCTCAGTAAGGTGGTGTATAATGATGGAAATGGTCATGTTGGTATGTGGGTGCAGTGTTGTCTGTGGTGGCAGTGTGCTTTTCAGGGGCTGAAATTATCTGCTCCCAGGAATTTAGTCTCCTTCTGGTAGCATGATATATTTGTTGAAAGCTAGAAGCAGCTATTCTTCTGGATGAAATCCTCAGTCAGTGCCAGAAGGACTTGAGCAAGATGCAGAGAAGTAGTGTCTTTCTGTGAAGCTGTCCACATGAAAGGGAGTTCCCTTTCCCTTTCTTTGGGCTGAGAATAACTGCTCTAAATAGTTACAGAACTATTGACATTTGATAAGTAAACCCCTATTTTTTGCTGGGTGCAACATAGGTAAAATAAGATTTGCCTGCATTATCTAAGTAGGTATCATGGTTTAACCTCAGCCAGCAATAGTCCCACACAAACCACTCACTCACTGCCCCACCAGCATGCTCAGATCTGGAAGTGTAAGTGCAGGAACTTGTGGGTTAAAAGTGAGAAAACTTGTGGCTTGAGATAAAGACAGTTTAATGGGTAAAGCAAAAGCTGCATACAGAGCAAAACAAGTAATTCATTGACCACTTTCCATGGGCAGGCAGGTGTTCAGCCATCTCCAGGAGAGCGGGGCCCCATCACATGTAACAGTGACTTGGGAAGGCCAACACCATCACTCCAAACATCCCCCCTTCCTCCTTCTTTCCCCAGCTTTACACACTGAGCATGATGGCCTGGAATATCCCTTTGGTCAGCTGGAGTCACCTGTCCTGGCTGTCTCTTTCCACCTCCCTGTGCACCCCCAGCAGTGGGTGATTCAGAAGCAGAAAAGGGCCTTGATGCTGTCTGAGTGCTGCTCAGCAATAGCAAAGCCATCTTTGTATTATTAACCTATGTTCAGCACCAACCAAAAAATATTTGGTCAATAGTCCAATACCATCCATTAGGAAGAAAATAATCTAAGAAAAAACAGCAGAGTAGGCAAGTGGGATTGGAAGGTAGTTAATCCTTGTGTCTTGAACCCCCTGACAAGCAGTGATTTTTTTGAACAAACACCAGCAAGAAGAGGTCAGATTACCCTGGATGATGATGATCATGATGATTATTATTATTCCCCTATATCTTTTGGTTTTGAGTGTTCTATCTTTAACATGCAGCTGGAGCACTTTTGACCCCAGAGACAGAGGAATAATTGATTTCTGCAAACATGAATATGTGGTATCACAGGCTGCTTCTGACCAGTTGTCTACTACACAACATCTGTTGGTATATGCTGAAGTGTTTTTATGTGTTTTTGTGCCCAGACTTGCAGCATAAGTTATGACTTAGCAAAATGAATGCTTGGGGTCTGCAGGCTGCTACCAGTGCTGATTCAGAACCTATAGTTAAGAGCTCAGTGCTCTTGGAAAGTGTTGTGGGGAAATGGGGAAATTGCTGCTTAAGTGATCACTATGGTAAGCTGTTTGGGGATTAAAGTTTGTATCATAACGTGTTTTGATAATATTCCTTTTGTTTTCTGTTATTACAGACAGGGTAAGGGGAGAAAATAGCTCTTAATTTTCTGTGCCCAGGTGAATACCTTGGCATGTATAGGGTATATAACTTCAATTTTTTGTGATTGCAATGTGTATTGTGATAAGATAGTGAAAAAAAAAAGAGGGCGATGTCACCACAAACTGATTAAGAGCAGACTGATACAAAGGGAGTTATAAACACTTGAGATTTAACTTGGTTAATTCTATAGATCCAAGTTATCTGGCAACTAAATGCCTCCCACAAGTCTTGTTTCTCTTTTATAATTCCATTTGCCAGAAACCAGAGATGCTAAGAGCTGGTTACCACAGTCAGCCTCTGGAAAGGTGTATCAAGGGGATTAGCATGAAGCTGTAGAGATTTGTTGCAATGGGAACAGCTGTGTATGAAAGTGCTGAGAGCAAATTAGTCATGAAAAACCAAGGCCTGAGCATGTTATTAAATTCAGCCCATAGCTAGCACCAGGTCTGAAGCTCACCATTTGTTTTCATGCTTCAGTGTGGGAAGTTAGGTTTCCTGTTAATGCTTGAGTATAACCTTGATACTAAATAAGCATTAAGACATCCTAGTGCTGATGTGGTCATACCACAATTTGTGAGCCATTCATAAGTTCTTTGCCTCAGTTACTAATATGGCTTTTTCCTGAAAGAGGTAACTGTGGCATGTATAAATGAGAGGTTTTATGCGCCATAAACATTAGTTGAAATGATTTATAAAACTTGCTGATTTATCTTGATAAAATAGCAGCTGTGGAAATTTTGGGTTTGGCTTTGTCTGCTGTTTCTATTTTTGTTGGGCTTTCTGAGGTTTATGTGATTTTCTTTTCATTGATTTTTTTTTTAAGTAGCTACTTTTTTCTAGTATATTTGTTATACTGGCTTGTAAAGGTCTAAATTTTTGTTTCTTTTATGTCTTAGAAAACTTGTATAGATCAAGCAGTTTTTACTTTGCTGTATTGTCAAGAAGCTTACAGCTCTGAGGGTGATACAGGTGAAGAGATGCAGCCTGCTTGTGGCTCTGGTGGTTCTCAGAGTCTGTTTAATGAAAATGCATGGTGAATGTTGAAAATACTGATGACACTTATTTAGAGTTGCACATCCACTTCTGCTCACAATTGTACTGATTGAGACTTAAATAGAGCTCTGCAAGGCTGTCTCTTGAAAGACTAAATAAAGAAATATTAAGGCTGAAGGAAACATTTCGTTATCCACCTATCCCTTAAGTAATTTCCTGTAGAGGAATTGTTAATTTTTTACATGGTTTTGTTGTTTGAGTTTTTTTTTTGTTTTTTTTTTTTTTTTTTGTGTTTTTCTTTTTTTTTTTTTTTTTTTTTTTTTGGGTTGTTGGCTGTTTTTTTGGGTGCATGGTTTGTGTTTTTTTGGGGGGGAGGGTATGTGTGTGTGTAAATTTGCTTCCTGCCTTAGTTTCAAAGCAAACTGACTTAGGTTTGTCAAAGATGCTTTGTGTCAGGTTCATGCATCCAACCACAAATACCAGTTTTTAATACTTCTGAGTCAGACGGTTACCAGATGATCCTTGTCAAAAATATGGATATCTAGAGTAGATTCTTGGGGAAAAAAGATTTCCATGAGGTTGCTGTATTGGGAAACGTGGAGTTCCAGGTGATAGTCTGGTCTTATGAAGTGGCCATAGGTCCTGCATTCCTGAGAAATGAGGTATTGTTGTTAAAAAGGTGTTGATATTGGCTCAGAGTTGCTTACTTATAGTATGGGAAGGAAATGATGATTCTTCTATAAGCCTGGTAATGTTTTAAGTGCTTCTCTTCAGGAATACTGCAGCAAATCTGGTCTTCTGCTTTCCTTTATGAAGTGCTGGATGAACTGTAGGCTCACAGCAGTAAGGGGTCAAGTCTTAGCCCTGCTGACACTCGGTGGGATACGCAGGCAGTAAACGCACAAAGCCACCTCCAAGCAGAGGATGGTTACAGTAGGTGTCACTTTGTTCCCAAAGAAAAGTGCAGCTTGGAACAGACCTGGTACAAAGGAACTCACTTGGGCAGGTCCTATCTATTCATCTATATTTGTACTCTGCTGCTTAATCTTCTAGTGCTTTGAGGTGCAACTGAAGGAAATCCCTTTGCTTTCTGGCACCATATAAAAGTATTGGATAGTGTTGAAAATTCAGGGAAGGCTCTTCGTAAAGTTACAGAAAAGGAATTTGGGCAAGGTTAAGGCTGGCTTTGTAGCTCATGGGGGAGAGAAGATGGGTATGATCTGTAAGAATGCTGTATAGAGCATATGTTCTGTCTACTGTTTTAAAAAAGTCACTTGCATCTTGACAGATAACTATTGTCACTATTGCTTCAGTCTTAATTGTTCAAGAAGACACAAATGAATTAAGTTGCCACTTGCCATTATTCAAATATCGTCTAAAGGAGATTAATGGAGCCTGGTTTACAGAGCTTGTATCATGCCTGTTTTGGAACTATTTTCTAGAATGCCACATTTATATTAGTTCACTGCACACAGTTGTGCTCAGAATTTATGGCTAATTGACTGGGCTTTTAAAGCTCTGTCTAAAAATATCTGCACACAGTTTTTGTTCAGTTTTCTGTGATTACCAAGGGACTGTTTGTTTGGAAAATCCAACCACACAGTGATAGATAGGAAAAGAAATAATGTCTGTGTTACTATTTGGGTTGTTTAATAGTGCTTAATAGCTTTATTGACACTGGAGAGATGTAGCAGCACTCTGCTTTGTGTACATGTTTATGGATTGCACTTACATTTCTGCTTTTCCTGTTGGTCTCTGCAAAATGAACAGTGCCACATTCTCACAGAATTGAAGATCTAGGTTTTATATTAAGCCTTAAGAATATGCCTGATCAGGACATCTTAGCTCTTGCTCCAAGGGAGTAAACAGACCTGGTTTGATGGCTGAGCAGTGGTTTAATACTTCTCTGGTTGCTCACTGCTCTCTCTTTAAATGTGTCTCAGTGGAGGGGAAGCCTGGGTTAAAAGGGCAGCTGTTTACTGGCCAGACCTCTAGTTGACACACAGTATTTCCCTGCAAGCTCATCAATGGTAATATTGAGACAAATAGAACTGCAATGCTTCCTGTATACATGCGAAGGAGGATATAAACCAGTATGTTTTGTCTTGTCTGATTTATCACTGTCATAGTGATTTATTCTTTAGCTGTTCAGCTTCCCCCGAGTTACTTCTCCTGCTTTCAGCCTTCCTTTTATTTCTCTTGCCCAACAGTGATGAATACTGCAGGATTTGTTGACAGAACTGTTTGGCACTGACAGGGAAGGCTTGTTTAGAGTTGAATTTCCTGAAGACTTTGTTTCTCTATTTTCATAAATATCTTCCCTTTTGCTTTTTAGACCACATGTAGGTACAGTTTGGCTAGGAAAACCTGTTCTAGAGAATTGTATCTTCTTAGGTAATGGAGACAACTCCAGGAAAAAATGAAGATATTCTTGAGCAGCCTGTAAACTGGAGAGTAGGCAACTCTGCTCCCCCCTTGCATTCCTGTAGGCAGGAACACATTAGACAAATTAGAAGGGTAAGAACCAAATATTTGCCTAAGTGCTTGTTTATTCTGTTCCATTTTCCATTTGTGTTCTCCTGACCGTGTGGCAGAAAAATCCTGGCATAGGTCCAGCTCAGCAAAGCTGTATGTGTTGGCTTTGACTGGGAATAAATTTTTGCAGTAGGGAGACAGTTCTCTTGCATGGGTGATACTATAGGTACTGTTAATGCTCCAGTGTGTTTGCAGTCCTAAACAGACTGGCATTCCTCAGGGGACTTGTAGATAGATATTGAAGACAAAGAAGACTAATCTCAGTTCAATGAAACTTTCTGTGCATTATGGCTCTGTTTTATGCTTTTCACGTGCTATGAAAGTATATCTTGATCTAATCACTATGCAAGATGTCTCAGAAATAAGGTGTCCAAAATAGATGGGGTTTGTTCATAGGCCAAAAAGCAGTCACCATTTGCATTTAGTTCTGTCTCTGTATTGTGGCTGTTAATACACAGGAATCATTTCCAGGGGTAGTTCTTGTACTTGGTGCTGGTGAGGCTGTATCTTGAATCCTGGGTTTAGTTTTGGGTCCTTCCCTGCAATAAAGGCATGGAAGTGCTGGGGCATGTCCAGAGGAGGGCAACAAAGCTGGAGAAAGGGTCAAGAGGATCAGCCTTATGAGGAGTGGCCAGGGGAGCTGGGATGTTTAGTGAGAGTCCTCTGGGGAAGGGGAGGCTCTTATTGCTCTCTACTGAGAGAACTGCCTTAAAGCAGGTTGTAGCCAAGTGGGGGTCTGTGTCCTTTCCCAGGTAACAAGCAACAGGACAAGAGGAAATGGTCTCAAGCTGTGCCAGGGGAAGTTTACATTGTTAGGAAAAATGTATTCACTGAAAAGATGGTCAAGCATTGAAATAGGCTGTCCAGGGAAGTGATAAAATTACTGTCCTGGGAAGTGTTAAAAATTCATGAAGGTGTGATACTTAAGGACATGGTTTAATGGTGGACTTGATGATCTAGAAGGATTTTTTTAACCTTAACTATTCTATGTTCCCTGTGAGTCACCTGTTAGCCAGCATTTTGCATATGCTTCTGGCTGTGTTTCTAAGTGGCTGACTTTAGGTGCACCAACCTGTCTGGAAGACTTTACTTCCACAATAAGAGGTGGCTGTAGGTAAATGACCCAGACTTTCTGTCAGTAATCTGCCTGGGACTTGTCTGGGTTTGGATAAATAATGAGTGCCTCTAAGGGACAACATGACAGGGGATGTTTGATGTGGTGTAGAGGAAGCTTCAGGATATGTCTGGAATAGGAAAGAAAAGTAGAAATGCACTGAGGAAAATAGCTATGCATTCAGCTGCCGCTGAGAAAAGATCCTACCAGGGCAAGATAAACAGCTTTGAGCTCAGTCAGCTGCACCACCTGGACTGGTTGATAATGGAGATTACACGTCATCTTCATAAACCACCACTCCTCAGAAAAGAGTGTTTGTATCCAAGATGTTCCAAGGGACTTGTTTTGAAATTTGTCTTGCATATAACAATTAAAACACCTTTCATGATCCATGTTTGCAAACAAAGCATTTGATTTGTGATTCAGTTAAAGGCATCAGTCAAATCAAACCCAAATGTCATCTTTACATTGGTTTTTCTGAAAATTAATTGTAAAACTATTTTTAGTCTCCTTAAGACAAATTATTGTATTACTAGAACAAAATCAGTTATTGTTACTATTCCAACTATTTTCATCCTCCTGAACTGACTAGCAAAAATTAGTTATTTTATAATCCTGCCTGTCACTATTGGCCTTATAGTGGTGTCTGACTGAAAACATTTGGTTTGACTGTATGCAGTTCTTGGTCACTTTTTCCACAAACACAGTGAGTAGCAGTCAGTTGACTAGGACAGCAACCTAACCTAGCCAGGTTGGCAGCCTCCAGCTCTGTGAAGAAAGTAGATGTTATGGAAAATAGGAGCAGGTACTGATATGAGACATGAGAGATACAAGCCTTTGTAGCCCCTTAGAGCCTTCTACTGATAACCAGTCTAGGGTGCCTCTGTAAGTTACTGTGGTGCCTCTCCAGTGACACTGTCTGTCTGTCTGGAACCACTGCCTCAGTCACCTTGTTGTTAAAGTGGATTGGAGCACATCAGGCATGTGGCCATAAATGAACTGCTAGGATACCTTGTCTCTGCTTCTGCAGCTGTTTTTGTATAAAGAAAAGGTACAGCTGTGACCTGCACTAAGGAGTTCAATCAAACATGTTCTGAAAAGTCCCGAAAACCGTTGGCACCTGCAAGGAGATAAACTAGATTGTATTGGGCACAGAATCCAGGTGAGGGAGATTTGCTCCCTGTTTCTTTCAGAGCTGTCATCCAAAAACTTGTTTGTGAGGAGTCTGCAAACAACCCAGTGTGCACCGTGGGCTTACTTACCCAGCAGCATGTTGCTGTGCACGTTCAGCACAGCTCCCACCCAGTGTCCATGCTGCAGCATTTTATCAATTAGCAACTGATGGTCATAGGTGACTTCTGATACAAGTGTATGTAAGTTCTCTAATCTGTATTCTTCTCTCTCTAGGCAGGAAGATCCACCAAGACCTTTTTTGCTGCACTCATGCTTGAGGAGCTCTGATGAAGAAGTAAGATTTCTGCAAAAATGTTCTCAAGTTCTGGTGTATTGTCTCCTACCCTCAAAGGATGTCCAGTCTGTCAGCTTGCGCATAGTCCTTGCAGAAATACTTGCAACAAAAGGTAGATCAAAGATAAGAGATGACTCACCATTTGTACATGTACAATAGTAGCAATTACGAAGTTTATTGTGTATAAGTATTGATGCTCTGCTTTTACATTCTGGAGTTTAATTTCTGTGATAGCCAGTAAGACACTATATTCACAAAATCAAGCATATACTTACTTAACTCTCATGATCTGTTGCCAGACTGTTTATCACATTTCAGGATGAAATGCAATTTGTCCTTTCTCATTCTGATTTTTTCACAGAGGAATACTTTTGAAGCTTTCTTTGGCATTATTTATAGGGATTATATGACTATTTCTGACCTTTTATATTACATTCAAATGAATAAACACATCCTTAAATCTGTGGATCCTATAACTGAATCATTATATTATATTGATGTACTTTGATTTATGCAGTGTGTTTTTTTAAATGGAGAGATTTCTACTTTGTTTTTATCAGCTACACTTTGTAAATACAGTACAAATTTTTTATGTCACTGTCAAACTCAGAAATTATGAAGTCCCAAGTATTACATGATTCAGTTTACTTTCATTTATACTGGCTATAATGTCATAGCCTTCAGAACACACAGCATAAAGAATGAAAACACTTGGAATTTTCCAGAAAGAGCTCAGCTTTGTCAATGTACATCAATTTCTCTAATAAAATAACCAGTTTTATCAAGAAAGTATATGCAATCTCAAATGTACTGTGTTGTCCAGAAGACTGGTTTTAGAATTTTTGATGTCTATAAACTTGGATATTTATTTCTGCCTTTCATCTGCAGTTTTAATTTGCAAGACAGCAGTTATTTTTCAACATAAGGATTTTGTTTTAAAATATTTTTTCTCTCCAGTACTGAAACCTGTGGTGGAACTGCTGAGTGATCCAGATTACATTAACCGGATGCTGCTCAGCCAGCTGGAGTACAGAGAACAGATGAATGAGCATCAGAAGAAAGACTACACATATGCTCCTTCTTATGAGGAGTTCATCAAGCTCATTAACAGCAGCTCTGATGTTGAGTTCCTGAAACAACTGAGGTATTTAACATTTCACTGTAGCTCATTCAAAACTAAACCTGCTTCTTTTCCAGCCCATTACTAAGATTTGAATGAATTGTGATTTTTCTTTTAAAATTTAATTTTAGATTTCTTTTTGTATGGTGAAGCAGAGATCGTAAGGATGATAAGCTACAACATTTGTTAGGTCTCTGATGTAATCAGCATTTTAGCTCAGTGGCAGAAAATGCATAAAAATTCTGCTTAGTAGTATACTGGAGATGATTTTACTGTTGAAAGAGATAAATGCTTGAAATGTGTGAAAGGCATACTAAACTCTTCTTCGCAACTTACCTCTGTGGAATTAGATGAAATATGTTGAATTTCCACTAGTGTGGATGGTTTTCTCCTCATTATCTTTATGAATTATGACTGGCCATGGTGGTCTGGTGACTGTGAACTACAGTGACCTTAGGGACACTGAGCATTCAGCTGTGGTGTGGAAAGAAGGGGTTGGAATTCCAGCACATTATACTACTGGATGAGAGGTTTTCCTGGACTATTGCAGGGAGGTGTTTCCCAATTGCATTCTTCTTAACTGTGTTAATGAACTCTACAGAGCTCGTTAAAAACATCACTGAGCTCCTACATCTCATGAGTTTGTTTGATGTTTGTTTGCCTGTTTTCTAATGCAAATGGCACCTGCTCACTTTGATACTAATTCCACTCCCTGTCTCATCTCTTTCTCCTTATATCTCTCCTCTTAATATGAGATATTGCCCGCACCTCCAGCTTGCTTGCCCAAGAACTGGTTGTTTATGCTTGTTTTTTCTTTGCAGCTGTTTCTCCTCTGATTTCTGATTTATGTGAAAGGTTAAGGAGCAACTGACTAGGAAGTGGGGAACAGAGAAGGTTCTGCTGTTATAGAAGCTCCCTAGATGTCCTTGAGTTGGTTTTGTTGAGCAGAGTAAAGCTTTGGAGGACTCCTGAAACTGTGTCTGGAGTGTTTGTCCTAAGCTCTCACCACCAGCCAGACCTGGCAAGTTTTCCTCTTCCCAACTGCCCCCTGTTGCTGCTGCAGGCCAGCTGTTTCTCTTCTCAAATGGCTGCAGAAACATCTGAAATACAAAACATGCATATTGATTACATTTGGTGCCATCTCTTGTGACCTTGAACTTCTGTTAGGCTTGGCCTGATCAGGCCAAGAGCTGGCTTATCGGGATGGAGTGTGCGGGCTGTGCAAATAATGTCATCCTTTCTCTGTTCTTCTCTTTGATTCTGAAACCACTTGCATTTCTGGGATAGGAAAATACATTTAGGTGATGGTGAAATGATTCTGTTGCTTGGCTACTTATTGTTTATCTGCTGTAAAATTTGCTCTTTACTCTAGGACAGCGTGCCTTTCCTGAGAGCAGAAATTAGTCTATATTAGACTCTGCCTAAAACCTAATTGATGTATTTATTAGCGTAATCACACTAATGGATCTGTTTGTTTCAAAAGCAGCCCAATTTTTATGTTGTTGTTGTTCAAGCACATTAATGCTCAGTGTGTTCTCTTTTTAGCTGATAGGTCACTTTAAATTGCGTTCTCTAATACCAGAGAGCAGATCTGCTTTATGAAATAATGTGGTTTTGGCTGCTCCTAGGTTTTTCCTTTCTAGTCCATGAATTCCAACTGCCGTCATCTTGAAATGTGTTCCTCTACACCCTATGAAATGTTGGTCAGTCTAACCTGATCAGTATTTTAATAGAAAATGTCTGAGAAAATGGATCGTCTTTTCAAAGAGAAATAGTATTTGATTTTGGAGGCAGTGTTCTTCCTTCCTCTGGTATAGTGATTAAAGAGCATTTCCTGTGGGAGGAGGCATTCCCATTCTCTGTCTTCTAGCACTTTGGGAGCACCCTGAGAGAGATGGGCCAACCTGCAGTCATCTCAACTTTGTGTAGTCTATTTGGCAAAGCTTTCATGATTAACGAGTGAAAGCTTGCAAATTTGTGTTAACAAACCAGAGAGTGGTCCCTATATGGATTGAAAAACAAACAAAACCAGGTGGTACTTAGCTGTAATTCACAACAGTGAACCACAGGACAAATCTATAGACAAGGAGTTAAATGGGAAGAAACAAATAAGCTGTTGAGCACTTATCCCTGAGAAGCACAGTGAGAGTCTGCTGGAGTGATGGGAGTGGGGCAAATGCTTCTCATTCTCTTACAATGAATAAATTACTGGCATGTTTTACTTAAACAGAGTTTTCCAGTTAGATGCTATTCTGGGTAATTATGCTCATCAAGAATTCCTGTTCTTGGTTTTATTTGGAAATAGTGTTTCAGTGTCTGTTCTAAGCCAGTGCATGGCATTCATGAACTCTAAGCTCCCTCCTGTTACTTACAATGTTGCCACATAACATCTTGGTAAAGAACATGTACAGGCAGTAGCAATTTTCACTGTAGGCTTAGCTTTGAGGGAAATTTATCTTAAGGTACTGCAGTTGCTGGGAGCTCATTATTTTGCATTAAACATTCCTGTCATGCTTATCTTTGCAGATTGATTATTATCTGTTTAATAAAATAAAGATAAAATACCTTGCTAAGTTCAAGAGGTTGTGGGACACTGATAAACATTTCCTCAGACTCCTGCCTGAGCACAGCCAAGCAGGCAGGGGCTCCTGGGTGTATGCACATGACAGTACAGGAGGGAGGGCTGCTGAGGCATCCTCCCAGACTAGTTTCATTTACAGAGTTTTGCTGGGCTTCCTTGTGGGTATAGCCAGGGATTCATGGTGGGGAAGGCAGGGAAAACCTCTGGCTGGTTCAGTGGAAACCTGTGGGTGAAAGGTGTGTGTTGCTCTCACACAGGAAGTCAGAAAAGGGAGAGGGAGGCTATCTGGGTCTCCTTGTAAGCAAGTGTAAAGCTCTCTGCTGTGCAAATAGCTCTCCCTGAAAGGATAATAATGGTGTTAGGATTTTCTAAATGTTGTTTCTCTCCTGGCTTAGAAGCACTACCTTAAGAAGAAATATTGTATTGATTTTCTGCATTGCTTTGATGGATTTTATTTTTGGAATGCCTTTGAATGGTGCAGTAACTACTTAATTTTGGAGAACTTTAGGATTCATAGTTTGTTGTATCTATAGTGAACCTCTAACATTTAGTCACTTAATCTCTTGGAACATAACTATTGTTTTTGTGGAAGTATTCCTTTAATTTTTGTAGGGAAATCATGGGAGGTGATATTTTCATTAAAAGGAATTTGCTGATTTCTGGGGAGCTACTTTGGGTTTGTTTGTTTTCCTATCGTACCTTTACCATCTGAAACGTTGAATTTACTGAGGGGAATGGGGTGAGAAAAACAAAGCAGCAAAGCTTTCACAGAAGGGACCATTGTATGGTTACACACTAATGTCCTTCAAACTCACTCTTTCTAATGTTTCATTTCTTTGATGTTTGTCATGAAGGGAGGCAAACTTTTATTACCAAGTTTTCACAAAGAGTGTTGTCCCTGTCTTTCAAAAAGAAATAGTGAAATTTCACCTTCATTTCCCCTCAGACTGAAGTTAGCATGGATTAATTGGAATTCTGCTACAAATAAGGAAGAAAAGATGAGTTCTTACACATCAGATGTGAAACATGCACCGTCTCTATCAGGAGAAGACTAAAGATAAAAGACCTGCTGGGTTAAAAACATAGTTGAGAGCAAATAATAAGGAAATAAGCTGGTGGATAGGTTTAATTCTGCTCTCAGGTTCAGCATTGTATTTATTCTGATATTTATCGTTACAGCAGCAAAAAGTCACAACACAGCTCACAGTAAGAAAGACCATTACTACTGGCTCTGTATCCTCTTTTACCTAAGAAATGAGAGGAGTGCAGGAATAGAACAGAGAATAGGGAAAGAGGAAGTAATATGGATGTGAAGCCATGAAGGGTCCAGTTTATCACTTCTTCAAAGTTAAATTAATACATCACATGTTAAATGTCCTTAGATGTTTAATCACCAGCACCACAGAATATCTATCAGCTGGAATATTTGGAACAGAGTTACAGGGAGAAAAGGGTCATCGTCTGGCAGTGTAGCAAGGGGTGTTTCTGCTGCAGGGTTGTACAGCACTCCCACTGAGTAGTTGCAGCAAGAGCCCAGTGCTTGGGAGGAACAGACAAAATAGCATCTTTGAGCATGTAACTCCAAGCATCTCCCATACTAAAGTAATACAAAGAACAGGAAAAAAGACATGCTGTGTTAAGTATTGGTAGTACAAACATGTGAAACTGGCAAAGTGAACAAATGGGAGGGAATCTGGATGGGAAAAAATTGCAAGATAAGCGGGAACTACCTTCCATGTGCAGTTGGTTGTCTGTACTTAGTTTGATAAATTCATGATTTCACAGTTAGCCTGCAACACCCGAGTAAGGTGAATGAATGTCGTTGCAGTGCATTTACAGATGTCATAATCAATGCATCAAAAGTCTAACTTAGTTGCCCTGAATAATTTGGGAAGTCTTTGTCTGAGTAGGGAATTAACTGTGGGACTTCCTATGCACCACAGCACCACCCTTACTATGGGGCTGTTCTTCCTCTGATGGACTGGGCAAGAATTGCTGGTGGGTGGAAACAATCAAAATACAGTAATGGCAGAAGGAAGTAGTGTTACAAAAATTACAGGTTTTCAAACAGGTTTTCAGGCTTGAATTTGATAACTGAAGAATTTGCTGCAGAAAAAAATCTGGAAATGTAGTTGAGTGTATGCTGTGTTATAAAACTGTGTATACAAAGAGCCAGAGACAATCAAAATCCTAAAAGAGTTTCAGGAGGCAAGAGAAATGGGGGGAATTGAGTGATGTTGGTGAAGAAAGTTGACATGAAAGAAGGGAAATATTTTGAGGATCACATGTTCTTTCTTAAATGGAGAATAAGTCATCACAGAAATAGCAGCCTTTCCAGGAGGCTTCAGCTTTCATCTAAGAGTTAACCTGATAGATAGCAAATTCACTGGAATACTTGCTTTCTTACCAATTAATTGCTACCAAAGTAAGTGCATTGAAAGGAATTTGAGTGTTATGACCTGGACTTTGACATTTATGAGACTTAAGTGACAGTCATTTTCTTTGCTGAGTGCATGGTATTTGTTAGTTGCAAAATCAGTTTTACTTAAAATTCAGTTTGCTAGCTGCTTAACTGTCTGCTATTGTTTAGTGTAGTTTTAGGTGATAAACATGTTTAATTATTCCTGGAGTGTAATAGTTTGGGGTTTTACATATTTCAGTGTAATTTGTTTCTTCTACAAATTTATATATGCTCCGTTTTGAGTGGATTAGCTGGAAGAACCTTACAGATGGCTCTTTTCTTTTAAACTGAACTACCATCCTGGTTTCCTATGAAAACTTATATTTAATGTTTGGAGTCTGACTTTATACTGTGACTTAATATAGTGTTGTGAATATTACCTGTCTGTGCAATGCCATCAGTTGAGAGAAGAGTGCAGCATTATTGTTAGTTGAATGTCTCATTTTCAAGATAATCTGTTTTCCCTGCTCCCTGTGCACACTGCTCCTTAGGTTTCAGGTATACTGTGAGATTATTCTGTTTCTATGTGAGGAGGAAGTAAAAGTATTTTGATTTTTATTAGTTCTTAAGTGTGCTGTATGAAGAACACATTGTAAAAAATTAATACCATGTTTTTTTCTTCTCCTCCCTCTCTTCACCCTTACTCCCTACTGTTTTTAAAATTAGGTATCAAATTGTAGTGGAAATAGTTCAGGCAACCACAATCAGCAATATTCCCCAAGTGAAGAGACAGAAAGGTAAGATTCCAACATCTGTTGTTTTCGTTTTGAAAAGCTGTTTGAACTCTTGCCATACATATGCAATCAGTGTGTGTGGGTTTTTTAGGCAGATTCTAGGAATGCTATGCCTTTAGTGTTTTGGTTCTGTTTCATTTGTCTGAATCTTCCAGAAGCTCACATGGTATGATTATCCCCCCTATCCTATGTTCATCTAAGCTGATGGATCATGAGAAAGGTCATATCTATGATACATTTATTTTCAGAACTTGCTGCAACTGGGAATTCTGACATTACAAATTCATATGCTGAGAATCATATTTCCACTTTCTTGTTCATACAATCTGTTCCTCAAAATCTCAGTCTGTCCTTTTTTCAAAACACAGAAGAAGGAATGATACAGCATAATTTGTCAGTCAGTTATTTTGACTTTTTAATGTATTACGTTTTTGAGTTGCAATAAAGAGTCCTCTTCATTTTCTGCAATGATTTGGCAATGGCTGCCTTTTAAAAAGCAGTGCATATTACAGTTGTACTTATATTTATTACATATACTACTTTTTATGGCTCTCAAAATATGTGAAAACTGAGGTATATCATCAGGAGATGATCTTAATGGCAAAATTATTGACTAAGCCATTGCATAGGGAGGTATACTTAAGTCGTATCAATGCGTAATAAAAAGGCAACAGATAGTAAAATTAATTTCTTTGTGAATAAATACAAAATATTTTAGGTTCTCATGTGATCTGAATCTCTCTAGGTTAAAAAAATCCTTTTCTAGTTCCTTATATCAAACTTTAAAAAGTATATTCAAGTGTACTGAAAAATGCAGAAACAGAAAATGAACATGCTGTGGGGTGGGGAAATTTTTGGCAATCTGAAGAGCTTGAGGTCCATGCTCAAGTTTTAGAAAGTATAAGGTTGTCAATACCAATTATACTTTTTGTTTACTCTCTAAAATAGGGCTAAATGTGCATTCCAGTAGGCTATCCTGCTTGTATTAAACCAAGATAAAAGGAAAAGTAGGCATTGGTTTTTATTCAAGTGTACATTATAGAAATAGATATTAATATTTTTCAGATAAAAGATAATTGAATGGAAAGTCTATTTCATAAAGTAATAAAATGAGGATACGGAATTTAACTCTGAGAGCACTATGAAAAATCAAATCTTGCTAAGCCTGTATTTCCATTTGTGCTACCATTGGTCTTTTTGAGACAATAATTGATTTGGGGAATATTTTGATACAGTTTATGTTCCTACAATGAATTCTTTATTAATTAATTCTCCTCTATCTCACTTGACTTTATCTGTTTAAATATCTACTGTTCTAAATCATGAACAGAAGATTTTTTTTTTTTGAAGCTACAATTGTCTGTTGCTGCAGAACAGATACAAAAATATAGAGTTGGTGGTATGTGATAAAGTTGATTCTGCATTTTTATGGGCTCTTGATTTCTACCTGTACTAAAAAAAAAAACCTAACAAATTTCACTAGGTGGTGCATTGACTTTTTTTATTATGATATGGACTTTTATTTTTGGTTTATTCCTGTGGTAACGTTTCATATAATTTAAGTGTTGATTACCACTGCTGGCTCTGTTAGCTATTGGGGCTAACCCTTTTGTTTATTAAATAGCCAGTGGTCATGCACATTGTCTGGAAAAGGTGATTTTTTTTTTTTTTCTTGACACATATGAAACAGTGTGCCCAACAGAGGCATGCCAATACAGTCTTTTTATAGTTCACACAAATTTAGGGCAGATTTTTAATTTCAGTTATTCCACTCAGGTTTTCATCTACCAAAATTTTTAAGGCTCTATGTATGCACAATAAATTCTTAAGAGGACTATCAAAATTGTAGAGGGGTAAAATTTAGTTCAGAAGACTGTTTTGTGCCTTATTTTTCCTAAAGGAGGTGGAGGCATTTTACCTAATGTGGTAATTAATATAATATGTTCCTGAATTTTAAAAACAAAAGGAAAAACTGTGATACCCTTCTTAGAACAAATGAAACCCAACAAAAAAACCCAGCACAGCTCACTGCGAACATAAAGATTGTTGAAATGTTGTAGAACAGACTGCCATGTTACTGCCATCATGTTTTGATGTTTACTTTTCTGGATGCTACAGTGTAATGCTACCCCTGGATTTAATGGTGAATAACTAAATGTAAGCTTTATGCAAAATCAAAGTGTGTCTGCACAATCTCATTCTGTCTTTCTCTTTTTAACCTTCTCCCCCAGCATGTGGTGCACACCTGCAGTGATGTGTGAGCATGGCAGCTGGATGAATAGGACAGTTCCTCCTTTGCTGCTAAATGAGCTCTTGGCTTTTGTGTCAAGGGCATCTCTTAGCTTTGACCCCACCCTGGCAAGAGAGAGTCTTACTGATAGCTATTTCCTTTTTCCTGTGGCAAAGTTGGGTCCTGAAAATGTAACTGCTTCTTTAGTGCCTGGCTGTTTAACTGGAGCAGCTGAGCTCTGGCTGGCCAGCATTCTGCTCTCAAGGTGTGAGAGTAGAGCAAGTGTAGATAGTATGTATGTGGATGTAGAATCATGGAATGGTTTGGGTTGGAAAAGGCCTTTAAAAATCCTCCACTCCAGCCCCTGTGCAATGAGCAGGTACATCTTCAACTGGACTGCTCAGAGTCCCATCCACCTGACCTTGAATGTTTCCAGGGATGGGACCACTTCTCTGGGCAGCCTGTTCCAGTGTTTTGACATCCGCATTGTAAAAGACACTCCTTTTATATAATCCAAATTGCCCGACTTTTGGTGTAAAACCATTGCCCCTTTGTCCTGTTGCAACAAGCCCTGCTACAAAGTCTGGCCCCATCTTTCTTACAGGCCTCTTTTAAGTACTGAGGGGCTGCAGTTGGGTGTCCCCAAAGCCTTCTCATCTCTGGGCTGAACAATCCCAGCTCTCTCAACCTTTCTTCTTGGGAGAGGTGTTTCATCCCTCTGATCATCTTCATGGCCCTCCTCTGTCTTTCCTGTGCTGAGGTCCCCAGAACTGGATGCAGTACTCAGCTGGGGTTCCACACAAGAGTGGTCTCAGCCTCCACCATTTGGAAATATGGGAGCTCTCCAAGGCAGTGTTTTCAATAGAAGAAGAAATAAACAAAAACCTGAGGAGCAGTTAGTGGAGCAGAGTGGCCAAAACTCTGCAGTAGTGAGTGCTTAGCTACTATTTATACTTTTAGCAAAAGAAGCGTTGTGCGACCACACCAGTTGCAATCAGTATTCCTGAGCAGGACTGTGGGCTTTTACTATTGGTTAAAGAGACATAATTAAGTCTCTAAAACTGACCAAAAATACTTATTTTTTCTAAAAAGATTAGGTGTCTATTATTAAAGGATGAATAGTCTGAGGACCAGATATCAGACTGATGACTTCTCATAGGAGCTACAGTTACCTGACCTTTTTACTATTTTGTTGGTGATGCCAAAGTATGCATTTAATGTTGGTGCCCAGTAAGGTTGGAGAGGAAGGCTTGTTGCTCAGTAAGGACAGGATTCTTTACGCTTTTAAACTAGTGCTGGTGCCACCTATTGGCAAAATATTTAGCTGTTAGGACCCTAATAAAATCAGAGAGTATTTTAAAGTACTTCTACACATGATTTTATTAAACCCTCTATAGTTAAACAATGGCATGTTGTAGGATTTATAACTTTTCAGATTTCTATGACTTGAATCTTCTGGTATGTGAACATAAGAGAGCAAACAAAAATGTACAGAAGCATCTGATTCGTGTTAAGCAGTGAGGTTTGCATTTGGCTCCCTGAGAGAGTCAAAGAGGTCAAAATGTTGGGACACAAAGTAATATGAGAGATTTGCAGTGTGATGCCAGCTGTGGGTGGATGGTGGAATTTCTGTGGCTGGGAGAATTGCTTTTGGCTGTTGCTGAAGTTGAATAAGAAAATTAACACAGCATTATTGTTTCTAGAGGGGTAGATAGTTTATTTTGGAGCACTGCAGGCCACTGTAAATAGAAGCCGTTTCCTTGCATTCTGACACTGCACTTCCCTCATTTACACTGGCACAAAAGCACAGAATCTGGTGTGTACATGTTCACTTTTCCAGCAGTATCTTCCTGTGTATCTTCTTCCAAAATGGTAATGATCACTCAAGCAGTGGCTGTAGGAGGCAGCTTGGTTTTGGTGGTAGTTTTGTTGTTGTTTTTCTTTGTTTGTTTAATTTGTTTGGTTTTTCTTCCTGTTGGTATTTTCAGATGGTACCTCTCTACAGTCACATGTGCTATGGTTCAAATAGTCACATCCTTCTACACCTTTAATTATAAACAACTCTCCTCATCTTGACTTTTGATACAGATTCATTCTAAATACTGAACCAAGTAAAATTTAAGCTACATTTTAACTATTTCAGTTGTTTGTTGGTTTGTTTTTATTTATTTTACAAAACCTATCTTATCTGCTGAAGATTTTGAAGGATTCTAACTGCTTATCTGAAAATGTTTACTGCATTTTGATCTATTAAAGCAGTTTGTAAGAGGACAAATACCTGGATTAGGCATTTTAGCATGAATGACAGATGATATGCAAGTTTCTAGAAGCAAGAATCTTAAATTTTTGTAAAGAAAAGGTATCGAAAACACCAATTGGGAAATAGCGACAAAAGTAAGTTGTTATATTAACTTGATATTTGCTGTAACATGAATAGGAAGCTGCTTAAATACACTGGTTCTAATTTTAACAGATACATTTGTTTCTTCTGATACTGATATTGTATTACAGGATCCTACCAGAATTTCAGCAAGGTTCTTTTACTAGCTGGTTTTGAAAACAAACCCCAAAAATGCAAAATGCACATACCTTGTCTTAGGGCAACACAGAGCAGGTCTCTCAATAGATTTTTTTTTTTAAGGATTTTTTTGTAAAGGGATTTGTTTGATTTGCCTTTTAATTTTCTATGCCCTCCACCTTACACATGACTTTACAGTATGAATAGAAACCACCCTTGGATGTGACTGGGTGGGGCTGTTTTGCAGACACTGCAGTGTAATCGACCCCAGGGCATCCCTGTTGAGAAAAGTGCTCGTTTTCAGGCAGGGATTGTGAGAGAGATCAAATAAGCAGCCATTTCTGTGTGGAGAGATCTGCTGCCTTGCAGCAGAAGATTTCTCCTGCTGAGCCTTCCCACTGTGTGTCTAGATATTTGCTTTTCTAAGCAAAGCTGACAAGTGGCACAGGAACAGGCCTGTCTGTGAGCAGGCCTCTCAGGTGCTGGGGTTCTGAAAGAGGCTTCAATGTTCAGCTGTAAAAAGGGACTTAAAAAAAAAAACCTGGGACTGTGGGCTAGCTTAGTTATGTGGGTTGTGATGTGTGGGTTTTGTCAAGATGATAATTTAAAGTGAAGTAAAATGGGTAATGGTTCCAGAAGATTACAGATGCCATGTAACTTAATTATGTCAAAACTCTATTATGATTCCTCCCCCTGACCTGCATCCTCCACACAGGAATAAACATTCCCACACAATTATTTTTGCACAGTTTTCTGGCAAGGCTTAAAGAGCTGACATTGTGCCTGCACGTCATGCTCAAGCAGTAAGTGTGCAGGGAATCCATGTGCTTGAGGGTAAAGACTGCAGAGTCTGTGGTACATTTATTTGCTTTTATTTGTGATTTGCAAATCAGCTTTGTAGGGGAAGTTTTTCTTTCTGTTCCCGGCATCCTTTGTGTCTGCTGGTGATGGTAATGGAGATGCTGTCCAGTGGAAGAGGGAGGGAAGAGGCTGACTGCTCAGATAGATGTGACCACAGGGGGTGCAAGGACCTGCAGACCGAGGCTCTCTGTGGTGGATTTTATTTTACTGTATGGCACATACTGACTCCCAGGCTCAGCTTTGCCTTGCTGCCACTGGAGGTTTTATTTTTCTCAGCTGTGGCTGTGAGTGGGAGGCTGTGTTGCATGACACACTGCTAATGATCAGAGCCTGACTTGTCCATGGTCTCCCTGCAAGCCCCTTTTCCCAGAGCTGTCTGTGGAAGTGGTTGGGATTTAACACTTCTTTTCCCCAGTCTTTTGTCAGACCAGAGGAGAGCTCCTCAAGGTCCTTTCCTTGGACCTTGGGCACTAGAACAACAGTGTGTGCTGTTCTTAAAGGTCATCCTGCTCTCACAGAATTGAACAAATGCTTTTCCAGGCCTATGTAGGCTTTTAAAACTTGTAATTCAAGGTTTCTAAGATATGAGGAGGTCCATAAAGACTTGTAAGTTATATATACGGTTCCAGTTACTGCTTACACAAAAATATGAAATTGATCTTCACTACTTAAATACTAAGCATGGCATTTAGGAGGCCCTGCATATCTTAACCTGGCTCTTGGAAAAAATCTTGCAAAAAAGCTTGTGATGGGGAGTATGTGTGTTGCTCCTTCAGTGACAGGTAGGGCTGGTCAGTGCTGTTGCATGTGCTGCCAGGTGTCATGGATCAGTAGTTACTGAAACTATAAAGGAACAAGAACTTGTATTCTCAGTTTTATTCATGCTTTTGCCATACATAACTTTGTAGGTAAAATGAGAAATCTCTGCCTTCTGCTAGCACTACTAAGAGGTCATGCATGTCTAAAATACCATTGTTTTTGCTTTAAGCAAATTTACATTGTTTTTGTTTATCCTCCAGTGTGCTTAAGTATAATAAAGGTTGTGTGACATTTTGTGGCATGACAATTTGGAAGGCCCCATATTCTGACTTAAAAATGGATGATGTGAATATGTACTTCAGTTTGATCTATTTAATAGATATAAACCTCCTCAAGTAGCAAAGCTGCCATAGGGGAAAAAAATAGAAGAGGAAAGAAAATTAGGTGTGAGAAATCACTTTTCAGAAATAATTTTGGTGGGTTAGGATATGCTTCTGGGAATATGCTTCTAGCTTAGCTCAAGTCAAGATAGTTATGAGTGATTTACAAGACAGCTTTGTCAGAAATCACTGCAGATATAAAAAAAATGCAGAGAATAAAACAATTTGCACAGGTAGCATAGCTTTGATTGCTTGGTAAGTTTGAGCTCATTTCAACTATTTATATTTTAATGTTGTTTGGTGCAAATTGAGTTATCTACAACTGTGGATTGATAAGCAGAGTTTGAAATTCAGCTTTTGGTACTAATTGCTTTGGGTTGCCTTTGCGAGAGCTGCACAGGACCCTTCTGGGATTTAAAATTCCTCCAAGGCAGTGCATGTCCTGTCAAAATTTCCCCAGATAAGGGGAATTATTTTGGAGGAAGTTAGTAAAAGACACTTTGCTCCTATGAAGATGGAAGCTCTGCTCAGTTGCTGTTGGTAAAGTGTATGCAGCTTGTGGGGAGGAAATCCCAAAGTAGCATCTTTCTTGTCTTGCTGATAAGGAGTGATTTTTGTTTGTTTTTAATAATATTTTTTTAGAGAAATACCCAAAGTGCAAAGTTGCTACTCTTGAAAAAAATATTACTCAAAGGATGCTTTTTTCCTCCTTGCATTGTGGTGAAAGTCTCTTAGTAGCAGAAATCTACTTCTTTTCTATTTATTGAAGCTTGCTGGAGGGTGTGTGAATACACGCAAGCCTTTCCTTCCATGCCTTTCTGGTTTTATTTGGTTTATGCAGTGATACCTGAATGTGAACATCATCTTTCCTGATGCTCAGAAATGGGGAGAATCACTCTTAATTCTGTCTCGGTATTTTGGTGATTATGGAATCAGACAAGAATATATTCAAAAGAGAAGTCTTTATAACTTACAATATTGTTTTGATAGTGCTTAATATGATAAGAGCAGAGCAGTTGAGGTCTGAAAATCTCTAAAATCTCAAAACACATTACGGTTTGGATGAAACCAGTGATCCACCTAACCTTCTCCAGTTGAGCTGAAAATGCTCCTCCTGATTTCTGCTAGTTTATCTTTCATAATTTGGAAGAGGAAAGTGTTAGTCCCCAGTTCCATGCTGTCTTTCCTGCCCTGTAGCACATCAGCCCCATCGTGTGCTGCTCTTGCTCTGCTTTTCAGCAGCCTCTTGTTTATGTGTGAAGGACGTCACTGGCCCTTTCACAGTGCCTAGTCCTGTTTACCCATGGAGCAGAAACAGCCTGGCAGCGCCAGCTTTGGAACTGCCCTGAGAGATGCTTGGCTGGAGTGGCTCCTTTTGGATATGAAGAGCTGAGGTAAATGTTTTTGAAGGGTCTCTGTTAAGACAGGGAATAATCACTGGAAATGGTGGGCTCATTAATCTCTCCTGGGGGCCTGCTGCAGTCACAGGATGATAAGATTTCAGGTGAAGTAGACATGCATGCTTTGAAAACCCTTCCAGAATGCCTTGTTCTCATCAAGAAGGGTACTTTTGTTTTAAGAAGACTGAATGATCATTGCATTGTACTGTTTGTGGGTTTTCAGGTATGCATTATGAGCCCA
This sequence comes from Ammospiza nelsoni, assembly GCF_027579445.1. Lineage (NCBI taxonomy): Eukaryota > Metazoa > Chordata > Aves > Passeriformes > Passerellidae > Ammospiza > Ammospiza nelsoni. The sequence goes on along the minus strand of NC_080636.1, from coordinate 32,312,802 downwards.
AAGCATTTAAACTATTGAAAGAATTGATAACTTGCAAAAATCATCTTAAAGTCAACTGCAGCAAGGAGAAGGTTGGGATTTAATCTTAAACTTTAAAGTTCTGTTCCTGTATTTGTAATAGCTGTAAATGTTTTGATTTGGGGGAGAGCATTGTTCTGTCCTTAAGGTCTTTTCCTTTCCTTTTCTCTCATTAATACTGGTACTTCTGTTTAGGGAACTGAAACACTAAATTAAAAGCTCTGTTGACTTCCCTGTGGAGATAACATGCCAGGAAAACAGATGGCTTTTTTTTTTTTTTTTTTTGGTAATTTTATCATTTGCTTCAGTGAGTATAATCTCTTTAGTTCACTATTATATGGCAGCTCAGATGCAAATGATACTCATCCGTTAAAATACTAAGAGTATTTGTATCAGGAACCATCCCTACCAACATAAAAACATAAAGGAAATCAAGTGAGATTAAAGATATGGGTGAAGATAATGGGAGACTATCTGGACTCAGTTATGTGTAGAACTTAAGGGAGCTCCATGTACCTTGAGTTGTCCTTCAGTATGCAAAAGACAACTTAGAGTTGCATCCAATGCTTACATGTGGCTTTAAGTTGGAAATATAAGGATAAAAACAGTTGTAAAAGGAGAAGTTGCCATAATGTATTGGAAACTTGCTTAAAATAGGGATTTTGAATAATTTCTGAGAGATTTCCTTTTTGCTGTTTTTGCAGTCACAAACCTATGTAGTTGTTTCTTAACAGCAACTCTTGTGAAAATCAAATGCTGTTTTTATCTAGATGATTTTGCTAGCATTTAATAGTTTGAAAACATAGTAGAATAGATCTTTACCATTTATCCCTGAGCAGTCAGATAATCCAGAGCCAAGTAAAAGCCAAGTACTTTGCTACTGAGTAATAGCTCCAGCCCAAAAAAGCATGGTTGTTATCATTGAGCAAGAGGAAAATAAAATCAGAGTATAAATGTAAATCAGTTGCATCCTGCAGATATTAAACATGATTTCTGCACAATGAGGTTTTATATCTGCTTTATCTGCTGCTCATTTTTTTAAACCCTGGTAATTAGCTGAAGGGGATGGAATGTAGAATGCACAACCATTACACTGGCTATTACTAAGTCTTATTCAGCTGACTGTCATCTTCACATTACTTTACTTTCTAACAGTACTGTGCAGTGTTGGCGTGGCATTATAAGATTTTTTTCTTAGTCATCTGACTATTGAGTGAACTTTGGTCAGTTGTCTGGAGGGGATATTGTATGATAGGCTGTTCACATCAGGCACAAGAGGTTTGGGCTTGCAAATAAGATATGTGGGAATGTGTCATGCTGGGCTGGGGGGAAGAGAGCCCAGTCCCTCGAGACTCCAGGCAGTCAATGCTGTGTTCAGTGAGGTATATTGGCCATCAGCTCCACATGTTATCATTTGCCATGGCTGTAGGTAATTTCCTTAATGCCATCTGATAAATGTACATCCTGTATAGACGTCTTGGGCTGTGTCCTCCAACAAACTATAAAGAGAGCTGGAGGGGTTGGGTTTTGCTATGCATTTGAATAAGGATTTTTTTCCTCAACTTTTTTTTCGTGTAAACCCTTGAGTTATCATTGCAGAATGTTTCAAAATCATCATCCTGTTTCAAATGCAAACTTGCCAGTATCTGTACTGATGAGCATAGCTGATTCATGGATGTCAGATGCTTTGATCAAACAGGTCACAGAAGCAGTGCTACAATATTTTCATGTCATAAAATACTGCCTCTGATTTGCTTTTCACAGAAGCAATGGTACAAGGATGTTTTCCTGTTGTAAAATACTGCCTCTGATTTGCTTTTCACAGAAGCAATGGTACAAGGATGTTTTCCTGTTGTAAAATACTGCCTCTGATTTGCTTTATTCTTAGATTCAAAAGGAAAAGAAACTGCAGCAATGAAAGCTGACCTCCTAAGGGCTCGCAATGTGAAGAGGTACATTAATCAGCTGACAGTGGCAAAGAAGCAATGTGAGAAGAGAATAAGGCTCCTGGGAGGGCCAGCTTATGATCAGCAGGAAGATGGCATTTCTGATGAAGGTGATGGCCCTCCAAGTCAGAAGGTACAAATGGTATTGTCTGAAGGTCCTTCTAAGTGTGTTACCACTGGATCGTGTTGCCTCACTGCCGTTAATCCCTCCCTTCCCCCAGGAGTCAAGTACAATTTAATTGCTGCTTGGTTTATTTACCTTGGGAAAAGGTTACTGAAGTACCTGAAAAGACACATTAATTGCTCAGCTTGGAGTATTGTGCAATGTGAAACTTCACAGAGGGCTGAGTGGCTTGTAAGCACGTGTGATTTTTCAGACATACCACCTGTAGGGAGTTAATAAGGACATGCAGCTTAGCAGCTTTTGTCAAAGTAGCAACTTGCTTTCAAATAAAAGGCTGCCAACATATGTGCAGTATGTCTTTGGCCCTCGTTATACTTACTTTAGGAAATATGTGTGGGTTTTGAAGATACTGAATTATTCAAAAGTAAACACTTATGGAAGGCAATTGACAAAACTCTGAGCAGTTGTTGCAGAAAGTCTTTGGCAAAGCTGTTGTGACTGAATGCTGGTTTTCAATACCACTGTAGTCTGGAATTAGAAGTAACTATTGTGTTGGCCAGCATCTACAAAAATAAAATAACTACTTAGTCTTGCAAATCTTTAAAAATTTTAGTGACTTTTGTAATCTGCTCTGTTCCCTTTGGGCAAAGCATAGTGGCTGATGTATTCAAATGTGAAAAGATTTTATGTTTTTCATGTAGGTAGGAAATAGCTTGTCTTTTCCAGCGGGATCTTTATTTTCATTATGGCCTTATAATAATTGTAACTTAGTAGCATATTAGAAGAAGTAGAATAATGGAGAAATAGTTCCTACTTTTTGTATTTTGTTTTTTCTTGAGTAAGGTCTGAAACACAATGATTCCTTATTCCCCACTTGTCCTTAAAGCATGATTTCAGATGGTGTGTCATAGGTTGTGCCAAGACAGTCCTATTCTCTTTCCTAAAGTTGAATGCAGGAAGTGGTGCCAAGAAGAAAAAGAGAGCTGGGAGCATGTGGCAGCACTGCATGAGCCAATGATGCCACTTTTGATGCCTGCTGAGATGTTACCAACTTTTCTGGATAGATACATGGGACATAAGATTGTTCAAGACTGGAGTCCAGCAGTGAAAGTGCACTTGATAGGGGCAGGGATTGGTCAGGAATATAATAAAATATAATATTGTAATTAAAATTAAAGGAATTCCTGAAATTCATGTTGCATGTTTCATGAACCAATAGGGTTTTTTAGTGGGAGTTGCTGGCCTGGGGTTACGTCCTGCAAATATACCAATGAGCAGTTCAATATTGATTTAATGGTACCATTAATAGAAATAATGACATCTTGCAGAAGCATTTGTTGTGGTGATGGTGTAAACAGTGGGATCTGAGGCAGTTTTACTTCTAAGCTTTTGGTGTTTCTGTGATGAAGCCCTAGAACTCCTCTAATGTCATGTCAGTATAGAAAATAGGAAAACTGCTTCCCCCTTCTCTTGTCCCTGATTCTCCATTGCCAGGAAAGAAGCTGTGGGAACCTGTTTGAGAGGTGGAGGCCATGCTGTCCCCTTTTGAGCACAAAAAAATGCTTATCTGAGGAATTAGTGTTCCTTCACTGTTGCTCCTTCTTATCCTCTCCTAGCACTGTGGTAGCTGCAGTCTGGGTACTTATTTCAGGGCAGCTGGTGTTATTTTGGATGTTGGCCCCTCCTATTTCGACAGTATTGACTGAACACTCGGGCTCTTTTCTAAGCAAAAGGGCAAGGCATTGTTTGGGATTTAGTAGGTAAGATACATTAGTAGGTTGCAGCTTGTGGCCCTTAGATATTAGAGTATGGTTGTGCTAACATTTCTGTTAAGGTAGCATCTGAATTGCAGAACTAGCTTTTGCAGAAGAAACTGCATGTTGGCCTTCCTTTCTTCAACTTGCATGAAATTGGTCAGAAATGGATATTTACTGATGGTGTTTTGAATTAATATTTTATATAAGTGTAGTGTAGAATCTTGAATGCATTATTAGCTTTGGGGAATTTTTGGTACTAGTTGAACAAAGAGCTGACTAGTGAATTAAACTTGTATTTTGATTTCACTTATGCATCCTATAGAAAGCTCCAAATAATCCATCTCCATATATAAGCTCATAATCAGAACATGCATAAAAGACTTTTTACCAGCAATGCCATTACTCCCCTACTACTGCAGTCAAGAAAAAGCTATCAGTGTTCTGTTTGATTATGTAGTCTTGTGATTTTTATTCATTTGATTTTGTACATGTTTCACTTACCTAATTTTCCTGAATCCAGGTTCTCTAGGGAAACCCTACATATGTGAATTCTAATCAAATGCTTATAAGCAAGCAAACAGACAAATAAACCACAGCTATTCTCTGAATCTGAGTTCTGTCATTACCTCTGATCCTGATTTAAACTCTGCCCACGGTGTTAGATTTTTTTTTGGAGAAAATGCAGTTTGACTAAGTGTAACATATAAAGCATGTCTTTATAGTCAGTGCTGTTTTAGTCCTTTTTCCTAGGAACTATGCCTGCACAGTACTGCAGTAATTAGTTGAATTTTTTGTCTGTGTTTATCCAGTGAATGAGGTTTTTTCCCCTCTGTTGTGCTGAGCATAACAGCCACCCCGCCTCATCTGTGAGATTTGACATATGGAGTCACAGCATCTTAGTGGAGCTGTTTTGTGGATCATGGGTTCTGGGAGGGGATCTGGGGATCTGACCCTGAACTAGCTGTGAAATAGCAAGGAAACCATCTGAGTGTATTTTGAGGTGGAATGAGCTTGTCTTCATAATTCAGCTGATGAGGACTAAGATGAAACTGCTGCAGAACATCTTCCACTGCATCTGTGGATAGATGTTGATTTAACTGGTGACTTAGCAGATTTTCACAGTGATTTCTGAGCTTCAGATTGTAAGATCATATTATGTCAGGATACATCATGGTACAGAATTTGGGGAATGTTAAGAAACCAAGCTTCAGTTGTTGTCACCTGTTTGCCTGGTGATGCGTTTTCTTATGACAGAAGTATGTTTGTGAACATGTGAGTCTCAAGGCAGGGGCTTTTACATTATTGTATGTGCAGTAAAGTAGTCAGGTACCTTATGTGGTTAGTATGTACTTTCTAATACTTATATAATCATTGCATTTAGTTCACATTGCTGTGACAGAGAGACTTTGATGACTTGTTTCTTTTTAAAGCATAACGAGATAAATATAGGCTTTAATTTTGGTCAGTATATGGAAAAAACATTAGTTAAGGGTTTTTTAAAATACAGCTTGGAAAAAGATATTTATGGTTTTTACATTTCACTTATTCCTGGCTTCTACCAATAGAAAAAAGGAAAAAATCCAAAGCAGCAACCAGTTCTGCAGTCTGACTGTATGTTGTTATCCCAGCAGAAAATTTCCTTTAGTGACCCAAATGCTGTTCATCCCAACCATCTGCAGTGCTGTTACCAGCTTTATTTGGGCTATTCATTATAGGTCAATGTGGTTGTAGTGAATGGGAATGTGGTGTGTTGCAAAGAAATACAGTACCATGCATCTAATCTGTGCCTAGTGCCTGTGCAGTCCTAAGTTACCTAGTAGTTCTCTGTTCCTGTCCAGAGGGAAGTTGTGACTGTCTTTAGGGATTTAACAAGACAAGTCTCTGCTCTGTAGGGCCAGGGACAAGTCTCCTCTGTGGGCACATGCTAGGGATGCTGGTTAAAGCATCCCACTTGAGAAAAAGAAATAGAAAAACCTAACCCTTTCCTAGTCTTAGGCAGAGTCTGTGACCAGCTGTGATATATGTTACATTCCTATTGAAGCAGGGAATTGATGTGGCAACACTAAAGCTTCTGGTTTTTCCAAACCCAGAAGCTGCTCTTGAGTTAACAGGATTTGAAGAGTTGCTGTGGAGGCTGATAATTCTGAGATTATATCTGCTAACTGGATATTAGATTTGAGTGTGTACAAATGCCCTAATGCCTGCCTATGTGCCAGCACAGCTTAGAGTTTTGTGCTCTAATCCATGGTGATACTGAATCATAAAATGATCTTTTGCTGAGGATTACAAATTACTGCAGAACTTCTTTAAATCATGAAAGGAAGTAAGATCCACAGAACAGTTGGGTACCAAAAAGGACTGTTGTGGTTTCTCCCCCTGGACCAGCCAAGCCCCATGCAGCCACTCGCTCGCTGCTCCACCAGCAGGACTGGGGAGAAGGGTAAAACCCAGAAAACTCATGGGGTTGATATAATGACAGTTTAATAGAGAAAGCAAAAGCCACACACACAAACAAAGCGAAACAAGGAATGAATTCACTGCTTCCCATGGGCAGGCAGCTGTTCAGCCATCCCCAGGAGAGCAGGGCCCCATCACATGTAACAGTGACTTGGGAGGACAAAGCCATCACTCGAAACATCCCCCCTGCACATACTGAGCAATTGGGGTCACCTGTCCTGGCTGTGTCTGCTCCCAGTCCCCCATACAGCCCCAGTCTGCTCTGCAGTGTGGCAGTACCCAAAGCAGAAAAGGCCTTGGCTCTGTGGAAGCTCTGCTTAGCATCAAAAAAGCATCTCTATGTTATCAGCCTTTTGTTTAGCACAAATCTAAAACATAGCCCCTGCCAGTCTCTTAAGAATGTTTAACTTTACCCCACCCAAAACCAGCAGATATGCGTTTATGATTTTTCACCTCAAAACTGAAACCCTCTTGTGTCTGTCATTGTTGGCGTTGCAGCTGTAACATAACGCTTTCAGTACAGGACTGGTAATATTTAATGATTCCAGAATACTCCTGACTTAAAGAAAAATCAAGAAGACATTTGAGAGGTCTCATTTCTGCAAGGGAGTAAGCTTTTCTGCCATTAATTTATTTGTTTCAGCTTGCAAGGCTATCTGTTAGGAGATTTGTGTAACCCTGTTGCTAGGCACCACTGCTTTGGTTACTGGGGGGCACTGGTGCAATGGGTCCTTTGTTAGGTGGGAGAGGTGTTTGCACTTGCCTTGCTGCCTGCAGCAGCACTTAGCCCCAGTTACTTCTGAGGGGGGTTTGTTTGTTTGTTTGCTGGTTACCCTCCTTGCTGGCAGCCAGAGTGGCATAGCTTGGGTCATGGAAGCATGGAGACCAGGGTGACCTCTCACTCAAGAAGGGACAGCACATGCCCCATGTTGTGGTTTATTAACTCTGCTATTCACAGAGCTGACAGTCCCTGAGATGGGGAAAACATCTGTTTGAGGGGCTGGAAGACCCTCTTACACTTGTATTGTAAATCATTGTCCCTGGTAGAAGGATTGAATAGAAAATATGATGATGCACAGTAATGAGGCTAAATCGCAGACTGGCCTTTAAATTGCCATGTCTGTGTTCTGTTTGACAGCCTGATCACCATTTCTGTATTAAGCTGAGCTTGAACAAGGTACTCTCTGCTTTTCAGTGAGGTTTATAGAGTAAGCTTTTAAGTGCAGATATTCATATATCTGAATAGTTTTAAACCCAAGAATAAAGTCATATCCAGAAGATATTGGGATGATAAAGAGAAGAATGGCACATGACTTTCACAGGGGAAATTTAAACATGTAAATGAGCATTTCATATGAGACAAATATAATTTGCTTAAACACTGCCCAAAATTTGGGGAAGCTGTTTCAGACAAAACACAGGGGACTGCAGTTGTTTAAGAACCATATTTAGCTTGCTTTTTAAAGGCACTGATTTTATGCCAATAATTGTGTATGTGGTTTCCTCATGTGTAGCTTGAGACAAGGAAAATGTTTTTCCTACCTATAACTTGGTTGCAGAGTTTCACAGGTGCTAGATTTAGGAAAAGGAGCAATGTTCCCAGAGAGGGAGGCATCCTGATGCTGACTAGAATTGTATCATTATTGTTAGATACAAGAAAACCCATATTACAGAAATTATTAATGCCTCAATCTCAGAGTTCACATCTTGCTCCATACCAAACAAACTTTGCTATAAAATGCAAAGTCATAGGAAGACTCATTAGTGCCTGAGGACCTTCTTTCTTTTCAAAGGGAAAAGTGTGAGTTGGTTGGTGCCTGTGAGAAACAAAGAAATTGAGACTACTCTGGGTAGTGTGTTTGGGTTCCTGGTGATAAAAGTAATGGCACTAAATAAGTGATATGAAAACTGGTTCAGCTGCAAGACTGGAGGGTTGGAGGGAAAAGGTTTCTTGGTTTTGATGAGGAAACATCAAAAAATGGTCCTATTTTTGGAAAATAGGAAAGACTTGGTCCTATTTTTCAGAGAAAAACAAGGTTATTAATTTTGTTCAGTATGGAAAGTTTTGCTCATTTTATCAGAGAAGCGTTTGTTTTCAGGTGTTTGTCTCAAAGAAAAGGCCTGGATTCACAAAAATAGTAGAGGATAAGGAAGTGATAATTGCTTTTTAATGCAACTTCTCAATGGCTGCAGCATCTACATGGGTACAGGAAGCCTGTGTTTCATTTCCTTTGCTGCCTGATGCAAACCCTCCTCATTCAGGAAAAGTCCTTAGCACTATATCACAGAACATACTCATTCCTGACTGTGTTTCTGATAGATGCTTTTCAATAACAGTGGGAACTGGGCACCAAATGCCCTGGCAGACAAGATATTACATCTTTCTCTGTGTCTCTGGGAATAATTGAGATACATCTCAAAGCTCTGTGGGCTGTGGTATGGAAACTGCCGGTGTTTGAAACAAGAACAGATTATTTAGCTTTCAGGCTCCTCTGCTTTGCAGGAGCATTGGAAGTTAAATTTTTGACAATAGCATTTCATGAGTGACTTGAAATGCGATCTTAGTCCTTTGAAATGTATCCTGATTAGAAAGATGTGGAGTATTTGCTATCTGATAGAAGCAAAGATGAATTTATCTTCCAAGTACTTAAAACTCTCTTTTTTTTAATGAAGCAAAACTATTACCGTAGGAGGTATGTGTAGTTGAATCTAAGACATGTTTGTGGGATGCATGATGAAAAGATTTTCCCTATAAGGAAAGGAGTTAGAATTAGGCACTTTTCCAGTTTTTATTCTTAGTTTTCCCTTCTTCAGATTCTTCAGTTTGAAGAGATTTTGGCCAATCCTTCATACCGAGAGCACTTCCGGATCTACATGGAGAGGATGGACAAGATGGCTTTGATTGGCTTCTGGGAGTCTGTGGAGAATCTCAAGAGTGCTAACAAGGTGGAAGAAGTTGCAAGCCTATATGGCTTTGTACATTGGTGACACTGTTTGTTGTGGTCTTGATGATAGGAAATGTCTTCATGTTTTTGAAGTATCAATAGCATAGGATGGGTTCTAAGCAATTTGGGTTTTTTTTTAGCTGCTTTGTGTCAATATTTGAGGTTAATATTGCAATTAAAATTTGTGGGCTGTTGTGATCATTTCTTGCTGGTTGGTGTAACAACATCTGTTAAAAGGAATACTTGATATGCAAAAGGAGTAGCCCCCTCCACCAGAGAAAAAACATGCAGTAAAACATGCAGGCTTATTTGTATTAATTCATATGAAATCTAGAAGAACGTTGCACTTGGATACTCTGTACATAAGTGTCTCATCTTGCCAATTACAGACAGCCCATTCCATCCAAAATAATGAAATCATGTGTATATACATTCTTAAAATCTTTTTGGAAGAGAGATGTTGCTTTAAAAGACCTCTCCCTAATCTGTAGCAGCTAAGTTTCTCCAGGAATGCCCCACTACTGATAGAGAGAAGAAACAATGCTATATCATAATTTTGGCTAAAATAAAGTAGGAGTTAGAACCCTGAAACAAAGATAGGGAACGTCACTTAAAGTTGCAACAAGCAATGGTGCCGAGGAAGAATTTGTAGAATACAAATTTGCTGTTTGTCACCAGTGTGGTGGATTTCTGGGGGAAGCAATTAAACCTTCAGGATTCATGCTAGCATGAAATACAGATTTGATTATTGATTATCAGTTAACTTTTTGTTCACTGTAATTTTATTGTTCTTACTCCAATCAATTGGAAAACAAAGCATCCTGTAAAGAGAGAGATAAATTGTAAGAGTATGAGTAGTGAACCATTAATACAGGCTGAAAAAATGACTACCAACCAACTCAAGCTAGAGAGTGTTGATAAAAATGGTTTGTCAGAGAGAAGAGAAGAGTTCTGTAAATCAGTGTTGACTTGCAAACTGCTCATGATTGGAAAAGGTACTATAAATCATTTAATGACTGCTCAGTTGTGATTTTTTGTCCTCCTGTTCAAAACAACATGCATGTACATATGGAAATGATATATCTGCCACTACAGGGCAGCTTGCACAGAGGTAGTGTCCTGCAGCCGTGTGGCTGTGGTGTTGTCAGATGAGGCAGGTAAGAACACTGTGCCATTCTGAGGGAGTGGATAAACCCTTTTTAATTCTGTCCAGTTTAGGGAGATGGTAATTTAGGGAGCTGATCATGGGCTCTGCTGCATTACTTTCTCTCTTTCCTGTTCATTAATGCAAAGTTCAATCCTGTGCACTTTACTGTGCTCAGTAAAAATACCCAGCCTCCTGTCCTGGTAAATGTCTCTTCAATTGTGCTTTTTTTCCTCTTGCATTTTTTTCTCTTTTCCTCTGCAAATGAATTATAATGATGTGTAAAGTGAATTGATTCTATTCAGCAGAAGACAGGAGAGCTGATCCAGCTGAGCTTTCCCATCTGAATTTAAAATGGTGACCACACTGTTGCTCTAGCATTTTCTTCCTTTTAATGCCAGCTTTTGGAACATGGATTTAAATGAGTGGGTGTGGAAGCTCTGGCAATTGTAGGGCACAGCTGTTCCTTCACTTAACAAACATCCATACTTAACTTGTAAAATGGATTGCTCAGCAGAGGTGCACAGGCAGGCAGCATGCTTGGGCTCAGTAAGAGGTTTACAGATGTCTTCTCATACATTTGGATGGGAAATTAGCTTGATTATGCTTCAAATTGTGCACCTGTGTCCTGAGTCATCTTGATATTTTCAGTATCTTTTCATTATTCTTTTCTCCCTCCCTCTCCCTTGCTTCCTAGGCTGAAATACCTCAACTGGTGAGTGAAATTTACCAGAATTTTTTTGTGGAAAGCAGAGAAATACCTGTGGAAAAATCCCTTTATAAGGAAATACAGCAAAGTCTTGTGGGAAATAAAGGCATTGAAGTATTCTACAGAATTCAGGCAGATGTTTATGAAACTCTAAAGGACAGATACTACCCCTCATTCATTGTCAGTGATTTATATGAGAGATCAGTCAAGCAGGAGGAAGAAAGAAGTTCTGCTCAGCTAACTCCTGAGGACAAAGATGAAGTGGTGAGTCACACAGACAATTTCTTTCACTGTTATTTAAAGTGATCTGAGAGACTGTCCTGAGAAAAGAATGTAGTAGCATCTTCTGTCCTTCAGCTTTGGACTACCCTTCTTTATTTTACTCATTTATTTATAAATATCATCACTCTTTTAGTTTCATCTGGTAAAACTTTTTGTTTACATGCTTTCAAATAAAATGGTACAAAATGACAGACTACTTAAATTTTAATTTAGTTGGAGTAGATAGTTCAGATTCCTAAGCCTTCTGTATTTCACATCTTTCGTTATGCTCCTTAGAAACAGAGAATGCAAAACACACTTTGTATAAGCTCAGCTGCTCTGCTTTTGAGTGAAAAAATTCTCACTGAAACATTGGTAGGTTTCTGTCCAGACACTGTCCCTGTCTTCCATCTATTTCCTAGATAGTAAATAGGTATTAAAATTGCACAAAAGAGAAGAAAAAGTAATGTAAAATATAACCTTAGTGGTTTTTATTGATTAATTGAATAAATTAATAGACCATGTTGGAAGATAAATCTGGCACAAGAACTCTAAGTACTGAAACAGAGCATTCTAAATGCCATAAGCAATAAGCCAATGGCAGCTCTTCTTAGGGCAGGTTTTTTCCTTGGGCTGTCTCAGTCAGTCATGTCAGGGGAACTTGTGTGTTGTGTTTATCCAAGAACAGTTTGACAAGAGCATGTCTCAGACTATTGAGTGCCTCTTTCAGTCAGGCTGCTGCTTCAGATCAGCATGCATGCCTTCATTTTACAGTGAACTTGCTCAGAACTAAATGAAATGTAACAGTTTGTCCAAAACCAGGTCTAAATAAATAAGTCCAAAAGTGCTGATCTACATTCTGCTATTTAGAAACAATTTTCTCAGAACCTGAAGCTTTTGTATTTACTCCTTAAAATGACTTTAATTTCTGTAGGTGAGGTGTTCTAGTCTTTGTAGTTTGTGTATCAGCAAATCTGCAGAGATGAATTGTTGTAAGTAAATTACTTGCAATATGTGCTTTTAGAGCTTGATGAATCTTTTCAATGTTTGCTTTCCCCTGTATGCTTTTCCTTGATAAAACATTCAAGATGTGTTTTTTAGTTTTCTCACTGCTAACTCAGCTCTGTGTTGAGAGTGGCAGGTACTTCAAAGGCTTTGTGTTCTTGTGCTTGCAGTCACTGAGGCTTTGCACAATGACTCTGAACAGTTTTGTTCAGAACTTCTTGAAGCATTAAGTGCTGTGCTTTCTAATTTCTTCATATGATTTATTCAAAGTCTTACACAGATAATGATTTCTCTGAGGAAACTGGCACAATACTTTAGGGCTAGCTGTACTGATAACATCTACTTTAGCTGCCAAAAAGTTTGATTTTTGACATCAGCGTCATCTGTCCTTCCTTTGAGTCCTTGGATATGCGTGGACCACATATGAAGTCTGTGTAAGCTGTGAAGCCTTAAAGACTAATATATTGCCAAGTCTGCTGATAACATTCAAAACAGTTTAAAAAAAATCTAACAACTAATTAAGTATGAAGTTGTATATACTGCTTGAGTATCTCTTGAATAGAGCAGTTCTTATGGTGCTGTGCCATGCTTCAGGGTTTTTGAGGTGAAAGCAAATTATAAGAGTCTTTCTGAAACTTCCCATGTTCTTTCAAATTTTGGTGAAAATGCAGTACTGGCTAATAAGTTTGTGGGTTTTTTTCTCCCCATATATTGGAAATGACAGCTGAGATATTGGATGTTTCCGAAGGGGTACATATTGTTAGGAAATACAGATTGGTTTTGTTTAGTTTGGGTTTTGGGTCTATGTCCTCACTTCCTGGGGCACTGTGGGAATCACCTGTGTTCATTTTCTATAAATTTCACTGCTATAGCTGAGTAGATAAAAGCCATCTCATGCATCTCATGCACTGCTGTAGCTGAATAGATAAAAGCCATCTCATGCACTCAAGGAGAAGAGGACAAAAGGATGAGCCCTGATCAAATGTGAGAACATCAAGTCTCAAGACAGGAGTCTGGGAAGGGCCAGACTGCTGCTTCTGCTGCAGCTGGAACAACTCTTTCTTCTTCCCAGCCTGGTACCGCTTTCTGTTTCTGGGACAAACCTCCACAAACCTCCAAGTATTTCTGCTTGGGCAAATGTCACAGGTAGAGATACAGAAGCAGGGGCACTGGCATCCAGGACTTTGAGGAGAGGATCTGGTGATGGCATTGGTGCTGCATGTGTCAGATCACTAAAATAAGGCTGACAGCTGTGTTCTACGTCACTCACAGAAATGGAAGCCATTATCAGCTTACCAATGAGGGGAAGACAGTGCAATCCATTGTGATCTCAGCTTTGAGTGAACTGGTTGGTTGTTAAATTTGATATTTTGAATACAGCTTATTTGATCTTGTGATTCTGGCTTTTTTTTATGTGATAAACCTACTGATTTAGCAGTGTTTTTTTGGCTCTAAGTATCTGAAAAGTTAATGACAGAGAAATCATGTAGCCTGCTTCTGGGAGCACAGCCTCACTGACTTGTAATTTAATTTCAATTCTTTGATTGCTAGCATTGAACTTCCTATGAAAAGTCTTCTAATTCTTCTGTGTTGAAAATAGCATTTTTGATTCATTCTTTACCTCTGTGCTTCCCCAGAAGTGTAAGGTTTGGGGTTTTTTTATGGTTCTTTACATTAGCATTTTAAATAACACCCAATATTGTTAATTATTATTATTTGTGTTATTGTAGTGCCAGAAGACAACATTCTGAGCTGAGGTCTGTGCTCATGCTTGGAGACAAGTTTCTGACCCTAGGAGTTCATAGCCCATGCAGAATAGAGAGAAGAAAGGACAGGGCATGGAGCTAATGGGTTTTTTACTTAGCCACAGAGCAGGCAAATGCAGAGCTAGAAAAGGGCATGGATTTCTCAACCTAGAACTCCTGACTTTTGCATTATGTTCGAGGATGATGCTAAGGAGATTAGTTATTGTTGCTGTTGTTATCTCTTCTCAGATTTTCTTAAATAAGATAAAAGATGGAATTTACAACAGGATTGTCTCCTCTAAAACTCACAGAATTTACAAGATAATTAGAGTTCCTTCTGTTAACTTTTTCTTTATGATATAAGGATACAGTTTACTTAATTGGAATATCATTAAATAACACAAAACCCCTCTTCAAGAGAATAGACTCAGCTTCCCACAGACAAATTTAGATATACTCAGTCACAAACAGACCTCAAAGGTCTTTGAACATAGCAGCAGTAAAAGCTGAGTGCTGCTTGCTAGATCTCAAGGTCTTCATGTCTATTTGGGGAAGTACAGTAAGAAGGGGGAGGTTGAGCTATATGTCAGAAGATATTAAGGAAAATGTCACTGAAAGGTGTGAAGTTTTCTATTTTTTTGCAGCCTGTAGTACACAAGATGGAAAAAGCTATTGGTTTGTCTGAATGAATATATGAAAATGATTTATGAATTTAGGGTAAGGCATATGTGCTTTTAACACATTTTTATTAACACTTCTAAAAACAGCAGTAAAATCTGTGTAGAAAGCTAAAGGACTTGGTTTAAATTGTTGTGCAGGATGACAAATCTGTTTTGTGAAGTTTTGTGGGAGGCAGGTCTGTTTGTTAGAAATATGGATTTTTTTTTGTTGTTTTATTCCCGGCTGCCCCATCCTCATTACCTTTCAGCTCAGTGCTAAGTATTTACTTTTCTATCTGGCTCTGAATATTCATCATGACTACTAAGCTGTTTTTGCTTTTTAAACAAACTTTAACTCTACCTCTCATTAACACTAAAGCCTTAGCTTGAAGGTCATTTTTACACTGTTGCTGTGAGTTGACAAGGAACCATTCTAGAAGTGGTAATGAGGTTTTGTCTGTTGGGGTGTTTGGTTTTGGTTTGGCTTTTTACAACAGACTGACATTTCATGTTGGATCTGAAGGCTGGAATATCTGTTATTACCTACATTTTCATCTATATCAAGAAGCAAACAATAACTCACCTCCTGCCCCATCCCTGGCAGTGTTCAAGGCCAGGCTGGATGGGCTCTGACCAGTCTGGTCTAGTGGAAAGTGTTTATGCCAATGGCAGTGAGATCAGAACTGTGTGATCTTTAAGGTCCCTTCCAGCTGAAACCATTCTGTCATTCTGTGAATAACTGTCTCTTTTCTCATATTAATGTAGCAATTACCCCCACCCTCTATTCCTAGAGCCAAGGTTGTTGTGAAGAAGCTACTGAAGAATGCAGCACAAGAATTAATGAACAGGCCAGTTATGCTGTAAATAAACTTCGCCAGCTAAATGACAAGCTTGAGTATAAGAAACAGGCTCTAAATTCCATTTGTAATTCACCAAAACCCGACAAAAAGGTACGAAACTTTAGTGTCTTCAGTTCTTTTCTTTGATTTGATTTATTTTATTTTTGGCTAAGTGTAAGTTTGTGTAATATCCAGATGTCACTTTTTGGATGGGTCAGATAGTTATTTCAGTCAACTTGTAAAACAGAAGGTGAAATCAGAACTTAGTTTTAATTGTTTAGTTACAATGGCTTTTATATATGGGGAATAAACTTGTGAATGTGATATATATTGCTTTGTTGGCCATGGAGTAAGGATCACTCTCCCGTGCTGCCTTGTCGGTGGCAAGGGGTGTTTCTCCCTTGGCTCCCTGCCCTGCCTCGGGCATCTGGCACTGCCACTGCTGCCCGGGGGCTGCCTGGCCCCTGTGCCCTGTGCCCAGCCCCTGTGTCCAGCCCCTATGCCCCGTGCCCAGCCCCTGTGCTGCCCAGGGATGCACTGCTCTGCTCCTGTGCCCTGTGCCCAGGGGATGCTCAGCTCCTGTGCCCTCTGCCCAGCCCCTGTGCTGCCAGGGGCTGTGCGCTCTGCTCCTGTGCCTCTGCTGCCGCTCGGGGGCACAGCACAGCGCCCTCGGCTGCAGCGCCAGCTCGGACAGACTTCTTCGAGCAAAGCGATGAAAAACCCCAGACCTTTAGGAGTGGCTGATTCCTTTATTAGGAGCTAGGAGAAAACATGCTGTCATCAAAGGGAGAATTCAGAGTGATACGAAACTTTAACCTCTGGACTAGGGCAAACAAAAACCAGCCTTTTGTCTTTGCAAAGTGAAACAGGTAACTAATCTGAGAATATACTCAGGAGAAGCAAGGGGCTTGCACATGGCTTGGGCCAACTTACTTGTGTTGATTTTACAGGCCTGTTGTTCAGGTGCAGTTGGGCCTGTCTTGTCAGCTGTAATGGGATTTGGCTGCAATGGTAGATGGTGGGTAAGATGAGCAAGGAGCCAAGGTGTTTTCCTAAAATCCTGCTGCTAGCGATGGCAAAAATGTACCTGGGCATTAGTCATTGCTCTAAACCTGGCTGGCTTCTTTATACATTTTTCCTTCACTCAGGGTGAGTGTAAGATGCTTGTCTGAATAGGAGTTGACGCCCCAGCTCTGGGCATGGCCACCTCCAGGAGAAAGGTGTGGGCACTAGAGTTTGTGCCACCCTGGCTGGCTTCATTCCCTCTGTCCCTTCCACATCTTCCTTCTGCCAGAGGGTACTGCAGACAACTGAAAATGCTTGCAGCTGTTCTGGGGTGTCCCCCTTCCAGACCAAGCCCTTCTATGATTCTCTATAAATAAAACTTTATATAATGTTCCATTCACAAGAATATTCTATGTTCCTTTTGCATTCTTGAAACCATAACAGCTATATTCTTTCTGTACTTAGGCTTTTGGGGAGGCAGGGATTGCACCCCTACTGAAGTTGTGGGTTTTTCCCTGGATGTTTTGTTTCTAAAATGGGCTTGGAAAATAGCTACATCTCTGAAACAGAACAGTAAAATGGATCCAGTATTATTGTAATGTCTCAGTATTCAGTTTGTAAATGTAACAGCTGTTTATTTATGATAAAATATTACCAGTTGTTCTGTATTTATTGAATGTTCTGGATGCTGCTGGAGTGAATGTAAGGTGATTGTAAAGAAGCCTCAGCATTGATAGCAAATAAAATATAAAGTTATTCTGAAGGCGAGGTATTTGCTAGAAAATTGTTATATAGCTGTCCCATACATATTTTACATCTGACATGAGACAAAAATTCTGAACAAGACAGAATTCCTGTAGCTCTGTAGAATGTACTACTTGTGACAAGTGATAGAACTGATAAATTTGGCTAAGTGGTATATCATATTTAAAAATGGAAAAATGTCATTTGCTTTTGCTGTGTTTCTAATGTCACATCTTATGTATATTTCCACCTTCTCTTGTTATACTGTCTCCTGGCAGGATGTTTGGCTACTTTTTGTGCTTTCCACAATAACAAATCATTGCCTTCTCAAAACTAGAATGAAATAAGTGATAACTTTGAGTGTTTTCTAACTTAGCTAAATTCCTAGAAATGAAATCTATTCCCAGGTTCTTCAGTCACATGATGTGTACCTGAAAATGATAAAGATGCCTTCAGTAAGGTATATTTCATTAATGGCAATTTCAAATTCTTATAAAACATACTGTGTGTAATATATAATCCTATCTCAAGTGTCTTTTATGCCGGTAGTGTGATAGTAGTTGTACTTCTAACTTGTTTTTTTTTATTTTAATGTGAGGGTTGACCTTTAAGATTGCTGTGTGCTCTACAAGTTTGAGACATCATCGATTTTCTCACTTGTAATTTATTTTTTTTTAATCCACAGAAATTGTTCTCCCTGTGCTTTTGTACCTTTTCTTCTTTCAGAAGTGTTCCTAAAGACATAAATCTTGTGTGCTGCACAAGCTTTTCCCTACCAATTGTAATGAATAAACTTTTCTTGCAGATTGTTTCTAAGCTGAAGGATGAAATTACTCTGATGGAGAGAGAGCACAGTGACCTTCAGCTGCACATTGCAAGAACAGACTGGTGGTGTGAGAATCTTGGCATGTGGAAAGCCTTCATTGTCTCAGGAGAGGTAGGGCATTTTTTTTCTGCCTCTTGACCTGCTGGGTCTATTCAAACTTGAATGAAAAGCAGAAGAAAAATGTGTAGATGCTTTCCTTATACCTGTCTATACTTAAAATTTGCTTGTGCGGGAAAGAACCCTAACATCTTCTGAGCTCCTTTTCTGTTTCCCAGTGGCTACTGTGATGCATACACAGTTTCTGTTCCTCAGACACTGTTGTAATGGAGTTATAAAAATTACCTGCATGTACATAAACGAGTTTTGGCACTGGGTACAGTAATTTGCTATCTTAGGGGCACTGTTTTTCATAAGAACTGTGTCTTCCTATATTACCATGCTATTGCACTTGGGTGCAGTTGTGTCTCTGCTGTGTCTCAAAGATGCAGTGCTTATACTTTTTGGGTTTTGTATTTAATGGCTGTACAGTTTCAAGGGGCTTGAATGCCTGGAAAGAAAGTGCTTTATATCTGTAAGTTGAAGAAATTGTTACTCTTTTTTGATCTTGTTTTGCTGTTCCATTTGGGCATAGGCAGACAATTGTAGAATCCATGCCAAAAAATGTGATGAAAACAGAAAGTATTACCATCTTCTGGCTCTCTAGTAACACTTACCATGAAAGGAACTCAGTGAATGCTGGTTATTTAGTAAGTGTAGGCTGACATACATAAGTAATCTTCTTAAAAGTATCACTACGAAGATCTAAAGATTAATTGGGTCTCTACTGCCTTCCCTCTGTGTGCCACTAAGAAAATGTTCCTGAAAAAAATACAAATAGTTTTCTTGAGGTAACTCTTTGTTGGAGCAAAAAATTATGTGCTGTGGAGTTTATTTCGTTGTGTCTTAAGCTCTTGCAAGCCAGTGATAGGTCTGTCAACTGTTAAAGTCATTGTGAAAGAAATAAATCCAACAGGTCAAAAAATGTAAGGTGCCAGTTTTAAAACCAAATTCTCCATGTGTAAACATCTGGATTTGTTTTTGTTTTAATGCTGTTTGCAGGTGGCACTTTTGAGAACTGAAAAGTTCTTAAGTTGTCTTCTTAAGAGTTATTTGTAGCTTTTGAAACCTGGTGTTAAAATCTGGTAAACTCTGGGTGCAGAATGGCAGCTTTCTGCACAAACATACATATTTATATAACATACTATACACATATTTATATATCATATTTATATTTATGTAACCATATACAACTGTCCAGTGCCTCTCTACCAGAGGAGAAGGTGCTTTGGCTAAATTAGAGAGAAGTTAGAAAAGGCTTTTAATTGCTTGCTGCCTTAGCTATAATTTATGAGTAGTACTGTATTAGGAAATTAAATACAGGCTTGCATAAATTGTGCTGTTTGCAGCTCCATTCTTCAAAGGGTAGGCTGGAGAAAACATGGGTTTTGTAGTTATCTATGGCAATTAATTTCTTGGGAATATTCCAGCTGCAGTTGATGGTTTCAGGGGGCACGAGTAGACAACATAGTCTTTCTATCTGCAAAATATATTGTTGCCAATCCTAGAATATAGCTCTGTGATTTTAGAGAGAGAAAATCTTGGCCCTGTTGTTTAGCAGAAAACTTTAGTAAAAGTAATTTTTGCTATAGATCTTGAGCTGAAAGTGTAATGGCCAGCCATTTAGCTTTTAAACTGATCTACTAAATCAGTTAACAGAGAATGCACAAAAGAAAAAAATTACTTAAGTCTTGGGAAAAACCATGTCCACACTCTTGTTTGTAATCTCTTAGCTTGAATATTTCAGTCTTTGTAGTTTTGAGTAATTAAAATATACTAAGTCTGTGTGTGAACTATATATATATAAATCAGTGTAAATAATATAATCTCTAGGTGTCTTTTGGTAGCTCATATTTTTGAAAGAGACTCAGTGTTGAAAGAGACTCAGTGGCTGACTGATAGAGGTTGAAAAATACAATAGGAAGATGCAGAATGAGGGACCTATGCTAACAACTTGTGTAATTCCATAATTACATACCTCATTACAGGTATGTAACTTAGAGCTAAATTATCTAACTTGATCTGCTTGCTTTAATTGTTTTGGCCTTGTATCATTTAATGTTTTAACAGACATTCTGTCTTCCTTGTCCAAAGAATGACTGTTTCAGAGCATAACATCTTTTAAAAACTCTATTGCTTTCAGAAGGAATTGAGTTTGTAGATCCGAATAAGGTGAGCAAATTGCAGGTTTCTTGTGGTTAGCACACTACACACCTGCACAAGGGGTGGCTGAAAAGCTGCTCAGTGGACAGGAATTTGGGGCTGCTGGTTGACAGCTGTCTGAACATGAGCCAGGAGCATGCCCGGGTGGTCAAGGAGACCAAATGCAGCCTGGCCTGTACCAGAAATAGTGTGGCCAGCAGGAACAGGGAAGTGATTTTCCCCCAGTACTCAGCACTGCACAGACAGCACCTGACACAGAGTTAGGAAGGTTGGGAAAAAGCCAGATGGTTTTTTGGGCAGGAGCATTAGAAGTGCAGTCTCATGATGTGGCATGCAAGGTTTGTGTTCTGCAGGAGCTCTGGGCTTCAGCTCTGACCCCCTGAGCACCTCTTGGCTGGAAACAGTGGAGATGCTGGTGGCTTGGCAGATGTGCAGCTCGTCTTGAGTGGGCTGCAGGTCTGTCAAGGGGAAATGCAAGCCCTGAACACATTAGGAAGGAGTTTCCACTCAGGATGAGGAAGTGTTACCATCCAGTGCAGGTGCTGGGCCGTGTCCCTTGGGAAGGGGGGATTTGAATGAGGAACTTCTCCCATGAGAAGTGGTTCTGAAAGCATTTTCAAACTTCATTTGCTTAACTTAGCAAAAGGGAGAATCAGAGGAATATGGCTCTGTAGTTTGAACTAATGCCTGATAGCAATTGTATGAGGTGGTGCCTGCTAACAGCAGAGGATGAGATCTCCTGGTTTAGAAGACCTCCTAACATTCAATTTTTCTGTTTTCCAGTTTATTCATTAATTTGGAGAAACAAATTCACAAGCACCTAAGTTGATAAAAAAAAATTGGCATTCCTAAAAAGATCCTGAAAGTTTTCAGTATTTATTTGAGGGTACTTGGAAAAAAAAAAAAAAAAAGCTGTAATGTGTCTACATCTGGTAATTGGAATTTAGAGGATTCTGCACACAGCTTGAAGCTGGAGTACTAAGTCCTCCCGTTTTGAAAATGTGCTTTCAGAGGGTCTGTGCTCTCTCCTGACAATTACAGTTCCGCTGACCTTACACATGCAAACTCCTGCCCTGGGAAGAAATTTAGCATGGAAAATCATAGGCATGACTCCAATCACCAATTTCAGCACTCATCTCCCAGTGCTGAAAAGTGACAGCCAGGAGGTGTTTGTGGGTCACCTGCAAACTCTGATCCAGTGTAGCTCAGGGTAGACAGGGCAGGGACTGTCCCAGACAATCCCAGTTGTTCTGCACCATGTCTCTCTGACCTGCACCTTGGAGGCTGTCCAAGCATCTATTTCTGCAGGAGATAGGCACTTCTCCAAATAGCTGCACTGAGAACCAGGCACATTTGCAGGCATTCAGGCTGGTGCTTTGTATTCTGTCTGAGTGCTGCTGCAGCTTTTGGACAGAGATTTGTGAAATCTGAGCTTCAGACTTGGCTTCCCAGTGGTCCTTGTGCAGCTTTATGAGGAATGCATCACAGGGAATATTATCAATGTACAGCTCTGAATAGCTTAAAAATATGAAGGTACACTTCAGCCACATGGCTTTTACAAGGGTGATGTAGGTGCTTGTCAAATTATTCATCCACAGCATTGTGTTGTCTCTACAGGCTTCTCAGAAAAGGTGTCATAATTATATGAATTTTAACATTTATTCTTATTCTAATTAGATTCGTTAAATATTCTTTTTTTTTAAACTTTAAGGTTATAACTTTGCTAAAAAAGACTGGGAATGATATTTTATAATTACCTTATCGTTATTTGCATGTATATAAAGACACAAGCATTGTAGAGTGAAATATTTTATGCATTTCTGTTATTTGTATTTCATAATCAATCTGGGTGTCTCCTCAAAATAAGTAAAAAATTTGCTACCAATAGGACATAAGGATGAAATTCTTATGCCAATTCTTATATCAAATTAAGAAACAATGTGGTCACACTGCTGCTGTAATCTCAAGAAAAATTGTTTAACTTTGCTGTAGTTTTCCCACTTGCACAATGTGGTTAATTGCTTCTCCTTCTTCTGTCTGAGGACTGTCTTTGGATTTATCAGTATTTTTGTAAAATTGTGAGTTCCTCAGAAACAGTGCATGGATACCACAAACTGTGCAAGGAGAACAGCTCAAGTGAGCAGAGAAATCACTCCATAACAGCAGCAGCTGCTGCTAGACCCAGCTGCAGAGCTGCTGTGCCTGGTGTGTGGGTGAGCCTCAGCAGAAGCACTGGGAGGGAGGGAAATGAAGGAAGAACACTCAGGTAAATGAAGATAGGAGAGATGGAGCATTGATCAGCAATCACAAAGCTACAGGGTAGGTACCTTAAAAACCAAAATAATACACTCAGCTGTTTGAAGAGGACATGTCAGGGAGACGTGGCTGCTGGTGGACAGCATTGCAAACTGAAGGTAGGGTGTGATAGTGGTTAGCTGCAGGGCTGGTTCAGGGCTGGTACAGCACTTTGGGTGATGTTACTTCATTAAGGGAATTGCTCCATATGTAGCCTTCAAATCTTAAGAGAAGTGTGGGACTGATGACTGAGTTTGTAAGCCAGTCACCTGTTCACTGTTCAGATGTTCCTGTGTTCACAGTTAAATGTTCCACCGTTTACTTTCAACAGATATTACCTTATCTGTTTTTATTTCCCCCACAAGGTTTTAGAAGAGAATGGAGAACAAGTGCCCTGTTATTCTGTCATGGTGAGTTTACAAGAAGTTGGTGGAGCTGAAACTAAGAACTGGACTGTTCCCAGGAAGCTCAATGAGTTTCAGAACCTACACCGCAAACTCAGCGAGGTATGAATCCTGGTTACGGGAGGGAAAAGATACAAACTGACAAAATTTGTCAGAATGATAACAATTTAATGCTTCCAGTTTTAATGCCAGCCTTTTGGCTTTTAGCCCTTTAGAACTAGATTTCTATCTGCATACTTCTGGTCTCTGACAAATGATTATAAAACTTGTTTTTAATTTTTTCCCCTTAATAATGTTTTACTGGACTAATCCCATTTCAAAATGGTATATGCTCTGCACTGTCATACAAGAGCCTGCTGTAAGAGTGAGGTTTTATGTCTGGCTTCTGGGGAAGTATTAGAAATGACAGCTTTTGGGGAGAGAGAAGGTTGGGATTTTTTTCACAGTGCTTTAACCTTTCTGTCTGATAAGGAATAGATAATGGTGCTGTAAAGGGGAAGGGTTCAGATGTGTCAGCCCATAGTGGTAAAGGGAAGGTGTTTTCTTGAGAGGGGTGTGGAAGTGAGATGAGAGCAAAAAAGGAGTCTCTTCATTTCCATTCTGAACTACCTGTCTTTTTCTCTGCATACATCTTAACTGAGCTCTCCTTTCTCCTACACAGTGTTTTCCATCATTAAAGAAAGTTCAGTTGCCTTCTCTCAGCAAGCTGCCCTTCAAATCTGTAGACCAGAAATTCATGGAGAAATCCAAAAACCAGCTTAATAACTTTCTACAGGTAAGAAAATAAGGACAAAACCGACAGATATCTAAACAGGAGAATTGAGAGGCTGCTGCCTCTCTATTGCCTAAAGAAAGAGCCTAGAACAAATAGGTCAAATGTGAAATTTGACACTATAAATGTCAAAGTTGTACAAAATGTCAAAGTTGAGATGAGTTTGACTGATAGTAACCATTCCTCTAGTAGTAAGTTAATTTAAACTTCAATTAATTGAAGAATCATAACGAATCCTTTAATTGCCACTTTCAGCTAAAACTCCTTCATTCACAGCATTCACAACAAATTCCTTACACGTGAGAAATTGTTATAAAACAAGAAGGTTGTAAGACTAAAAGCTTTATTCTTACTAGTTCCAGTACTTTAGAAATAGTTTCTTAAAGTATCTTTGTGAGATAGGGATTTTTTTCTCACACTACCTCCGAGCTGCAATTTAATCAGTTTTATTGGATGCCTCAATACATCTTATTCCTTAACAAGAAACATTTAATTGATGTGTTGCTGTGTTGTGATGTGTCATTATTTTTGTTTCATAGAAATTACTCTCTGATGAAAGACTCTGCCAGAGTGAAGCACTTTATGCCTTCCTGAGCCCCTCCCCAGAGCACCTCAAAGTTATTGATGTGCAAGGCAAGAAGTCATCGTTTTCACTCTCCTCATTTCTAGAACGACTTCCTGGTGATTTGTTTTCTCATCAGGAGGTAAGTGGTAGAAAAGTAATCTTCCCAAATTTAATTACTTATCCTAAGTAAGCAGCGAGAGTCATTAGTATTTGAGTGGCAGGCAATATTTCCAAAGGTCATTTGTAATTTACCGTAAGTGAACAAAGAGAAGAAAGAGCCACCTATGAATTTAAAAGATGTTTATTAATAAAACAGGTTTCCTGCCTTTTGGTACATGCATATAGGCAAATGTGTAAGCTATCACAAATAAACAAATTGCAGTTCATGTGGGATTGTTTATTTTTTTACAGCAGAATTTTCCACTTTTTGAGTTCTGGACATGCGTATTTCAGAGAGGTTTTGGCAGGTAAAAATACACTTGGAAATATTCTCTTGGCAAGAAAGAACAGCTGTGTATCCCTAATTTCAGGACAACTTCATAAGCAGAGCTAGTTTTGACAAAAAACTGTTGGCAAATAGTACAGGCTTACTGAGGGAATTTGCAAGTGCAGGCAGGAGTCTATGTAGGCAAACCAGATGGAGAATTTGTTATTAAGCCATAAAAACCCATTGTTTATCAAAATCCAATGAATAATAGATTAGTGACCAAAATAGCTCATTGACTAAATTGACCATAATTCCATGGCACTCTGTTCTGTGTTGTTCATGTTCAGATAATGCAACATTCAAGGAGATGTTTATATTCCCCCTTTTAGTTACATGTTATACAAAATTCATTTAAAACAGGTAATCTCTGACATGCTGTAGTTGTCTGGAGCGGATGGGTCTTATGCAGGACAATTTGAGATTGGGGAGCATGTATACTTCTAGGCTTTTATAGGGAGAAAGGTGGTCTTGCATCTCAGAAATAAGAAAATCCTATATACGTACCTTGCAAAAGAGTGTTGTGTTTGCATCTAGATGCTGAATGCATGTGCCTCATTTCAGAGTAAAAAATATAAAGGAAGTTTGAGAAACTAGTTTTACTTTGATAGAAGTACTGGAGTTATACAATCCAAAGTGCTTTCACTAAAATGACTAATGATAGGTAGAAGTAGCATAAGAGTATTGAAGTGTGAAGCTATTTATATTTTGCTATTTAATTGAAAAACATCCTCAAGACATTGTATTATGGGAGATAGATATTGTATTATGGGAGTGTGTAGGAGGAAAAAGTTGGGAAATACAGGAGAAGGAAAAAGAATTTTTAATACCAGTGTGTGAAAGGAGAAAGAACAAATAAACAAAGCAGAAATTATGCAGCTGTTACTGCTTCACATTTCTCTCTCTTCTCCCTTCTTTCCTTAAGCTTACACGTAACAGAATACAGATGGTGGGAACTCTTAGACCCTATGAATGAGTATGTCAAACAATTGCCCTAAAGTGAAAGTAATAAAATAAAATGGAGGAAGACAGACTGGGAGGCAGTCTGGGACTAGCTCTGCTGTTTCCTGGACTCCCATGTCTTTCAGAAAGAGCTTTGGATCAGCTCAGTCTTGCCCCACTGATAGCATCTTGGATACTTTCCTAAAGCAGTTAAACTGGGCTTAAATCATTTGGTACAAGGTCATAAATGAAGTTGGTTGTGTTTAAACCACACGTAAAGCTGGTATAATTGTGTTCTTTTTGTAACTGAGACTTCCTGGTTTAGTTTGTGTTTTGAACTTTGTAGTATAGAATGCTCTCAGATTCAGCTCTCTTTGCCCTTAATCTCATCTCACATTTTTCAAATATATGTCAGAGCAATAATATTACCTCTTGAGTGTTGTGTTCAGGATTAGATACTGCAGCAATTTCTTTATATATATAACTCCTTGGACAGGGTTAGCTTTAGAATGTATTTTTTAGCTCTCTAGACCAAAACCAAATCAGAGCAAAAATGCAGTTGATATCATCTAGAAAGAAGGGCTTTTAGGTTTATAAATCTACTGGATAGAAAATGCACTGTAGTGTAAGAACTTACAATTCTTGTTGCATTTTCTAAATGACAGGAGATTCACTGAATAGCAGAAAAATAAACCAATTATAGATGATTGAATGATGAGGAAGAAAGGAAGAGATGATTGATATCTTTGAAAACCAGGCTGAAGAAGAAAATTTGCACATTATTGTGACCATTTCTGATCCAGAGACTGGGGCATCACACCAGCCTCAGTGGAGGTCAGGTCTGCCTGTCTTTAGCTTTGCTGGAAGCAAAGGCGGGCAGGGCAAGATCCAGGAAAGCAAAGGGATGTGTTGGCTGCCATGAGCAGTGACAGGAGTTGTAGTCCTGATCCTGAAGCAATCTTCATGATAGTGAGAAACAACCTGCTGTCTGCCCTTCACTCTGAAATAGATGGTACTGCCAGAATGGAGGTGGTTCAACCCAGTCATCTTCTGGGAGTCTGTCTGAATAGCTCTTCTCCCTTTGGTGCCCTGAGCTGGGGTATCCTCAGGCTCTGGTCACTAACTATCACAATTTGTGTTTCTGGCTAGTTCCCTTTCCACTGCTGGCTTTGGCTCCCAGCTTACTTCAAGGACAACTGGTTAGGGCTTAATCCCACTGAGGGGCTTCAGCTGTGAAGGCACTGTCTGTTCTCCTGGGGAACCAGCTACCTGCTTTTCCTGGTGCAAAACCAGATTTCCCCCCTTTCTTCCCAGCTGTTTGCGTGGCAAAGAGCTCCAGCTGTCTAGCTCCCCATCCTGAATGTTTTTTATGGGTGTTGTGTCAGAGGGAGCTTTGCAATCACAAACACTGCTGAGTGCCATCTCCTGCTTACAGCTGTCACCTGTTTCCCAGCAGTACACGACTCCCACATCACCTGCTTTCTTTCATCCAGCTGGTGTTGATGGGGCAATAGAGGCAGCATTGAGGTGCTTACTGGGGCAAGGCTGCAAGCAGAAGATACAGCAGTGATGATAATTCCAGCAGTGCAGTGTCCTCATCACTTTAGTCCAATGGGAAGTTTTCAAGATCCCTAGTGAGATTCCTCTTGGCCAGATCCTGCCAGCAGCAGTGTTTGGCTCTGTTTTTTGAGAGGACTGGCTGTGCTCCTTCTGCAGAGCATGGCAGTAACTAAATCCATTCTGGAAGAAGGCTGGGGAACAGCAGCACCCACCCATGTTGTCCCTCTCTTCCTAGGAAGAAACAGAAGAGGACAGTGACCTGTCAGACTACGGAGAGGAGGTGGATGGGAAGAAGGACTCTCTTGCTGAGCCGTGTTTCATGCTGATTGGAGAGATTTTTGAACTGCGAGGAAGTAAGATGTAAACCTGCTCAGTTGCTAATGGAATCTCTTGGCTCTGGAGGGCACTTCAGAATTCAGTTTTTTTGCTGTTTCAATAAGTGCAATCTATATTGCACCTAATCTTCATTCTTCAATCTCTATGGCCAGTTTGGGACCAAGCTATTGTTCAGTAGTCATAACTTTGGAGCTTTCATTCAAAAGTGAAATTACAATATAAAATGACAATAAAAATGTAACTGGTAGGGGAGAGCATTTACACTTAATATTATTAAATTTTTCATGAAAAGATTAGAAAAAAAGGACAGTAGTATTCTCTTTGTAAATAGGCTGTTCATTAGATTGTAGGAATTCTTGAGTAAGGAAAGATGACTTTATTATAGAACATGTCTCTGACAAAGAAATATAATTTTAATATCAATTTAAAGTAAATTATATATGCATTTTAGTTCTGCAACTTCTATGACGAAAATTATACTAGAATTGTGGTATATTTAAATACTGGATTTCCCCCCCCTTTATGTAACTGAATGATCATAATAAAGTTATTTTTGTTTCTGTTTCAATGTGCAGCCACACATGATGCTCTATAAAATTATTTACAGGGTAACTATTGCAAAATGTGTCACCTTCCAAAAATGGTAGATATATCTCCCTAATATAGACTTTATTGTGATGTTGAACAGTAGGAAAGGAAGGTTTGCCAGTAATTACTAGGAAGCACTCAGTTTTGTTTCATTTATTTGTAATGGAAAGCTGACTTCTTGGTTTGAGTGAAAATGTTTTCAGAATTTTAATGGTGCTGCTGCATGTACTTTATACTAATAGTTATGAAAAAGGTGGGAAGTTTGAAAATATTTGTGTTTTTTTTTTTTTTAGTAGAAAAAGGGTTTTGAGTAGTTGTATTGCTCAATAAATTTGAAATATTCCTATATATAAAAATTTACGGTATAACCTAGAATGCATTTTATATGCATGGTTATATAATCTGCAGGGCTTAAAAACCATACAGCAAACAGTACAGGGAATGTGATCAAGAAAAGTGAAACCTCTGTACAATTAATGGAATCTTAGAAAGGGTTATAACAATGTGTTTACTGTAGGGTGGGTTGTTTGGGTTTGGTTTGGTGGGAGGTTAGGGGAAGTTTTTGTACATGGTCATGGGTTCTGTAATGTTATTAACTTTTTGGTCATTATTTTTTATAATTTTTTGTTGTTCTAGTGTTCAAGTGGGTCAGAAAAACATTAATTGCACTAGTACAAGTCACTTTTGGAAGAACCATCAACAAGTAAGTAGCTGTTGCTTTAACTGAACTTTCATCATCATTCTGTTAAAAAAAGGCTGACAGAAGAACTGTTAAAATAATCTGAACATCCTGTTGGATATGGTAATCTGCATTTGTTTTCCATAGCTCAATTTACAGCTATGTTATATTTATTAGAGAAAACACAGATATGTGAATTATCTTTATGCTTCCAGGTGAGGCCTGCCTGAGGCTATGAGCATACCTGTCTGTAAACACCTTCATATGGAAAGCTGTATCTCTGGTCAGAAACAAATTTTAGAAGTATTCTATCACCACAGCAGGCTTTTTTTTGTCCAATCAGTGACTAAATTTTGCACTTGCCAGCATGGCTTTTAAAACCTCTGATGTGTATTACGTAGCAGTAAATTGGACTGGTCTCAGACAGTATCCACTCACTGAGTTTTAAATTAATTGGTTCATTTGTTCATACCCTGCTGATAACTGGAAAATGCCTGAAGGAGGACAGAGAGGCAGAGAATTTCTGAGCATAGCTTGCATGCAAAGTTCCTGTGTAGCTTTTACATGTAGGTTGACTTTATTGATTTTAAGGGATTTGGCTGTGTGGCAAGAGCACTGACTGGAGCCTGCTCTACCTTAGACTCCTGGTGCTGAAGGCTGCACTGAGGGGTGCAGCCACAGGAAGAGGCTGCTATCTGTCTGTAATCCCTTCAGTAATGTGCTTTGCTATCTGTGAAGGAACTTACTGTGCTTCTATCAAAACTGTCTGTTTTTATCCTAGCAGGCACATCTCCACAGGCAACTAGTTTGGAATTTGCTACTATTAGTGACCTGATTTTCCTGACTTTTCCTGGTGGAGCATTTGTAGTGCTTGTCCTTGAAATGTAGCTTTGATGTATATTTCAATGTAGTACTTGTAATTTGAAATGGATGTTTGTGGATTACCTTGAAAAGCAGCCTTCTCCAGATCTAAGTGATGTATCAGGAGTGACCTAGATCCTAGAGCACCCAGACCTGAATATGACCTGCTGTTATACCAATGAAATCAACTCAGGCATACTGGCAAAATTACGTGAAAAAGAACATCTCTTGCACTACTTTGAGGAGTAAAAAAGAATAAATATGGATAAAACATGAGACTAGCTCTGATGGGCTCCCTTCTCCACTTCTTTACAGGCAGATCCGTGACACTGTACACTGGATGTTCAGTGAGCCAATGCTTGTTTACTACATTGGGGTGTTTCGAGATGCCTTCTGGCCAAATGGAAAGTTAGCTCCAGCACCGAGAGCCAAGAGCGATGAACAAAAGCAGGAGACAAAACAGAGAGCACAGCAAAAACTACTTGAAAACATTCCAGGTGAGTTCACTTTGATTCTGCTTAATCACAGAGCTAATAACTAATAAGGAAACTGGTTAATCAAATTATTTTCATGTAGACTTTTAAGTTATGATTATTTGCATAAACAAGGATTATTTTGGTGTTAGTCTTTGCCTCTCCTGCCTGTCTGGTAAAACGCATGGATTCAGATATTACTGGTGGATGCAAAATCAGAATTGCTGTATTTTTGTGCATAATGTTCATCAAGGAATCTCAGTCGAGTCTCTCTTTGCTGGTTCCCTGTGAGCAAATTTGTGGTTCTGCTACTTGGAATTACTTGTCAAACAGGGACAGTGGCACCACCCCAATTCCTCCTATATTTTGAAGTTGGAGAGCGAGGGATCTACGCATGCCATCAGTGTTGTGTGTTGTCTCTTTCTGTTAAGAGGTCTCAGGGCATGGAACATTAGAGTGACCTGCAGCCCAGGCAGAAGAAGCTCCTAGATGGAGTGGTTTTATCAGTACTTTCCTTCACCTGCCCTTATCTCCCAAGCCTGGGCAGCTGCTTTTTCAGCCAGAATGTTTTTGGGGCACTATTCTGAGATGCTCCATGCTGTCCCACTCACAGGACAGGAAATGCAGTTACAAATTTCTGACTTCTCAGAGATCATGTAAACCCAAAGGCACCTAACTGAAAAGAATCAAAATCATTACCACTAGCACTTGGAAATGCACGTCAGCATAGCTTGAATGCTTTTTCTCTGCTCTGTGTGAAGAGAATGTGCTATTTTATGGCCTCACTTAGATATCTCATATACCACCATGCATTAGGCAGTTTAATCAACTTTTGCAGCACAAAAGGAGTAGGTATGCATGGAAAATATTTGTCTTTTGATGTGTAAACAACCCTTCCATTTACTGCCTGTGTTGTATACTCATCTACTTACTTAAATAGCCTTCCATAGTTGGTTTGTGGTATTGTTTGATTTCCTGTTTGTTTCTGAGCTTGGAGCCATATGTCAAGACATAGCTAAATGCACCTTAGATTAATGATGGAACACTGAATCACTATTTATTCTCTAATTTAATCCAAAGTGTAAATAATTGACTTAGAATTCTAACTGCCTTCTTGTGGGAAGTATTCTCTGTGACAATTGAGTGGCAATTAAAGTGCTAAATTTATTTTAAATGCTGTAGAAGTTGTGTCTTTGGCTTAAGGTGTATTTAAGTGAGAAATTTAATGATGTGTGAGATGAGACTTGACTCAGTGAGGTGAACTACTGAAAAGGCATTTGATGCATCATGTTAGAACACTTAAAATGTTCTGAGATGCACACACTATTATCTAGTGGGTAACTGGAGAATAAGGGTACCTTTTCAAGCTGTGTTTTTAAAAGGTTGTTGAGTAGGGACTCTGTGTATCATGTAGTCAAGGGCCAATGAAGTGCAGTGGCTTTTTCCCCCTCCTTTTTGAGTCTTTATGGTTGAACTAGATGATCTTGAAGGTCTCTTCCAACCTTTATGATTGTGATTATGGGTAGTAAATTGATGATTCTGGCTGGAGGTTTTGCCTAGCATGAGTGAAACAACATAAACTGAAGTAATGTTTGTTGCAGATACTTTGCAGAATCTCGTTGGACAACAAAATGCCCGTCATGGTGTAGTGAAAGTGTTCAATGCATTGCAAGAGAGAAAGGCTAATAAGCATCTACTTTATGTGAGTAATCAGAAAAGTACCTTTTTAACTTCATAATCCTGTAAGTTACTGAGCTCCACTCACTCCGTATTGAAGCCTAGGGGATGTGGTTTTGCAGAGATTCATTTATTACTACAATAAGTCAGTTGCTCCATGTTTGATCACTTGACTAAGTTTAAATAACAAAAGACTGTTTAACAGCGGCGTTGTTTTTGTCTAAAAGAGATCTTCTACCACATACAATGTGCCTGACTTCCTAAGGTACAAACTAATTTCTTCATACAGCTTAGAAAAACAAACATACCTTGGAGAATCCTAGAGAAGAACTCCAGAACTGGTTCATAGTTAGGATATGATAGCCTTCCAGAAGTTCCACTCCTCAGCTGTTGGGAATAGTTGGACCATGCAGCTGGATCTAAGTATGACACCTTCACAGTCAGTCAGTCTCTTCTGGCACATTCCAGACAGCAGCCTGTCACACAATGCTGCCCCAGCACCAGAGAGAAAAGGTGCATGCCCTGCTGCTTGCTTAGGATGCTGTGGAGTCTTTGACACAACAGCACCGGTTTATACTGGGTGGGAAATCCCCATCTGAATGGAGCTGCCCTCAACACTTGCCTCCCTTCAGCCTTAAGACATTTCCCATGTAATCTGTAGGGCATGTGCTAACTTGTGGATGAAAGAAAAGTATGAATATAATCAAACCTATGTGCTTCTGTTACTTATGGTTATCTAAAAATGACAAAAAGGAAGAGGAATTTGGTTGGCACCTGCATCATTTGAACTCTTTTCTGTTTTTCAGGTTTTGCTGGAACTGCTGCTAACTGAACTGTGTCCTGAGCTGAGAGCTCATTTAGAGCAGCTTAATGCCACTTAGGTTTGAATCTGCACAATTGGACCACTAGAGAAATGTCTATGTTCAAGAATAGACATGAAACTTATTTTCCTCTTTTCCATAGAGGGCTGAGGACTATGATTATTTTTAGCATTTTTCTTTCCTCTTGAGTTTTTTGTGAAGTACAGACTTGAAAAGATCTGATGCTGTTGTAGGGTAGACAAAAAAATGCTGTATAGCTGCCAATTTTTATTTAAATTGTTCTATTTGACTACTCCTCTGTTTCAAATATAGATTAAAAAATAAATGTTCATATATGCTGAAAGAAACCAGAAGATATTTTAAACATTTATGGAAAGAAATTTTGCTTATAGTGGTAAACTAATGAATGTTGTACAGTTCTAATCTCCTCACTGAGGATCTGAGCATTCCTTTTTTTTTCTTGTGTATTGAAAAAGCCTTGTTGTGAAATACTACATGTAAAGCTATTGTGAAAATCTTATCAATTTTGGTTTTACCAAAGATTTCCTGTGGTTTGAAGCATTTGTAAGCAATAAATATCACAACTGGATTGCAGCACTTGATATGAGGCTGTACTGACAACGGATCAATGGGTTTGACAGCACTAGTTTCATAAGAAGTATCTACATTGCTTTGAAGTTTGTGTCAAAATTATGTATTGTAAACTGGTATGTCCTAACAGAATGCCTGTGTTCAATGTTAGTTCAAAGATTTGTGCTTATGAATTGCTTCTATGAATGATCAAGTAGACATTTAATTAAACCATTCTGATAACTTCCCTGATATTACTCAGGGCTGTTTTATTCAAATGCCCCAATTTCAAATAACCTTCAAATCTTTCTCTTATTTTATACAAGGAAAGAAAACTGTCTTCAGTGGTTGTTTTTTTTTTAATTTATGTAAAAATATGTAAATATGATGTTAATGCACATCTAAATAATTAAACATCATCAAAAATCCCTAGCTGACACTCATTACTGTCTTCTCAATTCAGTACAGTTGTGCTCTTAGAAAAACTGCTTGCAGTTATGACTGGCTGTATTGTAAGCTATATACAATCTGCATAATCTATATAAATCAACATTTTTAGTAACATCTAATGTTCTGTTCTAACAGTTTCAGAAGAGTTTGCAAGTCGTGGCACAGTACTAAGAAGCAAGGCAAATTCTACACTTACAAAGCTTCATAAGTAAACAGGCATTTAGAAATGTGCAAGCTGACCACAGCAATCAGTAAGTTTTCCTAGTGGTTAATCAAAGTGTCTTTTCATAAACGATCCAGCTTGACATTGCTCAGACATAAATACTCCTAGCCAAAAGATTTCCAACTATTTCTAATACAGAGGCAGTGTGAATGCAATATGGAGAATTGAGAAAAACAGGCCTTGTCTTGGGGAGGTATATTCAATATTTCCACACTAATGTTTGGGGCTTTTTTCCCACAGTTCTGTAAGTAGTGTTTATTAGTTTTAGAAGCTGGTATGGTTTGAATTGTAAAGCTTAGGGTTCTGCTGGACAGTTTCCAACTCTGAGTCTCTGCAATCCAAAAGAAATATGTATAAAGACTTTTAAGTAACTCTAGATGCTTTAGAAAGTATGTGGAAGAAAATATAAGCATCACTACATTAAAAGCATAAGTGTAAGCACCAATAACATCAAAAATGGCCGTGGCCTGTGTGTGAAAATGAGACAAGTTTGGGTTCAAGCTTTTCAGAATATTAAAATTTAAATACTATATATGCAGAGAGGAAACAAGCATCTTTCTTTTACTTTGTTTTGATTCATGTGCTATGTAGCAATATGACATGAAGAAAATACATCTGTCCCGTGAAATGTCCTTAATAAACCTTTAAATCTTCAATATTATTTTTTAAAAATCTGTCTTGGCTTATCTCGGCTTATGAGTTAGAGAGCATGAGCTTTTTACTTTCTCTTCTAGATAAAATGAATCAGTGAGTTGCTTTAAATAATAATTTATAGAAAGTTGAAAAGCAAGCAGTAAGTGATGAACAGTCTATAATTGCTGGAGATTAATGATGGTTTATTGTAGGAAATATATTTATATACCAGTCACAGTTAAAAGAAACACTAAATTCTCCCAAGATTCGCTGCCAATTCAAGGTGAGAAGCAACAACAGGATCCAGATGGCATGCCTTTAAAAACAAAGAATATCAGAGTTCTAGTTTATAGCTACAATAAAACTGTATGTTATCAATATGACAAAATCTTTAAGTGTCAAAAAAAGGGAGAGAGTCAACTTGCTAAAGTATTGAAGAGTTAACATATTTGGATTTGAATCCTTTTTCTGATGCCACATTAAAAAAAATTAGTATTAAAAATTAGCATACTGGACTATAGTGTTAGTCTTGGCCTTATTTTTTAAAAATTCTGTATGTTGGCATGGCAGATGCAGCACCACAGTGGGAAAAATAAGTCTGCTTACAGACTGGATGAGTTTCACTCACATCCATCATCTACTGCAGGACCCTTAGGGATGCCCATGTTCTCTTTCTCATCTCTTAAAAAACTGACTCGGTCTAAGAATGGTAGGCCAAAACCAGAGCTGAGCAGTCAATTAAAACAAATATGACTTCAGATAAGTATAATTGTACAGTTAACATGAGAATTTTGCAGGTACAAAAAAACTGGACACCCCCACAATTCTTTTGAAGTTACTTTTTCAGGGAGTTTTCTTGTTTATTTTATGTTGCTTCTCTTCTGCTATTGATTTAGAGACACATGACACCAGTCATAGGAACCACCTCTTTATACTGAGACATCAGTGACACTCCTAGACCAGTCTCAGGTGTAGAGCAGGTGAATAATGAGTGAAAGCTGTGGTCTCCTTTCAGCTGTGGCAGTTTTACTACACTTCAGAAGACAGCGGGAAGAGCTACACTCCTGCAATGCCATGCAGCAATTTAATCCTGATGGACCTCTTCAATGCCTCAACTAGGAATGCTCATAATACCTCAGCTTATGTTCCTTTCCTGATTGCCTGCTCATCCTAGCCTGTATCCCATTTTTACAGAACAAAATATTTAGTGTCTGTATTCAGATCACCTGCTCTGCTAAGCCTTCTCTATCAGTGACTTCCCTGAGTAAAGAGCTACAAAATTTGCTTGCTCATTTATCATTTCCATAACTCTCCATTCATTTAGATTGCACCAAGATGGACACCACAGTATTCTACCTGCAGAAACAAATGGCCACTACATGCACAGAAACCACAGAGTCTCTGAAGCACAGATGCCAACTTGCTACATTCTCTTCAGCTGGTAAAGCTACCTTGCCTTGATGCCTTTAGGCATCACTGATATTACTCAACAGATTAATCTTCCAGAGGCCATTATTATTATTTTTCCTCAAGCTTATTTTCCATCAGTCTTACTCCAAATTTAGAACTTTGGAAAAAATTTAACTGATTTTTTTTCCCTGTATATATTGAACAGATAAAGCAGTAGATCCTCAACTATCATAGAAAATGTAAATATAAAAATAAGCATGAGAACCAGTTATGGCCAATTTAATAAAGGTTGTAATTGTTACAGGCTGTAAAGTATAAGGAGTAGTTACAATTTTTCAGTTGTGCGGCAATGACAGAAAGCAAATTAATTTGGGGTAAAATTATTCAAATTGTTTAACTAATTTATCTTGCAACTTACCAAGGTCTTTGCTGCATAGATTTGTTGTTGTTGGTTATATTACTTGCTTAAGCAAGTGGGCAGATAGCATCTTTTTAAGGCTATTTTTAGTAGTTTTCAGTACATTTCTATCAGTCTACATGTTCTTGCAAATATTTTTTTAACACAGTGTTGGAGTCCTTAATGAAATAACAAGTTTAGACTAGACTCAGATCCAAGGTATCTCTCCATTTCACAAGATAAAAACCAGTCTGTAAGACTTTCTCAACTTACTTTAGAATAGTACTTCTCAGCAGCCTGCTTGTTTTTCTCTGTGCCTCTGCCTAGCTGGAGGCATCTAGCCAAGTAGAAAGCAGCCATAGCAGCCCCCTTGGCTAAATAGGTTGGATGGCAATCATTTAGCTTGGCTAGCATGTTGATGTCATCATCTGCTGTAGCCCTGTTGTGGAATTTAGAGCAATATGTTAGATAAGGATAGTTCAAGCAATAATTAAAGTTGCCAAATATGACTTTGACAATGCCTCCTTTCTGTTTACATTATTATCCAAAATAAGCTGAAATTTACATGTATTTGGCATCTTATGAAGATTCTTCTATTTTATATTTGATTTTAAGTTAGTCTTATTTGAACATTGTGGTATTGAACAGCAAACAAGTATACAACTTTTGAAGTCACTTTCACTATAATTATATTAGTTATAAAAGGCAACATATTTTATGCTAATTGTTCCCTTTAAATTATTTCATGGAAATTGTATGTGGAAGAAAGGCAAAGCTCTTACTTCCTCTTATTTCACTACATGAGCAACCTCATGTATTGGAAAATGTCCCTGCCCACAGCACAGGGGCTGGAACTAGAAGATCTTTAAAGAGCCAACCCAAACCATTCAGTGATTCTAGGATTCTAAAATTTCCAGTTCTTACAAGGATATTGGCAAACCACAGTATTCTGAAAATCTTGGACATATTGGGAGCCTCTGGTTATAAAACTCTGTTAGGAAAAAACCACTTATCACTATCTCAGCTCAATGATTTCCTTTCTTCTGCATGCTTGCTGTCATCTTAGTTTCAGCATGTTTTTACTAAAAACCATTTTAAGAATCAGAGGGACAAAGTGAATGTTGTTTTAACTATCAAGCTATAATTATCTAGTATAATCACTGTAATATTAGAAAATGCTATACCTAAGTGGGAGTTTTTTTCTGTTGTCTTAAAACAGATACCCCCAAGCCCTATACCCTTTCCAGGTAGCAAACAGTAATAATGTGCTTCTTTATACATCATTTTACTGATGTCAAAGTCACAGACTTGACAGAAGAAGGAAAAGTGCAAGTAATTTCAGTTTATAGGTACTTCCTATAAATCAGTGTTTATGAAAGATTGTTCTCAAATAATCTTCTGCATGTCAGTGCCTGCTAGATCACCTGGAAGTGCTGGGAATGCTGTTCTTCCACCTAATTTGGTCCCATTAACAAATACAGTAACACAACTGTTCTTATTTAGCAAGAACATTGAAATAAAACAACAGTAACATATTACCTCTAGTTATTCCTGATGCGTAACATTTTCCCCTTCCTTTCTGAAAGATAATCTATAGAATGCTGATGCAAATAATGAAAGCCAGTCAATTCAGGCAAAAATTCTGTTTCAGTACAGCTGACTTCAAGAACATACCACAGCAATTGGCAAGGACAACTGTGTGGGATAACTGAATTTGAAGTGAAGTATCAGTAGGTATTGTAGACTCCAAATATTAAGCAAGGTTATACCGTACGTAGTCACATAATGTTTTATGCTTGTATCTAATGTAACAAATGTAGTTGCTATGAACACAGAAGGACAAATTTTAGCAGAAAAGGTATCAGTACTTGGTATTACTGGCTGAACTGCTACGATTTTTGCCTCAAGGCTGTCTTCAATTCTAATTAAGTGTAACTGTTTCAAGCATAGCTTCAGTGTTTTATTTCAGAAATGGTCACCTCTGACAGTACTGTGGGATTTCATTGCTATTTTCTGCAATTGGAATTGCAGCTGATGAGGTGCACTCTACTTGCCTGGATAATCTACCATGCAGCATTGACTGGAGGGGATTCATTCCCAGTGAGACAGGCTAGACCAGACTAAACAGTCATCACTCCAGTTTGACAGTGCAAAAGAAAGAAAAGCAGCAGTTAAGAGAGAAACAGTCCTTCTCAGCGTGGAGTAGAGCAAACAGCATCCATAGCTGAACTACTGATTTAACCAAGCTTCTGCTACTCAGTGGCATACAGTGCAGCTTCTGAAAGATGGTAAGGCATGACATGTTTGCTGCTGTGCAGCAGCAGCTATGTAGACACACCCCAAAATGCACACACGTGATCATGTGCCACTTGTGCAAATAGTCAGTCTATCTGCATCTTATTTCCAGCAAGTCAATAATCTGATTGACAGATTGAACTTTTATCAATACACTGGTAAATGGAGGTTTGTCACAGAAATGTGCTGTTTATCAGCCACAGAACATTGTGCCAATACTGCTCTTGAACCTGAAGTGGTTGCACTTGTGCCATGTTCCAACCAACTGGGGGATAAGCCAGGCCAACCAGAGCAGCAACAAATGTTCCTTAGCTGCTTCCCAGGTGAGGAGCAGAAAACTTCCACCCCGAGTGTTGGTGTGCAGTGCACACAGCCTGGGGACCAAACAGGAGGAACTGGAGCTCTGCAGCCACTCAACCATAAGTCATACAACCATAGGAATAACTGAAGCAAGGTGGAACAACTCACATGACAGGAGGATCGTGAGGGATAGCCATAGGCTGTTTTGTAAAGACAGAAAAAGGAGGAGTCATGAATTAAGGAGAACCTTGAATGTGGAGAAACAAATAGCAGCCTTATTGAATGTCCCTAGGTCAGGAACAGAGGGATCATCTCAAGAGGGACCTTACACTAAGCATCTGTTGTTTATCTCTGAATCAAGACAGTAAGACCAATGAGATAATACTTGGGTCACTTAAGTAAGCTCTGGGTAACAAAATCTGGATCTTTTGGGTGACTAGAACTACCCAGGCATTAGATGCAATAAGAATACAGCAACTCCTAGGACATTCATGGAGTTACTGGAATGGAGCAGTGGAGTGCTGCTGCCTCAACCAAATGTCAGATGTGCCAATCAGGAATGAGGCACTGCTTGACTTGCTACTCCCAAATCAAGAAAATCTACTTTGTAGGACCTCAGTGATAGCCTTGGGTGCAGTGATCACAATATTGAGGATCTGGGATCCCATTGAGCACTCTGATGGTTGGTACTAACACAAAGGTTTCAGATTTCAGAATAGTAAACTTCAGCTCACAGCACAGTTGGGAGGGTCTCCATAGGAAGCTTCCATGGAGAATAAAGGAGCTAGTAAGGAGCTGGGAATTTTTAAAGAATGCTCTTCTGGAAGCACAATGAACTGTTTGTTCATTCCCTTTAAAGGTAAGGAAAGTAGGTAGCAAGAGACCCGCTTGACTTAATTCCAAGTTTCTGAGCCTGCTCAAAACCAAAGGAGATGCACACCAAAGATGGAAAAGCAGTAAAAGGAAGTGGTGGATTCACTGACCTTGTACACTTTTAAGATTCAGCGGGACAGGGTGCTGGGCCATTGTGTCTAGACTGTGCTTTTGCCAAGAAAGGTTGGACCAGATGATCACTGAGATGCCTTCCAACCTTGGGGGTCTTTGGCACTATGACTGTAGGGCTTAAAGGGAATGGTGAAGGCAGGAACCCAGAGGAGATAGTGCACAAGGAAGGCAGGATTGCATCTAGGCATCTGCTTTGGTTTCTAGTTCAAGGCTATTTTGCTTCATTGGATCACAAGGAAAAGTTCAATCATACAGAGGAATTGAGAACCATATAGTATTAATTTTGTCATTGGCTATTCTGTTGTTAAAGATGTTTTGCAATTCATTATCTCTTACATTTCTTGAGTTTGAAAGACACAGGACCGTAATCTAATAATAATTTAAATCTGTTTTATGTGGTCTTGCATGAAGAACCTTAATGAAGCATAGAACAAAAATTACCTTTTGGCGAGTTCAGCGGCTTTTGAGTAAAATTTTCCAGTGTAGTAATATTCCACAAGATGGCCTTGAGCATAGATATTTCCAAGTTCCGTTGCTTTTCTCAAGCACTCCAAAGCAGCTTGGCTGTTTCGACGTGTACCTTGTCCATAGAGATACATAATGCCAAGTGCTGCCTTTGATTCCAGATTTCCATTTTGACATGCTTTTGAATGCCAGAAAAAGGCCTGAACAAGAGGCACAAAGTCAGGGTATGTATTTACTTTGCTGATTTTCTTGTATACTGTTTCCACCAAAGCTTTTACACCAAGCATCCTGTAAGAAGTGCTTATACATAAAAGAAAGAAGAATCCTTGTAAGGCTTTTAAACCTGCTTCATTTACAGTCAGAGCTGTCAGTCAGTGTTACCTGCTTGAATTATGAAGGTTACCAAAGCTGGCACAACTTTAATCCATTCTATCATTCTTTCTGATACTCTCACAAAAAAAAAACCAAAAAAACAAACAAACAAAAAAAAAAACCCACCAAAAAACCTTAGCTAGCAGTGTCAAGTGAGTCAAAATGAGGAATTCTGACTATCTGTTTACACCGGCTTAAATGGATGATAATGTCTAACTACTCAAAATACAATGTTCAGAGTCAAATATACCACTGTATTATTTCTCTGAAATTAAAAATTAGTCATGACCAAAAGGTAGGGCTTTACCTTCTTCATATCTTTTAGAATTGGCATAGAATAAAGCATTCCTAAAGTGCTCTGGGCCTTTACACTTGCTTTTGGATTTCCATTGTCTGCAGCAATAAGCCACAACCTAAGAAAATGGGGACAACAAAGTTTAAGAAACACACAATCTTATAATTTTTAGGAAAATCACAGACTGCCCTTACCTTTCAGCCTCTTCAACTGAATGTTTAACACCACATCCTTCATAATATGCCCTGCCAAGATTGTATGCAGCTGCAAACTTCAAGTGACTTGCTTCTGGGGAATCAGAGTTGAATATTTTATTCATGTATTCCACTCCCTTCTCCTAAAATTGTAGGAAATATAAGTTATATAAGTTGTATATAAGTTATTATGTTCAGACTGTGAAGAGGATGAAATATATAACCTGAGAATACACTAACTTCTGCCAGACAGGTAATTTTTTCCCCTTTGAAGCAAAGCTGAGGCATACTGGCAGGACAGCTTGGAGAACAGTGTCATACCAAAGCAGAACTGACCTTTGGTTACTAGACAGTCCCTAAATTTTTGACCCCAGCATATTTTTAGTGTGAAACATTTCCTCATAAATGTTCATTTGATAATATATTACTCTTCTTCACTGACAAATTTTTTCCCAAAAATATTATTGTGCTTATGTAAATGAATGTCACATCCTACACTTGTAACATTTTTAATTTCAGAATTCTGAGAGCTTTTTAATATTGCATATTGTATTTGAAATCATAAAACAATCTTAACAAGAAGGCAAAGTGATACATAGTACAATTTGAAGTCTCTGCAATTAAAACACCTTAGACTCATAAAGGACAAAATCTGATCATGTTAAATAAGCAGATGGATAACATTGCATATGAGCAACTGGGCCTCAGAATTACTTTAGAAATAAGATTTACACTGTTAGGATTTAGCATGGACACCCTGTATAAATACACTAGAAGCAGTCCTTTATAAAAGGTTTTGCTTTTATTTAGCTTTCATATTGTAATACACGAGAAAGAAAGTAACTTTGTTAAAATGTTTATTTGCAAGTAAACAAATGTGGTAATTATGCAGACATACAGAAAAAATAAACCACCTCCAAACCCCAATCAGAATGTTTTCAGTTCTGCTGACAATGCTGTAAGAACCAGACAGGAGTCCCAATTGTTAATATACTCATTGGTTCATTTTTTTGGCCTTCTGTCTTACAATTGACCCTTTTATTCCTAATGCTTGTGTTCATTCCTTATGCCACTCTTTAAGATCATCTTCACCAACAAATGAACTCTCCTTATTGTAGCAAAGCATTCCTTTGTCTTCCTTTTTTGCAATAGAATTCTTCAGTCTGAATTCTTCAAATGCTTGCAAATGTAATTTTTCATGTGTCTAACTTAAGAATAATACTGTCAACCATTGGTAGAAGCATAACCATCTCTGGCATCTGTGCTAAAAGAATAAGAAGTACCTTAAAAAATCTTTGTGCCAGAGATCTTATACTTTGAAATATAATTGTTTGATTTCCACTTTTACTCACTTTATTTTCATGTACATAATATGCTTATTAAAAAGTAAAAAAATTAAAGCAATTTAAAACGTAGCTTCCACATGAAGTCCAACCAAGCCCTTGAAAGTTAATTTTAAAATAGAAATTACTTTCTTTTATTCTTTTATTCCTATTTTATTATAACCATTTTTGAGAACCTCCTCAACCCAGAGCCTTCATTCTTTAATGATGCTCTGTAAACATCTGCACTTTATGAAACTAAATGAACAGGCTGTTAATTTTAAACTAAATAATCATGCTTACAAAGAAGCTCCTAGTAATTATCAGCTGATATTAGAAGAAAAATAAAAAGCGTCCAGCTAAATAACTCACAGGGTCTTTTTTAGTGCCAAGTCCATCATAATACATTACACCAAGCTGATACATTGCTTGAAAATCTGTATCCTTGATTTTTTCAAATCGCTTTAACGCTTGTTTGTACAACCCCTGAGAAAGAGAAAACAAACAATAACTCTCTCCTATATACATCCTTACTATTTTTCAATCTGGTGTATTTCTCTCATGAATGAAGAACAAGAAATTGCAACCACAGAACTGTCAGAAAACAGAGTAAATAAAGAACCAAGAAAGTTGGGTAACCAAAAGCCATTCTGACAAACAGTCTCCCCTCCCACAAACTGCCACAAATCTTTCCAATTTGAGCAGATAAAGTCTAGTTCAGAGTCCCTGCCCCCTTGATCTGACATCCTTTAACTTAGGTCAGCTGTTCTTACACCTTGAGTGTTTAACAGTC
The DNA here is from genome assembly GCF_027579445.1 of Ammospiza nelsoni. Classification (NCBI taxonomy): domain Eukaryota; kingdom Metazoa; phylum Chordata; class Aves; order Passeriformes; family Passerellidae; genus Ammospiza; species Ammospiza nelsoni. Next base: position 32,269,178 of record NC_080636.1, on the reverse strand, counting down.
TGCTTTTACATGTCTGCTAAGGGCTGGTTTCACAAAGACTGGTTGATAACCAGATGTCTGAAGACTTTCATGGACCAGATGTCTGCCACACATACCTTATGGAGGTATCACCTGCAACAACAGAGGTGCTTTTATTCCTAAGAATGAATCTCTGAGAATATTTGCTTCTGCATTGTCTGAGAAGAAACCACACTTATAAATACAGTTAAACAACTGTAATACAACAGTTAACTGAGCCTGGTGTCCTCAGTTAACTGAAATACTTTTACACATGAACAGTAAGTAAAAACAATAGAGAAATTAAAATATTCTTATCTATATTTTTACTTCAAAATTTCTGTGCGTTTTGATAAAAAAAAAGAAGACTGCAAAAACTTAGAACTGAGCAACAGTTCAACACTCAGTCAAATGTCCTCACAATGACCAATCAACCCCTATTAATACTGACCAAGCTATTACCTTAATTGTCTTGGGAACTTAACCATTTTGATTGTGGGGCTTTGTATTTTTAAAGAACTCTGGAAAAAAAAAAAAAAACCAGTTTCTTTTTGCAACTAGCTGTCATGAATATCAGAAAAAGAAGTACAGGAGGCACATTTAATCTCACCTCTCCTGAGAATTTTGTGCTATGTGAAGGAGACAAAGGGCTGTGATTAGGAAGTGGTTTTTTTTTCCCCAGTATCTAAAAGTACAGTGCTGGGAGCATGTGCATTTTTAGGCACTACAGACATATATTAAAAAATCTGAAAATTAAAACCTGCTCAAAGAATAAATTTAGGGATGTACAGCAATATCTATCATGGACATCCAAGCCAGCTTGTCAAGAAACAGAGAGGAGTCTGTTCATTCAGCTCCATGGAATTGTCTCATGGAATTATTAATGAATTCATAATTCATTAATGAAAACATTAATTCATTAACGAAATCATTAAGGACAGGGCCCAGAATGCAGGAAGCCTGAGTGAGTTAATTCTGTTCCTGCTGCAAACCGTGAGACTGATTTACACTGTGCCACTGCTGCACTGTAAACAGTACTGCACCTGTGCATGTCACATCAGGAAGTATCTGACTCATTGTTTGTACTACATTCTTTTCTATCTTCTTGAACTAAGTTCTAATTGTCACAGGAAGCTGAGGTTTACATTCACTTGCCAGCCAGTCTTACCCTGTTCCCTGAGGATTTACTTTCCAAGACTTGGATGACCAATTTTAGCCAAACTAGGCAGGGACAGAGATCTTGAAGATTATACATTTCAACAAGTTCTAGTTCCCAGGTGGGAAACAAAGATCGAAAGCTGTGTCTTAGTCAGGGCTCACTCTCACTATAACTGAAATCAAAATGTGTTGTATTTGGGCAGTCAGCTGCCAAAAAACCCAACCTGGCCTGGAAGTTAGCTATAAGGATAGGCTGCTATTTACTTATCTGCCCCTTAGGAGACCTCTGAGGGAACTGGAAGATCTCACTAGATGTCTGGGCAAAGTGCAGCTTATTTAGGGGGAAGACCAGGCAATTTTAGTAGGAAGAAAACAGGCATAAGGAAATTCCCTCTTTTAGGTTTTTTAAGGTGTCTCTTTTTTCACGGAAAAGGTGTTGAAAGCTGTCTGCTTTACATTATTTACTTAAAAGAGGGAAAGCACCTGTTCATAGTATCGTTGTCCCTTCTGAAAAGGTGATGGAGGATCTCCACGTGCCTCACTCCTCACTGGCGACTCCTCCGATTTTGCCAAGAGTGCATCCCGGCAGTGGTTCTCTGATTAAAAACAGACACACGTTGGGTTTGTCCCCTAAGAGGTGAAACCTGCCTTAATACAGTAGAGGTCTGAAGTTGGCCGGGTCCCCTTTCTAATATGGTCTTCAAGAGACTAAGATGAAAGAGAAGGCTCTGTTATAGGACCGGAAAGCTGAGCGAAGACAGCCCGAAGGAAACGTTCAGTGAATGCAGCCTGACCGCCGAGTGCGTGAGCCCGCCGTGAAGCGCTCAAACCCGCCAGCCGGGCCGGGCCGGGCGGAACGCGGCGGCTCGGGCGGTACCTGGTGGGCCGGTCCGGGCAGTACTTGGCGGGCGGGGCTCCTGCGGCAGCCGCTCGCAGCGCAGCGCCAGCCAGCACCGCCGGCCCAGCTCCCCCGGCAGCCCCGCGCCCGAAGGCGGCTCGGGCGGGGCCTGCCGCGATGGGCAGTCCCGGGACCTGGAGCTGCCGGCCGTGGATCGGCCCTTGGTGCTGTGGCGGGGCCTGCCGCCGCCCTGCCAGGCCCGTGCCGGCTCCCGGCGCCGCTCCATAGCCGGGCGTGGGGCGGCACGGCCTCCGGCAGGGCAGGAGAGGGACGGATGGGTGGATGGGGACGGAACGATGGCTTTGCCGTTCGGGCTCGGCCCCGCCTCCGGCCGTTGTCCGGAGCGAGCTGTCAACAAGCGGCACGACGGGCTGCGGATCTTCCCTGCTGCCGCCCGTGCTGTCGGAAATTAACAGCAGAAGCCCAAAATGCTCCGCAGAACACTACAGGCAAAAAGAGCAGAAACTCTGAATGCAATTCAGAGAAAAAGGCACCAGGCCGTGACACTTCAGTCCAGCAGGCGGGACTTCACGCCGCTTCCAGTGATCAGAAACTGTTTGTTGTAATGTCGTTTGTTTTGCCCATATAGATATTAAAAAACTTTAAAAGGATAATTGAGGGAAGATGCTGTTCGAGGTTTCTCCTGAAATGTAAAACATTGTTTCCACTTCTGTTGATTGCTTCTGGCTGTCTATCTTACAAAAAGGAACTAATATCAAAATGCACGAGAGTGCTTTCAAAATAATCTTTAGCTGTGCTCCCAGCTTTTTCTTTTTTTTCCAGATGATTATCATCCTTCCACTTTTGGCAGTGCGATCTGTTTCTATAGCGACAGGGACAGAGGCAACAATCAAAACGGGAGAGTGATGCCTGCAGATTTGTGTGGTTAAAACCATGGGCTCAATGTAATGTTTCCCAGCAGTCCCAAGTGACTTTAAGACCAAAAAACTGCTAAAATTAATCCTGGTTCATTTTGTGTAGAGGATATAACCAAAGAAATCTACAGGAAAGGAAACTTTTTTTTTAAAGCATCAACCCATTACTTGATTGAACAGGCAGAGTGAAGAACAGTCTGTGAAAGCAGCAGTACCCTTCAGCAAAGACAACTAACAATGGATTGCAGGCTGCTTTTGATGCAGAAGGGTGTGAGATTCACCAGCACACCTTGGTTTATCTGACTGCTTACACATTCATTAGAGCTATTTTTCCAATTTAATTTTGTTGATACATAAGCAAGATGTGTGATCTGAGATACAAAGCACAGAAGACTTTTTGCTAAGTTATTTTCCAGAACAGCTGTAGCCAGGAAGCCTTGTCCTTACCTGGCACTTGGGGCTGCCCCATACGCAAAAGATGAGAATTGTTGCTCCTGTGTTTATACAAGTACAAATACCAGTTATTCAAAAGCAGAAGAGTTTTGCAGGCGCTAATGAGATGTGCAAAATGTGACCTGAAGCTCAAGAACTAATTAATACCAGGAATTTGAAGAGTTTTGGCTGGCCGGATGCAGATGTGTGTGTAGGTGGCTAGGCTGGAAAGATGAGATTCCTCAGGTGCAGCTTGAAACCTCTGAATTGCTGAGGTAATGTGGGGAGGAAAGATCTTTAAAAGAAAAATAAAACCAAAAGCACCAAAACACAACTTCTTGGGCAATGTAAAACTATTTAGCTTTAGCTAATTCTGGATATGTGTGTTTTCAAAAGAATCTTTAAAATTGCACAAAGGTATTTCATTCCCAACAAAGCATAGGTGGAAGTGTAGGAATTTTGTTTGTTAACTAATTAGCTTGGCTAGCTGTTCAGGGACAAACCCAATACAACATTTTGTAATTACACAAGTGTACTTCTTTCCATGTAAAAGAGAAGTGAAAACGGTCACTTACTGAAACAATTCTGCTGAATTGATCACAGCCTATCTATCTGGATTTCTGCACCTTTAAAAATTGTACTGCATATGCTCATATTATACCAAAATAATTTATATTAGCTTTCCCAAAGGAGAAGCAGAAGGTAGTTTCATCATGTTTGTGAATTAATTTCAGAACTATGTATGCCCTAAAGGAATACTGTTAGGCTTCTTTTCCCCATCTCTGTTTATTAAAACCGTGCCATTATTATTTGTTTTTTAAATATGTGACTTTCAATTATTTTTTTAAATGATGGTAGTGATTATGAGGAACTTCCATAACAAACATGTAGGTATTTGAGACAGAAGGAAATACCATAATGCTAAGGGAACAGAGTTGTGCACTTTGGACACTCATCCTCTAGAATGCTTCAAGCTCATGTAAGTGACAATCAAGGTTCTGCTTTTGCAAATGTGTTTTGAGCAGAGATGTGGCAGGGGGCTGTGCGCAGATCCAGCATTGCCGATTCTAGTCCCGCTCACACTGGTGATGCTGAACTTGCTGCAATGTCTGCGCTGAAGGGCAGAGCTGGGTCTCACAGCGTGACACGTCTGCCCAGTCTCCCTGGCCTAGTGGCAGAGCTTGGGCAGGACGATTGTAAGGATTTCTTTTCATTGACTTAAGCTTTGTTTTTTTGGTAAAAAAACTCTAATCCTCTATTGTTTTCTTTCCTAGATGCAAGTCTGCCTTGGTCTAGCATTCCCAAACCAGCGTTAAGGTCGGCTGGCAGAAGCGCTGTGGCGGCTGCGCCTGGCAGCAGCACAGCCCAGCGCACACCAGGCCGCGCTCAGGGCTCCCGGGGCAGCGGCGCTTCCAGCGAGCCCGCTCCCGGGCGGTGTAGCAGCGGGTGCCGGCCTGCCCGGGGCTCCGGAGGGCGCTGCCGCGGCTGGAGAGTGTGTGCGGGACGTGCCGGCCAGCCCCGCGCCACATGGCCGCCCCCGCCGCCAGCCCCGGCCCGGCCGCGGCCCCGCGGAGCCTCGCGGCGGCCATTGGGCGGCGGCTGCCGCTGCCTACGTGCGGCCGGCGGGGCGGGCGGGGCCGCGGGCCCGGCGCTCGCAGCCCGCCGGGGAGGCGGGCACGGACGGACCCGCGCCGCGCTCCCCGGCCCCGAGAGCCCGAGCCCCGACAGACCCGAGCCCCGACAGCCCCGCGGCCAGCAAGGGGAAGCGATGCTGATGCTGGACTGCAGCTCCGAGGTGAGGTTTGGAACGCTCTGGCTGCGGTTCTGTCTTGCCGGGAGCCCGGCTGCGGAAGTGAATGAGGGGCTGTTTGCCTGGAGCTGCTGCTGTTAATGCTGGGGCACTAACCCTGTCGATCGGTATTTCTGGTTAAGAGATTAAACGCCAACAAAATCTTTCTTGCACTGCTCTTTAAAAAAGAAAATATTTAGAAGGCAGTTGCAAGGAACATGAAGGTCCAATGATTTGCATGGGGAATGTTTTTTGCTATGATGCAGTATTCTGAGACCTGCCGTGGCTTACACTGGCAGTACCATTTCTTTTGCTATCCTGTTTCAGTCTGGTAGTTTCAGCAACCTGTTTGAGACGGGAACCGCTGTGAATGCACCTGCAGATGCCTCTGGTCAGTCTCCAGCTCACTTGGCTGCTTGTGGTGGTGAAGCTTTTTTCCTACTTTGGCAACTGCAGACAGGAGCAAATTTGAACCAACAGGTAAAAAACACTATGTTTTATTCCTTCCACTTCTAATCTGGCATGTCAGTAAATTCACTTAATATTATTGACACACTTTTTATCTAAGAGAGGGTTTTTTTAAACTCAGTTGTATTGGATGAGATATCTAGGGTGGCTTATTTTAGAGTAACTTCTAGCATGAACCAGAAATGCTGTCTATATTGCATTAGCAACTTCGCTTGCAATGTATAATTTAATTTTCACACTTAAGAGTGCTGCATGCAGATGTCCAAACAACTTAATTCTTTTACACAACTTGAGTATTTATTTTTCCTCCAAAAGTTTGTCCTTAACTTCGAGTAAATGAAAGGATTCTTACTCGAGTTGCTGAGTTGAATCTCTTATACCTCTGAGCTGGTAGCAAGCTGTTGGTCACAGCAATCCCTGAATGGTGCCAAGAGATGCTGTTAATCTTGTAGAGAGTATTCTGTGTAAGTTATCTTTTAGAAGGCAAATGTTAAACAATGAGTAGTGCAGGAGACAGCACTTCTGCTTTGTGATGATGAATACATTAGACATTTTATGGTAGTTACCATTACTATCCTAGCTATATTCCTTTATTCTCCCAGCTCACAACAGACTGGTGTATATAAACAGTCATTTGTGAGAACAAGACAGCTTTATCCTACTCCTCTTCTTGCAAATGACTGTTATATATAAATTGTGTTTTTAGGATTGCCTTGGAGAAGCCCCGATACATAAAGCAGCAAAAGCTGGGAGTCTGGAATGTCTTGCTCTCCTTGTTGCTGGTGATGCTAAAATTGAGTAAGTTGAATGACATTTAGTAACTTCAGTAAGAGCATCAAAGGATGTGCATTTTACAGAGTACCTTTAACTTGCTCAGAACACACATGCTGAGGCTGCAAATATAGCATGGCTATAGCCACAGGAGTATGAAAAACTGATATAAACACCAAAGGAGCACCGACCACATGCTCACATGCTGTTGTTTAGCTATATGCCTCTGTGATAACTGAGGAGAGTAAATCCTGATCATAATCTCACCCTCTCCTTGCCTTTCTGATAGGCTAAAGCCAGTAATAGTCTGATGAAATTTTTTTTTCAAAATAATTATTCCTTTTTGTATTTAATACCAACCCCCTGTATGAGCTGTATGCTATCCTTGACAAACCTTCTTGCTATTGATTCTCAGTACTTATTTTTATACACCTGCGTAAATCACCACTTCATCAGCACTTGTTCATTATTCCAGTTTAATTGGTTATTGTTAATTCTGGATTTCAGCTTGTGCAACAACAGTGGACAGACAGCAGCAGACCTTGCACTGGATTATGGCTTTCTGGAATGTGCCAAGTTCCTCAGGACAATTCAGCACACTCAGACAATGAAACTGAGAGGACAGTCTGGATACTCACTAAGTGACAGACATGGCTTGCAGAGAGAGGATCCAACTGCACAGAAACAAGAAAGTGAAACCAGCAGATCCATAAACAGGAAGAGGAGAAGATCAGATGGTGTGTAACAGTGTTGGTTTAATACAAATCTGAATATTTTAAAATGCTTTTAGCATCTAAGTAAAACAAACGTGTGTTAGAGCAGTTAGATTTAGGAAGCCTCCTAGTAAGGATGAACTTGCATAGGTACTTAAGGTTAGGGTATTCTTGGAAATGGACAGTATATGAGGAACTTAAGAGGCTACTTCAACACAGAAAAAAAAATAAATCATTAGTACTCTTACTGATGTACTGATGAAGTAGCTACAGACTTATTTTGTCCCTATGACAGATCTTGTCTCCTAGCTGCCAGAAGAAACAGCTTGTAATTCCAACATGAAATAAGGGGAATCTAAAGTCTGAAGAACCATGACTGGATGATACACCAAGCAGTCAGATGTGTGTGCTGGGACATTGTCTCCTTCTGAGAAGGAGGAAAGCTTGTTTATTGTTACTTCTTACAGAAGCATTTTTTGAGGTTTTTTTTCCCCCCTGGAATACTTGTATTCATTCAGTTATAAATAAATGAGCATAGAAAAATTAATTCTCTTTCTGTGTAAATATGACAGAAAAATTACTAAAATTCAGTAAATACGGCCATTCTTTTCCCACTCCTAAAATGCCTCATCAAGAATCCCAACAACAAACAAAGCCTTTGAACAGATTCATAATGGACAAGACAGCTGGCTAAGTGGAACTTGAAAGGCAGAGGACACTTTATCTTTTTGTCATGAAAGAATTCCCTAAAACAATTGGATTTGGCATTTAATCTACAAAGATTCTAGCAGAAGAGGAAATACTATATCAACCTGAAGTTGTGCTATGGAAAAGTACAGAGTATTTGTTGCCTAATAGATGCATTTATAAGGAATACAGTTCAAAGCAGGTAACTCTTATTTCTAGAGGTTTCATTTTAAAAAAATAGTTTCTTAATTTAAGTCATTCAACCAACATTTCTATTTCAACTGGGTTTTGATTGACTTAAAGCATTATTTTGATAAATAACAGGAGAGTTTTATCTAGTTTAGCTACTGTTCTGTCTCAGCATATTCAGCATGAGAGTGAATTTAAATAGCCTTTGGTCGCTGAGGTAGGCACAGGTTATAATAGGCGTCCTTGTTCCAAAACTCCGGGCCCTTCCAGCCACACCAGCCCTGGAAAAGCAAGAGAGCTTTTAAATCTACTTCAAAATCTGGGTTTCCTGACAGAAATTCCAATTCTGTTTTTCCTGCTTTTTACTATTGAGTCTATTCCTATTTTACCAATTATACTAATCTGAGCTGTATGAATTATTTTCAAATGTCTGTAGAATGCAATGACAATTTTCAGAAAGTTCTCTACATGCCTGGAAACACATTAATGGAAAACACATTACAGAAAGACTCTCTCCCCCTTCCTCCCTCCCCAGCTTAATTCTTAGAAAGTATCATCTCCTCCCCATTCCCACCTCCCCACTACCTTCTGCTGCTCCTGAGAGGCTAATGTTATTCTGAAACACCATCATTCTCACAGTTTCCCTTAGTTCCTCCCTAGACACTTTTGATGAGGAAAGTGGGTTCTGCATTTATTTTATCCTCCTGGACCACTGAAACCATTCTAACAGCTAGTAGCTCTAACAGCCTTTGGTCCTACACAGCCTTTGGAAATTGTTTCTTCCTGTGTTCATTTCAAGCTCTGATCATTATAGGCCAGTAAAATGTTTCTTAAAGAGCTCCTTTGTTTTGTTTGTTGGGTTTTTTTTGTGGGATTTTGTTTGTTTGGCTTTATTTGTTAGTTTTTTGTTTGTTTGGGTTTTTTTGTTGGGCCTACACAAGGGTATCAATTAGAAATAAAAGTTACTATTTCCAACTTAATATGAAAAACAGAAAAGACATTGATTACCTAGCACTTACAGGATGATTCAGCTGCTTTAAGAGTTTACAATTCTGACACTATATTTACTGGTTTGTAACATGCTGTGTCATCCCTTTTAGTGGCTTTAAATGTGGAAATGACATTACATGCCCCTGACCACTTTGTAGTTTTTCCACATTTTCAAAACAATTCAGTACCTACCCTCTGATCATTGTTAAAGGCCTAATCTGAGAATGGTTATTGCTGGATTTTTAAAATAACTTTTAATATTTAAAATAAATTATCTTCTCTTTCATTTAGAGCATCTTACAGCCTGAACAGAATTTTCTGTTTTATTCAAAATATAAAACACATTTATGGTATATACTCCTGGGTAAAAGGGAAGATGGGTGAATTCATGTAAAATAAAGAACATTTCTTTATAGTATAACTTGCTGTAGTTTCTGATCTGATACATCTCCAAAGACACTAAGTTTCAGAAACTGCCAATACTTAATATATTGTAGTATGCAGGTTAAGCAGGGTCAGTGCTTCTTCCATAAGGAATAGAGAAGCCATAGAATGGCCACATTGTATTTGTCTGGACATTATATGTTTAATGCCAAAATACATGTATATACATAAATGTGTGAGTGTGTATGTGCATTAAGCCTCACCTTTTCCAATATAACATGCAGATCTTCTCCTCCAGTATAATGTGGGTCTAGAATCAAATATTTAATGTGCCCTGTAGTCTCATTCCAAGCCACTCCTAATATCGTGTGAGCCAAAACACCTCCACCTAAAATAGGAGAAACAGAGATTGCTGATTTTTTTTCATTGGGATTGATTTAATGTGCAAGGTCTAAATAAAAGTACATCAACACCTTCTATTTACAGATTAGCTTGTATCAAGATGATTCTGAAAGTGTTTCTTTCATAAGATTCTTGACATTATTAAACAATGTATCTTTACTACATCTAAGAAAGGTTAGTTGTAGTAACTAAAATAAGTTACTACAGAATGTATTTTCCAAATTTCTTCCAAGTCAGCAAGGCAGGTTAAATCGTCAGCACTTCCCCCAGATGAAGTCAAGAATATTTCAAATGTCTCTTTTGCACTTTTTTTTAAAGAAACCTAACTGTAGGAAAGAAACCTGCAAAATTTCATGGTTGTAAAAGGACTAAAATTAGAAGAGAAATCAGAATTCCTGGATGAAGTTTATCTGTTGTTTTCTACTGTATTACATCAATGAATATTAGGGGCAGAATACTACATTCTGATTTCCCTTTCCTCAGGTCAACTCTTGCATGTTTCTTTCAGATAACATGCAATATTTTACTTCCCCACAATATTATACTAATAACTCCACACAGCACATAGGGATTGCAAAATCCCTGGAAGAATACAAGCAAAACCAATTTCCAAACCCTACCCTCAAAAAGCCCAACTCCAGCCTTCCAATGACAACAAAAATTAAACCAACCTACAAGAGTGCAGTACAAAGGGTACTAAAAGATTTTTCAATACAGGATTTTACATTCTTGAAATTCAGACAAAAGGCTGCTGAAAGGCCAAGAATGTTTAATAGAATCATAGCATGGTTTGGGTTGTAAAGGACTTTAAGTATCCCCTAGTTCCAACCCCCCTGCCATGGGGAGGTCACCTCCCTCTAGAGCAGGTGCTTAAAGCTCCATTGATCCTGGCCTTGAGCCCTGGGCCACCCACAAAGAACTCTGGGCAGATGTTCTGGTGTCCAACAGGGAAACATTTCTTCCTAATCTCTAATCTAAACCACCACCATACAAAAAAGTCTGGACTTCTGGCACCTATGTTTTGAGAAAGTTACAATGTATTATGGAATGACAAATACAGATTGAAAAATTGCATTAATTAATGTTATTAAAGTTGAAAATAATAACATCAATATTGCTAATTTCCTAAAACACAACATGGAAAAAACAGTTCAATTAATGTTGCATTATTTTTGCAAATGGCAGTTATCATACCAATACTTCAGATTACTAAAACTGGTCTTAAAACAAATTTGGATAATACCCTCTCTTCCAAGCCAGATAAACAGTACTCTTGTCTGAGGGGAAGTTTTGGGGAACTCTATGAACTTCTGCTCCTGTAGAGAATGGAAGTCAGCTCAAGTTCTGACTTAATAGAAATTTATAAAAACACCATTTAGACTGACTTTTTTTTCCATGTTTAAAACTGAGCTTGAAGGAAATACCAAATAAAAATATACCAGCCAGACTAAACTCTATCATTTTTGAGGCTACCTTGGGAAAACCGTAATTTTTAATTTATCTACAGTTTTGATTAACTTTTGTACAGTAAATTAAATGGGTTCTAATTGGAATGAAATTCAGCACAGGGAGGCCATGCACTTTCATTAGCATTCTTCAACACTCAAGTACTTACCAATCATAATTGGAGTTCCCTCAGTCTTGAAATGATTAGCAAGCTCTCTTCCCTGCAATGCTAGTTCAGAACCCTGGCTAGGTAAGAAAAACAAAAAGAGACTTATCATTCTCACTAGACTTACTTCACTAATTGTCCATTATACTTGTTTACTGCATAGATAACTGATTAGAAAGTCACTTGGATTATTCCTTTCTAAACTTCCTGAGAAAATCTGAAAAATATTTTCTATCACAAGGTCTACTTGCTAGGCATGGATATTAATACAGACATTTTCGATATCTTGTCTTTTTATTTCTTCATATAGTGGCTAATCTTTTTAAAACCCAGTGAAAGTCTGTGTGCCTACTCCCCAAGTAGGAATGGATTAAATGCAGACAGAATACAAAACTGGGAAATGATGCATTTATTATAATTTATTATAATACTGCAGTATTATTATAATATAATTTATTATAATATTGCAGTAGCAGTGTTGCTGGTGCAGCTGTGAAGTCTTATTTCCATAAAGAATTAAAGATGCTTGCTGGAAATAAGCCCAAGACAAAAATGCTATCCACTGCCAGTGACCAGCTGAAAAAGCTGCATGATTGTTTCTTTTTCCCAGCATGGTATTGATGTTGGTTTTTTGTAACACTGAGAAAAACTGGTGCTCCCTTGTAGCAGCACTATGAGCAATTCTACCCAGTTCAGAAAGGAGTGTATTCTATATTCTCATATGCAGGTATAAAAATCTTCACGGCTGCTATAAATAATAGGTGAATCCTCTGCAAGTACAAGCTCTGGAGCAAAAAAAAGATTAAAAAATTGAAGACCTGAACTATTTTCCTACCATTAGGCATCCCCATCACTATGCTCTTTTAGAATACCTACAATGTGAATTTACTCTAAATAAATACAACATATGAAAAGCATTTTGGTTTGTATTTTCACACATACTGTTAGTGTATGTTCTTAATTTCATGACAGTATTTATTAAATGTTCAGGGTTTTATTAGTCAGCTTAATGCTTCCTAAATTATAAAAAGTATGACAGTTTTTCTTCTGATAAATGCTAAAGACTATTCTTTTTGTTCCAAATATCTTCGTAGGGTCCTTCACTGTGTATGAGAGCATGAGATTGTCAGAATGGAAACAAATTCCTTGCTTTATTTGTCACACAAATGCAAAAAGGGGAACATTATTTTCCAGACTTCTCAACAATTTGCCTTAATCCTAAACTCACAAGTTAGGTCTGTGGCTGCAGTAATAATCTATTTGTTAGTGTACATTCAGTTCTCTCTGGACATCTGACTGTGTGCCTGCATCAAAAATTGTGGTGCAAAGGCTGAATTCCATATCAGTTTGCGTATCATGAAGCAATTTATAGATTATGCAAACCCAATGGGAGCCACATTTCTTGTGGAAGCATTTGACCATAGCTTTATAAAACTGGGCAATTTGCATATTATTAAGCAATTTATAGAAAATGGAAAGTGCAACTCAAAGCTCCCAAGAAATTTAACTCTACCCTCATCTATAAGCACTTAGTACAACTAAAGGTAGGAATGGAGGGTTAATTATACCTCTTCTTTAATTATACCTCTTCTCCCACGTACTGTGATCATGATTTGCATTTTAAGGCATTCAGTCTTTCTAGCAATTACCAAGCTACTAAATAGGCAGTGATTCTTACCTGACAAACAATATTTTGGATGTTATTCCAAAAAGCTGATTCAAAACAAGCTGGACCTCAATCGAACCAATCCATTGCCGTGAGCCAACAAACGCTGCAGGCTTGTCTCCAGCATCAACCAGTGCCTGTGCAACATCACAATGAGGAAGAAACCGAAATGTCAACAACACATAGTAGGGAATTCCACCACTTTGTGTGAACAATGTTGCTTTATATATATGGACATGTGTTTTGAACCTAGCTGTTGAAAAGCAGACCGATGGATGTTGAAATCATTCACTGTGGTTCTGTTTTGGAAATGTCCCTTTGAGCAGTAATGCAGAACTGTGTCCATGAGCAGAGACTACAATCCCAGGTCCACAGGCAGACTTCAGGCTGGGAGGGGGGCCACTGAGCTCTTTAATAATGGAGTGCATTATTTGTACACTGCAGAAGCCACTTCACAGACTGGAAGGCTCGGATTTCTATTCAAAGCACTCAGGAAAGCATCCATAAAACAGTGCTCTGAGAAAGAGGCTACTGATCCATGTCAAAGGTTATGGTTTATTTTAACCTCTTCTTCATTCTGAGCCTTTTATGTTACATTCAGCACTTGAGAGGGACCTTTTCTGCTCAGGACACAAAGCCCAAAGGTCTTCTGAGGGCTACTACCCTCTTTCAGATGCCTAAATATGCTACAGGCATGCACAGATTTCAATAGCATTCAGGTGTGGATTGAGAAATGTTCAGTAAATAACTGTAACATGAAGAATTATATTTAGAAGACAGAAGGTAATTGCAGTATTCCTTGACAGGCATACCCAAGTATGGGTATTAGCTACAAGCCTACAGTTTTAATTCAGTGCTGTTAACAAAAACGAACAATTCAGGTATGCATTTAAATTCAAAACAGCAAAAGAAGTGAAGGAGAGTTCAAAAATCAGGAAAAGTGCACTACTGTCAGAGGCAAAGTTGCAAAACTTGTCAGTAAATTCCTGTGTAGCATCTGGGAACTAATCTAGCTGTCACTGAATATGACAGCCAGTTTTAAAACTGATTTTAGCATGACACATTGGGTTCTTTGTTCTTTTCATTTGACAAAAACACTGAAAATGTCATATCACAACTTCTAATATAACATTATTCCAAGGAAACATTTCATTAATGTATCTTATTCTACAGATAATGTCACCCAAAACAAACAATTCAGAACCACCAGTCCAATTTAAGGGACAAAAAATATCTTCTAAACTGTACGAATTTGATATTTAAAACATAATCCACACAAACCTTTACAGACAATAAGCATAAAATAATCTCCTTAAGTGTTCTGTACCTGTTGAATTTCCTTGTGTGTTGGTATAGGTCTATCCATGTAGCCTTGGTGCTTGAACCAAGAGCAGATTGTCTGCAGAGAGCGATAGGCACAGCCCCAGCCACTGTCATCGATGCGGTCCTGCATGTAGTGGTGGTAACTGTACACACCTTGCACTAAATACACCTGCACAGGAGGGAGAACACACAGGTAACTGTACACACCTTGCACTAAATACACCTGCACAGGAGGGAGAACACACAGGTAACTGTACACACCTTGCACTAAATACACCTGCACAGGAGGGAGAACACACAGGTAACTGTACACACCTTGCACTAAATACACCTGCACAGAGGGGAGAACACACAGGCTTCTCATCACACTTGCACCAGTTTGCAGAGAAGTCATATCACCTGGCACTTGACCTGTAAAGTTTGCAGTTGGGGACTGCAATTCTTTGGAAGATTCAAAGGGTCACTATTCACTCATGATTACTCCACCTGGTTTTGTCTCCTAAACTTCTCTGTTCCTAGTTTTAGTTTCTTGCCCTGGTTCTGAGAAAATTTTTAGAATACATGCTAAAATCATGGACATTATTTTCCCTGGAAAATCCAATTTATTATTATTTCTCAGGAAAATCCAAATTAAAGCAATGCCATTTTGTGCAGAGAAGCCCTTTTGCTTAAAAGGTCAAGCCAATTATTTCACTTTCTTATCTGCACATCATTTACTATCTAAATTACTTCTTTCAATAAAAAAATCTCAATTACAATAAAAAGGTACTTTCTGCAAAATGTTTCAATTTAAACTTACCATACCAGACTCCATGCCAGGTGAACTAAGATGTAAATGTGGATTTCTGAGATATCCATCTTTATATGGTTCATCTGGAAAATGATAAGCATTTGCTCTCTTGAAATATGGTCTGTCACAAGGCAGATTGTATAACCCATGCAATTCCTACATGCAAATTCAAATAAAAATAAGAAACACAATTCATGGTTTGGATTAAAAGAAAGACCACATTGTAAGCAGCAATAAAGATATAATTTGAATAACACAGTTTAGCAAATTATTAAAATAGGCTTAATTAAACACTCAGCAAGTATGTTTACTACCAGACCTCTCCTCTGCAGGGAAGCTCATGCAGGCTTACCTCCCTTCTAAAGGACCCACTACTTTCTGCAGTCCTGTTACATAACACCTGCTGCTGGGGCCCCACTGGAAATACCATGAGTAACAGATTTGTTACGAAAGCCTGATAAAATACACCATCATAGAAAAGGATTACAGTTTTATCTACACAGTAATGTAGATACACACACCCAATTATAATCTTAACTGATATTGGAGCACACAAATAACATGTACTGACACAAAGTAAAGATATTGGGCTTATGGTTCAAGCAGATTCAGTTTAAAATCTCTTAAGCTCTGTTTGCCACACAGCAGCCACATTTAAAGAGATATATTGTCTTATTTCACAGAGCTTAAGAGTGAAAGGCATGATGAGATCATCTAGGATAATGTGTGTAACACAGGTAATACATTTTAGGCAGATGACCCAGCACTGAGCCCAGCTAGAGGAGCTGCAGTAACACTTCCCAGCAGTGGGTTAGAGCGAACTGCAGAGAGAGAGCAGGAAACAGGCAGTGCCACCAGTGCCTGAGGCCTCTGCAAACACAAGGCTAGACTGGGTTTTATATACCCAGTAATGCTTCACACAGAAAAAGTCCCCAGTTTCTGCACCTCCAAGCTGCAGAATATTCTTTCCCTGCTCTCAGTACATGCAATTGTGTGGACCTAGACTGGTATCAGTCTCAATCTGAAAGGACTGACACATCTCAACATTCTTCCACCTCATCCATATTCTTTTTTCTAGGTACCAACCCAAAGGCAAAAACAAGCCAAAAACTAGCTAAGTCTGGCCAACTGCGAGCTACAAAAAGCAGCCCCTCCAAACAGACAAATACCCCACAATACCACAAAACCCCAAGAAAGAAACCAAAACAAACAAAACCCCCAATAAGCCTTTCAGGACATATGTAAAAAGCTGAATGTAGTAACACACCCAAAGAAAAATAATGTTCTACCATAGGAGAACAAAAAAAGGGAGAAATTCAAATAATACTTTACTGGAAGTATAATTTAGAGAAAATATTTATCAACCAAATTTTATGTACTTTTAAAGTTTCTGTTGTTCTCTCACAAAAATGAGATCTGGCACATTCTATAAAATAACTTCTAATGAATCAAGTTTCCATTCAGTATACTGCTTTGGTTATAATAAAAATGAATCTAAAATACAGCAGTATCTGCTAGTACTTGTTCTACATTGACTAAATGGAAAGCCTACCACTGCTTCAATTACAGTAATTCAAAGGAGAAGATCCAGTTCTGTTGCTGTTTGTTGGCTTTACCTTTCTGTAACTTTCCAGCTGATCATCTGAAATACCCGTAGGATATGAGACTGTCACGAGGTGATTTTTTCCTGGTAACATGAAATGAAATTGTTCTGGTACCACAATTGATGTTCCTTTCACATATTTCATGATACATCTTTCCATGTCAGTTAATTGCCCATGAATTGCTTTCACTAGGAGATTCTGTACCCTGCAAAGTACAATATTTCAAAAGTAGAGCAGTGATTGTGAATGATTTTTTCTCACAGCTGTGAGTTATACAATACCTAAATGCACATCTGACCTGGTCAGATGACTGCACTACTTCAATGCTTCTGCTCCCACAGGAAAAGGCAGAGCCCAGCTGTGCCTTACTCAAAGCTTGTCTGCACACAGAAATGAGTCCCTAGTGATTCAGTCCTCCCAAATGTGGCTACCCTGCTCTCATATCAGAAACACAATCAGTATGAGCATTTGTCAAAATAAAAATTAAACATATCACTAATAGTTTTTTTTTTTTTTGCAAATCCACACCATTTAGTGTCGTGTAGAGTCAAATCCTGTGGAAGAAATGCAAGGAAAAAATACATAGGCAGACTCAAGTGTTTTCCATCTGTACCTACCCAGCTGCACCCCCAAATGCAGGGCTGAGATTACAAAGACTCATCAAATACACCACCCCAACTCTCACTTTTATACACCTCACAGACAAAAATTTCTAGAACATTTTCCTGACTTTCTCAATTCTTTGCTAAGGAATGGTTATGAGTTATCAAATTTGTCAGACATTGATAAACTGAATTTTTTACAGACAGCAAAAGGATCATGTCTCAAGATTACTGAAGCTAACAGCTGTCTACATGAGCTTTTATTATTTACACAGTTAAAATTACATCACAAAAATACTACATACTTTTCATTAAACTGATGAATGATATAGTTTTACTTCAGTATTTCAAGAAAAAGCAGAAATGAAGCTGAAAAATTGCAAGTTCAGGATAACACTTACTTTCCCCATGGCTCTTCTGGAGAAACAGATACAACAACATCAACTGGTAATGTCATATTTATGTAGTGGTGCTCCTTCTTTTCCCTTTCTATGACTGGAGCCAGAGCAGCTAATGAAGATGTCATTTCCAACATGAGGTCTACATTGATTATCTGCTGCTGCAGAGAAAAAAGACACCAATATTACATCTCCAGCTACAAGAAGGCAAAAGTAAGAATCAAGAAATACATGAACCAAGAAGGCAAAATTAAGATTGCAGGTATTTGGTATCAAAATCAGTAATTAAATACTTGGGTTAGGAAAAAGCTGGTAATGTTGAAGACAAACTTCCATGTGCTGATCTACCTTAGGTGGACTTTTGCATTCATGTTGAGTCTCAATGCTTTAAAAGCACTCTTTAAAGTCATGTCAATGCTAATTTGTGTACAGAAAAGCCTAGGGAGAGCAAGTCTAAAAATGTTTAAATGATATTTTTTCTTATATATTAGAAACATACCGTATCCTGTAACTTTTTATCCTTTTTTTTGCCAAGTTTTCGTTTGGTCTCATCATCTTGATCAAATCTGAATTATCAACAGAAAGAGAAATTTCTATAAGATGAAATTAATCTGTTAACCATCCCCCCCAGTTTTTAAACATACTTACTGTATAAATCTTTTTATCTCCTTACATGCAGACTCATCAGTCAGCTCTGGAACTGTGCTCATACCATTGTTAGGCCACACATAGACTGAACTGTGGCAAATTCTGAATACAAGAACCTCGGAGGACAATTTGTTTTCAAGATCACTGAAAACATATCCTAATGCCTTTTTTGTTGATGCCTCTGAAACACAGTAAGGATATAATTAGCCTAGAAAATTCTCTCACCATTTTGTTGTAGCTGCTGGGCACACATTTAAGAATTTTTTTTGACTTGGAATAAAAATGCAAGCGCTGTTATGATCAGAAAAATGACTGGGTAAAGAAAACTGAGGTAAGATTTCACTTAGCAGGTCTGTCTCAAACCTTCACACACCTCCCTGAGCAAAAGTGTACTGTTTCTGTCAGATACTGTCAAACTTACAGAAGAATATTCTACTCTCCTGTCACCACATCTAATACGTCTTAACCAATCTGTGTGTATTTAGGGTTTTGAAAAAAATCCTGAAAATATTCAATCTGAGTCACTCACATGTTTCTGACCTCACATCATTGTTCAGAAATACTATCCAAACCCAGACTAATCTTTGGAAAAGCAGGGCCTACATTCCAGGTGAGGACCAAATTTTGGCCAGCATAAACCTGTACGCCACAGTCTGGTTTGCTTGAAACTTTATTACTGGTATGTACAGTTGTCTTTTAGAGCTTGTAGGGTATTTACTCACACCTTACAGCCTGAACCTACAATGGATATGACACTGCTGGATATGATAAAGTAACTTGGGCACATTAGCCACATTTTTTTCCTTACTGTGAGGGTTACAAAACATTACTTTGAATACAGTACTAACAAGTTATCACAGACTATGCTGTATCTCTCTGATGCATTAACTTAAATTTAGTCACAATTATATAACTTTTGTACTAGAAATCTGTAAAAACTACATTATTAGAAAAGTCAAAGAAAAATTGCTCCAAAAGAAAAAGCTCAGTGCCCTTCAAAGGGAACAAGGTACCATATTTACCCACCAATAGGTGTGAATACCATGCACTTGGACAATTCAACCATCACTCAGCTTCACTGTGGTTACAATTCACTACACCAGAGACAAAGTCAAATAAATAACCCTTCTCTGAGGATGCAACTCACAAAATGCTGTTTTGGATTAGGTCAATCTATTCAACAATTCTGCTCCACATCACGAACTCAAATAAGCCCAAGTTCCTTATCAAGGTTCACTAGATGGAATTCATTGTTTCAGCTAGAGACACATCCTTTTAAAATGCAGAATGACTGACAGCTGAGCTAAAAACAGCCTCCTTCCCCATCCTGCCCTGTGACACCTCAATGGCCCCTGAGAGCCCTGAGCAGGCCTCCTGAGCAGAATGGCATTTACTATGACAATGGGGCACTACAGGAGCCCCTTCATGCTTTATGGACCAGTCCCTTGCTATCACATGGAACTGCAGTAGCCAATCCTGCCTAAATTCAGTAGAGTGACCGGTTAACTTGTTCCCCTTCTCTATTTCTCCAGAAAGATTGGACCACAGTTTCAAAATTATATTACTAATACAGTCCAATTATAACAAAATTAATTGCCTAAAGTTATTCTGTTTGCTTAGAATTTCAGAGTCAACTTCAGCTTCAAGCTGAAAAATGACCCCAATAACATATCCACAAGTAAATGTATATGCAAATGAAATTATGAAAAATGTCAATGTAAAATTTATTTCAAATTAAAACAAAAAAATAGGTTGGAAAAAGAGTGTAAGAAAATTTATAGAGATAAAGAGTAATCTTTACAGGTTTGTGAAGAACACTTAACACCTGGTAAAATGCCAAGAAAATAAATATAATAGTTTCTTAATAAAAGTTAATGTAAGTATAAGATATCAGTCTTATAGACACACCATCAGTCGTTGCAAGCTGAAATGCAAGATCCAAGCCTCCTCTGATTCTGAAGAGTATATCCATAGCTTCTAGAATTACCTAAGGAGAAAAAAGAAGCAACGAAAATGAACAGCCATTTCAACATGCCTTCTCTCAAGCCACAACTGACTGCTGTTGTACCAGAGTGTGCAAGCACAGCAGCAATTACTGCAGCTGCTCAGGTTACACAAGGCCAGTGAATAAACAGGGAAGTGTGTGGTGCAGCAGTGTGCAGTTGCTGCAACCAGCACCTCAATTGCACCTTGGAACACATTTCCTATCTCTATAAAAAAAGCCATAATCTACACTTCTATCATATAGAAATACTTTAGATAAAATGTCATTGTGTCTCATTGTTTCAATCCAAATGTCATGTTTCCCATAATACACATTCACATACACATACACACACACACACACACACACATATATATATATATATATATATATATTCTTCCAGCTCAAGTAAAGCAAGGACAAAATTGAGCAGAAAGGTAATTAGCCACATCTACAAGTATGCATTCCTTAGTTAGGAAATCAGTTTCAGGGAAATAAGAAAAAAACAAAGAGGGGGGGAGTATGTGTGTGTCACACACAACCTCTAGAACTAAGGCTGAGTTTCACATTTGACAGGAGAGCAGCTTATGACACCACAGAGAGCAGCCAGCTGTTTCTTCCCCCTTCCCAAGTGCCTGCTCTGTCCCCTCCTAACTGCTCACTGTAGATATTTTAACATGAACTTCACCACACAGCTTAAGCAGATGGAAAGACACCCTTCTATTTAGAGAGGACTTTTTCAGATAGATCAATCCCCAATCAAGTTCAATGTACCAGACAAAAACAGCTGTGGCAGTACAGAGAGGAACAAAAGGTGACAGATGAGTGTGGGCACTGCTCACTGCAAAAGTCCACAGAAAGAGTGCTTAAACTGCTCAGAAAAACCCTACCAAGCACCTGTAAACATAACTATACTAGGACCCTCTGGAAGGACTTACTGCACAACTGTTTTCTCACAAGGTATGAGACACTTCCATGTGCAATGCCATTCCTACTCATGAAATAAAAAACCCACAACATAGGACTAATTTTCTTTCCATTAAAAGCATTCTAAAGAGAAATATGCAAGATATGCATGACTGTTAAAATATAATAATCTACTACAGTTTATCTGCTGGTGAAGGATTTTCATGTTTCAGTGATTCTGGAGTGCCAGAAACAGTTTGGCTCCTGAAGCATAATCCTGAATTATTTTAGAAAACACAGTTATCTGCATTAACAGGGTCTTGGGGTGTGGGACCAACAAAAGTCCCAGCCAGAACATGAAAAAAATGTTTGTCTGGGTTGATGCAAATGTTTTTATTTGAATTATTGCTATGCAAGAATAATGTTCATGAATAAAAAGATAAGCTCTGCAAAAGCAGCTGCTTTTGATAGTGGCTCATCATGGACATCACAGAATCACAGCATGGGTGAAATTGGAAAGAACCACAGTGCGGCACAGAATCACAGAATCTTCTGCGTTGGAAAGGAACCACAAGGACAAAACTTAAGTGAATGGCCCATAATGGGGATCAAACCATCAACCTTATTGTTAGGGTGATGTGTTCCAATGTCCTTGCTCAAGCAGGGTCATCCTAGAACACATTGCACAGGAGTGTGTCCAGACAGTTGCTGAGTATCTGCACTGAGGGAGACTCCACACTGTCTCTGGACAATCTGTTCCAGGGCTGTCACTGCACAGTAAAGAAGCTCTTTCTCTCTTCAGGTGTAACTTCCTGGGCATCATGTTCTGCCCGAGGCCTCTTGTTCTATTGCTCGGCACAACGGAGAAGAGCCTCGCATCATTCTGATGACCTCTTCCAAAAAATCCGTGCCTAAAGCCAGGCAAGCCGAGTCCCCCAAGGGCGATGGGAATGGCAGGGGCTATAGCGAGGCGTCAGTGCGGGAGGCGCCCCTGCCCCCCGTGTGACACAGCCTGGGCACTGCAGAAAGGGGATCGGGGGGGCTCCGCACCTCTCCCCGAGGCACCCCTGGGGCTGGAGGCCCAAACGCGACAGCCGAGCCCCCAGCGGGGTGCCCGCAGCGGGGACACCAGCCCGCCCCGCCCGGCTCGGCCCGGCCCCGCCGCCAGCTCGGCCCGGGCGGGGGCGCTCCCCTCCGCGCTGAGGACGGACACCCACCGACCCACCTACCTAGTCTCGCACCCATCCGTCCATTCCCCGGGGATGGCGGGAGGGGGCCGGGGCGGGGCGGGGCGGGCACACCGCGTCCTCAGCGCCGCCGCGGGCCCGGCCTCCCGGCGCACGCGCGCTGCCGCCGCCCGGCCCGCGCTACCGGCAGGGCCCGCCTGCCCCGGGCCCGAGCGCTCCCCGTTCGGGGAGCGAGGTTTTCACCGGAGCCACACTTCCCTTCCCTGCGGTGCTGCGGGGAGTGCGTGGGGCTGAGCGTTCTCTCCTTGGGCAGCCATGGCTGCGTTCAGCGCAGCGTGTCTGGGATGAGCGGCCTGCTGCCGAACGGTGCTGTTATTTCCTCGTCATTTCATAAATCCATTGGGAGACGCTCCGCAATCCCGCTGGCCCGGCTGCTGCCTCGCGTTACTGCTCCCTCCAGGCCAGGCTTCCACATCCGCCATCGCACTTCTCAGCCACATCGGCATGCTGAGGTCCAAAAGTCGTCCCCATGAATCCCTTGATAAATGCTCTGTGCGTTGAGAATTTAATTCCAGGGTTTTTTTTATTTATGATAAATTATTTCTGTCCTCCTCGCAAATAATGCTAACTGGCTTCCAACAGTGAACCCTTAAACCGGTTTCCCAGGGTCAGCTTTTGGTCATCTGAGGTCGTTTTTTTCTTGTCACCTGCCCTTTGGTTCCTTACCCAATGTCAAGATCTCGAAGAACAGCACTGAGGTTGCCTGATGAAGTGATGATGTGTTTTACACAGTGTGAACCAACGCGTGTTGCAAAAGCCCTCCCCCAAAATAACTAAAAAATTCTGAGCTTTTTAAAACTTAGTCATACTGTCTGTTCCACAGGCTAAGCACAAGTAAAATATGGCTCACCCTTCCATTGTACACAGTGTTCCAGCAGGTTGCTTTTCATAATAAAATGTATAAAATCTATTTAATTGGTGCTATGCTGCTGCAGTGCTGTGCTGCCACAACTTTTCTATTCTGCATCCACATGCCAGAGAAGTCTAATGTGTGATAGCCATCTCTTAGAGCTTTCTGTTGGAAATTATGGTTTCACCCCTGGCAGCCGCCAAGCCCCATCTAGCCACTCGCTCAGTCCTCCACCCAGCAGGACTGGGGAGAGAATCTGTGTATATACAGATATACAGGGGGTAAAAACCAGAAAACTCATGGGGTTGAGATAATGACAGTTCAACAGGGAAAGCAAAAGCCACACACACAAACAAAGCGAAACAAGGAATGAATTCACTGCTGCCCATGGGCAGGCAGGTGTTCAGCCATCCCCAGGAGAGCAGGGCCCCATCACATGTAACAGTGACTTGGGAGGACAAAGCCATCACTCGAAACATCCCCCCTGCACATACTGAGCAATTGGGGTCACCTGTCCTGGCTGTGTCTGCTGCAGTCCCCCATACAGCCCCAGTCTGCTCTGCAGTGTGGCAGTACCAAAAGCAGAAAAGACCTTGGCTCTGTACATATTGTTCATCTATTAGTTTTGGGTCTTTTTTTTTGAGACATCTGGCAGTATCCCACACAAGTTCTAACACTCAGAATCTGACCTTCATTTTTTATTTGGAGCTCTTAAGCAAGAACACAATCATGACCAAACAGTTCCAGTTGAAATCACAGTAATACTTTTAAGTTGTCAGAAGAATGGGACCACATTATCTTAGGTGCTATTTAAAATCCCCATTGTCCCTTTTCTTGTGTAAGTTCATAAATCTAAGAAAACTTGCAAATTTGCTTACACTGGTTTTATTTATCCTGTATATTTTCACCATATGTAGTGAAAAATGGCAGCCAGGGACATTTTTGGTCTAGGGCAAGAAAAAGATTTGAAGAAATAATTAAGCTGCCTGCAGCTGAGACAAATTCAGAGTCAAAGCTAAGCATTCAGGGCAGAAAATAAAAGCAGAGAAAAGGTGGCATAATTTCCACTGAGAATTAAAAAATGGGGAAAAAAAAGAGGAAAAGGATGAAACAGATGGGAATAAATATCTGTGAAAGTATAAGAAATAAAACCTGGATCTTGTATAAGGAATATATAAGACTTCATTAGTTGATTAGTCTCCTTTTTCTTAAAATCTAAATGGATAATATTCCATTCCACAGAGCATCTTGATACAGTTTACAGTTTTTTTTTTAAGATGCTAAATTTACACCATTCCCTTTAGACTAAACTTTAATTTCACTTTCAAATGGGTTTATGATGCATAAATATCTGTTCAGTGACTCCAGATAACTAATACAGTAACACCCCTTAATCTGTCACTTTCCAGCTCTTCAGTTTGGAGCTCTGTCATCAGTCATTTAATACTGTGCTCTGCTAACCACTGTTTTCCTTTTGTTGTGTTCTTTACTCTTGACTTACTTGATGGACATTGATTCATCTGAGGAAGATGATGAGAGCAAGGAAAATGTAACTATTTCAAAAAATGCTTACACACTTTTTACTGTGCTGGGTGGTTGGCCTCAGAGATGAAGCACCTGAGATCTTTCAGAAGGGAAATCTATTCAGAAAAGTTAACTTCTAGAAGGTCAGGCTTGTCAGGCTGACAGTACTGGTGATCCCATGGCTCCCATGGGGAGCTCCAGGCTCCCTATCCTTCCACTATGAATGCTTTTCCTTTTTGTAACATGTAGGTTACATGTACTTCCTAAGCTACTGCACATTTTCCTTCTCTGCTATATAAATTATTACAGGGAAAATTGCTTTATTTTTGATTAAACTGCTTACAGCTGCACCTCTTAGGAATGTAGCCTCAGCAGACTGGGGTTTAGCTCTACTTAGAGATTACAGAACTAATCAGATCCCTTAATGTGTTTTAACTAAAATTTGCCACTCTTGCAGTATTGGTGGATATAATGTTTGAGGAAAAGCCAATGCTGTATTCAATCCTATATGTTAGAAAGCTTATTGTCAATAATGCCCAAGCTCTGCTGTCTGTAACAATCCTTACACCACTACTGGACGTGGAGTTTACCACTGTAAACTGCAAGTGACATAGGAATTTCCTTATTTTTTGCCACAATGCAGCTCATATTAGTGTTATGTTTTTACTTTTTCTGCCATGTTTTTAAGATCCTTTCCTCAAAATCCAGACTAATGAAAGAACATTTAAAAGTAAGAATTCCTCAAAATAATGACTGAAATTTACCTTAACATTTCCTTTGGAAATTTAAGGAATATTTGAGGTTTTTATATGTATGTATATATATGTATATGTATATACACAGATGCATATGCACAGATGCATATATACACATAAAAAAGTGATGCAGTTTGCTATTCAGTATTATTACTTGCTTCTGCATAAAACCAATTTTCATTAACTCAGTTATATTGTAAATTGGCACTTGGAGAAGGTCTTTTTTTGGTCAGGTGGCATGAAAGGAGGCATATTTGATTCTTACTCAAGGCATTCTGACCCGTGTGTAATTAAAGTATAATTTAAAAATTGAAGGACGTCATAAATAATAAAGAATGACTGATTTTCTGTCATCATCCTGGACGAAAGAGCAGACCCGCTATGAGCATAATGACAACTTTAAATGTGATAAAGTAAGCTGCTCTGAGTTCTTGTTTTGTATATGCTGTCTATCAAAAGTGATTAGCACAGTTGTTCACTACTACCTGAAATAATTGGATAAATGAAGAAATTAATTATTTTTAAAAGGGAAAGAAATGTATGTAATGCCACAAGACTTGGCTTTCAAAATTTATTCCTACTCTCATCTGAAATTCAAATGATAAGGCTATATGGGTCACAGAGACCTTCAAGATCATGCTATACTGATGGCATGGAAAAATTATTATATTTTATTCTTTTCTGACTTGATAAATGTAAAAAGACCAGGAATGTTCCTTCTTAAAAATGCTTTCCCCCTATGCTTATGGAATAAAACTGGCTCCCTCTGCTGGGAGACACAACATTCGTTAATTTTAACCTCTGAAGCTTTTGGTCAATGGCACTCAAAATGAACTCCGAACTACAAACAGTGCAATGCTGGAAGACGTGTTGTACACAGTGCATATATATAGGCAGATATGCACATACTTTTTTTTTTTCTTTTTTATTCTTCTAAGCTGTTCAACCTGAGGAATGACATGACTGCTCCTTTCTCCTGCTCCGGATTGTCTGAGCCTGCTGCCGTTCCTGGCACGGGACAGGACCATCGACAGGAGCATTAGTGCTGGGAAAGGTCCCTGCGGGAGCAGTCGGGGAAGAGGCGAAGCAAACCCGGCAAAACACCAACCTGGGGGGGACTTGGGCACCCCCGCGCCGCCCAGGGGCAGGCGGAACAGCCTTTATTCCAGCCCAGGCTCTCCCCCGCTCCTTTTCCTCCCCGCCGGGGCCAGCCGTGGCCCGCCAGCCCCGGAGCCGCCCGCAGGGTGGCGGGGATGGGCAGGGAAGGGAGGGCAGGGAAGGGAAGGGAGGGCAGGGAAGGGAGGGCAGGGAAGGGAAGGGAGGGCAGGGAAGGGAAGGGAGGGCAGGGAAGGGAAGGGTGGGCGCGGGAGGCCCGGCCGCCCTCAGCGGTGGCGGCGGTCTCTTCGTGCGGCCCGCTTGGCCGCTATTGCATAAAAGCTACAGATCTGGCAGGATTTGTTGGCGAAAGAGCAAGTTCAAGCGCAACCTTTAAATTTAACGTTCAAATTAGAAAATCTGTAATCTGATGACTTAGACTCTGCAGAGCGTTTGCTGGACAAGGACTTCTCTGGCTACGAAGGCAGGCACAGGGAAGAAGTCTCTCAAGGGAACGCTGGTGGGACAGTCCCAGGCTTTTGGAATACAATTGCCTGACTAGTTCAGTGGAGGGAGAGGTTGAAGAAATTTGGGCTTTTTAATATTCAGTCGTGGGACTTGTCATTCAGTGCTGATGCTGGAGGTTTACACGTGTTTATAGCATTGGAGGATTGTAGTTCTTCAGCCTGACAGAGACATTGATAGTTGTCCATTTGAGCATCATTTTGGGGGGCAGTTGCAGTTATGTAGGTAGTCCAGGTGGGGTCATGACTCTCATTCCTTAAGAATGGTAATGCTCAAGGTTTTCAGGGTCTCTGAAGAGTTCTAATGTGTTTTTGCAGAGGTACAAAGTTAGTGAAACCACTTTACACCTGTTGAGGGACAGCTGAAGAGTTTAGTGTCTGGAATTAGGCCAGCAGTATTATATAACACCAACAAACATAAATCTTATATTTAGCTATTTACCAACTGAGAAATAATTTATTTTTATTTTTAATTTTTGTGGCATCATAAGGAGAAAAAAATTTTGGTTTATATATGCAATCCATAATTATTACAGCATAAAATCTGTTGCTGAAATCTGTCCCTTGCATAGAGTTTTGTAGAATTTTATGGATCCTATTCTAAGATTAGTGACAAAGTTGTCTCCAGACTTGTTCAGTGCTCTTCTGTTCACTAGAATTAGAACCTTTTACTGGGAATTGCTGATAGAGAAATTTGCCCTTAAAGTTTCAGGAATGGCTTTTAACAATTATTGGTCTTGATTTTTGAGTAAGGGATTTCAGCTTGTCCTTAAGCTATGCTAGCAAATCAAGTAGGATTTTTTTTTGTTGTTCTTACATTGGGCTGTTTTGTCAAAAGTAACATACAAAATGTTTGTTAAGTTGTAAACAACCTTACTGTACCATGAAAGGTCAGGGGGACAGCAGAAAGCATTTTTTCCAAGGAATGCAAGAGCAAGAAGGATTAACCAGTGATGCAAGAATAGTCTTATAATTTGAATTGAATAAATGTTAAATTAATTTAACAGTTCCTGATACAAGCCCTCAAAATTGTGGAAACTTCTCAGAATATTGTATCTTCTTTGTCAATGAGGATGCAAACATTGAGAACAGCAAGTTCTGCCACTATACATGGTATGAATTGATATACACATCAAGTTAGCATTACCAGGGTGATGTGTGAATCCCAGCCAGGGAGAGAGTTAATCCTGTGGTGTACTATCAGTTTACAGATCAAGTAAAGGTTCTAAATAATGAAATTATAGATCTACCCTGGAAGAGAACATTTACTTGGAAATTTCTTCATGATACTTTCCTGGCTGTTTGTGCTATCGTGGGGTTTGTGTGCAGTGGAGACTGTTTTTAGCTTATCTGTGTTGTGATCTTCTGGATTCCTGAAAAGCCAGTAAGACAAGGAGGGATGACAAGAAAAGCCTTCTGGAGTTGTCAGATCCTATTTGCTGTAAATAAACAAGATGAGCTCTTTGAAAATACCACAGCTTCCTAAATAAAGTGTTTAGTCCCAAATTTGAGACAAACAGGGAATGGGTATGGGGGTCTTGACCTGAAAACATATTGGAAGTCTTGGCTTGAAAACAACAGAATCATTGCAAAATTCAGATGTACATCTTTATCTGAAACAAGACCAGTACATTGTTCTGTTTAGAAATAAATGACATTGTGCACTTCATTTTCTATAAACACATCCAGATATTGACCCATGAGACACCGTTGGTATTTCTTCAACAAGAAAATAAATGAAAAAGAATGAATATTCTTTTTTGTTTTCTTATGAAATACAGGAAAATTGTCCAGTGCAGAAAGACACTCCAGGAAGTTAAACACTGCACAAAATCACAGAAAAAAACAATGGGACTCTTAGTTAATAGTCTGAAAATGAAGAATTTGTTTAGCCAGTTTTAGTTTTTTTTCTGTTTTAGCAGCCAGTGATGATTTATGTAGCTGTTTTTCCTTCTCTCATGAGCTCTTTCCCATAATACCATAGTTTTCTGTTGTTAACATTAGGACTCATCCAATTTGCAGCTCCATTACAACATGCTTCTTATTGTAAACCACCCAAAAATATTTACAGGAGATGTGGAGGGAAAAGAAACTGAAAACCAAGAACAAGAGTAGATGAAAAGCAGTAGAGCAACACTGTGCATCAAGAAATTGCCAGAAATTTAGCAGTAAGTGAACAAAATTCAAGAAGTATTGACAAATAAAATGAGGAAAAGCATAGTAAGGATTCTGAAATACATGATTTGTTTAGTGGCATGCAGTTATCTGAGTAAAGACAGGGTAGTTAGTGATGAGATTGTATTACTAATTTTGAGGAATAATATCGTGCTTGGGGAATAACCCCAACCCCCTAAAAGCCCATTTCCAAAGGGTATCAAAGTTATATAGCAGATTTAAGGTGTAAAGAATTTTTGAAATATTTTCAGGCTGTTGAGCAAGCTTGGAAGAGATTATACACACTGTAATTCAACCTCAGATTTTAATGGTGAATTGAGAGTAAAAAATGGAGGAAAAGTTGAGAAGAATAAACCTAAAGTTCACTTCAAAGATGCTCTTCTGGAATTTGCTAGACTTCATAAATTAAGTTTATCAGTAATTTATTAAAAAAAAAGGAAGAAAAAAAAATCTCCTGGAATATGCAAGGGCAAATCAAAGTTAAAATTATAGGGGAAATATGATAAAATGCCTGTAAGGATGAGGTAGGCATGGACTAAAGAGAAGTAAAGAAAAAATTGTAGTGACCAGTTAGTATGGACAAGAGCAAAAAACACCATAACAAGGCCAGCTAACAGGGACAGTAAAATCTGTGAAGAGATGATGTCCAGCACCTTGTGTGATGAAGAGTATTTTGAGAGTAACTTCCAAGGACTCCCATTTGCTTTTGTCTCTTCTGATGTGGGGCATGCAGGCTCTTCAGAGCTCTGGCCAGCTCTGGCTACCAAGGCAGGAATAGGGAAGAAATCTCTCTGCAGAGCCCTGGTGGCCCAGTCCCAGGCTTTGTGTACAAGTGGTGGAGATCCCCTGTGTGCCCCAGAAGATGGTTTTGACATCAGTTTCTGAATGGGACCATGTCGATGTTATTGTGCTCATGTGGGAACCAGAGTGGCCCACTCATCTCATTCCCCACTGCTTGCCTTAGGAGCTGTGGGCAGCTGACTGGATCACTTTTAAGCTGGAATTGCTGCAGCATTTTAGTATGAAACCTAACATTAAAGGTTTTGGTGAAAAAAAAAGTTATGGAAAGAAAGTTAATGATTCCTCATTTACTTAGGAGAAAATAATTTCTGTTTTCTGGATAACTGAATTGGATGTGAAGGTAAAACCTGATCTTGAAAAGATCACAAGTAAATAACCTTTTTTTTCTTTTTTCTTTTTAGAAGAAAAGGCCTCAGGAAGAATTTATGAACTGTAAAACAAATTTCAGAAAAGAAGAAAGATCAGTTTCAAAATGTCTTTTTTTGGGGGGGTAAGTTTATGAGTTAAGGCTTTATCTTACGTTTTGAAAGGTAATAATTTTAAGGTGGAAGAGACTTTCTCTGAAGATGAAGGTAAATTGTTTTTTTCTCAAAGATAAGAGAATTGTCTCCTTCCTTCCTTCCTTCCTTCCTTCCTTCCTTCCTTCCTTCCTTCCTTCCTTCCTTCCTTCCTTCCTTCCTTCCTTCCTTCCTTCCTTCCTTCCTTCCTTCCTTCCTTCCTTCCTTCCTTCCTTCCTTCCTTCCTTCCTTCCTTCCTTCCTTCCTTCCTTCCTTCCTTCCTTCCTTCCTTCCTTCCTTCCTTCCTTCCTTCCTTCCTTCCTTCCTTCCTTCCTTCCTTCCTTCCTTCCTTCCTTCCTTCCTTCCTTCCTTCCTTCCTTCCTTCCTTCCTTCCTTCCTTCCTTCCTTCCTTCCTTCCTTCCTTCCTTCCTTCCTTCCTTCCTTCCTTCCTTCCTTCCTTCCTTCCTTCCTTCCTTCCTTCCTTCCTTCCTTCCTTCCTTCCTTCCTTCCTTCCTTCCTTCCTTCCTTCCTTCCTTCCTTCCTTCCTTCCTTCCTTCCTTCCTTCCCTTTTTCTTTTTATTAGACGCTATTGTTAATAAAATCAAAACTGGTATATTCTTAAAAAGTGCTCAATACATTCTGAACCCTTAAAGTACTGATTTATTTTGCAAAATGCTTCAGCTTCGCCTAATGTAAAGCTTTAGGAAAATGTCTGGCATTGCTCTCTCAACATGAAGGTTCAAGAAGTGCCAAGGATGACTCCTATTTTCCTTAATTGGTGTTTGACATTGACTATTCCCTAAAGAAAGCTTTCCCAGAAAAAAACTCAGCAAGAGTTACTTGCTGATTGGTTTTAATAAAAGAAGGAAAAAAGAAAGAATAGAAGAGAGACATATTCAGAAGCAGCCCATTGTTCTCATAACTTACAGTATCAGATGGCAGTCTGCCTTGAGAGTGCATGACTCAGGTCTTTATAGCCTCATGAATCTTAAAGAAATACAGGCTAAATATGAACAGCTAGGGAACTTTGTCTACATCCCTCATTATGATAGAAATGTTAGAATCAGCTACAGGCACAGCTGCCACTTGTTGATTATTGTGAGGTGATCAGTAGACATGTTCCACCAACCTTTGAACGGGTGCAAGCTTGACAGGTTTATTGAAACATGATAGGAGTGAATGCACAAGTGTGTGAGGCATTGGGATCTGACCGGGTGATCACAGAGACAAAATCTGTTAAATACTTGGAGATGTCAGTTTGATTCTCTAGCTTGAGAGGCAGTGTATGAGTCAGAGCTCGTGGTGTAAATTGACCTCTCCAGCAATGTCTGAAGTATCAAGGGCCGAGTAATTTAAGGGATACATTCAAAACAGCATTCTGGCATCACCACTATTGGCAAACTTGCCCACTTTCAAATAGGAATCTGTATGAGTGTAAATATTCATACTGTTCTGCTCTACTAATTGTTTTGTACCATGTATCCAGCATGCTCTGTTATTGGTAAATTAAGTATAAAATTAGACACAATGTTTTTGCTTGACATTGAAATTTTGGGAAAAAAGAGATTGTCCTACTTTTCTGTATTATGTCTTGTTGTTGAGAACATGAATTTTGTTGAGAACATGAATTTGAGCCATTTCAGCATTTAGGAGGAGGC
Organism: Ammospiza nelsoni; assembly: GCF_027579445.1. Classification (NCBI taxonomy): domain Eukaryota; kingdom Metazoa; phylum Chordata; class Aves; order Passeriformes; family Passerellidae; genus Ammospiza; species Ammospiza nelsoni. The sequence continues at coordinate 32,236,766 of NC_080636.1, read as the reverse complement.
TTTGTTTCCAGGAGATTTAATTGCCATGAAAAGCCTTTTGGCAAACAGCGGTGAGATCTAGTGCAACATTGTGTTCTGAATGCCTCAAAGGTTTTGCTTTTTGTTCCTTACATGCCGCAGTAGACCCATGATTGTTTTGACAGCTTGTTATTTGCCCAGATGTTACCAGTGTAAGCACATTTTACTCAGTCCTTACTGAGCCTAGAGCAGCCTAGAGCAGGACAATAACTGCTGCAATTTTTGCTAACAGACATCAAAAGCCCCATCTGTTTTTAGGCATATTTTTCAAAGAAAAATATCATGGAGGTGACTAAAACCTCATCCTTAATATGGGAACTTACCTCGTTGGCATTTCTGTGGACATGTAAGGAAAAACAGCACTGTGTGTCAGTGTGTATTTCTGAAACATTACACTTTCATACTTTGTCAAGGGTGAGAGTAGCTCTGGATTCAGAAAGGCCAGTTGTTAATAAGCAGAGAAGAGGAAGTATGTAGGGAAGGCCATTACCAGAGCTGGGTGGTGCATGTGCTCATAAAGAAGAATTTCATAACAGGCCAGAATGGAAACAGTTGGATGAACGATGAGTCAGAGAAGTAACAAGCACATGTTTTTAGAATTATGCTCCAGTATTAGGATTAATGAATCTTCTGAAGTTCCTGAGATTGTGTAACCATACATTAATTTATACCCAAGCAGAAGTTTAAAGAACTAGTCCTGTTAATACAATGCAGGATCCTTAACTGGCTTCTCTTTTTTCCAATTCATTTTTTACTTAGGGAAGACAGAAATTGTTATGAGCCAGCCACTAATTGGATCAGCTGATAAAAGATCTTGCTGGTGTTTGGTGTATGACTAGTTTTCACACTCTATATGTTCTTTCTTTGTGCTGAGTGATTACTGTGTATTTCTCTCACTTTACAATTCTTAAAGCTTCTTTATTTCAACTTCAGTCCACTAACCTTGTGTGAAAAAATGTTTATAAGTCATCATGCCATTTTTGCTTCTGTACTGTAACTACCTTGTCTGCTTAGTCTGAATTTTAAACTGTAGGCTACCAATTATTTTTAATTCTCAATACAGTGGCTGATAGAGTTGGACCATTTCTGCTTCTGAGTAATCTTGGAATATATGCTTTCCTTGTAGGATGAGGTAAGGTAATCAGTGGAATAATTGAATTTTGAAACAAGTAGTGTTTTCCTGTGTCCTGCTTGTGTGTAGTTTTGAACTGGCTTGCTGAAAGAGGTGCAAGAGATCTGGAGCAGTGAACAGAAGCTCTCTGTAAACATGACCATGATTTGGAATATAGGGACACTCTTGCAGTGAAATTAAAATGAAATTGAGGGAATTTGCAACAGTAGAACAACAGAAAGGAATGAAATACTTGGAAAATAATAGAAAGCCAGAATAAAAGTGTCTTAGTTAAGTGTCTCATATTTGGCAGTTTTATTCCACTCTCAACTTTCTTAAATGTGCAAGATATGGAAGTAAAAATGTGAGAAGTCCAAATTGCACAAAGTAAAGAAGTGGTGAGAATTATTTGTGACACTGCTAATTATAATAGAGAAATTTCATTCAGAAACATGGTTATTAAATAGCATTAGTTTCTTAATAAAGCATTGAATGACTTCTACACAAGCGGGATAGTCAATATATGAAAAGGATATTTTGTCTGTAAGTAGAGTGAAAGACTGATTGTCATTTGTTCAGTCATAGATTCTCTTTGAGATTTACTCTCCCTCACAGAAAAGTACCTATTCCTATGCTTCCTGTGCACAGCCTGTGAGCACCTCATAATTACCCTGCAAAGCTGGTGCTGGGAAATTCAGATTCCTTTCTCATTGCAAATGAACTGGATATTTCTGTGCTTTGTGCCAGGACTGTAAAGTGTTGCTACTGACATCCTACAGGTTTTGCATAAAATCTGAACATTGTTCTTTGTTGTAATACAGAAACTTGGTTCTGGCCTAAATGTGTGGAGACAATTGGCTGCATTGTCATTGAACATATTATTCCAGTCATATCTCCTTGGATATCTGGTCTAATTAATATTTAACTTTTTATAAGCTCCTGTTTTTACAGGATAATTAAAATTTTCTCAAATCAACAATATACTATTTTTAAAAATAATTATACAGAGAATGAGTCCTCTATATAAATCTGTGTTTGAACAGTAACATGAAAAGAAAAATTGTAAAAACCTTGCAAGAGAATTTTCCTCTCAGAATCCTGTTGGTATTTGGGGAATATTTTGTTTTCTGAGTAAAAGTAATAATCTTTAACTATTCTACAGCTTCTGTGTTTTGTGATTTGTCACTCTAACACAGCTGTAATTTTGTCTACCCTGCATAAACCAGTATTTCCTTGAAGGTTCATTTTGGACAACTGTCCCCTAGTGTGCCAAAGAGAGTGGTTTTTTTCAAAGTAATATAATATAATATACAATCTTTCAAGACTCTTCCTAAAAGCTTTATTGATCTTTGGATCTTACTCTGGTATGCAGAGAGGGAGGATTAGGTAGAGTGCATGTAACTACAAACACTCACTGAGAACTCTAACCAAACATGCTTTACCATATATAGAAACAAAATCCTTAGTGAATTCATTGTGTAGATAACATTTTTTATTCAGCATATGCTGTGGAGGCAAAGATTTTAGTTGATGGTGCTGACCATAAACTGAAGACTTGCAGTTGATTTCAAAACTTCATGCACTTACAAAAAGATAAAAATAATCTGCCGGTGGAGATTTCTCATTAACAGTTTCAAAGAAGCTATCTGAATAGCTTGCTTGGATGACAAGAGCAGAAAAGAGAAACAGAAATGGATAAATCTGCAGAGTATGCTTGCCTTCAGAGAGAAAATTTGCTGGATACATGCCAGCAAACATTTTATTTCCCACCATTTCATTTATAAATTTATGAACCCACTAGGAAAATAATGGTCTTATCCTAGTGAAAAAGACCCCTAAAATGGGAGTTTAAATCAAGTACATGTCTTTTACAAGCAAGTCAGATTTTTACACAGCTGCAGAGTTATTCTCCTTGATATGGTTTATAGGAATTTGAACCAGAAGTCTTGAGCAAACAGGTCTGAGCTTTGATACATCTGAAATCAGGTCCAATTTTTGAGACTGGATAAGCAGTCAGTGATTTAATTTCTGTTAAGAAGCCTTTTCTCTATGAAACTTGCAAGCAATTCTTGAAGCTAGGTGTGTTTTAAAAGGCAGTGAGATGCAGTAGGAGCAGATCAGTTGGTATTGAGGCATCTGCCTTAACACGTGTCAGGCATAGTCTATTCAGCTCTAGTTTGATTCTATGGACCGAGTTCCCTTTAGTGGTTGGTGTGCATTAGCAGTGCTCCCAGATCACAACTTCTGGTTGAGTTTCATCCTGAAGGAAACCACTTTGTGCACTCTGAAGTTGTGTGATGTGAACCAAAATGCAGTCAGTGGGAACAGTGGGGGGTTTGCATTCAATAGCCCACTTCTGATCTGAACAGAAGTGTAAGTCTAATTTTTTAGGTGATGAAAGGTAGTTGAAAAAATGAAGGAAGCAATTTAGTTGATTAAAAAACCAGTCTCTTTTAGCTACTTTAGAGTGCTTTCTAAGATTTCAGATTTTTTGGCAAAACTGCATTACTTCAAAGAGCAAAAGCATCTGTCTTGGAAGAATTGATTCAAAAGTAGCATATAAATTAACCTATGCATTTTCAGAAGTAATTCTTGGCTTCCTCATTTGGAATACTGCAGTTTCTTATAAGTTTTTAAAATCTCCCAGAACAGCCCTGATGTTTATGTAGCAGTAGCATAGCTAGGGAAAGCTTTTCACATTTGTTGATCAACATCTGAATAGTTGAGATGAAAAGCATGTGAGGTCACATTTCCTACCTTTTTCTCCAGCTGAAAATAAATGCCCTGCCTGCCTTTGGCTTGTAATATATGAAAGAGTCCAGGCACAGCTGAAAGGTACAGTGGCATTAAGCTACAATCAGGATTGACTGGCTACACTGTTATGAACCAGAAGATAAAGTGGGTAGACCTTTAGGTGGCCACCTTGTGTGCCAGGAACCAATGACACCCCACTGAGATAAAGAATTCGACCTTGAGGATGCAATAGAGAGAATTGGTGTTATCTTGCTCTCACATTTAAAACTATATTCAGTTCTCCCTGACTGAAGTGACTGGGGTGAGATTTCCTATTTTTCTCCTCTGTCAGGATCAGAGATTTCAGAATCTTCATTAACTGAAATAAAGGTTGACTTGATGTTATAGTGTTGTACGGGTTTTCACCTAGGTCAGTACTTGCAATTAGATAGGCTTACCTTCTGATTCTATCAAAGCCACATCCAACTTCAAACCTCCCAAAACAGCACTACATGGTGATGCAATAGCACTGAACTTACCTTAGAGTTTCAGCATCAGGACATGTTCTATGACTTCTTGTGTCTGTATTTCCATGAGTTTCCTCACATTTACAATTGGTGTGTTTGGAGTGTTAAAGAGAGAAGTTTTGAGTCTTTAGTTTGGAAAGCACATGATCTCATTCTGTTTTAGAAGGCCCTGGATGTGTACTCCAATGCCTAATATAAAAATTGTCTTTCATTCTCGCCTGGGATCTGATCAATCCAAAGCACACTGCTCTCTCTGACTGAAATCCAAACCTCTGTTGTTGTCAGGTCACTTGACACTCACACTTCCTCATTTTCCATACCAGATGAAAAGAAACACAGAATATGTATCATATGCAGTAGATTTATTTGTACTTTTAGTTACCCCACAAAGACATAAAAATTAAACAAACATTTGAAATAATGAATGACATTTTAAGTTTGTAAAAATAGACATTATGCACACTTCTATTTTCAAAAGGATTTTCAGATTTATGAGCTTTATCAATGAAAAAATATTAATACTACACATTTCCTCCATGATACCTGAGGAGCATAATTATATTTTGTGCCCAAAAATAATTCAGGAACTAACCTTGAAAAGGGTCCAACACTTTTTTTTTAATCTCTGCTTTTGATATGGAAATGTAAGTAATAAATGCAGTAATAAATGCACACACATTTTAAAAATTTGAGTTCTGAAAAAATACTTTAAGACATTCTGAAAAGTCTTTGAATATGTGGACATTGTATTTAAGTCTTTGGGACCTGTGAATTTTTAAAACAAATTTACAGTATGTATAATTTATTTTGATTCCACATTCTACTTGTATTAGGCTTACATTATAGAATGGGTAAGTTACATAAGATTGTTTGTCTCTGGGTTGTTAAATTTTGCTAGTCTTGTGGACTTGATATAAATTTTGTAGATTTTTCTACTTTAGAGCATGTTCAAAATACCCCAATAAAGAATTTATGACATGGTTTGAAGTTTTCTAAAAGTGCTAAGTATGGTTTTCCCATTATGTGTGTTTATGTGGCTGGCACCTACCAGAAAACAATGAAGTCCTTGACAAGTTTCAGAAATTGATTACAAACCCATATTCCTTCAGCTTTTTGTTTTTTTATTCCTTAAGACTTCACCAGGCTTTTTAATAAAAGACCTTGCCTTTGCATATTGTAATTAACATTTTATTTTAAAGTTGTCCAAGCTTTAATTTACCAGCAATAAAGATATTGTGATGATATTTCCCCATTGTTTCTAGTATGGAAATTGAAATGTGGAGATACAAACATCCCCTATCATTTTCTGCAGAAAAGTTTTAAAATTTGTTTTCATTCTCAATTCACAATGAATTCACAATTCCTATTAGAGTATGAGGTTCTTTTTCCAAAAAACAACTTATGTGTGTGCATGCCTTAGAACAATTTTCTGCAAAGTGATGTGAAAGTTGATATAATTTCAAAATCATTAAGACAACATAGAACTTTTGCTTTGCTTCATACTAACCAGTCTTTATTATACTAACCATTTATTGTGTGACTTGACATTTATTTTTTATCACATTGCTGCATCAGAAAATTAAGGCACTATAACCCCAAATTCAGAGCAAAGTAAGCAAAACATGTTTGGGGCATACATTAATGATAGTTGAATAATAGCAGACATGAACTACTGCTTGTTTTGTACTAAACATATACAATTGATGCTTTTCTAATCTGTCAAGTTTCTACATTTATAGCAGTCCAGCCTGTAAGACTTTGATGGTGTTGGTGTTTGCACAAATACCTAATTTAAGTTAAAAGTAATGCCTTGCTTACAGCACTTATGTATATAATAGATATATGTGTGTACGTAATGCTGTAGCATTGATGTAATACCTCAGCTGATTCACTTTTTGTGTTCTGGAGAGCTTTCTTAGTTTATACTTCCTTGAGTTATATTGACAGTTTCAAAACCAATATTTTAGCAGAATTTTGCTGGTATAATAATCTATTGCTGGCTAACAAGGACTTCTGCCTGTCTCAGAATCCCACAGGGAAAGGTTTAAAAGCTGCTACTTTGGGCTTAGGCAGAAGTCCTGACACTCATACTGCAGTTCTAAGCTGGTAGAGGCTCTGTGTGTGCATGCATACATTTGTGTGTTACCCTAGGACTAGCATTTGGGGTAAACCGTGACTGTTTCGTATCCCTCTGGTGGCCTCATGCGGGCGCGGGCGTGAGCTTCACAGTAGAGCTGGCCCTCCACAAAGAAGTAGCCTTTTTGTTTCAGGTTCAGATCGCAGTCAGAGCACACAAAGCACTCCGGGTGCCGGTATTTATCACGTGCCTTCACCACTGTCCCTCTATTTGGAAACAAGGAAAAGAAAAACCCCAATCAATCAATATGAATTCGAAAAGAGAAAAAAAACTGCAGCAACCCGGACTATTAGAAGTTGTCTCTGCCCATGGCAGGGAGGTTGGAACTAGAGGATCCTCAATGTCCCTCCCAACCCAAACCATTCTGACTCTATGATACATGTTCTAGGTATTTATTTTAAGGCTTTACAGTTGTTCATCTTGTGGTTTTAGAAACTACTATATGATTTAAGGTTGGATGCTGAGTTTGAGTAGGTCACATAAAATGCTGTAGAGTTGATCACATAGTTCATGAGCACTGGAAAATGAAGAGTTTGAAGAAACATGTTGGTTTGGTTACAAGACAGAAAGCACAGCCTAACCTATCAAAAGGGTGACAAAATGACTTTCAAAACCACATTGCTTTTTCTTCATGCGTGTGTTTTTTCAGTTTATCACTGTCTGTGTTCTTTGCTGAAGAACAGTGATGTCAATCAGGTAGAAATCTGATAGTTTTAAAATAGGAGTACAGAGCTTTCTGAATACTCCCACTGGGTTGGGAAAAGGATGCTTTGCCTTAACAAGAAATTTTTGGGAATTCACAACCTGACACAGCACAGCATGGGTAGCTGCTGATTTCATTGTGTAATTGTTAATAGTTGACTTGCAAAAGGTCCTGAGAAATCTCAATTAAAACCTCAGTGGTACTTAGTCAAAACTTATAGAATCTGTATTAAAATTGTTGAAGGTACAGGTTATAATTTGACATTTGGAACAATATATTTTTATATCTCTATTCTCTAGCAGCATTATGGGAGTGCACTTCTGTAGTTTCCAGTGGTGTTTGAGGATGACATGTGCTTGAGCTGGGGATTTCTAAAACGAAAAAGAAACAACTTACAGAATCCCACTCCCACATTTGTCACACTGTGGCACTTTCTGGACACCAGGCATGGCAGTAGGTATCTTTGTTACAGGTGCTTTCACACTTCTTGTTCCCACAGGGCGCCCATCTGAGAAACAAAACAATCCTGTTATGTACAGGATAATATAAAAGCATCTGATGCAGCTGAGTACTTTTCTGCACTTTTCTGTACTTTCTGTGCTGTATGTACTCTTCTAGATGTTTTTACAGGCTTTCACTTACATGAACAAAAAATGCAGTCCCACTAGAAAAGTTTAGTAGGCCAGATTTCACCTCTTAGGAATCAGGAGAAATATTTTGTGAGCTGTAGCCAAAAGCAAGTCCAAAAGAGTTTGCAAATGCAGTGCTCTCTGCTTCATGGACATCACCTAATTCTCTGAGAGTAGGTCTTGGATGTAGCAGAGAGGGAGGAGGATTGGACTTTAACACAGAAACATGACATAATCCAGACGTATTGTCAGAAAGCTTCTTATTTATATAACTAACCGTACAACAATTTGGAAAGATTAGTAACATGATATGAATACAAAATAATAGCAAAATACAAGAAAATGCTAAGTAAAATCCCACAATAATATATATGTAGACAATTGGATGACTTTATTCCTTCTCCAGTAAATAATGATATACAAACATTAAAATTTAAAATATTATAGTTTAGATTAATTTTGGTTCTATTTTACTTTTTATGCTTACTGTAAATATAATAAACTTGCAGCCTTTAATAATTTTCTTTTCAAAACTTCTTCATTTGAAGGAAATATGACTGTAAATTATATTGTCTTCTGCAGTTTTGCTTTAGAATGAAGAGGAAATAAGTTTTAAGGGGTTTCAGGAGTTAGTTTAAGTTCCTCTTTTCCTGGATGTGGAAGAGGGTGTTTTCTTTGTTGGTGTCATGAGTATAAGCATCTTGTCCCAAAAATGCTCACAGATAAAACTTTATTGTTCAGTTGAAGTCAACTTTGGATATTAAAGATCTTAAAATCTGAGAGGAGATTCTGGAAAATGTGATCAGCACCTGCATTACATTCGCAGAGGAAACTGCTTGCTGTAGCAAGGAGGGAAAATGGCAGGAGACTGGTGTGGCAGCTATAAGGTTGGGAATTATTTGGGCTTTCAGGAATTCTTGTATCTCTAATCTTTCTTATTTTCTTCATGGATTCCCCCCTCCCACAAACATTTTGAAAGTATTTGAACAGGTAGAATATGTTGTTATTAACCACCTTCCTCGGAGACTAAATTCTGGAGCACCTTAAAGGAGCCAGACTGGCGCGGCTGACTGGGCTCCTCCTGGTTGGCGTGCAGCATCTTGTACACGTCAGACTGACACACTGAGTTGGGACATGGGTCACTGTGTTAAAGAAGGAAGAGCAGATAAAAACAGTTTATCAAACATGACTCTAAAGCAATGTCTCTACCAGGCATAGAGTATGATTGAAGAAACAAACATAAAGATGTGTTCCTACGACTATTGAGAAACTTTCTTCCCAGGTAGCATTGCTTTATATGGCCTCTTTTTGATCTAAAAAGTAATGAAAAGAATTAAATCAGTACAACTGTTACAAAAATAAATATAGAAACTCATTTACATATTTCCATAATTGCTGTTTTGGCTCTAGTGGCATTTGAGAAGAGGGCATTTAATCTCAAAGTAGTTTCATTCCAGTAATCATCTGCTGTGTTACCAGGTGCTCTCTGCTATGATATCCACAAGTTCCCTTTTTGCAGCAGCTGCTCTCAAGAATGTTGTTAAAATCACAGCTCATGCCTTTACATAAAGTCAGCCAAAACCTAACCAGTCAAATCTTTTGGGAGAACATGACTTCTAAGTTAGCTCGATTACTAGGTAATATGGTGATTATTTGGATTTGACTAAGAGAATTGTTGTTAATTAAACATACAGAGATTACAAAAAGAAGTGAAATAAGTACTGCGAAATAGGAAACACTGTAAGGTGAATACTGAAAAATGCATGTTCTATTTCTTAATTTAATAAAAATAAGACAAGGATTTCTTTTGCAATGGCAGTGTTATAATAAAAATATAAAGCAATTTATTGTCCAAACAGGAGTTCATGGTTGAATCTCAAATGACCTGTGAGAATATTTTCAGAGGCATTTTAAACTCTGCTGAATATTTCAAATTGTTCATGATAAGTGGCATCCTAAGTAGTTGAGAGGAAGAGTAGACATCTATAAGCACTGACAGGAATTAGACTGAATATGTAGCATTTGTAAATTTCATACACTTACTGGGGGTAATCAGAAGCATCCAAATTTACTTTGATAAAGTCTGTTATCTTACAGCTACACACACAGATGTCCAGCTTAAATTTCCTGTCGCAAGTGGCTTACTACTGTCCACAAAGAATTAGACAGGTTTTTCTTTAAATGGTTTGGTTTGTTTCTCCAGGTAGCATCCAAGCTGCCAAATGGCCCAGTAAGAGCAGCAGTAGTTGGACAGTGACTGCTGTTGCTTAAGTGAATTTTTTAATCTTCATCAATCAGTAGATTTCTTTGAGCCATCTTTAAGCTGGTGAAAAGCTATCAGTTTCTTCTGTCAGAAGCTTTTAATGAATAGAAGTAGTGAAGTTTTTACAATTCTTGGCAATGTTTAGTTAAACCCTTGAATTCTCTCCTCTTTACTAAAATATTTATAAATATAAAGCAAGTGATAATGCAATAACATACAGAAGGCAAAAAACCCAGACACAAATGTGTCATTTTACATTTCTTAATGCATTCATAGTGAAAGCCATCCCACAGCAAGAAACATTTCAAACCTGCATAGAGAGAGTAGGCGATGTCACAGGCAGTGTGAAATCTGGTTACTTTGGGCTTAATCCATTATTTCACAATAATGAAGCAGTAAATTTTTCTTTTATTGTTCTCTAATAGTTCTGATTGAGCATAAATATTTGAGCAATAGAGTAACTTCACTCTGAAAAGACTTCATTAACTAAAGTTTTCATTAAATAGGATGAACCTAAATACTTTTTTATAGATAATGATTTTTTGTTAGCAGCAGCCAAATTCAGCAAGGTGCTGAAGAAGGCTCATTGGTGCCAGTGATTATTCTTATTTAAAATATTAGTACTTAGCTTTATTTTATGCCATACATATTATGAATTATTAACTTAAGTACTGTTGCAAAACAGGAAAATAGGTTACTATTATGCAAAGGTGAAGATAAAGCAACCTAAGTGGTGAATTGTCTCCTAAAAAATGAATAGTGCCTTAAAACTTTTTATTGTATAATCATAATTGTTATCCATATACATAAGGCTCCTACCTGACTTTAGTTGTGTACTGAATAAATTCATAAGTCAGACATGGATTTGTAGGCTTACAGTAAATTCTGTCTCTTTTTGTACGAGATCTAGTTGTACTGAATGAGTTGTCTAGGATGGGAGTTATAACCATCTATAATATTTCCTAATCTTCATAACCTAAATTTCAACAGTAGATAAAAATTTTATTTATTATTATTTTATGAATTATTAATAATATGCAATTATTAAATCATTATTAGATAAATGTAACAGTTGATTAAAAAGTTTTAAATTTTGGAGTGGTCAGTTAGGCAATAGTCCAGGTAGTATCATAGTTTTTATTGATTAGCTGCAATTCTAAGATAATTACTTACGAAATATTTATTTGCACATTCTGATTGACTCCTTTAATACTTTGGGTTAAAACCCAGAAATGACTCATATTTTAGTGAATATTGAATGGTTTTAAGTTACTTGGTTTCTCTCTAACCGTTTCCCCCTTTTTCATAGGAACAGTGTGATACTATTTTTTTGGTATATTTTAAATTAGTGTATTCATAAATATTATAGATGCTGCTCTAATTACCTTATGACAGGTGTTTCCCCCAGAGCTGTAGAAACTTGGCCTTGCAGTGTTTCCATGATATTGTCATCTGAGTACAGCTGCATGGGTGTGTTAAACTGGGCGTGTACAATCTTGACACCGGGAAGCTCCATTTCCAGGGGCACATTGGGGGCCATCCTGGACACCGCCTTCAGCTCCGTGGGGCAGATGGAGCTGACCGTGCTAATGGAGGAGGGCGTGCTGCGCCCACTGCCACAGTCCAGCCCCGAGGGAGTGCTGCATCCGCTGTGTTCGTGGCCGCAGGGCCGGAAAGGGTGCAGTGTGCGTGCGGTTACAGAGAGTGAAGACAAAAGGACAGGGGTACGGTGATGTTAACAGCGCTGAAAAGCATAAATGGAACGAGCTCCAAAAAGCAAAAGTACAGAAAGTAGAGAAAAGCAAAAGTATGTGTGGTTATTGATGATAGTTTTCCTACAAAGAGTATCAAGGCCAGTTATAAAGCAGTCCTTAAAATTCTGGCATGCATTTTCTTTAAAGATAGTAAAAATCCTTTGATAGATGAAATAATTCTGTATATAACATTACTTAACATTTTTAATGCTAGTTTTTTTGGGGGAATAATGAAGCCTTCCTAAAATTCTCTGTTCTAAGTGAGTAATTCTTATAATCTATAAAAAGGGTAGGAGGCAAACTTTATGTAAATTGTTCATGTCAGAGACAGAATAAACACCTGCAGCACTGGAAGAATCCTAGACACATCATTCCAGTTCTGTACCTCACAATTATCTCACTACACTGCCAAAGAAGTACTATGAAGTAGTGTAATATCATGAATGTGACATTTCCTAGATTTACTTAAATTCTAGAGTAAGATATTTAGAAATATTTTAAAACTAGTTTAACAATTTTTTAAAAAAAACTATTTGTTGATCATTGCAAAGAAGAAAAGTTAATAATACATCCAGGCTTACTTTTGCTTTTCTAAATTACAGTGTTTCCAGTAGAATGTAAAGTGGTCCTCCACAAGAGCACTGGGTTAATTCAGAGAATAAATCTTATGACTTTTGAAGTAGATGTTACATATAATTTATATATAAAAAATAAGAGGTACATTAAAAAAATATTAGTGTTGCTTGACATGACTGCAGTAACTGTACACCAATTCAACATACCTGGAAAAAGATTAGCAAAAGAATGTGAATATTAGACCTGAAGTCTTTTTCAGTATCACTATTTTGAATACATCAATCTTGTCTGCATGGTACCTCAGAGGATTTCTTTGTTAAGGGGTATTTCTTTGCTGTTGCTGTGTAACAGCACATAAACAATTCTTTCTACAGTCATTGGTTACCATTTATGAGATATTCTGAGATGAGGGACAATAAATGCTTCATCTCTGTCCTCCACCCTGATATCAGGGTTGTGGGTGGTTCTTTCCAAGCTGTGTAACCTGGGACAATGCTCTGTTTCCCAGTTTGATAGTACAGAACTCTGCCCAGTAGCTACTCTTGGGTGAAGTAGAAAACCCAAAATTCTCCCTTTGATTCAAAGCAGAATTTGTGTAGGACCACTTTCTCAAAGTTTTAAAGGAAAATACACATTTTTTCATCAAAGATATGTCAAACAAAACCATTCCTGAAATAGTAGGCAAGACTTAATGCAAATATAGTTGTGCATCATCACCAAGCATGAGCCAGCCAAAAAATTCACACAGGGCAACATATATATTTGCAGTATTTTCTTTTAGAAGAAACAATACCACCCCATTAGATCCTGCAGTGGAATAAGTTCTGTCAGTGCTAATAGTGTTAGTAAATGGAATGTAGCAGGAAAAGACTAGAAAAAGCACAACTGTCACTCACTACATGAAGCCAAAGTAATATTAAAAGAGAATAAATTATAGGTAAAAAATAAACAGCATATAGTTATATATTAAAGACATTTTCCAGTTAGTTTCACCATAGTGAAGTCCCAAATTCTGTCCAATGTCCAATCCATTAGCTCAAGCCCACAGTCCACAGTCATGTCTTCTTTTAGTCAGAGTCCTATTTAGCCTCTGCTGTCTGTTCTAAAGGGATATTTAGAGCTGACGTGGTTTATTTTTTGCTGTGTTTAGCAGTGGATTAAGTCCAACTGATGAAAATTAGTAGAAAAACTGTGGCAACCAAAGTTTTGTAGATGTAACACCCTCTGTCAAAGATTCTGCAGTTTGCAAGGGCAGACCTTCCCAGTGCTAGAATTCCAGACAGACCTTGCCCAAATGAAGTTCTTAAATTTGTTGCATTGCAGTTAGGGTAGTTTTTGCAGTTTATCTTCTTCATTTTATATTCTGGTAAAAGGCCATTTACTTCAACATTGTCATTGAAAATATGACATCATTTTCATTTCTGTATTGTGAGATTAGGCTTTTGATACTCATTTGATTCTTCATAAATCTAGGCACTTGTAAAATGGTACCTAGTGGTCCCAGAACCAGCTTTGTGTGTAACCTAGTGGTCCCACATACTTCTACTGCTAGAAAAGAAAAAGGATCACATCACAATATATTTCATCCCTCAGGCCCTTTTGGGGCCTTCCTTGTGGTTTTAGCCACAGAGCATTGGTTTTGTCCCCTCTGAAATAATGAAAACAGTAGGGAGGAATTTCATCACCAGTCAAGACAGAGGTTTATTACACTAAAATAATGAATCTAAATATATAAGACTTTCTGCTTTGGAACTTTCAAATCTGTGGCATCAGTTTTACTACTTTTAGCTCAGCAGTAGGTTGTCCTGTAGAAAGAGGTCTGCTGAAATGCAAATTTGAAATCTCTGAAGGGCCTAGCTTATAACTTTCTATCTTAACTATCTTTTTTTTATATGTAGACTATCTTTTATTTATATGTAATATGCAATATATATGTACCATGTGGCTATGTTTTATTTAGCATGTTAACAAATTACAGTGTTTGGTCAGAAGAAGATATAGTGCCAAAGATCTGTAAGTGTACATTATCTGGTGCTGCGCTGTAAACTGAATCATGGCTGCAGTTACTTCAGACTCTGAGCAGTATAACTGAGATGGGAGTGTAGATCTATTTTGCTTTGGAAAGAGAAATTTGAATTTCAAGCCTGAGTTCTGAAAGACAACCATTTAATTATTTTTGTTTCTTTGCTTTTAATTTCAGCATTAGACTGTCTAATACTATAAGTGAATTTCATATGCATCAGAATGCTTAGTTAATGTCAATGGTGAGTATCCATCCATTAAAAAAAATAACACCATGCATCAAATCCAGCACAGCACTCAAAGTTTATAACCTGCTTCGGCCTGAGATTATGAAGGGTTTGGGCCGAATATTATGCTTGTGCTCAAAGTAGTTGATATCCTGTAAAGCAAAAAGAGATAAAATAGCTTTCTTTGGCCTACAAATCCTCATTCAGTCATAGTGCTTTCTAGTTTAAACGTAGCGAACAATGTTTACAAATTTTAACCATGAAGTAACCATGTTTAGTTTGTTCATTCCTGGTGCTCAAAATACAATCACTGTAGTGTTCAGAAACATGCAGAGTGAAGTGCGGTTACAGGAGAGAAGGCTGGAGGGTAGTGTTGCAGCCCAAAGCAGAGGGCAAATTGTAGCTACCTGCAAGAATGCTGAATGGATAGTTCTTGGTGTTGGAAAAAAATGTTTCTTTGATCACACTTTTTTTTGGATAATGAATAATCTCCTGAGTCTCAGAAAAAAACAGCAAGAGCTGGACTTTTAAATTGAAACCAGAACAGATAATGATAGACCAGAAATGACGATGTACCATAAGTAAATAGCAATACTCACTTTAGCGCTGAGTTAGGAATGAGACCCCTCAGTTGTCCATGAAGTGCGTCTTGAATATTGCCAGATGAATAGAGCCCAATTGGAGAGTTATAGGAGGAGCTCACTACCTGTCTTTTGTCATCAATATTTGCTGCTGCAACAAAAGGCTGGGCCCTTCTGTTGTGAGCTGTACCAATAGGCTTGAATTCCTGTACATGATAGGCAGACAAAACACACAGAGCTACAATGCACACCAAAGCTATCAATGAGTAAATCTGACAACACCAGTATTGTTAATAACTGCATTTTTACTTTTGCAACTCTGTTATTTAACTGGTGCAAGCATATTATATTTTTCCATGAATTTTGTATGTATTACTTGAGCCATACACATTAATTTGTCACCTCCAGGAAAGCAGAAAGCTTAGAAGAAATGGGAGAGATTAATATTATAGTGACCTTGCATATTGGTCACCAGATTTACATTATTCTTTTAAAACATTGCATGTATGCTTATCTTAATTTCTTTGCTTTAGTGCTCATCTCTAGCTTCTTCATTTTCATCACATAGTGATAGAGGGACTTCCAAAAGTATGATTTTATTGCAAGTGTCTTACCTAGAAAACACGTAATTTTTAATGCTTATTTTAACTGAAATAAAGTCTTGAACATACATCAGATTGAGGACATTCTTCTGAATGTATTTAATTTTTAAAGCATATCTGTGTATCAAAAATTTCACTGCTCTATAATTTAATGTGAAATCGTCATAAATAAGTAAAACCCAGAAATGGGTAAATTTGAAATAATTCTGCCTGTGTGCCCATATTCTGCCATATGTTTTTGGTCATTTACCAGGATAATTTCTTCAATTTGTGGAATTTGAAATGATAACGTCTGGAAATAAAATCTCTGATGGTTTATCAGATATCATAATATGTCCTTCTGTAGTGGTTGGCCAGGAATGATAAAGACATTTGACTGCATGAAAATTCACTTATTTGTGTTGTGCATATTTATTACAGTATGCTTTGAGGCCCTTCCAGCTCAAGTCCGCTCCTAAGCCTCTGAAATAAGGACTTCGAAAAAAACTTAAGTTTTCATCTGCCAAGGGTTTTTTTCCCTTTTTCCATAGTGAGTGAAGGACATGAACTGCTGCAGTCCATGACCTTGTCCTGATGGCATGTGGCACTCATTGGAAACAGTGCTGTGAGAGTATTTGAACTTGACTCATATGGAATAAAAAGCTTTTGTTTCTAACAAAGTTTCTGCAACCTGAATTGGTCTTTTCCTTAGAAACTTGAACTTGCAATGTTAAGATAGCAGAGGTCATTAGTACTTCAATTTTCATAGAAAGTTTTTCCAGTTCTTCAGTTTGGGTTTGGTACTGAGTACAATTGTTATACAACAGTTTAGGATCAGACTAAAGAAAAGTCGTGGATATATAGAATATGCAACCAGAAAATGCAAACAGTAAAAAGCCGTTTTATTAAATGAAAATGTTGAGCAGCATTGCACTTTAAGAGGCTACTGAAAGCAGTAATCAGATAAATGAGCACAAAGTTTTTACTTCCAATTCCTTCTTTCTGTCTGATAGAACAGAGTTGCAGTTAACAAAATGTATTAGTAAATGGAAATAATCTAATTGTTTAGGATCATGGCTACTTAATGAAAGATATTAATGTCAAAGTATTTAAAATTTATTCAAATCCATGTATGATACAAAGCAAACAAAACCAACCGTGAACATTGTAATTTCATCCCCATATTTCATTTCTTATGGAGAAATGAACAGAAGATGTGGCACCATAACAGCATGTTTACAATGTGACAGTTGTGAAACAACTTGCAGTTAGTGAGACTTAAATTCTGCTTTCTTTATAATGCATCTATTAATATAAAATGTCAGTGACAGAACATACAGCAGCAAAAATAGTCCAGCTCTTGTGTTTATTTGATATAATTGAATCTGTGAAAAGTCCTCTTTTAGTTCAAAAGCTAAATGAGAACTGGAAGTTGTTGAAATTTCAAACTAGGAATATTGGAGATATACAGTACTTAATTTATTAATTATTTTTCCCAACTGACTGATTTTTTTGCAGGTCTAGCTGTGTTTTTTCGTTGATACAGGTGTAAGGAATAGAAATAATGTAGCACCAAAAGCCTGCAGAAATGCATCTGTCACAGCTTATATGATGGCATTCCTTGGGGTAATTGCTGTGACAAAACACAAATGTGTATTTTGGAGGTATCATGTGACTAAGACCTTTATCTTTGAATGCTGTTATAAAGAGAGGTAGGTCCTCAAAACTAGCCCAGCACAATTGTATAGTTTCAAAAGTTGATTATAAATGGTAATAGACTAATAACTTCTTAGAACAAGGGGTTGTGTTTTTCTTAGATTTTTATACTTATCTACATGCATAATATATCTCCCAGGAATGCATAATCTCCTTCATGGCCAAAAGTCTAGTCAGACTGAACGTTCAGAGTTCAAAAGCAAAGGTAGAAGTAAGAAAGAAAAGTTCAAATAAAAACAATTCAAGAAATTGTGGCAGTGAACACAAAATTATTTTCAATGAGGTTAAAGGGATCATAACAGAAAACATTTACGAGTCATCATTCTTTTACATTGACAATACAGCAGAAAGCATTTTAAAAATAATTTTATGATAAAATTTGCCATGTAATGGTTTTGTTTTCTCTTTCTACTTATGTTTGTTGAGAACCTTATGTTCTAAATTGCCTTTATTCAGAATACAATGTGATTGTAGTAGTAATTCTACTATTTCCTATTATTTATCCATCACACTATAGGTTGCTCCAGTCCATGCAAATCAGGGTGGCTGTTTTTTCATGTGGGAATGTGTAGCTTTCAAGAGTGACTCTCAGTCAGCCACTCAGTGCTGTGAATTAGAATTGTTGCCTCAGTTTCCTCTTCCCAGATTTAAAAATAGTGAGAAATTTTACTGTGCTCCGACAATTGCCTGTATCAGTCTCCAGATGTTTTTTGGGATATTCTCAGGCTAATTCAGAAGCTTGATACAGTGTGAAGGTTCCTTGTTCCATACTGTGTGTGGACACAGTATTTAATTGTTTATCAGGTTTCACACAGCCATCTCCATGAATCTGTAGAATAATTGTCATTCATTGAAGCTAAAGTAAGCATTCTGTGGCCAAATATTTGGTCACATTGCGGAACAATTTAAAATAGGGTTTCCATTCATTTGTAAGTATCTTTTATTAGCTTAAAAACTTGAATTAGATACTTATTAAGAAGATTGTGGAAGTCATCATTTGTTATTGTTATTTAGTTAGCTCATAATGTATATTAAATAACTGACTTCTCTTAATGTTCTTAGTAAATTTTAAAATGTCTATTTGATGAGAGTGAAAAAATTGATGCATTTATAAGATCTATGACCTCTTGAGTAATTTTAGTTATTATATATATAGAAGTCAGTGGTTTTCCATTTCTGCACACCAGTAAATGCATGCAACACTTTTGGATAAAAGATTTCTATTTTTGAAGTAACACATTACTGCTTTTGCATTTCTCTCCATTAATCTTGGCTTCAGTGCCTGTGTTTATTTTTAGAATTCAGCAAACTCTTATAAGACTTGGACAGCACAGGTTGTAGTTGTGCAAAAATTTGTCATCTGAGATTCAAGAAACTTTTACTGTTTTCTATACTGCTGTGTCTCGTGATGTGACTAAATATGCTGTAAAATTTCATATTAAATTCCAGCAATTGTAGAAAAATAGGCTATATGTATTTTTTATTCCACAGGTAGTGGTGGACACTCAGATGGAAGAATTTAATCTAAAATGTAAAACATTCCAGGGATGGTTTAGTATATTTGCTTGCAAGCATTGCTACTTTTTGGATGCCTACTGTTTATGAAATATACTCAGTACTCCTGAACTTCCTAGGAATGAAAAGGAGATATACTAAATGAAAATTCTGGCTGTTTAATGTAGGAGAAACAGTTTTCCTGATTGCCCAATGGAGGCTGCTTTTCAATAGTCTGCCAAATAGCACTTAGTGAAATCTTGTGATCTATTTTTAAGGAACTGTCCTTTTTAGGAATGCAGCTTTCATGCAGAGGGATTGCTCTTGTGTCATGCATGCCTGCATGGTTTTCTCTATAGCTTTTTTAGTGAATTTGTTCCATTGCTAGTCATCTAATGAGTGTCCTAGCTCTTCCACAAGAATATGCATTTAAAATAGTTTTATTTCTTCGTTACAGTATTTCTGCTGCTGAAGAGGCTATATTATTTCTGATGGAGTTTGCTGTATCACTTAAAGTTTTAGATCAGAAAGAAGAGAGAGAATGTAACACTGAAATGCTGTATTCATGTTTGGGAGCATCTCCGTGAAAACAGAATTGGTGGAAGTATTTATTGCACAGGGTTTATTGAAATGGAATCTAGACTTACATTTTTTTTTTCCTAGGATAACACAGAATAAATACTTTGATATATTTGCTTTGAACCTGGCCTTCCAGGATCAGCAGAATTTTCTCCCTCCCTGCTCTTGAGATAACAGCAAATGTTTATGTAGGTTAAAGAGGAATGATGAAGAAATAAAGGATGAGTTGTAAGCAGTGGCTACCTAATTTGCTATTTGCAATATGAAGGCTTTGACTGATAGTACCTTTTCTTTTTTTGAGTTTGAAAGGAGAGATGGCTTTCAATTGATTGGATTTACTTTAGTCATATACAATGATCCTAGTCAGAAGCGGTGAGTGATTTGCTTATTGACCTGTACATGGATCTTGTGTAAATATGTAAACTTCAGTTCTGTGGCATAGTATAAAAATGTGTGGAGGTAAAGAGATCCAGGATTTAAAGATCTCTCTGTTTAACAGACTACATCAAAATGAAGTTTGTGATCTGATGAGTTCATCACATAGGTACTTGATACTTATTCTGAATGAAGAACTTCCTCATATGACAAAGAATCTCTAAAAGAGTTAAAGCAACTTGAACTGTATCAGAATAAGAGGACATCTTTTATTTCTGTGATAAAACTAGGGTGATATGTAGACTCTTAAAGGAAAATGAGAATTTGTTGTAGCTTTTAAATGTTTTGTTTTGGTTACAGCTGAAAAATCAAAAACATTGAGTCAGATAAAATGGTGTTCCTGGATGTCATAATCATGGTGGTTCATATGAGCTTAAGCTGACCAATTATGGATGAAGTTCTAGTTTTAGAAGTTCTAGAATTTTAATGACCACAAGAGAGATTTCTTTGAGTTTAAAAATGCAAATGAAAATGGTTGGGTAACTTTTCAGAGTTCATACCTGAGGTTCAGCTTCCAAATTTATCTTGAAGGGATGTGCTTTGCCATCTTCTGCAACTTGTGGGGACCATAATTTAGTTCCCGCCCTAGAAAGAAAGTGAGGCGGAATTTAAATAGTTTGAATTCCTATAGAGTTGTGTATGTCCCCATAAATTATAATGCAGCTCGTAAATCTGCAGGCCTTTTCTATGCTTTTTTAATATTTTGACATAAAAATGTCAGTGATATGTAACTGATATATATAAAATATACTTACTTTTAAAAAATTATATATGCTATTAACAATGGGAAATAGGTTGTTAATAGTTACCAAGTGCAAAAGGAAGGGGAGATTAGTGCCTTTCTGACCTGTGCTAACCAAACTTTTAGTTCTTTTCTTTTTAATGGTTGCTAGAATTAATGTTGGGTCCTCAGAGTATTTTATATGAATAATTGAATATATTAGTAATAAGCCTAAACATCAATTTCTTTTTTTTAGAAGACCATAATTTCTATGTCAAGCCTGCTTTTCAATGTTGAAGTGCAGTCTAAGTATGCAAAGTATTTGCAAGGGGAAATTGAAGTTGCACAGATGATTCTTTCACTCATGTAGGCAGAAGTAACAAACACGAAAATATCAGTTACAGTTCTGTTTTTATTGACAAAGTGAAAAGTGTCAGCTAATTTTAAAGTAGAGTAGTAGTAATGTTAAATATTAATCTGGTGCTGCTTGTAATATATACATTTATCACATCTTGAAACTGACTTCCCAGGATAATTGTTAAATGGCATATTAATCTGTAGCAGAATATTGAATTAACAGAAGGAATTTTTAACTATGATGTGTGCTCTAGTAATTCAACACTCCTTAAAAAAAAGGAAACACTTTTGTATTTCAAAAGAATTATTGAAGTCAGCTACCATAAAGAGCTGTGCTTCCTTGAGAGGCTCAGGTTAATCAGCCCTGTCTTAGTTTTGGAGACGGCTGAAAGAGTGTGCCAAGTGATTCTGATTACAGGCTGAGCAAATTCAGCTGGAGATGTGAAGCTGCAGGTTTTTTGTCTTCCTGGCTCTAGTAGAGAGAAGTGAGCACAAAAATGTCTGGATTACTGCAGTTCAGGTAAGACAGTGTTTCTCTGTTTTGTTTAGAACACTGCTTTGTGAATAATTTTTAGGCTTAATATGTTATGACCAAAGAGATTGATTGGCTTTAAACTCACTCCTTTGTCACTCCTTATGAAAGTGTGATGTTGTTTTCCCTAACTGGGATGATGCAGTGGCAGCTTCATGTGTGGTTCAGAGAAGGAGGCCGTGATGAGCACATGTGGCTGAGGGAGTGTTAGAGCAGAGAGGTCACTGAACAGCTGACACTAGATGGGGGTTTTATTATTTCCCCAAAACATGAAGAACTGCTTGCTTACTGACAGTAAACAGAAGACTTGTGCAGTCAGCAGAATTACAGAATTACATTATTACAGTGTGAATAACTTGAGGGAAGCTGTTCTTTTTGTGCCTACAAAGATGGGTTCTGGGGAGTCCTGCTTGATCTGGAGTTAAAGAGGTAGGTCTGGTTGCTTGTAATTTTAAGGATCTTGGAAACTTCCTCAAACTATTTTAAATAGTTGCACCATATAATAATTGTACTGTTGATTGAGTAATATCTTCTTTCAGAAATAGGCAGATGTGTACACGTACCTCTCTATTTTCAAAGAAAGCTGATGTGTAGCTGCTTTGATTCTCTCCTGGGCATCATTATGTGTCATGTTCTCTGTGCCTAGACCATCAATAGCTATAATAACATCACCAGGGCACAGGTTGGCAGCTGAAGCCTTGCTTCCAGGTGTAATCTGAAAAGACCAAAATGTAACTGCTTAATCACCATGCATGCCCAAAAATTGATAGAGAAAATAAACTTCATCACATTCCCCTATATCCTAGTGGACAGGGGAGGTACTTTGCCAAGGCTCTGCAGTTCTATTGTCGGGAAACCATATGAGTGTTTTACTCATCATAACTCCGAATTAAAAAGAAATTATCTTCACCTTTCTGCATTAGTCTCTACTCTGATTTCTGTAATTACTGTAACTCATCTTTAAATATTATTTCTCCACTGCCATTGTAAATGTAATTTGCTTGAAAAAAAAGTTATGTTTTCCCCTTAACAACACCAAGCGGTAAATTGTGTTGCTGAACTCCTTAAAGTGCTTAGTTTTAAATCCCATGGCATTTAAGTACCAGTGGCCCTGATCCTTCAGGGTGGTTTGTGTGGTGCAATTCATACCTTATGTTCATGTACCACTATCTGTGACATTCACAGAAATAGCCCTAAACTTATCTTTCTAGGCTTGCTTTTTTCTTTTTTTGTCTAGCTGACAAACTTCTGTATGGTTGTGAAACTAATTGAAATGCAACATAATTTTGCTTTAAAATAACTATTGTAGAGAGGCTATGACCTTAGATGTTACTGAAGCTTGTTCTAGAATTACTGGCCTCTATTTGCAAGAGGTGACTTCTCCTGCCACCACAACACTTACAAATACCACATACACAAGAGATCTTAGGTCACTGAGTGGGATTTCCGTCCCTTACGTGCGTATTGCCATTTTGGGCAACTCTTGATTACCTAGACAGCAACATGAAATTGATGCCTGTAGCACATAAACTTCTGAAATTCAGCTCTCAAAGAGCAGAAGGGACAAGTTGGGTCATGCAAAGTAACTAGGTCCCTATTTGTAAGTAAATTAATCCCAGTGTGAAGGCAAAAAAAAAAAAAAGTCAATATAGTCTTATTTCCAAATGCAATTCTTTTATCTGTGGTGTATATTAAATGAAAAAAGCTATTGGAGAGAATTTTTCTCAGTATGGATTGTGCTATAGTGAAAGTGAGTGTTGTCTTGACTACAAAATATGCTGTGGAAACATCATTCAGCTGTGCTGTTTCATGGTTTTCTAGCAAAGGAAGAGAGTAAGCTCCCCAGTGTACTTCCAGCATGTTCTGAACCTCTGCTTTGGTGAAGCTGGCAGACTTGTCTCTGAAGGGGACACTACTGTCAACATAAAAGCCAAATAGAAATTCTTTTTACTATGAATTGCGCTGTATTAGTACTGAAATAATGGTAACAATCAGTAAAGGGGAGTAATTGTCTCCTCTTTCCATCTCCACTAGGGCAGTCTGAATGATCAAGGAGATTGTTTGTTTTGTAAGCTCTTTTTCTGCATTCCCACATGTAAACTTATTTTTCAAATCACTGCAACAAACTGCAATGCATGTGCTTTTATCAAGTCAGGCAGACTTTCCAAAGGGGTGCTTATGGCCAGCTTCAGACTTTTGTACCCTTCAAAAGAATGGACTAGTATATTGTGTGCTTAACAAAGTGTTCAGATGCCTGAATAATCTGTTTGCATATGAATTAAGGAAGTTATGAAATCTAAGTCTGAAATCTTTAAAATTGTCTACTTCTCAAACTTCAACAGCTGCAAGTGTAAATGATCAGCACTGAGACCACTTATACCACTATAATAAGACAGGGGTTAGAGGTATGATCATTCTTCTTCCTTCAACATGGAATTGCTCCTGATTTGGCTCAGCACGTTGTGAATATCTCTGCAATGACAAACTGCAGCAGAATTCCTCGTGTTCCAATGTGACTGTTGATGCTTTAATACCTAACTGGGCAAACCAACCATTCTTGGTTTCCTCTCAAGAGTAACTTAGCTTGTATAACCCTTGTGGAGGTTACCCTGCAGCTTATGTGTTTTACATGTCACAACAAATCATCTGCTGTACCTGTGACATACTGCAGCAAAGCCCTGAGATAGTGATCCTGCCTTATAAAGTAGTGTGCCTGCCTAGCACGGTACGTTCCCCTGCAGCTGTGCTGCTAGCAGAACATGCCCAGCTCCCTCTTGCTCCTAAGTCCCTTGGGTTTTGTAAGTTGTCAGCAGCTGCAGTGATACCACATAGATGTTTGAATGGCGTTACCATCACTTGGTAGGAGCAAGGAGGGAAAGGCACAGGAGTCTGTATTTCCTATTCCTTGGCTGAACTGATCATTGCCAAGCTCCTGAGATGTCTCTTGGGCCTTAACACCTTGATGGGGGTTCTGAGCTCTACATGCCCAGGCCTGCTAGGCTGCAGAGCAGGCCCCTGCACTGCAGACTACATTTAGTAGGAAGGGACCACGTTGTGCAATGCAAGATATCATGGGTATGATATTGACATTGTGGGCACCTCAATAATTTAATTGGTGCTGTTTCTTAAGGACTTATTAGTGACACATTATCTGTGTATTTTCAACACTTAGAATTGTGTTGTGACAGTAGTGCTTTTGCTGGCTCACCCTGGCCTCATGAGATAGATTCTAGTCTTGCTTTGGGAAATTTTTGCCTTGCTCTTCAGGCCATGTCTGCATGGTATGCCTGTTGCTCCTGTATCCTGAGTATCTTGGATTTGGATAAATACAAAAATATGTGTTGGTCATTCAGATGTTACAGACTATTTGGCCACATGAGGGTCAAATGTCTCCAAGGAAACTCTGAAGAAAATCTCTCTGCATCTGATAATAGACTTGTAAAGCTTATCACCTTACACCATCATAAATATTTCAGGCTCTGTGTTTTTTGAAGAGAGATATGAATGTCTGCAGACAGAGTGGCTGTTGAGTTAATATGAATACTTGTACTGTGATTGGTAAAGGTCTATAAAAAAAAATAGAACTTTAATCTAGAGTTGATAATATTTTCCCATTCTCTCCAAACTGCACAAGTTTCAATTGTTCCTGTAATCAGTTTCATTAATGCAATTTACATCTGTACAAAGTTCCAAGTATTCTAATGTTTTCAGTATTTGTAGTTGATTTATTGTTTCTGACAATAATAGAATCTGAATATGTTGATTTTTACTCCTCTCCCCCAGTGATCATGATCTGTAGTTTTTCATTTCTTGAAACAGTCAAAACAACAGAACAATTTTCACATGATCATTTGAAGTGACATCTGTTCTTTAGACAGGTGGATAATGATCTTTTATGTTGTCTGTCTCTCTTGACAAATCCTGATAAAAGCTGTCTCTTGTTGAACAAGGACACAGCCAACCAATCTTAACACCTGTCCCTTTTTTTTATTCAGAAAATATTTAAAAATAATTTCTATTTATTTAGTTTTTCTTGTCAGGACAGTTAAACCTAGTGTGAATGAACTTATGATGGCTTATGATAACTTTTACAAAAGGAACACCTAGACCCCAAGAGGCAAGACTGGTGAATCTTTTGAAATGCTCTCTATTTCTTAAGGGATATTGCATGAATACTTAATGAGGGACTCTTCTAAATATATGCAATGACAACAAAGATACTAACTTTAAACAAATTTACTGTAAATATTCTTAAACCTGAGCTAAGCAAATGTAACCTTTTTTTCCTATATGTATGTATTTTTATATTATATATTTATTTGTACTACTTGAAACGTGATTTTGAGCATTTCTGCAATGGCTTATGCCTTGTGAGGCATTTGGTAGGTATGAGTCAACTGCAAAGTAATTTATTCTTTAGAAAGTTATATTTATAGTAACATCCTTTGTTATTGCAGTTTTAAACTTCATTGCACTTAATCTAAACACAAAGAAAATACAAACCAGACACCGCTAAAATATTTTTCATTAGAGATAATGGAAACTATTTTTCTTTTAGAGGCCCATAAAAGGCAAGGAAGGCCCCAAAACATCCAGAGATTTTTTTTTAAATTCAATGTTTCTGTCTCCTCTTTCTCCAAAGGCTTTGCTATATTCTATGAGTAGTTATGTAAATTCATTCAGTCAAATAATAGCTTTTAAATTTACTTCTGTTTAAAAGAAATAATGTTTTAATGCTTTTATAAATCTGGAATGAATCACTAAGTTAATTTTTACTAGTTACTATGTGAAAAGATGGTCCTTAAACTTTCTATTAATTCTTGTTTGGAAGCATATTTACTGCAAGATATCACTAGTGGTATCCATCCTTCCAGGCTTTTGACATATACTCAATACCAGGCAAAGTGTATGTAGTGAGTCGTAGTGTAGGGCTTAAAAAAAAAACCAGAAAAAATGAAACAAAAAACCCATAGCAATTAGGAGGCTTGTGGAATACATATTTGGTGTGTCTAAGGTCCTGAAAAACAGCAGAAATATAAGGAGAATGAATTCTAGTCAGCTGATCATCGAACACAATTTTAAAGATATAGAAATTCTCAAAATATGTACCCTGTATTTTGAGCACATCCCCATCTGTAGATGCAGGGCAGCTGACAGTGTGTTGTATGCTACACTGACGAGTCACTGGTTTCTTATATTGTAGCTCATATCTCAAAATCCATGAAAAAGAATCAAGGCTCAAATTCTTGCCATTTATTGGGGGAGGAAGGGCAAGGTAAATTTTAGTTTCTAAATATGGCAAAATCCACCAAATAACCCACCCTCTTTCATATGCAGGACTGGATAACTTTCTAATAACACTCTTTTAACATTCATGAAAGTGAAAACTTTTAGATGTGTAAAAACAGTTATTTCCTTTGCTGGCAATAAACAGAACTTGGTTTAATTAAATAAGAGTCAGATTAATCTGCAAAGCACAGACTGCCAGGCATGAGGAGGTGCTGCCAAGCAGTTTTCTCCCCCAGTGATCAGAGAGGCTTGTTGTGGAAAGCATAAAAGTGAGGTCTTGCTTTTAGTAGGTTTATATGTAATTTTGAAAGCCTGGGAAATAATACCAGAGTTTTTCTGCTGCCAAGGCACTTGAATTTAATTTTGAGACCTAAGTAGAAGAGTAGTTAAAGTCTCTTAGACCAATCACAGAAACATGTCACACAAAACTTGTAAAAACTCCTAGTATTCAGCTGGCTTTCCTCAGAACTAGCAGCTCCTTTTTTATCAGCTCACAGCTTTGTCTGCCTCTCTGAACTCCAGAAAAGTAAAAGACAAAAATCTACAGCAACTAATAAATAGAATAAGCAGAAAGGAAATTAAAAGAGTACATACCCTGGTTATGATTAAGGGTTGGTTAAAATCTATTCCTCCTGAGAGCCTGAATCCCCAGGGTGACGGTCCTTGGAGAACAACATTTTGTGGCATTGTGAATGGATTTTCCTTGTTACTATTCTCTTTTCCTTGGGTCTGTGTGAGGAGCTGAGCTGTAGGAGGAAGGCTGCTGTCAGCAGAGCACCTGCCAGACAGGGCAGCCGACCTTTTATACCTCCTAAGAAGTTTTACTCATTCCAAAGCTGTGGGCACTGCACTTTATCCCTACTCTTTGGGTGACGTCAGCCAGTCCCTTGGCTTCTCCACCCACAGAGGGGAGTATCAAACTCGGACAAATAAAGCTTGAATGCTGGAAAGTTTACAACAAATGAATCAACTTTATCTGCTGCTTCAGCGTCCCCCTCAGCCCGACTATCAGTAAGCTTCAGGATGCAGCGTCTTGGTTTCTTAAAGCAACCTTGTTGCTTACTTGATATCTTGCTGTTTATGTTGCTGGTGTTTGATTCAGCTTTGCAATGCAGTGCTTTGATTTTGTACATTACTCTGGTTCATGTAAACAGAAATACTAAAAAGGAGATTTCCCTCTCAAGGTCTTGTTTCACATCTTGTCTTATTTGTAATGTAATAGGGTATTGCATTAAAAAGTCCTTCCAGCCCTTCAGCTGCATTTTTTAGATAGTCACTTGAGACCATGGCATGCACCAGTCCTAATGCCTTGAAAAATCTGGACTGATGTCATACATATTTCTCATACTGTAGAAGAGAAATGCGGTATTAGGTGATGATGTCTTTTTTCCTTTGTACAAATCTCAGCTTTTTAAAGGCAGTTGTCCTTTACTTGCGACTTGATAGTAAATAGAAGTGTTCATCAGAGGTTTTTGTAACTGTGTTCTTGTCAAGAATATTTGAAAGATATACTCTGTTATTAAAGTATAATTCACATACTGATCAGAATGAAGCACATAGTAGTGACTCTTTGAAAGTAAACCATCAGAAGGGGTATCTGTATCACAAAGAGCTTGTAGGGTGTCAGTCAGCTGGTGGGGGCACAGCTTTCGGTAGGAATGTGAAGGAAGATAGGCACATTTAAAGAAATAAGGCAGGTGTTTAGGTCAGTGGTGTATCAGTCTTGGTGGCTCAAATACTTTTGTGTATTTTGAAGTTGAAGAAAAAAATCCTCTCATTCTTTCTGAGGGGTGTACATACTCTGGTACGTCCTAACATTTTGAGATTGGTTCAGTATATACCTTCAAAATATTGCCACTATATAGTTCATCCTGGCAGAGTACACTGTGTGTGTTCAAGCACAGGACTTATCACCAAGTAGTACTTCAGTTTCTTACCTTTTCTCCTCTTCCATGATTATCTGTTTTGAGTGAAAACACCTTGCATATTTGGTACTCTTTTGTTTTCACTCCTCCTCTGCTAGTGAATCCTGTGTGTGTTTTGATTTGTAGTGGGAAATGAATAAGAGATGTATTTATTGAAAGAGTTCTTTCCTGTGCAATCTACATTATCTTTTTCTCTGAACACTGGCAATCTTAGATACTTAGATTGCAAATCCTGCAATCTAAGAAAATGCTGCACTTCAAT
This sequence comes from Ammospiza nelsoni, assembly GCF_027579445.1. Classification (NCBI taxonomy): domain Eukaryota; kingdom Metazoa; phylum Chordata; class Aves; order Passeriformes; family Passerellidae; genus Ammospiza; species Ammospiza nelsoni. The sequence continues at coordinate 32,207,594 of NC_080636.1, read as the reverse complement.
AGAAAATGATTCTGAAATATAGGAATTTCAGTGTCAGGTCAAACAGTATAATCAGGCTCTGAGTTTCCTGTGTCAAAAATTATGCTTGTATAATAACTTGTCTACTGGGGAAATTCCTTCCGAGTTCCCATTCTTAAGTTACTGATTTATATCTTAATGTGCAGGTTTACTTTTTGGGTGTGGGGTTTTTTATTTGGTTGTAGTTTATTTTTTTTAAGAAACCCAGGTTTGGCATTGCTTAAGTGTCTGTAAAGTTTGTTCATGGTTCTGTACTATACTGAAATTTGCTCATATGTCCCTTCTAATTTTGCTAGATCAATGTAAGGGCAGGGTGGTTGCTAGGCAAGTGATTGCTCTCAGTTTCAGTGGAAATCATATGCATTTATGAAGCTGAGCTCTTGCTTAAAGAATACTTTTTTTTTCTGCCTGGTTTACTGGAAGGGTGACTTGCTCTCCAAGGTGCTGTTGCTCGGGAAAGCAATTGTGAGATCTGGTTTTATTGATGTTTCCCAGGTTCAGCTTTTTTTTTTTTTTTTTTTTTTTTTTTTCTTTCCTCTCTCTAATTACAAAAAGGAAAAAAAAAAAAACCAAACCAGAAGATTTGAAAGGCAATACTGACTTGATGCTTGTCACATAAGGCTGTTTTGTAGCTCCTTTTCAATGACTGCTTTTAAGAAACTCCTTCACCCATTTACATAGTATGTGTACATTTTTTGGCTTATCTACCTAGACCACTTCTGTTTTTACATACTAGACCAAAATGACCAGCTGAGCTGGATTGAAGCCAGAGACTTTTATCCACTGGACAAAGGTATATTCCTTTCAGTAAAATAAAGAACATGTTCTTTTTTTTGTCTGGTTTTAGGGCATCATATTTTCTTTCATAATAGTTGTAACTATGAAAATAGATTTTTGTAACTATGACACAGTGTGCTATTTCCTCTTTTTCCCTCTTATATCACTGAAGCTTCTATATAATAAAACAAGTATTTTAAATAGATTTTTAATAGATTTTCTTGTTTTGTACTATAGGTTCATTGGTGTTACAACTTTTTTTACTTGCAAATTCTGCTATGAATTTATGTATCAACTATCTTCCCCAGAATAATAATGTAGTCTTTTGGTTTATAGTATGACTACCCAAATGTTTGAAGCAGGCTTTTGCTTTCCAAGTTGAGACTTCATTTGATTTTTGTGCCAAATGTTATTTTTCTATCCAATACAACCTGAAAGAGTAAAACCATCATTTTCCACCCGCCTCCTCCCCCAAAAAGGAAGGTGGGGGGAAGCTGTGTCAAATTACTTTGTGTCACTCAACTTGTGGAGATTTGGGAGCTGGGGTCTCAAATTAGGTACTGGAGTGTAGCAAGGTACACAAATCTGTCATTGCACACCGTGACACCTCTTTAGCTTTCAAACTCTAGCAATCAAACTCCTATGCCCATGGCATGCCATTGTTTTCCATTTTGCTAGCAAAAGGCAAACTTCTTACTTCACATCAGAATGTTTTGGATGCAATTTTCTTGTTTCTTCTCCCAGTATGTCCCTGCCTTGATGGAAGAAAATGTTGTTTTCCTTACAACTTGGCAGACTGAGAGTTGAAGGAAAAGGTTTTAAGGAGCAAATATTTAAAACCAATTCATCCTTCTGTAAACTCATGGAGTGCTCTGTTTCAGCTGCAGAACCAGAATAAACCTAGGTACAGGCAGAAACAAACAAAAAAACCCCAAACACTTCAGAGTCTGCATTTTATGTTATAAACCTTCTGTTTTACTTCAGAGCTTAGTTCATATCATAATAAACTATATTGGACTTCACTGTTTGTGAAGTTTAGACAGTAACAGTCTAGGATGTTAATGGAGCCTGAAAATCACTTGCACATGTGGAACAGCATGTACTGAAACTGGCTGTCCAGAGGTGAAAGGTCAGAGTGTTCCAAACAGCCTGTTTTCTATTTCAAAACTCATGGGTATATGAGAAATCTTTTTATAATAAATACTACTTATTTTAAAAGAGTTCCCAAGGCAAGAAGACTGATTGTATGCATATTTTGGTTTTTCCTAATTCCATTGTTAGGGAATGATTAATAATTTCGATCCTGGTGAACTTTTCTTATCAGCTTTTGGTTAGTGGATGTCTGACAAATTAGCAGCACCCTTAGTTTTTCCTGGCAAGGGAGAAATCCTCTCTTCTTTTCCTAGGTGATATGAGAGGCACCTCTGTTATTCTTCTCATGCATCTGGCAAGGAAGGGGGGAGTGGAGGTCTTGTACTCTACCCCTCTCCCAGGCATTAGAAATTCCTAGGCTGGAAATACAAGTGAGGTGGAGAAGGACATTCCTACAACTCCTCCCTACCTGCCCCAGCTTTATAGATGCTTTGAAGTAGTGATTTAGGTCAACTGACCTCTCATTTTAAACCTTTGGTTATCATTTTTACATAACTCTGGTACTTTTCTCTGCTGTTAAGATTCTGAGTAGTAAATGGAAACTGATAAGTATTTTCTTAAAATTTTTGTGTGCAGAGGATATGTTCTAAATTAACAAGCCAATAGGTGTAAAGTAATTTTTTTAGTGAAATAGTATGTTTCAGAGCTGTTTCATAAAATTCTAAGCAAATTGAAAATAGAAATGGAAATATTTTATTTTTAAAAGTTGTTTAATTACCGATGTGCTTGGTTTTCTTCTTAACTGATATTTGTGCACTGAATTTTTTCCCCTTGTTTTCTTTTTAATTAAAAAAAAATGTAAAGGAGGAGTTGGGGACATTTATAAAATAATGACAAGTGTTTTAAAAAAAATCTAAGGAGTATATTGAGTAGAATGAGATGCTGATGTCACATTAAGGTATTGAAGTACAGCTTACCTTAATTTTGAAAACTCACATCTATACCCTACATATGCAGCTCTGTGTTTGCAATCTATGCATGTATTGACTTTCAGTCTGTGTTGCTAAGACTCTGATTACTGTACTGGTTTTCTGAAGTGTTGCTTCTGTCATATTAATTCAATTTTGCCTGTTTTGCATGGGGTTTGATATGGTTATGACTAGGAAAGGAATTTGTTGTCCTTGATTGATTTCATTGTGAGCCTGATGTGTCAGCTCACATTTTATCATTACGGCTCCTGGCAAAAAAGTTGCAAAGCATTTCTCAGATTTTGTGCTTAATCGCCGTATTTCTCAAATTTCACTATTAATTTTAGGAATGTTTTCTGAGAGGCTGTTTTTCCTGTTGTGTATGGAAAAGTGTTTGCCCTTCTGTTCTGACAGCCTGCAGAAGTTCTGATGGAGAATCTTAAAACTGAGGAAGAATTTGTTTTTCTTTTCAGCTCATTCACTCATCTGTGGTTCTGCTCCCTTTAATAGCTGCAGTCAAACGTCATGTCCAAATTTGGCAAGCTGATGCCTTTTTTGTTAAAAGTTAAAGCCATTTTGGCATTGGAAATAAGATAAGCTCATTTCAAAGAACTGAAGTTGGAATAAGTTAGCAAGGCTCTGTGCCAGCAGATAAGTCCAGTATGCTTCATAAATTAACATGCTGGCACTTACATAATTTTTGAACATAAGTTGGCTGTTGCACAACTCTCTGATGTGTTTGCCATTCGACTTTACCTGAAAAAATAATGCACAGCAGTTGTTCGATTTATAGAACCTCTTTCATGAGGCATATTATGCTGCAGCATTTAGGAAATAGTCCAAATACTTCATTAGGTGTGCAATGACACGTACCTACAGGAAAGATAACATGCCTCTTCAGACACCCAGCACTGCCTCTGTAAAAGGCAAAGTCTCACTTTTTATTTCTACAAGAATTAGTCCTACTTCTTGATTTCATGTATGATTTTATGTGTTTAGTTATGTAATAATCTTTTATTGCTACATGGAAATTAACTGTGTCTTTTCAAGAGAAAAGCTTTTTTTTTACTAAAGGGATAGTGAAGAGATCAAGTGGCATCAAGACACTTGACTCTTGTTCTTTCCAAGCCTTAGGTGTAAAAGGTAAACATTTACCACTAGATTATTATTGCTTGTGTCTGTGTAGGCTAAAATACATCTCTGGATACTGTTAGTATGCCAGTGGTGGCCAACCATCTTTTTTTTGTGTATCATGGGTTGCATGATACAAGTCAAGTATTGGCAGGGCCCAGAAAAGAAGAGGCTGGAGGAAATGTGATTAGGACCAGGGAAATGGGCAGTGGAAGTGATGGAGGTAACATGAGGCCTTCCAGAGGGATATGTTAAATTGTAATTTAGCAGATAGTAATTTTAGATACTTAGAAGCTGTTGGCCAACTGTGTTTCAGGCATGACCCAGTCAGCTTCTCCTGTGGACATCTTTCTTAGACATTGCATCCTTTCTTTTCAGACATGTATTTTTGAATTGCTATTCAGGTCTCATTCATGGGATATGAATTACTGTATCTACACAACTCATAGACCAAAAGTGGCACAAAATGCTGTGGTATGTCCCTTCTATATTATTTATAATTAACCTTTTTCTGCTCCTTACCTAATCAAGATAAAAGGTTTCAGGCAAGGGAATGTATTGGGATTACATCTGCTGCTGCTGGAGAAGGAGCTGGTTCTATTCAGTAGCACTAGATGCAACAAAAATTTCAGAGAATTTTGCAAAACTCAAGACTAAGAATAGATCCCTAGTACAGCTTGTGTGACTAGAGGAACCCATCAGGAACAATGATTTTTTGGATTGCATTTTGTCTAAAAATTAATAGATGACAAGAGAGAGCTTGTTGTTCTTGGAGTGGTAAAATTGTCAATGAAGATCCTGTCTACAGTATATGTCCCTCTCTATGGCAACGCTTATGTGTATGTATGTTTTCTCCCTTCTAATATATTTTTGTCAGTGAAAGTTATATCTAGAAAAACATCTGAAGTGTCAGGAAAAGAACAGTGATTTCTTGGTTAAAAAGAAAATGCTTATCCTTGTATGGTTGTGATTTGTATTTTATTCCTGCTCTAAGTTTTTAATTTTTTTCCATCTATAATTTTTAAATTATTATGTTTTGACTTATTGAGAAAGTCTTATATTGTAAATAACAAGTAATAAAAGTATGGGAATACTATGACTATTTAAAAAATACCTTTAGGAAAGGAAGAAATAAAGTGGGAGGCAAAGCTGCCCATCCTGTCTGGATCTTCTTCTGAAGTTTCTCTTAGTTTTCATTCTATGCAGTTCTTTTTAACCACACCTTTATCCTTGGCTGTAAAATACGGCTTTTGTGTAGGGCTCTTTGAATATAGCAGAGCAAAGTGCCTATATGCAACTGTACTCCAAATGAGTGAATGCCACTGGGAGTGTGTCTGGCGTTTCCCTCAAGCTGGCTACAGGTTTTTTGGAGGCATGTAGGCAACAATGAACGATAAGGATTTGAACTGTGGTCCATGGTGGCTCATTCTGTATTGCTGTCTTTGGCAGGTTTTTCTGTCAACCCCTGTCTGTGAGCATTTGTGTCTATGAGAGAAAGATATCCTTGGGAACAGGTATTTAAAGTTGTTCTGTGTTAGTCTGCTGATCCAAGATCTCTATCTGGGAGGCTTGGGAAGAAGGGAAAACAAAAGTTCCTTCTGCCTTGAGCCTGAAAAAATATATGTTTTTTTTTTTCTAAGTACAGAGCAGTCAAGTTTCACATGTTTCTTCAAAGCATGTGTCAAACTTCTAGATCAATACCTTGACCTATTTTGTGGTCTCCCAAGAGATAAGACTCCATACACAAACAAATGATGAGATCACATGTGAGATCACATGTTAGGTCATAGTCACTTGTAGTCCAAGTGCCAAAACTTCTGAGTATTTTTCTCTTAGAAACAGGCATCGGAATATCTTTTAATATGCAGTTGTTATCTTATGTTCCATAAAGTACCATATTCAGCATCTATTTTTCTTTCACTTTGTGGCTTGGCTTCAGCATTTTAACAGCAGTTGCTATGGCAGAGTTAGCCACGTTTATTGGGTCATGACAAACGGCAACAGCTGAAAGACAAATATTTTATTCTGTTTTAAGTATAAGGTGGGCCCTGAGCCAGAGATTAACAGCTTCAGAATATAGCTGGCCACAAAGCTGGATCCTCGGGTCCTGACGCACACTCTAGTTACTCAAGCAGAATGCTTGAATGTGGCTAGATACTGTAAATATTTTCCCCATTACTATCTCAATTAATCTCCTTCCGCTTGTTTAAAGGACACTGGCAGCTTGTTCGTGTCCATGAATTAGTTTCTTATCAGCAAAAAAAAAAAAGCTAAATAAAAGTAATTAATTGTGTATTTCACACTTTGCTCTGACTGGAGTTTTTGCTTGATTATGTTCAGTGAATGTAGGGGTAAGTGCACAGAGTTGAGAAAACATTTGCAAAAACTGGCTGTATTGTGAAAAATGGTGAACTGCAGCGAGGATAAAAACAGCAGAAACTTAAGCAGGACAAATTTCTCATTTATCAATCACTTTATATGAAATGGTAGATGTAAAACTGTCAGATATCTACAAAGAGTCTTAAAACTGGTATTCATATACCCACTATTGCTATACTCCAGCATGTGGAGACTTAATGTAGTTCGTACCATAGCTGGGAATTTCTGTTCTTGAAGTTTGCTGGTACTGTGGAAATCCAGGCCAGAATTTGGGTGTAATTCCTTTAGGCTTTTCAAAGGGTAATCCTCATTCTACAATGTGAAGAAAATAATGGTATTTACAGGTAGTGCTTTGAAATGTGAGTAAAGTCTCCTAACAAAAATCTCTCTGGAAATAAAGACCTGAAAACCGTTTTGCTTGCAATCCTTTTTACTGACTCCCTTCAGCTAAGAAAAATCCCACCCAACAAACCAAACACCAAAACCACTGAAAACTAAAAACCTCTTCAGAAATGCAAAAAAAAAGTCTCCCTAAGACTGATTTTTTTTACCCGCTCTTGCCTGACCATTTTATTTCAACAATTTCTTTAGCATTTCTCAGAGCTTAAAAGTAACTTGCTAAAGTTCCCTTGTTTGAGGGAATGCCAGAATGTTTAAAGTCAGGATCTTCCAGCAACCTCCAGGAAATGTGCTGTGGGTGCTGTTAGCTAACTTAAGTTTTATGGCCTGATGCAGGAGACCTTCTCATCTTTGGAAGTTTTGGATTTCAGCAATGATGTCAAGTTGCTGAGGTATTTTGGTAGACATCTGGGTAAGGCAAGAACCAAAGTGTGAGAGCTTGAATGGAATAAAACAGATTTGCAGTAATTTGCAGTAGTAAAATGTTTCATATTCCATGGATGCCTTTCCCTCAATAGTAGTTTTGCCTCTGGAGCTGACAGGAAGAGGAGTGGTAGAGCAGGAGGAAAAAGTAGGGTAGGTCACTCGTATCGGGGGGGGGGGTTGAGAGAGCAGCTGCATGGTGCTTACTTTCCAGCTGGGCTTAAAACCAGGACAGTCAAATTTCCAGCTGGACTTAAAACCATGCCCTTCAGGGTGGGTAGGCCTATAGATCCTGAAGGATTCATTTGGGTTTGCTGTAGCTGTTGATCTTACTCTTGACTCTTTTTAGTCTGGTCTGACTGTAATAGTTACCTTTCTGTGGCTTTCCTGGGGAGCTATCATTCATGGAATCACAGGATGTGCGTGCTGAAGGTGATGCCTTGTGAGGACACCTAGAACAGAGGCTAGACAGTGTTAAAGGAATAAAGTGGGTATTTATTACAAGGCCTTCAGAGGATACACCTTGGGCAGTACAAGAGCCCGGCTGTGGCTCCACCCAAGATGAACACTGATTCATGAGTTTTCACACTTTTATAAGTTCTGTTCCATTTACATATAGGGGTTAATTGTCCAATTACAGCTTCAGGTTATGAAGTCCCATCCTCCCAGGTTGCTCTCCTCTTTTATCTGTTGTTTGTAGTTTTTGGGCCTGAAGCTACAACAGTGTCCTTGGTTCTGAGGCTGGAAGAGGATTGTTTTGTCCTACTAAACTGAAGAGAACTTGCTAACACTTTGTATGAAGTTCAGAGTTACATATACTAATGTATACAGAATCTGGAAAATATGAAAGCTAAAACTTAAGGCATCAAAGGAAGAAGGCTGATAAGGCTGGCTCCATAACATAGCCAGGTATCCTGTTTCTAGGGCCTGAAACAGCTCTCCCTGTTTTTTTCTGTCTCTAATGTCCCAAATACACTGCTCTTTCTTCAGTAGTAGCCACCTCACCTCTCTGGTTTTGTTGTGAATGAGGGTTTTTTTTTTATTTGTTTGGTTTGGATTTTTTGGTTTTTTTTTTTTTTTTGAGTGGAGGACATTGAAACATCATCTCTTTCTGTAACTGAGGTACAGATGGGGAATGTATGTCTGTAAGTGAAACAATTTATTTGAATTTAGTGCTGTTTTCCCTCCTGCATTAAAGCAATGGTTAAGACCTGAAAGGACCAAGGACATCTTAGCATGAATGCTGTACAAATAAGTTGCAGGTTTTCTGCCTTGAGGATTCTTGTCTTGAAGCTTGTGCTGTTTGTGACCTTGCAATGAAATAGATAAACAAAGGAAGTGTGTGTTGCAAAGAATGGAGAAAATTTGGATAGTTAGCAGTAATTTTATGATTCTGTGCACAGAATTTATCCCTGGTGTGTGCAACTGAAAAGTCAATTTTCTGTAACAGCTCAACCTGCAAAAGTTTTGTAGTTAAAGCTGCAATGGTCAGAAGTTATGTGATGCTGATGTAGGTTTGGGACAATTTCTTTCTTCCAACACTCTTCTTTAAAACTCCTTTTGACTGAAATGGTAAGTACAAATGTTTTGCACCCCTACGTAGCAGCATGCCTGTTTCAGAATGTGAGTATGCATTGGTGACTAGCAGAGGGGTTTCTTGTGCATCCTTGGTGTTTCCCTGTGGTTTTGATTGCATATGACTTTCATACTTTGTGCTTCAGATTGTCTCATGTGCTGTTTTATGTCTTGTACCTCAGAGCTGGCTGCAGGAGCAGTTGAAATGAATCTATAAATAGTTCCTTGAACTCTTCTATGGCATATAAATATTGCTATCTACTACCCCAGACGTCCTGGGCACATTCATTTGTCCTCTTTTATGGTGTAAGAAGGGAAGGGCTCATTCTCACCTGTTCAAATACTTCCAGTTACTTGTGAAAGAAACCCCTATCTTTAACAGATGAATCTGTGGTAGTGTAAGAAAAGCCTCTGGTGGGTATTAAGCCAGCTGGTATTTGTACATGTTTCACATTACAGTTCAGAGCACTAACTCAGGGAAGCATGAGTTGGGTCATTGCATGCTTGGGATTTATCTAGCAAATCACAGTGACAGAAGCGGTGCAATGACCCACTTAGAACGACATGTTCAGGCTTCTCAGTGTTCCCCATCTGAAGTGCTGGTTTCACTTGTGTGCTTAACTCAGGGGTGAGGAAGAGAATCACAGTGCAAAGGACTGAGGGCTTGGTTATTTTAATAGAGCAGTTTATTTCTTTGGTCCTTAAGTGGCACTTGTAGAAAGTCTTGAGATAAAATGACTCCATTTTATATTAATGTAAGATGGCCAAAACAATCTTAAAGGACCAGATCCTTTAAGGTATTAAAATAGCAAATTTCTCTTCCAGTCATTTGGAGCTAGAGCTTGGGCCCCAAAGTGGACATAGGTGAATACTGGGCCCTCTCTTGCAGAGGGAAACATTGGCTTGTGAGAGAGAAGTGAAACTCCTCCTTTTGGAGGGAACTATCAAGAGCCACTGCTTGTAACTCTTTGGTAATTCTTCACTGGTAGAAATAAATAATTACATTATTCTTGGGATGTTTTTAAAGTGGTTTACTGATTTATCTGATGGATGGAAAATGTAGGAGGATTACTTTGCTATTTGTTTATGGGGGTGATGAAATAATGGCTTCTAAGTTTGTTATTTGTGTTGGCAGCAAGAAACATGAATTGTTGAGATGTGAGTGTCTGTACTGAGGATAGCAACGCATTTTGTGTTGTCAGTCAACACTTCCCCCCCCTCCCTGCCCTCGTGCCACTTGTGATGTAATGCCATTCTGATCTAGTGGAACCCTCTGTGCTCCTGATTTCTAATTAGATGTGACATCATGATTCAAAGGTAGCTCAAAAAATTGGTACAGGATAGTTGTTATAGGCACTAAAGCTATTTTAGTAAGAACGCTTTCTGCTTTTTTTGTGGCATAAAACAATTGGTTACCACAAAACTTTGCTCCTTTGGGACTCCTGAGGAAAGAAAATCTAAATATCAAAAGGCATGTTTTTAACGTATTATATATGGGATTCTCATTGATGCACATGAAACAGGAGCTGGGAGTCCCGGGTGCAGCTGCATAGTGTAACTATTTGCAGCACATTTGCACTAGAAGTTGCACCTGCAGGATTGTTCAGGTTCTTCCCTGGTTTCATCACCACATAGTAACTAGAAGCTTTTGCTTTTTTTTTATGTGTCAGAAGTGACATAAAACCCATAAATGAGAGCCTAGCAGTCACCAGTATCACTGTCTTTGGCCTAGTTAGTTTGACTTATGGAAGTGGAAGCAGGGATTCATTGTGGATTTCTGTCATGTTCTGCATAGATATGTGTGAAAATATTTTTAATTTTCAAAGGAATGTGACTTCACTGTATGGATGAGAACAATAGATTCTATTGGGCAATCTTTAGCTAGGACTTGGGAACTTAACTGTCTGGCCATTACAGGGTGGATAACAGTAAAATGGCAATTTTTGCATCCAGTCAAATAAATGGCATGATGTTGATTGATTATTGATAGAGTTGCAGAAGAAAGTCTTGTTAAATTCAGCATCCCTATTTACTGTGTATGGATAAGGTACTGATTTCCATTGTGTTGGTCTGGCAGTTCCCTGCTGTGTAAAATGGATGCATTTAGGTGTTGGTCTGATTGGTATTTGCTAGTTGTAACAATGGATAAAAGAATTTTTTTAAAGTTAACTTGTCAGTTAAGTACAAAAAAAGGGAACACTCTGCTCTGCTCTGCTCTGGGTGAACGGTTAAAGAAGTGGATTCTGGCCTCTGTGTGCCCTCACACTTTTCAATATAATAAAACCAACCCAAACTGGATGTTCAGTTGTTCTAGTGAGTCTTTCTTATGCAATTTTAGTTTCATGCTAACACAGAAATTATTACCGATACTATGAGATCTCTTGACTTCAAAGGAGCTTGCTGTTAACTGGAGCAAAGGCAGGGTTTCACCCTGTAACTATTAATGCTGTAAGAGACTATACTTAGCAATGACCTAAGGTCTTTGTAGGGCTACTGACTTCATGTTTTCAGCTTCCCATGGGTTCATGCACTGCTTTTTCAAATGCACAGGAAGCACCTCGTGTTCCTGTCCGGGTTCTGTATATCAGCGTTTAAAAGGCAACTAGTAAATACCAGGCATGGCAGAATGACAGTGTGCTTTGCTTTGGCATGGGTGACAGAATGTGAGACCTGCTAGGGTGACCCTTTGCTTAGTTTGGGATATAGATCACTACCCTGAACTGCTCATGCATTAGTCTCCCTGGCTTGTTGACGTGTTATGGGCTGTCTTGTTTTAGGAAGCCTTTGCCTGGGCAGCAAATACTCCCTGTAGGGTAGGGACTGAGATCAACTGGTTTTTCGGGATGCTGGGGTTATATTACCTGTTTGTCTGTAATGTGCAACTCTGCAACAGACTTCAGTTTATTGCTGTGGCACTGACTTTTCTTAGTCTGCAAATCCAGCTGCCAACTCACAGCATTAAAGCAAATCCTAACAGAAATCAAGAAGCATGCTACATATGCTGACAAGAGAAAAAGAATTTGGTTTGATACATAATTTTCCAGAAAAATCAGTGAATATCTGAAGCTTTTAATTGATATGTTATCATCTTTTCCTAGATATTAAACTGACTGGCTTTTAATTCCCCAGACCTCTCTTGCTCTGGCTTTTTTTGGATGAAACACCAAAAAAGTGGTGGTGGGTGGTGGGGTGTGGCCTTCTTGGTTTTATAGGGGCCTATCCAAGGAAACTCAAAAAATCCCTTTTTTTTCCCCTTCAGTAGTGTGGTTGGGATTTCAGCAGACTTAGCAGAATTGAGTATGTTTGGTTTAACTGGATATACTTAAATATTTATCTACTTTTGGATGAAAACATTAAGAACTACAATCTTCTCCTGAAGTGTCAATGGCTTGCTATTCTCATTAAAAAGGCAAATATTTTCCCCGTTTTCATTCACTTTGCAATTAGCAGATGATTCTATTTCATCCCTTAATCACTCAGACCCTTAACCATCCAGAATTTCTTTATATTAATGAGACTATACTAACCAGCTGATGTTATTAGGCTAGTTTTTATAGAAGACTATTAAAGCACAGCACTGCCTGTTTCTGACAGTTCTCACAGGTACCTGGCATAAAGCAGGACTTCAGTGATGCCCTAAATGCCATACTGTGTCACCCAGCAAACAGGAAGGGCAAACCACACCATGCTGCAATGCCAGCATTTGGTTATTGGGCTGTGAGAAGAGATGCATGGGGTGGGTTTAAGCTAAATGAGCACAGGAAGGGAATGGTCACTTCAGTCATAGTGACTAAATCAGGCCTTGTCCTGACTGAAAGCACTCCCAGAACTGACAATTATACTGACAAAGGAGTTTCCGCTGGAGTTTACCAGCAGTCCTTGGTCTTAGCCTCCCTGTAGACAGCTATCACTTTCAGCTACATATTTATTATTTATTTAGAGGTTTTGGTGGGTTTGCATTTTCCAGCCCAGCAATTGTGAAGACAAAAGAGCATACATCAGACTTGAGGAAATGGATTATTCCTGTCCAAATGCAGGTTGCTGCTCCAGTGGATTCTTTAGTGGTAGAAGTAAACCATGCACAGCATTTGGGAAGAAGCAGCCTGGCAGGAATGGCCAGTGTGGCATGGTGAAGAAGGACTGAAGAGCTACTCTGAGGCTCCAGCAGTACCTGTGCAACCAGGCAGTGAAAAAAAAATTCAACAAACAAACCAAACACAAGCCCCCACCCAAAACCTAGAACCTGCTTTGCTTCTTGCTGTAAGTTTTTTTGGACAGTTGTTGCCAGGCAGAGATGTCCCAAGTGTAAAATCTTTCCCAAAAGCAGTGTTTTCCTCAATTTTCTTTCCTATGCTGTTATTTACCATGGGAGTTCTCGTTTTGCTTTTGTTGAAGGATTAGGATGTAAGAACTTCTGGCATGTATAAAGGGTTTATACATTGTGTTTCTCTGTGAAGGGTGGTTCTGGCAAGAGAAAAATCATCTCAAATTATGGACTTTCTATGCAGAAAGTCCATAATTCTGCTTTTGCATTCAGGTGTTTCAGGCATGACACAGAAGCTGGACCAAGCGAGAGCTGTGTGGGCAATGCTAGTGGCACATATATATAACTGCTGTAGGCTTGGTGGGGGTGTGGGGTGTGTGTGTAAGTACAAGGTGTACTGATATTTGCATATAAGCTTGAAGAGTTAAGCACTTTGCTACTTGTATTTGGAGAAATGATGGGGGAAACAGTTTTGTACTCCAAGCAAAATTTATTAGAAGTCTATTCAAGAAAAAAAACAAAAAACCACAGAGACCTTTTGCTTGTAGGAATTCAAAGTCAGTTACCTGAAACTCAGGTATGAAAAACCTGCATTTTTCTAAAATCAGATACAGAGTAGAAACAGTACTTTTTAAATATCACAGGCAACAGATATTTAAGTCCTCAATCATAAATGGCATCAAAGATAGTATTAATCTCACAGCAAAGCTGCATGCAGATCTAGTTTAAAATTGAAAGCCTTTGAAATATAAAGCTTTTGCCATGAAATCTGCAATAATAAAGGTATGCTGCACAAAGATGTTTCTTTACCTTTGCCTTAATGACCTTTCTCAGTAATAAAGACATATGTACATTTAGATTTGGCTGGTAAACCATATTTTAATTAATAAAATTTTGCATAAAAGGCTATCTTACAGAATTGCACTATCCAGATGTGCTTATGGTAAACAGAGAAAGAAAAGAAAAACGCATTGAAATGTTCTGTATGTGAAGAGGGCAAATAAGAAACTTAATTTTTTAAAAATCAACAACCAAATGGCTCTGTACAAAAAAGCAAAATTATGTACAAAATGCTACAGAGACTACATACATTTTGATAATTTTGATCCTTTACCCATGAAAAATGCAGCAGAAGCTTTTGCCATCTATAAGGTGCCAAAGAAACCAAATCCAAATTTTTATTTTCATAAAGCCATAGTCATTATCATCCTGTGCCTTAATTTCATTTGCTATTTATGCTTACCTTTGCTTATGGAAAATGTATGTTTTCAAACACTTGTTCATTCAGACAAAAAACCAAAACCCAACACCTCTAAAATATATTTGTTTTATTACTTGTGACTTCTTTTTTCTGTCTAAATTCCTAAAAAGAATGTGTAACTTGGGTTTCATTAACATACATACACATATATAGTGAAATAAATCAGTACATGATGCTTGTGAATATTTTTCAGGTGGCTATGTTAGGAAAGAAAAAAACCAAAATCCAACAACCCTTTGCACTAACACTGTTTACTTTCCTGCTTCTTTAATTTCCTGATAAGTAAAAACACTACCTCTTACACTTCATGTTGCTTACTATTACAACATTTTGATTACAACCATTTAATATCAGACATCAATAGCAGGTTATTATTGTCTATGCTTACAGCACTGTCTTGCTCTTCCTTAAATCCTCTTTCCCCAGTCTTTGTGCCTTTTGCACTTCTTACTTTTTAACAGAAAACACTACAGGTTCACTACAGTTTTCATTAGGGAAAAAAAGATAAAAGATGTAGCCAATACCATTGCACCCGTTCAGAACACTTGCAGTTCTTCCATTTTTACTTTGCTTGCTTGAGATTTTACAATCACTGTGCATTTGTTACAGCATACAAGTGCAGGCAAAAAGTCTATATTATAGTTTGTCATACATTGTAAACCAGTACAATAGGCAAACCCGTGACACAGCAATGTGGAAGCAACAAATGCTGCCAAGCTAATAAGACTGTGTAAAATCAATTTTTTAAAAAATAGTAAACAGCAACTTTCCTCTGTATTACATGCATGCTGAAAACATCCCACCAGACTTCATGGTAGTACCACAAATGTTCAAACCAAGATTAATTTTTTCCCCCCTTCCCCCCTACCCCCCCATGGCAACTCATTTATGTACCTGTCATCAGGTTTTTCCTACTGTGTTTCACACGAAAATACTTTAAATCAGGGAGTATTTAAATGTTGAAATGCTTCCTCTTGTCTCAGAAAAGCTTAGTTATTCACACTGTGGTCGTTGCTGTAATACTGCTGGGACGGTTTGGCGGGTGGGATGGGATGAGGGTGAACTAGATGGCCTCTAGTTGAGACTGCAAGCGAGAAAACAGAAGGCCAGCGTAGCATGTTTTCTAGCAGCTTTATGCAGATGTGTTGCAGAGATGCAGCATAAATAAGTAGGAAAAAAAAATTTCACAGCCTCTTGACATAGTTTCCAGGGAAAGTACCAAAGAATTTGGTTCTTCTTGAGGTTCCTGAAATTAGAAGCAATAGATGAAAGATGGGAATAACAACAGAAAATCACTATGTAAGCATGGCCTTAAAATTTTTTGTGTTTAATATTGCACAAGCAGAATGATCTAGAGTTCTTTATACTATATAATTTTAGTTGTGAGGTTTAACAAAGTGTAACACGGGAAGCAAAATGCAAATGAAGAAGCATATTTGACTAAATTGTTAGGCCTGATTAAAAGCTGTGCTAAAATTCTTGGTACATAGAAATAATTTAATTTCATCAACATAAAGTCTATTAAAATAATATGAATTTTTTAAGTATTAAGAACTTGTCAGTTGATTAAGTTAGCTGCTGTCTGCATGAGGGTTTATGAAATGATTAAGCCACCATATCTAGGCCTGGTCATGCAATGATCATTTGATCAGTAATACTTAGGTTTCACAAGTGGTCAATGCTGTGGATGTATTCTCACGAGAAGTTTTTAAGGTACCTGGCCTTTATAAAGAGAGAAGTAATACATGGTCCATTCTGTGTCACAAATGGCAACAATGCAAATTTGTTTAGAACTAGACTAACTATAAATAACAACAATCAGGAGTTGTGTGTCAATTTGGCATCTATAAATTTTAAAAGAAAAAAGTGCAAAATCACCTGCTCATTTCAGTGGATTTTGATTGGGATTTCTCCTGATAAAGCCAGGTTCAGATTTATTACACTAAATGCCAAAAATCAAGTTGTTTAAAAGACACTACATGAAGAGGGCAGCACAGGTCAGGGGGGGAAAAAAAAGAAGAGCAACCAAATCAAAACATACCCACAAACCATCCATCATCACATTTTTCCATCACATCAATGACATCTCCCTCTCTGAGCTCCAATTCATCTTCGTTCCTAGGGGTATAGTTATATAGAGCCTGAAACCTTAAATAGGACAAATGAGGCATTTTAAAAAGAAGTAAGAGTTTTTGCTCAGTAAGAGTTTTTGCTAAGTAAGCACTTTTGCTCAAGTAAAGGAGCTGGTTCAAACATTAAGAAGAAACACTTCTTGCAAAGAGAGGGGAAAAGGAATTTTTTTTGCCTAGTGGACTTGAGGGTTAGGAACTTATAGTAAATAAAACCTTCATTAGAAAGACAACTCATGAGACATTGAAGACTGGGTTTAAAGGCAAGTCTGATGGCTCCTCAACCAGTTGTTTCAAAAGCATTTTTAAAAAAATATTTTAGTGTTATTTTATAGCTCAGTAACCAAACAGAGGACATTTAAAGGAGAGTCTAGATGTGCTAGCCCTGTAGGCTGCCATGGTCAGCACTGTGGTTCTGCCTTTAAGCTCCAGAGAAGGCAGTAGCAGCACAAGTGAGGGTACCCAGCACAGCAGCTCTCACACAATGTCACTGGGGCTGGGGGAGCTCCCTGGGCCCTTCAGTGGCTACACAGATAAGCTATCTATGAGAGTGAGGGAGAGGCCTGGATCAAATCAGAGGACATAGGGATGGAAACTCAAACAATATTCAAACCCTGAGCTATGCTTCTACACCTGGCCAGGGCTGCAGATTGCAGGATGTAAGTGGATAAATGGCAAGAGGTGTGCAATTACTAAATACATTGTATTTCATTCCTTGCGAGCTTTAATTAACGTTTTTTGAATTGAAAGAATAAACTCTCAGTAGGGGGAACTGAAGGTTCTTGGGCTGACAGTCCACAGGAAGATTGCTGTAAAAGCCTGTGAATCCTGTATAGTCAGAATTGGCCTTTTTTCCTAAGCAACCGTGCCTTAGATATGACTGATGTTCTAAAAAGAAGCAGGGCACAACTGCAGAAATTGGGAAAGTGATATAGTTTTAATTTCAGATTACTGAAGCAAAACATAATTGTATCCATTCTTTTCTGTTAGAACAGTTCACAGAGTTTTAAACCTTAATACCATCATTACACTTTTCCCAGTACAAACAAGACAGCTTGCTCATTGATATGTTTATCATTCTGGCTAAGTTTTCATGGCTTAAATAAGATGTTTACTTCAGTAAAAAATTCCTGCTCCTGAAAGCCCAATTTGAAAATCCTGTATACAGACTGGTGCTAGGTTTAGTTTCATGATGTTTATCTTAAATAAATTACACTTATTTTTCACATTGCTGGTTCAGAGATTAGAAAAGAAGAAAATGTTCCAAGAAAAAAAAAGGAAAACCACCTTACTTTCTTGTCACTGGCAGTCATCTTCCCAAGCCCCAAAAGTCTCTTTTTATATTTTAATTACTCTAACAAAATGGAAAGAGACTGGTTGTTTAAGCAATTACCTTTGGTAATTTGTATTGCAGTAGTAAGAACAATCTGTGCAAAGAGCTAAGTGGCAATAATGTTTTCTGTTATGCTTATCATCATTCCAGGAAAGCAGAGCTGTGGTGATATTCCAAAAAATAATTAAATGCAGCTTCCAAAGGGAAAAGCTTTGCAGATGCAATGTGTCATGAATAGGATTCAAGCCAATTACTTACTCAAGTACAGTAACAAGAATTTACCAATGAGCTCTCTTTGTACTTTAGAAATTGAATCTTAGTAATTTCTAGATAATCCATCTTAAAAACTCCTTTGTAGTAATTTCATTCTCTCTATGCTAACCTAAGACTTTTGTAAGTATGAAAACTCTACTACCATCTACAATACTGATAGAAAGCATATTCAAGAGAATTTATATATAAATTTAAATATAAAATTAATATATTTATATTTTTAATTTTAGGAATCAATGAATTTAGTCATGAACTACTTATTGAAAAAAATGAATTAGAAAATTATTGCTTTCATAACTGAGTTAGGTGTTTCAGTATGCTTAACTATACCAACAGGAAGTTGTGGTTTTAGTGAGATTGAATATCCCAATCTCATTATGTATTTGTGGTATGTAGTAACTTTTGGCCCCTCTTTTTAATCTTTAAATGACTAAGGAAAACTTATAAATATTTTTAGACAATAAAGCTTAAGTACATTTTATGAAAAAATATCTAATGGAACATATACTGAAGTGCTCTGATGCTAAAGGAAGAATGGCTAGTGGTTTCAGTGATCACTGAAGTAGGACCTGAGTGCAAGGCTGGGGGGGTGGAAATCTCAAGACAATCTTGCATTTTAACTGTCAGTACTGAAATATCCCAAGCACTTAAAATAAGACTTGAGTTCTAGGTTCTTCTCCAGGTTTCAGAAAAGCTTTTCTTGTATCTCATATTTGAATTGCACTTGTAAATCACACCAAAAAGTGTGAGCCTGTGTTCCTGTGACCAACATTATCAAGTTACTTTTTTTCTCTCTATTCACATCCTGAACTGTTTCTGAATAATTGTATCAAGTCAGTAAAGCAGATCAGTTGAATCAATGTTGAATCTGTAATTGTCATTTTGCTGAGATGTAAAAGTGGAGAGAATAAAAAAAGTCAAAATCTCTTCTGTAAGTACAGAAAACAGAGAGCTGTTAAGTTGCCATGTCTGGCTGCACTGAATGTGAAATTAAACAAGGCTTTGCCCTCTGGG
The DNA here is from genome assembly GCF_027579445.1 of Ammospiza nelsoni. NCBI lineage: Eukaryota > Metazoa > Chordata > Aves > Passeriformes > Passerellidae > Ammospiza > Ammospiza nelsoni. Next base: position 32,188,558 of record NC_080636.1, on the reverse strand, counting down.
ACCTTCCTGGCTATCTTCCTACATCATGCAGTTATCAATAAATCTGTGAAATCTCTTCATAATTGTACTTGGCAAGTAAAAAAATTATCTGATGACGTGCTGGCTGTTAGTTAAACGTTAGGTTTTGGTTTAGTAGACAAGAATTATACTTACGGTTCCCCCCCACCGTGTATATTTTCATGAGAAAGCACAGGGCGCTGTGGCTGAAATGAAATGGTTTGAAATGTAATAAAGATTTGCAGTTTAAGGTCCAAATAGTTGGATAGGGGTGTAACACATAGTTGCTCAAGAGTCCATGTTCTACCTTGTGTAAAACCATGGCCCATTATGCCCCCCTTCCAACTCACAAGAAATCCTTAAGAGACATGTCAAACAATTGAATCTTGGCACGTTTAAAGATCTGATTTTTGGAGGTCATAATAAAAACTAAACAAAACTGTGAACTTCATCAACAGTCCATTCTATTTATAGCATAGTACAAAGCTGGAATAGAACCCTGCTGCCTGTTCACTGTGAAACAGAAATAACATTAGAAAAAATCAGATGCAACTGATGAACATCATACATTTTTTGGATGAAATATATTTTAGATAAGCAGATAAAATCTCCTATACATAACGGCAGAATCTAGAATATTCACAGACAATCAACATACCAATTTACATTACACACACAGAGTACTAACTTGGCAGGCAAAACATGCTATGCTGTAACTAATTCTGTTTCATCTCAAGCCATGCAGGCTGTTGGGAGGCAAAGAACAGAAAACAATTTTGAAAGAATACATTTAATTGTGTGACTATAACAATTAACACTTCAACAGAAAAAAGTAGTCTGTATTTCCAGTGCAGAACTTTTGAAAGGAACTATGTTCCTTCTTAATGGAGCATTACTGAGCAATAATATTCAATACATCTGGATGCATGTAAATGAAAAATACTAACCTTCTACAGAAACCATATCCTGCTTAGAAAGTTATTGACTTATACTGATTAGAATCTGGCTGGGGCCAGAAAGTGCAGGAGCAGCTGCTTGGAAAAGCTCTTGATATGAGCAGGGATCGTATTCTCTGTTGACTGAGGATGCCCTCTGGTCACTCTGTAGAGACAAGTCTGGGAACCATATCTGTTTTGGGAATGTGGGTATCAAACACTGCTCACAGCACTTTCTTTCATGAATTGAGTAAACTGCAACCTGATCTTTAAGCCATGGAATTTGTCTTATTGCCCCATGGTTCTCTCTTGCTTTGACTATTTCAGTCACTCTTGAAGATGATAACAGTCTTCCAAGAGAGAAGGCAGCCGTAAACAATCCACAGGCTGATGGCAAAAATTGAACAGAAAAACACAGGATTTGGTTTGTTAGGTTTCTTTCCCCTCTTTTTCCTCTCAGCATCTCCAGATGGAATTAGTTAAATTTCTTTTCAGCAGTTTCTATGAATACATGCAGAAAATATTGTGAACAATCTGTACTTTACAGTCTGTAGAGTATAACTTTTAAAAGGTGCCTAAATTTGCAGGCAGATAGATTACAGATTTTTTTTTAAATTCATATTATTGAATGCTAGGTGGGAAACAGATTTTCAAAGTAAAAATAAAAATGTTTAAACTCTACTGTCTTCTCTCCCTCTTAACTCTGCCTCTGCCCATGTACAAGATGGATAATTTTTACTGAAGAATAAACAGTAAAGATTACAAATTAAACAGTTCTCAGTAAACCTCCTTCAATGGCTGGCTTGTCTAGCAAGCAGAGAATAGTCAAAATTCTTTGTATTTAGATTGGAATCTGCCCTGATTTGCTGCTAATCTTTCATCAGGTCTGTAACTGAGCTGAATGCCAAAGATAGAGATAAAAAGAACTCAGCCAAGGTTAAGGACTTCTCCTATAAACAATGGAAGTAAAAGTCCTAAACAATGCTACAAATGATTTAATGCTTTGAACATAATACCAAGCCAGGAAGAAACTGGGTAGGTTAGTATTATCATCTTTTTCTGCATAAGCTTCATAAAAGGTTCTATTGCTAATTAACCACTGTAGAAATAGATAAGAATCAAGGTGACTCATGATTTAACTCTAGGTTGTTGCTGCAGAGAAAACAGTCCTGTGACAAAATTACAATCTTGGAGAAATAGGGTGAAGTGATTGGTGGTATGTCTGAGCAGGGGGACCTTGGTGCTTGCTCTCTGTTTGGAGGCATTCCACAGTAATACCCCAGCTGACATCCAGAAGCTTTCTCCCTGTTTTCTTTCCCTAAGCTCTCATTCCCACATACAGCTGTATTGGCTAGACAAAGGACTGTTAACAAAGATTCCTCGTTTCCAACTGCAACTCAATTTACCAGACTGTCCTATTTGCTGGGAAATACTGCAGGACCTAATCCCAAAAACATTAAGGAGTGTGCAATCAAGTCAATGGTCCCAGCTGTAAGCCTGATTTTCATGCATGACTGACACTGCACTTACATATAAAAGTACTGTAGAGTCCTGAGTATACAAATTAGGTGCATGATATGTGCTCTTGTACTTTTGGAATTAAAGTAATAAACACTTCACATTGACCAATAGACTCCTCTTAATATACTGGTTACATTTCATTCATTTGGAGTAATGTGCAAAATTGAAATAGGGCCTAATCCCTTTTTTACAGCTCTCATTCCTAGTTGGCCTTTCTGTTAGATGGTATTTGATTGCTACCACAAGAATTCTGGCCTTCCTAGGATTGAACTGTCTTTCTTCATTAGTGAAGAAAACGCTGTCCCCTCAATACCTGGAAGCAAACAGAGGCCTGCCAAAAAGCTAAAACTTTGGAAGTTACACAAACCTGCCTATCTTAAACTAAGATTCAAATTTTAAAAAGGGAGACACCAGAAAGATGATCACCTAAAATCAGCAGCAACAGTATGGAAAATAATTAATCCCATTACCAGTTTTAAGACCTAAAGTTAAGAAACCAATGCAAAGGACAAATAAATCCTGAGCTGAAAGTGAAGCATAAACCACAAATTCTCATTCTCATATTGTTTAGGTTGAGGGTGAGTTTTTGTGCTTGACTTTTTGTGGGGTTTTTTTTCTCCTTTTTCATGATGTAGATTACCTTTTTGAGCAAAATCCATGCAAATTCGAAACAACTTGACTTTCTGGCTAGGTGAAAGAATTAGAATTATGTTACATTACAGATAAGAAGTGAAAGGTTAAAGAGTATTAAAATCTGGAATGCTTGGATAAAGAGGACAGTATTGAGTGAAAAAAAATGTAGCAGGAGCAAAACATGTTGAAAAGAAGGACGTGGATTCAAAACAAAAAATTCAGTCTGTATACATGCTAAAGCCTGTATATATGAAATGGAGAATAAATTTTTTTACTGTTAGAAGCTGTAATTCTAATAAATAAAAAATACTTTGAAAGAGAGGAGTAATTTTAATAGAACTAGACTAACTATAAATAACTAAATATAAACACCTTGTAGCACTGGAAATACCATGCAGTACTGCAGAGATGCAATACACCAGTGGATTTATATAAAAAGTTCAGGCACACACAGACCTGTTGCCTTTACTCAGTCATAGCACAGAAGCACAACAGGAAGAAAACACAGCATACTGATAGTATTGAGACACTTGGGTAAAAGCAAAATACTGAAAGACTAGACACTGAGCTCCTTGTCCATGGAAAAGCTGTTATTGCACACTGGGCATCCAGTACCATACCCTGTGTGAATAGCTGTGACCTCTGACAGGTGAGCTGCAGGATCTCTTAGTCATCACTGGGCTACGAGGAGGTTTACCCATAACAAATAGCTCCCTCTTTAAATTAGCCTAGAAGAACCACAAAAACTTTGTCAAGCCAGAGTTTAAGAATGAAGCACCATGGGATTTTTGTTGCTTCATTCCTACATGCAAGTCAGACATGCTTTTCCTGATAACAAAAAGCAATTGTTACAGGTAGGAGGAGTACTGTTAGTACACAGTATTTTCATTGCTACCACTGTATCTTTTTTTCCCAAAGGTTTCCTGCTCTGGTACACGCCCTTACACGTTACAATTGTAAGATGAATCATGTATAGCATATGCAATTGGAACAGTTATTGCATGTGTAGCCCCTGAAGTAGCTCAGATAATAACACAGAAAAGCTCAATAGCATAGAGCAGAAATGCTACCTTAGAAATACCAATGGTGGATGTAATTCCTTGCTGTTAAACAGAACACACCCCATGGATTTGCATTTAGAAAGCAAGTAAATACTTGGTGGAAAGTACTTCATGAAAGTATCCTCATTTTGTTAGCATCACTACAAATCAGCTTCATGTTTGTCAGAATTCAGTTATTAAAGGAGTGTGTGTGCAGCCCATGTGAAATCTCATGGGCAGGAGTGAGCTGGGGGGAATGTGAGGAGAGCAGAGTGATATATTGGAAACCTTTTCTTAGGTATTTCTCACTGTCAGTAGAATGTGACTAAACAAAAAAACCCATCCCCCTCTTAGGAGAGGAGTGAATAAAAAGAGCAAAAAAAGATACCAAGAGAGGCCAAGGAGGCAGAAAAATGTCAGCATTTCTCCTTATGATGTGTCTTCAGACTTCTTTTTTTGGAGCACACATCCCTCCCACCAACAAAATGCAAAGTGCTCCTTGTATTCCATTTAGTTTTAAGCCACATAGCAAATATATATATATGTGTGTGTGTGTGTGTGGGTGTACATATATATTTTAAAATTAACAAAAGTTACTGAAGTTTGCAAATACTGTTTCTAGAACATATATTCTTTCTATTTATTTTCAGCTTGGATTAAAACACTTTGCTCAAATAAGGGCAAGGAATATACAGGTCACCTAAAAAGAATTTCAGTGTAGATGAGGAATGTTCTTAATTTTTCTGGTTAGGCTAAGCAAAAGCACCAAAAGCACTCTACCAACTGCTACATTATTAAAAGCTGCAGACACAAGTGCAGCATTCTATTTTACTCTTCTTTGAGGTGGAACAAACCTAAGCTCATGACAGATTCATGCCCTGGAAAAAGCCTTATGTCTCTTCCCTGCTTCAGAAAAAAACCCAACAGATTTGTTGATCTTAAGACCTCTTTAAGTCCATTATGTCTGTTTTTTCTGTGAATGCACATTGTAAAATGGGATAGATCTTAAGAAAAAAAAAAAAAAAGAAGGGCATTTATGACGTAGATGTAATGATGGAATGATCACTTTTCTAGGATAGTTTCTCTTTACGTTACTTTTTCTCCTATTCATGAGCAGACAAATCTTCTGGAAGTTAGCACTGCAAATTAACTTTGTCTTTCTAGAGCAAGTTTTCATTTTTCTGCCACAGAGCTTCAATGCTGACACAAAATGTAGTCCAAAATGAAGAGGGAATAATCTTTGTCCGGTCCTTGACTAACAGAATTGGTATTTAGAACATGACCCTCAGCAGTGGTGCTTTCCTGTGAAATTTATGACTTTTCTTCCAGGCTTTGGATTGAAATTGAAAACACAAATGTTATCTAGTTTCTGCATAGTTGAATACAGTTCTGTTTCATTCAATAACTCAGTTACACTGCTGTCCTGGTATGAACCTGAAATTGAGTAGAAGGCTTTCTGCTTTCCTATTATTGGTATCTCCTTAAACTATTGAATTGTATCACAATGGTTATAGCTTTACCTTGTGTTTCACTTGAAAAAGGCCTATCAATCCTCCACTTCTTATGTTATTTAATATTAGTAGAGAAAGCAGTACATCTGAGAAGATCAAACTCAGTGTTAGCCTTGCAGTTATTTAATAGACACGAAGCTTTACAACAATCCATATTCAAGGGGTGCAGTTACCTTTAACTGTAGTGAGTCTTTCTCCTGCTGATGTAAGGGTTTAGAGAGGAGAGGAGCTGAGAGGGAAGCAGTAGACAGGGATATTGTAGGAACGGAGTGGGAAGTAGGTGCCTTGGCAGAGGGAAATGGAAGATTAGAGGAAAGATGGAAAAGAGGATCAGTCTCTTGATGTTCCAGCAGAAAGCAGAGCTGGCTTAAATGTTTAAGAAGTATGAGAAGTAGTTCTGCTATAAAACTGTGTTCCAAAATCAGCTGAAGGATGTCAAATGCTCAGTAAGAGGACATGTAACTAACCTCAACAATCACAAATCTCATGCTAATCTTATTATTAGTCATCTACTTTTCTGGAAGACATCTCTTGCCTCAGAAAGCATTAAAACGATGTCATTTGTGGCCATGGATTTCTCCTCTATTCTTAATTTTTCTTCTTTGTTTTTCAGGTCATTTAAGGGTAGAATGTAATTAAAGGGCAAAATGTAATTAAATAGTTTAACATTTGGTCTAAAACATATTGTCCTAAGCACCTGACATGCATGCTGTCAGTGAAAGCAACTACCTGAATATTCTGTTAAAGTAAGTGCTGAGCAGAAAAAAGAGCTATGCCTGGGAGCCACACAAAATGTATAGTTACATTGTGGCATTTAATGGCCAGCACACACTTCGGATAGCTCACTGATGTAGGGTCCCAAAGAGGAACGGGGAGGGCTTGGGGAGGAAGCATTTGTGTAACTGCCAAACATAATCTGATCTGTTACTGTTAGTCAGATCCTTGTAACACAGCCTGCTATAAATACATCAGCTGTGAGCTGACACATGCCAAGCACAAACCGCAGAGTCTCTGCAGCAGGCACACGTCCCTCCCTCTGCAGGCTGCTGACAGCATTTGCTTGCTGGGGCCTCTCTCAAAAGGGGCAGCATGCAATGAGCTGGGGAGGGAAATGGTTCACTGGCTTTTCACATCAGAAACTCCTCAGCAAACAGCAGGAAAGGACTAGCACAATTGATACATCATAGAATTTACAATAGTGCATATGCCTGCTTCTGAGAAGGGACTGCCCCCTAACGCTGACAATGTTTAATCATAGAATCATAGAATGGTTTGGGTGGGAAGGGATCTTAAAGATCATCTAGTTCCAACCTCCCTCCCATGGGCAGGGACACCTTTCTTCTTAAACCATCTTGCTCAGAGCTCAGTTTTATCAAATGCAATTATATAAAAGTGTGCCTGTGCACAATACAAATGGTAGATACAAGGCAGAGAATAATATACTAAGTTATCTGAACACAGAAGTCAGGGTTGTCAGAAATTAAAATACCTTAAAATTATCTGGTGAAGTATATCCTTCATAACAATCCATAGAATCTTCTCCACTTGCTATTGGGAATTCTAAATTGTCATGTACCAGATCCTCCTCTATATACAGTCTAGTCAGTTCTTCTGTTGTGTCTTGTGCTTCTCCAGAGAAATCTGATTCTTGAGATTCTGACTGATCCTCTTTATTAAGTGACAGGTCTGCAGTACAGATTTCCTCTTCGTTTTCAGCACTTGCAGCTAGCCCACTGGACAAGGAACCTTCTTCGTATGGCAAAGGGATGTTATGCATAGCACCGCGTCCACCTTCTCTTGTAGCATCTGACAAATCTCTAGGTACTTCAATAACTAAATGATCAATTATGCTTTCTAAGTCTTTATCTTTTCCTGACTTGGTATTGTTGCTGACATGCTTATGTGTTATGTCATGAGATGAGCTGGCTGAAGATGAGACAGAGGGAGATACAAGAGAAGACAGAGGGAGATCTGTAGGAGAGCTGAGAAACACCTCTGTATTTGGCATAAAGTGACCATCCTTAACATGGTGAATGCTATTACCTGGGGAGATTGCTACAGTCTGGGAGGTTGCTAATGCCAAAGAATTGAGTTCTTCTAAGTCACAAAGAAAACTGTCTGGAACTGATGGAGAAGTTAAGCTGCACATGCCTGAAGGTGAAAACCCAACAGTCCTTGAGAACAAGTCACTACAGTCAACCTGGAGAATCTTTTGATCAATGTGTGACCAAGACAACGGAAGTTGTCTGGAAAGTGAGGTCAGTGCTTGGGAAGGCAACTTCAAAAATAAGAAAAACATGGGAATTGAAATAGATAAGCATGACAGAGAATTAGGATATGAGAAAACTGGAAAAGAAAAATGTCTGTGCCAGCATCTGGATTACAGGGTACAATTTCAGTGACCATGGGTGTCTGAAATCACTACTATATGAATCAGAACAGCAGGAAAGACACCTGAAACATGAAGCCATCAGGTTCTAGCTTAGGGCATAAATGTCAAACATGAAGACAGATCTGAGTCATTACATTCATGAAGGCAACTGCATTTGATCTGCTGAAGTTATGTTACTCATGGTGCTCTGTTAGTGAGCCTGTCACAGGTTATTAAATCATACAATTAATAATAATAATACATTTTTCCCAAACCATTACTCTTATTTTGAGAATAGAATTTTCAGAAGTACACTTCAGGTGTTATTAAATACTTCTTTCTAAGTACAACAACCAAGGTAATTTCTAATTATTAAAATGTTAATACTTCTACTTTTTCTTAGTACTTCTGAGTAAATGTTTAAGAAACATCTTTAATACATTGCATACTTTTATTAAGGCATGAGCTGCTGCTCAGAATGAATGAATTTGAGAATTCAGAATGAATTTTTTTTTCAAAATTAACCCTATTAGTTCAAAATTATGTCAACATTTGTGAAAGGTATATTCAGTTCAAACTGGACATAGGCAATCAACAATGCTTTTGAAATAGTGACAGCACAGTACACAAGAGGATGCTTTGAGTACCGTTACACAATATTGATTGAAGTATCCTTCTGGTAAAAGAAACGTCCTTTTCTAAGAATGAGAGACTGGTGAGTCATACGTACACAGCATCAGTAGATATCCATTGCTTCAGTAAATACTGAAAATGCATTTTTATTACTATAAATCCTCAAAATTAAACTTGAGCAAAAATATTTTGATCTCATTGTTACAACTATCCAAAATAATTAGATGTACACCTCTAAGTTATCTGGACTACTACACACTTTAATTATTAATGTAGTAGAGAAAAAAAATTTCAAAAGTCTACAATAATGTTGCAGAATAGGGAGGTTAGTTTACTTACCTTCTGCTTGAGTTTTCTTGAGGCAAACAGCTTCATATTATAGTTAGACAAACCTTTGTTACAGAGTCTTCTGTACCAAAGTAAACAGTATAGACTGCTACAATACAGCCTGCTAAACAGAGCTAGGCTGTTACAGAAATACTCAGTCCCTTTCCCTCATCATTCCTCTAAAGCAAGGGTCCCTTACCTGTGCTTTTAAGGTCAATAATACTGCTGAGGAGATTTCACCATTTTTACTTTCCCATGGCTATAAGCTGTACTATATATCTATATCTAAAGATATAGATGGATTAGGTCAAGTTACAGAGAGCAAAACATGCTCACAACTTTTATTGCTTATTTATCTTACTGCCATTAGGCCAGAGAAGTTTCATACAATTGTTCTAGCAACAAGGAGTGATATGTGGTAAAAATCTCCAAAGGAATAGGGAAACTGGTATCAGAAAGTGTGGTAAACTCTAGAACACCTTCAGGACTGATGAATAGGTATCCAGGAACAATATGTCTTCTTCATGGTATTGCCATTTCTGAATACAGCAGAATCCAGAAAAAAGATGTCTGTTTAAGAGTCTCAGTGGAAGGTGGTTTTGATTTTTCTTTTTAACCTGATTGTTGAAGAAGTATCCTATGTTAAAAAGAAGGCTTCTACCAATTTCCTTCCCTCATGAACTAATTTAGTAAAAACTAACTTAATAATAGCAGAAGGATACTTTTGTAATATGGATGTAAATGCTCTGAAGCATCACCTGTGCTCAACAAGAGCTATGGAGCTTTGGCAGGAAACCACAGAGAGAAGCCTGCTCCACAGAAACCAGGGAGAGGCATCTCTGGAATAGGGAGCACTTAAGCTGCCTCATAGTCTTGACTTGCCTTCAGGACCCTCTGGATTATTATTGTTACCTCCTGAGGTAACAATAAGGAGCCCTAGCTTATGACTACCTCAGTTGGCAGCTACAGAATTTGATGTTACTTGAGCAGTTTTGTGGGAATAGAAGAGATAGGATCTAGTTCTCTGTTGTGACACATTCTGGAAAACCAGACAAGACCTGTTCTAACAACTGTCCCAAACTAACTGATACTTATTACTAAGAAATATTTTCAGGGGCTACTGTTGCCTATAAATGACATCTTTGGGTAGCTTTTTACAACCCCAAAGTAGTTAGTAAATGTGGAATTTATTTCAAAGTTGAAGCGTGTGGATGATCACCAAGTATGGAAGTAGATAGAAGCAGAAAAGAGGACAAACCCAAATGAAACATGAATTAATAGCAGGACAAATAAGTTTATAATTACACACAAAACTCACTGCCCATGCTGAAGAGATAAACAGCAAAGGTAAAGAGGAAGATCTAGAAAAGTTTCCATCTTGAATGTTCAAAGTAATTGACAGCAAGTTAATACTAAGCACAGTTTGTATGCAGAAACTTCCTTAGTTTCGATTGCTGCCAAAAATGTTATGTTCCCCACGCAGGTGAGTGCAAAGCCTCACAAGTGAGTGATAAACCAGAACACAGGAATCTTTCTGCAGCACCCTGTAGTATGGTTTGTGGTGGTTATCTAGACTAGAAAGGAGAACAATTTGGAACCTATGATATGCATCTGGTGTGAAAAATATACAACCATAAAGGTCTCATTCAAGTTGATTGACAATGTGATGACAATTCTCACTCCTAAATGAAACAACACTGTCAGTTTGTACCACTCCAAGGAATGTACCAACATTCTAGCCTCCTCATAGACTGTGAATGGCAAAAGGAGGAAGGTTTTGGTACAGAATCACTGGCTGTTCTCCTTTGCTTTAAAGGTACAGAACTGGTCTTGGCAAGCAGTGTCCTGCACGCTTATGGAACCGTAGGCTTTTAGGACAGCTGTGTTATGGGAATGCCTTCACATTTTACTATTAGAAATCTGCTAGACATACTCTTAATGCTCAAATTCTTGCTAAGATTCCCAAATAAATTTTTCTCTGTTGACTTGACTTTTCTGCCCAAATTTCACCTGTCTCTACTAAAAATAATGTAATAGCCAATTAAGAAAAGAGCATAAATCCTGGCAGAATATGAGAACACTTGTCTATTAAAAATTATTTACTAACAACATAGTAATGCAATTCTACCTGTGCAAGAAAGAAAATGTTGTGTACTTAATCCTAAGTTATGTATAATGTTAACAAAATATTACGAGTCCTTCTAAACCCACTCTAGGGGTGGCAGCTAACATCAGAAAATCCTTACCTTAGTTGAACTTAAATGATGTATTCTGTCACTAGAATAGCTTTGGGGTATTGGAGGGTCAGGATAGTCATCTACACCTTTTGATGGATTCTTTTTGATGACTTCTACATAGGAGACAGGGAAGATGCCTTGTTTGTTGGTTCCTGGTATTTTACCTTCATACCAGTTTTGATCAACTCGCTTAAGAAGAATTACTCTGTCTCCCTGAAACGCATTATGAAAATGAGTTATCAGCACATACATTGAAAGTTAATTTTGTACATAACAACTATTATTTTAATATATAATATTATCTTCCCTACAGTGCTGCTTCCCATCAGTCTTGAGCATCATCTCCATTTTCCCATTTTTTTCTCCCATTGATAACAGTCATATATAAAACTATAATTCCAGTAAAATGAGGGGTTAGGCATAGACTATAAATGCTGTTCTTTTATCGGAGGGGAATCTTATCTAGTCCTTCCTCTTGCTTGGGTGATTAACATTAACACTTTTCTTTGGAACATAACCTGTTTTATTTATTGGCCAAACCACTAGCTAATGCCCCAACCATAGTATGCATTGACTAATATGCCCGTTTTTTCTTAAGAGTGATAAAAGTTCAACAGAGAAAACTGTACAAGTGCTTTGTTATCAGTAAAATTTGAGTAAGTGAAGGTAGAAAACTAAAATGTGTCAGTCTGTTGAAAATATGAGAGAAATAAGTGTTTTTCCTATGTAGAATGGGCAGAACCTCACTGTTCTTAGGGACTGTAGAAATTGAAATGGGAAACATCAACCTTATATTCAAACATTGTACTTTACGTGCTAGACCCTTCTTTGCTTTACATGATGTTCTTTTCACCATGTCTTTCTGAAACAAATCCTTGTCTACTTTTGCATTCTTTTGGGTTTCCTCAATTTTGTTTCTGTAGTTGATGTGTGGAGTTCACCACAATTGTCCTTAGTGAGATGGAACAAAGGAAAACCAATGCAAATCAACTTTCCAAACAAACCAAAATTGGGCCATTAAGATTATGATCACCTCAATAACCACAAAAGCTAATTTTAGAAATAAATAAGACACCCAATTATCCCCAACCTCTAACTTCTCTAAGTTCCTCTTCCTGGGGTTTTTTAGACCTCTCTGACTTTTACAAATTTCAAATTAATAAAAAAAATCCATTATTTTCAGTAGTGCTGGATTAGGCTGTAGGTCAGCAGCAAACATCTCTATCCTTACTTTTTTGCTTAAAAGAAAAACAAACCACTGAAAAGCTTCTATGAACTCTAATTCTTAAAAGAAAAAAAGAAGTAAGGGGCAGAACTTTTCAGTGCATGAGAAGTAACCACTGCTTACAACTAAGTATTTAATGTCTGCAATAATAAAGTTTCTCTACAGTATTAATATTCCAATGTCTAACAAACTTCAGAAATTAAAAAGTCATTTTGTTCATGTGCAATTCAGTATAGCCAACAGGATATGCACAGGAAAGATAATAGAACATTATAAACAAAGAGCTGTTATTAAATAAAATATTTACAGTCACAAAAATATATCTGAGGCTTTTTTTCGTATATTTTATCTTGTGTAATTTTCTATTTATTTGGCATTAAAATCCTTACTATAATAATTGTGACAGCCAGGAATAATTTAAAAAAGGAATAGATAATTGAAGTGAAAACTCAAAATTTATCTGGGCAGTTAGCAGCTGATTGCATATGCTACTCTGCCACAGTCCAAATTAAAGGCAAAACACATTTACAGTATTTGCAGGTAGCTGAGACAGACTGCAAGGCAACAAGCTATTATGTTAGAGTTTCCTACCATGGCAATGCTTTGTGCATTGCAAATCTAGAATGCAGAATGCACAAAGAGCAGTATTTACCTATATATTGATTCTGTGTAGCAGGAGACATTATAATGCTATTTTGATGGAAGATAGTTCTCAACTGTACCTTTCTAAGTGATAACTCCACATTTGTGTCTGCACTGAAATTATATTTGGCAACAGCTTCTCCAATCTCTCCGATCTGTGCAGGGGGAGGTGGCCTGGCAGGCTGTGCTTTTTCTGGGGGAGAAAGTTTCTAAGGAAAAAGAAAAACCAGATTTTCATCATTTTCACGTGGTTTGTGGACCTATTACCCAAATTATTTAAAAGAATTAAAACAAAGAACAAACCTCAACATAAGAAATTGGGAATATTCCAACTCTTCCATGGTGCTCACCCTCATACCAGTTTTGATCAATTTTCCTGAGGATATAGACAGTATCTCCTTTCTTAAAGGACAGCTCTCTGTAACAAATTTATTTATATCAGATGTTTGTAGCTTTACATTTAACTCTTCTCCCTGCATGGTTCCTGAGATCTTTACAGTTTGGAACTGAAACAGAATGTAACGACTAAACATTTGAAGAAAAAGTGTTACAGCTGTGGTACATTTATCAGCTGATCATAACATATAAAATCAAATTACTTGAATTTATGAATCCCATGCAGTATCTATAGGTTACAAAGGCCTGTCTTACATTGTCATTCCAAGGAAGCATTGCTAGTTACCACCAGAGAACTTAGTATGATGTGTGCATGCAAGTATGATGATCTTCATGGCTTATCACTACCCTTCTGCAGCATAAAGCTTGGTGTACTTCTGCTCTACACATTTTTTCTTTCATAACAGCTATTCAGAAGCATGAAGGATACAGGATTATGTTCTCACCATTTCTCAATATCAGAGATGGTGGGTTATTAAATGTTGGATACCAAAAAAGGGACTTTTAAACATCATTAAGAATATCTTCAGATCCTGGCTTGGGAGATCTTTGCTGTATCATCCATTTGGTTTTTCAAGAGCTAATGTGCTGCTCTGGTAATTTCAGTTGTGAGTTTTGTCCTAACACAGCTAATGTAATTCTAGTGTCAATGTTTTGTCTTATCTAAAGATTTTTTAAATGTCTTGAATCATTGGAACAACAGCAGAAATGAATTGTAGACATTCTACTTTGACTGTCTCATGTCTTAAATCAGTGGTTCCCATTCTTTTGTTATGGACCACTGCTTTTTGTGTTGGTATGTGGCAGGTCATATCCTGCAGAAAGCCTATGTATGTTAAGACAGGAAGAGGCTAAGCATTATACAGACTTTTGATAAACTCATTATCTATTACAGTATTTTAAGCAATTTACCCTCTGTCACCTAAATGTAATCCACAGTAAAGAAAGAGCCTTCACAACCTGTGCTCTAGAAGGCTTAAGATGCACAGCTATTCATGTGTTCAAACAGATACAATGGAGAATATAATAATTTAAGATAATTTTATTACAAAGTAACTTCTCACACAATTTGAAAGGGTAGGGACTACTGTGACAACAAGCAGGGTCCTCCTGCCCATGGCACTCACTGTTGAAACTGGCTTGAACACCACTTAAGTGGCAGAAAGAGTTTGCTTGAATTATGAATTCTTGAATGAACAAAAGTCTAGTACTTACTTAGAAGTCTGAGCTTTAAAGTCATATACAGCTCTAGCTGGCAGTTTCTGAAAAACAGGTGAAGTGATTAATACATTCAGGTAGTATTACTATATGATAAATGTGTTTCAATTTTGAAAAGGTGACCAAGATCCAAAAAAAAAAAAAAAAAAAAAGGATGAGCTTTACAGTGTTTTTTGAAGAAATAGGCAATAAAATATACATCTTTTTTTTTTAAGGCAGTTAGGTGTTTGGGACTTAGTGTTCTAAAACTAGAAATAGCTAAATTTTAATGCAGACTACTGTGCAGCTTGATGTTTAAGAGAAGTACCAAAGTAAATAAAAAAGTTAACTATGTCAATGTGACTTGTAGGCAACTAGAACTCTAGGTACAACATAAATGCACACACTTAATATTCTGTAGTATTTTAGGTGCCTTTAATGTAAACTTGTTATCTGTAGGCTAATTTCAATTGCAATGATGCCTGATATTTATATAAATATTTGTATATATGCATATTCTCTGATAGCTGGAAATGGTTGGAATATTTTTAATTTCTATAATTACATTCATAGTTTTAAGAAAGCACAGGACTGGAGGTGATCTGAATAATCTGTGCAGCTGTCTTGCTGTCACAGGCAATCACATGATAACGTTTCTTTCATACATTTATCAAGTTCTGTCACCAAGTACATGGAAGCTCAATAGGACTGTCTGCATCTGACAAGTAGCCAGCACCAGATACTTCAGAGGAAGTGAAAAGCAGAACCACATGAGGGCATTTGTTGAAGTGATTTAGTCTTGCTCTGCAAGTACTTGCACAGATAAGATCACCCCATTCTAATAAATGCCTCTCTAGGATGTCCTAGTGACTAGAATGAACTGATTATGCTTTTCTGAGAGATACTATTTGTCATGATGCAAAGGTGCACATCTTTTTATGACAGGAATAAAAAGGGACACTTGTAAATTTTACATTTTAGCTTTATTCCAGGCCAGGTGTTCTTGAATTGGTTCTCTCGCTTCTTGTCATTTTAAGACTAGCAAATCTAGCACACCTACAGAATTGTCTTCACTATAATAAAAAGTCCCTGAAGTTATTATAGGGATCCTGTCAATTTGAATTTTGCCATACTAATACAATTTTCCATTACAGATCTCCTTCAAATAAGATAGCCTAAATTTAAAAGCATTTTTCTGTTCCTTGCTCTTATTAAAAACAGTCTTTTTGACAGGAGGGGATATTCATATCAACATATGATTCATATCAACTGTAGCTCTATGCAGTCTTTCCTGATTTGGGTACAGCTGGTATTGTAACTATTAAAGCAAATAAGAGAAAAAGTGGATATGAAAAGAACAGTGGAGCTATTTAAATACAAAATACTTTGAAATGTACAAAACATACTGGAAATAGAGATGCCTTTTCTATTTAACATTTTTAAACCTTTTAAAATTATCTTAGAAATGTCTTGTAATTTAAGTATTTTATGTATTTTCAAATTGAAAGATGGTTTTCCATGTCACAGGATTCTTTAAAAGAAACATACAATATGGCTCCTATGGAACTATGGAACTCCTATGGAATAATATGACTATGGAATTTTTTTAGACTGTATTTTGTAATGAGAAATCTTTTTTTTTTTTTTAAAAGCAGAATTTTAATCCAATTGCCGAAATATAAGCAAGTCAGTGGGGTATAAATGGTTCTGAATTCAGTTCTAACCATACCACCATTTATTAAGGTGTATAGCCCAGACCAAAATCTTATCTATTAGCAATTAAAATATAGTAATCTTTTATGTTGTTTGGAGAGCATTTATAGTTCTAGAACTATAAGCATTCTTAAGATACAAAATAATCTACTTTATTTTTCAATATGTACTTTTCAGTGATGCTTTGTGTGACTTTAAAGGTGGTACACTTCCATTTTCTGGTGGCCTGCTTCTGTTTACTCTTCCAAAACATTACTACAAGCAATCAGTACATAATTATAATCACCAACGGCTACAGATGTTAGAGACTCCTCTTAGGATAACTGGTTTTGTCTAATACACTAACAGTAGTGGTTTGCTTTCCAAACAAAAACAACAGTGAAATATAGATGTTTTGTATCAGTTTTGAAACTACCAAGGTAGTTTCTTTGTGTAATACTTTGGGTTTCTGAACAGCCTTTCCCCACTCAAATCTGTTATTTTTCTCTATTCCAAACACACACTCCAACCAGTTTTGACAGAGCTGATCAATAACTAGTGAATTTATTTCCATTTCTATTTAATAATGAACAGAAGAATACAGCTTCTGTTAATAATAAAATAATTTTTCTGTTATTAATAAAATAATACAAAGCCTGGTATTATTTTAACTTCTTGAAGTACCAATCTCCTTAATGAAAAAGGAAGATGCTGTTCCTTTGGTCTGCATCATTATATAGTCTTAAAATCAAATCTTGAGACAAATCTTGTCTCAAATATGTTACCAATTTTCCATATGGATATTGCTGTGTTATTTATTGTTGTTTCACTACCTCTTTGTCTGTAGTTCCTCTTCTCTCCCTTGGAGTACATCGTCCCACATCAGTGAAAGCAGAAGAATAGCTTCCAGGAGACTCCTGGTCTACTGAAAACAGAAATTATGTGAAACTATGATAAACAAAACCATTCAAATCTGTAATGCTGCTTGCTTTGATTTAGGGGGGTGAAAAGATATTGAAATCTATTATTTCACATTTAATAGCAAGAAAAGCACCGTGGTATGATGGTTAAGAGCACCTTTAAAGGAAAAAAAAAATTACTAACTTTAAGCAAAGGCTAAGGCTGTCCTCTGATCCAGAGCAAAGGGAACTCTATGACTGAGGATCAAGAGAGTGTATTTATGCCTCACTGTGAAAAGGGATGCTCCCCCGCTGGGCCAAGTGGAAGACATGACGGCAGTACCCAGACTGCATCAGGTTGCAGGACATTGTTTGGAATGCCAGCAATGTAAACACATAATTACATGCACAACACATGATTCAAGCATGCTTCAATGAGAAAATATGAAGAAACATTGTTTCCTCCTAAGACGCATTTCTACTTTACCAGGGGCACATGTTAGGCAGCACAAGGAAATTTAAAAGGATGTTACTTCATAAAAACAATTATGTTTTAAGAGATGGAATACAAATTATATTAGTCACCAATCTATGTGGCAGACTTTTCTAAAGCACAGTTTTCCAGTGTTTATTACAGGATGGTGAATATTTTCTCATGTTTTGATAAGGATAAAATCAAAATCTTATACAGTCTATAGCTCTGCAAGTTGCAAATGTGAAATGAAAATAGAACTATTTAATGAACTGCCTCTTAACTTCTAGAAGCACTGTTTTAGTTTCCTACTACCACAGTGGTCCTTTCTAGTGGAAGCATGATTTATATTTGTCTTCCTTTGACATCATTCCCACAATCTGTTGCTACCAAGCTCATACATTTCTAAAGAAATGCAAGTGGAACAAAGAAAATAACTGAAAGCATCTCATCCATTCTAATTGGTTGTTGGCTAAGCCACAAAAACTTGAGGGTATTGATAAATACAATTGAGGTAAAGAGATAATTTTACTATTTATGCCATTGGTTGTAAGCATGTCATTCCCAATA
The DNA here is from genome assembly GCF_027579445.1 of Ammospiza nelsoni. Classification (NCBI taxonomy): domain Eukaryota; kingdom Metazoa; phylum Chordata; class Aves; order Passeriformes; family Passerellidae; genus Ammospiza; species Ammospiza nelsoni. Next base: position 32,170,260 of record NC_080636.1, on the reverse strand, counting down.
AGTATATCATAGCCCTAGTTCTGCACAGGTTTTTGATATAGCGTGTGTTCCTGAATGAGGATGTACACCTACTGCATAAACCTAGAGATACAATTAATGACTCCAAACGCATCTGTTTTTTTTTTTTTTTTTCTTAAATTTCTAGCAGTAAGAGAATGATTTGGAAAGGAGTGAAGATGCAGAAGCTTTAGGACAAAAAATTCTCCTCTGTTTCTCCACAGCTCCTTATGCAGTCAACACTGGTAGCTTTCAGTCATCTGCTGTGACCTTCAGGTCTCTGTGTGGCTGTAAGAGATGCACACACATTCAGCAAAACACGAAAACTTAATTAGAAGTAGAGCTCAGCCATGACTGGTGCTGATGGAAACTAATGGAATATTCTGCTTTACTCATTCTCCACGCTACTTTAGGGATATTAATGTTGACAGAGGGTATTGCTTTCCTCATACCAGGCTCCTTCATAACTACAAAAGCTAATAGAAATCCACATTTACTTTACACTATGGATTTCCTTATTTTCACAGACTGGAAAATTCTCATTTAGCAACTGCAATATGTGAAAAACACATTTTTCAACAACTTGAGTCTCATCATGTAGTACTGTGTGCCAGGGCTAATTATGATCAAGTATGATTAATTAAATTCTGAATTGTGTTTTATAGCTGTTTTTTAACCAAATTTTCTATTCTAAATATGCCTGTTACAACTAGTTAAGAAAAGATGGTAATAGGTTCAATTCTGATTTCTCTTGAAATACATATTTATTATTGTGCTACTTGCAAAAGTTACACAAAAATATGTGAGAATAAGGATAAGATGGGTCTGATCAAATATTGCATAATTTCTATTTTAAAGGCATTATCTCTTACATCCATTTGGGATTTCAAGAATATATTTTAACTATTTTTTTATTTTAAAAATTAAAATAAAAGAAAAATCAAAAAAAGAGGCAGAGCAACAAACAACTCAAAGCAGTAACTTTAAAAACAGATTGGTCATACGTACCCTGAAAATTTCATTCTTGTTTTGATTATTGAGAAATTCCCTTCTAAGAAGACAGGAAATTTCTTAAAATTTATTTTGAAATTCTATGGAAAGAATTAGTTTTGCTGCCACAGAAATTGGAAATTGTTTGAACAGTGGAAACTTCCTAAAATGACCTTAATATCTATTCACAAAAAATAACACAAAGTAGTGGATTCATAAGAAAATAGAACCGCCTTTCTATGATACTGGCAGCATTAACAGCATTTTTATCACTTACATTTAATAAAATTATATAGTAAAATATATTTTAGATTCACATTCTTTTTTTCTTACTGATAAAGAAAGGATTATCTGCATATTGGTTTCAGTTTGACCAGCATCTTATGATGCATGAATTCACTGCTTAATAACATCATTATAATTTATAGAACTGATTTAGTTTCAATTAGTTGAAATGCACTGCTACTTCAGTTGGCTTGGTTGCTGTATTTTGTGAATAGACAGCAAATTTATCTATCCTCAACACCTAGGTGAAAATTATGTCCTTCACTAAGAATTTTGTGGGATGAAAGCTTCTTATAGACAACACAAAGTGGAATGAGAAAGGGTGGGAAACACAGGGAGTAAGGTTGGATAAGTCAATCACAAGGATAGAGGAAGAAAGTAAATCCACCTTGGAAACACAGTGCACTATCATTGTTGTTAGTTGCATCCATGTCTGGAAAAGAGGCACTAAGAGGTAATCTTCCACAATCATTCTGGTACAGTGGACAATGGATAGCACCATCTTGAGGCAGTGGATGAAAAGGCTGGTGCGTGGGACTCTTTTTCAGAGCTTTAAGAGATGAATTCCTTTCTGGAATGTCTGGAAGCAGCTCAGTAATAAGTCTGTGTAATATACTGTTGTCGGGCAAGCTTCCCCGCCTTTTTTCAGCTTTGATTTGGTCACAGATGTCTTTAAGTGCAGAATCTAGTGCTTCAAACACAGATGACTTGCATTTTTTCTTTTCAGTTTGTTTTTTAGGAGCTGCACTTTTTTTCCTCCGGAAAGGCACTGGACTGACGAGGAATGCTATCTTAGACAGGCCGGATTCTGCTTCCTGTCTCCTTGGATCTTCAGTGGTTTCTTGCTTAGCCCTTTCATGTTTTAGCATGGTGGTGAAGCGGGTGTAGGATGCTGGGCATCGCCCTTTGCAGGAGCTGATGAGATGCCTGTGGTGGTGGTGATGGTGGTGGTGGTGATGGCCTGATCCATAAAAGCTTTCAGATGAAGTGAAGGAAAAGTGATCAAAGTCACTTTCACTACAAAAGGATGAACCCTCTATCTGGATAAAGTCACTGAGATCAGAAACCACTCCGTCTTGATCGCTGTCTGAAAAATCTATATGTGATCGTTGTGGCTCATCACTGGTCACTTCAATATGAATTGGCACCAGGGTTTTAGACTTGTAGCTCCGTTGTACCTGAGTGGGATGTCTGACTGGAGTTTCTTCTTCCAGCAGGGATTCGATAGAAAACCGCCTCTTTGGACACAAGCCATTTTTAGGAGGCTCTAATGTAACTGTTGACAACATGTCATCACCAAGGTTCGGCATTGATTTTGACTTCTGAATTAACTTTTCAAATTCAGATATTCTGGTTGGCACCATGTCTCTGGGCACCTCCTCAGTAGATGACTCTCTCCAGCCTTGAAGAATACCTTTGTGCTGTTCTTTTTCATATTGCAGTATTCTGGACTTGACAGAACAAATCACCTCAGAATTCATCAAGTCCTTGCGATTGATGCGGTGCATCTTTTTGTACATCTTCAGGAAACCTGGAGCATCATGCGCGGATCTGTGACGAACTCTTGACCTACCGCTACCACGGCCCTCAGCGTATGGGGAGTTCCAGTTCATTGAGCAAATTTCTTTGGAGTCCTCCTCACATAACAGAGAGCCCATGCTTTCAGCCTTGGCCTGTGCATCAGGATAGCTATCGTGATCATCTGTCAACAGGTCATCACAGCTACGAGATTTTCTCTTTGGAGAAGCAGCTTCCTCTGTGCTACTCCAGACTTCTGCATTTTGGCGAGTCATTTGCCAGCCATTCTTGTAGCTGGTTGCCCTTCTTGAATCATTTGGAACAGCTAAATGTTGTCTGTAAGTGCTACAGTAATCTAATTCGTTTGAGGTGTTGTGGTTGTGCACTGAGTAACTTAAAAGGGATGGATATACTTTGCTAATATCCCCACCTTTATAATCCATAGAGCAGCATGGTAAAAAAGAGACATTGCCAGAAATTAAAAGATTCAGAAAGTTGGAATTAGCATCAGTAAGTATTAGAAAGACTAGAAAAGAGATAGTAATTAGTGCATTTATCATCTTAGGTCAGTACATAGTTTGTTACAGACTAGGACTGCAGAGTTAATAATTATTTTCCAGCTCCTAAAATGCACTCATGATAATCTGAACAACAAAAAGAATTCCTTATTAATTATAGAGATATTATCTCCTCTACAACTGCTGCCATCAAAGCAACATAAGAAACCAGGCATTAATTGGGGATTAATTGAGATTTTTAAGCAGGTCAACAGAAAATAAAAGCTGCAAAGTATTTAAAGATGAAGCCACACAACAAATCTAGACCTCAGGGTAATACTGACTTTTCCAATGGAGCATTCTGAAAAAGTTGTTTATGATTCTTAACCTGTATAATTGCCCAGAGTTCACAGCATCCACATATTCTAAGAGAGTTAAAATAAAGATGAATCTTCGAATAAGACCAAGTAGGAAATTTCTTCATGTTATTCACAGGTAGCCTACTCCTTCCCTGTGTGGCAGCACTGAAGGGAGCAGTGTTTTGTACAGCTTATGCAGGGCAGAAGAAGGCAGCTCAGGAAGTGCTATGTAAGTGTAAAGGAAGGTGTATCAGTTTACTGAGCCTAACCACAATATAGAAGTAAAAACAACCCTTAAACTGACTTCCATAACAAAAGCCTGATTTTTCAAGCTTTAAGACATATTTTTATGTGCATGGTAGATTTAGAAGACACTACAAGACAAATCTGGAACGGTGGTCTTTCATAATTGTACTGAACTTTCAAAAATAGTCTCAAGTCGCAACATTCAGTTCAGGAAGATGCTTCAAACAGCTCAGTCTGCTTTCTAAAAATAATGGAATCTAGATCTGTCACTGAAACACTTTTCAAAATTTATGGTGATCAAACAGTTTATAATGTGCTCCTTTAACAAATTGGTTAATTTCAAGAAAAATTAAAATTCTACAGGGGTCATAATGCTGGGAGAGAATGGTGACACCTTCTGAAACGTAATTGGCTGTGGAAGATATTCTTAATGGAAGGATTTTCAAACACAGGAAGTGTTGAAGTCATGCTAAGTGCTTGTTATTGGTGGCGGAGTCAAAGGCACATGCAGGCAAGTAGAATCTATTAACTTTTTACTGCCTGGCCTGGTAAGCCAAATGGATGAGTTATTCCACTTTTAAAATTACTGCTGTAACACTTTAATGTTTTAAATGTTTAAAATACATTTGCTTTTCAATCACCTCACTCTCAATGTTCCCCACTGCTTTTCTTAGACACTATCTGTTGCAGTTTGGGTATTATGTTCTTTTCAGTGTGAATTTACTGTTACAAAAGTTTATTGAGCTACAAAACAGAGCAATTAAGAGAATAATAAAAATAATAATTCAAACAGATGGAGACATATTATATTCAGTATTATTCTATATATTACTTCCATTTGATGTTTTACTGCAAGCTTTTTTTTTTTCTAGAAAAACCCATCCAAATCTCCAAAAACCCAAATGAAGAACTGACTCTGTGTTTTCTTTCCTGGAGAGATATGGAAAACAGTAATAGGATGGTGAGTTACTTGCCAAAAATAAGCTAATTAGATTGCATCGGCTCTACTAAATACTTCCAAGGATTTAAAAAATAAGAAATCAGACTATGGATGCCTTCTTGATTAAATCACATCCTGATAACAATGGATATTTTCTTGATTACGTTAGGTCCTGATAACTGACAACTAAGACATCACCTATGGATTTAAAACGTCTACTGTCCTGGACATACATCTTTAATCTTACAGGTAATTTGTCTCAATTTACTTTCTCAATATAATAAAACTAGCTTTAAAATCACAATAATCTAGTAAGAGAGTAGTAGAGTTAATAAAAATAATAGGGTTTATATATTGTGGTAGAATTCATAGTCTTCTTTTAGTTAATTCTCTTTTGTCAGAACAAGCAGTTGAAACTGGAAAATACTTGTTACAAATCCAGCTTGCCAGCTTAAAATTACACCTGTAAGAATAAAGCAGTCAGCCTTTCAGGAAAGGCTCAAAGCTGCTGCTTCACATCACATCCCCTGAGGACACGCACCGAGCCACTGCAAGCAGCTGCTGCCCACATACAGTACTACACATCAGCAGCAGTGTTCTGCGAGCTAACGTGGCCTCCTCTTACCTTTAGCTCGTGATGGAGAAGAAGGAGATGAGCTAGTCAAAGGCTTCCTAAGGGTGGAACACGAGCCCTGTGTGTCTGTATGGCCCAGGTTAGGTCTGTTGGCGTTCTGGTCGCTGTGTGCCCTCTGGTGACTCACAGCAGGCTCTGACTTCCTTCGCTTTCTGTAGTCACTCGCAGTACTTGCAGAACTACACAAAAAAGCAGGATCAGCAGCAGTCTGACTCTGAGATCAGATTTCAGGAATTTAAGAAGTAAGGTCGTAATTGTAATATTGGTTTATAAATGAAAAACACATAAAGGGAAGAAGCACTGGTCTCACATATCTTACAGCCTATTTCCCAGTGAAAAGATTAATTTGTTCTTAACCTGATTGTTTTAAAGCTGTACACAACATTACTATGCCATTTTCTTTGAAATAAATGCATCAAGATATGTTAGACTATTTTTTTGGAACTAGAGTTTAGGTGCAAAGATATGAAAAAGACAGAGACTGAGAACAGTCAAGGTATCATGCTTAGGGAAACAGCACTGAATACACTGCAGGCAGTAAAGGTAAAGAATAAATCACTGCTGCTGAGAGAGAAGCTCAGGGATGTTAGTGGAAAGACCCAGAACACAGTGTGATTAATTTAAATGCAAACACTAAGTCCCTGTAAAACTAAAATAAAATCTACACATCAGTATCAAAATTAACACTCCAAGCATCTAATTTGCCAGTAGCTAACAAGGTGAATGTTAAAATCTGACTCTTCACAAAATCTGCTGGTGTCAGGTCCCAAAGAAGACCCTCAGGCTGGATAATATGTGTCTGCTGAAGTATAGATAGTGCTTCTTACCTGGAGGGCCTGTCCAGGCCTCTGTCTGTTGAATAGTGATGATATAAGGAAGCCTGTGAAAACAAACACATTGTTATGTTTGTATTTGAAGAAAGGGTGACAATTTTTGTTTAACATATTTGATGACTCCTTGTTACTCTGTGGCAAATCCTATAACAACAGCCCATGATAATTAACATCCTGAGGACTCCATCATAGACACAGCAACATTTTATGAGAATAAATTATGCAGCTTTTAAAAAGCATTGCTAGATTTCATTACCTATTCTACTTCAGTAATTTTTTTCCTTTAAAGCACTGTTACATAATGATCCTTAATTATGCTTTTCTATATACTTTTCAAAACCAGACACAGAACAGCTGAAACAAATCTTTACTGTAAAAACAGAAAAATCTGAAAATTATTATTTTATGTACATGTGAGGTCTGCAAAGCTTCTCTTCATCCCTCAGTTACTCACCAAAATCCTACAATCAATAATAGCCAGAAGCTTTTGTCAATCCCATGACATTTGTGGTGCACAACTGGCCTCATATACCTTATAATGCTGGTAAGAACAGTTCTCATCACAGAAAATTAGTCATTGCTTATGGAGTTACAGATGCAGCTACTGGGACATGGAACTTCCATAATTACATTATTAATACAAAGTCAGCCTTAAATGACTACTGATTTTAAATCAACCATTTTAAACCTTTAGTCAGAATTAAGTAATATTACAGTTCTGGTACCCAGGTATGAATCTAGAATGAACTGCTTGGTTTCTGGAGTATTTCTTCCTGGATATAAAGCAGTCAGGTTCAAGAATTGAACTTCTTTCAAGTTCTTGCCTTGTCACTTCAGCTTCCATAACTCAATGGACTAGAAATAGAACTATCATACAGGTTTCTAAGGTGCAGGAAATATTTTTTCCCTTTATAGAGAGCCTTCTTGGCTTTTTCCTTGCATGGAAAAATCTTTGCCCCGAAGGACTGCTGAAGTAAGGGCACCCATGGGCTGTACAAGTTCTTTCTTTTGTTGGATTTTTTTCCCCAGTGTTTTGATTTGCAAGTTCATAAACAGAACTTCACCCAGATCTGTTAACTGACAGGTAGAGAAGTCACCAGTAATCTTTAGAATATTTGGGAACAGATTTTTTAGAACTATGGGGTTGGGAGAGCCACACAAACATGCCACAATATGAAATAAATGTTATCTAAAACTTGAGCTATTTTCACATAGTTCGTATTTTCAAGTTTTTCTTTACACTCTCTGAAGGCTTATAAGTACTTTGTGACTAATGTCCCATCACTCTCCAAATGCAATGATTTTAAGATATATATCAATACTATGAGGTCTATCTGCAATAAAACCATAGAAGGCAGACACAGCGCTGCTCACACCCACAGCCAGTATTACCACAGGAAGCAAAGGCCTCAGGTCTGTGTACTTCCCTGCACTACCCATAAAACACATTCAGCCTGTCCTGGAAAACACCCCAGTCTCATTTCAAAACTGGCCACAGCCATCTTCCTTCTCTTGACCAGTCACTGCCACAGTCTGGAAGCAGCCAGGAAGGAAACTCGGGACCACAGGTGATCTCTCAGAAATGTAGCACAAGGTGGTGCAAACGCTGCAGATAAATTGTCATTGTGGATTCTTTTGTGCAGATGCCAACCACCTCCACTTGCTACCCCTGACCACATCGGAGGGGACAGTGGCCAAATGGCCCTGAGGCAGTGCTTGCCTCCCACCACCTGTAGTGGCTCCGTGCCTGCACAGACCACGATGTCACTCTCAAGGGTGGAGCAGATCCTCACTGTCTCCTGTGGAAGGCTATGGGATCACACAATGGAAATCCCACCAGAGGGAACTTCCTTATCCACAGCATTCCCCAGGCTATACACAGATGGCTAGAAGTGCCTATCATGCCAAAACTGACGGCTGGGTTACTGGCTTTCACTTTACATCCTTTAAGATTCTTTTACCACCTTGAATGCAACTTGCCCTTTTATCCTTTATTTGATGCTGGCTTTGAAGTTTTTTCTCTATGACAGATCCTGTACTTTGCCCATTCTACAACACTAGCTTTCACTACAGGCATATATTATTTTATAGATTATGTGGAGTTTATACCTTCTCTCCATAGGAAGAGCTTCATTGATGTGACATATAGAGGAAAGGTGAAAGTAAATACTGTGTGTGGTTGTTTTTTACTACTTGTTTTACTGTTTGCAGCTGCCCTATCAGCTCTTGGGTGTTTATTGACCCACATTTAGATTGCCCAACTGAACACATCTCTCCCATCTCCAAAAAGAATTAGCCATCTTCCATAATAGTCAACACTGCTCTATATGAATAAAGGCAACTTGAAAAAAAGAGATGACAACTTCAAATCTTTTCTGAATACTTTGATTTAGTTTTACTAAAAAAATGATATATATATTTAGAATTAACTCAGTATTTTAGCTGTTTTCATGCATCGAGGCTTTAATGCTGATTAAAAATGGAGCTAGGGAAAGTAGTCAAAAGTAAAAGGCAAATAACAAATAGGCTTGTTTGCATGATGGTTAATAATACTTTATCAAGTTATTTTGAATAGTCTCCTCCTCTGGAGAAGTATTAAGTTGCTGTCATTTTTGAACATGATTTAGCATATTTAAAGATTACTAAAATTTCAAAATTAAAGAGAGGACTTTGTAAATTAATCCAAGAGAAAACCAGTGATACTTAATAGCCATTTTACCCAGACCTACTGAACATGGGAATATTTCAAAGTCATGTTAGGGCTTTCAAATTGTCTTCCCTGATATATTGAAAACCAACAGGAATTAGAAAAGGCCTAGAAGCTTTTTCTTTCAGAGAACTGGGCCCAAATTTCAAAACTATGAGCTTTTTCTAGATCTATAGAGAGCTTAAAATCAAATGAGAGTAAATTGCAAACAATTAACAATTTAAGACCACAATTTGAGTTTAACTTTTGGAGAAACTACAGAAGATGAGAGTGAATCACAAATATGGATGAAGTAAAGCCACCACATGAAGCAAAGTTGCCAGTAGAGGATTTGCTGACTTTTGCCCTAACGCTGTAAAAATGGGGAGGGAGTGGGGAAGGAATGAAAGCCTGAGTCTCTCCCACTCAGAGTAGGGCAATGTCAACCCACAACCTGATCTTGATTAATTTTATTTGGAGTACTGACAGCAACTGTCAATCCTGAGTTATAAATTACAAAAGTACTATTAATTGCTGTTTTACCTGATGACCAACCTTAGTCATAAATACTTAATTGGAGAAATGACAGCTTAGCCACAACGGCTTTCACTTGACACATAAAATTTGCAGTCAGATATTTTAATAAAAAAATAAACTGAGCTGATGGATTAATTGTGCAATGCACTTGCCCAACTCTGAAAAGTGGGAATTTGTCAGAGTTCGAGACGTATGGAGTGTTGTGTAATTCTGGGTGTTAATCTCTGAGAAGTTTTGGTTATAAGGACTCACAGTTCCTAGGATAATAAGATCAACATCCAAATGCACTAGTGATCTGGAAAGATATGAAGACAAGGATACAATGATTGTGAATTAGAAATGTTTCATAGCTATCAGAAGGAAACAACTAAATTTTAACAAACCAAGATATAAATGGTGAGCATTCCAACCCTTCTTCCCAAGAGAATCATCTGAAAAAGAACCATTCATTTACCTCATTGGAAACACCAGAAGAACAGTCTTGAACATAGTCCAAAAGCTTTTTAGGTGGCTGCATCATAAAAGCAGAAGTGTAGAGATGAAATGAAGGAGGATCAATGGCAGCAAGGAATGAAACATGTGGAAAAGGTGACACAGTTAGAAATTAAGTGTTGACAGCGTCAGATACAAAGAGTGACACACATGGGTAGAATGGAAGGATAAATGTGTTTTTTTTTTAAATATCTTAATAAAATGTTAATAACTTTAGGTGGTAAAATTTACAACTGGAATGGTTGAATAAATACCAGTAAGTTTTAACACTGAAAGAGAAAGGTCTAAAGCATCGCAGTTATGCTCTGTTGGGGGAATTTCAATATATTTTATCTTAAATTTATTGTTATCAGTAAAATTTTGTTGAGATATCTGTTGAGATATCAGAAGAATTTATCTGTACTGTTTCTGCCCACCTAGAGGGAGAAATGATAATACCACTTGAATGGCAGGATAAGGGAGATAAAAAGTAATCCATGACAATGTGATAACTGCACAGACCACTGCACAAGAAATTAAACCCAGATATATTTACCTTTATTATTTTTTTAAATTTTCACGGGATATTCAATGGGTAATTTTTAAAATGCTATGATTAAAACATTAAGGTTTTTAAAGAGTATATACCATTTGCTTTCTCTTCTGCTCTCCCTGAAGCAGCAGGGAGTTTTGATTTTGGCTTATGGCTAGCTAGAAAGGGACTAAGGTGCCTGGTTCCAGGGTGTCCTCCAAGGCCCTGTGTCTGTGTTCAGGCTCCTCATGTAGCTGGCATGTCACTAATTAAAATCCTGATAGGCCTCCAGAGAAGTGTTGGCTGACAGGGAATGAAAAGAATGGGGATATTTTAAGTCCTGATACTCTCAAGCTCATGTCTTTAGATTTCCTGTCTGTGGCCTGTGGCTTCTGCTTTTTAAACTCAAAAAAATCTCTGGGAGGATCTTGGGGAGCTATGAGAATGCTTAAAAAGACTGAGGGAGTGCTTAGGTTTACTTCCCTCCTTTTTCTAAGGGGATTTTAACTTCTTTTAATTTTCTGCCTATCTGGATATTGCAACTATCCTCTTAGGCACTCTTCTGGGATGAAGATACTTGCTATCCTTTTTCCTAAAGATGTTAGAGTGTACAGGAAAGACTTTGAGCTCTGTGGAGCCAGAGAAGCAGTGTGCAAAAGCAAGAGCAGGTGCATCTCCAACCCAGTTGTTAAGGTATTGTGTAGGGAGGAAGTGAAATCTAGTTCTCAGTCTTGCCTCAAGGACAGTGTTACTGTTTTACGATTGTAAAAAATATACAAGCAGCCTTAGGTGCTTAGATACAACTAAGCCTATGGTATTTGCAGAAGAACTGAAAGTGCTAAGAAAATTGAAGGTGAAAATTTGAGATATTTCTGATTTTTACGTGTTTTGGCCAGATGGAACCATTCAGGTTTATAATTTTAGACTTAAGTGCTGGCAGCAGGTCTAAACCAGCACCTGTTTGCCAAAGCCCTTGTTTTGGGTAATGGCTCTCTGTGAAAATTGGAGCAGAACTGAAGTCTGTCCATTCAAACAGGTGTCCAGCTTGAAAACAGAGCAAACCCATATCTCTGTGTTCAGGTAAAAAATACATATCCTGCATGTATACATGTAAGACATGAAGAAAAGGAAAAAAATTCTCAGTAGCTCCTGCTGTAAGAAATTTGTTTCTGGCTTCATACATTTAAATTTAGATCTGGTCCTTTAAGTAAAAGATATGATCTGCAACTTAGCTTCCTTAATGCAAACTGTCATATTTTTCTGTCCTAGAAGATTGTTCAAAAATAATCCAGCCAAATGCAACAAGTTGAGAGAAACCATCCTGTTTATAATGGAATTTGTCTTGTTATTAAGTACTTACACACTACTATTAATCTAATACATACTCCTTATTAAAGCTATTACTAAAACTACTCTAGCAATTTAAGAGTCTATTTGAAAAAAATACTCATATTTATGGGACTTTACTGCCTTTCCTCAAAAAAAACCCCTTATAATAATTTTACTGGCTTATACTTGGTGAACTTGGTAATTTAAATTCCTCCTTCTAACAAGATTTTTTCCTAAAGTGGAAATATCAATATTCTGTCCTCACTTACCGGACGTCCAAACTCCAGCTCTGAAAAGAATTTATACCAGGGTTCGTTTTCTAAATCTATGTCATCTGGGGTTATGCGATCAGTCTGGAGCAGTTGTGAAGGAAAAGGGAAGGAAAAGGCACACACTGAGCAAAGTGCTAGAAATGCTGTCACTTTAACAACAAACACACAGACATAGAACAAATATGGGGAAAGAAATGGAATAAAATCAAAGAATGAAGATGGTATTTAAGATAGAGGATATTCGTGTTCAAGAGCTGTCATTCACTGGTAGCTTTAATACTTTTCTTTTTGTTGATGTTCTTCCAAGGACTGGAAGATGTTAAACATTTTAAAATTACACTCTTAAAGCTAAGAGGGCTCTTTGACCTTTTCTTTAACATCACTGCATTAGTTAATTACATTTAATGCTGCTAAAGATTCCTTGTTAGGAAGATGGTTTAAATGATTGTCTTCTCCAGCATAGGCAGGAAATTGCCCATCAGATCAGCAATAAAGACACAACTTTATCTGTATTGCTTTTGGTCATTCTTTGTCTTCTCACAAAGCATGTTAATTCTGAATCTTGATGTCTTGAAGCAAGCACTGAGCAGAGATAAGGAATATGCATCATGCAAGCATCACTATGTTAAAAAGCCACTTCAACCTATGAAAAGGAACTGATATATTTTAAATCCTATGGTCAAAAGATAAGGAACAAAAAAATTATGCATTCCATTAATATTTGTTTCAGCAGTACTGTGAAATGCTTTATCTTGCATAGCCTCGTTGACATAATGAAGAATTTTTTTCTACAGTGGAATACATTGTTTTCATCTGAAAATTCTCACAACCAAGGGATAAAGCAATTGAAGATAGTAGTAAGGAAATTCTTCAGTGAACAGAAGAATAATTGACAGATTTATTCAAGCAGCATGAAAACATGACGGTGCAAAACAGTGCAGCTCTCAATGGGATATCTAATCAACTGTAAACTTGGCTGCATTAATTACTTTCTAAATAGCTTCAGTTTCTTTGTAGCATCTGATGTAGGCTTTCATGCAGCACAGAATTACAGTGAACTGTTGGCTTAAATATCTCTAAACAGAGAAATCCTCTTGTTAAAGACATTTCTGAATTTAAAATTTGCTTCTCCATAACTGTAATTATCAGAACCTAGACACTAATTATGGTGTGCCCTAGAAAGCAATCATCAAAGCAGACAGGGTCCTGCATAAAGAATGACACTGGTGATCAAGTATGTAACACTTTTTCCTCAAGTTGAACTGTCTCCAGTAGACTGGAGCAATCACACAGAGCTATTTCTGTTTTCTGCAAAAGATAACACTGTGCTTTTGACCATTTCAGGTAATAAACATCTTACAGCACTTTTCCTGCTGCTTTTGGTGTTACTGGGACAGCCTGCCAACTCTGCTCTATTGAAAGGTCAACAATCCTTCAGAACTACCTTGGTGCTCATGTATCTGTGAGCTGTTCATGCAGTACCTGGACCCCAGCTGTTGTTTTATACACTTCTCTTCACAATGCCCTTTCAAGTAAGGGAAGTAGGATTCCTGTGAATGCAGAGGCAAGTAAATGTCACTGATGAAAAACCTGCTGTGCTCCACAGAAGGGTTAGGAAATGAAGGTCCTCTGGAGTTTTGCCCTTATATTTCCACCATCCAAAGCTGTACCTCAGCAGTACAGCTTGAACTCAACTATAGACACCCAAGTCTTTCGTAGAGAAACACTACTGAAGTTAGCTTCATGAACTGACTACTAAAATGTATGAATTTAATAGAGAATAGGACTAATTTAAGAAAAAAACACAGGATTCTCTTCTACAGAGATAAGAAGGCATGAGGGCAAAAAATGACAGATGCAAAATGCAGAAGATAGCTTTGCTGTATATCAACTTGATATACAGGAATTACAGGAAATGCTTGCCATATTTAGAGATTTTTTTGCTTATATTAAAAAAAAATCCACAAATTGCACCTGAATAATCTGAGAAGACATTACTAAACAATTATTTTCCATCCTTTCTCCAAATTCAGTCATTGTATGTTGAAATACTGCATGTTTTTACCTTTGAATTCTATAAAAATTTAATTTTCAGAGAAATGTTGATATCAACAAATGGGCATATTTACACAAAACAAACAAACAAATAAATAATTTAAAATGTATATAGGGTTGGAATTGTGGAGTTTTTGGTCCTAGAAGTCCTGGCCTACTGACATTACTCTGTGAGCCTCAAGGTGCCCTGAAGAGCAGCAGCCCCACCCCTACCCAGTGATGGAACCATGTCCCTCCTTGCAGGGAGGCAGAACACACTGACAGATCAACTGGGCTCCCCTAAACCAGCCAAGGAGATGAAAATGAGAATGGGAGTTGCCTCCCTTTTCAACTTCAGACACTCCTGCAATTAGCTGTAAGTTTAAGAACCCTTGTGTTTCAGCTGGTAAAGAAGAAGCTAGAAATCATGTATTTTATCTAGTTTCTAAGTTTTAATTTCTTCTTGGGTAGCAAATAAAATGAGGCTGTTCAAAAGTATGTAAAGCTAACTCCATGCAGCCAAGTCCACTTTAATTTACAGCTTCAGCCGCAGAGGGCAGCAAACAAAAAGAAACTGAGCACTAAAGTCTGCAAATTCCCTGCTGCTGGCAGTTCTGGAGACGACTGCAATCCCTTTTCTACCAAGACCAATACAGAGGCAATTGATTTTGTTGGGCTTTTGGGTTCAGTTGTGCTGACAGAGCTTTTTCTATTATCTCCCTTTCTAAGAGACTTAAAATTAATTAATCATTTTGACTTAGAAGTTGCACTTGGCTTAGTCTCACAAAGTATCTCCCAAACTACTGGAATAGAAAGTAAAAGCAATAAAGGGAAATCCCTTTTTATGATTTGCTAGTCAAATAATATTCTTACAATCTATCCTTCATCTAGCAATTTAGTAATATTTTGATTATTCATTGAAAATATACTACTGAAGACCCCTAAGTAACTTCATTCCTTTTGCCTTTTGCACCAGATGGTCATCACAACACTGAATCAGCATTCTCAAGTATAGAACATGGACAAGGAACAAAATTACATCTGTAGTACTACATGTAGCTTTGCCTGTTCTTAGTTTGCTACACAGATAGACATCCACAGATAATAATCAAAACTGCATTTAAACTCATGAGTTAAATGGCTCTTTCGTGTAGATCAGTATTTTGCATTTGCAAGTTCAGACACCAAACTGAAGCCTGTCTGAAACAGAGGGCTGAGATGCCTGTTGTAAATTTGGCTTTGGCACTTTATTATCTCTAAAGAATTTTCTTTCACTTTTTTTTTTTCCTTTTGGACTACTTTTAAATAGCTGTGGTAACTCCAAGTCTAATACCAGATGGACTTAGTCTATTTCTTTATGAGAAGAAATATTTTATAATGCCATATTAAGCACAACAAGCAGAATATTCAGATAACCAGACTGAGATGTCAAAAGCAACCAAATATGCATGCTCTAAAGAAAATTTCCAATTTTTCTCTACACTAAAAACCAAACCAAACAAAAAACAACAGATGTACATCATGGAACAAGCCCAGTCTATTTCTGGTATTTGACAAAACAGTAATTTAGAAAAATTGATTCTAATAATGAATTCTTCTTGCATATAAACTCAGTAGAAAATTTGTTTGTTGAGCAGAGATTAAAAAATCTAGAACTAAAATTTAACCTAACAGTTTTATTTGAATAGCACATGTATACTTTTATGCTTTGAGTAAAATAACTAATGAAAATAGAGGCACTGCATATACGAGTTTTATGAGGTTTTTTTTACATCAACACTGAGAGTTTTCCTTACGTACTCTACTGCAGAAATAGATATATGTTCATGTATGGAGGAATTGCTTCTCATATATACAAGGCAGAAACTAGTAAAAAAAAAATTAATTTACAGATGAGTAAGATTAAGTTGTTACATTGCCATTTACTTATTAATGGAAAGTAAATATTCATTTTAGGAAACAATTCCATTGTTTGGATGATATTGGAGAAAAAGAGGAATATTTAGCTGAATTGCAGACACTGGAGATGGAAACACACATCAAAACAACTTTTGTACCACCCTATCAGTGGCTTCTTGAAATAGGAAAAAAGGAGCTGTATCACCATGTCTGGTAAGACTATTTAATGCCTTAATATCACAAACTTTTACTGCAATCTCAAAGTACTCATCCCAAATCTCTCCTTTATGCTGATGTTTTATACTCTTACAAATTCAAATTATGGAAGAAACCACACTAATTTCCTGTTTCATGGAGGAGGATACTACACAATACAACTACACTCATCCTTCTGCATCTATAACAATTACTGATCCCTAACCAATCTATCCATTTCATGTTTCTTACTAGGTCAATGTTTTATTTTATTATTTCTCACATTGTTTTGATTAATGCAGATTTTCTTTTCATCATTGAGGATCTGCTGCATAGTATTTCCCACTAAATGTTAGCTTCACGCTGAATCTCCATTTCTTTTATTCTTGCTGTGTTCTCATCTCCCCATTAATCAGAACTAAATTCCAATCTGCTACCTACACCAATAAAGGGAATGCTAATCTCTCAAGTCTGATTTTTCAGACTTGACAGATTATGATACAAGGAAGCTGTAAATATTTTATATTTTTAACAGATTACTTTGCCACCAAAACTACAATCTTGTAGACATGGAAATTATTTAATTAAAAAAATTGGATATTTGAAGTGTTAGAAAAACTCCCTTTGATTTATACAAAACGAATAAAGTATGACTTTCTAGTTCAGACACTATAAATGTCTGTCTTTTGCAATATTTACCACATTTTATATTTTTTATATAATTATATTTTTATATAATTTTATATTCCACATTTTTATTACTACTTTCCTTCAGTATCATCAAAAAATTTTCAGACACTAGAAATCAAATCTTTTGAGATTATTAAGATGAAAGATTTAATTCATGCAGTACTGACACATTTGAGAATTTGGAGTTTTCATCTGAATTTGGAACCAATGCAATATTTTCAGAGATCAGCTTTTCCTACACACAATGAAAAGCGCTTTTGACGTGTTTTGCTGATCATCCTTTAAGAAGTTAAGTTTTACTTTCTATATCCCATTCAGTCAATACAAGGAGAGCAAATACTTCAGTGAAAACAATTAATTTTCTGTTAGTAACATGGTTCAAAGGAAGTATCTTAATTATATAAAGCTAAATAGCATCTTCATCAACAGTAGACATTCCAGATTGATGAAACTGTGATAGCTCCCTAATTTTTCAACTATGTTACACTAGTGTCAGCAAAACTTTAATCTCATAATAATTTCCATTTTTTTACAGCTCTGAATCATACATAAACAAAAAAAATCTCTCAATTCTGTACATGAATGTACTTTCCTCAGCTTTAAAAATTTCTTATACAATGAGATGGTTCCTTGTATGTACATCAGCTAAGCCTAAACTTTTAGTCTAAGCTTCAAGATGGCAAAGTATGACCTTACCCTTGATGGATATTGCTTAGTAAGTAACATGACTACAACATGACTAAAGCTTTTCTGTATGAAAATATCTTAATGACCAAAGCTCAAAATTCATCTCTTGGTTCAGATTAGCAAAAGTAAAATGCATAAGCAAGTGGAAAAAAAGATCCAAGAACAGTCAGCAAACCTAATTTTCTTGTTATTTCATTCGTTTGCTAGAATTGAAAAAATATAGCTCTGAAAATATTCATCATCACTGCAATGGTTATATGAATTATTTTTGTTCACATTACATTAGCAAAAAATATAATTTATTAGAAAAGTGAGGCCATTATTGGAATACACTGAAATCAGTGTAATTTTCTTATTTTTAACTTGAATCTGCTATTCCACTTTGGCATTGGGAAAACTGGAAAATTACCTCAGTGTTTATAATGCAGCCATGGCACTCAAAAAGTTCTCAGGACAAATGACACTGCCATTTAGATAAAATTATTTGTTAAGTTCATCTGCACTCAGATACTAATTATATTTATTCATTACCAGTTCCTACACAAATGGCAATTTCCTCTTTGGAAAACACATTAATTCTGCAAGAACTCAATTTCACAGAAAATGAGCTTTGTGTTTTCTAGCTAACAAAAAATAGATTCCTGCAAAGACCAGAAAAACAAAGGAAAAGGTGCTTGGTTCAGGTGTTTCACGCTGTTGATATACTGCATATTCTGAAATTCAGTAATTTCCTTATTTGCTTTAAATTGGCAAAATCAATTCTGTGAACAAGCATGTAATACAGAAGCAAATAACAATCCAGTACTCATTTCATAAACCTCTTCCTTAAAACTGGACTCCCTCACACATTTCAACCTCAAAGTAAAAGACCAAGAAAAGAAAATATCACCATTGATACATAACAGCTTTTCTAAAATAAGAAAATGTTAAGATAGCACAAAGTTAAATAAGAAGAGCTGGGTGAATGTGCCTTTCAGCAAATGAAAACTTCTGTTAATTGTCATTTTGCAAGCATTAAGCATAGCTTTATTCCACAATTGCTATAATTATTCAGAAAGCAGGAATAAAGACTTCTAATTACATGTTAATGTATACTCATCATAATGTACATTCACTCAAATCACAGAGTATTTGAGGCTGGAAAGGACCCCCAGAGGTCATCTAGCCCAACCTCCTGCTAAAGGTAGGTATAATCATATCAGGTTGCTCAGGGCTGTGTTCAGGTAAGTCCTGTCTGGGCAACCTTGGCCAGCATTTGACCAAAATCTCCTTAGATATACGATTCAGCACATCCTGAAAATGCAAATATCTTCTTTTTATGCATTAATTATTCAGATATCATATGTGCTGTTAACACTACTGAAAATAAGTGCTGTAGATGCACACCAATTAGAAAAAGCAGTTTCCATCTGTTTTGTCTATCATCCATGAGGTTTGCACAGTGGTGATTCCTTGGAAACACCAGAAGATGTAAGTTAAGCAAATAAGCCAAACCAAATTTTTCAATACAACCGTCAGATAAGAACAAAGACAAATTGCTGCAAAATTGTATTTGAGAAAGAATCTTCACTATTCTTCCAAATAGCAATTATTAACACTAAGTAATAAAAAGATAGGCTCTTACCAAATCTCTTAGTGTACTACCCATTTCATTTGTGTGTCTTACCGGTCGTTCGTGCTCAAGGATCGATGACTTCCCCGGCTCATACTCAAAAATACTTCTTGGTTCAGAACGGAACTTGCGAGTATCTACCTTTCTGTCAGGAGGGTCCCAGTCATTCCTGAACAACAAATGCAGGTAACTGAGCTAATTTACTGTCACCACCTTGTGATTTACAGCCCTGTACAACAGAAACCTGCAAAGCCAGATGATGTTCACGACAGCTCTTATTTCCAGATCTCAGCTGTGGAACATAGAGCCTGGCATTGCAGTGTTTTGTTGTAACATTTTAACCTGTTTACAGCAGGTATGCTCAGTACAGCAGGAAGAATACTAGAGATGTCCAGCCTGTGATCACTCATATTTTTCTTTTAACTAGTAAACCAGTTTAAAAAGTATCCTTGCATACCACGTCAAAAAAAGATGCAAACCATTGCAAATAACTATACATGTTTTGTGCACTATACTAATATAGGCAAGTGGTAGATATTTTTGTCATCACTTAATATGATAATAAGGCCATATTGAAAAAGCTATATAATTTTCTGAGGCAAAAAATGAGGAATTATTTTAAAAGACCGCGTGATGATCATTATCCTGATCATTGTAGAATTGCTTCTGAATATCCTTGTAAGCAGCATATTGTTTCTCTGTCTTGAATAGATAAACAAGAAGAAGAATTTGGCAGTTGAATTTGGAATAGAAATGTAGCCATTTTCTCTATAATTACAAATTTGCTTTCAACTTAATAATGCTATGCAAAGAATAAAAAGTAACCCATGCTACCATATTTTTTCAGTCATTTATGTCATATTACTAGGTACATGTACATTTTGGGGGAATACTTAGCTACTTACAGTGGGAGCTACCTTTGCATGGCAGTTCTTGTAGTACCTACCTCCATTCTACTTGTAAACCTGTAGCTCACACATATTTTTATTTAACTCTGTGTAAAATGGCCCACTAGTAACTCAAAGGTTGGAAGAAAGGGGAGGGGAAATACTACCAGCTATTGTCTGTATTTGATAAGAAAGAGCACACACTGATTAAATTTTATCAGTTCTATTGGTTTTTCTGGTGTGACTTGGTTTGATGTGACCTGACATAATAATGCACATGTCATGTGCCTTAAAAAGATCTATGGGGTAGCTTTTGGTTATAATATGCTTGCAAGTGCATTTCAGGGACACAGACATCTCTATTTATAAAATGCCCTACATTTAAAGGGAAGTAGTTCTACATGGTTTATCGTTTATTTTCACTAAGGAAAAAATTCTTTTCAGAGCAGAAAATGTTACATTTTTTGAGAATGAACAGGAAAATGGAAATATTCGGATGAAGTTGCATTGTACTGAAAGCCACTAAAGAAAAAAGGATGCTACTGAAATTCTGATTCACACTCAGTTCAACTAATTTACAGTTTTCAGCCTTTAATCCTGTACGGGCTATATTTTGAGCTCAACTGCTAATGCAAACCATATCTTGCCTTGCAGCTATAAAACATGTGATATATGTGGACCTAAGCCTCTTAGGTGAGATTTTAAATACTGTGGTTTCTAGGCAATTAAAAAAAGAATCTCCCAACAGCAGGAAAAGATTGATGCACTGTAGCTTTCAGCAGTGGGCAAAGCATAGCTAACGTGTTTGGCATCCCTTGGCCTGGAGAACACAGATTTCCACTGCCTGTTGTATCATGCAGGAGATTAAAAGGGGAGGCTAAATAGCCAAAATCAGTACTCAGCAGCTGTTTCCAAGCTTGACAAGGTGCACTGCAACAGGCCTCAGTTTCTGTGACCGAGGCATTTGGCCTAGCACAGGACAACAACTCACACAACTTCAGAGATCAAAGCTAAACAGTTCCACATTTTGGTGTCCTGCTAAAAAAATCTGCACTTCTGTATGACCTGCTAACAAAACTCAAGCCTCATGGCCTCTGTGAGGCAGCCCAACTCTAACCTTTAGCATTTCCTCTTGACAACCTGCCCTTGGCAACAGGGAAGCCAAAATCAGTAACTATCAAGCAATCTCATCTTCCTCTCCAGTATGTGTATCTACTGATTTACACTTTGGATTGCCATGACCTAGAAATTTTTGAAAAAGCCATAGTTTTTTAGACATTTAGTATGCTTTTTCCTCATAATATTTTATTCAAATTGCTAATTAATCAAACCTGTTTAATATAAGTACATTTCTACATATAAATATGTTTACAATATCCAAGGTGACAGAAATGGTCAAATTCTCTTTTGTTGCTTGAGTGTAACCAAGAGAGGGGAGCTTGTAGGCACAGATGAAAGGAAAAATATTACCCTTTTAATATATAATATATACATAGACACACATATAGATTTATAATAGCATAATATTATGTTAACAGGTAGTATTAATAATATAATACTACAGAAGAAGATTTTTTTTCTTGAGCTAGGACCTACAGATATGCTAAAGTCAATGGAATTTGTGTGCAGGTCTCTTGCAAGTACTTACCCTTTTATCAAAAGGGTAAGTACTTCTTTCCTGAGTTATTTATTATTAACTTTTTCCAGACTGAACTCTAACCAGTGGGACTTGGTTTTGTGCAGAGAATTTGGATAGAGAACTATAAGATATCCAAAATGCCTCTTTAATCTGCAAACACTGCCTTGGTCTACCAAAATGGAGACTGAAAAAATGGGGGTATAAAGCACTTCTGAACTCTGGGGAAATGTGGGTTGACTTCTATGCTCTTGTACAGCTTTGCTCTCCCTTGACTTTTGAATTACATCATCTTTTTGATGCTTTCTCTTTGGTGCTGGATACAATAAATGGCCTTTCCTACTCAGAGACTAACTATTGAAGACAGCTCCTAGAGCACGGACTGTTCTGAAACACAGCAAGCAGGACAATAGCACTAATGAGAATAAAAATCCTTAATGATGCTCATGGGTGCATCATGAATAAGAAAAAACAATTCTTTAGCACACTGAAGAAATGACAGCACCATGCATGATGCCCAGACTCCTGGCAAATGTCACCCCTCATCACCTGACTGGCCCTTGAATAAAGCCCTTGAAGTCACATTATTCTAAAGCTGCTGTTTTACCCCTTGTTATATTCTGCAATTGGAGTACTGTACTTAGCAAGAAGACCTTTTGAAAATGCACAAACTTACTTTTCTGGTGTAGAGCGTTGCCTCATACGATGTGGTGGTATTGGTGGCGGCACGTGGGGTGGCAAAGGGGATGAGACCTTAAAGGCATCGGAGCCACTGTCAGAAGCACTTTTGGACAGTGGTCTGTATGTCTGTGTCTTTGCAGCTGGGTGTGCCTGAGCAGAGAAGGATGGACTGTAGCTACCTAATATAAAACAAAACCAGAAACAGTCATAACATAAGATTTAGTCTTAAAAAAGCACAACATGGACTGCTACAAGAACCCACAGTAACTCCATAAAATGGCAAGATTACAAAAACATGTAAATGAGTTTTAAAAGTACATTGCTGTGTATTGTGCAGCTCATTAGAGAGCTTCTTATATATTTTTACACAAAATTGCAAACACATAGGTAAAGTGCATTGCAGTTAAAATAAATTAATTTGATGGATAAGTTAATGGGTGTATACATCCATCACATCTGTTAATGACAGCCTGTAATTAATCTCCAGGCTCATCCTGTTGCTCAGTTGTTCCATGTTCAGAAGATAGAGAAGAGGCAGGAAACACACCTTTTTTGATTGTTTTAATAACTATTTGATTTGTGATGATGAGGCAATAGCGTATCTTGAGGATGATCACAAGAGTACAAAGAGATGTCAAACCACTGACCCACAACAAGTCATCTGAACAGCACAGAAAAAGGCATTATTCAAAGCATGTTTAATGCTACAAAAACTAAAATGAAAAAAATTTCAATGGCTGTTTTGCAGAAGGCATTATAGCCTTTTTGCACACAGTCTATTAATGCTTTCATTTTTACTTGTTTTGGAAATAATTTTACCATATGGGTATAATCTTCTTAAGACACAATGATTATATATCTTAGATGAATATGTCTTTTCTTGTGGCTAAATAACGTCAACATGAATGCTTATAACAAAATTGGAGATGTTTGTAAAAAAAATCTGTTTTATTAGGCACTCTCACTGCATATTTTTAAAGTGTATTCAGTACATTATTTTTGTCTTTCCATGTTAGTAATTAGTATTTTCATTTTCACACAGTAGTCCCCTTTCCATTTCTATAAAGGAAAGGCTGCGTTACTAACAATCACTAGTGAAAATATATGCAATGTAATCAAGAAACCATGGGGTATCCCTCTACAGTAAGAGGTCCACAGCTGCAATTAATTTCTGTTGTAAGAATGAAATGAAAATTAAAC
Source organism: Ammospiza nelsoni (assembly GCF_027579445.1). NCBI lineage: Eukaryota > Metazoa > Chordata > Aves > Passeriformes > Passerellidae > Ammospiza > Ammospiza nelsoni. The sequence goes on along the minus strand of NC_080636.1, from coordinate 32,146,613 downwards.
TTGTTTCATGTGGGGGAAAAAGGCATGAACAACTGAGATCAAACGAGACACTAGAAGTGTGTCTACAAGCATTGCAAAAGCGAGCGTGAAGAGTTAACTACACCATCACTTGCTGACATTAACAAAGCGTCGTTTTGAACACGGAGTAATTCCTACCAGTATTGTATGCATATGCAGTATTATACAAGTCTGTGTCGTCATCTACAAAAAGAAATACATACGTTACAGTAGTGCCATACATGCCAGTTCATCACAGAAACTGAGCTTTGTCTTTGCAAATACAAATAAAAGATTGGTAAGCAATCAAGCACTGTATTTCTTTTCCTTGTCTCATAGGTGCTTTTGGAAGACTATGTCTTCCCACTATATTTAGGCTGTTTTTACCATCTTATTGAGTTTTATCTTCTGATCATGTCACTCATATTGCATACTTACTAAGTTAGCACCAAACTGCAAATTACTGTCTGTTCTCTTCCCCTTCCCAAGCTTGATTCCTTCCTTTTGTCAGCTTTCCTCTGCTACAGACTGTTAAGCTGTTGTTCCTATCACAAAAGGCAATCCTAAATATCTTCTATGTGTTCAAGTTGGAGCCTGTAAGCCAACATTCTCCTGCCTACATTTCTTATTCTCCCACTAACATTCTGTGTGGCCATACTGAATGTTAGCTCTACCTCAGATGAATAGTGTCTCCTTCCTTCTGGAGGCATAATGAGCATAATTGCCATTTACACAGTTTCCTGACATCCTTGGAGCAAATCATAAAGGACATTAAAGCTAGCAATGCCACCAAAGCTCAGTTTCAGCAAAACCAAGTAGTATATTCTATGAAAACAATTAAATTCAGGCACAAAATTTTTCCTTAAACCAGCCTGTTTACTAGCCCACGCTGTTCTAACACTGGAGTTCTCCAAAAGCAAGGCAGATGGTAGATTTACAGTAGAAAATTTCTCATCCCTCAAACTGGACATATACATACTCACCAGGCTTATGAACCATATGGATTTGCTTGAACATTGTCTTGTACCAATCCTTTGGCCTGTCAACTGTCTGAAAAAAATACAGTTTTAACAATTACAACAAAATAAAAATACCCATGTGTACAGATCGGATCAGACATTTAATGTTATTCTGGAAAGAAATATTATATGTTATTCCCTATTTAATATAATAATTTTCATGTATTTTGAATTTATTTATGCATTTTATCCAGGAATTTCTGTAAAAAAATCTGAAAGACACTGAAGAATGAGTCACTCTTGAACTGTGATCCTGGGAGGGTATAATGGTTCAGAACATCAGAATTATTACGAGATCAAGAGTTCATCACCTTAGTGCCCTATATCTGACAATGATGAATGCTAGATTCTATACAGGAAAATAGAAACACCTCAGCAGTTATGATTACAAGCATGTAAGAAGTGCTTCTTTTGACCTCCTGGCAATTTCTGGCTTAAATTACTTTCTAAATGTAATTGTTAAATGATGTAGAAAATCTTTGTAATACTACTGAGAAAAGAACTAAAACCGCACTATATTTCAGAGTTAATGTTTGGATTGTTGACAAAGAGTATTCTTTTTACCAGTTTTAAAAGCCCTTTCCAGACAACTTTTTTTAACTTATTCAATAATCACTCATGAAATTATACTTATCTTTACTTTTGCAAACTAAGTAGTCCTAATCACAAGGTTCCCAAACTCTGCTCATATTGACTCCTGCTTGTGCTTCTTTTTATCTCTTACTCTTCTGAATTTTCTCTTTTACTGCAATTTTCTTTGAGGTAGGATGATAATATTCCAGGAAAGGATTAACACAAAGGCAAACATTTTCAGTATTATCCTTCTTAGGTGCTAGAATTTTACTTGTCCCACAGTAGCCATAAAAGCAGAAGTTTTAATGCAAAGAATCATGGAATCATAGAATGGGCTGGGTTGAAAGGGACTTCAAAGATCATCAAGTTCTAACATCCCTTGCACCGACAGGGACAATGTTCACTAGGCCAGGTTGCCTGGAACTCCAACCAGTGTGGCCTTGAACACCTCCAGGGATGGGGCATCCACAAAACCCACTATGTTCAAACCTCATGGTACACAGGGAAAATTCAAAGGACCTCTCTTGAAGTGCATTATTCTGCACCAGCAAGCACCAAATTTGCAATTACTTTGCTTCCTCCTCTTTACCACAAAAATCTATGAATTCTTCCCTACAGAACACTGGACAGATGTGCATGTGTTCACCACACACTGCCATCTTTACTAAATCCCACCTTTGCCATGATTACTTGTTATCTCTACATAACTAATATGCTTTGTTTACAATGGTCAGCTCTTACTATGAGGGATTAGGCATTTCTGCCTAGTCCTGTATTTTGAGGACTCATATTGAGTTCTCATAAAATTGCTACTATTATTAGAACAATGTTTAAAATAAGAGCAGTCAGTTGAAGAACTTGGGGATCTCCTGGGTAAGAAAAAAATAAAGCAGAGTTTTGCTTTTTACCTAGGCCTGCCTTGCAAGACAGAGGTAAAGGAGGTTCAATTTTGTCTCAAGATAAAATAGGTCCCTTCCCTCACCTACCAGTGTGCTGAGTTCTGCCAAGTGTAAGATATTCAGAAGCAGATTTGGGTCATATTCATATTGTTTCCCTAAAGGTATTAAATACCTACACTAGTGGAACTCTGGTTAGAATAATTTAGCTGGACTTGAAACAAGTATGCTGTTTAGTGCTCCAGGATGATATATCCTCAAAAGTTTACAATTCCAGGAGGTCTGAAGCAATTCATACTGGTGGACATAACCTCCCTGCTTCTCCTCATTTCCCACAGCAACAGTCCCATGATATTGTGACTGCCTTTCTGATTGTATTAAATGAAGAAGAGTCTTCCAGCCAGTGGTAGGTGAATAAATCACAAATAATGCATGAATACTGCTGCCATGTCCCTGCTGTTTGTCAAGCATTGTCTGGTCCTCCACAAAGTCAAAGGAAGCTCCCACACAGAGATCAGGTATGGAGAAGCTTCCATGAATAGAGAAGGTTTCCCAACATCCTTCTAGATATTTGAATGTTTCTTTCTCTCATCATCTTCCCAGCAAACCCTCCTAGGGGTTTCAGCCTCAGGCAGTAACTTGGCTTTATGTTATAAACCAGAACGGATTAAGAAATAGAATACATTAATTTTGAAATTCATTTTCTCAATTTATATTCACTAATCCCACACACCAAAATGGTTTGAGGAATTAAGAGTATTCACAATGCACGAAGCCATTCAGATACCATCCTGCTTTGCATATATTACAGCTGATGCAATTAAATGTTGGAACACGGCATCATCATACGTGAAAAAAACAATCAGCAAACAGCACGTAGAGGACATAAGAAGCAACTGCAATTGCTCCTTTGGAGAGTCCATAATCCCTGCAGTATTGTAATCATCCATCAGGAAGTATGCAATTAAAGGAGGCCTCTCTGACGCTGAGATTAGCTCAGCTGGTGCGAACAGGGAGCTAATAATGCTTGCATCCCCATATGGACTATTCACTTAAGAACTGGACTTGATGATCCTTGTGGATCTTCCAACTCAGAATATTCTGAGACTTTCAGTGGACCTCTGTTTTTTTGTGTTTTGTTTATTGTTTTTTATGAGCTGAAATATTACATCACTAAGTATGGAAAAGAAACCTAGGGGGACTTGGGTATTTTTCCTTCTTACTAAGTAGAGGCCTTTCAGTCTACCAATTAATTTTGATAATTAGATATAAAGTAATCATTTTGGATGGAATAAAACAGTGCAGCCTTACTGCTTTCCATGAATCTGGCTTTTCCTTTCCCAGGTCCCCATCAGTGGTAAATTGTGCTATATTTGACTGAATGCTTTTCTGATTGAACAGCATTTTATCCTCTCTTTTCCAGAGACTTCATTTTTAGTGTCTTGGAATTTTACCATCTTTGGGGCAGGGCTTGGCACAAAGGCAGAACCTAACAACAATCTGAATTTTCAGACTTGCATTTCCCAGAGCTAGAAGGAGCTAAAGCGGCATAGAAGCAACATGTTAACATGGGATAGGGGTTCTGAGTGAATAAAAAGCTTTACAGGAGCCTTCCCTTCTCAAAAACCTGATACAAAATGGGTTAGCAGGAATAGGAAGAAAATCTTTCTGTTTTCCTTGGCTAAACAGCTGTCTCAAACCATGATCTAAGAGTGAAGATAGACTCGGAGGAGACGATCACATCTTGCAAAACCTCTTTACTCCTAAGAAGCACTCAAAATCTGGAACACAGATACTCCTGAGTTCTTCATAACATGCTAAACTTTGAGCAGCACAGCATTTTGGAACACAGTGTGTTTTACCTATCACCCCTGAATATTCATTTACTGCTTTTTTGATAGACTGTTGCCATTTTTGCAAAGAGGGAAGAGTGAAACTTCTAAACTTTATGTGCAATGATAAATTGAATTAATTTGTAAACTTCTCTCTTCAGATGGACTGAGGGTGGACCTTCTGGGAGAAGATTCCTATTTGGATTGCTCACAGACCTTGGAGAAAGGGCAGATGATATACTCTACCTTCTACTATTAATGGAAAATGCAGTTTTAGCACTTTTGCAAGGTGCAGCATATTTGAGTCTTGCTGACAACTATACCAACTTTGTTCTTGCTCAGCTGGGATACACAGGGCTCAAATATACTTGTGCACACTTATAAAGGAATCACAAATAAGTATCTTGAAAACAATTTTACTACCAGCTATGTGTTAAGGAAGCAGAATAAGGATGCAAAATGGCACATCAGATACACTCATACATACACACGCTAGCATAAAGTTTTAACTTCTATCTGATCGTGAGAATTATTTCTATAATAGCAAGATTACAGGCAATGAGATTTCTTGAAATTGAAACACTCCAAAAATCAAAGCAAAACCAGCAGGAAAATGTTCTAATGCAAACTGAATTATATTTTTAGGAGAAAATGTGAAAGACTCAGAACATACAACCTGAAAGTTAAATATAGTTTGGCAGATTGCCAGCTTCATTAGGCACGCTTAAGGGGGATTTCTGTTATAATCTTATATAACTGATATGCTCCCTATTAGAACAATCTGCAACTAAAAAAGCACAAAACCAATTACCATATCCAGTATAAAGCAGAGGGACTACTTACTTAAAAAGAGGACAGAAAGCTAGAGCATTGCTGGAAAGAAATGTCTTCCTTTTAAAAGATTCTGATCATATAACTTTTTAATGTCATAAATAAAGCAAGAAACGCCAGACTTCCCCCCCCCCCCCTTCCTATAAAAATTTCCCCCACCTTACCACTTATCCTGATTTTTTCCTATTGATTTTCTCCATTAATTCCTGGTTTCCCCTCTAATTTTTCAATCCCTTGAAGCAATTCTTGGCAATACAACATAGCCCCCCATATGTCAATATTGGCAGACAGGATACATCCAACAGCTGCTACATCCCTGCACCTCACTAAGACTTCACCTGCAAGGGCTCTGCCGCTTTCATCCTGGCTGCCACTCTTCTCCCTTTGTCCGTGCAGCACAGCAGTTCTTCTCTGGCTGGGGAGGCCAGCAAGTGCTGCCTTTACAGACCCAGTGCAGCTGCCTCTGCGCTCTCTGGAGCAGCCAGAAGAGGCTGCCCTGACAGCAGAGTGGAAAGAATGCTGCAGCATAGTGAAAACAAAACTCTTCAGTCTGACACCCTGGGACCACTCAAGCAGTGACCAGCGGCAGATGATCAGAACGGGGCTGCTCACAATGAAAGGGCTCCCCAGCTATTCGCTCATGTGTCACTCAAGGGCACAAGGATTATTTACTGCACTGTCACGAAAATGCTGCTCCCTTAGGTTGCCAGCAGAACAAAACCGCACATTTCTACACTACCCTGATGACATGAGAACACTGCCCCAAAAAATGCAGAGGTGTAAGATTTTTGTATATACACACAGATGTGCATATGATTATTTGCACACACACATATATATACATATATATAGTATGCATAAGCTTTATTTCAGAAATAAACCAAATGCAATTACTGTGCATCTCCAAAAGGGAAGAACTACAAGAGACACAAGAAAGACACAAAATTTTGGCTACTTCTAATTAAAACTAGAAACATGAGGTTGCCCAATTATGCTCCCATCAGCATTCTCCTTTTCGTCAACACACAATATTATATTCACAAGGCTGCTGATTACACACGCTCTATTCCAAATTATATAAGAGTAGAAGAATGTGAAAAACCCATTACCAACAATCAGTTCATTGTATGAGTTCATACACAGATTTCCCAGAATTTCCTACCGTTCTAATTGCTGTAGGGATTCCAGATTCATCTACCGGGCCAATCCCTGCATAATGTGGAGCTTTAATTACTGTGATTTTTTTTTCTTCTTCTGAGGATCTACAGATTGGTATTGTACTGGTGGTGGTGGTGGTGCCAACATTCTGAACATGCTGTGAGTATGTCTCTGTGGACTCTGTAAAGATAACATGACAGAAAATTGTGTAATGACAGAATAATCATACTTGGCAGTTAAAACATATTTTCCCATTTCAGTACACTGTACAAAGGCTGACAATCTTAATTGCATACATATACATTTTTTAAAAAGAAATATCATCTTAACTCGGGATTTGCACTACTAATGTTATATTAACAGAATTATAAACTTATTTAAGGACCAGACAAACTATTAAACTCAGAATTAGAGTAGAAGTACTTTTTCACAATGTCTTGCTCAATAAAAAGAGAAAAAAACCCAAAAACATAGCAAAATCTGTTGAGAAAGGTGCAGTAGCCTTTCTCCTATAAATCAAACTTTTGCACCTTTTCTACCTGTTCCTTGGAAACTAGTGACATAATTTCAAAACTTCCACCCACCAAGCCCAGCAAACTATAGAAAATTGCTGTTCTCTAAGCACAGAAGACAGCCTTGCACAAAAACTTATGTCACACATGCTAAGAAACATGAAGTTTTGATGCATGAATACTTTTAAGAAAAAAATCCTGACATACAGTGTTCTTCCTTATTTGTGTTGATATGTTTATGTGACTCCACGTATAATCCATAAAAATGGTTTTTGGTAACCCAGCACCTGTAGAGCAATCTGATAATCCACCTACAGTAATTCAGGTGAAGTGTTCAATCTGCTACTGTTTTATAGTGACCTGTAATATTTCTACCCTTCCCCTTCAAATCTTCCTTTATGACTAATGAAATTCATATATCACTATTACCATTTCCTTCTAAAACGCAGAACAAAACTTAACAAGAAACACCTCAATGCTGGGATGTGACATGAAAATTTGTACTACTGCAGAAAATACACTCTTTCCTGTGTACAGGAAAAAGAGCCCTACTCCTTCAGGCAGCAGGTTTCAGTAAATTAGTGGGCTGCTATTACAAAGCCTCTATTTTGCAAATTCAGGTAAAGTGAGATGGTTCCACTGCAGAATAAATGAATGCAGGGAGTAAAAATATGTGTTCTAACACTAATGGTGACAATAAAAATTGACTTTCATGTGGCATTAACATCCACTGAATATTCTGAAGAAAAATATGAGTTTTAATATGAGCCTCAGTGACTCCTCAGTAAAATGAGCTCCAGTGACTGAAAGCTCTAATTTTAATTTGTATATTTCTGCTCACTCCCATTGCAGTGCTGGATTTGGCATGGCTGTTTCAGCTGTTTACTCAAGTCTGAAATCCTGTAAATAATTCAGTGCTACACATATATGGCGAGGGGCAACTCTGTGTGGCAAACGTCTGAATATTTGGAACTTTTTCCCAAAATGCATGATGTTAAATTTAGAAAACATTTTGGATTTGATCCTTCGTTCTTCATAGGCCTCAAACTGAGGCCACCAGGGGGTTTTTTACATGAGCAAAGAAAATTAAATCAGGCTCTTACTGTGGAACACTGAACTCTATCATCATGCAAGAGTGAAAGTCTTGGGAAAATACATATTTCAAGTATATCCAAACCAGTACTGATAGATCTTTAAATGAGCAAACTGGAAGCACTCAAAAACTCTAGAATTCTGGGATTTGGAGTAACCCATCTATACAGTTTTTGTACTTATCGCTATGATGACAGCAGCATTTGTCTAAGATGTCTCAGAGCAAGAACTGTCACCTAATTTCTCTGCAAGCACAAAAAAAAAATGTAAACTGTGGGACCACATTCAAGTTATTTGGCATGTATAATCTTTTCTAAATATGCACAACACTGGTAGAAAAAGCAAGTAAATTATTCTCTTGGCAAAATGGGATAAGACTGGCAAAGAGCCCAAGGCTGATAGTACTTGGTTTGTGTTTAATTTTTAAATTAAAGATGCTCTAAAAAAATACATGAACAAGTTTGAGATTGATGTGGCTTTAGGTTTTTAACAGCCCAGAGCCTCTCCCTTTGTTGACAGTATTTCTGCTGAAGAATTAAGGAAGTTGTAGGGAGGAGCAAAGTACAAAGTGTGCCCTCAGTTTCTTATGGCAAAATCTGAAAGGGCTGGACAGGTTGAGTGATTTTGATAGATGCCCTTTCCTTGGTAAAGCCAGTAGAAAATTGGCAAGAGGTTAGCTCACACACCTAGGTTATAAAACTTAACAGTAACTCCAGTTGAGGATCACTGCTGTACCTAACAATAAATGCTATTATGTTTTTGCATTTACTTCCCAAGGTAGATGAATAGACAATACCTTCATTATGGACCTGAAGCACTCTGCAATTGTTTGCAGCCTTTACCACATGAATCAGAATACATTGTGTAATGTATAAAGCAAACATTCTGTGCGAGGCTTACCCATCATCCTGCCATGCTGCATGATAACAATGTTGGAATTGAGTGAAGCTGGTGGAGGGTAAGCTGAAGAAGGGGAAAAAGGCCTTTGAAAGTGACTCACTGGGCTGGCAGCAGTGCCAGAATTCCCATTCACTGTGATCTGAGCCTGAGAGAGACAAAACAATATCCCATTAAACTACACACAAAGCTCTCCAACTGCAATCCCAAAGAAAGAGTGATGCAAGACTGTCATCCACACAACAATTCCCAGTTGTCAGGTACACAGCCATAATGGCATCTGCATTCACTGAAACACAAAACTTATCACAAAGGGAGCAGAGTGTGGCCCTTATATAGCTTGTACCTCCCCTCTTCCCTCCTTGTATGTGCTGGCTGTGACGCATGCTGTCTTGGGAAGGTGGCAGAGATCATGGTCAAGGCAATGAAGATGGCACAAATGAGGTTTGCAGATGCCTGACAGCAATATAAAATGAAGATGGCAGTAAAAGCTCCCAACACTGTGTGACAAAGGCTGTCTGCCACAGATCCCTCACATCAAGAGACACCTTCCCTTAGTGCACATACTCAAGCACTATGGATATTAATGGGAACTTCTGTGCAGACTGAAGGGAAAAGTCTCATTAAGACTAGCTGAGAAGAGTGAAAAAAATTTCTTTAAAAAATGGAAACCAGCTGGAGTGACTGTGGCATGCTGATATGTAATCTATCACAATAAAAATAAATAGCACCAATTAAAAAACCAACAACCCACAATCACAAAATGACAGAACAAAATCAAAATCAAAAGTGGGAGAGATGAGCAAACTGGAAAAAGCAGAAAGCATGTAAAGCCATTTAGGCTTTAGTCACTAGAGGCACTTCACAAGAGGAAACTATCTGCCCCCAGGTTTAGAATCCCTGCACTGGGGCTGCATCACTTTTACAGGGAGTATTGAAAGAATCAAAACTGAGATGTTGAGAAAGCATTGAATGAAGTAAGAGGGTAGTGAATATTTCAGCAGAAAAGCAAGCGAAGCTCTCTGCAACATCTCCTTTAATGCAGAACTGTTCTTTAAATCTGAATTAGAAGAACTACAAAATTGTCTCAATTTTATATAACAAATGAACTAAAACATGCTGCAGATGTAAACAAGAGACTACCTGAAGCAGCAAAGCATAAATAAAAACATATTAAAATGCATATTATTTTTACAAATAAAAATCAAATTATTAATGACCTTCTGTATGCATTTGTATTTCAGAGATTACAGAATTGATTTGAAATTTTTAACATCTTGGCCTCCCATAGCTAAGGGAGAAATACCATTTCTGGGTCCTATGCAGACATTGTGTGAATTCCTATATGCATTCAGGGGTTTGTCATTTTAAGGATGTCTGTTTTCAGAAATGAGCTGAAAAGTTTCTGTCGTGGTGATGTCTCCATTGAAAGTTTTGTGTGTAAATGTTTCCTCTCTTAATAAACTACAGAACCAAAAGTAAGATGGATTTTCTTCCATGACCCTCTCCTGCAAAACAACCCAGCTTTGGAGATGTAAGAACAGAAAAGTGACATAACTCAAAGACAGCATTTCAATGAAGGCATGTTTTCAGACAAGTTTTCAAACTGAGGCCAGCTATCTCTCCTCTGCTTCAGGTGTTCACCCATTCTCTTCTCCTACACATTATCTTTGGGAAAGCTTGTCCCTAGGGAAGGCAGGGTGCAACTACGTGCAGAGCCTTACACCTTCATACTTATTTACTATGGCTTTTGCTTCTCTGAGCAGAACTGGCGTGAGTTCTTTGCAGACTATGAATTTTTGTAATAAAAGACTGAGATATTCCAGAGAAGGACTTTACCAAATAGCTCAGTTAGACAGCAAGGCATTTACACTAAGTAGTACAACATATCATGAAAACAGGACCTGCACAAGCAGTTGAAGGACATCAGTCATAAATGTGTACGTGGCATGTTCACGACATTTCTGGGTTTGCTTCTGAAGGTCTTAGGTAAGATCTCAGCTCAGTTATATTTTTTTAGTTTCTAATGATTTTCTCCTTGAGGAAAATGTCTGTGAAGGTGGCTATTTCATTTTTTCATCTGCTGCATCTTGCATGGCTTAGAAGGTTAGCTATAGAAGACAGTTCAACAAAATTTCAAAGGCCTTTTCTTCCCTTGGAATAATTTGGTAGTTACTGACATTTCAATCTGAGAATGTGACAATTTAGGTCCAGGTGACAGAGTTTATTCCCAGATTTTACAAGGAAGTAAAATCCTTTTAGATGTTTTTTCATTTAATGGATGCATTTTTAGCCATCTGGCCTTTCTCTACAGAGAGTGGGAGATGATGACTTTTCTATACTGCAGAGTTGGGTTTTGTCAGCAGTTTAATTTCTGTGGGGTTCTTAGGACTACTTGGGGATTTTTGCTCTTTGGGTGAATGTCTTTTCATTTGGCTTTGTCCATTAACAGTGAACAAACATTATGCTCATCCCTGCCATGTCTAAAAGAGAAAGTGATGGTCAGACCTGACCATTACATAGCCTTCTACTGGAAGAATAACCCAAAAAGAGACAGAAGGACCAACTGCTCACTTTAGCTTGCAAAAAATGATGCTCAAAGAAAACAAATACAATTAGCTGACAATTTTAGAAGTAGGCTACAAGAAAATATAAACATTCCATGCTTCCCATAGCTAGTCAATGGTCATGTGGTGACTCTGTCTGACCAGTCTATACTTATTATGGTATATTTGGCTACAATGACTGTGTTTTATGCAAATTCATAGTAATGATTCTTAAAAAACCCCAATGTTTTCAGAGCTGTGTTACAGAAGTTAAGAATTAAAGTTTTACATGACTGCTATTAGTATTTTTTAGCAGCATCCAGAGCAATGACAACCAAACATTGGCTTTCCAGGTGACTATGTGCAAGGTTGGACTCAAAATACTTTTTAAAAATCATACACAAAGCTTAAAAAATATATATACTGTTTGTTCTTTTCAGGCTTGAAAATTACTGTATGCTGAAGTATTTATACAAAGTTTGAACAGTGCTGTGACCCAGTAAAACTTTGGATTCAGAACATCTCTCTGTTTTGCAATTCAGCAATGAATTGCTCAATTTAAATGAAGGCTTTGTTCTGACTCATTTTAATCATGTGGATAATCTCAAAAGAAATCAAAAGTGATCTGGGTTTGACCCAGATTCCATACCTTCTTTCTCCCCATATATGAGTATACTAAGGTACAGAAAACTAAATGTATGTGTAAAGTGTCTAACTGCATACTGGTTTTTCCCTTCACTTAACTAAGAGAAAAGTAATAGTACACTTGAATAGTTCAAGATTATTTATGTAGTTCAGTCCTATAAGAAACTGTACTTAGGAAAGGAAAAGGTTAATTAGAGGAGAGAAAATCAGCTTTGTGCAGTCATCATGGCTGGGGAAAAAACTGCATTAAATACTGTGAACATTTAGTATGAATTTACAAATAACATTATTAAAGTCTGCATCTCAGTGTAAGTCAAAATGGTGGTAGTCCAGACTCCAAAAACCTGTAAATTGTTAACAATATTTTAAACAAATTTCTTCAGACTCCATGGAATGTTTGCTTTTAATACTTTGGAACAAGCATTTCTTGAATTTATTTCCTTTTAGGCAAAGTGTTTGATACACCTTAGCTGACCACACAACTGTGCAGCAATCATTTTGTACTCCCAAATCTGCTATGGCAATGATTTTTTTTTTTTTAACAACTGTTACAAAACACTGTCAGACTGTGACCATGGAAAATTACTACCAAAATACTTGTCTGTGTAATGGGATAACAGACAAGGTCAAACTCTGTTCCCCTCTGACAACCTGTTTGAACAAAATGGAGGAGGAAAAAAGGAAGCATAATTACATGAGAGGTGGCAGCAGTGTTGGTTAAGGTGGTGCCATCTGACACAGCAGACATCTGGCTCGGGGTTGGGGAAGGTGTTTCAGAGCAGTCAGTGGTGTCATAGCTACAAGTCTGCAGCTCATCTAGGATGGCAGTGGAGCACTCGCTCAGCGTGCGCGAGGAGCACTCGCTCATGGCAGAGTCTGTGCTCACAGAGGCTGCTTCACTCCTGTTCCTGGGGGCAGCACTGGCAGCAGCCAGGAACGGGCATTTGTAGGGACACTGGGACAGGGCTGGGCTCTGATCAAAGAGGGAAGGCAAAAAATCATCAAGCGTTGGCAAGGAATATGGTACTGGGTGGGCGCCACTGTCTGGTGAGAAAGAGGCTCTGTTAACTGGTACCACAGGAGAAGGAAGAGGCAGTGGAGAAGCTTCTGTTGCTGTTTGTCTGTGTGTCTGTGAAGCATTTACCTCCATCACAGGGGCAGTTACTTTCTGGTTTCCAAGCTGAGATTTGAGGGAAAAAAAATAAGAAAAGAAACAGATTACTTAATGAATAAAGAACTTTTCCCTTTGCCTCTTGCTGGGTGTAGGGGGATTACAGAAGTGTAAGGTTTTCAGCCACCCAAGGAAGTTCACATTTACAAAGATTAGGAAATAAATCAACCATGCTCTATATTAGAGTAGGACAACATGAAAGAAATGAATGCATAAAATACTAGTGGAAGCAATGCCAGAAACCATAGTGTGCTGAGGATGAATATTCATAATGTACTGCAATATTAATGATCTCCATTGTGCATTGAGGGGCTCACACTATTTTATTCTTCACATATATATGAGGCTAGAGAATGTCATGTCCATGCAATTTTCAAAGTAAAAATGTATCTGCAAGTCTGATCTCGGTAAATGTTGCACTTATTTTGTCAAGGATAGGTATGATTTTGAAATTAACTGTAATATAAAGATGAACAGGACTGCCAGATATACAGGAACACGCTTAATGACTATTCATATGATCTGCAAGTAATAGGTAGAAGAATTTTTGCCTCTTGTGACTGAATACATCTTCTCCACTGCCACTCTAATAAAAATATTTGGATGATCTTAGAATTTCCAAGCACTCTGGAAGCACCCTGTCACAACCTACTCTATAAGGTGTATGCATAGAAGTCTTTCCAACATTAGAGGACATAAGGATTGTTAGGGCAACTGGTATAAATCAGGGGAACAAAGACTGGGAACACAAGAACAGGACATACTGAAACAAAACATGCCAGTTTGGATTCAGCACAGTTCCTTAAAAGTAGAAGGGAACAGTCTCATGAGAGTGCTTCTGAAAACTGCCACACAATGTATGAGCTTTATGTTCTGTCATTTCAAATCAGTCACAGGGCACTCAGTTTAAACTAGCCCTGCAACTGGCTTTTTGCATCTGCAGCTTCTTTTTGAACTAAAGCATGTTGGCATCTAGTATTTGTTAAACAGCTACACAAATCCTTCTATACTGCCTATTAAACCACAAGCTTTCCATTAATTCTTAAGTATTCAAAATGCTGCCTACTTCAGCACTAAGGGTTTCACTGTTGATAGGGCTGAGGACATCTGGAATAGCTACTGGAAAAGAGTGTTTGGGATTTTAAATTTATGTAAAACAGAGGACAGTAAGACACTATATGTAGTAAATACCACTATAAAAAGAAACATTCAGTCATCCATATCACCTTGTTATGAGTAATATGGATATTTTCTATGCTTAGACTAGGCAGATGTCTTTAATCATTCAAAAAATGTTTCAAGCCATCAGATTAAAATGCCATTTTGGCATTTTAATCCAAAATCTGAAAATATCTTCTAAAGCCCTTATGGAAGACTTGGAACGCAACCCAGATTATGCTACTTACAAGAGGTCACTGGGGTTCCAGTTGCATAATTCTTGTTGAGATCAACTAGAATTTACACAAATAACCTTACTGAGGTCAATGGGACCATCCCTATGAATAAGAGTTACAGAAAAGAATCTTAAGTATGTGAACAGATATCTATTACTTGTTCCAATTGATTAAAAATAAATCTTTGGCATCATTGGATGTCTAGGGTACACAACAATAGGCAAAAGCTGCTGTTAAAATCTGCAGTCAAAACAGTGAAGAAACTTAGTCAAACAGCTTAAAATCCAAATCTTATTCACATCAATGTTTCAAATCTACAATTGAACACCCCCCAACTTAATCTTTTCATACAGGAGATCTGAACAGATTACCTCTTAATTAAAATAATCAATAACTGAGTGTATGACTGTAAAAGGACACTATTTTCATAGAGAACTAATTTGCCAATGGAAACTTCAAAAGAACAATGGAATAGTATTAAAAATAATGTCATGAAAAATTAGGATGATTATACAGCATAATATATTTGAGATGTTAGCATTTACATACACATATAAGAAACTGTAATTTCACCACACAGGTACATAAAGGGGAGACAGAATCATCATTCATGATGATTTTCATCATCTATGTCATCAGATCATCATATCAAGATCTCCAGCAAAAGACAAGAACCAGGAGATCATACTGCATTTATGAGGCAGGGCCAAAAAGAAGCTTTGATGTTCTTGAGACCACTTATCCTCTCAGCATCCCCAGATGAAAAGTTACATATGACTCAGCCAAAATGTGTAAATTAATCTCTATTTGTTAAAATAACAGGAAATCTTGGGGAGTTATGAAATCTAGTAAACCTTCTGGCTCTGAACTGAGGAGATTTCTTGCATTCTTGAGAAAAGAAGGGATGGACAACACAAGGACAGATATTCAGGGTGCATCCAGAGAGCTAACGAAACTGAGATTTAAAAGAATTTAATTCATTGTGATTGACAAATAATAGCTGATTTCATCAAGCCAAGTTATTAAAAAGAATATAAAGTTGTTATTCTTACAATGCAGACAGAAGGAATGCAGCAATTCTAGGGGCTGATTCCCAACATGAAGCTTCTTGGCTTTATAGAGTAGAACTTCTATTCTGCCTGGCTCTAGAATACTTTCAGATATATAATCATCTCTCTGGGAAAGAGTGGCTGAAATTGTGATTTAAAACAGCCTTGTTTTTGAAAACTGATTTACATCACTTAAAAAAACATGGAATGTTGGTAATCTCACATACAACTGGCTACTACTGATCCACATTTTTCACTGTGCATGCAATCTCAGCTATGAATCATATTTTCTTATATTTTTCACTGTGAAAAATACGAGAAAGACAAGGCTGAAGGCATTTCAGAAAACTTTTAATACTGGTTCCATTCAGCATGCTTCAGATTAGGTTTGTTATTGATATAGCAGCAGAAATGCTAGCAGAAGTCAGGCAGATTAAATGCCCAACAAATACTTGATCGATTAAAATGATGAAAAACCAGCTAGACTGTGGCTGTCTTGGGTTGTGGAGCAACACTTGAGAGACAGATAAATGTCATCAGTCTTGATGTGAATTGAAGGTCTGAAGAGCAGCCTCTGCTGCAGCCATCTGCTGGTCCTTTGAAATGCTTCTTTTCCATCAAATAGTAAAATGTCAGGCCTGAAGAGCACAGCTGGTATCCAATTCATATAAAGTAAACAGGTGACCCTAGTATGGGTCTCAAAATCAGTCATCTCTTGTTTTAATGCAAGATATGTGGGGAGTGGTGTGAGATTAATGACACCAGAGTCCTGGCCTTGCTTCAACAGTCAAGACACAGAAAAGGAGACTCAGAGATAAGTGAATAAATTCATTGTGTTAATACATAGCAGAGTTTAGTAATCAACAATCAAATTACACCCATACATTTGCGTAAATGGGTAAAAATACCTCTATTTTTAATTATCAAAAGCTGATTTCAAACGGATGCTGCAAATTATATTCCAATGCTCATTTTTCTGCCTAGCCCTCTTATTCTAAACTCAGTATAAGAAGAGTGTTTAAAGCAATACTAGTGATACAGAACTTAAAATGAAAAATACATGCTCAATTTTCTTTGCTTCACATCTGTCCCCAGAATGCTGAAACCAGTTTTCTCTTTCTTCCATATCACTCTACATATTGCCAATACCTAAAACTCAGAAATGTACTAGATGAATTGATTTAGATTTTTCTAAAAATTCTGTGTTTATTTTCCTTGATGCACATTTCTACAGCTATAAGGCTGTCAAAAGAAACACTTTCATAAACATCTGCTATAGATGTTTTACTCTTCCAGGACATCAGGACTAAACCAAGTGTTCAACTTATCTGGGGAATTCAAATAACAAAAAAAATGCTTTGCAACCTCAGTTTCAGAGAGTGATATCTAGAACACCATGACACTTAGGAACCCAAGAACAAAGCAATAAAAAAAAAAAATCAGGTGATTATTTCTGAAGATGCAGTTCAGAATTCTTCATCAGTTTATAACTTCTTCTTATAAGAAACTTAGACAATAAAATTTACCTCTACTGGTTTCATACTAGCAAATACAAATTTCTCTGTTGAGATAGATACAATTATTGCTCCTGTATCTGCAGTATGGTACAAAGAAGCGGCATCTCTTGAGACTGTAATAATGTAACAATATTGAGTAACCTGAATGCATCTATTTTCATATATACTTTTAAGGGGTTTAACCTTTCTCTGAGTAGGAGTGTTTACAAAATGTCACTCAGTGAGTCATAGCACACTTCTGCTTGCTCCTAAAGCTTCAACAGATAAGCAAATATCAGTGAAATTCAGTGCAAATAGGAGCACAAACAGCAAGATACATTAACCCGGACCACACAAGCTCCCTCTGGGCTCTATATTTCCATACTTTGTGACAAAATACATTTGTACACGTTGGCTAGACACAGATAACCCACATGCACAGTATTTCTTCTTTACTACCTCTTAAGAAGAGATAATTACCTGATCTTACCTCATTCTCCTTCACATACATAAACCCATATGCAGAGGGAGAGCTGCACCTTTCTAAGTGTGTTTGTTTTTTGAGAGTTTCTCTGGCAACTTTAAACACTGCTGCCAGGCCTAATCTACAGTCTAAGAGCATCCTCT
The DNA here is from genome assembly GCF_027579445.1 of Ammospiza nelsoni. Classification (NCBI taxonomy): domain Eukaryota; kingdom Metazoa; phylum Chordata; class Aves; order Passeriformes; family Passerellidae; genus Ammospiza; species Ammospiza nelsoni. Next base: position 32,128,878 of record NC_080636.1, on the reverse strand, counting down.
GAGGACACAGCTTGACATACAACCTATAAGCTGCAGGTAAAAAAGTATTTTAACTCCTACACAAAGTCCTGTAGAGCCTGAAGATCTAAAATAATTTAAAAAATGAAAATACTATCCTGCATGAAAGTTAATTTTCTATGTGAGAGAAATTGTGACCCTTGCAAATACTATGATATATAGCACTAAAGGGATCTTAATATTTGGCATTAGCTAGAACAGTTGCAAGGTTTTAAACTGAGATCTGAGTCAGAAAGATATTTTTTAAACATATTGCTGTAGCCTTTATTTCTAATCTTAGTTCATGGCATCTTCATTTTGGGAACTCACCTGATGCAGATTTTTACACCATCTCACACATGCTGATTGTATTCTAGTTTTAGGTATGTATTTTAATAAGGAGCTACAAAACCCACTGGCTCCACCACTCAATTGTGATGCCAAATACACTCCCCTTCATTAGAATTTATTTCAAAACTGAACACCAGAGAAAATGTCAGCTGCATTTTGCAGATAAGAGATCCATAAAGGGATACAGCTTCAAAAGATGGCTACATGCCTTAATGATCTCTGTGATCAAGTGAAATTTTTCTCCTTTTACTCAGAACAACCCAGTCACTAAATTTCTGATAGTGCTTCCCACATCCTGAAATCAATGAGAAAGCCGAAAACTAAGTGCAGAATTGCCAAATAAGCCACAGATACTTTTCTGATTTTTTCAGCTTGAAGTGAAACTAAACAAGATTCTAAATTAATGTGATTCTAAATTTATGCAAAATTTGACTTCTAAAATCCTAAAATACCAGCTAGAAGATGAATTATTTTTAGTTTTTTGATTCAACTTTGAGTATTATTCTTAATCATAAAAAGGTATTTCCCCTAATCCTTATTAGCTATCATACTTTCTGTTTGAGAGATTGATCTGCTCATATATAATGCATCATATTCTAAGAGGCTGAGCAACTATTTTTTAGTGAAAAGATAACAGATGCAAAAGTTGAATTGGCCACACCTACACCTGTTCTGCTGTTTGACAGTATCCTTTGATGCCCATATTTAAAAGACTTGCAATATCTTCATATCTACCCTTTCTACCAGAAAAAGCTGTGGCTCAGCTTTCCTTACTGTTTCTCACATGGATTCTTTACTGTGGCTCTTGCTTGAACTAACTTGTCTTACCTGACAAAAATCATTGAGTAGAAGACTGGTTCTCCTAAAGGGTAAAGCAACTTGTTTTTCTCGAAATGTTCTAAATTCTATGCAGTCTAAAAGAAGGATTTAAGATGATAGATTTGTGTCTAGTCTTGAGGAGGAAAAATGTGGTTAAGGCTTCTGTGCTCCTATTTTTCAATGGAGAGAATTCAAAAGGAGCATTGCAGATTGTTGCCATGTAATTTACCAGAGCTCTGTTCTGATCAAAAATTTTACTTGGCATTTGAAGGGGGACACAGACATACCACAACCTTAAAACTACCCTGTTTTTAATGCAGATACTTATGTCTTCCAGAGTAGAAACCTGGTTAAAGGTGATGCTCTGAAAGAACCTCAGTCTGGAAAAGCAGAGGTGTTACTACTATTGACAACAGGGCTGTAAATGGACTTTTTAATTTACAAGATAGTGCTGTATTTACTTCAGAGTAGCCTCAATTATTCCAGCAGAACTAGATGAACACAAATATGCCATGATGGGGTTTTCCCTCAGAGAAAGCTTTGAGGCAGACATGCCTAGACCTACAGCAATCTGCACATCCACTTCAAACACAGATAAGCTGTTATATTGGTAGATATACTGGAATAATTATATCTTTTTAAATAGAAAAAATCCTAATGTGGCTAGGTAAAGCAGAGCAGAAATTACAAAGCCTAGTATGTATTCACTGCTCCTTTCTTGTGCCCAGGCTTATTTTATTTAACTTAGGGAGTTTCTGAATGGTGGCATACCCTGCTCAGACTCCTCTGATCCTACACTGATACTCCAACTCCTCCTAGGTGAGATCAGCATAGTTAAAGAATTTTCATTTCAGTAGGTGTAAGGTATAGAGGAAACAGATGGACCCAGAAGTTCAGTGCCCTGTGATATTTCATATGGAGGTTGTTGACAAAGAATTTACAGACCCATTTTCTTTAAAAAGCTCTGTTGCACAGGACACATAGGAGATGCCAGTGCCCAGCCTTGCAGAAAGCACTGACTGACAAAATGTACTTTTTGTGGCCCTAGAGAACTGACAGAGCTGCATTTAACTCCTCCCAATCCAACCCTACTATCCATACTTGATCCTTCCAGCATCTATGGCAGCACAACTCTCTAATGCAACCCTCTCTAGGAAGAGCCACTTGAGCTAATTAGTACACTAATTTCCTATGTTGTGTTTGCACTCTGTGAAGTGCTCACAGAGGAACAAAGAAGTCTGCCTTCCATCTCAGCTAAGTAATTTTTTTTTCCAATAACCTTCCAAAACCTTCAGTTTTTGTTCATTTCTGTTTCGGTCCATGTGACAGGTAGTTTTACCCAGAAAACACAAGTTCTAACTTTGGTAAAGTAAGTATAACTAAACAGATGGTTATTAAGTGATTCATGAGGATCTAAAATAAAAGATGGAAAAATTAAATATACCACATGGCATTCTGCAGCCTGTGAAGAAGGAAGAACTGTAGACTTTTGTCCCAATTCCTTTGAAGACATCTTTGAAGTGTCTGGAGAAATACTAGGTGGATGATCTTGGATTTCAGGCTCTGCTTTATTGTCAGGGGTGGGAACTATCTGAACGGAAAGAGATGCTGTGTGTATCTCAGGCATGGGGTTACAGGCAGGTGAGACAGGCCTCTGTGACAACACTGGCTCTTCACCAGGCTTGGGCTGCTGCTGGGAATGACAAGGAATGCCACTCGCTGGCTCACGGGTCCGGGTTAATTTCAGGGTGGATATTTTACGTTTTTGAGACTGCTGCCTCTGGCCTTGATGGAGAGTGGTGCTAATGCCAGCTCCCATGCCTGTGTCTGCACTGGAGACTGAGGGCAGGGGTTTAATGATTTTCTGTGCATAGGACACACTTGTGTTAGATACTTGAGAAGACATTGTCTCCTGCACAAATGTCTCACTAGTGAAATAGGCAGTATCTGAGAGGAGGTGTTTAGCTGGGCCAGCAGTTCCTGCCTGGAGATTAATCTCGTTCTCGGGATTAGTTACTCTTGCTTTCCGAAAGCTTTCTTTTCTAGGAGGTGGCACAGGTGCCTTATTTGCCAAAAGCATCCACACACAGCAAAATAACATTGAAGAAGAAACAGAAAGAAAGTAAATGTTAGTAGGAGATATAGTTCAGTTTTACTTTTATATTTAAACAAAGGAACTAGCAAATTAAAGGGCTTCATCTCAACATTGCTAAAGTCAATGAACAACTAAATTGGTCAGGTTCCCACCACCATTTCCTGTGCAACTTCTGTTTAAAAAGCCACATGTTCCATTTGCTCAGACCAAAGTGGGATCAGAAAGGATCAGAAGGAAGCCCACAGTCATTAGTTTTCTTTTAAAAAAACCAATTCTTACACTGAAAAAGAATTATTGCTGTGAAAGCATTCAGGTATGTAAGTACTCCATGATCTTAGATAGAAAGCAATTACTCACAGGTAACACACATATATAAAACACAGAGCCCCTTAGTCTTTTGAATTAAAATAGTACCAGAGAGAGTATTAAAATTGGTATGCTGATTTTTTTTGGACAGATTAAGATGTTTCTAAGTGTGGAGGTGGTATTTTGTTTATGTTGTGTGGTTTTTTGCTTGATTTTTTTTGTTTCTGCTTTTAGTATGCTCTAATGACATTGTTCTGCAAAACAGGCAGAAGCATTTTCTACCATATAATTAATACGTCCTAATCCTCAGCTATTTTGATGACCGGTGCATTTTTCCAAGTGTAAACTGTTAATAAATACTCTTTGAAGTCTGGGAACACTCCTAGAAAGCTTTTACTTGTGTATGACCTAGTTTTATTTAGCTGTCTTGCTCAGTGAAAGCAATTTCTGGTAATTAACCTGGGGGCACACAGCCTGTGTGCAGTATGCTTTATCTATGCAGCAAACCAGCCTTTAGTGACCCACATGAGCAGGTGATTCTCACTGTCTGCAAGACATCAGACAATGTTTCACAGAGGTATCCCATCCATATGTGCTAACCCCCCAGCAGTGGTGTAGCATTAAATGTGGTGTGTCCAGTTTTACCTGAGTTGGGGATTTTTTATCCTGTAGGTTTGGCCGCACGCTCCTGAAGCCTTTTGCTGAAAGAGATGAGCTGCTAGCATCCCCATTCAGTGTCTCTCGGCTGCCATCATTGCAAGATTGCCAAGCTTTTGCAAATAGAAAAGAATGAAACCATTTTTTGGGTGTGATTAGTACATCTGCACTGCTCTCAACATAGCAACCCAGCTACTAAACAAGCTGCACAACTGACAGTGATGCTGTTTTACCATGGAAGTTATAAGAACATGGCTAAATCTGCCACTTTACAAAATATTAATCTTTAAAAGTTCAGAGAATTTAAGCATTGACAGCAGTTCTGCTGTTGGGCAGGAAGACATCTTCCCACAATTTTCACACAGACTATGGATTTTTAACCTTGAAAGTCCTTTTGAGGTGCTGGTGCTTCAGGCTCAAGTTTCTTCACTTTCAGATTACATTCTTGAACTTCATGGCTGAGTTAGATTTTGAAAAACATCTCAACTCATGTAAGGTTAGCTGGTCATGGCAGTTTCAAAAAATTTCACCACAGTAACCTGGTTGTTCCAATAGTGTTCCAATCTTATTGCAAAATCTAAATTACACCTCTATTTTCCTACAAACCATGTTTTTTTTTTTTTCTCTATCCCCAGACCTGGAATGCCCTCAAAGCATTGGCCAAACATAGAGGGAGATGTTGAAGACAAAATACTGTAAGAGGCTGGGAAAAGTGACACATTATGTGAGCAGGCTGCTAAGTGAAGGTGGGCAGAACTTGCAATCCTGAGTAAGGCACTAAAAAGGAAATAGCAAGTACCACTGAATGGTGCCACAGTGATGAAGCTAAAGGTGGCAAATTAGCAGCCTGCTTTTTTCCCACACATTTCATTTTTCTGACAACATATTCTGTGTTACATGAAATAACTGCTTTCAAATGAACCCTGAATTTGAGGTCTTAACCATTAACAATTAGAATTACCTAATCTCAGAGGTGCTTTCCTTGAAGAATGAGGAAGTATGGAATAATGAAATCAAATAGAAGATTATTGCAATTCATCCACTTACATGGTATTACACTGATACATAAATAATACAGTGTTTCATTTACCTGAATCTGGAGACTGAGAATCAGACCCTGAAAAAGAAATATTCAACATTAATTTGTGTTAGAAATAAATCAAATTTACAAAAAACACAGAAGTATTGATGAGAAGCAGTTCTGCCTGTCTAATGAATATTTAGTATCTTTTACTTGTTATGAATATTTTTAGGTAAATGATCTTCATAAATTATTTTTTAAAACTAATCTAGCTTCTGAAAATAATTTAAAAACAATATTCAGATCCTTTCCTTGAGAAGAGTAAAAAGTATGTAATAAGCAAAACGTCTTTTACATGCTTTGTTATCTTGAAACAAATACAGTGGGTGTGAGACCCAAAACACATATCAAGAGCAAAATTAATTTACTAATTTATTAATTTACAAATATAATTAATTTTCCCGAAGTATTCCTGATTTTTTTCATGAATGACTACTAAACATAGGCAGAGAGGAATTAAGAACACTCTCTAAAAAGCACTGTAGAAGTAATACATCTGTCAGTGTAATAGGAAATAGTGCTACCCTTCTCCTGGCAAAGTAACGTGGCAGGAGTGCACCACGGTAGAAAAAAGCCATTCAGCAGTTGTATCTCAGTGGTTGGTGGTGATACCTGAGGCCAATAGGTTTGGAGAACTCTGAACCCTCTTCACAGCTGTTAGTGTGACAGACATTGCAGCGCGTTTGCGAGCACACCCACCGCTATCTGGAAGCACAAAACAATACAGACAGCAGCCCCAGACAAAGGGAGCAAGCACATGCAACACATCACACTGAGAGATATGCCAAACACACATGAAAATAAACATGCAGTTAGGGAACTGCTGCAGAAATGTGTGAATTTGCAGGTTTGGCAGATTAGCAGAATACATAAAATTTCACAGGCTTTAAATAACAATAAACCTCACAGAGAATAAGTGAAGAAAGCTGTGTTTAATACTTAATCCACTAGGGAAATATATACACACTGTTACCTGAAAGACTGCTTAATTACAGCTAATTAGCAAAAGCAAACAAGTAATCAAGATAAAGGCTTAAGCATTTCAGAATAATATTAATCAATAATCTGCACTGTAAAATAATTTCATTGTAGGCATTAGAAAGACACCATTCATAAACTAAGCTCATGTTTGATCAGCTGACAAAGTACTTTTCCTCAGTCTTTTGGATCCTTTATGCTCAAGAAACAAAATTGCCAGTGAAAGCATAATTTTTTTTTCATTTTGATGAAATGAACTGGCTGTCCCTCTTCCCCTTTTTTATCTAATGTAAGTTAAAAAAACAAAATATATATTTATCTGGAACCGAATAACAGGAAATGACTAGAAATCTAAAATTTCAAAATTTTTAAAAAATGAGGTATAGAAAAAACCTTCCTTCTGGATCTTGCTCAACTCCCTTCTTTATTCTACTCCTCTCTCACTGGAGCTGCTATTACATTTTATAAATACTCTCTTATTATTAGAAGACACAACTTAGCTTTTTAGCAACTCTAGCATAGTTGTAAAATAAAGTTAATAAATATTCTTTGCAATTATATTTACCTAGAGTATTTTTCTGCTCTTCACTAAAAGAATTATTTTTAGTATTTGATACTACTGAGATTTGATTTAGTGCTTCAAGGAATTCAAGAACTACAAGTAAGATAAATGCCTTTTTTATTTCTGTAACCTATGACAGGGAGTTTTATAAAATTAAGGTGTTTATGAAGACCTGCAACCTATTTGCAGAAAGTATCTGCCATAATAGCAGTGATTTGAGCCACAGAGTCATCTCTAACCCAGGTCTGCAAGACAAGTAAGCTCCTGGTATTTCTTTGCTCATTCCAATAAGCCCCTGCTACTTCAATCTTTCCAATACTCCCCTGGCCACAGGCCCTGTAGGACATGCATTAAGAAGTTGTTAACATTGGCAAACATCAGAGCCATTGCCTTAGAGGAAAGTGGTACCAAAAAATCATTGTCAATTCCAAGGTGCAAGGCAAAAGGCCAAATCATTTCAGCCAGCAGTAGCTGAAAGCAATACATTACCTGCCAGTAATTATTGGCATTGTACATGTGACACAAAGGCAATGGCTATCAAACCTGTACATGTGTTTTAGTTTGCTTACATAAATACAGAATGGAAATGGTAATTGAGATTACATTTTCCCTTCTTGTACTCCTTTTCCTCCACCATTGACATACAACAGAGGTAATTCCAATGAGATTTGGTGATGTGTTGATACTGAGGTTCTCTTCTAATCTGAATATTGGCAGACTTTAAAAGTGTACACTTAATATAAGCTAATGTGCAAAAAATAATTTTTATACTGTCACAGCTCTTATTCAAACTCAGTGGCAATTTATTTGTAGTTTTTCAAGAGCTATCTTCCTGAATTTCATGATAGAGATAGGGAAGATCACGAGAAAATGACTACAAACATTTAATTATTTTAACTTCAGGAAATTCTGCTTCCATTTAGTTGTTCATGTAACTCAATTGAGTCAGAGTTTTATACTTCATGGACCCATAATCTAGCAAAGTGTTTTACCTTCATGCAAGAGAAATAAAACAGATTTTAACTGACTACATACAATATTTACCCCTATATATATAATTTATATATATTCACAAGTCTGTTCCTGCATTATTTATCAGTATCTGTAGAAAAAATAATGAGCTCTAATTAGCATTCAGTTAAGACATAACCTCACATTTATATGATTTATATATTGAGTTTTGCAAAATTTCTAGTAGAATAGGAATGTGTCTGGCTAAGCACATATTGATGCATGATGGGTTCCATCCTCTCATCTCTGTTCAGGCCAGGTTCCCATTAAGTGGAGTGTGGAGTATTAAGAAACAGTAAGGAAGACTGAATTAATGATCTTCTGCTCATTTCACTTGCAAACTATAAGCAATTATATCCCATAGGTGTTACTTAAGGAACAAATGAGGTTATATGAAACATTCTATACGAAACGTTTGCATATATTAAAAATGTGGGCACAAATATGCATACACACACTCACAATTCCTTTGACCTGAAAAATTCTTCAGGAAGGAGTCCTGTCTAACTAGAAATTGCTTTAACATTGAAGCAAAGGAGACCCAAACTAGCTAAGGACGGCAGGCAGTGCTAGAATATGAAGTCAGGCAATAACTCATAATCAAAACAGCTGCCTAAAATGTAATTGCAGCTTCTTTTTCTCTTCCTCTCTTAATTGTTTCCACATTTAACCCTTCCCCCTAAATTCACAGCCCCAAGAGCTGCTCCCTCTAGAGACAGCGCCATCCTCAGTGAGCTGTATCTCTGTTTGAGAAATGGTCTACTGGTTGGCTCCTGCCCCAAAGCCAGATGGAGACGATTCAAAACACCATCATTCCATTTGAGAGCAAGGGGTGGGTTCTTAAAAAGACTGTTTCAGAGAGTTAGTAAAAGCAGGGGCATAAACAAAGAGGGCAAAGAGAAAGGATGCTGACCTTGTGTGAAGGGGTGAGAGAGAGCAGCCAGGGGCAATAAAGTTTTAATAAGCTCTTAAAGTTTATTAAAGAGAAGAAAAATGGCATCCAAACATTAGGTTTACTGATCATTATTCTATTCACTGAAATTGTGAATGGTATCATTTTTCCTTTTGTCTGCACAGTGAATTCAAGTTTAGAAGTCTTTAGAGCAGGGCTTCTTACTCCTTACTTGCATTCTGACCTTTTGAGGTAAAAATATAGTGCTGGGTCCAACAGACTAGGACAGACCAAGCTGCTGCCTCTTTATGTCCCCAGGTCCAACCAGGAGGGAGACTGGAAATGCTTTCCTAGCAGACAGATGTACACACCACATCCCTACATGGCTGGACACACAGCCCCAAGCACTCACACCAACATGGCACAATGGCCTCACCACCCTCCCCTCTCTGGCTGAAGCTCCAAGAGGGAGAATGGCACACGTGCACAGAGTGGATCCTTCCAGCAACTAACTGGGCTCAAACATCGAGTCTGCCCCTCCCTCCATGCCTGCTCTCCTGTGACAGCCCTGGACAAGGGACACCCTTTGTTCCTTGGGTCACCCCAATTTGTGTTCTTGCCTGCCCTTGTGTCCCTGTGCTCTTCCAGGCTTTTGGAGACACATAGGCCTTTGATGGCTCCCATGACAGGCCTGGGAATATCCTGGCAGAGCAGGCTATTACTTGGGCTTCCACTTCTTCCACTCTTTATCTGAATTCCTTTTTGCATGTGCTGATGAGTTTTTTACAACATAATCTACACTGACAGGTAAACTTATTATTTGGTTCTTTCATGCTGCTAAAATTTAAATTTTTTGTAGAATGCCTGGAACTCAAGCCCACCTAATTTACTTCAGTGATTTAAAAGTGGCTTAACAATCTGCTCAGGAACTCTACATGGACCTAAGAAATTATGTTCTTGTCTCCCAGACAAAATGTAAGAGAATAGTCCATGTAATGAATTCCATTAATAATTTTAACAAACAGATAATATTAGCAGTCTTCCAGAACTGCATACTTTTCACTCTTGGCTGTTCTTTATGTGCTTCATCTAATGCAAACAGCTAACTTGTTTAATAGCTTTAAAATTAAATGCATTTATCAAGAATGATCTGTGTGAAATTCAGCCAAAATATTTACAGATGGACACTAAGAATCTGTTTAACTACTAACTTCTATCCATTTCTTATCCCTCAATGCAATTATCTCTCCTCGACATGAGCTATGCATGCACATATGCATAATGAACAATAAGGACATTTATCCTGTGTTTTAATCTGATGTGAGTTTCAGGGGCAGCTCATGTTTTCTGTGAGTTAGTTAATCAAGCAACCAAGTTAATGACGTTCATCAATCTGTAAAATACCTGAAGACTTATAGAAGAAACCCGCTAGATATAGCTTAAAATATGATTCTGCTGATGATTGCTTACTCTAGGTTTAAAAACACACACACATTCTATGAGACTATTTTAGATTTATGACAACATTTGAACTCCAAAAGGAAGCAGTAGCCAAAGTACTCTTGGTACTTCTGAAAAACCTTCTCTATTTCTTACCTCTGCTTCTTTGCTTTTGCAAAAATGTTTCATTGCCTTATGCTGCTGAATATTCCTTCCTAACATGTGGAACAGAATTAACATCAAATGCTAAAAATCTCTCCCATATATGGTAGAGTATTGCAAACCAAAGCCCTTCAAAACATTTTCTCTGTAGACAAAAATATCTTCCGGAGGGTTTGCTGAGACAGACTGCCAAGTCTGCAGCCACAGGGAAGAAACTCTGGATTAGAGGAACCCAGCCTAAGCAGTAGATTTACTTTTTATTTTTAAAGCTGCATATACATCAGCTTTGCCACTCCACCAGTTACTGGCATCAAACGAGAAAGCTCATTTATCTGCAGGAGTCATTGATGAAATGCATATTTTTAAAACAAACCAGTGGCAAATCAATAGCATCCAATAACCTACAATTGCACCATGCACAAATTTCTGTTATAAAGCAGTGAAAGAAAAAAAAACCACCAACCCCAAACCAAAGCTGTAGCACTCATGTTCAAAAGACAGAGTACTGTAGAAAGAAAAAAGGTTAAAAAAAAAAGGAAAGAAAAAATGGAAAAAAGGAAATAGCTAGACCAGAACAGAACATAGAACAGCTTCCACCTGTGTCACTCTTTCTTAATGAAGTAATGCTTTAGATAGGTGCAAGGATAGGTGTAAGACATCCACTTTTATACCCTACTCATATGTTTTTAATTTTTTTACAGTCAGAAAACAATCTACCTCAATAGAACTGATAAGAATTGCCACATTTTGTCAATACCTTCCTTTCAGTGCAGCTGATAACATGCACTTTAATATCAAGCACATAGAAGATGAAAAAAATGTTTTCACTGTCCACGTGCAGAGTAGATTAAAGTTCAACCTAAAATCATGGTATCTTTAAGTAACTGGAGAGGATTTCAGGTGTGTTCAGGTCTTTAAGGTCTGTTTTTAAGGCTCCTATGTGATCAGAAGGCTCCCAGTCCCCAAGAGAAGTCATTCAGCTGCAGATTATTTAAATCTTATTTCTTCTCTCTTGTGAATTCATAACTTACATAAAAAATCTTAGTACAATGTTGAACAACATCAAATTCATTAACTTACATCAAAAATCTTGGTACAACATCATACTTTGGGGCCCAAGTAGCACAAACTGGCAATTTACCTCTTTATTCATATTTTTTGAAGTAGAAGCTATAAAATTACCTCTGTCATGTGATTTTGACTCATATGATGGCAATGCACAATGTAATTATAGTATGATGATTAGCAAAGTTACGTCTGAAATTACAGTTCTGTGAAGCAAGTCGTATTTTAGTACTACCTGAATTATGCAGACTGACATGTTTAGGAAAGACATCTCCACCAAAATGAGAAAGGAACGGGAAAAATTTCAAATAGAATTTTTATAAATGGAAAATACACCACTTTGATTAGGATTTGAAAAACAATTAAGAACAACCAAAACTTTGGGGAACAAAAGTACACACTCAAACTAGAAACTTATTTTCTCCTGTTTTTTCTATTAACAAATGTAATGGTTACAAGTGAACTGATATATTTTAACTTTGTATTAAAAGATATGCTCCAAAAATGGATCCTACTGAGTTTCAGTTGTCTGAGACAACAGGAAGCCATGAAGCTGGATTAATACAGTTATCTAGATAATGGCACCTATACCATGGAAAAGCCAATTCCTTTGACTTAGAGCATGCTGCTGAAATTCAGACTTCAATGGTAGTTCTGGTCCCCAGGTCCCACATATCATGACATGGTGAAGCACTGTGGTTAATGATAAAGCCACTGGTTTGGAAAGGATGGATAGGTCTGTCCTTGCACCACAGTTAATCTGCAAACCAGACAGCTCACCTATGGAGTCTGAAAGAGCTGACTGCAAGTGAAAATTTACACCTGAGTGAGGCCACAATTTCAGCAGTCTGCTTTCAAGAGGCATATTCTCTCTTCCAGCACAAAGAGCAGCACTATCTTACTGGCTTCAGAAGTTCAGGAGCAAACATTAGTATGCTGTCACAGACCATGAAGATAACTTTCTATAGAGTCCTTAATTGGGTCAATACATCTGTTACAGCAACTTGAGAGAAAATACAAAGCACTCTAAGTATAACACATCCTCAAGATTATTCTCAGCTGATATGCAAGTACATTTTCAATACAGGGACTATATGCCCCTTAATTTAGTGACAGAATGGAAATAAGGGATTTTTAAAGCATGTGCATTTTCTTAGGAAATGTGATGCTTTAATTCCACTTTTCCATCACTGTTGTATCCTCATACTATGTATTTTCACATAAAACATACACACGCACAAAACTGATACTATTAAATTAAGCACACAAGTCTAAGCATGCACTTTTATTTTGTGTATCCATATATGTCCATACATAGAAAAACATGTATGTAAATTTTATATATGGGATACAAATGGACAAAAGCAGGCATACTGTCAAAATATCTTGCTTATTTTGAGTTCAGCACCAACTAATATACAATTTGTTTATAAAAATTCTAGTAAATTTGGGATCTTTTCTGCTCACAAAACAACACAAAAAATCTCACAGATGCAGCATACCTGTGTTCATTTTGACACTGGAGGATTTGCTATAAAAGTCTTCAGATTTCCTGCGGAAAATAAAACGATCTATTAATTTGCACAGGACAAGAATGTGTGGTACAAAATGGCAGCAGAGCTTTTTGGAGGGGTGGAGAATCACTGTGATACAAATGGCAGTCCTATTTTAACACTGCTTTAATTAAATTGGTACTGCTTGTCCTTCCAAAGTTAAAGATGAGCTGTCACTTCCATTATAAGTCACCCTATCTTCAAGTGTTTAGTAGCTTTCTTGTAAATATTTGCTGTAGGATAAAAAACCTAGTGATTAACTTCTTGGTCTTGAAACTATAAACTAAAAATATTTTCCATACAGGAATGTGGAAATATTTTCAAAAGCTGCTTATAAGGTTTATTCACTCCTTTGCACAAACTAAAAGATGTGAAGAGTAGATCTCTCCAAATATTTTCTAAGCAGCCAAAGTTACCAAGTCTTTTTCAACAATTTATAAGCAGATGTGGTTGTTTTCATCCAGTGATTTAATATGTCTCCCCAGACAACACTGACATTCTTAATGTTGCTTGATGTATTTCTATGCACAGAATCAGGACATGTGAGTGTCTTGGCACTCACAGGAATCCTTATGAAAACTCCTAATGGAGCAGTGAATCAGGTCACTTTTTAAAGATAATAACTTGCACCAAAATAATGTAAAGTGCACACAAAAGTTGAATCTATATAGATATCCCAACTCTGTACATTACTTACAAATAAATAGTAAAACACAATCAGCCAAACTACAACTGCAGAAATCTCATAACATGCTATATAATAGCCAACTTTAACCCACTGATGTCATGGGATGAAGCAGACACTGTTTTCCACCTACTGCCAGTTTATGTCACAGCTTTATCTCAGGATAAAGTGGCATCTGCATACTAGCCAGTCTTAGCTGTATTGTTACATATACACTGTCCAACAGAATCTACTTAGCAAATGGGCAGACACACCAGAGGCCAAAATACTGAGGGCTGAAAAAAAAAAAAAAAAATTCTCCCACTGCATTATGCCCACATCAAGTCCAAGATAAAACAAAGGTAAAATCAGATTTCATAATGTAATATAGCTTCAAAAAATAAATTAAAAATATAAACTGGCTATATTGGAGTAAGTTGGAATGTATGTATGAGGGGCCATTTTTATGATGGGAGATTAAGGTACTAATTAATACAAGTAAACAAAATATCAAAACAATTCCAGTTTCAGTTCAACTCAACAGGAACCCTAAATTAAGCGAGGTAATATGTATATTACCATATTCTCTTGTATTCCTAACAAGGCCAGACATTCCACTGCTCAAAAAAATTACTGGTTTTCAGCAATGATCTGATCTCTGCTGCTATTATTCAGCCAGTTTTGTGACAAAAAAATATGTATTTTTTTGAGATTTCCTGATTTTTTGATATTTTTTATTTCTTGAGAGCTATGGAAATAAACAATGGGCAGTGAATGAAGTTTTGTTATATTATTTTTATGCTGCAGTTATCAGTAAACTACTGCTGTGAATTTTTAAAAGCTCTTATAAAAACTATGACAATTTTTCTTTTTTTATATATGGTCTCTGACTGAAATGTTGCATTTCTTTCACTGCTACAGAATGTTCTTACAGCCTCAAATTCCCACTGCATTTTCAGACTGCTAGAGGAGACACCATTTCCATGCCTTCTTTTAGCTTGGAACTGAATTGCTGACAGTACCACATATAAGATACAAAATGCAACATGATATTTATTTTCAGACCCAACAAGTACAGGACTCCAGGAACACTGCAGAGCTAAAATGATTTCTAGCAGGTGGCTTCAATATATTTACCCAAAGCATGCTTAACTCTTACCCAAGCTTTAACAGACAAAACTCAGTTTCATCACTACAGCTCTGTACTCCTGACAACTTCTATCAGAACAGTTTAGGCCACATTGCTGACACTCACTAAGGGGCTTCATACAAATCACTAATCTTTCCACATTAATCTAATTTTGCTGAGAAACAACGTAGTCCTGCATACCTAAAAGATATGCAGGTAAATGAGGCAATCCAAATCTGACACATGCAAACCACAGGCCTTTAGTATTTAATACTAAAATAACTTTGAATTTTCTGCTTCTAAAGAGCTAAAGTACCATTCAAATACTTAATGACACTGGGGTAGAAGCCAAATGAATGCAATGAAATTAAATGCCATATGCCTGAAATAATTTTATTCAAGATTGTTTCAATCAGTCTTTAAGATCCTTGCTTCAAGAAGAAAGTGGTGGGGGAGGAACAGGGAGCAAAGGGCTGGTTTTGTTTCGTAATTCAGCTCCTTCCTAATTTCCTCCTGAAAATTGTTTTTGGGAATGGGTTTGCCCCTGACAGAGGCAATGAATGTTGCACTGGAAGCATCGGACGCTTCAGTGCCAAGACGCACGCCCGATGATCAGCTGAGATACTCAGCTCTCAGACAGCCAATGCTGCGGTGGAACAAAGGCCTGCAAGGGTCTGTGCACACAAAGCACCACTGCAGTGAGTAAGATTTCAAAATCAGTCACCTGGATTAAGCTCACACCTCATCTTTGATGCTGAGGTAAAAGAACACTAAGTTTAAGCACAGTAGCAGGCCTAACTTTTTCAGAGGGAAATCCTGGATTAATTTTCATGACGTTCTTCTATAGCTAACTTCATCTGGAAGAGCTAATGCAGCAGGAAATGAATGGCTGTGCTAATGCACAAAAATGGGTCTGTTGGGTTGCATACAACTGTAGTTACCATTGTTACATTTAGTTTCACTAAATACATATCCTTGATAATATTACAATGATTAACAGCTCAGAAATTCTTTGCATTGCAAGAGGTTACTGAAAAGACTTGTGGGAATCTCATTGACATCTGCTCTATTTTCTCCAGGAGACCCTGATATCTACTTGTAATTACTTCTGTTCCCGGTAAGTTCTGAAGTGTGGGGTGCTGAAGAAAACATTCTGTCATCCCTTCTGCTCCACATTCATATGGAGCTATAAAAAGGGTTAGTGAGAAGTCAAGGAAGGTTTCCTCACCCTCAGTTTATTCATGAATCAAGATGCATGACTTGACTGTTGGGATTTAATTCCATTCTTTTTCAGATCTTCAAGCACCTACAGACCTTAAGGCAGAAGAACACAGTTCTTGCCTGAGCAGGAAGGTTGGACTAAGTGACCCAATATGGTCCCTTTCAACCTTACCAATTTTGTGATTCTGTTATTTACTCTTTGCCATTTCACAAGAGATATTATGAAAAGCAGATTTAAATGTAATTTTCTGATAGAGTGTTCATATTAATTCTAAATCTAATTCTAGTACACGCTCTTTACAGTTACAATCCTTTGTATTGAATTCTACTCCAAGGACCTTTGGTGAAAGGAGTGACTGATTTAGAACACAGAGTGCAGATGGATCAACAGCAGGATAGATAAGTGTGTCTGGAAAATTACAGATTTTCATTTTCTTAGGAAGAGAACAGTTCCCAGATATTTAGAGAGGACAGGAGCTTTCCTGTCTTGCATGAGGAGTGTCAGACTTTCATTAATTGTGCTTGCCAGCATCACAGTTTGAGCTTGAGACAGTAATCTACTTGAGAAAATATCTGCAAAGTTAAGGAACTGAATCAGTGGTGAGTTTACTACAAGGATTGTTTATTCAGTCAGTTTAAACATTGCAGGTGATTTACAAACATACATTTATTACCAGGCAGGATCCTATTTTGCAGGAGGCAGTATATTCTCTTAATGCACATCATTAAGACTCTGCAGAGCATTCCTGCTCTGCAACAATACACCTCATATGCCAACTCATACACTCAGTGCTGGAGGGTAAAAAAAGTATGAAGCATTAGTTCTGAAGGTATGGTGAAGCTATTTTATTTCTCTCCCTATTTTAAAGAAATTCTTTCAGATGTTTACTGTTAGCAGGAAAATGATGGCAATAAGAACGCAATGAAAACTTGATAAACCCCAAGTGTTTAGATTGTGACACCAACACTTGCACAAAGGAACAACTGTCCTGAGACTTCCTTGCTAGAAGAAGTCTCTCTTGCTGAGCCTATAAGCAGGTAGAAAGCTTATATGCAAATATACTCTTTGTATGAGAAAATGCTTGATGGAGCCCAGGCAGATGATGCCTGTAATGAAAATGGCTCCCCCATGTTTCAGTTTTATTAACAGGCAACAAGAGGTCCCCAAAATGGCAGGGGATCTTTACTAAGATCCAACGCAGCAAGGCATATGCTGAGTATATGCTTTAGTATGTGCTTTATGAAAGCCTCACAGAACTATTTCTACGCTTTATGTTAAACACAACCATAAATACTGTTTGCCCTAGACCACACTACCTCAGCCTACAAGGATCTGAATACTCAGAAGTTAGAAGTCTAGTTCTAATTAAAGAGTTTTCAGATAGATAATCAAAGAGAAAAACATAGGCAGACAATTCGCATCATAGTTTCTGTAATTTTAACTTTAAAGTTTTTCTTAAAAGAAGAGATCCTCATGCTAAGGGCAGTGCCATTGTACATATTACACACATGCATATTATCTAGAATGTACTGGTCAGATCATTAAACAATTGGGATGGTGAATAATTTGTACATGGTCATAAATTTCTACTGGAACACAACAGAGAAGTCACATTGTACTCAGCAGCAATAAGTGCGTGACCAGGGAAATCTCTACACACAAAAGTTCTGTTTCCTGGACCATCTGCAGTGCTACAAACAAACTATCTTAGGCTGATATCTAACTTACAGCAGATCAGATATTTGAGCCTATTTCCTCAACAAATACAATACTAACATTGTTATTCAGTGTACTGAAGACTTTGTATTGGACAATGGCAGTCGGTTCTAATTCCCATGTACAAATGTACAAAGAGTATCAGATACAGGAAAATCCACCACAGGAGTCTGTGGCTGATCATTCTCTATAAGCACATCAAGATTGGATGCAAGTGGAGGAAATAAAAGCACTATTAACCATTTAATGTATCTTAAATGCGAGTTGAAAATCATAAGGTAATTTCTATTTACGAGAATCATTAAAGTCTGAAGCACTTGTCAGGAGTGCTGTGGTCAGACTTAAGACTCTTAACTTGTCAGGTGTAAGTGAAAAATGTAACAGTCTAAATGCAGGGGAATAAATCTGATGACACAGGAACTTCTTTCCAGATACTTTTCCTAATGTAATTTCTCTGAGAATGCTATAAATTCAAGATTAAGAGAAACTGGCATCATCTTTTCCCATGTAGAAAACTTATTGTCTGATAGGAAAAGCAAAGACTACATGTTTCTAAACTGCAGGTTTCTAACAGCAATCATTGTTTGTGCACATAGCATCAGTAGAAAAAGTTCAAACACTTGCATTTAAGTTGGTATCAACGTAAGTCTCTCTCTCTCTAGAGAAAACACATGAAGCTTAAAATTTTGCCGGTTTGTAGCATGATTTTTACTAGATACTTATTTTGACTTGGTATGTAGTGAAAAACAAACAAAATTTCTGCACTTGGTTCTAAATAGGCACTTGATGGCATGACAAAATACTTCTCAGATACTTCAGTAGCAGAACATTTTCCTAAAAGGACACTGCAATTATATGAGGATACCAAGAAAGTTATTCAAGCTGACAACATTCTGTACATTTTACTGGTTATTTTTACAGCTGCAAAAGGAACGAGGAGAACAAACTGCTCCTCTTACATTCTGCATCTCCTCCTCTACCACTACAGTAAATTTAATTAATAATTCCAGTCATGCTTGTGGTGTTTGTGATTTTTTTTCATTATTTTTACTACTTCAATATAAATAAAAAAGGAGAAAGGTTCCACTAACTGAATAAAGGTTAAAAGAAAAATTCCATTAACTTGCTGACTCCAATTCACATTTCTTACCCTTTTATCCAGGCACCTACTACTGTTTTTAATACTACCAAATTTTAAATTTCTTGCCTCTAGTGGTGGTTATTTTTGTTCCCTGCTTTTGTGTTCCACATTTGCTGTTGTTTTACAGGAACTGTATTAGATCAAATGGACTCATTCCATAGGCTGGGAATTATTTAAGATTACTGTACGGGTGCATGTCACTGAAGTAAATATACAGTGGATTGGTGTGCACAGATGTAATTACAAAAAACTCCACTCTAAAACAGAGTGTCTTAAAGGCATTCTGCATGTTCTCAGTATTTCTGAAAGTTTTCATTTTATCATGATGAAGTATTTGTCTTTTAGGAAATACAATTTTTAAGCAATGGAACTCAGAATTCACCTGTCAAATCTTTTAGACAGCCTTTAAAATTTAGCTTAAAGTTTAATTTCCCAGAAAATGCAAATATTCCCAGAATATCCAACTATTTCTCCATCTTTCTCAAGAGAAATACCATTAGAACTATGTTCCTGTCAAAAATTCCTCATTGAAGGGTTAAATCTGGATTCTTTAGATTGCAGTAACTACCAAAGTTATCAGGAACATAAGACAGTTTTAGCTTCATTTCCAGAACTTTGTAAATTACTGATGACTTGAATACTTCAAGTATTGTCTAATTTTCTGTTTCTATACAGTATGAAAAACAATGCATTCTTGCTCTTTTCTATTAGGCATGTAATATATATCAATTTCAGACTAAAGATGCATAAATCTCTACCTAAATTAGAACTCATTAAAATAGGGCTTTTTCCCCCTATGAGTCATTACCACTCCCTATAGAATCAGTGAAAATAGTGTCAATTCAAAAAATAAAAGTCCATTTCTGTTTTCCTCTGTTGGTTTTGTCTGAAATATAAAGATATGCTTCCCTGCACTACTGGGTAATGTCACATATAGCTAAGAGAGATGGACCAATGGGTGAGGTAATACAAGACTCCTTTATGTATTCTTTTAAGTGTGCTGAAGGATAAGCATTTTGCTTTAATCTTTTTGTAACACACACATAAAACCAGAAAGAATAACTACAACTTAAAAGACTAACTAAAAAGATACCAAGTGAAAAAAATCCATTATTATTTTCTAAGATATTAATTTGAAGGGATTGTACAGGAAAACTTTCAGTACCCCTCTATTGAGAGCTTAAAACTTGTGACCAATTTTGGCTAAGCTTGACAGAGGTGCAGAGGTCTTGGAAACATTGAAGGCTTACAAGTTCCATGAGGAATTCTCACAGAGAATACAAACCTTACCAGAGCCAAGTGGGCAGTATACTCCAGCATTGTTAGATAAAGGTGAATTCATACAGGAAGGAAGACTTAGGAGCTGTATATGGATAAATGCATAGACCTTATAAACCCAGCCACAAAATTCTCTCCCACACAGCATCCAGTTTAATTTGCCTTGTTAGGCAGGAGGAAGACAACAAAAACAACCAAAATATTTCTGCTGTCTAAAAAGGTGAAGAGTTGAACCCAAGCTTTTTCCATTACATTCATTCCAAGCTCTGCATGGATTGATGACTAACACAGTTGGAACTCTGAACTGCCTCAGTGTGATTCAATTCCAAAGGGTGTTTCAGTCTTTGCAAGCAGACGGAACTTTCTCCAGCAAAAGGGTAAGTGTCAAAGCCTGACATCTACACAGGGGCTTGACTTGGGGTCAGCTCTACTCTGGCCCTGCAGACCAGAATCAGAGCTACAGACACACCTACTTCAGCCACCTCCTGGCACAGGAAACATGTGAGGCTCCTTCCTTGAGCCACATCTTCCAGTTTAGGTTTGTTGGTACATCTGCAGATCTACCATGTGAAACCAAAATGACAAGAACTAGAGAGCAATAAAATGGGGGAAAGAAAGATCATAAGATTTTAGTTTAGATTAAGGAGCTGTGAAGCAAAACCTAGAGTAGATTTATTCACTGTTGGTCTGACAGTCATATGGCTTCTTCAGTTCTGCAGCACCAGAATGCTTCGGGTCTTTCAGTTTTCATGCTGACTTACAATGCCTCAATCCCTAAATGACTCTTCAGTGACAGCAAGTCAAACGCTATAAACTTCTATCTTCTATCCCTGCTATAAAGCCTGCCTTATACCATGCAGTGTTATCTCATTAACTCCTAGCATATTTTGCCATTTCTCAAGAATAATAGCAGTGCTTTGCACAGCTGTAGTCCTATTGGAGACTTAACTGTTTAGAGGAAAGATATTTAACAGCTGCAATACTATTTTTCTCTCAAAACTAAGGAAAACTCCTTATGTACAACACACAAAAAACAGAATAATCAGCCTTGCAGGCTTGAATTTGAATGTTTTGCTGATACTGCATTTTTCTTTTTCCCAAGGGGCACAATCATCAATTTTCATTTCTTAGAGTTTCACTCCTCCAGATAACAGACATCAAAATAATGTCATTGCTACTGTTTACAACATGAGTATGTGCACTGTACTGTCAGCTGATTTCAGACCTCCAATAATGAAATCCAATATGCCTCAATGCTATACAGAGCAACAACAACAAAAGCTACAATTCCTCCTAATATAAATAGCCAAAGAAAGAACCACCAACCATTATGGTGGGGAGCATAGTTAACTCATGTAAATAAGGAGTGTTAATACTAAATATCTGTACCTGCTAGCTGAATTTCAAAAGTGCTAGACATTTGGTAAATTTCAGATTTTATGCTTATCTTTCTCTCTCCCTCTCTATACCTTATTCTTCACCAGCACATTTAAGATTTCTGCTAATGAGCACATCCTTTGCTGATTCTAGAGCAAATCAGAAACCGTCAAAAATTAAAACTCACAAAGATTAAGCAGAATGTTATTGGAACAATTGTGAGATGGCACACAGAAAAGGTTCATTCTTCACAGAAATGTAGAAAGAAAACACCAGAGGTTTGTGCCAGGCTTGCAGGAAACATGGGACAAGGTTAGGGATCACCCAAGAGGTGACTGGGGGGTGCCTGTACAGCACTGCCATGTGTGGCCATCCAGAGCATGGAATCTGCCTGCCAGCCACCCACAGGTCACAGCTTTCTGTGCTCTTCCTCAATAATGTACAACACCCACTGCCACAGGAATGAAAAGGGAGAGGCACAAATCAGGATGAGTTTTCACTCTCTTAGTTCCCTACTACCAAAGCAAACTGTGCCAGTAAATGGAAGAAGCACCCTAAATAGTCTACTACTGACTCCACTCCTTACCCCAACCTTCTCTCACATCCCATGAGGAGATCCAGTTTGTATTCTGGATGAGGCCACAGATTTGCAGAAACAAGTGATTATAAAATGATTGCAATAACTACATCCACACAGAGAGAGCAAGCTGAAGCAGTACAGGTAGCATAATCTGGCATTTCCTACCACAGCCTTCACAATGCTAAGGTAATTCCTGTGCCCATCACCCTCTGGATTTTCTTTCCTTGTGAAAGGAAGGGGAAATACTGAAGTGTCATTATCTGGCACCACAGGTACACCCAAATCACTTCTCTAGAGCTATTAGACAAACATCTGCCTTCTAAGCCCTCAGCCCTAGATCCCTTCCTAGCCAGTCTTATCTCTCTTAACTCACTCAACTCCCAGCTTGTTGCCACTACTCTCCCAACTCCTCCTTCCCCTGCCAAAGGCAATTTGTCACAGTCTGCTGCTCTTATTCCCTCAGTCCTCAAGCCAGGCAGCCTTGTCCTCTGCAAAGACCAGTCTACAGTGGGTCTCAAAGAATGCAAACACCAGCACCTCATTTCCAGATTGCTCTAGCATTCATTGCAGTACCAACTACATGAATAGTCCCACTCATTCCCTATACTAGCCCTGGCACTTAGAAGCATTCAAGTACTCAATTCTAGTTTTCCATTCATGTGCAATGGGAATAGGTTTTCAGATTCTGCTTTTGCTAAATCTCTACTGAGCACCTGCAAACAGATTTTTTGGTGAATTTTTGCAATGAGAGGGAAAAGTCACATTCCTATCAAAGCTCACTGTATTCCAGCCAGTGAGTCCAAATTTAGCTAAACTATAGGTGATCAGAATTTTTAATGTAAACAAAACCATTATATTGTAGAATCACGATCTCTAGCTTTTGACAAGAAACTTGAAACAGAATCTTAAACGAGCAAATTATGTTAAAAGTTAAAACAGATAATGAATCTGCTGCAGCTAGTTAACAGAGGCTACCAGTGCAGTTCTAAACAAAATGATTGAATATTTTAGTTTTAAGACAAGGTTTGTCTCATTATTACAATGACATATGATAGTATATATACAAAATCTTTTCTGCTTTCTAAACCACCTGGTGACATTTTGCCAAGGGTATGTTCCCAGGAGCACTGATGGCAACAGGATTGAGTGGGTTTAGCACTGATTCCAAATGTGTTACACTGAGGTTACCAGATTAGCTCAAATGTACCTGCAGCAGCCCCAGCTCTGACACCACCACGAGTGTTATTTAGGCTCATTGTTCTGCTTGGGAAGTGTCACTCAGCTAACTCAGGGAGTGCCTGCACATGGGATGGTATCTGTTTCAGGAAAACACATAGATCAGTTACATGCCTTGCTGCAATACCAGCTGTTCAACCTCATCAACTGCCGTATGAATAACAAAAAGGGGGATAGATGACATAATGCAGCATGACAGAATATCGTCCTTCACATACTACCCCCCAGATTACTTAATATAATTATTAAAATAATGGTCTCGTCTTAATCTGGGGTACCCAGTATCTTAATGCCAGTTTTACAGCGCTAGGCATTTTTATCTGTTTATTTATTTTAAATTGGCAACAGTAAGTGCCATTCCCTTAGCAGATGTTCTCAGTTCCCACACTCTTAATTATAGTTTTATAACCACAGCCACCTACCATACAGTGCACTGAAGCAGTGTGTCATTCTGAAAGCCACTGTTACTTGCTCATTAAATTCCCCTGCTTTGTAGAGCACAACTGATTTCAGCTGTATGCCAACCCACATGCACCTCACAGAGAGCAGGCTTCAACTCCAGCACATGTATTTCAAGTGAACATGGAGGCATGCTAATTTTGTTTAGGATTGTTCTGAAGAAAAAAATACCATTAAGGTAAATGCATTTTATGACTTTAATTAATACACTACACTGATTGTTAAGTGGCATAACAAGTCACAGTAATTTTTTCACTGAAGAGGAAATTTATTTAAAATAGCTTGAAAAATGTAAATTTAACTGTAAACAAATCTTACTATCAACAAACTAGACAGAGAAACAAGGATAACACTGTTACCTTTCTACTGCTTTCACTCACCACTGTATGAAAATCTAGAACTTTAACCAGGATTCAGACCTCACACTGAACAGTGATGGGAACAGTGTATGTTCCAAAACTGTCACTGCAGCCTGTAACCTCTTCCTTTCAGCTTAGCCATATGAAAACCCACAAGGTTTTTGTCAGGAAGAAGTGTCAGGGTGCTCTATCAGTTCTTGGTTTTCTCAGCAGCTTTCTGGGATGTTTTTCAGCACTCATAAGTTACTTACAAGCTACTGGGCAGCAGCCCAGCAATCCTCACAATGGAATACAGCATCTCTAAAGTTACCATTTCCAGAGTTCTTCTCTGCAGAAGAGTCTGCAGAGGCAACTGCTAAATTTTAATTATCTTACAAATTCCGGTCCTACAGAGTAGATTGGTAAAATTTTTAGATCTTTAAAAAATCATGGGGCTATAGGCATGAAAATATACTAACTATGGAATTCATCAATATCTGCT
Source organism: Ammospiza nelsoni (assembly GCF_027579445.1). NCBI lineage: Eukaryota > Metazoa > Chordata > Aves > Passeriformes > Passerellidae > Ammospiza > Ammospiza nelsoni. Next base: position 32,104,267 of record NC_080636.1, on the reverse strand, counting down.
TTGTAAGGATTTTTATATTTAAAAGTCTGGCTTATAGCAATATTATTTAGAAATTATTATTTTACAATCATTCATATCCAAGAAAGTATAATTACTCACACGAAACAGTAAGAGAGGACTGTATGGCAGATGGGTACAGAAGTAACCGTCTCCTTTTTTAAAGGATTCAACATCTAAAGGACCAACATTTAATCAGATTTAAGAAATTTAGAGTGACTCAAATTATTGATATTTCACCTGAACTTTCTGAATGAAAAGGAAGAAGGCTTAAACTCGCACTGCATTTTAAAATGTGCATCTTTCTCATCCAATAAAGAAATTATGCTAATTAGTCTTGAAATTTCCTGAAGTCATGAAATAGCTATCTGTGAAAAGCTGTCAAATTAATAAAGTTAATGAACTGAAAACACAATTGCTTTTTCATTCTTTACAGCAGTTACTGGTGCTGCTTACAAAACACAGTGCACAAGAAACCAGAAGCCTAAAAAAAAGGAGTAATTTTTAAAATGTAAAAAGCTAGTTTAAAAAAAGCCATCACCTTAAATTGGTCCCAGGAGATGTAAATACCTCCCCTGAAGATTAGTAACATTTGAAGTAGTAAGATTTTCTTTCTCCCATCTAAATGAAATGGTATCAGAGTACTTCCAATCAAAAGATAATTCTGAAAGTTCATGCATAAACAAAGGAATGTATGTAGGAATCAATTTGCCTTTACAAGGAATTTTTTTACCAAGATGGATTAGTGTTCTGATTTCTATTTCAAATAATTAAAAATTATATACTTCTTGAGAAACTAACAGTTTTAGAGAATAAATGGTCTGCATTATTGCTGATGCATGTCTATTTTTTTTTCTTTCTATTCTACTGTCTTGCTGGAATTCTCTACTTCCATTCTTTTAGTACTATAATTCTTTTCATACTCATTTGTCACCTGTGTGTCTAACCCAACACTGTCTCACTTTCCTGGCATCCTATCCTCATTTCTGAAGGTGATCTAAGATAATTTTTCTCCTCTCCACTTGCTCTAAGTATTATCAATGTCATAGGTTTAGAAGTTCCTAAATGAACTCCTTTAATTTCAAAGGTGTGGCTGTGAACACTTCTCTGCTTTCTGGTATTTTGGCTGTAATTTCACCCCATTCTGTCTTACCTCTTGTCAGCCACCCTCACTCAAAATCCCATTCTGAAGCGTTGCCCCTGTTGCTGAGGAATGTGCATTTCTTTATAGGGTTATGAACACTATGTATGTAATGAACACTATGTATGAACACCCCCTTTTAAACTTGATGAGGTTGAAATTACCATCCAAACACAGCATTTTGTAGGAAAATACTTTTTCATAGAAAATTGTTCATTGAGAAGAGTAGCAATTATGGAAAATGGCGCATAAGTTGCAAAATTGTTAAGTGGTCCTGTTTTACTTTATTTACTTGTTAGCTTTTTTCCAAATTACATGTTTGATTTTTTGGCTAGTCTAAGCTTTTATTTAAATATAAGTTAGTTCACTGTAAATTTGCTCTGAAGAGCAACACAAACTAAATGTTTCCAAAAATTATCTTAATCTGAATTTCCCCTCACAGAAATTTGACATTGATGTTCAGGTTTTGATTTGCTTAGAAAGTCTGGAATACTTTCTGTAATTTCAAAACAATCTCTATGAAGCAAAGTAACAGTTTCCTACATAACTCCACTCAGTTCTTTTGCTCTGCCTAATGATTCACCTCAATTTAACTACTGACACAGCAACAGTGCCTTGCCTTCAAGCATATTTTAATATAGTTTTAGTTACCTTAAAGAACCACAAGGCAAACACCAGATTTAAGTAAAGATAAGATTAATCTTTTTCTCCTACTCCCTTCTGCTATATAGCTATAATATAGAAATTCTGCTCCTATTTAGAATAATTTATACCTCCTTGAAACCAGCCATCTCATGATATCATGTTCATATTTACTCTTTAAAAACCTTCTGTACTACTCCTATCTGTGATACATTGTTTAGAATTAATTTCATTGATATAGCACAGTATTTCATGTGGATATAGCACAGTAATATAACTTGTTATTTGCTTAGGTAAGAGATGTCTGCTTATATGTACTTTCCAACTAATTTCTAAGTGTCTGTCACACTGTTTTTCAGTTTAATTATTCTATTATTTTCACTATGTTACAAAAGTGGCAGTTTCAACACAACCACTCCAATGAAAGACTGTACAACAGATAAATCCCTCTTGGTAGAAATTTTTACATCACATGGCAAGCAGTGCTAATACCAAAAAACATTGAGCATTTTGAAAATCCACACTGTCACTCAGTGGTTCTGTGATTCTGTCGTCCCAAGTCACTGTTACATGTGATGGGGCCCTGCTCTCCTGGGGATGGCTGAACACCTGCCTGCCCATGGGCAGCAGTGAATTCATTCCTTGTTTCGCTTTGCTTGAGTGTACAGCTTTTGCTTTCTCTATTAAATTGCCTTTATCTCAACCCACGAGTTTTCTATCCTTTACCATTCCAATTCTCTCCTCAGTTCTGCTGGTGAGGGAGTGATGGAGCACCTGTGTGGGGCTTGGCTGCTGCCTGGGTAAACCACAACATGGACTCTTAGTTTGCTTTGACAACAGCCATCAAATTTGATCCATTAGTAAAAGCAATCAGCACTGCCGAATAAAATTGTTCATGTGGTGGGAAGCCTTTTTATTGTACAACATCAAAGCCAGTAGAATATGTACCAAATAAAAAGAAACAAACACTTTGCAATTGTTCAATAAGTTACTAGGATGGTAAAGAAGTATACTGTACAATCAGTACAATCAGTGTCTAGCAATTGAGGGTACTTGAATATGACTTTGGTTTGAAAATTGCAGACTATCTTACTGGGAGAAGAGCCATGTCAAAAACTGCATTACTAGACATGGCAACAGATGTGATTACAGGCTTTGAGGATGTCTAAAGAAAGATATAAGCTGCATCTGTTCTCTAGTGCAGGACCATGCTGCACTGTCTTTAGCTGAGGGACATAAGCATGAACAAAATTTAGCGTGGAAGATAAGGCCCTATGAATGTATCAGCAGTGAATTAGTAACTAAGGCCATGCCATCCACAAACCACTGAATTTTTATGAAGTGCAGAAACTCTGAAACAGCAAATGCTTCTGAATATTAAGTGAACCAGAACTGTAGGTTTCAAAAATTATTAACTGTTCCCTCGTGCCCTTGGTACTCTTATTTTATATTGAATGTCCCATTGTGTATCATGGCCTCTGTGCTGGCTGGCAAAAACCATCCATCACTCTACCTAGCATTTTTAGAAACTGGATAATTTGCTTCAGTTTAGTAGATATTAGCAAGAGTGATACCAGATGAAGCTATGGCCTGAGCTAAAGAGCCACAAAGACACGAATCCATACCTCAATCACATCTACCACAATTCAGTGACTGCAGACAGCTGCTCTAATGTCCCCCATTTCCAGTGGGTATCAGGCACAAGTCTTCCAAACACCTGAACTTGTAGAAAAGCTGCCCATGCATGCATAAAGCCTCTTCGTTTCCATAAGCATACGGAAACTAAATGCTGCATGTTATATCCCTCCAAGCAGAAATCTTGCACTTAGTATAAACACAAATTCCTCTACTTTTCTGCTAAAAGCAGGGAAACTGTGCTTAAACTTGATGACCTCTAAAGTTTTGCATAAGTAGGGTATCAGCTTCATTTAAATGATACCAAACAACTACTTAAATTAACTGAAAGCAAAAGATGAGTCATCAGATTTAATACCTTTTTGCCTAACATTGGCAATGAAAGTCCTACTCCAAACTAAAATGTACCACTTTCTGTAACACTTTGTAATTTTTTCTGTTTGCCTTCTGGTCAGCTCTTTTCTCTATCCTCCAGTCTTAGAAATAGTGAAGAATGCAAATACTTCCTGCTATTTCCTCTGCTGTTATAAACCAGTGAAGTTCAACTGAGGTCAACGGTGCCCTTTTACTCCAGTTTAGGACCCAACTCCTTAATTATTTCACATTTACTAAAACCTATTTCATACAAGGAAGTTCTATGTAAACAGACCACAGACTATGGAATTTCTTCCACCACTTAATACATCAAAGACAATACAGGCTTTCTTAGTTTGTTGTTTTTAATTTAGAGACTGTGTAAATACAAACTACTATTATGCATTAATAAGTCACCCGCAAGTAACCACTACATTGCTACACTTAATGTGCAATAAATCACAATTTGTAGTTGCCCGTACACATTAATGGTCAACAATATATACTGTTGTATTACCAAACAGCAAATAGAAGGGGACAGAACAACTACTACAATACAAAAATTTTGCATTTTGCCTCTAGAAAGCAGATACAGAATGTACATGTGATAGTTGGAATGCTACCATATGAGGACTTGCTTACAGAAGCACCACAAAGCAGATCTGTTCAGTGGCTCTAAAATAATTTTAGGGCTTTTTCATTTCACAATTTTTGTTTTGTGATAGATACACTTACAAGAGACCAGCATTTGTCTTAAATTCTCAGGAAACAATTTGTGCTCAGTGTTTTAATAGGAGTTCTATAGTAACTTCTATGCAAGTCTCCAAAGTAACACCTTATTATGAAATTCAAATGACCAATGTCAAAAATGGTGTAACTATCAGCAACTATCGAAAAGCAATTCTGTCATTTTTTCTTCCCTAAGCATCACTTCAGTTTTTAGTATTGTATATAAGAGCAAAACTCATTGCACATATTAATGATTATGAAATCAATGAAAATTTCTTATGCTGGTTTTATCTTTTTCCATTACAGAAGTCCTATTTCCATACAACCAAGGACATGTAATGGCTTCCTGACTTCACAGCATTAAGACAGCCTAGATTCAGGGGAAAAACATTTTTGTTTGTCCTTTGTTATCTCAAAGGAACAAAACCTGTCGCTCCTTTTGCCCCATGAAATATATAAGTACACAACTAAAGATTTGTATTCTAAAAGAGCACTCACAGTGAACACTGTTGTAGAACTAGGTACTTGAGGCAAATAAGTAATATTCCTGCGCTAAGATTCCTCCCTCAACTTCTGTGATTTGAAAACCTGACCATAGCAGCTTATGTTAAGAACTTCATCTTAATGTTTAAAGTACAAATTATTTCCTTTTAAGAGTTAAGCATTACTAGCATATTTGAACCAGGTGTATTGAGGACTTCACCATTACAAACATTATTTTATTGAAGAAACCAAGATCAATGTTGTCACCTGCCACATAAATATCACCACATACACAAGTAAAAAGCACTTTTTTTTAAAGGCTTGTTTCCAAGACATGGGAGGATGAAGAGCCCTCCTCTCCAGTGATGTCAGTTTTTCATCTGAGAATTTTTGTACTGTATATGAGCTGATATGTTATTCAAGAAAGTTGCTGTCAAAAAGCCACACACTAACCAAGCTAGATACTAGAGATGTTGAGATTCACAGAAAAGCAGGCGTGCCTTTACTAAAACGATACTTTTGAAATTTGTCTTATAAGAAATTATTCAGCACAGGAGTTTGTAGTTCATTGACACTCTGTCCAGAAGGTTATCAAACCATTCACTTCTTTCTCCAAGAATGCTAGGCTGAGTGAATAAAAACCTAAATTACAGTGAACTGCCACACTCCAGCACATCTCAGCTAATTATGTTTAGCAACTACTTTATTCCACAGAGTTTTGCACGTATGGCTCACACAAGAAGAGGATGGGCATTAACACCAGTAAGCTGTGCTGTTTTCAGCCCCTACTGTTCAGCTGCTGCAGAGCATTTCACACACCCCAGTCCCACACAGACTTCCTTGAGGTATGACAGCAGGAAACAAATGTGGGTGTAGCTGGACAGGCTGTAATTGTTTTGAGCTTCCAGTGGATGTAGAGTTAGCGAGTCACTCAGAGGTCAGAGCTGTCACAGCGTCCCACTGGAGTGGCTGAGCAGCGCTGCTCTCCTCGGAGCTCTCGTAGCTGCTGCCAGGCAAACAGACACGGCAAGAGTTTAATAACAGAGAAAGCAGGCAGTGGTGTTGTAAGAGCAATTTTCGCTGCACTGCTTTTGACAAGTCTTTCTAAAAGGAATTTGAGAGGAGCCTGGAGAATTCTTCCTGGGAGCAAAAAGTGGCAATTTTGAGACATGAACTAACTCACAGTTTCCACAATGGACACTGTGGAGCACGTGCTAATGAACTTTCTGCTATACTAACTTAGACTGCTAAGGCTTCCTTTAAACAAACAATCTGTAAATGATCTCAGAGTAAATTAACCATTTGGTTTTAGGTACTGGACTGCACCTCAGGGCACTGGTTCTCATTTCTCAATGTGAGAATAAAGAATCAATATGAACTCTGGCAGTATCATTTTGTTAAACAAATGAAACTAAATATTCTGTAAAGGAGCAAGAAAAAAAATGCCTGCCAGGAATTTTTGCTTTGAACTTTCTGAATTTCATGTGCATTTGGCACAAAAAGACAGGTTACCAAACTTATAAGTTTGGCTCCTTATTAAAAAAGTAAACATTCATTGAAACAGTGTATTTATGCATCATTAGTACTGAATTCAAATTCAGGGAGATCACCAGCCTTGGGAAGTTCATGTTACAATGGAGGGATCCCTCAAGTGCTGGAGGAACAGGCTGATAGGAAACTCATGAAATTCCCCAGTCTGCTCCAGGGATGAGATAACTCCAGGCAGCACTTACAGCCCAAGGAGCAGCTCTGTAAAACAGGATATATGTGAACCTCTCCAGAGGAACAGAAGTGGATTGCATTCCTTTAGAGCAATGATGGTCCCCTGCACAGGAGCTGCACTAGCAAGAGTATCACAGGTATGTCAGGGGTAGCTACAGGTTGGCTCTGCAGCTCCATTTTAACTCTTGCATACATTCCATTTCTGTGCTTTGGAAACAGCAGTGGACAGCCTGTCTAAACTCAGGCAATTCCAGTTTCCACTTTGAATGCCCTTATTTTTGCATACCAAGAAAAAACATGCAGTGGTGAAAAGGGGCTCTTTTGCCTTTTATATATTAAAAAAAAAAAAAGTCGAAACAAAGAAAAAATAAATCAACTAAAAGACCCAACAGATTTGGGTTGGGTACAGGAGGAAATGACATAAAATGACCTTGATGAGCTCACCAAGAAAATGATGGTCAGAAATAAACAAGCCTGGGAAGAAGAATGGGTTTAGCTGTTCTCTGGAGTGCATCCGAACAACATGCATTGTGTATCATCAGTAAAGTGAGTGAACATTGCAGAGGTAAGGGAGAATTGCATTTTCTGTAGCTCAGCTTTAGAAAAAAAATGTACCCGTTTAATCTACAATAAAACGTACTGGGTTCTTTTTATAGTGTATTGACACAATTTTATTATTCACAAGCTAATTTTTGGCACAAGCTTAAGCTTACTGTAGGAAAAATGGTGATTTTTATTTTTAGAACTGTTTTTGCATTAGCCAACAAAAGTTCCTAAAGAGGTGACCATGAAAAATCATTACACAAGTAAAGACTCAAGATCTGTTAATTACAGGCTAACTTTTCGATAAATTATTTCTGGCCTCTGCCACCTGGACCAGTCTAAGCATTATAGGAATTTCATATTTTAGCTTTTTAGCAGAAAGCTCGTACAGATGTATACACATAATGTCTCCATTATTCAGAGTAAATTCAAAAATATTTTCATTTTACCTCGTAAAGAAACATAAACGCCTTAGCCATGCTAACACATTGGCAAATAGCTTTTGAGACTCATGTTCCACAGCTATAGCTAATTTATTACCTGCCAAATCTATCCCATAATGTAAACAACTCCCAAAGCAAGTAGTAACACAGAGAGGCAAATGGCCAAGGATATGACAACTGTCTTAGCTACCTTTTCACTATATGTTTTCACTAGGCATTTGTGATGAAAGAAGTTTGGTTGATTGTGTGCAGTGACTATTTTATTATTTTCTTAAAATAAGTTGTGAAAAAACCCACCACCTAACCACAAACTGGTAGCTGAAAATGGATACAAAGCTTGAGTCAAGGCAAAACGTGGCTAAAGCACAGGTCTGAATAGGTTCTTTTCATTTCCATAAACACATCTAAAGCACTTATTAATTATGAAGCAAATTTTCCTGCTTTTTATGGCAGATATGTCACATTAATTTTTTCCAACTTGTTAAAATAACGTTCCAAAAAAGACTATGGGACAACCCAACACATCAGAGGTTATCACATATATCTGAAAGCATCAAAGACAAAAATAGGCACTTCACCTACTTTTGCTTTCCCTCAGTAGAATTGTGCAATGCTTTAACTCACCGTTCTGCACCCTCCCCAGCTGGGATCAGTTTTTGCATCACTATTTGACCTAATTTGGAGTTTTTATGGGACCTATTCGCTGCTGTGAGTTCAGTCTTTACATTTGTGTTCTTCTGTTGCAACTGTCACTTTCCTGAGAGAAAAATTATCATCCAAAGGCCGAATCTCCCTGACACCTTTATTTTTACAACTATATTTTGCTATCTAAAAATTGGTGGAAGAGCCAACAATTGCACAGACCTGCATTCCAAGAAGTAAAAATTATACATAGGTATATTAATTTGCTTCTTGTGTTGTAAAGATTACACAAGTACCCTCCCAGGATTTTCTAAAGCTCATGAAAATTGACATGAATGGCAGCTAGAAGGACAGGCACCTTTAGGACATCCCAGTGTGTGGTTATATGACTCTTTAGCTAATTACAGATCTTGAAATAACAGTCCCTGTGCATTTATAACATTTCAGAATAAACCTTTGTGAAATTGCAAACATGGCACAGACAACTATCAGTAATTCTCAAAAGTTTTATTCTGTTCTTGGTCTGTCTTCTCAACTGATCTTCCTAACAAGCACAAAATCATGCTTGACATGGGTGCACTGACCTTTGCACAAGGATAGGCACGTGGCAGGAATCATCAGCTGTCAGCTATTCCCTGTGAAAGGACCAAGAGTTCTAAGGCCCAGACTCTGTCCTTGTGATTCCCAAGCCCAGCCCAAGCAGTTCAGTACCAGGTCTGTAACTTGCTATTTCTGTACTGGCCAGAGATGGAGAATTGTGTATCTTTGCTAGGTCCAACCTGCAATAACCATTGGACTGAGAACCTCTACCAACCACAAGCCATGTACTTTGTTTTTCTCTTCCAGCCCTTGCTAAGGTCTTGAGAAGCAGATTCAGTTTCCATTCTACAATTTTGCTGAATATACTTTGAGCTCTATTTCTCATTCCTCAATCTAGAGGTGCCCATTAAAAATTATTTCAGTAAGCATGCTACACACTAAGCAGAAAGACAATGTAAAGAGCTCAAACATATTTAACAATATTCTTTAAAGCTTCTTTCTTCTTCATGGTATTACCATGTGTTGCAACTATTGTCTCACAACACGTAAGGTTTGTAACCAGACACTTTCATCTGTGCATGATATCTTTTTCTCATTCCCTTCATTACTAGGCTACAGCTAAGACTTTACATCTCTTCCTTCTTCATGCTGACCAAGAATAACAGATTATTTCAATGTAGCCTACAGCCCCTACACTGAGCCCCGCTGACTTAGCTGAAATTCACAGTACTTCTTTTAGGTTCTTTCTAAATTTTATGGTAAAAGTACCCCCGTAAACACTCTGTTGGTTGCTCTCCAATTCTGACTGAAAATGGGCAAACACCTCATTACCTATTTATCCAGTTTTAGTAACTCACACTGATGTTACCCGTGAAAACAACTTTTTAATTAATTCAACAGCATTCTTCACAGTTACCAGTGCTTACTCTGTGCTGGGTTTTTACACTTTTTTAATATTTTTTTTTTTTAAGAAAGCACATTACTCCCACCTAACACACAAACCAGGCATTTTTTGGGACATTTCCTGTTAAGGGGCATACCAGAGGGGCCTGGTGCTCTCTGCCTTCATCAGCTTTTCACACAGTTGAATCCAATAGGGTAATGGTAGAGAATAAAAATTCCTAGAAATCTCATCTTATGAAAAAAGAACATTTGGACACTCCTGGTAGTGGTAGCACACACCTAGGTACTCTATAGTTAGTTAATAACTACCCAGATGTAATCTGTCATAATGCATGCAAAATATGAAATAATTTATCCATGTATACACCAAACACTCAGTTATACCAGGATCACACTCAATTATACCAGGATCATCAGATCATAAAACTATAAGCAAAACACCATTTTGAATCTTTCACAGTCGCATAGTCACTGCTGGCATGATTAATTCTACTACCTACAATAGTAAATCCTTTTTCTATTTTCAGTCTATTTAGATCTAGATCTCAGAACCTAATTAAAAACAGGAAAAAATTTAAGCAAGGTTTTTAGAAAGACCTTGTGCCATGCAATTATCTTTTTAATGGAAATTTTCAGCAGGGATCCCTTGTCCTTGTCCTGTGAGTACTACAAATGCCTACTAACACCATGCGTGTCTAATTAGATGACTGTGGGTCCTATTTAGAAACATTCCCAGCCCATATACATGAAAATAACTTTTTGTATATAAACAATTGCTTCACGAGATTCATTAAACCTGTTCATTAGTAGCTTTTTGTATATAAACAATTGTTTTATGAGATTCATAAAACCCGTTTCATCCTGCTTGCACTAAGAGGAAATGTTCAGTTCATTCTCAAGAAACGTGTATCAGAAAGCACGAGTCCTACATAATATTAAAAGTTCATTTAAAATAAAAAGCACAGAAGCATATTTTGAATTTTTACTTTCTCATGAAAGAACAAAATAAATCCATGTAGGGGAAGGCCACAAGGCACAAGAAGCAAAATTATTAGCCACAATAAGGTATGCAATCGTATTTTTTAACTTGCTTTCCTTCCCAGAGTAAATACTGAATCACAGAAAAGGTATTAAATTCCAAGTCCTACAGAAACTATGCAGTGACACCTGACCTTGCCTCAAATAATGGAATAATTTACAATATTATAGCAATTTCCAGACCTTTTTGTTTCATGGCACACAACAGCTTTGTCAGACATTTTCCCTAAGCGAGCACCGACCAAGCAGTGCAATGCTTTCTGACACGCTGGCCAAGGCAGCTGAGCTGAAGGGAAAGGCAGCAACACTCTGCTCCTGCCTCTCCTCCAGCCTGCATGGCTCAGCTCCTGTCAAAGGCATGAAGTCCCAGCTCATCTCAGTGCTCTGACATCTTTGCTGAAAATCCAACCTTCCCTAATAGGATAGGTACACAAAGAGGGTACTTAGAGAGCTGGATGATAGAAAAGCCTGAAGCAAGTTTCCTCCGCTGTCTTAAGACAGATGAGGCTGCTACACATCTCCTAAACCCTATCTGAAGGATGCAAAGGCCCAAAAATAACCTTAGATTTTCACAGGTTCTCAAATGAGGACACTAGCTTCAAGGCTTTGTACTAATACTGTGTCATGCTGCTAGGATAAATTATGATGCCACAACATTACAATATCCCTACAGCACCGAGGATGCATCAGCTGTGAAGCAAGGCAACACAGGGACTGTCTTGGGCTTTGCACATCCTCTATTTGGTGTTTTGGTCCCACTGCAGATGCCAATTATTCAGGCACAGTATGTGGAATTTGCACACAGAAAAGGAAGGCCAAGGGTGAGCTCTGCTCCCCATGTGTTAAATAGAATCAGCAGCCCAAGAAGTGCCTACTTATCAATTTTGCCCTTGAATGATAGCATTATTCCATATGATACAAGAGTTTTCTGACATGAGACAATCTGCAAGCTGAGAAATGCTGGAAAGCAAGGTAAAGGAAAACTGCTGCCATAATAATAATTTTTTTCTTTTACTGACAACAGTGTTGATGTATTCCCTGTAACAGACATTGCTATGGTGTATTTCATACACACAAATCTGTGCATATTGTGAAGAAATTAAACTTTCTGATTCCAATATCTGAAGCTGTAATTATGGCTAATACCAGGCTTGTAGTAGGATTCCATTCCTAGCTTTCCCATTTAAAAATATTAGGGCTCTGAGTCAAAGTCTTTAATATATGCACATAGAATCCAGAGTGTTCTTTGAGATCTAAAAACAGGCTTTTCTGTATAAGGATGGGATTATTCCCAAGCTACAACTAACCATGCACTGTAGAAATCTGATGGATTAAGGCCTCAGAGAAAAAAAAACCCCTCACATGAAACAGATTTTTAGCACTGATTTTGCATACTAGAAAGCATACATTTTCTACTTGCACACAGTTATCTGAGCTCAGTTAGCTTATATTAAAAGCAGCCTAAACAATTTTTTCACTACTGTAAGAACTGGAAAAGCAGCTTTAACTCTGCAGTTTTGCAATGCAGCAAGTACGGGGATATTTTTATGCTTTCTGCTTTGTCGAACTTTTTATAGACTATTCCTTTTCTTTAATTCATTCCAAAAATGTCCCCTCCAAATATTTTTTCCATATCTAGACACAAGATGTTGTTTCTTTTCTAAGAATACACAATACTTCAGTTTACAAAACTGTCAGTCAAACTCCTTGACGTGAACATATCTTTATATAGTAAAAGCATCCAAAGTCTTCTTGTGTGGTATGTGGTTACAAAGGGACAGCCCTATTAGGTGGGAACCTATAAAGTCAGATTTCCCTTCCTACCTGATTGGTCATACTTACAGAAATTTCCAGTGGAAACCACAAGATTATTTGTCTTTTGCTTCTTTGCTCTGTTTTTCCTGTTTGCATTAAATGAGAAGTCATGTAGATCTTTGGCCTCTAATATACTGAATATTGTTGCTCATGTAAAAGAATCATGATCATACCTTGCTGAATTTGTGTTTCCAGCTCTGGAGGCAGAAGATTCATCCATACTAAAAGCTACAGCATCACATATATTGGGGGAGGGGATTTGCAAATTAGCTGTCAAGTTGAATACCAATATGAAAAATTTAAGAAGCTGACAGTTACCATTTGACATTGCATTGCTGATCATGCCTTATGGTAAAGATTAAATTATGTTAATATTGCAAAAACTGCAGCCTCTGCAAAATTGAGCAACTAAAAAACCTAAACCAAATCTATTCACCTCTGAATTCAGAAGGTTACAAGTCTTTCTCTCAGAATAATAAAAATGTTAGGAATTAAAAAATTATTGATGTATTTTAACGCTATCAAACATTTGACACAAGGAACAGGTTATAATAAATGGTTTCGAAAGCCAGATTATTTTTGCGTTCATAGCAATTCTCTATTGATGAACAAACTACTAGTAGTACTTTTATAAATTAATAATTTAACATACACAGTGAAATAAAGAAAAATTATACTAAATTTTGTGTAGACTCTTTTATTAGTCCCAGCACCTCTCAAACACAAAGCCCTTTGTTACTGGTTTGCATGGTTTTGCCTCACTTCTGCATTACAAAGTATATGAAAGGTTGTATTTATGGTAATAGGAAAAGAAGACAGCAGGTCTAGATAAGGATGCCTCGCTCACTTGAAGAGCTGACAGAAAAATCCCAATAATTTTCTTCAGAACCTACCCCCACCTTATTTCACACACAAAGGATCTGCAATACCAAGAAGCTCACATCAGTGACAAGGTGACAAAACCTTAGGGCTGAAAAGGCATGGCTTACTAAGATTTAATATTCTCTGCCTTTGACAAATTCCAAATGCCAGATTTTGTTGATACAATCACTTTAATCCAGCCTCTTAATTTGCCCTTCCTATCCTACACGTAGGAATTGCTCATTACACATTTAAATGCCATTAACTGTATGTTGACTGCTATTTCGAATTACAAAATGTTAGCAGTAAACATTTCAGGAGAGGAGAAAGCATCTTGATGGCTACAAGAACAGACACCTTCCCATCCCCCTCTTCAGCCTCTGCAATGGGTTAAGTAACAACACTAATAAAATATAGATGATGGAAAACTCAGCCCTTGAGAGAGCAAGATGAAGGCATCATATTTGTGGGAAGAATGCACATAAACAAAGCTCATTCTATATATTTAGTATCTTTATATTGTATACAAGTATTTTACTAGCTGCTCAAAGAGGAGAAACAAAGCTGAAAATGATTAATAATTTAAAAAAGAAAAAATACCTATAAAGGTAAGAAATAAACTTTCTTGTGGTTCAGCTTTTAAAAAGTGCCATGTGTGAGTTTTTCTATATCTTCTTTTGGTGCTGTTTTCTGTAACTGGTGAATGTTGCGAATAGCAGATATGCTTGGGAGAGAAACCAAGGGGAACAAATACACAGACCACTGCAAATCTCTTCTGAGTAAAATGGACTTCAGAACACAACTGCCAACGTGAGTGAACAGACAAATATTTCACTAAACTTTTACTAATAGTAACAGAGGTACGGTGATATCTGTCAATGAGACAGAGCACGCAGAAACAAATTCTCCTTAACAAGAGATGTATGTGTGAATGCCAACACCTGCTATCCAATTTCTTGCAGAATTCCCAGGGAGGCCATGCATGCAAATACAGAAACACAGGATTAGGATACAATCTTCAGATTGGGATACCAAGCCAACTGAAGAACCCAGACATATAATAATCATATTTCTGAGTTTAGTATATCCAGCTTTCTAAGTGTATGTTTACAAAATTCAATTGCCATTGCTTCAAGATCCCAAGCTGGCATAATTCTAAACTTCCAGGTTTCTAAAGCATAGTACAGCAAAAAAGATAATTTAATCTTAAGAGTAGCAAGGGTTCCCACACAAATCTTTCCCCCACAAATCTTACAAGCTCAGGTATGGTGCCATGTTTACATGTCTGTTCTAGAACTAGCACAATTCTGCACTCCTTATTTTAGTTATCTGAATCCTCATTGCACATACACTTGAATTCTACAGGCCCTGAGGGAATTCCAGGGATTTCAAGCTCACTGTCCTATCTAGGTTCCCTATAGAATACAGAAGAGTCTGAATTTCTAAACTGAAGTAAACTCTAACTTGGACCCTGGCTGTACGATGTTTTGGAAGCAGTTTGTCCTATGTCATTCAGGGAAGATTGCCTTTTGTAGTTTTCCCAAAACCCTCTGATTTTATAAATTCCCACAGAAGATATCTCTGTACCCTAAACAGTCAGAGCAACCCAAGAGGAGAAAGCATGCAAATGCGTCACAGCTAAATTGTAGAGCTCCTTTTTCTCTTCATTTACATTTTTTGTTAAGGCTAATGATGCAGATGTTCAACATCTAGCCAAATTCTCTATTAAGCTTGTAGCATCAAAGGCAAAGTTATGAATTTGGACAAGTGTTTCTAAAACAATCTAAATCTGCAGCTCATTCATCTTCTCACACTGCATGACTTCTTGAAACAAGCAAAAATTACGCATCTCCCTGCATAAAGCAGAAACACCAAAATGTGTGACAATGTAAACAAAATCTGTTGGATGATTACATGGATTTGTAACAGCATGATCTCATCTCACATTTTTTAATTTGGACTTCTTTGAAAGTATAAATGTGTTTAACTATATGCAATATCCACTCAAGTTAACTGTATGACTACTGCCTCCACGTGAACCCTGCAACTACAAGTATATAAAATGTTTATAAACATTTTACAAAAGAAATGTACATATAAACAGTATAATAAATCAACATACAGCATACCAACATCAGACTAGCAGGAAAGATCAGGACCAAGGTCATGGTTTACCTACTAAAATGAATCTGGTGTTCAGAAGACAAAGACGCCATATATACCACAGTCTTGGAGCAAAGAAACAAAACTCTCCAGATTCTTTCAGGAAATCTCTGGATACAGTTATGAACTCTAAATTATCTTTTAACTCTTTTACAGGACAGAATTAATTGACATGTTTCCTATCTTCCACCACAACAGGAACAACACACACTCACTATCAGCTGATGGCTTCCATTTATACAACAGCATCCAAATCCCTTGGTATGCTTAAACCTGGGACTAACCTCACTTTGCCCCTAGAATGCTAAGAGTGATAAATAATGTGGTGAATAATGTGAAAGTAACAGATCACCTAATGAACTGGTGAAACAAGCAAGACTCAGCTTCCACTGTTTTTTCCAGAAAATGTGATCTCAGAAAAATGAATAGGAGTAGGACTAAAAAGTTTGCTAAAGAATAAAAGAAGTCAGCAACTGGAAAAGACAGATGGTTAGAAAACAGCAATGAAGCCCTAAAACAAAAAGATGACTGGGCAAAGAGCTGATGAAGAAGCCAGGCCTGCAGACATTTTGGCCTGATTGGTATATTTTTGGGCTACCCCTGAACCCTACTGAGATCAGGAAACATTAAAAAACTTTGCATAACAGAATGTAAAAAGAGTAGTATAATAAAAGCCTTGGTAGAGCTCTGTTGCAGTAGCACTCTCTGGGAAAGCAACAGTAGCCTGAACAGTCATCCCTGAGCACTCCTCATGTGCATCCATCCAGAAAACCTAAAGCAAAGATCTGCCAAGAAAAAGTACAAACCTAAAGCTTATAGCCAGAAGGCAGTGAGAACTAAAATATAAGTAAAATAATAATTATAATAATAAAATACAGCAGCAAAACCAACACACATTACCTATCACTGTAACAAGCTCCACAATCTCAACAGCACAGCTAAGGTCAAAGTACACATTCAATTCTGAAAATGGGAACAAGAAACACATAGAGAAAAATAATGGCTGGATTTTTTTTTTTTTGACTGGTCTAGATTGAAAAGGAGATTAGAATCAATGTCATTGACACAAAGTGAAGGGAGGCATATAAATGGAGGCAAAGTTTTTTTAAAAAAAATTTGTTGTTTGTAACTTCTTGAACTATGTAATTTTTTACTGTTATGAATTTCACGTTATTTTGACTACAAACTGTAGTGTGGTGTCAAGAATTTTCTTTAAAATTACATATTTCCACTACAATTAATGGATTTAATACATTAGTTCTAGGAACAGAGACATACTAGAGAAGTTCAATACATTTTATTTTAAAACTATCCATGTAATTTGCAATAGTATCTTGGAAGTGAACTTGGAAAAAAGAAAATTTCAGATTTAAAGTTTTACAGTGACCCAGCAATTTCTCATGAAAAATAGAAATGAAAAGTTAATGCACTACTCCAGAGTTGCTCCCATTGTTTACTGTAGTTAGGAACATAAGCATGTATGTTACATATATAGGCCTCAATTTTTAACATCAAAGTTACTTTTTCCCCCCAAATTTGAAGCAACCTTCTTTGAGATGGCCAGGAAATTATCCCACAAAGACTAAAGGCATTTCAATGAGCTGTATCTTTGTCAGAATCATGTCCTACTAGAATACCTAGCATATTATTGCATCTGTTCCACTAATCACTTGAAAAGTGTGTCCAATCACCTCAATGTAAACATAGCTTGTCAACAAAGGATATTTTGTACAATAGGAAATGGAAATGTACAGCTTGGACATATTAAGAGTGGTAAGTCACTTTCCTCTTCAGCTTTTACTTCTCTTTGTGTTTGGGAACATAATGTGCATTTACTCTGTGACTATATGGGATAACAAACTGTAGTCATTTCCTATCGACCACTTCATTGTGCAGCTCAAAGAATGTCAAGGTCATATTTTTATTCCAAGCCATAGTTATAGCCCTGAAGGTAGCATGCAGTGCTTCATTAGCCACATTGAACTGTACAGAGCATTACTAATACCTAGATGAGCAATCTGCTTTAATCAATGCGGCATCTGACATACTCTTTCTGGAATACAGAAGAGCTGAGAAAACACAATTTAGTGTGATTTGATCACACTAAATATTTTGCCCAATAATTTCTTTCATAACCAAAACACATATTCTTTCCAGACTAGAAGTGTTGGGTATGATTTTGGGACAGCCTTGACTCAGCCCACAGATGAGTACAGCCTGGTGCAATACAGCAGTGTGTCCTCATCTTTTCAGATGACTGCATGTGAAAATAAGTGAAAAAATTTGCATATGCACAAAGAGAAGTCACATGTAAATTCCATAGTTGGGTAAACATGAGGACCAGCATGCCAGAATTATGTATGCAATTAGTATCACACACATGAAATGGTGCGGATAATTATGGGCCATATTTGAAAATGCATCCTGTGTCATCTGCACCCTGCCATGCTCCCCATCGACCCACCAGGATCTCAAGTGCTAGGCTTTGCACAACACTAGGCATGAGTGTCTGTATTAACTGCCCCAGCTGTCATGAGTGTTGCCTTCCAGCTATCATTCTCAGATGCTCATCAGACATGCTTATTCCTATCCAGTGTACAGAGTGAGTGGCTCAGCTGCTGTCTGCAGAGTGGAGTTTTCAAACAGCAGCTGTCGGGTAGTCATGATATTAGGTCCATATTTCTAATGGACAAGACATTCTTGCAGAAAAAATGACATATCTGCTTTTGGTTTTACAGAGGTCTTAGTTATCACATTCTTCTGGTACTAGAGCTGCAATGCCAGAAACTTCAATGCATACACTTCCACAAAGAAGGCAGAAAGGTATGTTCACAAACATGGAAAAGACTATTTCATCTTAATTTTAAACAAGGCATATAGTATTTGTTTGACTGTGCAATTCCAGTATGTAATTTATATTCTTTTGACAGTTAAAAAAATACTTATTACTATTTTCTACTAAAGGGCACTTTCACCATTATAACAGGCTCAATGTTATCTACCTGCATATAATTCTATTAAAAGTACCCAAGTACTTTTCTGACACTATTTTGTGATTTTTTTTTCTCCTTGGTTAAAACTGCAGATTACTCACATTCTCTATAAAGGTTGATACAATTAAATCTAATTATAGGATGCCATATAGTAAGTATATAAGTCTGTAGCTAAACTTCCTTCTGAATTACTGTCCCAGAGATCATCTCTCTGATCACAGCAATTGCAACTCCGCTACAAAGATACTAAATTTCAATTGAAAGCCGTATTAGAAAGAAACTGTTTCCAAAACCATTAACTAGAGAATTGGAGGTCTCATAACCAAGTGTTCACTAGAAGAAATGAGAAAACTGCTAACCAACATAATTGACACAGAAACAACTCTTATTAAACTCGCTCTGGTAAACGTGAAACAGAAGGTAAATCTGGCTGTAGACAGCACTGGGCAGCCAACAACCCCAATAGGAGGAGATTCCAGATGCACACAAAAAACGCTAAGATTTGAGGCATCACTTTCATCCCAAAATCAAAGATGATAGACAGGCCACAGGAAACTTCAAACTTCTATGCTTCTGTTGCCAAGTCCAGAATAGCCCAGTAAATGGAATTCTTGCCATTACCAGTAAAGAAACAGGCCAGTTAACCAGTAACAGTACTGGTCTGTTTTGACTGAATTCATAACATTGACAGACTAACAATAAATTCCTGTTTCTGCACACATATATGCTTTTCGGCTGTAAAAGCAAATCCTGAGTTTGACAACAGGAGCTGTGAAATATTTGCCTAGGCTCGGAGGAGGTGGCAAGCTTCAGAGTAACTGCAGGTTTGTATTACCCAAATGCTATCCCCAAACACAAATATCTGCCCTTATTACCAGAACCCATGCAGCTCCTGAATTTTCTTTTTTTGTCTCCTAGAGAAACT
This sequence comes from Ammospiza nelsoni, assembly GCF_027579445.1. Taxonomy (NCBI): domain Eukaryota; kingdom Metazoa; phylum Chordata; class Aves; order Passeriformes; family Passerellidae; genus Ammospiza; species Ammospiza nelsoni. Next base: position 32,084,698 of record NC_080636.1, on the reverse strand, counting down.
CACAAACCCTGTTTTGAGTGGCATCACTGCTAAGTTACAAAGTATACATCTGCTGTTATCTCAGGTAGAGTTTTCCAAGTAGAATAATATTTGTATAAAACTTAATAAAATATATAAATATTTGTATAAATTTAATAAAAACATTTCCATCCTGTGACAGAACACTTTATGGAAATACCTTTTCTTCAACAGCCACCAAAAAATTGCCCATTTTTTTTTTTAGCAATTACCTTATTTGACCAGGTTTAGTTCTGAGGACATCTTCATTACACCCACAGAAGTTTACAGAATATGCTGAGTTAGAAGAGATCCAGAAGAATCATTGACTCCAGCTCCTAAATGAATGGCCCATATGGGCATTGAACCCACAACCCTGGTGTTCTCTAACCAAATGTGCTCAGCTCAGTAGGAGAAAGTTAATACAATTAACTGGAAAGCACTCAGGAATTGGGCACAACAGGACAAAAGGCACTACGCAAAAACTTGGGTTGGGGTTTCTTGACATTTTGGAAGACCCAATTAAAAAAGAATCCTCAGTGGTTGACACTGCCAGCCCTTCTGTTGTGGCTGGCTTACAATCACCTTCAGCAAGCAGTATGCCTGTCCCTGTGCTGAATCAGCTGCCAGGCCCCGTGCATTTGAGGCATCTGAGTGCAAAGAGCTTGGCTGCTGTGACAGACTGCATAAAACATTTCCCCGGTCTGAATGATCTCAGAGTTTGTGTGCATTGGTCCATTCAAAGACAGCAATTATAGTGCCCTTGCTAAACCTGAGAAGCTGCAGTCTCTTACTTGCTGAAGAAGGCTGGCTGCTGCTGGGGCCACAACTGACCAGTATGGGCTGCTGACAAACAAAGATGTTACCCAGAGATCTCAGCCCAGCACTTTGGTGTCTTTTGTATGTGGACCCCCCCCATTTTCAAACTCCTACTTCATTAGCAGGGATAAAACTACTCCATCATATTTTTTAATGACAACCAAGAGACTGGAACAGAAATGCCATCAACATGCTGCACTCAAAGTAATGAGGCCACTCTCAAACAATCTTTTCCTTCCACTGCTCCTTAACAACTTCAGAGAGCCAGAAACTACTGCTTTCTACAGTTTCAGTAGTACACTAAGCACCATTAGAAAAATATATCCAGAAAATGGTAGACCTAATTCCAACCCTTACATTTACATTTAAAGCTTTGAAGGAGGTGCCACAGGCTACAGTGCTAAATTTTATCTTCATTAGTTTGCAAGGATAACTTCTTTGGGGTTTAGAGACTAAGTGCAGAAATGAACTGCCTTTGAGCAGTGCTTCTTGGTTTTGGGAAAAGGCCAGCGCTAATTTCAAATTTTTTTCTAAAAACAAGTCAGATTACCCTATCAATGCTTACTGTTATGAATCTTGATAAACTGTTCTTGGATTGAGACTCAAGAAAAAATTGATTGTCATTCTTCCTTCTGAAATCCTGTAACATAGGTAAAGCTTTTGCATCCACCTAGAGGTCATACAGTTGATAAGTAAGTCCAGATCACTGCTAGTTAATTTCCTCCATTCAGCTTATCCATACCATCTTGTGCATTTACATTTAGTTTTACCTCTTTGTCTCTACTAAAGACAAAATACAGCACTGTAGCTTCAAAATGAGACAACTCTGAACCCAAATCATAAAGAAGGTCCTTAGCAAACATTCAAGGTTGCACCTTGAAGCTACAGAGTTAAGTTTTTTATTCTCAATAGTGACTGATTTCCAGCAAATAAAGAAGAAATACATCTCATGGACAGGCCCAGAATTTAGCCAAAAGGCTGTAATGCAAAAGGCCTAGGCTACAATTCATATTCAGTTTTCTTACCTGGGTTCTTGTTTGATTATCACAGAATAGTATACTCAGACACTAAAAATGCCTTGCACAAACTCTTCATGGGTTTCTCATCATGTCACTTACCAAATTCTACATACTTGCATTTGCTACAAGTGAAAAATGATACCTAAGAGCGTATGAGGAGATATAATACCTTTAGGAACCTTAACCTATCAATTTAACAAGTGAGGCTTCAAAATAAATTTTCATTCAGATATCTAAGAATGATGGAAAAATCATATATATGTAAATAAAACTGCTACTCTACAGAAAAACAACTCAGTATAAAAAAGACCTCTGAGCAGATTTATTCAATCATGCATGCCTCATGTGTTACTACTACAGCAAATTACCCAAATACAATTTCTCTGTTACTGAATAGACTCAATTCATCTACCAGTGCTTAACAAATATTTGATCCTAATTAAACTTAATGATTTTCTCTGCTTCTGAGATGGTGCTGCAGATCAACTCTTTTTTTAGCACAATATTTGATTTAAAAGCAAAATTCTGACAACCTGGTGTGAATTCTGTTCAAAGATGAGTTAACATGGAAAAACTGTGTCTTCTCTACCAAGAGAATCTAAAAGTGGAAAGTTGGTTATTCAAACTGTGTTGCTTTTCAGATAACTAAATTAGATACATTCCTGTCACCAAAAACTGCTGATAATGAAAAGCCACTCAGGACTCCAAAGCTACTGGAAATCTATTCACACATAAAATAAATCGTCAACATATTCTATACTTGATTACACATTTCCAACTGAAGAGATAGCTTGGTATTTTAAGGTGTTTTTCCAGTTTGTTTCCTTTAAATAAGGAAGAAAAGTTAGTTTGCATGTTTATTTTTGTGTTCACTTGAAATTTCAGTGTTCTGTTCTATCTGGGTATTAGGGAGGTCATCTTCTGAAACATTTCTACCACTGCATAAAAAGAATTTTTGAATTTTCTTTAAAACTAGCATATTCAGCAATTTTGTTTGTTTGCTTGTTTGTTTTTTAAATTAAAAACCTTGTTCCAACTTTGTCAAAATCCACCTGTTATCCCTTAGGTGTAGGAAGGTTACCATTAACAGCTCATTCAGCCAAACCATGCACACAGGATTTAGAGTGGCCAGCACTGCTTGTTAGAGACAGCAGTGGGGAAAAGAATTTCAAGGTCTTTCTTCTGTCAAAAGAAACCTTACATTTTGAGCATCTCCCATAGATGGTACTGACACCCTGAAGTCAAATATATTCCAAATAAAGTGTTCTGTCATGTACAAAGCTAATTTCACAGTAATTCCTTTGTTGTCATTTTACACCTCACACTCAGGCTAAGAACTTCTCATTTTAAACAGCTCCTGATACCTCCCTCACTTAGGAGTACTCACAGTTTTTCAGAGTGCAGAATGGATTTGCCTGTACAGAGTTTATTTACTAGTTATCAGAAAAACAGAATTGCCACCTTATTTGGCACTAACTGGTGGCCTCAGCACAGAAGGGATTTTCATGCTTGCCTAGACAAAAAGTCTCCCCTGAGACACGCTCCATAGCTGCGTCATGCCAAGGGAAACAGAGCATGTGCTTCTGTGAATTCTGGTGCTGCCCAAGAAAACTTTTATTTTTGGGGACTCAGCCTCTTCCAAGAACATGTATTTCACAGGTTTTCCTCCAGCCATGCAAGGAAGAATAGCAGAGGCAAACATTCCTCCCTCAAGCTGAGCCTATAAATGAAAATTAGAATTGAAATCACTTATGTAAAGTAATACTGGCAGGAGTGGGTGCTTAGAACTAGTTTAAAGTAAACATTCTAAATTGTTTCATCAGACACCTGCAGGAATCCTAATTTATATTAATGCATGCAATTTAGCAGTTGCAGAAACACTACATTTCAGCAGTATTGACAGGATCAGCTATTTAGGCCAAGGTAGTTAAAAACTTTAAAAAAAATTATTAGGAATTAAAATGAAATACTGTATCCTCTGTACCTGGAGCTAACCTACTTTCTAGCAGGTCTTTTCACTAGAATGTCTTTTCAAGCTTTGGGTAGATATTTCAAATTTAGGCAAAGTTGAAATTTTTAGGAGATACAGAAGTGAGACTTCATGACACACAAACACTTGTGCAGAAAGTGAGAAGAGACGGCAAGAGAGACTAAAGGCTAGAATCACTGCATTTACTTAAAGCTGAATAATTTCTTTTGGAAGTCCTATTTATGTGAGCAAAGCATATAAGTACTTTCAAGGAGTGATTAAACATATTCCAGATCAAATTTCCTTCTGACTGAGCTGCTGTTGACTCCATATGGAATCCCAATTATGGCACACTAGTGAAGGGCCTAAAGTTCAGTGGGTCTAATTCAAGTCTTGTGAAAATACTGAATTTCAGGTGTATTATTTTTAAAATGTTACTTCACAGGACTCTCAATCCCTTTCTAAGGAGCATCTTTGCTCATTGTAGTGATTTGAGTTACAGGTTTAGTGCTTTTGAAGCTCTACTGTACATCTACCCCAAGCCTGAAAGCATATTACCATTATGACCCGATTTGTGAAGAGTTTACATTTCTTTGAAGAGTTAACTCAACAGGCTTCAAGTTTCTGCATCATTTGAGTACTGCCAGGTTTCCAGCAGAATTTGAAGTCTTCACCTAGATCTCTCCAGGAACACCAGTACCTTTCTAAGCGAGAGTAAAAAAATATTTTATGGCACCATCTACCTCACTATTTCATTTTCCTAGACAGACTGGTTTTTTGTAACAATCTAAACAAGTGCATTGTTGCTTTTGTTGATAATCTTCTGACAGAAATACTGGACATGGATAAATGTTAGGCTAGCTTGCATAGCATAGGAGAATCCAGATGCATTTGCCTCCCTGTGCACAGGCAATAAGGTTGTTTGAAGCCTACGCAGCTCGACTGCAACAGGAGTACACCTGTAAGATGGAGCTTTCAGAATTGTGAATTCTGTTAAGAACAAGAGCTCAGAACAGCAACATAACCACCTAAATTCATACAGGAAGGTATTTTGCTAATAAATGGAAACAATCTGAAAATTAACTCTCTAATGAAAAGAAATTCATAAGGTAGAAGCTATTACAACATCAGTAGTGCTGCTGTTGACACATGAAATGAGGTATTCAAATTAAAAATAATAACTAATTATTTCTACTTACAAAACCAATATGAAGAAGGGAGGCATGTAATTATTTTTTAGCCTTTGAAACACAGGAACTATCAAAAGATTAATTTTGTGAGACTTCTTTTAAGACAATGGCTGAGACCATCTCTTGGACAATAATCTAAGTGTTTATAGGCCAAAACACATAAAAAAGAAGTCTTGCCCCTAGTATATTCACAAGGTGTCTATGCTACAGAGTTCCAATTTTTCTTTTTTTTTCCCAAAAGTGAAAATTAAAGCTAGTTTTCACTACACAAAAACCCCTCCAAAAGAACTAGTAATGTGCAGATTGCACAGTGAAATCCTAGTCTATTCCCTCTTGCCAGACACAGCTGAGATCCTGATGGGATACAAATCATCATGGATACTGCTCTATGGAGAATTCAAGGAACAAGCTAGAACAACAGTGGGGGAATTCCCTTTTCTTAGAATCCTTGTGATCACAGAACCACTATGTTTGGAAAAGACCTCTGAGGTTGTTGAGCCCAACCATTAACCTTGCACCACTGTGCTCATCACTACACCATGACTGCAAGGGACACATTGACACATTTTCTGAATACTTCCAGGGAGGGTGATTCTAACACTTCCCTGGGTAGCCTGTTCCAATGCCTGCCCACTCTTTCTGTAAAGAATTTTTTCCTAATGACCAGTCTTTAGTATTGCATTATGATGAAATATTATCAACAGTGCCATCATCTTAAGTCTTTCACCTGCTTGCAAGACCTGACAGATTTCCTACTTATTGCATCCAAACTTTCTATACTCTCCAGGATTTAAGGCTGCAGCAACTATGATAGATATCAATAAGCAAATTCCATATGCAAAGTACAAGTTTTAGAAGTTCTGACTATCAGTATCTGGCATTAAAGATGATGTGTGAAGTCAATATATGAAGATACTTTAATGTTTAATGAACAAGGCAAAGTACAGTAAAACTTGAGATGCACCCAATATAAGAAGTTATGAAAATTCCATAAGCTATGAATATTTTATATTCTGGGAACACGATTTTTAAAATTCCAGTGCAAAATTATCAAAACAGTAATTTGCATCTGTTTGTTCTCCAGTTTTTGCTGTATAGTAAAATTTAATTTGGGATTTGAAATGCACTACTGTCTCTGTGGTTTTAAGCTCGTATTTAACTGATTCTGCTTTTTAGGGTAGAAGGCATGGGGATGAATTTTTTTTAAAGAAAGTAATGGCTAAACTTATGTCACGTTAGTGAGCTATTCCTCAAGAAACTATACAGCTAAAGACTGTTTTTGCATTAAGTATTTCAGGATTTTATCCAAAATCCAGCTAAAATCTTGTTGTTAAGGAGGAGCATAAGAACAGTCACATTTATGATTAAACAGAAGCCTTCTAAATAACCTAGTATATAGGGGAGTATATGATTGCCTAGACAGAAGCAGAAATGGATACTTATCTCTGCTCAGGGAACTGGGAAAGCTGACAATCATCTGCTACCTGCTGTGATGAACACCCCATTGCTGACCACATGCCTACTAACTTTCCAAGTGCACTGATGTAAGATGCCTGTCTAGACCAGGTTTTCTTCCATCATATTAGTTCACTCCGAGTTCACCTGAGCAGCTCAAAAAACGCACTTCATATTAAATAAAATCACTTTAATCATTCTTAATTTACAATTAGAGAATTAAAAACAGGGCACCTCAAGAGTATGGGAAGATATGATTTATTTAAGAGATTTCTCTACTTCAGTGTGCTTTTATTGGCTTTCTGGAATCCTGTACCTCATGACTGCTTGGGTGCTGCTTGTACTGAGACAGAGAAAAAAAATGGTGTGTGTGGGCCATGCAGTGGTATGAAGGTAAAGTAAATCAGGCTAACTTTTAGTGATGACAGCTTATTTCTCTGTATTTCATCCCTGTCTATTGAAGGAGACCAACAAAGCTTTCTTCAGAAGGCAATGACAGGCAAATATCTGAACCTGCCTGGCCCTTTGACAACACTGATCTGTCACACATTAAAGCAGTCACAGGGAATGGCCCAGGAAGCCTGAGTTATCATGTGTTAATATCACCCTTATCTTCTGCTCTAAAAGTTAATGGTATGACTTGTTTAAAAATACCATTGGAATCTAATTTTTATTACCCAGAAAGCAGATTCTGTAAAACTGTACATCTCAGAGGAATCTTAAAATAAACACTCATGTCTACTCAATGTTATATTCAAAGGTAAGACTTCTGGTGTGGAACTACTAGGGTATATTACATTTGAAGGCTGTGTACAAACCAGTGATTTTTCTCCATTTCCTACAAAGGCTACCAAAGACAAGTTACACAGTTCTAAAGTTGGTTCAGCTCAATCTGGGATCCTGCCTTCACCATGAAAGGTGCATCTCCTTTCCCTGTCATTTCTGCTTTCTCTGTGTTAAGTCCACTGATCACTTGAACTGAGATAAATAAGAACTAATCCTGCAACTAGGATCAAAAACTAATGCCTGTTTTTGCATATACAGTTTCAGTTAGATAAGTCATATTGGTTTAAACATTATTTTGGAAATGTGAGCACAGTCGGCCTGCAGTTCATATGGGCTTCATGTGCAAGGTGGTTCAGACTAACAGTTCACTGCCTAATGTCCTTAACTGGTCCACTGATAACAAGCAACTGGTCAGACAAGCTTATCTGAGACGTGCTATCAGCTAGTACCTCTGTCTAGGCCAGAAGAGTTAGCACACTAAGGAAGCCAAGGAATGACAACTGATTAACCACATTAGCTGCATTACACTGTGATCTAGCACTGAATAATTCTGAAAGACAGCTTGTCTTAGTATTTCTACTTATACCATTTCCTGCCAGAACATTCTGCATTTTTTTTAATACTATAATGTTTTGCAACTTGTAGCTTCAAACAAACATAAAAAAAAGATTTTGCTCTTAGCTATATAACCTTTACATTGCTCTAGACACTAACATCAATAATATTCTTACTACTATACTATTTTGTAACAGCAAAAGGAGAAGATTAAGAAGTGGCCACAAAGGTTAATGATGGTATTTAAATAAATTATGACATTAGAAATAGGGACAAAATAAATTAGCCATTCTCAGAAGAAAATGTCATTTCCAAAGAATGGTCTGTCCATTTGTAAAAAACACTATGCTTTGTATCACAAGGGCAAAGCCCAAAAGAGTAACAACTGTTAAAATTATCTTTTTCCAAGTTAGGATTTATTTTAAATGTGTCATTGTTGCATTAAAGCTACTCCCAATCTCTAAAATACAGTAACAGAAAATATAATAAGTTACCATATAAGATCCAATTTAAAAGGTAATTTGAAATTTACTTGCAGTGTTAGCAGTACAGAAGGAGTTCATGTACACTGCCTGGTCTAAACAGAACTAATTCCTCCCAAGGACTATTTTAATTCCCAGTATTAAGCATCTGTCAATGTGAAAGGGAATACTGTTGAAAAAAAAAATTGTAATAGAGGGCCAGGCAGAAAAGGGGGATGTTACACCTGCAAGAATTTACACTGACAAAATCTACTTTGCAACAGCATCTCTATTCACCTAAGCTTCCCTGAAGCACATGAAAAATTCCTTCAGATATAATATCTTGTCTACCACAAGGTTGAAATCCCCTTACTTTCAGAAAAGTAAATTCAGTCAAGACTGAAGCTGCCTTAGGGTTTGTGTTCATATAGAGTTAAATGCCCATTTGACGATCACTGAACTATTTGCAACATTAAAAAAAAAATGAGACAACTTCCTGATTCCTACATTTCCTTCAATTAGGCTTTCCTCACACATAGCAAACTTTACCCTTTACACCTACTGATGGATTTATAGGAATGGCTATTGGTATTGCCACAAGGTGATGTGTGAGGATACACCTGCATCCTGAGCACAGCAGCAGCTGCCACACTGCAGCCACTGAGGGAGCTGCCCTTCCCTCACCTCTGCAGAGCAGCTTGTAGCATCCAGGGTGCTCCAAGACACAGCTCTGGAAAGCCACTCTGAAGCTTTCAAGCTCACAGGCAGAAAACATCAGCAGAGAAAAACAGATGACTGTACCAAAGGTCTTAATGAACCTTTAGAATTTCTCCACCCTTTCAAGCATTGAAATTGTATCCTGGGAAGTAATGAACAAAATGTTCGACTGTAGCATGACCTTGGTCTACCACATTTTTAAAAAGCTAGCAGTAACATTTCTGGTAAAATTCTTTATTAAAGCAGTATATTTTACTTGGTTCCAAGAAAACGTTTCACTGGAATCTTAGTAGGCGGGCACGAACAATAACCACGTCCTCACTTGCAGCTGAATTGCAAAAAGCAATGTACTTGCAATCCAAAGACTGAAATCGTCACTGAACATTCAGCAATAGTGCTAAGGGAATATGACAAAGTCATCACTAAACTCAGGGCACTCTAGATTGGAAATTTTATAGATCTGGTTTGACCTTTCACAGTCCCACAGCATGATCACAGACTAGCTATAGAAGTTCCAATATGCATCTCCAATACAGATGAGAAAACACAAAAGAGAGTTGAGTAAGAGTATTTTAATAGGAAAAAAATTGCTCAAGTTCATAATTAGTTATAAAAACAATTTAGGAAATTTTTTAAAAGTTTTATATTTCACCCTCATGTTTGATTTTCTATTTCCTCTATTTCTTTAGCTGTGGAATGATAAATATCATGCAAACAGCTGAGCCTTTACCACATGCACTCACAAAGTTATGCCTTGTTATGGCTCCAGCTAGTCAAGTTATTTTCAGCAAAGGTCATCAAGTTCTGAAATCCATTTGAAAGCAAGAAAAACAAAAAAACCTAAGTTTTATATTTATCACAGCCATCAAGGCAGAATTATTCCAAAAAGACAAAATTTGATAAGCAGTGAATTAAGTTTTAAGGTAACACTTTAACAGATTAAGTCTTAACACTGAATTAAGTGTTAAGGTAAGTCTGCTACAGAGGGCAAAGGTTTTTGTTGTCGTTCCAGCTTGTTATTCTTTTCTCTTTCCATCAATTCATATACATAGCTAAGTCGATGATATAATTCAGAAATCAGATAATTCTCATTCAGGTCATTATGGTCCCAAATAAGCCTATTTAAAAAAGCCAAAGACATCTGGTTCAAAAGGAGGTCTTTTGTACCACAGATTTTGAAGTATGACACATCAACTTAATTCTTTATACTCTATCCTTAACTGAGCATCTTCTAATTGAGCTAATCTAGTGTGAAGTTTTACCTAGTCACAATTAGTCAAACACCCTTCTTGCAAATATGCACTTGAATTCTGAAATATAATTATGCTTCATATATTGCCTAGGGGAAAAAAAAAAGGCAAACCAACCAGTACTTATTCCACAAAAAACTGTTTGGAATGAAGTGCAAAACCAAAACCATCCTAGCATAAATTGACAAATGTATCTTGGGCTGACCCTGTAGTGACAGAGCAGACATTCCAGACATAGAAGAAGCCAGGCCAGACTGGAACATGCAAGGTCTCATCTCAGAAGACACTGCTTTGCCAGCAGAGAGCTGCCTGTGTCAAATGGAGTAAAGCATTTCACTGACTTCACATAGACAAATTTCTGTGACTGAAAGCCATGTGTGAATTCACCCTGCACAGAAGATAGTCACAGTGACATTTACTGATGCCAGTGTGAAAGGCAATGACACTTTGCCAATAAAATGGAGTAGCTGTCAGAGGAGTGACTGAAAGCCCAAGGTCTGACATGTCCCAGCTCATGTCACTAGCACAGATGTATCTGAAAGGCCAAACCAACTACCATTGTTTTAACTCAGTGGTCTTACACTGAACTTTGAGGTTTTTTTCTTTATTTCACTTGCCCACAGCAGGACAATGATTTGCATGGTTACACTAGCAATCCTGGCACGGAGCTTTAGCACGGATGGGTAGACAGAGCTTGTAGCAGTGAACAGACAAGTATTCAGCAAGTGCAGAGCTGTTTGTGACAGTTCAAAGGCTCAGACACATACGCAAATCTTTTAAAGCCTTAAGAATATGAACAACCTTTGTCCAGGCCACTCTGCTTTGTCAGATAATTGACAGACAAGTTAGTAAACTCAATTAAAAAACATGTTGTAATAAGTAGTTCAACCAGCTGACTCAAAGGTCTTTCAAACTTTGTTGTGTTTGCTGGCCTATAAACAACTTCCTCAAAGGAGCCCAGATTTCAACTGGAAACAACTCTCCAACTCTAAACTAACATTCTGGTCAAGCTCTTCAATATTACTGCTAAGAGTAGAACAGACTGCAAGCATTAGAACATTTTTGTCACACTATTACTTTTCATTCTACCTGTTCCCGAAGAATATAAAGACCTGGAAATTTAACAAAAGTATGCTCCTTACCTATGTCATATAATGGTATTTTCAATCTGAAGTAAGTTGAATGGTTTTGTTCAAATTCTGATTAGAAGCCAGAACTCTGTTGATTTCAGCTGTTCTACCCATTCCTTATTAATAATATATGCATTTTAATACCTATCAAGAAATTGTAACTTTTCTTGATGGATCATTCGGTTTCACAACCAAACATTTGGCACACCTCACTACAGAAATCTAAGCCCTCTAAGTCATTTGGATGCGGTTTCCTTGATCCCAGGAAGACAGATCAACACCATGCTGACCTGCCGCCTGTCACTTAAGTGTTCTGCTAGAAAATCACCATGCAGTCAGCTGCTACAAAGCAACAAACTGCACAATTATTTCCAAGCCAATGGATTTATGTTCATCTATTTACATAAAGAGGGAAATCCAGATAGGGGTGGAGAGGTCAGTGTACAGCAACCTTTGCACCAGCATATGCAAACTACAGAGGACTTAAAGCTCAAAATAATTCAATTCAAACAGCCCATTCGTAATACATCTTTATGCCTTTTAGGATTCAGATGTTTGCCTAGTTAAGCTTTTCAGCCTTTTAATTCCAAAGATTTGGGGTTTGTTGGGGTTTTATTAATTTGGTTAGTCTTTGGATTTGTTTTTAAAAAGGTTATTTGATAACTGCTTTTCAGAAATTTGGCCCTTAAGTCAAAACTGAATTTCAGTTCAAACAGAAGATTAAACTGTACATCTGCTCTCAATTTTAATAAAGAATCTTTCCTTTAATGCAAAGCCATTACTCCAAAATGCTTTGTGTGGACATATTACTGAGTTATCACTAAGAAGTGGTGATACAGCTTTTAACATCCAGTTGTTGCATTACAGATAGGCTTTTAGGAACCTGCCTGCAGGTGAAGTCAAAAAACACTTTAAGGGAGATTGTTCAAAAACTTTCAACATTAGCTTAATTCTGCTTACAGAAGTTTAAGATCATTTTAAAACATTGTTTCTATCACAGGAAAAAGCAGAATCTTTCTGTACATTATAATGTCCCCAGACTTTAAGCTATAACATCTAAATTTCTAGTTTAAAGCACACATATTTCATATCCTTGCTTTTAACTAAGTCTTACATGAGTTTTATTCTCACTTTTAAACTATTACTCTGGGCCTGAGCTGTAAAATTCCTAAAATCAGCCATCAGCTTCCCTTTTCAGCACTGGAAAGCTCTGTGCAGGACCCAGAAGGGAAGTAGGAACCAAAAGGTGATTTTACACATTCGCAGATCCAACAGACCTCTAAGAGCAAGTTCCAAGTGCCCTTATTTGACTAACCATCACTGATTAACTAGCTAATTCTATATATTGAAGGCTATAAACACTCTTGAAAAATTCCATCCACTGGTCAGAACTTGACTGTTGTGAAAGACTAAATCTTATCAAGACAGACAACTCATTCTCCAAATCAACTGTCCCTTTACATGAGCAACATAGTTTACCTTCCCATTTGCACCTCCTCTGCTTCCTTCCCTCCCAGGAATTAAGTAAGACACTAGGACATTGCTAGATACATAAATTGTTTATATCTGTTGATCTTATTTCTCCCTCTTTTGACTTCAGAGAAGAAATCCACTGCTTTCCAGGAGGTCCAGAGGCCTCACAGCGCTTCAGGGTCACACATACAGCTCTGCTGCACTCAGCTGCACCTCATGCCTTAGCTCACTAGATCCATCAAGATAAACCACACAAGTGAGTGAATCCTATGCAGGTGCCCAAAGGAGCAGTTTCAAAGTCAAGAGGCTCCTCACATGGGAACTTTGGGCTTGGACTTTCGGCTTCAAAAGGCTGGAGCTGCTACTGCCTTTTTCACCCATTCTTTTAGCACAGACTAGTAAAGATACACGTGCTAAAAGTCTCTTTGCACAAGGACAGTTCCTTTCTAATTGCATTTGTACTAAATGAGCGTTACAGGGAACCTTTCTGGGAAACAAAGTCATTAGCAGTCTCAAGCGTGGAAGGAGCCGAGGTGCCCAGGTCATGTCCAGCACTAAAGATGACACAGCATCAAACATTCTAACAGCATTAAACATTTAGGCACATAAGTCACTAAGGAAACATACCAATTCTTGAGACACTAATATTATGGAGACAAATGCAGTCTTACAAGTAGAAACAGATAATGCCTTATGTGAGCCACCTTGAAAACAGATTAAAGCATACTTATTAGATTACTTAGGAAGGGAAAGTGCTTAAAAGCATGCTTTTCTCAATAAAGTACAAGCACATAAATGGAGGGATTTTGGACCAGATGACCTCACTGTGCTTCCTTCCAACCTTACCCATTCTGTGGTTCTGTAGCTAAAAAGGTGAATTCTCTGCCATGTATATGCAACTTTATTCCTAAAACAGTACTTTCCTAACATATAATAAAAACTAGAATCAAATGAAAGTCAAGGCTTGGAGCAGAAGTGAAAATTATTCTTTGCTTCATATGCAAAAGTACCTGCTTTTCACTTGCAACTATTACTTTTTTTTAACATGGAAAATTAATACTTCTGAAGTTGCAGAACATGGAAAATGTTTATCTAAAAGTGGTTTTCTTAAAAAAGTTAAGCAACCAAAACCTTAGACATTATAGTTAAAATTACTAATTCTTACAGAAGATGCTGACTGCTGTACTTGAATATTAATAAAGTGATTAATTTTACTCTCTTCCCCCAAACCACAGATGATGAGCAGAGGCTACAGTGAGAAGCTGGGAATCCTGCCAGCTCCTGTTTCATTTGGATCAATCGAAAGGTTAAGCACAGCCAAAGCTCCAAAGCCAACAAAGAGGCATTGCAATTTTGCACTGCTGCAGACACGAGATAACCAGGATGCCATGAAAATTGCAGCCCTCTAGAGCAGCTGCTTACATACAGAATCAAATCACAAAGTTTTTCCAGAGCTATGTATTGCTATCTGAAAATACCACATGGCCAGGTAGTCCAGTGCAGACACAACTCATAGGTGCCACATATGAATGTTCTCAGCATCTCCATTTTGGTACATCCCCAGTCTGCAGTTAATGTGAGGAAGAGATGGCTGCACCATGGCCTTTTACTAAGATTCGTTTACTCTATCGCCAGCTCTCAACTTCCAGTGTTCAAAACACCTTTTTCTTCTCCAGCATTGTCACATATTAAATCCATGCAGTTTCACCCCATTAATATGCTCTGCTGATATGCTTAGATCATAAATGAGAATCCCATACAGAACAGTTCCCATAAAACTCCACTGCCATCAGTAAATGAACAGAAGACCACACCATGGAAGTAACATCATGACTAAACAGCACATTAATCTAAGGTCTTTCTCAGCACAAAGCTTTTAACAAGAAATCTAAGTTACCATGATCCTCTGCTTCTCAAGGTAACAGTTCAGTAATATGGTATTTTGTTTGGATAACACTTATGTGGGCAAAAAGAAAATATTTTCTGAGACACTTTGATAAAATAATTCCATCATAAAATGCTGATAGATACACCTGCCTCCCACCCTTCTATTTGAGGTCACAAAGACACTAAGGAGGGAACACAGTTGTGTAACCAAACTGCACTAACTGAGCCTTTTTTCTACATACACCAAAAGTTATAAACAATGGTGTTAAGCCACCCCAGATTTAATGCGTTCCTTGGGACCATAAAATTAAGTAAAATGAAAAATTCAAATAAGAAAGTTGTTGGCTTTTTTTTTTTCAGTATATTTTGACATCCCTTTTGGGAAGTGAACAAAGACACATTGTCAAAAGCAGAAACATGCACAAATGTTACCATTTGATCCCCATGAATGCTAAGGTATACTTATTCAAGGAAAGGAATTCCACTGCTCTCCTGAGATTTTCTCTCTTATGTTCAATTTTGTGCCAAGTTCACTCAGTTAAAGTTTGGGTTGTGTTAGCGTGCCAGATACCAGCTCCTCTAAGTCAGCCCTGCTATTCACTCAAAAATTGCATGCAAAATATACAGTAAATTCAAACTTACAGAATTAAGAAATTACCATTAATAGACCATCACTGGTCCTTACTTTGAACAGTTCAAGCAGTGTTTTTAATTGAAAATAATTGGTATATATTTTTTGTCTATTATCCAGCCTATTTATGTGTAATTTCTCCTCCAGCTATGTCTTCAGACATATTAAGCGATCACATATTTCTAAATTGCTCAAAGAGTAACTGCAGCATGGCCTCTGAGGTGTCTTAAGTTCCTTCAGAAGCTTCAGCTTTTTGAGAAGTAATTCTCAGGTGAAAAACTCCTTTATTATGAAAACCATCAATGTAAGACAAGTAAGATATTTTTATGGAGTCTAGACATCCATTCCAGCTTTTCTCTTTTTTTCCAAAAATAAGATGGAAAGCTTCTTATTAAAACTTAAATGAATTAGAAAGCCTCCAAACAGTTTCTATGCAAGAATGTTGATCTGTTTTGTTTGGGGTTTTTTCTATGAAAAGATAACTATTGCTTGACATTAAATATAACACTTATTTTAAATATGACATTGGGTTTTCAACATATTTTTGGAAATAAACTGATGTCAGGGCTATAGCAAAGCCTGCAAAATGAGCTGTGTAGAGCCAGGGCATGCAGTATCTAAGTACACAGTAATTGTGGTAAGCCAAAGCATTGCAGCATAAGTGATCAGATGGACTGGGTATATATAGGGTGCCATCTAATGCCAGCCAACTGCTTAGAAAAACCTCAGCACAGAGCAAAACATTTTTGGCTCTTCCAAGACTTTCTTCATTTTATTGCAGTAAGGAATAAAAATGGAAGGTAGAGGACAAGCTTACTTTTGTTTGGGTCAAACTCAGTTAATACTTCATAATCAAAGGAAAAAAAATGTTTCAAGCTGTACAGTCAAAACCCAAGGAAACTATAAGACATACCTTTAATAGAACTGTTACAGAATTGTATGATCAATTAAAGACTACTGATAAGTATGCTGACTGTCCCATGAAAAAGGCACATCACCAAGAAAAATAAAGCATTGTACTTAATAACATCAACCTACTTTATCTAGAAGATGTGAAACCAAAAATCAATGAGACATGAATGAATGTTGGGAAAGTTTATTTTTAAACTCTGCCTTGACACTGAATATACTTTGCAATACACATTCTTACATTACTTTATTAAATGCAGAACATTCAAACAGGTAAATCCAGGGCAGAACAATCACCACTTTGGCTTTAAAACATTTAATGCCTTCATTACAGCAAAATTAGAACAAAGCACTAGATAAATGATTAAACCCCATGTATACCAAAGTACCATACAGAATAGACACTAATAGATACTATTCTGAAGTTTGTAAAAGCAGCACAGAAATGCCTTTGGAGCTTCATCTTTGTACTTCATATACAGAATGCACCAGTACTACCAGGAAGCCAAAGCTGGTTTTCTCTGAACACTAATTAGAAACTCAGAAATGCAAGTCATAAGGGTGGGAAGAAAGACAAATCCTTAAGAAAAGTATGACTTACCAGACAGACGAGTTTAGCTGTGTCTCAAATGCAGCAGAAGAAAGAAATTTCTGTGTATGTAGACCTTGTGTATTTAGCCCTTTATGAAGGTTTCTCTCAAGAAATTAATTTAACTCACATGCAAGAGTCTGCAAAAGAGAAAGAGAAAGAGTCTAAGCTGCTGGCTTTTTTTTTTCTAAGAACATTTGAGCTATTTTCAGCAGTAATGGGCTTGCCTACTATCGAAATGAAAATGTACTACAGGACAAGCAGCCTCCCAACCCAAGCTAAAAAAATCAGGAAATCCATAGCAAAAAAAACTTTGATCATTGTCCAATTTCTTATTTAAAGAAACAGAAGAAGCCAGGAACAACCACTGTTGATGAAAAAAAACAAACCAAGCTACTGTTAAAAGGAGATCAGGGACCTTGAAGATTATAACTTTTAGCTTGGACAATGAACAACCATGGATTTATTTCAATGTGAAGAACACCTGAGTTTGGTTATCTCTGAAGACATTTTGCCTTCTCTACACAGCATTTCATCTCTGATGGGAGTAATTCTATGTGCATTAAAGTCCATCATATCTGACTGGTAAACACATCCAAGGACAGGACAAATCAGTATACCAAGATTGAAGGCAGTAGTTTGTTTCTAGTCTGCATCTCAAGTTTCCAGTTTCAGCAACTGTACCATTCTGGAAGCCTAATGAGCTGAAGCTGCTGGAATTCCATTTTTTTTTGACCATATCACTGACATGATAAATATTTCCTGTCCTCCTCTGTCATGTTGCAAACCAATCAATTTACCCTCCCATAATGTAAAAATACTGGAAAACAGAAAGTGTAAATATAAAGTAATGACTAAGAAAAGACCCTGAACATCTTCACAGGTACATAAAAGCTAATTACTTTGAAGTTTAAGAAAACACAGATAAACTGAGTCAGTGAAAAATTATCACTGTTTAATTTTTTGCAGCCTCTTCTGGTAGAGGATAAAGGTTCCATCATATCCCTCTCTATAACTTCCCTCTGTACATCTCAGCAATTCTTGGTTTTTCTTTCTCAGAAAAAGTTCTCAAACATCACCACACTGTTAGGTACTGCCAATGAAAAATTTTTTTACTTTTGTTCAAGGAAAAGTTATGAGACTTACAGTTACTTTCACAGCTCAAAACCTAAAACAGGCTGGTGTGGTAAGATTTCAAAATGTTTCAATATCTGCTACATTTCCAGTCACATCTACTTAAGCACAATCATTTGATAACATTTTCGAACACCTTCATTTCTGATTTATTCATGAACAGTAGCTGTTTGGAAGTTATATGGACACATGAAACAGGATGCCAGACACAAGCTATTTATTAAACTGTTAAATGAGTAAAGCGATGCTCATTGTTGTAAACAGACATGAAAAGCACATTTTCTCCTGAAGACCTGCATAAAAATCATTAGCTATAGAACACTTAAAACAATAACAAAAAAAGCTGCTAAATGTAAAAATATAGCAAAAATTCCTTCTGTGTTAGCTCAAAAACATCCTTCCCATTTGATCTCAGCTATTCCTAGTGTTACAACAATTAAAAGAAGCTACAACAAAACCCACAAACTCTAAATATCAGCCTGTTAAATTAATCATTATTGCCACTTCATTCCTGATGTCTAGTTTTAAGACCATCATTTTACCACAAAACTAGTCCAGCAAAGATAAAAAGCTCAGTTTAGATTTGACATTCAGGAACAAAGATATTCAAGGACTCCAATAGCTTAAATTTCAGATAATGTGTGAGTTATAGCCAGCTTTAGAGCTGTAATGCCAAGTGGAACAAGCAGTATAGTTTGTAAATAAATACAAGACCTGTATCTAGCAGACCACTAGTGTCAGATTCTACATTACCTTGCCATCCATAATGCTTTCATCTGGGGGTTACAAATCAATAAATATCCACATGCTGAATACTAATACTGCACAAGTACAAAACTAGAAGTATGTGTTGAAGTCATTATTAGCAGTATCAGTTTACTACTGACACAATTTAATACACAACACTTGGCAGCTCAGCATTTCTTCTCAGAGGCATCTTCTCAGAAGACAGATTTACCATTAGCTGAGTCACCATCAGCACTTAACCTATCTTGGTACCTTGTTTCTTCACACACCCTCTGTACTTGTGTAAATAAATGAGTTTACCTATTAGTATTTATAGCATTTACTAAATATGACAAAAGCACTGTTTCAATATATACTAAGGCGCTTTAGCTACTGCATACAAATCAGATCATCTTTATCCACAGGAAACATGAGATGTCAGAAATATCACATATATCATCTAGGTCTCAAAGATAAATGTACATGTATGTTTATTAGTAAAACAGACAAATATGTCACTACTACCAAGACTGTCACCTTATGCTTTTAAGGAACTGACAAAAATCTCTTTCATTTTATGGCTATTAGCAATACTAAAATTAACAACATAATTTCTTTAGTGACCCACTCCAGTGTGATTTAATCAATTTTTAGCACTAAAGAACTCAAACATGACCAAGAAGTGTATAGTTCTGCTGCTGCTGTAGGTACTCGGTGCAAGTCTCCAGGACCTCTGTAGCCAGACACTACAGAAATTTCCATAAACCAGAGGAAACAATCTTGATAGGTAAGAGATCCCGAAGGTTGTTCAAAATGCTGAAAGATAAAATTTGTATACCTGCTTCACTGCACGGATTCACATAAAGGAAATCTTGATTTTTCTAAGCCTAGCCTTTCAAACACAGTAGAGTCACTGAAGTGACTGCTCAGCTTCATATGGAAGGGCTGAAGGAGAATAATCCTTTTGAGAAGTGTTCCTGTACATTTCAAGGTATGCAGGTGAACACTGCACAGCCAGGTGTAATGACTCCTTTTCCTTGTATTATTCTATACATGATTCTATTAATATACTTTAAGATTACTGGAATACCTTTGAGTAGTATGACAGTATGTCTAAATGAATTGCATGTTGCCTGCCTCAGGAAGAAGAGAGGAGCATGGATACAATTTCTTTAATTCGTTTTTTTTATTTCCAGATAAAATTTGAATTTCATCTGAACTATGATAGGTAACATAAAATTAATTTAATATTAGAGAATGGAAGCAAAATGGATGTAACTCTGTTTTCAGAAGTCTCCCTTGAGAGTGTTCATTCATAGAACTGATCATCTCAGTCTCTGAAATGGGTATTTTTTAGAGTGCAGGAAAAAAAAAATCTACAGAAGGAAAGCTACGGATCACATGCTTTGTCCTGGACTTCACCTAGTCTCAAAAGTGTTTTAGACATACAGGAACTTGAAGGATCTTAGAAATAAGACTTTTTTTTTCAATGTCTCGTGTGTTTTCAATAGCCTCCACTGCTGAAAAGCAATGGAGCTGTGAAGAAGGGTGGCCATGCTCCTGGACAGGATGGAATACCTTGCTACACATAGGTCATACACAACATTATTTGTGGTTAATCCTGCATAACGTAACATAAGTAAAAATGCACGAATATATGTTAACTGAACTTAGTGCCAGGGATGCCTATACTCAAACAAGCACCAAGCAGCTTTCTGAATTTGTCACAGAAGTGTTCTACACATAATTCATGCATTGGAAAGACAGGGATCAAGATAGCAAGTAGAAAGATTCACATTCTCACGTTATTAGCACGAACTGGTCTGCAAAATGGCATATGGTTCAGGAAGCATTGACTCTGCTGTTGTTCTGCAGAACAGCAGACCTGCATTCTCTTTAAGAGACCAAGTATCTTTAGCTGTATGGAAGTCTCATTTTTGACTTTAGATTTATGTTAGACTGAAACCTCTAGCCATTTTTTGTAAGTCATTTTACAGTTATAATAAGCAGCTATGTTATAATTTTAATATGTTTAATAATGCAGAATCCACTAAAAATTATTATTATACCTGTAAATCAGCACCAAATAACTACATTAAAACATAAGGATACTCTCAATTTTGAAGAGAAATCACAGGCATTTGACACCCTCCAACTACTGAAAGCACATTATCTAAATATTTAAATGCTCTTAGTCACCTGTTAGAACCAATTCCAATACTTTAGTCAGCTGGGTGCAAACCATGTAACTGCTCTCATAATGATGAGAAATGGGAAAAATTACTACAGCCACTACAGCTATCATTCTGAAACTGGACCAACAGGATAATATGCCTACCTACTTTGTTAGTAAAACGAACTTCCTCTGTTCAAAGAGCAAACAGTTAAAACTGAACAGGAAAATAAATATGAGAAGGCCTTTTCAGGAAATGGGGAACAGAAGCTTATTGTTAATCTCACTCTTAATATACATAGCTAGGCCATTGTTTCAAGAACTTGGTACAAAGTTATTTGTCCTTCAGGTCTGTTTTCTGCTAGACTGTGCTTAACTCTTGCGTAAGACTGTGGCTGCTTTTTGGAAGGCTGCTGGGGCATTACAGAATTGAGTTTTCCTAAAGGCCTAAACCTCAGAAATGTAAACAAGCTAGGACTCTCAATCTGTGATTTACCGATTTACCAATGCAAGTAACAGGGTCTTTTGAGCCCAAATAAAAAGGGGCAATTCTTAAAATACCCATTATATATATATATATATATATATATATATATATATATAGCATCTGTATATCTTTTAACAGTTAGCTAAAATTCTCCTCCTGAACCAAGCAAGCAAAGCCTTGCCTTAATGAAACGACTTTGGTGACAGCTGTCCTGTGCAACCTACAAATATCCAAAAGATGTTCTCAGGTTTTTTCCACTCTTTAGCAAAACCATGGAAGATGATGTTATGCCACCATGTTATTTTTAAAACCACTGTACTTATGGACATTAGAACATCTGCCACGGATATGGAAAACCTGGATTAAACTTCCAGAAGGATTTGTAGTCACATCTCCCACTTCCGTGACACAATCCCAAGCGTCATGCTATTGTCTGGTCTTGTGAGGACATTGGTGCTATTTCACAGAGTAATCACATACTTCATGTGGCTCACAGAGCAAGAACTGTGAGTCATAAGCTTAAGAAGGAAAAACTTACCTAGGAGAAAGGAAAGTTTGAGCAACTGTTATTCTGAAATATTTACAGGCGAGCAATATACTCTGAAACATTCACACCTTCCCAGAGTTATCTGTGGATAAAACTGTGCTCACTTCTCAAGGGAGAACTGCCACCACCAGGCTCTGGGGCCATGATCCTGTGTGCAGCTGGCACTCTCAAGCTGCTGGTCCATGTAAGGAAAAAAGAAATCCGCAGAAGTAACACAAATCCCATATCCTTCCTTCCGCTTCACAAAGACTTATGTTCCAGAGCACAAGGCCTAACACCATTCTGCTTTTTCTTAAACCACCAGATTATGGCCAGGCCAGCTTTACACCTCCACACTCTGTACTGAGCTTCTATTCCAATTACCATGGCTAAATCCACAAAGGAATTTAGGTTTCTCAATAATTAACACAATGGTTTTCTGCCAATTTGCTTAGCTGCCAGGCTAGTAATGAAAAAAAAGGGACCTATATGAAAAACAGTCCTTATTTTTACCAATTAAGTAATTTTAATGTTTTCTGCTACTCACAGCATAGAAGGTAGGAAACAGTTGAGCTGCTGCAGCAGAAGCTTTCAGGCACTGAACCCTAGCACGAGCATTTTCCACCTTAAATGAGTACAAAACCTCTCACTACAAGGCAAACAACAGTGTAGAGAACCATCTTTCCATCAGTGGTCCTTTAGTCAGTTTATTCATTTTACTACTATGATCCACTAACTGAAAACACACCCTAATGAGAGAGTTCTCCAGCATTTTAGAATACAAAGTAATACTACCAGAGTCTAGTATTTTTATGATATCTCTTTCTTTTTCCCCCCATTAGTCAGATTTCAAAGGCAATATTTGGTTTTCAGCAACCCAATGTTTGTATTTATGTTTCCTACCTCTAATGGCAATACAATATTGACATAATAGAAACAGCTGAAGTCAGACAAAGCTCATCAAGACACAATTGCTTTGGCAAACTCTTTGCTGCTCACAGTTTCATATGCTCATGACAACTATCAGTCCTTCAGGCTGCACAGAAGGCAGCTATTTCAAAAGCTCAGGTACACGACACCAGCAGACTGAACCTACTTGCAGCTACACTGCCTCCACCTGTGTCCACTTTCATGTTGCTTATCAGCAAGAAAGGTGCTGCCAAATTGCCTGAGCCTACCAAGCCTGCTCCTGCTCCTTACAAAATATCTCCTCTCTGCAGTATGATGTTGCACACAACAGGAAGCTCCTCAAACAGAAAACTGACCCCTTCCTGTTCAAATCTTTGTTCCTGAAGATCATAATGTACCCAAAGATTGACAAATCCTCATACAGTAGCTTGGAGGGAAAGGAACTCCAGGAAAGGTTTCCAGGAAGTTTTACAGCTCCCAAAGGTGAAGTTAAAGCATGAAACCAACACCTGCCAGTGGGAATGGCTCAGGAAATCAGTGCTGAGCTTGTGTTTGTTTTGTTTTCTTGTTAACAGAGGCACATGATAATGGAGTCATCTGTCATATATTGCTTCAGCTAAGTGAAAATGAGAGCTCTTTCACAGTTTTTGTTTGCTGTTTGTGTTCTTTACAGGACTATTAATTGCAGAACAGGCTATTAGTTTGAAACATTTGTTTGAACTATATTAATGCTTTTCCTAGCTCAGGAAAGTCAATTTGATGTTTGCTGTACTCAAGGCAATGCAGGATGTTACAGTTGTGCTGCCAGTTAATTGCTCTGTACTGAATTATCTGTAGGTCAGAACTAATTTTTCAGCTAACAGAATTTGACCCTCATTTAAGTGACAGAGACAAGAAGAGCATAGTCACCATGGGTGACATTACTTTATGGATTTTTAGAAACTTCTTCATTCTTCTCCACCAGTTAGCTTCCACTGCTGATCAGTGAACATCAGTAATAAAGAATTCAAAACTGCAGCCATATTTTCCACTGCAAACTTTCTCTCTGAATGGAAAAAATCTTCCACTAGGAAGACAGTCTACAGACACAACTCTAAACAAGACTTCTTTGCTATCTCTGTTTTCAGTAGCCAGTATGACTACACATTTTATGAGATGCCGTGTATACTCCTTAGGAAAATTAGGCCATTAATGAGACCCCAATTCATATGACAAAGGCCAGTGCCACCCAGGAAGGTGGAGAGAAAAGATCCTTAAAAATATTCTTAAACAGCAACGAACTCAAAGCTGGAACAACATGATGTACATATTTTGCACATTGGGTGGAGGAAGCAGCACCTGTCATAGCATAAATCTAAGGTGGCTGAAGTTGCACAAAAGGAGGTGGGGAGAGGGGTTCTGAAGATAGGTGAGAACTGGAAGTCAAAGGTAACATAATCTGAAGTATATGTCCTATTTTGTATTCATGAAGTTTTACACCTATTAGGTAGTTTCCTCTCTTTGAAAAATAAATACTTGGAAAGGTGGATTTCCCTTCCTAGAAATTGTTTACTTCCTAAGAACTTTTTAACATCCTCTGTTTTTCAAATTCCTCTGCCTATTAGTAATAACAGCCCAAAAGACCCTTCTTTCCTCTCAAGGCTGTTCATCAGCTTGATGAAATGACTGTTCAAACCAGAAAATTTTATTTTTAACCCTTAAACAATGATCACTACAAGCAACAATAAAGTTGTGCACATTTGCACTTAAAAAACGTGAAGGATGAAGTCAGTGACTTGTGGTATCCTCTGCTTCTAAAATGGCTTGAAAACTTAACCTAAATGGAAAAACAAAATTGAGAAGTTGAAAGATAATTTTTTCTCTACAAAATTTATACAGAATAGCTAATCACACAGTTTTCTATCTTACTTCCCAAAAGAGATGGTAGAGATAAAATAGTTGTCAAATTACAGCCTTGTATGTAAAGGCATCAAAAGTAGACAGCAGACATATCTCAGCAGAAGTTTAATTATTACAAATTTAGTGTCCAAAAACACATTAAAATGCTTGCATTCTGTTTGCCCTACCTTCTGCTTTGAACTCATTGACTTAAAATTAAAGCTCAGGCACATTTGATTCCTGCAGCAATTAAACAAATTGCTCATAAGGAGAAACAAATTTCTCATAAGGAGAAAAGCATTTGATGATATTTTTTGTCAGCCTTTACATTCTGATCAGCAAGGTGAAAAAAAATTACATGTGATTGACAGTTATCTGAAGACTAGAGTTTGAAACCAGAGGGCAAAAACAGAGGGGGGAAATCACTAATAGTTTTACATAGTGTCTGTACAGCTTTTGGTTATTTATAACAAAATCAGCTTATGATAGATGGGTGGCATGAACTAGAAACACGTGAGTTAAGATCAAAGTCTAAACTGTCCAGAAGTTGAGCAGTTCAAATCATTTTAACAGTGCTTTCAAAAAGAAAAATGGCATTGAAACATAAAAAAAAAAAATCAAGTCTCTATGCTAACTTTTATGTGATCCACACCGAAAGAAGTCAACGCACAAAATCTTTTTATGATGCAGCATTGAAACATTGCTGCCTTTGAAATGACAACACAAAGACATCTCTATTTCCTGATTCCTCCTCCTCATGAAGCTAGTGACCGCCTAGCCTGGTTTTGATAGTGACATTTCAAAATCACAGGTGTGTCTGATACAGACAGCACAGGAAGTTTAAGATGAAAAAATAGCACAATTGCACTGACCTTAGTTTGAAAATCCGGTTAGCATTTGCAGGATTCCAAGTTGAAATGCACCATTTGAACATAACTTCTGATGTTCATCAAGAGGCAGGACTATTTATCTAACAGAACATGCCCAAAATATAGTAAAATTTGTGTATATAAACATGTGAAGCTATTTCCAGTAATAAATACACTGTAAATAAGGTTAGTAAATTCATTCAAGATTGTGCCAAACTTTTCAGCCCAGATCTTACTAATGATAGTAAGACTTAAATACTAATGTAAGTAATGACAATCAGAAAATCATTATATCAAGGTACACAAATAAACACAAATTCAACACTTCTTTTCATCTTTTAGCTAAATCTTTCCAGCATTCTTCAAAAGAAATTTACAGGCACTTTGGGCTGAACCTAAAGCTACAATAGCAAAAACCTGGACGATAAGGCCTTTCCAATGGTATTTTAAAAGTACACATTTACTGTAACTACTTTTAATTAATTCAGGGAGGATTCCTACCATTGCATTCAAAGAGAGAAAACATCAATAAGAGCTTTCAAAAATACCAAAGTCTATAATAATATCATTTGTAAGTGTCATTTTGCTAAATTCCTCTCTGCCCTCTTCCAACAAAGCTTTAAATGAATTCTGAATTCCTTGTTTAAAAAATGTCTTGGTAAAGAAAACACCCATGTTTAAAATAAGTCACAGAAGAACAACTGCCTTGAAGTCATGCCCTTGCTTTTAAAAATATTATTCAGATCGGATTCTCACAAGGCCAAACTTGAATCATCATTTCAGCACTTAACAGCTTAAGATACTAATTTAGGATTATGAGAAACAGCAAGTCAGATTTCACAGTTTTGCAAACACAATGGTAAGAGTTCTACAATTGTTTATTGTACCCACCAAAAAGGGTAGACACCTCAGAGTATAGTTCCAAACCTATCCCTAAAAAAGTGCATTAAAAAATTATCTGCTTCTGGGCAAAGCAAAGCTAAAAATCCTTTTAGTTCTTTAAAAAAGTGCTTAGTAAAAACTATCCACATGTCCTCACCAGAGAAAATAAGTCCAGAATTCAAAAGAAGTGGTTTCTTTTATGAAGATTTAAATTATATATATTATTAGATTGTTTTGACAATTTTAGGTATTGACTGTGAAATTTTCACAGCATTATCTGCAATTAGTTCAGAAAACCCCCCACTTTCTAATGACCATAAAGAGAGGCTGTTCCTAAACATGCTGGACGATAAAGTCCATAGAAGTCTAAATACAATATATACAATACTGAAGATGACAGTAGAATTACACAGATTTGACAGGACTACACACAAGAAAGCTTGCAATATAATTATTCTTTCAAGTCATGTTTGAACTCAAGCCACCTCCAAGCTCCAGCTCAGCTCATCATTTTAAAACCAAGTAACACACTGAGAAATGGACATTTTCTATAAAGACATTTGCAGTCCTAATTCACTTGTGTACAAAGCAAAACACATGAATTAGCCCACCAACATTCTAACAGACTTTGTCCCAGTTAAAACAATTTGGTGCAAAACCAAGGGACAGAAATTAGAGCTCCTTAACACCTGATCTCACCCTCAAAACTGCATTATTCCATTGCTGGTGCAGGACAGCTAGAGAGAATCCCATTTCCATAATGGATAATCACATTGAAAATGTAGACTTCTAATGCTTCATCTAAATCACTTGTGAAGGGACAGGACTTTTTCATTTGGGTCCGCCAAGAATAAAATACAACATAAAGAAAAAACCCACAGAAGGAGGTCAATTTGTTTTCAAATCTGAAAATTTCAATTGGAGTTACTATGCGTGCAGATGAAGACAAAAAAATCAATTTAAAAAACAAAATCTGTAGTTTGCTCTGGCACACTGTGTATGGGCTGGAGATTTGACTAGAATGCAAATATGACTTTTTGGTTTTTGGGGTTTTTTTTTTGTTGGTTTTTTTTTTTTTTTTTTTTTTTTTTTTTTTTAATAAAAACACCAAAAAACCCCTGAATGCTCAGGTATGTGAACTCCTCAAGGAAGTGGCTCATGTTTCTCCACACTTGTTTCCCCTTCACTCTGAGTGTGTGTTGTAGCTTTTCCTGAGAGGGCTGATTTCTCCACAGCACTTTTGAAATCTGATTTCTGATTTTGTTTTGGTCCCCCCATGAGGAATGCTATTGTTTAGGCCTCTTGTCAACACACAATTTAACCACAGTATCTGAACCCACGGTTTTAAGTAACATGTGCTGATCTATGCAAGATGTACCCCATGAGACCCCTCTAATTTTTTTTTCTTTGATGCCACTGTAGCTGTCCCTGCCCCAGAATATAGGGCACATATAGATGGCTCGTTGTCTTGTCACTGCAGCAATTATATCTGTCTTTTCCCTTTCAAGCACTTTTGTAATTCTCCTCCTGTCTCCTCTTGCAACTCCCAGAAGTCTCTTCACAGTGTCTGCTCAAATTTCCCCACATACATTTCATCCACTCATAGTAGCAGGAATCTTTCATCATAAGAACACTTCCCAAGTTCATCTACAAATCTACTATTTTCTTCTTCCTCAGACACCCTTTACATTTTCATTTCTGCTGCAGGAAATCAAGAAAAGCACTGGTGTTGTAGTCAAGCAGAGGTCAAAGCCATGTGTTAATAAACCTGCTTTTCAGTTTACCTTTGCATCAAGCCTGCTCCATCTTTCATGTTCAACACATATTGCAAAGAGAACTTGACCCTGCTGCACTTTCTGTAGCTCTTACTGACATGTTTATTTTCATTTGTGTTCTTTATCTAAGCAGTGACTGATTTTAGAGAATTATGTTTAAGATAATTGCCCCACTAAATACAACAAAAAACAAATTCACACCTGAATTAATTTAGCACACCATCTCTGCAATTATTATTGCCTTGCTCATAAGAGAAGAATCTCCTCAAGCTGGAAGGGATCCTCCTACTCCTTTGTATGTATTAATTACAACAGGTGCTGGCTTTCAAACAAATTCTATAGAGTTTGCAGTCCTGACAGTTAAAAGTGTGTCCTGAATTTGGCCTTTGCTCAAGACCATATATCAGTCATCTGTGAATCAAATGCCAATGGCAAAAACATGTGAATGTGTAAATCTACAGCTATGCAAATAACGAATTCAAAACCTCTCTTGTACTTGTTTAGAAGCAGAATGATGATCTGCAAGGCTCAGATTACATGATCCGTATCTGTAAAGTGACCCTTATAGAAGAGGTCTCTTAAAAGACTTGAATTTGCCTGATTATCTGCATGTATGTCAAAACAAAGCCTTTGGTTCGGTCTTTATTCTACTGTCAAACCTGTCACCCTTTCGTTTGCTCTCATACAGTAGCACTTCATTTGATTAGCCTCTTTCATATTTTACTTATTCAAAGTAAACCATTTGATTGCATCAGTCACACTAAAATAATTATTTCCTTCAGATTCCTAACAAATACAGATTTCTCCGAAAGAAAAACTGCAATTACCATGAATTTGATTATCTGGAGAATGCCACTGCTTAGAGTTCCCTGTTCATTAGAAATTCACTAGAAACTAAATTAAATTAAATTTGTGCTGGCAACTGCTGTCTTCTGTCAGGATTTGCTTATTAAAATGTGTAACTGCATAACTGGCTAGAAGGAGCAGTGTGACGTACCTGATCAATATATGAATTAAATGAAACATAACCAGTGTTTTGCACTGGCACCCCTTTGGGTTGCTATTGCTTGCTTTTCTTTAAAATCTTTACTGTCAGTGGGAAGAAAGAAGATACAAGATTGATGCCTAAATCAGACAATAACTGTGTAAGATTTTAATAAGCACAAAATACACAAAAGTCAGTAGTGTGACGTGTACGTTCAAAAGGGAATTATTTCTTGGATACTTCACCTAGGCCAATCCCTACAATTTAGGATTATCTCAAAGGCTGAAACAGTCTGAAATTCAAAACTCACATGATGTTTACAATCACCAGTTGAAATACCCACAAACTTGGGTCATCTAATCCATTAATCCGCTCCTTATGAAGGTCCATGATGGTTGCTTTATTGGAGACAGCAAAACATCCTGGGCTGGAGATTTATTAAATAACCTTCATGACATACAATATTTTTGTAATTCTCACCAATCAATAATTGCCTCAATTATTTACTCTTCCTTATTTATCATACTCCAGCATACTAGAAAAGCTTTCATACCAACAGATAAGAGAATCTGAAGTTCTCAAATGAACACAAAAATCAGTGAGAAACAGGCATTTAGTACCTTAAAAATGTCATTTTGCACCTGCTTGATGCCAACATGTCAGATTACATTTATGTTTTTATAAATGTTTATACATATTTATGTTTAAAAATAAAGAAATTTTTTATTTTTAAATAATATATAATTTTTCATTATTAAGAAAAAAATAATATTAAAAGAAAAACAACAGTCAAAGCACCCAATTTATCTAACCCATGCTATGTTCTATTGCCTGAATCACTACTTTTCACTTGTGGTCACTTCAAGCATGAAAATACTGTTCATATGCACAGAGATCCTCTGTAGTAATATGTAATTTCTAGTTCATGCATTTTTCACGCATGAGAATTGATCCAGATAACTGAATCTTGGATAGTCTCCCCCACCCCATTATTTTTGCTAAAACTGAACTCTGACAAAGCATTAGTTTTCAGCAAGTTAATCCCAGTGAGAGATATGGGGCTTTATTAGACACTATAGCTCTCAAGGTACACTGTGGTGATGAAGCTCTGTGCTCAGGCTATGGTTATTAGGAGTCCCCAGACCCCACGCTGACAAGAACACACTGTGGCTCTCCTGCTCTTGACACAGCCCCTACCCCTTCTAATCACAGACCACACCATCCCACCTAAGCCTCTTAGGAAGGGTTACAGTCACCTTTCAGCCTTGCTGCCTCCTTGAACTGGGATTTCACCTATTGGTGCTGTTCAGAAAAGAAAAAAAATCAACCAAAAAAACCAACCAAATAAAAACCCAAACCAAAAAAAACCCACAAAAGCAACAATACATTAAGGAATCAGACATGTTACTCTTAAACTTTGTGTTTGAAAAGACACAAAGACCCTTCCACCTATTTTGACCTTCAGTCATAACTACTGATTTCTGATTAGCATAACTCATCATCATACAACTAAATGCAACCATTAGAAATCAATGCATTTTACTATTTTCATAAAAATCAATGAATCTGATTTTCAGCTGTGAGAACTGCAGTTACTGATTCCATTTCCATTTGGTTTCAGCATGCATTCCTGCATATTCTTCAGGGTCCTGAAGAAGCAAAAAAGTAAAGCTGCTATGCTTGTGGATAAATTTAGTTAATAAGCCACTGCTGCTAAACTAAGGATAGCTTTAGGTACCTGACAAACACTTCAGTTGTACACTGCTTTGATACTTGTACATAAAATGCAAGATGAGTACCCTTAAAAGAAGTAAAGCTTTCATCATTCTATCTCTCAGCATTATTTAACAGCTGTTATACAAAAAGGCTAATGAAAAAGCTTGGTGTATAGTTTGATCATAGTAACGATTGAGAGGAAGAATGTTTGTTTTCCTTTTAGTGTGTTTCTCCCACTATTCTCTGAGACTCAGGACCTTCAATATCACCTCTTTAAAAGTGCACTATGTTACTCAGGTTACTTAAGAACACAGAACCACATCTGTGCTATTCAACCCCCTGATGGTGGTTGGTGAGGTTTTTAAGGGTGGATGAGTCAGAACACTATCTGTATTCAGTACAGAAAGACCAAAAAAATCAATCTATTTAGGGAAAGAAGTTAGAAATAACAGAAGAAACAGGTCCGCCTTTGGAATTTCCTACTTCACAGCAGCATTAGCTATGATGTACCACTGTTATGGAACAATACATCTGAACAGAAAAATACATTACATGCTTCAAAAACACTGAAAGCAGGAGTAGATCTAAAATGTCGTCATCTAGCATGCCTGTACTCCAAGATACATGTTGCCCTTTTAAGTACTTACTTCTCTCCCTTTTCCCTCCCATACATGAACTTTTCCATTACATCAGTGCCTTTGAAAGTCTTACTAGTTTTTGTTTTAGCTTTTAAATGTTAAGAAGCTCCATAATATCAGAAAGGTCAGCTTTGGTCAAAACACTTTTATGAAAAGACACAAGACTATTTGAATAAAAATGAACACAGAGCATCTATGGCACAGTCTTCTCTCACAGAGGAAGCTACATGCTACATACAGCAGTAAAGAAAGGAAATTCAGACTAGCAAGAGTAACATGCT
The DNA here is from genome assembly GCF_027579445.1 of Ammospiza nelsoni. Classification (NCBI taxonomy): domain Eukaryota; kingdom Metazoa; phylum Chordata; class Aves; order Passeriformes; family Passerellidae; genus Ammospiza; species Ammospiza nelsoni. Next base: position 32,052,882 of record NC_080636.1, on the reverse strand, counting down.
TAATCCAATAGGAAATACTGACATGAGAAATGACTGGTATCAGAGCAGTAGGACACAATAATAAAGAATACATTTGTACAATTCTAGTTTACAAACAGGTAGAAAGTGACAATTTTTATTTCTATTTTTGTTCAGACAGCCTCACTGGAGCAGAAGTACTGTTCCAAGGTCACACCTGATGGAGGCTGTGCACTCCAGACACAACCACATAACTGATGTATTACATTCAATACCTGATCCTTCAGGTGCAGAAGTGACATTCAGCCATTTCACAGTGTAACATCATACAACATATCCAGCTCCATAACTGTGTCTTCCCTGGGCACATCCCTTCTGTATTGCTGCTCACAGGCTGGTCATGTCTGTAAGTACACTGAGAAGAGTCCACAGACTGAGGACAGACAACACATTTCCACACGAGCTCTTATAAGGTTACTGCGCTCTTCACACCCCATGATTGGTGGATGCTTATCACTGTTTGTTCAAACCTGATTATTTTAAACAAAGAGCATATGAAATAAGCTGCCACACCACTTCAATCTACCTCCTTCGGTCATCCTGGTCTCTTATTTCTATTACTGCTTGCACCTGCTACTATGACACTGCATTTTAGGATTAATCTGATGGGTTTGCTTTGTTGGTATTCTGTTTAAGGGCTACACATGGACCCAGAGTCACCTTCTAAGGTCATCTGTCTAAAAAACGTTTGAAGCGACTGTAATGTTAAAGCACAACAGCTGATGTTATTTACATCTCTGCTGACCAAGAGAGAGCCTGACTTTGGATAACCTAGAGGCTTTCCAATAATGCATAATCACCTCTTGATAAAAAACATGGCTCCACTGAAACCTGAAAAACTTCTAGACTTCAACTAGAACTCTACGCTACCATTTCTAATACCAAACTTTCCAATTTGTCCTATGTCATATTATTATCAAGGTCTTGTAAACCTTCTGTTTATAAATACACTTCAAATCATCATGAAAGGAAAAAATGTCCCTCTCCATGCATGCCCATTTGATTTCTACATCAGTGACCCAATTCTAGGCCCTTAAAACTTACATGATGTGGAATTAGTTTGCACTGGATACACTCATTACTTGGTTGCTGTTTCTTACCTCTAACTCATTTAAATTCTTCCTCCACATCAGATTCTATTGCAGTACCTCCATGACCACTACTGACAGTCACCGATTTGATTTACAAATAGCTCTGATGGGATCAGATGTTGCCAAAGAGACAGTAAGGAAGCAGAGGGAAGCTGGGAATCGATATGAGAAAAATAACAAAAGGAGAAAAGCAGAATGGAAAGAGCACAGAATATTGGTTTAAATAATAATGACTAATAAGATGCATCTATCAGCACCTAATGGGTGCACACTGTTTACTGATTAGTCATTGCTAGTCTTCACTTGTTTTCCTCAAACCATAAATTCTTCATAGTGAGAAGAATCCACAGTGAGAATCAATTCACCTTGAACTACAAGATCCTTTACTTTGTATACTGCTACATCCATGTTTCTTATTGCTGTAACAAAATCTCCCTCTTTGTTAAAGACTTTCCAACATCTTAAATACTAGCTCTGCTTGTTTATAATTTTCCTCATAATTACAGACTCAATCATAAATATTAATGCAGTGCCACACTGTAAAGGCACTTCCACTTTCTAGATCACAGATGAAGGCACTTCTCCAAACCACTTAGCGTATGACCCCTGCACAGAGGCATAAAGAACTTGGTGTGTGTGCATTCACCAAAAAACAGAATCCTGAAATGGTTCAGAGGGAGCTTTTCTCATGGGGAGAACACATAGTAGCAATTCAATTATATACTGCTGTTTCCAAATGCAGTGCCTCACTTGGGGGATAGTTGCTGATCATGCTTGTTCAAATGCCTTTGCAGGATATATACAGAAACAACACTGGAATTTGGCTCCTAGTTACAGAGTGCTGGTTACTAATTTAACTATAAAGATACCAGACCTCGAATTCTTGATTTCATGCCCACTCAACTGTCCAAACAAATGGCTCATCTCAGTGGGACTTAAATCCACATAAATATTAAAGAAGGCTTAAAACCAAAATATCATCTCATTTTCTATAGATGCAAAGTGAATCACAACATTTAGATCAGTTTTCAGAATAATACAATGCATTTCATTGTAAGAGAATTCAGAAATTGTATTAATGCATAAGAATACAGTTGGTAGTTAGGAAAATACTACTTTAAATAGAAACGTTATCTGTCCTGAGGGATTGAGGTTTTATTGACCCAGGTTTAACTACAGCAAATGTGTTGTGATTAATAACTACTCAGAACAATTCATTTTGCAGTGAAAAATCTCCAGCATTAACAAACAGTCCCTATCAGAAGACCTCTCCCATTTCTACTAGTTCCTGGTATACGTCTCGGTGTTTTTATTGTCTGTATCTTCAGTAGATTATCTCAGAATCCCTGGGATTGTTCAATAAAGTTTAACCGTCTTGTGCTATTAATGTGCTGGTACTCCATGTGGAGTGCTCGTTTCCTTCCTTTTATTGAACGCCAAACGGAGGGACACAATGGGTGTGTTGTGCTCTGTCTAGCACGGAACGTGCGATATCTTTAAAAAGGAGGTGTGAGCTGGCTTTAATACCACTGCTCTTAACAGCACAAGTACCACAAACTAATCAACCACAGCACTGGGGCATGCAGTCCATTGAAAGCTGGTGAAAAAGCTGCTTTTTATTATGACCTACATACTGCACAGTAGCAGTTGGACAATTTAAATCTAACGCTGTGGCTGAGCACAATGCATGGAATCTACTAGTGATGAACTCCGTGATGTAAGGCAAACATGCTCACTTGTTCTATAATATTGTATTTCACCCACGCTATCCTGATAATAAAAAACACAATGACAATCCAAACAAAAATATAATCCTTGCCTTTCAGTAGAATTATCTACTAAAAATTTATCATCTATTGTAAGCATCCTTCTGAATCAGCAACCATACGGAACAACACTAACATCGAAACGTTTAAGGACAACGCAGTGAGATCAATGAATTCAGCAACCACCCTAAAGCAGCCACGGACCGAAGCCAAGGCACAGACACCGAGAGCAGCCTGTTTCCCGCACGAAGTTGTGCCCAGCTGTGCCCGAGACCCGCGCCCGCCCGTGCCGAGGTACCTCTCCCGCAGCAGCCGAGGCGCACAGCGCTCCCTTTTGTGGCCGGGTCCGGCGGCGGCGGCTCGCCCGGCGGGAGCAGCCCGGGATCCGCAGCGGCGCCGGGCCGGGCCGGGCCGGGCCGAGCCGCACACCTGCTCCTGGCAGCGCCGCGCCCGGCGCCAGCCGCGCTCCGAGCGGCGACTCCCCGGCCCTGGATCCCGGCTGGGCTGCGAGCGGCGGCTAGCGAGCTGCCGAGACAGCAGTGCGGAGGAGCCCTGCCTTCACAGGACAAGCCCCCGCTCCGCCGCCTGACAGCAGATATGCAGCATTATCGCCCCGCATTCCGCCTCCCCCGAGCAGCGGCGGGAGCGGCAGCCTGTCAAAATGGCAGCTGGCGAGCCCGCTCCGCCGCCCGCATTACTCACTAATATGCCCGCTTCTTCTGCGTCCCCCGACGGGATTGTTGTTTATTCCCCGGTATAGCACAGCAGAATATGTCACATTGTTTCCCATAAGCAAAATGGCTGGTCCCCTCGGCACCGCCGCAGAGCGCTCATTGGGCTCCCCCGGCTTGCCGGAGCCATGGCAACAGCCAACAGCGGCCCGGCCCGCCCCGGCGCCCGGCACCGCGCCCGCGGAGCGCCCGCACCGAGCGGGCACCGGGCACCCGGCAGCGCTCCGAGCCCCGCACCCCGGGCTGCGAAGCGCCGCGCCAACGCGGCCGGGCAAGCGCCTCTCTGCGCCAAACCGAAGCGCCAAAATTGACAGGGAACTGTGTAAGCACTCGGGGTAAATAATCGTCCTTACCTAGGAAATAGACAGTAGGGATAGCCATTATACAATAGTCAGCTGGTTTTTCAACAGTAAAGCCTAAGTCCCCATTCATTCACAATAACCTAATCCCTGACATCACAATTCTTAAAGGTTAAAGGTTGCTGCTTGTTACACAACTTTCAAAGCTTGCACATTGAAATTACCATGCAATTTTATTCTATTTAGAATAACACGTTGTGTGGGGTTTTTTTTACTTTCAGTTGGAAGTAGGAAGAAAATGAGATATTTGTGAAGAATTTAAAACTGCTCATAAAAAATTCTGCTCTTCAAGACCTGTCATGAGCATTTATCTCAACTGCCTAAGGAGTCAGGAATATAAGATAGAGAGCACAAGCAACATCCATCAGCCTAAAGTTCACAAAAAGTCATTTAGAAGCATTAAATGTATCTAAGCAAGGATACTGCATTTCATACCCAAGAGTAATGAGTATTGGTCAGAACTTCCCAGTTGTTAGCAGAGATTGACTTAATACATATGTGAAATAATTGCATTTCCTTGTCCAGCTTTACTTTTCTAGGGCTACAGCAGATTTTTTGCCTCTGAGTACAACTTGTAGATAAAGCTCTGCTGCTCCAGCCCTCCAACTGAATTTGCTGGTCTCAGGATCCATGGACAGTGGTGTCACTGTGGAGTCCTGGGCAGAGAACTAAGGTCCACTTGAGTGGATTTTACACATTTTTTCCTTCAGCATCTTCACCCTCTTTTCCTTGTGTAAATTTCTCTGAAAGTGAGTACTGAGCTCTGTGAAAGTGACCTGGAAAGGGCTCACAAGGAAACAAGTAAGTAAATTCTGTTTAGAATTCTGAGGTGTTGGAGCTGAAACATTCCAGTATATTTATACAGGTGCTTCTACACAAATGCTAATTTAGTCTTGTTTCTTTGTCTCTTAGCCTTCTTAAAAAAGATGGGTGGATCTTTCTCTCAAACTGCAGCTGAGGCTAAGAGTCTGTTCTAGAATGTGGTGAAAGTATTCCCTGCTCCTGTGACTCAAACACATACTTTTGGTGCCATGACTACTGTTCAACACTCATTTTTGATCAAAAAGGGATGTCTGCTGATTAGGCAACCAAATTCTGAAGCTTTTGCTTGGAAAACATTAAACTACTGGAGTAATTATTTACATACTAAGTATTAAAACAAAACCAGCCTGCATTACAAGAGCACTGTTTCACCATGATTGGTTCACTAACTTTTTTGTTAATAAGCAACATGAGACAGACTGCACATCTATCTTTCTTTTTAATGCACCAATACAGTGGCTGACTTAAAAAAAGATGAAAAATGCTCTTCAGTAAGGGAAGACACAAAGAGGTTTTCTATCACTTTATTGCACTAAGTGTAGTTTCTATCACAATACACTCCACAAACAGGCTAAAATAGCTTTTGGAAACATAGAGGCCATGAGTTTTTAAACAATACGTTACAGCTTGGAAAGGTTTCGGGTTGTTTGTCCATATCTCTGTATCTAAACATATGCAGGCATCTGAAAGTACAGTAGAAGTATATCCATGAAAATGTGTTTGATTTTTTTTAATAAAAATGTGTTTTAAGATTTCAAGTTCATAATTCAATATTTAGGGGTCTAGAACTCTGTCTGTAATGCAGGCCCACTTTTAGCCAGAAAAGGCTGATGGAGCTTTTTCCTGCAGTGTCTCATAGGACTTAACAAAGTACAAGTACATGCAACCTTTCCTTCTCTGCAGTTTCGTAAGTGATTAGGCAGAAATTAGAAGAGGCTTAACCCAAGTGCAGATTATGGCTCCAACTCAGCAAACAATTGAAGCACAATTGTGAGAAGCTAACCTGGGTTTACCTAAAAGCTCCACAGAAGTCCTTGAAACAGTTTCTGATGCATGCTCTGCACAGTCCTAAAATTTCTTCTGGCAAAACCCACTAAAACCATGATGTCAAAGGATGTGAACTGGACCCACAGTGAAGCTGTGAGACTGAGTAACCTCTGGTAGTCCCCCCCCAAGCTCAGTTACACTGCTATCTGTGCTTCTAGGAAAGCTCCAGAACCAGGCAGCTGAAATTGGGGCTGCTAGCATGCTCCCCTTACATAAAAATGCAAGTCCAAGGCATAGAGTCATACTGACCCTACAATGAGTATTTAAGTGCTTAAAGATAACCACTTGCCTACTGTATTAGAACAGAGCTGAAAATAGAACACATCATTTGGTATCTTTGCTCAAATCCTACTCCCACGTTAATTCAAATGAGCTTCCTGATCTCACCTCTGGTACCTGGAGAACAGTTGCTCATACCAGAGCAATCAGGGCTGAAAGAAAACTAGTATTCACCAATTCTTCACCAGAACATTGCTAAAAGTTTTCAGTTTTGGGACAGAAGTAACATTATTCTCAGCCTTATCTCTAAACACTTGTATCAGCAGATCATTCACCACTGTAGTTTAGCCTGTCCTGCTATTTTCCTTCACAAACTGGTTGGCAGCTCTCTCAAACCAGCTCCATACAATATAAAACATATACCTCAGTCAAGGCAACATTTAATTCCCAAATCAACTCAAGAACTGTGATTTGCATACAATTCATTAAAATTCATTGATTTATGAATAATTAATTTGCATTCTAACACTGTTTTAAAAGCATGAACAGTAACATATTAAAAGGCATTGTCACTCTTGGACAGGAAATATCAAAAGAGTAGATCCTAAGTTAAGAAGCAATTACTATATTAAAATCAGCATTTCATTTATTGCATGGCATTGAAATTATTCCTATGGAAAACACCTAGTGTTCAGCCATCCTGAATATCATTAACAATTACCCATCTTTCTGACCCTCATTCAATTCTGTAATCACTTGATGGTATATTGAAATGAGAAAGACTTATAAAGGCAAATTGGACTGTTATAATCACAAAGCAATCATCATCTATCAAAGTTCTCAAAATTAAAGAGACTGGTTTTTGTTTTTCTAATACTGTTTGGTCAGCTTGCTTGAATGCAAAGCAGTAGGTAAAACAATGAATACCTGTAGGTGGGTGTGCTGAAGTACAGGGTGGTCAACATTGTTTTTCCAAGGTACCAGGTGAAGATAAGCCTATGAAAAAAAGCACTGATATCCAGTTCCAAAGACATTACTATAATTAACTGCCTGAGACACGACCTGTAGACGAGAAAACTGGAATTCAGAATAAAAAGAGTTCATTTTATCCACGGTCAAACTTGTTCTCAGCTTCTCCAACTACTGAACACTGAGTGCACCTCCAGTTATTGGCTTTGTATTTTCAGGTTCTCACCAATAACAACTCTGATGAATTTTTCTGTACTGTGGATTCAGTGACATACTTGGCAAAGATGCTGACAGAGAATTCTATCTAGATTGAATAGAGCAATGAGTTGATTTAAGTATTTAAGGTGTGTCATGCATTTAAATAAAACAATCACAAGAGCATTGCAGAAACATTTTCCTGAGTCTATTTGGGAAATTTTTACCACAGGAAATATATTCTTTTATTCACAGTTGCCCTTTAAGACACGTTCCTCACCACATGAGTACAGCCATAGAAAAAGCAGAGAAGAGAGAACTAACTTTGATTTTCTTAAAAGCAAATATTTAAAAATTTTAAAAGGAAACCCTGAAGCCCTTTTGTAATTAATTAGAGATGAAAGAGCCTTAACCTAATAAGACTAGTTCCCTCATGTTTTATACCAGGGTTAAAAATACTAGTGAATTCCTGGAGCAATTTCCACACTATTTCCTATCCTACATTTAGTGTTTTACTTTCCGATGTAATTTAGTAAAAAGGCAACAGTGAAAGTATAACTGCCTCAAATACAAAATATTACAAAAATTAAATTAAGGTACTTTCTAGCTGTTTGGACATACAGTTTTGGAATAATTTCTGCTGCATTTTAAGTAAGATAAAAAAGAATCTAAAATAGACTCTTTTTTTTCTGTTTGCTTGGCTATGAAATTGGATTATTTAATGCATTATATAAGTTTAAAAGCTATACACATGTATATATATACACACACACACTATAACACATATATAACTTTGTTTCCACTTATCCCAAGAAAACATCTCAATTTTTATTGTATTGAGCAGATTTTAAATCAGGAGAACTATAGTATGGATAAATATTCCATTTTCAGATCTTTAAGATGGTATTTGAGAGAAGAAATGTGAACCTGAGCTCAAAAAGACTTAATATTCAATGTGCTCCCAAAAATGAATGCTTAAACACGCAGTTTTAACAGAAAATAGCAAGCCTTCAAAGCAAAACTAGCATACAGAAAGGAAGTGTCTTAAAGTCATCCTCAGAATTTTGGAAATAGCACCAAGAGGTCAACTGTGACCTAAAGCAAAACAAAAAAATCAGAAACTGCTGCTGAAATGCACTGTGCTTTCAGAAAATGCCAAGGATATTGTCAAGACAATTAATAGTTTATCTGGTCAATTTGTACTTGAAAGATTTCCAGTCCTGATTGTGTCATGTGCTAACAGTTCCATTTAATAACTACATTAATTCATAGCCCTAAGCAAGAGTTCAGATGAAGTCCTGAAGAGCACCCCAGGCCACCTAGTTTCCAGAACCCAAAAAAGCAAGTTTTGCCTCTGTTATGAACTGGAGAACCCTACAAGCCTGAGTTCCTGTGAACATCAAATTCCAGACTCAGTGCAGAGGCCTGAATTACTGACAGTGCTAGAAATTTTATGCTTCCCACTCTATTGGAAAACCAAACTTGGCAGCATACGTTTTGAAGTCTTATTGCACATTCTACACTTGTGTAGAGAAATATAAACTTGAGATTGATAGCTACATAATGAAAAGGAACTGTTTTCTCATCTTTTCTCCAAGAGTAGGGCAAACAGAATTCTTAAGTGAAAATTTTATTAACTTCTCAATAAGAGGTTCCTCACATATTGAATTTATAGAGGAAGCATAATGAACAAATATCCAGGACAAAGGTTATTCCCCCTGCTTAGGCACCAACAGCCAACTCCTCTATGCTGAAAATTTGTGAGTATTTCTCAAACATCACTTTCTGATATTTAGGAAGATAAGTTATCAGTCTCCAAGCCTCCTCTTTCCTCCATTTTTGGTACATAAATCTGAAACTTTTACCTACCCCTTATTGTTATCCTTCATCACCTTCTCCTTCCCTCAAACCTGAAGCCACATCCCAGGGCTATTTCCACTGTCCTCCTGAACTGCATCTTCTCCACTGGCATCACTTCCTTAAATCACTGCCTCTGCTTTTAACTCCTTGAGAGCAGCTGCCAGAAAGCCTCAGGCCCTGGTATTCCCAATTTGCTGTCCCTTCATTTCCAAAGATTGCTTCATACCATTTCATGGGCTGTTCTTTCATACTCCAAGAGATATGCATTCCTCCCCTCCATTTTGAGAAAAAATTCTTAGCATCTGATCTAACTACAATATCAGTCATAAGAAATGGAAAAAAAATGGCAGGAAGAAGAGTTTGTCAGTGAAAAAATGGGGCAGGAACATTGATTTTCACATGCTGCCCACAATTCTTGATAATGCTTTGCAAGAGACTTTTACAACTGACCTAGACCTCCTCAGGTCTATTTGGAACAAAGACCTAAACCAACAAGAATCAATTCAAACTGTTCTATTTCTGTACAACTTGAACTATCTAGAGATAGCTGAGTCATTGCTAATAATTAGGATGGGGGTTGTTACGCTTTTTTTTTTAAAGATTTGTTTGTCCATATCTATATTCTTTTTTCCCCTATAGCCTGAATCTCTTTCAGCCACCTGCATTTTGTTGTATTTTCCTACCCCTTGCGCTACTACCCAGCAAAAAGTAAGTATTCTTCTTAATATACCTCTGACCAATCTAATTTCATTCCATCTGGCAGAGGAAAAACAAAGAAGAAATTAAGTAACAAAATCAACCCCAAATGATCTCTTTCCAGCTCCCCCACCCATTACTTTCAACATTGCACAATGCTGAGAATCAGCTTACTAAAAATAGAGAGCACTTCCCTAGACATGACCATACTTGTGGCTCTCATCTCAAAAGAGTTGTTCTTGCCTGATTAGATTGGCTTATTATGTGATAGAGAGCATGTTGGGCTAGTACAATCTGTCGCTGACTCTCCTCAGACCTAACCAGAGAATATTTTAAGATCTGCCCTTCACTACAGTTGGACTCCACACACCTTGAATTCAGCATTTTCTTACCTCCATATTTCCCCCTGGAAAATTTACTATTTAAAACCTAAGCTCAAAAGTATCAGAAAGAAATGCCAGGAGCTGTGGTATTTCAGATTATCATTTGTTAGAAGCAATAAGATGCAGATGAATGGGAACATCAGAGCAAAGAAGTATGATAAAGGTAGCAAACCACCATATTTTTCCAAGTTCTTTGAAGACAGGAAATTTTAAATAAACTTGGAAAGGGGACGTAAATTTTATCAATTCTGAGAACTTGGCAGCATCTCTCTATGCCAGATGAGGTCACAAATCAATCTCAAAACACTTCTGACAAAGTGTAAATGCCATAGCAGGGTATGTCTAAGTCACGCTAACATGTCTGGCTGGCATAACTACAATAGCAGAGTTGATAAGGTAGCAACCAGTTTATCCACTGCATTCTTTTCATGAAGAGGTCATTTCTTCTTTTGTGCTAGGAAGTGAAACAATGCCAAAGCATTCCAGAATTGCTTAAACAAATAGCAGCATCTACCTCCACTTAGAGGTTAACAATTGTACTTTTTTGGTAGCTTATTTTTTTTCTCTAGAGGATAAAACATTAGGAACTTTAGCAGACCACCTGCCAGATATATCCTTTATTCTAGGAAGTGAATCAGCCTTTTTGTTACAGTACTTCTAGATTACAATTGCCTTCTCATTTGGTGTGGCCATGGATTGGCTTCTTAAGCTTAATTTAACACTCACTTCCTTTTAGCCTGAACTGACTTTCAACTCTGTTTTAAGTTTTGGTCTTGAGCATTGTTCAAGCAATAGGTATAAAATTACAAAACATGACTATATGAAAAAGTCTGCTGCCAGTTTTCCATCAGGTACCTCACTTACATTAGGAGTTTATCATAGAAACTTAATCTAGACGTCACACTAGAGTGAGGAAAGGTGAAATATCCAAATAGGAATGTGATCCTTCTCTACAGTGCTGGTGAGGCCAGCCCTTTAAAGCTGCAGAACTGTGTCTGGTTCTGGGCTTCCCTGTGCAAGGAGCCTTTAACTCCAGAGTTAGGGACCACTGCATGCAGTAGTATCCAGTATCAGAGACAACAGGCACAAACTGAAACATGGAAAAGTCTCTCTGAACATTAGAAAACACTTTTTTAATGTGAGGGTGAGTGGGAACTGCCACAGGTTGGCCAGCGGGCGTTGCATTTCTGTTGTAGAAGAAATTCAAAAGCCTCCTGGATTACATCCTGGACAATTGACTCTAGATGGTCTTGCTAAAGCAGGGGGGTTGGATCAGAGAATCTCCAGAGGTCTCTTCCAACCTCAACCATTCTATGATACAAGAAAAACCAATTGTCTAAGTTTTTGTTTTTCAATTACTATAGATATTTATTACTCTCTGGCACAAAAATTTAGATCTTTGAGTTCTCCAAATAGAATCAGACTCCGATCAGCAGAAACACAAAAAGTAGTATCAGAATCTCTGATATAAGAATGGTTGGATACTACAGACTCCCAGCATTTAACTTTAGGGAAGCAGCAGATGAGAGTTTGGTCAGCATCACTTTCTGAAATAAACTGCAGATTTAGAGTGGGAGGGAAAGAACCACTGTATATAAACAAGAGGAAAGAAAACAAGAGACTCAAATGTATTCAAGATTTAGAAGCTCACAACACTGATGATGTTTCCATAGCAACTAATATACTTGAAAGCAGGGAAAAAACAGGGTGAGGATTTTAAAGGACAGCATCACATACAGATTAAAAGCAGATACTGCCCACCCATGATAATCTGAGGTTTGGACTGATGAAAATGACACATTTTATAACAAGAAGTATCACTTTTTAAGGGAGTCAAGATCCAATAAAACTACCCTACAGATAAAATAAGAGTGAAATAATAAAAACAGCACACTGAAACACCCCTGGTACTTGACAGCCTATCTTCCAACTCTTCAGCAGGCTAAAACCAAGATGAGCAATACACTCCCAGTTAATGCAGTTGTGCCTGGGGCACTCAGCACTCACTGTCAAAGGGGGTGTCCAATGTTATTTCCTTCATTAGTCAGAATAAATGACTTATGTGACTCCAAGGAAAGCCAGGATTAGGTAGATAAGGAGAAACATACATTGAACTAACCTGAATCAGATTACTCAATTGGTTTCCAATGCTTATGTTTTTATATCTTCTTGCCCATGCAGTTGATGGCATTGATATAATTACCCTTTTCATTAAAAAATACAAGCAAATAAGAGAATTTATACTTTTTGAGCTTAGGGAAGACAAAGGAAGACAATGTCAGTTCTAGAAATAATATGTAGTAGTGGAAAAATGCTTGGTAATAAAGGTGCTGTAATTCTGCTGGATGAAGGCCTTTATTGGACTTTTTGCAGCAAATACTAACAAAAGGCATAAAACCCCTGGAAGAGGAAACCCCTGTATACAATTCTTCCATTTATCGCCACTTCTGAGAAATGCAATAGCATAAACCTCTAATTTAAGTGCTGTCTATGGTCAATAAATGGCTTTTGCGTCAGAGGCAGAAAAGCCTTATGAACTGTATATTTCTACACTACATCGGGCTACATCTGATATATAGCACAGCTTCAGAATTTTCAGCCACATAAAAGTTACTTGGAAAGCAAAATCCAGTTTCAAGCCAATTAGCCCCATAGCATAGCTGCATGCAGTTTTATCATCACACATGTCCAGGGATACACACCAAAGGAATTCTGAGTCCCTAGTGCCAGGCTCCTACCCTTTGTGACTGACTTTTCAGGAGCAGGAGCACAAAGGCATTCTTGCTTATCAGAAACCAGGAACGTCATGGAAAGATCAGTCTGAAGCAAAGTTTCAGAAGGGTGTTAACAGCACTCTTGGGATCTTCAGAGCTACCAAGTTAATGTCTATAAAATGATATGAGTTCAGTGTACTATTTTCAAGTACTTGGTTTGGTGTAATAAAAATTTTCAAGTGTTCTGCCAATAATCAACAGGTAAAGTCAACATCTACCCAAGACCACTTCAGTTGATTTGTTCCTCATTTGGAATTTCTTTCAAGTACCTTATCTTTTTAGAAATCAGTATCCTAACATCCATACAAGAGGTAGAATACATAACCAAATAAAATCTACAGTAGTTTCCCAGATTGATATATTTCAATATTCAAATTATGCAGAAAATTCTGGCACTGGATCACTAAAATTTACTTTTGTTCTTAGAACAAAAAAAGGAACAAAGCCTGATTTTTTTTTCACCACAGTGGTGAAAAGGATGTAGGTGGGGACTATAATTGACACTAATTATTTGTAGGAAAGGTCAGGGTTACCTTTTACCGACACTGTAAGGCAGCTGATTATCTGTCATATCTCTGGAACACAGTCACGAATTTGTCAGTGACTAAAGGACAAACAGGCTCTGGCTAGCAATCAAACCTGGCAACGTTCAACAACACAGCACAGCAGATGTCTTTTTAAAATAGGTAAATGGTAAGGCACTAGATAGTGTAATGCTAGATAGCTGTAATGCTGAAAAACCTTGATAAAAGCTCCTGTTTAAGCACTTAATAGGTGATTTGGCAGTATGAGGTTCTCAGCATTTGAAGAGCGAAAAAGAACAACTATATCACAAAATTCCAACTCTGTTTTGAACTCCCTCTGAAAGTCTTCAGTTTCTACAGGACATGTAATTTAATTTATTTGATACATTGACACCATTTTGAACAAAAACTGCACATAAAAGGTGTAAGAAAGACAGCTATGTCAATATATCTGAAAAATAAAGACTAGATTGGGTCATTTAAAAATATACAGTACCTCAAAAATTAGGGAATTTTGTCTCAGAGTCTCAGGAAATACCCCTTTAGAAGTTGAAAATTATCATACCATATTACAATTATTGTTGTTGCTGAAAAATTCAATCAGAGACCTGATACATATTGTTTGATAACTGATTTGTTAATGGGACACTCAGTGCTCCAAGAAAAGCATTGTTTGTTATTTAGTATGTCCCTGGAGAAGTTTACTGAGCATTAAGTGAAATGAAAGTTCCACCACTGAGATCCTCTTACTCCCTGACTTTTCAGGGAGTGGAGTTTACAGGGATGAGGCAGCTCATTTCCAAGAAGCATTGCCTCAAATTTTAGTCTCAGAACCATGAGAATGGAACAAATCCATATGCCCATGCACTACTATGTAACAAGTTAGCTTTTCCAAACAAAACCCCTAAATGAAACAGTGTAACAAATTCAGTGAGACTTCACTGTATGTAATTCTGGCTGTATATGTTATAATAGCAAAAAGCCCTTGCTTTGTAGTGATTATCAGTTCATAATTAAGGTTATGTATAAACTTAGTTTTTTTACATAAAAAGAGTTCATTTACAGGTATGCTATGCAGTTCTGCAGCAGCCACCACCTTCTGCCTACAGGTACAGACATTCAGCAGTCAATGCTGAGAGACTGCAGTGGAGAATCCTGACACCACCACTCTTCTTGATGCTGAGGAATGCTACATCCAGGGGATCATAACACCCATCTGGGCATTTCCATTCTCTGACATTCTTAAAGTAATACCACAAAATTTCATGCCAAAGCAACAGTTCTGGGGAAAATTTCTGATTTTCTCAGATGTTTCAGGGTCACATTTCTAAAAATGAATTTTGATAGGGAAAGAAATTGATCACTTGGGCTCTCCAGATAATGATAGTTTTCATTAGTAGGAACTTAGACTAGCAAAACAGGGAGAAAGATAGTTATGCAGACTGGTAGTCCTGGCGCATAGCAGCTGTCAGCCTTCCTTCCTTTCTTGCCCAAAAACACTGCAGAATTGTGCTGTTCAAGCTTCACAAAGCACACCAAACCCTGGCTCCTGGTTTTGCAGAAGTTAGTAAGCAGTACTTTGCAACATGATACTTCCCAAGGGAAACATCAAAACTTTTCTTAGCTCTCCTCAGCAGACAGAAGAATATTTGTGAATCGATCCAAAAGCATTTTGAAGCACAAGTATCAATAACTGCAACAAGCAGACTGAAAGAAAACTATCCTGCTTTTAACTTATAACTGACCACCTCTAGCTGACAGCGCTTTGCTCAGTGCAAGCCACAGGTCTCTCATGCTTATCAGGTAGAGTAATTCCAGTGCAACAATGCTAAAGCTTAAAAGCAGAAGGGTTAACAAATCTTTCTGACTGGCCACAGAGCAATGGCCAAGCATGACACTACTGTTTTGTGACAGGCTTATAACTTTACCCATAACTCACTGTAAATATCATGTTTTCATCTGTTTTTTGCTGATTGTATCTGAACAAGGAGGATGTTATTACATCTTCTCTCCTTAAGGAGTGAAAAACCAGGACAAGAAATATGAGAATTCTGGTATTCTTTGTGAAGGATAATCTTTTATTTAGGAATAGAAAGATGTCTCAGTGCCCAAAATTATTAGAAAAACCTGACTTAAAACTCATAGATGGCAACCAGGATGAGGGTACAAGGTTTCTAAAACATCTCTGGAATTATAAAGCCAGCTGTTGTTCATGCAATTCACCCGAGTCAGACTAATCTTAGTTATACTCAGTTTACCAATCCTTTGTAAGGGTTCCACTAGATGTGCAAATGTATGTACCTACAACATACTTATAGCTGTCGGTGTCTGGAACTCAACATTCATTCAACCTTTTTTTGTGTTTACCCAGCTAATATGAAAACATCTCAACTTTTCTACAGCTAAAGATTTTCAATGACTTCAAAGCGCCTGAAGCTGAAGGAAATCTGAACAATGTTAAAACAATTGAGAAGCTCTTCAAAGATAAAAATACTGCCACTTTTGAGGTAGACAAGCAACTTGCCCCAAATCATCTAATGGGCCAATGTCTACAACATCAAGAAATTTTACCTTCCTGCTTTTTTCACCATTTTTCTCTCCAGCTTCCCAGACATACTCTGTCATCTGACATCACACCAGTGCCAACCTCAGGTTCCTCCATCACTCTACATGGTGAGATACCTGATTTTCACTGTCACTGCCTTTAGTCCTGGACAAGGCCTTAATCAATTGGCCCAGTTGCTTTCCTCTAAACCCATCATTTCTTCCAGTGGCAGCTTTTTGAATTTTAACTTCCCGCTTGCAAACTTTGATATACAGTCAATAAACTTGACTTTATATTCAACATGACAAAAGAAAATAGTCAGGAACAGGCAGAAAAAATTTTATTGCATTTTAGTGTGAAGAATTCCAAATACATTCCTCCTTTTTAATGAATTATCAGAAAACTTAATGACTTATCACTTTCTTGTTCTCAAGTGGCATATATTAAAAATAGAGAAACTCTGAATACACTATTACATTTATGAGTACCAAGCTGGGGCTTTTTTTCATTGGCCAAGGTCAAAATTGAGGAAATGTTCAAGCTTCTAAGTGAAACAACGGCCCAGAGTTTTGAAAATGTATGAGGAGACAGAACTGGTATTTCTAGTGTACCTGTCCAAAATGAAACAGAATTCCATTTCCCAGTTTGGAGCACATAACTGACTTGCATTTGCTCAATTGACTGTAAGGTGCAATCCTAGCTCCAATTCCACTGTGCAAACCCTCGCACTACTAGGTTCTGGATCTAAATTCAGGGATACAGAAGAAAAAGACAGGGCATGCTCTCTGTCCACCTCTAGCTTGTGCAAGTCCTTTATCCATACACAGAAAACAGAAAACATTCATTTTGTCCAACTTTTGTCAGCATTCCAGAAGGGGGAAGGAGAGAGGCATCGTACAGCAACTGCTCATCCCAAATTTGGCAGCCAGGTCCAATCCCAAATACTTTGCTGTCAATGGCAGCAACAAATCACATGACAGTACTTTGTCACACTGCCCCTTTTTCCCTGCAAAGGCACAGTAATTACCAAGTTAGCAGTACCTTTGCTATATCACAGCTTTAGGACCTGAACCACAGCTTTACAGTTGCGGCCATTTACTGTTAGGCCACGAGAGCCCCAAAGGCTGAGGACCACAGCCAGGGCCACTCTTGAAGAAAGCAGTCTAGAATGCAGGATGCACATTTCCTATGCAGATTTATCATTCTCTTCCCACTTATTAAATCCTAATCTACTAAATTGCTCCAGACAGATTAGATCACCTGGTTAATGTGCTTTTACAGAACAGTATTACTGACATGTAAGCTTCCATTATTTGTCTGAGTTCATCCAGAACTTATTTACAAATTTAAAAATCTAGTCACAACCATGGAAAACAAGCTGCAAGAATTTAGAAAAAGTAAAAACCTCCCCTGCTTTTAGAAAACATCATGTGATGTTTTTGGTGCAGATTGGCCATGGCTCTGACAGAATAAAGAGATAGTGGTGGAAGTTGAATAGTTCTTGAACACCTAGTAATCTTGCTAAGAACAACTTAATACACAACTGGAGAAATAAGACTTAATAATTAATACTATGAATTTCGAAGGATGCAATATATTAGAAAATTAAATTAACGAACAATTAAAATTTTATTCCTTATGGAATGAGTCCTGGGATTTGATTAAGGACAAATCTCAATTTTCATTTTACACACTTTGTGGTCAGACAATTCCTTTTAAGACCCGTAGTATCAAAAAAAGAAGTGGCAGTGAGTCAGTCTTACAACACGCAAAAAAAACCACAACAAAATTCAGTTTCATCCATTCAGTATAGTTTTGTAGATTGCAATGAAAAACATCTTTCACAGCCAGTTGTTTTCACTGCTTCTGCTCTTACAGCTAATTACTAACAGAGGGTTTTTTTAAACAAGTATTTGAGGTATACCTTGAGGTACAGTTGAGGTTTCTGTTCTGACAGTAATCATGGAGTCCCCAAAGAAAATGTAGGTGGAATCAATTATTTTTATTGAAAGAAAAAGAATTCTTTGTTACTAAAAGGACCTGAAAAGCATGATTCACAGCATAGAGAATATTCAAAGTTATACTATGGTGACTTATTTCACAATGAGAAAAGCAATTTCCAAGAGTCTGAAGGAGGTAGAGGTTCACTGTATGAAGGTGAAGACTTCCTTCTTTCAGATTTAGAATTTAGGCAGAGATTTGAGGGGAAAATTAAAAAAAAAGATTCCAAAGTTGTGCATTGTTATCAGATACTTAATTTAACTAAGTTTTCCTACTATAATAAAAATTTCAAGCTCCAACATCTTTAAAGGGTACACCTTGGTAAACAATCAGACAGGCTTGGTTTGGACTCTTTTTGTTTTGGTTTCTTTTTCCTTTCCAAAATTTTTCATTACATTTCTTAAGATCTAGTAATTGGATTTCCTGAATTTATTCATGAGTAATAAAATTATTTTTTAAAAAGTTCCAAGAAAACCCAATAGAACATTCAGAAATCACATTGGTAAATTTTAAGCAGTAAACTCCTTTACTACTTCACAGACATTTTATTTTCCAACATACCTACTGTTGGCAAATGAACAGGTGAAATTACATGTGTCACTAAAGGGTAGCATGTGAAAACAAAATTATGTGGAACAAGTAATGATTTTCAGGATTCTTCTCTCATTTTTTATATTTGCCCTTATATTTATATATCTTTATTAATCAGAGACAGCAGCAGAAATAAGTGAAGTGATAGAGAGAATTGATACTGATTTACAAGGATTGTCATATCTGATGAAAGTATAAAAAATAAATATTAAATAAAAAATTTAAATAAATGTTTATTTACTTTTATTAAATAAATATAAAATAATTAAAATATTTAATATTTTCATAAAGGGTATTTATGATTGAGATATTTTCTCAAGAATTTGTGTTCCTTGAGAAATAGAAGTGTGAACTCTGTTCAACAAGAGTAGCTGTGTGAACTTTCATAGCTCTTGATAAAAACTGTTAGTCGCAATTAGGAGCTACAATGGAATTACTGATAACAGCTCTGAACTGAGCAGTTATTCTAATTCTGCACAGCTAACACCTTTCAAGGGAGTACTGAGTGGGTGTACGTGTATTCCCAGGCTCCAAATAAAACTCAGCCTACTGAGTTCCATACTGATGCAAGACAATTTTCAAAAACCAGGGAACTTGCACTTCTCTCCTGTGCAGCATTTGAAAACAAGTTTACAAGAGAGTGAGCTGCCTTTGCCAGGGAATGCTCTACACAATTGCACCACAGTGAATTATCAGGGAGCTTTCATACTACCCTGAAGCATGTAAATTGTTTTGGATAAAGCCACATCAAAATGGTTTGTTGTCTATGGATTAGCCATATCCTATCCCTTAGGACAGATAAATGACAGGAGAAAGACCTCACAGCAAACAATAAGATAAATCATGCTGGAAAGAGATAAATCTTTTCACTCGGATGCACTCATAGGAAGGCCAGGGAAATCACTTTTCAGTGACTTCAGTATTTCCTAACACGAGCTTTTTGCTCCTTATTACTGAAGAGGAACAGCTAGCATCACATCCTGCCCAAAATGTATGTAGTGTGGATTCAGCCATCCCATCTCTCTCTTTCATATTCTACCAATAACACAATTGTGCCCTTGGTACCACCAGCAGGGCCCCAGTGGCCAAGCCTGCCTACAAGCATCTGCTTTGTGAAATTGAAGATTTACACTGCAGCAATGTACACTTTGAGAACACTGCTAAGAGCCAAAAACCTAGCACCAAGCTGTCCTTCCAACACTTCCACTGAAAGCTGGGAAATATTCAGAGCTATTTTCTTGTCTTTAGGACTACAACAGGCATTCTACAATGAGGAAATAAAATCTGAGTGATACTGTATGCCTTCTTTGTAAGGAACTCTAAATCTTTTACTGTGGTCTGATCAAATCAAATCAAAGCTCTAGTGTTTTAATGACAGTAGCATTAAATTTAGTGATAAATATAAGGAATTTCCAGGGAAGCCAAAGGAAGTCTAAAGTAAAATTCCTGTCTTCTGAAGGGCTAACTTAACAAAACAATTTATTTTCTTATAACTTGCTGTAGCTTGATGTTATTTTAGAACACTAGCTACTTATGAAAAACATCCATTCATTACTGGCCACATCCTGAAGAATATGTGTCCATTACCTCAGCTGAGCTAAAACATGTCCCTGCTTTCAAGCACTCAGACTCTAGGGAATAGCTACTTTTTAAAAAAGATTCCTACATTTCCCTCCTGAAAGTCCAGTGCAGTCAGAACTTAGTTTCAAAACTTTATACCATTTTTGGTTGGCAGAACCAGACATATTCAAAAATATTAAAGCACTTTTGTTTATAATTCTACCCAAAAATGCTAAGCCAAATAGTTAATCTAATCTTTGATATTTAGGATATTACAAATAGAAATCATGGTCAGGAGTGTAGTCTTTTTGGTTGGTCATCAGTGATGTCATCAGTCCAGGAAGTTATATAATCACATACTGTACATTCCAAAGGAATGAGCTGACACCTAGTCTTTTTAGCTGAAAAGTTACACTTTCACACTTTGTCAATGAATTAGCATCCATTGAAGGTCTATAAACAGTGTGATATATACATTTCTGAGACTCATCAGCTTAATTTATATATAGTCTGTTGAAAGACTGGCTTGCTAAGAGCATACTTTAGAAGAGAACAGAAAAACAACTCAGCCTCTTCTGCTGCCTGGGCTCCCACCTACAGGAGATGCCAGAATTAGCACTAACATTTGGTTAAGTGGTAGGTAGGAGCCCTAACTCTGTAAGTAGCTAGCTCAGTGGATGGAAAACTGTATGATGAGAAGTCAGTGTTTGATATGCTGAACTCAAAGGAACCTATTCTGAATTTCTGCAAGTCTTGCACTAGTTTTAGTAGCCTCAAGTTCCATGCACTTCAGAATTGTATTAACTCATGCTTATCATTGAGATCTCACAAATTTCCTCCTTCATCAGGAGTAATCAGTGCCTCCTTTTACACTTTCCTGCAAGTTTTCCAGATACTCTAAGAGGGTACGATCATATTTGTCTTTCATAATGTCATGCTGATTTACATATATATATGTAAGGACATACTGATTGACATATATATATATAAGGACACTTATACTGAGTTAAACAGCTGATGATGCAGTTAAGATTCATTCTGCTAGTTACTAGAAGCTATTGAAGAGTCTGCACTCCTCGATGACACTGTCCTGCAGTGAACTGATGGTAAAAAGGAAACTGCAGAAAGGCATTATAAAAATAAGATTATAACAATACCATAACAATACTGTCTCATAGCGTCTTGTTTATTTTAATGAGAATTTGGTTCCACCATAATAAACTGTATAAATTCACATTCACACACATTTCCAGCATTTCAAAGCTTGCAGCAAATATAGAAACATAAGCAGGTACCTTACCAAACTGACAAGTCTTGCCTGTTTGTTTGGGTTGGGGCTTGAAACAGAAGGGAACAGATGTCAGAGCAAGCAGTCAGCCTGAATAACTGGTAAGAATGCGCTAACATTTCCCACCTATGTCAAACTGAGCTAAAGGCAGCCAAAGAGAAAGAACCTCTAAGAACTCTAAAGCTATTTATCTATTTTAAAGGAGTTATCCATATCTCAGTCTACTCCTTTTAAAATTTGCCATTACAGAAAAATTTGTCCAGTCTTTTACCTCTCAGAGGAGTTCTGATATCCTTGAAAACAGCAACACCTCTCCTGCCTGCACTATATATGGTCTGTAGAGAGATGTGAAAATACTGATGGTATTTTTGGCCACGCTCTCTATATGGGATTGGTCTCACTTATTTTTAAGTGTTCTGAAAAACAAAGAAGGCTGATTTTTTCCTAAAGAAATTATACTCAGCCCTATTATGACACTCTCTGATTAATTTTTATGTTTGTTTGTTTTGAATCAGTCCATCATATTCTAGTTATTTGGTTGTATAAGGTAAGACAAAGCACAGGGTGGCAACTTGTTGCAGTGTGGTTAATTATAACCACCATATCAATATGAGCTGCCATTCAAGTTAATCAAGGTATTCCATTATTTTTATTATCAGGTTAAGAGAATGAGATCATTAGCACTAGTCATGCTATAAAAAGCTGTGGCATAACTGAAAACTGATGCAATCCTAAAATAAACTTAGAAAGAAGTTTGTCTTTTCCCCAAATAGATAATTTAATTATCTTAAATATCATTAAATGCACACTTAAAACAGTTACAGTTTTATTTAAAAATATCTGGACTGTTAATACAATAAAAAACATTAATTGGCTATCCAGCCTTCACAAGTTATTAAAGTGCTTGTAAAAATAACATTGTAAAGTTTCTTTTTTTTTTTCTGGATGACATCCACCACATTTTACCAGTAAATTTCTTTTCTAAAATGCTAGCTCTCATTTTACAATGAGATTTGAAACTACAATTATGGTCACACAGATTCACATGATCATAGAAAACATCCTACAGGCCCAATACCATCCCAGGTCCCATGTGTGCAAAATCCCTGCCCTTAGCCAATTCATTTACTCTTTTCTTTTTTTCAACTGTGTGTAACGAGAGGTACAATTTTAAGTAGCGAGGTTGGTCTAGGTATTACTGAATTCAAATGAATCAATTGATTTAAGATACAGAAAAAAAATTCACTCCCTCGCAACACCCATAGTTCAATAAAAATTGTAAAATGGGGAGTGTTTAATCTGTAAAACAATTGCATACTAAGTGTTTATTGTACAAAAATAGAGTATGACTATATTAGATTATAAAAAAATAAATCTAAATGTATTAATAAAGCAATTTACTGAAACATCACAAAAACAGATAAATTAATCACTTTAAATCAGTGAATGAATATAAATTTGTATTTTTAATCTCTGACCTGCTGCATAAAGCATCAATGCTTCATTTTTGGGAGAGCTTGCATACTCAGAATGAGATGAAAATAAATATTAGACTTCAGCTCTGAATTTATTTGTTCTCTATAAAACAATTAACTAATTTTCTTGCTTCCCTGATCTTCTCAAGAGGAGAGGTCCCAACCCTTAAGAGAAATTTTTAGCTGTATGAAATGAGATTGAACTATAATTCTTACTTTTTTTCAAGTAGCACATCAGCTGTTAAGGGTCAGAAAACTAAGATGCCAAAAAGATTTTACTATGATGACTTCTAGCACAGCAAATAGGTAACCAAGCAATATTAATATATAGCATTTCTTTTGTATGCACTCTACTGCTCCCTGCATCAGGGAGCAGGACATGTCTGGGAAAGACTAGCAAAAACCTCTCTCCTCTTTGAAAAACTTTAAGCACAAAGGTAATTCACCCCCTCACTGATTATTTTGACCTAGTTAGTCTTGAATCTAAGCTCAAAAAATACATGTAAAACATCACTAGAACACCCCTCAAATGTGCAACTACACATAGTCCTGCTAAAAAGGGACTCCACTCCAGAGAGTTCTTTCTTTCCAGTGTAAAGCAGTGAAGCTACAACACGTCCCCTTCCATGAGGAGAAAGCTCCATCTTCTACTGACTTGGGGCCTTACTGCAGGACACCCAGTATTATGATTACAGATACAGCCACACTGGTACAACCCATCACAAAGCTATTTACTTAGGATTTTCATGAATAATTTTTATTGGTATTAAAAAACCCCAGAAAACCTTATAAAAATTGAAAAAGCCTTTTGTATGCTGGAAACTGCCCTGACCATGGATTCTTATCTTCTGTCATGTAATTGGATTACTGAAGGCATAATTTCTGGCAGGTAGCTCTAGCCAGTGATTATCATAAATCGTGGCCAAGAGTCCTTTGTTTATGGCTTAGCATCATAAACCAGAATCCCGACATAGCAGATGTTTGGCAGTTTCCTTATTCAAGATGGATCCTTGTAGTCCTCCTCCACTCATGCTGATATTTTAAAAGCTTTATTTAAAAAGTAATGCTTTAAGAAGCATTTTCTAGTAAACCATAGCTGCTATTTGTAAGCTAATCTCATTAACAAACATTTACACTCACTAACCAGCCTTAGCAAACTTCCAGCGGTGAGTGATGCACACAGAAATAAAGCAGTCCTGAAGGCTTTCAGTAGTCACTGCTGCACAATGACATTATACCATTCAAAACATACTTTTAAAAGAATTTGGACATTTCATAACACTGAAATACAAATAGTGCACTAAAATCTGTTAGCTTATGCTCAAGCAATCATGTATATGAACACAGAGAGTACCTATTTTGTCTTGAGTGGAACCAGGCTATTTGAATATTCGAGGTAAAATAAATATCCTTTATACCTAGTGGAGTTAAAATGAATGGAAGGACGAGAGCACACACAGAGAAGGACACAGTAATTTTGTAGGACTGAAATTTAAATGTGTAGAATCCAAAGGTCCATAATTATATCCAGCCTTTTGACAGAGCATCTACTTTACACTGTTTCATTTTGACTAATCTAAGCATGTTGCATTTTCATGTGATAAATATTTAAGTAACGGACAACTGGTATTAGATGGCTTACTACAAATTCTTATCTGTGTTAATCTGCATCCCTTAAACACAAAAGAAGCTTTTCTAGGGAGTATATCACTATGCTGGGCAAATCAGCATTCCTGGCTGAGCAGCTCATTCTAACCATTCTTAGAAGCACAGCTCTTACAGAAGCAGTTCCATGGATGAAGCCAAATGCATGCGAGATTTCACAGCAGGTAGTCAGTGGCATGGCAGCAACTCCACATCTCTACTCCCAGTCCTGAAAACACCACCCATATCTGAAATACCCCGGGTGTACTTTTATGTGCAGCTGCCTCAGAGATAATGTGAGAAATTGAACAAAGGCAGTTTGAATAACAGAAGATGCAATGGACTGCATTTCTCAAAAAGTAAGAATACTTTGTTGTTTCAGCATACTAAATCCTAATTCTTTTTACAGAGTTATTGGATGTGACAGCATTCACTTGCACCAAAACAGTAAGTTTGCAGGGACAAAATACATGAATACACCAGCACACCCATTTTGTGATCTGCTAGGTCCATCTCTGATGTTTTCTGCAGTGATACAAGTTTTCTGTTTGCTTTTAGGTTTTGGCTGTCATTTTTATAAAATGTGTAATCTCCAAAAGTATTGCACCTATAGCACTTTGGACGTGAGCATTGCAATCTTGCTAACTATAAAGGACTCACAATTCAGGATCATACTATGAGAACTGAAATTCATGACATGCAAAAGTATCTCCCTCCGGAGTCAGCACTAGAAAAGGTAGTAATGGTCCTCATTACAGCAGTGGATGAAAACCTTAGTCTGCATTACAGCACAGGCATTGCTCTCAAAACTCAAAACCCTTAACAGATTAGAGGTATTTCATCGTAAAGATGAGGACTGTGTCACTGATAAAATGGTCAGCTGAGCCTACAAGACAGAAAGCACTGTACAGGAGGTATTTATTCCGTAAGAGGCAATTAAAATGCATACATGCAACATGTGTGGTTTTGAAAAATAACAAGTTTAACCTTGCTAAGTATACGGTTGCAGCATTCTTTTCCCTTGTCTTAGTGTCATCCAGTGAAAGAATAATAAAGCGAAAAGAAAACAAATTGAAACAAGAAAATCCATTTTAAAACTTTACTGTGATTGAACACTGGAGGAAGTTGCCCAGTGAGGTTGTTGAATCTCCAGTCTCAGAGATGCTCACAATCTGTCTGGACATGGTTCTGAGCAACTTGCTGCATCTTATCCAGATTTGAGCAGAGTGGATTGGACTAGACTGTCTCCTAAATCTTTTTAAACACCAGTTGTGTTGCAATCCTGGAATTCATCAGGTTAGGCAACTAAAGCATGGACAGAAAACACACCTAAATTGTGTGGAATGCTCACCCACCCCGGAAAGCCCTGAATCACTGGTGTCCCCCCAACAGTCCCCGGAGGGACTGCCTTATTTTCACGGCCAGTGAGAGGTCAGACAAGGCCTGACAAAAAGCAGAAGGTCTATATAGTTTTGACCTTTCAGGCTAATGGATACCCACTATAACTACAAAAACCATAGGAATTTACTCAGTAGAGGATTCTTCATTATAGGAATGTATTGCAGTTCAGAGACAAACACTTAATTAGGACTTGTAATTTCTGAGCACAACCTTAGTAAGTGTTTTAAATATGAAAATATTAATTTACTCATACTCATAAGGTATGCTCAAATGATTCTGAAAAATGATAAAATGTTCATTACTACTTGTCAGGAATCCACCTTAATAGCAGTGTCCCCATGATAAGTGACTCCTGAGTGCAGGATTAGGGCACTTGGAGAACTTTCATCATTTACAGCCTTCCTGCACTGTCACGATAGAAATAATCTCAACAGAAGATTTGGTAAGGATACTTTAACCCAATTAAGGAAGAAAAAGCAGAGAGTAAAACAAGATGTCAAAATCCTAGAAACCAGACACAGGAGGGTTTTGGTTTTTTTCCTAAGGGAACTTATATAGTTTGCTTCCAGTATGTTGAGTTTCCACAGAACTTTAGGATATGACTAAAATGTAAAGATTTTGACTTTGAACTCCAGATTTATTTTTCTTGCTTTTTTCCCTCCTGATCGCCTAGATTCAAGCAAACAGTAGGAAATTTCAAAAAGGTCCTTATGGTCTACAATCAGTTTTCTGTTCACACATCTTATAAAATACGCAGGATAAATAAGGCACCGTAAAACAGGGTAGTCAGACACCAGAGATATCACACAGAATCATATGTGATATCCAGTTTGGAAGAAACCTTTAAAATTATCTGGTTGAATTGTTGACCCATACCAATATAATCAAAACCATACCCTTGAGAAAAACTCTGATATTCTTTGGGGCTACTAGTTGCCCCTGTACTCAGTCAGTAAAGAAAATATATTTAGATTGCATACTGCCAGCCAGTATGGTTCAAGCTTATGAAAAATGTGCCTTGGTACTAGCATGGTCTGAACCTAAGTTCACCAGGCTCAGTCTCAGTAAGTTTTACTTGGTCAGGCTAGAGATTAATCTGCTTATCCATCCCACTCATCCTACAAGACATCCTTTAGCTTGTACTGCACATCCATCAATCCTCAAGAGCACAATTTGGGATTCATCACAAAGTTTGCAAAAAACACTATATTGAGATGAAATACAAGACATTGGATAACAAGATGGCTTCACTCAACAGATTGATAGCACAAAACTGCACATAAACTCAGTCCCTGTGGTAAGTACACTGCAGTGACAGCCAGCCTGGAAATAGGTGTTCTCTAAGGAATCCCTGCTAGAAGCAGCACAAAGTTCCTTCCAGCCTGTGATCTATGTATCAGAGGGATGAGCAGATTCACTTAAGACCAAGCAACTGTCAGTTCTCCACAGAGAATAGGCAAACTTTAAAGCATTTAAAAGTCTTCAGTACATATCTGGTATCTTTTACTGTACAGTTCCTTTTAATTAAAACAAAATACAGCAAAAAGGAAATATAACCTTGGAATTAATTATATTACCAATGACTCTAGCTGAGGAGCTCAAAACTCAGTTTTAAAGTGGTTTGTTTCTTAGGATTTTGTCAGATTTTCTAGGTCTCATTTTAAGATTCACCACAAAATACAGAAATGAAAAAACCAACTTCTTTCTACAAAAGTGCTGTTAGACTACAATTCACTACAGAAGCTTTGGGGCTTTTGAGTTCAAAACTGAAAACATTAAATTGACATAACTGATTAATGAACTGAGGACAGGATTTTTTTTTTTTTAATGAAAAATAAGCTAAAGTCACTAACACGAATTTCAATTAGCTGCACTAATCAGCATGAATAGTAGCAATGAAAGATTCTCTGAACTGTGGACATAAAGCTGCTACTTCAGACAAATAACTGTAAAGAAGCACCTCAGGGGAAGTACTGGGTTTGAGCAAACACTTGCCTACTCCCAGGCTATGGAGAGTAGAGTACATGCAGCCAGTATTCTCACTTGAGTGTGCAAGCGTGTGCAAGAGCCTGTATGCAATCTCTGCAGGAATATGAGCAAACACAATAGAAGTAGCTGCTTCACAGGGGAACCCTTTCAGCCATTCTCAAACAGAAACAGCATTTGATAGTTAAATTTTCAAATAAATTTAACTATGAAATGTTATAGTTAAACATTTAACTATTACAAGGATATATTACATCCTTGCTAAGCATTTAGGATTCATGAACTAGAAGCAGAGCTTTCCTAGAAGGAACACACATAGTACCACTGAATTTTTCAGTCTACAACTATACTTGTTCAGATGACAAGTACAGAAAATCCCACTTCTGTTAAATCCTAAAGAACTGTTTTTATCTCATTAGGAGCAGGAATATAGATGGCATGTAGTATGTTTCTATTTTAAATTAAAAAGTTATCAAAAATTACCACAGTTAAACCAGATTTAGTTTTTTATACTTTTAAAGTTCTCACAGCCAAGCAATATAATCAAGCCTCATACATTAGGACATGCCAGCGCAAGAGAAAAAAAGTAATGACAGAAAAAACCTGGAAGGCACGAGGATAGTTATGTCCCTCTACTTTTCACACATCAGTATTTCCTTCCTAGCTGTTACAGAAACCTGTGAGTCCACACAGAAGTTACTGCCTGTATGTAAGCTGCTACACTTCATCTTCTGGGAACTGAGAAATGCTCTTCTTTTAAGGATAGACTAGGCAAGAAAAACAGTTGGGAGTTAAAGTAATTATGCATAATTACTCAGTGGCAGAAATGAGAGATCTAGACTGTATTTCTAGGAGAAAGCATTTCCTAAGTATAGCAGCAGGGCCACCTTAGAGACATCTATACCCAACTACGTTTGTTAACATATAAATACCTTTAAAATTGTACTTTGTAAAATTAGGAGCTACCTAAAGAGTGCAGTTGTTGTGCTGAGCATGTTTGCTGTACAGAAGGTAAATTCAAATTATTTATTTCTGTCCTCACAAGTGCTCTAAAATAATTCAAGCTTGAACATAATTCTCTTGCCAACTGTTCTGTACATGAATCCTTAAAGATTATTTAACTTTTGGTTTATTCAGATTACCAGGTACTAAGAACAAGCTTATTATTGTACAAAACAAATTATTTGTGCCTTCCTGAAGAGGCACACAGTGCTGCTTAGAAGTACTAACATATCAAACACATTGTCAAAAATACATATTGGTATTACATTTTAAAATTTGTTGCACAAAATCCATAATTGGCTTTGGAAACTGGAGACAACACAGACAGTATTTGCTTGACACTCATATGCACTGAAATAGCTAGAAAAAGCTAGACAAGATGATTTGAGAACATGAGCTCGAAGGACTAGAATGCTGAAGAGTGGTTTAATATAGTTTTCTGTTCAATAGCAACAATTTTGCTATTGAATATTCCTTCAGTAATTTTGCTATTGAATATTCCTTCAAGCCCACAACTTGTCTGAGCTGAAAAAAAAATTAGCCAGGAGCATACTCTCCTGCTACAACTCATTCGCTATTGTTTTAAGAATCGACTTTGATATCCTTAAGTTGCAAAATTCCAACATAATATGAAAAGTCAGTGTAGAAATTTTCCTGCAATGCCTTAAAGTATTGTAGATACAGTGATGTTTTGTGGTTACAAGTGTCAGATATTACCAGGTAGTACATCCTCAGATGAAGCTACTGGAGTATTTTATTTATTCTCACATCAGCTGTAGTAATTCTGTTTCTACCACTACTAAGATTGTGAGCAAAAGCAACTAGAGGAGCAACGAGATGAAAGAACTGCATTTCTTTAATGCATTACATTATATTTTAGTTGTTTTGCACTCCTTCAACCCCAAGGATCTCTGTAGCATATTCACATAATCACAACAGCAGTGGGGTTGGAAGGGACTTCAGGAGCTTATCCAGAGCAGCAGTCTGCTCAAGTGGGATCAGCTAGAGCAGGTTTCTCCTTTCTGTGCCTGTTTGGTCTAACAATTACAAGAATGGAGATTTTCAGCCTCTAGAGGCAATATTTTCCAGTGTTTAATCACTCTCATTACATAAGTTTCCTTGTGTTCAGATAGAATTACATGCATATCAGCTTGGGGCTAGGGACAGTTGGCTTGCTCTGATATACACAGATACCCAAACCTCAAAGGGCAGCTTGGTAGCACTGCCTCCTGAGGTGCCAGCCCACATGGAACAGCTCAGACACAGGCTCTGGGACACCACTGCTTAGTGTGTGCATTCTCTCAGGTGTTCAAGGCCACAACATACACATAGCCAGCCCTTCAACCAGACTGAGACCTGGGACTGGCCCTTCCAGGTAGGTACCCTTGCTCCTGTTCCTTCACTGGCCTGTGGAAACATGAAAGGACATCTCCCTGAACAAAGAAAGGAGAACTTGTCTTGAAGAAGTCAAGACACAACAATTAGAGTATTCTGTAAGACAAACCAGGGAACTAAAACTGAAGGCAAGGGGAGACTGAGTCAATTTCTTCAATTTGCTGATATTTTATCATGCTGCAATAGAGGAAGGAAAAGTTCTACTATTCAACTGAAATGAGTTAAATGACCAATACCAGTAAAACTCATGTTACAACTCAGAAGAGCAGGGAATCAAATATGGTCCTGCCCTCAGTGTTGTCCCTTGGGTAGCTCTTCCTCATTGAGGAAAACTACACAATTCTTTGGCTGATAAGTATCTATCCTAGCACATGCTGCAGAATTGACTTCAGTATGTGCTTAGAAAGAATTAAGTCTTACTGTCTGCTTGGCTTTCAAAGTCTGTCTTGTTTTGCTGACCCTCCTTATGCACCTCATTTGTGACACAAGCTAAGGAAAGGTTGCCCTTCCTCAGGCCTAGATAGAGCAAGGACACAGCAAATGCTTCTATCATTGGCTCTGTTGAGCAAAAAACTGACCTAGAAAGGCTGTTCTCCTTCCTTAGATGATCATATTGATCTGCATACAGAAGACAGAACTAGCCTTAATAAAATCCAGTTTATCCTAGAAATTGAGAATTGCTATGTCTATGACCAAGGGGTTTGGCAATTGATTCTTTGTAGCAGTGTAGAAAAGACAATCCTTCACTAGAGAAATCACAGCTTCAAGAAAAACCTGATTTACATGCTTCTTTAGGATGCAGTCTTACATATTCAGTACTCTTGAACAGGCACTGAACTAGCAAAGCTGCAATAAAATTTGAAAAATGGTTGTAATATTGGTGGGATTTCTGCAATTACAGTATTGATAAGAGAAAGAAAACTTTAGTGCATATAATTTACTCCATATTATTCCGTAATAGTATGAAGAACAAATAACAACCTCAAGATCAAGTTTGATTAAATAAAGTATGTCTAATTGAGTGATCAAATAGGCAAAATTGAGCTGACCTTGTCAATTACAAGCTGTTTAAAAACTTCTAAAGTCACGTATTTTAATACCACAGGATCACAATTCTAAACTGCTACATGCTAGAAGAAGCAGTATGAAGATGTCAAGGTATTTACAAAAGTCTCATGAAACAATTACAACTACATACATTTTAATTTTTTTATTTTAATATTTGAAATCTAAAGCACAATAAAAAATAATTTTCTCTTCTGATCTGCCCACGTGGAAGATAACTAAAGGATTGTTCTAACTTGATGTAAACTTTCTCAGTTATGTAGTACCTTATGTCCAGTAGGTGGTACGTGTAGAAAAGTATAGAAAAGCAGTCCAATACATGCATGTTTGTGCCTGGTTTTATCTAATAAAATTTATTAGATAATACTTGTATAAGCAACTATGAGTTTTTTCTTTTAGCTATCAATTGCAAACAAAAGTAAATGGAAGCCTAATTTTGCAAATTATAGCCACCTTCAAGTTTCATTATGTTTGACACTAAGGTTACATTCCTAATAACTGCAAAGGAAGGATTAAGACATCCCACAGTTTTGCTGACTGTTTCACTTAAAATTTTATGTCAGAAGAAAAGAAGCAGAGGTACTTGCTGCCAAA
The DNA here is from genome assembly GCF_027579445.1 of Ammospiza nelsoni. Lineage (NCBI taxonomy): Eukaryota > Metazoa > Chordata > Aves > Passeriformes > Passerellidae > Ammospiza > Ammospiza nelsoni. Next base: position 32,020,881 of record NC_080636.1, on the reverse strand, counting down.
ATATTTCAAAAGAGGAATTTAACCTTCAATTCATTGAAATTTGCATTATCTCATTATATATGTGATATAAAACAGGAATTGTTGCTATGACAAAAGCTTCTATGTATTTAAATAAATCATAATTTAGTCTTAAGTTTCCTCTTGCCAGCAGCATAAGCAACTGGTCTACAGCTACTAACAAAGACATTAAAACATGACTTAACACTTCTTTCATGATAGAAAATTTGATATATGCATTTTTGGTGAGGCCACTATGAGGGATTTTCATATTATTTTGGTATGATATAGGTTCAGAGCCTATATATATATACAAATTCCCTGAGCCTAGATACTGTATACAGGCTCTGGATAAGACAGACCTTTATCATATCCCAGTTTAGCAGTAGACTTAAAAACCATCTTGGAGGAAAATCTTTGTTTATAAAGTCTGTTAATTACCTCTTCACATTTGGTTGTTTAAGAAAATGTTGTCTTTGCAACACATAGAAGTAAACCCATCTGCTACTATCAGAACCTAAAAGGAGATGAAGCTTTTAAGCACAACATTTTCCAGGGAGTTCATGTTCGGGTCATTATTCGTCAATTATTCATCAAAAGCCCTGATCCACTTTCTAGTCAACCTGTCAAGTGAATATTTTTCTTTATGTTTTTTACAATTTTTCCTCTCCATCTGAGTTTGTGATTTGACTGCATTAAAACATGATTGAATTCGCTCTCATTTTATGAGAGAAGCACTCTCATCATGAGTAACAGCAGGATGAGATTCAAATTAATTGAATTCTGACATTTAATATACAGAAGGTTTTCTGTTACTCCCTGTATAAGTAAAAGCACAGTGCTGTGATACCAGTAAATATATGTAATCTGGATATATTTAATATTTGTGTTTCAGGCAAGTAATTGTTAATTTTACAAAAACCACAGCAAGCAGCACACAAATACCTTGTAACTTACGATGCAGCCAAACAAAACAATTTTATATAATTAGAGGCAATATGACCATCAAAAGTGTTAATAAAATTATGTATAGAATCATAGAATCATTTAGGTTGGAGTAGATCTCCAAGATCCCAAGATCTTTGAGTCCAACCTTGGAACAATCACCACCCTGTCTACTAGGCCACAGCACTATGTGCCACACAAAGTGTTTCTTGAGCAATTCCAGGGAAAGTGACTCCAGCACCTTCCTGGGTTGTCAATTCCAATGCTTTACAACCATTTATGTGAAGGAATTCTGGAATTCTTCCTGACGTCTAATCTGAACCTCCCAAGGTGCAGCTGGGGGCCGTGTCCTTTTGTCCCTTGCTGTCTGGGAGAAGAGGCTGACTCCCACTGGCTACAACCTCCTTTCAGGTATTTGTGGTGAGCAATAACATCTCATCCTTTTCTCCAGGCTAAAATCTCCCAGCTCCCTCAGCCCCTTCTCATATGACTCCCTCTCTACACTCTTCACCATCTTCACTCCCCTTGCATGGACTTGCTCCATCACCTCAGTGTCTTTCTTGTAGTGAGAGGCCCAGATCTGGACACAGTGAGGGCCCGGAGCCCTCGAGGTGTGGCCACATTGGTGCTGAGGACAGAGGGACAATCCCTGCCCTGGTCCTGCTGGCCACTCTATTTTGGATACAATCCAGGATGCCATTGGCCCTTTTGGCTACTTGGGCACAGCTGGGTGCTGTCAACCAGCACCTTCAGGTCCTGGCTCTCATGCACCTCTTTCCATCTACTCTGCCCTCAGCCTGTAGTGCTGCAGGGAGCTGTTGTGATCCAAGTGCAGGACCTGTCACTTGGCCTTACTCATCCTCATACCTTTGGCCTCAGCCCATTGATCCAGCCTGCCCAGATCCCTCTGCAGAGCCTTCACACCTTCCAGCAGATCAACATTCCCACACAAGTTAAATGTTGTCTGCACAATGACTGAGGGTGCACTCGATACCCTTGTCCAGATCATCCATGTACTTGCATTTTGGAGGCATTAGAGTTAAAATTCCAAGACATGGAACAATGTATTACACAGGACTGTAAAGAAGTGGGATATCCTGCCAAATATCTAAGAAAAATGACTGAAAAAAACCCACAAACAAGACAAAGAGCAGGCAAGATCCTCCTTTTTGATAGGGTTGCAAGAAGTATAAAACTAAGAATGAAGAAGAGAAAAAGAAATACACTCTATTTCTGAAATCTCTCAGAATTAAAGCCTGATTGGCTTGATCACCTTGATTAAGAGCATCAAGGACAACTTTCACCAGTTCTAAGTACACAGCTCAAATTCTCAGATATTGTATACTTGCAGCTAGCATAAGACATGCTTAAAGGCCAGTTTGGTGTATACAGTAATTGCATTATCATTACAGGCCAAAAATCACTCTTTTGTTAATGCTTGAATTTAATAGTGTTTTGTTCTAAAGTTTGAAGCTAGTCTGATTTAATAGTTTCTCAACTCTCCTACCACAAAATTCTCTAGTTCACACACTGCTTAAAAGTTTCTGTTCTAACACTAAAATTCATACTGCCCTAAATAAGAACAGGCTCTCTCCAGTGTCCAACTGAATCCATTAAAAGATTGTCTGAAAAGAGTGATATAAGTACTTCTTACTTTCCTGTCAGCATCATAAGTACAGGGATCTGAGTTGGTTAAATACTGCATGTATGCAGGTTGCTATCAAGGCCAGGGTCTTTGTCTTCCCATCACAAATCTGCAGTCCACATGAAAGTGGACTATTGAGAATCAGTCTACCCTATTGGCTTAACTGAATCTGTCAAAAAGGAGTTCAGTGCTATGTTAAGAAAACTCTGCCCTTCTTGATACTCATGGAGAAGCTAAAAAGCTGGTATTTTATAATTGTGAGCAGGATAAGGAGACCAGTGTTCTCCATATTTGTATCTTTGTGGGTTTAGATTATTTTGTTTTAAAGGTCTTTTTAATAAAAAGAACTGGATTAATAAATGTGAGCCTTATGCTGTGACTTTTGGTTATCTTTGTAGTATATTTGCTATACTTGGCAGAGTACATCCAAATCAATTTGTCAACAGTGCTCTGGTTCCCATTGCTCTCCAGGATTATTTTAAGAGCTGAGCCACTAACAAGAATCAGTCTTATCAGGAAAGAGTAATTCTCCATACAGAATGCAACCTCTGGTCTTGGGTACTGTCATCCCCACAACTGAGGCAGAAGAGTTTTGCTACTATCTTCTCTATCTTTCCTAGGATCTGTCCATTCTAGGATCTAGGATCTGTCCATTCTAGCTAAGAACTATCTGAAATAGTTTGTGACTGCCCTTGGAAAATCACCTCCAGTATGATTAGACAAGAATATCTCAGCCCATGTGTTCACACACTTAAAATAGCTGCAGATCAAAGTCCACCTTGTTAGACTGTATTTTGATGTTTTGAATTATTCCACTACTCTGCTATGTGAACTGTCATAGTTTTGTTCCACTGTAGGCATACATATGATTCAAGGCATAGGCATGTCATAGTTGGAGATTATTACACCTGTAAGTGTTACTGGCTTTTCTTGGAGAGTAACTCAGATTTTTCAGAAGCTATAGATAAAATTTTACGTGGAAGGAAATTTCAAAAGCCTCCACAACTATAGAAGTCATCAGCAACTGAAGCTTCCATGCTGACCACCTTTACTAGCTTTAAAAAATTGTTGACATGAACTGTAAAATCTATAAAACTGAAATCAGTGCAAAGAAAAATGACAGTGAGCAAATATTTTACTCAAATACCAGTAGTGCGGCTTTCATACTGCTTTCCCAGAGATTTTAGGACAAATAAGAAAAAAAGTGATAGCCAGAGAACTGGTAGATAAAAGTTTAGCCTTCTGAATTTAATTAAAAAAGCCAAAGGGAATATTATAGTAGTGTAGAAACTACAGATGAAAAGAAAGCTCTCCCATTTATTTCAACAAATGGGAGGAGAGAGCACATAGACCATTCAAGCTGGAATAAAAGAGCTACACAGTGCCAAAAGCAGAGATGTTTGACTTACGATAAAGAACAAAGTGTAACTTTGCAAAGTTTCATAAATACACAGAACTAATTCTTCAGAAAGAAAATTGGGACAAACTATGAAGTTAAAGCTTGTAATGCAACTAGCTAATTGAAATTCAGGGTAGTCAAGCATGTGGCATGATAAAAAGGACAAGAATTATGCTTAATATAACAATTTATGAGGAATTAATATAAGAATACTTTAATCTACATTTGACATTCCAGTACATTTTCCAGTTGTTGATGCATATAATCTCCTTCTCTCTTTGTTATATCAACCAATTATACTTCATCATACATATTAACCCAAACAGTACTGTCCCATCCCTCAAGGCTTTGTTCACAAAGCTCAGTGAAACAGGAAATATTTTTGATCAAGACAGCAACAACATCCAAAATTTATCTCCACAAAATTTCCTTTTAAAAGATTTTCCCCCAGTTGAGAATGAGCTCAGTGTTTATTACTCAGCCAGAGATTCTCATTTTGAAGAATGCAGTAAAATATAATAGTATAATTTCACTTTTTAATCTTCCAGCCACTTAATCAATCCAATTGACTTTTAGGTAAACCCTCAGCTAGTAAACCCTCGTGCCCTACCCTTCCAGGGCAGGATCTACAGCTTCACATTTCCTACATTTATATTTTTCTTCAGCCAAAGAAGGTTATCTAAATCTCCAGTACTAATTCCTTGCTGGGCAAAGAGAGCACATTAGTCTGACCTGAATAGTTATGATATTACAGCACAGAGTTAACTGAAAGGTTCAAAGTCCAGAGTAGCTGAAATATTTTCCTGCAGAAGGTAATATTGCATAAAACCAGCAGATTTTTAGCTGTGGAATAGCAATTTCAGATGATGCTATGAAGTAATTCTAGTTGAAAGAAAGATCAATTTCTTTATAATGCTGCTTATAGTGAACTTAAATCCCTTACTGCACATTCAGAGTGCTGAACTGTAGAATTTTATACTGCAGTTCAAGTGACCATAGCATTGTGGTGCTAAAGAAAACACATTTATACTGTTAAGCACCAATTATCAGGATTTGCTAATATTACTAGCTCTTTAATATACCCTCGACACAAAGTCTGTTTAGAAACATGAGTGTGCTTTGCATAAAGCAAAAAAGTGAATTTTTTGCTTTAGGTCACTCATCTTTTTATTAATAAGCCTTGAGAATGCATTTCAGGGAAACTCAAGTGCTACAAGTTTTTTAGGGGTACTTTTAATTTCCTTCTCATGAACTTTAAAATTCAAGTTCTGTTTTTACAGAATGGCTTTTGGGATACACCCCAAGCACACATCATTTATTATGACACTGTTCTTAGAAAGACTACACATGTGTATTCCCATATCAGGATGGTAGAATGGACTAACTTACACCTATAGTTAAACTACCTACAACACTGAGCTACACGCACAGTGGTGGCAAATTTTTGGTGAAATCATCTTGTTCCCTGAATGTTTTGATGAGGCAAGAGCTCTCCCTTTGCATCTTGTGCATCCATATTTCTCAGAAGTACTTGGGCTCAATAAAACTGTCTTTTCCAATTAAAAACACCACAATAACCTTAAACAAAACTAGGAAAACTAGAACCATGCAGCAGGAATACAATGCAGTAGTAATGGTGTTCAGGCCATATCTATATAGTGACAGATTTGATGCAATATTTGCTTGTAGAATTTTTGAATACTTGCTTGAATAAAATCACTGTGAGAGCCTTATTTTGCAAAAAGAAGAATATGTATTTCCTCAATTATTTAATTTGCATTAATAGCCACTTCCCTTTAACAATTTCTTGTATCTAAAGTAGAATGTTGAGTGCTCTGCTCTATTTTCTTGCTGAAAAATCCACTGATAGACAAACAGGAACATGAACAGTTGTGCCTAGATTATACATAAATATATTTTTTCCTTATATGTAGAAGTTGAGAAGTTCATTTTTATTTTTTTTGCATTGAAAAAGTCAATGTGCAATAGGAAAAATGGAAAGGACTAAAATTAAAAATTTAAATGAAATTACTGCTGGGAATTTTCTTAGATTTTGAACTTGATTAAACATAAGTAGATTTCCCATTCTGTAAAGGGTTTATATTCAGTACAAGTTCCATATGCTTTCCAGCTGTCAACATATATGCAAATAAACAAAACTCAATACAGAGAGTGAGAAAAACCCCTTAAGTCTTTACAAAAGGGTGATATTTCATGAGCCTGAAATCATGCACTGTCTTCCACCTCACATATAAAACACTCAGGACAAACAACTAACTGAAGTACAGTAAAAGTCTTCAGTATCAAAAAAATAAGACTGAAATATTCTGTATTTTTGTCTGCAGGAGCAGTGTTCAAGCTCATCATCAAAGTTCTGCTTGAAGGACAACAACTTTTAATCCAAGTGCTCTAGAATAATCTAATACAGAACCCCACTGAACTATGTCATAAGATACAGTCCTGAATATTTTGCTCAAAGGACATCAGTCCTTATCTGCCTGTCCAATCCAAAATTTACTGCATCATCTATTTTAACCCATCCAGAAATGGGAAAGGTAAAGGCAAAGGAAGCATGGCAGCATTCATGGTGCTGCCGGGTAGTGACAATATACATTTTGTAGTTCTGTTTTGCTGTAAATATCTCTGTGATCCATTGTTTTGCTTAAAGATGCATAAAACACAAAGCAAGGAAATATTGATAAATCAAGATTGAAATTTCAAAAGATTGAAATTACTTTCAATCTTACAACCAAGTAACTATGATTAAGATTGCTCTCAGGACACACTTTCTTGGATTTTTAAGTCAGATACAACTTTCAGACTTCACTGCATGAGAATAAAAACTAAGACAAGAAAACACTGCAAAGTTGCTTAGAGGTCCTACAGAAAGGATTCCTCACTATCGAATTAGAATATGAAGTAACCCTACTATCATGTCACAGAGCTGTTTCATGGATCTGTCCTCACTTGGTGTAGTGCTCAAACACAGGAAAGGCAAATGTATCAAACCTCCAGTCTGGTCAATAGTCAGTGTTCTACATGAAACTTCTTGCCTACCTGGCACTTTTCTTACTAGCCTTAGTGATCCTTTCTTGCTCCCAGACTCCCAAAAGCTCTTTGTACCAAATCCACAGTGAGACACTTGGTGAACAGGCCTAGACTGGTATAACTGGTTCCTTTTCTTTTTTTTTATTTAGAAGTTACTTTCATTAACCAAATCACTACTCCAAAGTGAGCAAAGCTTTTTGTTCACTAATTAAGCAAAAAAATTCCTCAAGTACACTGAAAATTAAACCATTTACCATATGCTTCACAAACATCTAATTGCTCAGAAGAAAAATTCAGGCAATTGGCAGTGGTAGTAAATAGAGGACATCTCTGCCCCTCAGCAGCAGTTTCCCTATTTTAAGGGCTGCTCCTTCTATCCATACTGAGAATTCTGATCTACATTGTAAAGACTTGTGCATTTGCAATTTAGTTATCTTGCTTGAAATGAACTGTTTCCATAAGATATTTGATAGGATTATTTTCTTCCTTCCATTTTCCACACAAGCTGTAACAGTGTACAGCTGGGTCAACAAAGCCAAGAACATACTTTGACCCACTGATTATAAGAACAGCTGCCAAGTTTAGTGCATAGGAAGGAAACAAACAATTTAACTGAAGCTGGAAAATTGTCCTTTCAGCTTCATACTTTAGGTTAAAGTAATTGTGCCTTAAATCCACAGCTATTGAAAACTTCTACTATTTCTACTCTGGATTACAATTCTAGAGATCTAGAAATCTGTGCCAAAGCTTTTCTAATTGTGAATATTTAATTTTCAATAATGAAAAAATAAAACAAATACATGGTTTCATAAAAGCATTTTCAAAGATTCTACAAAAAGTGCTGAACTTTTCCATCAGTGCAAGAGTTATAGTTAAGTGTCTCAGAAGCTTACCTACACCAATAAATATAATGGTCACTTTGTGGTGGTGGTGGAGACTAAAAAACAACAACAAAAAAACCAAAAATCAAGTGGACTAGCTGCTTTAACAATTGGTTTGGTTTAGACCCTTTTGACTGTCAAATCTGCCTTTTACATGCTATGAACTCTGAACTGTCACGTAGCTTTCATAATCTAGAATGTAACCATATATTATATTTCTATTCAAGGATAATAAATGAAGACATGGAATAATGCAAGCAGAAATACCTTCTTATAGTGAGACTTTATTTCACCTATAAAGCCATCAAGACCTTACAATTAACAGACCTCAGTTCCTAGAGCAACACAAGTGAAATATTAATTTTTTTTTTCAACATAGAACTGAGTCCTAATTTCAGATGCATCCAGCTGTGCTAAAATAAAACTCATTTGAATAAGTAGTCAAAATTACAGCAGAAAGTCATAAGTTGATTTTTTGCAAAGAAGCAAATGGAGTTACATTAAAAATTCAACATGATTATCCACACAAGATTAAGTTCTGGACAAATTACAAAAAGCTAATAGTCCTTGCAGGAGATGTACTATAAAGAAATAATGAGAAAACTACTTAACTCCACTGTTCTACATAGGTGAACTAATTTACAAAGATGAGTAACTAGCCGTTGTCCAACAGTTATCCAACTCAGGGCTATGCTTTCCAGAGTAAGTACTACATAAAGCAACATGTAAACTCCCAGAAATACAAATGTAAGTACATAAATGCAAAACACTGGCACCCAAGGATCCCTTCAAATAACTGTTTATAAACACGTTTTATGAAAGTAGAGTGGCTCAAAGTTTTCCAACATAGTTCCTTACTCAAAAATAATAGATGCCTCAATATCTGGCAGTAATATTTTGATGTTGATGAACTTTCTCAGATCAAAGAAATCTGCCTATGTCCTTACCAGCAGCTGTGGAATGCACTTTTCCATTCACTCCAGCCAGCATGAGAGATTGCATTCTGCTCATCTGGAAGAAGAGCCTCCTGATGAACCTTTAATTTCCTAATCACACATAGCTGAGAACCTGGTAACTTGGGAGCTTAGTTTTTAGGGCTTATTTTCATTCTGTTTTGGGAGTCCCAATATAGTTCAATGCTCTTCTGGGAAAGAAGAGCTTTGTTTTCTCTCATAAAGTATTAAAAAAATAAAATGAAATATTTTCCTTTTTGAGGACAATGTGAATTTAGCCCTTTGTTTTGAACTGGGAATACTTAAAATACTTTATTCAAGTGGAAACAGGTCTCAATCAAGCTTGGGACAATTAGATAACAAGCAAAGAAGCTTCATTTCAGGGGAGGTAAGTCACACTAGAGGCAGGACAGATTTTTGTCCTAAAGGCACATTGATGCAGCCACAAAAAGCTGCAGATGATTAGCAATAGCAGAACCAACTGAAGCTGCTTTATTAGAATTGTGCAAAAATATTGCAGAAAAATCTTTCAGGCATTACTAAGATGAGGTCAAAGAAAACTGACAGACATAAAGGACATGCTCCCTGTCAAGCAAAATGGGGTCATAAACATTCAGATCATCCATGGATAAATAAGGTCACAGAAGACAGATAGCAAAGATGGAATGCAGTAATGAAAATAATAAAAACCAACAGAAAACATGAGATTGAGGTTGGTGATAAATTTGAAAATTCAAGAGGACACATGCTTAGTTATAATTATCAGTTAGTTTATACCTGAAATAATGTACCATTGATGAGATATTTTATTTTTCAAATATTTATAGATCTCAGTTTGCTTACTGACATGTAAAGTACAAAAGAAATCATAAATTTTCTGAAAGTGTGCAAGTTATACAAGAAAATACAGCCCCTTCCCTCTTTTTCTCAACAGTTCCATGTTCTCAACTTCCCCAGACTTTGTGCTCTGGGATTTGTTAACACTAGAAAAATGGGGAACATTTCAACTATTTCAGAAGCATTTGAACTGGGGAACAGACATTCAACCTTTTGCCTGACAACTTGAATACTTTTCACTAGGAATTTACCTTATATTGAAATCACTGCATGAAAATTTGCTGAGAGGGGAAAGGCCATGCAGGTGGCTGCCACTGTCTCTATCTGTTTTCACAGATTCTGCTGTATTTTCATTACCACCAATGTCAGCAGCTGACAGAATCCTGATCCTGAAATAAGCTACTAATAACATTAAATGACACTCTAACTTTAATAGTTACATTTTTCAAGAAGGGCACTTCAAAGATCATCGTCACAATCAAGCAACCATTTGGGAGAGTGCGCCCAGGAGGAATAAATCTCATGATGCCATTGATCCCAGCTTTCTTTAAAGACTATTCTCCCTAATTAGTGCTGAAGAATTCTGAATTAGCTTCTACTAGATTCATCTTTTGCATGTAATTATGAAGGTACACGTGTCCTTGAAATAGAAAAGTAGAAAAACTGGCAAAAAAGAGATATTTTTTTTGTCTAGACTAACTTATAAATCACAGCTTTCTTGGTGACACACCTGATGTTGAAATTCTGTAGTGATTTACAGTATTGCAACTTATATCAACATATGTTCTATTTCTTTGTGCTCTGGAGATAAACAACTGTAGAGATGCCACTTCTGTTTTAAATGTTAAAGCTTATGTAAGACTTAATTACAGAATAAATTAGGGTGTGCTGTATTTTGGTACTGGGGTGTGATACAGCATTTGAATCAGTACAGTGATATTATTCAAAAACCTGGAAACAAGTGAATGCTGAAATGTGCAGCTAATTAGTATTGTTGTAATTATGCTAAGAAAAAGTTACTGAACAGTTTTGTCATGTGTATTACATATCAATTACAAAACAGTCAACATTCCTAGCACATGACTTGCACCAATAAATCTCATGGTAAATGCAGCCTTCCTTCAGTGATATCTTAATTCTAATAAAAAGCTCCTGACACAAGCACCTTTACAGCTAGAATAAAATTTTTAAAAAGTGATATTGATAGAGTGAGAGCAAAATGCAATACCTCAACTTCTCTATCCAAAGACAATTCAGAAGATTTCTCCCTTGCAGAGAAATCTGACTCATCCAAACAAATCCATCACATGTAAACAAAGGGCTCCTTGAGACAGCAGACCGAGCATTATACTCTTTGGTTTTTTACACATAGGTAATTTTACCTGTTGGTTTAAATAATTTTAATGAATTCATACAAGTAGGCTTTGGAAAATTATTTATAAAGCTTTCTTTTAAAAAAATTGCTCACTTCCTAAAGTATTTGAAAGTTCGTCATGCTCCAAATTTAAAGACTATTAGTTAGCTACAATGATTACTTCTAGTAGTTGTCAGCAAGTAAAACCTCAAATTACTTCCCACTCTAAATAGGGGGAAAATAGTTGAGTTTGATCTGATTAGTATTGGATCTTAAAGCAAAGAATAACTCAAAATTAGTATCTCCAAAGTTATTCACCTGACTTCTACGAGATACTCCTCTTTGAGAAAGGGATACTTGATATCTTTAACCCTCCAATACACATCCTAAGCAGCATATTAAGCTAAAACTGTCTTGAAGCCTGCCATGCTTCTGGAACAGATGGGCATAAAAAGCATCTTCTGCAATTTCCCTATGTTCTATTGAAGACATAAATGTCAGACTGAAGCAGACTGATTCATTTTGAAGAATAACAAGTTTTTTCAAATAACAGCAAAGACAAGTACCACAGTTGGGCAGGCTACCTACAGGTCTCTGCAAGTTCTCTCCTTTTAAGAAGCACATCAGGCAGGCAGGATTTTCTCAGGCATGTACACATTTAAGTTCCAAGTTCTGCAGACTTGGATAGTGGCTAGAGCAGCTGGTGCAGAGAGTCCTTCATAGGCTCAGTGTCACACATGAAGAACCTTCTCTTGCAGTCCAATCCACACTACTCTTGTATAACATTGGCATCACCAGTTTATGTCAGTCCATATATTAGAGAGCAAATTTAGCTGCTCAGATGGCACATACAGTGCTCTGCAAAAACTGCATTTCAAAGTACTGTTCAGTCTCAAATGAATCTTCAAACCCTTCCTGCTCTTCAGGCAGATCTCTGTCTAAAGCAACTCCACATCCACATTCATGACACTATTTCAGAATTTATAGGCTGACAAAAAAATATGCCCACACATCTTTTTTTACAGCTCAGTGAATATGACACTCAAACTGAAGTGATATTGATATGACTCTTTCTGCAGTGCTTCTGACTTTAATCATGGCGTGACATACAGAACTCCTGGCTCACCTGACTGGATGCCTGTACTAGAAGTTATTGCATATAAAAAACTTTCTATGTACAACTTCGGCAGCCCAGGATTAGATACTAGGTATTTAAAGATCTTTACAAACTGCAGAGCTATTACATATCATCTAATATTATAACCTGAATCCTGAAAAGTAGTTATTTCCATGAGAAGTATCTTGCTCATCCAGCTCCATGAATGGCCTACCAGTCAGGCCAAGCTATGCAGTGCTTGAATTAGTTTCTATGACTTTGATATATGATTGATATGGTGCTTCTGTCAAGCCCCCTGCACAGAGACCATGCTTAAAGAGATATTACTGCACTGCAACTCTTCACCTATGGGACACTATTCTGAAAATTCTGCAGGATCCAATAACAATTGTATTTCTACATGTAGTTATACATTAAAAAACTCAGTACAATTAGAATACAGTATCATTAAAGACCCCTATTTTAATTCTGCTGGCCACACTATTGCTGATACAGGCCAGAATGTCATTGCCCTTACTGTAAGTGAATTATTCTCTGGATTGAAATAATTTCATGTCTTGTCTTAAAAATACTGCATTAAAAAAAGGGCCATGCAGAAAAATACCATTAGAAATACCCAAAGCATAATAAACTGGTTCTCAGAAGTCAGATGTTCAGGGACTAGACACAGGGGAACAATGTCCATAAGACTCATTTGGCTAGCATAAATGCAGCATAAACTCTGTTTAAGTGGTTCTAGTTCTGTGTTAGCTTGTGTGAAGCTAAGTCAGCTCTCTGACTGCATCTGAATGCTAACATAAGGCTGGAAGAAGCTTCTGACCATCAGTCTCAAAAGTACATGTATTTTCATTCAATCATCTCAATTCAAAAAATCTTTATTCATGTTTTCATACCTTTTGAGTAAGCCATTACACTGCATATAAAAGAGTTTCTCCCAATCCACCCCTTTTCACAAAATATGAATAGACCAAACAGAATCCTGAATGCAAGCCAGTTCCCACAATTTCTGATGTAAGCTCAGGTCTGTTCAGGGGAATAGTTTAATAGAAGCTCAAGAATATCAGTTTACTTCAGCACACAGTATCTTCTATTCTGGGATCTGTGTATTCATTAGATTTCCACCTTTGCAACATATTACATAGCTACTTAAAGTAATCTGAATCCACCAATTCAGAATGAAGTGAAAGCAGCAAATTCTTTTCAGCCTCAGCTTTCCAATACAATCTTTCTCATTTTACAGGAAACTGCAAAATATTATTTCTGTTGAGTCTTGAGGTAAAATATAGAAAAGTAAAGTAGTTACAACTACTCTAATTTAAAAAGGCAAGTGTAAAGTTTTCGGGTGTTCAAAAAATTTCAGAGGAACAGCTAATTGCAAACCTAATCAGTTTTACAGGACATTTAAGGTGTGTTTACATCAACTCATTTACAGGATGCAAAAGTTGTTTATTATAGGTAAAACTATTTCTATTAGGCCTTCAGAAGAGATTCCTCCATGTTTTCTCACAATTGCAAACAAGATTTTTGGGGCATACCTTAGTTCATGGGTCAAGATATCCTCCTATCATCCTAGGAAACACTTAACTAATAGTTCCAGGTACCAGCTCAAGGTGTTTTCTATTTTAGTTCTAAGGGCCCAAATTCTCCTTTACACTATGTGAGTTAAGACAAAGCATAACGGACTAAATTTAATAGTATTAGAGCAAAGACTAGGGTGCCCAGTTCTGAGTAACAAAGGCCATTGTAAAATTTTAATCCTAAATGGTTTTAGGTCCAAAATTCTGTGGTGGAGGTAGAACTGAGCTCTCTGTTCTTTACAGCATTATTCTAATCAAATCTGTCATCTAATGAGATCTCACAGTATCCTCGAGCAGGTAGTTTAGGGTAACTGGCTGACATCCATTTCTTCTTCCAACAGAAAAACTGAGCATTACATCCATATTGCTTTTAACTATATTTTCTAAGCAAAACTAGCAAATTCTAATTAAATCATTGTACGTCTACAAAGTATATTCTACTTTCTTTATTCTCTGATCTAGTATCTCAGCCAAATTCTTCACTGAATACATGCAATCCTTATCCTGAATGCATCAAACAAGATCTACCAGTGCAAAAACACTCTATACCAAAAGCCATGCTGACATTATGAAAGGACAAGAACTTAAAATTCTAGTCCACAGCCTGCATGCAGTTATGGCACTCTGCATAAAATGTATATGTATGATCTCCACATTTATGACTTCCACACTGCATCACTCCGATGTTATATGTAACAATGTGGCTGAGAAGACAGAACATTGCTACTTTATTTTGTCAGCCTGTACTTCACAGCAAAAAGGTAGGGAGTAGCCCTCAGACACAGATGATTTTTTATATTTTTGAACATACCATAAAGAAAAATTTTTTTCTGGAGAAATGAATAATAAACAACATCTTCTGGGGAAACACAAAATAAATGATAAAAAGTCTGGTTATTAGAATACTTCAAAAAAGCACTTTCCATTAATTTGACAAGATGTAATTATATTCATTGTATGGAAAATGTGATGCCTTAGGTTTTTTGTCTTTATATTTTTCAGATTCTGTACTGCTTTAGTGTGTAGTTCTGAGCTACTTTTTAAGGGATGGTATTAAGCTCTCTTCACAGAGTAGGCAGACAAAACAATTCCTTTCCTAGTTGGGGACCAAGGACAACCAATCCAAATTTCAGGCCCAAGAGCATAAAAACGTGGACTGAAGAGAGAAAAACAAGAAGGATGGGACCTCATAATCTAAAGCTACAATTGGACAATTAACTCCAATATGCAAACGCACCAGAACTTGTAAAAGTGAGAGACCTTATGACCGGTCTCCCATTTTGGGCCCATCTTGGGTGTAGCCCTGGCTGGGCTCCTGTACTGCCCAAGGTGTGTCCATTGAGGCCTTTTAATAACTAACTACTTTATTCTTTGACTCCATCTACCTTCTGTTCTAGGTCAGCCTTGACAAGGCATCAAATGAACTATAAAAAGTATTATAATTATATGGTACAGGTTCAGTCTGTTTTACCTTTTCTCAGCAATACTGCAAGGATTGTGGCTACTTCAGTGAAACATATTTCAGCTGTATCCAGAGTGTGAGCTAATAAAGCAAGCTGAATCAAATGACATTTTCTCATTTTAGTGGAGATTGGCAGAATTCTCTAGTTGCAGAGCAGTGAGGTGTATATAGAGGGACTACACACCTTCTCTGTCACCCCTTCCCCCTCAGTTGTTGAAATCCACTATAAGCAGCAGTTTTCTTTTTCACCAGGTTATGGCATTTCACACTTGAGTCATTCCCCACATTGCTTATAGCTCAGAATAAACTCATCAATTTTCACATGGGAAAATTGAAAGCACAGCTACACCATTCATCAGGAACACCATTCATTTACTGGTTCTCCCAAATACACTTTTACCTAACTACTCTAACTGAGCAAAGTGATCCAACAATTGAGAAAAAAATTTAAAATCCCTAGACATAGCTAATTTTCTGACCCATACTGGCAAGATTCCTCATAGTTTTACCTCAAGTAGAACACAGCAATTACATGGATTACTAAAGCAGTTTTGATTTTCTAGATTTCAGATTATTGTCATGATGCATCAAAGTTTTCATCTGTACAGTGCATAGTGATATTAACATTTCTACATTATTCCTAATAGTTATTCTAGAAACTAATATTGAAGACTAATTCTTTGATATTTAAATGCTCTTTTGATACCTACTGCACTAGAGAGTTACTACTGTCAAATGCAAACACAATTTTATGAAAGGACTCCCTGAAGCACTAGAATTCTAAGTCTATATAAATATTATTCAAATAGTTTTATGAAGTATTTGGTGTGTTTCACAGACTTTCTGGCAAGGGCTTCAAGCCTCTGCTTCTCCATGTCTGTTGCTGAGAAACACAGAGCCCAGTTTTCAAGCTTTTATAGCACAGTTGCAAGCACTACCTTTATATAAAACCAGCTTGGCATATCTTGTATGCCATACCCATCAGGCTTGCAAGAAAGCACATTTCTACAGAAAGAGAACATGTGTTCAATATCCAAATTAGTATACACAAAATGCATATATGTCTGTAAAAAACACTGCCTGTTTTTAAGTCTAGCAAGCAAAAGAAATTAAAATGTAAATTTTATAAAAGTCTGGCTTTATCTGAGGAAACACATTTCTGGGATAGCCCTGAGGCATTGATGATTATGTCATTTTATCCTTCAATTCTCTATATAAAGATTGACCTTTTCCCCCCAAACCAGTAATAGTTAAATTACTTAAAGACCATATATTTTCAAGGAAAGCATTTAATAGAAATAGCCTGTCCAATAGCAGCCTACTCAAACAGCTGAAATCCAGCAAATATTAGGAGAACAAAATAACTATCTGGTAGTTCTTAATTAGCCATTTTTAATTTGATTACACAGAGACTTTCTACTATTTCTTTTAGGTGCTGTTCTAGCTTGTTAAATATAAGTAATTGATATTATAAACTGAATTTACTCTCTGATACATCAGTTTAGATGTGTATATATCAAGATATGAGTAATAATAAATTTGAAAGCCTACGCAAGTGAGAAAACATACAGAAATCTAAAAAGTCTAACTTTTTAATTTAAACAGAACATAGTGTGCGATGTGCTCTGAAGTCTGAATTTTATCTTTTATTAGCTATATTGACAAATATCCATCAAGAACAAAAATTATGTGGATTTTTAGTGGCAGATATACCATCTTGGTTCACTCAGTCTGGGCTAGCTCTAGCAGGACCCTGTGAAGCATTTCCACCCTAAGTGCAGTGTGGATAACAGATCCATAGCATCACATATTTTACAGATCCATCTTGTCTAACTACATTATTTGTAAATGGAAACACCTGAAGGGTCTCCATATATGATTTTTATGTGCTATTAATAGAGGGACCTTAAATTTGCATTGATATTAACTAGAACTATAAAGAAACATTGTTGGTCCTCCTATTTACACATGAAATAGGAACAGCTGCTTTGATTTTTCTAAAGCATCTTAATAAGTACTTAATAAAGATATTCCCATGCTTCCTGCCTCTCAGTCTGTGTCTGCAGTATTATAGCTCTCTATCGTCTGGGAGATCTATAGGAAAAGGAGTCCCTTTTGGTGCCCAGTTATCACACCGAAACAGCCTATGAGCCAAAGCAGTAACTAGAAAGACACACTCATAAGAAGGGTGTAAAATAATCACTTACTATGGAGTCTCCTCCATAAAACTAGTAAAAATTAGTGCTTAGGGTCACCTCTAGTCCGTTAGTCTTTGCAACTTTTCTGGAACTAACTTCTCACGAACCTTGTCCCCTTGCAAAGAAAAAACATTTGAAGATAAATGCAATTACAGAAATAAAGTGCATTAACTTTTGTAAGTGGTACTGATACTTTTGTTTATTTTCTCCCATTTGTTCTTTTGAGGAATTCATCTTCACCCTTACCCATTCACCCCAGGAAATCAGTCTTCAGGGTCATGCACACCTTTTCTTAATGTTTATTTAAGATCAGGTTTTCCCTTTTGCACTGCCAAAGGCACGTGATCCTCAGAAAAAGTTGAACACTAAAAAAAATTTTTAAATTTATTTAAAGCAAGTGCTTTTCTTCCACGTAAATATACAGTTCAAAGTCGGTTAACCTCAAGAAATTTTCCTCCAAGCACTGCTTTTATGAAGTCATTGATGACTTTTTAAAATTTCCCACATAAAAAAAGCACTGAGTACTTGCCCAATTCTTCTGTTATCTGAATATTTATACACTCATATATATAGTTATATTCATATACATGAAACAGAAATACACCAAATTGCCCCAGAACAGCTGGAAAAACACTGACTTTTTTTCCACATTTACACTTAAAGATATCTGAAGGAAAGCAATTGAACATCCATGTTTCACTATCTATATAATCTAATTCTTAAATATAATCTATTTGAGGCCCTGTCTATATCCAACTCCTCATACCTTTTAATTACTATAATGACAAGTTGCTGTTTTTCATTTTTTTTTTTTCTGTAGAGAATCCACAAATCAAAATATGTGCAAAACGCAAAGTATTTAATAATGAGGCGAAACGGATAGGCAGCTAAAGTAAAGCAGAGTAACAAAAATGTGTGATGAGAGTACTGTCAGGGAAATAAATAAAATTGCTTGGGTTTAGCAGTTCATCTGAGAACACATTTTCTGTAGACTGTACAGCTGTATTGGAGAGTATACTTTTGTTAATTTGGAAGCCTTTGAACGAAAGCATGGCATCTGGAACTCAAAATCAATCATCAGGTTGGTGAGCTTTTCACCTATAAGGTGTTTGACCAATAACACAAGATATAACCTGCATCCACTGAACTTCAGATAAGCCAGTGCTTTGGTGAAAACATGGACTAGTTCAAGTTGAGAAAATTACAGACACATGCAGTTAACCAATTTGTTCCTGCACATCATATCAGGATATAAACTTAAATGACCTTTGAAGATGCAATCCTAGCAAGTCAACAAAGATCAGAACTCTGATATGTCCCTATAGTTTCAGAAAATTCCATCAGTTTTGTTATTACACTTACACACGCTACCCCCATGTGGCATACATGGACTGACCTGATGTAATTACCATGTGTCACATTTTATTTGTAAACCCTTACTTAAATACAATTATTGCTATTTTCCAGTATTGCAACAACAGAGCTAGCAGCCTCAGTTTAGAAGTACAGTATTTATTGAAATACACTACACCTATCTGTGCTGATAGATGGATGCTATAGACAGAAGACAAAAGATGACATTCACTGAGAGAAAAAAAAACCACCCTGCAGAGTTTCTGGTCAATTAAATTTCTCTAGATCTTTAGCTTCAGCTTATTGACCAACAAAAATATTCAACATACCAATACCTGCTTTTTATTATAACTCTTAACATCATTAATATGATAGCCCTCATGTCACTAATCAGTGTTATCATTGAGCATATTTCAAGCACTCCAATTCCACCAAACTTCCATCTCCACTACTGTAATCCACTGAACAGCCATGGTCTGACTCAGTTATTAGTCTGCAGGTTACACTCTCCTTCCACCATTCCTTAACTATGTTCATGTAGATCATCAATAAGATATACCTTGTCACTCCAGCAGCATCTTCTTTCCAATTCTGACTAAATATTTAAGTGCCACTTGTTTCACAGCAATACAAAAACCAAGTTATAGAAGCAGAAAAAGGCTTCTGTAATTAGCCATCTTTCCCAGCTTATTTTAAATTTCAATATATAAACTATTCCATGGATATCAGTTACCAAGACACGCAATTTAATCACTTTAAAAAATGACAGCCTACATTTAAAAAGCGCTTTCTTGAAATACATCCTTTAACCTAATGCATCAATAGCCTAGCCATCCCAATAAATCTTCTATTTTGAAGGAAATATTCAATTACAATGAAAATATGAATACCTTAAAATGAGGACACACCAAATAGGGTTGCAGCCAGCTTGCCAGAGAGTGTGCAGGGTTATAATACAGCATTTGCCTGTACCCTTGCAGTGTTGCCCTGTCTCTGTCCTGCATGGCAGCCCTTCCTACCCCACGAGCCATTTACCACATACATGTTGCATTCACACACAGGCAAAAAGAGCAATCAAACCTGTTACTTGTTAGGAAGCATCCAACCTTTACCTCCTTGCCCATCTGACAGGATGGCTGCTGAGATCACTACTCACACCTTAACCTTCAGCTGGGCTCATTTATTTCCCAGGAGACACATTCAGAAAACTGAGAGTTACAGGAACAGTAGCAGGTTAGCAGAGCTTGCCTGGGGGAGGGGAAATTCCAAACCAAGAAAAGCTTCTCAAAAAAGGTTTATAGCTTTCCAAGCTTACATGTAGACTAAACAAGGACAAGCCTAATAAAATTAATTGCTTCACAATAGCAAGCTTTGTGTTTACATTCTGAAAATACTGTAAGCTGTATCTGCTTAAAACAATATTCAGTGGTCAGGTGGTTTGCAGTTTTAAAGCATGTTAGCATAATCAGCCTTAAATTAAAACAGATGGGAATGACAGATATGTTAAGATTATTAAGAACCTCTAAAGGATAGAGTTAAATAAGGTTACCTAATCCATCTTAGAAGGGTATTATGAATTGCATCACTTAAGCAAGAATAGCATTCTTGTATCTATTTTTGATTTTACAAGACTAAATGAAATTGTCAACACAATTTAGCCAATGGCATGCACATAATATATGTCTACTTGTCTCAGTTTTTGAGTGAAAAAAGATATTTCCTGATATTGAAAGGCTTTCATACAGATCTTTTAACAATGAAGATGATAATTCTCCTGATGTTGCAGTTCATAGAGAATGTTCAACAATGAGAACAATATATCAGCATATCAAAAATCAGCATATAGTATCTATCTAGGGAGAATGAGAATTCTATCACTAAAACCCTCAAATATTATGGTACAGAATTCTGAGATGTTCTTTTAAATAAAACCCAAAAATCCCCAAGCCCTTCAAAGCTTAGAACACATTGTTATTTTCACCTGTGCAAAGTGTGTAATACAAATTTAAGTCAACAAGCTTGTCTTCATACAGGCAACAGCTCTTAACTTGCCTTTTAAGGGCTTGTTCTTGCTACCATAGCAATGATAAAAATGTCTGTGATACCTCATTGTCTGGTGTACACAAGTGGATTGGGAACCTCTCCTCAAGCTTCCACTTCTGTACCAATACCATGTTTTCTTCCTGTAAAACTTGTTTCAGCTCAGTAAAGAGTTTTCAATAAGCAGCCAAACTAGCTTAAAGCTTTCTAGTCATAAACAAATGAGGTGGAAAAGATGGTTAAGAGCCTGCTCACATCAGAGAGAGAAAAACCTCAACGCACACAAGGTAAATTCCTCGCAGCAGGCCATCGTGTAAAGGCACCTTCCCTGTGGAAGACAACAGGCTGCTCATAAACCCAGCCAGGAAGCAGTGTTAACCATGAGGAGAGGTGCCAGAACCAGCTTCCAGGCAGAGAAAGGGTTTATGCATCCTGTTTGGGTTTTGGTATTAATATGCTGTGACTTGGTGTTAATATGCTGAGAATAGTCAAAGCTACAATCCTATCTCAGTATACAAAAAAGCCATATAATATCCTTTTTTAACCTTCCCTGTCCCCATCTTTACAATCCCCAGACTAACAAATCCCAGTTCCCAAGGTTAACTGGAGACTGGGTAACAGCACTGGCTCCCAGAATCACTTTTCTGAATTGAAGAAAATCCCATTTTGCAAACAGCTTAGAAATTATTTTCAAGGATTTCCAACATAAGGGTCAAAGGTATATGGACAGTTTAATCAAGCTGGAGCACCTAACATCTAAAGTTCTGTTACTGTAAAGTAAATTTTGAAGGTGTGACTGAGGCTTTTCAAAATCTTTCAATGTCTCTATTTTTGAAAGTAAATGACCTTACACCTATTTTAAATGTACAATTTGCTAATAATTTTGATATCTTTATTACTTTTGCTGCACCAGAAAATACAAAGTGATCAGGAATCAACTTGTCTACTTCATGGCCTTTGTAAGATTAAACAAAGAATTTTATTCAGCTGCAAATTACATTCAACTATTTAAAGAGATCTACATAACTGAAGTTTTCCTTGTGCATTTATGTATAATAACAGAGCTGCACTAGGTCAACCATCACCTACTGAAATGTTCTGCTACAATTTCCCAGCTGCAGGGCACTCACAATATCTGGGCACATTCTAACCATCAGGATTTAAAGTAACTGAACTGAAATCTAACATCAGTATAATTCACTAAGACTAAATTCAATCAGCACCCAGAGGGAAAGGGGATTAGAATTAGCATTCTAAATCTATGTTTGGTAGATCCCATATACTCTTTCATTTCTATTCAGTAGAGAAAGTTGCAGTGGAGAATATGAAGTGGAATCTTTGCTAGTGACAGAACACATAATTCCAAGGCAAATATATTATGTGAAATTAAAATGCATAGCTTAGATAACATCAGTATCTATAGAACCAGAAGAAAATTTAGACTCATTAGTTTCATTAAAGAGATCAAATATCAAAACAAAAGAAGAGCTTTATCTATAAAAGCCCTCCAATATACCTTAATATAGAGAAAGCTAGTATATTAATCTCACTACACTGCTATTTTTCACTATTCTACTTAAAGGTGTTTTTCAAGCTGTTTCATATATGGTAGAAGTTTTGGCACAGGTATTTTTTAGGCACAACAGATATATATCCATTTGTAAGTACCTTAAACTGACTTCTAAGTGACTTCTGGCAAGTTATACTAGAATTCCTCATGGAGTTCTCTTAAACAAGAACAGTGTCTTTTCTTAAATGTGTTTTTAGAAAATGAATCTAAAAGGTTTCATGTGAAGTGGCTTTTTTTTTTTTTTTTAAGCAATATTTTGGAGTGCAGCATGGAGAATTGAAGACAATGCTGTAATCACAACAGATCTTGGAAGAACACAGGAAACATGTCTCAAGTCACAAGAAAAGCATCACAGAAACAAAAAATCCCATGTGCCACAATTTAATTTTCTTGAGTTATTAAATAAAAATCTCAACATTAAAAACAAAGATCAGCTACTTACCTTTGCCAAACAGGTCAAGTTAATAATGAGTGTGCAATAACCCCAGTCTTTGCACCACCTTTACAATGCACTTTTGTTTGTTTTCATGAACTAGAAGTTCTTTTTTAAGATAGAAAGCAAGACTGTCAACTTTCATATGATTCTAGAAGCTCTGACTGTTACAAAGCCAATTGCTTCCAGTGAAAGCAAGATTTATCAAAATTAGCAGGTTACTGAGTTGAAACAATCACTGATAAGTAAATGTTACAAATATTCAACGGAGTTAATATTCCACTATTTTTCCTTGAAAAATGTTATGTGCTACTTGAAGGACACTTGAAAAATACCAGTTAGTGTGTTAACAGGCTAAAGCCACTGACATTGACATGCTGCTGTTATCTGAGGCATTAGTCCTACAGCAAACTCAATTCTGCATAGAACAAGCCCTGATTGCAGATCTGGGGCACTTCCAGGGCTAGGAGGGACAGAGGCTGTTGGGCTTCAAGAAAGCACAGTCAGATTTATCTGCAGCTAATGGAGAATTTGTTGCCTCCTTTCTCTGCATAGCCATCACTTGCAAACTCATTCCCACAAATAAATTTGATCTCCTGTACCCTAAGGCTACCAAATACTGAGTTGTGTAGTTCTTAAATGGTGAGTTCTTCTCAATAATCCTCACTTATTTCATAGCACCTACTATTCAAACAGGTAAATAACTAGTGGAACTAGCATCCTGCTACTAAATGCAGTTTTTCTGTACATTATTCACGGGACCCAACCTCAAATCACATGATGTACTAGCAGTCAGATTTCAACACTGCTGGAATGCAAAGCCTTGACCAGAAGTCAGTGTTAGTATCCTATGTGTCGAAATGACAAATGTCAGAAAAAAACCAGCAGCTGCTTCAAAGAATGAATAACAAATACAGCTATAAGATTAAAGAAAAAACCTAGGAGGTGCTCACATCCTCAGGGGATTGCTATTTTCTCCAATCTCAGCAAGACTCTTTAGTACATTCAAGTAAAACATATGGGCCTATGTAAGGCCACACTATAGAAAGCAAAACTGACAAAGATTTTAATCTCCATTAGAAAAGCTCAAGAGCACAACACCCGTTTATTTAATAACATACGCCACAGTTTTACAAAGTCTCAATAAAGAGGGCTTTCAGAGTCTACCAGACAATTTGGAAGGCTGCTAGGACATTATGATAGCATTCAATATCTGAGTTCATATTGACAATGGCACACATAACTTTGAATAATATTATTGTGCCAGTTTCCAATTGTTCATTATTTCCCCCTGCTATTAAGTCACAGCTGAGTACTGTAAGGCAGAAGGCAAGCAGCTGTCTAGGGGAGAAATCACATCAGTCTTCACTGCCTACTTCAAACTTGACAGGGTCTTGGAAGCAATTGCAAACTTGTCTCTAAGAGAAAAAGGAGAAAAGAGTCTGGAACAGAATGTTACACAATAGTAAAACTGTGTAAATAGAAAAACATCTTTACTTCTCAATTCACAACTCTTGAAAGTGGCAGAAGTGCCAGACCTGACACTTCCTCTCCTCCCAGCCTTGCTTCTACTATATGAGTTTTCCCTTACCACTAAGAAGCTTTGGGTCAGTCTAGATAAAAATGCCCTGGAGTTAACAAGGAATTTAACAGCAGAATGGGCAACTACAGGAACAGCAGATAAGACTACTCACAGTACTTTGCCCCAGTTAAGGATACATTGGCAGAAAAGTAGTTGAGGTTTGTGGCCAGTTGTGTTGAAACACTATTTATACTACAGTAGACACTTAGCATTTCTTTTACCCAGAACTGTATTTCCTTCAGCAATGTCTTAAATTGGAATTTCCAAGGAGAGAGGTGATGTTCAAAAGGGATAAATGAAAGCAGTATATAAGATGCAATTATTTCTACTATTTATTTATATTGTTAAACAGAAGTGGACTACCTGAGGCAACCAGGACTGCAAACTGTGCTTTGTCTTTACCTGTCAGCAGATGCTATGGCAGATTCCAAGACTTAAAGGTAACTTTTTATCCTATAACCTCTAATGAGAAAATGTTTTACCACTGTCATTTTAAACCTTGTTCCCTCCAATCCTCACTGTTGATTGTACCCAGACCCTCCACCCAAGTGCAAAGCAGACTGACTTTGTTACAGCAGAAAGACTCTAACAGCAGTCTCAGAGAACCTTCAGTTAAGCCACACACATGCAGAAAAATCTGAAAATACCTACTCTGAGTGCTACTACAGAGTCTTTTCACTTATCAGTTGGTTTTTGAAAGGTCACTTTTACATTTCTTGTAGTAAATGTAGCTGTAACTATAATTTATTTTGGCATCTGGCTGGTATTTGGTGGGCTTGATATTTTTACACATACAGTACACTTCAAAAACTTCACTGAAACAGTTCACTGTTTCCTTAAAAATGAAAATATTAAAGATGTAAGACTCTCTGAAGAAATACAAGTTCTGTTCCTCTGCCAAAGTTGATAGAGTTTCCATGAAAAGCAAACTCCCCTCTAGCCTTGCACCAATAAAACTGTGCAAATAACTCCAGCTCATATTCCACTCCACAAGGATTCAGCTGCTTCATTATAAATGGGTTACACTCTAATTGCTCTAATTCTTGTGCCCTGCCCAGCAGCACTGGGCAGAGGTGTTACATTGAGATCAATTGCGTGGCTAGCTTCTACCTTAATTTATGAGCCAAGCAGAGTTTGAATTTTCACTAACTTGCCACAGCAAAACAAGTTAGTATTCTGCTAATTTTCTCTCACTTCTCTCAAAAGCTCAGGAGCCACAGGCACCAAAAAATCACTTTACCATCATTAATCAGCTAGTTCTTAAAGCACACTTGCCATAGAAAATACAACTAGTTCATAGAAGCAAAATGAAACTCCATCTACAGATGCTTTATTCAGGGTGAGGACAACTTAGGTCTTATTCTAACTTCCACTATTTCTTATATTACAGTGATTTTGTCAATACTAAGTTTTTATTAGTGTGAAGTCGGGTCATGTTCTGTGCAACATGGTTTTCATGGTTTTTATATTTGAATTACTGTATTTCGGTAAGCATACAATTAGTGTTATTTTAGTTGACTCTGCTTTCCTTAATCCAATATTATGAAAGCAATAAAAGGCTTGGAAAAAGACTAGGAGAGATACTGAAGCTGTTCTTCTCCTCAGTAGTAAGCATAAAACACTCGTTTGTTTTGTTCGTATTTTTTAAAAAAAGACGTCTTGACCACGTTCTCAACCCAACTTGTCTTCTATCCCTAATTCTATTCAGTACTGAAATGAAAACTCACAGAAATTGTTTCTCAATGAGTAACTTAAATAAAATATATGAAAGTTGAGTAGGTGACAATCCACCAAGGCCAGCAAACTAAAAGCTTAGTATAGAATAAATTAAAATTTCATACATAAAAATTTTCTCCTTTTTAAGAAAAAATAGGACTCTATTAAATGTCACAAACAATGTAATTAGGGAGGTGTGCTAAAAAGGAATAAGGTAAAAATCACACATCCACATAATTGGAAAAATCTTGAAACAGGAGGGAACTGGGCAGAAACAAGCCTGCCTCATTCACATCACAGAATTAACTTTTAGGAGGAACAAGATTTTTAATCATGCCTACAATTCAGCCCCAAGGTGCAAGACTTCTGTGGCTTGAAAACAAGATTTCATAGCTATTGGTGCTCCAAAGCTTGTGTTCTATTGCGTAGATATTACAGCAAACAGATGGATCATTTCCATGAGGAAAAAATATTGCCAAGTTAAATGTTCTGCTTTATGGTGGACTATAACAGGTGTTTTATTCTAACACTATAGCAACATTCACTAGGTTCTCACTGAGAAATTCAGTTTCTCTAGAGTTTAAGGTGTTCAGCTGTTCCTTAAAAATACCAAAAGTCACTTCCCTCATCTTGTAGAAAGTAAAGGATATAGTTAGATTATAGAAACTGATGTGGCTCTTTATCGCAAAAGATATCTGTATGCTATATTTCTCTGTATTTAAGTCTCTCACAATCTTAGCCCCCCATTAAACTACTAGATTAAAACATTTAAAAAAATAGAAAATTATTGCTGTCTAATGGAAACCAATTCTTTGATTTTGGCACATTACTGCTAAATAAACTGTCAAAAGTTTGACAAGAGAAAAAAGGATATAAAACAAAGCAGTATTGGAACCTTTCTAGGAATTAAGTTAAAATACTCTTCAAAACAAGCTTTTACTTGATGTTTTTTTATAGCTATTATCATACCTAGTAATAGTCATCAACCCATTCCACTCTAGTTATCAGGTCTGGATTAAAATTTTTAAGGGGGAAGTGTGAAACATTAAGAATTAATCATTAGCACCCCAAGAAATGCCAAGAATAAACATTTTTGTCACTTCTCATGCTTTTGATAATGACAACTATTTTGCAACTGTACACACAGAAACAATCCTATGTTGATCAGCATTTTGCTCGCAATTGAAGTAAGTTGTGGAGTTAGAGAAGTAAGAATATGGAATGGAGAAAGAAGTCCTTGTGCAGGAGAGGAGGGTATGTCCTGCAGGGGTGGGCAGGAGCCTTCTTAAGGATTGAAGAGGATTGTGTGGGTGTCACAGGTGGGAAGATGCCATGGTAGGATTCCTAAAGGGAAGGGATGGCTTTTGGGAAGGCTTGCACTCCTGTGAGATGTGAACTGCGAGTGAGCAGCGCAACCTCGTCCAGGGTGACACATGCTTGTGAGCAGCTTCTGCTTGCTGTGGGACCAGCAGGAGGGAGGCTGCAGTGGTGTTCAGAGGCTGAGGGTCTTCTCTGAAGCAGATTTTTGGGCCTGTGGAGAAAGTACTCACTGCACGGTGTCGGGAGAGGTTTCCACAGGAAAGGTGCAGAGCAGTATAGGCCTTCCACAGGAAGGGTGCTCACCACATGGTGTTTGCCAGCAAAGTTACCCTTGAATAAGTATTTGGGTGGGTTTGCAATCTATGGACAAGGGATCAGGGGCAGGGGGGATGGCTTGGAACAGATGAATGGATTTGTCCAGAAGGAGAAGGTGCCTTTGAAGGTGGCAGGGTGAAGAATGCTGTGGCAGTCATGGGTCCATGGGCTAAGGGATTGAGGAAAGCTTGTGGGCTTGTGAGCAGAGAGTTTCTGGGGGAAGGAGAGCCTTGTGAAAGACTTACACATGCATGTGTGCAGCTGCCATATGGTGTGAAGGTGGTGGGGGTGGCAGGAGAGCTCGCTGATGCTATTCATGGGCTGAGTGCCTCATGTTTTGGTGGGCTTGCTTTCCAAGAGAGGACCTGTTATGTGGGGGAGCCCTTACCCATGAGTGGAGTGCCTCGTGTTTGGAGCAGGCTTCCAGCCTTGGGAAAAGTGGTTGTTTGGAAAGCAGAAGCCACCACTGAGTGGGACAGAAAGTCTCAAGAAAGGAGTGGGAATATGTAGGGTGGAACCTTATCTAGGGGTGACAAGGGATTGTGAGGCAAGACATGGTGGGCAAAAGCTTGCTGTGATGATTGTGAGCAAAGTGCATCCTGTTAGGGCAGGCTTGTAGCTGTGCAAAAAGGCACATTCTGTGGGACAAGGAGGAAGCCTTATTCTGGAGTGACCACTGCTTTTGTGCAACTTCCATTTGCAGTGTGGGCCCTGTAGGCAACAACAGTGTGATGAGTGCAGTGATTTATGTTTGAGGGAGTCTCATCTTGAAAAAAGGCCGTTCCAGCAAGTGGGCATGGGTGCCTGTGAGTGGCAGGTGCCTGGAACAATGACAAGTTGCATGAGGGATGACTTGAAATTCTGTGCATGACCTTCTTAGTTTACTAACCACCTCTCTTCCCCACATTTTAGCTTTATTTACAGGGACAAAAAACCAACCTTAGAAAAAAATCATGTGTTATCTTACCATTTATAGACTTTTTTAGTTCTACTTTTCTTAGCTGCCTCCTTTATGCTTAAACTAACCACCTTTCTTTGGAAAGACTTGATACCCACTTTAAAACAAGTTCACAGAAGATTTCTGTAGCCCAATTCAGATTTCAGCTTCTACTCTGACTATTCTCTTCTGACTCCCTGCTTTTTGGACTATTACACTTTAACACGTAATTTCTCTTTCCCATCCTTCTCTGCTTTATTATTGTCTAGCAGAGACACAAGCTACCCAATGCCCAGCCAGCTCATATCCCCTCTCAGCACCTACCTGTTTCCAGCCACCTCAGTTCAGCAGGGATTTTTGTTTCCTGTTGTCTCAATGCCCAATCCAGATGGAACTAGAAGGACCAAGCAGTGCAGTTAGGTTTTGCAGGGTGATTCTCTGAAGCTACAAGTGCTTGTGATGCCTGGAAGGCTCTACTGGTGTGTTGCAGCTGGCTATAGTTCCCAGGTTAGGAATCCCTGATGTTTTTCTGTCTAACACTGATGGTCTTTTTAGAATTTGGACTGAGGCTAGTATGGGTTATAATTTAACTTGATTGGTATGAAGCTACTTTCATTCCAAATACTGCTGGCTGCACCAATCACACTGTTATACCTGGGGAGCTCAGAGACAGGGTAAAGGTGACTGATAATGTCCAAACTTTTTGTTTGCTGTAGAGGAAATAGATGGTGAGCAAAAGTTGGAATGAAGAGAAGGAGGAAAATCTGACAAGTGAGTATGGTACTCTAACACTTAATTAGTGTTTACTTGAGATGTAGGTTATAGGCTCAACCTTCTGAAAACCTACCAAGAGTAATAGCACTAGAGGAATTACTATGAAGTGTCTTCCTGCTGAATGTTGCAATTCATAACTGTATGGATTTATTAGTTTTGAGAGATACTGTGTGTGTTGTCATAGCAGTTAAAAGATAATATTGTTTTAAATTAATTTATTTTGTATGGCTATTTGGGATTTTCTTAGTCATATTAACATGTTGGTGCTTTGCTGCAGCAGCAGGTAAAGATGGGATCTGTCACCTGTTGCAATCACTGATTTTTAAGTTTCAGTGAGCACTATTTTAAAGACTTCTCTTTGCTGGGCTATTACTCAGCTGTGCTGTGTTTGTAGACCTAGATCCTGCAATGCAGGTACTGGCCCAGTTTATTGAACCAGAGAAGTGCCCTGTGAGGTGTTAAACTTGATTCTGCCTGGTGTGGTGCACTCTGGACTGCTGTGATTTTGGCATCTACTGCTAAATTTTTATTCCACCAAAACCAGGTTTATCTTTAAATGCCTCAAGGTAGTGCTTCTGGGAGCTGTGATTGCTATGGTAATCCTGCTCATGCAGTAGGCTTGTGAATACACCTACACTTGGGCAACTTCAGTGGCTGCAGATATAGCTGGTGACACAGCAGTCAGTAGGAAGAGTTGCAATTGTTTTGTTTAACATGGATTTTTAAAAATTGGAACAGATTGCTTTCATCATCCAGAGCTTTTTATCTGAAAAGGAGCTGAGTGAACAATCTGTTGCCTACCCTTAAAGTTTTCAGTGGGGGAGGTAGAAAGCTGTAAGCCAGCCTTGGAGGTCTGCTCTTGCCTGCTAGGAAGACAGCAGTCTGTGAATGACTCAGTTGGGAACCATGGCAAAATGGAGCTTATGTAAAGGAGGTATTGCTGCCATCAGCCATCCTGTCTGGGTGAATGGTTCAGAAGTGAGGTCACTGTGTAGTGCCTCACACGCAAGATGCATTCCTATAGCCATCAATGATTTGCAGCAAACACCCCTTCTTTGTGGCCCAGCATAAAAATATGTGAACAACATCATCTTTCCTGGGGCTAGGATGAAGCATAAATTACAGAGGGCACCTTATAAACATGTTTAAGGCAATTTAGACATCTATGCAATCTTTTAAGTGTCTTTCCTTCTCAAAGCAGAACGTTTTTGTAATTCTGTTTTGCTGCCATTTTTACTTTACTTTTGGTAAGAAAATAGCTTCTCTGCTCCCTGTTTTGGTTTTGGTGATACTGAATAAATTTAAGAATTTTAAATTGTTACCAAAAAAGTTTAAAATAATACTTTCTGAATTGGGTAATGTAGATTTACAGATTCTTTACTTTGCAGTAATATAGCTTCCATAGAAAGCTGCATTTGGGCATCTCCTGTTTTGACTGAAGGGTCTATTGTGTTCTGTCCTGCCTAATCTTTTAGTAATAGTTGGATGAAAAGGATGATTACCCTCAAATGTATACTTTCATCTTGACAAATGTACTTTCAGCTTGACATTTCCATACCACCAGTAGCGACTCTTCTAAAGACTAATAACTCTTTGTATAGAGCTGTAACAAAGTTTTTGCCTGCCTGACCTTTCAGCATGTAAAAGATTGCAGGAGCCAACAGAAACACCAAGTGAGGGACAAAATTTGGTGTTCACAGTTACAATTGTTTGTGCTTGATTAAAGGTATTTACACTGCAATTAAATAATATTTTGGTATAAAATTCATAACAGAAAGGAAAGATTCAGGGGTGTGTTTTAATTACAGATCAAATCCCTGGAATGTGTTTAGTTATGTGTTTAGAAAGCAATGGACTCTGCCTATGTCTCCACATTACTCCTCTTGCTTTTGCTAGTAGCTGCAAGATAATGTGAACAGTGACAGCAGAGATAGTAAGACTGTAAATGTGTGTAAAGCACACACCAATTTTAACTTTATGTTGTTGTCCCACTTCTTTACCAGAATTCCTTTTGTTGTGCATTGCTTTTCAAAGACTAAAGCAGACATCATAATGTTTTCTCAACAGCTGGAGTGCTGTGTTTGCTAAGGTGTACCTCAAAATGATGCAAAAAGGTTCAGAGATTTTTTCATAACAACAGTGACTGATGGCCACATATTTGAAGACAATTGGCCTTCTTACTCTGAAAGATGAAGGTGACTTTGCTATAAGCACTTCTCTGTATAAACCTTTCCTATTGATGATGGATTAATCTTAAATGGTGTCTTGAAAATATCCCCACTAATGAATGATAGGAGATTTTTTTGTGAATAATTATAACTTTTCCGTTTTTCCATCTTGATTCAATTTATCAGCTTCATTTTCTCTCTATAGAAAACCAAGTGGGACTTCCATATTTGATGCCCTCAATTCTGTAAAGCACATCCTCATACCTCACAATATAATTTGAGAACAGTGTCCTAAATTACTGTCTAATTCACAGCTGGGCCTATTATCCTCAAAATATTTCCCAGAGTGATTGTTGGCACAGAGCAAAACAAGATTAAGTGTTGTTCACAATGGGTCGCTTCAAAGTTGTTTTGATTTTTTCAATGTGTTTTGTCTTGTTTTCAAAGCCAAGCCTTGTGGTTTAGCCTCAGTTAGCAAGTCAGCGCAGGCACCTGCTCTCCTGAGAGGTGGAGCTGAACCACTCTGTCACCCATCAAACAAAACAGTTTGTAGGACTTCTGGATGTAGTTTAGTACCCTGAAACTCAGAGCAAGTAAAATTCTGGTAGGCTGAGATACCCTGTAATATATTATACCCTGTACATATTTATGCATGAGCAATTTGATTCCATGAAACCCTTCCTGGGCAAAATTTTACCTGACATCAGGAAGCCTGAATGAAATTCTGAATGAAATGCAGTCATGTTCAAGGACAGAAATATCAGGTGAAATATGGTAATGAAGTAAATGCATCTTCATATATTTTGGTTAGGAAAGTGTTTTTGATTTGAGTGTTTTTTTCCAGCACAACAATTAATTTAATAAATTCTCTTTAGAAGGAAACATTGAAGTTCCCTAAGAGTAATGGAAAAGAAAAAAATTTTCATAACCTGTAGTACTAAAATTTGGAATATTTTATATAATTTGGACAATGTTAAAATACCAAAGCTCTGAGTCCAGCAAAAAGGGAAAGCTCTTGTTAGCTTTTAGCAGGCTTTATCTATGCCCAGGTGTTTGCTTGTACTCCTTGCATAACTTTACACTTAGATAAATACAGTGATGTAATAGTTTATGGACCATATCCCAGGCTGCC
Source organism: Ammospiza nelsoni (assembly GCF_027579445.1). Classification (NCBI taxonomy): domain Eukaryota; kingdom Metazoa; phylum Chordata; class Aves; order Passeriformes; family Passerellidae; genus Ammospiza; species Ammospiza nelsoni. The sequence goes on along the minus strand of NC_080636.1, from coordinate 31,988,128 downwards.
AAGGTAATTCACCTGGCTTGCACTCTGCTTTTGACCATCCAAGAATTTCTTGTCCTGGCAAAGGATGAACCACAGGCCGAATCCATATTCTGATGGTAGCTGCTTATTTGACAGTCTTGACCTTCTCTCCCTGCCAAAGACCAAAATGAAGCAGTGAAGAGTTTTGCAATCTGTGCAGTAAGCATATCTCTTCTGAAAATGTTCTGTACTGTACATACATAGCAGTTTGTGACATGATAGGAGAAAAACTGAGGTGCACTATTCTAATCTCCATACCCGACAATTTTATCAGGAAGGTGGATTCCTTTCTATTAAATTAGTGTTCACAATTAGGGAAGCTACCTACACAAAACTCTTGAGGTGGAGAGGGTGTAGTGAAGTTATACATATCTGACAGTGGGATAACTAACATAAAAAACTTTCTATTTAGATTAGAGTGTTATTCTGAAGCAGATTTTTAATTTGCTTCTAATCCAACAGAAATCCATTTGATCATCAGTGTCTGAATTACACCATAAAATTGAAGCATTATTCTTAATCAGGATTATAATTAGATAGATGCCAGGGAAATTGAAGTTGTGTTAATGAAGATGAGAAGAAGCTTTAAGGCCAAGGAAATTGTTACTGCCTTTCACCTAAGTCCATGCACCAATAATAATGGCTGATGAGGATATAAATCTAATTTCAAGCTGTGTCCAGGGATCTGGGATGTTCAGCATCAAGAATTTCTGCTGGAAATATTTAGTAACTTTCCAGAGGGAAAGATAGTTCTAGGACAAGACATGGGGACAAACATTAGTCAAGTGAGGTGCATAGGATAATCCCACTTTGTGGAAGGCACAGGTTGCTGTCCTAGGTGATGCAAAAAATTAAAGGTAGACTGCTTCTCTGTCTGTCTCATCTTGTTTAAACTTCCTTTCCCTTAAAGACAGAAAATCTGACTTATGCTTGAGCTTATTGAGAAATTTTGGAATATAAAATACAAGACATGGCCTTGAAAGTTAATTTTTGATGGCATGTCCAATTGCTTTGAGGATTATCATGAAAAATTACTTCTACTGAAATTCTTTGTAGTATTGTTTTTAAGCAGGAGTTTGTTAACTTTCCAGACATACTTTTCATATCCACCTGGCCTGTAATAATTTACTTGATAACACATACTGAAATGTTTGTCAGGCTTATTAGGATCTTGGTTGGTTAGTTTCAAACAAATACAACTAAATATTTATAAAGCTTCTTGCTGATAAAAAGGAAATGGTGCAATATACACACCATAATACTGTAGCTGCCTTGTTGGTCATCAGTTCCTTCTGTGCTTGGAAGTGTGTGCATTTCTTGAACATGCTGTAACTCATCGCTATTCTATATTGGTGCAAATTCCTGAAAGTCAAGCAAGCATGCTTTTTAAACAGAATCCTTGGCAACAAGAAGAAAGGAAAAAAAAATCCAAAGGGCTTGTTTTTCTAAAGACTGACAGAGGCTACAAGTTGAGAGGTGAATCAAGTAAGCTGGATAATGTCCAGAAAGTGAGATTAAGAAGAAAGGAAGGAATCCTAGGCACAGGCAGCAGAATGATAGAGTAATTTTCTAAGACTTAATAGCGTGACATCAGTGGGCCTTTTAGTTCTGTCTGCCAGTGTATTTATTTCCTTTCTAACTTAAGTTCAGTTTGTTTTACTTTTAATTCTGTTCCTAGCAAAAGCATGAGTCACCTCTTGCAAATAGATCCATGTTCCTGAACAGTGCAAGTTTTTATACATGAACTGAACGGTTTTCAAAGTCAAGAGAATGCAAAACAAACAAGTTCTTTAGAATATACTTGAGCTGCTGTTGATCACTAAATAGTTGCAGAGAGATCCTTTGCTGATGCAAATGGGTATAACTTCCATTGATTCCAAGAGGGCTGTGTTGAGCCTTTACAATACAATAAGGTACTGCGTAGAGAGCTGTTACCATCCCACAATCAGGTTTTGTTAAATAGAAGTCTTGCAAAGTTTTCTCTTGAGGGTCTATAGAACTGCTTGCAACAGGCTTCAATAAATGCTGCTGAATGAAGGAAATAGTTTTAATTTTCCTCTGCTCAGTAAGTATTTCCAGCCTGGTCAGTACTACTAGTCACTTGAAATGAGCTTCTTCATTTACTGGAGCATCCATGAAGTTCTAGAGCACCAGAACCCTAAGAAAAGCTCTATTTCCTGTAGTTTCACTCCCAGGTCCAGCATGAAGAGTCAGTAGCTAATATCAGCTCAGAAGAGTTGGAACAGGAGACATCCAGCTCTAGGACTGAATACAAAACAAGTATTAGATTCTTTATGCATGTGTTGGCTGCTTACTGCTGTGTGATAGAACAGTCAGAGTTAAAAATTTGCTGCTGATAAAGAAGACATCATATTGCATCTTATTGCCTGTGAAGGAGTTACATTATCAGTTTCTTTAGAAGTTTCTTTAGAATAAAAGGATGTAAAGAAAACTTTATAGCAAATATGTTTCCTTCTACTGAACAATCAGGTGCTTAAAGTTCAATAGTTACTTTTTGGCTTTGCCAATATATAGAATTTTATTCTATTATATGATCATGTTTTTTCCCATATGTGCATCATTTTGGATATATGGCAAGTATATTTAGAAGAGTGTCAAAATGAAACATATCACTTATAATGTATTTGAATATATTTTCTACCTACAATTGAAAAAATTTTTTGCTTTCACCGACATGTAAGTAATAAAAATCCAAGAGTCTTCTAATGCTATAATATTGATTTACTTATACTAATTTTATGGTTTACTATATAGTATCAGTTTCCCTGTATTTTAGTTGAAAACTAAAATGATGAGTAAAATGACAGTGGAGGAAACCTTCTTGCTCCCTCACCTTTTTCTAGTGCACAGGTATTTACAGCAAGAAAATGACCGATATTTTCTTTTACTGGTGTTAACTTTTATGTTCTTAAATATTTAATTTCTTGAATGATGATTGAAGACATCTACATGAGGGACACTGTAAGACAAAGCATGTTAATGAGTCTTGGCATTTGTACTCTGAGCTGATCAGAAGCTGCTCTAGGCAAAGCAGTCTTGGACCCAGCACTTTTGATAGAGAGAACAAGCAACAGAAGCCTTCATTTCAGGACATTAAGAGTATTAGAAGCTTTGGCTAGTTAAATTGAAGTATTATATAACTTATTCCCTCTTCTAGATTATGTAGAGGCCTGCATAGGTGAAAATATCATGCTTTAGGACACATTTTTAATTCTTACCTACTGTCAGACATTGAAAGGGGTATTTATTTCTCCACCGTTGGCTATCAGTGCAATACAAATGGGTTACAGCTAAAATTCTAGACTTTTGGAGCAGATGTTAATCCCTGATTTCAAATGAATCACTATACCCTGTTCCTGGTGGAATAAGACTAACTACATTTAAAATCTAAATTTGAATACAGAAGTAGACTACCCCTGTGCACAAATTCATTTGAGTTTGCTGCAATATTGCATAGTCTACTCATAAAATATCTCTGTTTAAATGCATGCTTAATAATGCTTAAATGTATAAATAAATACATTGACATTGGCTGTTTCAGTTTCTCAGCAGCACCCTGTAAAGATCTCAGTTAAGGCTCATGGCTTTCTAACAATATTACCAGCAAACATTTTCGTGTAACACATATAAGGTAAAGGGGAGTCTTAAATTTGCTTTCATTATAAGTGGTACATTTGGTGCTTCTCTTTAAACAAGCTCAGATTTGACCAAGTGAAAACACATCAAAAGGAAACTAAGTTGGCTTGATCTCTTTGGAACGGATTGTGTGAAGTCATAGTTGAAGATGGAAGAAGGACCTCTGAAAACTATGTAGTCAAAGTTCTGTGCAAAGGAAGGTCATGTAGAGAAGCTTGATATTAGCTGTGTCCAGTCTGATCTTGAATATCTCCAAGAATGGAGACTTTATAACCTCTGAAACCTGTTCCAGTGTTTCATCACCCTAAGTAAAACATTTTTAAACAATTTCCAGTATTCCCATCCTCTCTCTGGCTGCTACTGAGAAGAGGATTGTACATGCTCCCATCAGATACTTCTTCAGGCTGAACATCCATAGTACTTTCAAATTGTCATGTGAAAAATGTGCAATCCTTTCATTGTCTTTGCTGCTCCGGTATATTTATGTCTGTCTTGCAGCCAGGGAGCCCAGATTGCACACGGTGGCCTCAGCAGTGCTGAGCCTAGGGAGAGAACTGCCTACATCAGCCTGCTAGCTATTGCAACTCAAGATGTTGGCAAGTTTTGCTGCACAGGTTGGGTTCAACTTGTTTTCCATGAAGATCTCCAGGTTTTCTACCATGCCACTTTCCATTCAGATGCACCCCTGTGTGCCTGGGTACTAGGGGTTATTCCTCCTCAGGTGAAGGATTTTTGCACACCCCTTGCATTAAAAAGTATTACTACTTTTTAAAATACTGTTTTTCTTAGAGATTACATAAAGCTTCAATAGCAAAATGCTTTGGATTTGGGTAGGACTATGAGAATCAGAAAAGCAAATTAGGACCTTAATAGTTCTGAATACTGCAACCTTAAATCAAAACTTGTGGGTAAGTACAGATGTAAAATGAGTTTATACAGACAGTCATTTTATCCTAATTTCACCGTGCATTTCCCTAATACTCCCTAGAAAATGCAAATTTGCAAGTGAGGGCTGATAGTTTTGTACAAAGTGCCTCTTCCAGATTTTATTTTCTAAAACTATTTGTGCAGTGCTGCAAGTGGGTGGCACTGGTGGTATGTACTGCTGGAATTTTGCCTTGACCCTGCCAAAATTCATTCAAGCAATGATCTTTGAATATTTCTTTCCAAACCACATGATGGGCTTTTGGCTTCTGCAAAGGTTATGTTTATCCAAAATCACCCTTAAAATTCAGTCCAAAAAACTCCAAATGCCCTGTTTAGGATATCTAAACTCAACTTCTTGTGGTTGTTTTGTTTTTTCATGCAGCCATTGGTCATGAGCTCAGGCTGTGCTTCCAGTTTGACTGATTAGTTGTAATGCCACTGTTCTCCTATCCTTGCTGGCCACGTGTGTACGTGCATCTATAAAGATCTTTTTGCTTTTACTAATGCTTGATCCAGGGTAGTAATATAGTGAAAAATTTCTTTTGATAAGTGAAAGCTTTCTTTGCTGTAGTTCATTGCAAGAGCATTTCAAGCATCAAAATGAAAATTAAAGAACTTAAAAGCCAGCTAGGTTGCACTTGCCACAACATATGTATCTGTTGTGATGACAGATTTGCAACAGAGGTCCTGTGTAGCTGGGGAAGACTTAATATGGCTTCATTGCTATCAAGAAATGAGATGAGTGGTCTTATCTTAGGGCCTTAAATTCATTTCAATGTATTACACACTCACAAAAGTATGATAAGTTTGGTTAAGCAGCAAAGCTGTGGAAAAACTTGCTGATCAATTAAAAAATACAGTAAAAGATAATAAAATACTGTACAAGCTGCAAAGAATTTGATGGTTATATTGCTCTGTCTTCTGCAGATAAACGTGGCATTAAACCTCTGTGAAAGCATCTTTTTGATACATTCTAAAGTAAAAAATAATTTTAATAAAATTAAGGGTCTGTAACTCCACCCCCTTGTTGGACTGTGCTTGTAGGAGGGCTCTTCACAGCACAACAAGGCTGATAGTGAAAAGAGGTGGTGACAGGTTATCTTTTAGCATCTCAGGGATGCCTGAATGCAATCCCCATCATACTAGCACTAGAAAGGTTCCCTGCTCCTGGTGCTTGGCAGGTCAATGCAGTGAGGCAGCACTAAGTGACACTCTGCAGTGTGCTGAACCTTCTTTCCATTAGGCATGCTCCCTTGTCCTTCAGAAAGGAACCTCAGCACATCTTCCACTCTCTTTCCAAAGGGTTCTGCTTCAGTCTGTGTAGGAGATACAAACATAACAGCTCACACAAGAAGTAAAGTACAGCAAAAGCAAAACATCCTGGTAAAATGTCAAACCCCAGAAGAAGATACCTCTGTATGTGTAGGTTGAAGAAAACATAAAAATACTTATATCCAACTGTGCCTTTAGTGCCTAGCTTTCTTGCTTCTTTCTTTTACTGAAATTGAATATCCACTGCAGTGCATTAGCTTTCCCATTCAATGCAATTTGACTGGAGTTAAGTGAACACTTGTGCCATACTTTTTGTCCATTCTTTAAAGAAGCATTTGAAAGTAATTTCATAGGGATGAGTGATTTAAGTTGGTAGTTCAACATCTTCCCATGACCAAACTAGTGAATTTATTATGCAGTGAAATAAGGACCATAATGTGAATACTGAGGTGTCACAGTCAAATTCTACTTTTGCTCAGTTCCAGTTATAAGAGCAGGCTTTGTAGAAGAGTACTGAATAATGAGTTTGTGCTGGGGAATGCCCATGGCTGCCCAGCATTTGATGCACTGTCATCTCTATTTCCTATTTCACAGCTATAAGACTGCCTTTTATCTTGGCACATAAATATTTGGCAGACTTGCATTATTTATGTTTATCACAGCCCTTATGCGTTTGCATAAATCATTATGATTGGTTTTTAATGTGACCTAGATAAATAGAATCTCATTGTACATTGCAAGAAATTTTAACTTAGAATCCTGTTTCATGAATACCTGTATTCATAAGCTACATGAGTACAACATTGATGCTTGTCACACTCATTGCTTTGATGTTTCCAAAGACAAGTTTGGAAAGGTATGCATGAGAAACCTACTGCTGAGACCTGGGGTAGCAAGTTTCCCATAGCATTCCTAGAATAACAGAGGAAGAAATATGCAAATCACTTCAAACCCAGACACTTTGGACACAGCTTACAAATTAGTCTTTTTGGCATAAATCCTAGTTCAATAGCTTGATTATTCAACTGTAGTTTTGCACTCCTGCTACAAAAGGAAGGAATTTCAAGCACGTTGTTTGTGAGCTGCTTACAAGCCCTCCCCTATGAACCCTGGACCCTTTTCTTAACTGCAGCAAAGCAGGCTGAGAACATACCACAGAGCAATGTGCTGGAATAGTTTTTAAATGTTAATGAATAATATGATTACTTTATTAGAGGACCCTTCTGTGATGTGTTTCCAGGCACTGTTCAGGAATGTATTTATGCACACAGTGTTTTATTTGCTTAAGAGAACTAGTAATTTTTTTTTTATATCCTTTGACCTTCCCCCCACTCCCCCTTTTCAACTTTTCAAGTTGTTGATGTAAAACTTCTGTGAAACAAAGCAGGGTAACTGGCAGAGAACAGTGTTCTAATGTCTGCGATAAGTATTTTTGAAGAGTCACGAACTATTCTGCACCCAAATGATTAAGGAGATCGTGTCTATGCAACAGCATTAATCACTCCTTCAATCATGTCCCTGAACTGCTTCCAGAGCTCTGATATCTTATTTCTTCATCTCATATTACATGTGACAGGAATGAAAAGAGGCTGTAAAAAAGAAGTGGGCACTACTTCCTATTCTAGTTCCTGGTATACATAAAACCACAATCCTACTTGTATCTGGCATTAAGAATCTGGATAACATTCTACTTGTGCAGAGAATACTACAACAGTGACAGGAATAATTCAGGCATTTTTCTTGAAGCAGGTTGTCAACTTGAAAAACTGTGCTGTAAATTAAAACAGCTCATCCAAGCAGCTGTAAATTGCATGACTAGCACTTACTCAGCAAATTACTTCCTGTGGACCTCACTGACCTTGTCAATATTGTGAGGGGCATGGCTTCACATGGAGAGAAATTGCTTTTGAATAGTTACTCTGAACACGTACAAAAAATTAGCTCTGTAACAAGGAGGCATGAGATAACTTAAAAATACATGAGAATTTTTAAAGCATAAAAAGAACATACAAAAATTTTCTGTGTATTGGATGTTCCTGATCCACAGCTTTCTTGCTTGTCTCACTATTTTTTTTTGTTATAATTTTAATAATAGTTCTTAAAAAAAAAAACAAAAACAAAACCAAAATAATCTCAGCTTGTTTGGAGGGAAGGTTATTCATTAGCTGTCATATTTATGTAAGAGCTTCCAGCTGTCAACTTAATTGGACTAACATAGAAAATAAAGCATTCTTAGCCCAAAGTTTTACTCCTGATGTCAGGTCAATTTCAAGCCAAGCTGAGTTTTTCTGAGAATCTAAATTATGTGTGTGTCATGGTTCCAGTTGGCAATATTGGTGAGATCTGCTGGTCTGCACTAGATTCCTTTGTGTACTTGTTTACCTTAAAGTAAATATTACCTATTGAAAAGACATTTTTTCAAGGCATAACACTCATTTTTAGCTTTAAGAACCTGGATTCTGTGAAATTTATTCTTTCATTTTTTTTCTCCTAATAACTTTTTGTAGCCAAAAATTTATCCAGGTAACCCAATAGACAATTACAATAAGATTTGAACCCTGCTATTTTTAAACTTGTAAATATTTTTTTCTGCCTTCATAATTTTAATTTTTTTTTTGCAATCCCCTCTGCAGTTGTCTACAAAGTAGACAAATTACAGAACTGTGCTGTGAACTCTCTTGCTTCTTAACAGAAGTGATTTTATTTGCAATTTGAAGGATTTGATGTCTCTTACCTATTGTTTCCTGAATATCTGCTGCAATGGCCTTGGCAGCAGGGAGTATTTGGAAGTTGAACAGTGTAGCTCAAGGAAGCACCGTTTGACTCAAGCAGTTTTGCTGTGTGCTGAGATGAGTCCAGCCATTGTGACTTAGGTAAGACAGCTCAGAGCTGCTGCACACCCTGAAGTGTTCCTGGACTACAGAACTTGCAAGGAGTGTAGAACTTGCATTGTGGATCTTTTGCAGATTTTTCGACATTTCAAAGTGGGATCTTTCAACCAGCACTGACACTATGGTAATGTCCAGAATTTAAGGCTGTCAGGTGCTCTATAAACTCAGATACTCTCTGTGCTACAGGACTTAATTCACACAATACCCAACTGCCTGTAAGAGTAATTTCAATGGAACAAGAGAGAATGGAGAAAATCACAATACAATAATCTGCTTAAGGAAACTGGTAAGGCCTTAGATTTCATGGTCAGTGCACTGTCAATACAGGTGGGAAAAATCTCATGGAAGGAACTGATTTGGAAAACCAGTTCAATTCTAGGCTGTTCATTCCTGGCTGCACACAAAAATACAGCTGATAATATGCATTATATTCCATCTGCAGGTGGCCATGTTTGCACTAAAAATTCAAAACTAATTTAATCTCCACCTATAAGATAGAGAAATTGATAAAAGGGTAGTAAAATTGCCGGCCCAGGCTTACACTGTAGGGGAACATCAAAGGACAGAATTTCTTATGATCTGCATACTATTTGCAACACATTTTGCCCTTACCCTTATCTACCCTTATCTGAAACAAAGCTAATAACATTACTTCCTACTGAAATTATTTGGAACAAAAGTATTAAATCAAAATTATTCATTACATCTGTCTCTAATTCATGTCTTCTTAGATACAGTAACCTGTATTGAAATTTAAGTACAAAAATGTTCCACTACCTACGTGCCAATTTAAAACAACTTATCATCACTGTGTAAGAATAGATTTCATAGCTGGCTTTGATGAGCAGTGCAAAAGTCTAGATTCCAATACCAAGTGTTCCTACAGTGTGAATTTTCACACTTTGTGTTCAGATCTGCTTGCTTCTACAAATTAGCACAAGAATTCAGAAAGAAAAGCCAGGTCAAAGGCATTTTAGTAAGACATATATCATCATGGCAGGAAGTAAAGTAAGCTGATAGAAGAGACACTTAGCTGAATCAGAAGAGAAATTCTCAGGTGTCATGTCTGTTGCAAAAAAAACCCCAACAAACCTTCCAAGTGCTTTCAGCTTTCTGGTTTGGTGTTTTGTTGTTGGTTTTTTTTGTTTGTTTGTTTTATAATTGTAATTAATCTACCACCAGAAAATCATATGAATAGTTTGTTGGGCAGACTTGGGAAAGGTCAAGGCTTGTATCTTAGGAATAATAAGCCATGTATTTTAGGTATCTCAGCACTGCCACACCTCTGAATTTTACAAGATGTAGTCTGTTATAAAACTGTTAAAGTGCAGTTCTGTCCATATGTTACTCCTTATGTTATTTGGATAGAATTCCGTTAAATTCAGTAGCGGCAGCAGGCGGCTTATGAGTGGTGATGGCAGTACATATGCCAGATTCCATAGGCTGTGGTCCTGGCTATTTTGGTTTTTTTTTTAGCCGAATAAAATGATTCATTCCATGTATATTAAATGTTCAGTTACTTAGGATAAGACTTTGCAATTTCTTGTAATTCTAAATTTAATTCAATAAATGGAATCATGCCAATCATATAGCCCTGTGATTCCTGAAGCAGTTGAAGGATCCGTTTTCCTTAATGAACTTTGGACTTCATGAGCTACTTTTAGGGTTTGTGCCGGTTTCTAAATAGAAACCAACCGGTTGGTTGGCATTTTGCAGAAAGTTACTGCTGACATCTAGTGGTGTGCTTTGAGAGTACTAAACCCTGACAGATATGAAACCTTCAGTAAGTGAAACTGCTAACCTGATGCTTCGATGCTGCCTTTTCAAAATAATACAAGGTGACACTTCCTGTTATAAATAGCTTTCTTTGCTAGGGGTGGGGTGGAATATGCCAACAGCACCAATTGCAGCTCTATGCTTTTGAAATTATCTTACTCTCAAACAGAAAAGGGGATTCAATGCATTTCTCCTAACTTTCTTATAATAAAAGTACCTAAAATATTTCTCATAGTTCCATTATTAGGTCAGTTGCTAAATAATGCAGTACAAAAAAAAAAGTATTCAGGATCCATTATTTTTGTATCAATCTATTTGTATTTCAGCTATTAGCCATAGTAAAGCAGTGACTAATAGTTTCAGGTCTAAAAATCTCAAGGAATTTCAAGAAACCTATTCAGTAATTGCTTACATATTTGGCCAGGTAGTACTATATGAGATCAAATCTGCTGTCTTTACTACCTCCTATAGTTTGTCCAAATAAAAAAATCTTTTTTGTTTCAGTGCTTTTAATTTAAGGTTTTGGTTTGTTTCGATTTTTTCCCTGATACTAATAACACAAGGAATTCAAATCAGAAGAGATGCATAGTATCCACTGTCTTACAGTAAAGGAGATCACTTCCAAAGTAGATTCTTGGCAGCTAGAGAAACTTCAGTTATGTAGTTTGGAGGATACAAATAAGAGTTTTGAGACACTCTGGTTGATGCTATATACACATGCATTTGTTTTCACTACAGGCACAGATATTAGGTATATAGATTTAAGATGCTGAACTTCAGTTGAAGAGAAATTAATTTGATTTATGGTCATGTTTATGTAGATATGTGACCCTGATTTTACAAAGTATTTCCCAGTGTGATCAGGAGCTGGGATGAAGAACATAAAACCATACCCAGCTTGTGTGGTGCAATTAAAAGGAATCATTGATGTGAAGTGACTTTTAGACAACACAGCCTTGTGTACTTTATTTCCCCAATATGGATTCTACTTTATGCTTGACACAGCCATGCATCCTGAACTGAAGTAGGTTACTTACATAAGCTGAGACTTCATTCCTCGCCTAAATTTCAAGATGTCCAAAACATTGGAATTATTAACTAGACAGACACATACAATGGTAGAATTATAATTCTAGACATAATCTTTGGACAGTTAATACAAAATTTCTGATAAGTTGTGTTTATTCAATTGGGTAGTATTAGGACAAGGATGCAAGAGGCTCCTACTGCCTAACAGATGACCTTCAGAAGGTCAGCCTGTTTTAAATTTAAACTGCCAATAATCTTTGCATGCAAGTCTTATTTTCACATGTTCATGATCACAAACACTGTAAACATGGGAGAACAACATTGTGAAGAAACTGCAGTAAGGTTGAAGCAATAAAAAAAGGCAGTATTCCAAAGGGAAGGTCTCCAGGGAAGCTGGAACATAAGCATGGTGTTTTGGCTAAATACATGTTCTGGGTTTACTTTCCTCATCTTCAGTAGTGATGTCAGGGCTATGAGCTTCAGGCAGATGAAACCCACCAAACCTTTCTCAAATCTTCCAAGATTCATGCAAGACACATGCAGAAACTGCTGCTTCAGAAGGCTTCTAGTCAGTACAGAAAGCACTGCTTGGCAAGTTCCCCATTTTTTCCCCCACTGTGTATTGCTTCTACAGACTGTAATGCTACAACGTTAATGTAACAGTTTTTCACAAAAGTTTTTAATGCTCTTCTCACAACTTCCTCTGGCTGTCTGTCTCTTTACACTTGCTTTCTCCTTAAGCAGCTTCCAAGCAACTAGCCCTGCTTTCACCATCCAATAAGCAGAAGACAGAATTGAAACCTTAACAAAAAATAATAAACTAAATCTATGAGTAGAGATTTTTTTTCAGGCTATCTTCACATCCAGAAAAATATCAGAGTGCTAGTTTTTACCTGTTTTCTATTGATCAAATGAAAAGAAGCCTATAAACTCATCTTTAAAAGACAATTTCTGATCGTGCATAATGTCAATGACATGACTGCAACCAATAGACCAACGTGTTACATGTTTGCATTTTCCTTTTTGGAGAAACAGAAGACAGGGATTCTAAAATCTCCCATTCTTTTGTTAAAAATAGGTTTAGTTTCCTGAAAAAGTAATGCCGTAATCTCTGTATTGCTGAGCAACCCAACAATTCAGATAAGTGTGTGATATAATATCTGTAAACCATAAGCAAGCTATCAGTTGACAGGAGGCAATGTCTTGCTTCATGTGACAATTTCTCTAATAATTCTTTGCCCTGTAGATATTATAGACAGGTCTACAACAAATTTTCTTATTGTGGGACGCTACCATTGTCAAGGTATGTTCTCACTCCTGCAGTTTTCCTGTGCAATATTCTCTTTGCTTTTCAATTTGTACTGCAGATTTGGGGCTCCTCACATTGTAGGTAGTGTTTTGTGGTCTGTGACAGAGGCCTGTGCAGAGGTTTGATAGATCTTCCTGATCTAGACTGTCTGTAAAAGCAGGAAGCAGATCCCAATGACATGGATCGTTACCTACAGGTTTTATTTGGCTGTGTTGCTTGGCAAGATTTTCTGCAGAATGTAAAATAATCTCTTGAAGAATCTTCCTAGCTCTCAGTATCTTTTTTTTTAATTAACAATGATCAGTGATTGGTTGCATAACACAAGATTTCCAATAGATATTAAAAGCTAATTAGATTTAAGTAGTCTCTCTGGTGACCTTCAATCATCAGGTCATTTTGCATATTTCCTGTGTTATTAGCAGTGAGTGATAAATCCTTACTTCTGGTAAACTGGGTCAGAATTTACTCAATGTAACCTGCTGTTGAGCAAGCTGCGAGTCTTAGATGGAATTTTTCTATATACTCTGTCCTGACCCCTTGTCCTCAGGCTTCTTGTGTTTCTGTGTGCCTGGGGTGCTCTCATTACTGCAGCAAGGATCCATATTTTGACGATCCATTTTTTTTAAGCACTATATCTCACTTTCTGTTGTTTGTGTAAATGCATAACACACTGCAGGATTTCTTCTTGTCTTTACTGCCTATTTATATTATCCTCACGCACCCTCTGATACTTTAGAAAATAGAAACTCTACAGAAAACCAGTTTCCAATGTTACAGGCATGCTGCTTTAGTTGTGCTAAACAGAATGGTGACTCACACTTCCTTAACATTGTTCTGCAGTTTTACTTTCCCTAATGCAAATTAGTCTGAAAGTTATCCTCTTATTCCATTAAATTCTCCACAGGGTCAAAATTACAGCCAAGTTACTGGCATATCAGGTAATTAAATCCACTTATCAGGATGGTTAATGGAGAACAGCAGAGCTATTACCATGCAGGGGAACATATTTATATGCAAATGCCTATTTGTATTTACAAACAAATGTTTCAAAATTTATTTTGTCTGCTCAAAGCAACAAGCTGTAGGCAAGAGGAAACTGACCTCAAGGAATGCATTTTGTGCAGTACAGCAAATAACTGTAATAGTCTCTAGCTTCAACACACTGAATCAGGCCCAGTCACTTACAATTTGTTTTTAAAATATTTCCTTGAATTTCACAAATTTTAACAGATAAACTTTTGTCCATAATAGCAATACTTCCACTACTTGCATACAGCTTGGAACAATAATTAATAAATGAAATTGTAACTGTGTATCAACTGTTAAACCTAGTACTTTATTTAGCCAGTTACAATAAGACCCACTTCTCTATTTTTGGTGCCCTTGTTCTGGCTAGGAGAAGGAATTGAAAGATATTGTTCCATGCTTTATTTATAGATAAGAGTTTTCACATTCTTAATCTTAGAAAAACAACAGATGTTTAAGGTCTGCAGGTGAATTTGGTAATAATGTAACGCACAGGACCTCATATCTCAATCTGGCAATATTATAGTTAAAGCCTGAATTTTTGCCAGTAGTTATGGTTGACCTTTCTTTTTTTTTCTTCTCTGTGAATGATTTTCTAACTCTCTCTGTTTGTCTTGCAAAGAGAGGGCTGCAATGGCCCTGTAGACAATTGACCTAAAAAAGCTGTTGATTAGATTAAAGTAGCTTTTGTATTCACTTGGATTCAGAATTAAAAATAGAAATTTTAAACACCTGTAGAATCAAAGTTTTGTTCTAAGAACATGGAATCATGTTACTTCATCCTATACTTTTACTGAATTCATAATTTTTGTGTTACATTTGTTAAATTTAAAATTACACAGGTCACGTTTACCACTGCTAAAATAAAATCTAACATGAGTGAGGAAGTTGAAATTATTTGATATTTCTTCTTCAAAAACTTTGTCCAAGTAGTTCTTCCCCAGATACCAGAATCTGGTTTTATAAGGACTGTTACAATTTCTTTGGCTATCGTGCTCAGCAACCTCAAACCTGTAACTAAAATTGTATTATGTTGATTTCAGTAGTTAAAAGAAGGCACATTAAACAAAGCTGTGTTGGGAGAAATGTGCGAATATCCTTGAATTTTCACAATAAAACAAAGCATTTCCAAAATCCCACACAGTTAGATAGAATAGACGGAAGTAGGATCATCTCTGTGGAGTCCATGTAAACAATGATATTTCCACAAGGTTCACCATCAATATTCACTGCATTTAAAAGCATGCTCATGATTTGATTACTACCTTGTAAGGGAAGTTAGATGTGGCAACTCGTGTCTATGGCTGTTGTGATACACTTGAGAAACTTTTTAATACCTGGCAGCTGAGAGTGTCTCCTTTCATTGCAGTGAAATTTGATAGGGTTTAAAATATACTTATTTTCATAAAGAAAAAAAAAAACCTAAAGAGTAACTCATTGCTACTGTTTCCATATTTTCATGAGAGACATTAGAAAATAAGTGCGGACAAGACGTGCTTGGGCCATTGAAAAAAGCAATTTTGGATTTTGTTGGAGAATTTTGCTCAGAAATGGCTTAAAAGGCAGCTGTGAGGAGCAAATTCTCACAGCCTGTTTCTGTAAACAGCTAAGTTCTCAAGCCTGTATTCAATAACATGGAGGCCTTGAGAACTTTCATAACAGGGTGAGAAAATAAATCTTGGTTTCAATAAACAAACCACAGGTATTGAAAACAAAGGGAGGGGTTAGTGTTTGATCTGTGGCCTATGGTGAGCTCAAATTTTGCAATATGTATGAACTTAATTAACACGGTTATAAAAACGTGCCTTTTGGATCAATAAATGGAGTTCGATGCTGATCAACAAGGATGGGTCATCTCCCTTCGCTTTCAACAGGATTTGTTGTCAGCTGTCAGCACAGCCAAATTCCATCCTTGGATATGAGGAATTACAAAGTGTGGACTATCTGGCTGCTTTCACAGTTTTTGCCTTTTGTGCATCTTATTTTCTGTGAGCTCAAAGGGAATCTGAGTATTTAGATCTTTGAAGCCACAGTGACTCCTCAGGAAAAAAAATCTATGAAAAAAGATATTGGATAGAGATTTCAGTAAATGGAAAGTTGAAATACAACTGTGGTTATTTTAGATACAGGTTACCTTCAGAGTCCAGAGATTCCATTGCCTTAAAAACATAGTGGGAAAATATTTCAAAAAGTGGTAGGCTTGTCCTAATGTTTGCTCTTTGTGCTGCAAGCATGGCTGTAAATCAAATGATGGAATTTCTGCTTTATTATTAAATTTTGCTCTGTTCACAGTGAAACCATTTGGCATAGGAGCCACAGTACATGACCTGAATTGGGGTATAGATTTTCTGTTGTAATATATTGCAAAAAATTGCATGGCAATGTGCCAGAAAAAGGGGGAACAACAAAAAAGGAAGGGATTCTGAAACCAGACAATTAAATACTGGGGGAAGATGCTGTTAAATAGAAACTATTGCAAATAAAAAATATTTAATATGCATGCTTAATTAAGAAATCTGGATAAGAATAAGCTTTTAGGAAGGCTGTCACCTTTTGGGGAGAATTCTTGCAGGTACAAAAATATTTCCACAACACAAGAATATCTAAGTCCTAAATTCTAGCTTCTTTACTCCTTCCTTATGAAAAAAGGCTAAAATATTTAAGAGCAATAGTTATATATACATTAATCCAGTGCTGCAAGCATGAAGCATTGAGGGACCTCTTTTATAAAATAGTGGCATAATGAAGTGAAACATTTTGACCTTCTCTAACCCTGTCTAAAAGGTTAACTTAAAAGTTAGTGACTTCTCCTTTATCTGGCTCCAGGGTCCTCTTTTTGGGGTTGGAATTCCCTGGAAGCAAAGTAAAGGCATTGACATAATATATGTGCTAGTATTGATACATCCTTGCTGGAGCAGTGGAAGATGCAGTGAAAAGGGTTCCAAAGCCTTTGAAACTGTCCCAATAAAGAGAGGAGAAGTAGTGCTTGAACAGGAATCCATCCCAGAGCTGAATTCTCAGTTCTCTAATTTGGCTCCTGGCTAGGCTAAGTAAAGCAACCTAATCATAGTGAAATGAACTTTTGTGAATGCTCTTACAAGCCAGAATATTTCAGATACCTGTTCTGTTCAGGCAATGTGACCTATTCTGCAGTAGCAATTGATCTTTACAATAAGTGCAACACATCAGAAAAGTGTCAAAGCCGATGAGTCAAAGCTGTACTTTATCTCTGCATATTCACTGGCATTTTGAATGTTACTTCCAGGTGAAAAACACTTTAGTCAAAGCCACTGCTCTTGGCTGGCTGCTAGATATCTTAAATCACAAACAATGGCTGGAGTTTTCAGCTACCTGCCCAGGTCATGTTCCCAGATTTCATTCACAAGCACATTTTTTATTCCACAAGAGGAATTAAACAAAGAAATGAATGGAAGTAAATTCCTCTGTCTTTGAGGTTTGGGAGGATGCTAGTGAACACATTCTGCCTGGGAATCTCCACGTACTCTTTTCCACTTTTGTGTCCAAAAAAAGCCAATGTAATGTAATTTTTACAACTTGTAAATTAGCAGTATTGACTGAGCAGCCTTAGAAGAACTACTGGATCTAAAAGTCGCGTGTCCTGCTAGGTATTTCAAGAGCACAGTTAAACTTAGCTAAATTAATATAATCACAAGAGAAGAAGCATCTATTCTTGTCCCAGGAGGCACATCCAAGCTAACTCTGTGCCACACTATCCTCCCTACTAGTTGCCTTGATGTTGCAGGAAGTCCCCCGTCAAGACTTGACTCATATCTTTAATGTTCAGGTCTGCTCTTTCCTGCTTTTTTTCTCCTGGAAGCTGTGCTCACTTCCAGACATCTTTAAATTCTGTTTCCATGAACCTGTCCATTGCATAGGATATCTGAATCCAAGCACAACGAAAGGTCCTTTCACCTTTTGAGTGGCTGATAGTCATTGCAGTGTCTGCATGTGTTCTCTCAGTTTAGGTCTTCTCCCTGATACTTGCAGTGTGACTTGCAGTTTACAAAAACACTGAAGTCCCATTGTATTTACTGGGAACCATGTTAACCCATGTGCTAAGTTGATACACATTTTTGTATCTGAGGATGGGGTAAGATGAGTAGACTTCCTTTTTCCTAGGCTCAGTTTTTGGTGGCTCTGGCTGTGTTCTGTGAGATACTGCACATACATCCCCATCCTTCTGCATTTATAGACCAGATCAGCTTAAGCTGGGTCTGTGCAGCAGCTGGTTACACACTATTAAACATGTAAATGAACTGGCTGCATCTCCAGTATTTTGCCTGACTGTGTTTTGTCACCATTCAGAACCACCTCACTCAAGCTTACCCTGACCCCAGTGTGAGAGCCTTGCCTAATTTTTAAGCTGCTTTTTTTCTAAATTATTCCCTGGACATGTGGATTGCTTAACTCTGCCCTCCATTATGCGCTGTCATGTTCTTCCCAGCACTTGAAAGCATAAGTATAGGGTAAAGTAAGCTACACAGTGGTTATGGCAACTTGGGAACCTGATGAGACTGCACACTGCTGAAGTAAGCACAATTGTATCCACTTTGCTGCCTACCAACCATACTTACTGAATCTGCAATGGTTCTGTAAACCCTAGATTGTAAATTACACTGCAAAATGTTTACAAGAGCTTCATTGCTTTGAAATTTTCTGTACTAAAATAAATGTTCTTACCCCCAGTGCAAGAGCTCCAAAAGAATGGAGATTTTGACCAACCATGTGCTGTTGTCTCCTTGAGCCTTGGATATTTTTGAATGGCTAGAGTGTTGAAAAAGCCTTAGTGAAAAAATTAACAGTTTCAGCATCATTAGATGGTTTTCCTCCATTGTGCCTGGGGCAACTGTAGCTTCCTAATAGTCTCTTATGTGTATAGGGAAGAGAGGTTTGAGAAGCAATAAATTGTGAGGTAAGACCAAAGATCATATTTTTTCTGTAGTTATGAGTATGGCGTAGGGAGAGATAAAATACCTGAGAGTATTGCTATGCTGGAATAGTGATCTACAAATATTTTTAATTATTATGTTTCTTACCATCAATGTGATCTTCTATGTTCTAAAGCAGCAGAATAACAACACACAAAGCAAAAAATTCTCTTCAGATTAACTTAATGTGACTTCAGCTGGCTGTCCTTCTGATCAAATGACCTTATCCTGACCCGAGCACACTGGACAGCATGGAAGAGAAATTTACTCTTCCCACACCAGGGAGAAAGGGAGGATCAAGGTTTAACTATAAAATGGGAATGAAAGGCTTTAGAGCCTTTCAACTCCAAAGGATCTTGGCTCTGGTCTCAGTGTGTGCTCCAATTCCAAGAATAAACATTAATTTATTATATCCAGCAATTGCTGAAAGAATTCAGAGAACAGAAGTGGGAAGTAAGGGCCCTAACCTCATTGTTATCCAGCCCATCTCCCAGCCAGCCTCCTCCACAGCAAAAATGTTGGTAGTCCCATATTTAGGGTAGAAACCAGCACAAGCTCCCTCCCTCCCCAGAGCTCCTGATGGGCAGGCAGTTAACACCTTGCTGCAGGTTATAATTTCAAACACGTCTCATGAGAAATTAAAGCCTAACTTTATTCTTTTCTGGATTAGTCTGCAGCTACCCAATCTTCACTTAAGAGGGGACAGCACAATTACTTAAAAATGTCAGGTGACCTCAGCAGTTAATGTACCCTACATATACTGGATCAGTTCTGCAGAATATTCATGAATGCCAAAGTAGTTGAAGCAATAGCATCCTGTCATGTTCAGAAGGTGGTACTGAGAAAGTCTCCTCCAGGAAACTGATGGTCAGGTTCTTTGGAAATTAGGGGCACACAGATTCACAAACAGTATCAAGAGGACACACATATGAAAGCTGTACCTGAAACTTTAACTTGGACTTAAAAAAAAAAAAAAAAGTTGTTGGTTTCTTTTTAATTAAATATGAAATATTTTATTTCTCTCTTAGAAATTAAATATATTACTATCTCACATAACCAAATTCCCTTTTAAAGGGAATACTGTACATGGCTCTGTAGGAAACATTGTTGCTGTTTCTACTTTAAAAAACTTATGTCAGTAATCTATCAGTCAGGATATTGGCTTTTGGTATATGCCTTTGGGGATTTTCAGACACTGGAAATAGCCAGGAATAAATTATATCTGAGTTTTAAATAGGATGGCGTGATGCTGCTGCTCATCTGTGATAAATCTGTGTGTTTCAATCTGTTTACTTGTGGTCAGCATCCACAAGCAAAAGCCGGACTGTGAGGTTAGGAGCTATTCCCAACCCTCAGCACCTCCGAAACCTTTCATCTCAGGAGGTTCGCTGCGAATGGGGCACCCGCGGCTGCCGCTGCCCGGGATGTTCATCCTGCCGGCTGGCCGGGATGCTGATCCCGCCGGCTGCCCCGGGATGTTCATCCTGCCGGCTGCCCCGGGATATTCATCCCGCCGGCTGCCCCGGGATGTTCATCCCGCCGGCTGCCCCGGGATGTTCATCCCGCCGGCTGCCCCGGGATATTCATCCCGCCGGCTGCCCCGGGATGCTGATCCCGCCGGCTGCCCCGGGATGTTCATCCCGCCGGCTGCCCCGGGATGTTCATCCCGCCGGCTGCCCCGGGATATTCATCCCGCCGGCTGCCCGGGATGCTGATCCCGCCGGCTGCCCCGGGATGTTCATCCCGCCGGCTGCCCGGGATGCTGATCCCGCCGGCTGCCCCGGGATGTTCATCCCGCCGGCTGCCGGAGCCGCCCCGCCGCTCCCTTCTTCCCTCGGAGCGCCTGGCCGCACTTTCGCTTTCACTTCTTCCGGCTCTGGGCAGAGAGCTTCCTCACGGTTTTCGTGTGCTGAGAAGCGAGTACAGAGGTGGGATGCTTCCAGACCCAAGGGGTAAAGCCCGTAGAGGTAAGTCGGTTAAATTCTTCACTTCTTAAAAATAAATGTAAATATTGAGGTGCAAAGGTAAAGCGCTGCCCAGGAGTTCGGGTGATTTCCTTGATCCTGGATTTTTCTTCACTTGCAAGTTAGCCAAGTCAGTGCCAGTTTTTAAAGTTCTTGCTCATACTGTTAAAACTGTATTTCTTTCTTTTGCCCATCTGAAACGCTGTCTATGAAGTTTGATAATGGGTGTGTGCTTTCTTCACTGGACCCCCCCAGGCAAAGCTAAAACACCTGAAGTTGGTTTCAGACTTCTTACAATGAAAAATCCAGGAAAAGGCAGCCCATTGGGCCTCGCTGGAAGTCAGCTAAAGAACCTGATTTGTGATTGCGCAGTACATTTCTTCCGCCTTCTAAACTTAAAGGTGAGCCTGGCAACAATTGCTGCTGCACCCAGCAGCTGGCTGATCACTGTAAAACTAGCCCTGAGAATGATGCAGACCAGGATGCAAGCTTCTGTCACAGATAAAACTTCCCTTTTGTTTTCCTTAGTGTTTCCAGCAGTTGGGGTGCAGAGAAAAGAGGTAGGACAAGTGGTCCTTTATTTTCTCAGCCACGGGGACATGGGTGCTGTGCTTGGCAGCAGCTGCAGCGGGCCAGGCTGTCTGCAGCACCAGGAGTTTGTTGTCCCCTTCTCCTCCCCATTAACCAGTGGCAGATGAGTGGAGACCCAGGCTATAAGAGCTGCAGGATGTGGGTCAGCTTGACATGCAGTACCCAGCAGGGAATTGTTTTTTCATTAAGGTTTATTTTAATCCATCTTTTGTAGTCCTTTTGTAGTCCTGTGTGTGCCTTTGCAATGTTTTATGTCCCTCTATCCCTTGCTTGTATGCCCACTCACGCTGGATTATACAACTGTTTCCCCTTAGATGGCCATGTTGCTCCCAAAAGGCAGCCATGAGATTCCCCTCTGGCCACTCTAATGTGACTTTTGCCACTGGAGCAGTCCTGATGCATGCCCTCTGAAAAGGCAGGTCAGCTATGGAGTCAAACTCTGCTGGGGTCTGACCTGCTAAGCTCCTGTTTGGCTGCAGGTTGCAGTGTCAACTCCTTGGAGCGTTTTGTTATGCTAGTGGAAATTTGTCTCTTTAGAAAATAACAGTTATGAAGAATTCTTCCCTTTTTCTATACAAATGTGCAGGTTTAATTTCTCATTTCTTGTTTCATTGTTTGCTAAAGCACGATACTCTAATGTGCTCAAAGCTCAATCATATTAATTAAACACAGCATCCTAGCAAAAGAAAGTGGGAGCTGCAGAAGAAAGCAAGCTCACACTTCCCATGAGTTAGTCTTTTGAGAAGCTCTTCTAGCTTCCTGCTAAGTCTAGGCAGGTTTATTCCCATCTATAGCCTGTTCTGTACTGGGGCACTAATAGCCTTCTCTGCCTGGGAGCCCGTCCTGCTGAGACTGAACTAATTGGTAAATTGAGGTTGGCAGGTAGGTTCCAAGTTTGTTGGCAGAAGGCCATACAGATAAGTGTGTATAAGACTGTGGAGACACTGTCAGACATCAGGGTTGAAAGTATAAGCTTTCTATTTTTTAAAAAAGAAAAATATTGAAGACAGGAGCCTAAGCTTATTGTCCTGTGCTACAGCATGAAAAAAACATTCTGGCAAGCACTCACAAAGTATGTTCTCCCTCTACTAAGGATTAATTCTGTGGAGAATAATATGGAAGATACAGAGGACTCTTCTTTTGATTAGAAGAAATTCCATTTAATTAGGCAAGCTCTATGACTCCGAAGACTAGTCAAACCCTTGTCAGTTCACACAGCTCTGTTCTGATCAGAATTTTTATGGAATCAATTTTCTTTCTTTGGGCAGTAAAGTTTCATTACAAGATCACCAGGTGAATTTAAATCTAATGGATACTAAATGGAAAATGAACAAAATATGAAAAAGCCTAAGATTCATTAGAAATGTAATGACAAAACAGGTATAGCCATTGAAAATTAGAATTTCAATGTTGATACCCTAATCTAAATGAACAAAAGATATAGGGTGGAGTATATGAATTCTTAAATGTATAAGTTTTCCTGAAAGTATTTGGATAATTATATTGAATCTAGGGGCAGTGTCTCCTCTACACCTTGGCTGTTACCGATTTCTTTCTCTGATTAAGTTGGTGCTGATTTATTTTTTGTGTTCTTACTTTCTCATATATGTTTCTATAGCCTGGTATTCCTTCTTTCTCTATAAGATGGAAAGACAGATAGAATTTTGTGTGATTGACTTGTAAAATAAAAACTGGCAAGAACAGTAAAAGAAACAAGTGGTATATTACGTATTTTTACTGCATATAACTGTAAATATTTTAGATGTAATTAAGCTCAGAGATCAGTTACTAACATTGAGAGGCTTATGTACAATTTGTCATATTTATTGTATTTTATGAATGTTAAAGCAATGCCAAATTAATCAGAAAAGAGAAAGCAACTGGAAATTTTCATCGATAATAGATAAAGTTGGTAGCTTTTTGAACATACCTATTTTTGTGCGAGACAATATTATTGCTTTTAAATAAAAGTATTTATTTAGAGTGATTATTAGACATAACTCTTCTGCAGAAGTAAATGCAGAAGAAGTTCATGGATTAAAACCACTGACTGCTTGCTCAGTATGAAATCACATATTTTTTAAGACTTGCTTGCTTAGCCTTCAGCTGAAGACGCAAGTCATGTCAAAATGATTGTAATTTGCAGTGTTCTTTTTGCCTTTGCAGATAGAATGATGCGAAACGCTATTCTTTGGTGGAGCAGCTTATGTGTCAGACTGATGTTTGTCTTCTGGCCGTGTGCATCAGCTGGAAAACAGTGTCATATCCAAAATGAAATGGCTGACTGCAGTCACCTAAAGCTGACTCAAATTCCCTCTGATCTTCCAGACAATATAACGAGTTTGGACATTTCTCATAATCAGCTAAAACAGCTAGGTCCTGTAAATTTGACCAAGTACAGCCAGCTGGTTTACTTGAATGTAGGCTACAACAGCATCTCTAAACTGCAACCAGAATTGTGCCAAAATGTGCCCCTGTTGCAGATTCTGAAGTTAGAACATAATGAATTGTATAAGCTCCCTGACAGAGTCTTTGCTTCCTGCACCAACCTGACTGAGCTCAATCTAGGATACAACAGACTAAATATAAAAAATCATCCTTTCAAAACCCTGAAGGTAAGAGTTAGAAATGCACCTTTTCATGTAAATAAAGTATAAATGGGGAATTTACTGTATTTTCCGGTGTTATACAGAACTGCTTTGCTATCTCAAAATACCCAACATATAATCTTTCACTGATTTTTGCTGAAGAAGAGGCCTTGTGGCTTCTTCTGGTATAGCATGTTGGAGTCTCAGTCATCTTTGTGATCAATGCTCTCCATTCCTCTTTCTGTATTGCATCCCTTTGAAGCATCTCTCCCATGCAGGCTGTGTGCTGAGCCAGTAGCAGCAGCAGATGATGACAATATTGAAGTGGATGCTGTGAAATCTGAGCTGCCTGGGTAGCTGGTAGCCTCAGTTCTCAAAGTTGAGGTTTAAATATTCAAACCAGGAAGGCCAGTGCTTAGGCTGAATGTATCTCTCAGGACTTCAAGAACTGAGAAAGAGTAAAAATGTTTTTATTGTACCTTTGCTTTCTCTGCTAGTTTACATGTGGTTAAATATTCGTGTCTGTAGCAGAGATTGGGGGACCACCACAGAAAGCAGGAAAGGACTATTTCACTGTCTTTGTACCAGGCAGGACTCAGGCAAAATGAAGAGCCTAAGGACAAAAAAAAGTAAAGTAAGGACAATGTGTAGGTACTAATTGTCACTCAGTGTTCCAATGAGTATGTATGTGGTTTTGAATAGGTCTGAACTTTCCTGCTAAACTCAGTATTCCAGTTCAGTTGCATGAAGTGTACTTGCTTGCACTGTAGGACTGCTGGCACTAAATACAGTGAGTGCAACCAGCTTCCATGTTGGGAACTTCACCTTCCTCATTCCATTTATGGGACTGGACCATGCTGAAAAAGCACGGAATGCAATATCTAATACTGCAGTAGTTGTAACTACAGCCATCTGTAGGCTTTTGCATTTATCACTTTATATGAGTGAGGGCCTTCAGTGAATCAAGGAGCTTTAATTTAATCTACTTTGGTTTGCAGTAGATACTTTAGCAGGTTAATACCATTAATACCATGAAAGTTACTGGTGTGAAAAATATAGAATACTTCTTTCAGCAGGAGCTTGAAAGCTGCCATTTCTGTATTGCAAATTTATTCTGAGTGTAGTATCGCAACTAATTTCTAATCAGTTGTACTTTAATGAAATATTTCTAAATTTTTTGTGTATTGCATAAAATAAAGATTAAAAATTAATTTTATACCTTTTTTCTTGCATATTCTCTCCAGAACTTGAAAATTTTGGACCTATCTCATAATTCTTTGAAGTCAGCCAATTTAGGATTGGAGCAACAGTTGGAGAAACTTCATGAACTCATGTTGGGGAGCAACCAAATCACTGAGTTGAAAAAAGAAGACTTCAGTTTTCTTAGCAACACCTCATTAAATAGTCTTGATTTGTCATCAAATCCACTAAAAGAGGTAGGAAGTATTTCAACAGAAATTTAACAGGTGTAAGTATAAAATGGAACTATTCTGATTTGCCCTTTATGGTTGTATGGCATTTACATTACAATTTTGATCCAGTGAGGTCCAAAACCCATTCCATTTTATACAGCATTCCTCCTGACCTCCAGCAGTGATTTACAGAATTACTGTTTTGCCACTGAAATTGGCACAGGCTGGTTTCATATGGGCTGGTTCCATGTAGATCAGAGGTCTCAAGCAAAACCTAAATTGAGACGCTCTTAGAATCCTTAGCAGGTATTTTCTGTGCAGAACTATTTTTGCACGTGATGAAGGTGAAGGGCTGACGCACTTTCTAAGTGGGTATAAAGTGTGGTAATATGCAAGTCTGGTTATACAATCTAGGTTTCACTTCTCAGTTAATCAAAGAGAGCGTTCAACTTGAGGCTGTGGGAACATCAGAGAAATAATCATTCCAGAAACATATACCTATTCCTTAAAAAAAAACCCCACGTGGGTGCTTTGTCTTCCACCTGTGCTCTCTGACCTGCTTCTCAGTGTTTTGATTCTTTGAAGAGTGATGGTTAAGTGTGGCAATTCTAAACTGGTTGACTCTCAGCATATGAATACTGAATATGCATTGAATTTCCTTGGTTCGTTTGGTTTTTGTTTGTTTCTTTTGCTTTGTTTCCCAGTTGATTGATCTCTAAAAAATATGTACACCGAACCTACAAGAATATTTTAAAGTGGTATAAGTTTGTATCCATGCTAAGAGTGAATCCCACCATCCTCTTTCACTTGGCCTCTTCATCCCTCCCTCTTTCTGATACCAGCTTTTATGAGGCTTTGTGCTGGATCACTGAGGAAACTCTACAGGTGTTTTGGCTTGGTTAGCTTGTAGTCACACTGGTTCCCTACCTGATTCACTGTGTGACTGCAAGTGGGGCTATTCTGGCACAAGGGTACAGGGTGTGGATGAGTAAATGGCACTACTTTTTTCCTGGGCCCTGCTACTTTGTGCCAGTTTCAGCTGCTCTGGTTTTACAGTACTGCTATCTAAAAAGCAGCCTTATGCATTTGAATAATTCTGAAAAATGGAGTATTTAATCCCTCACCTGTATGTTAATCAAGATGAGGGGCCAGCACTATGATAAAAGCTTGTGATCCATATTGTGAAAGCAAGTGTGTAGTATTAGGTTTCATATTAGCTTCAGTTTGCACATAGAAACTGGGTTTCTTCTTGTTTGTCTGCAGACCTAATAACTAGTAGATTATTATACCTAGCAGATATCAATAAAAGAAATTTGAAAAAAGATATAAAAAATTTTAAGATACTTCTAGAGAAGAAGTTTTGGTTATTGGATTGAAACTTGCATCTCACTAAGCCACTTTCTGTCTTCTTCTGAAATAATACTACTCAGATTTATGATAATCATGTTATAAGTGATAGAACTATTGTCACAAGAAGTGTAAACTCCATAAAGTGTTTGTCTGAACTTGGCTGTGAAGCAATCTGAGTGTAGGAGTTCTATTCTTCTAAGAAATTGCATTTGAAAGCCTTTCCAAGTTTTTGTTTTATTGGTCAACTTATATCCTTCTTGTTTAGCTCAAGTTTTTTTTCTTATCCTTTCAGTTTCATACGGGATGCTTCCATACAATTGGAAATTTGTGTGGCCTCATACTGAACAATGTTGAACTTGGTGAAAATCGCACAAAGAAACTTTGTACAGAATTGTCAAACACAGCAATTCGAAACCTCTCACTAAGCCATGTGAAACTTTCCTACATTGGCAAGTCAACTTTCCAGGGACTGCAAGGAACAAATCTTACAATTTTAAACCTTTCCCAAAATTCTCTCTCTGTCATAGAAAACGATTCATTTCAGTGGCTTTCAAGTTTACAATACTTAAACCTGAAGATTAATAATATTCATGTAACTTCGCGTTTATTTTATGGATTATCCAACCTTAAATATTTGAATCTCATAAACTCACTTGCTGGGAAAATTGAAGATTTTTCTTTTCATTGGCTATACCACCTGGAGTACCTTATAATGGATAATAACAATTTTCCAGGAATTACTGCTAACATGTTCACAGGTCTGAATAACCTGAAATATCTGAGTCTCTGCAACTGCAACATAAACTTACAAAGAATAACTAATAAAACATTTTCATCACTTGCTAATTCTAGCTTACAGGTTCTCAACCTCACAAAAACCAGAATCTCTACAATAGAAAGCGGGGCATTTTCTTCCCTGGGACACCTGAAAATTCTTGATCTTGGTCTCAATGAAATTAGTCAACAGCTTACAGGTCATGAGTTTAAAGGTCTCAATAATATACAAGATATTTATCTTTCCTATAATAAAAACTTGACTTTGCAAAGCGAATCATTCATTTTTGTCCCAGGCCTTAGAAAACTGATGCTGAGGAAGGTAGGCTGCAGTAATCTGGCCTTTTCTCCTTCACCTTTTCATCCTCTACGAAACCTAACTGTCCTGGACATCAGCAATAACAACATAGCAAACATACAAGAAGACTTGTTTGATGGACTTGACAAACTTGACATCCTGGACTTGCAGCACAATAATTTAGCCCGGCTTTGGAAACATGCAAATCCAGGTGGCCCTGTTCTTTTTTTAAAGGGTCTTCCCAATTTGCAGATTCTTAATTTAAAATCAAATGGGCTTGATGAAATTCCAGTTCAGGTTTTCAAGGGTCTGTTTCAATTAAAACACTTGGATTTAGGCTCAAATAATTTGAATTTGCTTCCAGCAACTCTGTTTGATGACCAAGCCTCTCTGAATTCATTGAACCTTCAGAAAAATCTGATAACCTCAGTTGAAGAAAAAGTATTTGGTCTACCTTTCAGGAGCTTGAGAAAACTAGAGATGGATTCCAATCCCTTTGATTGTACCTGTGAAAGCATTGCTTGGTTTGCTGATTGGCTTAATGAGACCCAAGCAGATATACCCGGATTGAGGTCCCAGTACATTTGCAACACCCCACCTAAATATCATGGTAGTCTGGTTCTGTATTTCGATAGCTCAGCCTGCAAAGACAGTGCTCCATTTAAACTTCTTTTTGTGATCTCTACCACTATTGTGACACTATTCATTTTTATCGTCCTTACCATCCATTTTGAAGGGTGGAGAATAGCTTTCTACTGGAATATTTTAGTCAATCGAATGCTTGGTTTTAAAGAATTTGAGAGACAACAGGAACAGTATGATTATGATGCCTATGTTATTCATGCAAGAGAAGACAAGAATTGGGTGTCTAAAAATTTCATGTCTCTGGAAAAAAATAACCACTTTGAAATTAAGTTTTGTTTAGAAGAACGGGATTTTGAAGCAGGTGTATCTGTATTTGAAGCCACAATTAACAGCATAAAAATGAGCAGGAAGATTATTTTTGTTGTGACTGAACACCTTTTACAGGATCCCTGGTGTAAAAAGTGAGTAGGATTTGAAATTTTATCTGGAAGAGGAAAAAATTTTTTAAGAGATATTTTACCAAGATAAGTTTTTAGTTGTAATTTAATAAAAAATACCATTTAATGAAAAATACCAACTCAAAATCTACTTCAGTATATTTACCTAATATATTGTAACTTCAAAATAATTCCTAAGTTAATAAAGTTAATTGTTTCACACATATGGTAGTGTACATTTGAATATCTAAGTCAATGTTTTAGGCATTTTCTTGGGTGTTTTTTGTGGGTTTTTTTGTTTGTTTGATTTAGTTGTTTGGGTTTTTAGATTTGTTTTTGTTGTGGTTTTTTGGTTTTTTGTTTGGTTGGTTTGTTGGGGTTTTTTTTGCTTTCGGGGCTTTTTGGGAGGGGTCTTTTGTTTAGTTTTGTTTGGTTGGGGTTTTTTTCCCAAAAGTCAAGATGATACCTTTGCAGTTTGCTTTCCTTAAATCACACATTTGAAGAAGAGCAACAATGAGTGCTAGAATTGAAAGATGGTTTTTGTTTCCCTTTAAGTTAGTCTTTTCACTATTCTTATATAGTGGTCTCATAAAGAAAGGGATTTTGCTAAACAAGGCAATATCAAGACAGTACACTTAGGTTATATTTTTAGAGCATTCTTTTATTTTTTTTTAGTTAGAGGCAACTTTTAATTTAAGGAAAGTAATAACCATTGTATATCACAAAATAGATACTAAGATCCCATTAATCTTTTCTTTCTCTTTCACATAAAAGAAAACACTGATTTTTGTCTTATTTTTGCTTCAGTTTCAAGGTATATCATGCTCTCCAGCAAGCCATTGAACAAAGTCGGGACTCCATCATACTGATCTTTCTTGATGATATCCAAGATTACAAGTTGTATCATGCACTTCACCTGAGAAGAGGAATGTTCAGATCTCGCTGCATCTTGAACTGGCCAGCCCAGAAAGAACGAGTCAGTGCATTTCATCAGCAATTAGTGATGGCACTTAAATGTAGAAGTAAAGTGCACTGATTTTTGAACTACAGATTTGAATTATGGGGCCATTTCATTGTGTACTTTCTACCACTGGAAAACTAGCAAGCCTTCATGAAGGTCTGAAGAAGTTTGTCATCCTGTAAATATATGTAAGGGGCACTATCATTTAAATTTATTTGTTTATATTCCTATTTTTGCTGATATTTTAATTCAGCTGCACTGAAGTGATGTTAAAAGAAATCATGGTGGATAGTCATTTCAATCAGTGTATTGAAAATGTGGTAGAAATTCTGAAAAGCAGTGAGAATCACTGATGTTCTATGAAATGATGTAGGATAGAAAAGACAGACTCTTTAAGGGGATATACAAAAGAAAATGCATTAATGATAAAACAGCAAAATCTTTATAGAAGGTAGAGTGGACACTAGTTCTTGCTTTTGAAACATGGGGGATTCAATGCCTCCAGCTGGAAAGCTTTCCTTGTGAAACACATTAAGCAACACAGAAAATTACTTCTGTAATTCAAAACAAGAATTTGCAGTTCAAAAGTGAGTTTCAAAGTGAGCAGCTTCAAAGTGGGTTTTAATACCTATGTGATTATGCCTTCTGGGGGGCTAATACTGGTTGCTATCAGAAAGTGACTTTCAGGCTGATGAGTCAAATGATTTAATAAATTTGGTATCAGGAAAAAAAATTTTTGCTCTTCTCTGGTTAAATTCAGAGAGCTGGCAGGACATTAACACTGAGAGGTGTCACCTTGATTCTTAGAATGCACACAAAACTGTATGCAGGCCTGTACACAGAACTTGAAATCAATGTGAAACATGGCCAAGGCACAACTGCTGCACCTATATAAAATTAATAAAGGCACAGATGTTTCTATAATATAGCCAGAAGACAACTTTGTGGAGAAAGTGGTGCTACTGCAATTTCATTACCAAAAATTTTGTTAATGGTAAAGCAACAACAACAAAAACAAAGAAATCATTTTAAATAGTATCAGAAACATTATTGTGACCACAGGTAGAGGTGGAGTGGGAAAAAAATTTCAGCGCTAGATTAATTACAGTTTTTTTGTATCCCTTTATACACAGCTTTGCCTTTGATAGCTAAAAACAAAACTGTAAAAAATCAGATAGAATCCTGCAGTTTATTTCTTGCATATTAAGCTAGGTTTTTCCTGAGCATATTTTACAGAAGCGTGGGCTAGATGGCAATTGCCAGGGCATTAAGCTTCAAACATATGGGCTAGTAGCTTGATCTGGAGAGAGAGCTGAGGCTGAGCAAAATGTGCTTTCAAAAGTGTTTATAATGTTTAACACTGGCTAAAATGATGGTGAATCTGAGCACAAGTTATTGTAAATTAGACACAAGTCAGTCATTTGTATAGTTTTGTTAATATTTAATTGCTACTACAAGGACCTTTTAAAACTTTGTCAGCTTTTAGTCGGTCTGTGATCCTTCAATAGCTCAGGAATATTTTTAAATTGCTTTTTTCCCCTAGCATTTCCCTCATCAACTTCAATACCACTGTTGCTACAAGAATGCTGTTTTACCGCTTTAGAAAACAGTTCTGTACTTCACATTTAAAACTGCTTTTTTCATTATTTGCTATATGTGTAGATGAAAAATTGGGTTTTAACAGGTTTCCTATTGTCCCATGATGATAAAAACCTAAACAAGACAAATAATTAGTGAAATAGAATTTTTTCATGCACTGGAATAGTGAAGGGGGTGCAGATGTCTTCACTTGCCTGGGAAGTCCTGAGTGAAAACAAAACAGGCTTTGTTTACAGCTGAAGTGATAGATGATGATTCCCTAATTACAGTAATAGGATTATCCCCATTGTGATGCTTTCATCTCATCTTTCTCACCTTTTCAGGCGAAGTGACAAATTCTTTCTTCAAGCTTAGGCCATGAAAGTTGAGGAGGCAAGTTGGTAATTATGGTGTGCCAGGTATGCACCATATCAACTGTTCTTTCTCTTATTTAAAGACTAACATGTGACAGGGTTCCTATCCTGAATCTGCAATGACACATAGCAGCAGAATTTCTCTTTCCACATTAACATAATTTGTTTAGAAAATGCTAGTAGTTCACATGGATATTATTGGTATTCACATGGATATTAAAAATGACATAAAGATGAAGAGAACACATGGAGAAATGCTGCGGTGAAATGTGATACAAGAGGTCGGACTAGATTATCTAATGGTCTTTTCTGATTCTTAGAGCCTGACAAATGACAGCATGTCTAAATTCTTAAAGATTTTTCTAGTTACTACAAAAGTCTCCAAAATTGGTTTCAGAAGAGTGAAAAAAATCTTATAAATGCTTAGTTTTGTAAAACAGCTAGGAATACAAAGAAGTACTGGGTGATGAATGAAAAATCCCTTTAAATTATAAAAATATGATGAATACATTCTAAACAGTTATTTTAGTACATAGATGCAGTTTAAAATAATCTACCACAATAATAGACATTATAAAGGTTCACAATGTATAAAATAATAAAAAAAAACCTGGTTCATAATGTAGAAAAAAAAAAGGCACACAAATAATAATCACAGGGCCAGTGATAATCATCAGTTATACCAGACCTAAAATTTTCCTATAAATTTTTCCTGTTTTTCTGAAAGTTACTTCTAGTCTGCTCCTCTTTGTTTGACAAATTTATTGAGATAAATGAATGGGCTTAACATGGCTAAGAGTTGTGCTTTCAGTATTCACAGTCTTTATCTGAGCTGGGCAGTCTCATTGCAGTGGGCAGCATGAAATTACATTATGTTGATTTGCTGATGAGTTGAACACCAAATAAATGAAAAGTAGTTCACTTGTAATATCAAAGATGTTACATAGGACTAAAGAGAAGCCATTTGTATTGAAAGCAGAATATATAAAGGACTTGAGTGAGGTAGAATGCTCAAGTCTGGAGATTTGGAGTGGAACCTGATGGTTTCCGCAGATCTTGAATGACAGGGTGTGATGGTTTAGGAATACTATTCCCCAATTTAGTGTTCTAAACTGTGTGCTGCTCGCTCACTCCTCCCTCCCCCTGGCAGGCTGGAGAGCAGAACTGGAGACACAAAAGGTGAACATCATGGGTTGAGATAAGAACAATTTACTTGAAAAAGCAATGAAACAAAAACCAAACAGTAATATGAACAACATTAATAACAAGAGTGTACAAGAGAGGTGATCGATTCACATGCGAGTTCTTACCTCATGGAACACAAAGGACCCCTGCCCCTTGTGCTTGATGTGAGGAGACACAGAATTACCTCAGGCTCCTAGCTGTGCCCCTCCTTGCTATTGCAAACATTAACCCAGCCCTGGCCAAAACCAGGACACAGGGAGTAATGAACAAGTTACGCGTAGTGATGCTCATACATATAGCTGAGATAAATATACTACCCACCAACAAGCTCAATTATGCTACTTTCACTGTGGCTTAGTCAGGGCTTTTTACCATGGTACGAATAAATTCAGGTTGTGTTGCCGTTAGATTTAAGCGCACCTATTCCATAAGGTTTTGTCAGAACATATCCTGGTTTGTAAGAAAAAGGCCAGGAATACTCCAGTTTCAAATCTCAGTCCTCTAGTTGGTGGTCTGTGTGCTCTCTCTGCCAGCTCATTGCACTCCTTGATGTGCTAGGAAGACAAGGCAGACATAAAATTCCTCACTTTGTACTCCTGGTTGTTGTGGACCAGCAGCTGCCAACTTAACACCAAAAGTACAAGTAATTGGTCGATGTACGATCCTGGGGCTCACATGTTTAAAGCAACTGGTCTAACTTTCAGCCTGTGCTGTTCTCTTGGGCACTCCAAGGGCCACATAAACTGTCATGTTTTGAGCTGGCACAATATTTGCCTTGTCCATAATACTAAAAATTACAGTGTTCCCAAACTGCTGCTAGTTGTTCACATTGATCTTCAGTCAGGCAGACAACCCAGTGTTGGAAAGCCAGGGCAAAGTTAATGATTCTCCACTGTGTGCCCTCAGCTGACTGGCTTGTGCCACTGTCACCCTCTAGTGCTCTCCAAACTGCCTAGGATGTTTGGGAGCGCCTTTGAAGCCCGCGAGCTGTTGCTTCCCCGCAGCTCCTTTCTGCATCTGCCTGGCACGGTGACAAAGATGCGCTGGCTTGGGTCGCTCTCGCTCCCCACTTCTGGTTAAGCCCTCCCTACGCACAGATGTGTGAAGAAGGCCCTGCTGCCCTGGCAGGTGGGCTTCGTTTTTGCCCTGTAATATTAGACGGAATTCTAACTGGAGGGGAAATGTGACCTTTGCCGCGGCCCGGCGCCCCGCCAGGCGCGCATGCCGCTCGGGGCTGCTCCCGGGCCTTCCGCCGGCGCGGTGCTCCCCGCCCAGGGCGGTGCGTGCCCGGCGGGGTTTGTTTCGCTTAGCAACGCCTGCCGGGCCGCAGGCAGCGGGCAGCTCCCGCCAGAGGCCGCCGGCCCTCGACAGGGCTTGCGGCGCCGGGAAGGGGCTCCCGTCCCAGCCTGCCATGAAGGTGGCGGCCCTGAGGGCGGGCGCCCTTCTCTCCAGGCTGCGCCGCTCCCCGCCGGCCCCCAGCCCGCAACCCCCGTCCGGCGGGGGCCGCGCCGAGGGCAGGGGCGGCCGCGCCCCGCGCCCGGCCCCCAGCGAGGCGGACAAGGAGCCCGGGGGGCGGGCGGCGGCCAAGGCGCTGCTCGTCACTCTGCCCGACATCGGGGAGGAGGCGGTGGCCGAGGGCGACGAGGCGGCCGGCAGCCCACAGCTTCCCGTGTGAGTGAGTGAGCGCGCCGCGAACCTGGGTGCGGGGGAGGTGTGCGCCCCTCACTGCTGGGGCTTCCTTCCACCTGGCTTTTTCTGCCTCTGGGTGTCCTGAGAGGTACCGAACATCTTCGTGGGCAGGGTTTTCCCTCCCCCGGCAGTGTGCCAGAGGCAGGGAAGCGCATCTTCGCGGGCAGGAGCGGTGGCTCGCACCGCTGTGTGTGTGCGGCGCCGTGAGGAACGAAGAGCTGCACAACGCTCGCGGCCCCGCGTGGAAGGGACCGGAGTGAGAGCCCGGCCCTGCACGGAAAATTGTGCCGGCCCCACCTGGGGATGCGCAGGGAGAGAAGCCGGCGTGCAGAGGGCGCGCAGGGGATGGTGAGCTTGAGTAGGTATCGTAAAGGTCCCGCACGCAGGTGTGCGAGTTGTGTCAAGTTCTGTCCCGAGGCTGCTACTGCGCATCAAAGCAGATATTTCAGTCACTGCCTAGTGAGGTTCTAAAGTGACAATAACAGGTGTGAAACTTGGTTTGGATGCTTCTGTGTTTGATTTTCAAGTCTCACCTTGGAACGTTTAAGGTTTGCTGCGTATAAAAGAAGCCTGTTAAATATGTGCTTCCATTGCTTCCATTTGGTGCTATTTTACTACAGCAAAGGTATACTGAAGTGGCTTCTTAGTGTATTTAAACCACAGGAATTTATAAAAGTGAGCAACAGTTGCATTACTGTATAGGTGGAATTTTTCATACAAAAAAAAGGAAGGTTCTGCATATATTTCATGGACATCTATAAATGCTGCTTTTGTAGTATTAAACTGTGCTAACCTTTACAGCTGACAATCAGAAGAACAGTAATGTTTTGTTAGGTGTTGATAGGAATTAATGTGTATTTAAGTTTTTAACTCTAAAGGTCTGGAATCTCTTTTAGTACACTTAAATCTTCAGATGGATTTTGGAACTTCTGCTTTAAGTTCGGTTTCCATGTAGGATAATATTTAAAGTAGGAGCACAAATCTTCCCTGATGTGCTTCTTTTATTTCCCCCTACTCCAATCTAGATCTTTTTATTTTGTTTCAGAACATATTGTATGCTCTTTCAGGCTTAACACTTTTACTGTATTTGTAAAATACTAGCCTTTTATGAATAGGGAGGTTAATCTGGTTTTATGTGTAGTAATAGAGCTCTGTTTCTAAGATGTTTGGTGCTTTATATAAACAATGCCAGAACAAATCGGTGTTATGTCTATGTAATTTCTCCCTAGCTACTTATTTTTTTCAGTACCAAAAGTAAAGCCAAGTAAAATGTCTATGACTTTTATTATTAGAAAAAATTAAAGAATGGAATCCACTCTTAAAACAAACTGATTGTATTGGGATGAAGAATAAACCCTGTTATTTTAAAACTGATTGTGTCCAGCACAATACTCATTTTGACTTGCTATTGAACCACTTCTAATTGATATCACCTTATTATTCCCTAACTTAAGCTTTTGTATGCATGGTGGCATTTCAAATATTTTATTAATAGCAATCAAGGTTATACTGATAAGGTATTGTCTGTCTTCAAAAAACAAAACCAAACCAGAAAGAGGTAGAAGAAGGAAAAAAATACATCACTGACAAGGAAAGTCTATACCTCCACATTAGCATTTTTTAATTAGATGGTTTCACTTAAGCTTTTAGAAGAAGCATCTTAATTAAATATTGAAAACCTTAGCATTCCTTGCTTAGAGTTGAGAATTTGTGAGTTACAGAATATGATAATGCATTATTGATAATTATACACAGGAAGCTTTTGCTTACGCAAGCAAAATTCCTTCATTTCAAGTTTTATTGCTGTTTAAAATTATTTAGAAGACCTCAATGGCCAGTGTATTTTCATTGATAGCAATCTATGATGAATAATTGGTTAATAAAGGATCCATTTTATATCTTAGTTAAGTACATACGAGCTGATAGCAAGGACAGTACATGGATAGTGCAAAACTGTGAAAATCCAGCACTGATTTCTTTCTGTCTTTCTCAGATATGCTAAATTTTCTGATTTCCACAACTACCAGCTATTTGTCCTAGTAGTGTATAGGGCTAAATTATGGCAGTATATTGTGAGATTTAACATTTGCTACATAGAAATTTCCTGTTCTTCAAATTGAAGGAGGATTTATAATGAATAAATCTTTTTCTTCATAATGGAGAAAGAAATTCACAGTTTTTTAGTCTTATTTGAGAGAAAATATATTCTGCTAAAAAAGACCATGATATTTCTTGAGAGAATATGAAGATGCCTTATGCTACACTTGCAATAATATGTTAATGTACCAAGATACACAGATTCCTTTTTAAGGAAACATATTATTGCTATCCTAACATGTTGCAATAGGTAGGTGAGATAACAACCCCTACCTAATTTAAAGATAAACTGGGCAAAGTTTAAGTTATGTTGTTTAGGGTGGGTAATATTTTGTAGAAACTAATTTTGCTGCTCCGTATTTTCAGAATGGTTCTGACATATTGAAAAAAATGTTTGTGAACTAGGTATGAAAAGTGTATCTTTTTCTGTGATGTACCAATGTCATTATCTTTTGTCAATTTTTATTTCTTGAGGCTCAAGCTTTGGGTTTCAAAATTACTAATTACTAACTTTGAAAATGTGGATATAAGTAACCTGATGAGCTGCTGAAGAAGGTGGGAACTCTGATTCCCTGTCTCCTGTTTTACCCACTAAAAGCGCTAGATCTCTTTCACACTGTAATGCATACTAACCTAGATGGGGCATTGTAGTGTTACCAAGCTGTCACTTCCCTTATTGTACTGATCTAAAAGAGTAAATACAGTAATGTCGTGGTTTGCTATGGTCTGTTTTTTCATTGCAATTTAGTGCACAAGAACTCAGAAGTAAATTTTAATTTCTCATGGTGCTACACATTCATCTGCACTCTCTAGATGGATGCAACCAAAAATAATTACTAACATTTAGTAATATTGTATATAAACCTCAGTTTTTGGAAAATGTTAATGGACTTCCAACAATGGTTTGGGTTGCAAGGGACCTTAAAGATGATCTAGTTCCAATCCCACTGCCATGGGGCACCTTCTACTAGTCTAGATTGCTCAAAGCCCTGTCCAATCTGGTCTTGAACACTTTCAGGGATGGGCCATCCACAACTTGTCTGGGCAACCTGCTCCAGTGCCTCACCACCCTCAGAGTAAAGAATTTCTTCCCAGCATCTATTCCAAACCTGCCCTCTTTCAGTTTAAAGCCTTTCTCCCTTGTCCTACCAATACCTGTCTTTGTACAAGAAGTCCCTCTCCAGCTGTCCTGCAGGCCCCCTTTAGGTAGTGGAATCCTTCTCTAAGGTCTCCCCTTTTCTTCTCCAGGCTGAACAATCCCTGCACTCTCAGCCTGTCCTCATAGGAAAGGGGTTCTGGATCTCTGATCATCTTCATGGCCTTCCTCGGGGATTGCTCCCAGGGGCTGACATCCTTCTTGTGCTGGGGGTCCAAGAGCTAGATGCAGTACAAGCTAATCAACTAGAGAATAAATGTGGAAAAGAAAACAAAAGGCAACCACTGAGCCCTAAAACCCAATGAATCTCATTTTAGCTTTAAGTCTTTTAATTGTTCTTAGATGCAAAGCACTTGTATTGTTTGTTGGAAACTAAGATGATATGTTTACAACCAGGCATTTTATTTCTGATCCAGTGCTCAATAAACAGGATTATTAAGTCAACCATGAAGAGGAAGAACCTTCAGTCTTCATTGTTACCTTCAGTCTTCATTGTTACTCTTAACTGTTGTGAACTCCTCTAAAATTTTGTGAGTTAGGGGACTATTTTTTTAAATTGTATTAATGTGGAATTCAACATGCATTGTTCATGGGAGTCATGCTTTTAGTTAAGGTTTGGGCTCATAATGGGCTTTTTTTTTTCATCAATATTTTGGTAAGGAAGAAGATTCTTGGATAATGCAGTAGTTTGGTGGAAATTTGTTGTCTTTTCAGTGGTGAGATTATTCCTCTCAGTTTTATCAAATGCTAAAGGAATTAGAGATTTCTTGTCTCGTAAAATACATGACTGACTGAATCAGTCAGTCTTTTCTCACTGTTGCTACAGTTTTGTTGGAAAAGTTTGGATGTGGTGTGAATGTGTACTTGTGCATGTAAACACTATATGGATAACAGTGTGGGGATTTCTGAGCTGTTTGGACTCCTTCACTTGAAAACATATGTTTGTAATGTTCACAAGTTGGCATGTGATAGTTTTTACATCCTTACTCTGATGACTTCTGTCCCCTGAGTAGATGCTGTGTTTTGGATTCAGTGTGAGAATGATGCTGATCACACACTGATGTTTGGTTGTTGCCAAGCAGTGCTCAGCCCAAGTCAAGGACTTTTCAGTGTCCCAGGCTCTGCCAGTGAGGAAGTG
The DNA here is from genome assembly GCF_027579445.1 of Ammospiza nelsoni. Taxonomy (NCBI): domain Eukaryota; kingdom Metazoa; phylum Chordata; class Aves; order Passeriformes; family Passerellidae; genus Ammospiza; species Ammospiza nelsoni. Next base: position 31,949,097 of record NC_080636.1, on the reverse strand, counting down.
CACAAGGAGCTGTGAGGGAGCATGGCCAGGACAGCTGACCTGAACTGACCAGAGGGATATTCCACACAGGCGGTGAGCAGTGGTACTGTGCAATTGCTTGGTTTTTATTTGCATTTTATTGCTCCATCTCTGTCTCTCTCTCTCTCTGTTTTTTAGGAGAGGAGTTGTGGTTGTGGGATGAATAAAGGCTCGTTATTTTGTTTTTCAGTACTGCCTTTCTTCTAATACACCACCATGGAAGTCACACTATAGCAAGAATAGAGGAAAACTTTCAGTCCTCAAATCTGTTTGGCTACATAATGGTTTAGCAATATGATTGCACATCTTCCAGGGGTGTTTGTGGTTAGTATGCCTGAGCTATGCAGACTAAGGTGTCTCCACAATTGCATTGTTTCACTCTGTGCTATAGAACTGTCACATTTCAGATTATTTTTGGTTTTTTGTTTTTTTAAATTCTGAGAGGATAAAGTTCTGCAAGTGTTCTCAGTGACTCATTATATGTGCAATATTCTTCAGAGATCAATGGAGAGAAGAGAAAATGTGTTCCAATCTCTATGATGTTATGCTGCCCAAAGAAGTCTGATTTTAAAAAAAAACATTTACTGGATTTCCAAATTTACGTAAAAAGAATACACAGGGAAAGTCTTGTGGATCACTTCCAAGTGTTTTGTTAGGGTGCTACTCTGTCCCTGTCTGTTCAGTCACTTGATCCTGCTGCAGTAAATGCCTCCTATCAGATCCAAAGAAATAAAACACCCTCTCTAAGACACTAATTAGCATTCTTTATTATTGCAGTTAATTAAGATGATAGTATTTTCCTCAATGTTGATTCATAATTTATATTAAAAAGTCAGATTTACTTCTACAGTATCTTGCACTCAGAAATTGTTTATATTTCTTATAACCAAGAATTATACTTGCAGTTGCATTTTCACAGTGAATCAGAATTACAGCTAGATTTAAAATTAGATATATAATACCTTGCAAGCTCATGCCATCTTGAATGCATTTCAAAATTACAAAGCCTTTAAAATTTGCAGAAGAATAAAATTACTATATATAAATAAGCCTGTGACTGTGTTCACAGGGGGTCTTGGACGAGGGAAGAGACGAGAATGTTGACTGTATGTTTAGAAGGCTTGATTTATTATTTTATGATATATATATTACATTATAACTAACTAAAAAGAATAGAAGGAAAGGTTTTCTCAGAAGGCTAGCTAAGAATAGAATAGAAAAGAATGAAAACAAAGGCAGCTGGCTCGGACAGAGAGCAGGAGCCAGCTCTGCCATGACTGGTCACCAAATCTAAACATCTACAGGACACCAATCACGGATCCACCTGTTGCATTCCACAGCAGCAGATAACCATTCCTTACATTTTGTTTCTGAGGTTTCAGCTCCTCAGAAAAGAAAAAATCCTAAGAAAAAATTGTTAGTGGAAAGATATCTGTGACATAAGCCTGTCTTAAAAACTGGAGCAGTTTATCTTACTTTGTTTTATAAAGATAGGAGCAGAACTCAACACAGATCATGGCTGGAAAAGCTTTAAATCTGTTTCAGGATTCAATATAAAAATGTCTAATAGGAGGCACTGCACTTAAGTGTATGTACTACAAATGGATGCCTGAGATTCTGTGTTGTGTGCACACAGACTGAAATTGTATTAAAAATGATGGCCTGCTTTCAGTGTTGTCAGTGATTCAAGAAAATAATTACATTACTTTTTTACTATTTTTCTTCACTCCAGATGAAATAACCAGTGAAAACCTTGACCCTAAGGGGAAGCAGGTCTTGGGTAAAAGAGGTGATTTTGAGTGCACCTAGTGAGCACTCTGTGCAGGAGGCAGCCACAGAGGACTGACAAACTGTAGATGGTGATGTAGGCAAGCACAGAGAAACTTCCATGCTTTTGTTCCAATGCTACCTACTTTTTGAACCAAGTGAGGCTTCTATGTTTATTTACAAATAGAATTTTAGCAACATATGAAGAAAGTTCACATTGTGGCAAATTATGGTAATTTTGTCAGATCAAAAAGGTAGACAAAGGAAAAACTCACCAAGAGTGCAACTGCACAAATGCTCCCAAGGTAGTTTGATGATCAACACATCAGTAACCCATACACAGCTTCAAAGACAGTAAGTGACATTTTTGTAGGAGGAAAGGGCCAATCAGGTGGTATGATTAAACACCATCAGTGGAAAGACTGATAAAGATTTGTATTTTCATGCTTCAGATATAGTCAGTTCAGATATATATTTTCATGCTTCAGATATAAACAGTACTTCATTCATTGACCAGCAACCAGATGACTTGAAAGCATTGAAACACTTCTGGCAGTGCTTATTAATAAAGATGAGAACAAAATGAAAATTATCTCCAAGTGACACTCTCAAATGGAGACGTACTATAATTTTTGTAATGTTCTTTTGCTAGCTGTCAAGCCTCTGGCATGTTCAGTAAGAGTAATGATAAAGATGTGTTGCTAGAAGTTAAGATGATCAGCATTTACTGTATTACCTTTCAAGGCAGGTTTTCTTTTTCATTCTCCTTAATAAGCCATGTCATTTCTAAACAAACAAGCCAAACATAATATAGCTGCCTTATAAAATAATTTACTGCAGAAGGCTAGATGAATGTTCTATTAAATCTCTCATAATGCTGTTTAATTTACATGCACCTACTGGAGTTGCGTCAGCTAAACTATTCCCGGGATGCTTTTTCAAGATACGCCACAATGAGCCTGATTTTGAGAAAGCTGAGGCACAGGGACTGTAAGCAGGGACAGGCATTGTTGTCATCTACCTGGATTTTTTTTGTATTGCTGCAGTAAGTGATTAAATGCTGAGCCAAATGCTGACTGCTTTTATGAGCTGTAAAAGTCACTGGATATGTCTCATAAAAGGTCCAGACCACTGAAGGAGGAACTTGGTGCTGCAGTATTAACCAAGTGTAAGCCCTGGCACAGTTGTTACAGCAGTCTTCAGATAGTACTACCTCCTCTGGGCTCTGCCAATGACATTCAATCCTGTCTGTTATACCTGCAAGTTTGTGGTCACTGAAGTTGTTACAAGAGAGTGAAAGTGCTTTTCCTAAAGATCCTCTCAATCTTGAAAAAGATGTGTTTTGTCAAGCAATAGAGGGCGAGCTTACCATGGCTGACTGCAACCAAGTTGGACAGATGACTACCTGACCTAGAAGGAAAAGGATGTGTGTATTTCTTATGAATGTTGTATTTTCTGTGGTGTAAATATTCAACTACAATACTGCAATGCATGCCTGAAATGTTGTACATTATCAATGTGGAAAGTAGCTGTGTCATGTCTGTTTCTTGCTTACTCTGAAGATGGAGCAGCATTAGCTGGTGAATGTGTGGAAGGATCATTTTGTGCAGTGGCAGTTTTTCAGTGTTGTTTGCAACGAAGTTTGTACGTTCTGCTCAGTGAACATGATACTGACCAGGAGTGTCTATTTACTTCCAAGAAAATGCCCCTGACAGGTGGGTACTGTGTTGAGTGAGCCTTTAAAGAAGAATATTTGAGCAGGCCGGATTTGTGGTGTTAGTCTTCTGTTTGCTATATCACTTCAAAGAAGAATAAGAAATAGGCTTCCATGGTAATTGTCCCAGACCAGTTTAAGAAAGATTGGTGTGACTTCAAAATCTATTTTTCCTGCAGATGTATTTCCACATTTATGCTAGAGAGAGCTTATAGTTTAATTTCTTTTTTTACATACTCCACATCAAAGTTTTATAGAAATCTGGCATACAAATAGTTACGTCTTGGTTTTACAAACCAAGAGTGGGATAGACAAACAAGCAGAAAGTGAGAATATGAGTGATTTTAATAAAGAGACTCATTAAGGTTGGAAAAGACCCCTAAATCATTAAGTCCAAGCATTAACCCAGCACTGATGTGTTCTCTATTAAACTGTGTCCCCAGGTGTCACACACACTTCCAGAGTTGGTGATTCCACCACTTTCCTGATCAGCCTACTGACCACCCTGTCAGTGAAGAATATTTTTCTAATATCCAATCTAAACCTCCTCTAGCACAACTTGAGGCGACTTCTGCTTATCCTGCCACTTGCTACTTGGGAGGAGAGAACAACCCCTAGCTGGTTACAAACTCCTTTCAGGTAGTTGTAGAGAGTGATAGAGTTGTAGAGGGTTCAGGTCCCCCTGAACCCTCTTTTTCTCCAGGTTTAAGTGCCCCAGCTGTAAATGGTAGGTTAAAAGATAAAGATGTCTTGTTATGAGAGCATGATGTGGTCAGTATGTTTACATTTGTTACAAATCATACTTCTAGAATAGTAAAGAATGTGTAAAGATGTGAAATCTAAGAAAAATTAATTATTTCAGACAACAAGGCAGCACCTAGAAATTATACCTTGTTGGCAAGGGAGCAATGCATAATATTTGCTATTGGGGCTGTGGCTACAAAACAGACTTTGAGTCATCTGTGAAAGAGATCTCATAGCAATTGTGACAGATAATAAAGTTAGCATTTTTCTCTATTAATTGAGTTTTCTAAGCTCCTTTGGTTGAATGTCTTTTGGCATGTCCTTTATTAGTTCTCTCCAGTTACAAATTAGAGTGATGGAAGTAGTGTGAATACTAATAATATACTCCTATACAATTATTTATCCATATAATTATCATTGTGTTGGTTGGAAAGGAAGAAGGGGCTTTGTTTAGAGAAATGCAAATGATATTGTGGGGTTTTGTTGTGCTAAGGTGTGGGGATGACCACTGGCTGAATCTTGTTGCTGCAATGACAAAAAAGCCCTCCCAAACGGTTGCACAAAATTTGACTCTTGCTCTCCACTGGGGAAATATAGGAGAAGGTGGAAGGTTAAAATTGCATTTTCTTAACCAGGACATAATTTTCTATTCTAGATTTCATCTGCTTGGGTAAGATTTTCTTAACAAAGTACTCTTATTTTTGTGTGTGTGCATGTGTCTGAAGCGTTGGACAAACCTGCTCCTATAGAAGAATGATTGTTAAGGACAAGGAAAGTTGTAATTATGTGTGCAGTTTCTTAATGATTTACTGACATGGAAGAATGGGCCTTTGAAGAATGTGGACCTTTCCTTACTGAACAGGTTAAAAAAAAAAATTATCATCAGAGAAAAAATGCTAGGCATTTTCTGTATGCCTTTCTTAGTGAGCAATATTTTGTTTGGTTATGAAACTTTAAATGTCATTTAAATGCTGCTGTTTGATTTCCTGTAAGGCGAGGCTTCATATGTCTTGCTTTTTCAGTCTTAATTTTCAGCATATTTAATGCTGCCTTTATTTTTATTTCCTCTTTCTTGTATTTTCTTTTTGCTTATAAGCATATCTGTTTCCTCCTTTAAGAGATGCTTTCTGCAAAATATGTAGACGCCAGAGTTTTTATGTCCTGGAGCTAGAGATGAATGAAGCTAGTGGATTACTGGAGCTAGTGTAAATCTGCAGCTGACAGTCTATGCTCTGCTCTGACCCATGCTAAAGAAGATCGGTGACGTGCACAGAGGTAGTTCAGAGAGGAACTCAATTAACAAGGGAAAATCTTTATGTAGCTGGCCAGCATGGCATAACCATTGTTCATCTACGAAGGCGAGGGAAACCTCTGGTCAGAAAGACCAAGCTCGGCGTTCTTTGGCTGCGTGTTGCGAGGCGAGAGATGGGGAGATGGCACCGCTCCCGCCCAGGCTGAGGCTTTAGCTTTTCGTGGGGAGGCCCGGAGGGGTGCGAGGCCTTGCGGCGGGGCGTGGCGTGGGGAGCCGCGGGCGGCGCGGGTGGGCGCTGGCAGCGGGCGGTGCGGGCGGTGTGGCGCTGCCGCCGCCGGGGCGGTGCGGGGGGCGCCCGCCGCGCCCCCATGCGCAGGGCGCGGGGCGCCGGCCCGCGTGGCGGCTGCGGCGGGGGGCTGCTCGTCCTGGGGTGAGTGTGGCGGCAAGGCCGGGGGCGGCTCGTCCCGGGGTGAGTGTGGCGGCAAGGCCGGGGGCGGCTCGTCCCCGGGTGAGTGTGCCGGCGGGGCCGGGGGCTGCTCCTCCCCGGGTGAGTGTGGCGGCGGGGCCGGGGGCTGCTCGTCCTGGGGTGAGTGTGGCGGCAAGGCCGGGGGCGGCTCGTCCCCGGGTGAGTGTGCCGGCGGGGCCGGGGGCTGCTCCTCCCCGGGTGAGTGTGGCGGCGGGGCCGGGGGCTGCTCGTCCCCGGTTGAGAGTGCCGGCGGGGCCGGGGGCTGCGGCCCGTGGCGGGGCGGTGTCCGCGGCCCGCCTGTTGTCCTGCCGGGGCGGCGGGAGCGCTGCCGCGGTGTTGTTGTCCCCGTGTAATGCCCGTCGCTGCGGAGCTTTCGGTGAGCAGCTGGGAGCTGTTCCAGCTTCTGGTGTTCGCCTGCCAGCGCAGGGGAAGTGATGCTATAGATGTGCTGGGAGGGGTTTTTCCTGTAGTTTTATTTTATTGCAATGATCTACCGGCGCGTCTAATGGCGTGTGGTCCAAGGAGTCAGGAGACGTAGTACAATAACATGCAGTGGAAAAATGTGGCAGAAACACTACTTTGCTCCAGCTCACATCAAGAGAAGTGGACACAGCCTGAAATTGTGCCAGGGGAGGTTTAGCTTGGGTATTAGTAAGCAGAAGGTAACAGTAAGTGGTTTCCTCCTCCAGTGATGTTTCATGGGAATCCGACCTGGGCAGTTTGAGCAGGTAAAGAGCAGTGAAGTGTTAAAACTTGGTGGTGGTATTAAGTTGTGGAAAAATACTAAGAACAAGGGTCAGCTATGAAAAAAATTGAAAGACCTTATAAAGCTCCCTGAGCAATAAATAACATGGCAAATGTTAGCCAGAGAGGGATGTACGGGAACAGAAGGAAACAGCATTCCATGTAGAAGATAGACTGTGAGCTCCCTGTTACTTCCTGAGAGATAGATTTTGGTGTTAGAACAAAATAAGACTCAAGTCATGGGTCTGGACTTTATGAATATTCATAGAGCCTCCTGGTGCTTACTGGCCAAAAGCAGATGCCTAGGGAAGAGATAGGATATGAAGTGCAAACACATGGAAATGCTTTCCACTGCTGTTTAACCAGCCTCGAAGAATTTTAAATTTAAGGTCTTCTCTGATGCAAGTTCAAGCTGATGGTAGGTTTTGTTGTTTTCTTAACCAAGACATAGCAGTAGGATGTGTGATGTCCATTTGAGTAGAGAGGTAGATTTTGACATATGTGTCTTTGTAATATGTGTAATGGAAAGATAAATCTACAGTTCTTGTCTAAAAGAAATGAAGAAAATTCTTGGAACTGTGAGCTGTTTTCCTGTAGTTACTCATTCACAAATGTACTTCGATGCCGTCATGCTGCTGTGAGGGTTTTATGGCATGAAAATAGGTGAAGCAATCAGTTGTTCTAAGTGCTTCCAAGGAGCACTTTCACACATCTGTGTATGTTCTGAAGAGCTGGGTTTAGCATATTGATGACCCAACTTCATGCATCGAATGTAATATGTAATTACCCCCCCCCCCAACAAAAAGCCCTGCCCTCCCAAACAAAGAAAAAACATTCCTTTGTTAAACTGTTCTATGGGCAGTTACTGGTTTGTGCCTTTGCTCTGTTGTTGCAGTAGTGAGGTGCTGATTCATTTGTGTGTGCTTCTTGCGAAGTTTGAAGTGCAAAATCCAAGGAGGATGGCAATGGAGTAAAGCAAGTCTCTAAAGTACATTTTTTTAAACACACTTTTGTAAGTAAGGCAAATAAAAGCTATTTGGTTGCTTCAGGCAAATGTTTGTCTTGATGGATAGGACTGAAAAATGGAAAAATTCAACAGAGTAGTTGTCTTCCTCCTCTTCTCCTTTCCCCTGCCCTCCTCACCCCTACCTTTCCAGTGGAGATGTGAATTAACTTTATTTAAAATTATGGAATGTTATGTTTCTGTGTTTATAGGAAGGGACTGTCCAGAGGTTCCCCAAATTGGTGTCTCTCTGGAAAAAGTGGAGTGTCTCTTCCATCAGTTTTTGCAAGAAATGTTCAAGAAGCCATTGACAATTATACCTGGTATTCATGTACTTCTGAAATAATGCTTAATTAACTTACTTCTGACTTAGATATTTCCAGATTGGAGTTAATTTTCACTAATCATTCTTCCAATAATTCTCATGGATAATAACTATTGCACGATATAATCCAGGATACAAATTGACCTAACCTGCTGTTTAAAGGGTTTGAACTTTATTCCTGGTTTGTGATATGGATTTAAGTATTTTAAGACCATAGAGGGCACTGATTAGGTCTGGAAGGGAAATCAGACTTCATGATTAAATTGAAATCATGCTCGCTCATGTTGCAGGTTAATTAACTTTCAAGACATTTTATTCCAGATGACACTGGTTAGGATTTGCCTGCACATCCTATTACCACTGCTTTCCCTGCATCCTGGGGTGGGTGGTAGCTGGCAGGGACCAGCTAAAACTTTGGGGGCTTGAGTTGCTGTGGCTCAATTTTAAAGTGCGCCAGATTTAGCAACATAAAAAGTGCTGCATAGGGACATGTAACTCAGGGCTGTTTGAAACATCTGTAGAGATCTTGTGCTTAGTTTTGCAGAAGTTTTCTTGTGGAAGCTTCTAATGTGAAAGAGTTAAAGAAACCTTATATTATCTTCCATCTGTTTTTCATGTGATCACTAGCTGACGTGGAGAAACCAAAATAATTGTTTGAGCTGGAAACATAGATACATGCATATAATTATATTCAAAAACATAAACACATTCATATGCATATTTTAGAGTGCCATAGAGTTGCAATGGTCTAAATGCATGCAAAAACTTAATAGTGTAGAAGGAATTGCCTTTGAGGTAGTAAATAGTACTAATGGGAGCATGTATTCACTCTACTTTAAACTATCTGCTTGCACCATTTACTTGATTTGTTGCTTTTTTTAAAAGATGTTTATACAGAAAATACATGTGTTCTTCATTTTAATTTGTCTTCTTTTCAGTGAGACACTTTCATCCCTTTCACCTAGTGATTGCACAACACCCACGGAGCTGAATAATTCTTGGTCTGGAATAAACAGCTATACTACTAGTTTGTCTACTGAAAGAAGTTCGATTTACTCCTGGAGGGATGATGTATGTCACAGAAGCTTTTATATTACTCTTTCTCTAAATATTGTGGAAATACTAGTTTTTTACTGATGTTGGACATGCAGCACCTCATCCATAATAGCCTAAGGAATAAGTGTATTAATTGAATATTTAAAAAATAGTTTTATTTGCATGATGGTATTGGTGCAGCTGATGTGTAACAAAGGAAAATAGAATAAAATGATAAGTGATGAAGTTTGGGGAAAACAAAGCTGTTTTACTGAAGAAGGTAGGCTTAGGTTTTTGAGTGCAAGCAAATGATAAAACACGTCCTTTCAAACACTATATAGTGCAGGCAATGTCTAAATTCAACTTTTCTCAAGGTTTTCAGTTATGAGGTACATTCATGAACATGCATTTAAATTTCCCAGTCTTGGTAAACATTTAGCTCTTACATGAACTTAGTTGTTTTTTGTAGATGATGCAAAGAGAGGTCCTACTGTTACAAAGGCTGACCTCTGAGGCATACCTGGTGCAGGCTGGAAGTTGCAGCATTGCAGTTGCTGCCACTTTCATTTCAGAAAACCTTCTGTGGCTGGTAGTGGTAGTTCTGCCATTCTTTTTGCATAATGCCCTAACCTTTAGCGTACTGACCCAACCTGTCGCTGCCAGCCCTTCAGGAGAAAGCCTGGCTCTGGATATTACAGTAACCTGCGTGAGAGTTATTTTCTCATTCCGTGTGATCCCTTCTGTGGCCTGAAGTGCTTCGAGGCATTCAGCTGGAAGGGAACAAGCATAATTTGGGCCTTCAGTTTTATCAGTTTTTTAGGGTATCAAAGTGTCTAAAGTACGTGGCAAATGTCATTACAAACAGTGCCTAGCTGAGGAACCCTCAGCCAAGTGCTTGTCTCCCCATCACTGGATAAAATCAGGCATTTCTCTACTATTTTCATTTGCCTTTGTGTTAACCTACTATCTAGTAGCACTGAGTTGTAGGTTTAGTGAAGAAGTATGGAAGGGCATTTCTCACACTGACAGCTGTTTCCTAAGCCCTAGACTAGGTCACACAGGCATAAGGTGCTCCCTCTTTGCCCTCTTAGCTGTTGTACTTAGAAAGAAAGAAGAAGAGGACTTCTTGAAAGAGCAGGGTGCCCTGGGTGCTGGAGATGCAGTGTGCGTGCTTCACATTGGCACAGAGAATAAGCTGGAAGTCTGAACAACTTATAATGGTTGTTTCTTTTTTTTTTTTTTTTTTAATAGGGCTAATTCTAGGCAGCTGTATGTTATATGTTAATGTCAAAGAAATACAGTCTTGTAGTTCCTTTTTGCTAAATCATCTTGTTCAGGCCAGCTGTGTGCGATTTTTTGGGTGTTTGTTTTTTGGGGTTTTTTTCTGCATTGTGGTATATAAATTGTGTCAAAAATATGTAGTCTGAACATGCATTTTGACATGCTCAGCGAAGTTGATTCGTGTTGTTCTGTTCTTTAAATATTACAGAAATTTTAGTATTCGTGCATATTTGCTAACAACTATTAACTTTATAATATATAGGAATTTGATAAAGCCAACACACAGAGAGTGCAGCAGTTGTTTTGGGAGATTGATGAATTGCTGTTTGAAGGAAAAGTGACCTCAAAAACAGAGAACCTGCAGGCAGAATGTGCAGATTGGGTTGAACAATTTCCTCATATAAGGTAAGGAAATTCTTGCTAGTAGTAGTTTAAATCAGTTATCATTGTAATTTGAGTTTTTGGGATAACCTCTTATAGTTTGGGCATCAGCAACACTTGTGCATTCAGATCTCTGTGCCTGGGACTGATCTGTGCCATAGCTGTGAGTCAGTCTGGGCAGTGTTGCTTTAGCAACTGATGCCCTTCATTTTGATTAATAAAATGATTGCAGGAAAGTTGTTCAGAAATTATTTTATTATATAATTTAGTGTAAATTTATTAGAGTTACTTTTAACCTTTTCGCTCTTCCTCTCTACATTATGCATGTTGGAGTTCACACATTTTCTGAACTTTAACTGTAGCCTTAACTTTCCATGTAAACACTTCTGATTAGCACTTTTACTCACATTAGGTGGATACTGGAGTTGGATAAGTCAAGCACAGATGTTAATTGTCTTCTGCATCCATTTTAAAACGTATCTTACATAGTTTTTTCATAAGGGAGGAAGTGTGTTTACTTTGTCTGGCTTTAGAACAATCTAACAAGTTTTACCATTTGCTCCTAAAATTTGTAAACTAGAATCTCATATTGTGTAAATCAGCTTAACTTTAATGACTTAAATAATAGGCAATATTAAGGTAACACACAAGGCTCTGGCCCCTCAAAGCAGATGTAAGTTGTGCTTTTGCATTGCCTACTGTTTGCAGGTGCTTCTATTCTGGATATTTGCATATGGCTAAGGTTTCCATCTATGACACTGCTTGTTCTCTCCTTTTTATTCAGGGTTCTAGGAAAGCAGCTCCTAGTGCCAAAGGATGAAGGCTTTCAGCATTTTCAAAGCAGAAATGATGCCCATGTAGATACTAAGTGTGTGCCTGGCCTCCTTGAATGTACTGGTCATACAAAAGAGTATGTTAATTTTTTAAAGTTTTCGTTTTGGTCTTCCCTCTTCAGAAACATGTACAAATATTACTTTTGTATTACTGAAACATGTCAGTATAATTAAATATGCACTTTCTCCTTTCTTTGAATGTTTAATTCTCATTTTCTTGATATTTTTTTCAGGCTCTGCATCTCAGGCTCTAAACTGATCCCAACAGTATCTCCAATACATACATCACTGCATTCAAGTTCCAATAGGATTTCTGCATCAGACTCAGCCATGTATTCCTTCCTGGAAGAAGAAATTTATGATGAGGATGGAAAAATAGAGGAATATCTTGCCTTTGACAACAAGGAACTGTAAATAACAGATATATGTATTTTTAAAGAATGTAATGAAAAAATATCAATGAACTGAGTCAGGGTTACTAAACTGTGTTTCTCTTCTGCCCCTGTGTTCGGTAGCGCAGTGGTCAGGACACTCACTGGGCATGTGGAAGATTAAGATTAAGATTAGTGGTTTAAAGCTCACATCTCCCATTTCAGAGGAATGTCTTAAATAGTTGTTTTGAGGTATTTGATGCATGGAGATTCAGTAAAATGAATATTTAATTTTAAGATATTTTAATTTTGAGGATGAAGGCATCCCTTCTCCCCAGGTGAGTGCCTTGAGCGTCAGGGTGTTTAGTGTCATTACACTGTTTGTGCTGTCATTGTCTGCCCTACTGAGTCTTAAATTCTTTCTGTGCAGAGTACAGCAGCTTTGTGAGGAGAGCTGCAGGTTACAGCCTGCATTCAGAGCACTCTTGTGAGTGACGAGTCATTCAGTCATCTTCCTCACAGTGCAGCCTGGGTTTCCTGTGGGCCAGTTGAATGTTCCAGGAGTTAGGCTACTGGGTGGATGAAAGATCATCATGTGTTGCTTTCTAAAAGGCCTCTAAAAGGGGAAAACTTTGGTAGCACTCACTGGGCACAAAGCTTTTTGTGCTTAGGCCTTATGCACACTCAGAACAAAGACGTGGTTGTTCTGAAAACCTGAGGAACCTTTCAGAGAGAGACCATTTCAGTGCTCTTTTTGAAAGAGAAGGCTGGGATTGCTGCCTTTTTAGGAAGCATTTAGGTTTAAGAATGCTCTCAGTAGTTTTCTCTGTTTTAATAAGTAAACAAACTTAATTTGGGAGGGAGACTTGTCTGAGGGTATGTTTCTCTCTTTTGTCTCCTTCATATGCTACTTGTTTCCTTCAGTTGTGAAATACCTTGTTCTCCATAACTAAAACATTAGGTGTTACAAAGCCTGACAGGAGAATAGCTTGGTCATTTTGTGAGTTGGACCAATCAGCCACATCTCACATACAGTTAAGAATTATGCAGTGTGGCTTGAGGAAGAAGTGAAGAAGTGAGAGAGAAGAGAAAGGGAGGTAGTAGAAACCTGTAGGAATTTGGAAGCATCTTTTTGATCTCAAAAAAAAAACCTCCCAAAAACCCCTTTCCTTAGGAAAAAATACAATGGCATTAACAAAAAGAAAAAAGTCAAAACATTCTTTCTCAGAGGGTGTACTAGAAGACCAAGTTAGGAGATCTTGCTAAAACATATTTCCCTAGAAACAGAGGAAACAGAAAAAAAACCTAAAAAGCGTAACTGTTCTTACTGTAGTGCATAGGAATAAGGTATGTGCAAGCCTATGGGCTCTACTGTTCTTGTTATACTGCATAAATCCTTTAAAGTTGTTTCATCTCTGATCAGTGGTGGAAAATTGCAGGTGTGTGCAGGTACACAGGGCATGCTGAGAAAGAAATTTTCATGTGAGAGTCCTCTTGACAAATACAACAGATGTTGTTGCCTATTTTATTGTAAAAAGCATAGGATTTAGTCTCAAATGACCGTGCCACATACAAAACTTTTTCCTAGACCTGTAGATCTTTCTTTTGTAATGCCCTAATGGGATTTTTAAATTTTTCAATGGCCAGCAAATGAAAAAGAAATCAGTATATGTATTTGATAGGTTCTCTTCCCTTAGGTGAATTTGAGTTTGAATTTTTTGGTTATCTCCAGCTGACTGCCTTTTCTTCCATATGTATGTTTCTCTATTGAAGGAGGGGGTGGTGGGAGGAAGTCAATTCCCATGGGAATTCTTTTGAATTTGTTTCCTTTATTAGTGAGGATGAGATTTGGGAACAAAAGAAAATGCGTCTTTCTGAGAAGAGGTGTAAGCGTGGCATTCCCCCTGTTTCTCCCAATGCCTGTATCAAAGATGCTGTGGCTTCTGAAGTGTTTGATCATATCTGGAGCAATGTCATTGGAATATTGGAGGAACTGATTAAAAAAAATTGGGAAACTAGTATCCCAGGTATTTGATATTTTCATTTGAAAATATGGTATTTGTTGAATCTAATTCAGAAAAGTCATCCTTCCCCATCTGCTTAAATTAAGCAAATATTCCAAGCTTTAGTTACGATAACCAGTGCTGTAGAACTGTAACATATGCAATGCCTTGCCACAAGAATGTGTGCACACACATGCACCTAAAATAAAACTTTCTTCCTAATTTTCAGGGAGTTTTGTATGAGAGATGTAAATAGAAAAATACTGAAATAGCTTCATTGCAAGAGAGTGTGTTTTAAAAAATAAAAATATTAATCACTGGCTTGAAGATGCAAATTGATGCTGTTAGTCATCATTAGTCAGGGGATCACTGACAATGTGATCTGGAACCTAGGAATCAGAGTCTCCTAGTCCTCATTGTTTAAGCTTTAGAAATAGAAAGAACCCTTGGTGGTCAGGATGTTAAAGTGAGATAGACAGTCTTGCTGACGTGCAGGAATTCATGACTTGAATATAGGAGGAAGAAAAGGTGACACATGGAATTTTATTCTATGTTTTCATATTCTAACAGACTGTAGTGAGGAAAAGGAAAAGCTAGGAAAAATAGGTAGAAGTGAAAATCTATTTAGTGTGCATGTGTTATCTCTGGAGGCTGAGGGGAATTTCAGTTCTTTCAATGTATTTTAAAAGGACAGAAGTAACAGAAGAATAACTGAGGGTGGATTTTGGAAGTTACCTCTAATGTAAGGTACACCTGACCTCAAATATAAGAATACAACAAAGTAAGAAATGGCAAAATTTTTCTGAATGCTTGCAGCATCAGGGAGTAACATTTCGGGTTTTTCTGTCATTTAAAAGTTCTTTTGACAGCGCAGGTGGATTGTTTAGCTCTCTGTATTATAGTTTAGGGAGGATCATTTAGCAGTGTTATGATAGGTTTACCCTTTTATATTTTTAAAGGTCATATAGCTAGTATTTAAACTAGGAAGGAAAAGAATTTGAGTTTATAATAGAAATAAGATGGTAACATATACCCAAAATGAAACAGTGTATAGCTGCTGTCAGATGAGGCTGGTATCAATAGACTTTTTATTTGATACATATTTTTATTTTTTTTTACTACTTGGAAAGGAAAAGCTCTGGGGATTTTTAGACAGCATTTCAAAGGTCTTATCTGTATTTTCTTAAACAACCACCTCTGAATCTACCTGTATAGGCCAGCTTGTATGTCAGTGTCAGAGAAAGCAAAGACAAATGGAAATGCTTTCAAAAACCCATAATATATGTTAGATTTTTAAATAGCATGGAAATATAAAGCTATGTGCAACTCTTTATTTACTGTGTCATATTGCTTGAACCCCAAGAAATGATGGCTGGTAAACATAGAAAATACTTCTTGTTCCCTCTACTTTTTTTGCTGTTGTGCAGAGTGTGACCAACAAATAGAAAAACTGAAAACTGTTACAGCAAAACTGCTGCATTTGCCAGCCATTCATATTACAGCAGATGTTGGGACCATTCCACTTTCCAGAGGCTCTGAAGCACAAAGTGTATCTTTTGGGGCTCATTCGGTTTCATCACAGGTAAAAATAAAGCAAACCTCTCTGTCAAATGTTCTTTTTTTTTGTCAAACCTTGGACAGTCTTGATTGAAACTTGAAAAGGCTCTTTTTCTTTATTTCCTCTGTTTTTTTTTTTTTTCTTCTTTATACCAATTAGGGGTACTTTAAGTCATCTGATTTAAAATGAGGTTTCATTCAATGTTCAATTTTTGTTTCTTGTCAATTGTTTTTCTTTGGTGGTTCTGAAAGGTACAATTTACCTCTAAGGTATTGCTGCCATTGATTTGCGAAGTCTTGTTACATTCTTTTCTGTCCTTAAAAATTAATTATGCTTTTATTGTGATCCAGTAATTTCTTCATGCTAGAATTAAGAAGATAAACTGGGATGTGAAGTTGCAACTTGAAGAGCTTTTCTCACAACACCATGAGTTTGAGTCTCCCATTCCTTCTCTTTTTTTTTGCCTCTTGTGAAAGGGGATTCTGCAGTACATCCACTAGCACGCTGGCACTAGGCCTTACCTGTCTTTGTAGAAGCTCATGGTTATATTGATAAAATGTCCTGCTTGCTGTCTCCTCCCTCTGTCTCCTGATTAGTGTATTGCACATTTATTTCCTTTTTCAGCCACTGCTTCTGTTTGTGTTTTTTTTTTCTCTCCTGTCTCTCACTGCTGAGTTCAAGTGACTTAATTTTCTTCTATCGGCTCTTTTTCCATGCTTGCTAAAGAGTGAGATAAGGAACACAGGAAAGATAGCGCAGCAGTCTTGGTTCTCCCTGTGGGTGTGCTTTGTTCTATAGCAGTCCCAGCAGCCAGGAGAAGTAAAATCCTTTGATAAATCATGCCCCTGTGCTGAGGGAAAAGTGAAAGAACGTGAAAAGTTTGAAGAATCAATCTTTGGCTTCAGCTGAAATTTATATTGTAAATCGAGTTGCAATTCAGTGACTAAATTACACAAATTTTGTTTATAAAAATATGTTGAAGATAAGCAAAAGAAAAAAGCATTGTTGCCCCATCTACTCCTGAGAATTATACTGAACCATCTTAAAAGGAACTAGAAATAAAAAACAAGTAAAATACCTCTTAACTATGTGCTTTTTGAGATCTTCCTTCTAAAAAAGTAAAGGTTAACACATAGTTGTTGCTTTTAATAGGTTTACCGTTTCTCCAGCAACTTCTGCAGTGATCTGAGTGGTGTGATGACAATTCAAGCAAAACCACTCCAACAGAGGCATGCTGCCATGGCAGAAAAACACCAGTAGGTGACATTGACATTTTAAAAATACAACATAATTCACATAAAAAATTGTTTGCAATTAGAAAAAAAATGGTAAAAAAGGCAGTGATCTTGTGTGATCTTGTGATCACTGATATGATAGTAATTTGCACAGGTAAAAATGATGCACTTTAAACCCTTGTATTTCTTGATCCTAATTCCTTATTTCTTTTTCTTTCCCTAGGAATGAGCAAGAAGACAAACAGCATACCAGTACCTCCAGCACTCCAAATTCAGCACATGCTAGGTTGGGGAGAATTTCTGATAACAGTGTTCTCTCACCATCTCCGGCTCTGCTGGCATCTTCTAGGAAAGTACCAAGGTTACCTTCTCTCACCTCTGACCATCCCTGCTCAGAAGTTCCTAATATGCACAATGATGAAATCCGTAAAGGAAAAAAAAAGTAAGTTTTTCATTTTATTCTTTTCTCAGAATTTTACTGAAATTTCACCACTGAAGGATTTTGAAAAATACTTGAGAACTAACCCATGATTTATTATTAATTTTAGAATTCAGAGGGAAGAAGAAAGCAAACAGAGCCATGATTGTTTTTGAGGAAAGGCATTTGTTCTACTTCTTTATTGCTGTATTAGGTGCTGTTACTTTCTGTAGCTGAGCTTTATAAAGAAATCTACTACTTAAGAATTTCATATTACTTCAGTGAAGAAGTCTATAAGGTGAATGCTCCTAAAACGGGAATCCTTAAAATTCTGTAGGGTTGGCAGTAGTTCTGCTCGTGCGCCTGTGACCCGGAACAAGTTACCACCAATAAACTCCGAGGCTGTTGAACAACATGTTTCAGTACCTCGAATGCAGCAGAGCCCTGTAAGTTGTGTTCATTAAAGTAAAGAACTTCAAGCTATTAAGAAAAAAATTATCCTATGTCACTTGTTGAAGTGAGTAATTTTACAGCTTATGTTGGTTTATATTTAATACATAGTTTTAACGTGCTAATGTGTGTTACATTGGGGTGCAATTACAATGCAAGAGGAGGCAGTTCAAAACCTTAGATCACAGACAGATCATAGTGGAAAGTGTCTGACAACAGAAAAATCTGGTTAAAAAAAAAGCTAAAAAGAACAAGCCAACAAGATGACAAGATAGTAACCTTGCTCTTCTATGCATCTGGATTTAAATAGCTCTTTTCATTGTTTTATTCACTAATATTAGGTTGTAAGAATTAGAATACTACGCTGACTGAAGTAGAAAAGGCTAATAACTGAAAAAAGCCAGATCTTATATTGGCTAGTTTTGAAGGCTGAGGCAGTAATCAATCACCAGAATGAAAGTAAATTTACATGTTGATATATCAACATGCCAACATAGAAACAGTCATGCATCTGTTTAAAAAACAGGCAACACTTAAATTCGTGCTTTTGGTTATTGAAAACATATTTTTCTTACCTTCTTGTAAACTTTTGTATGTCAACAGAAAAAAAATATTTTAACTTACTCAATTGCTGCATTCTCTTAATGCTCTTCCTAATTTTCTCAGCATCAAGAACAGTATACTCATAGCAGAGTGTCAAGTGCAATGGCTGGCAGGGCAGAGCAGCAGCCACTCAGAGAAAGAACTGTTACTGTTGATCAATTTCCAAGACCCAACACAACTCATACATTCAGGGTATGTTACAGTGTAAGGGGAGACATGGAAAAAAGGAGGAGGTTTTCTTTCATGCCTGCTGTTGGTTTACAGAAGGTCTCGTTTCCTGACTTCTGATGTACAGGGATTCCTGCTATCTCTAGAGAGGATGATGCTAAAAGTCTTGGGGAGGGTGTGGTACTGTTGTATGAAGAATTTTTTTTTCAGGTTTTGAGGGGGTGTGTGTGCTAGAAGTGTGCAGTTTTAGTGCTGTGTTGAGCTTTGCACTTTGGTAGGGTCCAGTCTGCTGGACTAGATCGTAAAACCATAATCGATCTCTTTCCATAGATAAGTGTATCTCACTAGGTAAGAATATATCTTTCCTTTGTACAGAGAGACACACCTCAGAAGAAGTCACTGACTCCTGTGGATTTTGGTAACCACAGACGGACCGGTCAAGGATTTTTGATAACAGGTAGGCAAAGGAGAATGACTTGAAAGGTAAAAGGCCAACAAAACTTATTAACCCATCATACTGTCAAAAAGTCTAGTGCTTAGGGAGAGCCATCTCAGCATAAAAGAGCAACAGGTTTTCTTAGCAGGATCTTTTGAGTGGTTCTGAAGTTTCTCCTCACTTGTTCAGAGGTAGTCCTAACTCTTACGGGTAGGGATCCTTTGAATCTTCTTTTTCTTGTTATGACATGAAAGGGAAAAGGAAAAAGATTCAGTCTCATAATCTCTTTTTTTTTTTTTTTTAGCATTTTGACATATTTACATCTATAGCAAGAGTATGTGGTGTACTGGCAAGTTATTTTTGCAGCTTCTAGAGTAGTACCACACTTACATGCTGGTGAACTGCTAATGACAAATTTTATTTTAGTTCTGAAATTAATAACCTTCTTTTGTGTAGGAAAAGTAGATTTGAAAATGTACATTTTAAATAAAAATATAAAGCTCTCATAAAAAACAAATTGCTATTGATTTGCATCTCTGTTTTGAAATTACAACCCCGAAAAAGAGGGCAACCCTCATTTTGTTTTATTTTTACAATAAAGCTGACTATCTAGGTTCCTGGTGTATTTGAGTCCTTATAAGTAATCTTTACTTGTTTGGAAGTTCCTTGAGTTTAAATAATTATATAAGTGACAACATTATATAACAGGTGATGTAAGAATAAGGGCAGGTTAGCAAATATTGATCTGAGCACATTGGTGGAAGTAATTAATATATAGTGGAAGTAATTAATATATAATCTTGGAGTGTCTTTCAGAAACTACAACAATTAGCAATGTTTTATATTTTCCAGGTTCACAGAATTACTCCAGATCCTTTCAGAAAAATCCTCCAAACTCAAAGAAGAGATTTCAGATTGCTTCTTAACCTGTTTTAGGAAGAAACAGAAACCCTCTGCACTGATTGAAAGACTGAAGCACTAAATTTGCTTGTGTAACAAAGAGGGTGTGCATATGCTGGTGTCTGCTGAGCCTTGCAGTCCTCAGGATGTCTGCATTGCGTTCTTTTAAAATTATTTGACCAGAGCTTAGATTAAAAATTATAGCAAAAGGAAATAAATGGTTGAGGTGTCTGCTCTGCAGTATCAAGAGACTGTGTCTGCACTTTCTTCTCAGGCATTCCTCCTTTTTATGTCTTTCCTAGTGAATTGTTTTTCTACCTATCAAATAAGATACTTTTAGAATATAATGTGCTGTTCCCACTTTTTTGTTTCCTTAAAGATGTTCTAGTCTATCTAAATATTAGTCATATATAAAATTTATACTTTTAAACAGCAGTTTGCAGTACTTCCTCTTTAACTGTTGTTTTAACGTTTCTCCATTTTTCAGTCTGTCTGCTTGTTATTATATTATAATATTTTATCTCTTACAAGTATGATCTGTACCAGCCATTTTTTTTTCCTTTAATTCTTTCAAAATCTCATTTATTGCTGTTCTGATCATCAGTAACCACGGGAACTGCTTGGATAAACTTGTTTACAGCAAGTAATATTTTCCCTGCCAAGCCCAGCATTTATAGATGCTGAGCAATTGAACCACATGCTGACAAATCTGTAGGACCATTCTCACTTTTTGTGATTTCTTGTACAAATGAAGAGAAGAGCAGAACAATAAGTTTCTGTGGCTTAAAAAGAGAGATTTGCTAATTACTAGACCAGCAATGGATTGTTCTCAGGTGGTAAGAGAGAGGAAGAGAGATGTTACTATCTACCAGAAGTATATTAACATTTCTCCCTTTTGGTCAGTCTTTGGGCACCTGACAATCACTGGTCATCTTACATCCTGATAATCGTTGTAGACTCATTCCAGGTTGGAAGGGACCTCAAGGATCATCTGGTCCAGTCTTTGCTGGTGAAAGCACAGTCTGGATGGGTCACCATCACCCTGTCCTGCTGAATCTTAAGTCTCCAGTGCTGGGGAATCCACCACTTGCCACATAATGGAGAGATTATTCCAAAGGCTGATTATTCTCCTTGTGGAAAGTTTTGTCTTGTGTCCAGTTGGAATCTTCCCAAGCGTAACTTGCACATATCACTCCTCACTTTTCCATAAGACTCCTTATGAAAAGGGAATCTCCAACTTCTTAGTAGACACCCTTTAAATACAGGAACACAGTAATAAGGTGTGCCTAAGCTTATTTTCTCCCAGCTGGAAAAGTCCAGTTTTCTCAGCCTTTCCTCATGTGACAGGCTACACAGTAATTTGGTCATCTTTATTGCCCTTTACTGCACCTTCTCCACCCTGTCCACATCTTTTTTGTATAGCAGGGGCCAAAACTGAACACAATATTCAGATGTGGCCTGACCAGAACTGAGTAGAATGGCATAGTTACTTTATTTCTCCTGGCATTGATGCAGCCAAGTCTTGTATTGGCTTTCTTTGCTGCAGCAACAGACTGTTCACTCACGCTGAACTGCTTGTCCACCAGGACCCTCTATGCTTTTCCATAGAGCTTTTCCTTAGCCAGATAGATCCCCAGCCTGTGCTGCTCTCCTGGATTATGTTTTTCCATGTGCAGGACCTTATATTTGTCCTTACTGAACTCGAAGGCTCTTGTTAGCCTAATTTTTTAGCCTGTCCATGTTTTCCTGCAGGCTGGCTCTCCCTTCCAAAGTGTCCACTGCCTCACTCAGTTGGTATCACTGACAAACTTCATCTGAGTATATGAAGTTGATCCCATAATCCCAACCACTGATGAAGATACTAAACAGCCTTGGGCCCACTGTCGTTCCTTGGGGGACTCCACTTGTGGCAGTTGCCAGGGTGAGAGGGAGCAATTTCCCACCACCCTCCAGGTGTGGCTGGGCAGCCAGTTTCCAACCCACGGCATGGATCACAGATCCACGCCATCACATACACATTTCTGTAGGAGGAGGCCATGGGAAACCATATCAAAAGCCTTGGAGATACCCAGGTAGACAACGTTCAAGCAGGTTCATTTGTTGTAAGAGGCAATCAAGTTTGTCAAGCAAAATTTGTCCTTGGTCAATCTGTGCTAGCTTTTCCTAATCATGGACTCCATTTGACTTGTAACAGCGCCCAGGAAAATTTTTTCCATAGGTTTCCCAGGGAATGAAGTAATACAGATGGCCCTATAGTTTTCTGAGTCCTCTCTGAAGTCCTTGTAGACAGGAGTGACATTAGCCGCCTTTTAGTCTTCTTGGATGTCCCCCAAATACCACAACTCAAAAATTATGGAGAGTGCCCCCACAGCTATATGGGCCAACTTTCCTTGGTTGGATACTGTCAGAGCACATTGATGTGTAGAGGTCAAGCTCCTTTAATAGCTCACACACCTACCCTTCCTTCACAGATACTGGGTCTGTGTTTGCATCAGCCAGGATTTTTTCACAAGGTGTGGAGCTGATAGAAGGACAAGGATGAAGAAAGTGTTGAGTACCTCTGCCTTTTCAGCCTTGTTGGTGACTAATTAATCTCTCCTGTTAAACAGCAGGAAAATGCTTTCCTTCTGTTTCCTCTTGTTTACATACCTATCCTGGTTTCACCTGGCATAGAATTTATTTTCATCCTCATACCTGGCACAATGCTCTGTTTTAAATTGGTATGAGAATAATATTGATTACACCCTAATGTTTTAGTTCAAAGTTGCGTTTGCCCAACAGCAAAGACTTTTCAGTGCCCCATGCTCTGCCAGTGAGAGGCTCCACAAGAAGCTGTGGGAGGGCATGGTCAGGACAGCTGACCCCAACTGGTCAAAGGGATATTCCATACCACAGAAGGCCTGCTCAGTACATGAACTGGGGTGGGAGGTGGTTGGAAGGGACCTGTTGCTGCTTGGGGCTACACTGAGGTCAGTGGGTGGTAAGGAATTGTTTTGTGTAATTGCTTGTGTTTCTTAGGCTTTGTTCCTCTCTCTTATTTTCCTGTCTTCATTTTACTCTATTATATTTAAATCATTAAACTTTTCTTATCTCCACCCATAGGTTTTATTTTTTCCCTGATACTCTACTCTGTTCCACTGGGATGGGGTGTATGCATGGTACTTTGTCATGGTCTAAGCCATGATAGTACTTCCAGAACTCTTGTAGTTTTTGACATCTCACAAATTTCCATTTGAGCTGAGGTTTTGCTTTTCTAATTTCATCTCTGCACACCCTCGCCATGGCCTTATGCTTACTTGGATGTAATCCTGAAACCCAGAAGAAGATTCACAGAGAACTGGGACAAGGTGTTTGGTAAGTTTTCCATTCCTCCTTTATCAAGATTGAAGAAATTGAGATAGGAATGCACCGTGGGGCCATTCTAGGGTTTTAGGTAGCCGGAGGTGGCTGGAATGGGTGCTACAATGTCTGCAGGAGAGAGTACTTAGAAAGTTTTCCAGGTAAAGGGTAGGGTTTTTCTCTTTTTTATTTTATGGTAAAGCAGTTATAGATAGCCACCTATTTGCTGTTTTAATCCTTCTTCCTTTCCCTTTTCTCTTAGGTGAAGGATATCAAGGATATTATAATAATATAACATAATATTGCTGTTACAACTCGTGCCTTACCAAGATTTTCCCTGACCTGGAGGAGTTTAGTCCTGAGTGATTCTTCCCTGAACATTATAAGGAAAAGCACCTGTATAGTTCCCAAATATTTAATGTTGTTGACAGTTTTCATGCATCAATCACTTTGTAACTGACATTTCTGGTCTCACTAGGGGCTGATGTGAAGGATATTTCACCCCTATTTTCCCTTTCAATCTTGTGATTGTTTTCATGGTAGGCTTTTCAGCTGAGTGGAGATGTCATGGTGTCAGTAGCAGGGCTGGCCTCTCTGAGAAAAGGCTAGAGAGGAGAACACGGTTCCTGCTGGCTCCACTCTGGATCCACTGCAGGACACAGCTGAGCTAAGCAGCCAAACCAGTGGCACTTCAGTGAAAAAGTATTTACAAGTGTACAAAAAAAAGCTATGAAGTGTGGGGAGGGAAACAGCAATGCAAACACCAAGTTCTGAAGGAGGAGGAGGGAATGGTCCAGGTTCCAGAGCAGAGATTCCTCAGCAGCATGTGGAGAAACTATGCTGGAGCAGAAGAAAAGAATGAGGAGGGAGCAGCAGAGAGGAACTTTTGTCTTTGTTTTTAGCTTCCTCATTATCTGTTTTTAATTGCCTGTAAATTAAATTGAATTTCCAAATTTGGCTCTGTTTTGCCCGTGATGGTAACCAATAAGCAATCTTTCAGTCTGTTTTGGCTCATAAGCTTTTGTGTCCTGTTGAGGGAGGGGAGTGAATGGGGGGTCTGACTGCTGGCCAAGGCTAACCCACATCAGCTTCTAAGAGGATGTACACCTATGACTGTGTTATGTGCATGCACATGAAATGTGGACAAAGAACTTCCTAGAGCAAATACTGATACCAAATCTTCCATGCTGCAAGAATGCAGGTAGCAGACTTGCAGTGCTGTGCTTCTGTGCCCCACAAGTTTTTCCTAGCCTTAAACTGCCCTGTTTATTCATTCTTCATGACTTCTGGCTCACTTCATGTAGTGTGTTGCATGCTGCTACATGCTTTCTTTAAACTTGCTGGAGTTTAGCAAGGGCAGCCCTCTACAATCTAGCCAAATCACAGAGAATCTTCACTTGTGACCTTGGAGGAGTTGTGATCATCCAGCTTGGGAGTGTGTCCTTTCCTGGAAACATTGATAAATAAACACAGGTGTGGTGCTTTGGTAGCTACTTAGTGTTGTCTATTAGTTATGCAAACACAACTAACACCTTATCAGAATTGCTGTGAAACAGTAGTCCGTGTTCTGGGGCATGAGTGGTGGTCTCTGTTATTGTAAGTCACATTTTTATCCTGGTAGGGAAGATTATGATTTCTTAGCAGGCAGGCTTTTGTATTCTGTTGCGGATAATTCATTCATGTAAAATGTCTTGTAGTGAAGGAGCCAAACAGTTGCTGCTGTACAGTGAACCCTGGGTTGCAGAAACCAAGCAAGGTATGCTTGATGGAGGTGGCATCAAACCAATCAGTGTCTCTGAAAAACAGCTGTGGTCTCTGTCACAAATGCTGTTAATATCCTTTACCTCTGTGAGAAAGCACCCACAGAAGGATTTGAAGCTGGAGTCTTCCTCAGGATTTGTTATTGGAAGACTAAACTTTGGGTATGAACCTTTAGTAGCCTTGTTTGGGCATGAAATTTAGTATCAGGTCCTAAAATTCCTCTCTGAGGACTGGGGAGATCTCTGAGCTCTCCACCTGTCCAGCTGATGACATATTTTGAAATGGAGACATACTGTGTTACGTTTTCTTTGTCTAGGTGATGGCTATTGATGTCTACAAATAGCCTCTTTATTTTAGAGTAGCTTTCTGCATAAGGGTTAATCATGTTGCAATGGTGTGTGTTTAGAAAGAGGGAAGCTCTTGCTAAGAAAGCCTTTCTTAAGAAAAAAACAATTTTTCAGAATGGGTTGTGTACTTTTCTGTCCAGCTTGGCTGCTGAGCTATTCAGCTTGTACTTCAGCTTGGCTGCTGACCTCAGCTATGTTCTGCAGTGGATCCAGAGTGGAGCCAGCAGGAACCCCCCCTCTGTTGTATCAGATCCGCTTTAGACTTGATTTGCTTTGATTTTATTTTGTTTTGGTTTTTTTTCTTGCTGCTAATGATGATTTTATTAGTTTTTCTTATTGAAGAATCCAGGCTTCATTCTAGGGACCAGCAGAAGCCTGTGTTGTCATTGTATTTCATGGCTGACACAGCTGCCTAACAAGTTGCTTGTCTTCTGCCAGCACAGGTAGATTGGCTTCCACTTAGGCAAGAGGCTGAAGAAGAATAGGTTTGCACTGTTTTATAAAAGGATATAATATATACCCTTTTATAAAGAGGATTTATAAAAGCAACGATTCACTAACCAGTGGAGTGCTCACAGAAATCCAACACTGAACAATAGTTCCCAGGGTAAAAAGGAAATGCTGATCACCATCTGGTAGAAAACTTACTTCCTACAGAACATCCTCCAAGTTTTGTTATGATTCCAAGTCTTGATGACATAATTAGGCCTCAAAGATGCTAGACCTCTCATTTCTTGTTTGTTGGGTGTATATCTTTTATGTCTCATTCCAGTGTTTCTGCTGGTTTTTATTAACATCATCACCATTGCCAGCTGCTGGCAGGATGCTGCAATGTTTGCTTTGCAGTGTTCCTTACTGCTTTCCCAATGCCTTTCCACCTTCTTGCTGTTTCACAGGGTTTTTCTGGTTTTTGGTGTTTGGGCTTTTTGTTTTTTTCTGTAGAAGGAGTAATCAGCAGTTAGAAGTACAGAATTTTGACTCAGAAGCACAGATAGTCACTTAATCTAATTATTGGTGCAATTAAGGCAACAAACTGCACGACTTTTTGTAAATATGAGAGTATAATTATTCAGCTGATCTCTGTGTTAGAAATACAAAAGGTGAGTCTCTTTGTCCTGTT
Organism: Ammospiza nelsoni; assembly: GCF_027579445.1. Lineage (NCBI taxonomy): Eukaryota > Metazoa > Chordata > Aves > Passeriformes > Passerellidae > Ammospiza > Ammospiza nelsoni. The sequence continues at coordinate 31,922,825 of NC_080636.1, read as the reverse complement.
TGCTTGCTTCCTTCCCAGGTTGTCACCTGAACAAAAGATGGGACTGATGGTTGTCTAACTTGCCTATGTGTTTGCAAGACTGGGTATATATCTGCTGCTTTCTGTCACAAACCATTACAAATAACAGCAAGAGTAGCAAAGTTCATTTCCAGCTGTTTACTGTGCAGAAAGATATAGCAGTCAGTGTTTATGATAAAGTCTCTGCTGGGAGATTGCAAGAACAAAGTGCCAAAATTTACCCTCCTCTGATGCCAAGGGTCACAGAAACTTACTTAACTTCTGATGTTCTGAGCTTTCTGTTAGTTTTTTTCTTAGTTGTTTTGTTTATGCTATTTGTTGATTTGCTAAAAATCAGTGCAGTCATTTTTGGTACAAAGCAAAGAGGATAAATGTGACTATGGCCATACACACATACCATTTGTGCTTTATTTGGAGGGTGAAGTTTTGTGAATTGGCTGTGAACCATGCTGCCTCTACCAAAATTCTGTTTGACCAAAAGGTTTCTGAGCACCCACTTTGAGAAACAGATGCTGAGTAGCCCTGCAGCAGTGAGAAGAGATCCTGGATCCTCCTGAGGCAGGAGGGGCAGCAGTGTGTATGGTGGGTTCGGTACTGTGAGTACCCAGGCACTTTGCAAGTTGGGGCACGGGTGCTGGTGCTGCCAGTTGTTTTACTGGTACCCTTTAGCCTGTGCCTGAGCATTCAGCAATGAGATCAGTAAAGGCCATTTGAGCTGAGAAGCATCAGTAAGATTTGCAGTGCTGCTGTTGGGGGTCTTTATGGGCTTTGGTTTTTGAAACCCTTTGAAGCCATCAAACCAGCTGAAAAAAGGGTATTCTCCATCTGGCCCTTTAGTTATCGTGTTGGGCAGCACTGGAGCAGTTCTCTATGGCAAAATGGTGTTGAGCACCTGAGAACAGGTTGAGAAAGATGATATTGAGAAAACTCATCTATCCCAAATCAGCAAAAAGGTATTTTTTCTCTTGATGGTACTTTGTTTTTTCCTTGTGAGGTATTGCATGGCCTGCAAAGACGGTTCTCACTCATCACTTGGCTCCAACCAAGTGAGGGCAGTGACTGTTCCCTCTGGCTTGCCAGCCACCAGGAAATGCTAGAATGCAGTGTCTCAGTAAGAGTGTCTTTCAACTCTGTTTATTTTCTTGGCCAGAAGCTACGCCAGAGGCTTGTGTGGTGGCTCCGCCTCCTGCTCTTCTGGCCAACTTTTCTGCAGTGCCGAGTACAGGCAGCGCCAGTTTCGCAGCAGGGATCAAGGCTCAGGGCAGGAGGCTGAGAAGTGATGATGGATGTCGTGGAAGGACTCTCAGGGAGACCCCAGCTGCTGCCATGGGGAGCTGGCATCATTGCTCTGCTTGTGACAATAGTGACTGTGTGCTCCCTGCCCTCCCTGATGGAATACTGGAGGCAATGGCGAATGCTGAAGTCCATCCCGGGTGCCAGCCCCTGCTATCCTGTGCTGGGAAATGCCCTGCTCTTTGAGCGGAAAGGAGAAGGTAATGCCAGCTCACACTGTAGCCCAGCTGTGAGGTCCCTGCACTGCCTGGGCTTTGCTGGAGGAGCCAGTGGTGGTGAGGTGCTTTTATGGCTGAGCTGTGGAAGCAGAGTGGGGTATCAGAGGATGTGCTGTTGCCTTTAGGTCTCTCTAGGCAACGTGCAGAGGTGAACAGTGTGAGGAGTGGGCAGTGAAGAGGAAAGGAGAGGAACTGCATAAATGTGGCATTATTATTGGTCTCAAAGACTAACTGGAGGTTAAATCTGACAGCAGCTGCTGCTGGGCTCAGACTATTAAGTTGTTGGTAGGACGGAGCATGAACGCTGTGGAATGTGTTTGAGTGAGAGGGCGGTGTGCAGTGGGCTCTTGCAGGAAATGCTGCTTCACAAAGTTGAACACTATGTTCTCATGACTTTTTTGGATGTGATCCAAACAAAGCTTGAAACAATTACCTTCGCCCAAGCATGTGCAAGGGACTTTAGCATGCCAAATAGTTTTTACCTGGGCTCCCTTCCGGAATAATCTGTGGCTTAGATTTATGTGTTGAGTGTGAAAGAACTTGCTGAGCATTTATGGTGCAACACGCAAAAGCAAATCCTTTTGTTCTTGAACTGATTAATGGCACCTTCTTTTTGCCTGGTGCATGAGAGAGCACTAATGTGCTGGAAGTTCCTTTTCCATTTGGTACTCATATTTTAACAGGAACATATTTCTTAAGGAGTTTGTGGTATGGAAGCGTTGCTGAGTCTGCTGCCACACTCCTCTGTGTGTGTTTGTGATGCCTGTGTATGCCAGTTCTGCTCTGTGCATGTGTTGCTGGCTGTGCTGCTGTCTATGCTGCCAGAATACACTAATGGGTCATGGGAGCATGGTGAAGTCAAGTGAGAGTACAGCACTGGAACACAAATTGCCCAGTGCTGGCCCATGCTGAGACACGGTGCCTCTGTTCACAAGGCACACTGTCATATCTTTCCTCTGGATCCAGTCCCATATCTAAGGACAAATATGAGACATCTGTGGCGGATGTGAGGGCAGGCAGATTTCCACAAAGTTGACTTTGGGGAAACAGTAGGAGGATGATAGGATGTTTATATGAGCTGGACTGAGAGATTAATCTTTTTTTTTTTCTTTCTTATCCTCTTTTTAAAAAAATCTTTAAAAATCCAAAGCAAACTGGAACATTGCTTCTGTCTCCAGCAATTTGATGTGAACTCTGATGTTCTGTGTAGTCCCTAATCTCATTTGTTAGCAGAAACCACATAGCTCCCGTGTTTTAGTTAAGGAATCACATAGCTCCCATGTCCAGCCTTCTTTGTTCTTGTTTATTTATGTAAAAATGGGTAAATTTTGTGGTTTATAATATTTTTTATTAAAAATATAAAAAAAAACTTTTTAAAAGGGTAGTGTTCTATAACAGGGATGAAAATAGCTTTTCATACGATGAGGATTTTTTAAATTGGAATTGCTAGACAATTGCTGGAAGATGGGCTATTTTAATCACAGCGATGTTTGGAAAAATATTTTAAAAATAGTAAAATAATCTGACACTGAATCGTGTTGAATGAGGTGTCATTAAAACTTTTTGTAAGTCTAGGGAAAGCTGTATTTGGGCATCTATTAGGAAACTATCTTTTTTCTTTTTTTTTCTTTGATTTGGGGACCTTTGAATTTTCAACTCTGCAGAGGCTTGTAAAGGTATCATTTGTTTAAGCTTGTTTCTGAAAGGGCAAAGTGTTTAATCCTTGAACATCCTGAAAGTAGCACCCACTAATATTGTGGAATGAACCTGATTGTCCTCTATGATGAGATAGTGTCAAAGACTTTTTTGAATTAAATCAAACACCATCGACTCTTCTTACCCTGCCAACAGATTCAGCTGTCTCCCATGCTTTCTCTGTAGCTGAATGGACAAGATATGGACTGGATAATTGCAAAAGAATGTGGGAGGAGTATTTGCTGGTTTGCTGAGCTCACTGGTGTGAAGTCCAACTGGCAGCTGGACAGCAGTGGTGTCCCTCAGGTTGATCTGTGGCATAAATGGTGCTCTTCTGTGCCTGAAGAGATTAGGATACCTGAATTTTAAAATCCACAAGTGTAAAATATGCTGCTAGGTCACAGCAGCAGGTTAAAACTACAAGAAAATCACAATTGCAGGGCTTGGGGTGCTGGAGCTCATTACAGAAGCCTTGCTTATTTTGTAAATTCCCCTTGTTGAAGCTCTACTCTGATTTTCTATTCCAGATTTTTTTAAACAGATAGAGTTTTATACTGAAAAGTTCAGAAGTTTGCCACTGTTCAAACTTTGGATAGGACCAGTGCCTGTCATATTTTTGTATCACCCTGACAGTGTGGAGGTGAGTATGCTGGTCTCCTGTATATTCTACTGGGATGCAGAGCAGTGCCCAACATGTTACTTCTATTACTCAATGTAATTTTTATTAAAAGGGGCTTGGATTGATTTGCTTTGGGATAGTCCTCTGAGTTAGTGGTAAACAAAGGCATAAAGTAAAGGAATATAAAAAAGCATAGTCATAGGCATTGGGGGGAATACTGAAGATGACCTGCAAATGAAAGCATCAAAGAAGCATCTCCTTTAGCTTGGTTTTCACATGTGCGAAAGCTTCTACTCCCAAGATTGGAACAAACAAGCAGATAGCAGGGAATATGGGACCACTGAAATAAGGATAGAACATTATGAAATTCAGGTTGCAGTGCTTGGTCTCTTTACAGACTTCTGCATTAAAACTTGGTGGGTCTGTTTTGATGCCATGAAATGTAGTTGTAAGTTTTGCTGCTGACAGTGATTGTCCATGATCTAGTAAGACAGTGTTGTTTGTCTGTTGGAGTGTTTATTGAAGAAATAGTGAAGAAATCTCTCTCCATCTAACAAGTAATATTTTTTCTCACTGTTAATTTTTCTGACAGGCTATTCTGAACAATTCAAAACATATAGAAAAATCATACCTATACAAATTCCTACATCCATGGCTGGGCACTGGACTTCTGACAAGGTATAATGTAAAATGAAGTGAATGTGCACTGCTACCTTTTTGAAATTTGCAGGGTATAGGATAACAAGAGGTCTTGATGGCAGGAATGCTGTATGTATTTCTGAACAAAGAGATTGTGTGCATTGCTTATCTCAGCTGGTCATATTGCAGACCAGTAGGATAGGCCTGAGGTTGGCGATGCTTTGGGGTAGGATCGGAGAGTATGTGCACCCTTTCCTTTATTTCATTCATGAAGTAGAGGATCATGAGAAATGAGTCTGGGTAGGAACATAAATCAGGAGTGGAGAAAGGGAGGAGCAGCGGTATAAGCGTTTGGTGTCCTCCAGTCTTGGAATGGGAAAGGAAGGATTGGTCTGGATGATGCAGATATTCAATAGTCAGAGCAAGGTAAGTATAGATTGTCTTTGGTACTTTTGAGCCTCTTCTGGGTTTTTGAAAAAAGGTCCAGGTCCCAGTGTTAGTGGTTAACTTTGTTGCTTGTTTGGAGCCCTCAAAGGTGGATTCCTCATGCTTTATGATGGGACCATGGTATTGTAAAAGCCAGCTGTGATCATGGTGTGGGAAGTACAAGTTCATGGAATAGGACTAGGCATGCATTTTATCCTGAGTTTTGTTCATGGCCTGTAAGAAGGCAGTAATTAATCAGTAGCAGAGTGCAGAGGTGAAGTCCATGAACATCAGGCATGGTGTATCCTCACTGTTCTTCCTTACTGGTTGTTTTGTCTTCCATACATGTACAGAGGTATTTTGACTTTCTTGTGCTTGCACAAACATAATGGAGGAGAATGTTCCGGTCTCTGCTGATTAGGGGCAGCAGTGGCAGACAGCAAGCCAATATGCTGGCCTGTGGAGTGCCCTAATAGCAAATTAACAGGGGCAGTGGTGTGATAGTTTTACCCTGTAAGCAGAAGTGCCAGCTAGGGCATGTTATTTAGAAAAAGTGAACAGGGACCCCCAGGAAGCTGGTGACACTCACTGTGGCTCCATGCTTGTCACCAGCATGTGGGAAGTGATTGCCTTTCTCCAAGGAAGTAGGCTGTAGCCATACCTTGAGGCAGTCATTTTCATGATATCTCTAGGCCCTAGTTCTCTGCAGGCCTCATTTCATGGTCAGTGAATGGAGGCAAGCACAACCACTGACTGAGAGAGAGGGTGGAGTGGTTGAGGCCTTGATACTGAATAGCTGGTTTGGCCTCTGGCTGACTTCTGCTTGGTCCCTCTGGGCCTGTGCACTGACTAACAGGGATGTACTGTCTGGAGGCTTTTTGGCATCTCCACTGGTTGAGATCAGCTGGAGAAATGGTGGATTCTGCTTCCAAGAGACCTAGAGCAAGAAATATTTCCATTTGCTCCTTCTGTGGGGTGCTATGAACAGCTTGAAGAGACATCTACAGTGTGTCCATCTCTTCCAGGCTGCAGTATTCACTGGGTACTTCCTGTAATGGTGAGGATATTATTTTTGGCTTGGAGTTTTTTAGCCTTCCTTCTCCCTATTAATTTTATAGCACTGGAGACAAGTGGCGGTCACGGAGGAAGATGATAACTCCCACATTCCACTTTGCAATCTTGAGTGACTTTCTAGAGGTCATGAATGAGCAAGGAAATATTTTGGTGAAGAAACTTGAGAAGCATGTTGACAAGGAGCCATTTAATGTCTTTATGGACATCACTCTGTGTGCCCTTGATATTATTTGTGGTAAGTCTTGTTCAGTTATTGTGGTAGAACTGTGAATGATGCAGAAGACCATGAGTTTAGTGGTGCCAGTTTGTGTAACATAATTGAAGAGCAATGTCCCTGCATATTTTCTAAATACATTTCCATCCTTGCCAACCTTTTCCCCAGGATTTACTACTTGCAACTGAGCAGCTGAGTTTTGGCACTGGCAGGACAGAGGCAGCAGTCTGAAGTGAGGTTTTCTTGAGGAGCAGGATTCCTGGGCATGGAAATACAAAGAAATCTCATTCCCTGCAAAGGGATATGTGTATTCACTTGTCAAAGGGATGGTGGTGATAGTCAGAAGCTGGGAGTAGTAGTAACTCACTATGTATACTGCATTTCACTTTGTACTTTTGTACTTGTGAAATGTTGATGTTTTCATCCTAGAAACAGCAATGGGCAGGAATGTGGGTGCCCAGAAGAATAAAGATTCTGACTATGTTTCTGCTATCTACAGGTAAATGCACTTTTTCCTTAGTTATTTTTCAATTGAGCTGGAATTTATGCTGCTGGTGTCAGGAAGGAAGGCCAGAGAGTCAGAAGGAGGGATGTAAAGCATTGGAAGAGACTAACCCTGAGTCACTAAATACCCTGGAGGTGTTTGATAAGACATCTTCCTGTGGCACATAGGATCATGGTGTAGCAATGGACTGGGTTAACAGTAGGCTAACAGTTGGACTCGATCTACAAGGTCTTTTCCAACCTAAATGAATCTGTGATTCTATGATCTCACTCTTAACTTTTGATGGAGCTTGTTGGGACAGGTATGATAAAAAACAGGGGGAGGTCTGAAAGGTTTGATTATCATCAGTTCCTTGGCCTTTTCCAAATTGTAGCACAAGTGTGCTTGAAGTCAATAATAATTACTCTGCAGCTAAAGCATGAGCAAGAGCTGAATTGCAATAACAATCAGCCCTTCCAAATGTACTCTACTTGTGTTTGAGCATACTTGAAGTCTCATATTTTTAATTTTAAATACATTTTAAGTCCTTTAATGTGCAATCTGGTGTCTGGATGTTCAAGTAGGAGCGCAATGCTCTCAGAAACTGTTTGAGCTCTTGGGGCAGATATTTTGGGACCCTGGACTGAGTAGTCTTTACAAGACTGTCAATGCTTTGCTGAAGTGGGGTGTGATGGGATTGGATGACTTAATAGGACTGTTTCAAGAGGATTTGGACTAAGTGAGAATATGCTGTCCTTCTCAGATATCAATACTTAAAGAAATAAAACATGGTGAGGCTGGGATAAGTAGACAGAAATTTTGAGATGGTGTAAAATCAAGACACAAATGTGAATGGCCTTCCTTTCAAATAATGGGTTTAAACCTACACAATATGTTAAGTTCCACTTCATTAGGATACATAGAAATTTTGTTTTGTTTTTGGGTTTTTTTTTTTTTTTTTTTTGTTTGTTCTTGAAATGTGCTATAATTTGGTGTTTTTGTCAAGTAATGTTACATGATATAATTGTTTTGTCCCTAGGATGGGTGATCTAATCCAACGGCGACAGATGAGCCCTTGGCTTTGGCCTGACTTTTTGTATGTGTTGTTCAAAGTAGGAAGAGAGCACAATAGGAAGCTCAACATCCTTCACAATTTTACAGATATGGTACAGAGTCTTTGAAAGAACATATTACTTATAATATTTATAATGATAATTTTCATTGTTGGATTAAAGTTTTTCACACAGATCTTTCAAATGGGGATAAGGTTCAGCCTCCTTGATATGCTGTCTCTCTATTGTGATGCTGAGGAATTCCCTGAAAAGAAGACAAGAGCTGACTTCCCTTTTAGTATCTCTGCTGAATTTAAACAAGAAAGTAGACTACTCCAGGGGAGTGCCAGAACTTGCGGGTCCTTGAAAACTGTAACAAACAACAGAAATTCATTGAACTCTTGTTCTGCCTGAAAAGCTCCACATCTGGATGACGTCCAACAACTCACTTCCAAGTTCGGAGCAGTAAACATAGGGATCTGCATGGTAGTGCCACTGGTTTCAGCCCTCAGAAACTGAAGCCTGTGTTCATTTTCCCCTATTCAGAACAGAACTTCTGAGAGGAGCAAACACATGCTGGTCCTCACATCAGCAGTGAGGCATTCTGATACAGAAATCATTAGGCATGCATTGCTCACTTGGCATAAAATAAAGTGTTCTCTCACCTTGTTAGACTGTGGAAGTAACAGCCCTTTCTCTCACCAAATAATTCCTATATTATTCTTACCAAAGTTTGTCCTCCCAAATCTCTTATTAGGATGGTATCAGAGAGGCTGCTTTCCCAATGCATGTACCCTATGATGTCATTGTATCAATGTCTTTGGCAAAGGAAATAGTCTTTGATCTTTGGCTACATATAATGAGCCACATTGTGGGTTTTTTTCTTGCTGCCTTTTATTGGAAATTGCCGCAGTGAGTCATGAGAGAGGCTCTTAACACTTGTACTCTTCCCATGCTGGGCTGGTGCACTGAAGAATATAACCAACCAAATCATAGAAGATGACAAAGGACCATAAATAATAATTGCATCTATGTAGGTGTTGAGAGCAAGCACTGAGGTGAAGGATTAGTCAATATGTGACACACATGCATGTTAAATGAGGAAAACAATGTGTGTGCATGGAACTGTACATTTTTTCTGCCATTCAGTGATTCTTCAAAACAGAAATGCGTACTCTACACCCTTTTAAATTATTTTGTTGTTTTTATGAGCAATGCGAGTTTATTGAAGGGTTCTGTTTTGACTTTGCAACAACAATGGCAACAATAAGAAATTTATGTCTGTTACTGGGTCTGTACTTTGGCCTAAAAAAGGGAAATTCAGCCATTGCTCTCATACTTGGGAAAATTTGGGAAGCTTTAGTGTAGTGGGTTCGGCAATACTGTGTGTAGCCTTGACACATGGTTCTGGGATCCCCTGGCTTCTCTTCAGTTTTCTGAGTTTTTTGGAGGTTGGAAGTGAGATCCTTTCATAGTTCTCAGATGGGATAGAGAAGATCTTATTGGTGATCACACCGTGGTGATTTTTTTGATATGCTGTTACCACTGTTGGCATTCATTATTAGTGTGTTCCAGATACTCTGGCCATGTTTACACTTCTTGATGGCCCCCAAGTTGTTTATGTAGCTTGGCTGTCTATTTTCTTGATTGCACAAAGGCTGTTCAAGGTTTATTCTTTTGCTTGGGGCAAGAAAGGTTGGTCATAATTCACTACTAATAAAAAGTCAGTTAAATTTCATGACCTAATGCTGACAGCTGAGCTAACAACTCATGTAGAGTGCTACAGATGGATGTCGTTTTGATAAGTTAGGACAAAACTGTATGAGGCAGACAGTGCACTTGTGCTGAATTCATCACATCTGATGCAATGGTTCTAATCTCAGGTCATTGCAGAAAAAGCTGAAGAACTTAAAAACACCCAGCAAAAGAAACATGATAATGATGGTAACTCTGAAGAAAGTGGTTCCAAAAAGAGAAAAGCATTCCTGGACATGCTGCTGAATGCAACAGATGATGAAGGGAAAAAATTGAGCTACAGGGACATTCGTGAGGAAGTGGATACTTTCATGTTTGAGGTAACCAAGGAACCCATTGGTTTATTGTTCTTTTGTTGTTGTTGTTATTTTGGAAGGTTTTATTTGCTGGGGTTTTTTGTTTGTTTTTTTTCCTCCAAACCCAAGATTCAGAATTTTCAGGTGGTGACTCTTGTCTTAGTTCAGGATGTTGTTTTTAGCATGATGTTATTTAAGCCCTGGAACCCTAAGAGAACATCTCAATGTTTCTATTCTACAGAGGTAGGATAGAAGCCTTGGTATGCCCTGGAAAAGCTTTGGACAATGCACATGTGGTAGACTCTGCCTGTGTGAGCAGGGTCTACTCATGAAAGCAGGAGAGAAATGAAAACTTAAAGGCTGACATGGACCACGGGCTCTTGCCTTTTGTTGCAAGCTTCATTAACACTGAAGAGAGCTCTAAATACTTTCACTGTTTTGACTTGCATTTTTTCATGTCTCCTCACATTTTTTCCCTTGCTACATTGCCTGCAGTCTTCTGGTTCTGTAGTCCACTGTACATCAGTGCTTCATCTTGTAGAAATTTGTCCTAGAATGACTTGGGTTGAAAGGGACCTTAAAGATGGTTTAATTACAACCCTCCTGCCATGGTCAGGGATGTCATCAACTAGAGTGGGTTGCCAGGGCCCCATCCCACCTGTCTCTGAACACCTTGAGAGATAGGACATTCAAAATTTCTCTAGCCAGCATGTTCTTCACTAATCTCTGAGTAAAAAATTTCTTCCTAACATCTAATATATTTTTTTTTCTCTTTTAGTTTACAATTATTCTCTCTTTTCCTATAAGTACCTGCTCATGTAAAATGTCACACTCCCTCTTTTTTTTTTTTTTTTTTTTTTGTAAGTCCTGTAAGTCCTCTCTAAGTACTGAAAGGCCACAACCAGGTCTTCCCAGAGCCTTCTTTTCTCCAGGCTGAAAAACTCCAACTCTCTCAGCCTGTCTTCATAGGAGATGTGTCCCATCCCTCTGATTATCTTCAAGGCTCTTCTTCTTGTCTGATTCCCTAAGGGAGGATCTGAAGATTTCCACAAGTTTTCTGCACACTTCCATTAGATGGACCTGAATTCTCTCAGAAGAGCTTAATTCATAGAATCTTATTAATACTGTTGTAACCAAGAGAAACTCTCTTCTCATCTTGCCATTTCTGTACTACAGTAGCATCCTGAACTTCACCACAAGTGTGCTTTTTTAGTATAAAGATTCTTTTTTGGTCAACTTTTCCCTTTTCTGTTCCTCCCTTTTTTATCCTTTTTTATGTTTTTTTTTCTCCCCTTCTTTGGTTCATGTTTTGTGTCTGCTTTCTTTTCCTCTCCTTCCCACAGTGCTGGGAACTAGTAGTTGATTCCGTCCCCATAGAAAACCAAGTATTTTCTTCTATGGCTTCTGTATTGTGTCTCACAAAACCATTTTTAGATACTTTTGAAATGGTTACAAGTTGTCTCCATTGTATCTCTCCTGTGACAGTCACTGGCCCCTATAGATGTTGACTGGACAGTAACCAAAAAGATGAATATACATCTGATTCATTGTGTAGATATTGATAGTTCATGCAGCTCCTGAGAATCAGAAGAGAGGGATTTTGCTTGGGTTATTTCAAAACTTTCCCCTTTTGTCAGAACAATTGTGGATCACCTTTTATCTTGATAGTGAGTTGAATCATTCACTCTTGATTCATGTTTTTATCATGGGGATGAGACTTATAAGTCTCACTTTTCATACTAACTGCACACCTAAGTATTTACAAAGCCCACTGGTACATGGGAATAGAGTTGAAATTAATGTCTTTGTAAATCTGGACCTGTAGGGCCATGATACAACAGCAGCTGCTGTGAACTGGGTCTTGTACTTGCTTGGACGTAATCCGGAAGTTCAGAAGAAGGTTCACAGGGAATTGGACGAGGTGTTTGGTAAGTCTCCATTCCCCCTTCACTGGAGTTTTGCTGCAATTGTGAGTGGAAATGTGTTAAAAGCCTAGAAGTAGAAGGGGATTTAAGAGCATGCCTTGTGGCCCTTCTGGAACTTTCAGCAGTTACAGGTGCTTGGGATGGGTGTGGGGAGGTCTGTTGGGGTGTACAACCAAACTTATGTCTTTGGGGCAAGATATGCATATTTAATATATTTGTAACACCTTCTTGTATGTAGTCTTGGTGCATGATGAGAGTTTCTGAGGAGATCCAGGATGAGTTTGTTTAGCCAAAGATGGGGAGTTTTGGTCTTGGTCATCCCTGTGTTTGTTTTTGGACAGACAATACTGAACGTCCCGTTACAACAGAGGATTTGAAGAATCTTCGATACCTTGAATGTGTTGTGAAAGAAGCTCTTCGTCTCTACCCTTCAGTTCCCCTGTTTGCCCGTTCCTTGAGAGAGGATTGCTGCATTAGTAAGTGGTGTTCTGTCTTTGCCATTTTCTCTTCTAGCATTTCTGCAGTGGAGATGTTTCCCAAGAAAAGGACAGCATTGTTTTATTTTTTACTGTTCTGTTGTGTATAGGAAGTCACTTGTTGGTTTTTGTTTTGACTCTTCTTCTCCCCTTCTCTCCTCTCTTTAGGGGGATATCAGATACCAAGAGGTGCAAATGTCCTCGTTTTAACTTATGCCCTGCATAGAGACCCTGAGGTCTTCCCTGACCCGGAGGAGTTCAGGCCTGAGCGATTCTTCCCTGAAAATTCTAAGGGAAGGCACCCATATGCTTATGTGCCCTTCTCAGCTGGTCCCAGGAACTGCATTGGTATGTGTCTGGAGAGGAAGCCCTTGTAAGGTTCTGCTTTTGAATGTGGTAACTGAGACAGCAACGAGTACTGTTTGTATAGTGTTCTTCCTCATTCCCCACCTCTGGAGCTGGGCACTGCCTGTCCTGCAAGCCACACACTTCCATTAGATAGACCTGAATTCTCTCAGAAGAGTTTAGTTCATAGACTCATATTAATGCTGTTGAGCTATCCCATTTGTTTCTTCTGAGGCATTTCCTTTCTTCCTAGGGACAAGTGTCTATCCTGTTGATGTTTCTTCCTCACTGCTGTGCAGCCTGACAGCATGTTTTTGGGCTCCTGTGTTAGGACATGATTGCTTCCTAATTTCTGATTCTCAGTGTCAGCAACACAGAATAAGAGAAAACACATGTCCCACACCTGCCTTGCTCTGGAAACAGTTAATCTGTCTCTCTCAGGTTCTGAGCTGGATGTCCAAAGCATGCAATCTGCAAGTGATGTATTCTTTCCCTATTTCTGACACTGTAGTTGGTTTGGTGTCTTCTCTGTCATCCCAGAACTCATCAGCACTTTCAGATGCCACTGAGGTGCTTGACATTTATCTGTGCTTCAAGTAGAGGCAGTGTTGTTTATATTGTAGAACATGTGAAAAGACTGTTCCCTGCGCTGATTTTAAGTGCAGATGCGGAACATCCAAAAGTTGTCATGCTGTTACGATAATGGGAAATATTACTTCTTTTGGTTTTTTTTGGTTTTGTTTGTTTGTTTTGGTTTCTCTTTTTGGGGAATACAATTGGTTTGTTTTGATTTGTCTCAGTGGTAGTAAGTGCCCTCTTCCATGAGAGCAGTAAAGTAGGTCTTTCCTTGTTCCAAAGATATAACATGTCTAGCTAGTTCCTGAGTGTGCAGGAACATGTGCAGGAGAGGTGGTTCATTAGTGTAATTGCAAAAGTGCATTGTGTGTAGATATGTACAGACTTCTGTGTATATAATCTGTGTATATAATACAAAGGGGAGAACATAAAAAGTTCTCAGCCCTGTATTTTGTGTCCCATCTCCGTTTTTTAGTTTTTGTGAACTGCCTTGTGCCACTTGGTTTGGTTTCCCTCACGTTTCTCTGTTCTCATGTTTCTGCCTTCACCTATCTCAGGATTGTAAATTGAACTTTGCCCTCTGTGCTACCAAATCATCAGTGTGTGTGAGGCTTAATGATAACTGAAGGAAGGTCTGTCTGTCATTCCGTTGCAGTTGCATCTCCTTTGCTCCTCTCCACATATATGGAACCATGAGATTTTTCTCTCCCCACAGAGCCTGTTCTGCACCTTCTGCTCTGGTCTGCTATCCATCCCTCCTGCCCAGTCCTTTCAAGAGATGTGACTAGGCTATGTTTTGTAGTAGTTCCATATGAAGGGTTGACTTCATATGGAAGTACTACATGTTGTTGTTTGAGTTCTGTGTACTATGGGAAGGAGGATGGACTGTGGATTGTCCCGAGAAGGCCAGAGTTTTCATGCAGAGAAAGGTGCTAGTGTAACTTGTATCCATATGACCTTGATTTTGGCCTAAAGCTCGTTCTGTTCTTAAGTCCTGTGAGCATGCAAGTGCAGCAGCTGTTGATGCAACTTGACAATAACTAATTTTTTTCCTGCCCTGTAACTCATAGGTCAGCGCTTTGCACAAATGGAGGAGAAAACTCTTCTAGCCCTCATCCTGCGGCGCTTTTGGGTGGAATCGTGTCAAAAGCCAGAAGAGCTTGGTTTATGTGGAGAATTGATTCTTCGTCCAAATAAAGGCATCTGGATTAAACTGAAGTCTAGGAGACCAAATACTGGATCAGAATGAAAGGAATTTCAAGAGTTTACTTCCAAAAGTTTTCAATCTATTTAGGCTGAGACATATTTTAAAATCAAATATTTTGATGTCAGTCCAGAAATTTGTTAAAACTAGTTGCTATTGTTTTATTACAGAAGATGCAGTAATAGCCCTAGTTGCTCTACTTTTATACTGCTTGTGAACTTCATGTTGATCTTTGAAATGCAAGCCTTTAATCCTTAAATTTTAGTGCCTTATCTGCTCAGATGAAACTATTCCATTGCCACAGTGCCATAAAAACTAAGCTATGGTAATAACAGCAGCAGTGCCTGTGATGAAGTGATTACCTTACATGCCATAGCATTTTCCAAGTAACTGGGAAGTCTGAAGTGTTTGTAAGGTTTTCAGGTTTCTTTTTTTTCTGAAAAATACAAGTGATAATCCTTCTTCTTTGCATAACTTTTTTTTTTTTTTGGTGATGATTGCCTCTGTAAAGACCACACAAAAATCTGTGATCATTTCACTCCTTCTTGGAAGCATTTAAAGTAGTTTGTAAGAAGGGAGTGGTCTGAATTATTTTTTAGCAAACAGTACCAAAAGCATTAACCATAGCAGGAACTAGACCTTATGCAAATTACACACAGAATTTCATAATGACAAAAGCAATGTATTATTACAAATTTTGAGAATAAACTCATGCCATGCCTCAATGTGGACTGAAATGGTACCTGTTGATATTGCATGCCTCTGTGCAGGTAAATTGCTGATGAATAATTGTTTCTTAGCATCAGTTCCTCTAGGGTGATCAATCAACTAGATTTTACCATGCTGGTCAAAGCCAGTGTGCTCTTGCCTTCTAGTGCCCTAAAGGCAACCTACAGAGTTTTTTGCTAATTGATGTTGAAGAGGAATTACAGTGATAGAATGAAATGCCTGTCAAAGTTTCTGGTTGTACCTTCATGACTGATCAAAGTCTGCTGCAGGCCATACAGCTGGAGAACAGACTCTCCATGACTTTTGCAAGCTCTGAACAAAAAGCTGGTGCTAAACCAAGCTGATGTCCTCTAGCTGGTCTGGCTTTACTGGTCCCCTCTGCTTTTGGGGCTTCTTTTGACTGGTGTGTGTTGCTCCAGCACGATACCTGGCGCTGTACAAAGAGGGATGCCCACCAATAACCACGCTCGTGCCTTTGGTTGTTCTTGCCTCTTGGTGCTGAGGGCTATTGGCGTGTTGTTGCCTTTAGGTTGTTCTTGGGCTGTGGGCAGCCTGCAGAGGGGGACTGGGTGAGAAGCTGGAGGTCAGAGCTGATAAAACTAATATGGACTGGTCCAGAAATGATTAATGTGTTACAAAGTAGGAAAAGAGTAATCTGTTCTTACTCATTTTGTTGACATTTACATATTTTTTTCTCTTGTCTCTGTTTCCTTTCAACAACACTTAGTCACTTAATACCTAGGATACTGCTGTACTTTGCAGAATATCATAATAATGACAAAATAATTTATATTTGTTCCAAATAAATTAGAGGTTTCCTTGAACCCGCCAAACTCTATGTACTCTGATAAGCCTTGGTTTTACCATTTTCTGAGGATTTACTAAAAAGAAAATGTGTAACAATTAGTTTAAAAAATGAAATCACAGATTTTGATGAATAGTCTACAATCACTGTATTTATTTTACCACTAAGACAAAAGAGCCTTTACAATAGTAATACTTGCATTCTTCAGTCTTCTTTTTCAAAGATAGGTTTCATTGCTGCATAATAACAAGAATTTCAGTTTCCAGGGCTCAATCTAAACATTGTCTTCTTTATAATGAGATAACTTTTGAGACCACCTCCATATGTTAATGGATATAATACACATGACACAAGTTTTCCAAAGAGACTCGAAATTAAGGAATTATTTCCTTGGTTTTACATACTTGGCAGTGTGAATTTTCAAGGTAAATAGGATTAGTATCCAGAATATGTTTTCTCAGGAAATTTGGCATGTAGTTGAAACCTGGAGAGGTACCTCATGTCTTAAGGTATGTGCTTAAGTTAAGGACTTTCAAGACAAATGGAAACTAATATTACTTCTTTTCCTTCTGTGGGATGTTTTTTGTAGAAAACATTTGTAAGATAGACCAAATTATAACTTTATTTTTCCATAAGATAATTCTTACGAATTCTATCTACACTGACCAATATTTTTTCTTGCACTGTGCTTTTTTCTTGTACCATGCTCTTCCCATAAAATGTGTGTGTATCTCCTGTTATTTCTTTATACTCTTCAAAATGGACAAGAAAATCGTTGAGACAAAAACTGGATAAAACTATAAAAAGAAACTCATTATGAAAAGTGCATGGGCTCAAATGCTGGCACGAGGATGCCAATGTGAAAAATCCCTATTTAGTGATGCAAAAAGTGTCTTTGCCAAGATAAGCATTGATGTAATCCTATAATTGTGTTCTGAGCTGCTCTGAAATGGCAGTGATCTCTTATCTTCTGTTGTGAAAATTGGTTCTGAAGCTATCTGATGCTGCTAAGGAAATAAATATTGAATAAAACAGTACTGAACATACTGCCAAATTCGTGCCTGCTGGGTAGATGTTAAATACCTTGCATTATCTAGTGTGTTTTTATTAGGTTAAATCATGTGGTGTGTAGCTCTTGATAGTGGTCAGCAGCAATCCTCTGGATGTGGGAGTTTGTTTGTAGGTTTTGTGTGGTTTTTTTTTTTTTGTTTGACTGTTGATTTGAGGTTTTATCTGGGGGGTTGTTCCTGTAGGATTGTGGCATGCAGCACGGCATTGCAGGTTTCCTGATAAAATAATGGGACAATAAAATATTGTGTAATAAAAACTGCATGTGCATAGTAGCTGTTTGTGATCTTTTTCCAGAGTTGTAGGTATCTGCTGTGGTATTAAGGTAGCAGCTGATCTCTAAACCAAAAGATTACACTGTCTATAAAGATTCCTTTTGTGTGGTGTCAGAAAGGACATGACTTTCTACTGGGATGACAGAAATGGAATGTGTGAGTGTTTCTGGATCATGGTTTACAGCTGTTCCAAGGAACACTGAAAAGAGACAAGGTGTGACCTCCCTCTGTTGGGAAGTTCTGCTTGAGAGCACCTGTAGGTGCCCTGAGGCACTAGAATTTCCCAGCCACCTTTACACAAACTGCTTTTTGGTCTCTGAAAGCTGCATGTTTTGGACACATGCAGGAGGTGGAATAGTGGTGTACACTAGATATCCACTTGCCTTCCTGAATTTAATTCTCATGCTGTAAAAGACAAAAACCTGATATATAAATGTTAGTATGCTGCTGCAAACAAATAATTTTGCTGTGTTTGTTTTCATGTGTCGTCTTCTTTTCCAGCAGCTAAAAGTCAGAGAATCCTACTCCAATTTTCTTCCTAAAGGAGTATTTGTGTCACACCTGGACAAAACTCCCCAGTATAGGAGCACCTCAGTTTATAGTCAGGTCATATTTCGAAGATGACCTTCAAGATCTGCATGGATTAAAAGATTAAAAACTAAGTTAACTCACTTTCTAAACCAAAAAACTGCATACATCTGAGATTCTTCTGAAAACGAGAGTCTCTTGGTTACAGTCTGCTGAGTAAAACTCTATCTTTTGTTCAACAAATGGACTTTTCTATTTGATGCCTGGAGTATAACTTGTGGAGATATTAAGTGTTCATTGAAATTGAAAAATATTTTGATCAAAGAAAGGCAAAAGCTATCAGTTAACAAAAGACTCAGCATTTGTTGTATGCACAAATGACCTCATTCCAGGCTACTAATTGACATACAACATACAACTTGCCCAAGAATTACTGTTTGGCAGTTTACAGGCCTTGATCAAGATACTGGGGCCCTTCAGTGTATGTTGAAACATCCTATCTTCTCTAATACCTAGCAATAACCAGCATCAGGTGCTATAGGTCCAAAAAGGAAGGCCTTGGGCAGTAATGTGATTCTCCATTTATTTAAAAAAATGGAAAATCTGAAAAAAATCACAGAGGACTTCAGAAATAACAAACCTGTTACCAGGGTTCCAAGGGTCTTTCAGGGTGAAGAGAGAGACGAGGATCTTGATCTCATGATCAGAAGGCTGGATTTATTAATTTATGATATATAATACATTATCACTATACTAAAAGGAATAGAGAGAAAAGTTCAGAAGCTGCTATGCCAAGAATAGAATAGGAATAGCATAAACAAGGGAGCTCTCTCTGATTCTGTCCCAGAGAGAGCTTGTCTTTGATTGGCCCTTAATTGTACACATGCAACATGGGCCAATCACAGGTGCACCTCCTTGCAGAAGGAGGAAAAATCCTAAAGAAAGGATTTTTCACTAAAGATGTCTGTGACACAAATCCAGTAACTATTTGTTGTTTAATATTTGCAACTGTCTTCTATTTCATTTAATACGATCCTGAATTTTGTTTGCATTGATTTCTTATTTGACATCTGATTTGCAGTGTTTTCTGGGCTCTGTTTCAAGGAAGACTATTGTTGATGTGTAATTTCAGCATATGGAACTAGTAAACTGGTTTTAATCTGATACAATACATAATGCTGTGCCATTCACAAATCAGTAAATTATTCTATCCATCTTTTTGCAGCCATTTGAGGTGGTATCAAGTCAAACAGAAAGTTCTGCCCTAGTGAAACAGTAGATTCTTCACTCAGATAGTGGCATCCTGACTCAGATGAAAAGGCTCTAGATTGTTGATTGTAAGAAGAAAAGATTGAGATTTAGATTTAGGGTTTGTTTTAGCAGCATTTTATATTTTATTTCTCTATCTCCTTTGTCATTTGCATAATGATAGCCATGAAGTTGTTCAGAATATTTTTGGTTGGTTGTTTTTTTACCTGCTGGAGCATTCAAGTTCATGAAATTGTTATGGTATCCTCATTCAAATGGAAAGGGTGTGCACAAAGGCAAATCAAAATGAAAATTTGGGTTTTTCCTACCATACTGGTGCCTTCCTTTCCTCATTTCCTCTGAGAAACTTCTCCTCTTGCTCCACATCACAACCGGCAGGTGTTGTCTCATCACAGAGAGTAAATCCTCTTCCATGTTGAAGCTGTTTTTTGAATAGGACTGCCATAAGAAATGTGGGATTTGGTTCTGCCAGGCAGAATTATACCTAAATCAGGTTAGAATCCAGTAATTTATTTCCTGAGGTGAAACAGTTCAGTAATTCCTGCCACCTTTGCAGGAATGAGATTTGTGCATGGATCACAGTTGAAATCAGCAGAAAGCAGTATCAAGCAAGTGCACTGCCAGGGAGATGTCATTCTGAAGAACTGGCTTAGGCTGCAGCAGGTTTTGGTTTTGTAACTACCAAGTCAAAATGAAGCAGAGTCAAACAGAAGACAACTCTTAAATGTATTGTAGATTATTCAAATAAATTTTGAACTTTGATCATCAAAAATGTTTCCATTTATAAAAATGCTTTGATGAGCTATTCTTTTATTTCTGCTGTCTGATTTACTGAACCCTACATGCAAGATCCTGATATAGCTAACATTTAGAATATGGACAGCTAAATTGATACAATGAGGGACTTAAGACCAAGAGTAAACTTATGTGTTGAGCCCGTATGACCTAAAAAGCATTAGATGATTTTGGCATTCTATGCACTTTAAATTTCTATCTCTTCTCCTAGTTTAAATAATATAATCTCTGGATTTCAGAGAGGCTAAGGAAACATATACCAGCGGAGAATTTGTCTCAATTTATTTTATAATTTTTTCTGTAATAAATATGTCCTATAATAAGCAATAACTCACTCATCATCATAGAGTCCATAATACATTTTTTCTCTGTACACAAGAACAACTTTGTTCATTTGAGCAACAGCACAGCAGTGCAAATGGGGGTACATCATGTGAGTAGCAGGTCCAGTGAAAGAAAATGCATTTATTTTCCAAAGTGATCATGCTCATTGTGATTCTCTTTGAACAGCATTTCTGCCTTATTTCTGAACTTCACCATCAAATCCAACTGATGCCCTTACAGATGCAATTAAAATGATTGGTTTTAGAAAGACTGATACCTAAATTTCAGAACTACTGCTTAAAGGAAATATTTTTTCTTCCTTTTTTTTTTTTTTTTTTTTATTCCTTAGTAGTTTTCTTCTGAAACAGCCATCAGCAGAAGATGCCCCTTCCTCAGACAAAAATCTAAAATATAGTCAATGGATTATAAAAATGAAATGTTACAGAAGCTTCTGATGAATGTGGGTATGACTACATGTTGCATGAATGACACACATGTTCTCGGTAAAATTTTTCCAAAAGTGCATGATTGGAGATTCTTTTGTTTGTTGGTTTGTTTTTTTTTTGTTTTTGTTTTCTTGGGGTTTTTTGTTCTCTTGTTTTTTGCTCGTGTTTTTATTAGAGCAGTAGCAAACTAGAATAACTGCCCAATATCTGAATAGGAAAGCCCAGATAAGAAGTGAAAATTGAAGAAAAAAATTTCTTGGACAAAAGTTCTAACCTGTTTGTGTCACCAATTGAAATGTGCACACACATACACAGGCAAAACAATTATTTTATTTGAATACTAATATATGTTAAGCAACACAAAAAATGGTCAGTTCAGCATACTTTGTTTGTAAATATTCAAATACAGGTAGATTTTGTGATTGCATCCAGGGACAATGAAAATTCCGTAATTTGATATAGAGGTGAAAATTTATCCAGGAATTTTGAAATATTATCATAATTTTATAGGGGAGAAAAGAGAGACTATGTTGCATATGTGTGGTTATACAGGATCAATTCCAGTGCAGTGTGGATGATAGATGTGTCCCAAGGTCAGTAGCAGTATTGACAAAAACAGTACCCGTTCAAAGTAAACATTAAAGATGAGTTAGCATTGCAGGAAGTAATATTTAACACAAAGTTTTGACTTTTTTTTTTTTTTTAGTAGAGTGCAAACCTGATCCATGCATCCAGACTTATTATGTGTTCAGGTATGTAATCATTATTGCAATAATGCACTGGTATTCAGTGAAAGGTTTTCATAGCAACAAGACAGTGCAAGTCGGAGTTTTCATGGATTGTATTTTGTGGTTAACTTATGTCACAGATTAAGTTGTTGCATGTGAAATAAATCTTAGAATTCTTATAGCATAGGAAGCAATGAGTGTTCAAGTGGCTAGCTTGATAACTGTATTTACTAAACTATCTGGAGAGTCAGTATTAGTAATGTCATTTCAGTGGAATATTGTTCCCAGTCTAAGCAGGAATGAATATTCTGCTGTTAAAAGGTATGCCAAAACAGCCTGTCACAGCTGCAATTGTAATTTTCAATGTAATTTTGAATCAATGCTGAAACAGTACAAGTGTAAATCAGTGTTAGGCTTAGCAGTGCTTAATAAAACTAATTATACACCCTTTATTGAACATATCCTAAAGAATGATTTTGTGGTTTTTAGGATGAATTGGATTTATCGGACTTTTTATTTCATTTTCTTACTTGCTTCCGTTTACAGTGGTAAGTTAATATCTAATTCCTGAGATTTACAAACAGCATAGAGAAACTCTTTTAGGAGGGAAAAAGATTAGTAACTGCGGTCTGCTCTTGAGTGAGCTGTTTATTCTGCTGGATTGAGTTTAGTTAAGTTTGTGTAACTGGCATAACCCTATTGTCTGGCATGGAACTTACTAGTGGGGCTTTACTGACGCTGTCCTGCCACCCCCTGTGCTGTCACCTCCCCCAGCACTCATGGGACCATGGCATGAGTGTGAAATTGCTGTGATGGTCCCTGTTCTGTGCCCAGTGGCCAGGTCAGTAGCCTGAGCAGCAGCTGGGGAAGGAGGCCCTTTGGGGGTGCAGGAGGCAGAATAATGTGTGTCTTGCATGATGAGTTAATGATTTACTTTATTCCAGTAGCAAAAGTTAAACTGCAAAAAACTGCACTGTGCTTTTCTGAAATTCCCTTTTCTGATAAATTATTACTAAGGACTACCACAGGTATAAGTCCAGTAATGTATTAGCTGTTTTCTCAGAGAACATTTAGGTAACACCTTTTTAGCAAAAACAAATAGATAAATGAAATATTATTTAAGAAAATGTTTTACCTGGCTTTAAGTCTCAGAAGAAAAAATCTTGGAAAATTTTGGAGACCTAGAAAACATTTTAATTAAGTTAAAGTTTTCAGAACTGGCACAGTTCTACATGGCGCATAATTTTACAACATAAATAATTTTTTTTGTGTTAATTTATGCTAGAAGAAGATAAATAGGATCCAAAATATCTGATATAGTAAATAATTGCAATATTCTTTTCTTTTAGCTTTAGAATTCACTTGGTGTAAGCTAAGAATTGAAAATGTTTTTAATGATGAGCTGAGACAATAAAAAAATGCTAATAAGAAAAATAAATACAGTTTTTTAGAGAAAGAGCTTGAAAGTTTATACATACCAGAGAATTTGGATGTTTATAAAGTTCAATTTTTTACTTATAAAGACTTAACCTTTGAAAGATATTAACACATCTAGCAAATATGTATAATAATGCTTATTTATTCCTTTTTAAAAAAATTATGCATTATACCTGTGTGCAGGAAATGCTGAATTGCATAGTTTATAATCATAATAACAAATAAAATCCACTTGTAGTCTTTTAAAACTGTCAAATCCAATATGATGTTACTTTTGTTTTCATTTTAAATATCACTTGATACAGTATGATCACTCTAAAGTAACAGATTAAGCCACTAGGTAAAATGTTTTCAGTTGGGTTTCTACCCAGTCTGTAAAAGTACATTCTTTTCTCTTTATCTTTTATCTTTTATCTTTTATCTTTTCTCTTTATCTTTTCATTGTGAAGAAGATTTGGGGGGATTCTGGGTGGAGTGTGAGAGAGCCAAAGGTATATGAAATCCTGAGAGCCATTGAGGCTGTGCACAGTGGTACCACTGTGACTCTGAATTCAGAGGATGCCTAAAAAATAGGATTGTCTTTACATAAAACTTTCTAACTCCTTTTGTTATCTGCACTTCCTCTTCCTGGTTTTCCTCATAATGATGTTCTGTGTTGGCCTCTCTCAGGAGAGGCTTCTGCTTTTTCTGAGATTTGCCATGGGACAGCCTTTTGGTGCCCAACATGGTGCCCACCCCGGTGCCCACCACAGTCCTTTTTGGTGCCCAACATGGACTTTTCCTCCTTCCCCTCTGCCATGCAGATCTGGCTTGAGGCCCATCCAGCTTCTTGGGTTTCTACCTGGGCTCAAGCTGCCCTGCTCCAGCATTGGGTATGAGGCAGATAACAGAGGGAGACACCCTAAACAGTATTATTTCTGCTGGAGTGAAAAGATGAGACTCGCTACTCACCCCCCCCTTATCCACTTTTCCTGACAAAAGCCTGGTTTAAAAGCAAGCTTAATGATGAAGAGGAGAAGTGGCTCTCCTGGTGAATTGAGTGTTTCTGTCTCTAATAATTTACAATTTTGTTATTCCGTGTCAGAATGTGTGACTCAGATCTATGAAAATACATTCTTCCAAGGAGGAGACCTCACTACAGTTTTTACACCGAGTGCCAATTACTGCCAAATAGTGTGCACTTACCATCCTACCTGTCTGCTCTTCACCTACTTGCCAGCCACATGGACTACAGATCCTGCAAAAAGGTAGAACGTTCCTGTACTTGCTGGTCTCCTGTGATAATTTCAAAACCTGGTAACATTTTGACATAACACAGGCATGCAGGGAAAGGTGCAGGGTTGCCATAGGAAAAAATGTCTAGTATCTCTAAAACTGGTGATCTAAGAGTAATTGCTTGAATTCAAAAGGTTAAATTTGACAATGCCCAGGTTTTCACACTCACACACTGGCCTTTGAAGGAAAGAGAAGTGACTCTGCACTCCCTCCTTGAGGGCATGTATTTATTGTTGAGGGACAATATGAATAATTTCACATCTCCAATGATCCCCTGTACTGTTTGCCATCCTTTCTATTTAGTATATTTTTCTCACAATTAAGAATTTCAGTAGCCTGAGAGAATGACGTTGTCTTCTCTCTATGCCCAGTGCATTTCTATCCTCCCAGCCCTGGGCTCTGCTTCTCTTTTTGTTGAGACCTCTTGGAGCTCCCACAAACACAAAATATTCTCATCTGCCACAACTGCCAACAAAGTGTGTGAGGCTTGACCCTATTTTTCTTCGAATTACACTTGTCAAAATTTTCATGTTGACGGATATTGGACAGGCTGCATTTCACCTGAGAAACAGTTATGAATGTCCGTGTTATACTGCCAAAACTGTGAATTGCTGCATTTTAAACCACAGGTTCTCCTGCTATTTAAAAGACAGCGATACAGAAATGCTGCCAAAAGTGGATATGGAAGGAGCTATCTCGGGACATTCCTTAAAACAGTGTAACCAAATTAGTGGTAAGATATGGTTGTTCACATGCATATATTTTATGCTCTGCATTGCATAGCAGCTGTTAAAAAATTAGCATTTTGCGTAGAGGAATGGAATCAGGGAGCCAGCCAAGCAGTAATTTCTGTGTTCTTTGCCAGACCACTTTCAAACACAGGTGACAAAGTCTCCACTGGTTTTACTCTTCAGGCCCACCTATCCACCACTCAGGGTCCTGAGATGAGGTAACAGGGAAATCATGTTCCTGCAGTCACAGTTTCTTTTGCTAGAGGTTGATGGCAGCCCTTGTTTTAACTACTGTTTCCAGTTCTAAAGATTAATTTACTACTAAAATTCCAGTCCAGAAAGTGGCTCATATGGCCTGTGTGACCCTGTTTTATAACTCTGAGGTGCAGATGCTTAGCAAACCAAAAGTGCACTGTCACAAAGTGATGCTAATACTTTTGTGATTCTGTGTAATAACTTTTTTAGCAGCTGTATATTTTAGGGTATATGTACTTTACATGAAGACCTAATGTCAGCATGCCATGCCTGCAAGTTATCATCAGGCATATTAAAAGCCTATTAAATGTGTTATTTTGCGAATGTTTTAAATTTGCACTGTCACAGTGATGTCATTAAAAGGAGATCAACTTTAAGCATAGCGTGGTACCTTAGAAAAACAGAATAAGGAAGAATATAGTTATTCACTTCCTGACTTGCGGACAAATAGTGTCTTACAGATGTCAGGCTAGTTTTTTAGTTGTATTGGTATAGCAGCTCAAGATGGCAGGACTTAGTGGGTTTTTATGCAAGTTCTCCACTGTAGCTGTTATCAATAAGTTGTGCTTTCTTTTGCTTGCCACACCCTTCAGAGCAGTCAGGCCCCTTAAAAGCTCTTTCCTGCCAGTAACCCTTCACGTTTGGATTTCTGAATATCTTGGAATAGAAAGAGATTTCAGTGGGATATTATTTTTTATTCTATTTGGACTAATTAATATCACTGAATTACTCTAGAATCAGACTAAATGAAAATCTATGCATACATGTTTAAAAATGCCTCCAATCATTGACTGACTCTTCTTCTGTGAAATGACCTTCATTTCGAGCCCCATAGTTGCGGTCCTCTCTCTGTGAAGTGTAATATTCTGACTCAAGTGGGAAATGTCTCTTGCTTTTGAGGCCAGAATATGCCATTTAACCTGTTCTATGAATTTGGAACTGGGAAAATATATTTTAATATTGATTCTGAGTTCTTGCTTTGGTGAGTGTCATCCTGTTCTCAGTCAGCCACAGTGGTTAGAGCCCCTCTCTCATGTAGGCAAAGGCACTGTAAAAGTCTACCAGTTTTTCCCCTTGCCACAAGGTACTACACTAAACCTACATTTCTGATTTGGTGCTGGATCTGTGTATAAAGTCTGATGTAATGGAAGTGAGCGTGGGATGTGGCATCTGGATTATGAAGGATGTGTCATAAAATCTGCTATCTCTTGGGCAATTTGGGGCAAGGGATGGGGAAAAGAATAGAAGTATATTTTCAGAACTTGGTCTCTCTTTCTTCACAGCTTGCAGCCCAGATGTCCATGTAGGACTGGATATGGAAGGGAATATTTTTGATATTTCTATGGCTGACAGCTATCAAGAGTGTCAAAAACGATGTACCAATGACAACCGTTGTCATTTTTTTACATATGCCTCTGAAAATTTTCACAATGCAAGCTTTTGGTAAATACAGGTTGGATTCATTCCCCTGGACAGCCCTGTACCTAAATAGATTAAATCACAGAGCACTCTAAGGTGCAAGAATTTACTCAAGAATATTCAATTTATTCCTCCTTTGTGCACACTTACAGGTTTGTGCACACTTACAGGTAGGAAAATATCAATTGTAAATCGGCTTTCATTTATCTGTTGGTGAGAAAGACAAACTCGATTATAATAGCCTTGAAAAAATCCTAAAATTCTCTGAAGATACTGAGATGCAAATTATGTTGATACCTGTGCTGCATTTTTGCTCTGTTCAATCTTACTCTGCTTATTGTTCTGAAAATAGCATCATCAGAGTATCCAGAGAAATTATTTCATTTTAACAAGACCTATTTTTGAGCTCTTAGTCTGCTCAATTGTGGAAGTTCAACATTGTTCAGCTAGCTCTGTTCAGCAGTTGAATTCAGTTCTGGAGGCTGGAGATTGTTCTGGCCCATGGCCAGACCATGCACAATGGTAGGAATTGTGGGTTCAGGAGGATGGTTTGGTCCAAGGAAGAAGACCTGTTTTCTTACCACTTTCTTTACTTTTTTTATTCAGTAAAAAATGCTTCTTGAAACACACCAGCGTCGGAACTCCAACCAACATAAAGGCACTTGATGGGGTTGTGTCTGGATTCTCTCTAAAGCCATGTCAGCTTTCTGAATTAGGTAACTATTTAAAATATCTGATCTTGATTAGTTTTAAGGGTCATGTATCCTGAAATGCAATCTATCACTCACATGTAGAAATGTTTCATTATGTAGAATAATTCTAAAATAATCTTATTCTTAAAATATATTTCATACACTCAGGACAAAGAGGTTCATTCTTTTAAATTTTTCATGTTATCATTTGTCTTACAGAAACAGTTCCCTTCTTTAGAGATCTAAAGAATTCTTTCATAATATTAGCTTGATGAAATAGTATGTTATCTTTGTATCATGGATACAAAAATTAAAGATAAAAGCACATCAGATGCAAAGATCAGGGGAAATATGGATCTTTCTACATTCTGCTTGTATACTGTGTATGCACTTGAAAATTTTTCTTGAAGATCTGCAGTTTTAATACAGCTGGCTAATAGGAAAGGATGTAATATGCATTTTGTGGGTGATTTGTGATGAAAGGAAAAAGTCTGTGCTTGTTCCTGCAATCGCTACTCATACAAAATTCTCAAGCATCTAACATCTAACAGTGTGTATAAAAATTCTTATTCTCAATTGAAACATCTTTCCCTTTTTCTTTTTTTTCTTTTTTTTTTAATTCTATCTCCACTTTATCTTACTCTGTGATATTTTCCCTTCTTAATGATGATGACGTTACTCTGCTTTCATTTAGCCTTATTTTGTCTCACAGATAATCTAGTTTTCCTGTATAAATCACATTTCATAGAGTTGTGTATCAATATATTGCTTTCTAAAATCAGTGCTTGGTTTTACTGCTGGGCAGTGCTGGCACAGCATCAGCACTCTCTCCCCAACATTCCACCCATCAATAGTCTGGGCTGGGCAAGATCCTGTGAGTGAATACACCTAGGTCAGCTGACCCAAGCTAGCCACGAGGACATTCCATGTCTTATGATGTCAGCTCAGCTATAAAATCTAAGGAAACGAGGAGGAAGGGCAGGCATTTATTATTTGCAGTTTTTGCCTTCTGGAGCAACAACTACGTGTGCTGAAGCCCTGCTTCCCAGGAAGATCTTCCTAGGAAGTGGTTGGATATCACTAGCTGGTGGGAATAGAAAATAAAAGAATTGGGTTTGTCCTCTTTGCTTGTGTGTGTGCAAACTTTTGCTTATGCTTTGGTAAACTGCCTTATTTCAACCTATGTGTCGTTTTCCATCTTATTTTTGGTCACCTGTCCAGCTGGGAAAGGGGAATGATAGAGTAAGTTGCTGGGCACCCAGCATCCAGACAAGGTCAACCCACCACAGTCCTTTTTGGTGCCCAACATGGACTTTTCCTACAAAACAGTTTTTACCTGAAACCTCTAGTTATCTGGCTTTTACCCTTCTGATCCTCTCCCTGATCTTTCTGGTGGGGGAGTGAGGGAGAGACGGCATGGGGCTTGGTTGTTGGCTGGGATAAAACCATAACATCATGTGAAAATCAATCTTGTTCCTCCCTGGCTTTCCCTACTTTCTGTGTCTTGTGAAAGAGGCAAGAGCAGGCAAGGGAGAGAATAAATAAATTGTGTGATCTTAGAAGCCTAGACAACACTACTGCATCAAGAAGTCATCTAAGGAGGTCACCTGTCCTAGTCTCAGACTGATCATCTGTACCTGTCCAGACAGAGATTTGTGTAGTCTTAAAACCTTAGTAATGTCTTCTGCCTTGTTTTTTTGTCAACATCTGAAACGGGTTTATTTCAATATTTGTTCGAGGTTTTCTTCTGAATTTATTTAATTAATTTCTTTCTAGGTGGCCTTTCATTTTCTGCCTTTGCCTCTCTGACTTTATTCTTGTGCACACACACTACTACGCATGCATAGCAATTTTTCTTTTTTCTGCCCTTTGCAAAGTATCTTCCTGGGCATCACTGGATGTTGAGCAAATGATCACTGAACATGTTCTTTGAGATCATGGATTAGCTTCCTTTATGTTTCAGATCCACATTTTTACTTTAAATATAATTTCCTTTGAAACTATCAGTTCTTCTGAAGGTTATTTCCCCTTAACATAGGATCTTAAGTACTAAATGTGAGAGTTAATTGACTCTAATTTTCTATATTTCTGATTATATTTTTTTACTATTCTTATTGTGTAATTACTTCCCAGTATTGTTGTCCATTCTTGCCTATGTTTTT
This sequence comes from Ammospiza nelsoni, assembly GCF_027579445.1. NCBI lineage: Eukaryota > Metazoa > Chordata > Aves > Passeriformes > Passerellidae > Ammospiza > Ammospiza nelsoni. The sequence continues at coordinate 31,893,578 of NC_080636.1, read as the reverse complement.
TGAAAATCTCATCAAATTAACAGGATTTGGAGTAAGCTCTGCCTCTTCTTAGTTTCATTTTATGAAGTAAGATGTTCCCAAATGTTACTATAACACACTGGGTAGTATTGACTTGGTTGCTGCACTTTCTCAACAGCTCAAGTTCTCTGCTGCCACCAAATCCTGTCTTTTGAATCAGTTCACTATTTTTACTATCTCTGCAGTTAGATAGGTTCAAGAAACATCCTCCGTGCTGATGCTTCCAGATTTTCTTTTTAAATTCTCGCACTAGAATTGTAACTGAGACTTCAAGTATATCTTTGAAGAAGGATACTCAATAATCTCTTTTTAAACATGCTAGTATTTCCTGTAATCCCTATGCCCATTGTCTGGTTGTGTGAACTATGCATCCAAGCTTCTGTTGTGTTTTGATATTTTGGCTATGTCAAAGGGCAGCAATCCTACTTACTCTGCCTACTTTTCAAATAGTAAAAGAAGTGTTAAGAAGATCATCACCTTATTTTTTTTTCTAGTCTTCCCATGAACATAATATACCCATTGAAAATAAATTTAAATTTTCCCTATTAGATTAGCAAATCTCTACTGTAATATATAACTAGCAAATCTCTACTGTAATACGTATTTTCTCTTTTCCTCTATATGAACCTTATCCCTGTAGTGCTCTCCATGACTTGACATATTCAAAAATATTCTTGAGAAATAGTTTTTAGTTAAAATGTTGTCTTACCTCTCCAGTTTACCAATCACAGAAGGAAAATGGGGATAAAGATAGAAATGAATAATCTGTAAATCTCAATATTCTGATGACATACTAAAGTTTTTTGAATTTTGATATTTTGTTCTTGTTTTGTACAGATTGTCAAATGGACATTTTTGAAGATCAAGTGTTTTCAGGAATTAATGTTACAAGTTTTTTCACTCCTGATATTTCTGTCTGCCAAACTATGTGTACATATTTTCCAAAGTGCTTGTTCTTTACATTTTTTACCAGGAAATGGCAAATAGAATCTCAAAGGTGAATATGACAGTTAAATTATATTATCCATATAGATTATTTAAAATTTATTTTTTAAAAATACAAAGTCTTTTTTTAAACGCTAATTTCTTATACATATGTAAATTTATGCTAAAAGGCTATTTTCAGTAAAGTGCAATTTCTGATGGGTTTTGTTCAAAAATTTGTAATTTCATGTGGGCATTTCAACTGTTTTCCAATGTGATAAGAACTTTTGTATTGTGGTTGTGTATCTGATCTTAATCTGAAAAGAATTATACATGTCAAAAATACAGTGAGCCTCCAGATTGTTTTAAAGACTTAAAGCTGAATTTTATGGCATTATCAAAAGAGCCATCTGGTTTCCTGGCAGGGCAAACTTATTTTCTTGAAAAGATTTTTCAATTAAGTTAATGGCTTTAAAAATATTTCTATTTTTCTTTCTTCTTTCACACTTAGTAGTGAGAATAGTTAAAAATCAACATTGCACACAAATCAGAAGAATAGGATCTCAAAGGAATTTCAGGGAGAAGCAAAGCTGAGATGGCATGCATCTTCCAAAGTCACCTCTTCTATATATGTGTAAATACTGTACCACTTTTAGTAGTATACTTGTATGGCATTTCACAGCACAACTGATTGCCTCAATTTAGTGTGAACTAGTGAATCTAGGGAGTGCATTTTTGTATGAAATACTTCTACAGATTGAGATTTGGGAGAAAAGAGTGTATTTAGGAAAGAACCTTCTTTTACCAGTACCTAAACAATTATTTTTGGAATGTGAGAACAGGTTTAGTTATTGTGAAAAATATTTAATTTTAGAAATCTTTGCCTTCTGAAGACATCAACAAGTGGAATTCCAGAGGAGCTCATATCACAAGAAAATGCTGTATCAGGCTTTGGCCTCCTAAATTGCAGAAAATCTTTTCCTGGTAAACAATAAATTACAATAAACCCGCTAATTTTGAATTAATCTCAGTAATAACTTTCTGATGCTTTGAATGCAATCATTCTTACAGCCTGCACTTCTCGCACTTACATGCAGATGGATTTTTTGGGAGATGAACTTACTGTCACTTATGCTAAAGGACACAGAGCCTGTCAGCAGGTTTGCACAGACATGATCCGCTGCCAATTTTTTTCCTATTCTCTCCTCCAAGATTCATGCAATGAAGAAGGGTGAGATATATTTTTTTAAAATGTTCAAAGATTGCTGAAATAATCATTCCAGACATGTGGTGGGTGAGTTAATGTATGTGTTGTTCAGTGAAAAAAGTACAAGCAAATTGTTTGCATTAATTCATTGGCAGAAAGTGTGAGTGTCACCTAAGAATGTCCTCAAATGGATCTCCAGTGAAAATAGTACATGGACCAGGAAGTATCTCTGGATACTCACTAAGATTATGCAAAAAAAGGGCCAGTACTGGTAAGTACAACTTTTTTTTAATGAAAAATAGATGGTGCTTCCCTGATTTCAGTGTAGGAGGCCAAACCATATTTTTCTAAGTGGTTGCACTGTCCCAGTGGGTGATCTTGTAAAGTTAGTGTGTTCTGGAAAAGTGAAGTCAGTCATAGCTGTCACCACATTTCTCTTCACAGAGAAAAGCAAGGCACAATTCTTCCCAAGAATATTTCTGTGCTTCACATTCTCTGAACCTCAGAGAAAGGAAAAACAATTCTAAACATTTGCTGTGCCTGTGTTTATGCAAAAGTAGAATGCAATGTGAAGATTGTTTACCCAAAGTGATGGTGTTTTTTTTCCTTGGCCTATCAGGGCCAAGAGTGTGCATGTGTCAGAACTGTCAGATGACAGTCACGAGATTCTGTGCAGTTGTGTGCAGAGTGGAGTGCTTGGCAGATTCAGTTTAGATTTAATTTAATATAATATTGTATAATATAGTATAATAAAGTAATTAATTAGCCTTCTGATATCAATGTAGTCCTCCTCATTGCCATCTCTCCCCTCATTGGGGTTGCCTGCAAATTTAATACATAGCAAACACTGGAACAGCACTGTGAATTTTATTTTAATAGACTTTACGACCATAACCCATGAAAAATGCATAATTTATCACCTTCTTCACAATAGGTGGTGCCTATTCAGTCATCAGCAGTAGTCTCATCTTTATTTTTCATTGGTGAATGCAAGTTGTCTTTAAGCCCAGTTTTAAATTGCTTCTGCAATTTTATAGTGTGTATGCAGCATTCTGCAAGAACCATCAGGATCGTTGGTGGGACAGACTCCTCCCCTGGTGAGTGGCCGTGGCAGGTCAGCTTGCACGCCAGGCTGTCCCGCCAGAGACACCTGTGCGGGGGCTCCATCATCAGCAGCCAGTGGATCCTCACCGCTGCTCACTGCGTCGCCAGGTGAGACCTGAATGCAAATAAGCCTCAAAGCTCAGCCCAGCATGCAGGGGAAATTGAGGCCTACCTTTCAGGATAATAACAATGAGAACTAGAAATAGATGAATTGCTTTAATGTAGCCAAAAGGTGAAATTTTCAGGTAGACATTGTTTTCTTAATGTAACTGGAAGTCTCCATATTTCTCCCTTTTTAGCACTGCTAAATTGTACTGCTGATGCTAAATTATTTTAATGAATCTAGAAGGTGAAATTCTAAAGCACACAACAAATACTTACAGAACCCTAGACATTCTCATGAGATACGAGTTTTTTCTTACTGTAATACTGCAGCAGGCTATTTAGTCACAGACTCACTGTTTGCCTTTTCCCCTCAGTCTAGAGAATCCCAACATTTGGCGTATTTATGCTGGCATTTTGAGACAATCAGAAATAAAGGAGGATACACCCTTCTTCAAAGTGGAAGAGATTATTGTTCACTCTCAGTATAAATATGCACATATTGGATATGACATTGCTTTAATGAAACTCGCTGAGCCTATGAATTTTACTGGTATGTAGCATATTGCAGAGGAATTGTGAAAATGTGCAGGATGACACAGGGCTGGCATTGCTATGGCAGTGCGTGACACCTGGGCTGGCTTCCTTTAACATGCAGTTACTGGGGTTTGAGGAGAATCTGTTCTGTTGGCTTCAAAAAGAAAATGGGTGGCTCTAAGTTACGTGCTGGGAGTCACACATAGTGCAAGGGACAAAGCATACATGGAAGCTGTCATCAGGGGTCGCGTGGGTGAGCCCACGAAACCTTACTGTTGCAATTGTCTCTGCTGGACAAACTAATATTTTCTCTTGTACTTTAGATCTTCAACTACCTATCTGCCTGCCATCAAAAGAAGACACTAACATATTTTATACTGACTGTTGGGTAATTGGATGGGGTTACAGAAAAGAAAAAGGTACAGAGAAATACTTTTAAACAGTGAATGTTTGTATATTTAAAGTCAATGTTTTTGACAAAAAAATCTCTCCTTCTCTAAAAAAAGGAAAATTATTCTCTATTCTTAGCGACCACTATTCCTTCTAGACAGTACTTTAACATAATTCTTTATTAAATTTGATTTCTAAGACACCATAAAACATAAATGAAAGATGTATGAAATTATCATTAAATAGCTCCATGCTCTGACACAATAATTAATTTTATAAATTGGTTCAGTAGTTTGAAGTACTTGAGATTTCAATCCTCTACATACATCTAACTACATCTTCTACAACACTCAAATACCCTTCCTTAGATTTTAGTTTAAAATACATACCTGTGTTTTGCACACTCTTTTTTATTTTTTCCTAGCTGAAAAAAAGGCAATAATTTTACCACTGAACTGTTTTGAATTACAGTCTGCACATAACACATGGTGTTTTTTTATGTGATTGTATTCACATGACTTTAGAGGTATGTTGCTTTTCTTATTCTGAAGATTGATTATAGACCGTGCCAATGACTTGTGTTTTGATAGTATATGAGATTTGAACTCCTCTGATTTTATATGGAAGTAGGCCAAAAAGCTCTTAATTACTAAGCTGTGGTTTTACATCTCTTTATTATACTTTTAATATGTTTATATGGATGTATATGCATCTCTTTAAAGAGAAACTTTTCCTTTATACACATGCCTATCTGAAAGTTATAGTTCAACATGAAATCTAACAAATTTAGGCAGTTACTGTACAGACAAATTTCTTCTGTTAATTCCTAGAGAAAAGGCTGGTTGTAAAAACTCTTGTTTAGTCTATGTGCAATTTTCTCCATCTTAAAAACTACTGTGACAGAGAGCAGCACAGATTTGGCAACTGGGAGATTTCAAACTTATTGCAACACTTTACCAGGAAATAATAGTTACTAATACAAAGCAATGCTAACAGCAATGCTCCAAGGGGCAATGTCCTGAGAGCCTTTCCAATATGAGCACTTGTTGCACATCAGAAGTGAGTTTTGAAGCTTTTCCAGCCATGAGAAAGAAGACAGCACCATAAAAGCATTTAAATTAGAAGACAATTCACATTGTTCGCTAACACAAAGGAAGGAAAATCAGCGTAATGAACATCTATTGATACTCCTGAAGCAGTGACATTGTAATATCAGCATATGGTGATTTCTAGAGTTGAATTTTAATGTTTATTTTTTAGAACCAAACATTTCTCATCTCATACTGCCTTCCACATAGGTCGGGTCCAAGATATTCTTCAAAAGGCTCCTGTTCCCTTCATGTCAAAAGAGGAATGCCAGGCAAGGTACCGGAAGCGCAGAATAGGAGAAAAAGTGATCTGTGCTGGCTATGACGAAGGAGGAAGGGATGCTTGTAAGGTAATGACAAACAGCAGTGTATGGTTATATATTCCAACCACATGTTCAAATATGTAAATGAATAATTCAATTATTTTTAATTGTTATCAGAAAAGTATGATTGTCAATAGAGCTCTTGATTAACTTGTCACTTTTGGTTGTCAAAAGCACTGAAAACCAAGGTATATGGAAAATATTTCTTATATGACATTGAAATCTTTAGGGATAGATTCCATGGATAGGAAACTGTGAGTGTGGATATATAGATATCCATTTAGGGAATAAAACAGTGTTCCTTCGGGCTATCAGAAATCCAAAGAGCATAAGTATAGTACCTTGAAGCATTTCTCCACTAAGAGCAGATTTCCTATGTAGTTTCTTTTTTTTTTTCCATTTCTTGGTAGAAAATAGAGTGCCTAAAATCTTTTTTTAAAGCATCCATTGTGTATAAACCAGAAGGGAGGGTGCTAGTAATGCTATTAAAATGTATGGGGAGTAGAAGGCTGAAAACAAACAGTGAAAACAGCTCTGTTCATAATTAGAGTTGAAAATGTCACAACAGCATGAGATCCATGAGCCAAAGTCTCTGCTCAAGAGTAAACTCATGCACTTTCACCACTTTAAATATTCTGAGTTAATTTCTGCAAGAAAATAGTTTGATTATTAATATTAAATTCTCTTCCAAATACAGTTTTCACTGCAAACATTTAACGCTTAATAACTGTACACTGAAATGTTACTATTACTATGGTTAGTTAGGAATAAAAATACTTGGAGCTGGGATGTAATTTTTCCTCTATGCCAATTAAGCTTTTTTTATCTGATACAGCGTAACAGAACATGGAGAGGCTGTTTCAAAAAAAATAAAACACTTGCTAAAACTCATAGCATAGTTGTGCTAAAAACTCATAGCATCTTCTCTAAGGAATCTTATGTTCAGAAAGGAATAGAAAAAGAAAACACAAAGGCGTTTTATTGTGAGTGGGACAGAGTCACTCAAGCAGGAGAAGGCATGTAGAGAACTGAGATACTAAAAATATGGTCTTAAGAAAAAATATTGCCAATACTACATACAGTCTAAAATCACTATATAGATAAGGCAATAATTATAATAAAAAGAAAATAATATAAACCAGTAATTTTGAACTTTTTGTTCAATTGTTTGCAATGACTATTTAGAAATCAACATATTAAACAATCAGAATACCTGCTTCAGTCCTCTGTTAATGAGCTGTAAGTGAGAGTGACTGAAATCTAGGCTGTTGTGCTGGTGGTAACATTGAATTATGCTGATTTTATTCGCAGTTTTCTTTGTGGTAGAAATACTGATGAGGCCTCTTCCTTGCATGCTCTCTCTTTTTCTCCTGTGGCACAGGGAGATTCAGGAGGGCCCCTGTCCTGCAGGCACGAGGAGGTGTGGTATCTGGTGGGCATCACCAGCTGGGGCGAAGGCTGCGCCCGCCCCAGGCAGCCAGGAGTCTACACCAAGGTTGCTGATTATTCTGACTGGATTCTAGAAAAAACTACACAGTATGAGCATTACTGACTCACTCAAAGTGTTGCTGTGGAATAACAACCCTCAGGGCAATGGGATAAAGTGTATTAGTGCTTTTTTCAATGGTGTTTTTTGTTAGCCTGGAGTGTAAAGTACCTGTTTTAAAATGCAGAAAAGCAGGAATGAATGAATTTTCCTATTACTAAATAAAAAGCAGTACCAACAATAAACTCTGTGATCACTGATTTGGCAGAAGAAAATATGGCTGAGCCACAGACTTCTATTCTTGCTAGCATAAAACGGGAGTGGATGAGGTTGCAGGACATGTATGGACCTTGAAGCTGGGAACTATGTCTGTTTTAGAAGGCTGCCACACAGCAAAAAGAAATTCCCCTCTCTTGTCTAAATGTAGTTCAAATGGGTGAACCACTTACAAGCTTACTGGAGAGCTGGGGGGAAGGGAAGCTGAGGCATGGAAATGCTTACGCAGTTGCATTCCCTTAGTTTCATTGGGGAATTAACCAAAAAAGTGTCAGTACTAACCAAGAAAACAAACCCAGAGGTCTTGGCAGAGGGACACACGTGGGTGGAGACACCACCAAGCCCAGTTCATGCTGGAAAATCCCATCCTGCAGCAGTCTGCCAAGGGTTTGCACAAGCGTGGTTTACCAGCATGCTGTGATCTCCACTGGGCTGTGATCTTCTCAGGACCAAGGCAGGGAGCTCGAGCCTGACCAAGTTACCAAACACCCATGTTATCTATACACAGATGTTCTGGAAGCACAAAGAACACAAACAGTGGAAGGCATAAAATACTTTTTTTTCTTTGTTGCTGCTCTCCAGACTTTTTGCCTTCCCAGCTGCAAGGTCACTTGAGTGTGTTTACAATCCCCACCAGCCTTCCACTTTTAACCCATTGCTCCCAATGAGCTGTCACCTACAGTATTCTAATTTATGTGGATAATTTTGTGATGAAAAGCTTAATGAGGTTCTACTTCTCTTGAAGACTATCCAGAAAATCAATAAAAGTATCCCCTCCCCCAATATATATTTTTATTTTCCAAATACTTAACTCTGTGATTAAAAAACAGCTTTATCCTGTTCCTATATCTCCTTGTTTCCTTTTATAATTTTTTGTTACTTTGTGTCAGGTAGCAAACGTATTTCATGGCTGAAATTAATACTAGTGTGAGAAACAGGAATCAAAAATTAATTACTTTCCCAAAGAAAGAAGCAACATTTCACACTGCATCAGCAAGGAGAGTAGAGTACCAACACTATCTTTGCCAAACTTTATGAGCTTGTTTCCTAATCATCTACATTAACCATAATTGCTGAAAATATGTTCCAGAGTGCTACTTATAATTGCTTTACACCACACTGGGAGGTAAGCAGCAGGAGTGGCTCTGCAAGTAAATGAGGTCATGAAACTTAGGAATTAAACATCAAATTGTTTGGAGATAAGAATCAAGCTGCTGAAAATTACTTTTGTCTTTAATTTTTTATGCTTTATTTGTAAATAATACTGAGGGGAAAAAAAGTGTAATTTCACGCTACAAGCTTGTGCTCCTATCTGTGTCTGGAGTCAGGGTGTACAGTGCTAAGCTGACTGCAGTCAGCAAACCTGAAACCCCAAAGCTGTATTCAAAGGCTGGGGAGTTGATTTACTTTGTTTGCATGTTTATTTTTAAAGAAGTAGAATTCAGAGAAGGGATGAGAACAGTCCGGAGAGGAGAGGAGAGGTAATGCGCTGCTGCAGGCGCATCTGGGGAAAGAGGCGCTGCCTTCCCTCTGCCCTGTGCGGACTCCTGGTGACAGGGCTGGAGTCACTGGGCACGCAGTGCCAAGGTGCCATGCCCTGGGAGTGCTGAGGGCAGGACATCCCTGCTCAGAGAGCCAGCAGGAACAGCCTGCCGTGTGCTGGGGGAATTGGATCGAGGGTGAGAGGCAAGGCATGTGGGATTTTTGCCAACACTGCAGAAGCAGAACAAGAGATATGGGAGGGGGCTGATTTGGTCTCTTCATGCTCTGTTTAATCCGCAGCTGGTTTAAAATAACAGCAAACCTCAGACATGCTGTCAAAAACCTAGAGACTTCAATAAGGGACTGAGAAGGAAAAAATAAAAAACAGGAAAAAAAAAAAAAAAGATTCTTGGCATTCAAGTGTGATTTTGTCCTCGTGGGGAAGGAATGTAGACAGCTGGAAAAGAGTTGCTGACGGAAAAAAGGAATTGCTTCAGTAGGAAAACAGATGCTGAAACTCTCTAAATAAGAATCATCAGGAGACTATCCAAAATACTTGTCTCTAATACTCAAACTGTGTAGGCTAAAGAGTATATGCAATGTCAATCTGACAGCCTTTAATACCTTCTCATAAAAATCCTGTCATCAGCTTTTTCAAAGGCACAAAAAATGTGTTATTCTTTTTTTTTTAATTTTCTTTTTTTCCTTCCCTCAATTTTGTTTTTTTGTTTATTTATTTGTTTGTTTTTTCTGCTGCAACTTTTTGGTTTGTAAGTACTGTAGTAACAAAAAGAGAAATGGCAGTCAGCTGTGCTCTGTAGACCTCTGGAGCTCCATGTTTTGTTTCTCAGAAATCTTCCAGGTGACAGCAGTAAGCCAAAGGAAACTCAGCTGTTCCTGTGGAAAGGACCAGTGATCTCAATGACTACAGACATCCTTCATGATGTCTGTAGTCCAGTAGCTTTTGACCAGATAAAATATCTTACTGCAATATATTTTTACTTACAGTAGATATCCTTCAATGACAATTTATGTTATTTGTCAGTCCATCTGTAATAAATTCCTGATGGCTAGAAGTGAGTACCAGGAATATCTCCCAGATACGTGGAGAATGCAGGAATTTGTGGTGGCTATATGAAGTCCTTATGACTTTGTTGAAGATGAACTACATAAGGGAATGTCTGATCTTTTTGTGGGTTTATACACCAGCGTGATATGTAATTCATTGAGACCTTTAGACTCATAGACAGAAGTATATTGGTGTTATTAAGTGTTATATTGCTTGGGCTTTCAGGTATCAATAGGTGACTTACACTAAATGAAAGGCAGTTTATGACCTTTGTTTATTCTCCCTTCTAATCTACCTCCTTGGGGAAAAGTGATTTTTAAAAACTGACAACCAAAAAACTCATCTCAATCTCATTAAGGAAAAGCCTGGTCTTATACTTTAAATCTTCCTCTGTTCATGTTGGAACAGAAGATAAACATCAGTGCTTTAGTTGTTATTCTGATTAATGACAAGTGTCTCCGGTTGTCCTGAAAGTCAATAAATCTCATATTATTACTCAGAGATGTAGGAAATTTGGAAGGGGCAAGGGCTATTGTTGATGTATCTAATGGCAGAATTATTCTGGCCTGATTTTTTTAGTACAAACAAGATCTCTGATCCCAGAAATTTTCAAACTTGTTCAGATACAGATGAAACACTTCATATGTGCTGTGACAGTCTGGAGAACAGTTAGTTAAGCATAAAGTAAAGACATATTCTTTTGCTGCTCAAATGGACTCAAATTTTAACTTGTAATAGCTTTCTCTGTAATCATTTAAATAGAATTGCAAAGTAGAAAACCCAGTTTCCCATTAAACTGGCAATGCAGTGTTTCCCACCACTGCTGGTGATTTGCCCAATGTCTGAGTTTGCCTAATGTCTGACTTCATGAAAGTGACCTGAGCTGTGAACAAGAAGACGTAAAGCCTCTCATTTCTTCTCACTGGGAGAATTCAAAATCCTTGCAGTGAAGATCTAGAGAGATCACCTAGTGAGTCCATTTCCTCTGCTTTCCCAGCAGAGGGGAGTAGAACTGTTTGGTATAAGCTCCTGGTGTAAGTTTAATTTGTTCTGTAAAAAATTATTATTCTGCTGTAATGAAAAATGAATCTCTGATGCTGAAAACCAGAAAAATGTATGGAATTAAAATAATTCACAATGGCACTCCTCATAGTAGGAGAATGGTGAATTCTAATTCTCAGCGTAATTTCCTATATGTATGGAGGATTCTTTGAAAAATTATTTTTAGGTGCTTTTTTTAAAGTGAAATATCTGCATTTAAATACATTCAAATTGCATTTCTACTTCAAATAGGAGGCAACATTATTTTGCCTTTGAACAATTACAGCAGATATGCAATACTACATATTTATAGTGAAAGATTTCCTGGAGTAGTAAATTGATTGTTTTTCCTGTGGTCTTTGTGTTGTAAATCACATTATGGATATGTATAGATGTGTCAAAATTACTGGGAATTGTTGAATGCTGCAAGAACTTTTTTTCATGTCCTATGCAGTGGAGTTTGGAGTTTCCTTGGTATTATAATGGATTTTGGTTTCATTTTGTTTTTATTTATTTGGTTGGAGGTTTTGGTATTTGCTTTTTTTCTTAATTTTAGAAAATTTTCTGCAGCTATTCTTCATGTTTCTAATACTTTTTTTGTAGGGGGATAGAATGTAATCTTATCCCCTAAAGAGTTGCAGCTGAACCAATTACCAAAGATTAGGAGCAGGCCTGATGGTAACAGGCCACAGCTGTGGCCAATCAGAGGAGTGTTATAAAAGAGTGAATTGGTGGGAGATGGAGTCAGTGGCTGCTGCGAGGATAAAGAAGAGTCAGTGCCTGGAGGAGCTGCTATGAGAAGCATCAAGGAGGTATGCAACTCTAGCAATATGGAACCCTTGCTATGTAATGATAATAGAACTCTTGCAATATAATGATAACATTTTTTCCCATCACAATGTGATGTTAGAAAATACTGAGTCAGTTCCCGTATTTTTGTTAGCTGGTTTATTTGTGGGGGAGTAATGATACCAAAGGAAGAGGTGATACCAAAAGAGGACTGCATGCATAGGGCATGCAAAAATTTAAGAGGAGTTGGTAGGAATTAAATCAAAGTTAAAGTGAGTTAGAACAAAAAACCAAGTATCAATGCAACTTGAAGAAGGACCAGGCTAAAAAATAGATACGCATCTGGGGGTGTGGAACTGAAAATATGATGGAACACCTAGGTGTCCTTTCCAGGTGCACAAAACTGTATCCCAGGACCTGAAAATAGAATTCCTGTATTTTGTGTGATTTATTCTGTGCTAGGAAGGCAAAATCATCTGAAGTGCAGCATTGCCCTAACATGATGGTACTGTGCTCTGACCTGAGCTTATTATCACACAACTCTGCTGTGATTTGCTGCTCTACATTGAGACACCAGATTCAATTGTCAGGCTCATATCTGTACTTTCACTCCATTTCCACTGACTGTACCATCTGGTAGATTCTGTCTTCCAATAACCTCTTTGCTTATTTTTGTCCCTGCAGTCATTGCAGGAATTTGGAGAATGGTATGGTTGTAATATCACAAGATATGTAAACAAACATCTGTTATGGGGTGTTATTGGGTGATGAAATCTTCCTGAGGTTTACTGTGTTGCCCATCCCTAGTACAGCATCATTTTTTGAATGATTCTTGTTGGTTGAGTGCTGCTAAGAGAAAGGTGCTTCTTGAGGAAACACCACCCGTAACACATCTGAAACTTTTGTGTTTCACTGCTGTGATTCCATTTTTCTGTTCATGGTTCACTATTTAAGAACCTTAGGCATGAGCACTTTGGTTTTGACCTTGTGCCCAACGTGTGGAGCAGGGAACAAGCCATACCATAACTCCACATGTCACTCAGTGTCACTGGGGAAGGAGGGAGGAGCAGTGCCATCCTGTGGGGGAACAGAGTGCAAGCGTGGAAGGAGAAGGACAAAGGAGCTGCTGCTCCTCTCTTTGGGGCTGTTTTGGCAGATGACTTGATGTTGAACTCTATTTGTTGGAATAAATAGAATGAACAGTTAATAAAACATTTATACAATTAATACTGAATGAATCCACACAATCCAAAACTTTGGACTTCAAAAATTCTAAAACTTTATGATTGGCAGGATGGACTGGTGTGAGCAGTAGAGTTCCTGTAAACACAGAAAATAAATGGGAAAAGTGGTTTTATAATTATTTACGGTATATTTATTGTTCTTATTACCAGGAAGTTTTTTATGGCTCCTAGTAAACCTCTGATTTCTTTAGCTTTCACTAAAATTTCAGGGGAGAAGAGAAGCTTTTTTCTGTATTCTAAAATAACTTTCAGTAGCTTGTCACTAGGTGGTGCTTTAGCTTTAATTTGTCTTGTGTTCAATGGCTCTGATGAGAAAAAGACCGTCTAAGAGGATATTTTTATCTCCATAGCTGAGAATAAGTAATAATAAATAATTAAATTTCCATCTTCATTTGTAGAATTCAAAGGCAGCAGATATGTTTAGCTCCACATTTCTTCATGGCACAGGAACATAAAAGACTTTAGGATATGGAGGCTGACCAAATCAAGTTAAACACAAGCCTTTTGCCTACAGTTCCCTGCCTATGGAACCCTACAGAATTTCAAAGTTAATAAATAGGCCTAAAGCCACTGAATGACACAGGCAGGGCCCTGAGCACATCTGGTCTCTCTGGGGGGCTTGGCTTGTGGCCAGATTGCCTGACCCTGAATCAGGGAGCTCAGGAGACAGAGTTGGGGGAACTAGCTGAGGAAGCTATGTGTGAGCCTGGCCCTCACTAATGTGCTTTATATGCTTAAAACAAAATTATCCTGTACTTTAATAATATATGAATGGTTCCTACAGCCAAAACCATACTCATCTGTTAAAAATTCCTTTGTGAGGTTTTAATATCTGGAAAAGCCTGTAGTGAGATTGTCTGAAATGGATAAATTGCTCGGAATTGGGAAGAGATGATAACCTGAACTATTAGCCTCCAGCATTAACCCTGAACACAACCGAAGGGGAACCATCTGGAACAATGTCCCAGGTACTACAGGTCCTTGAGCAGAAGAATAAATAGTATCTTACTCTTCTACTACAGCTCTAACATTTGAAAGTGGCTGTTGATCTTAGTAAATCTTGGACCACTCAGGCAGGACAAAAGAGATGTTTGTTCTGTGCATCAGTGAACAAAATAAAGATTTAGAGTTATTATTGTGGATTAAAGAACATGTGACTTCAAGTTGTACCAATACCAATAAGGATGCTGAAAAAACTGTTTGGGGTAAAGAGAGTCAAGTAATGGGTAGGGGGCAGCTGAGGGTGCTCTGGAAATTCCATCATTGGAAGTATTTGGGGCTAGGTGGTAAGTGGCCATGTTGTAATGGGCCCTGCCTTGCACTTGTGATGGACTGGACCTTCCAGCTGCTGCCTGTGATCATGAACAGCAATACAAAATAATGGGGTTTGGTTTTTTTCTACATATGTATTTTTGAATATTTTTATATTTATTTTGCATGCCTGTCTTTAACTGGTTCAGTCCTTTCATTCTCCTGCAACAACCAAGATTTTTTATTATGGGCTTAGTTTTCTTTTACTTCAAGAGAAGTTGTTTTTATTTAGAGGACTCAAGGCCTATAAAATAGGCCTAAACATTACTAATATAAAAAAAAATCTTAATTATGCTGTCCTGTTCAATGTGATTTTGCCACTAGCATGAGGAAATACCAGGCTTTGTGCTGACCTGGTTGTGTGGGGACCCAGCATTTGTGTGTGCCTCAGCCTGAGCTCTGGGGACTTGGTTTAACTCTGTGAAGGGGTCAGGGGCTGCTGCCTGACCTGGTTTTGGCTGGAGTGATGGGAAACTGTGTGTGGTAAAGGCCAAGGAGAGCCATGGTGAAACAAACAGGGTGGCTGGGGGAGCACTGTTCAAACTTGACTGGGAAGTAAGGGGAAACTCACCATGATAAAACACATAAAAAGGTAATTTCAACAGGATCCTTGGGATACCCAGCAACAACATCATATTTCTCTCAGTGAAGGACTGAGGATGTGATAGTTGCTGTATGTACAATATCCCTCCATCTAGCAGAAACCTCACAGTGGCGCCTGAAACCATCGACCTCTGGATGCAAGGGAACATAGGAAGGGCAAGCACACACCAGAGAAAAGGGGTATGTAGTTGGAAGGGCTATTTTCTTTCTAAAGCAATTTTTCCTGTATTATTAATGAAGGTTTTCTGTGTTAATTGGACAATATGGATTACTAAGCTATAAAAGCATTAGCTGTTATGGCAATATATTTTGAACCTCCATGTGTGGTGCATTCCCTTTTGCCCAAATAAAGATTTTTTTCAGTGGAACATAAAGCAAATGGAGATTTACTTCAGGTTATGGAGACACTCAAAGGAAGAGTAGAAAACCCTTGAAATTTTGAAAATGCCATCCAGCTCTTTCTTCAAGTCACATTGGCAAGTTTCCAGGATCACTTGAATGTTTAGTTTTGTTTGCATCTGTAATCATAAAACCATAGAATGGTTTGGGTTAGAAGGGGCCTTAAAGAACACCTCATCCAACCCCTAATGTTCAGGGGACCTTCGCCTAGCTCACATTGCTCAAAACTTGATCCAACCTGGCCTTGAACACTTCCAGGGATGGGGCATCCACAACTTCTCAGGGCAACCTGTGCTTCAGTACTCTCTTTGTAGAGAATTTCTTCCTAATATCTAGTGTGCATCTCTCCTCTATAAGTTTAAAACTGTTTCTCCTTGTGCTTTCACTATCTGCCCATGTAAAAAATCACTTCCTCAGCAAGCTCAGGTGTGCATATCAGGCACACTCAGGAGGTTTCTAAGCAGTAACCAGAAATCCCAACTTTTCACTCTCAACATGTGTTATTTGAATGCCAAAAAATTCTGGGGGCCATACCTTGAAGCAGCTAGCCATTGATGGGGTTAGACTGGCTGGTTATCTCACAGCCCATGTGTGAGCAGCTCTCACCCAAGGTGCAGATGTTGACACCATTAGCAGCTGTACAAAGAGGAAAAACCTTCACACCACACTTAGGTGATGCCTGTGGAAAGTCAGGTTCCAAGTACATCCATCAGGTCTCAATTTTTTATTTGGTAAATAGCATTCTTAAGCCGTTGTGGTCTCTGATGGGTTCCCTTCACTGTATATTGAATGCAGTTTTAAGAATACAAGCCTAAATAATCACATTAAATAAGAGCAGGCAAAAATGAAAGGTTATTTATCATACTTCCTCCTGGCACCAGCACCCTCACGTCAAAGACCATTTTTTGAGATTTCAAACAGATTCTCTATATCATAAGGGTTGCTTTCCCCCTACGGTGTAAGTGTACAAAGAAAGCAAACGTCATAGCAAAAATCTTTGTGTAAGATGATTCATTAAGTATCTGCTGGAATAATTGCTTTTTGAAGATAAAATGGGAGGTCAGAAAACTTCTTTGGCATCAGAAAAGGGGTTAGAAGAAACTGGAGTATGAGCTGGTGTTAAGCAGTACAGGTACAAAGGCTGGACGTTCCATGGCAATTTTGAACCACAGAAAAAGACTCAAATTTATGACTCAGGGAAAGATTGATGAAAGACCTTATGCAAAAAAAAAAAAAAAACCTGATGAGAAAAAATGGGGATGGACTGGGAGAGCTAAACACATTTTGGCAGTTGACGCATGCAAATATATAATAAGCAAGCAAGAGGAGTAAATGAAGTATTCTTAGCTTTTGGACTTCATTCTATAAACACAAAACCCCAATACTTTAAAAAATAAATTAAATACAAAGGGCCATTCTGTCCATTAGCACCATAAGGTAATATATAAAAATAAATAATGAAAGAGTAGTGGTGCAAATTATAGTTTGCTGATTAATGTTCAAAGTCCAAGGAAGCATGTTAAGGGTTACCACCATTGGTGGTAATTCTGGCACTTTTTTGAAAACTGCAGATTCCAACTCGAACTGTCCCAGCTTTATTTCAGCCAGGGTAACGTTTACATTCTCCTCATCTACCTTTGACTTGCAGTTTCTTTGAAGAATTATCCTTTCCTTTCCTGTCTCAAAACCAGCCTTGCTATGTTGCAAAAATGAAATGGAGGTCATGGACTCTTGACCCTGAGGGTCAGGGCACTTCAGACTTAGCTGAGATGTTCCATACACATTAAGCAAAAAATTCCATCTGGAGTGAACTCAGAGATAAAGTCCTATGATTATAAAAGTAGCTGATGCTCAGTAGAGCAGCTCAGGACTCACACCAAGGGAAGGGAAAGGCTGGCCCAATTCAAGTTGGAGAGTAGCTCACCTCTCTCTTTTGTGAGGCCAGAGCTTCTCTCTGCAGGATATCTTCTCTAGTCTACCTCCAGGGCCATAAAGTGGTGTTAACAAAATGACTTCTGAAAGCTCTGCTGGAGAGGGCTGAGAGCTGTGTTCCTGTAAGTTATCCCTGAGCCGGGATCTGTATGAACTGGCATGTCCAGGTGGAGCTGTGGGCTGCCAAGTGCGCTGCACAAGATCCAGTGGGGTCCAGAAGCAATTCAGTGTTCTTCCAGAGTAAATTAGCTCTGCTCATAGCAAAGCTAATTAGCCTGGATTCAATATAGTCCTAATGCAAGAGTATTCTTGCTCTGTTTTTTTTTTTTTTTTTGGTGCTTCTTTGACACTGGGGTGCTTATTCATGGTGCTAAATTGCCCTGTTCAGATGCCTGCAAAGCAGAACATTCCCTACTACCTGCATAAGTAAGCAGGAACTTCACTTGGTAAGTGTCTCTCTACATTCCTCAGTGGTGTTATGAGTTGTTTTTGTCAGCACAAGAGCTTTTATCCTTAGTGGTGACTATTGTCTGGAGGTAGTGACACTTTGGTTGCTTCACTGGGCTGAAGCTCTGTTATTTATAAGGCTTAGTCACTGTGTAAAACAGATGTAACTTTTATTATCCTGGGAACCATTCAGGATCCAAAGACATGCGTGTTTCTCACGAAATGCAGAGGTTATGTCAGGTCTTCAGAACGGTGGGAAAAAAAGACTTGATTTTTATTTTTGGAAAGATAATCATGTATTAGGGTGACAACAGTAAAGCTGTATGAATAGTTGTTTTTATTCCTTGGCAGATGAACCAAACTTTAAAGATTATTCAGGTCAAACTTCAAAGCAAGTCTATTTGGTGAATTAATATGTTTCATGTTGACCATTTTTCACTAAATAAGGGAGGCAAAAAGATAAGTTGCTGAGAAAAGCTGCTGACCTTTCACAGAACAGAGAGGAGCAGAGATTTGATCTTCTTGGAAGTGCTCCCATATCATTAGACAATTATCAGAGTATGGCTTTCTCTGTCACCTCAAGCATATTCTACATAAAAGAAACATATTGCAGGGAAGGGTTGGAAAACTTGATTAAGGCTCTTGCTTGTGGTCTGACCTTCTATGCATTTTACATTCTTGTCTCTGAGCTTGAATAGATAACACCACTGCACTCAGGTATTTTGTTACATCATTATGCCCCCTGGTTTTTATGCAAGTGTTCCATTATAGTGAATCAAGCTTAGAGAGGTACTGATAATAAACAGGGGGAGAATTTAGGGTACGATTTCTTTCATCTTATGATGCATATGGCTTATGGTGTTCTTGCTTAGTTTCAATCTTAGTATTAATAAACTTATAAACATTCCTACTGGCCTTTAGACACCTAAATCTCTAGAATTTATAAGTTCTGATGAAACTGAAGGAACCTTGTTCTAACAGTCTCAAATAATTATTTTCAGTGTTTTCCTGAGGTGAAGGAGACATGGTGCTATTTTTTGCAAGCTTTATAAATGCATTCACCTTAAACTGTGTCATCTTGTTCAGATCTCTTTTATGATCAGTTTCAATTCCCTGGGAATCATGCACTCAGTATAATAGCCAGTTTTGTAATCTGTGAAGTCTTCAGTTAATATTTGAACAGAAAGAAAGCATTTAATTTTTTAATAAGAATTTTTGTTTTTTCCATTGGGGAAAAAACCCCAACATCTTGTGTTAATTTGGAAAATCCTGATTCTGTTCATAGTCTGCGGAAAAGGCTTCAGATTTATTTCATACCTCACAGGCACAACCGAAGTGTTAAGAGCAGAGGGACTACCATCTCACTCATTTGACTCAGCCTGTCTCAAATGCTACACTAGGGATGCAAACTGGCTGCTACTTGGCCTGCCTTGTGCTGGGACTGAGTAAATAACACCTCTTCCCAAGCAAATGTAGCAATGTGGATGAACTGCTCTATTTTTGAGACACACTTATAATACTGGTTTTACAGTAAAGCTTTTTTGGAGAGGAAAGGTGGATGTTAAAACTTTTATTGTGTCTTTTGTTGGATTTTAGATGGAGTAACAGATTCTATCTCATTGCATATTTAATTTTTCTACTGGCATAGCAAAAGACAGGAAAGTGAATCTCACAGGTTTTGCTTTAGCAGTCTTGAGACTTTAGGAAAAAGAGTCTGGAAATTTTAGGAAAAATAAATGTTAAGACTCTTAGCCATTTAGCCCAGCAAATCTAAAATTGTCTGGACTGCCCTCACACTTTTCAGTCCAGTTGCTTTGAGGACTGACCACACAGCTCAGTTTCAAAGTGAGTGCAGCTTAGGCCTTTGGGAGCAGCAGAGCTCAAAGCACAAAGGTCTCTGACCTTTTCCTTGTTGCATCAGATGCTTGTTCTCACCTACTCTCCAAGACTTTGGATTCAGAAGACTTCTGCTCTATTTTATTCCTTGCTACTACACTCTCAGCTTTGAAACAGAGAGGAGAGAGCCCTAACCTTTGAGGACACCTTTGTGCTACTATGCCCTGTTAGAAAAATTTATGTTAAACAATGCAGAATTGCATATTGAGTGCATCTGGTTTGCTGTTCACTGAATGGAAATAATGTTACACAAAAGGTAATAAAGGAAGTATGTTTGTACACAGTTTGAAGTATTAGGAAGGACTTGAAGACGTGGAACCACTGTTTGCAGGATTTCTTCTGTGACAAGGGAAAGATAATCATGTTGCAGGTGTAATCCTACCTTCTCCCAGAGCTGGGATTTTGACTCAGGATTTTACCTGGGGAAACAGAGCTCTTTTTGTTGTCTTGTTCAGTGTAACACCAGGTCAAATAGATCTGATTTCCAGCTGAATAGAGAGAGGTGTGGATCAAAGGAAATGGAAGGATTTGCATCAAAATGTAAAAGGTCTAGCAGACAAAGCTGATATAAAGCCAGGATCAAGAGAAACCTGAGTTTTGACGTTGTGAAATTCTTGTTTTATCTGACTATTTTTAAGCTTTGCATGGTCTAAAACCAGATTTAGTTTACCTTCTGGAAAAAGAAGCGTCTTGATTTGATCCCTAGGTGGCCAGTGTGCTTCTTGCTGGATATTAGAGAGGAAACCAAAGGTGATATTTTGCTGTGAAGATAAAAGCATTTTCAGTATATAATCCAATGCTGACAAAAACTGGCAGAATGCATTACTTTCTAGCCAGGACTTCTTCTGTCCCTGCACCAGAGAGAAAAAGGATGGGAAGTGTTATGGTGTTACCTCATTTTCCTGCATGAGAATTGACTGAAACCTCCTCCATGAAGAAGCATCATGCTGTTTTTTCAGTTATAGGCACAATGCATGAAGGCACAAAGGATTTAACAATGACACATTTAGCACTTCAGGTCGTTTCTGCTATGGATACTCTGAAATTCATAAAGTACTGAGGAAGACTTTCCCTTAGTGCTACTTTCAACCGTCAATAAATGAAATATGCAAAATGTGTGTAATAACGAAGACTGTGCGTGTTGAATTGAATGGTTAAACCCTCTAAAGCAACTATAATTAAAGTTTATATATATATTTATAATTAAAGTGTATTGATTCATAGGTGGCAATATAAAATGGCAAGTTTTTTCATTTTGTAATTTTGCTGTTATAGTGTGGCAAGTAATGAGGGCTCCCAAAAAGTAAAGTACATGGAATCGCAGGCACTGATATGTGCTCTTGGAATTTATCTGAACTAGTAAAGAATTTTTATGCACGAGTGGGACAGTGAGGAATCGATATAGGTAAAGTGCTCTATTGAATAACTGTGTACTTAAGGTTAAGCAGATGTCTGAATGGTTGCTGCATCCAGTCCAAAGAACATGACCCATTTGCTGCTGATTTTTGGTGTAAAATCTACTATTTCTACATGAAGAAAAAAAAAGGGGATGATTTTTGCAACACCTTCCACTTCTCCAGCAGCTGGATTTTATTCAGTGCAAGTCACTTTGCACTGCAGACTGCTCTGAGGAGAATTTTTGGAATTGTGATGCTCATGCTCTCTATCCTGATTAAAAGGTGGCAAGGCCAACCAAATTTTAAATCAAAGCAGAATCTGATCAGTAAAGTTTATCCCAAAAGAGTAGAAGAAAAAGGAAAAGAGAAAAGGCTGAGAAGAAGGGGTAAATATAAAAAAAGGAAGAAATTTGGGGGTGGATTTTGTAGGTGCTTATGGGGGAGATAGAAACTCTTTTGTATTAGAAAAAAAATCAGTAGAAAATATCACTTCTTTAAACTTGTTTCTCCTTTTTTAAAAATGAATTTTCAGTTTACCATCTGTGTTTCTATGGATATGATCAATGAGAATTTTTGTTTTAAATAACAGATATTAATGTTACAGATGTTTTTCTTTTCTGGAGAATTAAAAATGAGCACAACTCTAAGAATTTAGATATTAAATATGCATAATTGCATGATTCTGAGCACAGAGTGGAAATTTTATTCTTTCTTCAAAGGAATACTTTTTATCCAATAAGATAAAGATGCTGAAAAAAGAAAAAAGATTAATAGCCTTTCATTCTGGTGAATGAATAAGTGAAAGTATGTCCTATAAGTCAAAGGATGACAATAGAGTACATCTGCTGTACTTCCTGAGTGGATGGAGACACTTTGGTCCTTGGTAGCACTGTGTAGTTCATTTTCTCTTTGTTCTACTATTAAGTGCTAAAAATAAGCAACTGAATACCACATAGCTTTGGAATGGAAAACAGAAAAAATGGGCCAGTTTCTTATGAGAGGAAATACATTTAAGTGTATGGCACTGGCTGAATGCTCAGTAAAACAGAGCTGGAATCAATGAATCAGATCTCTCTTTGAAAGTGCAATGAAGGTCAGCATCATAGTGATGGGAAATGCAGCTGATTATTCCCTTGTTTTTCACTTCTGGAACTTAAGGCTCTGTATCCTAGAAAGGCTGAAGGAAAAAGGAATTTGTAGAATGACTCATTGAAGAGTCACTTAGATATTTCAAGTAAATGTCACATTCTGGTCTGTTTAGAGATTTGCAAAATGAAAAGAAACTTTAAGAAACAGGAGATTGATTGTAAAGCCTCTGATGGTGCAAATGGAGTCAGTCCAATTCTTAAGAGTCTCCCTGTCCCTATTTTGAGTTGTAAATATTCACTACAAAATGAATCTTTTGAACAGCTCAGTTTTCTCAGTGGAATATTATGGAGCACAGGCTGTGTGTATGTGTAAGGCTGTGTGTATGTGATTAAGTCCGTTTTCTCCCACATGATTAGCACAGATCTTAATTACCACATTTTGTGTAAATCTGGCAGATGAGGTGGTTTAGTCCATTGTGTGTGCATCTCAAAAATGTTGTTAGGTGGTTAATTTTTTCATTTGAGTTCTATTCTCCATGTTATTTTCCATATTTTTACAATGTTTTACCTTTCAGATGCTGTTGGAAGAGATATTGTACTTTGTGGGTGTCACTACAGTTCTAACTCAAAATTCTGATGATTCCTTATAGAGGTTGTTTGAAGTTTACCTACTTACTTTAGCATTTACTTACTTACTGTGATTTTTTTAATAATTATTGAAAAACCTAATTGACTTTCAATAAGCACATTCTTCCTCCTTTCTAAGTACCTGTATATTCATACAATATATTTTGAGGTGTGCCTACATCTAGATGTATATAAATAAATACATATGTTCATTTTTTAAAATGTATATGTTTATGTAATCTTTACGTTCTTTTATCCAGGAGTTCAATAGATAATTCTCTACATGGAATTCTCTACATTTTTCCTCTCAAACAGATCAAAAGAGGATCCACTTAGGTACAAGTGGCCCTGCAGGACCTACAAGGATATGAAGTGCATTACTTATTCCAGGAAATATCATGGAGAATGGAATTAATGTGGCAACAAAGCATAATTTTTCAGTTGTTTCATTGATGTCACAGGCAAAATTTAACATAGCTTTGGTTTTCTAATTTGGATCTGACTTGTTACAAAAGTATGAGTTGTATAAAGGAGATATGTCAGGTGAGCCTAGCCTCATTCTAGTAAAAAATGTAATATCGAGTCAGTAAAGAAGTGACAATTAAATACATATAAATACACACATAAATTCCACTCCAGATTCCATTGCCTCAATTATGCTAGAAAGAAGTTGCTCTAATGTAAAGATATGAATTTTGACAAACCTTTTACACGTTTGCCTAAGAGGCAGGTATTTACATGTGATGTCTCCATTTGATACACTCTCTTGAGCAAAGAGTAGGATCTGGATTTTTAGCTGAAGAAAACAGAAATCTGAGAGTGAGAATTTATTCCTCTTTAAAGTGACTTGGTTGGCTCATGCCCTGAAGAGTGATGTTTTGTATTAGATAACAATAATTGGCGTTAACAGGCCATTTAAAAAAAAATTTTTGTGCCAGATAAAACCATTCACCATATCAAAGTCTGACAGAAGATCTTAAAACAAAGTGTGACCAAAATAACTTTTATGCTTTGAAAATCTATTCTACGAGATGCAAGGAAATTATTTTCTTCTCTTAGATGCAATTGCTCATATCTCTTGTCATAGAGAAATTGGCCCAACCATTAGGAGTGTAAGTCACAGACAGGTTGGGAGTTTCACCGTGGTATCACTCACCCTGTGCCATTGATTACAGCATTCAGATTTATGTTCAGATGTCTTCAAGGAACAGCTATGTGTTTTGAGAAATTGATGATATTGGATGTATTTTGAATTTGATTTGCTAGCAAAAATGCAGAAGAGTGAGAATGGCAGCTAGGTAGGAGGCTATTATAACTCTGAAATAACTTACAAATTTCTTCAGGTTTTTGATCTATAGAAAGGGCTTCTCTTTAGAGCAGAAGTAATTTCAAATGTATTAGCAACAGAGATTCAAAGTGAGCAGTACCGACATTCTAACCTGTGAATTCAAAGTGTAAGTATATTTATTTTCAAGTTCCAGTCCTGGATGAAGCAAATCAAAATAAATACAAAAATAATGACAAGATTTTTTAAACTTACAATACACATTTTCATCAATATGTAAACGTAAAATGTATAAAAACCAGAGTTTTGGAGAGAGATTTGGACCTAAGAAGCAGAGCTGTTTATTTTCTGTTACGAATCAAGAAACAAACCCGTTCTAATCCTCACTGCCTTTGCTCTAAGAAGCTCAAGAGTTTGCCAGAACACTGAAATATTATTTTTATTTTTAGTTCTAGTTTTCAACATACATACTAGAGATGTATTCATAATTAACAGCAGTAATATTCTATATGACTTACAGATGTGTGGCATTGTTTTTGACTTGTATTGTTGCTACTGTTTCTCTTGGACTGCAAATGTTATGCTCAGTTCAGTATAGAACATCTTTTATGCTTTGGTGCTCCAGACATGAAGCTGGAATTGTAGCTGTTTTCTCCCCTTCCCATCCCATTCTCCATTGCTTCTTCTTGTTCCTCTGAAAAGAAAAATGAAGCAGAAACCTGGGTTTGTGATATTTCAGTCAGAATGTTTATATGGTACCATCATATATCTCGTCACCAGGATTAGATGTCAAACCTGCAATGAACTACAGAATTTAAGTCTTTTAACTTAGCTGTTGTTTGGAATAGGCTCTGTGGTTGGTGTTTGTCTATCTCTGTTCATGTCCTCACTGCCACTAGTCCTCACCCTCACTATTTCCTGGCGTAGGCATGCATTTGTACCCCAGTTAATTTTCCACAGTCTTAAAAGCTATGGGAAAAGCAAGGGTCATTTACCATGTTACCATTACTACATTCTTAGTAATCCTTACCCAGGTGCTTTAAAGTTCTTAAGGGCATTTTTCTGTAACAGAAATTAAAACATACCATGTGGGGCTGTATCATGGATTAGGCCTGGCACAGAGCCAGTGCCCCCATGAGAATACCCTCTCCCTGGTGTCTGCTGTGAGATGTGACCACCAGGAATAAGAAGCAGGCTCCTGCTTAGAAATAAAGAAAACTTTATTAACTAAACTACAAGAAAAAAAAAAACTGTAAGGGAAAAGAAAAAAAAATTAAAACCTTACAAAAGCACCTTCCTCCTCCTCCCCACCAAAATTTCCCAATGTAATACATTCCCTCAAATCACCAACTCTCAGTCTGGCACAACCCTTTAGAATACTCAATCCTCAGTCCATGAAGAGGAGAGGAGTCCTTCTTCCACCATAGGCTTCCCCTGGAAACACGTTGAACCCTCGTGTGCTTCCATGTCACTTGGCGCCGCCCGGAAAGTCCTTTTGCCGCTTGTGACATCTTCCTTTTATGCCCAGTGCTTTCACCACTGTGCATGGACCAGAGCTGCTTTTAGGGTTGTCTTTTAAGGATGCCTTGTCTCACTCCAAAAAAGGCACAGTCTCTCCTTTGGGACATCTGTCCCCCCCCCATTTTTTCACCCCCTGGGGCCAAGGGGTACCCACACTGAATCCTCCTGGTTCTGAGGCACTGCCTCCCCCTAAATGCAGTCTCTGTGTCACAGGAAAGAAACGGTTCAGTCTATGGCCACACAAGAAAAGTCCAGCCAGAAGGCCACTCTGTCATCTCTCCCCCCACTCAGCCAGAGCCAGTCTTCTCCACTTCCCTCGGGCCTAGTCCTTATCTCTTATCTCCTTATTCAGTTCCAGGAGGATCAGCATTTTGCAAGGTCTCAATCTTGCAAGAAAAGGGTTAAAAATTTCAGTCTCTGCCTGTCCCAGAGCTCCAGAACTCCCATGCTGCCCTGGCTGGGCACCTTCTCACCGCACTCCCCCCTTCTCCTCCTGGGCCGGCTGCTATCAAATTCAGACGCCGGCTCTCCCTCTCTCTCTCCTGGGGAGGGGGGGATGGCTGCCTGATGTCTCTTGGGGCTCCTCCACCCTTCCATCCTCCAGGGCCTCCTCATCCCCCATCTCTGTCCAGGCCCAGGCCTACCACATGGCTGCCCCTCCCCACCCAGCAGCAGCAGCTGAACAGGGGAGGGAGATCCGACCTCTTTGCCTCGAAGTACCAAGAGAAACTCCCAGGCCCGAAGCTCTGCTTTTAACCCCTGTGTGTTCTCAGAGGTTTGTCCAAACCCAACTGGCCACACCAGGTGCCAATATCAAAATCCGAGCACCCATTGGTTTGACCACAGCATCCCAGAATTCCCACTTCTTCCTGGTCAAACCAGCACAGGCTGTGAAGAATGTTGGCAAGAACCCTTCAGCAGTTTGGCATTTGAAGACATTATTTTCTTTTAGTCATATGCAGGCTATGAATTTTCACAGCACTTACAATTAGAAAATTGTAGTTGGCCATAATAATTTCAACAATGGTTAATGTATAGTTCTAGAATTATATTACAAAATACATTTGAAGGCTTACTTAGACCACAAAAAATAGCTTTTTTAATGGAAAACACATTGAAAGTAGTTTTAATTGAGAACTGTAGAACTGTAGAAATAAAACAGTGGACTGATGATGTATTTGATACGTAAGAATGGTGCAAAGTTGGATTGCAAGTAAATCTAAGGAACGAATTAGTCTAAAAGTCAGTTATGATCTTCTGCTGAAGAGTAGTTTAATATTTTCTGGGGGAACCTGAAACAAATTATCTGGTGCTTTTAAGAAAGAAAAAGCAAAATTATTTCTGAAATGCTCTTGGGCTTTTATTAAGTTTAAGATACTTGCACACTATGCAACTCCTGAAGTATTTTTTTTTCCAAAAGAACAAGCACAACATGCTTGATGAACTATCAATTAGTTTTGTTTCCCTCCTGCATATTTTTAGCAATGTAAGTCACTCTTGAGGAAAAAAGCCTTAACTATATTGGCACATCATCCACAGACTCTGAATGAGCAGAGTATAATGAATGATTAATTGTGAGGGCTTACTACTGTAGAGGGAAGTTCTGCAAACCAAAATATCAACATTTATCCTCTCATATTTGCAGATTTCTAATTAATAAATGAAAGCCATAAGTGAAATATTTCTCCAGCACAAAAAGCCCCCTGCAGTTCTTGATAGGCAGGAGAAAAATAGAAGCCATGATTTCAAATTTATTTTGAAGCCTGTGCACCTGTGGGCAGTGGGATAACGCTTGTAGCTCCATCTGTCTTGCAGCTGATCTAACTATCTGCAGAAAACCTGGGGTATGTGAAAGGCTCTGCCACTGAGGGTCTTTGAAACCCAGACAGACTTGGTGTGAGCGTGTCCCTGGCGTGGCAAGGAAACACACACAGAAGGAACACTTGAGTCCACCTGCAGATTCCAAAGAGAACACGGCTTGCAGCGCTGCTTAAGAAAACCATCAGGTGAGATCATTGCAAAGCTAAGAAAATTTTATGGGGAGATTTGACCAAACAGTTCATGTACCTTGTAGCTGAGGATACCTAGAACAGAGATCCAAGTCACAACCCTTCCCCTTCAATCTAAATTTCTAGCAATTATTCTACTTTATTCTGAATCAATTTCTTTTTCTAAAATTTAATATATGACTTTCAATGTTATTAAGTGATTTTTCTACATTAATTCAACTGCAGAAAGAAATATAAGAAAAAATTTCCATTGTCATCCAAGTATATCCTCTTTAATATTGTACCAAGGAAGGGCAAGGAACAAGTGCTCTATTTCTTTTTGTTTCATCTGAATTGCTGTTATTATGATTGGATATCTTCTACCCAGTGTCAGATATTTTTGTGTTTACACTGTGATATTTTTGATTGTTTCTGAAGAGCATGTTTGGCATTTTTTACATTGTGACATCTAGTTTGACTCTTCAGACCTTATTTATAAACAGCAAGATTGTCTTTACAGTCCCAGGAATATTTTATAGTTGAAAGTACTCAGATATTTTTTCTTCTGGCCATCTGTCTACATCTGCTTACTCAAGTCAGTGTAGCCAAGGTCATCTTACATTTCTTGTCTAAGCCTGTCAAACTTATTTTCAGCCTTGTCAAGTTCAGCCTTTGCTTTTTATCTTTGTGCTAAGGGGACATTTAGTGTAAGTGTGGTTCTCTTGGCATTTCTTTTTCAGTCCCCTTTTTGACATATTGCTTTTTGTGCCATTTATTGCTTTGCAACCATTCCTGGTTTATCTTAAAACACAAACTATTTTCTTTCTCTTCTTCGTTGTATTTCTTACAATCTCCAATGCAACCTTAAGCCCCTTTCAGCAAAGAAAATAGTTGCAGTATTTGGTTTGCTGTTATTGTTTCATATGAATGGAACTAAGAAATCTGATCAGAGTACCTTGAAAAGCAAATTACATAGCTCTGGCTCAGAAGGTGGGAGCAGTTCTCAAATATCCCTAAATGCTTGTTTTGTCTCTGATTAATCTTGTATTTTTGAACAACAATAAAAAGTCACTAAGAAAAAAATTCTGTACTCTTAAGCATCATAGTTAAAAATGCACTACAAAAATGAAAGTTGTGCATCATGATGTAAACACACATAATTTGTCTGGTTCGCCACTGTCATGCTTGTATTGTGCTATTTGTGCTGGTTGCCTACAGACAAACTAATCAAAGCTTATCTATAGCACTGTGGTAGTGACTTACTGCAATTTTTTTCTCTGGATCTCTAGATTCAAGATGAGGTTGAGCCCAGGTGCCACGTAGAACTACAATGACTAGCACACAGACTTGTGCAGTGCTTGCCTGCTTCTTGGCAATGCTTAAGGAAACATGCTGGTTGCAGTAGTTCAGGCTGTGCAACAAGTAACTAAACAGAAAGGTTTTCTCTCCTTGCTTTGGGGAATTTTTCAGGAATATCTTCCAGGATGCTATTTCACCCTGAAACTTTCAAATGATGCATTCAACTAAAAAGTACTTAGCATTTTTTACAGCTTATTAACCCCCTTGTTATAGATTTCAATAAAGAGTTTTGCTCTTGTTGACACAGAGTGAATTGTGCATATTGCTACATCTTTCTTTTTCACTTTGTTTTCACAATATAATATTCTGGAACTTTGTCACTGACCTTGAAAATGTGGTTTTTCTTTCTCCTCTAGGGAGCTTTTGTCACTACCTCAACAGACAACTCAAGAGGTGAAAATATGGAGTTGTTTCAGCTGCTCTCTCTGTCATTTGCACTGCCAGCAAGGTCAGATACTTACTGCTGATGCTCTTCCTAAGCAAGACCATGAAATGGACGAGGGACACCCAGGCAGCAGAGTTTTAGGGATTTGAAGGCACAGATTGTGTCCTCGCTGCACCAAAGGGCTTTGTCCCTGTTTCACCACCCTAGGGAGTCCAACTCAATGTGTCTGTGCTCCAGGGCACCTGCCGTCCCATCCTCCCCCACTCCCTCGTGGGAACACTTTGATTTCCTACAGCATTGGGAGTCAGAGTGAGGGATGAAGAACAGAGATGTACTGGGAGGGGTGCAAGGCAAGACAGTTACACTGTTCCCAAAGGCAAACAAAAGCCGTGCAATCGATTGATCATGTAAACAGCTTGCAAATCCCTGAAGAGCAGAAGAGTGAAGGAAGGCATGGAAGGGATGAGTTTGAAACGAGTCTGGATTTTGCTCGTGGAGCCACTTGGGAGCCATCTCCTGGAGCTGGGCAGCCCCATGAGGCAGATACACAGCTGCAGCACTTTGCTCAGCTGTGCCTCTCCTATGCCTCTCTTCCCCCCCTTAGGCTGTCAGGGCAGAGATGGAAAGGCTGTGTGTGCAGCCTGGAGTACTCTTGTGAGGGATGGCTTTGTGCTCTTAGAAACTGGCACCAAGGTGGGCTGGTGTGTTGGTGCTCTTGGAGACAATAGCCTCATGCCTAATTCCTTCGTTGCTTGACAGGAGTGACGTCTTGTGTCTCCCTTCCCTGAAATGGTGTTTTGGATGTTTGTGATCAAAGAACCAGGAGGAAGAAAGTAGCCTGTGTGCCTGAGACCTTCAGATTGAAGAAGTCAGGGGAATTCCTGGCGGGAAGCATGACAGAAAATTGCCTGGGACAGGGACTGCTTCTGTGTTTGGCATCAGTGAAGAGCTTGAAGGTAACTGATCAGCTGTCCAGGCAGTAGAGCCTCAAGTTTCGAATTTCTTTCTCTCAGTCAAATGCCCTGAAAACTGGAATTCTGGGTCAGATTCACATTTCTTTTCCAAATGGCTTTTTGGTATTCTTTTTGGTGTAAAGGAAAACCTCCTTTAGTTGAATAATCTGTAGGGATTTGCTTATTTTTCTAAGAGGAGGTTTGAGGGGGATCAGAGATCCTGCCCAAGACCAGGTGTCCCTTTGTACTCATTGGTCTTTTTTTACCTCCCAGGGCTGCAGAATCTCCTGGCTGCTGTTCCAGGACACAAAGAGCACCCCAAGTTGACTTTCCAGTCATTAGGTGATAGGGATTTGGTTTTCTGTTTTTTAGGTTTTTTTTTTGTGAATTGGTGGCTGCTATAGGATGAGAGATTTGCATCTTTTACTTCTCTTATTGTGTCCTGAGACAGAGTCTCAGTCCCCTGGGACTTGTGCTGTAGGGAAGACTGGATTTTTATATTAAGGCATGTGAGTTTTGTAACTAATTGTGTGGAGAGACTGTTCCTTAGGCCTGCAGGTAATTAGCACCATGTTTTCTTTCTGCTTCAAAGCAGGATAGCCAAGTCCAAATTGGATGTTGGTAAGAACCAACGGATCTGCTTTTCCTTGAACCATGCCCAAGCATTTTCATGGGCCAAAATTATTCCAAAGAGTATGTTAATAATTAAATAATGTGGGCAATTGTGGCCAAATGTCTTGATGCTGTTTAATATATTAGTGCAAAATACTGCTATCAGTGTGACTTTGTGTTTGAGCTACTTAAAATTGATATTTATTGCTCCTGCTTATGTCCTCTGTAATGTGAAGAACATCATGGCTTTTGGAAAAAAATCCAACAGGACAGCTTCTAGGTAAATTGAAATAAAAATATTTTCAAATTTTATGCCTTGGTATAAAGAATAGGCAAATATTACCTTAGAAGAGCTAGAAGCACATCTATTGTTTCAAGAGGAGTTTCTGAAACTGCAAGAGGAGTTTAAAGGCAGGGGGAGTAAGACAAAAGGAATTTAAAACTTGATGCACTTTTGTTAATGCAAAAATGGGCTTCTTGGTTATGTGTCTTTAAATTCAGTTACTTTAAAATTAATTAAACTGTGGAAGATTTAAGATATTTCCACCTAGTTAATAGCATAATTTAGTTGAATTTTTAACTTAATTACTTAAGTTGTATCAGTGTACACTCACTGATCAAAATCTAAAGATCTCTTTCATAAGGTAGAGCATTTTGGGGCTCACTACCTGTGGTTAAGCACCTCTATCATTTTAGCAGAGAAAGTCTGTAAAAGTCAGAAGGCCATGGAATAGCACATCAACAAAACTAAATGGAAATTGTAGCAATTTGCTCCAGAAATTCAGTGGTGACTGTCAACCTGCATAAAGCTGTTAAAACTCTGTCCTCTTGGTAATTTCCTTTTTTAACTAAAGAATGCGTGCAGGCACTGCTAATTCATTCTGAAATTGTTCTTTGCTTGCTGAACTGAAATGGGATCCAAAGCTGGGGAATTGTATCTAAAACACATCCTTGTTTTTGTTGTGAATTCTATGGTGTCTGCAGCACAGCTTGAAGATTGACACCTGGTTAATTTAAAGCATTGCTGGATTTATTTAAATTATAAACAAACTAAGATATTCTTCTTGTTAATGTCACATCCACTGGATATGTTGATTATAATAATCATTTTACTTCACAATTTTAAAGAACTTCCTTCTATTTATATATAACATCCAAAAATTGATCTAGAGGGTAAAATTGCGTAGTCTAATGCTTGCTTGTTTCTGTGGAGACTTAACTGGTTTTTCACGTATGCTTTGGAAAGCACTGAGCGCACCTGTGGCATTTAAATTACTTGATGAATGTAGTGGTAATGAGTGAAACATTATTCACTTACACTTCTGCCAGACAGAGTCTCAAATCTTCAAAATTTTGAGTAATTTCTGTCAGAGCTGATAACAGCCTTTTTCTGTTGATCTGTTACTTTTGCCATCCTTTAGACAGCTGTATATTTCTCAGGTATGTGAAAAGCAGTCTCAAAAATAAGAGGGCATAGATCATCTATGAGCAGAATTTGCAGCTGTCTTCAAACCATGTTCCTGGAGCAGATGGATCAAGAACCAAATTCTTAGATGGTGATTTATTTAATGCCTTTGTCAAAGGGAATATTTTGGAGCCTGGGCAAATTTTTTTGAAGGCAATCCTGAAATTTATAGATACAAGTGAGAGATGAGTTTTCAGACATCTTTCAGTATAATTAAGAATTGAACACATAGTTCATCATTCAGAGATATCCTGAGTATTTTTCATTCTCCCTGAAATTTCTGTTTTTCCCAACAGCCATTTCCACCACAATTGCATCCTGGTAGTGTATTCTTTATTTTCAGTATGTAATGAAATGTGTAAATAACCCAAATCTGCAGTGACAAATAAAAGTCACTTCTTGGAGATGCTTATGATTAAGTCAGATACCTTTCCTCTTTTCAAAAATATTACTAAGGAGACTTGTAAGAAATAGACTTTCATTAGAGGAGTGGGAAATGTACCCCTTCTGCAAATGAATGAACATCTGGTTTAGAACATTTATTGGTTTGATTTTTCCATATTGTCATCAAATTCTTTTTCCATTCTCATTTCATTCTGCAGTTCTGAAAAGATCTGCCAATAATTCCCTCGTCATTACCTTAAAACTCCTTGTAGTGAGAGCCTGCCAAACTGGTGAGCCTTCAGAAGCCTCTCCTCATGTGTTTGCCTTGAGAAGGAAGGTGTTTTCACACTGTTCTCTCATTCTTGATTGTCCCATACTTGCTGAATCTCCCTGGAGACTCAGGCAGTCATTTTGTAGTTGTACCAAGTTGACAGTTGACCTTTCTTTCTTAAGAAATTCATTATTCCACAGGACATAAGGATGCATGTACAGATCCACATGTTCATGGTGTTGTGTCACTCCCATATTTCTACTTGTTCAAGGCTCAGAACTTTGCTATTATTTTGAGCAGTTTATTTCCAGGAGTGCAAGCCAAAATTGTACCAGACCTGGTTGTTGCAGTACATGACAGGTTTTTGTATACCTGGAAAAATGTGTTTAGGGAGGTTGCACTAGATGATCAAGATGACAAGATTATGTCGAAAGGGAACTGCAGTAATTTCCCTAACCCCTGTGCCACTGACAGAGAGGGGTAGAATGTTTGGCCTGGGAAGAGGGAAGAAGTAGGGGGAAGAGTTGTTAGGATTTGGGTTTGTTTATCACTATTCTACTCTGATTGGTAATGAAGTCTGTTTTTTCCATGCCCATAATCAACATGTAATCCCTCCCTGCCCTTACACTGACCCATGAACCTTTTGTTATATTTTCTCTTCCCTGCCCAGATGAGGAGGGGACTGACCAAACAGCTTTGGTGGGCACCTGCATGTCTCTTTGAAATTTCTTTTAGCAGAGGTTTGTTCAGAGCTCTGTAATGGCTCAAGGAGATAATAGTGAAGCTAATAATTTGCTTTCTTCTCTCCAAAATGTCGATTACAGCAATTAAGAATCCTTCAAGGGATGCCATAAATAATTAATACACAAACTGCTCCTCACTCAGCACTTGCATGAATACTTTGCACTGTGAAATGGTATCTTGGTTTTCTAGTACTGAGAACAGAACTTACTGAAACATATCTAGTTATAGCCCAAAAATGGCACAGACAACTTGCAATGGCAAAGTTGTAGAATTAAACATTTCGTTATCAAGGGATTACCAAAACATCTGAACATAAAATATTTGACACTGGAAAAACTGAATAATAGTCTAAAACTAGAATTTTTCCAGGTAAATTGATAGATTATATGTTAACACGATGCTCAGAGTGTTGACATTATTGACATGTTACGCATGCACACAGGGCTATTACCTGTTGCCTTGGTAACTGTAGGTATTACACTGGTAACATAGCAACATAAGTGAACATGCATGGCTTTGAAGAATCTAAAGCAAACATTTAAGTAAGTGGAGGGAGTCAAGTCTGAAGGAAATGCATTATTTTTGTGCATCAGCGAGAACTGAATGTTGTACCTTCAGGAACATTTCAAAAAGAATAGATTTTTTTTTCTCTATGTTAATGCCCTCTATATTGATCTCATAGTTGGAATTGCAAATTTGAAATGCAGTTATTTTTGACATTCATTGTTTTCCTCTCTTCCTTCTAAGTATATCATCAAAAGGTAAAATTTCCTGAATGCTTTCTAAAATAACAGTATGGAAAAATAATTGAAACATAATAGCCAAGCCATGTTTTGGGCAGTTTTGTCTATGGTTTCTTGTTTCTAGTAGTCAAACTACAGTAACAGCACTTTGAAAGAGAACTATATGAGAAGGGGGTAGTCCACAGAAGATTAACTTCACCAAGTCAGTCAGTCAGTTTTAGGTACTGGTGATAAAATAGTAAGAAGAAAATGAATTGTTCCCTCTGGAATAGGAACCTGTATTTCTACAGTGCTGTGCACTTGAGCTTTGTGGTTTGAGCAGCGCGTGACTTAGGTATGGACAGACTTCTGTGAGCTGTTTCTTACTTTAGAGACTTGGGACTAGAGCT
Organism: Ammospiza nelsoni; assembly: GCF_027579445.1. Classification (NCBI taxonomy): domain Eukaryota; kingdom Metazoa; phylum Chordata; class Aves; order Passeriformes; family Passerellidae; genus Ammospiza; species Ammospiza nelsoni. Next base: position 31,858,699 of record NC_080636.1, on the reverse strand, counting down.
GGGAAATCATCTCTGTTTAGGCCCACATAAATTCAATTTGGCGAATTCAGTATTACTCAAGCACGTGCTTAAAGCTCAGTGCATTCTTAAATGCTGACCAGAATGAATCAGGTCTGAACTTTAGGATAAAGGGATGTCACCTCATGAACCAAGGACAAAGAGAACCAAGTCCTCTTTTTTGCAGTGCACTTGTTCTCATTTGTGTATGACCTGTCCATGTGAGGCTGTTTAAATGAGAAAGATCAGGAGATTGTGAATAGCATACAAAAGAGTAAGGAATGGTAAAATATCTGTACTACCCCTCTGCTTATGCAAATTTTTATTGCTCAGTATTTTAGTGATTTAATTTCTGTACACGTAAATCCCACTGTGTTTCTTTTGTTCCTCATGAGATCACTGCTATGGAGATGTTCTTTATAAAACTTCAGCAAATTTCCATCTGTGTAAAATTACACATTCAAGTAGGTGTGAATTCCAAAGGAAATCACTTACTATTACTGCAGTCCCCTTTTGACACAATGTTCTCATTTAATTCTCTTCACTCTGTTTTCATTTCTTGATGCTGAGTGGGGTTATATGTGTGGTAGAGACAATATGTGAAACTTGTTATCTGGGTAGGTGTGAAAAGTATTTATGTAGCTACATCCAATTTTTACTTTACTTTACTAGTCGACTGTATGTGACTTAAAAGCCCTCACTACATCTAGATTCACTATGTGATGATGTGAACCCATCTGAAAAAACTTTTCATACAAATTTTAATTCAGTGTTAGTACTCTCAATTATTAGCATTGTTTGTTGAATCTTTGTTTCATAGATATAAATATTTTGTCTCTGAGACATCATAGAAACTTGTCAGTTTCTCCCCCTATATTAGGTTTGAGGTTGCTGTGATTTCTTGTGCCTGGCTAAAACAGCCAGAGAAATAAAAGACAAGCAATTTGTGATACACAGATGCTTTCTCACTCTATGCCCTATATTTATACATTAATGCCAACAATCAAACTTCAGTCTTTGCTCATTCTCCTCCCCTGACCTCAGTTCACGTGCCATGTGTTCTTGATGTGTACAATTCTCTACAGCTTCGTTGGCTGGGGGAATTTTCACCTTAGTGGAGGCAGAATCAGGAGTCAGGAACATGCCAATGCTACAGTAAGTTCAAGTACATCCACTCCTGAGAAGAGGGGGAAATTAGTTTCTGACCTTTGCAGAACACTTCAAAAGCTCACATTGCTCAGTGACTTTTGCTTAAAAGTTCTCTTGTTTCAGGAATTGCCATTGACAGAAATGTGTGCAAAGCGTGTTTTGATAAGGAATCTCAGCCCAAATTGTTTGGAAGATCTTATAGCCCATCCTTAAAGCTAATGATGACTTGTCTTGTGGAAGAGGACCCATTACCTGTGCAGACTTCACAAGATGATGTGAAATCAGCTGTCTGTTAGAGATGTGTTGAAGTTTAAACTACTCAGAAACCTTCCTCTCACACCAAAGAGCATCACTCAGGATGCTGGACTGAATATCTCATTTTTAGAAAAGCAAGTGATATGACGTAGCTGCATAAAACCAGGGGCAGCACCCATTACAAGATTACTCTCATATCTTCCTGTATTGTAAAGTGATTGACAAGGAACAGAGGTAACAAGCTAGAGCAATGCAAATTTTGAGGGGTTTCCTGTCCTCAATATCCTTCAAGCTGTGTCTTCTGTCACCTTTTGAAATGATCGTAATTCCTTCATATACACCAGAGATTTCCAATATAACCCTTAAGTAAAACTAAGTTTATTTTAGTTGTATGGTGAGACAACAGTCCCTATTAAATCACGTAGGTCCAACCTGTCAAATGGCTTGGGTTGGAAGGAACCTTAAAGCTCATCTCATTCCAACTCTTCTTCCATGGTCAGGTACACCTTCCACTAGACTAGACTGCTGAGAGCCCCATCCAACCTGGCCTTGAATACTTCTGGGCATGGGGCATCCACAACCTCCCTGGGCAACCTCTTTCAGTGCCCCACCACCCTCACAGTAAACAATTTCTTCCTGATATGTAAGATAAACTTACTCTCAGTTTGAAGCCATTCTACCTTGTCCTGTTACTAAATGTTTAGATGAGTTTTACTGCCAGAGTTGTATTCATCTAGAGGAAGGAAACAGAGTGGGAAATTTTCAAAAGGTAATAACGAGCAGCAACTGTAGCATCAGTGAAAGATGAAGAGTGGTGTCACAACTGTTAAGTTCATTAAAATAATATATGGTTTTATAAGATTTAAAAGAGGTGGGTTCAGTTCATCCTTTCTGTGTCACCTTGGACAAGCTGTTTATGCTGTTGCCTAGTAGAGAAAGTGGGACTTATCTGCATACCTCTTTCAATGCAATTACAGGGAGCTGTTTTCCAAAAAAGTTAGTTAATAAGGGCAGGTAGAACCTTATGTGGAGTGAATTCTTTCTTTCGGCCAGTCTGGCTGTTTTTAGGCTTATCTCTTGATGTGCATATCCTGCAGTGCTGCATCCTGTAATCCCAATGCTCGGAATGGCTCACCTTCATTTTGTCTGATATTTTTGGAGAAAATACAGTTGGATCAGAACCATACTTAGATTTTCTTTCAGTAAAACAAGGGCATTCCAGAGCCTTCCCTAGGCCTATGAAGGCCATCAGCATGAAGCTTCTTTCCCCTGGCTATATGCTCCACGTGGGGTTTTTTTATACATTTTCTTAACTCAGTTTGCTTCTTTCTTGTGGTTTCCCTGCAGATGTTTGAAAGTTGCCCCCAGCCTCTCCCAGCTGTGTTGCCCCAGATGCCTGTTCCTTGCACACTGGTTCCCTGGGACTCTCAGGTCTTGAAACCACATGGTTTCCCACCACTCAGACTGGAACAGGGTGGGCAGTGGCCACTGGCCCTTGTACAGCTGCTGCAAGAAGCCTCAGCCAGCTCAGACTGAGTCACAGTGTGCTGGGTGCTTTCTCCTGCTGATGCCAAAGATCAAGTTTGCAGTCTACATGATTCTGATGCCGACCTGGGACTGCTCCTGAGTTTCAGCTCTGATCAGAAAATTGAAAATTTTTTCAGCTGTTGTAGGTTGCCTGTAGCCTCTTTACTAACCTTTCCTCTGCTGCATAGCTCTGCTGCAGTGGTAACATCAGGCACTTATGAAAACTAAGTGGATGTGTCTTGACTTACTTGCCAAGTTAGTTAAAAGGCAAATGTTCTAAGACTCACATTTTTTAAATTGCATTTAGCTGATCGTTGCTAAAAATTCATAAGAGTCTATCTACCAAAGTCAACTGTAACTGGCCATAATTTATCTGCAAGATACACTGGATAATTTCTGATATACTGAATATTAAACATCAGGTGCAGGACTTTTCTTGCCAAATAATGTTCTATCAAGGAACTTAGGACAATTTAAGATGTTTTGGGTCCAATGGATATCACTATAATAACATGTGTCAACATCCATACCTAAATAGATGACCCCGAATTAGTAAAATTGCTAGGGATTGGATTCTGGTTTTGTATTATGTAGTGTATGATTTCTATAAATATTTTTTTTGCTTTTGTAAGAGGTATTGCAGATGCCAGAGTCTTTAAAATAGCAAAATTTATCTAAAAATTGATTGCAAGATGACTTGCTCTCTTTTTTTAGTCTGATACTCAGTTAACATAAGGGAACAGTTCTCATCATTATTAAATTGACTCTTTTTTTCAAGTTATATTACATCTCAAATTTTTCATTTATTTCTGAAGAGCAGCCAAGAGAAATCTGTTTAATATTGCAGTGCTGTACAGTAGAACTCCTAGCCTGTGCCCAGACAATCCACTGACTCATGCTCATGATGGCTGAAGCAGGTCAGATCTGAGGCTGCAATATATGAGAATCAGAATACTGTGATCTGAGTATCTCATTGAATTGCTGGGATCATAACCTGTGCATCTGCTGTTCTTAACCTTAGACATTCCAAATGTCTAGGCACCATTTGAACTAATTTCCACAGATTAATTTAATTTTCACATGGGTCCCAGGATATGTGTGGCTCTCAGTCACATCCCAAAGCCCTGCACCTGACACACAGCTGTGCTTCTACCAGAAGTGAAAATGTGTGATTTCATACTTAGAAGGTACAAAGGTTGTAATCAGCTTCAACATAAAAAAAGCTTCCAGATATGTTTTATATTAATATTATAAATGGAAAATAAAATTGAATCTAAAATAAACAGCCCTTCAGATACCTCATGGTAATCTACCATTGAAATGCATAGTGTTATAACATTTCATTATGAGAATAGTATTGGGCTTGACATTCTACTAACAGTGTTAGAAGGAGCTCCCTGGAAGGTGCCTAAAGGAAACAGGATCATGTCAATCTCTTTTAACTCCTTTTAATAAAACAAAATTGTCTGATGTTTCAGGTGCCAGAGATGCATCAATACAGATGCCACTACAGAATGAGCTGTCACTGATTACCACTGCTTTTAATCTATTTTGTTAATGAAATCATTAGTTATTTTCATGTCAGCTAAGACAGAACTATGGCAACCTTTATTATTTGACATTGATCAAGTGAGTGTTCATGCTCCAGAAATCGATGAGTGATGATGTATCTCTTAAAAATCCTGGGTAGCACTAAAAGAAACAAGGTATATCAAATTCTTAATAAGCACTTGTAATGCCTGGGCAAAAAAAAAGAAAAGGAAGTAAAATGTACAGAGAAGTTTGGAATAAGTTGTCATTTCCCACCGTACTTTATATTCTTTGCTATAAATATTCATGTATTCAAATATTAAACTAGGAATTCTTAAGCCCAAATGTACCATGACTTGTGAATCCCTCAGTCTGAACAACTATTCACTCCTTATTGGAGCAAATCAGTAAAAGAGCTCGTGCCGGAAGAGCTGGAGCAGCAAACTGGTTACTTGTCTTTACTACCAGCTTTTCTTCTGCAAAATAGGATAAATTATCTCCAAAGTAACATCACTCACAAAGATTATTGCTTCTTAGCACATGTCAACCGTGTATGATGACCTCTACAGATGAACTGCTCTGTCACTAGGTAGATTTTTTATGTGCCATTGGTATTTAATCCATTTCCATTTTCTAGGAAAAGAAAAGCCTTTTCTTTGCTCTGCTTAACCTGATGTGGCCAAAAAACCAGCCAACCAGGCAAACAAAAACCCTCTGGTATCTTCACCACAAGAGTCAAACTAGTGTCCCAATATCAGAATTACATGATTAGTTTTGTGGCCTGAGGTAAAAACTGACTCACAAAAATATTGAAGTGTATTCATGTTATTTATAGGTAACTCTTTCAAATACCAAGTGAAAAGGCTTTAGTTTTCAAAATATTTCAAATTGTGTAATTTTGTAATTGTGTAATTTTATTTTTATTCTAACCAAGCATCATAGCATTCACAAATTAGTAGGCTTTTTCATTTATTTTCAGATCAAGCTGAATTTCTTTCATTTTCTCAATTCATCGACTGGTACCTCTGGACAGTAAAATGGCACAAAATTATGATTATCTGTTTATGGGATAATATTAACAAACCTGTTCACTTTCATGGATCTCTAATTATCAGCTCAATCAAGGCAAAGCAGAAAAATATCACCTTGTTTGACAGTTTACTCTCTTTTGTCTGTGAATTCATTTGTAGGACCATAGAAACATAACATCATTAATTTGGATTCATGGATTTGAGGCAAGTCCACCAGTAAATCAAGGACTTAAGGTTCCACATCTACATGTACTGGAAAACGTCAAAGTCTAGCGTGTGAATTTTGGAAGAGCAAATATAACTTATATTCTAAATGGGAATTATGCCTCTTTATTTAATTAAGGTTCCTAACAGAGGATTAGGGATCTCTTGCTGCAGAGTTAAATGCACCTTCAAACTTTTCTTAGGTCATATACGCAAGGCTTCTGCAGTCTGGAACACAGATAAGATGATTCATGTACTGAGGAACCAGAGAAAGCTGGAGATGTTTCCAGTGTTTTGATTTCCCACTTTGTCATTAACTACTCAAATTTGTATTTCTGCATGTTAGGGGCCAAAAAGACCTTTGGCATTATGTAAGCTAAGCAACAAGAGATGGCACTGAGTTCCACCCAGCAGTTCTTCACGTGCCCAGTGGGGTACCCGACTCATCCCTCGGTTCTCCTTTGCTCAGGGGTTTCTCTGACGCCACCAGCAGCAACCAGGGAGTGAATGTGTTAACCCAGCTGTGCCCTCCCCAGGCCATAAGCAGTGAAGAAAAGTGCACAGGTCCTGCCTGTGCCCTGCCTTGCTCCTCACTCAAGCTGGAAATGTTGCGTAGGAATCAAGAGCTCTCTTGGGCCTGTTACTCCCCTGCAAGTAAAGTGCCTGGTTTTGCCTGGAAGCAGGTAGAGTAAAGCACTTTAAATGCATGTCACAGACAAGGCTTAGAAAAAGGCTAGAAAAGTCAATGCTGCTGTAATTATTTTAGTAACAGTCTCAGCGGTGGAGGCAGACACAGACGTTGAAAGTGCAATTATGGCAGCTACTGTGGTGATAACAAAAGCACTGCAACAGCAGGCACCCACTTGTCTTTTTCCTTCCTTTAAACTGAGGCATCAAAAGAAAGAAATGGCAATATTTCTGAGGTGAATAAAAGTATTTTCATTTTAATCACACATCCCCTTGCCTTTCCCCTTTCTTAATATGCAGCACTAGGCACAAAATGGTCAAAAAACTAGAGAGGCTGTGTTGTCATAGGTAATGCTGCCATATCGAAAATTCCAGAGAAATCAGTAGTGTGAAGAAATACAGAAAACTTTATTTGGCTAACTCATTTGTACCTTTTGCTTTTAAGGCATTACCATGCTCAGTCATTTCAGTGTCTAGATGAGGGTGAGACACACATGAAATGAGGCAGTCTTCATCTACTAATACATTGGGTTTCTATTTGTAGCTAACTGGCTTTGGGATTTTCCTTCTAAGTCCTTTCTCTAGCTTTCTCCTTACTGTTTTGGATCTGTGGGATGCAGAATCAGTTACTCCTTTGAGGGCAAACAAGCCTTAGGAAGAGGAATGCCTAAAGTCCAAAAGCTCAAAGGAGGAATAGGAAAATAAATAAATTTCCTATGTTCATCTTGTGGAATTACTCATAACGAGAAGCGATATCAAAACATGCCATAATCAGCCTCAGCAGTACACCACAGGCCTAATCCTGCTTTAAATTCAAGAGCAAGAACAAATTTCAGTGTGTACTGTGTTTTTTGTGGAAACTCTTGACTCTTACTAAGGGGTTGGTGCTTTGAGGCAGCTACTTTTACACCTTGGAAGGAGGTCAAATTATAATTAGAATTTGATTTTTCCAGGAAATGTGTTTTAAGAGCTGGCAGATTGTTTCCCCCCTCTTTTGTTTTTTGCCTTTTTAGCTGAAGAACTGCTTTCTATGTACATGAAAGAGGTAACAGTCTGATTGTCTGATCGATTTTCATTAACTGTCGAAGAACTTGCAGCTTCCTTAAGGAGAAAAGAGAGAAGTTGTAGCTATAAATAGCAGCTGACATGCAAGGCCCTGGCAAGCTGTGGAGAAGGAAAGGAGGTGTAGCAACCTGTCTGGGGCAGGACATAGCCATTGTAAATGCAGCTTGTAGACAAGTAAGATTGATTATTTATAAGTATTTGACATGCAAGTTTAATGAGTGATGTTTGTGACTGCTTGATTAAATGCCTTAGCACCTTGATGGAAAGAGTTCAACATGGCTTGTTGGTTTGGAGGATTAAGATTGTAGCTGTGTTAATGATGGGCTCTAGATATTGATCTCCGTGGGTTTTGCAAAGTCTGATCTTTTTGGCAGAGTTCTAACATAATTTTTTGTTATGTGAGTAAAATATAGGGTCTTAAGAATCCTGCAACCCTGCATTTGTCCTTTTAGGGATGTCTGCAAGTCTTCATGAGTATGACCAACATTTAGAAGTGGATGGTTCTAGCAGAAATTTGGTTACAAATGAAGTCTGAATTGTTTTTATGATTTTATTTTTCCACCAAAGGAAACTTACAGGTACAGAGCAACTCAGAATACTAAAGGAGGTGTTTTTCAGAAGTTAGGACTATTATGCGTTTGAATATTTTTTTCCATTTTGGAACAGAAATCTCTATTAACTTTAAAGATATCCATGCAGGTGGATTAATTTCTATGATCCTGTTGTTTAACACTGAATTAAATAAGAACATTTTTATCATAGATTTTAAGGGGAATCTCAGAAATAATGTGCAGTACAGGTAAGAGCAGAATAAGCTGGTTTTAATTCCTGATACTTTTTAAACTAGTAAAATAGTTGAAATCTTGCATTTTTATCCCAGAAATTGTTGTCCCTATTGCCTGTGGTAAAATTTTTGTTTGTTTTTGTTTGTTCATTTTTATTATTATTATGACAGGGAAATATAATTTAAAAAATCACTTGGTTAGAAGAAGAGGAGGAAAATATATAATTCTCATTGTTTTTATAATAGCACAACAGATAAACTGGCAGAAATAGGAGGAAAATTAATTACACACAACAAATTTTAAAGAAAACTAATGCAAATAAGGTGAAAAAATTTAAATCTATTGTTAATGGCTCGCTCCATGAGAATTATATGTGATTGAAACAAAAACCTATTCCAGAAACAGAGGCTAATCAAGTAAGGATTGCACTTACTGGCATCATTCAGTGACTGGGTAGATCAGTATATCTGTGATTAATTTCCTAAAGACACTGTAAGTAGTAAATGTTTAAGTGTTACAATTCCTCAGCATTAATCACATGTTAATTTGAAATTGATTGCAAAAGCAGCAGCTTCAACAAATTGTCTTTTTTTTTATCAAATAGTAAACTCTAACCCAAGATTGCAGTACTTCAACTAGTGTCATACTATTTAAATGTATAAACAACTGCTCATGAAATTTTGTTTTAAAATCAGTGTTTTTATTCACAGCACTCATTCTACTGAAGGCACTCTGCTGCACCTTTTCTTGTGAACATTGCCACTAGCCCTGGCCTACAATAGATCTAAAGCAGCACAGAAGGCACTTCAAAGCTGAACTTTAGACACCCAAGATACCTGGTATTTGGCCTGTTCAGTCTCACCTCTACCAGTTCCTGTTTTTTTTAGAACCTTGATATGCAGTGCCAATATGCAACTTCATTCTTACCTTCATTTATCCTGACATGAAATCTGTAGTATGAAATTCCAGGGATGAACATCTAGATGAAATGTATGAAAGTACATTTTTTGGGTAGTATGAAATCCCACGCTTCCCAAAAAAAAAGGTGCCAGAATTCCAGAAACTCCTGAGTTCAGTGGGCTAAGGTGCCATAAGCTCAGTTGCTACTCCAAAATTACCTGTGAAAAGGGCCATGAGGTATGGGATAAAGGGACCAGCAGTGTATGATGCCCAAGATGGGGCTTGGCTGTGATGATTTTGGGACCAGGCAATCATCCCATCACCCCAGAGGAGGTAGGCAGTGGCCTGGGCTTTGGAAGAACTACCTGGGGAAGTCTGTGTAGGCAGAAACAAGTCTCACAGGAATAATCCAGCCAATCATGCAGAAGGATCAGCTTAATTTGGAATTAACTGGTCAAGATTTTTGTTGCATAAATGAGCAGTAAGTAACTGAGAATTTCATTGAGAATGTTGATTAGAAAGAACTTTTACATGATGAAAAAAAGCACGTACCTTGAGACAAATATTTTGTTATTCTAAACAAAAATGAAAAGCTGTTGCTGTGACTAACAGGTTAGATGCTTGTTGGTGTCCTTTTTTTGGTATTGTGGGCAGGTTTGATCCATCAGCAGACCTTCTGTATGGACACTTTTTAAAAGTGTCCATCTTGCTGCTAAGAAGTGTGGTTCTGGTACTTGTTGTCTGTCTGTTTGCCCATTCAATCATATTTTGAGGTGTTACAGAGAACATTAAAGGGTTTAAGAAAAATATTCATTCTCTTTCCTTGAGCTGATATTACATCGCTTAAGTGAGGGTGGTAAGGGATTTGCACTCTATCTGGAGCAGGCCAGGAATTCACCTTGGAACTAAAATTTGCACAAACATCTGATTGCCATAGCTTTCTATAAATTATTTTGTGTTACATGCAAGAGTGGCAGTCACATGTTTGTCACACCTTTTGCTTTCTTAAATGAATGCAATTTGTGGAGAGAGGCATTTATCTGAGTTCCTGTAGGGAAAGTAGAGGATAAGGTGTCTTCTTAAATTTGTTGTCAGTTAAAATAACCTTAACCTGGTAACAAACCATATCTTCTTGTTAGGGGATCAGTCAAGATTCAGGCACAGATTTTACCTAAGGGCCAGGTCTGAGAGTAGATTTATGTGACTGTACATGGGCACCATAGGCAACAATTTCCAAACAAACTTTTTAGCTGGATTTAATTGCTCCCTTCTTCTTATTTCAGAGATGCTGCCTTGCAAGCAGATTGTGAATGACATAGCAAATGAAGCAGAAGGATAGAAGCCTGTAGATTTTGCTCTGTTGATGGGAGTCTGCCTTGTGTAGCCAGGGCTACTGTACACCAAATAAACAGCATGCTTCTAGAAGTGAGAGATAACAGGGAGCTTTATCAGTCAGCTATATCTGAGTCACAGGGCTTTACATGACTTTCTTAGGGTGACAGAGCAAAGCATAAGGCCACAGGGATAAATATAGAACAGAGTTATTAGCCTTGGGCCTTTTCCTGCATGGTGTGTGCTGTGCGAGCTTTGGGGCACAGTCTGTAGGGGGATGTCTTTTTGCTTTGATAACTAGCACAGGGAGCTGCTCTAACTCCTCAGAGGCTGTTGCAGCAGTGCAATGAGTCTGTGGCCAATCCATGCTGTGCAAATGAAACAAATTTTCTCTCTCAAAGACTGCCTGCATGCCCACCCAGGCAGAATGTTTAAAGGGTGATTTTGGCTTTTGGATACAAACAAAGTAAGAGCTGATTATATATTTCTTTCTTCACATCCTTTGCCTTTCCTTTTCTTTTTCTGCTCTTCCTCATAACCTTTTCCTTTTCCTTTTCCTTTTCCTTTTCCTTTTCCTTTTCCTTTTCCTTTTCCTTTTCCTTTTCCTTTTCCTTTTCCTTTTCCTTTTCCTTTTCCTTTTCCTTTTCCTTTTTTTCCCCAAGGAAATACTTCTCTCAAACATTTCTCTGTGCCCTAATGGTCTTTCTGGAGCTCTGCTAAAGAGATGAGTGGATGCTGAAGAAATTTATCAATATTTCTAAATGGCAGAAGGGAGTAAAAAGCAAAGATATGAGTAAATTATAACTTATGCAGAAATCTCTAAATACCATCTACAGGGAATTAAATTAAAAATTCCATTGAAATAAAACTTCACTGTACAAGAGTTAGTAGATATTTTTCTGAGCATATAATGTTTGAGCTGTGGATCAAAAATCTTCTAGTGCTATTGGTTATACACAGAAAAAAGACACACTTTTGGAGAAATATGCATAAAATCCCACTATGTTAAAAGCTTTGTGTCTTGAATAGTACTTGTGCTTATGTTTTGCTGTAGGTAAACGTTGTATTGTAGATGCTGCTCTGAATATTGAATATTCATGGTCCATGCCCCCAACAAGAAAGGGGTGTTCTTTTTCAGGAAGGCTTAGTGCTGACCTCTAATGACGTTTGGGACAATCATCTGCAGTCTGTCTAAACCAAGAAATTCCCTGTAGCATTTTAGGTTCTGAAATTATTGCCTGTTTTTAGAATACTATACTTGGCTCCAAAGGAGCAGCTCGTTTTTTTTGCTTTTAAATAGAACTCGTGTTATTAATTCAATTCATGTACTCTTTTTTTTTTTTTTTCTCACTCTCCCATGTCTCCTTTTTGCTGACTGCAGAACTGCAGAATACAGAATTCTTTCAGTGCCTTCTTGGCACAGTGTCACTGCTTTCCAAATAAAGGAATCTGATCCAAGCATTACTGAACAAGGGAGCCTAAATGATATTATCTAGCATTCTGTCCAGTCATGTCTTGAAAACCTCCAGTGATGGGGACTCCAATATGTCCCTGGGGAGGTTTTTCCAGTGATAAATTCTTCTTATTAGGAAAATTTTTTTTCTCATATCAAGATAAATCTGTTTCTAAATGCAGCTTGCACTCTTTGCCCCTTGACCTCTTTGTGTGGCTCTGTTCTTTTTGGAGCCACACATTTAGTAATAGAATATTGTGATGAGACCCTCAAGTTTTCTCTTCTCTAGAAAGACAAGATCTTACTCCTTCAGTCTTTACTCACCAGGCAAGTTCTCCAGACTTTTGGTTATTTTTATGGCCCTTCTCTGGACCCCCTCTATGTCGTTTTTAGGGATCTGAACAGGAAACAGAGCTCCAGGTGCAGCCGGACAAGCCCTGAGGAGAGTGGAATGATCACGCCCCTAGCACTGCTGGTGATGCCCCTGTGCTGCACTCTGGGCTCTGCTCTGCCTTCACTGCTGCCGTGCTGCTCTCTTGGCTCCTGTCCCACCAGGATCCCTGGGTCCCTCTCAGCAAGGCTGAGCCTCAGCCCACAGATCTCAGCCTGGACTGGGCTCTTTGATTATTTGGGCCAGGTGCAGGACCTTGCACTTTTTGTTGTTAAACTTTATGCTGTTTCTGACACCCCACCCTTGCAGCCTGTCCAGGACTCTATATGAGATGGACATCCTGCTTGCACAAATGTACTAACATATCTTTCAGCATGCTGGAGGTCTGTTCTGGGGTTTCTTAGAATCCAGAAACTTCCTTCGCCACTTGAAAATTAACAGTAACAGAGTTTTGGGATTTGTAAGTTTTATTCACCAGTGGCAAATGATTAATCATTGTTGTAGAGTTAATTTATGTACCTCTTCTGATCACTAGATGGAGGTAGGCAACCACAATGAGGGCAGCTTTCCCTAAGTTTTGTATTATGAAAGGAAAGTGATATATTCTGTGCTGATTTGGACAGCAGGGAGTGTATTTTATCATTAGAAATACTATTCTTGTACAAGGTTGCTTGAGGATAGGATGACATTTGCACTTGCCAATCTGTAGATTTCCATCAAAGCAAACTTTTTCACTGGGATCTATTTTAAATGAAAACTAGTCTGGATATAATTTAATCTGATACATTTTATTATCAGTAATCCACTTCTGAATTTAGATAAGCATGAACATTGCTTAGATCATGCATAGATGTGTTTCTGTGCAGAAATTACTGCATGACCTAAGAAAAGAGGAGAAACACCATAACATAAATTTAATGTCTACTATACCCTGGAACTAAATAGATAATATATTATGTACATCCTTGTATTTGCAGTTATCAAATGCAAAGCTGTAGTTTTACATTGTGTTTGTGTATTCCCAGCACACAGGGAATAAAAATATAAACAGCAGTTTCAGTAACAGCTTTCAGATGTTGCTCATTTATAGTCACAGTTTTGGGATCTTTTCAGCAAGATCCTACTTCATCTTTACAGCTTAAGTTGCTGCTTCTTGTTGCTCAGTTTCTAAAAAATCTATTAATTTATAGGGACATTTTGGAAACAGTGAGGGAAGGAAAAATTCTGTTCCTTCAGCTACTGAAGACAGCCACAAACCTGCTCTGTGCAGACGTGCACAGCTGTGACAATGAAGTAAAGCTTGGTGTCAAAGCTGATCTAATGTTACCTGTCACACATGGGAGAGCTATAGTGTTGCACACTGAACTTCTTGGGAATTACTAGATTTTACTTTTCTAATTTTGTAGATGAAACTAGTCTATATGTCTCTCTCCTCCATTTCATGCTGAAATGATGAGTTAAGAAACATCCTGATCTTGCAGAAATAGTGGTGAATTAACTCAGGCGGTGCAGGTTTATATGATCGCCATCTGTTTTCTACAGAGTTAAGCAGGCTGTGCATTTGCTGCAAGATTATTTAGAATGGGGTTTGATGAACTGATCATCAATGCTTTCAGATACAACATTGGCATCTTCATGTTGTACCGTTCCCATCACTGGCTCCCACCTGGGGAAGTGTCCCTCCACAGGGAGTTAAACCTGGCTGGTACAGATGGAGCTGAAGGGAGAGGTGTGTTGGTAAGTGGGAGAGGGGAGGAGGCAGTGGCATACAAAGGATTGTTGTACTAGATGAAAACACTGACCAGCTTAGCCAGGTAGCTTGTCTCTGCTCTGCATGTGTGTGCCTAACAATGGGTCCTTGGGACAAGATTACAGCAGTTCACCTCTTGAACTGGATCTGTCCTCTGACCATCTGTGACTGTGGTATTTTCTAGGTCCCCTGTCGGAGGAGGAAATGAACGAGTTTGACCCCATGTTCTTAGAAGGCTAATTTATTATTTTATGATATTATATTAAAGAATACTATACTGAAACTATACTAAAGAATAGAGAAAGGATACAGACAGATATGAAGAATGATAATGAAAAACTTGTGACTCTCTCCAGAGCCTTGACACAGCTGACAGTGATTGGTCATTAAGTTAAAACAATTCACATGAAGCCAATGAAACAATGACCAGTTGGCAAACAATGTCCAAACCGCATTCCAAAGCAGCAAACACAGGAAAAGCAATCTGATAATTATTGTTTTCATTTTTCTCTGAGGCTTCTCAGTTTCCCAGGAGAAGGAATCCTGGTGAAAGGGTTTTTCAGAAAATATGACAGTGAAATGTGAGGGTCATGATTGTGAGGTTGTATACACAAGTATGTTTTGTTCTTACAGGCTTTAATTTAAGCATTGGGTTTGGGGTGGTTTTTTTTGAGCCTTTAAAAAAATTCTTTTAGCCCTCACAGCATCCTGTGGCAATGAGGTCCATTTATTGCTGTATGTAGAAATACAGCTTTCATCTGATTTTTTCCAGTTCTCACATTATAAAAAATATTAAAGTTTTTCCCCATTCACCTCCTTCATCCTGTTCATTATTTCATGTTAAAGATGGTTGGAATATAGGAAATGCAGAGAGATGGAGAAAGCATTGTCAGTGGAGTTCCCTTATAAATTTTGGAAAAGGGATTCAATTGAAATTGCTCTACTTGGCCACTTGAGATGTGTTTGCCATTGTAGAAGTTTGCATTCTGTATTCTCAAGGACATTAAGTTGCTTTCTGGCTTCTCATGGGTATAGAATACTGTGTATTTAGGCAATTTCTGTAGATATTAGTGATTTAATGCTGCTGAAATTGTTGAGAAATGTTTTTCTTTTCCAAGATAGAGGCCTGTATTTAGTGGCCTGTGGGGTGCTGCTGCAGAGCAGAACTGCGTGCACAGATTTTTTATGAACTATTATAGAGAAGACTTGCCTGCTCTTCCTCCTACACATGCTGCTCCTTTCAAAGCCTAACATGGTTTCACAAAGCTACAGATGTTTCTTACCAAATTTTCCACCTTCAGTGCCAGCAACATGAACTCACGTGGCAGTGAATGAGACTTACCGCCTCCTTCTGCTCCCTTGTTGCCAGGACATCCGAAGAATTTCTCTCAGCAGCCACCACTGTCTGCTTAAGGTCTTTTTAGGTGTATTGGAGGGTGTAAATTTTTTTCTCTTTGGGTTTCTTTTTTTTTTTTCTATGTATTTTGTTTATTGTGTGTTTGTTTGTGGTTTTGTTTTTGTTTGGTTAGGTTTGGTCTAGACTCTGCATTTATTCTGACACACACAAGCATATGCTTTAGACTCAAGTTGCAGTTTTTTATTTGGATATGGAGGAATGTGGAATCACAGGCGTCCTGGTTCAAAATAAATAGCTTATACTCAAGGGGTTGTTATAAGGAACTTGCTTCTTTCTTTTCTCCTCCAGCTTTTCTTTGACTTCTCTCTGACTGCTGTTTTTCCATTTTTGTTCTCTGTGCTCCCTGCCTTTGCCTTCTCTCCTGTAAGTGGGGTGGGTTATTTCCATCACACAGCTGAGCACGTGCACACAGGGATCGTGGCTCCTCAGCCTGGTGTCCTGCAGAAGTCCCTGTTTGATAGAGCAACACTGGGCTGCAGCAAAATTGTGTTCATTCTGCTGGGGGGCTACTGCACTGTAGGAGCTGTTGAGGGGAGGGACGGAGGACCAGACTTGGTGTAAAAGACAGTGCCAGGGAATTTGACTTTCAGTGTTTTACTAATTACCATATATGTACAAAGCTTCATTCACAACATGTAAACAATACAAATGTTGGAACAATGCATATTTGTCTTGTTTTTGGGAACTGGAGTCTAACCTGGTATTATTTGAAAACATTGATTTTTATTTTTTTTTAAGACTGAAAAAAAGAGGAAGTTTTTCTTGCAAGTGGAAGGACAGGACATTTTCAATAGGACTTTGTTTTCCATGAATAAAGTAACACTACAAATTGTCAACAGCTACAGTCATGATAACTCTATTGAAATGGAAATGAGCTCATCATTAATCTCTGTGAGCTTTAGATTTAATTTTTAATTACAAAAATAGCCATTATGAGAGTGTAAGTAGAATGCATTTTGTAATTGCTTTAATTAACCCAGTCCCCCTCTGCAGAGCTAGCTGTGGCCTGAGTGGCACAGGGAAAAGTCCTGCAAAAAGCTGTTAGAACTTGTAAAGTGTATCTAGTGAATTATGTATGCTTGAAGACTCTCTGCCAGAACTTGTTTTTGTTGCTACCTATGGCTTCTAGACTAATGCAAGAAAGGACTTCAAAGAGGAGTCTTTGGAGGCTTTACCTGAGGGGCTTAAGCATCAGCAGAATTCAGCTAAGTGTGTTGGTTTCAGTGACCTTGTGCAGACCTTGTAGCAAGGCTGGCCTTTCTTGCTGCAAAACAGCATTGGATCAGAGAAGCAGTGTAAATAACATAGCAGTGTGCTGTTATGACCTCTTTTAAATTCTGCCCTTGTAATCCTTGTATGGTCCATTTGCATGTGCAGACCCTCTTGCCCTTTCCAGTTTCAGTATTGAAATGGTAGAGGTGTTTTCCTTAAGCAGGATGGAGGTCACTCAGTGCTGGTGGTCCTTCCCTCAGCTGTCTCAGTCTGAGTCTCTGTTTGCTCCTGAGTCTGTGTGTAGGTGTGTGAGTCAGGAACTGGCATGTCACATAGTGCAACACAGGCTGGGACAAGGTATGGTTTCCAACTTTAACTTGTCCTCTTAAATGCCACGCTTTCATTCTGTATTATTAAAGTAACAACCTGATTGGGTCAAAGACCCCTCTGACCTGCTTTCCTTAAAAAGACAGCCTTAAGTCCTGCTCTGTGGGCAATATCCAGGGTGTTTCAGTGCTCAGCACTTTGATGCTGAGGCCGGTGTGTGTGTGTGGTGGCTGGGGCTTTATGTGTGAGCTAGTCCCCGCAAGAAGCAGTGGGAGTACTTAGCCTCCTGTGCTGACGCTGCAGTTCTCATTATACTCTGAAACCTATGAACAGCAGCTTCTACAGTCACTTCTCACTTAGGATGCCTTGGTTGTTTTGTTGTTCATGACTTCTTCAATATTGGAAAAGTCAGAAAACTTCTCTTTTAAATATGCTGTAACAATATTTTGAAAGAGAATTTACTTGGTCTGGCTAAAATACTGCCATCTTTAACACCTTCTACAACAGTTGTTGGGGTTTGATTTGCTGCTGTCATAAATTCTTCCTTATTGTCTTGAAATCTGTGACAAAACATTTGCAAGCCTTCTGCTGTTCCATCATTCAAACCTCTAAAAAACTATTTAGCAGAGTCAAACCAGGGTAGAACTTAGAAGTTATTTTCAAAAACTTAATCCACTCTGATGGTAAATTATGTTCAACTAGTCCTCCAAAATTTTGTGTTGTTCAGTTTTGAATTTACCCTATGATGTTTTTTGTTCGCTGTAATTTTAAGTTAAACACAAAATTATAATCTGGAATTATGTAAAAAACATAGCTAATACCAGCATGTATCCTGTTCATTCCTTACTACTTACACAAAAGGCTGCTCTGTTTCCCTTAAGATTCAGTTTTTTAACCTAAGTTTTAGTTTAAGAACTGAAAAATCAGCACATAGTTTAATGAACAACTTTCACACATTGTAATTTATTGTTATAAGTGTTGATTTTTCTCCATTTCATTATGAATTCAGTATATTTTTAAAAAGTAAGAATATGCCACTTTTTTTAAAATTAACCTTTATGTTGTCAATAATTTAAATTTTTTTCTCATTTCTTTTTTTCTTTTCCTGTCCCCTAGTTTTTTACCCAAAGATTGTGTCTTGGATGGACACCACAGAAAATGTTGAGAAGAGAAAAAAATTAAAAATGTCAAAAATATCCCCTTGTTTTCTATTGAAACACCATGTGAGAAAATAAAAAAAAAAAAAAACCACAGTGAAAAACTTCCTCTTGCAAATATTTGAAATTAAATTCTATTCAAATTAAATTCGAAATAGTCTTTTTGGCGTACTGAGCCATTGCTGCTTTACAGGAGCTTTTCTCTCCTGCCAAGACCTTCCATCCAAATTACTCAGTTCCAACCTCTTCTCCTGCTGCTTTTCTTTGTATCTCAGCAGTTATTCCTAGTCATCTCTGGCGGTTTCACCTATGC
Organism: Ammospiza nelsoni; assembly: GCF_027579445.1. Lineage (NCBI taxonomy): Eukaryota > Metazoa > Chordata > Aves > Passeriformes > Passerellidae > Ammospiza > Ammospiza nelsoni. Next base: position 31,840,217 of record NC_080636.1, on the reverse strand, counting down.
TCGAAGTATCAAAGGGCTCTTTGCCCTGCTCAGACAACTTTGCAACTTTTGAGTATAGCACTGTGTGTGTTTTGCATGTCAGAATATTTGAGAATATTTTGTTATGTGCTTTGGTCTTTCTTAAATGTTATAGACATTCTCTTAGACAGGAAGGTTAAAACATTTTTGAGGTGATGCGTTAAATGCCAGCACCTGCATATTTATTTTTTGGTTTGTTGTTGTCTGATGCTTTTACCAAAGAGCCAGAGTCAGTCCTCACTCAAGCAGCTAGGCTGGTGCATCTTATTTATGTCTGTTTGGATATATTTTAGTTTTGCTTTTTTTATTTTCTGTAAAACTTGACTTACTGTTTATCTTTTGATATTTATGTGTGGTGGGTATTTCTTCTCCTTTAGGGCCCAATTAACATTTTTAGTTGAACTATAGGTTAGCTTATGAATATTGCCATATCTTCTTTTTTTTAAAACAATTTCACTTTCCTTTTTTTTTTTATTAACATATCTGAAAGCATTGGAGACCTGTTTGGGTCCCTAAACCAGAAGCCTTATACTCTAAATTCAAAATGCACTTTGATGACAGTGCACTGTGTGTACCTAGAGCAGGGTCTCTCTTGTGTCTGCATTAGACCTCAGAGCTCTTGAATTCCAGATTCTTTATTTTCTGCTGAAACAATATATCAGCTAAGGCACATACTTTTCTTTCAATGCCTCATTTCCTCAATATGCAAAATTTAGGCAAAGGAGCTACTGTTTCCATTTGTATCCAGGTTCCAATGTGTCCAGAAAATATTCTAAACACAATATTCTAAAGTAGTAATATTTTCTTAGCTGTAGAAAACCAAATTTTTTAAATTTTTTTTTTGAGTTCTTATCTCCCATAGTAAACATTTACTCTCCAGAATTCATGGGCTCTAGTGACTATTGCACTGATTTTTAAGTTTATTTCTTTTCATTGCTGTTTGGGGTTTGAAACACCTTGTAAACATTAAGACCTTAAGCATGATCAGCCTTCAAAATCAGAATTTTTTTCTCACTTTAATTCCATTTTATTGCTTCTGTGCATCTAATCTACCTTCAAAAATGCTAACATTCGAAAATATCTTTGCATAATTTTTTCAGTTTGCATTAGTATTCCTTGTACTGTAAGCTATGTCCAACATGGCAGAAGTAGAAGATTAGAAAAAAAAAGCTGAAAAAATGTAGGTTTTGTTCACCAAATAGGAGTTCTTCTTTCTGCAGTTTAATTCCATTTTTTTCTGATTTAAACTGCAGAAAATTTATCTGCAGTTTAATTTAGAATTATAATATATCACACATATATTCCAATAGGATCTAGGAAATTCTGGCATTATGAGATGTACTTTTTTGTCAATGAAACATGAACCACAGAACATATAACTTGTTGAATATTTAAGCACACTTTACACATCGTTAAGGGGAGACCCAGGTTTGAAGGAAAAAGATAAAATTAGAAAGACGAGAGATTTAAGATAATAAAAAGTAATAAAGAAGGAGACGTAAAAAAGTATGCAACAGATAAGCCAGCAGTGTTTACAGCCTGTGCATCTGTGACCTACCTCAGATCTGCACCATTTTCATTCTTGGCAGCCAACTGCCAAACCATCCACTGCTTCCACTGAGAAATGCCTGATCTCATGTTTATTACATCCAGAGAAGAGATCTCCACACTCATTTGTAAATGTTGTTTAATCTTCTTATTTATTTATAGATCTTTGAAGTTCGTGCAGCAGGAAAAATACATTTCTACATTGGAAGGAAAATAGGATGTTTATACAGGATGGTACCTTTATTTGAAAAACCTGAAGCATCTATACATTATAGCATAGACAATAAATCAATGTACAGAGCAGATTATCAGTGCATATTGAGAAGAGTCAGGAGTTCTTGGGAGAGTAATTACTTTGTCATATCCTATGGAGTGCCATCCAATTTACCAGGATTAATAATTCTCCTTATGAGTCATTTTATACTTATCACCTCTCAGCTATTCATACAATGCAAAACCCCTGCATAAAAAGTCAAAAGATAAAATATTACATTGGTGGTTCTATAAAACAAATGGCAGTCGGAGAACTTTGGTCTCAACACTATAATCAACATTATAACCTATATTAGCTCATTTCTCTGTGTGTCCTCTAAAAACATAGTTTCTGAAGGAGTGATAAAAACTCAGAGTGAATAATGTCATTGTCTGTCAAATAATCAATAATTTTTCAATGGTAAAAAGTGCTCCAGTTTTGAGAACAATGGTTCATCTTTTCCATTTGAGTCTGTGTGCATGTACACAAGCCTGTGTAGTCATGGAAGTGATGGGAAGCACTTCTTTTTGCTCCAGGGATTAAGCTTCTCTCCAGAATCTTTGCTGTTGTCAGTGTTTGGGAGGAGAGAAAGGACACAACTGAGGAAGTTTCAGACAGAGCTTCTGTTGTCTTTTGCAATTCTTGCACTTTGCAGAACTGGTCATTGAGATTTAGCATGGAACATAGATTTCTGAAGCTTTTTCCTTACTACAAATGATTCACACAGGGACTTAGTGGAATACAAATGTAAATTTCCCTTTGAATAAATATTCAAATCTGCCTTGGAATAATGGTTTTTTACTTCATTTTCAGACACAGAAGTTAATACCCTTTATTAGTTTATAAATGAATAAAATGTGTGCGCTTTGTAATTAGAGTATTTTAAGACTTTTTCTATAATGCATAAATTTGTAAACATGGATTTAAAAATCCTTTTTAGAAAATTTTATCTGCCAGACTTTCATCAGTCCTTTTATGGGCTAGGCACACAATAAATCTGTTATTTAGTTCTTTATTAGACACACTCAAATACCACATATTTCTGGTGGACAAGTGAAATATTTAGGCTTTCTGTTTTTCATGTTTGCATAGTTTAGCTGTAATTACAATTACCAGTATCAATGTTTATGATAGTAGTGTCCTGGTTTCAACTGGGATGGAGTTAATTTGTTTCCCAGTGGCTGGTGTGGTGCTGTGTTTTGGATTCAGTGTGAGAATGATGTTGGTAAGACACTGATATTTGGTTGTTGCCAAGCAGTGCTTACCTTGAGTCAAGGACTTTTCAGTGTCCCAGGCTCTGGAAAAATTCATCCCAGTGATGAAGTGCATAAGAGGCTGTGAGGGATCATGGGCAGGACAGCTGACCTGAACTGGCCAAGGGGATATTCCACACCCCGTGGAATGTCATGCTCAGGACATAAACTGGGGGCTTTTGGGTGGGTAATGCCAGTGGTGGCTCAGAATTGGCTGGGCATTGGTCAGTGAGTGGGAAGCAATTGTACTGTGCATTACTTGTCTTTTTTGGGTTTCATTCCTCTCTTTGTTGCCTCTCATTTAATTCTATTATTATCATTATTATAATTTTCATTAATATTTTATTTCAATTAATAAACTATGCTTATCTCAATCCAGAGAAAAAGTTTTTCCTTTCTTTTTTTTTCAATTCTTCTCCCCATCCTAACAGAATGAGGGTGGGGTCAGTGAGCAGATGTGGGTCTTAGTTGCCAGCTGGAGCAAAACCATGACAAGCAGTAGAACAACACTAGACTACTTTTTATATTTCTGGTCACCCACATACATAGCCTTTATTTAGAACAATGTGGGGAAGAGCTAGCTTCTAAGACCATAGAGAGCATAGCAAGTTCACCTTATGCAAGTGGAACAAAAAACTCTTCGCCTTTTTGTTACACAGAGCAAATTAGGGAAGGACAATAATTATTATGCCTGTCGTGCTTGCAGAGGGTATAAACACAGTGCAGGTATTTTTAAAAACTTCACAGCTGGATTTCAATGGGGGAAGAAAATTAAATACATTGAAAGTGTTTGGCAATGACCTAATTCCACTGTAGAAAATCAATTTCTTGGTTAACTAATGTTTGCTAGCATGACAAATAAAACTCATTAAAGTAAAAAGATTGAATTTTTTTATCTTGGCAATACTGTACTAAGATAAGAAAAATCAACATTTATTTCAATTAAAATAAGCTTGGTTATTTTAAAAATACATTTTATTTTCTAATATTGAAAAATATTTAATATTTCCAGCATGTATTTTTCCATATTTACTAGCAATTCAGCAAAACAAAGTTAAATATGACTTTATACTTTAATTGATGTCCAATGGAAGCTCTGGTGATGTACGAAGAATAAAAAATGTTGTTCTCTCGCACTGGAGTTTGAGCCAAATTTTGCATACTCCCGTAACTCTTAAAGTAGCTTTATCTTTCTATGTTTCACTTGAAACAGGGTGCTTAAGGTTGTGCCAGAAATGTGGGAGGACTCAGGACCTGAGTGCATGCCTGGGTTACATCCTAATCCTACGCTGGGATGAAGATCACTGTCACACACCAATGATCTTCCATGCCCAATTTTATGTGGGAAGGAAAACTGAGTCAAAGTGTACTCTGAGAAAGGTTTCAGTAAGGATTTAATCCCTCAGTGTCAGCAGGCTCCAAGGCAATGTCCAGCCATGCAGCAGTGACTGCAATTTTCATGTGCAGCTTTTGACATGGGTTAGATGAAAAGTTAGGGTGACATTCAGTCTGCAGGAAGAGCTCTCAGAAAAAAAAAAAACAAACAAAAAAACTTGTCTAGAAAGCTGGGTAGCTGATGTTCATATTTGTGTTCAATCAGTGGAAGGACTAGATCATAGACTGATTTATGGGAGGTAGGGCAGGCAGACATGCCAGATAATTGGAATCTGAGGGATGATGGTCTATTATGAGAGGATTGAATTCTGCTTAATCTTCTGCTTGTTTTCCACAGCCAAGCTGAAATTGGTTGGATGACTGATTTCAGATTATATTCATATGTTTGGATCTTGGTTGTGGCAGTTCAAAAGCAGACATCTCGCTCTTTCTGCTGTGTCTGCTTTGAGAATGGGAACCTTCAGAAAGAGGCTAGAACCTTAAACTGAAGGCAGCATCAATTTCAGCTGTTCTACCTAAAAGTGTCCTCATCCTTGAGGACTGATAGACAGGTTTCCTGGACAGGCTGATGTTGAAGACATGGAGGAAGCCAAGGTCTTTCCTTGTGAATGTGCAAATTCCATCTCTTTCTCCCCAGCCTTTCTTTCTCTTCACAGAATTTTTAGCTAAAAACTACTGAAATACTGGACAAATAATACTTCAGCCTATTTTAGGGTTGTTTTAAAGTGGTTTTAACTGGACTTCTAAGTAGTTCTGTCTTTAAACCTTGTCCTACATCCTGGTAACTTGATTAATGAATTTCTATAATATACATATCTAGTCACATATGACAAGAAGAATATCTGAATTCAATTAATCCAATATTTGAATTTTGGTTTGCTCGGTCTTCTAATTTAGGACTGTCTGCACTGTATGTCTTTCCTCCTGGTGAACAGACTTATGCAACTGTCATGCTCTAAACTTTTCTGAGTGGCCTTAATATCCTTTCATTGGAAAAACAGTTCTGGAACCTCTCTGTGCTGAAATCATAACCTTAAAACTGCCTTGGAATTTTTTGCCTTGTGCAGGACTGCAGGAGCTCATGGGCACCCTCCAAAAGTGGTGGATTTCCAAAAAGACAAGACAGGTGAGTATTCTGCAAATTGTAGCACACTTGTTCTCTTTTTCCATAGCTGAGCCACTCAGGACCTGAGGCAATTCAGACAGAGATCTTCTGGACTCAAGGATTGATACCAAACTAGGTTTTAGAATCTTCCCTCTGAAAAGTCTTTTCTTCTCTGCAGACTTCCTCCAAGTTTCTTTCACATTTTCATGTATTCCTTTGCCACCAAATAATCTTTCAGTTGTTTTCCTTTTTTCCATGACTCCATCCCTTTTTCCTCAACAGTCCTTGTCTTATTAGCTAATAAATTCCTGACACAGATCCATACATTTAAATATAATTTTTTGCATGAACAGCTAGGTTCTCCCTGGAATTAATTTGATGCTAAGCAGACAATATTCTTCTCAGTATGTTCCTGTGTTACATCCTTGTACCTCAGAGTTTCCCAGGTTACTGAGCTCTTGTATCAGCATCAGAGGCTGTGATACTTTCTGTGCCTCTGCTGTTCAGAAAAGTCAATAATTGAACCAAGCAGCTTCTGCATTCCCCTGGGCACAGGAGTCAGTGGTAGTTCTTGATAATTGTATGAGTGGTGGAAGCCCATTTTGAACTTCATGCATTCCTCATAACAGCTGGGTACAATGTAACTCATAATTTCATCTCCCTGATGTAGTGTAGTTATTTAGAATGTGCGCCCTTGATTTGAGCTATGGCTTTTATATTTTAATGCAAATTCACTCAGTCATAGTCATCAGCATGTCCAGGTGACAAAATGGAAATGTCAGTGTACTCTTGACTTCCTTGTATGGACTCTTCAACTCCTTTTTTTCCTTCCATTTTTATTTAATTAATTAAACAAAAGTTAATAATTAAAAAAAAATAGTTTGGCACAATTTCATAATGTATTTTCTTACACACATAACTCTCTCTGTCTTTTCCCAGGATTTTAATCTCTTTTTTGCAACCTTAGAAATTTTAATATTTATGTATACTGCAACTACAGTTTTTATGTGGTGGTTGTATGCTATGATTGTGGTCACAAGCAATAAGATCAAGAAAACCAAGACCTGACTTGTATGAACTGTATTTCAGTCTGATTATACATATGCATTAAGAGTCAGTCTTTTACTGCATAGAGTAATACCATTAAGGGGGCAAAATATGAGCAGTGCAGCCAAGTATCTTTTGGAACACTGTTCAATTTAATAACAAATTATTTCTGAGGTAAGTCAGATGCAGATGATAGCTGGTGATAGCTGGTTGCCTGTGAAACTAATCTATGTCACTCTTAATTCTTCTCCAAGGAAAACCCACAAACCCTAATGAAGCGAATTAAGGGCTATTTAAAGGGGTTACAGCTCCTTTAAAAAAGAACACAATCTCTATGAGCGGAAAAATATGGATTTTCCCAATTATAATGTGGGCCCTTAAGCAGCCATCAACAAAGAGTGCATTAAAGCTCTACACTACAAAACTATAGGAACTTTATGACTCCCTCCCCATTAGCAGGCTAACCTATATTTAAATAGGAGAATTAATGCTGGAATGAGTAACCAGGGTCCTCCCTCTACAACGCAAGCTTACATCTGTACATCATTAACAAATCACCAATATATGACAAATCAAACAAGCAGAGTATTAAATATCTTGTTAACCTGGCAGATGCAGCAGGTCAAGAAAAATATGTTTTGTTGAAAACAAAATGAAGAATATGTCTCTAACTTTTCATTTGTGCTTTAAGTACAAGTCTTGGTACAGATTATAAATGAGCTAAACCATAAGATAATATCCAGGATCTTAAATTGGATTTTGAAATTATCTGTGTCTTGTTGATTTTCCTGTGTTCAGCCCATGTATATTTGCCATAAAAGTTGCACTACCCACTGCAAGCATAAATTAGTTCTGCTTTCTTTCACATCCTCTATGAAGTATGTCAAATTGAAAAGGCAAGATCTTTTATGCTTTGACCCTTTTATAAAAAAAAACCAAACACAACATATATTTAGATGTTCTTTATTTAGTTTTTTTATTATATTCAAATAGTATTTTATTTTTTCAGTGGAACAATAAATAGGGTAAAGATATTAAGTCTAGACAGCTGTCAAAATATGTCATTGAAGATGGAACTTAAATTTCTCATCTTTTATGACAAGGTAACCCACCAGGTGATCAAGAGAAGCAAGCTGATGTAATCCTTTTGGATTTCAGTAAAGCTTTCAATACTGCCTCTCTCAGGATTCTTCTGGACAGAATGTCCAGCGCACAGCTGGGTGAACACGTCATGCAGTGTGTGAGGACGGCTCACAGGTCAGGCACAAAGGGTTACAGTGAATGGGGTGCCATCAAAAGGGAGACCTGTGACTGCTGAGGTTCCTCAGGGATCCATCTTGGGCCCAGTGGTCTCCAGCAGCTTTGATAATGACTTGGACACAGGACTGGAAGGGACGCAGAGCAAGTTCACCGATGATGATACAAGAGTGGGAGGAGCTGTTGGCTCCCTCAATGGCAGGGCTGCCCTGCATAGAGATTTTGGTAAATTAGAGGATTGGGTGATCACCAGCCAAATGAAGGTTCACAAGGCAACATGCTGGATTCTGCACCTGGGATGGGGCAATCCTGGATGTACAGACAGGCTGGGGAATGAAGTTCTAGAGAGCAGCACTGTGAAAAGGGACCTGGGGATCCTGATGAGAGGCACATTGAACATAAATCAGCAGTGCCCTGGCAGCCAGGAGGGCCAGGCTTGTCCTAGGGTGCATCAGGCACAGCATCACCAGCCAGGCAAGGGAGGGGATTGTCCTGCTCTGCTCTGCACTGGGGTGGCCTCACCTTGAGTGTTGTGGGCAGTTTTGATCATAGCAATATAAAAAAGACATTTAATTAGTAGAGAGTGCCCAAAGGTGGGCTATGAGGATAATGAAGGGCATTGAGGTGAAGTTGTATGAGGAGCAACTGAGGTCACTTGGTCTGCTCAGCCTGGAGAAGGGGAGGCTGAGGGGAGACCTCACTGTGTTCTCAACTTCCTCGTGAGGGGCAGTGGAGGGGCAGGCACTGATCAATGTGGTGACCAGTGAAAGGAGCCAAGGGAATGGCCTGGAGCTGTGTCAGGGGAGGTTTAGCTTGGATATTAGAAAAATGTTTTTCACTCAGAGAGTGGTTGGCGCTGGAACAGGCTCCCCAGTGAGGTGGTCACAGCACCAAAGCTGACAGAGCTCAAGAAGCATTTGAACAATACTCTTGGGAATAGTGCTGTGCAGGGCCAGGAGTTGGACCCAATGATTCTTGTCGATCCCTTCCAGCTTAGAATATTCTGCAATTCTGTGTTTTAGGATTTCTGTGAATCTATGTGGACTTTTCAAAAAGATGAACACTGTCCCATGGAAGAGACAAACAAGGACTTGAATTAGTATTCATTAAACCCTTTAGTAATCAGATATGGCTATGCTGTGATTTGCCTACTTCCAATCAAATTACATTTGATTTTAGATGAAGTCTTTATCTTTTTCTTTCTTAACCTCAGTTGACTAGTAGAATTCAGTCTGGCAATGTCCCTGGTGTTAATTTTATTATTTCCTTGCAGGCTGACACCTTAATATAGATTTTGTAGGAAAACAATGCCATCTTGCAGCAGTTATATTTAACTTTATCAAAGAATTTCAGAATTATTGGATCAACAATTTTATCTGTCTTTTTTATAATGCCAAACTTGTGGATAATTCCTATACAATGGAAAATTAATATTTCTTTCTTAGTTAATCCAAAGGGAGTGTATTGATATAGTATTGAAATACATTAATGGCATGTTAGATGACTTGATATTCTCTATATATTAATATTGCAAAAAGGAAATTATAAATTCAAAGCTGGTCTAAGAAAATAATAACAAATAAGTAGATAGAAAGTTTAGCTGATCTACTGGGTCAGATAAGAGATACATTTTAATTTTCAAAGGGAATATAACCAGGGTAAAGGTGGAATAGTTTTCAAGCAACAGAAAATATATGTTGTATAAATAGGACTTAGATTTCATAGAAATTATTTACATCAGGTCTTTAAAATACCTACTTTTTTGTTGGTTTTTTTTTTTTTTTTTTGAAAAGTATGATGATTATACTATGCTATTTTCGACCAAAAGTATTGACAACCATGTTTATATCATTCCTGACAAATCTTTTAACCCAGTTTTCCTTAATGGATTAAATATATCTGATGCTTGGACCCTGTCTCTTGGCACAGGCATGCATGTGTAATGTAGGTTAGATGAATACAATCTCCAGGCAATAACTAAGCAAATCTATTTCAGTCCTATTTTTACTGCTGCATATGCTACTCAGTGAGACTTAAGAACATTTGCAATATCTGCTATTTTATCTTCCTCTTAGAACAATGAAACACAAAACTTACTATTACCTACCAGAGTGATTGGCACAGTAGAAGAGCCACCTGGACTAAGCTGGTGGGAAATTTGAAGGTGAAAACGTTGTAAAGAGAATCCACATGGTTGGCTCATGTTTGCAGGGTTTGGTGTCTGACACAGTGTAACCAGATCTCCTTCTTCAGAGAAAATTAATGTTTTTCAGAGTGTGCAAAGGACCAGCATGCAGGCATGCTTGTTTTAGAAGCATATTCCTCCTAAATGTGTGAGGTCTCTGCTCTGCTTTCTCCACCTGAGGAGACTTAAACCGCTGTCCTTCTCTGCAGAACATCTGATGCTATTTGAAACTGGAGCAACCAGAATAACTTACTGCCTTCCCTGCTGAAGCAGACGCACACTACAAAGACTTCTCTGGGCTCAGAGGAGAGTCAGAGTAATCCTAGTTTAAAGCAGTAGGGAAACCTGAAACCTCATGACTGCTTCACAGGCTTATTGTATTTTATACAATGATATTTCCTTCTAAGTTCACAGTTAACAGACTCTGAGTTAAAGCTCTGGATACCACAGACAGGGATGACACTGCTTCTTTCCTTTCTCCCTTTCTCTCCTGTCCTACCTTGTAAATCTGAACATCTGAAATTTCCCATTTTATGACCCTGTTTAACAAGCTTTTAATTCTGTCAGACTTCAAGTATGTGGATTGAATTTCTTCAGCCTTTTGTGTCAGGGAAAGGCATTTACCTCTTCCTGTGCAAGCATTTAAAAAAAATATGCTTCCAAATTGCCATGGTTTGTATACAATCTGCAGTGGATTTAGTAGCTGGTATCTCTGAAGAGCCATTCCTCAGTGTCTGTGCTAGGTCATCACTATCCTGTATGCCTCTTGAACATCAGACATGGGCCAGCTTTGAAGAGAGACTCAACATGCTTCAGTCCAAGGGCTGAGCTGCAGCGGAACCTCCCAGGACACAAAACAGGCACAGAGAAGGCAGAGAGGATCTGCCTGACTGTAGATCAGACCAAAGCTACACTGGTGTGAAATTCTTTGGAACAAAAACAGGCAGGAAATTTGTTGGTAAAAAAAAAATGGAAAAAAAACCAGGATAAAACACTCTCATAGTCTAGGGCTGCCTGTGTAGGGAAGAGGGATGTGCAATGGCCACGTACATGGGGATATAGGGAGGTACTAACCCCATAAAATCCTGACTAGAGTTAGGAACAGCACTAAAGAGAAGGCCAGGATAGGCTGGAAAAAAATGTCACAGGTGGGGACTGCAAAAGATTTTACTTCTGTTTGAAGCAGAAAACCAAGTCATGGTCTTAGAGTGGCTGAGACTAGATGAAAGGAGATAAGATGACCCCTGGGGAGAAAGAAAAATCTGGCTTCATGAAAGAAAACGCTTGAGGGAAGAGGCAGCCATCCAAATGGGCAGGGAAAGAGAAAGAAATGCCAGAAATACATGAAAGAGTGGGACCTGGGAAATTAAGCCTTGTGTTTTCATCCATGTCCTTCAGGAAGGAGCGAGGCAATTCAGGTGAGACTAGGAAAAGATATTTCCACTCTCCCTTGGTGCTACAGCTAGAAACAGACAATGGTTTACTTCTACCTTCTTTTCTCTCTCCTCTCTTCTCCCAGCAGACAAAGTCATGTATCAGACTCCTTTTAGGTTTTCTATATTTTGTCATGCCTCTAAAGGATTGCTATTTCCTGCTTGAACAGGGTCTTATGTTTTTTGTAAGCCCAGTACCGTCACAGATGGAAAGTCTTACTCCCAGGATGCCAGAATTATGCCAATATGATCCTTTCAAATCAAATACCTTGTCAGGGAGAAATACAGCTTCTTTTCATATTTATATCAGGTACCTCTACCCTCATGAATGACTTCTTACTCATCTTAAGCCTTATTATTTGAATTTTGCCAACTCAGGAGAAGGTCCCATTAAAACAGTCTGTGTCATCCTCAGTTCTACAAACTGATCATGGAAAACTCAATGGGGAAAAAGTGGATTTTATCTATCAGAAAACTGACAGGAGGATCATGACAAAAGTGACAAACATGGAGTTTGCAAAGAGCAGTGAGACATAGGCTATGCAGAATTGCTGGGATCACAGATGTCAAATCTTTCTCACTCAGCTCATTTTTTTACAATGAGTAGACTTGTTAAAGCTACGTGTGAAAAAAGAACCTAGATTTGTCTTTCTGTCACAAAGATCATCTCACATTACAGTTTTCAAACTCACCTGTGTTTCATACACTAAAAACATTTTGTAAAACTTGCAAGCTAGTAAAATTTTTAATTAAGTTTTTCAACGATAGAATAATATTTGGGGAACAATGTGGAAGACTCTGCATAAATGTGTTCTTATGTGGCAGTAGATGTATTCTTGTTGCTGTACCTGTATAATTGTTAGTTGCAGTCCAAAGTATGAAATAGTGAATATTTTTGCCCCTACACACAAAAGACCCAAACAGTATTTTTAATTGGTTTCAATGAATCATAGAATCATACTATCATAGAATCCCCAGGTTCAAGGGACCTCATTTAATGTCTGGTCCAACCTTTGTTGGCAAAAGCACAGTATAGGCAAGATGACCCAGCACTCTGTCCAGCTGAATCTCAAAAGTGGCCAGCTTTGGGGAATCCACTTCCTACAATGGAAAGATTATTCCAATGACTGTTCTCATTATGAAAATTTTCCTTATGTTCAATCTCAATCTCCTCAGGAGGAACTTGTACCCACCTTTTCCATATGACCTCTTGAAAAAATACAAGTGTCCATCTTTGTAGACACACTTTACATGCTGGAGCATGGTAAAGTGTCTGTTATTCTTCTTTATTCCAAGGTGGACAAACCCAGTTCTCATCCTTTCCTCACATGAGCAGGCTTCCCAGTAATTTGGTCATCTTTGTTGCCTTTTACTGCATTTTCTCTGCCCTGTCTACATCTTTCTTGTATAGCAGGGATCAAAACTGAACCCACTTTTCAAGGTATGACCTGAACAGCTCTGTGTAGAATGCAATAGTGATTTCTTTATCACTGTTGGTGACCCTTGTTGATGGAACCCAGTGTTTGTGTCAACTTTCTTTGCTGCAGCAACAAACTGTTCACTCACACTGAACTGCTTGTCCAGCAACATTTCCAGGTCCCTTTCCATAGAGCTGTTCCTTAGCCAGATAGATCCCCAGCCTGTGCTGCTCTCCTGGATTATGTTTTTCCATGTGCAGGACCTTATATTTGTCCTTACTGAACTCGAAGGCTCTTGTTAGCCTAATTTTTTAGCCTGTCCATGTTTTCCTGCAGGCTGGCTCTCCCTTCCAAAGTGTCCACTGCCTCACTCAGTTGGTATCACTGACAAACTTCATCTGAGTATATGAAGTTGATCCCATAATCCCAACCACTGATGAAGATACTAAACAGCCTTGGGCCCGCTGTCGTTCCTTGGGGGACTCCACTTGTGGCAGTTGCCAGGGTGAGAGGGAGCAATTTCCCACCACCCTCCAGGTGTGGCTGGGCAGCCAGTTTCCAACCCACGGCATGGATCACAGATCCACGCCATCACATACACATTTCTGTAGGACGAGGCCATGGGAAACCATATCAAAAGCCTTGGAGATACCCAGGTAGACAACGTTCAAGCAGGTTCATTTGTTGTAAGAGGCAATCAGGTTTGTCAAGCAAAATGTCTCCTTGGTCAATCTGTGCAGGCTTCTCCTAATCATGGGTTCCATTTGAAAGATGGGCCTATAATTTCCTTGTGGATAGAGGTGCTGCTAGCCTTCTTCCAGGTCTTTTGGGATGTCTCCCTGATCTTCGTGACTTTCAAAAGACAAAATATCATATTAGTTTAAATGCCCACTGACAGCGAATTATATTCAAATCTGACTACTTGCCATATGAAAATTTTGTTGTTGTTATCACAACCCCCTACAATTTTCTTTAAAGTAAATGTTTTGGGAAAATAATTCCCATTTAATAAATTTCAGCATTAATATAACAGCAAGAACATTTAAAAGTGTGAACAATCATTTAAAAGTGTGAAAATACTCTAAGTGATTAATGGGATGAATGATGTGACTAGACAAATTTCAAAGGAAAAAGTAACATCACTGCTGTAAATGAAGTGCCCTAGACATTGTATTTCAATTTCAAATTGCGACATGTCTATGTCTCATCATAGTTTTGGGATAGTAATGGAACACCACCAAATGCTCAGTAAATCAACTCATTATCTTTGTAATATATTATTGCTCAGTAATCAAAATACTTTATAAAGCACCCTTTTATATGCCTTTATATTTTTCAAATGTCTTTGAATCAGACCTTCTTTATTTAAGTAAGTAATGTTTGAAGTTGCTCCTAGCCTCTGGGACTTGAGTCAACAACTTGCCTCTAGTTAAGGAGGACAAAAAAAAGGTAAATTATTCTAGTTCTAATTTCTTTTTCTGAACCCTAGAGATAACATTTTTTTCTTGTTGAAATGCCTAAGAAGTCCCATGTTACCACAACAAAGGGATGGAAACTTCTTTTTCTCTATAAATACGACACAGACGTAGATTTTTTTTTTTTTAGTCAGCCTCTCAGCCTATTAGAAGTCAGATAAGAGTAATCCCAGTGCTTTAGAACCCTGCTTTGAAGTGCAACATAAGATTACATGCAGCAGAGCTCAAGACATATTGGCCATTCTTGGAATGTGTCACTGAATGACTGCTTAGTGCTCTGGCTGTGTGGCATTTATTTTGCATTGGTTCTCTATCTGTGTAGGTGCATATAGCAAGAAATTGAATTATGTAAGCAAGAATTTATTACTTTTCAGTCCATATTTCAAAATTTTCTACTACTACCTCATAAGATGACAATTAAGTTACTTTGAAAATGTAATTTTCAGTAATATTTACTGTGTTTAACACAGTACAATTGATTTTGCAGCAACTGGACAAGATGAGGTGAATTTTACATTGGAGTTGCCTGTCTTCCCTTATGGTAGCAGAGGGAATCCTAGCAACTAGATTAGCTTTATGTAAACCAAAACTTTTTGATAGCTGAAGTTTTATGAACAAATCCATGTATCTTCCCTTGCACATAATTCACTTACTGCTTTTGTAATTTGAATAAAATTAGACTTTTATCCTTAGCCAATCCAGTTAATCTGAGCCCTGTTGAGTTAATGCAAATGTCCCTTAAATTCTGAATTTTAGGCCAGTCATGGCTTATATTATGTCTTCTGCTTTCTTTCTGTCAATTTTGTTTACTTTTTCTCTCTGTAAAAGAAATGTGGGCATCTCTTTTGCTACACTGCTAGCTAATATTAATTATATGTGAGACTATATTGAAATGAAAAGATTTTAATGTTTCTTATTGGAAGATCACACGCATAGAACTCCCAAATCATTGCTGCCAAGGCAGAATTTGGTATTTCTATGCTTTGTAGCTCTACAACTTAGCAGGCAGTTAAACTCATTATAAGTCCTACATTGTCCTTTTGTACTTCTTTTTGTTCTATATCTCAATAGGTTTTTATATGATTTTGTGGACACATTTATCAGCTGAACTTTTTTAGTGACTAATTCTATTTTCCTTCAACTCCATTGCTAAGAGATAATTCTAGGATGCATGTGTAATAATTTGAGGAGTTTGAAGCTGGTGAGGCCAATCTACATATTTCTGTGTTGTGATGCAATTTTAGTTTTATTATATTAAGCTTCTATTGCACGATGATGATTGGAACTAAATTTATGGGAAACATAAAAGTATTTTAGAATGAAAGACTTTCATAATCAATGTATTCCTATATATAACTATGCATTTTTTGCTTGCACAGTCTGGGTTTTAATTGAGGCAGGAGTCAAGAGGCACTCAGATTTACATGGTAAAGTATTATGTTTCAGAAAAATTTTATCTTGAAAGAATTCTAACATGAAAACATTTAAATTTGTTGCTTTAGAACATCAGTCTTCTTGCAGGTTCACAGAGCCATCTCACACCGAGTCTGGTATTTATTTCAAATTCCAATAACCACTTAAAAATATTAAAAGGACTTTTTATTATCCTTGTTGGTTTGGTACTGTTTAAATATTTTATTTTATTAAATGACATCATTACTTTATTCATTTTTTTTCATGTTTATATCTGCTAACTTTAGAAATGCAATAAGATCAAAACAGGGTGAAGACTTAGGAATCTTTTACAGAAAGTAATTAAAATGTGATGGTGAGAATTCTTCTACTTCATAAAAATAAATTAATGCAGTTCAGTATTTCCTCTGAAGAAAAGACAATACCTAAATGCAAAAAACCATATTGGATTAACTGATAAAATACATTGTTATTATGGCTGGATTTGAATTAATCACTCCTGAATGTAGAGTAGAAAACACTGAATTACTCTGATGACTCTGAAAGTATGGAAATGTCATGAAAAGAGAAGGCTTCCTCAGAAATTTTAGTAATGGTCTTAATATTTGATAAGATCATTCATTAGATAATTTATTAGATTACTACATATTTTTAACAGAAATCAAGTTTTCTATAGAAGGCTGGAGACATCATCTGAGATTGAAGCACATGGCTTTTCGAACCTGGCACTTAACAATACTGATATTTTTACTATCACTTCCATTCTTTACTCCTTCCTTTCCTTTGAATAAAAACTGACTAGGTAAATTAGTTAAGGGAACTCTACACATTCTGCTTTGAAAAGAGAAAATTATGTTGAATGTGATTAATTGAAATAAAGAAATAACTGATCTCATGTTTGGTATGCTGAGTTGCATTTTAAGAAAAAAAAATTGTCAGAGACATAACTGTTACCTAACAAGAAAAGTTTGAAGTATCTCAGCAATTTTCAGCTAAATTTTAGACAAACTTAGAAGCCTGTATTCTGTAGAATTATCCTCTGTAAGACCATTCCCCTAAGAAAATTATTTCAATATTTCATAGACACCGCTCTGCCCCACCCTTGTTTAAAGTTCTACACATTTCATGAACCTGCTCTATTATATGTATTTTGGCCCAAGGGTCTGTATCATGGACTTTTTATTATGATCTAGTAGGAAAAACACATAATGGGGGGAGAGTTTTGTTTGTATGTGATACTTCTATGGTCTTTCAACTGCGTCTTATCTACTTATCATTACGCCAATTTAAAGGATATTTTTGGTGAATAAGAATGACTTATCTGCTCTACTGACAGAATAGAGATTTTGTGCCGTTATCATTTTGTACCCAATCTCCTCTCTTCAGCAGATGCACATAAAAGTGCATGAAATGAAGGAATTGTTTCTGTCTTCATAAATGTTTAAGTTGGGAACTGACCTTCCTGATTCTCTGATTCTAACCTTCTTTAGAGCAAGAGTCATAAAATTTCATCCTGTAACCCTTCCTTAGAGCCATTCAGAGTCTTGATAGCAACAGTTAGCAGATGTCTGGATGTTCAGGCAAGTAAAGAAGTTCCCTGGGCTGTCATTAAAATTGCATAATTTACTTTTCGTCTAGCTATATAAGAAATAATGCACCATTTCAGCAGCTCCTGTGAAATATACAGTTAAGATATATTTATGCAATTTTTAGAACTGACTTATCAAGCAAATTTATAGCTGGTTCAAAGTCAAGAATAAAAAGGTGTTGTTAATTCTTTGGAGGAAAAAAATTCCTGAAGATTGTGCTATAATTACAAGAAACTAAAATGAACATGTAGGCCAGATCACTGAGTTATGAAAAGTTTAACTTAAGCAATGTTGCAAAACGTTTCCCTAAAACTAAGCTAAACCTCACCAAAAGGCCCAAACTGCAGATGTGTTGGCCAATGTAATTTTAGCAAAACTGCCAAAATCATTGTTTTAGGTGTGGTTGATAAAGAATGTTTTATTTTATTTAAGACCTTTGATTTAGATATGCAATATATCCAAGTGTGAAAAATGTATTTTGGTTAATGTTATTGTCTTCAGGACCACACGAGCTTTGGTTGTGCCACCTTCTTCTCCTGTCGTGTTTTCTCATGTCTGATTGCTCCAGTGTGAACACAAGAATGTACTGCAGAAAAAGAAAGACTCTAATGCGTCTAAATGTTTTTTTTTCATACAAATCCCGAAATTGGAACATAAGGTACCTGATAGCAAGTTCCCAAAGCTATGGATTTGTAGGTTAATTATTTCTTCAGCAGAATGCAATGAGAAATGACAAATACACATGTAAATGGTGATGTATTTTGTTACCAATTCTTGCTACTTACTTTTTATTCCCTCAGATATTTCCTGATTGCTTACGCATAGAAAGGAATATTTAATTTAATCAAGACTAGCTTGTAATAGTAAAGTCAATGAATGTGACAGAGATAAATGTTCTAAACCCTTTATTTTTTTCTTGATAATTTTCTTAAAGTAGTTGACATGAGAACTACTTTGGTACTTGCATTTCAGTTGATATATGTTGCATCTTCTATTCTGTTTCATGTCTCAAACTGCCCAGAAAAATCAATACTCCAGATGCACAGTTTGATAAATTTTATGGGTTAGACAGTAGAAACAGTACAAGATCTGAAAACACCTGTTAGATAATGCACTGCAAAGTACATAATTATTTGAATTGGGTAGGAGAAAGAGGGGTAAGGGTTCTTAGGTAATTTCAAAGAGTTCATTTTCTTGTGGGAGTTTAAAATATTTTTTATAACTTCTGAAGTCCTTCCTTCTGTGTAATTTTATGTGTTAGCCAAGTTTGTGAATTTGTTAGGTCAGATAAAACTGACCTGCTCACAAATAATTTGCTTAATGAAGTTATTTTAAAAGGCGAGAAGTAAATCTCTTGCTTCTGAACAGCTATGTTTCAAACAAATTGAGAACCTGAAAAAAACCTTTCAACAAACTTGAAAAAGACCTTCTGATACAGCATAATTTTGTGAAAGACATATAATCACTCAATAAACTTTTAAATATAAAAGTAGTCCAGTAATTTTTACATCCTCTTTTTATGTGTGATTCACAATATCAAATATTTAATAATTATTCATGAGAATACGCAAAGAATATTCATGAGAAATGCACAAAGAATAAGCTGATTCATCTTTACTACTTGGTAGAAGGAGAAATCCAAAATTAATATGCAATCTGGTCAGATTTTTTTTTTTCCTTGCTTCTACTTTAATGATATGAAGACAGTATCATTTTGTCATCTGAGAAATGAACAGGTACTGGAGCCAGCATTCTATCTGAATTATTCCAGATATCTGTTTAAAGCAGAATATTTGTAACAGATATCACTGTGTTTTATAACAGCATGTTGGTAGTTGTGAGAGATCCCAAGATGTTTTGGGTCGTGAGCCTGTCAGTGCCTGAGGATTTTCTGAATGTGTCATGGGCACAAGCACTGCTCAGCAGCAGTCAAAATGCCAGTGTGTTGCCAACACTCTCCAGTCACAAACCCAAACCATAGAACCACACAAGATACCATTAGGAAAATTATCTCCATCTGAGTCAGACCCAGTACAGTATATTTTTGTATTAATTTTACTGTGAGGTGAGAGCCTTGTTTTATTTTTCATCTTGAACACCATGAAAGAAAAAAGCCTCTGGAATTAGGAAGCCATGGTTTTTGGAACTGAGTTTCTTCAACATTCAGATTGCGCTTTTTCTTTGTATCAGTCTTATATGAAGACCACAAGATACTAAATTACCTCTTTACATGTAAAAGTAGGATATTGAGCTTCAGTTCTCAATCCTATGCT
Organism: Ammospiza nelsoni; assembly: GCF_027579445.1. NCBI lineage: Eukaryota > Metazoa > Chordata > Aves > Passeriformes > Passerellidae > Ammospiza > Ammospiza nelsoni. The sequence goes on along the minus strand of NC_080636.1, from coordinate 31,820,555 downwards.
GGAAAAAGAGTGAAACTTTGGATAGATTATTATTAGATAAAGGGTTCAAAATGCTGGGAGAAGAGTCCTGCATGACTAAACTGCATAGTTTTTGTGCAGGTTCTCATCTGTTTCCATGCAGCATCAACCAGCCAACTTGATTATCTTTCTGTTGTCTGACTACCCTCACCCTGAAGAGAGTCACAGGTGTGTGTTGGATGTGCTTCACCATTTCTTGCCAATTCAGAACCTTCCAGTGAGTAGATTGTTACACAGAAATAATTTTCAAGGATATTGGAGTCAGAAGTTGTTTATTTTTCTAGATCTGCTATTATTTAATGTACATTTTTGTAAAGGTTTTGGTGCTTCTAATATAATAATAACCACTGTAAAGAAATGCCGTATTTTTCCTATAGAAATCTGGATGCTGAGGTGCATAAGGCGGAAGTTATAATTGACCTGCATCTGTAGTTACTGCATTAATTCCATCAGACTGATTCACTTTCTGTTTGGTAATATAAAGTAAAAATTTCAGTAATTGCTTTAAAAAATTCAGATGTTTTCTTTAATTATTATTTTTCACCAAAAATGTGCAGTGTCAGCAAGTACAGCAATAAGAGTGACATAAGTAGTTTGCATTGACATCAGAGCATAGAGTAAATCTAAAGTTAACCAGAGAAGTTCTAAAAGCAGTTGATGAGATTACAATAATTGAAATTTTAATTTAAAAAATCCCAACATATATTGTTCATATTATGTTTATATTTTCCTTCATTTCTGAATTGCATGAAAGACTAGTATAGCGCTTAGTAGTACAAGGTATTTATTGAGAGAGAGAGAGTCTTCAGGAAATAAGTTTTTCTTTTTCTTACAAGGCAAGCCTTAAATAGTCCACTTGCTTTCCCCAGACAACAAGTCTCTCAGGAATGACCCAAATCTTTTCCTTCAGAATCCAATAAAAACTGTTCTTTTTCAGACAGAAAGGTCCCTATTGAGGTACTGTTTCTCCAGCAGCAGAACCCTAGAGAGATCAAGCCTGTGTGCTTCCTGGCAAAGAATTTCTCAGGCATTTTGTAGAGCCAAGAGACATTATTCCCAGCAAGCATTGTCAATAATGGATTTTTTTGCTGCTGTGGGGATAACTCAATAGAGAGTTACTTGTAGATTTTTTGAGTTTTTCTCAATTTATTATTTCTGTTACTGATTCAAACGAGACTATTCTGCCATTCTGTTCCTGATCTAAGTATAGTTTTGTCTATTTTTAATTCTGCAGCAGAATCCAAACTTTATAGGGCAGGTTGCTGTGATACTTCATAATTATTGTTTCTTTTAGCTGAATATCTATTGGAATTTCTGTTGAATCAAACAATTTGTTGTAAATTAGATCATATCCCAAAACACTGAATTTATCAGCATGAGTTTGATCTACCATTTACCACTGTTGTAAAATAGCTGAATTTCAGATACACTGTATAAAGTATAGCTTCTATAGTATGAAATGAGACTTCAATCATTGAACTGGCATGTCTGCTCAAACTGTTTCCATGTATTCTCATGGCTTCACATGCCTTCTTTGTTTAGCTAAAATTGTAATGCATACAGTAGAATTTAGCAATTGAAATTCAAATTAAAATTTCATGTCTTTCATTCTTCAATCACTACCCCTACGTAATTTCTTAACACAAAGCATCTATTACATTTTTCACATTATTCCTCTTTTAAAACTGAGTATTGTCTCCCTTCCTGGGGAAAAATCCTGTCTTTTTTTGGCGATCTTTGAAGTTTCTGAACATTGTGTTTCTGTTGTTAATTTATTTTGTGAACAGGAATGTAGGCAGCTGGAAACCTCAAAAAAAAAAAAAAAAGAAACAAAGGTAAATGTTTGCAGAACAGAGCTCTATGGTGTCTATCTGCAAAATCAGCATGGAGACTGGTACTTTAGTGAGATGTGATGGTGAGTTTGTGGCTACTCTTTTTGAGTGAAGCCACAGAGGAATAACAGAAAAACAGAGAAGTATTGAAGTGTTTGGAAGAGGAAAGTGTGTGTTTTGGGAAATGTAGGTAGCTAGTTAATGGAAACCAAACCCGTGTATCTCCTCAAAAGCACAGCCCATGAAGGTACTTCCCTGAAGAAGCAGTTTTCAAGAGTCAGCAGTGGAACAGCAAGAAGTGCTCAGGCTACAGGATATTCAAGATCATGGTAACAGCCTTAAATTACTTCTTTTTTTTTACTCAATTGAATTTGGCAAAGAGCTGGAAGATATACCTATTGTTATAACCTTGGACAGATAACTAGATAGGTATTGGCTGTTTACAGGATTTCTCTTGACCCCTTCTCAAAAAGTGCTCTGCAGTGTTCACATACAAGAAATATAAAATTTGATATACTTCTGTTCTTTTAGATTTCATTTTACATGGATGCAGGTTTACACTGTCAAGCTAATCTATGTGCAGAGAACCCAAACAGGTGCTTCTGGGATGTCAACTGTGACATCTACTAAGGATGGTCTGGCAGCCTTCAAAGCCTTTCTCCCCAAAGTGGTGGCACAGCCTACTCCTGTATTTCAGTGAAGTGGTTTTTCTGTGAATGTGAAGTGTTCCTGAGCACAGCCACTCATTCCTGGAAAACATTCTGACAGGATTGTAGGCTTGCAAGAAGGAATTAATCCTGTGTGGCTTCTGTTTGCTTTTTACCTGGGCAAACAGCTGCCCAGCCTAAACCTGTATATGTCCTGCAGGCAGGTATTTGGCAGTTTGAAGATTGGTTCACAGGGTGGGGAGCACACAGGGGTCCAGGGATGCTGCTGGGGCATCCCTTTGGTCTTGACATCCCCTGCACCAACCAGAGCTGATGCATATCTTGAGGTTGTATTCACTAACAAGGAAGAACCTGTTGAGTATGTGTTAACCAATGGTAGCCTTGGTTGTACTGAGCATGAAATAGTGGAGTAAAAGATTCTGAGGGGAATGAGGTAGAAGAGTAGCAGAATACTTGCCCTGGATTTCAGGAGAACAGACTTTAGCTTAATCAGGGACCTAATATGTAGAATCCCATGGAAGTAGGAAACCTCTAAAGGTAGTTTCCTTCAGGCTCAAGAACAATTCCATCCTGGTACTGAAGCAAAAAAATTAGATTTAGCAGGACATCTTTGTGACTGAACAGCAACTGCGAAGAAGGTAGGTAGATGCTACAGAGGAGGAATTTACAAATCTTGTCTATATAGGAATATGAGGATTGAGGCTGTGAAAGATAAGGCTATACAGGGCCTGACCAGTCTTGTTGACCTCTAGGTTGAAATGGCTGGCTTCATAAATGAGGGGAAAGCACTGAATGTCATTTACCTTGTCTTCACCAAGGTTTTTGGTATTTTCTTCTGCAATATTCTTGTATGCATGTTAGGAAATTATGGTCTTTATGGGTGGATCACATATAGTCAGTCAGGTGGATAAAATTCTGCATGAGTGAATTCAGAATGTGGTGGTTAACAAGTTGCACTTTCTGGAAGTGAAATACTGAATGGGTTTATACTACTACCTGATCTGTTTAGCATCTCTATTAATGAATGAAGGAAGTGTTGTAGTGCACACATGAAATCTGCAGATAGCAATGAAGTGGGGCCAGTAGTTGCTATAAACATGGGCAAGGCTACCATCCAGAAGGACCCAGACAGGCTGTAAGAACAGCCCAGCTGTAATCTGATGAAGTTCAACAGGGACAGATGAAAGAGTCTGATGTCTGGCAAAGAAAAGTCCCTTGCATCGAAAACTGCCATTCTGGGGAGCTGCAGTGTGCAGAAGCACTCTGGTCCTTGTGTGCATGGAGCTGAATGTGAGCCTGCACCTGCTCTGGCTGCAGAGAATGCCAGAAACCTTCTGGGCTGCATAAAAAGGGGCATGGCCAGCATCTGAAGGGAAGGGATAATTCCCTTTTGCATGGTGCTCCTTAGAACATACTGCATCCAGTCTGGGGCTCTACGTTATAAGGGATGTAAAATGAGAGTGATTTCAGCAAGGAGCCACTGAAACAGATGAGGATAAGAACATTTGCCCAGTGAAGACAGGCTGAGAGATGGGGACCCTCTGCTCAGAGAGGAGATGCACATGGGGCTAACAGCAGCCCCAGAGTACCCACAGAGAGGTTATCAAGAAGAAAGAGTTAGGATCTTGCCTTATTGAATCAAGTGCCCAGAGGTTTTGTGCCATCTCCATTCTTGGAGATTTTTAAGACCAGCCTAGACAAGGCCCTGAGCATCCTGACTCAATCCCATAGCTGTCCCTGCCTTGAGCAAGTTGGTGAGCTACAGACCTCTTGTGGTTCCTTCCAGCCTGTGATATCCCATGATTGTATGGTTTTCCTTTAAGTCAGAACAGAATATATGAAGAGCAGAGCAACAGGGAAGGGCAAGAAATGTTTTAGTCATATTTTTTAATGGCACATACAAATTTGTACAAGTCCTGAATATAAGAACAGAAAGAAGGATGGATGGACTCATCTCTGTAGCAGGCATGATGTTGTAGGACATATTTATGAAATAAAAAATCATTTAATGTTTAAATTTTTACACAAAACTATTGGTAAAAAATATAGGCCAAAGCACTAGGCTTACTGTCTTTAAGTGATCTTTTTCTGAGGCTATTGGTATCTAAAGCAAATTCTTCCTGTCTTTCATTGAAAAAAATGCTCTTCAAACTTCTTTTAACATTTTTACATTTTTGCATAGGAAGAAATTTTTGTGATAGAAATTTTGAAATATCTAAGCAAGTACTAATTATCAACCTCCTCCCCTTAGGTGGAAAATAACTCTTACAATGAGCTAGGCCATGCTCTGGTTCTAGCCCTTTTGATAGTGCAAATTTTCATCTTAAATGATTTTTGTCTGTGATATCAGACCTCAGGAGCTTTTAAGCTGCTCTCTGATCCTAGGTTGTATTTGCATTTTCAGCTTAGTGCTACTTTGAAATCTGGGACCAATATATTGGTGAGTAGATGGTAAATTACCTTTGATCCTAGAATACAAGCTCAGATTCTGCCTGGAACAATCCTGGCATGCTGGGAAAAATTCTCAGCAGATGCTGTGTTAATTCAGCTTTTATTTGTGAATGTTGGTGCACATCTGGCTGACTATCTTGTATAAATACTTACCATATGCTGCTCTCTATGTAATAGAATACAAGTGTTACCAGGATGATTATTCAGTCTTTTGACTGGAAGAGTACTGATGTTTTGTTGATGCTGCAAACCCTCAAGGAATCCTGCTGTATAAAAGATAGTGTTATCCAATGTTTTTGCTTATTCCTGGAATGTTACAAGCCCTTTGTTTGATTGTTTTTTGGTGTGATTTCTTCTTCTTTTCTATTTTATTCCTCATAGAAAGACACAAACGAGCAATATCTGTATCCTCTGATAGACTTGGTAAACCTCAAATAAGCAAAGAATATGGACAAGTACTTTACAGAACAGTAGGGATGTTTCTGAATGTGGACAGATTTATACATAGCTTTTGCATCTTTGTATATCCTTCATATTGAGGACTGTATAATTTTGTGAATATGATGGGGGTTGAATTAATAGTTATACTTTATCTGGTGTCACAATACCACTGATATAATCACCAGAGGTTCTTAGATTATTGACTACTTTAGGTATTAAAGCTTATGTTAATTAAAGCTTTTAACTTTTTTTTTTTAATGTAACACCAAAAAGGCATGTGAGAAACAGAAGGAAATATTTATTTATCCAGTTGACTTTCTGAAGTGAACTGGATGGTCTAGAAGTATTTGTAACTTACAGAATCCTGTGCAAAGGTGGTAAGGTGGTTCCTGCTACACACAAACTTCATAAATTGGATGTGGATAAACCCACTTTATCTTCAAGTGTCCAAAAATGTCCAGACAGTTCAGTTCTTTGTGAAATAATTATATAATATACTGGACTCTAACCTTTCATAAATAGTGAAATGGTAAGGTGAAGTTTTCATCTGTGAGGACACCCCAATGTCACTCTAAAAATTGTGTGACATAACTTCTGGGTAGCAACTAGAATAGGTAGCAATTCTTAGAGTGAAAACTTCTAAGCTGATTTCTCAAAAAAGGATCACTTTTATAAATGTAGAAACAAAATAGTTGGTGCAGTGCACTTTGTCTTTCATCCTCTCACATATTTTCTTTTGTTTTTCAATGGGAGAAGAGAAAGAGAAAAGGTTCTTTCATGTGCATTTGAGAATAGAAGAATGAGGGAAAATATAGGGTCTTTTGGGGAAAAAAGTAAGGACATTTACCGATACCTCAAACAGAAGTGCTGTAAAACTAATTAAATTAATTACTTACTTACTTATTTTTTAACAGACAAGGTGTGTAATTTTAAAATAAGTGAACATCATTTCATTTTCAAACAATATACATACCTACCTTGCTCTTTCAGCCTTAGACATGAAAGGCTGTTGGGGCACGCACAGTCAAGAGTACGAGAAGTCCTGGTTTATGTAAGCTGCGAGTGGCGCACCTCTGCAGAGCAGTGCAGAGAAGGATTATTTCATGCTGTGCAGCTACACTAAAAAGGGAAAATATTCCTCCTGGAGATGAGCAGAAATACCAACATATGCTGTGTGCCTATTGAATGACTTGAAAAGTCCTTTTTCATCAAATGCCGCACCTTGGCTAAAGTCAGTGGGATTTCAGGGATATGTGAGTGAAGATCTTGCATTCGACATTCCTTGACTCATACACGGTATTCACCATTCTGCAGAGATCAGAGACTGTTTTGACATAAACAATGTCTGCTTTTCTGGGAAAATGTAAAGGAAAAACTTGGAAATCTTTTCCTTGACTCCTCTCTGCCCTTCCCCTCAATGATAAAAGTGTGCCTGAGGAACAGAATTTGAAGTGCTGGATTACAGGAGGGAATCTAAACTGCTCCAGACTGAACTTCTTTTGACTCTGGTGTTCTGGACTGGAGATGAAATCACTGAGGACAGTTTTGCTGACATCCTTAGCTATGATCTTCTTAATGCTCTAGAAGCTTATCTTTAGCTTAAAATTTTATTACTCATGTTTAACTTGGATTCTGAAAAATAATTAACTTGATATATAAGCCATATTACTAATTTTCTAAACTGTAATTGCTGGTGTCCACCATTTTTTGGGGGGACCCCTGTAAAAAAGATTTTAAAAAATTAGATTTTTACCAAAAATTTCCTTTTAAATGCAAATTTTTTTCAATAGGGTAATGCAGTGAATGTAGTTTGAATTGTACTTGCTGACAGGCTGTTTTCTGTCTTTGTCTCTAGGCTTGCAACTGTACCTGTTCCTATTAGAGAGTGTGTTTTCTCATGAGGTTTTGATTCTTTATCAGGTGAGAATAGTAAGGAGTGGACCTGTGAGCTGCCTTGACCAAGGCTCTTACCAAGAAATAAGTTACATTTCTTTTAGAGAAAGACTGCTCCCATTGCTGTCCTGGTTTTGGTGAAATTCCAAGCAGAAATTCCTTACTGGAACCAGGGGACTTAATTAAAGGTCAATGAACATTAGAATTTTCCTATGAAAACTTCTGTCCTGGGAAACTGGCAGTTTTCTAAGAGAAGGTCATATATATTGAAATGTCTCAGTAAGTGCTCTTCATTGAAGTTTCCCGTGCTCATTTTCTAGCTGGTCTGTGATTGTTTTTATCTTAAATTTTGATATCTTCTTAATACATTTAATTTTAACAATGAATGCTTCTGGTCTGCATTGATAGCAAAGAGTGCCAGATGTTTTGAGACTACATGCACTTGTTCTGTCATTTAGATGGTTGAAGGAAGAAATAAAAAATTACTCCTCCTTAATTGCAATCCATTTTTAAAATACGATTATTTTTCTGGTCTGTCCAAAATTTTTTCTCTATTTTCAGAATGAGGAGCAATGGCCATAAACTAAACTACAAGTGGTTTCACCTCAGCATGAGGAAAAACTTTATGTTGAGGATGGCAGAGCACTGGAAGAGGCTGCCCAGGGAGGTTGTGGAGTCTCCCTCTCTGGAGAAATTCAAAACCCACCCAGATACATCCTTGTGTCACCTGCTCTTAGGGTAGCTGTAGCTGGGGGGTTGGACCAGATATTCTCCAGAGAACCCTTCCGACTTATATGATCCTGTGAATTGTGAAGAACAAAATATTATCTAGTGCTTTTTTTTTCCCCTCACAAAAATTATTTGTTTTTACACTCTTTAAAAATAGCTGAATTTAGAATTTGTTTCTGTAGAAATAATAACTGAGCCTAGAATAAATATCTGTGGAAAGAACTCTGGGCTTAGTGCTCTGCATTGTGAGCTGAAAGTCAATCTTTCTCCTGGAATTTTCTTCCTTACTCCACACACATCATCAGAACATCAGGGCTTGTTATATGAGTATATTTAATGCAAAACAAGAACGTTTGTTACTTGCAGAATTCTTGTGTCACTTAGTTCAGGCACAACATATGCTCCTGAGCTGGTGCAGATGCTTCACTTCTAGTATATAGCTTGATAACCTTCTTGTGAGAGCTCTGTTCTCTGGTGAATACTCTCCAGAAGTGATAATTAATAAGAAAATATTCTCGCTCATGCTGATAAAGTCTAAAGTAACTTATTTTAATTTTACCACTTTTGTTATTTTATAAAATATTAAGGCTTCAATTCCTCTGATCTTGGATTAGTGAGCAATATCAGCAATCCCTTTTATGTTTAAAACAGATGAAAAATTTTAAGTTTGATTTATCACAATGTGCAGTTTGACATTTGTGGTTGCTCTTTATTTTTCTTTTCCATCTAGAGACATATAGAGAGCTCTCAAAAGAACTAACTGAGAGGCTGTGGGCTAGAGGCACTGAAGTCACTGTGGTACAAAGCTCCTGCAGACATCCTTTCAGATGGACATGGTAGATTCAAAAGCGTCCAAGTCCTAAATGACTAAGTTCCCTGCTGCCTATTGAACTGCTCCTAACATTTTTTTTTCGCATAAATGCTTGTTAGAAATACAAATCTGGAAGCTAAGGACTACTGTGGCAATAGTGCCCCGAACATGTAGCAAAAATCTTAATAATTCCTTGTAGTGGAAAAAAGTGTTCTATCCAAAACAGACATCCCTACACATATGTGAATTGTTAGATGCCTATGTCAGTTATGGAAGCCCAGTGGGACAGGTCAGGATGGTTTGGATTAACTGATTGTTTCAGCTGCAGCACATTCAGTTCTACGTTTACTTTAGCAGTAGCATTCATTGTGCAAGGGAGCAAAATGGTCTGAACATGTGCAGGTGTCACAGACCCTTTGTGATCTGGGCTTCTGTAAATCAGAGAACTCTCATTCAAAGCCAAACATGTGTGTATTGAATAAAAGCAATTGTTCACTGGAGAAATCTGGTGAGTTATCAGGTCTGATTAAGAGTCAGTTTTTCCTGGATTACTCTAAAGGCAACCAAACAGAGTCACATATTTATGAAGATGATAAACATCTTCAGAATGGTCAATGTATTACTCATTTGTAAATGACTAAGTTTTATAGGGAAAGTAAATATTATTTTCTCCTGGTTTTAAATCTCTGGTGGAGTAAATGAATATTAATTTGAAGCAAATTAAAACCAAAATAATTCCTGCCTGATGCAGACAATGCATTTTTTCAGCATAATAAAGAGTTCAAGTGCAGTGATATGCAGCACTTGATCTAGAGGAACAACTGTTACACCCAGGAGCATTTCTGTATGCAAGGGCAGTGCTGTTTCTTAGCTCCATACTTCAACACAATGGAAATAGATAGAATAGTCAATTATGCTTATAATGGAAAATAATGCAGAGCTGAGGCACTGCTTCCTGTTACCCATGTGAACAGAGGTTGAATTTGTCCTTAATGAATGACAAAGAACTCTATTCTCCTATTTACTCCTTGCAGCTTAGATCATTGCCTGTATACTTTTCAGAAAGCAAATACATGCCTTTCTAGTTATATGATTCTATTCACAGGAGGATGGTCCCTGGCTTTTCACTAGTGGCATTTTCAAATTTTTTTGGCAATTCTTTTAATCTGGTGTCGGAGATTCCTTCATGGAAGTGTTGGAATCTTTCTTTCATTTTAAAATGATACACTTACATGGTTCAGTTGGGAAAATGATGGTCAGTTTAAATTGTGACTTCCTCTTTGGCATGACAACCTGCTGTTCTGGGAGTAGAGTTAAACATCAGCATGCAGGCATTCACACTTTGAAAAAAATTTGCATAGTTCAATTTACATCCTGCAAACACCAACAATGGTATGCCAAAAATGAAGAGGAATAAGAAAGTAACTCACAAAATGAAATTACATGAGTCTCTTTGTGTTTCAACTTACTTGATTAACTTATATTTGTGTAAATGAGAACCAAGTCTCTACTAACAATTGTTTTTACTTTAAGCCTGTAGTGCTTCTGGCATGCATGACAGGACATATTTTAATTAAGCTAGCCACAGATTTTCAATTAAAAAGTGTTTTTGAGCAGGTAATAAGTGTCCAAAAAAAAAAAAAAAAGAACAGTTCTGGAAGCACTATATAAAACAATACAGAAAAAGTTTGTCCATTGTAATTCTGAAGATTAGGCAGATATAAACTGGAATATGCCCTTATGAATTCTGAAGCAGAAGTGGTCTGTCATAAAAATACCATAATGCAATTAGCAGCTGTAGTGACAAACCCATGAGGTTAGACAAACAAGGCAAACAGATGGTGCTCACAGTTCTGCATATTCAATCGACGTTTTTTGTATTGTATCATAAACTTTATTCTCTGGAGTGAAGGGTCATATACTCCAGTCTTGACAAGTCTGGTGTTAGTATGCATTGTCAGGAGCATATGCACTCTTGTATCTTGCATCTCATATACACTCTTATTAAAAAAATGCCAATATCAAAAGCCTACTAACTGCAAAGTGCAAGTGATGAGCCATCTCTACTAAAAGAGAAGGAATGGAAAGGGTTTCTTTCCATTTTCATTAACTGTGGAAAATCAAGAGACACTGTTGAAAAGTGGCCTAAAATCTCTACTGTAGGTGACTGTGATATGGAAGGGTCCATTGGTGCAGATATTCACTGGGTTGCTTTCTTCCATTAGCTCAGGATCTCAGGAATTTTTAACTTCAAAGCAGCCAATGTTTGCTATCCTCTCCTGCTCTTTATTATGCCTTTCCCATCCTTATATCCCTGTTCCTCTGTAATAATGATACTTTGAAATGCTCCACCATATCACCAGCTGTGCTATTTTCAGCCTGGATAACATTTTTTGTTTGCTTAACACAATTTAATTCTAATAGATGTATTGAGACTATTGAGACATTATCATCTACATACAGAAAATACCAAAGTGTTTAATTTTAAATTTTTCTGTCATTACTTTTTTTTTGCAGACATTATATGCCAGATTTGTTTCTTGCTGTAAAAGATGGGGTACTGGTGGGCAGACACAGCTTCTTTTCCTAAACATAAAAAAGGACATATGTAAATATGAAAGCATTCTAGTGCAAATGTTGAGTTCAAAAGTCTGTAATGAAGTGAAACTCATATGGCTATTGATTCAGCTTTAAAGATGACATTTGGGTACAAGTAGCAGAGACATCTGCATGTAAGATTGAAATATCCATTGTCTCCAGTGCTTCCTTTGGATCTAAGGCAAGTACAAGTATACTTTCTGAGTGCATAGATATGACCGATTGTAAAAACTTTTTGTGCAGGCTGCCAGGAACTCCTTTTGTCATGTGTAAAGGACAATTAACAATCCTAACTTGAACCATTGAAAGAATAAAGGCAATGGAGTGAGTCTCTGGTTCATTTCCATGAAAAGGTCAGTGAAATGTTGCAGTCTTTTCCTGTGGCCACAGGAGCTGACGGGTGCCGGCTAGCCGCTCCTGGAGTGACCGGTGGACACCACAAATCACGCCACTCCCAGGTTATCTGGAAGGAGCCCGGGTAGTGGTTCCATCTGCGGCGTGGTGACGCAGGCGAGAGCAGACCGTGAAGCACTGAGGCAAAGGAGGGAAGTAGCAGGCACACATATGGATGCCAAGGCGCTTTATTGACCCAGGTGGCACCGGTGACGGTGTCAGAGAAAGGACCATTGGGAAGGCGCTGATAAAGGGGATGGGTGTGATGGGAGGAGACACGAGGGGACCAACCAAGCCCAGGGAGGAGCGAGGGACACACAGAACCAATAAGGATTGCGTAGGGGAGGGGAAAGGCTCAGGAGACAAATCATGTCTTAAGTAAGGCACAATTGACATAGAAAATTCTCGACATGAAGGAGGGTGGTTACAATGATGGACGGGGAAACTGGGCAGCACCAAGAAGGAGGAGATAAACTTATAAGGACATAAGGGGAAGGACTAAGGGATCGGTCACCTTAACAGACAGGTTGCTGGCAGGAAAACAAGGGACAAACAACTCAGGAACAAACCATTATAAGGGAGAACATGATGAGAACCAAGGGTCAAACCATAATCTTAACTTTTAAGAAATAAGCAATTTTACAACAAAACCTGTATAAAACACACAATGCTACAAAATGTCAAGTTATTGGATCTTTTGAACATGGTGACCTTTTGGTTTTAAATGTATGAACTGGGGGATATTTGCACACACAGGCAAACTATCACTGGAATTACGCTACACAGTGAAGGGCAAATTCAGCTAAAGGAGAGATCGCAATTTTTGGGGAATAGGTCAGAGGTTTGTAGACAAATATAGGACTCTTAGCAAGCAGTACTGGGGACTGGAAATGTGTTAGTTCCCTTTCTTATCCAGTCTCTACTCATGGTGTCCTGTTATAGCTGTTTTGAAAGATGAATGTGCATTCCTGGGTAGCTGGGAAACTTTTGATAGCAGAAAGGAAAATCCATGTGTCAATCCATTATTGTGCTTGCAGCTGTGATATATATATGTGGGGCATATTCTCTTTTATTTAAATCTGTTAGAAAAGGACTTATATAAGCACAATTTTGAATTAAGATTTTTTAAAAAAATATGTAACAGGAGATATGATCTTATAGTACAGGCACAGTGCAGAGAATTATCTCTGAATGCATGCATGGTTCTTAGGATCAATGAATTATGTGAAGGGCAACTGGCAATTTTGAAGGTCTATTCATGAGCCATAGAATGGCAGGGGGGAATAAAAAATAATAACTTTTGCAAAGATGATAGTTTAATTCGAATGTGAATTATTTGAGAAATACTTGTTTGCAACATTTTCAATTGTAGTTTTATCCTCTTTTCTCCATTGGAAATGTAACCCATACAAAACACAGACTTACTCTGCTCCCAAAGTTTGCCTTTTTAACAGTGCATATGTTGCTTAGCTGAAGAATTAGAGGAGATAAAGTTTTCTTTGGAAGCAGTACACAGTAGACCATGGTATATATTCAAATTTTTGGTCTTTCTGAGGTGATTTTCTGATATTGTTACAAAGATAAGCTGTTTACATAAGATGGTGAAGTAAATTACCTGAATTGAGGCTGCAATTCCAAAAAGAGAAAATACAAAATAACCCCACCCTGAGCAGTTGTGTGCAGTTAGGTTAGTGTAATCACTGTAAAGGAGAATTTAAACATAACAAGTCCATCTTATGAAAATAAATTCAAAATTCTCAACATACTTCAATTTCTGCAATCTATCTGTAATAGCACTGAGAAAATCTGAATAATAAGATCCAACATATTTATAGTGTTTTCAGGTGATTTTTTATGCTCTGAGATTTGGAATAATGGTAAGACTATTTCAAAGAGTACTACATAAGAAAATTTATTTCAGGAGATGATAAACATATTTATTTATAAATAATAAGACTGTAAAAGAGAGGGCAATATATTCTGATGAGCCATTACAATGAACATACCAAACCCATGGTAAGAATGATAATGTGTTCTATTGGACCATATTTCATAATAATAAACTCTTTTGTGCTTTCAATTTCTTGCCCTAATTTATGAGATACCATCAAATGGGAGAGCAAATTTTTTTATTTTCCTAATGTTTTTTTCTGTTTAGAAGACAAATAAGAAAAGACAAGTCAGTAAGATAAACTCTCACAACTCCTTCAGACTGATGATGCTGCTCTATGCTCATGATGAATCCTTGGAGGACAAACTTGTCTCATCACTTCTACAAGATGAACCTAGCAGAGGCCATTTACTGGATTACTGTTACTTGCAGGCAAATAGACCAGATGTAAAGTCAATATAAATTTGTGCTGCAGGAGTCCTACTCTTTGCCCTCTCCCAGAAATCAGTCTATTGGAATGCATTATACACTGCAATCGGTGAGATATCAAAGTCTGAATCTGCACTTTGAGACTTAGAGAGAGGCAGAAACTGCAGAGAGACAGATCTAACACCCATTATTAAGGCAGTGTTTATTAGCGTTCTTGTTTGTTTTTTCTAGCCCTTTTATAATTTCTCTTCAGTTTCTAGATAATTGAACCCAAATTTTCCTTTGGATTAATCAGAATTTAATCTTTGCATTTAGTTTGTGGACTATTCCTAATTTCTTTAGTGGTTACTCGTTAATTTGATATTTTTATGGAAAAACTATTAATTATTTAAATTTATCCAATGTTGCTGTTAGTTCAACATGCCTTGGGCAAACCTATCTCACTGGAGTTATAAAGTGCAACCAAATATTCCCAATACTGCCATCGGGGCCTGCACTGACAATCAGTTGAAGTTTTGACTACTGGTTTTATTATAAAATAGAAACATGGGAGAAACTGCAGTATCAAATCTGACAGCTATAGATTTAGAATAAACCATATAGACAGAAAGATACCTGCCTGAGCTGATGTTAGATTTCTTTTAGAAGTAAGAATATGTATACTGTAATTGGTTTCCAATCCTTTGTTTAAAAGTAGAACACGTTTGTTTAAGTAAGTCTTACAAGAATTCTCATAGTAAGCACTTATTACATTTTTGAAAGATTAGTGATCTTATAAAATATAGACTGAGGTCAACCAAATAGAAGGACTTGCAAAAAATAATATAGAAGAAAATCAGTCCCCCTACAGTGTTCCAAAATTGATTCTGTCTTTAAAGATGGAATAAATTTATATTTTCTCTTTCAAAATGACATTTCTACTTTTAATTTATTCACATTGTGCCCAAATGCATAGCCAAGAGTATAGAATTTCTAGAATGGTCTGTGCTCTCCTTGTTCTGATCTTGCAGTTCCTTTGAGGAAAAGACCTACTTAGAAATTTTGCAATATCCATGGAAAAAGAAGTATTTTTAAGAGTTTAGAAATAGATCAAATGCTGCACGCCATGAAACTGACTGTTCTCACTTTCCAAGTCATTGAAAGTCCACCCACAGCTCTCTTGGAAAGAAAGTGACATTGTTAATTCACAAAGAATTCATGTTTTGAGCTCTAGGCTATACTGAAAATTTGACAGTGCCCACAACACCAGACCTTGTTTTTACACCTAGAGCCACTTGGAAGTTTCAAAATGGAGTGCTATTGTTGATGTATGTACTTCTACATTTCTGTTTAATATTTGCCATTCTTATGACTAATTTTATAAAACACCTGTCACTCGTTGATGAGGAGACTCTTGTCTCTCTTTATTTTGTACCATTCCCTCAATAAGTAAGTGTACCAAACAAAATACTTGGTCTTCTTTCTACCACTGGTCTATAAAGAGAATTGCTGACTCTGAATCAATAAATAACAAGCAGTCCCCAGTTTGTACCTTTGCCATTGCTGTCTAATTGCCAGAATGTAGACCAAAATTGCACCTTTGACTTAACAGATTGTATTTAGGACATGAATTGCAGGTTTAATGAAGAGGATAAAGGGTGCTAGTCAGGTTAGAAGTAGGATGGCTTTAAGAGCTTTTGTAAATTAGAAACTTAAAACTCTCCTGTTTGAAGCTGCTCATGCAGCTGTGCTTAATAACAGATGTGATGCCATTAAGGTCCTGCTATTAAAGTTTGACACCATCCCTGACATGGTCTTTCATCTCAGTGATCTTTTCAAGCAGGAAACTACCAGGATAATTTCAAAGCTGTCTTCTCAGTGTCCATAGACCCTAAGTGTATGTAATACTTTTCTAGGTCTTATACTTTCATCATGGTATTCTAGCTGCTAAACTTATCCAACACAGGTTTAGGTTCTCACTTCAGGTTCTCAGAGACCATTTATGGTCTTTAAGATTAAGACACACACACACTCATCTCCTCTGTCATTTTGGAATAGTATCCTTATTCCTCACTCATGATAAAATGTTTAACTGAAGATCTGTTTCTCTGTGCCTGTAGAATCATCCAATTCCTATTCCCTAGGGCCCTGCAAGGCAAAAATGGTGTGCTGAAATGGTAACTTCTCTTTTTAATGCCCTCAAATTTATATGACCTCTCTCATCTACTGTGTGAATTTCTCTGGCATCATTAACCCCAACAGGCATATCTGCAAGGACACGTGCCAGTACTTTGGGAACTCCCAGTTTGCCAGAGCATAAGCCAGCTCTTGCTGAACCTCTGCCTTATATCCATGCTGTTTGGTCTCCTTTAGAGGCAGCATAGGTTTTTAAAATGAAGATGTGCAAAGCAGTACTGACATTTTGTCCAGCTGAGCCAGCCCTGCCAAGTGAATAGGAAAGGTCAATGCCATGTACCCTGCTGTGGCAAAGGCACTTCTGGAACAACTGCAATGAGGATAACTAGCACATAACTAAACCCAGGGGTGGGAAGGTGAATCTGAAATATTACTAGGTTTTCCACTGACCGAACCCACATCTTACAACTGGTTTTAGTGCACATGTAGGTAGGCATGTACATAGGACTGTGAAAAATTGTACAGCCACTAGCAAGAGCATTTTCAACATTAAAAAATACTTAATACCAAATGGTAATTTATTTTTTCTGCTAGTTATATGCTGTAATAGATTTTTACAGAAAATACATAATAATGACTTTACATTTAGTAAACTGACTCTTATTGTTGTTCATGCAGATGCAGCCTAATGCTCATATGGTGGTATACAAGTTTACTAGCAAATGTATTAATTATTTATAATAATATGTGAATTAAGTATTTGTATTAGTAGAGCACTGTTATGTGTGAGGATTTCAACTGTGTTCCTTTTTCCTGTGGGATGAAAGTAAGGCGTGGATCCTTTTAGATCAGTTGGAAGGAGCAGAGCATATTCTCTGAAATGCCAGAGTTGTGTGCTGGGGGCTCAGCCCAGTCCTTGGGAACAGAACAAAATGGTTAATGTGGTCTCCACAGATACTGTCTACAAGAGGAGATTTCTAATTTTTAATTTTTTGTTTTACTTTGGACCTTGTTGCCTCCATTTTTTTCAGTCTCCCATGAAAATTGAAAATTCAGTTCATTCTGTACATTGTCCTGATCTCTATTAATTTAGACTATGCCTTTTTCAGTGCTCAGTTGGTGAGCTATTCAAGAACAGTAATTTAGCAAAGTATATTTCTTGCTGTTTTATGGATCATATCTTTGAAAAGAAGTACCTCTGCAAAATAGGTGTTCAAAGATCCTTCCTCCTGTACTAAAACATCTTAGATTTAGCCAATTAACAATAAAAGAAAAAAAAAGGACTATGACCTTTACACACAACATTTGTAGAGGAAAGCATCACACATTTCAGGAAATAAATAGCTGAGTAAAAGTTGGGAATAGTTTAAGCATAAATATTTTTTTTTAGATCAAACACAGATATGTGGGATTTGATATTAAATGTGCTTTTCATGAGGCCTAGTGTTGTGTCTACAATGATATAATAATACTTATTATTATAAGTATTATTATAATGAGTGATAGAACCACTATTTGTTTACAGTGAGTTATGCTAAATAATTGTGGACACAGAGAAAGTAATGAGGTTTAATTGACATGTCTATCTCTTGGATATATAAAATTTCAAGTACAATAATCTTTTGTTATGTCTATTGCTGTTATTGCTACCCTTAGGAGTAATTGAAATATATACTCTGACAGTGTCTTTACAGCTGCCTTGGGCATTGGGGAAAGGGGGTATGGCTTTGTTAACATAGCAAATATTGCATTCCTGTAAATAGCCTTTAAAGAAGCACTGAAAGAAAATGTTGTTATTGAGTGATAAAGCATAAAACCATGATTTGGAAACTGGAAGCATCTAATCTTTCCATTTTGTTTTTTTTTCCAGGAGGAGAAGTAAGCAGTAGAAAGCTCCTTTCTCATCTTGCTAAGACACTATGACACATCTCAGAATTACAAAGTCTTCTGGGAATAATGCTTTGATTGCTTTATGTCCTAATAAAATCTGATTTTGTGCAACATATTTCACAGCATGATCCCTATATCCACGCAGGCCTTGCAGGGACAGAACAATGCAAACAGAGATGGCTCCAGGAGAAGAACTGGAGTTGTGCAGGGTTTTGTAGGAAGGCCACAGGTTAACAGTACCCCTGGAAACCACATTTTCTCAGGCACTTATTTCTTTGTAAGTATAGTTTTGAAAATTATTAATGCAATCTTTCATCCTCTGCTCCTGCATTTTGAGGGCTTCTCTAACACATTCTATGTCCATGCCTTTTGCTGTGCAGACTGTATTGTAAAGGATGATGGTAATCAGCAAAAAGCAGCTGAAACTAGACCAAAAAATCTGAGGCACATCCTGTAGCCTGTTAAAAAACCTTACATACAGTGGTGCAGTTGTATCTTCAGCCCTGCTGAATATCAAATGATGGCCACCTCTAAGTGAACATATATATGCATGTCTTCAGCTGATAGTGCCTAGTAACAGCTGGCTGTGCCTCTTTCATCAGTGATATGCAGTGAACAACGAGGCAGCAGACTTCTGCACAATAAATAAAAAACAGCAGAGGAGGGCAAAGTGAAAAAATTAGAAAAAAAAAAAAGGCTGCAGTCTGTTTTGTGGTGTTTTTAATTTGTGGTGTTTTTTTCTTTTCTTTTTTTTTTTTTTTTAAACAGAATCTAATTAAAGGAGTGGGAAGCTTGTGTGCCTTATAAGCATTGAAGAGATAGTGAAGAGGACAAGAATTCATTAGAGACAATAATGTTTGCTAAAATAGTAGATCATACTTGAACATAACATGTTTGACTGGAGCATGGATTACAGTTCAGAAACTACAAAGACAAAATGAAGATCAAAGAGAAGATTCTGAAGAACAAAACTAGACACAGCAGTTCTAATACCATTGGATAGCATCATTTTGCATGTCTCAAAAGACTGTTAAATCTGGTTAAATGCTAACATCTGAAAAACATGAACATTTTTTGACTGTTTTAATTTGCCTCCAGTACAACCCCTCACCCCAATGCCTAGTCTCATTCAGATACGAACTACAAGCAGACTTTGACAAGATTTCTGGCATTTCTTTAAGAAAATTCTTTGCACTTTCCTGTGCTTTCAGTGGGTAGCTGTAATAGCAGCTCTCAGCTGTGTGAGAGGTACAAATTGCCTCCTCAGCAGGGCTGGAGTTGATGTTTTTGTAGTGGATCCCGCTATGGAAAGAATTTAGGTCTCCCTAAAAATGCCTGGTGATCTCACAATTAACAGAAGTAGATTTTATAGAAAGTACCAATGGTTGGGGAGTTTTGTATGTTTGCAGAATCTAAATGAAACACTTCAGACTCTTAACAACTGTGTGCTTCCTAGGGGAAAAACTTGTTAAATGCTGGCCATGTTCTGCTGCACCTCCAGGCTAATCACAGGTGAGATTGCATTCAAGTTTGGAAGCAAAATTCTCACTGTGTCTGCTGATTTTTTAATGCCACAGATAACCTGAAAAGTTCTCTAGAGCAGTGGATAAACTGGGCCCACAAATTTGAATTAGAAAGTGAGACTTCTGACTTCTATTTTTTTTCAATGCTTATAATGCAGACAAAGACTGTATGTGGACTTTTTGTTTTCTGATAAACTGTGAATCAGCCTGGGTAGGAATATTTTTGCACTTGTGCAGAAAAGTTGAAAAGCTATTTGATACATATCTTTATTAAATATTTTCCTGTCTAAATTTCTTAACTAAACGGTTAATCAATAGCCAGTTTAAATACTACTTTAAACATATCTCTGTATGACTGTGCTTTATCTGTCACTGAAATTTACGTTTGCATCTGAATTATTGTGCTTCTCATAAAGCATAAAGTCTGATTGAGACTCATGTATTATTAATTAAAAATTCTAATTATTTTCTACCTTGTTGATCTATCATCCGATAATTTGAGGGGCACTTACTCTTTCAAAACACAAACAGTTAGGATGCAGAAAAGCATAGATACTTTGTTTATAACTTCCAGGAGAAATCATTTGTGACCTGTAACAGTGGTAAAACTGAAGTGATTCAAATTAACCTCAGATTTGAGAAGTGTCAAAGATATTTTCAATGCAGTAAAATAATAATTGTAGAAAATGAATAAAGTTAATTTTTAGCTAAAGGTATGGAAAGCAAATATATTTTAATGGAGCTCTTCAATTTTGCCTGGACACCTATAATATTGAATTCTATGATGCATTTAATAAATTAAAGTATTTAAATAGAGGAAGACTATTTCGTCAATAGGTCAATTAAAATTTATTTGTGTGCTGTGCAACCTTCCAAAGCCCATTAGAAAAGACATTTCATACTGAACTTGATTTTTTTCTCCATTTTAAGTTACCTGCTTGGATAACTATAACAGAGGAATACTAAATTGATGTCTCCTGTACAACAGTACTTGTAAAATTTCAAATCACTGGAGAGGTAGGTTTATTTTGGCTGAATAAATGCGACAACTGTCAGACCTGAGTCATTACAATCACAGAATTGTAGAACTTGATTTTTTTTTTAAATTTCATTTCGAGTTTATATTTTTAAAATTTATTTTTGTAACATATTTAGTTTCATCAATTAAATTGTAAAATTTGATTGTATTGCAGCACTCATAAAGAACCAAGGGGCTGCCCCCACAAAGAACATCATTAACAACATCAGGATTTATGAGGGGAAAGGGAAGGAGAATTTCTGCCCCACAAGAATCTGTCTAAGCCTAAAATTTTAGAGAAGGGTGGTGAGACAGACATGCATCTGAGCCAAAGGAGAATAGTGAACCAATCAATTCACTCTCAACAACTTTAATGTTTTAAAACTCCTGAACTGTAGAAAGAAAGATGATACCAAGTCAAAACAACCCGAGGAAAAATGTTTTCCAAACTTTGAGGATGTCTGATGCCCTGCAGCACATCTTTTCAAATACTTCAGGGTCTTATCTACTGATAAACACAGAAAACATTGAGATGTGAAATTCAGACAAGTAATGAATTTTACTAAGAATTGAAAGACTGACTTGTAATTGTGTCCAGTGTTACAGACCTCAAAAGATGAATTTTTAGCATTCCTTGATTATAAGAAATTGGAAACTCATCCTTCTGTGCAAAATAATTAATACTTCGAGTATTTTGCAGATCAGTAGCAAGATTTATACTTATGACTAGTTAATGTCAAAGCACTGTCCACATAGAGGAGGTCTGGGGCAGTACGACATAGAAGAAATAGCTTTTCCAGTTTCTCTTTCATGGATATATTATTTAATGATAACCGTAGGTAGATTTGGGAGACTTGTTGAAAATATTTTGGGCAGGGAGTTTTATGCTTCGAGAATAGTCATTGGTATTCTCCATTGTAATGCAGGACTTCATGTCACCAGTGGGCAAAACTTTTCAAAACCACCTTTGTAATTGGTTCACAGCATCTAATATTTGCAATTGACTATTTATTTGTACTGCAAATAATTCTACTTTGTCATGCACTTTGTCTTTGCAAAATAAGGTTTTCAGGCATTCTCTGACAAGTTTTAAAACAATGGTCAAGAGAAGACTTCTCTACTAGAGCACTGTTGCCTCCTAGGTATATGAGAAAAACACTAAAGAATAAAACAGCAGCTCCCAAACCTACAGGATTACAGGTGTATTCCAGCTTGGCTCTCACAAGCCCATCAGGCCTTTGTGTCTGCTCCAGGCACTTCAGCCTAAGGGCATCCTAAATTCAAGGATTCGTGCAAACCCAAACTGAGACTTCAAATCATATAAATCCCATAGGAATTTTTTATATTCTCACCAATATTTTAAATGCTAAGTATATTTTTAGGAAATTATTTAGATTTTCTTTTCTGAAGGCAAATGTGCTTCTAAAACAATGTAATGCGAATTTTCTCTTGGCTTTGTATGACTACATGTATATAATTTTTTCTTAATCTTCCCTTTCCTTGCAGTGTTTAGTTTTCATATTTACTGTTGGTCAATGCATTTCAAATTCAGCATACCTGATCTAACCATGTGTTAAAAGATCATGCTAGTGAGAAAACATGATTAGGACTCATACTTCTCTGAGTGTAAATCTTACTACTGATGGGAGAGGGAAGTCACTGGAATGCAACAAAGCAAGCAAAAAATGCTGAACACCGTCCTGCTGGGCCATAGTCTACAAATATTCAGTTCAAGCTCTTTTTAAGACTAAATAACTACAGATAGTACACAGAGTAGAATTTTAAATGTCAGGCACCCTAATCTGTTTTCCCTCTTAGATTATGCAAATCTATTGTATCTATGAAAGCTCTGGTAAGGAACATTATTTGGCTTGTAAAATTAAGTACTTGACAACCAAGACACATTTGATTTCTGATTGTGCTCTTAATTTTGCCTCTTTGTCCACTGAGTGCAGTGAATAACCCAAGGTTCTATTGACAAAATACATTATCATATAAACTGCTTGTGCCATGAGCAAGCATAGCTGGGAGTCTTGAAACAAATGCAAAGCTGGTGTTTCTTCAATAAAGGGAGGGTAAGACCAAATTAAATAGCATTGTTTGAATATAATACTTTTCTACATGTCAGTTTCTTGAAAATTTTTATACAACTAAAATCAAACTATTTTTTCTATACATTTGCATGTGTATATGGTCCATGGAATCCATCTTACTAAGATACTGCCTTTTCCCTGAGGTTTTAAATCCAGTTCACAATAGGCTGTGCTTTCTGGCTGCCAGCTAAAAGATAAAGTTGGATAGAAATCTTCCTGAGGGTGTTATTGGTCATGGTCCTGGGCAAGAGGCTTTAGGCGCAGGGCAGTTGGACCAGATGACCTCTAGGAGTCTCTTCAAACCTTGGCCAATCTGAGATTCTGTTAGGATTCATAGTGTAATTTAAAAACTTTATAATCTGCCAAATCTACTGAAAAAAAATTTGTTTGTTCATGTAGATCCCCAGCCTGTCTCTGTTTTATTTTCCTCATTAAAGAATCAGTATGAGGTTTGAGAAATATTAATGTCCACCTGAAAAAAAAGGTGAATATCACAGTTAGTTCTTAGGGTGAATTTAACAAGCTATTTGTTTGATTGTTTGTTTGTTTGTTTGTTTGTGGCGGTGTTTTATGTGTGTGTATATGTTTCTGATTAAATAATCATCTAGACTCCAGAGTGGCCTGATCTGATTCATAGTAAACTACAGCAATCTTTTTCTTTTTCCAGAGCGTGATGGGGAATGGGAGAGTGAAGCTGGTTTTGATTGATTGAGTTTTCCTCTTTCTGCTGCCTCAAAATTACTGTGAATTAATATAATAAATAGGAAGTTATGCAATTTTTGTAAATAAACAACTTTGACAAGATGATTTTTATTGCAATCTTCTGCTAAAATGACTGTGTGCCTTTTTGCTTCCTAAATTTCAGAGATTCTTTTGCAAAATGTCATCAAAGTTAAATTGTGTTATGGCAACATAACAGTAGCTAAAGGCATTCCTAAAGAATGTAAAGACCTAAATATGCAAAACACAGGCTTCCTACAGTTGAAACGAAAATAATTAATGCAAAAGACTAAAAAATACTCCCTTCAGTTTTCCTGAAATAAAAATATAAATGAAAAATATGATGCCAAGGGAAGTCCTAATATTTAGCCACTAAAATGTCAATTTTTCCAATTAATTTCTCCACAATTTGTTTTTTATTTGTTACAACTGTTAATTTTGGTGTCAAAGGAAAAATGAGCGCTTATGAGAGAGACATTTATAAAGGTTTTTACAAAGCTTTATGAAGAAGAATTTTCATGCAAGACTGTCTTAACTCATTGCCAAGTCTCTTTAAATATATTTGCCTTGCTGTAGAGATGGTACAAGTCACAGAGGCTTTAAGCAAACAGCAGGGAGGCACTTCCTGAAAGCTGCCACAAAACTGAAGGTGCTGTGTGTATCTGCTGGTGAGGGATAAGGACAGAGGGAATTGGGAAAGTGAAAATGCAAGGTAACTGATGGAATCTCTGGGTGCTGAGTTCATAAAGTCTGTAATGAATCACACACAAGGATATGCAGAAAATTTCATAAGTCTGGGAGTGGGCAGACAGCAAGAGATGCTTAAGAAAATCAGAGAATATGTGCCCAGACTAATCACATTTTAGGGACTTCCTGAAATGGAGGATGTAGCCATGCCTTGGAATTTAATGACATAAATAATTGCTGGATATTAACAGCATTAAAGATTTCAGAAAACCAAACAAGGGGGAAATAATTTGTCTCTTTTCCGCTTGTAACCTTTTCAATTATGTTTGCATCCTGAAGTTCTTGCTTTCATAAGTAAGGATGACACTAAGCATTAGAGGAGGAGGTGTTGCCAGTAGAGACATTATTGTCTATCTGATAAGAGTAAAAAACATTTGTAGGAACCTTGATATTATTGCAGAAAAAAAAAAAAGCATAAAAATTGCTGCCATTTCAACCAGTCTCTCACATAGTAAATATATGGATTTGAACTTCATATACTGATGACTGAATATTATCTGAATGGCTCTTCTCTTTCCATATCTGTTTATACTCTGGTTAATGAAGAATAACAGTGGAGATATATAAAAATCCTTCTCTGTCTGCTTTACCTGTATTAGTTTCAGTGGTGGTGAAACACGGGTTTTGTTTTTTAATGACAGTTTCTTCAGGGTTCTGTTATCTGGGTTGTTAAGAATTGTGTCTCTCAGAAAACACTGTCAGAATGTACTTGCTTGTGCAAAATGCCTGTTCTGGTTGTTTGTGATCACCGTGCATAGAGTAGCAACAAGAGGAGAAGGGAAATCACAGAATGGGTGAGGTTGGAAGGGACAACAGTGGCTCATCTGGTCCAAACTCCGTGTTCAAGCAGGGTCATTCCAGAGCACACAGCATAGAATTATGTACAGAGTGTTCTTGAATATCCCCAGAGAAGGAGATTCCACAAAGTGTCTGGACAATCTGTTTCATTGCACAGTAAAGTTCTTCCTCATATTCAGATGGAACATTCTGTGCATCTGGTTCTGTCCATTTTCTCTTGTCCTATTGATCAGCACCATTGAGAAGCGCCTGGATCCATCTTGGCACCTTTCCTTCAGATACTGACAGACATAGATGAGGTCCCCTCTCAAAAGTATTTCTCAGGCTCATCTCCCTCATTCTGGCCTTGTAAGAAAGATGCTCCAGTGCTTCAATCATCTTCGTTGCTCTCCACTGGACCTGCTCCAGGATCTCCATGACTCTTTTACTGAGGATCCCAGGGCTGGGGACAGCACTCCAGGTGAGGCTTCACCAGGGCTGGGCAGAAGGGCAGGATCACCTCCCTCACCTGCTGGCAGTGCTCTTCCTAATGCACCCCAGGACCCCATTGGTGTTCTTGGCCACCAGGACATGCTGCTGGTTCATGGGCAGCTTGTTGCCCACCAGGACCCCCAGGTCCCTCTCTGCAGGTCAATCCCCAGCCTGTGCTGGTGCATGGGGTTATTCATCCCCAGCTGCAGGACCCTGCTTTTGCCCTTATTGAATTTCAGATGGTTCTTCTCCATCCAACTTTCCAACCTATTGAGGTCCTTCTGAAGGGCTGCATGTTTGGGCTTATCAGCTGCTCCTCCCAGCTTTGTGTCATCAGTGAATGTGCTGAGGAAGCATTTACTCTTCCATCTAAATCATTGATAAGTAAATAAAATAGTGCTGTGCCCAGCATTGAACTTTGTGGGACACCACTAGGCTTGGAACTAGATCCTCTGCCTCTGATTACAACCCGCCTCACTGTCCATTCCTCCAGTCCACACTTCCTGAGTCCGTCTATGAGGATCTTGTGAGAGACTGTCAAAAACCTTGCTGAAGTTGAGACAGACAAGATCCATTGCTCTCCTTCTCATTATCCCAGCAGATTTTTTCATCAGAGAAGGCAATCAGCTTGGTCAAACCTTTGATTTACCTTTACCGAATCCATGCTGACTACCCCTGATGACAGAGTAGATAAAAGCAATTTTGGATTCTTTCATTCTTTTCTTTTCTTTTCTTTTCTTTTCTTTTCTTTTCTTTTCTTTTCTTTTCTTTTCTTTTCTTTTCTTTTCTTTTCTTTTCTTTTCTTTTCTTTTCTTTTCTTTTCTTTTCTTTTCTTTTCTTTTCTTTTCTTTTCTCTTTCCTTTCCTTTCCTTTCCCCTTTCCTTTCCCCTTTCCTTTCCCCTTTCCTTTCCCCTTTCCTTTCCCCTTTCCTTTCCCCTTTCCTTTCCCCTTTCCTTTCCCCTTTCCTTTCCCCTTTCCTTTCCCCTTTCCTTTCCCCTTTCCTTTCCCCTTTCCTTTCCCCTTTCCTTTCCCCTTTCCTTTCCCCTTTCCTTTCCCCTTTCCTTTCCCCTTTCCTTTCCCCTTTCCTTTCCCCTTTCCTTTCCCCTTTCCTTTCCCCTTTCCTTTCCCCTTTCCTTTCCCCTTTCCTTTCCCCTTTCCTTTCCCCTTTCCTTTCCCCTTTCCTTTCCCCTTTCCTTTCCCCTTTCCTTTCCCCTTTCCTTTCCCCTTTCCTTTCCCCTTTCCTTTCCCCTTTCCTTTCCCCTTTCCTTTCCCTTCCCTTCCCTTCCCTTCCCTTCCCTTCCCTTCCCTTCCCTTCCCTTCCCTTCCCTTCCCTTCCCTTCCCTTCCCTTCCCTTCCCTTCCCTTCCCTTCCCTTCCCTTCCCTTCCCTTCCCTTCCCTTCCCTTCCCTTTTCTCTTTTCTTTTCTCTCTTTTTTTCATACATCTGCTCTTTCTCAAGGTGGTTTTGTGATGTCTCATAGAGATGAAATAACACAGTAGCCTTTTGCTTAACTTGTGGAAGAGTCACTAATTTGGAATCCTATTTTCCACTCTGATAATTTTAAATGAAACTGTAGGAATTGTTTGGCTTTGATTAGGCTTGAAAGTGACTACCAAATACAAATTTTTATTCTGGAATAATGGTGAAAAGGTAGGCAGGCAGTGCAAGTGGGAAACATGGATGAAAAGATAAATAGTCGTTAACTCACTGTAAAGGGCTTCTGTTTATCCAGACTTTCATAACTTGTCAGATTAAATGGAGAAACCTTCCCCCTGTCTCAGTATGGAAGTGATGACTAATAATGGATAATTCAACTTTTAACAAGGCATTTAAAAGAGTTCCTGTTTCTGAATATTTCTTCAAAATCTAAGTTTTAGCAAAGCTTTTCTACAGATATGTTAAATTCTGAATTGCCTTTAGGAAGTTCTCAGAGGTTACTGCTTTTGTCTCTGTGGTGAAATGAAAAATAAAGCTACTACTCAGCTGTCAACATGACATTCACATCCAGCAAATTCCCTAAGTCTTTGGTAATACCTGTTGTTTCTTCCAGTGGTGTACAGGAGCTACTGAGGGGCTGTGTTTAATGGCAGTGATTAAAAAGGGCTACCTTCACTCAATTTCTGCCCACTGTGACCAGCGTGATGGGGAGGCTTAAATCCATAGCCAAGATGGCTCCTTGCAAATTTCCTCCCATTTGACAGCAATCACTTGAATACCCAAAGCTTGTTTTGAGATAAAGCTCTTCACATGCAGAGCTACAAACTTTTTCCTGCTGATCTAGAAAAAACACATTTTTGAATGGGATATTTTCTGAACAATGCATTACCTAGTTTAGTATGTAGCCTTCCTTGGAAAGCAATGATTTACGCATTGACAAAATGGAAAAGATATTAACTGTGGAGTGTTTTGCTTATAAAAGAAGTCACTGAGCCATGATCTGAGTCTGATTTGTAGCTGCTATATGCAATAATATTTTCATTGAAGTAAATGCTGTTGCAGTGGTCTGGAAACTGCATATAATAGTTAATCAGAACATCATAATGTCTCTTATATAGCCAAGGTCATTCTAATGCAAAGAGGTAAGAAATTCCAGGTTTAATAAATAATAATTGCAACAAACAAAAATACACGTGAACGAGAAAGATACATGCATGTTTGCAGGCTTTGTTTGTTGTTTTATTTTAAAAAAATGAGTAAAGTGGAGGGACCTACCTCAGTCCAGCTAATGCTTTACAATGCTTCTTACATGAGTAGTTTTATTTCAGTAAAGTCCTGGTTTTTTGAGACTTCTTTATGCTTTCCATTTGAAGTCTGCTAAAAAGTTTCAGACCCTAAAGGGGAATAAAGTCACTCATTTCCTAACCTAGTTAGAGGGCTGCAAATAGTGTTTAAAACAGAATTTTAAAATAAATGGCTGTAATTCATGCACTTCCTAATAAGTACAATTCATGAATTGGGACAACTAATACTCTGAAAATAACATGGAAATAGAGATAGTTTTATGAAATAAATGAGTACAAACCTAATTCTGTAGAAATATACTCCATTAGGAGCTGAATTAGAAAAAATGCATTTCTGGAGCTGCATTAGAAAAAATGTTGACTATTTTATTATTAAAACCCAATTCACCTTTAAATAAAATGGCCCTATAGTTTGAAAGATAGTCCTAACCACATGCACATTTTAATGATCACTGGATTAAAAAATCCCAAACAAATCTAAACTTGAAGCAGCTGACTCCATGCCTATATACTGTTGAATGATTACCAAAAAAGAGAGAACAAAAGCTTTTATTGTAACCCTTCTTATCACAGAGACATTTCTTGCCTCATGTTGATATTTTTTTCTTTCCTGTATTGCAGAAGTCTCATGCATTTAAAACATGGTACTTGTTTTCTTTTTAGTTCTATGATTTTATTTTTACAGATAGGGTCATTGAGACTATCATTATGAATACAAATTCTTCTGAGCTCTTTGAAAAGGACAAGAATGGTGGGATATGCCAGAAATAATGAATGTCAAATGTTTCCTGTAGCTAAAATAATTCTTGGTTCCTCTGCAGTTTAGAGTTGCAGCTTTGTAGAACTTATTCAGTTAATAAAATTTTCTATGTCCAAAAATTCATTTTTAATCAGGAAGATTTCATCTTCATATTTTGTATATATGTGTATATATATTATATATCTGTACCATAGATTTGAAAAAAAATATTCCTGCCTCTAGATTACTCCAAATTAATAGCAGATTAGGAAATGCCAAATATTTTAACTTGAAGGAAAGGAAATACTCATAAGGAATATTGCAACATCAGTCTTGGCTCCATACCAAATAAAGGCTTAAACAATTGGGCAATATAAATTAATAGGGAAGTATAAATGTTAATATCTAGCCTGTAAAAATATACATTCCATCATAACTCTAGATAAACCTATTCCAACTTGTAATACTTTATTTCTTAAATATCAAATTATATTGTGTTAAGTATGAAATACCAAAAATCTCAAGAAATATAATTGGTTCCAGTAGACATTATGAAGTACTTTGAAAAAAACCCCCAAGCACTGAATATTGAGTTCCTGATGCATTCTCTTAATTCCCATTTGAACTGCAGTGTAAAATAACTTCTGCTCATCCTACTCACAATAGTATCTCTCAGTCAGGCTTATCCAGTGCTCCTGATAAATGAAAAAGTCTTCAATGAGCACTCTGTGAAATACTCCTGTTTTGCACCTAGGGCAAGTAGATATTAAAGATGAGGTGGAACATGGTGATATGTTGGGAATAAAGGAGATGCCCCCTTTCTTTTTCTTTTAGCTGACCTCCCTTTATCCCAGACAAAGTTTGTCATTCTGTCTAGAGGACAAAGGAACATGGTGACACTGCCTCAAAATATCATGTCCTTTTCCCACAGTTTAACATTATTTCTTCTGTGTGAATCTTGTAAAAAAAAAACCCAAAACCAAACCCAAAAACCTTTCCTTGGCAATATTTTTCAAAATCTTTTTATATTGATGCAAATATATGTTTTGGATATTTCTTGTGAAAGAAAAACTTGAAGAAGAACAAAGGAGAGCGCTATGCTCTTATAAGAATTGACCTTTTAGATACAATAGAAAGAGAACATGAAATTCTGTGAAGCTGAAAGAGCAAACATAAAAAATGATGGAAAGACCAAAACTAGAGAGAGGTCACAGTGGATCCAATTGAGTGGAAACAATTTGTAAGAAATTGAGAAATTGATACTAATATAAGCAAAATATGAATTCAACGCTAAAAATTAAA
Organism: Ammospiza nelsoni; assembly: GCF_027579445.1. Taxonomy (NCBI): domain Eukaryota; kingdom Metazoa; phylum Chordata; class Aves; order Passeriformes; family Passerellidae; genus Ammospiza; species Ammospiza nelsoni. The sequence continues at coordinate 31,790,245 of NC_080636.1, read as the reverse complement.
GCAAGCATATCACATTACAAAGCATATGGATATATGGTATAAACGAATCTTAAAATGTCTTACCAGGAAAAAGGGACTTAATGCTCTTAAACATTAAAATACCACTGGACTTGAGGAAGGGTTAAAACACATGGATGTGTTCACCCAATTAATAAAAATCTTTTGTGATTTGTGTTTCTGTTTTTTTAATTTTCATGTGTCCCTAAATCCCCACTCTTCTTTTCTCTCTGCTACCTTCAACAAAATCAATTCATTTAGAAAAAAGAGCTCTCCATTTCCCATGTACTAACTTGCTTGGTCTGTTTGGACATGCTTGCTAAACTAAAAAGGTGAGACTTTTGACCTGTACTTGGAACTAAATGTGAGAAAGTTATTATTTACAGCTGAAGAGGGGGAAGGAAAAGAAAAAAAGTGACTTACTGAAGCATGCAACAAAGAATATCCGTCTTTGGAGGACTATTAACCAAATACAGCCTTACACTGGACTGTGTTGTGTTGCTTCTCATGTCTGTGTTTTTAGTTCCAGTTATGATGGCACTATTTGCTGAGGGAAATTTATCCTCTGCTCTGCAGTCTGGAATATTGACTGTCTTTGTTGCCTAAAAACGCAGAGCCAGGAATGTTGGTAGGCACTCTTGTTGTGTGTATTACACTTTACTGCAGTTCGCTACAGAATTAAAACTAGCGTGTCCTCCTCTTTTGGAGGATTTGTCCTCTCAGCCAGCCTGTTTTATTGGATTCACGTGGCAGTTCCATATTTTGTAACTAAATGCAAGATTGGAACAGCATATTTATAAGCTTTGTTATGCTGAGATTAGCCTGGATAACATCATCCACAATTCAGTCTCCAGCAGACTTTCTTGGAACTGAAATTCTGTAATGCTGTTTTGATGCATCTTACTCCCTTTTATCCTCCTCCTCCTTTTCTGGAATAATTTTTCCCTTTCTCATGCATAAATGCACACTCCCACAGACAATCACTCCTGCACCAAGAAAGCAGAAAACTGCTCTGAGTCATCTTGTTTATTGGCCTAAGTGCCTATATGAGGTGAAAGTAGAAGTTGGAAGAGTGGGTGGTCTTCAAATTAGTCTAGCACTAATGTCATTTAAGCTGAAGGAAAGTGTTGAAAAATGGTCAAATAAAAGCCGGAGAAACAAACCTCTTTGACTGGAGTCATAGGGGGTTTTTTTGTTGCTGTTGGTGGTGAGTTTTTTCTTTTATTGTATGAAGAACTGTAATCTAAACCCTAGAGATTTCCTCTTAAGGAATGACCTGCCTTCAGTTACAAGGCAGCAAAATAAAAATCTGGAAATAACTTCAGAAATTTCTTTAAAATGTGAGAGAAAGATTAGCCCTGTGTATAATCTTCCATACACAAACTGCAGCTGAAGTTCCATGATTTTCTTTCAGAATGTGAATAGCTTCTTCCTACCAAATTTTCTATTCTTATATGCAAAGATTTTTCATAATACAAAACAAATTTGCTTAGTCTCTGTCCATGCTATAAACATACCACAAGTCATGTAACCCAAATATAAGCTGGCAAAGCATGGTAGGAAAATATTAAAAAAAGAAGCAATAAACTTTCTCTAAACCAGGAATATCATTATGTTCCAAAGCTTTTGGTTTATCTTAGGAAAGGTAGGAAATTTTCATTTGACATAGGATTATTTTTAGATAATATAGTTTATTTTGTTCAGCAAGTGCCTTGAACAGGATGGCAAGTATCCATAATACAGTTCTTAGGTATGCCTTCATTCTTATTTTGTTTTGTTGTAGGTCAAAAGCTGGAGATATATTAATTATTTAACTGACCTCGTGATTAACAGTGATCTCAGTGATTTCAAGCTGTTTCAGAGCAGCTAAAAGTAAAATGTAGTGTCAGTCTGTGCAGGTGTCTGTGTGTTGCCCGTCTTCATCTGTGCAGGAAAGGGAGACGACTTCTCGTCTCTGAAAATGAAAGAGATTGTGCTCAGCAGGGAATGGTATATATATGTGCTTGTGTGCCTGACAACAAGGATGGGTCAGAGCATGAGATGAAGGCAATTTAGGGTTTTCTACTCCCCTGCAGAATAATGTCTTCTTGTCTACCAGACTATTCCGTTCCATTACCTTGGTAGGACAAAACCTCTCTTCCTCTATGCGTAGAGTTTGGACGAGGTAGATGACAGGAAAAAAATGGTTGATAATTTTTTTTCAATTATTCTCTTTTTGTTTCCTCAATTATTCTTTAACTTTAGTAGAATCATGTGCTATGCAAACTATTTCCACATTATGAACAATTAGATTTAGATAATACGCTGCAATTCATTTGAAGATGGCTGTAAAAATTTGAGGACAATATTAATCTGGACATATTTTCCCCATACCTCATTAAAAACAAAACAAAACAAAACAAAACAAAACAAAACAAAACAAAACAAAAACAAACAAGAGAAATTTCTTTGACATTTAATTAATTGTGTTTCATTACTCTGTGGCAATATTGAAACCTTGCATTCAAATCAGTCAAAAACAGAAATACTAAAATCCACAATAGACTCTTTGTCATGTCCTTTCCCTCTTGAGCCTATGCAAGCAATCATAGAGGCATAGCATATCACTTAAGCTGGTAGGGACCCATAAAGTTCATTGAGTCCAACTCCCTGCTACTCTCAGACCTAGCTAAACTAAACCCTGTGACTGCCAGCATCATCCAGATGCTGCTTGAGCTCTGGCAGGCTTGGTGCTGTGACCACCCATCTAGTGAACAACCCTTTCCTTCATTCCAGTCTGAACTTGGATGCAGCTTCATTCTTCTCCTTTGTGTCCTATTTCTGGTCACCAGAGCAGAGTTCACCACCTTTCCTCCACTGCCCCCCTTCAAGATGTTGCAGATTGCCCTCAATCATCTCTTCTCCACGCTGAACAAGACAAATTATCAGGGAATTCCATGGACTGGGGAAGAGTGTAACACAGATCAAATAGCCTGGGACTCATTGCACGTTATCTTTCCGGTGTTAGGGGCCTCTTTGAAATGTTTGCTTTGCTGAGACTTGGAATTTTGACTATTAAGGGTATTCCTGATGGAACACAGTGTATTTTAATAAAATTGCTGACCAGTCTGAATTCACTCAAATACTACAACTATTGCAGCATAGAATTCTTCAGTCCAAAATGGCTTATACCAAAAGCATAAGTAAAAAAATTCTGGCTTGTACAGTTCTTTCTTATCTACATAAATTTGAAATATTGTTATACATATCCCTGACTCATCCCACTTTGTTAAAAGCTCCATTACATGCAGCACCTCTGGGAATAAGAGCCTTTATCATAAATGAAAGAGAGCATAAGCCAGGGTGTCCTCATAATAGTTATACTGTGTCAGAGCATGCTGCTCCCTTAAAGGCTCACATTTCATTGCTTACATATTGTCATTATTATAATTCAGCTGATTTATTGCTACTGACACTGTTGTCATGGTTACCTTAATATTTTTTTTCATGCCAAATCAAATAGTAACAAAGATAATTCATTTTATTGGCTGTACAAAAAAAGAGAGGATATACATTATTGAAGGGGGGGGGTTCGATACTAAAAATAGAGAAGCAGCTAATTAAGTTTGCATAGTAATTTACATACCAATTCTTAACAATTGATTAATGGAAGTAATTTATTCAAGACATTCTCAATGACCAGGCTCCAAAACTCCTGCAATTAAACAGTGTCAGCAGTGTATACTGAGTGTTCCACATCCACTCCTTTTACTGTTTCTCTATGAAAATGCACACAATTTTATTTTTCTGCCCTGTTTTGACAACAGCTACAAAGCTCTCAATTCTGAGAATAAGTTACAAACTGCTTTATTGTGTGAGCTCTGTATTAGCTGGAGAAAAATACCCTGTGTCCAGCTATTATCTATTTATATTGAGAAAGGGTCCAGGATATGTTGAATGGAGACCTCTGTGGACAGCAAAATGTAAGGACAAGTTCTTCAGAATTAAAGTTTTTCATCATGAAAATTGAGGCCTACGTGGAAATACTCTGAATTTGAGATTCCACTCCCTTTATTATGAAAGTTTCATGCTTGAAGTAGTTGTGATGGTTTTTCTGGACTAAACCTGACAATATCTGCAGTAATTGTTGCTAAGCAGAAAAGGATACTCAAGAGGCATAAACTTAGCAACAAATATGTTCTTAGATTTCTTTTAGAATTTATTACAGGAACCTGTTCTAAAATTAAATTAAATATTTATTCTAATATTAAATTAAAATTAAATATTTTAAACTTGAAATTAATGACTTTTCCCTGACTCACCTTTCTGTCTCATATGAAATCACTGTGCCACTGAGGAGTCATCTTGAACATCAACTGTCAGGTCTCCAGATGACCTTCTCATTTCTTTTTGCTTTTGTTTAAATTACAGGAGAAAAAGAGGTGCATTTAATGACTTTGTTCATTCTCAATGCCTTCCACCATTTTTCAGGGAAAATGCCATTGCAGCACACTTAAGAAATGTTCCTACTGTTCATTGAGAACTTATAAAACTGGTAATTAGATGAAGGCTAACCTCTTCAACCTTGTATTTGCAAATTTTATCCTAATTAAAAGGAAGATAGTTTCTAGTGCCGCTATCACTTGAGATGCAGCAGTGCTTGAAGAACAGGAGTATGAAATTATCTACATTCTAATATCAAGGTAAAGACCAGAACACTCTATTCTGCCTCTGTACTGGAGAAAACAATTAGTTGCAAAGATTTGCTTAATGATCTTACGTGATTTAAAGTAATCTTTATTAATTTTTTTCAAGTTCAAGATTTCTTCAGAGACTAAGCCAAGCAATTAATTGTGCTGTAGGTGTTTTGAAACAGCCTCTTGCTTATCAGAGTAAATAGTTTACTGATATCCTCCAGGATGTATATCATCAGGCTGCAGAGGCTGATTGAATCTGCAGGACTTACTTGTGATGGGTCCCATAAAGCACAGTGGTTTTCTCCTGTCAGAGTGTAAGTATAGAAATACTTCTTGAAAATGCATGCAGGGTTTTTTTGCATGAACAATTACATGAACAATTGGACCTTTTACAAGGTGCCAAAAAATAGGTTAAAATTCATTAATTTTGAGATATTAGCTGTAACATTGCTTTGTGTAATTTATTTTGGTATTTGTTTCTATAAGTAACTACTTAACACTTTGCTGGTTAAAACATTTCTAGAAGTTGCAGAAGGCTGGCTTTACTTGCATTGTGTAGCAGCTGGTGCTAAATTGGATTGATAAGCTTTAGACAGAAAATTTTACCAATACTGAATATTTTATTTTTTCTCCTAATATAGTTATTTCTTCCAAACAAATGATAGAAATTTGGGATTTTTTCCTTCTTCTATGCAAAACAAAATCAGAGCTATCTTTTCCTTGGAGACACTGAGAAAAAGTGGCAGATTCTGAATATTGTCAGTTATGTTGCCTGTACAGTCACACCTTCAGGGACAGGAGTGATACAATGCTCAGTGAGGCACAGATTCACAGTGACATTTTTCAAAACATGTACTGGCTTCTAAGGGATATTCATGTTGTCTTAAATCAACACCTGAAGTTATGGGTGGCATTTTTGCTCAAATGCAGCATTTCATTGGCAGTTACAGGAAGGAGTTTTCTTTATGTGCATTTTCCTATGTGTAAGTAACACAAAAAATTTTTTTTTTCTCTATTACCATTCAGAGAAATATAACTCTGAATATTTAATTCATTTTGAAAAGAAATAGGAAAAAAGGTTTTCAGAATGCATTAGGTTTCTTTCTTTTTCTTTGTACTAGTAATCTTAGTGATCAAGTCTAATAGCAATTCTGATGTTCAACTTTTATTTCCTATGTGCATCACTTGTTTCATTAAGCATGAGATATACCCAACCTCAGGCAAAACTTTCATGTTGCTATTTTGACACAGAGATCTTCTTAGCTATTTTAAGAAAATGATGCGTTCAAAAGTTGAACTTGATCATTTTCTCAGCATAGTATCTTTTTAATCAGTGAGCAAACCAATGGTGTATTTAGTCTTTTTTTTCAGCCTTCAAAAAGTAGCCAGAGGGTGACCTTAGGTAGGTACATGTGTTAGGACTCTGAGTGTCACTTTAGACGGTGTTTAGATGTTTATACCATATATCATATACATCTATCAGCTTGTGAGTAATTTGTTATAATAACTGCAAAAACTGTGCAGTCAGTACTTTGCTCTGTGTTTGGTGGTGCAGCTTTGATCTCAAAGCAATCCACCCATCACTGCATGCCTGACTAGCTCAGCTGTACAGAGATGCTGTTATTTATGTATGAAAACTGTGTTGGCAGTTAGAGAAGACATTCATTAGGCAGTTACATTGTTTAGTGAAGTCATGTATGTTTTCATTTACTTTTGTTTCATTTAGTCAGAAAATGACAGTGGAACTGCACTAATTCAAAATTACATATCATCAGCCACATCTATACAATATACATACACACATATAGATATATTTACTGAATATGGATATATAGATGCTGATATACTGAAAATTACATTAAAATATAATTTATTTCACAATATAACCTATAAGAAACTATATTGGTCAGCAATAAACCTTTATTCCAACCACTTATTTTTGCATAGGCATGGGTAGGCATTTTAGAAAATATTTTGTTGTTCTTGCATTCCTGATTGTATCCTAATCATATTGTGGCACTACAAGATTATCACTGACATCTTAAAAATATATAATTGGTGAGATTAAAATTATTGTAGCTTCTGCTCATTTCTCTGCTATCTTTCTTCTCTTTCAAAGACAAGTTGTAAAACAGCAGGTTGGATATGAAATGTTCTCCTCAATGAGACTCACTTCCAGCACAGGTGCTTGCAGAGTTGCCTCAATTTGGTCACATTTTAAATACACTGAATTTTGCATAAAGTCCCTTTGTTTGTCCAGATCTTGACCAATACAAATAGTTAGTCTGTACCTGAGTTTCTGCAGCCAGATCTTGACAGCCGACTTGGGGACAATCTGGAAAGTTGACTCATTGTCTTTTACAGAGAGGGCACTAAGGCTTCCTGATAGATTCATAATCAGTCAAGCTAATTCATGAAATATCATGCTGCTTTTAACTTTAAAAAGTTTTGCCTGCATCTGGGACCAAGTGCACAAAGAAGAAGCTCACTGGCTCTTCTAAGCTGCAGAAAAAAATTAGTTTCAAATATTTTGAAATTTTCTTTACACACATTATACATTATCTATTTTTTTGTTGTTATGACAACAGTGCAAGAATGTATACTTTGGCACTTGGCTGCTTATACAGTCTCTTAGTTCAGAATAATCATTAATATGCTAATGTGTCTGTTGGTTGTCAAACTTACAAGTTAACTTTTCTTATATTTCTTCAGCAAATATATTTTCATGAGAAAGAACTAAATCCTTTTATCCTACCTTGAATTATTTAGGAAAAAATGTTTAAAAGAGGCTTGTTTGGAACAGTTAGTTTTCATAACAATAAGTTTTTATGATGTGGAGAAGTATTTATTTCCATTAATACACATAACAGAAAACCAAAATAGTCCTTGATGACAAAAATTAACAGGATACAAATTTTTTCCATTGTGAAATAAAATGGTACAAAAAGAAAATCTTTTCTTTTTTCTTTGACTTTATAAATCTGTTCAGAATTATAAACACTAACCTACTGTTGAATATTTCTTGCATATATTATGATTTTCCTTTCCTCTCTCAGTTTTTTTGCCAGGTATACTGTACATTCTCTGAAAGGAGTGAATAGTAATTCTTTCATGTAGGACACTTCTAGAAGCTGAGAAGCAGGAGGCAAGTGTTGAAGACTAAGGAGGAAAAGGACAGGAAAGCAGTTTTCTTCATCTGGAAATGGTTGAATGATGTTTCCATTAATATTATTATTTCATTTTTCATGGAATGATTCCAAGTTTGGAGATCAGGAGTTCAAAGTAGGACAAAGAATTGCACAGATTTCATAGGTCTGGTCTTTTGTCAGATAGTGCCCTAATGAAAAAGCAAATGCATTGTGACTGAGGGCAGTACACAGGACAAAACCCCACTTTAAATATAGCTTAGAACACTTGAAAAGATGTTATTTTGCAGTAATTTGAAACCCGGGCACTTCCCCTGATAGTTGGCTGTTCAGATTTGAGAAACTGATAAAGCGTAATTTATTGACTTATTAAGTTTTTGCTTTTTCTGCTCCAGTCCAAACACTGAAATGATAAATCCCAAGTTATGGACTTTATTCAGCTTTCATCCCACAGAACAGCTCTTAGGACAGACTACACTGTTTATTTATCAGGTCCCTGCTCAGGATTTTTGCCTAATGAGATCTGTGTAGTACTCAGGTATAATGATGTTTTTCCTGTGATCTTGATTCAGGCAAATATTCAAATGGAATAGATTAAAAAATATTTGAAGAAGACAATACATAGTCTTAAAGGTTTTTACTTGTAGGCTTGTGAGACTGGTAAGTTAAAGGATTTGTCTTAGTCAGGTATTTGTTTGTTTTCTTTGCTTAAATCTGGGAGAGCAATGGCCCTGGCAGCAACACTCAGAGCAGTTGATCTGAAGGTCATAGAATTTCTTTGGAATCCTGATTCTCCATCCACTTTGCACCAGCATTAATGTAAGTACACCTAGTCCAAAGTATCAAAAGAATTGCCTTATGCCTTCATTTCCTTAAGAGTTGTATATTCATGAGAAACCAAAGGGCACAGAAATTAATATTACTTAAACACAGATGCAACAAAAAACAGGTACTTTTATCTAAAGCTTCATTCATATTTGACTAAAACTATTGATATGCATACTAAGTAGTCTATGTTCTCCCATTTCCCCAGCATTTTCCCTGAATGTAAATGTACCTCAAACATCTTTGCTACAGAAATTTTTAATTATACTTTTTGAGTTTACCCATGTCAAGATATTTCTTTCCCAAACACCAGACCCAAAAAATAAAAAGATCTGGGATACTGTTCTACAAGTTAAAACTGAAAAATGCAATAAATTTGCATTTAGATAAAATTTTCTGCATATGTTGAAAAACATAAACAAGCAAAGTAGTGACTTATAAAAATATAATGGAACTTCTGTTAAAAGCATATAATTATTTACTTTAGTAAATAATGTGTAGTAAGGAATGTGTATATCAATACCACAATTGGAATTTTCATGACAATTCCTCCCTTCCCACTTTTGATAATCAAGAATATGATGGCAATGTCATCTGAAAAAATTAAGTGTTCTAATTGGCAAATTCTGAAACTTGAGTACGTCTGTCAATAAAAGTCAAGTTATTAAAAATTAGTAAATATTAAAATGTTTTAAATGATCATTTAGCCGTGAATAAATTAAGAAATCAGTTATCAGGAGATGGCGCTGAATCAAGATTCCCTTAAATAATTTAGAGTCATTAAGTAGAAAAAGACACTGATGAGTATCTCCAAGGAAGACATCATTAGCAGGTGATAATTAGTGTGTCTATGGAAATGTAGGCTGGCATCTCCCACCTACATTACATTGGTAAAGGAAGCTTTGCCTGTAGCTACAGTCGTCCTTTATCCATATGCTCTCAGAAGGAGAATCTTTGAGCAGGATGTCTACCTCTGATCTTTCAGCTGATCATTTCCTTGGTGTTTAAAAGGTATGAGATATTGTGCAACTAACATGCCACCAATTTACAGAAGTAGTGTTTCTGCATGCCAGATACTAATTTGGGAAATTTCCAGTTTTGTTGAACCTCAGATGTGCTTGCATTTTAACAGAATCACAGAATTAGCTAGATTGGAAAAGACCTTTGAGATCCTTGAGTTCAACCTATGACCTAACACCACCTTGTCAATGATGATGTTATGAGCAATATAGCTAAACTAATTAATATTCAAAGTGCAAATTTTATAAACTGAATTTATATGTATCACTGTGGACAGAGTGATAAAAATCCTTTGTCAAAGATAGGAGTGACTCTATATCAGGTAGTGTTTGACTTTTGGGCAATGAAATTCAGGGGAAAAGGGAAAAATTTTATAAACTCAGCAGGATCTGAGATTTATATTTCCTGACACCTGATTGTAGATCATTTTATTGCTGGTCAGAGGTGCAACCAAGGACTGAGATTTAAAACAAAATTAATTTCATCCAAGATGCATCAATTTTGGGATAGCTTACTTTGGAGACACATTTTAAGTCTATAAATTAGAAGTTATTTCCCAATATAAGTAATGTTTGAAGGCCAGACTTCTGAAGGTATTTGGATAATTACTCAACATGGCTGGATGTATTTTGTAAACAACAAGAGCATACAGACCTCTGGTTTAAGTGGTCACACAAGAAATTATGTGAACTGGGACTCTGGATTCTGATGGTTTTGAAAATCCAGACACAAATCTTATGATTTCAGTTGATGATTTCCATAAAATTATTTCAGAAGAACTAGGCCATCCTCCTATCTTTATTTTTATAGTAAAATTGAAAAGATGGCTACATTTATACTTAAGAAAATTTAGGAGCTTCTAATATGTTGGTATTTTAGGGTGCTTGGGAGGAAAAAAGGCTAGAGAGGAATAATTTTTTTTTTTTATTTTATACAACCCCAAATATTTGGAGCTGCATATCAGTAAAAATGTTTGCTTACCCACAAATATGCCTATGAAATATGAAGTTTTGCTACAGCAAGAAGTCTTGAACAATGCACATAAAATCTGAAGTGCTTAGGCACAGATATAGAGATGCATCAAGACTGAGGGACTGTATCTCCAGGGCACAAGGGGAAATACACATCTTCTTGTGACATCTGTGCCAAAGATCCAGCATCTGCCCCCATATGACAGCAATCCCTTTGAAATAACTTTGAGCCGTCCTCACACATTAAATAGTCATTAGATGAAGTTCTTAAAAAACCATGAGATGGAATACAGTAATAACCAGTGTCAGATTTTCATTTCTTCTTTTATGCTTCTAGGGTTTAATTTAATTTTTAGCTATGAGCAACTTGAAGATTATCCCATAATTGCCCAACATCAGTTGAGCAGCTCTGTGTAGTCTTTTAAAGCAGCTGGGATTCTGAAAGGTTTGACTCTGCTTTTGACTAATATATTTGCCAGCATGAAGCCATCCAGTGGACTTAATTTTTCCCTGTTCATTTTCATAAAATTACACAAATTAAAACCATATTAAAGCGAAAGAAGAAACAGGGAAAGATTTTTATGTATTTCTTTGACAAATGTACTTGCATAGAATCTTTACTGGGAACGACCAAAATTAGCAATATTCAGGTTCTCACATGTTGCTTGCATAACAGTGACACGCTTCTGAGGAGAGGTGGGGAAAGCTCTCAGCGACTAAATGCTGTGTGTCTTCCTTCAGCAGCCGGGGCGTGCCAAAGGGGCTGTGCCAAGAGACGGGCTGGGTTTTTGAGGCTGTATCCTCTCCTCAGGGAGAAAGATGGAGGAAGACAGACCAGTATGCCAACGGGGAGGTCCTCTGACCAGCTGGAGGGGCAGCAGGCAGTGACCATGTTCAGTAGGTCTGCCCTATCCCAAAGCTCTGTCCTAGAATAATAGCCCTAGCTTCAAATAGGTAACTGTTTTCAGATCAACGCAGGTTTGCATATCTAATACAAATGATATTAAAGCAGAAGAGTTAAAACCTAAATTGTCACTATTTTTTATGATGTTGAACATAACTATTTTTAAAATCTGTGCATAATATCTCCAGTCCTCATTTAATGAAAAATAGAAGGATTGCAAAGTGATTGCACTGCTGTAAGCAATTTAAAGTCATGACTTTTTCAGTAGAATTACTTTTTTTCTCTGTTATTATAATCTGGCTGTAAATTACATTTTAGTTGCTATTATTTTAGGTTAAACTTCTTAATTTCTATTTAGAATTTTTTAGTTTGAATAAAAAGGAAGTTCTTTCTTACCCTTTTATAACAAAATATATTTGATTTCTTTCAAGTATTTTTTTAATAATAAAAATTTTAGCATCCAAAATTTGTAATAATAAAAATTTTATGGTCTGTCTGGTGGGTAGTCCAAACCCAAATTCTTTCAATAAATGTTCTGATAACTTGTGGGGCGTAACACGAGCTGGTAACTAAATCATTATGCAAAAATGCCACACCTAAGTTGGGGCGATTCCTGACGTCAGTATGGACTGGGGGGATGAACAGGTTGGGAGGAGTTCTGAGGAGAAGGACTTGGGGGTGTTGGTGGATGAGAGGCTGGAGCAGAGACAGCAATGTGCACTCCCAGCCCAGAAAGCTTATTGAATCCTGGGCTGCATCCAAAATGTGGATGAAGTGTGACCAGCAGGGCCAGGGAGGGGATTCTGCCCCTCTGATCTGCTCTGCTCTGTTGAGACCCTACTCTGGGGTCCCCAGCATAAAAAGAACACAAACCCATTGAAGCAATTCCAGAGGAGGGCTGCCAAGTTGATTAGAAATGGAGCACCTCTCTGAAGGAAAGGCTGAGAGGACTGGGATTGTTAAGCCTGGAGAAGAGAAAGCTTTGAGGCAACCCAATGGCAACCTTCAGGCACAGGAAGGGAGACTACAAGAAGGACGATGGCTATTTATAAGGGTGTGTGTGTATATATATGGCTTCAAACTGAAAAAGTGAAGGTTTAGATTAGATATCAGGAAGAAATTGTTTGTTGTGAGAGTGGTGAGGCACTGGAACAAGCTGCTCAGAGAAGCTGTGGATGCCACATTCCTGAAAGTGTTCAAGATCAGGTTGGATGAGTCTCTGAGCAACTTGGTGTAGTAGAAGGTATCCCTGCCCATGGCAGCATGGTTAGACCTAAATCATCTTTAAGGCCCCTTCTAACCAAGCCATTCTATGACTCTATGAAACGTTCCCATGTATAAACTCCTTGTCAGTTTCTGCATTATGTACAATTAGTTTAATACTTAGATGTAACTGGAATATACCAAGGGTATATATGCACACACCAAGGAGAGAAATTCAGACTTTGAGTGGCAACTAGATATTGGCAGAATAAATGACAGTGCAGTGAGTTGAAGCATCAGTTTGAAAAAAGAGCTGCTTCCAGGATGAAAGAAAAGAATTGCTTTGCTTTCCTAGGAACTGTAAGGCTTTCTGTGAGAGGGGCTCTTGATTGCCTTGCTGGTCACTACTGGAGTAGTCTGAATGGTCTGACCAAGTGTAGTGACAACCCAAGATTTTTCTAACATATTTAATTTGGAGACTTTTTAAATTGCCTATCTCATATCTACCTGTCTGTCAACCTCTATCTCTTTGTGCTTTTACAGTATTTTCAGCTTAGTTATATTTTAGATCATGGGCTCTATTTTAGATCTTGGGCTCTCTATGCTATGAAAAAACATATTTACTGAAAAGTAATTTAACAACAATTCATTACTTGGATTACATTTTTATTTTAATTTTATTTATTTTATTTTATTTTATTTATTTTATTTTTATTTTATTTTTATTTTTATTTTCATTTTCATTTTCATTTTATTTTATTTTTATTTTTATTTTTATTTTTATTTTTATAAAGACTTGTGTCTCATAAGCAAATTCCTTCTTGAGCATGTTCATACTGTAGTGTAAATACACTGTGACCCCTCTGACAGTAAAACATTACTTGTTGGAATTTAATTTCAAGTGTTTTGAAGTGTAAATCCAAGGAAATAGAATGTGCTTAAGTTAAATGTACGGCACAGTGTATTAACATTCACTAATATTTAGTCCTTAAAAATTTGTTACAGTCATAGTGTAATGATTGGTGAGAAATGGGGGCCTTTAGCCACCATGGCTAAACAGAAAGTACAGGATTACACAGTTAAAGAATTAAAAGAATCCCTCAAAAAGCTAAATTTAAGTCCAAATGAAAAAAAGCAGAAAGCATCAGAAACCATTGGAGATTAAATGCAAATATATAAAGCATGACAGAAAGAGTTTGAAGAGTCAGTTAGGAAAAGCATCAAAAACTTGTAATAAATCCCTTTTACAGATGCAGTAGAGCATGGTGCTTTCAAGAAGGCCCTTAGGGATAAAAAAAAAAGTTCAGAGAAGATAAGGGTATAACAATGATACAAGATAATTTTTTCCATCCATCTATGAAGGATGTTGGAGCTCCTCCCCATGGGTGGATGCCCCTCAAATTTAGAGCACAGGTAGGACAAACAGAAACAGAGAAAATGGGCCATAGCAATAGGAACAAACTGGCAGGCTGAGCTGGTGCCCACTAAAGAATTCTACAGGATATCAAGGATCAAGCAGTCAGACCACTCATTTTGCTAAGCAATATTTTAATTGTTCTTCAGTATCAAAAGCTTGAAATTCGCTGAAATGTGACACCATTTTTTAAGCAGGATTCCAGAAATCTGGAGGAAGATGAACACATCTGAGGAAGTTCTGACTGCTAAAATGTCAGGCAAAATTCATTGCAGATATGACCCTAAAAATGAATAGAAATATATGCTTGAAGGGCAAAGATGCTATTCTCAGTGACTTGGGAAAAGCAATCATGCAATTTCTAAATTAAAAATAAAGTACTAAATGTACTTTTAAGACTTGCTCTCCTAATGAAGGAATTTTTCAGTCTTTGAGCTAGTTTAAAGATAGGAATACTTACATGACACCCATTCATTGTACAGATGCTGACCTATGACATCAATGAAAACAAAATGTATACAAGATTCTGTTTTCTAAAAGAAGACCTATTGCATTATTTCTCTTCTTCCTGTGCCATGCATATTCATCACTAAATGTCTGTGTTTGATGGAGAATTGAAATATGCTTTGTATATAGAGGTTTGTAAAATGTATGCAACATACAGACATGGAAAGCATGAACTATTTCTGCAGTGGTTGCACTACAACTGTTAAAATAAAACCATCTTTTCATTCCTTTGTGAGTTCCTTGGCTTCTGCTTTCATGGGACTATGCAGCATATTTGTGACTCATCACAAGGTTTTCTTTAAAGTAGCCTGGGGTACCTATTGTTCTAATAATAGACATAGTGCTATTTTAAGATTCATTGACTTTAACACATTTGACAGGGTGGCTTATCCAGTAGCTGTAGTAGGTGAGAGGAACTAAAGCATATTCCATTTTTTTTAAATTTCCACCAAAGATGATCTTGGAATTTTTCCTAAGGAGAGGTGAAAAAGATAAGAAAAACTCTCCATATAATTAAGAAGAAAATTAAGGAGGACCTAACTCAGTTACTTTGATTTATTTCTTATCCTGGCCTTCGGCTAGGGTTAATAATTTATACTTCTCCAAAATATGGAAGCCTCATCTAGAAAATTTACATTGTACTAAACGAAAAACTGAAATAAATTATATTCCTGCCCCTGAAAACTCTCCAGTGTGGTAGATTTTAATCACGCATCCTGATTTGGGTTAATGCAGATTTTTAGGTGAATGTTAGGTAACCTCAACTTAACTTTAAGGTTCAGCATAACATTATACTGCATAATAACTCAATCCTTTAGCTTCCCTCTTTCATGCAGTATTTCATATTTCAGTGAAAATAATTTTTCACTGAATACTTTGTTATAAAACAAGGTTAAAAAACAAGCTGTCATTCTAGAATCCGATTTTAAGTAACTAGGTAACTAATTTTATTACAGCAGAAGCCTGTTTTAATCTAGCTAGTCTGGAATGAAATGCCTTCTAGACTGCAATCTGTGCACTCTTGATCAGAAGAAATAAAGACTAATATCTTTTAGAACTTTTTAAATTTTTCAACCTACTTCTAGACCACAAACATGGTGCTAAACCATATTACATCCAAGACAACATCCTAATTAAAAAGTCTTGATCTATGACGTGTGTTTTCTAGACTATGAGGCCTTTCAGATTAATGGAATCATTTTTGTTGGGGCAAGACCTCTGAGATCATCAAGTCCAAATTTTGACTGATCACCATCTTGTCAACTAGACCGCAGCACTAACTGGCCACATCCAGTCATTTCTTTAACACCTCCAGAGGATGACCATCACGTCTCCAGGCAGTCCATTCCAATGCTCAACAACTCATTCCATGAAGAAATTCCTCCTGATGTTCAGTCTGAACACCTCCTGGTGCAGCGTGAGGCTTTGTCCTCTTGTCATGTCACTGCTTGCCTCCAAGAAGAGACTGACCTCCACCTTGCTACAACCTCCTTTCAGACAGAGAGCAATTTGTATTTGTATTTGTATTTGTATTTGTATTTGTGTTGTAGAGAGCAATAGATGAGCACCCCTGAGCCTCCTCTTGTTCAGGCTTAACAACCCCAGCTTCCTCAGCCTGAACTTCATCAGTTGCAGCATTCTCCTTGACTTAATTTTTTCAATCTGAGAAACCAAGGAGTGGCCCACTGACTCTAAAAAAACCAATTCAGCTCCAGAAGTCAGTTTCAACTAGTGTAGCTGAAAAATGCTGAGCTTCAAAGAAGCCAAAATAATGTGTTGGCACTGCAGTTGAAATAATACATACTCATTTATTTAACTTAATTCTCACTTCTGTTGGAAGTTCACATCTCTGATCTGGAAAATGAAGTTAGTTAAAAAATTAGAGGAATTTTTGTAGGAAGTTACTCACCCAAGTAATTACTGTTTCCTTATCTGCTAGGGCTGCACATCAGCTCCTAAACAGTGCTTGATGGAATAGGGGAAGAGAAAGATTTCTAACTGATAATTTGTTCAGTGAATAGATATGTTGGTTTAATACAGTCAGAAGACTGCTTCCAACAAAATCCCATATTGTTGAAAAAAATGTTCCAGCTACAGCTGGAATGTCCTCCTGACAGGGCATTCTATATCCTGCATCTTCATCTGTGGATACCTTCTTCTAGATAAAAATCCCTGATGTTCTTATTATGCTGCAAGGTTAATATTTACGAGTCTTAGAAGGATATAGTTCTAAAGGAGCATATGAGAAAATAAAACTTCCTTTCTCTTATTTTTTGAAAATTTGGCTATGGGTAGTGTGAAATAGTATAGGATTAAGTTTATTGCATTTCACAGCTTTACATCTTCATCTCTTATTTAAACTTGAAATTATTTAAATACCTAAGTGAAAACATCATGAACAAATTTATGCATGTACTTACCCTAGCCTAAGCAGAAAATCAGCTTAAATTTAAAAGTTTATAGTCGTACTCCTCAGTGTAGTAAATGTTAACTTAATGCAACAAAAGTAGTGAGAGTTCCCTGACTTTTCACTGAGAGGTTATACAGCCAGAGAAATATGAGCTACTTTTTCCAGGAAGGAAGTTCACAACCCCATAAATTTACTGTAGGTTCAAATAAGGCTATTCTCTACTTGTAGGTTCTGATATTTTGAATAAGCCAATGCTGATAAAATAATAAAAATATTTGCTTTGGAGACAGAATTTTTTTATTTGAACAAAGAAGTAAATTCATAATACCTTAAGACACTGGAACTTTAGTCAGGGCCAATGATATAGTGTTCACACCGAAAATTCATACCATAATAATCTGGAGCAAGGCTGAAGAACAAAATTATCTTTAGATGATCCTAACACTGAATGTGAAACATCAGCTGAAGTTCTGAGGTTAAGATTGTGTATGTCAGTCTAGGCAGAAATTAAAGCATGTCATCCCATGGAGAGAACAGTGCTCCAGATTCATGACATGTTGGCAAGGACAGAAAGGCCCCTCGGCCAGCAGTAAGATTGTTTTCTTGACTGGTCTGCTTCATGACCACATTTGTGATCATTGCGGAGATTATTTCGTTTGCTGCTTGTAATCTCTGATCTAAATGCACCTTAGTAGAACTCTTTATCTATCTGATTCTTAAATTTCTCTGAAATATAAAACTTAGATGGTTAGGCTGCAATAATGCACAGCTTGCTTTTAAATACCAGTGTGAGTGCAATATTAGAAAGTATTGACAGTGAGATAATGAGCAGACCTCACTGTTTTTAAAATATTGCTTTACAGTAGAACAAGAAGAGCAGGGAGCATTCCAGGTGGCATGCTGTTTGCCCACATGGTTTACAAATTTTGTCAGGAAATACAGCCAGAACCACCATTCAGAATATTGCTGTTCTGAACAATTTGCTGAAAATACAGCCACTGAGAGATAAGTGACCCCTCATATTTTGTGGAATTACGACCCATTGTTTTGGTTTGTTGTTGTTAGTGGTGGTTTTGGGTTTTTTGGGTTTTTTTCCTGATGTACATTTTAAATGTTTAAGGCTTACTGTGATGTCTGCTTTGGTCTTTACTTTTGAGCTAATGTTGTTTAAGGATAGAATACATGTAATTATCACTGTAAAAATGTAAGCTACAAACATCAGCTTCAACTGCACTTCAAAAATGCTATAATTCTTTGAATTTCAAAGCCAAGAGGCAAAGTCATTTTAAAAAGTGTACTAATATGAAGTAGCACATTCTAAAATGTTACAGGCCTTTTGTGAGCTATAAGGAGCACACATGAACTTGCAGAATGTTGCTATGTTGATATTCTGTTTTACTAGTTTGATGAATACGTTTTCCATCTCTCAAATATTTTGATATATTATTTATTCGTAACTAATTTTCCCTCTAAAACTAGTCTGAATGAGAGCCAAAATCACCATCTTGCTATGCAGAACAACTAAAAGGAGTAATTCACCTTTAAAATTATAGGCTAAAATCCCAACTTCACAGGGACCTAGTACTTAGATTACTTATCTAAGACACAGAATTGTAACATATTCTCGTCCAAGCTACAAGATATTCCTTAGGTTTTTTTTCTATTAAAAAACCACTCCTGAATTTAAATTTGCAAAATTTTATTTGCTTTTCGATCTGTTTCTGTGGGTAACATACAATTTAAATGTCTCCATAGTAGACCACATCAGACTTTGAAGAAAGAAAGCACCTACTCTTCTACTTAAAATTGTGCCTGCACTGAAACCTGAAGTTAATTTTCTCTCAATTCTATTTTTGACAAAAACAATTCCTAAAAACTAGATTCAAAGGAGATTTTGGGAAAAGAACAAAGCCAACAAAATATTCTAATAAGATGTGATGAGGAACTGAGGGGAAAAAACAGTACTTAACAAGCATTAGAATAAATATGCACTAGATGTGCAGTAGAATAAAGAGTACAATGAGTTTTTGAAGTGTCTAAAGATAGATGCTTTCTATTCTCAAAACACCAAATGTTTAACCAATTCTGTGTTGCAATCTTCCTACGTGTTGCTATACATTTGAGGTTAAATCAGCTTTCCCAAGAAGTGCACTCTAAAAATAGAGCCAAGGAAGACATAGAGTTTCGCAATTGGCAATTTATAGCCATTTCAAAAATAAAATTTTACTCTATGCCATTAAGGGTTTATTTTGTTTTCATCTATTACTAACTGCCTAATAAAATACAAGGGGCTTAATTCCATTTCCTCCTGGTAGAGATGAATGGATTGGAGTGGACCATTACCCAGAACACAAAAATTAGAATCTGCAATGAAGGAGACTTGTTGTTGTTGTTAAATGCACATTTATGACCGTAGAAAAATATTCTGGGTTTCAGGGGTAATAATTTTCTTATATAACTTAGGAAAAGAGGTAGTGGGAAGATATACAGGCTGTGCAAAACTACATGAGATGTGAGAGGAGACGCAACTGCATGGATAACAGGAGACTGTCTTGAGCAGTTGAAGAACTTGCTCAGTAAGAAATTGAACCAAACCAAACTTTGCAGCTTCTCAAAAAACTCGGCACATCCTATTACTGAACCTGGTATTTCAGTCTGCTCCAAGGAATGTGAAAATATCATGCAATGCAGCAGATACCTGGAATTTCAAAGTTGGAACAGTAGTCAAAATAGCCCTAAATAGCCCTAAATCTGAATTTAAGTTATTCAAAGCAATTTGATACAAGTCCCACTGAATACACCAGTTAGCACCATTTCAGGCAGTCCTGATACAAGTACCTGTAAGGTTGTCTACATGTAAAGGCAACATGAAAAACCTAGGTATTTATAAAACATTTAGAAAATCTTTAAGACTTGCTGTTTATTAATGCAAGAGTTTTAAAAAAGGTATAAGTTTTCCATGAAACCATATACAGTCACAAGTTCAGTGATATTTAGACATCTACCCAGATCCTTGCCTTTGGAGTTATCATTCAAATATGAACATTTGCCTACAGAGTCAAGCAATTTCATGAATTGCTTATGTGGTAACTGTAATGAAATATCAAGACAGACCAGGAGCACAGAATCAGGATTATGTTCATAGCGCTTCAGCACATATTAAAATTCCTGTCATATGAGTGACATCATTTCAGATCAGTTTTTTCTCAAAGTTTGTTCACATTTTTTACATTATTTTAGTATGGTGGTTGTCTGAAAAAATTAGGGGCCAAGTAATGTTACTGATGAAAAAGAGAGAAGGAAGCAGCTGCATTTTGTAGAGGAACATGAAGATTCATGAAGGCCTGAGAGCAGTAAAAAGAACAAATGGAGTGGGAGAAGGAAAATAGAATAATCTAGACAGGGCCAAGACAGAATAGGAAAGCCTATTTGACAGAGAAAATTTTCCAGTTACATAGGAATATGCTTACTTTTATGGAACAGGGAAAGGTGATTGGGAAATATTGATTTAGATGCCCTGTTCATACTGTTCATATTCTTTGGCTGCTCAGAGACTTAGAAGGTCTGTGAAAGGTTACTTTGCCTCTGATTAAAATTTGAACAATCAGTTCAAGAGTCCATGGAGGGGCTGAATCCTGATTTTCAGTGTTGAAATTGTCAAAAACTGTGCAGCACAGAGTGATAGAAATTCCTTCATAATACTAGGTTTCATACACCTGTATACTTTAGCCGTACACGTTACTGCATGCATTAGCTTTGTTTCATACAAAAGCTAATGTCTACAGTTTAGCTTTTTTCCATCTTTGTGTGTGTGTGTTTCAAATGAAAAAAAGGGCCACCAGAATGAAATAAATTCCTGGAGATGGTGACTGCTTGAGAGATGTTATCAAAAATATTCTATAAATCTAATGTAATGTAATAGTTTAAAATGGTTTCCTTGGAGCAGGTGCAATTTGGTTTGGTTAGGAAAATTTGGTTAGGAGAAAATATAGCATACTCATTCAGAAAATGTCCTTTTTTGACAAGAATGATTTTTTTTTTTTTTAATTCTAAATGAGTTCAGAATTTTATACCTGGTAATACTCCTGCCAATTCTACCCTGACAATACTTCTGTCATATTAGCTAATTAATTTGCTCCTTTGTCATTATTTTCCTAGATCTCACTTTGCATTTGAAAAGAAGATAGAATCATGGACTCACTAAGGTGGGAAAAGATCTCTAAGATCCTTGAGTATGACCATTACCCTAAAACTGATACTTCCAGCACTAAATCATGTCCTTAAGCATCACATTTACATGTTTTTTGAACACTTCCAGGGATGGTGATTCCACAACTTGCCACACATGCCACCATTTCAATGAAGAATTTTTTCCTAATATCTAATCTAAACCTCCTGTGGAGCAGCTTGAGGACTAATGCTTGCTACCTGGGAGAAGAGAAGAGACTGATCCCTTCCTTGATAAAATATGCTTTCAGGCAGTTGCAGTGAGCAGTAAGATCCTCCCTCAACCTCCTTTTCTCCAGGTTAAACAATCCCAGCATCCTCAAAGCCAAGAGGCATTTAACCTTATTAATTTTGTAATATTTTATCTTCATTTCTATATAGCTTTGGCCCACGGGCCTCTTGTTTGATTGTTACTTCAGTAATGTCATTTATAGAACTTTGCTACTTTAAGTATCACTTTTCTCCAAGGAAACAGCAATCTTAATCATGCTTGACAGCTAATTTGGCGACAAGAATTTATCATTTGAAATCTTTTTAAAAATAATGTTAAAAAAAAAGTCTATAAGTTTAATTTGAAACTTAGAAAATCATGTTGGATATTGGTGGTTAATAGCTGAATTCTTCTGTTTAGACTGGAGCTGATTCTACTTTTCATTGACTTCCAGGCCTGAGAGAAGGAAGATACATTGACCCATAATATTATGCATTCTTTGAAGTACACAAACTTATTTGCATATAAAAAGCTGCCAAAACCCCAACAGCAACAGAATGGAGACTGGTGAAGAATTTAATTCATATTCACTGATTACCTGGTCATCTCCAAGGGGCTGAATCAAGAAAACAAACTCTGGTCTAATTTAAAGCTTCGTCTTTGCTGTAGGTATGATCAAATGATGGGACGAGAGTGGAAACTTCAAGATGGTGCATGAATTTTCTGGCTGAAAACATTAAGAGGAGCAAAATATAAACAAGTACACCAAGATAGAAGAAAAAAAACCCAAAAAATTCACCTTAAAACTCTTAAAAATAAATTATTTATTTTTAAGCTTAAATGTATTTTTTTTCCTTAGATGTTGATTTTTTGATAATTTCAGCTTTCTTTAGACACAAAAAAAACAAACTTGGTTTCACTCATGATTACAGAGAAATATTGAAGATATGCAAGCATAACGGCCCAAAGACCAGAGGGCAGAGTAGCTAATCTATGAAAAATGCTCTCTCTCCATATAAACTTTGTTTTATAATCTCAAATTACCACAACAAAAGCAATACTATGCTTAAACTCAGCATCTTCTTTTCAACTGCCACATCATTTTGGCTTAGGAAACAGGCTGATTAGTATTGAAGATGTGAAATGTCTTGCTTTGGGACTGAGACCAACTGACAAGACTGATGAGCAGGTGGGTTTTTCTCTTACAATCCCTTGCCCAGCTTCTTTTGAAAGTGGTTGTAGTAAGGAATCTCACTAGAACTGAAAGTGAAGAATTGAAACAAATATCTGCTCAGAAAATTGGCAGTAGCACTATATCTTCCAAGCCATGACCCAAGTAGGTGAATTTGAAAGTGAAATGCTCCAAGCTAAGATTGCTCCACTTCCATCGTTACAGAGATGACCTAATGTCTAAAGGTGGGCCTTCCTGAAGGCCAAACTTGGCACACAGAGACTTTGGCAAATGTTAGGTGTATTGCTCCTATTAAATATTGACTGTATCCAATGTTTATATGTTGAATGTTGAACGTGAAGAAATGCCTCTCTCAATTTGTTTTGGAACAACAAATCCCTGTTGTACAAACTCCAAAAAATAGTTGGTTGAAATAGCTTCAAACAAAGCTCTAAATATATTTTTAATTAAGCCCAGGGCTACTCACTAGAACATTGTGTTTTCTCTTTAAACTTTTTACTCTGCTAGTGCCTTTCTCCAGTGGCCAGTTTACAAACACATCCCTGCAAACTGAAGCCTATATTCAGTGAAAAAACTCTCACAGCAAAAGTTTTCAAGTGTTAGGAGAGGAAACTGCCTAAAAATGATGGGTAAGTCATGAAATTTAAAATTTAATATTTCTCTTTCGTTCACATATTTGTTCAGTTTTGGTAGGTTCAGTGGTTTTATTAGCTACGGTTCAGAGCATGAAATACAAGGAACATTTGAGAGATCACCATGATCTCTTAAGTTAATAATGATCACCATGGCTTTAGGTAAATAGAATAGTGAAACCTGGAATAGCCCTCTAATTTATTTACAAAACCTGTGAGAGCATTTGTATTTTTGTAGTTGACATCTGGTGACAATATGTATCATTCCAGAATTCATGAACTGAATGCATTTCCAAGTGTTCCTGCTTTGTTAACTGAAGCACAGTGATGTCCAGGACACTGAAGCTTCCCAAAACCGATTTCATGAAACAAAATGCATGGAATAGTTGCTAAGTATCCATGTGACAGGACCAAGGGCTATACAGTTTTAGTAATTACCCAGTTGATTCTTCTTCCCTAGTGGTGGAGGAAAATAGCTAATTATGGAAAAACATTTGAGAAATCCTGCCATCTGACATTTGTGAATAATTGTTGAAATCTCTAAAATATATGTTTTGAAATGTTAAAGATGACAGTGCTGTCATACATGGCTCTTTAATGTCATGCTGCTAATGTACTTGAACAACTGTCAGGATTCCAAAAGGCATGCAGACTTCCCCTGACCCTTAAATTCTTACAAAGACTGATGTTATTCTTTTGTGAATCTGACAATTTTTAAACAAGTGTTTCACAATTTACCTCAGGGAATTTATCAACAAACATGCATTATAGTAAGGATCAAATATTTAAGTCTGTCCTTTCCATCTTTTATCAATTTTCTATTCTACCTGAGGAGTTCCTTATGAAGTTAAGCTCCTTAAATAAGGAAATCAAAATGACTGAGGCATCCTGTTTATTCATGACAAAGCTGGTGAAGGTAGGCTGACTCCATATGATTTGGAACAGGGTCTCCCACATTGCAGGATGGAATTTTAACCACTGAGTTTAGAGACAGGCATTTGTTGCTGTTAAGCTTTTTGTGGAAAGCATAAAGTTTTGAATATATATCCAGATAATTGCCATCACCTGCAGCTAGGGGCACTTCCATACATTATGAAGTCCAGATTAATCTACTTTATACATTTTAGAGAAGCACAATAATCTTGAGCTTTCAAAATCACATAAACATTTCTTAGCCTTTGCATATGTTTGTTTCTAATCAGAAATTCAATTTGAGAAGCATTTTTATATAGAAAACATAGGTTTATATTGGCATTTCTAATGGAATAGAAAGGGTTCATAGCAAAACTGCTAAAAAGTTTAATTAATTAATTAATTAATCCTTGTGCGCGAGGGCGTACGTGGCCCTGAGGTCCGGCTAGCTTAGGTGAGGCGGCCGACACCTCCGCGCATCTGAGGTCCGGCCCCCTTCGGCGTCCTGGCCTCGGGCTGGGCTGGATTGCGGACGTGGATATAAGCGCGGCTATGAGTCCAGGAAAGGAGGCGACCACTCGCTGGGGTGAAAACGTTGGTTTATTGAAGGTGGACGGAAGCAACCACAGGGAGGGCACCTCCCAGCAAATGGCCAAGAACAGGGGGAGCAGCAAGGTTTTAAAGAAGAGGGGGTGGGGAAAGGAGGGACGCCCAGCCAGCCAATAACAGAACAACAAGGGAGGTACAAAACTTAATGGACATGCAAGAACAACCAATAAATACAAAATAGAGGAGGGGCCCTGGGACCACAGCCAACCACAACCCCCAGAGGGAAGAAGCCTCTAGAACAGAGGGAGGAGTGGGGGTGATTGACTGGGCCCAGGGAGGAGAAAAACTTGACTTATAAGGATAAGAAGGGGGAGGAGAAGTTACATAACCTAAGAGCTTAATAGCTAAGGGGGAGGGGGTAACCATGGAAACTCAACTGGCAGGAGAACAGTGGCGGGAAAACTGTGAGGGGAAGAACCATTTACAAGAACATAGGGGAGGATACACCAAATGGGGGAGCAAACAGAAAAACTTAAAAAACACACTACAACATCCTTGTAAATGAAGATTTGCATATTGATACTTCTATTCTGCATTTGAATATTATGTAGTCACTTTGGAAGTTATCGATTTTAATTTACTTCTTTAATGATAATTTAAGCAAATTTTCTAGTAATTTTAAGATTTGCTATTGGGTCAGCTCTAACTTTGCATCACTCATTGCTATTTCTTCAAGATGTTTTAAAGACCATTACATCTTGCAATTTCAAAGTCAGTAATTACTTTACTCTGCTTGAAAGTAAAATAGGATAACATTTCTGGTATTACCACTTCATCATTCACATATGACAACTTTTCTTTCACAGCTGAAGATGATTTACCAAATTGTCTCTTTTATGTACCTCTTAACACTACTTGACCAAGATACATAGCAACAGTTTCATTTTGGAATTTGTTAACAAACAGCGCTTTTAAACATACACAAGACCTGTTCCAAGCTAATAGCTTTACTGGGATTTGCCTTTATTCTAAATTTAGATAACAGAACAAGCCACTTCAAATGGCTTGGCTTTGATGTAGAGGAGTGCTCAGTTCTTCTGGGTAGGAGAGAACAGAGCACACTTGATCTGTTTGCAGGGGCCAAAAGAGAAGAATGCAGCTCTCTGAAGCTCTTTAACTCAACTTCTACGGTATGAAACAGGCTGAAATCAAAACCTTTTTATTCACTGATTATTTTTAAATATCAATTGACATAAACAGTAAGAAATTATTTGCAGATTGCTCAGGGAGCAAATTTAATATGAGCCACATGGAGCCATAAAGTTTTACAAGAAAATGAAGTTTCAAAACTGAAAGGCCATATTAGAAGCCTGCAAAAAATGCTTGAGTAGGAGTTAGAAAACTAAGATGAAATCTATACATAGATGAAGAGTGTAACAAAATAATTTAGTTGAAATAGACACACATAATATTTGCATAAGTTGTCTCTGGGATGTGCATTCAAACAGCAGAACACTAGAAGTTGTCTCATCAGACTTTGAAAAGAACATACTTGTATTATCCTGGGGTGCTTAAGCAGTCACTTTAAGAGATTTTAAATGGATTTCAACTTTAAAAAGAAAAACCCTTGTCAGAGAAGTTAAATCTTCTAAGTTTGGTTAGCCTCTTTCAATACCTGCCTGACCATTGAATTACTCAACATGTTTACCAGATTTTTTTTTAGTTTATTTTCTTATGCTACAAAATTACTGTATGGTCTTTTTAGGAATGTGAACCTCTGTTATATGAAGCATGACTTGAGACCCAAGGCGACAAGAAATTTCTTTCTCATATTTTCTCAAAGAAATCTTCTCCTTTTTAGGTGCAGATGATGCATTTCAAAGAATTTAAGAAACATTTCTGAAATATCAGTTTTGAAACTTTGGTAGCTCTAACGTGTCTGAAGCAAAGTAATACTTTTTCTTCAGAAGACTAACTCTTTGCACTTTTTGTGATTGATCTCTTACAAGTTCTATTTATACAGTCCTATTCTCAAAGAGTTTTATTTTGGGTTTTTTTTCAGTCTTTTGCCCACTTATTTCCTGCTCCATTATAAGACTAATCTCTCTCATCTCAGGACGCAGTTGCAGTCCTGGTGTGGTGCTGTGTCGGTGAGGAACTCATGGCTGGAATGTCCTGCAGTAATGTCCCCTTATTCAGGTTTTATTTCCTGCTTATGGATTTATATTAACTAGAAAATGTTTGATTTCCTGGGTTCCCCTGGGTTTGTTGAACAGAGTGTAAGAACTATGAGATTTCCTGGTTCATGGGAATATTGTGATCTTTTAATTTGTGTTAGATCAAGTGCCAATTTCTGGAATCGAGCATTTTAAAATGACACCGATGATGGCTTATTACACTTAAATTTGGCTGGCTGTAGCTTTTAAAGCTGATGCTTGCTCTTTGCAAAAAGCTGAAAATGACACAGTCTTTAGAATTCCTACCGCTGTGCATAGATATGTCAGATGCAGATCTAGGCTGCATATTTCCAAGTTGTGAGTGAGAGATCAAAGAAATAGTTTGCTAAATATTTGCTTTTGCATGCCATTACTGAAATTATGCACATATTCTGTGAAATACTGTTCAGTTGACAGTATTCTGTTTTATGATACCCATGAGTCTGTTCCTTTTTTAGAATATGTCCTGATAACAAACACCCCATATAAGGTTCTAATTTCATTTTAGAGTGAAATGAGTGGGTGTTGCAAAGTTTTGTCAGAGCCAACACACCCATCTCGTGTTTTAGAGATTTCCACTTGGGCTGCTTTGGGCTGCCACAGCATGTGACTGTTGTTTGGCCCTGTATAATGAGACTCAATAACAGTACTTGAATTTTTACTTTTGTTTCCATTTTTTAAATTACAGCTCCTAGTATTGGTCAATTACATGATATCCACTGTCATTTAAAAATAAATTAATTGTTGAATAAAGAGTTTAAACGTAGACAAGTTGAAAATGTTAGGCAAATACTTCCTGAAGACTTAAAAGCAGAAGGCACATGAAAATCAAGAAATATTTACAGGTCTTATTAAAAAAAGCAGGGTGTGGTTTTCTTAGCTCCCCAATTTGTACTTCATTAGGAAATGAATTTGATAAGACAAATGTTCCTATTCTCATCTTTTCTGCTACAGAAGAAAGCATGTGTTTATTACATCTTCCAGATAGCCTCTAGCTGATTTGCAGTGAAAAATATTAATGGGATTCCTATTTTCCTACTCAGAAAGCGCTATTTCATGTTGCTTCTTTTTGTTAGACTTTGAAAAGGTTTTTTTCCCTTAACAACTATTTGTTATATATAATTTAGTTAATGCAGCCAGTTCTTCAACCACAGAAAATACTTCCTCTATCTCATGCTAATCATGTCTGATTTTAGTACTGGAGAGTTCTCCAGCCAGGAATGAGTCTAGAGGACTGTCCTCAAGTCATAAAGTGACTCTGCATTTCACAGGCTTATTTTAATATTAATAGATGGGACAACAAAGTAACCATACGTGTTCAGAAGGACTCTGTTCTGATAACCCAAAATTTTGTTTTACAGGTAATCCTACTTCAATCTAGCTCTTTTCCTGTGAAGTTAATGACCCTTAGTGGTTTGGTTTGCTCATGGAGTGCACCCTCCAGTTTCAATTCATCTGGAAAGAATCTACTTCCTTGTGATTTGTCTGCTCTGCAATGTGACCCAATATATCATAAACAGGAACAACTGGGAAATTCAATTTGTTTGGGGCAGTATTGTTGATATGAGCTGAAGTGCTCATAGAGATGCACTTGTGGCAGAATATAGGTATGGCTCAAGTGTGCCTTGATTATGAGCTGATTTTAGAAGTTACTAGTTGCTACAAGCTGCATTTTATGTGGAAAAAAATCCCAATATTTCAGTTCCTGATTTTTTTTTTCCCTAACTCTTCAAAAATCCCCTGGCATTCTCCCAAATTCCAAATCATATATTTCTGTGTCCATGAAAATGCAGGCATTTTTCTGAACAACCTAATGTTTTTTCTTTAGAATATGAGACACATTCTGTTATTTTGCGGGATGAACTAGAAGCATGCCATTTACAAGACTAACTTGTTTACACAAAGTTCCCAGCTCAGTAAGAAATACCTGCCTCAGGTTTTTAAATTTTGTATGGATGTGGATAGAATTCAGGGAATTGCACTTGTTACTTCTAGTTGTACAAATAGGCATGGCCTTTTCAGGTTCATGTTTGAATCCTATCTCTTTTGATCCCCATCCCATTAATAAAAAATGTTTGTGAGGTTACCTAGGCAGACCTTGAACTCTTTTAAAACTGCATGCTTTTAATAATGATTTTATTTCTGCAGCTTTCATGTGTTTTGTGATCATGTTATAGTACAATAAACAAACAAATAAATGTTTAATGTCCCATAAGGAGTTGAATTTTAACCTGCCTCTTCCCCCAGAAGCATAAAATCCATTTGGGCAGGGGACTAAATGTGGCTAAATACTTTGCCTAATGGATAGAAGTAAAATCAGGTGAAAAGCACGATGAGACCTCTATAAAACCCCATGATCAGTAAAAATGTGTGTGTTTTGAGAAGGGGTACTGCTAATTTCCATAGGAAAAGCCATTCAAGATTTCAAATATCTGCAGAACTTTGACTAAAAGTGGAGACAATGCAAGTAAAAGGACTTTTTACAGATGAACAGTAAAGGAGCCCTAAATGCATTGCCCAGTTTGATGCTATGAATTTGTTCTGATTGCTGTTTTAGTGTTTCGTGCAAACTGCTTCCCTCCACTCTGGATCATCTACAGCAAACTGTCCCTATGTCTTGAGTTGGAATGAATATATAATATATGGTGTTTTCATGGAAGCAGAGAAGTTCAAGGTAAAGCCCTCCTCTGTCCCTCTTCCACCCACCACAGGTAGCAGTGTATTCCCCAGAAATATGTGGCAGGGTCACTGGTGGACTGGTAATATGCTGGGTAGGACAAGCTATTTCTAGAGGAGCAGGAGAAAAAGACAAATCGCAGAGATATCTTGCATTTTCATCCTGTGCCCTGGGGTGAGGCCCCCGAAGTCATGGAGATTTCTTGTTGTTCCATGAGATGGGACAGCCAACAAAAATGAGCTTGATTTAAAAAGAGGCACAGACTCTACTCAGTCTTGTCCAAAGCCATGATGATGTCACAGCACTTTGTGACATCATAAAACTTTTATTTGGTATACAGATTGTGAAACACACACGCCTATGCATCCTTACTTCTCCAGATGGGGTCTTGATTAAAGATTTTTTTGCTGAATGAGGTCTTTGATAGGTAAAGACAGAATGCAAGACAGTCTGCTACTTATTATACCTTTAAAAGTATATATGATAACAGTGAAACAACTGAATTCTATTTATTCTACCATTTCTCATACTTATGCTGGACTAAATAAATAACTGTCAACTTCAAGCATACAAAAATCATGACTTCAGTCTTTGTAAATGCCATGAACTTCAAAATGTGTATTTTCTTTGCCTTATATTCTTGAGCCTTCAGAGATCACATTTTTAAGCTTTTCTCTATAGGTAAAAGAATAAGAATTATATATTTCTTGTTTCATTTTTAAATGATTTAAATCAACCCTTCCCACCACCAAATAATGTGGCACTTCATGAAATCTTGAGGGTTTTTAGTAATTTAAGGAACTGAAGTTTTTCAGTACCCCAGACTTGTTACAACTATAATATTCTATGCTGAATAAAACTGAGGAACCATTGCAAAACATAGCTTTTATTTTATCTGCCTTCCCTTTTGCTGCCTTGCAGCAGGGAAAGTATGTTGGTGCATCATTCAGAGGGAAAACTGTAAACCCAGTTTTCAGACACCTGGGGGGGACTGTCATGTGCTCTGACCCAAACTAAAGAATTGTTTGGAAATAAGCCTCAAGCTTTCATGTCACATCTCCCAGAGCTTTGTCAGAAGCCTAATCCTGGCTGCCACTTTCTCCTTACGTCCTGAGTTCTGGGAGGCAAGTGAATGGTAAGGAACTTTCTCTTTTTTCACAGGGACAAAACAAGAATAAAGACCCCAACTTGAGAAACATAAATGAGGTATATGGCCGAGAAGCATGTAAGGCAGCTGACAGAAAACTTATTTAAAATTCTGCATTATTATTAGTAATCAAAATCTTTAAGAATCCTGAACTTTTGGCATATTTTGTTTACTTCCATTTTAAAGGGAAAAGAGCACTGGCATTGTTTACAGCCTGCTTTACTCAAATCCCAATCAGTAGAGCAGTGTTTGTCTCCAGTATTCAAGCCATTAAAAATCACTGGAATGTTATCCTGTCTTCTTATATTTGCTCTTTTTTGTCTCACAGGTTGAAGCACCATCTCAGTTTTAATTTTGCTTATGACACAAAGTGAAGCTGGCATTTCTTAATCATTTTTGAAAAAGGTCATGTGAAATTGCCTCTCACCTCATGAAAAGTTGTTTTACACTGTTAGATAAATAGAATTTCTGCCATGAAATCCAACTTCTTAGTAACCCTTTCTTTAATAAACAGCATTCATTCCTATTTAATTTTTTTTTGTTTTATTTCACAAGGATTTGTAACAAGAATTTTTGGCTTCAGGCCACAGAAGAGCAAACTCCAAATTTTGCCTTTGGGGCTGTTTTTTCAAAGTCTCTTCCTCATTGAAATAAATCAGCAGTGACTGGCACTATTTTAGATTTCAATTTGGACTTCTCATTTGAGCTACTGCAGACTTGTGGGTCTGGATTAAAAACGTGATACCAGTAATTATTTATTGTTTTGAGGATTGTTTGTGCTGGGTCATCTCATGGTGAGTGAAAAGCCTTGCTTTGGTCCTACACTTGTAGCATTTGCAGGCAAAAGAAAAGTGCTTATGCGCCTTATGGATAGGATGAGAGAAGATGGTCTCAAGTTGCACCAGGGGAGGTTTAGATAGATATTAGGAAAGATTTATTCATAGAAAGGGCTGTCAGGCATTGCAACAGACTGCCCAGGAAAGTGGTGGAGTCACTATCTCTGGAACTGTTCAAAAAAAGTGGGGATATGGCATTTGAGGGCAGGATTAGAGGTAAACATAGTGGTGGTGTGTCACCAGTGATGGTGGGACTTTTGGACAAAGTTTATTAGAGAAGCCCTGCTGTACAGCCATGTCAGAGAGGAGCCTGGGGGCAGCTGGAACCTGTCTTAGCTTCAAACTGTCAACAGTTTAAATCATTTTGTCCTGAAAGATTAAAGAAGGAAAATCAGATATATTTATATAAAATGAATTATGTATTATGGCAAATGATTAGACGAAAGGTCTTAAAGAGAGTTATTTACTACACGGTATAAAAGCTAAAATTGCTAGAAACATATATTATAGAGCACTCTGTAGAAGAATTTATATCAAAGCAATTCTATTGAAGCTACCAAAAATAAACAATTAGTAAGAACAGATTGATGTAACTCACCCATACCAATGCTTGTGGACAGAACTCTTTCACTCAAAGTCAAGGAATATCCTTGAGGAGTGTTCCCACATAAAGGCAGGAAACTTCATACACACAGTCCAAGAAGGAATGTGTTAGAGGCATCTACCATATGAAACTGGATTGGACTTTTTTAGTGTGAAAAGATAAGATTGCCAGTCATGTACCTTCAGGTCAGTTTAGCAGCCTATCTGCCAAATCTCTGCCTTATTATCAGGATGTTAATTTGAGGCTGATGAGCCAGACTGGTTTTAGCATAATTCAACAGCAAAGCAGCACATGACCTTTCCTCTCAGCCCACCACTGATAGCTTGCAAAATAGTTCATTATTTGAGTTGTTTGAAGACATTCCAAGGGCAGGTGAGAGTCCTGCTGCCTGGTGCTAGGTTGTGGTTGCGCTTGAAGATCTCAAACTTAAAGGTTCTATACAGGAGGTCCACGTACCTGTGGAGATTTCACTATTTAAACTAGGAGATATTTTATGTAGTAATTCTGAAATTTGCAGTTTTCAACCTTTTCTTTCACCCAACAAAAAAATATGACCCTGACAGTGGTTTGTTTTCTTTCTGGTGTAGATTAGGCCAATATTTCTTGGTCCATAGAAAGACAGAGTTTTCTTTCAAGCTGGTAGCAGAAAACTTCATAGCAGATTCATTTGACTGTAAAATATTGAAGAATTTTGGAATATCATTATAAGGCTCGTATATAAAAATCCACTATCATATAATTTTAAAAATATTTTTATACCTGTATTTTTAATGCTGTTTTTTTTTGGTTGGTTTGTTTTTTTTTTTTTTTTTTGTACTGGCGATTGTTAAGTAATTTTGTATGTAAAATACACGAGACATTCTACTCAAGCTAATTCTAGCTTTCCAGCCTGATGAATGATCTGTTTGCCAATCTCTGTCAGAGTATTTTGGTGAAAGGAGATTTTGCTGCACTGATTGCTGGTATCAGGGGAGAAGTTACAGGGAGTGAAGAAATTCTGAAGGACAAAAATGATTTCTTTAGCTGACCTGTTATGTTTCAATGTTTAGCAATTGCTGTGATATGACCTGATACTATTTCTCATGACTGTTCAGAAATAGAAATAATATATTATTGTAATATTTTGGCCTTTTTTCAGTTACTTATAGCACACTCTCAGAATAACACTAACATTTAGGCTGAGTCTTAATGGGTAAATATCCAGTTTAGTTGATTTTTTAAAGTAGATGTTTGTTCTCCTGACAGCCACATGTGTTGACAATATGTTCTAATCATAAAAGAAATTTCAACAGGCCAAAGCGAAAAGCCAGCATTTTAATTAATTTTGGGGGACCAACTGTTCAAAGAAAAACGAGAATAAAATAACTTCAGTAGTTTTAGAATATTTAGAGCATTTCTGAACGCAGACTTTGTAAAAAAGATTGAATGTTCAGAAAACTTTATCTTCTACAATATATAGTGACTAGTTGTATTGCTCATTATCATAGAAGCCAGCTACTTTGTCATTGCATATCTATGAGCTTGCAGCAAGTGTGTGTCCCATAAGGATATAAATATTTGAATCTTGTGTATGCTACATAGATTGTGAAAAATTGCACTGCAGAATACATTGGACTTTAAACACATGAATAGGTCTGCTTGAAATATCAACTGTCAGACCTGGTTTGCCAAAGTTTAATGTTACAATAGATCAGTTTGCTGACAGATTATGGCTAATATTACCAGTCTTAAAGAGCATCCCACCACAAAAAAACCTTAAGAAAGAAGAACCAGCTTTTGAAATTGTATCACTCTTAAGTCTTGATGTGAGATTCATGCACCTTTCTCACTGTCTACATTTGTGCATTTTCAACAGTTAAGATACAATAAGAGAGTCAGTCCTTGCATAGGATGGACCATGGTGTTATGCTTCAGCTATAAAGAGTATTATCTAGTTATGTTCCTTTTAGTCTCTTTACAATCTACCAATTTAATATGGGAAAAAGGTAGTCAGTCAATTCTGTAATGCTCTGGTATATTTTAAAGTTATTCAGATTTGCAGTTTAGGTATTTAACCATCCATTAAAAACCTGGCTTTTTTACTTTAGCAGTACTGAGACTCCCAGCCAGATGATTTCACTCTATTTTGGGATACATAATCAAAACATCATCTCTGCCATAAACAGAAACATATTTGAGGTCCTTAATTATTCTGTTAATGAGGAAACATATAATTTCTTTCAAATGAAGTATGCCCAATATAGATCCAAGAAGAAAATGAAAGCATGCAGAAAAAGAAAGCTTGCTTAAAATAAATGTTACTACTAATGATTTGCTGAATCACCTAAAATACTATGCATTAATTCACAGTGTAATATGTAGACATTAATAGTTTTATCTGTCAGTCAGCAGTCACATTCTGCTGTGACTTTTATGTGTGATCTATGAATGAATGCAAGCACTGACAGCCTGATCAATGTCGGAACTACAGATAATAGCAATAGTTTATCTAATCAGAATTGATGCTTTAAATGTCTGCTTCATAAAATTGCTGTGGTTGTCCAGCTACTACTTTCAGATACTGTTTCACTGGGATTAAATTTGAGGCACAAATGAAGGAAGCAAGTATCTACTTTGAAGGAATTAATTTACGAATTGGGTAATGTGCTTGTTGCTCTGTGCTAACAACATTTTTAAGCTATTATGGGTATCTTGAGAGGTATCCCATGCAGTTTTATAAACAGGTTTTGAACAACTTTTTCCATTTTAAGAATTTGAAGAAAGATGGCATTATCGGTTACTTAGCCTATTTTACACAAGAAAAACATTATCTTAAAAAAACCCCATAGCCTATAAACATTAAATACTGTGGTACTCAAGGCTGCTATTGAGCAGAATTCACTTGTCATTAGGAAATCGCCTGAGTTTTCCAAACAAGTTTAGCTCTTGCTGTATAAGTCTGTGTTCTGTGTATAAACCTAATATTTGGCACACATACTTTTTGCAGGGACTAAGTTCTTCTGTGTTTCCAGAGTGAGTTTTGAAGCAGACCTGTGTATTGGATTGTTGTGGTTTGAGCCCAGCTGGATATCAACCACTGCACACCCCTCACTCCATCCCTTTTCTCTACGTCTACCCAAGTGGAATGGAGAGGACAGTCAAAGTAAAATTTGTATGTTGAAAAAGATAATAAATGAAAATAAAGTAAAATACAGCAGTAATGGTAAATTATAATATTAATGTAAATGAAAAGGGAAAACTAAGTGATACACCATGCAGTGGCTCACCACCCACGGACTGATGCCAGACACCCCCTCCTGAACCCAGATGGGCTCCCCTTCTGGGTAAATCCCCAGTTTCTGTACTGGGGAGGATGTTCTATGGTGTGATCCCCCAGTTTCTGTACTGGGGAGGATGTTCTATGGTGTGATCCCCCAGTTTCTGTACTGGGGAGGATGTTCTATGGTGTGGAGTATCCTTTTGGTCAGTTCAGGTCACCTCTCCCAGCTATGCTCCCTCCCAGTTTCCTTTGAGTACCTCTTCACTGGCAGAGCATGAGACTTAGGAAAAACATGACTTAGCAAAAAACCAAAACATCAGTGTTATCAACACTATTCTCAGTCTGAATCCAAAACACCACTCTCATTCCCATTTCAAAACACAGCAGTGTAGCAACTACTGTGAAGAAACAAATTCTACCCTGAAACTGGGATAGGACTGACAGCTATGTAACTTTTAAGGGATGTTTAGTAGCTAAAACTGGTTATAAATCTATTATTAACTTAGAATTTTAAAGTACACCTGTAATATATTTGTGTCAGTAGCACTGATAAGAAAAACAAAGGAGACAAGCAACTTCAGCTGAGGAGAGCAGTAACTTAGCTTATATTTAAGGGAAAAAATGCATCTTATATTTAAGGGAAAAAAACCCCACACAAACAACTAAAACCTCATTGCTTTGACTTCTGGCTTTTTTAACAGCTTAGATTGTAGTCTGATGAAAATTTTTAGCGACATAGAAAACAACAAAATTAGATGGGATTCAATGAAAAAACAAATGAGATTACAGAGGCTAACTTGTATCAAACAGAAAGAACTGATTTTCCTAAAAAAGAAATAGAATTGTTTATGCATTACCCAGGGAAACTGTTGATCAGTATGGGACAGGTTCATTCAAGAAACAATAAAGTTAGAAAGGTGAGGGAATGAGCAAAGTTGAAGCAAAAGTGGGCCAAGCAGAAATGTTATTGTTCTGGACCAAATTACTAAATGAATTTTGGGGATTGGGATCAAATTTATTTGCAGTAACAGGGTTTTAATGTTATTGTAGCAGGATGGGGAATAGGTTATGAAATTCTCTGGATAATACTGTTCTGCTGACTTGAAGAAAGGCAAAGTCAGAACAGGTTCTCACCTGAACTCATTTTAAGGTAATCAGGTTAAAAAGGGAGTATTTCATACAAATGGGAACTAAAAGAGCTTGACTTTCTTAGTTCAACAAAATGAAGCTGGAAGAGATTCTCTCAGTACTCACTGTGTGTGTGCAAGGTAGAAGGGAGAGGTATTTAACTAGAAAAAAACCCAATCATGACAAAGTGGAAACATATGGTATGGGCGGGCTATTATTAATTATAATAGAACAACTGAAAAATTATGTAAAGGAAGATTTAAAGCAGCTTTCCAACAGAATGTTCTTATCAAGCATCTAGATTATTCTTAAGACAATTTGAACTCTATTTGAGTATGATATGGTAGTAAGGCTGGATAGAGGTTTCCCTTAAATGGCTTCTCACTACCCTGTGCCTAATATGTTGACTGCATGAATTTGTTACCCTCTAAGACTAGCCCTTCCAGTCTTTTCCAATAGATTTATGAAGTTTATCCAGACTGAAGTTTAAGATTAATTGTGGTATGTGACACTCAATGGTCCAGTTCAGTGATGAAGGTAGTTGGGTCTCATAGTACATCTTACTTTTTATTATTTGTTTTTGCTAATCTCACAAAAGATATAACATCTCTATACAAACTTTTCCTTTCCTAGCTAAACTCAAGGATTGCAAAACCTACTTATATAAATATGTGTTTACTCTGCCGTTGTATTTTGCAGCATAAGAAAACCTACTAAGCTAATGGTCATGCCGTGATTTGTTTTGTCAGTATATAAAAATTTTTTCTTGTGCTCTCAATCTGGTGAAAGGCATGAACACTAAGCACATTGCAAATTTTGCAAGAATATAGTTAGCTATGGTGCACTACTTACTGTAATTAATGCTCTCCAGCCAGTGTGGAAATCCCCAAGTTCCTTAAAGATAACACTAAATGTTTCTAATTCTGTCTGGCACCTCAATAATATTCTTTGAGCCTTAGATCTAATTAAAATATGTGTGCTCTTTGATATGAAGTAGATCAAAGTTAAATTTGGTATTCTTAGTATCCAGTTTTTTTCTCTCCCTGAATGCACTATTCTACTGTCTGAAACTCCTTTGCAGAAGTTCAGCAGACTGTTACCTTCTCTGTTTGAAGATTTCTTTCTGCATCATTTGAAGTCTCTGACTTTGATAGGCTCAGTGGAATAGATAATATATATGCACTGGGATTTATGCATAGATAGAGTAAGAAACAGGATGAAGCATATCCACAGCTAATTTAAATCAGCATTGGAACACTGCAGTTCAGTGATTAATAGCTACTGAAGCTATTGCCTAATGGTTTTTTACATAGGAAAACTCATGCAATAAACAATCTTTTCCATTTAGAAGGACTGAATAAAGGATAATATAGGTGAAAGTGTGCTTATATAACCTGAGACACTCGATCTTTATTAGTAGCAGTTGGAAGAACTATTCAGAGATAAATTTTCAAAGCATCCAACTGTGGGAAATGCTGTCCTTTGCCTGATATCCTATTTCAGCCTTCAGTATAGTTGAAAATATTGATGCTTCAATGAATCAAGATCTCTTTTTTCTTATCATGGCTACCAGATACAATCTGTATTAGATTTTAGTCAGGCATTGTGAAAGGAGATTTCTGCCTAGTTTAAAATGGAGTAAAACAGGCAGATAGGGAAATTGTTGTATTTTAATGTTCACTTCAATGAGGAGTTTTTCCAAAGTACCTGCCAAAGTAGGGCATCTGATTAAAAGAAAAAGTTAATTAATCAACTAAAATGTTTATATCCTGGACATCAGATATGAAGAGAAGATAAAGATGGTATTCATACTAAATTATTCTGTTCCCAGTATTCCTGTCACTAAGTTAGACATCTAGCATGAAGTGATACTCCCTAGCATGTGGGGGTCATGGTACTTTGAACACAGTTTCAGTTTCAAGAGCAGCAGAATCCCAGATGTGTGCTTCTTACTTGCAGAAATAAAACAAAAACACGTGACAAGACCCCAGGCTTAGGTTATTCTCAAGTAGGACTAGTGATCAATCTTTTTACTCTTGTCAGGGGCATTATTTCTGCACTCCTTTTCAGTTAGAAATTCAAATTAGTTCTAATGTCTTCATAAGTTTCGGTCTCCATGGATAGATGAATCTGCCTCCTTTCTTTTTATCCTTTTTTTTAACACCTTACCCTTGAGAAAAAGACTTTCTGGGAGCCAAAATCAGCACCATGCATCAGTCTTTAGAGACTTACTGACTGTTGGACAAGGCCAGATTTGCCAGACTGCCTGAGGTCAGCTCCATGTGCTCTACATTAAAACAGTGAATTTGTAGCAGTTTTGCATGTTTGGTCTGATTTGTTGTAATTCTATATTGGCTGAAAATGAAGCAAGGGCTGATCTTTCTATTGGTACAATAGACCAGCAAGAAAAAACAACTTTTTAGAGCAGTTGAAAGCTATGACTCCTACTAACAGGGTCTTCCTGAGCAAGTTAGATACAACCTGAGTGCTGCACTATTTGGTGCTGCAGTAGCTCATTTGTAGATGCTCTGCTGCTTATTGTAGTCCATAGTCACAAGTAGAATGACAAGGCAGAGAACAGAATCTGAAACAGGGATCTGCAAAATCATGTTGTGTGCCATAAAAGAAAGGTTAACCTTTCCTTGGCAAATGCTGAGGGGACAGATGTTTGTTGAGACTCTTCTCTGAATTGTTTGGCTCTTTTATGGGTTCCCACACGTCAGTCAAAATTTACAACTCTGATTCCTCACTGAAAAAGGAGTTCTTGTTGTGCAGAAGAAAATCAATCCCTATGACACCTAATGCCACAAAAATATGGGTGGCTTTTTTTGTTTGTTTCTTTGTGTTTATTTTCTTACCTATTATACAGGAATTTAGGGCTTTGAGATCTAAGAAGCTTTGGCATTTAACATGTCCTGATTGCTCTCTTCCCTTGGTTGGACACAGGAAATGCAGATAGCTTGTAGCAGCTCCTGAGATTGAGGAGATTCTTTAGCCACAATGGAAACACTTCTGTGCCAGTTTGGGTGTCTGTTCTTCAAGACAGAGTCCACGCTGACACCATCAGATTGTGCTCTTGATTGGAAACAGAATCATGTACTTGTTTTAAATACATTGATAAAGAGGAGGAATGAGCTCAGCAATCCACCAATGGCTTTAATGGATTGTTTAATCCTCAGCAAGTTTAACTGCTTGCAAACATTTCACTCATTCAGTCGTTACCTGGCAAAACTAAGTACCCAGGCAATGGCATGGACACAGACAAGTGGTGTCCCTTAGAAGCCCATAATGGGACCAGTGCTTTTTAACATTTTCATTTACAACATAGATGAAGGGATTGAGTGTACCCTCAGCAAGCTTGCTGATGATCCCGAGCTGAGTGGTGTTGTTCACACACCTGAAGGATGGGATGCCATCCAGCGGGGCCTGGACAAACTCAAGAATTGGGACCATGGGAATTTTGTGAGGTTTAATAAGACCAGGTGCAAGGTGCTGCATGTGAATCAAGGGAACTCCCATAGGCTGGGGATGAACAGATAACACCCACTGAAGAGAAGGACTTGGGGGTGATGGTGGATGACAGGCTGGATGTGACCCAGCCATGGGCATCCCCAGAAAGCCAGTCATGTCCTGGGCTGCATCCAAAGCAGTGTGGGCAGCAGGGCCAGAGAGGAGATTCTGCCCCTCTTCTCTGCTCTGGTGAGAGCCCACCTGGAACCCTACATCCAGCTCTGGGGTTCCAGCATAGGAAGGACATCAATATATTGCATCAAGTCTAGAGGAGAACACCAAGATTGCTAGAGGGATGAAGCATTTCTCCTCTAAGGAAAGGCAGAGAGAATTGAGATTATTTAGCCTGGAGAAGAGCAGGTTTTGGTGAGACCAAATTGCAGCCTTCCAGTACCTGAAGGGAGCCTACAGGTAAGACAGAGACTTTTTAAAAGAGCTTGCAGTAATCTGAACCTACTCTCTTCCCAAGGGGGAATGGCTTCAAACTGAAAGAGAGTAGGTTCAGATTAGATATTAGGAAAGAAATCTTTACTGTGAGGGTGGTGAAGCACTGGAACAGGTTTCTGAGATGTGATGCTGTGGATGTCCCATCACTGGGAGTGTTCAAGAGCAGGTTGGATGGGGCTCTGAGCGACATGGTAGTGGACATGTCCCTGCCCATAGCAAGATGATTGAAAAGAGATGAACTTCAAGGTCTCTTCCAACTCAAAACATCCTATGATTCTATGACAATTTGTAAGTAGCAGCACTGGTCAGGATCCAGAAAGGCTGGAAACAACCTGAAAGATGAGCTCATGATGATTCTTAACTTTATTTTCAACTTCAGATGTTCAAGTTCTTTGACTCTAAGGGCTATGGAAAATGACTTATTTCAGTG
This sequence comes from Ammospiza nelsoni, assembly GCF_027579445.1. Taxonomy (NCBI): domain Eukaryota; kingdom Metazoa; phylum Chordata; class Aves; order Passeriformes; family Passerellidae; genus Ammospiza; species Ammospiza nelsoni. The sequence goes on along the minus strand of NC_080636.1, from coordinate 31,749,195 downwards.
TTGTGGACTCAATTACAAATGATGCAGAGACTAAACCATTTTGAAGAGATAGTTAATTATAAGGTGGTAATTACCTGATAGCAGAACCTCAGCTTAGATGACATATTGCAGCCAAAGTAATTAACTTGGTGGAAGTGAGAACCATTACATCTACACTGCAGGAACTTGGTGCCAAGTTCTCCATGGCTCTCACAGGAAAGAGCAACAGTATTTAAAGAAACCCAGTGTCTTCTTTCCACACATTGTAGTTTATGTAAAAATGTTCAGAACAGAGACTAAAGGCTCAGAGAGATCCTTTTTAAGACTGTTCTCTCATTCAGAAACTGCACTATTTTTTAAAAATTCTTTTCTCTCAAAAGCACTGTATACACTCCTCAGAGAAATGGAAAGAGAAGTGTGGCATGTGGTAAAGCATTAATTAACTGGGAGTGAAGATGGGGGAATAAGTAGAAAAAATAAGAGCTGTAGTAAAATGATTTTTTTTTTAATATTTGAGGCTCATAGGTGTTTGGTAAGATGCCACTCATAATTTATTTTAGCAAGAAATCCTTGTCTAGCTTCAACAATGTGTCTAAAAAGCATGAGAATTTAGACTGAGGTGATTATGTCTGAGTGAATACCAAATCCACCCATAAACCCTGATAACTGCAGACATGTTAAGTCTACATGACTATACAAAATATTCAGGATTATTTGTTGGCTTGCTTTACATTGGTTTTAAAAATTAAGACACATATTTGTAACACCTTGAGTCAATGCATATTTCATTATATAATAGATCAATGACAAAAATCAGTGGAGTTCTGAGAAAAGTGAGGACTATGGGAGCATTTTATGCTTTGTTTTGAGGTTGTTTGTTTAGTTGGGGGGAAGGGAGTTATGTATTGGGTTATTTTCTCCCTAAGTAATATGTCACATTGAGATGGAATACAAGATTAGTTCATTCCTTGAATTCCTTGCCACAACTTGACAGTGGCAGAGTAAGCTTCTCCTTTTGTTTCTCTGTTTGTTCTAGATGGAAGAAATTACATTTCAGAACACAATGCAAGTTCATGTCTTTCATATCCTCCTTTCTCTCCACTGCTAATGTAGTGTCAATGATGTGCATTTGTTACATGAGTTCTGGTTTATTGAGAGCGATTTTACTTAGCAAATAACAGTAATAAGGTTACCAGTCTTTTCCAAGTACAACTTCTCTCTCTCTCTCCCCCCTACATTTTATTTGACAGTATTTGAGTGCAGCATGACAAGACTCCTTACTTTCTACATTTCTACTGGGTGCTACTGTCGACTCCTCATCAACTCCAAAATCATATTTGCACCATTTTTGTGTAGTTACCCACATAAAAAAGTGTGGTCATCCACACTATTAAAAAGTTCAGCTTTCTTAACAAGAAGCCCAAGTACCATACAATCTAGCCTGTAGATTTAGTCTCTCCGGGCTTTCAAGTACTAAAAAATACAAAAGTCCCATTTTACCAGTTTGTTCTATACAACCAATTCCTCAACAGTGACAAAGGCATTAACATCTTCAGATGATAATTAACATGTGTTCACATTAACAGGGATGGAAAATAGTATCTGTAAAACCAGAAATTTTTCTGTGCTTACATATCTCATCTTACAAAACAGAAATAATGTATTTGAAAGACTAAGTCATGTTGCCAAACTCTAGTCTGAATACTGGCATACCATACAACCCCTAAAGTTTTTAATTCTACTTAGACTTTCTACAGTTTTGTTGTCAAATATCTTAAAGGTATTACTAAAGCAAAGTTTAAGCAGGTTGTTAAAAGAAAAGCCCTCTTTTTAACTTGAAATGTAAGCTAATAATGAAAACTGAGTAAGTAAGGGCAGATAACAATAGCCAACCTGTACCACAACAGAGGAGCCATGCTGTAATTTACTTGTTCATATTATGTTTTGTGGGGGCTCATTCTAACCACATTGAAGTCAACACAACTCAGTTTCTCCATGGCTGCCTCTGAGTTATACAAATTCAGGGATAGAGAACCGAAGTAGTCTATACAGGCTCCAGAAGTACTTTATCAAATACATTTTCTTGAATTTTGCTTGTGGTGCTGTCATCTTGGCCTCCCTTTGCTTTGCAGATTGAGTCACTTTATGTGTAGCCTCAAATTTAAATTTAAAATGTGGTGAGGACTTTTTGATCACCACCCCCATATAAATACTCTTTTACATAATTTATTTTTTATTTATGTTATACATAAATACTTTAACATTATTTTCCTGAATGAAAAGAAGAATATAATGAATGTTTTTTTTAAATGGATGATACTAACAATATTCAGTTGTGATATGGGGTCGTTCTGTGTCTTTTATAGAAAGATTTTTCTTCTACAGAAAGATTTAATGATTCTATGATAAACAAATCTATAAAGACTTTATTTTAAAAGCAATGAGCTAAATTCCTCTCTTTTTTTCTCCCTATCAATAATGAATTGTTTTTATTGTGCATACACACTTCAAGATAATTCAAATTTGGATGGAAAAATTGTTGGAGGGTCTTGCAGAATGCAGCTTTAGTAAGGGAGAGGTGTTTGCCTTCTGATTGTTTAGTATAATGAAGTTTAGAGAGATGACCTTTCAGAGTAGTGTTCCTTGCAAATAATTTAGTATTCAGTTGGTTGTGGAAAGTTATGCAAATTATTATGTGAAACAAAAGGTACAGATTAGCCTAGATGGTCAACATCCATAATTAATGTCTCTCCATCTGTGATAGAAAAGATGTATCTATATGACATTTTGTAAAGGAAGGATAGGAGTTCATAACAAATTGCCATCTCCTTTCTCTTGAAGGCTATTTTAATCTATATTATAATCAAATATGGTTCAATAATTTCTTCAAGCTTGGATGTTCTGTAGCCACTGGCATTCCAAATGTTGCAACAGATCTCATAGTGCTCATTAATTAACATTATTGAGTTTTAGCCAAAGTTTGAGCTTCTAATATCCTGCATGTTTTCTAATATCTTCCTTGAGACCTAAATCTAGAAAACCAGCCAGTTCATAAAGACTCTTTATCAGCTGCTCCTTCATTTTTTCCTCTCTACTAATAGCTCACAAGTATAAGCCTTCTAGTCATTATCCCATACAAATGCCAGAAAATCATCTGAAACAGACACTGGTTCTCAGGAATCATTCAGGTATCATACTCAGGTATCATTCAGGTTCTAAAGAAGGTGATCTTGAAGGTGTATCTTATCCTTACATGTTTAGCCTCAAGTTTGCTGAATAGATATATGTATGAAGAGGTTTTGTTGCCTCTATTTATGAAGAGAATTGTATGAATAGCTGTACAATCAGATAATGAAGGAAGGGGAAAAAGAAGCTGATAGGTGTGACTGTATTGACTTACCTGTGACTAGGATTGAATCTGGCAAAACATCTGTGTGACAGATATTTGATATCAGGGATTGGAAAAGTAGCATGGTTCCCATATCTGAACTCGTGACACAAGACCACCTTCAGCTTTGGTCACCATCTCTCTCACACAGAAGCTGGAGTAAAAGTCTCAAATAACTTCTGATTCGCCGCCAATCCAGAGACACCTACACATGCTGCTGAGTGAGTATTGCTGCTTCTCCCTGCAATGCTCATGCCAGGGACTCACTGAAAATTTGTATGGCTCTATTTATGTACATGAAAACCCCCATCATATTCCTACATTTCAAGACAGAGAAATTTTTTTTGTATCGCCCTGGAGCCTTGAAAGCCAGTGATTGCAGTTGGAAGCAGGGCTGCCACAATGGTTATTTGCAGACGGTGTGTGGGAGACTGACTTCATGCAACAATTGTCTTATTTCTATTAATAAAAAATGTACCTACTGAGCAGGGAAATACTTCTTCAGTAAAAAGAGTATTTGTAAGTCCATACAACTTTGTGGTGCAGAGAGCTGATTCCTTCCTGCTCCCAGATAACCAATGTAACTTATACCCAAATCTGCTGCAAGAACTGTGTTCCAGAAGGGAAAAAAAAAACTAGCTAAGATAACTACCTAGAACACTATGTAACTGTGTTAAATACAGGAATTACAGCTGATTTAATCAGTGTATGAATATTTCATGCCCAGCATACGCTGCTGAAAACATCTGAGTAGATCTAGCCCTTCGCAAGGGGACCTTGGGCTGGCCAGAGCATGGAGACAAAATGTTCCCATGTTCCCACGAGGTGAGGCAAGTCTCAGAGACAACAAAACACTCTGTCAAGTAAGTGGCCTTTAAGAGAACACAAAAGACTAAGCTGGGCAAAATCACTTTTACAGGTAATGGAAAAAATTCTTACAATTAGATATATCGTACTTAGTCAATTGCACCCAAACAAAGAGTAATCACTTCAAACAATTTCACAATTCAAATATTTATAACAAAATTATCATAAACTCATAAGCATAAAGTCCAAATGAATATTGATTCTGATATAGATACACTTCTGAAGAGTCAGTTCATTTTAATGTTTGTATCTAAGAAAACTTTTCATTATGATCTCTGTTCTAAGGCATATCTTTCCAGGCATCTGGTTGGTGCTCTTTGTGCTTAGCATGAAAATCAACAAAGGATGGGGAATATAATGGGCATACTGGCAATATACTTAAAAAATTAAAACCCACTTCATTTGATCACTTTCTTTGAAACTTAATTATTTTGAATTTTTTTCATTATATTAATACAGACACTTTTTTTTTCTCAAATATTAAACCCCACTGTTATTAAAAATATTATTCTTTTCCTTACTCTACAGGGCTTTCTACTAAGTAATTTGTATATGTGACTGTAAGATCCCTACTTGGAATGCATCCAGCTCTGGATCCCCAGCATAGGAAAGACAAGGACCTGCTGGACTGAGTCTAGAGGAGGATCACCAAGGTGATGGGTGGGATAGAGCACCCTTCCTGCGAGGAAAGGTTAAGAGCATTGGGATTGTTCAGCCTGGAGAAGAGCAGGTTTTGGAGAGACCTAATTGTAGCCTTCCTGACCTGAAGGTAGCCTACAAGAAAGCTGGAGAGGGACTTTTTAAAAGAGTATTTAGAGACAGGATAAGGGACAATTTGGGGGGCTTAAAACTGAAAGAGGATAGGTTTAGATTAGATATTATGGAAAAAAGTGTTTATTTTGAGATGGAGTGGAAGATGTACCTCCACTTGGCAGAGGAAGTTGAAAGTAGAAGATCTTTAAGGTCCCTTCAACCCAGGACATCCTATGATTCAAGGATCTGCTGCAGCAAGCATTTGCCATCTTCTACTTTCTGTCTTCAGTTACTGCCTGCCTGTAAGCCTGCTGCTGCATCTCCTAGCTCAGCTGCCTCTTAACTTTCAGCCCAGTGCTATCTCATCAGTAACTAGATGAACTAGCAAACAGGAACACCTGTGGCATAAATTTTCAAGGAACACATGAGGATATTTCCCCTTGGATTTAATCTCAATGGGTGTGGGCAGAACATTCCTTATAGCCTGTGACAGTGCTGCAGCTCCTGGTAGCCAGGGGTTTTGTTAGTGCCTCTGTTGCTGTGACCCTCTCCTACTTTCACTTCTACGTTCACTACGTCCTTTCACTGCTTCCTCCAGCCCACCCAGCACTAGCAGGCCTGTTGCTTTTTGAGCTACTATTGGTAATTCTCTATATATCTTTCACTTCCAGTCTGTAAGAAACAAAGCTCTGCACACACTTGAGTCTTTACCTGCGAAGACACAAGACATTAGGTCTAACACTAGAGTTAAGTGTTGTAATAAAAGGGCAGTGCACAGCAAAAGTGGTCACCTATTGCCTTTAGATTTCATAATTTAAAAAGCAGTGAACTTTGCATTTCTTAGAGAAGCCCTCAGTATCTCAGTGGTGTTTTCACACATCCAGACCTTTCTTCAGTTACAGTTTACCATTGTATGCACAGCTTTTTTAAAGTGCTGTGTTCTGTTGAGTCTTGTGGGGTTTGCTGTACATTCCCTTGGGAAAAAACAAAGTATTGCAGTAATTGATGGAATATGATTACATCTAGAAAAATTACGTGCTCAAGGTGGTTATGGCAACCATGTATCTTGGCACAGTTGCACAGTGACATTTTATCCATCATATGACCTGAAACATGAGGACAAATCTATAAATCCACTGTATATATTATCTATATAGGTATATTTATTCCGTTGCTTTTTAAGTACTACCTGCCTGGCTAGGTCATGTAAACTAAAGTGTAGCATTCAGGGAAGTCAGGAGATCCACCTGTTGATCTGGACAAATAACTACAAATTTCCACATATTTAATTGTATTGTGTAGCAATGTGAACTATATGGTATTACATTTTAGGTAGTAAATAAGCAAAAGGAGTTCCCATATTATGACATAATTTTCTGCCTAGTGCCATGATTCAGTGTTCTGAAAATAGGGGATGTAAATTAGTGTCTCACATTTCAGCCTGAGAAGCAAGAAATATTTTCTGTAGAAATAGAAGTCTAGAATGTCACTGTATAAGATTACATTGATTTAAAATGTGAAAAAAGCCCCAACAATAATGAGACCTGTAGGTCAAACACTGAAGACAAAGCAAACCTTCAAAATTACATTGAAATAACAATAATATTAATAATATTAGTTATTTTTAGGCACAGAGAATAACAAAGGATTGGGGAAATAAAGAAAGGAGAAAAATCAGCGTGTTTTTTGCATTTTGTGGTATTTGTATATTGAAAATAGAATCACAGCTACAGAAAATATCTACCAAGAAAAACACATCAGACCATGAAAATGTTTTTTTCTTCTTTCTAAATTCAGTATCAAAATATATTACTTACTTGATGAAAGTTTTTATTTTTTCTCAAGGTACTCTCTCTTTTTTAAGCACATTTTTACCTAGCCTAGGATAGTTCATGTTATTTCTTAACTAATCTCTGCCTGTGTTCCTTCCAACAAGCTACATATAAAAATGATTGTGTAATTTATTATGTTTTCCATCTGAATAGTTGAATGAAAAATGGCTGAATTTTAATCCTGAGAACTTTAATTGTATCCAGGTCTAGTTTCTCTTATTGAAAAAATATAAGAAGCAGCTAGATACATCCTGTTGCAGCTGAAATCAGCTTTTCTCATTCAGAAGTGCTACTGAAAAATAAGCCTTTCCACAGCATTATAGAAACAGTCTTATTCACTTGTCTTTATGAAATAAGAAATGTGCAGTTTCACTGGTGTGTCTTCAAAGTCCTTGTAGCTGCAGGCAGAGAAAAGAGTACTGCTGCTTTTGAACTCACCTGTTTTCCTTAGATATCCTCTAGTTGTTACTTTTGATCTCCTATGGGTAGTCAAAGGTTTCTTGTTTGGTGTTGGGGTGTAGATTTTGGTGCTGCAGAGTTTGATGTCATTCGAGGGATGTAGGGCGATGTACACTCTCCTCTACTTGACAGAATGGTCTAAAACTCATCAAGTTTTCAACTTTCAAATGCTAAAATTTATTTTCCAGAAACATCTAGGAAAGGCTGGGTTTGCATACAAATAAACAAAGAAAAAAATCCTCAAGCATATGTAAAATGCATGAGGAATTTAAATGCCTTAATACATATTTCATAATGAAAATTAATACCATTCTCAAGGTTGAGGTGATGCAAAACTTAATTTAGTTTATGGCCAGTCAAAATCAGAGTAGGATAATAAGAGATAAGAATTAATCTAAAATCTCCTGCCTCCCACCCTTCTCTTCTTCCTGGGCTCAACTTCTCTCACAATTTGTCTACCTCCTCCCCTCATCCAATGGCGCAGGGGGATGGGAATGGGAAGTGTGCTCACTTCATCAATCTGTGTCTCTGCCATTTCTTCCTCCTCATGATCTTCCTCTGCTGCAGTGCGAGGTTCCACCCACAAGACACCATTCTTCAATAACTTGTCCAAAGTGTATCCTTCCCATAGCCCACATTTCTTCATGAACTTCCTTCATGGGTCCTTTCCATGGCACAGAGTTTTTAAGGAACTAACTGCTCCTGTGGATATCTGATCCATCATGAAATTCATGGGCTGCAGTGGCCCAGTCTGCCTCACCATGGTCTTCATCTCAGGCAGCACAGGGATCTTAGCTCCAGCATCTGGAGTTTCTCCTCCACCCCACTTCTGCACTGACCTTGATGTCTGCTGAGCTGTCACTCTCACGTGTTCTCACTCCATTCTCTCAGCTGCTGCTACTCACTGGTTTTAAACTCTTGTTAAATACCTTATTGCAGAGGCTCTACCTTTGCTGCTGATGGACTTCCCCTGCCAGAAGGAGGTACATCCTGTAGCTGGCTAGAGCTCTCTGTGTTATACATGGGGGCAGCTTCGGCATCTTCTCCCATAATACATCCCTGCAGCATCCCACTACCAAAACTTTGCCACACAAACACAATGCAAGCTGTTAGGATGTTTCCAGAATGCACATCAAAAGAGTATCTATGATTATTTTCATTGTCTCCCAGAGCAAGAGCACCCAAGGTGATTTCATATCCTGAGGCATGGAACTAATGAAGTATTTTTCATTCTGCATGTTTTTCAAGGAAGATGATTGTGTGTAAGACAATGGGCTCAGCATAGTGGTATGATGTTTCTCAAAACTCTCTTCTCATGTGATTTCTTAGATACCACTTCTTACAGTGAACATGGGAAATGATGAAATGTATGAATACAGGAAAATATCACAGTCCTGAGCATCCAATTATTGCTCGTCTGAAGCATAATTTTGCATAAAATCACTCTTGGAAATAGCCTTTTCAAATGTGAAGTTGAATTCTCTCATTCTGCTATAACAAATTCTAATGCTAGTCTTGTATTTATGGTGCTTATGTGTACTGAGTGATCAATACAGTAGACATTGCAGAGATAATCTTAATGGGAAAGATAAGAGGAAACCAACAAAATGTTTAAATATGTCTCCAGATTTTGACAAGTTAGATTATTGTAATGGGAAACAGTCAGAGTGATCACATTAAAACTGTCTGCAGGTTTTTTTCTTTCCCTAAGGAAAATGAAAGGTAGCAGCCTTCATCTTGAATATGATTTGTGATTGATGCAATGCAAAACAATAAGTGGAAAGCTGTTACTACCTCCCTGTCCCCAAGTCTTCTTGAGGAGGATTGTAAGCGACAGCATTTGGAGCCAGGACACTGAATGGGTGACAGAGAAAGGAGACAGATATTAGAAAATTATGTTCAAGAATCAGCTCCACTATTGATGAGGTATTAGCTAGACAATTTAGACTATTCAACTGTTAAAGGATAAATTGCACTAACAACAGACTCCTAACTCCACATGTGTGATGTTTTTTCACCCATAGCTTGGCAGTCCTTATCCAGCCCTTTTCCGGTTGAAATTCTAGATTTTTTCCTGACCTTAATTTTAGGCATTCACTAGGACGAGTCAGCCCTTCCATTGGTTAAAAAGAAAAAAATCCTCCAGAGAGAAATTTTAACTGCTCTTGGTTTCTTTTGCGTAGTTCTCTTCAGACCCACTCATACTATAGATCAGGATTTTATTTTTCTTTCAAATTTAACCCTAGGTCTAGACTGAGACAAAGGGTGAAGGACTAAAAAATGACTGAAGAAACAAAGTGCTCCTCATCGAAGAGCTTTACCAGCATTCCCAAGTTCTATTTGAAAAATAGGTGTTTTCTGTATGTGCAATAAGGGTGATATCCCAACTTTCACAAGAGGAACTTTCAACCTCTAAACAGAGAAGGCTCTCTACTTCTGGTATTACATTCATCTGAAGTGAAATTTTAACTTCAAAGATGCAAGACTTTTGAGATTTGAAGTAGTTTCTTCTATACATTCTTAGATATTCTGGTGAATGTCTGCTTTCTCCTGAAAAAAATGGATCCAGCACTTCCTTTTAGTTTTACATTTCCCAGTTACAAAAAGAATTACCACAGCAAGAATTCTTGATACACATTCATACTGCAGCCACTGCTCTTCCTTATGAAAAAATGATGTCTGAAAAATTTTATTCAAGTATTACTTGGAAGATATTCTGCAGAATTGGCTGCAAACCCTTATGCAGGTATAGCATGAACTGTCAAGAGAAAAAAAAAAAAACCCAAAACTGTAAAACAGGTGTAAGCATTTCACTTTCTGAAATCTTTTCAAGACTAAACTGTTTTTAAAAGAGGGTTTGATGGTCCAAATCCTGCATAAAGGATAGAGAGAAAAAAATGCAATCTGGTGACAGTAATTTTCATGTAATTGCAGTTGCTGGAAGCCTTATAGCCCAAGAGATAGAGCATTAAAAAAATAATCTGTCAGACAGATCTATATGTACAGGGGAAGGAAAGCATCACTGGGGAAGACAGATGGGTTAAATTGCTGCTCAAACTGTTGAACATTTATTGTCTTAAAAGGTTTTATCTCATTCTTATCAGGTAGATCCTTCTACCTTAGGGGCAGTCGATTCCACTTTCAAATAAGGTGTTTATTAGGAATCAGTTTGAACAAGCAATAAATAAAATTACCATTCAATTTTTTTTTTTTTGAGACAGTTATTCTGCAACTTTTTTTAAAGTAAAATGGCAGAGAAGAAGAGAGAAGAAGAAACAAAGATGAATAATTGAGAATACATTATTTCTTCAAAAGACTAATTTGAGAAAAATATGCCAGTGTCAGGGCAACTTTCCCAGTCCTTCTGTCATATTTATCTCCCATCAAACCTGACTTTCTGTCTTCACTTAATTTTCTTCAGAAACATAAGATTTCTCACATCAGCTGCACTGATTTGTGTGCTACATCACAGAAAAGATTAAGACAGTGGTTGCGACAAAGTTTCTGCTGGTGTATTTCCCTGAGGTCTTGCTTTGAGGGCAAGACCCTGCTGAGAAGCAGTTGAGTCTCTGTAACTCTCACACTGCACAGAAACCTCTGATTTATTTAATTTTTATAAGCCAAGCGGAATCACAGCAGAAAAGCCACCAGTTTATTCTGCAAAGGTCTGGGAACACTTGGTGATGTAGCATGAGGTCAGAAGAGAGACAAAGGTGTTGATTTTGTGACATTACCAGAAACTTGACAAATGTGATTGTGGTTTTGTGTAAGAGAGGAGAGGTCTCTAGGGCATCATAGAAGAATTTATGCTACAAAGTGACCAAAAATACATGATGAATGCAGGGTCAGCAATGCTGAAGAAAGAGCTGATTTGGAAATTGTACCTGAGCTGTTTTCTCCATCTTGGAATGCAAGAGGAATTCAGGGAGATTGCACAAATCTCAGGCAAAAACAAGGAATGACACATGGCAGACTGGAGGCTTCCTTGTTTGGAGGCTTTGGAATACTTTTAATAACTCTAGTACTTCAAAGAAGAGAACTTGGTTGATGTTTCAAGCAGATGAAGAAGGGCAGAGTTTTTTGCAAGGTTAATTGCTTTTGTGGCTTACTGAGGAAGTGATATGTGATTCTTGCTCTAAGAGATATTTCAAAAATAATTGAGTAAGTTAAAGCCAAGACTTTCATTTGCAGTGAGGAAGTTTCCAGTTTGTGCTCCATAGAAGTAAAAAGGAACAGTGATTTCATTTTGTGTTATTGCAGGGAAATACTTTAAAAAATTCTTTTGTTGTAATTGAATTAAAATTGCAGTTATGATTTTTGTTATATGAGCAACAGAAAGGAATTTGATTACAGACATTTTAATTAATCTGACTTGGTATTTTTAAAGCCCAGCAGCAATCTGTTTGTATTTACTTCATCCAATTATAGTTACAGCACCAAACCTCCAGGGGGAGGATGGACTCAGGGCCCTGGCATCAGTTTAGGGAAAGTTTGCAGAATTAAGCCTATTAAGTTATAAATAAAATGGAATAAAAGTGTCTAAGACAAATGAAATTATTTTTGTTAATACTGAGCATCTCCTTTTACGGTGGGTCCAACAATGACAGTCTTGGCTATGAGCAGTCGTAGTACAGGTGGTGGAAAATAGTTGATAGGCAATTCTGATGTTTATATCATGGCCCACTGGATCATAGGAATATCCAAAATTTGGCTTACAGTGTTGGGACAAAGCAGCTAAGAGAGTAGAAAATTTTTGCAGTAGTAAAAAAAGCAAAAAAAAAATTTAAAAAATGCTTGCTGAACAGTTTCCTAGGATTTGGACCTGCAAAGAATTATTTCTGTCAAAACCTTAAATTGAAAGGCTGTTTCAATTTAATCAGGGTCAATAAACCATAGATTAAATGTATATACCTTTTTTATTATTATTTTCTATTAATTGGTTGCTAATTAGCAAACTATCTTCATCTGCAAGAAGAGTAAAAAGAAAGCTATCTGAAATATTCATCTGGATAAAACTGAGAACTTTGTCTTTCAAAGTCTGTGGCTTGTTAGTACCTTATAATTTTTGCCACCATTCCAAATGTTATTGGGATATTTTTTTTTTTTTGCTATGAGAAATTCTTGATCCTTTTACTATTTGCAAGCAGCTGATTAAAATTATTCATTACTGGAAGTGAATATTGAGGTTTTTGGAGCATAGAAATAGACATCTGCTCTTGTTGGGATCAGCATCATTCTTCAAAGTAATTCCCTTCAGCAAATAGTGTTATTTAAACATTTGAGTTGAACATTCAACAGCCACAAAAATGTTTCCAGTAAATAAACAGCCTAAAAGGAAATACAGATTTTCTTCAGCGTTTAAATGGATAATCAAACTGATATTGTATGCATTGAGAAGCTCTTTTGTGTTACAGCGGTTAAAGCAGTGGTCCACATCAGTATTTAAATTACAGCTTTTAACAGTGAAAGAATGGTGAAGTCAGATTATTTCTGCTTATGTGGTACAGTATTTCTTAGAAAAAAATATGTTCCTTCAGCTTCATGGATAAGGCCATTGAAATTGAACCATAGCTGATGGGACACTAAACCATAGATAAAAGAAACAAAATTATCAAGGCTGTGGTACACAAATCAACTTGAACAAACTTCATAGCTGTTAGAGAGGATGACAGAAATAATTGATCCACAAGAAAATAATGTATCATACAAGATATATAAATCCCCAAACATAATTTAATTTACCTGCTTGTTGAGATATTTACTTCCTGCAGAATATAGGAGACAGACTGCTGAAAGATTAATTTGGGAGATAAAAATTATTCTTCTGTTATGTTTTCAGATTTGAACTAGTATTTCCTCAGATATTAAGAAAAAAAAATTTTAGCAGCATACTGACTTGCTCAATGGATAGAATAATTAAAAATAGAACTGTAGAAATTATTCTTCTCCCATTTTGATTGAAAAAAAAGATCTACTTATCTTTTCTATGATGCTGCACAGGTAAAATATTAATAAAAAGAAAGATATTATTATATTTTATCCCTGAGGTTCAGCATACATACTTTATCAACAGGCATTTAATTGTTGTCTGATGAAACAATTAGATTTACAGTTAAAATAAAACCTAACTGGGAATACAGTATACAAACCTCAAGCAGCCCAAGAATCAATTTTAAGAAACATACAAATAATTTCAATATGTGTTTGAATATGCATTGATAACTTCTGGATGCCAATTTTACTCATAATATCATTTTTTTTCTGTTCTTTTGATGCTGAGATGTGGATTTCGTTGGGGGGTTTGGTAGGTTTTGTGGGGTTTTGGGTTTCTTTGGGTTATTTTGTTGTTTATTTTTTTTTTGTTTGTTGCTTTTGTTATGGTTGGTGTTGCATCAGGAAGCTGTAGTAGTCATTAGTCAGGTCAAACTGAAATTTATTTCCACTATGCCAAGGCACTTACTCTTGAGAGATATTGTCTATATCTGTATACAACTGCTTTTATATTGTTAAACACATAGTGAAACCCAGTAGTTTTTGCTGTCACCCTGTGTAAAGGAAGAGATATATAACCAATCTTCTCTTCACAACTTTTTCAGTAGCCATGCCCATAGGTGGGCATCCTCAGGTTCAGGAATCCCCAGAAGCACTCAGGGAAACTGAAGACTAGACTCTAAATGCAGACAGAGTCAACTCCTCTCAAAGAGAAATGAACCATTACTTTGCTGTTTCTTCAGGTATCTACATGTTACTCAATTATCTACTTGTTACCATGCCAAGTTTTTCCCTGCCTGGTTAGGCTAGAATTATTTCTGAAAGAAAAAAATGGGTGAGTGTGCTATAGTTATCACATTGCTGACAGCAAAGCAGTTATTTAACATAACCTTGCAGAAGAATAGTATTCATGAGCATAATATTAAAACTCCCAAGCAACCATATCTTAATCATATTATGGTGCCATAGTTAGAAAATATATCAAATAGATAAAGATAGTTTAATATATTAACCACAATAAGAAGTTTATTAATTCTATGACACAATTTAGACAAACAAATATATTAATCTTTTTGTTAGGATTTTATAGCATATAATGTGTAAGATAGCTAATTCTATTAGGAACTTGTAACTTAATATTTCCCTGATTAGCAAGCATCCCAGACATTGCAATGCAATAGCATAGTTGCAAAAGTCATGTTTTTACTTCCCTTGTTAGCTAAAAAGGAGGTCACCTTAAACTTTCTTGGTAATAGGATAGCTATGATAGACCACAGTACAACTCACTTGCCCTGACTCAGAAAATGCCAGTATGAAATTTCATGAGCTTGGCTGGCAGAGGGGAATGGGAATTTTTGGGGCCTAGAATACATGAGCTGAGTCTCTGGGCTGTGAGAAAACAGCTGAATTTGTTATAACAAACTTGTGTGTGTGCAGTGCTAAGAGCTGTGCTGGGAGACACTCAACAACCATTCTGTTTTGCCATTATTCTGTTTTACATTCATATTTGAAGCAGGACCCTGCTATATTCAAAGGTGGAAGGAATAAAGATCCATGAAGAAAATTTTGAGAAAGAAATCTTTTTACAATACTTTCTTAAATGCTTTCAATAGATATCATCAGAATATTGATATCTATAAAGTGTTGACATTATTTTTTTATGTTTTCAATGAAAAAAGCAAGCATTACTTGTACTCTGATTTCCAGAAGATGTAAATATCAAACATTAAAAAAAGTGCAATTCTATGACTGAAAAGTTTCTATAGAACACATATGATTTCTCAAGAGTTCATCCATCATACTCAGAGGCAAATTGAGTCAATTAAAGCTTAATTGAACATCTAGTTTTTGCTGAGCATGAATCTCAGTACTGCTGAGAAGAAAAATTGTGGCAATTACAGAACTCTAAAAATTGAAAAATAACATTGACTTCTTTCTTATTCTCATTTTCCTCTTTTCTGTAAATAACAGAAGTGCTTCTTTTTCTTAATTTTGTGAACGCTTTGATACAAAAATCTAAAATGTTGTACTATGTGAGTTGTATAAGACTGATGTGCTGTTTCCAAATAGATAAATTATGTTTAACATATCTCAGTAAATGCAGCTTTAATAAGCCTCAGTATCTGCATCTATACAGAAAGAATAGAAAAAAAAGGAAACTGGAGCAAATATATAAAATGAACACAGATGTAATTGAATGCTGAGCCAAATAATCAAAGACACTCAGCAAAATAACCAAGGTAAAGGCAGAGTACAAGGAACAAACAAGGCCCCTTCATCAATGTAGGTAAAGGGTAATTCCATCAGGGGATGTTCAAAACCATTGGCCCAAGAAACCCAGCAACTCAAAAGAAGAAGAAACTGACCATGTGGACTAACTAGCATAGGAAGTGAGAGAATAATTTACCAACAGAAGATGGAATAGTAATTAATGGTAGAACTATGTAAGTTATAGCCAATGAACATTAATGCCTTTCTTTGCCAAAACATAAAAAGTGAAGTTCAGATAATTGCCATGCTAGTTTTGTGGACTTGTCAACTGGAAATGTTTTCTGCGCAAAACTCCAAGCAAACCAAATACCTTGACTCTCTCTGTGGATTGTTCTCGTGCATGCTGAGTGAAAGAATCCATTTCA
This sequence comes from Ammospiza nelsoni, assembly GCF_027579445.1. Taxonomy (NCBI): domain Eukaryota; kingdom Metazoa; phylum Chordata; class Aves; order Passeriformes; family Passerellidae; genus Ammospiza; species Ammospiza nelsoni. The sequence goes on along the minus strand of NC_080636.1, from coordinate 31,733,290 downwards.
GGGCAAAAAGACCATGGCAGTTTTGTGTGTTCTCAGGCAAGGGGTTTTGACGTGAGGCCAACAAAGTATTTTGGTGTCAAAATGACTTTATATACAGAGCAATTAATATTTTAGGACTGGGAAATCTTCACATGTGAACTTCAAAACAAGAAACTTTGAACTGATGAAGTGCAAAATGTAGACTGACTGAAGAAAATTCTTAATTTAAAGCTCAGTAAGTAATATTAATGTAATTGCTCTCAACATAGTTATTTGCTAAATTATTTTTCTCTTCCATGCTGATATCTTTACAATCCACAGAAACAAAATGTGACCAACTGGGAAACTGCTGATTGACTAGAATCACTTTGGATTTTGTTTTGTAAGGGGGCTTTGTACCTTCAGCTGCTGTGGAGCTTCAAGGAGAAAGAGGATGCTTAGTACTATAGTAATTATTTATTTTTCATGCTGTTAATAGAACCTACAAAACCTGGTGCGAAGTGAAAGGGGAGACTGGGAGAAAAATGGAGCACTAGTTATCAACTAAATCTTTTATACTGCAGTATTAGATAATGTGTGCACATTTCTGGAGTACATAGTAATTTTCTCAACAGGAAAAGAGGTTGCCGAAGTAAAAGCATTAACAATCACTGCAGGGGAACCAAAGCTTCTAACCTTGTAATTTTTTGCATTATTTTTCTACTTTGTTATTGTGTTTTGTCTTTTCAATGACTTAGCTGGAATTAGACTTTTGTGCTCTCCTAACCTCCACCAAACCTAAACAACCCACAGTTCTGTCCTAAGAAAATCAGTTCTGGTTTCTGATAGCTTTTGAGCATGGAGTTGAGCACACCTTCTGTGACTCAGTCACTACCACCAGTACACCAAAGTCTGCTGAGCCATGAGAATGACTTTGCTAAAGTTTGTCTCCTGATAAAGCCCAATTGCCTTTTGCTTTGCAGAGGAAGCAGAGGGAGGCAGGAAGAGAGGGGAGAAAGGAAAGAAGAGAAAGAGGAGTCAAGGTGACTGAGAAGAACACCTTAAAGAAAAAAGAAGAAAGCCTACTTTTGCTCCTTACAAACCTTTCTTTCATTTTCTTGTCTTTACTGTTATTTCTTCAAGCAGTATAGGAACCTTTCCTCTCAACCCACTTCCTACTTCAGAAAGAGCACAGTTCCCACAGGCTCTATGTGAGAGTATGTTGGTTTCCCCTCTTCTCTTTCCCAACAGGACCACAATGATGCTTTACATAAACAAAAGGACATTTTTTTGGGGGGGTGAAAATACAGAAACCTATCTGCAGATTTTTTTCTTCCAGATCTAGATAGATGAAGGCAGAAATATGTTAGCATCACAAAATCTGCTCATTAAAACAGGGTGCTTGATTAACAAAGGTACATGACAAAAGATACATTAAACTCACCATGACTTATGTATGAGCTAAAGTGTGCTTAAGTTTGGGGATGTTAACATGAGAGAATTTGAAACTTTAAAATTAATGAGGGATCTTTTTAATGTAAATTCTAATATTTATAGACACAAAGGCTTATCCTTCACTGGAAAAAAAATTAAACCTCCAAACAACTCCCAAAGGAAGTGGAGACCTGCAAAAGCAGGAAATGTGAAAATTTTTATGCATACACAGGTAAGCTTTGGAAGGTCTGTTTGTAAAAAAAAATGTATAAAATCGGTATAAAATCTTATTCTAACCAGTTTGCATAATCTCTTTCATTTCTGGGTATGTTTGTAGTGTCTAAAAGAAACACTCATCTGCCAGCAGGAAAATCAGTAAAAGCATCACATTAACCTCTCTAATAGTCAGAGATATTGCAGGGTATCAAGGCAGTGTAGCTAATAACATCCAAATAATGAAAGTCTTCCCAAAGTCAGTGATGGAAAATTCTTATTTACATTTTTTTTAAATAAAGCATCATTTTTCTACTGTTTTATAGCCTAGATACTGAAGAATGTCTGCCAGCTCCTTAACCTAAAGGTACATTACAATGCTAACAAGACCAGTAATAACTGTCAGGTTCTGAAAATTATCTTCTTGTTCCTACCTAAAATTGTCAGATTTTATAAGCTCCTTGGCAAATTATTCTCGTGATTAGGTATTGTTACTTTCTTTTTCAGGGAATAGGCAGTTTTGGATTTGTCTTGTGAATTGTTGGTTAACTTATATTTAAAACTTGAAATTCTTTCATCACAATTTCCAGAACTTTAATTTTTTATGAGAACCAGTTATGCTCTTTCCTTTCAAGTAAACTATTCACTAAATAATTTTTCTTCTATAAATGCAGGAGAAAGAGGTAATTTGAAAGGGATTGTCTAAAAGGGCTGTATAACTATGTATAGAATTGAAGAATTAGTTCTTTTCTATTTGAATTTGTGTAATTAAACAGAATTTTAAAACTGCAGAATTTTTCAGTATGTTTACCACTTGAAATACAGTTACTGATTATCAATGAAAATAGTTTAATATAACTTTGTCTCTTAATTTTCATTCTAAGAATGAGCACGATGAGAATCTAAATAAAACAAAAGACTAATTCCCTGCAAATCTAGATGGGTCTTTACTTAGTCTTTTGTCATCAACTGAAAAATTGATTTATTTATTAAAAATAAAATGACTTTGAATTTGAAAGACAATGGATTACAACATCAGTTCAAGTTGCATTTGTTTTCAGTTCAGCAGTGAAATATAAGACAATCTAAAGTGTGCAATTCCATAAATGCTCAGTAATAGTGATTTAGATTAATATTTTTAACATTCAACAACAATGTATTTGGGCAGATTTTGACTGAGAAACCCCAAATAATCAGAATAACAATGGACTACTTGCTGTAGAATCATCAAAATTTAGTCTTTTGTATTAATATTTGAGCATGAAAGCTAATACTAAGTATAAATAATTATATGAAAATCTGAAGAAACTTTTGCAATTTTTAAAGTTTTTTTCTTCCAAATTTGAGGAAATCCATAGGTAAGTAATAAAGCACTGTCTGGGGCTTGTTGTTGGGGGTTTTCTGTTTATATTTGGAGAATAGTGTATCATAGCTAAATATCTTGTGTCAGGTTGAATGTAGATTATATGTTACAGAAAGTTAGAATATACTTCCCTGGGCATAGAAAAAAAAAAATCGCATGGAAAATGTGTTTGAAGGGTTATGGTAATTTAATAAAGTTATTCACAGCACCTGCAATCTACATGTCTGAGTGGCTCTCATTCAGCATAACACCAACCACATCCTGCAAGAATTGCTGAAGCATATGTCCCTCATGGCATCCTTTGTCACTTTAAATTTAGGTGATAGATGATCCTGCTCTTTTATATTGCTCCCAAAAAAATAAAGTTGTGGAACTGCAACCTTACATTAAATGTGCTATCCAGTAGACGAAGCCCTAAATTTAGTGTTTTACCTGAGACCAAGTGAGATGGTAGGATAAGAAAAGATCCTTGCAGCTTTTGTAACTCCTAAAGAGAATAATTCCTTATCCTTGAGGATAAACACTACTTCTGTGCTAGTACAACAGGCATGGAGATTGTTGAAGCTTCAGACAAGAAGAAGCCCAGAGCATTCTGGCAGATGCTGCATTACTTAGGAGGAGAGAAAGGAGAGTCAATAAAATCCCTTCTCCCATGTGAGACAGGGCACAAGGCTCAGGACTTCTGCTGTGTCCTCTCAGTTCCCCCCAAACAGTCACTCTGCCAGCTCCTTTTCAAATCTCATCAGATCAACATACCCCACACTAGGCAAGTATTTTTAAGAGTATTTTACTCTTAAAAATGGTGACAGCAGACCAAATCAACCTTCTGCATTGTGTAGGACTAGTACGCCAGAAAAAGCCTAGAAAAGGAGAAAACAGATGGCTCAGAAAAATATATACAGGGCGGGGGAAAAAAGATGAAAGAACTATAATAGGAGGATGAGTGAAGAAACAGTGTCAGCTAGATGTTGAGGTAATCAATTTTGATAGCAATGATGGAATTGAGGAATGGTACCATAAAATGAATAAGCAAGGAAATGATACTTTAGAGCTAACTGACATCCTTCATGAACAGTGAATAAGAAGGATAAGACAAAAAGGGTAGCATTAGAAAACAATGATTTAGCAAATATGCAGTTAATTAACTGCATATTTTTGAGATATGCTTATTGTTTATATTTTGCTTACTTTGAAGGAAAACAAGGAAAACAATTACAAAAAGGACTTGAAGTCACTTGATTCTCAAAGTGTGGGAAAAGTGTTTGATAATGGCTGAAGGGCAGCTTCCCATCCAATGACAATTTATGAGCTATAATTTTTTCCTCTTCTTACATGATATTAAGGAAGTAACTTTTGAAAAAAAGAATGTGTAATGTGAAAAATGCTCTTTTATTCTACTGGAACCAATTGATAATATCAACAACAGTTTTTTCAAAAAACCTAATTAAAATTTCAGAAGGAAAGAAATATTGCTTGTTCCAAAAAAAGTGACCAACAATTTCAGTTTTTAGTTGAGGCATTCATTATTTCTTATAATAATAAAAGTGAATATAGAATATGTATGTGAAGAAGTCTTGTAATGGCAGTGATAGAACAGTCTAGATGTGATATATCTAATATAAGAGGCAAAAAAGATTAAAATTGAGCAGACTCAAATTCTATGTGAAGACTTGAAAGAAAATAAGCATTACAATTACTGAACACCAGTAGCAGTGATCCAAAACCAGAACTTAAAAAAAAAAATGAATTGAATGGAATAATGTATGCCTTAGTATTCAGAATGTATGAAATATGACAAAACATGTTGCATTTTTAACCCTGCAAACAGCTGATATTGATATTAGAGAAAAAAAATTTCAAATTATAGAAGATAATACAGCAAAGATACTAAATGCAAATAACAGTAAAGGCACAGTGGTAATTCTCAATCTAAAAAGTGATCATTAAAGTACATCAAGAAGGGATATTGCAAGGAGGAGGTAACTATTTTTAAAGTTAGAACTTTGCTAATACAAATTTTAATTTAAGTGTATGAAGTGGAATGACTATGCAATGTATTTGTGCAGAAATAAATGCTTAGCTAAGTCCAAGTATCTTTTCATGTTGCTATCCTATGCAGCTGCCAGTCTAAGACTAGTTAAAATGCCAAGAGCTTGCCATAAATAAGGTGAAGATTTTCAAAGTTCATATTCTGATTAACTTTTCTGTGTTTAATCAGGTAGGTAGTGCACATATGAGTTGACTTGGGGAGAACAGGCAAAAGGCAAAAAAGGTATTTTGTGAGGGGGTTCTAAGTTAGGAGAAACACTGCATGGGATGTAATTATCATGGAAACTGGGGGTAAACACAGTAGTTTCACTTGAGGCAGTAGGTTAGAGATATTTGGAGTTGGCATAGATCTAAATTACACCTTTCAGTTACCAGATTGGATGGTACCAGCTTCTGACCTGGAAACTCAACCCACAGTAACTGTTAGGGAGAAATGCTGAGTCTTCACAGCACCTTGCTTTTCAGGATATTCTATTTCTGCACAAACTTTCCTGAGTAAGTGAAGTTAAAGCTGTCCTATGTTCTGTCATCAGATATTTAGTTTAGATTTAAAATTTATTGTTACCTTCTAGATATGATCTAAGTCATCAAATGTTGTCGCATTTGATGTGACTGTTAATCCTGTCTCCACATAGTTCATATTTAAATATTGAAAAAGAGTCTTAATATCTTCACCCAAAAAAGAGAAATAAAATATGTATTGAAGATAGATACAAAAGGATGAGGTTAAATGACTGCACAGTATTTTCCTTCCTAAAGGTTAACGCTGCATCCCTTGGGATATGGCTTACCATGATTTGGGTTTTGATATGGGAATTTTTATGTTGTGTTACACAGGTTTCCAACAGAATCTGTGGATGCCCCATAATTGGAAGTATTCAAAGTGAGGTTAGATGGGTTTTAAGCAACCTGATCTGGTGCAAGGTGCCCCTGGCCATGGCAGGGGTTGGATTAGATGATCTTTGAAGGTCTCTTCAATGATGTATGACCTTACAACATCATATGTTGTAAATATCCTGCTAGGTATAGCATTGAAGTGAAGGAACTGCTGTGTTAGCAGATACCAGTATGTTTTCCTATGCAATTATAGATCATGAAATTATTATAGGCATGCCCAGTTAGCAGTGTTTTTTACAACAAAAAATAAGTAATGTTTTAGAATGTTTTTACAAGGGTTAGTACTATGGTTTTCTTTAGTAAGTAGAACATCTGTCTTGAAATTTTTTTTGTTACATTGAAATATACAATATCTTTTAAGCCAGTGTGAAGTTAATAGATAGTCTCAGTTCAAGAGTTATGAGCTGAAGTTTGGTTATTGTTTAAGAAATGTGCTTTTATTCAGAATAAATAGAACAAGTGGACTCTGTCTATGGAACAGATGTGTGAATTCATGACAAATAATCCAAGTAAAGTACTCAAATTCATATGATACATCCTAAAGGTGATGTTTTGTGCAGAAAGAGAAAAAACATCATTAAGACCTAAGATTGTCTCAGAGGGAATAAAATTGTTTTCACTTCCTTGAAGTCTGTGTTAGCCTAAAGAAGGCACGATTCTTCCAAGATAGTATGTGGATGCTGCTTTTGACTTTCACTACATCATCAGGGGAATTTTTATCTATGCAATAAAAAAATATTTCAGCATAATTAGAAATTAGCATATTTGGTTTCTTTGTGTCGAAGTGGGGAGAAATAGCACAATAACCCTGAAAACATGTTGAAAGTTCATATCTGTGTTTCTATACATGCATATATAAGCCTAGAAAAATAGCCCTTTGTAAAAAACTTACTCTTTCTGTGACTCAGTTATGCACTATTTTATTTGTAAACATTATTCTGGGTTTGATGTTGTAATCCTTTTTTTCTTTGTTTAATGCTAGAAAAGCACAAATCTTTGTCTCATATAAACTATGATTTCCTACAGAGCAGTTTTATTGAGCAGCTAAAAAAAGATCCAGAAACATTAAGCAATAAGAGTAAGAAATTAATCATTTTTACTTAAAATTGCTTTTAATTCACATAGTTTACATGGTGGAATAATAGAGTTAATATTTCACTTTTGATAACAGCTTTTCTGCAAAACTACTTGGGACCTTTCAGGCTTAAAGAGTGAATTTAAGATATAGACTACATTTGATAAAAATTCCATCAGAATTACTAAAATAATATGGTCAGAATTATTTGTAAAAATCTTGCTGTTATTTTGGTACAACTGGAGAAAAAGCTACTTTGCAAAATTAAAATTTTATTTGGTTAAATGTCAAGGAGGATTGCATTCTTTATTGAATAAACCCAACATAGCCTATTCTTGATTAATAAACTATTCAGTAGATGCTTAATCTGTAAACAGATGAGTGATAATGTTTTAAATGAAGACTGATTTTGATATATGGGGTTTTTATTCCTGTGAAGAATATGAAAATAAATAACAGAGATGGAAAAAATCATCAGGGTTTCTGTAGTACAGGGTCTTCTCCAAAACAGAAGTAATGAACTTTAATGCTGAGGAAATTTGTTCAGTTTAACTATATTTCACTGCAAACAAAAGCAAATGTATTTGCAGGTTGTGAAAGGGAGGGTATGTTAGCAGGAAGTGTTAAACTTCATCATTTCCAGGTGAAAAAATACTGCTGCTAATATAAGCCGCTTTAAAACAAAAAGAAATTAACAGGCAGTGAAGAGGAAAAGAAAAGAAGAGGGAGACTATATTGTATCATCCAATTGGTTTGGAATAACAGAGGTTAAGAGAATCACAAGAAGAATTTTAGAACAAACTTAGAAATAATCTAATCTATTTATTTTATAAATGCTCAAAATTGATTTGAACTTTGTCAAGGAAAAAAAATTATTTTTTCATAATAAAAAACCTGAAAGCAAACTGAAAAATCAAGTACTGTTCAGTTCTAACATTTATTAAATGAGTTAACAAGATATATACAAGCTTAGTACTGTTTCTGAAGCATTCTTCTCTCTGACAGTATTCACTGTCTGCTTTCATTTTATTCATTCTGAGATAGTCTTTGGCTGTTGGATTACTGCTGTTGTTCTTTGTTGCCTATTTTTCTGGGTGTAGTACACTCTGGAAGTAATTGCTGTTCTGTATGGAGCATCATAATTTTCCCAGGAACAGTTTTCAACAATGTGCTCCACAAAATCTTAAATTTACTTTGAGTCAAGCAATATTATGTATTGTATGAACACTGAAGAAGGAAAATTAGACATTTCTCCTGAAAATTGCATATATATTTTTTTGTAATCAATGACAAAGTGAAGATCTTCTGGGAAAACAAACTAACAGACTTGTTTCTGCACATCTCATACATCAACACACAGATAGGAGGATCTTCAGAGGTAAAAAAAACCCAGAAAGGGAATGACATTTCAAAAAAAAAAATAGGGGTATTCTACAAAGAGAAAGTGGGCAGACCTCAGGTCTTCTACTTGAGCTTCACTTCAGCTTTCTTGTTGAAAAAATGGTAATATTAGATGTACACATAAGATGTTGAGGCAGAGTCATTAGTGTGTTTCAAATTTTAAATGCCTATTTAGTGCAATTTAACTGCAGAAGTAATCTGCAATAAGGATGCATATTTGTTATCTAACTGAAAGTAGTCCATCCAATCTTCCTCCAAATTTTCTAAATTGAAATTAAATTTTATTTATTTGACTGCTAGTAAATTACTTAGTAAAGTAGGACACCACAACTCCTTGTTACATTTGTGTAGGTTTGATATTACTTTACAAACAGGCTAGTGCATATTTTTTGGGGACAAAATAAAGGAGAACATTCTAAAATATTTCTGAAGTACCTGAATATTTTCTTACTGATTTCCTACTGATTTCCTACTGATGGAAAGTCCATATTTCTTTAGAAAAGTTTTGTGCTAAATTTTATTCTTTAGATCAAGGACTGAGACATGTACTTTGCATTGGCATTATTTTGTTGATATATAAGAAATAGATCTTAATTTGAACCTGAACTTCAAGCTTTGGAGAGAACAATACATTTTTACTTGTCCTCTCTTTTCCCCTTTCAGCTTTAATAAATTAGAGTGCGTACAAATCAAAACAGTGGAAGTAATCCTAAATGTTTGGGGGTTTTGGCATGCCAAAGGTTTGCTCAATACAAATCAGAACAGTATCTGATGTTTATGTGCTTGCTATTCAATGTGCTTCAGATTCATTACTTCATTAGTTTTAACAGAAAAGTGAACATAATACACAGGAAGTACTATGACAGTAGAAGTTTACAGAATCATAGAATCTCATAATATTCTCAGTTAGAAGAAACCACAGGGAAGATTGAGTCCATCTCTTAAGTTAATGGCTTGTAGAGGCGTTAAGCCCACAACCTGATTATCACCCTGCTCTAACCAACTGAGCTATGGGATATTGTGAACAGGTATCCTAATACCTCTTAGATCAATGCATAAAACATCTGTTCTGAAGTATTCACAAGGGCTGCAGCAACCTACACTCACCCTGGAGTTAAGGATAAGATCACTTCTATAATTCCTGTGATTCACTGCAAGGCTTATCCTCATTACACCACCAAAGGGGAAAATTTGTGGGGGCCATCATTATGGGATTAAAGTGAGCCATTTCTTAATGGTGTCCATCAGTATTCAAGCAAACACTGGAACTTAGGGAAAGGGAAAAACCCTTTCCAAAACACTATCCTTCCACACTACAGCCCTCCCTTCTTCAAAAACAAGGAGCAGCATAGGCCTCATTTCAGTAATAGAGTACTTAAAATATCTGGAGCTATATTGGCAAAAAGAATTCCACATCATCTTTTTGTCTTCCAGCTATTGCTAATAAGCAGAGGCTGGCTGAACAGCAGAAATCTTAGAATACACTCAGAAATCTTCTTCATGTTTTCAAAGGAGTTCAGCTTGTGGTCAAATACCAAACTAATATATTCCCTCTCAAAAGATGATTTTTTAGTTATATCTTTCTGTATCAATATCATAAAAATCTGTTAAAAACCTTACAGGAGGGGACATAGTGATCCAGATAAACTGTGTCACTCCTTTATGCCCTTGCAACACTCAAAATATGATCATTCTCTGTTTGAAATAAATTACTCAATAATTGGAGAAGTAAACTACAAAGAAATTATACAAGACATATTTCTTTTTACTTGTGATACCATGTCTGAAAATTTACAACTGCAAAAGAATTAATGCAAAGATGTTTCTACAAGAGCAGTCCTACTCTTTTGACCCAGGGACCAGAAACTCAGGCATCACATCTTTTATACAGCCTACATGGGCACAGGAAGTTCATCAGAAGACCTCCATGGGAGGAGAACACATCTGATGCCAGTCATTGTTCTTTCTTTGGATATTTCTCTTCCATAAATATTCTACTTTACCAGCTAATCTCATTGTTCACATGTTTTCCCTCGGGCTCCATCTCACTGAACTTGATGTATACCTTTTCATTAAGAACAGCTTAGTGTCTAAATTCTCCAAGAACTAGTGAGCAGGGGAGATTATCAAGAACTGGAAATCCAGCTGCAACAAGATTAAAGATTATGTGTTTTTGCCTAGATCAATCATATAAATATTATTCTTGACCATATATCAGTCCTTAAAAGTTTGGTTTACGGGAAAATTTTTGCTGCTTTTGCATTTTAGCTTTCTCTTGTTTCTTTAGTTCTGATTTCCTGCTATGTTATTGACAGTAAACATAGTAAGTAATATTTTTCTTTTGATGGTTTGTTGGGGCTTTTTTTTCTCTGAACAACTGGACAACTTATATTTCATGCTTGTAATTCTACGAGAAAATTTCATTTCTCCAAAATGATTGAAGACTGTAACCATTTCCAAGTAAAAAGCAATTAACCTTTGAGAGATTTATAGAAAAGAATGCACAAAACTCACTGCAGAAATGAGAAAGTGGCACACATATACCTAGCAGATCAATGTCTGCTATCTTGCACAACGTATTGGACTGCACTATTCCTTACCACGTTTGTTCTAAGAGTCAGTAAAGCATCCTAAAAGAAAGTACAAGGGCTCCTCTCCTGCTCCTTAAATTTCTTGTGCCACATATTATTAGCAACATCTGTGCTGGAATAGATGGTATTATTTATGCCCTTCACACTAGACAGAAAAATGAGAACCAACTACTTCCCCAAATGCAAAGGTAAAATGTGTTTTTATATGCACCAAGAAGCAGGTTTGGCATCCAAAAGACTGTGGTAAAAGATATGCTTTTCCTACAAATGTGGAGTTTTTCCTCTCAGTAAAATATTGACATTTTTCATAACAGAACATGCCATTAAAAAAGTTACATTTAATCTTTAATTGTAGCTATAATCTATGAGGATGTGACAATTATTTTAAAATATGCCTGAAAAACAATTTTCTGCTATTTCCAAATGGCTGATTTCTGAATTATTCAGTGAAATGGGAAGATTTTAGTCCTTACTCTAAGGACACTATCAGTCTTTATATACATTGAGTTTTAAAGGATATATATATATACACCAACTGAAGAACAAAATAAGGATTATTTTGATATCACCTGAATAACTCTAGATCTCAAGGATAAGTTTAGGCTTTGCTACAAACAGAAATGTCATCATCGACTGATTCCTCTTGAGGGAATTAAAAATTATGCCAAAACAAGAAAATTATCTTCAAAAATAAATTCAAAGAAAGGTCAGCCCAGTAAACGAGAATTCAGTTTAATGACTGCTATACTTAGAAAAGCATCTGTTCTCCAATAGCACATATGGTGGAATGAAGGAGAGAAAATCTTTGCTTTTGCAAATTTTTTTTGTTTTTAGTTATATAGGTGTGGAATATTTATTCTTTTCTTCCAGTCTAGACCTGTAAAGCATGTCAACTATTTTTGTTTCCAAGTTGAAATCTATAATAGGCTATGCTGGGAGATGTACCTTACCTTTCTTTGTTTTCCAGATGAAATAAATTAGCCACCATACTCTAGAGTCAATAATATCTGCTTTGCAACAGATACTGAGTTACCAGATCACCTGAAAACATTACTTCATTGTAAGAAGCATCACAATTCAGAAGCAAACTTCTCAGGGGGCCTTCATGCCAAATAATGTGAGATGGACCTTGAGGCTGTGTTTCTGTGATATCTGTTTTCAAAGAATGTGTAGCCCTTTAAAAACAGCATGAAATTGTTGCTCTTCCACTAGAAGTGTATATTTCTTGGTGAAAAATGCATTCTTCTTTTTTAACACTAAACTGTCAAAGGTTGAATTTGGTGACTCTAAATCTGATTTTATTTTAATTGGCACAGAAAACACAGAAACAAGCAAACAAACTGCCAAATATTTTGAGATAAAACTAAAAAATTGTGAATAAAACAAAACAATAGATAAAATATACAGGAAACAGGCACAATTGGTACTTTTCCCCATATCACATGGTCATCATGGTCACACATGCTCAGGCCATCAAATTCCCTCTCAAACACCTACATAACCCCAAAGTATCACAGAATCATAGTCCCTGGTTGCCTCTTCTTCCATGGGAACTGCAATTACCCGGCAGTAAGTTATATACTAACCACTGCAATGGCTACAAGGAAAGGCTGCTGACACTCAGCACCGTGAATGTCTCTTCTGCATGACCTAATTTCTCCTCTGGAAGAGCCTCAGAAGAGTGAGGCTCTGTTCCAAAGAACAGAGCAGTTCTTCATCACCCTCTACAATTCTCCTTATCTGTCTAAATACACAGAAGTAGGCTGCAAAGAAAAAAAAAAAAAAAAGGTCTTGAGCATTGCCTTAAATAAACATATTGACTGTCTGACTTGATACTGATGTAGGTCCCATGGTTAGAAGTGGAATTTGTTCTCATTCTAGTTTAAAATATTCTAATCTGAAAATTGTACTGTATGTAAAAGACATATGTAAAGACCTCTTTTCTTCACACTTTTCTGATGAAAGTTCTCAGTCACAGTAGGCATTTTAGAAATGAAGGGCCTTCTTTGAGAAGATTGACCTTTCCTTTCTCTAAAGGAGACTCAAAATTTTCTGTAATTCATTGATGATTTCACAACAGATGTGTCTCGCAGGGCCTGTTCTAAAGCCTATTGCAGTTATTCAGAGTTTCATAGATATAATGGCCTTGGTATTTCAATGAGAGATACTTTCTCTATTTAAGGCATTTAAATTAACAGAAATTTCCAAGGTCTCTATGAACAGGTTTTATACACTTGCCTCACAAAGTCATAGTACTACTGCCACTCCAATTGTCTGGAAAAAAAATCCAGACCATGTTGATGCTGTGGTGGTTATTTTCACAAGAACATTTGTGACTTCTTTAAATTTTTTATACTACTTTTCTAACCACTATTAATTTCATTTATTCAGACCATTAATCAAATATTTACTGATTCCTCAGTTTGTAAGTATAGTTCTGACACCTTATTGAATTCTAAATTGCAGGATCACTAGACTGTCTTCCTTAATTATTCCATATTTGGGCTTCTTCTTGCACAGAATTATCCTTGAATTTAATAAACAAAAAAGCTGTCTGTCCAAATCAGGTATGTAGGAAGGAAAGTAATCTTTTTTGTTCAGGCATTGAAAGCCAGACTTTTAGCACAGTTCAAGAGCTTTGATGTTCCTTGTCATAAGTCATTCATATTTGCTCATTTCCTCTAATACACTTCCTCTTCGTAGTTCAAACTTATTCCATAAAGTTGATGATTGTAGGTAAAGTGAAAGTTGCAAAACAAATAAAAGGTGAGTAACAGAACTTTAGGCATTTGAATGAAGAAACAGTCACATTAAATAAAACTCAAATTTTCTAAATATTTTGAGGGTATTTAATGTGCTTGTTGTCTGCCAATATTTTTTCAGACTTTTATAGAGGTTTGTGTCTGCTCCTTGAATATCCTCAGCTTGGTCAGGATCTTCTCTTTTGGAGAAGGTTTCAGTCTAGAAACTAGTAATCCATCCAGAAGATGAAACAACACTTTAATGGACTGCAGAGATCAGCCCTTTCCTTCTGTTTAATCTCCTCATGAGCTGACATGCATAGAAAACACCTTCATAGGGAACATCTTCAATATCCCTGGATCATCATGTGAGTATATACTGTGGGAGCAGGACCTGCATCTTCTCACTCAGCTGCTCACCTTCAGAGTATCTTGTCCACAGATCTTAGTTTGTCGCAGTTTAAAGATAAATCATACACCCACAAGGATTTCCACAGGCACAAACCCTCAGACTTTTCATTACTCCTCATGCATTCAGCACTATCTCCTCAGCTATTGCAGCTCCTGCATCTTCTGGGGTAGATTTTTACAATCTCAAGGTGCAAGTTTTTCTTGTACCTTCAGATGTACTGAAGGTACATCTCACAACTTTTTCTCCCTTTTATAACTAGCTGTTATAAAGCTGTTTCACTTTTTGCTTGTTAAACTAGCTGTTATAAAGCTGTTTCACTTTTTGTTTGTTAAACTATTTTCCTTGTTCTAGGAACAACCTAATTTCACCTGGTCATTAGTTTTTTCCGCGTACTCATGTTGCTATTTTCACACGAAGAGCCAGAATGCTGCTAGTGAAACACGATTCTCCCTCTTTCCTTTATGTCCATTGCTTGCAGCCAGAAGTAAATGTGAAGAACCAAAAATTCCATCACTTTGGCAGTTATAGTATATTTGCATTCTGACATTTGGGAAAAAATACATCAAACTAGGTACATTGAGAAGGAGGAAAAAAAAATGGATAGTTTTTTTTAAAAGTTGACTGGAAAATGTGATCATATTTTGATAATATTTGGAAGAATTAATTTTTGTGTGCTCAACATGCAAATTCAGATGGAAATAAAACATTTTTCTTGCATTGTAAAATGACAATATTTCACCGCTAATTGTAGATCAGATATTATTTGTCAGCTCTTCTTTCATTGAAAAAAAAAGAGATTATTTTTTAATCACCAGGTGTTTTTAATTCCAGTCTAAATTAGTTGTTCATTTTATGCCTGTAAAGATATTATGCTAAGAAAATGTGTCATCATCATATCTATTCTGTTTCCTGGATTGCTGGAAACAGGCAAAGGGCACACATAGATTTTGAACAGTGAAAATTGTGTTACTGATACTCAACATGAAATAAGGCAGACACAATGCCTTCAGAAAAGACTGGATTTGAGAGATTTAAGTATTTTCTCCATTCATTTAGTCTTCTACCCAAATCCAGGCTTCCATTAATGCATTTTTAACATTGGTCAAATTAATTCCTACATGTCTAGTTGTGTTTTTCCTATTACATAAATTGAAGTTATTGCTTTCAGAAGCACAGTCTGTCCTCCTCAGAGGCTGTTTTCTTCATGATTGTCTTTGGGCACCATTAGAAAAGGG
Source organism: Ammospiza nelsoni (assembly GCF_027579445.1). Taxonomy (NCBI): domain Eukaryota; kingdom Metazoa; phylum Chordata; class Aves; order Passeriformes; family Passerellidae; genus Ammospiza; species Ammospiza nelsoni. The sequence continues at coordinate 31,717,921 of NC_080636.1, read as the reverse complement.
TCCCCATCTTTATGAAGTGTCTTTGGAGGATGAGGATGACAATCAAGGGAAGCCTGGTGCAGGAGTTTCTGCAGTAGATTTCAAGAGCTGCCAGAGAACCATTTTTCATGAATCAGCCTTTTGTGCCAAGTTGACAATAATCCTTCACCTTTCTTCTCACCCTAACACTTACATATATGGATGAAGTATTGCAGAGAAATGTATTCTATTTGGAAATACTATTTTGCTTTCAGGAAACCATGGATTTCGTCAGGCTTGGGTGGTGACTTTTTCCTTGTTAATCCCAATACTCCTGAAGCTTTTGAAGAGGCTATAGCAAAGAAATGAAGTTATATTACACCTTTGGAGAAGGATAAATAGAAATATTTGTAAGGTTTAGCTTCCTAGTGTAGCTTAGTGATATAAAAGACATACTCTTTAAAAGAAATCACTAATTTAGGAGGTTTCTATGAACAATTTCACGTTTTCCCCCATCAATGCAAACAGAAACCTTCTGGTTTAAAACTGATTTCTCAAATTATTTCACAAAAAGAAAATTTTATAGTGTAAACTTTTCATCATGAAAATTTTCTGGGGTTTTGACCCCATAAATAATTAAGAATAGGTACAAAAATTTATTATTTGTTTAAATGAAATTTATTTCGATTTTTATTAAATATGGGCAACAAAGGAAGTCAAATGCCAAAATGAAGAGCTGCTATTTAGAAAATAAACAGTGCTGAATGAAAAATACTGAAGAAATTACTATACTTTATCATTTAAATTGCATAGTAGATATTTATTCCATATGAAATTTGTTTGACATGCACAGCAATTCAAATCTAATAAAAATCAGACTCTTCTGTAAAATAGCCATCAGTGCTGACTGTGTGGAATCAGCCCTGTGGGACTAAGTTACAGCTAGTTCAGGACATAAACATTAAGTACTATTTTTTTTTTTGCGAATGTGCAAGTCATGACTGAAAGAGATTCACAGCTAGGCACTTGGCAAAATGTTTTCTTTATGAATATCAAATCCAGTTGATGTGCTTTGAAGTTTGAAAGTGGTGTGATTTATCGGTCTTTAAACACAATCTATAGACCTATAAATATTTGTTTGCTGTGCTATATAAGTATTTATTCAACAGATGGATTTACAGCTGTAAAGAACAGCTTGGTTTCCAAAGTCCACTGTCAGGGCACAGTGCAGATGGTTCCCCCCTGGCAAACTGATATCCTTGGACAGCAGAAGGGCTTCACCAGCCATGGCCCATTCCACCTCATCCACCCTAAAACACAAGCTGCCACACCGTTTGCTAAGATTATTTAACAAAAAATTAGACAAAAAATATGATAGAGAAATTGACACTGAAAAATAGGATATGTGACAGGAAACCAGAGTTTGGGGATAAGGACATGATATTTAAGGCCAATTCATGTCAATGAATCTGCATGATTTATTATCTGGGTCATGTCAAATATGACCTGTCCTACAAAGAGATGGGGAAAAGCACATAAAGGGATCACTCTGTTACCTGTGGAAAAGGCATTTTTCTTGACTACCAACCTGGTAGGAGGCTTATTTGGTGTGTAAAAACATTTGAACAGATCTAGTGTTTCAGAACTCTCCCCTTGTACCAAGAAATTTTAATTTGAGAACAGGAAATTGGAATATATTCAACTTCTTTTTAGTTTCTTAAGGGTTTTAGAAGTCAGAAAAAGTTACTATAGTGACTGATAGTATGAGAGAGTGAACAGCCAGACTTTATAAGCTCACAGAAACACAGGTGCAGACATAGCCTTGAATATTAGCGTATGCTTAGGGAAAATAGAATTTTCCTTAAGGCACTGGAATTATTCCTGTACTTAGCAAAATATTTTCAGTTCTCATTGAATTCTCAGTTTCTAACTTCTTTCATTTATGAGCTTGTGACTCTCTTGTAAACAGTACAATTTAGTTTCTAAGACAATTGTATGCTCAAGAAAAATAAAATGGATATGGTATTTTTTCAAAACCACGCTCTGCAGTAATTTTTAATAATATATGCGTATGATAGATTTTTTATCTTAAAAGGGTGTTTGCTTTGATCAAATGATAACTTAAGCAATTTCCCCCTACATATGTAGAACTAAAGCAAATAAATGTCCTAGATTATGAGTGTAAATCAAATAAAGTCCACAGCAATGAAGCAATTTATCACTTAAGCTATATAAAACCCCGTGATTATAACTCAGATTTTTTGTAAAGGTTGGGGGATTGGGATAAGTGGGTTTTTTTCTGTGATTCATTTTATTTTTGCATGAGCACTGCCCACATATTAGAGTGCTCAATGAAAGTGGCTCTTAAATTTTTAAGAGTCACTGCTAACAGAGATTGGTTTAATTGAGAGGTTATACAGGCTTTCCAAAATCTTTATTTTGGGGCTGACTTTCCTAGACAAAGCTTACTGAATCCTACTAACAGTAAGTGACTGAAGCGTTTTTTCATATCTTATAACAAATCCACAATTTTCAACAAATTCCCTCAAAAGTTTTTTCATCATTATTTTCATTTCAATCTGATTTTTGTATCTTGCATGTATTTCATTAAAAGAACAACCCAGAATGCTGTAGAAGTACGAACAGCACTACTATATATTTTTGGAACAAAGAATTGATTTACACTAAGAAGGTGGTAGATGAGTATGATTTGGGTTTTCCTGTCAAAGGCAGCATGGCCAGCAGGTCAGGGGAGGTGGTTCTGCCCCTCTGCTCTGCTCTGCTCTGCTTGGTGAGATCCCACCCGGAGTGCTGTGTCCAGCTCTGGGGTCCCTGGAACAGAAAGGACATTGGTCTGTTTCAGGCCAAATGAAGGCCATGAAGATGATCAGGTGGCACCTCTCCTATGGTGACAGGCTGAGAGAGCTGGGGTCATTCAGCCTGGAGAAGAGAAGGCTCCACGGGGGCATTTCAGCACATTCCAGTACCTAAAGGGAACCTGCAAGAGAGCTGCAGAGGGACTTTCTGCAAGAGTGTGTAGTGATGGGACAAGGAAAAATGTCTTTAACCTGAGAGAGGTTAGGTTTAGATTGGATATTAGGAACAAATTTTTCACTGTGAGAGTGGTGAGACACTGTAATATGTTTCCAAGAGAAGTTGTGGATTCCCTGTCCCTGGAACTGAGCAACTTGGTCTGGCGGAACGTGTCCCTGCCCATGGTGAGGAAGGAATTAGATGGCCTTTAAGGTCCCTTCTAACCCAACCATTCCTTTATTCTGGGATTTCAAATAGTTTTTTATATATATATATATATACATGTGTGTGTGTGTGTGTGTGTATATGTATATCTCAGGATATGAGTCTATAGAACTTCCTGAATTTTACATTCCAAAACCACAACGATTTTGAATTATGGTTTTGAAAAATAGTGAGATTGGAGATGAGGGTCTCAGAAGTTAGAAATCACTTAATGGACTAGTAGTTTTAACAGTGTAAGTGCAATTTACTTCCCAAGGAATCATGCTTTATTGGGTGCCTGGAATAAATGAATCTAATTATGTTTTCTCTTTCTGCCGGTATGTTTTCTCCTTTTCATCCTGGGGTACATTTTGCAAATGATTTATTTCCTCATAGATATTTTGATATCTTCAAAGTAGTAACTCAGTTCCTTACAGATTTTAATAGTTGTTTTTCTTAGTACTTCCACTCAACTCAAGCATAGTCTTCATAGTTCTCTGGTGGAGCATTGGCAGCATACATTAGTGGATTGGTGGTAAATTTAGAAAATTGTTGAATTATCTGGCATTTTAATAAACCAAGAAAATTGTTTTTTCATGGTGTACTACTTCTCACAGCACTACATATGGTCAAAGACGTGTTCACTAATCTCATTCACAGTCCTGAATATTTCTTCTTTTTGAAAATATTGATGTCAAGCTCTTTAAGTGATCAGGAATGTCTGCACAGTTCTGAATATAGTTCTGGTTTCACCTTGTCTCACACTCCTTCCTTCTTGTCTGCCATATGCCCAGATGTCTGTGGAAAAATGCTTTGGATTTCGTGGCCAACTGAAGGACCAGGATCTGACAGTACTCTGATGGTACAACCCCTAGAAGGTGATACTTCTCTCAGGCGGAAACCTAGGATGTGTATGCATGTGACAATTGCAGAGATAATTTTCCTTTTATGATCTGGGTCTGACATGTAACTCTCTTTGGCGTACCTTCTCTGGGAACAGCTGAGTGTGAGCAGCATGATTATTGAATGAATCACCAAGGTTTCACCTTCCCGTGCTTCAAGAACAAATGAAATATAACCTAAACCGATTCTCACTTTGATAGGTTCTAATAGATGCAAGATTTCTGATGGATTATTCAAATTTATATGTTTAGAAAATAATGATTTAACAATTATTTGTGTCATCTGATATTTACCACAGAATGCATGAAGTTATTTATTTGGAAGCTAGTCTCAGAGCTAATACTGACTTCTAGAAATTCTTCTAGGAAAGATAAAATCAAGTCATGAAAGATCTTTTTTTTATGTAGCACACAAAGCTATGCCCACCCTTGCTGATAGAAATATGTCAAAAAAGTAAGGTATCATCAACTGGAAGGCTTTCCACTTTATTACATAGCCATATAAATATAGAGTTTAAAAAACCAAAACAAAAGCACTTCTTTGCCTAAAGGCAACAAAGACATCAGAGGCTAGTAGGTACATTGAAGATAGAATAGTTATGTGATTTGGGCATTCTGCATAGACACCAGTCAAGACTCAAACTTGAAAACAAGTTTCATAACTTTTTACACTGAAGTCCAACTCACTTTTTGCTGAGAAAACTCACATCAGTAAACCCCAAATCTATCAAAGAAATACACTAATGAGATACAGGAAATTTTTTAAATTCCATTTCGGCTAACTCCTTGACATTTTATGAACGAAATGCAACAATAACCTTTTTTTTATTATTTTTTAACCTAATTATTATTTGAGGAAAAGGTAGTCACTAGACTATTGTGCAAAACTGCATAATAATATTGAGAATGTTTAAAGTCCAAATTCACCTGCCCCCAAGACATGCTCATGTGCATTCTCAATGTGAGGAAATTTCACCCAAAATTATAACAGCTTTTCAAGCAGAGTACAGCAGTGTCACTAGAGCAGCTATAGTCTATTTAAGGTTAAGAATGGGTGAACAGCAATGACAGAGCAAAAACTTTGAAGTTCAGAGGCCACTGTAAGGCTGGAAAGAAAAAGAAAGACAACTTCAGCACATTTATAAACGAATACACAGGGAGAAGGGTTTGAAACATAGCTGTCATATGACTTGTCTCATTCATTATACAGTTTACAAATTCTGACACAGTCAAACTGTGACTCCTACAAGGGAAGTTTTCTTACTAATATTGCTTCAACAGAAGAACCATTTATTTTTGTGAACTGAAGTAGGGAAGTTAGGAAACAAATTCTACGCTCATGTCTGTTTCACAGGCAGCAAACCTGCTGTGTACTGCAGCAGCATATCAAATATCTACTGCATTCTGTAGCTTGGTCTTCTCTGGAGAGATGGGATCTGGCTAAGATAATTCATTGTGTTTGTGACAAAGGCAGAAGGTAATACTCTTTGCCTTGATGACATGAAGGTAATAGTGCAGGTAATAGTTCAAAGATGTGCAGTTTATATGCCTTTGTTTAAAGTCATGTATGTATCTGCAGAATAATTTTATTTAATCATCGATTTCCTGTGTTGTGCAACAGTAGTAAAAAAATTTTTATGCTTGGGAAAAACTGAAAAGTCTTCAGTACAAACATTTTGTTAAGCTAACCTCACACTTGAAAATGACTCTGAATAAAGCATCACCATTATCTAGCCTTCCTTGAATCTGTGATATTTCAGTTGCTCAAAGGAATGTCAAAATCACTAACAGTATGAAGGCAGCAGTTGCTCTGACAGCTGAAGCATGAACTGAATCTGTCTAGCGAAATTAGCCTAATATGGTCAAATTGCTTTTGCTTTTTAACTGTATATGGGCAACAGCAAAGACACTGTGCGTGCCTTCCACATCAATTAAGAAATGTATAATGGAATTACATAACAAATTGCTATGGCCATTAATAAACAAAAGGAAAAAAGATACTTTTTAAATCAAAGCTGGTTTTTATTTTAATCAAAGCTATCACTGAAAGCCTTCATAGTTTTCATTTTTCCTTCCACCAAAAGAAATTAAACTTTTGCATGGAATTTTATTCCCCAGTGTATAAGTTAAAAAAATGCTGTTATGCTTTGGTTTGGCTTATTGCACTATGGTAGTCTCAGGATTTAGCTTTGCTGTAAACCCCTCTGGTTAAAGAAATGAATCATTTTTCTTTATTTAGCAAGTAGCATGACACGGATCCATCTTGCATGTTAACGAAACAAGTAAATAACCAAAACATTTAGAAACTTGAACTAAATAATTTCAGCTAGGTTTAGACTCCCTTCAAAAAAATCATGAAACTGTAAGAGTTGGTTCATTTTTAATACATATATTGCTGTCAATATCTTCAAATGCATTTTACTCAACAGGATTCTGTCAGTAATTTCCTATTGGTTTTTTTTCTGCTCTGTGTGTTCTTCAGGTTTTCGACTTTTTTTTCTGAGAAAATCAAGGTCTTCAAGGTCTAACTTTCAACATTAGAGAAAAGTGAAAGAAAAGGAATTTGACAACACAGCTAAATTAATAAATTTCAGATAAGGTGGTTGCATTTGGTATTATAAACCTATCATTTTTCATCACTTCAACATCCATAGAAGGATTTTCCACTATGTTTCTGATTATGGAATCATAGAATAGAACCACAAAATGCTTTAGGTTGGAAGCAACCATAAAGATCTGGTTTCAATCTCTCTTGCATGGGCAGGGACATATGCCACTAGACTAGATTTCTCAGGATCTCATCCAGCCTGATCTTAAACACTTCCTGGGATGGGGCATCCACAACCTCTCTGGACAACTTGTTCCAGTACCTCACCACCCTTAAAGAATTTTATCCTAATACCTAATCTAAGCCTACTCTCCTTCAGCTGAAGGCCAGCTTGATTGTCCAAGTTGAGTCTTCATAGAATCATGTAGTAGTTTGAGTTAGAAGGGACCTTTAAAAGTCATGTAGTCCAAGGCACCTGCAGTGAGCAGAGTCGTCTTCAACAAGACCAGGTTGCTCAGAGATCCATCTCACCTGGCCTTGAATGCTTACAGGGATTGAGCACCTATCCCCTCTCTGGGCAGCCTGTTCCTGTGGTTTGATATTCACGTTGGAAAATACTTCTTCCTTGCAATCTATCTATCTATCTATCTATCTATCTATCTATCTATCTATCTATCTATCTATCAACCTATTTATCTATCTACCTATCCATCTATATATGTCAACTACATCACTCATCTAGGTGTCACGTACCAAGCTGCTGAGGGTGCACTCAATCCCACTGCCTATGCAATTGATGAAGACATTGAACAATACCAGTCCCAGTACAGACCCCCAAGGGACACCACCCATCGCTGATCTCTGTTTGCACCTTGAGTTGCTGACCATTACACCCCGATGCAACCAGCCAGTTAATTCAATATCCACAAAATGTCAATCATCAACTCCACGCCTCTCCAAGTTAGTGAGAAGGATGTTCTCACTGCCTGTGTTATAGGCCTGTGCAAGCAAATGGCATCTGTAACTCTTTCCTTGTCCACAGATGTAGTCACTCCATCATAGAAGGCTACTTAGAGGAGAAATATGTATAGTCATGAACACCACAGAGAGGAAACAAGGCTGCAGTTAGAGTGCCTGTGGGCTATGGGCTCAGCAACCTTATGATAGAAAGCTGTCACTGTTTCCTTCAATTTTGAGTGCTTATTATCTTCTAATTGTACTTTTCCATAGCAGAGAAATATAATGAAGATTGCTGTTGATTAAGATGACAATGTAATGATAATATCATTTAAGATGTGTTTATTAGACATCAAGAACTGGCAGCAGAAAATGCAAATGTTAGATGTGCAAATGTTACTGTGGACTGCCAAGATGCTGTGAAAGTTGGCAGATCAGTTGTGAGAATCTGCATCTTTGGAGATTTGCTGAGTTAGAAATACTTTACTATGCAACCAACCTTCTGTTTTCTACTCCAGAATAAAGACCATGTAATTCTTATATATTTCCATTTATATTGCCCCTTGGGTATTTTATCACTCAGATGGTGAGAAGTAGTCCAAGAAGGAAGGTGTCACTCCTTTAAGAACAAATTCCCATCACTCCAATAAATTTCAGTGTATTTGTATAGAGAAGGTTTATATTTCTATTAACATTTCTTTCAACCTAGAATCTTTGCTCCGACCGACTTGTCTGTTACAGCAATAATTTGCCAACAGTATATCTACTGTTGGGAATAAAAGATGTGTATAATAGCACATAAAGTCAATATTGAGCAAGTTAACCCAGACCATCGAAATCTTAATAGTTTTCTAGCTTTTCAGAGAAATTAAGCCACATTTTCTACCTCTTTACTTCTTGACCAAAGAAAGCAAGAATGTTGACTATGTAAAACATATATATGAGCATGAGGAAAAACTATTAATGATAGCTGAGACACAGCTTTTTATTATATCTCTTCTGGGCATCTGCCAAATGAAAACAAAGTTGTTACCTTTTCCTATGCTTTTTATCAACATGAAATTATCACATACTGGACAAAACTTTTTTTATAGGGTTTACTTTGAAATTTCTTACTTGGGAATAGATGTTGAGGTGGCAAAACAACTTCAGAAAGTACTGAAAAATGTAGTAACATAGCCTCATATAAATTCATATTTGCTCACTTGGCTTATTAATTTCAAATGTTGTGCTAAAAAAATGAATTATAAGTTTGTGAGCAAGGGGGAAGTTTTGTAATCTCTAGCAATAACTGCATTTCTCACATTTCCCATGAGCTGTGCTTTCAGTGATTTACATTATTTCAGTTATCACAGAGTGAAAGGCAAAACCAGTCTGTGGATGAGATCAGAATTTATAAAAACCTTTGTTGAATCAGCTCTATTTATATACTTCACATAAATCTGAGCAGTTTTAGATATAGTAACAATATGCCTCATTTTACACAATTTTCTTGTCACATTAATTTTGCACTTGTGCTTCCAGATAAAGATGATTATAGTATCAGTAGCATCAGTATCTCCCACAAGTCAAACTACTTACACAGGTTAGGTGTGATTTAAAGGTTAAGAAGCCCTTCATTGTGTCTCCCTCTTTTACTTCTTGCTACTCTTCTAACTGACACAAATAATGGCTTCTGAAAGGAGAAGGAAAATAGGTTAACAATAACCTCCCAGGCAGGAATTCTAATGAGATTCAAACTTGCTCCAGTCTCATCTTCATTTCCTTTCCTGGCAGGTCTGATTGCTTATATGTTTGATGTCTTTCATGAAATGTTTCTTCAGAAATTATTTTTTATAGGGCATGACACAAAAGAAAAGAGAGAGGGAAACCTTGATTAAAAATTCTGTATCTGTGTTCAATTTGTGTTTTATACATCTCAAGACTGATTTCTTCATGAGAATACCCTGGATAATTTTCATATTTTTATTTCAAAGCTACTAGCTTTTAAATCTGAAAATCCTGATTTTGGAATAATTTATTTCCTTTCTCATGTCTCAGTTACCTTTTATACATTTGTGAGTGATCAAGTGTTCTGCATTACATCAATTACCTTGTAGAAATTTTTTCCTTCCTAACTTCATTGCATTGAGTACACTATATCCTGTTACCTACTCATACTGCACAGATGGAAGTCTGACAACAAACGTCAGGTTTGTAATTAGTTCTTGTAGCTGAAAAATCTGAAGTAAATGATATTAAGAATAAAGAACTTCTTTTCCTAGACCAGTTTTTAAATTTTTGCCATTGCCTTTTTTTTTCTTGAGGGTATTATCATATGTAACTTTAATGGTTGGTGGTATTTTCCCTGTACTTGCTGGTTCTGACAAGCATTGTCTAGGGCTGTAGCAATATTATGCTGCAGTCAAATATAAGTCAGATGATATGACAGGTGATCTTTAAAAGAGTGACTGTAAAGTAATCCAAAATGTGCACTCAGATTTTTTTTCCTGCTATTATTCCTGGCCTGTAGTCCACACCATAACAGGAGACTTTTGCTACCAAACAACACCTTCTCACAACAAATTGAGACTGGTGACAAAACCAACAAGCCTCAGTTCTGAGGCCTTTCAATTTCATGCAAAAGCTGTGTCATCTCACTGGCAATGACAACATGGGCTTGCTGCTCAATGGGGCTACAGCTTTAGCCAAGAGAGAATTTGGAGTTCCCATCCCTGGAGGCGTTCAGGGCCAGGCTGATGGGTTTCTGAGCAATCTGGCCTAATGGAAGGTGTCTCTCCACCCACAGCAGAGGGATTGGAACCAGATGATCTTTAAGGTCCTTTCCAACCCAAACCATTCTAGGATTCTAGAATTAGGAGCCACCTTCATTGCTCCACTGTATTAGCTTGTGTTACACCCTGTGCATTTCAGAAACATGGAATACATTCTGTATTTCTCCTACCTATCAACAAATTTCTTACTATGTCCTTGCCTCTGGCCTTCCATTCAATAGGTTTGATTAATGGACAGTGAAAATGCTTAAGGAACCATATAAAACTCATATACAGTTTTTTTGTGTTTTTCTCAACAGAGTTGAATTTTTTGCTCACAATTAACTCAAAGTAATAGGTTTTCTCATATTTCTCATCTGATACAAAATAGAATTTATATAGCATTATTGATTAGATGATGACTTAGGATATATAGTATCCTGCAAATTTATAGTGAATGAATCTGGGGAGTATCAGTAGCTAGTCCTCGCACCTCCTTCCCTTGTTTTTTTAGTATCTCAAGAGGAAAAATTATTTTTTTCTCTGAAAAGAGAACTGTTTCCTCCAGGTGTTCAGAAACACATATTACAAGAAGACATTTCTTTCATTCCTTTTATTTTCTTACAGTAGTATATGTCCATTCCCATATTTAGGAAGCAATGAATGCCCCAGAGCTCTAAAACCAAAATCTCAAAACATTATAATTGCTGTAGGCCAAGCCTTCTTACAAGCCTTCTTCAAATATGGTAAGTTTGAAGTAGGAAAAATTAGAAGCTCAATGTGTTTTCTGAATAAGTGTAGAGCTTTTCTAAAGCTCATCCATTTTCTTCCAGACCACGAACAAGAGAAGGAAGAGTTCATTGAATATGTCTCAGTTCATATAGGAAGAATTGGAGGCAATGATTTCTCTAAAAAGGCAGTGTACCCAAAAATAGTGGATCGAGCTAGCGTACAAATGTGTAATAGTGGAGTGAGTTTCTCCATGAAAAATAACAGAAGTAGTATTCTTCCTCATTAAGAATTTTTTCCTGGATCTTTAATAGCAAGTTGTTTTGCAGCTGAGGAGAGGCTCCACCTCTTACACAAAGTTCAAATAGTGATTCCATTTTTTTCCCCCAGTCTGAAGAATTGTAAAATGCTTTTGACTTACAGGAAAAGCCTATAGTGTCTTATGACATATAAGGTGTCAGATAGACATAAATATCTGGAAATTACTAACTAGAGTCACACACGTAATTTTTGGTACACACCACAAGTAGCAAAGGCATTTGGCATGAGATTGAAAGGCTTTGTTAACAGCTGGAGAAAAGAAGAGGAATTAGCAAGTGTGTCTCCATGCACACACCTCCTCTCCACTCTTCCTACTGCCTATTTTCCCTATGGTTACCACATAATGTGGTCTGAGGCCAATGACTCACTTAGGAACTCTTGCTACTCAGTCACTCAAGAGTTTCATTAGGGAGATTATTTAATTTGTTAAGAAAGACTTAGTTAATAAAGTATTGATTATATTTGTAAGTTTGTGGAGAACCCTTATAACAAATTGATTTTAGGACACAGGATGAAACAGCAGTCAAAAGCAGAGACTTTTCATCAATGAAATTTTAACTTGCTCTTTTTATTTAAAAAATATGAGGAGTCTTTCTCTATATTGGGTATCATCTTTTTTCAATATTTGTGTCTCACAGAATTAAGCATGCTGGAATTGAATTGTAGTTCTTAAGTGTTCAGCTCAAGAGCAGAGGAACACCTTTATGATCTAGAATTGTTTAGGTGTCCTGATGTGGAACTGTGTGTGATAGGGCCAGATCCCTGGGTCAGAGCTTATGACTAGAAAGGTTCCTGATGTGGAGTGATGAAGCTGAGGAGTCGCCATTCCCTCCAGTCATTTTTGGGAGTGATTAGAATCCTCACAACCCCACACTGTAAATTAATGCCCTGATCAACTTTTCAAACTGCCCAGAAGAAAGTACAATTTTCAAATATTTTGCCTTATGTATCTGTTGATTGTGGAAAGATTCCATCCACAGTTTTGCTAACATCTGTGTGATTTGGCTGAGAGATCTTTTTTGTTCTTTCTTGCTTGACAGCCACTTGCACAGATGAGCACAGATCTATCACATAAATACAAGCATTGCAGTTCTATCCAATGGTATTTTAGCCATGCCAAGCAAAAGGAGGATTTCCCTAGCTTCTTGGAAGAAGGCAATTATAATTCATTCTATCCATAGCCCTTGTCTCCATGCTTCTTCTCCCCTTGAACTTTGCTAGCTTTACTTTTAAGCCGTTTCTCTTCAAAAGCACCCAAAATCAGGATCAGCTCATTCTAATAAAAATATCTTTACTGCACTGCTGTCACTACTATATTTTGGGGATACAATGCTGCCCTTCTCTTAACTGTGACAGGACAACTAATGATTCACTCAGAAACCGACTGTCTCTCAACTCAATACATTCTCCCTCACAAATACTTACCAGCTGAAAATTTTGAAAAGAACTTTTCTAAAAAACACCATTTGAGTCATATATATTGCCAAATTTTCAGAATTATTTTATGCTAATCCATGAAGCTGTTTTCTTCCTATAAACAATTAGAAATCTTTCACATTTACAGCAAATGAATGAAGAAAGTGATTCTGGTCTGACTACATTAGAACCTCTTTCTCCTTGGGAGACATCCACAGAATTCTGGGAGAAGGACAAAAATCTTTCAAGGGAGGCTTGAAAAAATTTTTTCTTCATCACCACTTGCTAAAAATTGGATTAACAGTAGAAGTAGTTGGATTAACACAGAAGAGTGAGTGTAATTTATGTTGCAGCTTGCAGTTGGGTCCTGTCCATACATGAGCCAGCACACATCCCAACTTTGTATCAGATTAACAACTTGTACCTTGTCATCTTCTGTTATGCTTGGCTTTTCCCTGAAAGCATCTCTGAGCACATGTGAGGGGCAGAAGCCCTAGCACACTCCAATAGGCTGATCAAGGATTTAGGATAATAGGTTGCAACATGAAGACTTGCATACTCTTTAAGTGGACACAGATCAGATCATCCAGGTTTGCAGATCATCAGCTAGATGCCTGAACAGGCATTTTTCTTCCTCTTGTTAGTAATGAGAAATTTTAACACAGACTCCAGTCTTTCCCCACCCCCTCTTTAGTTTTAGAAGAGGTAGAATTTCAGATGTACAAGGCACTGAAAAACTGCTTGGAGTAATGGCCAAATGACACCCAAGGAAGGGGATGATATGCTGTGTTATGGAAAGGTCATGTCAGAGTCCAGAGATTACAAAACATTTGGAACAAGTCTTAGGCAAATGACTTCTAAACGGGTCTGAGAATGGAGACAGAAGTTCACAAATCCCACAAAAAGAGCTATATCGCTTTTGCTGCTGGATTTCCAATGGAAAATTCTCAAACTCAAGAAGATTAAGTGCATCATGTGAAAAGCTCTGATGCCAGGCAGGATCATGAGTTCTGGTTTAACACAGCAATGAAGTATTTAATGGAAGCTCCCTGCTTTGTGAGGGATAGCACAAGGAGACATGCTGCGATGAAACAGACGACACAATGATTGCAATGGGAAAAATAAATGTTACACATTTATTATGTAGTAAGCAATTAAGTCATATCTAACTGCCTTGTAAATGCTGAGAACGTTTTCTTCAGTTTTTAATTTTACTATCCATGTGTGATAAACTGACCTGTGAAGAACAGCTATGGCTGCAAATTGATCACATGAGCTTTTGAAAACTAGGAAAATGCTATTGATTTCCTTTCTATTTTATATCATTTTCTGCCCTCAAACCTGACTGTATGAGTCAGCAGCAGCAGTAGCAGTCTTGTAAGAGTTTTCATTTCAGAAGGGTTTTTTGTTGATATCTGGCTTTTCCCAGAAATATGAATACTGAAGCATCAGCTTTTAGGTTTAATGTTTTTATATAATTTACAAGTGTCTTTATATAATTTACAAGGTTTTGCTACAAGCAAGCTGGTTGTCAGACTTAGATAGGCATCCTGAAGTCTTCTAAACACAGACTAAGCCCAGCATAAGGATGATCTTACAAAGCCTTGTTGAAAGTTTTGGTCCCAAGGAGGTGTCAATCTTTGCTCACTCCAGTCACAGCTTTTAGCAAGGCCTGAAATGAATGTTTGTTGGAAGCAAGTTTGGTACGTGGCAGATCTCCTCCAAGGTAGGAAGCACAAAGGTCTCCCTGGTTTTCAGTTTTGTAGCCACCTTCTCACTATACTCAGAAAAAACCCTCAGTTATATATAAATGTTATTTTTTTTTCCTAATGGAATTATTTATTAACTAATTATCAGACAGATGGATTTACAAGATCTCTAATGTGCCACTGGGACACTGCTCACCACTTAAGAAAATATCAAGTTGGGCTTTTTTGAGAAATCATCACCCTATTTTTCCTTCTGTGTTTTCTATTTTAGTGTATTTGCATATATTTATTTCATTTGTAGTTGCATGCACATCTCCCAGCCATATAATTTTTCATCTTGCCTCTTCTGTTCTGAGAATTTATTTTTCTTCTCAGCTCATCCACTACTAATAAAAAAATAAGCAAGCATTTCCTGTTCTTTTGCCTGCAAAAAAAGAGATTAAATTATCAAAGGAAGAAGGGAGCTGGTCTAATCCAGCAAAATGTGAGCTGAGTATGTCATCATACTTTTACTTGTAACTACAAAACAAAACCAAAACCAAATCAAACCAAACCAAACCAAAAACAAAAAAGAGAGAGAAAGAAGAAAATCCACACTTATTTCTCTTTTGTAATCTCATTTTACTGAGGCACAAGAGGGCAGTGTTTCATAAATGCTAACCTGTCATTTGCTCACCATTGCAACTAAACTGGGACTGACATTCATCTAGCACTGGAATAACATCTAAAAGATTGGTGTTTAGTGCAAATATATCACTGACAAAGAACCCTTGTTATAAGAATTAGAAAGGCTTCAAGACAGTACATTAATCTATTTCAAACTGTGGAAATTTCTTAAAGACTGGTGATGTTACAAAGAAATAAAAGCAATGACAAATTAAATGAAAAATTATCTTCACAGAGAAAAGTAAGTATTGTTAACTTTCTTTCGGTAAGAGAATATGAAAGGCTACACTAGGAAAGAGCCAGACAAAGGAAAATACCAATGTGAGCTTTATAAAAGACACTGTTAAAAATCTGAATGTCTGTGGATGTGTGTGTATTCTCGTGCATTTGTGCTTGTGTGCACACCTACACTCAGGAAGAAATAGAGAGAGCAGTATACATATAAGAACTGAAGAACACACAAATGTACAAAAGTTAATGACAGAGGAAAATTTGGAGCTATGCATAGTCCCCTACTTTAGGAATCTAATCTAAATCTTTCCTTTCTTTGGTCTCTGAGCTAGTTTATACAATTCCTTACTCAACTGTTTTTTGAAGACTCCTTTCATAATTGTCAGATGTTCCTCTGCATTTACTGGAGTCTATGTATCTGATTTAAGGCATTTACATCCACAAGTGGAAGTTTCAGATGTATTTCAGACTGATATCCAGTTCCTGCTTGCAGAACTAAGTCCCCTGCTCAACACTCACTCAGATAAATGGCTTACTGAGGCATATTTTGACCTTGGAATCAGCAGCAGCTGTCTCAGTTTGTCCTAAAGGCACTTCCTTGGCTTGAAACCATGCATTTATTCTGCACAAAAATAGATATTGGTCAACCTCTTCCACTAGTCCATTTAACACCATGAAAGCAGCTTGTGTACTGCCCTTGAAGTACTCATTTTTTAAAATGGATGTGTACATATCTTTTTTAATAATCCATTAGTGTCTTTGTTTTGGCACAGATAGAATGCAATATATTTCCTAGGCCAAGAAAAAGCATCTTCAGCTATGTCTTAATAATCAACTATCTTGAAATAAAATTAGGTCAGTATTATAAATTATAGCTCAAAAAAGGAGTAGTTTTTGTGGTATAATAAAGTTAGCAATAGATTATTGTGCTGGCCAATTCTCCTTGCTCTAGCATAGCTAAAGGCTGAAGTAATATTTATCTATATATGATGTGAGTTGTTCCCCAGCAAACCTTAGACCATGGTATGTGACAGGCCCTAGATTTTGTCATGCAAAAACAGAGTCTTGAGGCTATTTATATCCTTGAGATGGAAATGTCAGATATGTGTTCAATTTGTAAGTATCTGTAAAAGATGCAAAGTGCATCCATGTGCTTCTATCTCTGCAACTCACAGCTGTCAGTCTGTACTTCTTTCCAATGTCCACCTGCAAATTAAGAGTATCCCGAACAAGCAAGCAAAACTTCTTGGCTAATTTCTCCATTTGCTATAAATGCTTTGATATATTTGCTTTCTCTAAGACAATGAGGCAGGCATTCTTTTCTATTCTTAATTACTGACATTGCACAAATCTTGTGAGTGCTCCCCCTCTGCATACAGACTGCCTCTGCAAAGCAGAGGACAAAACAATTTGGGAAAAGGAAAAGTACACAGTCCTAAGAAAAATAAACTAAGTAATTTTTCTCTAAGGGTGCCAAGCCTATACCAGGGAAGCATCCATATTTCCATACATGCCAGTAATTGTAGGTGTGATTTTTGTCCAAATAGAAACATGGATGATTGACTGAAGCTGTCCACACATGACACTATGTATCCTCACTTTCAAAGCTCTGAGTTATAATGGTAACTCCTGTAACTACATTTTGTGGACAGCTGAAAAGGGTCAAAAGAAGAACCACAGAGATGATAAAATGACTGGGAAACCTGCCATCTAAGGAAGGCTGAGAAGTGAGCTTGTTTGGCCTGGTGAAGAGAAGTCTTAGGGAAGACCTTATGACCATGCTCCTGTATTTAAAGGGCGGCTATAGAGGAGATGGAGACTTCCTTTTCCAAGGAATCACGTGGAGCACATGGAGAGTATGGAGGGTAATGTGCACTAGTTATTCCTGGGGAAATTCCAATTGGATACAAGAGGAAAATGTTCACAATGACAACAATCAGCCACTGAAATAATCTCCCAAGGGAAGTGGTGGGTATTCCAGCATTGGACTCTTTTAAGATCCAGGTATACAAGGTGCTGGGTCACCTTGTCTCGACCATGTTTTGGCCAAGCAAAGTTGGACCAAATGATCCCTGATAACTCCAACCTGGTATTTTGTCATTATCTTTATGGTTGCATAGTTCTCATATCTCAGGGATAATTTTAGTAAATAGCTCTACTAATGCACTGTTCCTAGTGAATTTTTTATTTTACCTCTTCTTTGAGAAGAAATTCTCATTTTGAAATCCGCAGGTGGCTAAAGTATTGCAAAACATGCAGTAAAAATATTTCCTTTCCTGTACTTCAGTGTTTTTCATTTCATGGTTTCCTACCTTTGCCTGAGAAGACAATGATCTACATTAGCTTTTTTTCTGCCTAGTTTAACATTTGGTGTTATGAATCCATGAATACCAAAAATGTATAGTTCAACAGAAGAACCTCTGTGATCTCAAAATGGAAAGCTGACACAACTTTATTTTCAAGATGTTCCAGCCACCCTCTTGATTAATAGAATATTTTGGGCCAGCTAATTCTTTTAGCACTGGACACTATACAATTTAAGAACATTTTAAATAAGATTATCTGTATCAGATCATTCAACTGTTCCTATATCACTCACTATGAAAATATATCTAGACAGGTAATTGGTGATTCCTGTTACATTGTCAAGCACCTGATCTGCCTGTAAGCTAAACTTTATCACACAAACCCCTTTGGTGGAAGAGAATCAGATCAGAAAATACTTTAAAAATTTGGCTTATAAGTGCTGACAGAACTGCCAGGTGTCAATAATCAATAATCACGCCACTCTTGACTAT
The DNA here is from genome assembly GCF_027579445.1 of Ammospiza nelsoni. Taxonomy (NCBI): domain Eukaryota; kingdom Metazoa; phylum Chordata; class Aves; order Passeriformes; family Passerellidae; genus Ammospiza; species Ammospiza nelsoni. Next base: position 31,699,696 of record NC_080636.1, on the reverse strand, counting down.
CTCGAAAAAATCATGGCAATTGAAGGGGTTGGCTGAGGGCTGGAGAAAAGGAAATGTCAGTCCTATTGTCTAAGGTCAAGAAGAAGGACCCAAAAAAATACAGACTGGTCAGTGTCACCTGGATTCGTGGTAGGGGAGGGAGCACCTAATCCCAGGAACAATTTCCAGGCACATGAAGGACAAGGAAGCCCTTGTGAGAAATCAGCAGCAATTCACCACAAGGAACAGCTGGGAGAGCTGGGATTGTTTGGCCTTGAGAACACTCAGGGGAGATGGATAGCAAGTCGCTGTGCTCAAAGGACATGGAATTTCCATCCTTGGAGATAATCAAAAGCCACCTAGTCTTGGTCCTGGAATTGACTGTTGGAGACTCTACTTGGACAGGCTATTTGGACTAATCTCCAGAAGCGCCTGCCAACCTCAACCATTCTCTGATTCTGTGATTTTTTAAGACTATAGCTGCATTGAATAAAACACAGATTTAAGGTAGATAAAAATTATCCCCCCCCACCATTTCTTTTTGCATGCCATTGTACAACTTTACCCTGACACTAGTAATAATGAAAGACTAATAATTTGTTTATGCACTGAAGCAGTAGTTTGCTAGTTTCTGCTGTTCATCTTTCAGGCTGGAATGATTGGCATAGTAGCATCATGACTCATGGAAGTAGCTGAATGCTTGTCTCATGCTGTGTTATGGTTCTGTATGAGTTTACTTATTGGCTGTAACATTAGGGTGCCTGCTTTGATAGAATAATTCCAAATAGCAGTATTTATCTAAATTTTATCTCAAAGCAATTGTGGTTCTCAGTAATTTAATCTGGTCTGTTACACAGAAAAAATTCTAACTTTTGCAGAAAAAATTGTATGCAATCCCATGTGCTATCTTTAAATTATTATTTTTCTTTCTTATTGCAAATAATTTGATTTTTAAAACTAGTTCACATATTTTAAAAGCTTGTTCAAAAATAGTTATATAATATACAAAATTATATAGCTGTATAATAGCTATATAATATACAAAATTAAGAGAGAAAAAGTTTGTTGGATTCACTGGTTCTAAAATCCTTTTCATCCTGTGACTATGTTCCAAGACTACATCCTGCTCTGTAGTTAACTGTAGTTGATATATTGTGATCACTAGTGGCACAGAACTACTGAATATATTTTAATTAGTTTCAAATAACTGCAGTGATTAATGAATGAAATGAATTTTACTCAATTCAGCAATCTGAAAATTCTAATTTGGTTCAAATTCAATCCTAGACCATGAGAACAGAGAAAAATATTTCCAGAGACAAGCCATATTATTATTCTACAGGCAGAACATAAAAATGTGTATCACTAACCCCTTCCTTTGATAACAGAAGGAAACTAAGAGTCCAGTTTCTTCCTTATACCTAATCTTCAGACAGCTTATAAGCAGAAATTAGTCCATCTCAAAATTTGTCACAATATTTTAAAGGGTTGATTCGGTGAATTTGTATGAGGTGCAATCTCATGAGCTAATTCCCAGAACACAGAATAAGACAAAACATGTCTTAGAACAGCAAAAAATCTCAGTAAGAACTAATCACCTGCTCAATAATTTAGTAGTAATTTTTTGCAACCTGCTCTGGACTCCTTGGTTAAAATGGCTGCAGGCTGTAAGCGTAAGAGCAATTCACCCACCGCTCTGGGTCTAGCAGCAGGACTGTCTATCATACTCAGCACATGTGTTGTAGTGCGTTTTTAAGTTTCTCTTGTGTTCCCCCATTTTATGTACCATTCCCCTTTTGTCCTTGTAAAATGGTTCTTCCCTCCCCAGTTTTCCCGCCACAGCTCTTCTGACAGTTATGTTACTATGGTTACCCCTGCCCCCTTCAGTTGTCAATCGTTCAAGTTATGTAACTTCCCCTCCCTTATTTTCCCTTATATGTATGCTTTTTCTCCTCCCTAGGCCAAGTCAATCACCCCCCCACTCCACCTAGTATTCCAGAAGCTTCTCCTCTTTGGGGGTTGTGGTTGGCTGTGGTCCCGGGGCTCCTCTCTAACCTTGTGTTTATTGGATATGTTTGCATGTCAGTTATGTTGTGCATCTCCCTATATGTTTTCCTATTTGCTAGTGGGGTTTCCCTCCTTTCTCCGCCCCTTGCCTTTAAAACCTCGCCTCTCCCCTTGCTGGAGGCCATTTTGCTGGTCGGTGCACTCCCTCCGTTGGTACCTGCCATCCTTCAATAAACCGACGTTAACCCCCAGCAAGTGGTCACTCCCTTTCCTCGTCTCGTCCAGCGCATATAATCCAGTCCGCGACTCGGCCCAGCCCGAGGCCACGACGCCAAGGGGGGCTGATCTCAGATGCAGCGGAGGCATCGGCCGTTACCCCTCTAGCTAGCCGGACTTGGAGCCGCATACGTGTTCGCGCACACATGTCCCAAATATCCTCTACTGCCCAATTCTGAAGTACTTTACTTCTTCATTGTTTCTGTTATTGTCCAGTTTATTTCACATATTTGCCATAAAAACACACAATAAAACCTTTCTTATCATTAGTTGCTTTTTATTGCAAAGTTAGTATTATTATTGGTTGTAAATAAATTAGTATTCCACATAAGTTTGTGGGGAGATATATTTTGGGAAGGGATCCTTACTGGATATGAGAAGACTAAAGAAACGCAGTGGCTCAACTAAAACCTAAGCGCTTATTGGCAGACACTCAAGTGCAAAGCTTTTCATATATATAGATGATTAGTATGAATACTGCCCATTTCAAAAGTACGTGCTGTCTTTCAAGTCAAGGGGACTCCTGTGTATCAGCAGTTTTTACCTATAGAAAGGTGAGGTACTTCTGACCTGAATTCTCATTAGGCTTCTTGTTTTGGTGTGCACAGTGTGTCTTGGCCACAGCTATGCTTGCTTTTTCTGTATGCAACATACATATTTTTTACAAGACATAAGAAACAGAAGTGATAATGAAGATTAATTTTATTTGGAAGAGAGAAATCTCTTAAATATACATTTGAGACAACCTAAATTGCTTTCTGATTTATGATTTTTTAGAATCATAGAATATGCTCACTTGGAAGGGAGCCATGAGGCTTTGTATTTCTCTGTCATAGACTCCCATTCCTGGCCTTGCACAGGGCTTTGCAAGGATCACACCATGTGCCTGAGAGCATTGTCCAAACACTTCTTGAACTCTGTCAGGTTGGTGCTGTGATCACTTCCTGGAGAAGCCTGTTCCAGAGCCCAACCACACTCTGGGTGAAAAACCTTTTCCTGATATCCAACCTAAACCTCCCTCAACACAGCATCATGCCATCTCCTAGAGTCCTGTCATTGATCGTGAGAGTGAATAGATCAGTTCCTGTGTCCAAGGCACTAAAGAAAATGCTGAAGAGAACTAGGCTGAGGATGGAGCCCTGCAGAACCCCACTAGTGACTGTTGCTAGCCTGATGTCACCCCCTTCACCTCCTCTTTGTGCCTGACCTGCGAGCCAGTTGCTCACCCATCAGGTAAGGTGAGTATCCAGCTGTGTGCTGGATATTTTGTTGCAGAAGGACTCAGTGTGAGAGTATCAAAAGCTTTGCTGAAGTATAAAAGTATTACATCTGCATGCTTTCCAAGATCAAGTAGATGAGTAGATAATAGAAGTAAATCAGACTCAACAAGCAGGACTTTCCTCTCATGAAGCTTTGCTGACTGTGACCAGTGACTGTGGTGTCCTCCAGGTGTTTTTCAATGACCTTTTCCATTATTTTGGCTGGCTGTAGCTTCCAGGGTCCTCCTTCTTGCTCTTTTTGAAAATGAGGACAACATTAGTCAACTCTGGGCTGCTGTGTCCAGTTAACTGAGAAATGGATGAGTTTCTAAAATATCCAAAGAAGAAGGAGAGAGGGAGGGGTGGAAAGAAAGAACAAAACCAAAACAAAATAGGAGAATAAAGGAGAAGAGAAGGAAAGGAAGGAGTAACAGGCAGGATTTAAGTGACAAAAGCAACATTAAACCAATAAAGACTTATTCAATGCCAGAACATTCAAGATTTCAGTATGAACCTTATATTGGCCTTAACTAAGTAAGTGTTGCTCATTCCAATAGTCATAAAAAAATAACTGAACAGTATGTGAGAGGTATATCCATGGTTGTTGTGAGCAGAGAGCCTTTCAGTCACATTGCCTTTCAGTAATCCTGCGGTGAGCTATGCACTGCTAACTACTAAATTCCAGACCAAAAGTTTTGAAACTATAATGAAATGGTAACAACTGGATATGCTACATGCTGCTGGCAGACATGACTAAGGGCTTATGGGATAACCATTCCCTTCTGAGGGCCAGCTGTAGGCTTTGGATATCTCAAATGCCACTACATACCATATGTGTTTTGGAACTGCACTAAGCGCTTAATGCCTCTGTTAAACAACAAACACATATGAAATCTTTAATAGCTATAGCTATAGCTATAAAAATGGAAATGAGGCTACAGTTAGTTTCTTTGAATTTCAGCACCTCAGGAAAAAAGTATTAATTTTCATTGTATGTAGCAATAAATCTCATTTTAACACCTTTTTTTCAGTGCTCCAATGAAACTGTTTGTTTTCCAGCTGGTCTGGCTCATAATCATCTACATCCTAGATGACTTTGAACAGTAAACTATCCTGATTTTGCATGTCCTTTTAATCTGTCTGCTGGGAATTAGACACACCATATCCCCAGCTGAGGCCTATTTACTCTTTGTATTTCTCTTCAAGTACAGAGCAAAATTTTCAAACTAAACAATGGGTACCATTGGAAAAAAAATAAGTTTGCCTCCTTTTTTTTCCCCTTGTTTTTTAATAACCTACAGACTAAAGGAAATTACGTAAGCATCTCTGAAAAACTGATGACGATATTGAACAAAAGCTGAAGACTGCTTATTCAACTCCTATGCTTTAAAAAGGTCATGAGAAATAACTGGGAAGTTATGAATCATTTAGTGTGAGCTCAAAGCTGAATATCTAATGGGGTGTTTAATTTAAGATTCAAAATGTAAGATTAATTTGCACTAGTCATTAGAGGTCTTCTGGAATTTCATCTCCTTAAACAAACTCCATGGTGTTTTTAGAGACTAGCTGGAATTGATGCTAGTTATGATTAAAGACACAGGGATTTCTTCAGAGCTTTTGATGTGCATTTTGATTAAAAACATTCATAGGGGGAACTCACAAGATGACCGGACTAGAAACAGGATCATTGATAAATTTTGAATGTGAGATATAGAAATAAATAAATTTATTAAAGTAGGATTTTTAGACACCAATTCTTTATTTGTGCCTACTTAGTTTCTTCATCAACTGTTGGGATGAGGACATCAAAAATATCCTGGAGAAGTTTGCAGATGGCATACAGACTAAGAATTTTGTTATATTATATAGTCATATATGTATATATGATATGTATGTCATGTATATTATATTATAGAGTCATGGAACAATTCAAATTTCTTGATTAAAAGATCACCAATGTGTTTGTACATTACCAAGAGACAAGGAAACAAAGGTAACAGACTAAAGCTACTGAAATTCAAGTACAGACAATTGTCTTGGTTCTCAGATTTTTCTTTGTAGCCAAAGTGCTACTATATTCATAAAAAGAAGAATATCACAGAGCAGAGGAAAACTGAGGTTTGTATTTGCTTTGCATGTTACACTGATGAACTAACTGCTAAAGAGTGTTGTGTCTCCTCCCGGGATCCATATGTGGAGAAGAGTGTTGAAATAATGAAGGCTTTTCAAAGTAGTACTCCAAAAATTACGTGCAGCTGAAAAATATCCTTAATAAGTTCATTTGATCAAGGAGTTGTGTGAAATTTTTATAAATCCCTATGGAAATCTGTCTATACACAGGAAAAAAATCAGATAATGGAATGCTTTTCAATTTTGCTGATCAAAGTGTAACAAGATCTAATAGTTGGAAGTTGATGTTAGACAAAACCAGCCTTGAAATTTCCTGCATGTAAGAGCAACTGAAAAGTTTCCAGGCAAAATGGTAGACTAACCATTTCTTAGTGTGTTTTGGATGAGACCCATTTTTTTTTCCGCTTAAATATTATAGTTTGATATAATTTCTGGGAGAAATTCCAGGACCATATGAGTATTTGCATTAGTTCACTGGGATTATTATTTTAAACCAAAAACGTTGTGAATTTACATGTTATTGATTTCCTTCCTTGCTAAACTGTAAGAAAATAATATTGCCCTATGGCCTTATCTGCTCACCCACAGGGATTAGGAAGAACAGTATCCATAGAGTCACAACTGATCAAATGTGGGTATGGCTGCAGTTGTTTTTTTCCTTCTTTCCCTGAAACACCACTGAGTAGTACAACACTGACTAAATGTAAGAATAGGAAGGCTTGTTTCCCAAAAAATGGAGGGCACAGGGGAAGAGAGAGAAGGAGGAAAAAGTGACTTGCTTTCAAACTTGGATGCAAGCTTGACATCTTCATCTCCTTGTAGCATATGTTGGCACGCATGTGAGGGCCAGTGCATGCCCTGCCCTTGCAGAGACGCGTTGGTCTCTGCTCTCCCCTCTCTCTATGGAAGGCGGCTCACTGGAACCAGAGCCAGTGCAGGTAACACAGGCATATTGGGAATGCTTATACGGCTGCATATGGCTGCATTATAGCAGAGGTCTGAGCAGATGCTATAATGAGCCTTTTTGCAGTAATTAATTTTATCTTGTTCGGTTTTCACCTCATAATTCGTCAGTTTACCAGTACACTGAGAATACAGTCATGATAATAATTGTATCTGTGCCAGACTTTCAACCTAACAACTCACCATTGTTTTATACTGGCTTTACTGTTGCAATTTTGCATTAACACTTTGTCAAGAGTGGACCTTTGTACCATTTTTGAAGAAGTTAACTCACTGTTTTGCTTAAAAGTCTGGGCATAGTTTTGATGAAGTTTGCTTGTCAATGAAGGCCTAAGAACTCTAAAAAAGTGTGAGAAGCAGATCAGCAAGAGAAGAACCAAGTGCCATACATTGTCTGCAATTCCTGCTTTGAGCATTCTGCTCCTCAAAGCCATTATCAAAAGTAACAGCTTCTCATTTTATGACCTCACAGTCATTCTAATTCACAGGAATAATATATGAAAACAGTGATTTTTTTCTTTAGAAATATAAATATTTGTTTGAAGCCAAATTTTTCACTTTTAAACTGGAGAAATATTCATTATGATTAGATTGTAGTTTAAAAATATAAAATGGAAAATATAGTAAAGGCATTTACACAAATTATTGGCTGTAAATAAATTTTAAAAGTATAAAAATTGACCACTGGAGTTCAAATTATGTTAGGAATACCTTGTAATTTTTGTCTGTCTATGAAGGACAATAGTAACAGTCAAAAACTATATCTGAAACTAAGGATTCAGATCACTGTAAAGAAATTACTAAGAGACAGTAAACCAAAAGCATCTATATCTATAGCCATGTATCTCTTAGCAAAGAAAAAGGAATCTCCTAGAAAGGGAGTTTCATTTTCTGTCTTTTCGTCCCTTTCTGTTCCTTTGTAGGTTATTGATGTTTTCAAACAGAGCCACTACCATCTCTCATAGCATCTTATCAGCCTTTTTTTTCCAAGTTTTTTTCCGTCTTTGAGATAGGGCTGAAGGGACCTAGCTAACCCTTGAAGTGGAAAAAACAAAAAGCTCTATGAGAGAGGAACTGATTGCTAAACAAATGTAATGGACTGAAAGTGAGATGGTGTACCAGTAAAGAGACAATGTGGGCAAATTGTTTCATGAATGATTGTCAGCATGCACCAGAGTGCTCATCTGAAGTGCTGTACTAGACAATGCCTTCAGGAATAAAACAAGAGATGAGTTCCCCCCTGAGACGTTGAACACTCATAAAATCCATTGACCTGGTAGAAAGCAGAAATAATCCATCTGTAATGTGACTGGATGCTCCTGAGCATCTTTCAGGCAGCAGAAGATGATGATGGGCTCTGATAAATTTGTTAGTAAAATTCCCTTTTTATTAAGTTGGAACTTTCTTAGCACAAATGTTTATTTCAAACTGTATCATACATAATATCATTTTACTTAAGGTATTACACATCTCCAGGCTGGAATCCATGTTTTTTTCCATGTGATTGTTACCAGGGCAAGATCTTGAAGAGATTCACTGACTCTAAGATTTCACAGGCTAGTCTGGCCATATGTTGTCACTGAAGACTGTTAATTAAAGATTTAAGGAATTTTTAGGGACTTATTTTCAAAATGAAACGGCAATTTTAAGATTTTTCTTTCTTCTGGGAACTACTCACTGAAGATGAAATTATACATGATCCAAATACTCATCCTTTTCTTCTCCAAATAAAAATCATAACTGAGGGTTTCTAAATAAAAAAAAATAAACATTTGTAACTGTTTAAATAACTGCCAAACAGTAAATTCTTTGCTTTGTCCTTCAGACCCAGCAAAAACTGCAACATGATACACTTTAACATCCACTAATCCCCACGAAAACGTTTTGTAAAATGGACTCTGCTATCATAATAAACAAAACAGCATTATTTTAAATTAAAATAATTGCTATCAATTTTTTTTTTTTTTTGCCACTTCTCTGTGTATTGAAGTTTTGGCTTTTTTTTTTCAAAATCTTGAGGGAAGGAGAGAGGATGCATTTCAGAAAACTAAATGCAATTTTTTCAGCAGCTGCCAAGACTTCACTATTACTTTGAGCACACACTGTGTAGCTAACATGAAAGGATCTGCGGCTGCATTTTTTTTTTATGAGAGTGAAAGATTTTATTAGATTATTTGCATTCTTCTAAATTCATTCTCTTTGAATATATCCAGAATTTTTCCATTGCCTTCTACTTCCAGCTATCATAAGACAAAATAAGCAATCTGATCCATTTTTTTATTTCCTCAAATGATGCTAAATGTTAAGCTGTCTGTCTTGTTTTGAAGTCCTGCAGACTCTCCAAGGGAAAAGTTCTCAAGTTCTCTATTCAGTTTTCTCTAAACAGAGTTTGCACACTACAGTTTGCAGCAATCCGTCCTTTGGGTTAACAGAGGTTCTATAGAATCATGCAGTGCAAGTATATCCCAAGACCCCAAGATAAATCTGTTGCTAGATTGTTTCTAGAGGGCCTCCTTATCAAAAGTTCTGAGGGAGGAAAAAAAAATGGAATTCATTTTCAGGGATAATTTGGGTAGGTCTTACATTTCTCTGGGAATTTGTTGCCAAGCTGCAGACATTCAGTTCCTATGCAAGTATTGCCTGCACTTCCTTGCTCAGATAAATCTGATAGTGCATGAGGAAAAGAAGAAACTTCAAAGAATATTGAGCAGAGAAACAATAATCTCGCATGTCTAATGCAGTATCTCAAGAATGTGAATATCACAACTGTTATATCACAACTGTTTCAAAGCAGAGAGCTTTGATTGTATGATAAAACACAAAATTCTTCTGGACCAATGAAGTTTGGGAAGGATGGGGGGGTGCATAGAGAAAGTTTGTAGTCATGTGGAAATTGATACCTTTTAAAAATATAGAATTTCATTCAGTTGTATTAATGTAAATTTTACTGCAATGTTTATAGTTGAACAATGTAATATCAAATCACCTGTTTAGGATGAAGGATGATTGTTTACTCAATCACAGATCCAACATGTCGTGCTTTTCATTGTGTGGGAGAGGATGCAGATACATCTAAGATGAGTGTGCTCAATGACTGTGAGACATCTGAGCAGTTTCACCTGGAGTACCTACCTCGTGTCTTTTTCCAAGCAGGCCATCATGGCATTGTGAAAATCACACGCCTAGAGAAAGAGGTAATGAAACACTGGTGGAACTTGGCACTGGACTCAGAATTGAGTCTCCATTCTGCGAATTAATTCCTTATTAAGGTTTCTAACTTGAAGATTTATAAACTTTCCAATTAATATCTAATGCAAATGCAGAACACAAATATGTAATCCCTCCTGGAAACAGAACCCTCAGTCTAGATGGTCCTAAAAGAAAACTCCCATAAAAACCATAATAACCCTCCATCAAAACCTTTGACATTAAGAAAAACATCCTAATGGCAATGTTTTGGTCAAAGGTGTTTATTTAATATTATAAAAATTCTTTTTGACCAGGGGCATTTAAAAAATTTTAGATTTCACTTACATGTGTAAATCATTAGATTTCATTTAGTGAACTGATGATAACGAAGTCAGTCATTCTAACTCTTCCAGTGCTTCTGATACTTAAACCGGAAAAAATAGCCCAGTTCTGTGAATATAAGTTAAGTATTTGAGAATATGAAGCTGAGGTTGCTCGTGGGTTAGTGAGTCCAATCTCTCAGAATTACAGGAAAATCTAATCCCCTTGTAATGGCAAAATGTGTTTTTCTGTACAACTCCCCAAAGAAGAAGGAATCACATTAAGAAGAATATTTTATATAACAATTTTACTTGTAGTATTAATGAGCTTTTTCTGTATTCACTAGACAATTTGGACTATTAATTCATTAAAAAATTCTCTGAATTAGCACTAAATTACCAGTATATATGATGTAATAATCTTTGGCCATAAGAACATTTTGACTGCTACTCTTGGAGATTTTCTCCTCTATAATTTGAAAGTTATTCTGCACCTTTCTTAAAGCTTTCTTACTGTCATGATTGAAAGCCTTCTCAAGGGTTCAAAGTATTATCATTGTTAGTTTATTTCCAGCTATTCTGATGGCAGCATAACTGCATGGCTTTTATAAATGTTTTGTCCATGTTTCATTTATTTTTGCTGTCTTAAATTGTCTTCCCTTTAAAATCTATTCTGAATTTTGCAGGGTGCCAGCTGTGTGATACCAATCTGTATAAGGTCTGCTAAGAAAGCAAAGTGAGAAGAATCAGCAAGGGATATCATCTCATGCAGAGACATCCTCAAATGAATTTTCTTGGTGTTGTGTTTCTTTTTTTCAACCAAAAATCAGTCCTAGGGACAAACTTAAGTATATCAGGACCTACTGGTGCATTTAAAGCATGAACAGAATCTTCAGACCAGAGGCAAATTGTTATTATTTTTCCATTGTTCCTTGACATGTTACATAATGCCAATTATAAGTAATCAAAAGTTTCCTGATTAATGTCAGAGATATTTCAATTGTGGGCCTCATACGATGAGGCAAGTGATTAAGATAATGTGAAGGCAAGTGAATAAGATAAATGCTAGTAATTTAACACAGCCTTGGAGCTGATAAAAGTAACCTAAAAAGCTCCACAGAAATTTAAGGAATGGATCGGTGTATGCTGTGCAGAGAAATTGTAATCTAACACATTGATGATAATCTCAGATGCATGATAAAAGCCACAAATGGAAGAGATGAAGAAAAATTCAGTGGTAGGAAAATAGCAAAATACTATATTTTGAAGTAAAGTTAGCTTTCTTAATAAGGGAATCCCACTGGTTACTTGCACCTTGTAGGGGATAAAAAAATAGAACTGCATGCAAAGAGTTGTAAAATACTATAAAAATAGAGAGTTATTAGCAAAACAGTAGATTTTCAAGCATTGAAATATGAGAAGAACAGATGGACACTGAAAACCGAATTCTTTAGAAGATTTCATCAACTTCACATCTTCTCTGAACTACATGGAAATTAACACAAACAGCAGTTGTTTAAAATACAATCAATGGACAAGACTTCAAGTAATGTCAGAAATGCAGGCTCCTTTTCAGGAAAGAGAATGAAATCTTGAAATCAGAAAACAAAGTCTAAAAAATGCTCTGGAAAGCAAACACCATCAAATACATTGAAATTGGAAAAAAGACATAATATTTGGAAATGGCATGTCTACAAACAAATGGACTGAGATGAAATGAGGAGAAGTGAAAAGGGGAAAAGTTGTGAAAATTACTCCAAACAAAATCATAAAATCAGGGAAGAAAGGTGCACAGAGAGAGGAGAAGAATGTGAAAAAATTAAATGCTAAAAAAGGGGGAAATTCTGAAACCAAGTGAAAACAATAAAAGTGCATGTGATGACAAGAAGTGCAGGGAAAGGACTGAAGCTTGCCCAATTAACCCTCACTGAAATTGCAAGATTCTCTTTTGTTAAAGGAGAGAAATTTCTTATTTGTATGATCCTTAAGCTGACAAAATATGGTGTTGAGAAAATGTGACTGGGGCACTGCAGGCCAGAGAAGTCAATAACAGACAAAGCAATCCATACAAAGGCTTCTCTTCAACTTCACTGACATTCAGTGCTTCCTTTTTTCACATTGAGACTGAGAGATGGGAGAAGCTGTTTAGTGTAAAGGCATTTAGATTGTTGCTTTTTGATCATCAACCTTTCCCCAGCTGATTCTTCTGGCCAGCTTCATCCTTTTTGGCGCTCTTTTAAGGCTTGTGGGAGTTGGCCTAAATGATTTTAGTTAGCTTGGTAGACTGGATAAACAAGTGTGCATTGTGTGTAAACTCAGATTCCATTTTAGCAATACAGAAAGCAGCTTTTGTGGAACAGGATTATCCTGCATAATCAGTCACTGCTACTCCTCACTGATTAGAGCAGACCATGAGGGTGCACATCAGTATGCATAACTCATGATGTTAGAAAACAAGCAGAGCAACCTGATAAGAGTCTAACCTTACCTATGAGATTAGCTATTCTGAGGGACAGCTACAGCAACAAAGATATGAGATAGAACCATTCAAAGTTTTTTCCACTTCAGACATTCATTATCAACAGTCTTAACATTTCTCTGCTCACTGTTTCCTGCTCCTCAAATTTTTCAGTGGCATTCCTCATGAAAATATCCAAGAGTGGAATTTTAGTTGCATAGACAGTAATATAAGGAAAAATAATTTTTCTTTATGAATATTTTCATCATGCTGGAATTCTAGATTTTATCGACCAGCTCCCATATGTCTGACAGTCCATCAGTGTAAACTTCCCTGAAAATTACACCAAAACCAGGGGAATAAATATAAATAAATGGCTGCAATTTTCAGCAGGTGAAAAATTGTCAAGCTAAACCAAAATATGGTCATGTCCATGGGCCAAAGTATTATATTGCACTTATATAACAGAAAGTATCAAAATTGTTTTTCATAGATAACTGGAATACTTCTGATTCACCAGTATATTGCATTAAAAAAATCTCCTTTTTTGGCACAACAGAATTACAGGAAAAAATATTGGTTTACAAAAAAAAAAGGAGCATCAAGAAGCAGGAGCATGTTGATGACTTACAACTACAGAATAATTTTGCAGGAAAAATACCAAGCAGAAGATTGCAAGTATTGCCTCAGTCCAAAAAGCTGCTAGGAAGAAAAAAAGAGAGCTGAGAATTATTAGAAGTGCAAACAGAGTAATAAGGATATGTCTCCACGTCACGTCGTGACACCCTCAGGCACCTGAAAGGACAGAACAGCGTCTGACAATTTTCACTGCAGCCTCACAGAACAGAGTGCTGCTTATGTTCCCCACAGGATGCATTATTGCAGGGAGGTGCTGCTCTCTGATTAGCTCAAGGAGCTCCACACGGCCCTGTAACCTGCAGTGTCAGAACAGGAGCAAAACTCCAATCTGAAACTGATGACTGAACTAGGCTGCAGTCTCCTACTGTGGTTTAGTGCTCCTTTGGCAAATCCTGATTATTATTCTTACCCCTCCTGACCAGATACATGTGTCTCAGTATAAGGTCTGCAATGTAGAGTGGCTTGAGCTGGGTACTTTGCTGCTGTTCTGAAATACTGATTGATCCAAACTAACAGTGTTTGTAGATGAGAGTTGTATGCCCACTTGCCCATTTTTCATGAAAAGTAGAGAAATGCTTTATTTAATTTCAAAACTAATTTTGCACAGAAATAATTTAAAATGTAAAGCAAAGTAGGCTCAAAAGATAATAAGCAGATCAAAATAAGAATAGAAGTAGCAAAAAAAAGATATGCCTATGAAATCAATCCTTAGTAAAAAATAAAACTATTTTTCTGAAAAAAGGAACTGAAGGGCTTGACTGAAGATGAATTTCATGCAGAAAAGTTGATATGTTTTTCAGACAGGAAATTGAAACATTCAATATACAGGAGGCAAGAGAATTACAGATAGCGTGACTTGTGCTTAGCAATAGGTTAAAAATAAAACTCAGTGATCCCAATTCAAGCAAAACAAAAGATCATATTTAAAGAAAAAGGTAATGTTTTAATTAAAGTAGCCAAGAATTTGTTAAGCAGCAATTCTTATTATGTTTTAACATGACTGTCTTCAGATTTCCAGAGCTCCTATACATAATTGAATATCATATTTATGTTCTGTGTATTTGCAGAGTGCTCTATAGTCCATGCATAGTAAGAGATCTGTGGGTTTCAGCTTATGAAATTACTATGTTAATAAGGCACAAATCCTGTGAAGTAACTTTACATCCCACACAGTCTACGAATAAATTAATTCTGGCACTTTGAGTCATCAGACTGGCAAGGTCTAAGATACAACGCTGGAAATAATAAGAACTAGTTTTCAAGGACTGATCAGCCCAGAAATGTTAAAGAAAGTGCATTGTCTGTACCCAAGAGAAACATTTCAAATATGTCTCATATAATATATTTAAGCTTGGAAAGGCTTAAAAATTACATATTGAATAAAAAAGCCAAAGGTTTCTAAAGATCAAATGAACAGTCTTACTCTGTAGGAGATATCACTTCATAGAAGAATTTAAATAGAAGCAGAAGAATGACTTCAACAGCTAGCAAATGCAAGTTTCATGGGATTCAAAATCCTGAGGATAATTACAGTTCAAATTTTAGTAGAGTTTACTGAAAAATAATGGTGCCTGCCTGCCACTGTAGTAAAAATTTAACTTCTTCAAACATTTAAAAATATTTTTGTGTCAGTTCATTTGCCTTCACAGCCAAGAAATGTCTTCTCTGCTAATCCATCTCCAGTAGCACAATGACACAATGACGCTCTCATAATGCTGTTGCCAGGTATCAGTTGATTCACTCATTGCTCATGTGCAGAATGCCAAAAAAAAGCTCTCTTTTTTGACAGAAAATTGCATTTTATATTGAATATATAGTGGCTAAATGCACACTTAGGGAAATTGTTAGGTATGAAGACTTTTTAGGACCCTCATCTGAAAACAGAACTGATTAATTCACTCTGGCAAGTGCAGGAAATCCAACATTTAAAGCAAAAGCCATTATATCCTGGAAGGTTTCTCTCCACACAGCATTACTTTAGACACTAATAAGCAATTAATAATTTTTTTCCAGTGAAAAAGGTTAGATTAAAACTTTGAGAAAATATACTCATGATTTTCTTTTTCCCAAACACGCAGCTTACAGTAATTACAGGTTATTTTACTTTCATTGTGCATTGTGATTCAATTTAGGCAGCTGCTCCATTTCGAAACCTTTGGTGAACGTATATGAAGATGGTTCAGCAGTCTAAATTCTTTGCCATACAAAGCAGTGATGCTTTCTAAATGTATAATTACATATCCTTTTACCTTTGACCCTCTAGTGCATTTAGTGCAGAAGATGCCTATTTGTACAGAAGCAGTATGCTGTGTACCAGCAACAAGTCTGTTTGACTCACCTCCACTTGAAAGTGCACCATTTCACAAAAAGCCTCAGTAATACAGTATTTGGAAAGTGTAATGAAGAATCTATGGTACAAGATCTGAGTAGGTACTGCAGTCATTGAGTATAGCTAAAAAGGGGTGCAACTGGGTACCATCTTCCCCACTAGACAACTGCTTATTTTTGAGAAATATTTGCCACTTGACATGTCTTAGTGATTTCAAGCCTTAGAATCCAATATGATGCATTGTAGCATAGCAGCAATGAGTTAAGTTGTTCTTCACTTCTGATGCTCCTTATTCCTTGCAGTCTCAGATAATTTGCTTAACCTATTTTTTTTTCCTTCATCTTATTCTTGAAAGCAGCTAAAAGTTTTGGCTCAATCATCAGAATGGGGAAAAAGTTCAGCTAGAGGCAGACACATGGCATGAAGAAGGTTGGGGCAAATTATTGAAAAATTTATGAAGTTACATGCAAATTCAAACAGGGTGAAATGCCAAGAATACTTGAAACTACTTTGTACTCCTGCATAGTAGGTTATCCAATAATTGCATGTTGGTTTTGCCTGTGTGGGTCTTAGGAGGCGTCTAACACTGGGTGTTCTTAAGAATCTAGAACTAAAGGGACTTTTTCTGAATGAGAACAAACCTGAGCTCCACAAAGACGTCTTAGAAGTTTTCACACAGAAAACAGAAATCGAAAAGGCACAAGTTAGAAGTGGGATGATACTCACAATAACAGGTTCTTAGTGCCTCTACCGAAGCCCCTTCTCTACAGCTGCATCTACCTGGATTCACCTTTCTCTGGACAAGGTGCTTAACCACAGACACTGCAGGCAACCAAAACTATTTCAGCAGTGCTTGGTAGCAATGGCAGTGCTATTTGTTTCCATTGCATTCAAAGAGAAACATTTCTCTGTAATTCATTTAGTCCCTCTGACACTACAGGCTGCTGTAGAGAGGACCTTACAAGTTATGTTTATAAACTACTTTGGACTTTTTAGTTTCCTAACCTTCAAGTTGCTTGAGGCTATTAATAGCCACAGCTGCTCATTCACATTCCTTATATCTGCTTCTGAACATATTCTCTTTCTGTTGCATGTAGGTTTAAAGGATATGATTTAGTGAATGATGCCATTCAACTCTAAGGCCTTTGTGCATAAGGAAGATATTTAAAGTATTTTACAGGCTACTCATCTAAACCAGCCACTTCTTGACATGTCTATCCTTAAGCAATGGCCCAACCTAGTGAGCACATCCTGTCGTGCTAACAGATGGCCATTGGTCTAGATAGCTGAGGGATATGAATTCACATTCTAGGGATGTGCATTCATTCATCCAGGTGTTACGTGCATGAAACACAGTCAAAAATTTCAAGCAGCTGGATTTCTTGAGGCTTTGTGCCTTTGGTTAAGTAACTGAGAAATTTTAATCTGCTTTTATTATTAGCAAGGCATCAACATTTAAGCATCTGTTGATCTGATTTTCTAGATGTGCTCATGAGCGGAAATATGTTATGAAAAGTAGATTAATTAATGATTATTCTATAACATCAGAGCACATTAATTAATTCTCTTTGAATTCAAGTTTTTATGCCTGCAGGAAAATTGACAAAATGGGGGATATAATGAAATGTTTCTGTTGAACTCAGTCCAACACCAAACCAACAGTGGTTGTGTATGATTTAGGATTTGTGCATGTGTTAACTATATCTATGTACTGCACTAACTGTGGCAGGAAAACAGATGGGATTTACAACCTCAGTTACATACTGACCATCTCCAACAATGATTTGCCTTGGATTCAAGATCATCTGTTCTATGTGCTTTGTAAACTTCACAAAGTGAAAAATACCATAGCACATTCCCTCTTAAGGGTCTACAATGAACTTTCTATTAAGAAAGTTGGAATTTCTTTTTTAAGAAGCAAAAGTGTATGTTGGCATACCTGTCTACCCCACTGAAGTAAAATCCACTTATTTCAAAGTCGTAAAATGAGCACTGTCTATGCTACCAGAACAGCAGTCAGAAAACACAGTGCAGATAGGGTCTTGAATTAAAATTCACACTGATAAATAGTTGTCCAGATGTTTTATCTACTGTAATTCTCATTATAAGAAGTCACTTAGATATTGTCATGATGTTTCAGACCACCGTTCTGTTATAGGAAACTTATTCCCAATAATTAAGTATCAATGAAAGGAAATATTGAATTTCTATGCAATATCATTAATACCAACACAAATGTGGGCAGAAGCAATAAATACTGATGACAATTAATGCTGTGCTGGGGATGTATTTCAAAGTCCTATCTCAACTACCACTCTATTTTTATTACTGCTAGTCTGTTTTGTAACCATTATGATTATAAATCATACCCAGAAATTACAAGGTAGTTCCTGATATTTGATAAAGACACACACTAGGAAAACATTTAAATCTTAGCTATACAGCTCTTGTTGTAAGCATGGAGACTTGAGATTTACCTCAGAAGAGGATCACTACTGAAAGCCACTTGAATCTTTTACACTTTGCCTGAATATGCAGCTCCAGAATGAGCCTAAGTCTAAGAAAAATGAGGAAATCTGAAGTCTTAAGTCTTGGAGATTAGGGATTGGGTCAAATCTTTTTGGAGAAGGGAAACACCCATGAAAATTCTACCTTTTATGTACATTTATATAGAGCAGTGAAAGCTTACAAAAACAAATAAACAAGCAAGCAGCTAATCAGTCTACTAAAATTCCGCAAAAAACCCAATCTATTTATGACCCTAGACCTGTATCTCTGAGTTTTAAAAACCTTCCTAAGGTGTCTTTCCCCAAAAGAGAAGACAATTACTAGGGTCATTTTACTAAAAAACAAAGACAAACATGGGTATGGCCATCTTAGATGTGTGCCATTGTGAGGTTGCTGTTAGCTGGGAGAGCAGGAGTCTAAAATCTGTTTAATTTACTGCTAACAAAAATAAGAAATTCTTGCAGTGCTTGAGTTTTTTCTTTAAGTTCCAAAAGAACTGCTGAATTCTCAGCATTAAGTGAATTTACATTAAGAGTTTAAAAATGTTTTGACTCATTTTGAATATAATAAATAATAATTTAAGAAACTATTAGAACATATTGCTATACTGTAAATTGTATGGGCTTTCTGAGAGTTTATGTGAATCTGACCAGTAAAAGATGTGAGATAGATATTATCACAACAATTTTGTGAGACACAGAAAAGGATAAAAAATCACACACTTCCTGTTAAACTGCATCAAGTTATTCTGCTTTGATGAAAAATTAAATTGCAGGTAGCACTCTAGTGATGTCTCTCAGATTTCTTTATGTTGGTTTTCTCTTCTGGCACAATTGTCTAAACTACAGTGTAAAATAGAGTTTGGTTCTATGGAACTATGACCATTTTCTATTGTGAAAATGCCAGTTACAGCTTTTACCAAAATCATACTGGCTAAAGATCACATTTCCCACTCAATTTGCTGATCACAGGGGCTTGTGTGATGGTAGTGTTAGCAACAGTGATGACAATTCTTGGATCAAATACCGCCTTTCAGAAAAAAAGTAAGTAAATTATAGGCCTTTAAAAGTGTTGAAGAGGGAAGAATTGATATTTTGGGGTGGGTGACTTCTGATTTTGGTGATTGCACAACTTCCCTGGCCTTGGTGGAGAAATTAACTTCCAGTGGTTCCAAATCATTGGAAGAGGAAGTACTCTTAAGAATCTGATGGAATTCCACTACATGATACAACAAGGTCTGATTTAGTACTTAAAGATCTAGGGAAGGTCTCAAAAGAGGAGGAATTATTTCACGACTGCTCCACAGATTCATCTTTTTTTTGTTGTTGTTAAACAGAATAGCACCTACTACTTCACTGGAAAAAGCAGTACTGACGGTTTTCAGTATATACACTGTCTACCTTTTAAACACCACAGCTTTTCTAAACATGTAGTTGTGATTTTTTGGTTTGAGACTTGTATTTCATTATGTCTTACCTAGGGTTTTATGCTTTAGTATTCTTTCCTGCCTCTAACATTTGGTTTGATGTCTCATTGAGGTTTTTTAGTATGCCAAATTATTTTTGTGATATGGGTCATATAACAAAAGCCTTGTGAAGGATAAGGGTCTATTTGCTACATCAAGTGATCACCTCAAAACGAAGAATAACTGTAGGCCATCAGGGTCAGAAAACAAAGTTTCTAAAATATTTATAATGTGACATGTTCATTCTGGCCTAGACAAAAGAAATGCACAAACTAAAGAGGAGTGTAGTCTTCATCACTGGTCAAGTCAAGGATGAACTGAAAGTGAACTTTCATGGTTTTAAACAAAACCAGATAATATTAAAGTCTTCAGAATAGTTTTGAAGGCCTTTTATGGAAAGAGCCATAAAAATGCTGACTGCTATGCTTTTTTACCATCCTTTAGATATGTCCTTTTGTTAAGATCCAGTTGGTGAGAGGTGACCCTGCTCAAATAAGTGTACAAAATAGACCATCAGCTGAAGTCAATAATAGGGATTTATTTAATGATAAAGGTGAGGTAGAGACATAGATCAAGCAAGAACTACCTTTGGATCCAGTGGCGCTCCTTGAGTGGGTTGTTCAAAACTTTTCACTATTTATACATCTTAGCAAACACAGCATGTAATGCTCATCAGTACACAGCTCACTTACTTTATTGGTTAAACAATTCCCTCACTTTGAATGGTAATTATTTCCCATGTTTTGTCTTTCCCATGGACAGGTGTTCAGCCATCTCTGGGAGAGCAGGGTTCCATCACGTGTAAAGGCCTGAGAAGAAAAATGCCATCTCTCCAGTGGCTCCCCACTTCCTTCTTCCCAGCTTTTTATACTGACCATGATGTCACAGGTTATGGAATATCTCTTTGATCATTTGGGGTCAGCTGTCCCAGCTCTTTTCCCTCTCAGTGTCTTGGACATTCCCAGCCTCCTTCTTGGTCGTGGAGGGTGAGGAGCAGAAAAATCTTTGTGCAAATGCTGCTCAGCAGTAACAGAAACTTCTTTGTTTTATCTACGCTGTTTCCAGCACCAGACCAAAACATAGCCTTATATCAGCTACTCTGAGAAAATTAACTCTGTGCCAGAAAAAAAGCAGAACATAGATTTAATGCTGGGCAAAGAAAGCTAATTCCTTAGATATTACTAAAGTCACACCTGTCTGTTAAATTTATTAGGAATTAAAAGTTATTTCTTCACTTCGGGTTTTCTATGAGAAATTGATTGTTCCTACAAACTTCTGTCAGAGCCTCTGTCCCAACATCTTTCTTTTTCTACAAAATGAGTGCAACATTGCCAATTATATGACAATGCTCAGAAGGTACACGACTTTGCAATCTTTGCTCTGATCCCACTCCTGAAATCTTTCACTGCTGTCTACTTTAATTTATTTAATGCCTCTAGAACTTATTACTCCGTAATATGTATGTGATCTCCAAGAATTACATAATCAAAGTAAAGTGCTCCTGAACTGAGAGTTTACAGATGGAGGAGCAGGCCATCACCCCAGATTTAACTATTCAGACAGTATACTTCAAGGACATAGCTAAGAGTCCACAGAAAGGTAATGGTGTAAGAATTCTTTGTCTGCATGGAGGTAGGCATACCTGAATGACAGTAGGCAAAATATCATTCTTCTATTTACTGTCTAGCTGGCCAGTGAGAGCTGCATCTGTGTTTCATACTTCCCCATGATTCTCTAGAATACTGTAAATCACACTAATAAGGATAAGGTACATCCAGTCTATCTACAAAATAAATGGGAAAAAAAAAAAAAAAAAGAAAGATAGTTCCCTGTTCCTTCATACATAGTTCTATATAGGGTAGGATTTCCAAGTGCCACAGATTTCCAGAGATTCTTTTGGAGTCCCACGGATCATTCATCCTTGTGTTAGAAAGGTTGTTTGGCAGATGGATCTAAACACACCAATGGTAAATACAGGGTAGTAACTGCCTGTGGCAGGAGTAGGGGCACTTTGTAAATAAGCATGTCAATCAACTGCTGTTAAAATTGTTGCTGTTCTTGAAAGAACCTGATAAGCTGTTACTTAAATCTAATTATTTCTCAGTTTTTGCTTCTGGGCTATGGAATGTGGCTGCTACTCTTCTCCTGTCTATTTTAATGCATCTTAAAATCTTGTCTTTATGGAGAGTCACTGTTTCACTCTTAATTTGTGCAAAATTTTTATTGAGAAGACAGAGCACTATAGAGATGTAGCCAATGCTACAGCTGAAATAAATCATCGATATTGAGGTAGGTGGAAGAGGTAAAATTGCAACACCAGAATACCATCTGAACAGCAAGGTCAGAAATCAGAAAAATCTGTGTCTGTGTGAGGGAGTAAGTCTTCAGAAAGTGGAAGACTTTCTACAAAAGAACTTAGAGCAACTAAAAGTGTTTGCAGTGCTGTGAGCTGTTCATCAGTCATTTCAGAGAGGCAAGAAGATGAACCAGGTCTCTCAAAAGGATGTTTCTCCATATTTCTTACATCCAGGAAGAAAGAAGATGAAGTGGGAATTCCTTAGGGGAATAAACTACTCACAAAGGAAGATGATAGAGAAAATGTGTGTATGCAAGTATGTGTGTGTGTTTGTTTGTATGTATGTATGTATGTGGGCCCGTGTTTTGACTTTTTGTTCTGAGCCTGTATAAAGAAAATTGTGCCTAATTCCGAAACTCTCTGAGTTCAGAAACAAACACACATCCATTTAGTTCAAATATGCATTCTGGAAGAGATGAATGGTAAAGATCCAATAAGAGTACGTCTCAGCTTGTGGGAGGTTCTACGTTGAAATGTGAAAGTGTAACAGGGACAGCATTCAAAATGCGCTGAAAAAAACAAACTAAAAGTAGTGTTTCAACTCAGGCTTAGAGGAAAGACTGACCTATAAAGTTGCCTTGACTGGCACAAATCTGGTCCTCCAGAAAAATAACTTAATTACTGAAGCATGCAGTTTTAAGCTTGTTCAAATTATTTGTAAAATAATTCCAAGGAATATAAAAGATTCCATTCAGGAAAATAACATAAAAATATGCTATTGTTAACACAATCTGAAAAGAAAATGTCTTAAGTTTTTATTTGAACCTTAGTTCCCTCTTTAATTTCTAAAATCAGTTATTCACATATCTTTCGGTTCTATCTTTATGCAAACATAGGAACTCTTCTGTAAGATGAACTTTCTTGTGTCTATTTCTCAAAGGTATCAGAGCTTAGACTATTTGGAACAATCAATTATGCCATTCAGGTTTTTGTGCAGTTTGAAGTTAGACAGTGACTGTAACTACAACAAAGAAAGGATATAAGTCATATTTTGAGTATGAAAACATGGCTACAAAGTGTTATTGCACTGCACAACAGCTGTTTCACAATCATCATGGAGCTGAATAGAAAATTAGAACAGTATTTTAAATTTTCATTGTCTAATTAATTATGCTGCAGTATAAACTGCAATATTTCAAAAGTAATATAAAGGAAAAAAGAATGCTGTCACAAAAAAAGAAATTTCAGGGTAAGATATAAAGAAAATCCAGTAATTATTCTTAAAGCTGGAGGCATTGATTCTGTTATATAATTCTTTATTAAAATTGCTTTATTCTACTGCAAGTGTTTGACAGCAACATAATTTTCTTGTCCTGTAGATTATGATGAAGTAGTACTGTAGTTTCTCAATGGGTCATTTTTATAAAGAATTTGAAAGGCTCCCCATGGAAATTTACTGTTTTATTTCTGCAAGGTATTTCTCGATCTTTTCTAGTGATGAAGCCCTGAATTAATTTACCATTCAGCACTCATATCCATGACAAATCCCCTACCAGTAATCACCCTGACTGGATAGAAAAAATTCTATGTTTTTATTTAAAAGTTATCTGCATTTTTTGCCACATCAAAAACATGTGGTAAAAACCTCAAAAAGACTATGTTAAGTTTTACAACTAGCAGTTGGCTAGTAACAGTTTTCATAATGGACTTTGCAGGGGAGGAAAACCTTTTAAATACCATTACTTTCAATTAGCATTTGATAATTGCAAAATACTCTTTTCTCACATGATTCAAGTCTTTAATGGTGCTGGTTAAGTGTTTGGGAAGGAGACTCATTCACATGCCCTGAAAAGCAGAGTCACATAATATTAAATGACATGTAATTGCCTTACATGATATTTCATAGCATTACTTTCTTTTATCAGTTCTCAGGCAAGGCAAATAGGCTGTGTGACAGCTTCTCATGTGCTTCTACACAGATCCAACACTGTGAACACAAACTTTTAAGCTGTAAGAATTACATTACCTCAGAGTTTTAAGTTAACAGGGTGAAGTTTATGGTGGAGTGATGTCAGCCCTTCATGCAATTTGTTCTGCTGACTTTAATGAAAAAAATGATAAAAACATCTGGGGTAGATCCCATTTCAATTCTTGTCTTGCTGGTGAAGACGTGGTTACTCCATGCTACATGCAGCAGGTACATCACTGCTGTTATCGCAGCTGCATGAGCTCTAAGGTGAGCCCTTGTTCACCGTCAATGAGAAGAAGAATCAAATTTTTTTGTTTCAGTGCTGTCAGGTACCCAGTGAAATCCATGACTAAAAGAACTCTCTGAAGTAAATATTTCATTTCTGTTGCAAAAACGACATGTTTAATAAATTATTTGATAGGAAATATCAAGAGCTTTGGATGTTTGGATTAATATCTACAGTATTGAATTAGATTTGCTGTAGTTTGACATATTACATTTGAAATAAAAAATATTAAAAATGAGCTAATTTTTTAGGTCTCTTCTATGAAGTCTATATTTATTAAAATATTGAGGTATAATATTTGTTGCATCAGTAAGTGAAAACGGATATTTTATTATGTCCCAAGACAAACAACATCAAATACAATTTCTCAGTTGAAACATTGCATCTAGAACTGTACCTGATAAGGCAACTCTTTAGTTAATTAATTATGGCCATTTTCTGCAAATTAAAAAAGTTAATGTAATTAAAATGTGAGCTGCTCCACTTGATTGTGCTCTGGCAAGGACAGTGCTGGGCACTGCAGATTAAATTTGGACAACGTGCCTTTGTAACTCTCAATGTGTCTTTAATTTCCTATAGACTGGCTCTGTTGCTCTCAATATTCTGCATCAGACAGCAAGTAATTGTACAAATAAAGACTTCAGTGGTAGTTAAACTGATTAAACTTGTGTTTCAAAGCTTTGCAAGAACTGAAATGCCTTTGTTGTGGGCCTACCATTTAAATTAGTAACCCAACAGTGCTGACCATTGCACAGGGACTGAATTAATCCAACTCTTTGCCTCAAGACCACACAAATTATTTAAATTTTCATCGTAAACAATTTATCTTCCTGTTTAGTTTTATGTTTATGAAGAAGATATTCTATATCTGATGTGAATGATTCTGTTCCTGAAAGCTTTTACATACTGCACAAGCTCTCCATCTATTTGGTTTGTGGAGGTGTACCAGCTGTTCAAACAGAAAATAACACCAGTCCTCCTGATTTTATTTCTCACTTGATTCCTTTATATTTTTAATCCATCACTACAACATGGTATGCTAGGACTCTGGGAAAATAAAGAAATCTCACTGAAAAGAATGAAAGGTTTAGTGGAATTAACGAAATAAATATTATAACTAGATCATTTCTATAATCCAGCTAAAGTTGTTCCTGAGCTCCTGTACCATTAAATTCATTTTTATTTTATTCCACATGAGTTTTCTTGCTGTGATTTAAGCTTTTTCAGTCATCCCAGTAGATGTCCCCTTGGACTGAAATTCCAATCTAAAAAACTCTTCCATTTATTGTGTAATCATTTTTTCCTTGCAATCAGTTCTAATTTACTTCAGTTGTATTCAATTCCCCTCCTTTGATTCTGTTTTCTGAGCTAGATTGAAATTTCCAAATTGTTTTGTTTTGTCATTTTATATTAAGAATAAATTCCCTCACATGTTCACCATGCTCTTTGACTACTTTCTCTGTCTTTTTCTGTTAACATAGAACAGTATCTAATCAGTTGTTAAATGCATGTTGGAATTTTATAGCCTCTATTTTTCAGTTTGTAGCAACTGGGTAATCAACAGTTCTTGTGAGCCTACATTAGTCAGTATAGGTGCTAAGAGATGATTTTAATTTGTAAAGTCTTCTCAGGTACTATTGATATTGACAAGCACTGTTGACAAGATGAAAGAAACTCTGAAAGTTGCAAAACAGGTTTCTCAAAGAAACAAGAAAGTTTCTTCAAAAATAAAATTATTTTAAAAACTTGAAAAGAATTGTGCAAACGGTGAAGGGCAAAAATGCTGTCCTTATTTTATTTTTCTTTTCAATGTTTCCATATTTTTAAGACCTAGAATGGCTTTGATCCTCTTGGAACAAAAGGTGTTGCGCAGGTCTTTTGCTTCTGAGTGGCCTGACAGGGGCTATGCTCAGGGGAGAAACAGCTGAAGTTCTAAAACTATCATATAATTCTTTTTGGATCTTGGGTGAGACCAATAACATAAACATAAGCATAAACAAAAAACAGGCTTGCTACACACAGCTGATAACATTTCACAGTAATGGCACCGTATGACAGTAACCACCAAAGTGTGAAATAGATGTACATGTAATGACAGTAGGTAGGCAGCCCAAATCTCCAGTGGAGCTTCATGAATAATTTATGTAAGAGCTAGATTGGTTGACATAATTTAGGAAAGTGAGTATCATGCTTTCATAGACAATAATCACTACGCCATGTGGCTTTTTAGTGCACAGAAGTGCAGAGCATTTAAGTTTTTGTAGTGCTCCATGGTTTTAGGTATAATAAACCATAATAGCTGCCTTTCAAGGAAAAAAACCCTATATGGTAAACTAGAACATTAAATGCTTGACATTTTGATGGGGGAGGAATTTTTTTTGGTGGCATAATGTTGAGCAACACTAAAATCATCACTTCAAACAAGTCTGCTAATATATTCCAGCTAACACAGTTATTTCATTTTCTAGACAAAATGAAACGGCTTCTCCAATTCTGAAATATTATTTGTTAGTTACTTTTCAGGGTTTTCTTCCCCAAGGGCTCGCTTGATAGGTAAACTTAGTGGAGAAAAAGGAACAGCACAAACAAGAGCATGTAGGCCTAAATTAATGAATAAATACAATTTATAATGAAGAATACATATCAACCTCTAAATTTTGTAAAAAACTTGCATATGTATTTAAGTGCACCTAGGATAAATTTGTGGTTTGTATTTGGTGCTTATTTACATCTTTTCAGAGAAGGTATTGAAAGTGTTTATGGGGGGTTTCAGAACTGCAACACCTCTTGAATGACATTAAGTGACCCTTTTGTGTGTACTCCTGCCCTTGTTTGTACAATGACTGTTTTTAGAACAGCAACTGTCCCACATAGATGACTCCTGGAAAATTACTGGCATAATTCTATATCCTCAGTTAGGTTTAAACAGGTCTATTTCACTCAATGTTTCCCAAACCACTACAAAAATGCTAAAGATTTATTCTTTCCACTAAGTACCAGACCAACTAGGAATTTTGATGCTAGTTTCACTGGAATGAAGATGCATGTTTTACTGAACACAAAACATCATGCTGAGAGCTACTGTTGGGTAAGAGAGACATTCTAGTTGTTCATGTGCTTTCAGTACAATTACTGGCTTATCTGGGTGTTTCCAAAGAATAGAGAAGCAGAGGAAAACTGAACAAAGGTAATAAAGAGTGAGCAGAAGCAGAAAAGCATGGTCTCTGAGATAGAGCATTGGGATGTGAGCAGAAGGCAGGTTTCCCTTAGGAGGCAAAGCCTATTGATACAAAGCTACAGATTGGGGAAAATAAAAATCACAATTTGGAGTAAGCATCTGTTAAATTTTCCTCCTAGGATTTTCCTTGTGCTTCTATTAGTTTTGTAAGCTATTCCCTGGTAGAGCATCTAATTTCATGTCTCTGTGTATCAGTCAACTGTCTCTTATGAAAACTCTGCCTTGAGTCAAATCCTACAATTCTGTTCCAAAAGTGCTCCCAAAACAACAAAAAGGGGATAGTTTTAATGGACAAGATAATACAAGACTCGAGCCTTGGTTTATAATCTTCATCCAAATTTGTTTTTTTCCCTTGATGTCAGCCTAGATTTTTATCATTATTTTGGTTTAAAGTATTTGGCTGAAAATGGGATATATTTGCAATTCAAAACCACCAAATCCTTAGTTGTTCAGTCCTGTTCTTAACAGTTAAGATCATTACAAAAGACTGACTGTAGCATTTCAGTCTGCTTTTATTTCCTCTTGCCTTTGAAGTGTTTCAATTAGGTTTTTCTACTTCATTAATAAAAAACAACATTTCCTTAGTTTGCTGTAGGCAAACTGAACTATGTGAAGTAGTAATGACATGGCTTAAGATTGAAAGTCTAATAAAATGTCTTCAGTTAAGTCTGAAGTATGCCTAAAGTAAAGCAGGAATGTGAGTGTAGTAATCAGCACACCTCAGTAGGAGCTTGATTTCCATTAAAGCTTCTCTATGTTCCATGTTTATTCACCACTGAAGCAGGTTTAATTATTTTTACCATGTTTGAACAGTTTATGGCTGTTGCTCTAGGAATTGCACACAGCAATTAACTGCTTTCTCTGCTATTTAGGAACTTGAAAAGTGGTGGGAAAAATGGGTGTTAAGCATTCTGTTACTTGGTTTCATAGAGAAAATCCTGGCTGACATATAGATCAATCTGACTGTGCAACTTCAACATGCAATCATGCAGAGGATTCCAATCAGCATCTTAATTTTCAACTGGTAGGAACAGAAACAAGTACAGGGAAATAAAAGCAAATGCAGGAAAGGAATGTCTATTGTTCAGTGATATTTGAAATCGAAACAAAAAATCCCACTAAAGCACTCTGAAACTGACTGACAAGTTATGCCACAAAAGATACAGAGAAGTAAAAATTCAAGAGATTATATAAATTGGAGAACTATTTTCTATTTCTTCATTTTAGACTGAGAAGAGAGAACATACTGGGCAAAAGATTCCTGGTGTACATTTGGAGCGGACAAAACATTGTGTCTGCTCCAAATGTACATCAGGGAAAAAAACACAGTTTATGCTGGTTTTAGAAAGGCTGTACACACAAAATTGCCATAAAAATTATTAGTTGGTGTTTGTTTCTCAATGCTATTTTTAAGGCAACTTTCAGTCTCTTAGTAGAGGCAGAAGTAGATTGCATAAGAGCAGACACAAAAGCTCTTCAAATCAAAGCAGACTGCTACACATTGTTTGGTGCTGAGGCAAGTTAAGACATAGAAAATCACTAAAGCTATACCCATAAAATTTAAATCTGTTCTCATTGCTAGCCTGAGACACAGTTTTTCAGTTCTGCTTTGAGAGATACCATAATTGGAGATTGAATGCTATCATTAGGCTGGATTTGTTCTCCAACAAAAGTGCAAAGTGTTCCAGTGATACTCCATTGTAAATATTGAAGTTTTCCACCTGAAGTTATTTCCAAAGGAAACCACAAAGTATTTATTGAAAGAGTTGGTTACTCTAAAAACTTCAGTGTTTGGAACCTTGACTCTTTCTACTTCTAATTTTCCTACATTATCCTAATGCTCAACTCTCCTACATCTACAGAGTTTTTCTAGGAACAGAAATGGATTTCCCCAGGAATGCAGGAAGAAGTAGTTGTTCTTTCATGAGTTAGGTGCCACACTCACTTCCCATCATATAAAAATGATTATATATCCTAAGTGGAATCATATTATTGGGATGGCTTCATACATCAAGATCACAAAATATAGGGACAAAGTATT
Organism: Ammospiza nelsoni; assembly: GCF_027579445.1. NCBI lineage: Eukaryota > Metazoa > Chordata > Aves > Passeriformes > Passerellidae > Ammospiza > Ammospiza nelsoni. Next base: position 31,670,344 of record NC_080636.1, on the reverse strand, counting down.
GAGTAGGACACACCTCACATAAATCCATGGACACACTTTCACACATGATAACATAGCTTTGAAGTAGTCAAACACCATGGTGCTGTGCAAACACTGAGATATCTGATTTTTCACTGGTGGTGAGTATGCAGGAAAGAGAATTAATAATGGGAAAAGGAAAAGGCAAAAAAAGGTAGAGTCCTCTTAGAGATTTCCATAAAGCTGCAGCTGAAGTTATCCCTCCTAGAGGCAGAAATAGGAAAACAGGTGCGTTTATGTATTCTCTTGTTTTATGCAAGACAAGCTTTAAAAAGTTATATAAATCCTATGACACAAAGTTATATAAATCCTATGACACTCATGGAATATAATCTCACTCAAATAGGATACAATTTCAAAACCTTTGTGAAAGGTTCAGCTTTGTATGTGTCCAGCTGAATGACATTAAAGATCAGAAGATAACAGAACCCCTGCTAATCATTGTAACAGTATGCTCAGAAACAATGACGATAATTTGGATTTCTGCTTGCATACTATGTCCTTCAGAAATGCACACTAAGAAGCCACTCATGCAGTCAATAAAAACCTACACTATCCTTTTTTAGCTGAATTGAGTGTTTTATTAATCAGTATTTTAAGGAAATGAAAGACCAAAACAACAAAGAGAGGCACTCAGTTATGTTCAATACCAGAGAACAGCCATGGATAAGTCCCTTAGAACCTCAAAAGATCATCTGGTCAAATCTTAATGGACAAGGGAGCGTAATAGAGTTTCTTTAACATTGTGTCCAGTCATGTTCTTGGAAACCTTCAGTGATGAGGATTCCACTACGTCCCTGGAGAGGTTTCTTTTTAAAATTTTCTTTTAAAATACCTTTTTTAAACTGCATAAAGCAAGTTGCACCAGATGTCTACTGTTCCTTGTATGGTTCCTTGTGGAGAGATTGCCCTTTCTTTCCTTTTCAATCCCCCTTTTAAGTACTGAAAATCTATGATGAGCCCCCTCTACCTGAGCATTGTCTTCTCCAGGGTTAAAAGACCTAATTTCTTCAGACCTTCCTCAGAGTGCAGCTGCTCCAGTTCCTTGATCACCTTTGTGGTTCTCCTTTGAGTCCTCTTAAGGCTGTATGATATTTAAAGTCTCTTGTTTTGATCACTTGTTGCATGAAAGATGCATGAGAAGCAGGCAAATGCAAGCTTATTAATGACTTCCTCAAAGAAAATGTTCTTTATCCCTAAAGTTTAAATTCCATTTACAATAGGATCGGGATTATTTTACAAACTTTGGCTTTTAACTGTTACACCCAAATTGAAAGTGCCCAATCGGTTAGGAGTCTCAAGGCAGGTGTTGCTGGAGACTAGGGTTGATTGCTATGCCAAAGCTTAAGTTGAGTAAGTCTCTTTGCTACGGAAGCTGCTGCCAGTAGATGCCCTATCTACACAAGAAGGGGCTCACAGTGTCAGGAGAATGGGACACAAGGAGTTGTGCTGCCAAAAGAGAGCTGGGCAGGGAAATTTATAAAGTTCATTATAACTAATAGACAACCTTATGGTGGCAATGAAATTTGAACATCCTGATCAGGACACATGTGGAAATTAATATCCATTTAATTTGAATACTGTAGAGCATAGAGTCTGAAACCACGAGATTTTGTGTTTTGCTAGGGAACATGATGCCATGTCATAACAGCAAGAGTTAATGCCTTGTCAAAGAGAGTTTGTTCTAGCATTCCTGACTCCAAAGCGGAATGAGACTGTCTCTGAACTTCAGCTCTTACTTTATAAGACATAATTAGTACTGGTGTTTCCAGACTGCAGCTGCTCTGAGATTAATATATCCAGGGTTACAACTCTAAGACACACTTTCCTATCAGGCAGTGAATACAGCTCCAGAAGACAAATAATTTTTTTTAAGCACTCTTCTCATAGGCAAAGCCTTGTTTTAGAAAATTTCTCACTTCATGGGGAAAAAAAAGTAAAATATCTGGCTGAATAGGTCTTATTTATTTTGAGTTTTACAAATATTAACTGGACAAAGTCCTATACAAATGGAAAAGTTCATATTGTAAAAATTGTTTTGAGGTTGCTGAAGCATATTTTATGTCAAAGTACATTTTTGACTGGACAAAAGGAAGATTAGCCTTTGAATATGTTGAAACTTTGACTTTTCATCCCAATTGAGAATGAGGTTCTTCTAAATTCAAATAGTTTCCCCATGGTGAAAAATTGTTTGAGTACTGTTCAAATGTGAAAAGGAATAGTGCAAATGTGAAAAGGAATAGTGACAGGTTTTGTAAATAAGTGCTTCAACCATTGGTAATTGAACCTACTGAAATTGATCATCACTGAATTAGACTCATTAAGACTCATTCCACCATTATCCAGTAAAGAATTACATCATCTCTATCCCTCAAAAAATTGCAGAGAGAAAAGTTATGCCATTTTTTATGGAATTCAGTCAAAGTTTAATAGGAAAGTAATAGTATCATTGCGCTGATAATGAGCATCCTAAAATTCTCTAAGTGATCAAAGTTACAAAACCTTTGTGGTCCAAGAGATGAAAACAGCTCAGTAGAATGTTTGAGCCATTTTGATCAACCAGTAAAGCTTCCAAAAAACATTAAAGCAATCACTTGAGGAAGGTGAATAGGGATGAAGACAGCATGTTGATAAACACATACTGAAGAGTGAATAAATGGATTTGTTCTTTAACTTTGTAGTGTTATAAACTTTTGGTATTAATTCAGTAAAGGGCCTGGGTATCATTGGAAGCTGCTCAGTGGAAACTACAGCTCAGTGAGCAGTTTCAGTCAGATGAATAATCAGGTTTCATGAATGCAGGGTGTAGCAGGTGATTATGCCTTGAGAATACTGGAGACGATGCAGGTCTGTTTTCTCTCCCTCAAAGGAGAACTTCAGTTTGGATTAGAGATTCAGTGAGGGCTAGTGAGAAAGAACAAGGGCACAGAGCAATTTCCTGTGAAGAGAGACTGAAACTACTTGATTTGTTTACCTCTAAAAAGGGATAAATGAAAGTCTACATGCTGAAAGTAGCTAACATTTCACACGCATTCTCTAGCAGCAGAATTAAGATGACAAAATCAACCACTAGGAGGTTGGAAAATGCCAAAACTAATAATACTTTAACAGATGTGTCTCAAAAGAGAGAGAAATAATACTAAATGTTTTGCACAGAGTTGCTTAGTTGCTTTCACAGAGGTAAAAGATTTCATTCTTTGAAAATATATTGTATTTCAGGTCAATTTTTGCAATTTAGAATCCTTTTATGATAGTTACATTAAGAAAACTCTTTCTTACAATACTTGTTTTTACACACACCAGAGACTTATTTATGTTGCATAATTGATAAATGGACCATAATCTGTCACAAAGATATGCACCTCAACCTTCATGTTCTTTCAGGAAATTGGCAGTTGGGACTATTTAAGATCAAATGTACCTCCAGATAATACTGAAATGGAAATACTTATTTTCAAAACAGTCACCTATAAAACGTTTCTTTTTTTTCTCCTCTTGATTGCAGTAGCAACAATTTTATTGGTTACAAAACTTTGACATATTCCTTCAAAATATCAGTATTTTGTTAGTTACATATTACATATAGAGACAGTTATATAAATACAGGGAGGATATATAAAGCATAAATATTTTTAATGAGTGGAACCATCTTTGAGTCATAAAAATATTTTGCCAGCATTTTAGCCAGGGAAAGCAATCCAATCCTTATTTGTAGCTTAATCTAGTAAGAGATGGAGACATTAAGATTCTATCATACAGTCAGTTTTGCACTACCAATGACTATTCCTTACTTCAGATCTATCAAATGAAAACAACGTAATTCCCATTGGGTAGTTACAATATTGTTTTGAAAGCATTCTAAGATGTGATGTGCAGTAGTTTCTGATTATTAGGCCAAGGAGAAAGCATTTAGGGTGAATTTTCTCAAAAACATAGACATGAGCAAGATAATGGAGATAACTGATAAATTTGACTAAACTACATAAGATAGATAATACAATATTTATATAATATATAATTATATTACATAATTGTATTTCTATTTATGTCAACGTCTACTAATATGGTCACTATATGAATATTAAAATCTGAAATGTACACGTATCTTACATCCTGCTGTTTTGGTAGATACAATTTAGTTTTGAATAAGACCAACAAATGACATATTTTACACATCATTTATAAAATTATTGCTCATGCAAATAGATGACGGGGTGAAGGTCTTTTATCGTGATAAAATAAAATCTCTGTGATCATTTGTTTTTACAGCAGTACTGCAGAGGCCATCATCTTTATAATCTTGAGGAATGACAACCTTGTGAAAACTGGCAACTTCCTACTAGATTAGCATACAAAATATGTTTTCCTTACAGTTATGCAATTCCCACCCCCACACTATCTCAATTATATTCTTATGGGTAATAAATTACCTACAGATAATGGCTTGTGTGTCTTACCACGCAGAGAGTCTATTTGCTGATTGCACTCTGAATGCTCAAGGATGATTGGGTCGAGCTGCATTCCGTACCTTCTACTGTTGCATCTAACTACTTATTAAGGACTGAGTTTAAATTAATTCTATTTCAAGCACAGTCTGCTGGTAGAATAAAGCTTAAAAGGGAAAAAACTGTGGTACACGCAAAGGGCAATTTTCTCTTACATACGGTCATCTTCTTTTGACATAAATTTCCCAACAATCAAATTAGATTTTCTCATCTAATTCCACAGGTCTTTTCAACAGTCTGAATCCGTATGTTTTAATTTTAAAAGTAGTTATTCAAAAGATTTTCATGGCAGCTGAGCATTCAATACTGCTTTGTTTCATCTGACTATTAGAAGTAAGAGCTTGAACTCCATTCTTATTTGATCTTAATTGTTGTTATTTTTATGTAAAATACATGGATTCCTAAAAAACCTAATTCCAACTGCAGTAATAGAATATCATAATTAATAATAAGCAGATAGGAATTTACTTCTTACCCTAATTAAAGACGATTCTTAACCTGCTTTCTCAAACAAGCATAACTCCAGCAAGTCACTATATCTTTTTTATGTAATGTAAAACTAGTAAAGTAGATAAGACATCAAGTCTTATACTGTATGCACTAAAATAAAAAATTGGATAGGGCAACTTGATATCAGCTACTGAATTCTAGAGTTCTCCTCAAAATATAGCCATTTGTGTTTAAAATAGGTATCACAGTAAATAAAGTAAATAAATATTTACAACACAGGAGAATACTTAACAGCAAAAACATTACTTGCTTGCTTTTTGTCCATGAAGAAGCCACAGCATCCATTCAATTACTTTGTCATAACCTTCATATCAAAAACACTAAGGAAAGACTGTGGATCAGCATGTATATTTCCAGTTTCTACTGAAAATTGAATTAGGTAAATTAGGAGTGCGCTATCCCAAGAATCCTTCCTTTTCTTGGAAGTTTCAGAAGCATGGCTTGTCTGAATGAGTAACTGAGCTGGGATCTCTATCCAAAGGAACTTATTCACTTTATTGCACGCAAGGAGGGTGGCTACTGTATGTATCGCATGTAAGAAAAAATGATAAGGGAAAGGTAAAGAAGAGACATGGTCATCTTGGCTGTATACAAAATGATCATGTTCCTAGAGACCAAATTGGATCAGTTTTGATACCTCAACTATTAGTAACTATCTCTTCTGAGTCCATCAGTGGATACCAGCTTGTTTTTCTAGAGAATGACAGTTCTCTTTCTTCTATATTTCTTTGTTGTAGGTTGCTTCCTTGAATGATGCTAAGATTCCTATAACATTTTGCTGGCAATCTATTATGATCTTACTCTTTTCATCTTTTACTCTTTCACCATGATTATTTCTTCATTCCCTGCTGTAGTAATAAAATACTTCATTCCCATTTTGAAATAAACTTAGGCCTCTTTCATGATCCTCCTTCATTCTCAGTGACATCTCCTTCTTCCACCAAATGCCATCACCGTTTCTTGAGCTTTGAATGTCACAGGTTTGTTCCTGTCTCTTCCACTTCTCCAAATTAAAGCAAAGTGAAAGTTTTAATTAACATAAGTCATCTCAAAATATAGTTAGAAATGTAGAGGACTATAGCTCATAGTCTTCTGTACATCCTTGAAAATCTGTTAGTAACACATGACCTATGAATATTTGGATGCCTAAGTTTCATGACAGTGTAACCTAGATATCATTGAAAGTAGGACTGCTATGATCTGTGAGAAAGCATTCATAAATAAAAATAGCAAAAGAGGGAATAATACATCTCTGTAGTTCAGCAACAGGGGGTGGATGGATCTGTGGTGGAGAGAATATGTAGTGTCTGTATCACAGACTTTATTTTCCATGAACAACCACAGAGTTCATCCACATTATGTCACTAAGTTGATATTTTGAAACAAGCCTAGAAAATTCAAAAAGTGATATGGATTTCAGCATGAAAAGTAACACCAATAATGTGTACCAAACTAGACAGTATTTCTGTGACTTTCTTGAAAGACATATTGTACCTGAAAGAAACATAAAAAAAGTAAAATTTAATACCACAGAAGCTTTTAAAATGAGTCCTGTTACTAGTAACATCAGTGAAGCAGTACTTCCAGCATCAATGTGTATGACTGCCTAGGGAATAAAGAAGAGAAGAAGCTATTTCAATAATATTTTTACAAATCTGTATCATGTTAAGCATAAATGTGATCCGGAAAATATTCTGCTATTACTAAGTCAGCAGTATGCCAGTTTCTATTATCTCTGATCCGGTCATGTATAAAAGCTTTAATCAAAGATAAATTTCTAATTCCCTAAAGCACTTTAAACCCATTCATACTTAAAAATCAACTGTTTGACTAATAAGGTACCTGTAGGCATAACTACTGGCAAAATTCAAGTAAATTAATATGTGATATTTTAATCACAATTAAATTTAATTTTGTTCAATGACATACAAACACACACAAATCATGGTTATTTTTTTACATAAAGAAATTCGGATTTCAGGCACTACTTGATGCAACATACCTGAGCTAGTTAATCTGTACTGATATATCCAATATCTTTAAGCAGATTTATATGTCTGTCTGTACATGCCTGTGGAAAATAATAATATAATTGAAGAGATGTGGATGATGCCCTGTGAAACAGGCAAATGCACAAAGACACTAAAAGAGCAGTGAATGGACTCTTGCATAACAAAGAAAGACAGAACAGTGGAAATTAGATAAGACCAAAAAATATGCATTAGACAGAATAGTGATTATGTTTAGCCTGAAGGGTCAAAGTACAGGAGGGGAAAGACTGGGAAAAGTCTGGCAAAGAAAAACTACCAAATATAGATAGAGGGAGTAAAACAACTTCAAGAGAAATTACCACGTACAGATAACACTTCTGAAAGTATTAAAAAACCTAATAACATCTTTGAAAGCAATTGTAAGGTGTTAAAGTAGAAACTGGATCATGGTATTGTTAAGGTTGGAAAAGACCTCTTAGATTTCAAGTCCAAAGATTAACCTAGCATCACCATGTTCACTGCTAAACCGCATCTCCTAGTGCCACATCCCTTTTCAGGAATGCTGATTCCACCACTTCCATGGGCAGCCTCGTCCAATGCCCAACTCTCTCAGTGAAGAATTTTTTCCAAATATGTAATCTAAACCTTCTGTGGTGCAAGCTGAGGCCATTTCTCTCATCCTGTCACTTTTTACCTGAGAGAAAAGACTGGTAAGTGGAAGATACTGGAAGTCCTGTGATTTAAATGCTCAATATCAGATCCTATGTATACCTTAGTTTCATTGATGTGTTTGATAACTGAAAAACCAAACGTAATTTAAGTGATGAAATATTATATCTTTACAACCAAATGTGTCCATAGTCTTGTAGAAAAGCATTTATGTTAACATAATCCTATTACAGCATTAACCTTGACTAATTTATCTGAAAGTAGGAAGTAAACACAGAGTTTCGCAAGTTGCTAAAATTGTCAGTGTACATTCTACATTGTAGCATGAGATAAGATGGGAAAAATCTAAGGAGAAACTGAAAAACTGCCTCATCAGTTCAGAAATGCTTTTAAAGCTTCTGGTGAAGAGAAGGAGAGCCACATCCAAAGCTTTAATATACTTTGACTTTGTGCCATATTCATTTTCTGTATGACAAATACTCAAACTCATATGTAAGCAGTATAGAAGGATAAGACAATGACACAAGCCACGTAGAAAAACATGAACTATAATTTTGAGGAGATTTGTGTATGAAAGTAAAGGAATGATAGTAAATATATGCAAATAATATTATAATTTTCTGACTTTAAAGATTTAACAAAGGCATTGCCTTACAATTATGGCACAAAATACAATATACTTCTTTATCAGATTTCATTTTCATTTTTTATCTGAACCAGTTTTGCAAAACTCCTGATGTTCATAACTTGCAATAAAATTACCTTTGAAAGTTTTCTAAAAAGATGAAATGTGGGAGTTGCAATTTTTATTGTTCTGTAAATAGCAGTACATAGTGTACAATGAGTCTGAATTTCTAACTGATCATACATTTTGTAGGCTTTGAAAAACTTAAATGGAAAATCCCTCTGAAAGCCAAAAAAAAAATCCTGCAATTGTGAATTTGAAAAATAAAAATAAATTTTCAAATTTTCCAGTAAAAAATATAAACATTTGGAGGTCTTGAAATGTTTAAGTCTGAATAATTTCATTGTGTTACTTTCAGTAATTATACCATATTACGAATCATTAACATTAACTTGTAAAAATGATAGTTAAAAAATATAAAGATAATTTTTACTAATCAAAACAACAATTATTCTGATTATTAACTGAAAACATATATTTTAACTGTATTTAGAATATTTAATTATAATATTTAATTTTAAATGTTCTAGGTTATGTGAATGAAAGCTAATCACAGGCAACAGACCTGTCCTGCCAGGACTGTGGGAAAAGCACAGGCTGATGGGCACTGATGACCCAATGAGAGAAATGATGTTGTAGAGCCAGCTTTTCCAAAAACCATCACAGACCATTGACCCCAGTGGAAACCCCACCAGGATTAGTCAGATAAAATATCTCTCTTTATCAGGCTATCCATGCTATCAGGGGAGACTGCCTGAGTGGGTATAGAACTTACTACTGATGCAGGAGGATGAGTATTTTGGGGAATATCTGGGGAATATTTGGGGAATATTTCTTATTCCCATAGCCCCTTTAAGTCATATCAGAAGCTTTAACTTCTGATATGGCTTAAAGGGGCTATGGGAATAAGAAAAACTTGTTATGGGATTCTGTGTTTGGGCTGGCTGGACTGTATTTAGCTTCCTCAGTAGTGGCCCATACAGTGCTGTGGCTTGCTTTTGGGACAAATAAGAGCACTGATAAAACACAGGAGTTTTGGCTACTGCAGAACAGTGCTCTCGTAGCATTAAGATTTTCTCTTTTCTTCGTCCACCGGCAGCCTTCATTACTGAGTAGCCAGAGAAACTGGATATTTCAAGTTCTTGCTGTTCAAGTTTGTGTGAACATGGGTGCCCTCCAAGGCACTGTTTTCTCTCTGTGTTGATCTGTGCAGCAAGCTGGGTTAGCAGTGTGGGTGTGCTAGCAGGAATGCTTGACAGTGGCTAGATCTGGGGACATGGAGCCACAGCACTCCCATGTCTGTGAGGCTGGGGCCTGAGAGGCTCACTTGAGCCCTGAAGTCCACCAGACGTGGACTCTAATGATTTAAGGTCCCTGCTGCTAATTGACACACCCATACCAGGGGACAGTACTGAATTTCTGAAAATCTGGCAGTGTAACTGTGTACCTTGATGTCCTTGGTGCTCTTAGGTATTCTAGAAATGAGAAATGGAACAGCATTCTTTTACAGTCTTCTCTCCTGAACCTGATTTAATTTCCTAATTTAGTTACCTCTTACAGATAATACAGTCTCATCTCTGACCTGTACTGCAAGTTCCTCTCAGCTTCAGCTGATGTGGCAACTAAAGATTTCTTCTCTGCCAGGAAAAAATCCTTCACTCCTTCCTTGAATTAACCTCTGTTTTTAGAGGTCTTCAGCAGCTCTTCGTGTGTTTCTTCTTTGTCTCAAATATTTTTCCTTTCTAGTCTTGTAAGTCTCTGAAGAGAGGTACTTTATTTCAGGTGCAAGGTTTGCACGTTTATTTGTGGATGTTCATCATCCTCTCTGACAACCTCAAGAGACAGCAGTCCCATCACTGTTAACTGACTTACTGTCACTGCTAGAAGTCCAGTGCAGGAATCCAGGTCAGCACCAGGACAAAAACTTGAATGAGACTCTTAATCACAACATTTAAAATAAATGGGAATTTGTCAACTTATAGAATAGGGTCCTGAATTTTATTTTAACCTGTACTTACTCATATCACGCTGATAGCTGGAAAGATTTACAAGCAAAAAAAATACATTCTAAAAAGTATATGCATACTACAAGAGATCTGTGACTCTTTAGAGAGATTAATTAAATTCTTATGCCAGGAATTATGATATTACCATTTTAAAGAAGACTGTAACTTCAGTCTAAAATTTGTATATGCTCTGTTAAGTTAATGATTTTCTACCTTATTTTTGCTTTAAGACATAAAAGCAGAAAAGAATATATTTAGAAGGCAGTATGAAATACCACTATGAGTTAGAAATGTAATTTATGGAAAATTATGGGAAAGTTTTTGTTTTCAAAAGGAAAACTACTGAAATATGTTCAAACATTTTTAATATTTCTAAATGCTGTCCAGATTATATATCAAATATTCTATGTTTAGAAGAATAGTTTTTTGTGCTTGATGATTTTTTTCCTGAAATGCAAATGAGGATGAAAAATTTACTTTTTTCCTATTTTGTTTCAATTTATCCTATCTAATTGAAATCCAGAGTTGTTCAATTAACTGAGTTTAGTATCTAACTATAAGTAAAAACAATTTAGAAGAACTATACAGGGTTTTAGGAAGTGATCTGAACTGATCTAAAAAGTCTGTTGCAATCTGTGGCTGCACTACTTTTTGAAAGGGGGGAATCAACTGTGCTGTAGAGTAAGTGAGCCTCATGAGGTCATGCTATTTCTATGCTGAGTCTGATTCTCATCTGAAGCTACTTTTTGATGGATTTTTTATGACAAGAACAAACAAAGGCAGCTTGTCCAGTAGTAGGAGCTGGAAGATACACATATTTCCATCCATACTGTGTGACAGCTGATTGGCAAAGGTTGCTTTTCTATGCAATACTAAAGTCCTATAGAAAAACTGTCAGGAAAGTTATACACTCTGTTCAAAAGAGTTATTGAAGTTTTTTTTGTCATACTTTTATCCTATATTTCAAGAAATTTTTTGAAGTATTTTTAAAAGACATAGTTTAAGCTATTGATAGAGGTCATCAAATAGGATTTAGGATGCATGATCACAGGTCATAACTTTCATAGCTTTTTTCCCTCCTGTTCAGAAATAGTGTGCAAAATAACATGCGTCTAATGAAAAAAAAAAAAAAACAACAAAATAATCTAAGTATTGACTTCACAATGTTGAGTCAGGATGAATTTAGAGGAGAAACAAGGAATTTACACAGAGGGAGATGTTCACTGATGCACTAAAAATTTTTTTGGTCACTGGGATTATAAATTAATTAATATAATAAAAGAAAGTGCTCACAAAATATTTTAGCGAGAAACTTTGAATGTTTAATCAAGTAGGCTTGAACTCATTCATGTTTCTACCAGCAGGCACCTACCTGCCTTTGCCAATCCATAGCACCACTGTGGTCACAATGCAGCGAAAAAATTCCCCACTAGATGGTAGTGGCGCCACTAATTCCTGGTCCTTCATCTTAAAACTGTATTTTTCAATTGCATTGATGCTTGTACCTTCAAGATCATAATTAAACCATGCTATTTTTTAACCCAATTGAAAATCTACAAAAGATGCTGATAAATTTAACAATACTGAAATTTCCCCATTTTACTAGCACTTGTTTTTGGGCTAAATGGAATAAAAAAATAATTATAGATAAGGAGCTACAAAATTCTGAAATCAATAAATGACACTAAATTAATATAAGAAAAAACCCAAATCTTTCACTTTGATTCAATTCAAGATTAAGCTATAATTTTTTATGACACCCCAACAATCATCATTTAGGGAATGGGTCTTCTGCTCTCTAAAGTCTTCAGTCCTTTACTGAATTATACTTTTCAAGACTCACTATGGTTCTTTATTAAAAAAAAAAAAAAAGTTACTGTGATTTAGAAGAAAAGGTCATCCTAAAAAGCTCATGAGAAAATTGTTGTAAGCCACAATTTTCCAAAGACTCTTTGCCATTAAAGTGAGGAGCACTCTTTATAACTTATTGGTTTCAAACTGAAAATTTATAATCAGTTCAAATGGTAATACTCAACATCCATCTGTTTCCAGGCACAAAGAAGTGGTTCAGCAAAGATGTATACAAAATTTTTCCACACAAATAAATATTGCCTATCAGGGAATCATTTCAAACAACATTCCCAGACTGCTCTGGGGGATATCAGTTGTATGCTATGTACTTTGGCTTGTCTTAATGCTTTTCTGCCATTACCATTATATCATGTGTGTGTGCAGTAGCTATCTTGCTTTGCCCTGTTTTAGGAAAGATCTCTGAGCCACTCTAGCCTCCAACACAGCCTTTATAAACCTTTTTAAAGTAGTTTTTTTTCTTTATGAAGTATTCCTATTCATAGCCCATTTTTTGCAAAAGATCTATATTAATCTGTATCTTCATGCAATCATATTAGTCTTCTAATTTTAGAGAAGCTTTCAGTATCTCAGGGTTACTGCTTCTAGATTATTTGATTCTTGAGAAGTTAAAAAGATAGGAGCCCAGAAGTAATAGCAACAAGTTAGGAATTAATACCAAGGAGGAAACAAATTAAATATGTTGGGTCCATGCCTTGGGCACAATCTGAATATCCTAAGTTAAGTAAAACTCTAGTCACAAGTAAATCTAGTTCTCCAATGCATCTACAGATTAAAAATGGCTTCTCCTAGAAATTCCACTAATTGTTTCCTTAGGGAGCATATTGATGTTTATATAAGCTGCTATGTCTACAGGCAGACATTTTCTTTAGTGGAAGAGACTTCAAGGAAGCAATTCTCTTTTCCTGGCTATAGCTATTGAATATCATGAAAACCAAGTCTGGTAATCCATCCTGCCAACTTTTATTGTACTTAATGCTTATTTCAGACTGATTTATGCATTTTTTCTGCATGCAACATATGGACACAATGAATTCTCCACTAAACATCTAAGGTAGATTCACAGGGAGTTTTACCCTTGGAAAGCATACAAAACCTAGCCAGGAGATGTAAAGTCTTCAGACTTCAGCTGAATTATCTGCAGTCTGTAATCCGTGAAACAATTTAGTTTCCCTGGAACAGTGAGAGATGTGGGTAGTTCCCTGCAACCTTGAGTGCACTTTGTTGAGTTTCTCTTTTTGAGAAAAGGACACCCTAACATGATCAGCTTTTTTATATTTATATTATTCTTTTTGTTTTTCTGTGATTTAGGTGGTCAGAGGATATATTCTGGTGGATTTAGGAGCCAGTTGCAACTTCTTATAAGGCTGCGACGACTCTGGGTCCAGCCGGTGGAAATTTCCTCTGCCAAATTTTAACACAAGTAGTGAAAATAAAAGGTCTGATAGATCATCAAAAGCAGCCTTGGATTTAGGCAGATGTCAAAAGTTAGGAATTGTGAGTCCTAATTCTCTGTTGAATTCCTGACTAGTTCTTGAGGTCCAGAAACTCAAATAATGGCTCAGTTTCCCTTGGCATCTGTGTTCCATTAGTGTAAATGACCCTAATATTCCAGACCTGACTCTGTGGGGATATTTAGGCACCATCTCCTAGACGGTGTCTAAATATACAGCCACAAACTGAATGGGACAATGCCTACCTACCAAAGCACAGTAGAAGCAGTAGCTGCACTAGCTGTTGGATGGAATGTAGTTCTCATGGAATTTAAAGGATTTGTGTTAAACTATTGGCATCTCAGTAGCTACAGCTCTCACCCAGGACCACAAGACCAAGGTTTAGTTTTCCCCTTTTCCTGGGGATGTGACTTCAAATCACCTGCCTCCCTAATCAGAAAGTAAACTCCTCTTGTTGAAGCCATCTAATCCAAAGAAAAGCCTGTTGGGCCAGGAGAACTGTTCTCTGTTTTTTAATCCCTATGGCAGTTCCTGAAGGAAGCTCAGACCACACTAGCTTTAGCATGAGCTGTAAGTTCTGTGGCTTTTTTCTTTCTCTCAACTATGTCCTGAAAACAAAGAACAGCACATTTTGTTTTTCAGAAAAAGTCACAGACCTTAGTCTAACGAAGAAGTTAATGCAGACAGTCCTGCAAGGAAGTGTTCACCTTGGTGAAATAAAGCACCCTAGTTCTAAAGAGAAAACTTGCAGAACCTTATTTCGGCTTTTCTGCCTCAAGACACCCAAAACCTAGGCAGTCCAGTATTTAACTTTCTTCAGGCATCACACTGAGGGTGATGGGGTTTTATCTGAGGGGTATTATCCCTAACACACTAGTCTGTATTCTACTTGAAGAAGCAGGAATTTTAAAATTACATATTTAAATTCTTTGCATTGTGATACACATACCTTTTTTCAGACTATAGCTGTTTGATCTTTTATAAAGTAGAGAATGTTCTAGTTAGTCTGAGACATTAGTTGATTCAATTTTTTGGAGTGTACAAAGAAAAGTGCAAATTCTATCCCATAGCAATCAAGTTTGGAATTTCTCAAATTCCAGCTACAAGTTTTAGATATATACGTATCTACATATATCCACATATACCTGAAAATCCTGCTGTCATGACAAAAGGCTGGTCATCTCAGGAATTTATTACAAATATTTTATAGTCCAGGAAAATTAATAGGGAAATTAGACAGCTTCCTGTAGCAATTTCTAATAAGCAACATTACAATATATCACATGCTAAAGAGGCAGAGAGAAAGTCAGTTTTGTTTTAGTTTGTTTGAGGGGGTGGGCTTTGCTTTGAGTTTGCTTTCTTTTTTTTTACAAAGGATCTCTTCTTTCATACACAGACAGGTTTATGGACAATATGTTCTGGAAGGGAAGATTTTTACAATAAATATTAATATTTATAATATTTTGATATTTCCAATTGAAAGACAATAACAAGTTTGAAATCTTTAAGAAAGACAATTACAAGCTTGAAATATTTATGATTTAATATTATCCTGGTTTAAGATTAGTTAAAATACTTTATACAGAAATCAAACCCTCATTTTCCTGAGGATAGGAAAGTGTATCTCCCACACTCTTTCCCACATACAACTTAATGTTTATACTAATCACTGACAGCAGGGTATGTGCCAACAACACTTTTTCAGATGGCTGTCATTTTAAGGTAAAAGGAAAATAACGATCCCAGAAGCCACTAACACCCTCCATGATTATTCTTTTGAAAGACCTCTGTGACGACAGCGTAATCACTGGAGGAATAGCAACAGGGACTCTGAGTGACCTTGAGGACTCAACAGACTTCTGAGTTGTGATGACTTAAATAACTCTTAATGGCTTTCTCTTATTGCCACAGAAGAATCTTCTCCTCTCATATCACAGAGTATTGGACTTCTGGAAACATAATGTTTACTGAAGACCTTACTGTGTAAGAATCCAGTACTAGTTAGTTTTTAGAAACAGCACAGTAATGTGTGTGTATTAACAGATGTTGGGGTGATTGTAAGCTTTGGAGCCATCATATTGGACTGGAAATTCAGATTTTGTCTGTTTGGACAAACATTGTTTTCTCCTAAAAAAAGATTCTTCGCACTTCTCTGACATTCCTTTCATGTTTAGGATCTGAAATTACTGGAGTGTATAAATAAGATTATCCAGATTTTTACAGTCAGAGAAACTGGGGCACTATGTGGATAAATGGCTTGCTTAGCTTATGGCAGAGTTGAGAATTAAAACAGCATTTTCTAACTGCTGGTTTCAGTAGCAAATATTATGTCCTGTGTTTGTTACCTCTTTTGGAATTTGGGGAGTTGCGATTTTTTGACTCCATTAATGTTAATTCCATTTTTGCTATAGTAATTTAGTAGCCTAGGGTCTAGTTTACAGTCAGCTGAAAATTCCTAATGCAATAGCCATTTGCCACAATTTTTTATGTGTAAAGAGTTAGCCTGTGGCTATCTCATCTACAGAAGAAATAAGCAGACCTGAGAAGTTTCTGATTAGCAGCTGCATACTATATTGTTTGACTGCTCACACATCCTTGAATTTAAAAGGCACTTTGAAAAGCCTTCAATTTTCATCTGTCTTGGCTAAAAGAGTTAACTTATTTTAAATCATGGCTTGCATAATCCTGTCCATAAGACAAATAAAACAAATAAGACAAATAAGTCTACAAATCCTTTGGAAGTTCAGCTTATGATAAAGGTTAGTGCTTTTCTAGTTTATATTCTAAAAATCTACTTGCTGAAGAGGGAAGATAGTACTTAATTCTTTTAAATGTATTCAAAAAATATAAGTTAAAGGATGTTATTAACAAAAATGTTTATGTTCTATAATATCTCAGAGTGCTAGAAGACTGTGAAGTTTTTCTTCAACCAAGATGTTAGAACACACTATCAAAGCACTAAAATAATCATTAAACCTTAGAACAAAAGAAGCATGTAGCCAAGTGCGGAATTTAGAAGACATGCAGAGGGGAAAAAGAAAAAGAAGGAATAGGAAGACTTGATATGTCAGTGCACCTGAGCAATTAAGCAAGTAAAAAAAATACCGACACATCAGCCACCTTCATAGACTGATAGAAAAACACATAAGCCTATGTATTATTATTGTAGGATAGAGTATTTGGGCATTTTACTCTGCTTTTTTCCACCCTCAGTGTAGCAGCCACATTTAAATGACTCTATCACTTTTCTGGACATGGGGGATTCACACCTCCACTGAAGTGTTTTCTCACTTATATTCTCTGACTCCAAAGGCTACCTTTCACTCAGATGGAAGCTGGAATTTTTTTCATTCCCTTGAAGTCTTCATTTTTTGTCCAGGACCGCTGGTGTCTTAGGAGAAGTAAAATGTACTTCTGTGTACAGAAAACCTTTGTGAATAATTTGCTTAAATACTGTCATGAGCTGGAGTCAACCTTTTCTTATTAATAACTACATAATTTGATTTTTGTCAGTTTTAAAATCCAAAATATGTCAATCTGATGTACGTTATCAGATGTGTGATACAGACCTGTTCCCTGGCCAGCTTTACTTGACTGGACGTTAGCCAGCAATGAGTGCTCACAGCCCAGAACGACAATCGTATTCTGGGCTGCATCAACATAAACGACCAATAAGTCGAGACAGGTGAAACCCCCCCTGAAGTGCTGCATCCAGCTCTGGGATCCTCAGCACAAGAAAGGCATGGATCTGTTGGAGCACATCCAGGAGAGGGCCATGAAGATCATAGGATCATAGAAAGTTTTGGGTTGGGAAAGAGACTACAAGGTCATCTATTTCTTCCCTAGTGGTAAGAAATAAATCAAGAATTATTCAAAAACAGACAGGCAACGACTGTGGTCTACATTTTTAAATGAGACTCTATTTCATTTTAGTGATGTCTCCATTGCTGTTTAAGATACATTGAATTGATCTGATTTTTTGGGAAGTATATTACTGCATTTTCACTGCTGCACGTAAAAATGCTAGACACAATTGATCAATGTAAAACCTATAATTGCTCTTTTAAATAAAGGTTCCCATGCTGAAAATTAGGACAAAGAGGTTAAGAATCTTCAAAATATTTTCTGGCCATGAAAGACATCCATCACACTAGGCAGATCTTGGTCTTTGCGAGTTAGCTGCAGCTTGCTGTGGTCCTCTTGGAGTTTACACAAAGTGCTGTTCTTGCCAGGGAAAAGAATGTATGGATGGGAACTTTTGTGCATCTGATTTCATTCTGATATCAGATTAAAATAAGCCTGGAGCACTTACAGGGGCCTAGGTACTAAAATGTGCTCATGGATTGTACTCTAAATATAGCTCATCTGTCCTAAAAGAAGCCACTTCACCACTTTGCAATTCCATCTGTTTGATGGTGTCTCATTGAAATTCTGACAAAATTTTCTGGGGACTTTCTCTCTCCCAGCCGAGTCTGATATAATGTTGGCAGACATTGGTGAGAACTTAAGTGTGCAATGAGTTAATAAGAGATCTATGGTGACTGAGATAAAAAGATCTTTTGGCCTCTATAAGAACACTGCTTCCTTATCTGTACCACTGCACCACTATATTTAATTAAAATAATATTAAATTTTCTCTGGTATATTGCTGGAGAGTCAGTTAAATAATCTCAAGTGTCCTTAAATGATAATTGATCAAGCTGCTTGGAAGAGAGTTTGGTTGATTTAGCTACATCATGTCTCTTTCAAGTTCATTTCTCTGAGCATGGGATAAAGATCTCATAGCTGATCTGCACTTGATTTCATAGTGTGTCTTAAAAATATAATTTTGTACGTATATTTCACCAACTCAAATATTCATGTGGGCTCTTTATTTAACAACATCCCTGACATTAGAGGAAATTATTCTCTAAAGAATGAGATAGAGACAGAATGCCCTAAATTAGTATTATGTGGCTGAAAAAATTATATGGAGAGGAATACTCTATTAATTGGAAAGCCCATGGGAATATTGAGCCAATGAAATGCAGTGATTGACTGCATGTTGCTAACTTACTAGACTTAAATAGATGTTGACTCATCGCAACAGTGGTCATAGCAACAGATCATTCCATTTAGAGGGGAGAGGGATGTAGAGCAATACTGTGCTTGAAATATGTTTATACTTAAACAGACACAGTCATGCAGAGAGATATAGATATAACCTCTAAAACAGGCTTTCCAAGAGCCACATAATCATTTTACAACCTGTTAGGAACTTTGCCCTAGGCAATACTTGTAGTCTACACACTCAAAGATATAAAATAAGAACTGAGCCATTTTGCTGCAGCATTTCATATCCTGCCTTTGTTCTGCTTAATCTTTAAATCAATTGTAGATTAATCATCAAGCAAAGTACATAAATAGAATTATATGAGGTGGGTTAATACAGTTTATATTGATTTGAAATATATGATTTTTAAAGAGTGAAATCTGAACTTGTAAACAGAAAATGAATAGTTACTTTCACTCTAAGTTTTGTTGTTTTTTTTTCATCAGAAGGACTTGTAAGAGTTGTAAAAGTAACGTGCCAAAGTACCACCCACACAGTGATATTTTTAACATTCACTACAACAGGAACATAATGCCTTCATCATTGATGAGTTCCTGAGGAAAAATTGTTCCAGATGCTTCATTTATAACAGAACCAAGTTTTTTTGAGAGAATGATACAGTAGTGGAACCACACTCTTGTTATTGGAACAATCATACAGGAAGCTTTTATGCTTCGCCTTGTTCTGATGTCTAGTCCCCTGTAGTGTCTAAATAACTTCCTGTCTTTATTATTCTTGTGATAGTATTATTAATAACTTTAATGGTTTATGACAGCACCATTTTACACCTAGTGATGTAAGAGTACGAAAAAATGAATTGGTGGAAGACACAGTCAGTATTTTCCCCATCATAGCACTTGAAAAGTTGGGCTATTTTTCATCTGAACTGCTGCTGGAAAAATGTGGGTGTAAAATTTTTACAGGAATTTACTACCTTTTCCCACTCACTAAACAGGCTTTGCTTTAACTGGACTGCTCCTAGCAAGTTCTTAAACTGCTGCCCAGAATCCTTGTTTCTTTCTATAGAAGAACTGTCTCACCTTATTAAAATTAAGAAAAGATTATGTCAAACACATACTCAGAATATTTATCTTTTTAGACAGAAAATGCATATTGTGGGCCAAACCTCTTTCCTATGAAAGAAAAAAAAGAAAAGTAGCTTTATATAGAATTTGCTTACTAGTTATTCAGTATGGATAAGTACAGCTCACTGCAGGGATTATATCATTGACATATGACAACAAATACTGCAGTATTTTTTTCTTATTAGTAGCCCAAGAGAGATACTTCCCCTCAAACTCAGAGACTTTATTACAGAATTCACTTACTCAGAGACAGAGTTCAGAAGTTCTCTCAGAGGGAAAATGCCTACTGAATAAAAAGGTGTCACTTCTTACAGTAGTTCCCCTAAGGTTTCTAATGAAATTTGAGACTATATCACTTAGTCAAATATAGTTTAAATTTATATATATAAAACTATAATAAATAGAGGGAATACAAAATATCTAGAGTGATAATTTATAGTGCACATATTAAAAATTTAAACAAATTTTACTATTTTGCAAATTTTGCATATTGCTATTCATCCCTAAAGATTAATTTTTGCCTTTGCATTTTTTAATATACATTCCTATATATTTTTATATCTGAGGTCACCTCATCATAATTTGTAAAATCTCTATTAGTGAATCCTGATTAGTTAAGATTAAGAAACTTTTGGAAACAGGTGCTGACAAGTGTGAGAACAACTTTAAATCATTACTTCGTAATATGAATATATTTGGCAAATTTTTATTATCTGATGCTGTGGACAGAAACAAGCACAACAGAAAGCAGTTGCCTTAATTTGTTGGTGGATGCTCTATGATTAAACTGTGCAAATTTACACTAGAGGAGCTGGGAAACGGCAACAACTTTGCCCAAAGAAATCACTAAAGTCCCCTTGACATTCAGACCAAGATCATCCAGAGATTTCTCAAAAGGAACTTTGAAGGAGTGCCCACATGTGGGAGTTTAAAGAATCCCTCCGTGTCCCTATATAGATCCCCTTCTGTTAAAGACAGTCCTCGAACCCAGTATCCAGGAACAGAGTGCACTTTTAAAGCAGTTGAACCTCCTTTCTGATGATACCAGTGCTGGAAACTACAAAGCTGTCAGCCTGCTGAGAGCTATCTACACAGCGATACAGATTATTAGCAAGCAATAATGCTTGCTTCTTTTTCTGAATAATTTATTTCCTAATGTGTCTTAATTGCTCTGTATTGAGAACTTAATGCTATTCCACAGAATTGCTTATTAAAGTTATGTCTTCATGTAGAATAACTCTATCCATTTTCAGTTATAGTATCTGAAATGCCAAAATGCTAAAATGATAAGGTGCTAAAATGATAAAATGACAAAATTAAGCGGGAAAATAACCTCTAGAGTACTAAACACAGTCAAAAGTAAAGAATACAGTTGGTGGAACATGAGTTGTATCTTTCCTCAGGGATGGTAATTAAGAAGAAACTGTGTTGAAGTAAATGAAATTAGAATACAATAGTTTGAGAAACCAGAATTTGGTTAAATCCATGAAATGAAAATAGAAGAAAAGTCTCAGATTCATCATTCAAAGTTAAAGCAAAATACAGAATTAAGTTAGAGAATATGTTGTGTGGGACAGCAGCACCAAGAGCTATGGTGGTTATATGGGTATGTGAAAAATTATACAGTACTGCAAAGAGGATGTGTGGTGATTGAGGGACAGGGACCCTGCTATGCAAGCCAAGCCAAGCCATTTTATTACACTAATCACCAGTATTTATAGTTCTCCAACGTCCGTACAAAATTTTCCACTCAGACCCCTTTGCCTCTGTTCCCTTAGCAACAAAATCTTTTTGGTTATCAAGTCCCTGTTACATTCTTCTGCGCCAGCAAGGTCCTTGTTACACCTTCTCTCGTCAGATGGGTCAGAGTGACCAGACATGATGTCTTCACTTTTGTTCTTGCCTTGAGTTAATCTCTCCCACAGCTTCCACTGCACCAGGGCCAGGAGGTCTCCGGTGCTGCCCAGCTCAGCTCCTGCAGCTCCGTGATCTTCCACAAAGATGTATTCTTTTTCAAGCAATTGTTCAAGCAAGATAGGAAATATAAAAACTGAGGACAGTCAAGAAAAGCCAGTTGCTAAATATTCCAAAGTACTATTTGATAGTAATTTTTATTTGTGTCAAAAGTCACAAGGAACAGGATGTGTTGCAGGACAGCAGCACAAAGACTTCTTCGTAAGAACAATTGTAAAAACTAAAAAACATCTATTGCTGAGTAACTGGTCTTCTGTTAATAGGTGGCCAGTATTGGAAGTCAGACTATCTCATTATGAAATTACAAGGTATAAATCTAATTTGAAAATTATACTGCATGGTGATAAGTATAGGGATGTATGTTTTCTTCATTGAGAATGGGACTGCTTACATTTGAACAGAATACACCCCAACTGAGGAGACCAAAGAGCATTGTAATCTCCATTATTCAGCACTGAAATCCTGTGGGAGAGTTTGGATTGTTTTGCAGAAGCGTCTTTCTCTTCCACTGACTCTCAGATTACAAATTTGCCTCAATCTTTCCAGTCAACTATTTTGAATAAAAACAAATACATCAAAAGGTCTCATTGTTCAGTAATTTTGTCCAAGAAATTGCAGCAACAGTTTTGATAACGTGAGACTAAACTTAAAAATATTTCTCTCTCAGAAGATAGGTATCTACCCAAAATTTTAGGCAAGCAATTGAAACACACAGTCACAAAGGACAATATATAATGCAGTACTGGGATATAGTTATAGTAACAAGATGAAGCACTTTTTCTATTTGAAATTCTCACACATTCCTACAGCATGATGATGGACTAATATCATCAAACATATGTCATTACAGTGCAGTAATAAAGTAAGACATGCTCATACATCATAATGTAAAATACTGTCATCTGCAGAGGTATGATTGATATGGTTTGAGACTAAAGTCACATAAAACTTCATGTGAAAAGGTCTGAACTTATATTCTATCTAAGAAATTGCTCCTTGTAGATTCAAAAATAATCTAGACATAGTCAATGAACATAATTATCTTCCTAATCTAAATGCTATGAAACTGCAGGACATTTCCAAATAAGACCAACTTTAATTTGTTAAAACCCACTAAATCTCCTTGTTTTTTATCTGTAGATTTTAAATATTATATTTTCATTTTTAGAAATATTCAGAATTCAGAGATAAGTACTTGATAAATCATTAGCAAATGAGAATAGAAAATAGACAGGAATGTAAATACTAGGGCCAAAGGCAAGTGCTTAGATTCTGCACTGCACAGTGTAAAGCCTGGCACATTCTCCTGGTAGGGGTGTTTACTGGACTATACAGGGAGAAGTTTATATATGTTAGTAGTTAAGGGGATCCATGGGAAATCCTATGACAAGAATAGAAGAGCAAATTCATACATTTCATAGCTCTGTTCACAGCTGCTTTCTTGAAAGGGAAAATACCAATTTTTGATTTAGCTCTAGTTCAGCTTTTGCACCTTTTATTCAAAACCATTTGCTTGGAGATGTGGAAGAACAGAACCAGACTTTAGAGACTAGGGCAGAATTATTCTGCGCATTCAAACAAAACAACCAAGTAGAGATTTATAGGTTTTTCTGATTCTCCACATAATTGCATTATGCATGGAGCTCTGAGGCATATGTAACCTTGGCATACTACACATTATCTAGTAATTTTTCAGGAATAAACAGTAAGCATAAAGTATCACTCCTCATTCAAGTAGTTCATAATGTACCAGTGCTTCAAGCTGATGAAATAATCACATTATCAAAGTCAGACATCAAAAAACCCTGGTACTCTCTTCTTCATTAATGGATTGAGGTGAAGGCAACTAATTGATGTATGAACCAATCCAAGTCACTGGTTTTATTTGTTCTTCCAGAACATCTGTAATCTGACCTTCCCTTTTAAAAAAAGGCAGATATAGCCAAGTCCCTCTGGATTCCTAGCTTTTTTTTTTTTTTTTTTGAGATTGCTGGGGTTTTTAATACAATGTATGTTTTAGTCTCGAACCTCCCTCCAGGTTCTTATGCGTATTATAACATCTAGAAACAAAAATTCAGAAATATCATGATTTTTCAGTAGAATACCTTAAATAAATATTTTTTCAAGTGCAAAAGCAGTAAGGGAAAATAAAAATCAATTTAGTCAGTTAAATCAGAGTGATATAAACTGTTCTTCAGCTCTCAGTTTATACAATATAGAAAGCCCCTAGCCTCTTTCAAAGCTTATAAAAAGAAAACCAAGAAAGGTTTTTATTCCATGAAGGACAATGATACATCCAGGCTCTTTTTGATTTACAGAACCTTTGCAAGTCCTTACTTCTGGAAATTATCCTACAAGCAATCCCTTAGCATCTGATTTTAATGATCACAACCAGATATATAATCTTAGATGTTTTATATCTTTTTACCACAAACTAAATACCTGAAATTATTGGCAGACACTGTCTCTGAGATAAGCACATGCTAAGTCTGCTAGTTACTTTCCTTAAATCACTAACATTTAATTGGCAGGTGACTTAAGCCACATGCAACTATACTATATAGGACAAATGAGATAACACAGAGGATTGGTGAATTTTATTAAATACTATAAGTAATGGTAGCATAGAATAATTGATAATATAGCATCCAGTATTTGCCACCATTAAACTTTATAACAAATTGCAATTGTGCAGGTGTACAGAGATCACTTGCATCCTCAAAAGTGAAAATTTGCTTTTGTTCTTATGGTTTTGCTGAACTTAGTATAGTAAATAATGACTTCAGTTGTCATTGTTCACTATTGAAGTATGAGAAACTGAAGATCACAAAAGTTTTAGCCTTTAGATACTGCAAAGTCAGTGAAAGATATTTAAAATATTCTAGATCTAGGCTCATCAAAATAACAAGATTCAAACAGACCTGTTAGGAGACTGACTGCAGAATACTTTGCTTGTGTTCTCCAGTTTGTGACTTTTTTAAAATACAAAAGGAAATTTAATTAATGAACATGCTTAAGACAAAATGAACAATTGTCTCAAAGATCACTACAGTCTTCGAATAGCCTTCAATCACTTAGTTTTTATGTTGAAGAGATGAATTGAAAAGCATCTTCAAAACAAGTTTAATCAACAGTGCCCATGTAATAAACAAAATGTAACCTCAGGGATTTGTGAAGTACTTGATTAGAATTGAAAAGAAATCTATAACACACATTGAATTATAATAAATAATGGGAATAAAGAGGTGATAAAAATGCCAGAAAATGGAAACAGCCTTGACGATGATTTAGAAAATACTGAGGTAGCATAGAAAATTCTGTGACAGATATACTGTCCTGGTGAGCAGAAAAGAATGATTAGGTTGGAACACCAACTATAGCTTCCGTAACCCTGTAGAGTATTCTGAACTAACTAAAAAAACACAAAGTGTTTCAGAATTGGCTTCCATAAAAATTAAATCATGTCTAGAAAAAATTCAAAATAATAATAAGTACTATGCTTCAAAAAGCTAATATAGCAAGATCTTCTGTACTGAAAAGTGGAAACCCTTTCTGTGTCTCATATTCCCTGTCTGTAACATAAACAGTGTTTATCATAATGATTTTGTCTGTACATCACTTTAAAAATCTATATTTAAAAAGCCTAGATATTTCTAGTAAAAATTGTGTGGACAGCTTTTAAAACATAAAACCTGAATGTTTTAAAAATATTTGAAGAGAAAGATTTGCAGAGAAAGGAACTCTGGATAAAAACCATATGTTTTTCAGTAGAGTATAAAGCAGTAATAATTAAAGAAGTTCTCCTTCTCATAGACCCTGACACCCTTCAAAGTGTCTGATGGGTTCAAGTAATTTTAAAAGAAAAAAAAATAATCAAGGCAGTCAATTGTACATCCAAACAGAGTAACAGAAGCTGAGGCTATCAACCCTGTAGGTGAAAATATCACTTAAAAGGGATAATTAAAATTGTTTAGCCATAAAAAATAACTCCTTGGATTATTGATAGTAATGTTTCCTTTGTCTCAACTCTCAGATTTACCCTTCTCTATTATTGGATGAAAGATGAAGCAGATAGGTACCGTATAAATTTCAAGGAATTATCTGCGTGTTTTTAGAACAATCATCAACAAAGCTACAGTAGGTGGTGATCACAGGACAGGATGAAATGAAGGGCTGTAGACCTAGTGTTGAGGGTAAACAGTGTGAGACAACTGCAGCCAGGAACCAGGCAGCACAAATTTAAAGGTGGTAAATACTGAATGCTGTATTAACCTTTATTCTACGCTACCATTGATGACAACATTCATTAAAATTCACCAATCCACTGTTTCGTGCCATTTGTCCTATACAGAACGGTTGTATTGACTTATGTCAACTTACAACTCCTAACTGCCTGCTGAGCTTTTGAGCTCTAATATCTGGTTTTTAAGTTACCTAATGAGCATGTCATAGCCAGTAAATTGCTAGGGACAATTTTTGATGCAGGTTGGACACAACAATCTGAAAGGTTCTTTGCTCCTTAAAATCAAAGATGAAATTGCCAGATGCATAATAATTGATGAAAGCTTTTTCTGAAGGGACTGTGAGACAGTAGAGATTTAACATCTGGGGATGTGAGACAAGAGACATCAGGACAGAAGGCTTTGGCATTGGCAGTGCACTGATAGGCAGGAAGCGATGGGATGCTGGCAGGCCAGAGAAGGGGGTCCAGTAACAGTCACTTCATTTTCTAGGACAACCTTCACAAAGAACTCTTTAATGGTCTATTCCAGTGTGCAAGAAGCTGAATAGGCATGGCAGGTGGCCCAACTGGTTAAATAAGGAATTGCTGACTGAACTAAAAAATAAAAATATCCTACATGAAAGGTAGAAAAGGGGACAGGCTACCAATGTGAAATGAAAAAACATCACCTGGATTGGCAGCAGTGGACTTGACAATGGCAAGTATATGAAAGGCAACTGCAAATTTTCTTATATATTTAATGAATTTAGATAAGCTTCAGATGTGTCCCCCAAATCTTTACTCTAAATGTCATGAAGCATTGCTAAGCACTAAGAACACTTCTCATCATATGAAGAACATTTGAGACGCCAAGTATTCAAAGGGACAAAAAGTTGTAGCAGCATAATCAAAGGCTCATGTCTACAACTCCAAGTGAGTTGTGTTGGTTATATTTTCAGCAAAGTATAATGGAGGAAAAAACCGTATACTGTGATCAAATGAAGACAAGTTACTGAATCACATCATAAGATTTAGAAAGCTTAAGTGATTTTTTTGGTACAACATAGCATATATATTTTTGATATAGGCAATGATTGAATAGCAATTCAGATAAATTTGAATCCAAGAAAACTTCAACTGAATCCATGAGGAGGGAAATAAAATTGATACCTTGACAATCTGTGATAGGTTTTCAGCACCTGTGAAAGTGCTTTGTTACAGTACTGCCCTAACCTATCTGGACTTATCTCTCTACCAAAGGTTGCCCTGTAGGGAAGCACAGAACAAACTGTGTGTTCTTACAGTTGCTTTGCTTCACAGTCTGGCTGTGACACTCCAGCTCCTAATAAAAGGAGCTATTTATTAATATGTCAAAGTGCAGCAGCTGACAAGCAATCTGTCCTACTGTAGCTACTGAGGTGGTAGTGATCTTTGGCAGAAGGGCAAGGAAACATCTTCAGCTAAATCTGCAGTAGCGGATCTGAAAAAATTTTAAATTAGTGTTTCCCATTTCAAACTGGACAAAAATTGTTTTTCTCTCTTCCAATTGTGCTTTAGACTTTTTTTTCCCCCACATTTGTCTGCAGGAAATTTTAAAGGAAAAGTAAAACATAATTGAGGGAATAATTTTTAACTATTACCAGCTATAAATACATCTCAATCGAATTGTTTGTGCCTGTCTTACACTTACATAATGTTAAACTTGCTGTCTTTTTAAATGTTTCATCTCCAAAGTTGTTGATACAGGCTTTGAAATAGTAGTTAATGGCATTTTGGAATTTAAATGAGCTGTGACCTATTTTTTTTCCCCAATGCCAAAAGCAGTGGCTTTGAAAACAAGCTGTATCAAATCAAAGATCTGATGAAGTTTATTAGGGAAAAGCATTCACTTCTAATCCATCAATACAAGCACAGTACTGTAGTGCATAATGATGAACATGAAGAGATCATGGGAGACTCATTTGTGAATTTGATGAATATTTTCTACACACACATGATCAACTTTGTGGTACATAAGCTTTTCACCCTCCCATTCATTTTAGAAGACTTCTTAACTGCTGCAGAGCAGCCCTATTCTTGGCCAAAAAATGTAGATTTTGTGGGTACCATGCAGCAATAAAAGTGATCTGTTTTTTGTTCATTTAAAACAACAAAAATCCATGGGTGATGCTTTCATCTGTAAGAAATAATTCCTAATTGGGCACTGCCTTTCAGGCAGAATAATCTGGTAATAGTGATGGATTTACATAGTCATGCAGATCAGCAGGTATTGCTGCATATTTTGAAACAGTTCTATGGCTGCATTGTCTCACAGGCTGAATTAATGTACCAGTTGAAAGGAAAGCAGAAGCACAATGGTATCCAGGAGATCAAGCTTTCCTCCAGGATTCCTACTGGCAATTTCTTGTAGCAAATTTTTTTCTGCATCACTTTGGTAACTACAAATATGAGATAATAACTGTTCTTTTATTCTTCCATCCTGTCTCTTTTGTTCAGATTGTAAGCCCTTCAGGAGAGCAATATGCTCAGACTGATCTGTTGCTCACTGTGAAATATCTTTATCTGTATCACCTACACCTCTACCTGTACTATCCACATTCGTGTTTATCTGTCTTCATCTACATCATTTATATCTACATAGATAGATAGATAGACAGATAGATAGATGTAGATAGTAGGACAACACTGTGTCTAAGAACTGTGCTTCTTTCAGAGTAGGTCCTTTACTTACACTTGAACTTCAAGAAAAATTACTTTAAATTCTGGAAAAATATAGGGATTTGATGTATTAAGTGCAACTGTAATACATTAAGAAATTTGAAATACAGTTATAAACACCTTCTGTATGAAATCATGATTTTTAACTAGAATTTCTAGTAAGACAACATATTTTTGGTAAATATTTTTCCCCAAAACAGTGATCAAGAGTAACAGAAATCAGAAGAAATAAACAAACTAACAAGTAAGATAACAAAATGGTACCTCATAAAATTAAGTAAAAACACAACAAAAAATAGATTTTGCAGAGAAAAATTCCTTCAAATACATTTAAAATGTCCAGTATAATTTTATGTAAATTTTGAATTGAGATTTGTGCAAAAGTCTTTTAGAAAAAAGAAAAAAAGAAAACAAGAGGACATGATATTTGTATTAAATGGACCTTCTAATACATTTTTAGAGTGGATTTATAAATATTTACAATATCAATATAATTTCATGTACTGATCTGAATGGCTTTGTATTTCATTAACCAATTCCTTCTGCCCTTCCCCACTTTTTGAAGAATTTATATTTAAGACATAAATTTGATTTGTTTTTCAGGCTGTTAACTGTGTCTAATTTCTAACTCTAGGCAGTAAACTTCTAAGTACTTGCAAGCATACAGACAAAAACCTTTCTGCATCTCAAAGAAAAATTGCTTTTTAAATAATAGTAATGCAAATTATCTTATTATTAACAAGCTTTCTGATTTTCTGATTCCTGAGAATTTTGTTCCATACGACAGCAAATATGTATACAAGGAATATATTTGAATGAGTATTTTTGAGCACAGTCAGTTGCATAGTCACATGGAGCTTGTTACAAACATGTAGGTCCTTTACTTAGACTTGAACTTAAGGAAAAAGAGGAGGAAAAAAGTTTAAATTCATTTATGGTCATTCCCAAACAACAGCAGATAAAATCTGTCCAGATATTCAGCCAATTAAAAGCTTTGGGGTTCATATTGAAGATAATCTGCAGTAATCTATGGGAACTTTAATATCTTGTGTTAAGGAAAGTTCATACTGCCACAAAAAGGTAAATAAATACCCTGGAAATTTGTATTATAACCTGTTCATGACAGAACACTAAATTCACAAAAGCAGCACAGGAAAGAAGGCAGACATCTAGGTAGCACAGGAATGGATCTTCACAGGAAATAATACAGATTATACACAGATTATGATCAAAGTAGAAAAATATTTAAAACAGATATTCATGACCCCTTTTGTGATAAGCAAGGAAAGCATCAGTTCTGTCACTTCAACACACGAGTGCCACACTTAGAGCTTCAGATTTTTGATAGGTCCTTTTGTTATTATTCTATCTACACGGATCAGAAAAATGCATGACTTAAATTGTTATTTCATAATTAAGGACTGTTATAAAAGTATAGGAAAATTATGTTCATTTTTGTGAATCTGATGGATCTGTTTTTAATAAATCAAACAACAAATCTTCCTGGTAAATTTTCAGGGAAACGACTCAGATCATTAGGCAAATTTTAAAATATAACAGTAGATAATTTTATACATTCAATATACCACTTCTGAATGCACATTTTATTACAGGAAACTGTAATGAACTGCTGAGGAAGTTAAGCTTTAGTTTGTGTAATATATCTTCTTAATATCTGCAATGCCTCTGATGAATATTCTGTGAGAGTTATGTCAAAGAAAATTATTTTGAAGGATCAATTAGCTATCAGCTGCTTTTCAATATCTTAAAGAAAAGAAAACTTAGGAGAGAACTAAATTCTAGGGGGAATAAAATGAAAAATATCACTTCAGTCATTTTTTGTAGTAATATCTTCTAAACTTGTCAACTAAAATAAGTACAAGAGTTTAAGGAGGTTCACGTTATTTTTACTGATCATCAGCATCACTGTATGACTTTCAATTCTGCTTTTAAAAGTTCTTGGCACACTTGAGCTTTGCACCTCTTTGGTAAGGAAATTCTCAAACTGGTGAGTTCTCTCTGTGTACGCCATTATGAAGCAGAGTGCAAAAGGAAGAACTATTTTCCTAAAGGATTTTTCACTTCCTAGTACTGTTTTCAACTACATCAGCTTCTACCATCAGAATAAAATGCCACTGCAGAAATGCACATATCAGGAGAAAGGCAAAAACAGTTTGCACAAGTTGATAAAACCACTTGTAAAATGTCTATGTTTTCTCTCAAAGGAAACCCAGGAAAAATATGAAGGTGTTTCTTTTTCTCCTCCTCTATAGTGTCCCTGTATTATCTGCATTCCTTTACGTTGTCACAAAAGCTAAAAAGGAGCAGCAGCAAGGCCAAATGTTTCTCACAAAGACACTCACTTCATCTCAGGATTCATCTCTGATCTCAGCACTCAAGCATACCACAATCACACTGCAATTGAAAAAGCCTAGCAAGATATATTTTACATGATTACTGCATCTCTATGATTTCAGACATTACAACTTAGTTACTCTGTTTCCAGAGATTTTATAAGTATAAAGGTTTTATAGTTGTCAAAATAGCATATCTTATGATATGATCTCTGAAAGTCATTCAACCCCCACATAAGTTGTGGCCTCCATGTGCCATATAAGCTTATTTTTGGACAATAAATGTAGAGCTTTAAGAGCAATCACACATCTGACTCTGGCCAGCAAGGAAACACTACCAAAATCCCTGGGGAAGGTTTGATGCAATTATTTGCCCTCCAAGGCTGCTGAATGCCAACACAACCTTTCTGAGGATGGTGTGCTGTATTCCAGTAATCTTACTGAGTCCAAACCTACAGGGTTTGATTCATTTTTGGCACAAAAATGAATCAAAAGGTGAGCAAAAACCTCTGGAAAAGGCTAAGGGAAAAACTGTATCCTAACACTTCATGACACATTTGAGTAATGGCTGTACCTGAATTTAAATGCAAACCACAAGGAAGGAAGAAACAAATATGCAAAATAGCAACACATGTTCATGCATTGCAGTGATCTGTTCCTTGATTTTCAGCTGCACCTACCTCAGAGAGGTTGACTAACCTTCAGTAATAAGATATAAAAAGAAATGTTCAGAAAAAATATATCTTTAATAATATCAATCTTCCTGCTAGAAAATGCTACCACTCATTAAGAGTAAAAAAGAAAAAATTACAAAACCTTACTCTTTCATTGCTAGCAATCAATGTATTTTACTAGAATAGTTAAGTTGCCCCATTCTTTACACCTCTAGATTTTCATAATTTCCAATATTAGATGAGCTGTAGAATTTTTTATATTGGTTAGGCAAATGCAGTAATCCTAGCCAAAATGCAGTTATCCAGAACTGATGGGTGGCTGGAATTCCCTGGTCCTTAATTATATGTTTTATTATTTTCCATTTGCTGTGCATAGTCCCATTACATTCCATTGATAAACTTTTACCAGACCTGCTTGCAGCCACAAATTATGTTTTGAGCTAGGTAATCAGATAATTTATATTCTACTACCACATGTTACATCTAAATTGCCTCTTCTCACTAAAAAACAATCCTATGAGAACAACTCCATATTTCCATAAAAAAACATTGTAACAGAACACACATTATACAGAATAAACTTCACAGCTCCTGAAATAATTTTAGCATATTTGATATCAGTACTTCACAGTAAAAATATAGCTATGACCATCCAAGAATAAAAATATTTATCAGAACAATTTAATTTTTAATTCAGAGAATAATAATAAACAGCCACATCTGGCTCAAGTCCATATGTGTTCCATAAGACCTGCAGCAGCAATCAAAAGAGATGAAAAATATCCATTCAAAATGGTTTTCATAGAGATTGCATGTTTTATGCATTCTATTCAAGATCCAGGTAACTCAGAACAGGTCCTCAAATATGAGAATTTAAAAAAGATAAATGTAAACAATATTTTAGTCAATATTATTTTTTCTTGCTTCCTGTCCATAGTCCCTTCTCCTTCTGAAACCTTTCCCAACCCTCCACACCAAATTTTTATCTGCTTACTGGACATATTAACTTCAGATAAATCTTGCAATGAGAGACTAGAATGTAATGTGTATGCATTTGCTTTGCACATTAAACCATGACTGGTGTATTTATTTGCATTTTCAGAGCTTTGAACTAAAATATATCTTGCATTTGTTTTTCATAAAGAAATTAAATAACCTACTGTTTTCAAAAACTTAATTTTATGACCCTAATAAGCTTTAAATCATTCAAATCCTCACAGTTCCTCTTGTGATTTCTTCCTTCCCTTTCTCCTCATTCAAAAAAAAAAAAAAAAAAAAAAAAAAGGGAAGGAAGAGAAACAATATAATTGTTTTAGGGAGTTATTATTTTTATTATGTTTTTTATAAGTTTTTGAATTCTTTCCAGTATTTTAGTACAGGTATACAATTAAAGGCAAAAAACCTTTTTCCATTTAACTCCAATTTCACAGTCTGAAAGATCTGACAGCTTAAATCTCATGTCTTTCCCCACCAGATAATAAAGACTCTTTTTAATGCACAAAATGAAGTCCAGTCTCAGAACATGAGGGAAAGGATATGTGTTCTAGGGACAATATGTATTCCCATGTCAGCACAGACAAACTGAAAACTGTCCTAGAATCTTTTTATCCTATAAAGACATATAAATGTGAATCTGTCCAAGACAGGGAAAAAAAATTTCTGCCCGCCTAACGCTAGTTGGCCCTTGTTGTAAATGGGATTGAGCGGTTCACCAAAGCAAGAGATATTATTAGTAATCATACTACTCTATTAGTATGCCCTTAAGCATACTAATATATACTACTAAAAAAAAGGAAAAGACTCAATGAATTATTTACAACAAGAGATTTAATTAACTAACTTCCTTGCTCCTTTCTGTCTTAGATTTGTCTAGGAGCAGATTGCCATTTTCACACATTTGTTTCTTACTCAGAATAATTTTTCTTAATTAATCTTTGGGTGAGTAGTTGTTCGTTAAAAATGTGTCATAAATATCCACTGTTTTTCATGAATTCATGAATTCAAATTAGCTTGACTTTCTTTTTTTTTTTTTTTTTTTTTTTTTTTTTTTTTTTTTTTTTTTTTTTGTGGCAAGAGCATTTGCTTTCCGTACTGGAGAGTAATTTTAGAGTATTTGTACCAATGTATTTGTTAGGTAAGGTTTTCTACTTGGCACCAGCCTTAACAGTATCTGTATTGGACATACTTCCATAAATAATAGAGTAACTGCAGAGAAATGCGTGCCTAAATATCTAGGCACCAGTGGTGAGAAATAAGCGAAGGAAGTCGGAGGAAGTTGCTTTGACCACAATTGCATCCCAAAGAAAGACTGACCATGAGTGCCCATCTGTGCATTGTTTGCCTGCAATGGATGATAGACAAGGTTCAGAGGCAGCCCCCACTGATGGCCTCCATGCCTGTGTGCCATCATATTCCCGGGGAGCCCCTGGGGAGGAGATGCAACAGGGAGGGACCTGGCTGGGCTCCGGGCACAGAAGGTGGCCTTAGCATGGGAGCCCTGCTCTCTCCAGACATATTAGCACTGTCCAACAATCTGGCCGTGATGGTCTAACTCATACCAAATCACACTGCCTTATTAGGTAATTATGTGAGATGACAAGACCAGCCTCCTATGGGCGTATAGATGCAGGTTTGTTCCATGGTCCCTGAGTCAGACTCAGTGAATATATCAGTGCCTTGTAGCTGATTATCCAGACTTTTCTCTGCTGGGAACTCAAACTCCATGCTAAGCTGGGATGTACCTTTGTCACACAGTGATCAAGAGTGCAGAATAAATATTAATTAGGTTGCAATAGACACGACTCTGGCATCCTCGGTCTGAGGTCCTGCAATTACATATAAGTTAACTTGATTAAGTTATCAAGAATATGACTGTAAGCACTGTGAGATCTATGTAAACATATATACATGATCCAGCACATATCCTGGAAAACTGGGTTAGTTCAATTAAAAGTCCTGGAAATCATGTAAGTATAAAATAGGCCATTTGCATTTTCACCTTACACAGTAATCTTACACTGAGCTCACTGAAGGTTCTACATTTGTATGTGAATTTGACATAGGATTACTTCACTGTTTTTTAAATAGAAAATACTTTTTCCTGAAATACAGTCATAAAAGAATCAAAATGATTCCATGATGCAAGAGAGTGGATGAATGCTACTGTATTTATTCACAAGTTATAACATTTTAAAAGTGGCCTTTCTCTTATGGTTTGTCCTTCCCTTCTTTTTCTTTTAAAATTACTTACAGATATGTTCAGTGTCCTGCCAGTTATGAGAACAAGACAGGTTTGTGAAGCATTATGGTCTTGATAGCTGAAGGAATTTAACATCCTAAATCTAGAAAATCAATTTATAAATTATGTAGTAAAAAATAAAAGCATGAGATTTGGTGTAGGCAATAGATACTATATTTTACTACTGTGCTGTGTTGATATCTTACTTACATAGCAGAGACACCAAAAATACATGTTGTGCAGATTTAATCCCTGAATCCTATGCAACAGGAAGAGGGACAACAGAGAAAAATGCTATGTATTTTTTCTGTAAAATAATAAACCTTAAAATTTAGTGCAACATAAATCAACAAGAATGTTTCTACATTGCAAAAGTGCCATATGCCACTAACTCTTCTCCAAAAAACAGAGGCATATTTAAATTAAAATGTAGAACGAAATTGCCTTGAATGACGCATCCAACTGGAAGACAAAGTAGACAATCTCTATTTTCTGAAGTTTCAAAGCAACATCTCACGTCTCACTCTGGCAGAGCCCTCTCTTGCTCAGCATGTAATATGCAATAAGGGCTACATCAAATGATTCTTGGTACAGCAAGTTTCTGGCTGATCTCAGCACAGACTCTGACTGACAGAGCATCAAAAGTGGCAGAGCAAAAAAAAGAAAATAAGAAATAACTGCTAAAAAAGAGCAGTACAATGACAGTGCTGAGGCCACAGGTCCAATTAAGACTGCTGCCAAAATATTCCTCAGGAGGTTGGATAATTTCCTAGAACTGTTGGCGCCCTTGTTAGCAAGACCAGTTCAATCTTCTTTTACAATCCAAAACAAAGCACATCCACACACAGTATAAATCTGTATTAAGTGTGCAATTCCCATCAATAAAAAAAGTTAAGTGAACTGACTTGTGCAATGACTGAGAAATAATTACCTTTATGGACAGGCTTCTCTTTACTTCTAGTTTGCCTAGTTTAGGCCTCACATACACTTCAGAACTACAGTGATCAAAAACCACATTTTAAATCCCTCTTTTATTTCTATGAAAGAGAACCTTCTTGTTCTCTTCAAATTCCAGATGCTAGCATAGGCAATACTGAGCAGAATAGTATTTAAAGCGATCAAAAAAACCAAACACCTCAAATATCCAAAAGAACACATCATTCATTCTAACTTGTTCAACAACACTTTGTCTACATATCACAAATACAAGAAACATTTACCTGACCTGTGTAATTTAAAGACCAAAACAACATTTTGTTAGTACTGTTACCCTCTTTCTTTTTTTTTTTTTTTTAATAGCTGCACCATTTAATTAACTCCATCCTGATTGGCTATGATCTTCTTTAACTCTTCAGAGCAGTAGTCTCTGAACTCCTTTTCTTCACATTCAGCCCAGCTGGAGATTCTCTGTGTATGGTTAATAGCTTCCTCCATTGCCAGAAAGACAACTTTATTAGCCTCTTTTTGTGACAGAAATTTTAAAATAGTCTCCATGAGCAAGTTCTTATACTTTCAGAAATTTTCAGGATTATACAATCTGAAGTCTAGTAGCAAGACATATTCATGAAGGTTGTGATTAAATATGTCTTGTAAATGCAAGCCAGATACACACCAGATACTGTGGTTGTAAAATATTTCTACATTTTAGAAATTAAATGCTTTACAGAAAAGTTTCTGTTTCAGTGTTAATTTCAGAACTGTGAAAACAATATTATTTTACAAGGGGCTTAGTGACAGGTTCAAAAGAATTATCCAACTGAGTCTGGCATTGTATGAATTACTTTTCTCTCAATACTCTCACCTATTTAGACTTTTACACATAAGGCTCAGGCAAATTTGGCCCCAGTTTACATAGTTATAAGGACATCATAGAATCATAGATTATGCAGAGCTGGAAGGGACCCACAAGGATCATCAAGTCCAACTCTTGGCCCTGCACAGGACAGCCCCCAAAAGTCACACCAAATGCCTGAGAGCATTGTCCAAACACTTCCTGAACTCTGTGAGCTTGGTGCTGTGATCAATTCCCTGGGGAGCCTGTTCCAGTGCCCAACCACCTTCTGGGTGAAAAACCTTTTCCTGAACCTTCCTTTTCCTGAACCTGCCCTAGCCCAGCTTTGTGCCGTTTCCTCGAGGCACTGGTCACAAAGGCGCAGAGATTGCTGCCTGCCCCTCTGCTTCCCCTTGTGAGGACGTTGAAGCAATGACTGTCATAAGCTCTTCCCTCAGTCTTCTCCAGACTTGATATTATAAATGAAGAAAAATTCCACATCTACCATGTCACACGTCGTGGATAGGACAGCTGAAACCTTTGTTTCTTTTACAAGGTGTTTGCACATATTTCTCTAGACATCACACTCTGAGACTCCACACACTACTTTCAGCTTGTTTGTTAGTTGTTTGCAACCTTCTGAAAGCCTCAGAGAGCAAACCATATCCTTGTGATTGCAAAAGTAGGGTGGAATTTTTTCCACCTCTCAAGTCTGTGAGAAATCTCAGCCTTTTCCATTTTCTTTCTGGTAGCAGGAATATGCAGGGCAGACTGCAGCCTACACTTTTCTCATGACACCAAACCTGCCCTCCTGAAAGCCAGCTCTGTGTGAAAAGGACATCTCTTTGTATCTGCTTTCTCTACAGGGAATCTTATATATGAAATGAATCTGTTTAGTTCATTCCTTTAGCTGATATTTCCATCTTAATACTGTACATTCTCTTAGCTTCAAAGGTCTAATTGCAGGCCTGTGATCCAGACAGAAACCTGCTCCTTTCTGACTGAGGCTGATTCCTAATATAAGTGACCAAATAAGCTCCAGAAGTCTCCTTCAGTCTCACCCATTCTGTGATTCTCTAATAAGGACTATATTTTGCAGTGCTGATTAAGAATATTCTGAATTATGATGTTAAAGTACCACCACACAGAAAAGTCGGATATTGTGCATCATATCAGAGTATTCAGCAAACACAGTGTATCAACATCCCCCTGGTGTCTGTCACAGCTGCGCTGATACAGAAGTGCCTTTGCCATTTTAGGTTATGTTATGCAGGGTAGGTAGTGTTGCTATGACAGCTGAAAAGGTTCTCCTGTCAGCCTATGCTGCATCTCTAGCAGGAGCTCTGCCAGTGTGACTGTGCTAGAATTGGCCTTGTAATGTAGATGTGTTCTGAAATATCAATGGAGCATGATGCCTGGAAACAGAAAAGCTCTGGAAGCTGGTACTATTGCTAGCAGAAAAGGGATGCTTTGTGTTGTAAATAAAATTAATTTTTTCCCAGAAAAGGTGGAGCTATGAAAATGTGGTTGCATGATAAATGGATGAAGCCCAGTGAGAAACTAGGGGCATTGTATAATTCTATCCAGATATCATGCTTGCTGCAGGACAAGCCCATTTTAGATGGCATGTTTAGAGGTATATATGCATTTAAGTGCCTACTGCTTTGAACTCCAAGGCAGAGGTATTTGCAGTAGATGCCCTCCTTCCGAAGTCCTTGACAAGAAAGAAATTTGTTGGAGAATTCTGCTCAGAAATGGCCTTAAAAGGCAGCTGTGAGGAGCAAATTCTCACAGCCTGTTTCTGTAAACAGCTAAGTTCTCAAGCCTGTCTTCAATAACATGGAGGCCTTGAGAACTTTCATATCAGGGTGAGAACACAAATCTTGGTTTCAATAAACAAACCACAGGTATTGAAAACAAAGGGAGGGTTTAGTGTTTGCGCTGTAGCCTACCGTGAGCTCGAGTTTTGCAATATGTATGATCTTAATTAACACGGTTATAAAAACGTGCCTTTTGGATCAATAAATCGGGAGTTCGATGCTGATCAACAAGGATGGGTCATCTCCCTTCGCTTTCAACAGAAATTTTAAATATTTTGTAATTGAATTTTTAATTCAAATGTGATTTGAAATTTTCATCTATTTTAACTCTCCAGATCTCCTTAGAAGCTGGAAAGGAAACTCAAAATTCATTCTCAAGTTGTGACAAAAAAACCCAAAACAGAGTAAGGAAGGAATTGCACTTCATTATATTATGCCATAAACATGGAGAAACCATGTCTAAAATGCTGTTCACTAAAAGGTTCAAAATATAATTACTAAATTCCATATGCATGGATGCTGAAAATACTGATAAAAATCAAACAAAAATTTGGTTCCAGTACAAAGCAAATGACAAAAACCTTTACAGCTGCAATATAAAACATGCATAATGGAAAGATAGATTTCAATTACAGTACTTGTGAAGTTGCCTACTTAGTCATATGAGAGAAAGTCCTGAAGTTTAGCAGATGTGTAGGTGCATTCCAAAGTCTTTGAGTCTTTTACAAAAGAGGGACTCTGAAAATTCCCATGAAACTTAAATAATGACAAGTAAACATTAAAATTTCTGAGACAAGGTGGATTATGCAAAGAAGGCATTCAGTAACTCTACATCCTCTGTTACCAGGGTCCCCTCTCCATTTAGTAGTGGGCCCATATTATCCATAGTTTTGCTTTTGTTGTTGATGAATTCAAAGAAGCCCTTTACATTTTCCCTAACATCTTTGGCCAGATACATTTCCAGATGGGCCTTGGCCTTCCTTGTCTTATTTCTACTTACTCTGACAATCTCTCTATATTCTTTCCAAGTGGCCGGACCCTGCTTCCACCTCCTGTGTATTTCCTGCTTACACTTGAGCAATGACACAAGTTCCTTATTCATTCATGAAAATCTATTGCCTTCTTTGTCTGATTACTTGCTTACTAGGATGCATTGTTCTTGAGCTTGGGAAAAGTGATCCTTGAATATCAACCAGCTCTCTTTGATCCTTCTTACCTGCAGGGCCCATTCCCATGGAATCCAAGGAGAGCCCTGAGGAGGTTTACTTAGGTCTCCTGAAGTCCATGGTTGCAGTTTTACTTGCTGCCCTGCCTTGCTTTCTCCTCATCTGATACTGAGCTACATAATTTTATGGTGACTACAGCCAAGGCTGCCCTCATCCTTTGCATCTCCAACAAGACCTTCCCTGTTTGTTATAATGAGGTCAAGCAGCACACCATTCCTTGTGGGACTGTCCTCCACCTGTGTCAGGAAGTTGTCATCAACACTTTCCAGGAACATCCTGGACTGCGTGGTTTGCTGTGTTGCTTCTCCAGCAGGTGTCAGGGAAGCATAAAGAGCAGGGTCTCTGGCTGTGAGATGGCTTCAAGCTGCCTGTAGACGTTCTCATCCACTTCCTTATCTTAATCTGTAGGCAACCTGTAGCAAACCCCCACAACAGAGTCACCTTCACCAGTCTGGTCTGTTATCCTAACACACAAGCCCTCAACATGCTCATCATGCACTTCAAGACCCAGCTCCATACGCTCCAAGTGTTGTCTCACGCAGAGGGCAACTCCACCCCAGTGTCCTCCTGGTCTGTTTTCCCTGAACAGTGGGGGTCTTTCACAACAATGTTCCATTCATGTGAGCTATCTCTTCATGTTTCTGTAATTGCAAAGAAGTCAAAGCCCTGTGATAGCACACAGAGCTACAGCTCCTCCTGTTTGTTCCCCACAGTGCATGCATTGGTACACAGGCACTTCATAGAAGTATTTGTGTGAATATCCCAGGAAGAGTGCAAAGGGATGCACCATAGTCC
This sequence comes from Ammospiza nelsoni, assembly GCF_027579445.1. NCBI lineage: Eukaryota > Metazoa > Chordata > Aves > Passeriformes > Passerellidae > Ammospiza > Ammospiza nelsoni. The sequence continues at coordinate 31,629,668 of NC_080636.1, read as the reverse complement.
TGTCTTGTAATTATATTTTCGGCTGCTTGCATGTGCTGGACGTCTCTCCTCTTAAACCATTTGTGTTGCCACTAAGCTTTCACCTTCCCCCACCTTTCCTAGTGTAAAGCTCACTTTATCAGGTTTTCCATTTTACTGACAAAAAACATGTGTGCTCAACTTAGTGAGGTGGATCCCACCTCTTCCAAACAGTTGTCAATCTCAGAAACCAGGGTCCCATAGTTAAAAAAATCAAACACCATTGACAGTACCAAAGACATACCTAGTGGTTTACTTGATAAGTCCATTTAATTATTCTCTTGTCATTTACTCTAACTGGCAATATTAAGGAGAAAATTACCTATGCACTCAGACTGAGCTTCCCAGAGACCAGAAAACTGTTTCATTGCTTTCAAGTTACCTTTGGTATCATTAGTGCTCACAAGAAAGACTAGCAGGGAGTAATAGCCAGATGTGTTGACAAGCCTTGGCAGTCTTTCCAGGACATCTCTGATTCAAGCACCCGCTGGCAAAAACTTCTTTGGACAGCTGGTGAGGTCAGCAGATGGATGTCTCTACCTGCTGTGGCAGGGAGTCACCCATCTCAATCTCTGATTACTCAATTGCCTTACTTGAGGCCTCCACCACCTCATCATGGTTTGGAGGGCACTAAACTTGCTTGCTAATGCCAGGTCCTGCTCTTTGCATGGAGAGTGAGCAGTTTCTAGTCTTCCTCTTTTATTCACTCCTTGTGAGATCAGATGCAGAGGCTACCTACAACTCAGAGGTAGATGGGGGTTGGGACGCCTGTGTCCATAATATCTCTTTGAATATCCAATATATTTCTTTCCCATACTCAGGAATGCTGCTCAACCTACTTCCCTGTGTAACACTCGACCTGGTGACGTAGGTCCTTGGCAGGGACACACTTTCTGCAGAAGAGATAACTATCAGCCCTGTACAGGCACCAGGCACTCCTTACAGCCAGAATCCTGCAGAGCTACACCTACAGTCAGGTGTGTTTGGCTGAGCAGACATTGCCGCTGCAGCAACTTCAACACTGCTGGCTAATTGACTCCATGGTGCATAATAATCATAACTTTGGAAGTTCATACAAAGGCTGGAGAGAAGAACCCTGCTTTTTTGCCTCCCTCAGCATTAACTGCTGCTCCTGTCTGCTGCTTCCTGACTCCTACTCTGTTGGCCTTCCAAAGGAGGAGAGCCTTTCCTGCAGCCTCTCTGTGCATCCTTCCTTGCAAACTGCTGCACAAATTGCAACACTCATTCTACTGCTCATCCCCACAGAGTTTACCATAGGCACTGCTGCTGTCACCAGCTGACTGAAGCTTTCAGCCTCACCAAACTGGGCATTTCAGTTTCAGCTCATTGAAATCTGCCACTGCAACATCCATTGCCAGGTCAGTCCTGCTTGCAAGGGCTGCCTGTTCCTGGTGATTTCCTGGCAGATTCCTGCTCAGTCTCTCAGCTCTTGCTTGGGCTTCCCTGGCTCTGGAAACTCCCTGCAGTGCTCTTGCTACTTCTCACCTCTCAAAAGTTGTCATAGCCACCCATCTCTTTATGTCATATACAAAAATTATTCAATAAACAAAGTACCTTGAGTCACAGCAAAGTTGTTGAACCCATGTGCTTTACCTTGTAAAGAATATACAGGGTGCAACAGCAAATGAATTATTTTTAAACTTGTGCTTTAATTGGCTCTTCCATTATGTTTCTGACTATTTTTGCTATAGTATATTGTACATTCCTAAAGTACGTGGGATGCAATTTGAGGTGATTGGGAGCTGGGGGTGGAGGGCAGGTGACATAATATCAGAGTGAAGACAATCAAGAGTACCAAGATCTCAAAAGTCCAAAGAGAAAGCTATTGAACCTGAAAAGCCATTGATTTCCCTGTCTGGTAAAATGCCCATTCCTTTCAATCAATCAATCAATCAATTAATCAATCAATCAATCAATCAATCAATCATTCATTCAATAAATCACACAATACATTTAAATGAAAGAATAATTAAAACTTAACTTTAAAAAATGCTCCCTATTCAACATAAGATCTGAAATAAAAATAAACTATTTCATTCATTTCTCCATTGCCACCTAATACACCACGTTTTTAATGAGCATATGAAATTTGTATCCCACACATTACTGTTAAGTTCATTTTGCTGGAGCCTGCTTCTATAGTTGCAGAAGCCCAAGAGAAACACCACACCACAGAATATGGCTGTAAGGAGATAAGCTTTTCTAAAACTATTTGTGATACTCTATTGGATAAATTTTTGTTGCTTATATACCTAATATTTAGCACTGTATAGCAGTGGTAAATACACATACACAGTTCAAAACAGGGTACTTTTCTATTCATTGTCCCAGCCTAGAATATTTATCACTTTCTTTTTGAGTCTGCTTATATTGCTGTTGATAGCATTTCACAACTTATGATCTTTTAGGTAAGGGAGAAACTAAAAGGATGACTGATACCCTATTAGGCCCTGTCTAGGCACAAGGATGACATGGTTTTTTCTTCATTAATATCATGTTATGGCTACTTATAAAGAAATATATGGTTTAAACTGTCCTTGAACCATGACAAATTCTTGCTTTTTTATGATCCAGTATAAGAGCAATTTAGTAGTCACTGCCAAAATTCCTGAAATTCCCCACCACTCTAGCTGGTGGTCTGTGAGCCATTGTCCTCTAGGCACTACTACCAGTCCATGGTCCACTTTTATTAGGCAATGATTTCTTGCCTTAACCAGACTGCATAATAAACTGGAAAAGATTATCAGTTCAATTAAAAACCAAAACTTAAAGATAGGTAAAAATTGCATGCTATATATCACATAAAGGCACTGGAAATGCTAATGTGCTCTATGACTTTATAGAGGATTTAATACTAAATCTGCTTAAATGAAATATTGAGGTTTTTCATATAAGAACTACAGGAACCCAAGGGAGGAGAGAAAAGCACTAATAATGTCATTATTTTCTGACATTCAAGACAAGTTGGAAAAACTATAAAGAATGGGGTTTTTTTTCTTTCAGGACAAAGACCTGTGATCAAGGCAACAGAATATTTTGTTTCTCTTAAAAAGGGTTTTTGTGCAGAGATACGGAAGTCATGTAATTTAAAACAATAAAGCTGCATTTTAGACATAGGGAATATAAATTAAGCTAAACCCTTGTTAGAAAAAGAAAAATCTCAGAAGGAATTCTCTTGGTGATGTCTTATAGCGCTGAAGATGATGATGAATAAGTGCTGGTGTTTCCACAGAGATGACACTGTCAGTCTAGTTGCTTAGTTTTTGTTGCTATTTCCCTGCTGGACCCATTAAAGTGGTATACTCTGAAGAAAATGAAATAAAAATTAAATACCAACCTAATGAGACCAGGTGCTCTTTATGTAGTACTAGCAATATGCCTAGTTTTTGTTCCTTTTGTTCCTCAGTTCTTGCGGTTCTTGTGTGTAAGTTCTCTTTTTTTTTTTTTTTTTTTTTTTTACAAAAATGCTGGGAAAAAATGTTTTTAAATTGTGATTAAAGATGCGATGCTAAATGTTCCAGATCTTCTTGGCTTTAGTTTACCTACATCCCATGTTTGGTTATGTGTCTAAATATTTGTTATGATGAACAGTTCTTGATGAAATGATTTGTAATATCCAGGCTATGTAATTTCTTGCTATTAGTTACACCTTAAGGAGTACCAGTATGACTAACCATTGTTCATTCATTTAAGTTGTATTATACATTTTTAAAGTAAAATAGAAAAGTCTACATTAATATAAAGTATTTTATAGGGTGTATAAATTGTTTCCCTCTGCACTACACTGCCAGCATTTCCATCCCCCAGTATGAATAATGACAGGCAGTGATGAAAGATGACAAACAAAATAAAATCATGACAATCATCAGGCTGCTGCTTTCACTGGTAGTGGAGGCCACTGGACTCTTATGGCTGGGACTGAGTCTTGAGATGATGTGGTGGGGAAATACTTGATGGCTGTGACTTTAAGTATCACGATTCCAGTACAGCATCTGTAAGGTTTCAGAACATTTTATACCATCTTTGACGAGAATCCGACTTATTTAAGTCACACGGATAGTGTAGCTGGGAATTCTCCCTCAGAAGTTGGATACACACACCCAATCCCACCATCAGTGCCAGCAGACCCAAGGCTTGCACAACAGGGGAATTGATAGCTCTGAGATCCTCAGCCACCAAAGACAGGCCTTTGAATTAATTGTGATGGATAAAAATCTTAACTCAATCTATCTGGTTCTTCATTCCTGGGTCACAGGAATAAAGCAGGCTCTTTAGATCAGGTGCTAAAAACAAATGGCAGAGCAAGCAGGGTGCTGCCAAGGTTCTGCTGTCCTTATGGCACCCTATACACCACAGTGTACCCTTTGGGAATCACTGGCACTCAGGCTGCATCTACCTCTGGAGATTTTGCACTTGCTCCTGCGAAGCCACAGCTTTAACCAGGGGCATTGGAAGATACCAAATTCTAAATATAAAAATCCAAGTATACATATCTGCAAGATTCTCACAAATGGAAACTGACATGATTTAATATCCACAGATTGATGAAATAAAGGGAAACGATGGCATATCTGAATCAAATTGTAATATTGATTTTTGTTTTAAAACAAACACAGATCTATTTTCTTAGTATTACATCAGCTACAGATTCTACACTTGCATTTAAAGTTAATAGAATATATCTTACGGAAAAAAATTCAAAATAAAGATACTGTGTGGCATTCAAAATGACAATAATTTTTTCTAATTATCTTTGTGGGGTTTTTTTCCTAAGCCTAAAGATTTGGATTAAAAAGATGACTTAGCAGTCCCTCAAGGCATGGTGGTTATAGATAATTTTTTTTCTGTTTTAGCTAAGGTAACAGTTTTGAAATTATAGGGAAGCTGATTAATAGGAGCCTTGGAAAACAGGCAATCTGTTCATGTGCATGGACTTAAACTGTGAAGAGCCAAGTCCTTGATCTGGCACATTTAGGACCTAGTAATAGCCCAGGTTCCCACTTGGAACTGGACATTGAAAGGTCTAATGAAGAATAAACAGGAGCTCATCAAATGAGGCAAAATAGATCTGTTGAACCGTACTCGTCAGTGAGAAATCAGGTGGAACAAACTTTAGGTCAGCAGGTAATGACAGCATTTGTAAAACTGTAGAACTAATAAGGCTGGTATCTCTGATGAAGGACTATGTCCCTCTAGTGTCAGGTGAAAACTTTTCAAGACTAGAAAGAAATACAGTGTATCTGTTGACACAAACATTGATTTGTGTCAACCTGTCTGATGGCAGCTAAGGAGAATGAAATTTGGTGGCAGAAGCAGTCTAATTAAATTCATAAAGGAGTCCTGTGTGAGTGAACACTATACATGAAGTAATAGAGCCAGCACAAACTGTACAGACTTGTCACCCATTGTTTTAAATCTTACTGATTTCTGAGAACAGTATTTATACCCTACTTCTCAGTGTGGTGTTCATCTTTCCAGGAAATACTAACTATTTTGAAAGTAAGAACAAAACATTCAAACTTTGGATTAAGAGTTGAAGTTCCAAGCACTGGAGAGTTTCTGTTTTAGGATTAAAACTCAAATATTTTGTTTCATTTGGAAAAAAAAAAAAAAAAGAAACTGCTAGACATAATACTTGGACTGCTTCTTATGACACCTAATAAAAAAGGGGTTTGCTTGATTTCTTCTGATGTGAGTGTCATAATTTAACCCAAATCTGCAAGCCCCACACAGTCATTCACTCACTCCCCCACAGTGAATTTGAGGAGAGAACTCAAAGGCTAAAAGTGTGAATACTCATGGATTGAGATAAACACAGGTAAAGGTGACGCAAATGCCACAAACGCAAGCAAAGCAAAACTATTCACTGGTTCCCATAGGCAGGCAGGTGCTCGCCCTTGCCTGGGAGAACAGGGCCCCATCATATGCAATGGTAACTTGTGGAGTCAAGCCCCATAGCTGTGAATGCCCCCCCTTTCCTCCTTCTTCCCCCAGCTCTGTATGTTGAGCCTGATGCCCTGCGGTCAGTTGTGCTCAGCTGTCCTGGCTGTGTTCCCTTGAGACCCACATTGCACCTCCAGCCTCCTCCCTGGAGGGGAGAGGGGAGGAACAGAAAAGGCCTTGGCTTTGGGTAAGCACTGCCCAGCGAGAATAAAACCATCCCTGTGTTATCTATAAATCCAAAACATAGCCCATACTACCGACTGCGAAGAAAATTAGCTTAATACCAGACAAAACCACCAGGAGGAGACTGCCAAACTCACTTCCCACTTCTACAGGAAACAGTTTCACTGCCATGATTCTGGCAATCTGTTTTGGAAACTATCAGCTGGTCTGACTTAACTGAAACTGACAGAAGTTGCATAGATAGCATTTCAAGACCATTAATTTGATATGGAAAATTGACATTTTGCAAATCACTTTCCCATATATCTGTTAATTCACTTGAGTATAGACTCTTGAGTATAGGCTCTCCTCATATATATTTTCATGCATTTTACATTTTCATACATCTAAAATGTGTGTTTCAAAGAGAGAGAGAGATAAAGAGAGCAGTTTTTATATGCTCCCTTCAGTCTTACTTGGATAAAACTGAAAAAAGCATTATTGAGGGAAAAAAAGTTCAGGTTCTGGAGCCATACCTTCTTGTGTAGGTTATATCGTTCATTACTTTAATGTAGTGATACAGAGATAAGGTTCTTTCTCATCATCATAATTTTTTTCCATCTCTTACATTCCGTATCTTCCATAACTATCATGCTGGTGCATGGATTCTAAGGTATGATCACTCTGTAGCTTTAATTCCAGTGAAAGTTTGTGTTGCACATAGATACAACTGGTATTCATCGCAAACCATTCAGCAAACAAAGAGCACAAAGCATAAGAAGCAAGGCTGCCTCAAGATCTACCTAATGAGGCGACTGTTATTTCTTTTCTCCCAGAGACTGTTGTTGCAGTCCATTGTTGTCTCTTCCATTTCACACATGGAAACTGAACCTGAGTTGACTTTGTTGAGGTAAAATGCAGAACCCACACAAGTGCAAGTCACCATTGCTTTTGCAATATTTGGGAAGGCTTCTGGGAATTAGATCAGGAAAGCAAAGGCCAAAGGTGTTGGTTCTTATCACACTGCAGGTGTAGAGAAGGTTAAAATCTAATCTGATGAAGAGGAAAGATGAGGCAAGGTGAAAACAACCTTCTAGAGCCTGAGAAGCCGGAAAACACTTTTGAAGAGGGCAAGAACATGAAAATTAAATCCTGCTTTGGATAAAATCCCTTTTTTGCAAGGGAAATGGATGATCAATTAACATTTTGTATTTGTGTTTGGTTTCTGTTGCTTGATTTGTAAATCCTGTTTGCAATGTGATTCTCTTCCTTTTGGTGGAGAAATCAAAGCCTCTTTCATAACTCTGGGAGAGAACATAGTGTTTCTCTTAAAGGAGACTCACTGCTGGAAGCTGTCTAAAGAACCTGTCAAAATACTCTGTAACAAAGACATAGCTGAATCACTAAACATAATAAGGAGCAAGAGCAAACTTATCATTCCTGGAAACTAATTATCTGTTTTCTACTAATTCTATTTCTCATTAACTCTAGTATATGATAGATAAACAGCCTTTACTTTTCCTTTAAGACAAGAAAGGCTACTGTAAGTAGCTTTTCATTTCGAAACTATGACAGACAGAAAACATCCTACTGGGTATTGATTTTATTGGATGGCAGGACTAAAACCTACTTTCAGATGGAAGTAAGGAATGTGAGCTTGGAGTCACATGCAGGGGCTGTTTGACAGAATGACGCGATGGATACGTCCTTTCGTTGCTATGGCGATGGCTCATCTGCTTATATGTCCAAGAAATAGGGCTTTTCATTTTTTCCTCTAGGAAGAAAAACTGCTAACTCATAACAACAAAGAGATTTGGTTTTGCACTAAAGCATAGCTAATGAAAATATCACTGCCCAGTTTTAATTTGGACATGAAATTAATATCCTAGAGCAAATAATATGAACAAATAACTTTCCTATCCTCTACCTACTTACTCCCATAGAATTTTTCAGCACAACAACTGTTTACCTCTTTCAAACCTCCAATATATCTGCAACAAATTGGATTTCTGGAATAACTGACACAAGCTCCCAGAATACTGTGGTAACTTTAATAAATTTATTTCAAAGTGGCATTTAATTTTATTTTTTTTACTCAAGCCATCCAGATGTTAGAGCTGAACAGATTTCACCAGCATTTTCTATCAATAGTTTCCTGAATATTTAAGTGAATTTTGTTCAGCTGTGGCCATATTCTATTTCTGTTTATTTCCTCAAGTGCCCTCTGACCGGAGTCTATTAGTGGGAATGTTTACAAGAAGCTCATACAGAAATACACAGCTAAAGCTCCTGAAAATAACTTTTTTTTTTTTAATGTACACAAGGAATATTTTTGTTAGGATTGCCTGCATGCAGAGTCCAGGATGAGCAACACCAAGATGTGACTAATCAGATCAATTTCATGTGTCAACCAAAAGTAGCTATTTGATAACACTTGATATCTTAACTATTTGATTTGAGATGCAGCACTATTTTTCCTTAAGCTGGAGAAAACTCAGTAGAATATTAAACAACAAAAGAAAAAACAAGCCAAAGGAAATCATGTTCTGTCTGCAACAGTTCCAAATGAAAAATTAAATTCTCAGTTAAGATTAATTGCAGATACATCAGTCATGCCTTAATTAAATGTAGCTGTCATTTCATTGTAGTAATCCTCATGCTGTGTCAGAAACCCAAATAAAATAAATATCAAGAGCAACCTGATATGGAAAGCATTACAGAAATTACAGACGTATCTGTGAGGCATTGAAGTCATCCTCTCATTCAACTCATTCAAAATCAGAATGCATGACCATGTTATTTTATCAAATGCAGTAGGGGCTCTATGGCCTCCAGAAAGTATTTTTGTAGGTTACAATAACAGTAATTGCAGTGTGACACTTATTTCCATGTGACACTTGTTTCCAGATGTCCCCTTGATAAGTTTGCCAGATAGAAAGACCGAAAAATCTAAAAATACATTTTAGATTTAGTTGGCATGCGGCACAGATCTGCAGGTACCTGTTGAAGAATAAGCTTGTTTGCTTTGAATTAATTGTGATATTTGTTTTGAATGGTTTTCCTCCCAGGTATATTGCATTACAGAGTATATTAAAAATTCCTTTTTTAGACCAGTGCACAGCTATACATTTTGAACAGCAATAGTCTTTCCTGATATAACAGGAATTGCTTTTTTTAAAGGAAAATAGAATGCATGCATTTTCACAAATGCCTGCAAGCACAAACTTCCAAATTATCATGTAAAGTCCAGAGATGTATCCTTATGTGTCTTCTACAGATGGTCCATTTTATTATAATGATGGTTTTGAGGTTGCAAAAAATACGACAGCTTTTTGCTAGTAGTAATGGTGATAATCTACACAAGGAAGCAAGGGCTATAACTCATGGAAGCAATCACTGATATTCCATCAGAGCCATTCCCACCACAAAATATTTGTACAAATTCTGTGACATGGTAGGCTCTCCAAGGTGTTAGATAGGATCTCAGTCTCTCTTCCCACTTTATAAAATATGTTTATGCTATTTAAAAATTCGTGTTTATAAATTTGGGGGTTGTTTTCATGTGAATTTTTTTCATCACAGATTTTTAAATGTTGGTATAGGATTGATAATACAAGCAGGCTAATAATAAAAGTATGCTGAGTGCATGCTTCTTTTTTTTTTTTTTTCAGAAATAAAACAAGTTAGCCACAGGTAAACTAACCATCTGCCTTATGTTTGAGCAACTATTTCCCACACTGCAGCTCCTATAAACTCACCCATGTTTACTCCACACTAGCAAATAGCTAAATTGAAGTGAACAAATTTTAAGGCTTAAAGGTCCCTAGCCTCCAAACTATCCATCTCACACAGGTCTAGGACCTTACCAATACTTTTCTCCAGTCCATATCCAGTCATCCATGCGTGCCATCACTCTCTGGCTCAATTTCAGCAGTTAGTCTGAAATTTAGCCAAGCCTCTGATCAGGTGAGAAGCTCTGCTTAAGCACACAAATACTGACACCCTCACCTTGGTGCTGACGTCAGCGCACACACACCGGGGACACTCAGTGGCATCGCTTCCCAGCACTGAGAGAGCTGTGCCTGGCTCCCAGCAGTGACATTTCTGTTTCTAATCTAGCCTCAGATCCTGCTGTAGCCAAGGTGACGTCGGTCACAGCTGGCTCATCAGAGTGCCTCTGGGCTGCAGCAGCAGGTGCTCCGCTTGGGCTGCCATGTTTTATCTGAAAGAATATGCTGAACTTTAATTGAAAATTACCTTCCTGTAACAGACAGAACTTGCCCATTTTTCTGTGATCCTCATTCTCTTAAGCACACACACACACACCCTGCACTCCACAGAAAATATCTATAATTAACATTAGGCCTTGACTGTGACTTTGATCAGTCTGAAACCCACTTCTCCTTGCACCACGTTCCTCACTTGCTGCTTCTCTTCAGCAAGTGCTCATGGATGTGCACTGTACTTTGTCTTTTGGGTAATATACACCTGCTACAGCCCTCTGCAAAAGAACCTTGGCCAGTGATTTTAACTTCCTCATAGTCTCCCACTGCATGCAGGTGGTGGATGTACCAGGCACCACACATGAGCCTTTTGCAGCTGCCTTGAAAAAGGCCAAGGCCTGGTGCAGTCATGGCATTGCTAGCTGAAGCCCAGGTGTTTGGCTGGACAGGGGAACCAGGCCCCTGGGACAGGGGTGGGGAGGTGCTGTTTAGGGACATCTGCCTGGAAGCTGAATGCCATGGAAGGACTGGCCCCAAGGCCTCTGAGGGAAGACATTTTGCTGTTCCTCTAATTGCCACAGTGGCAGGAGAGCCTGGCAGGTGGGACATCTCGCCTGATGGTGACCATGTGCTTCTGCCTCGGGGGGTGGAGGGGATTGAATCCACACAGCCAAGGCACCAACTGCTATCTGTAGAGGTGGTGACACAAAGTGATGGGAAAACTTAGATAATGGTAAAAATTTATATTCTGCTGGGGTCAAAAGTGCCATTAATTACCTACCCTGTGACTGAATTTGGCCTCTTCTGCTACCTTAGCATTGCTTTGATATTAAAGCAAGGGATATTTCAAAATAACACAATTGCAGACCATTCCTTCCTACTGTGTTTTATTACATTGTTTCCTGCAGTTTCTATGTGTGTTTCACCTTATAACTGAAAATAAGTTAGCTATAAATAAGTTTCTGTGAGATCTTATCCACGTTTCGTTCCTTGAGAGGGGCAAGCTCATCAAACCTTACTATTGTCATAAGTATCAGAAATCCGGAAGCAAATATATGCAGTTACAGGCAGACTGATGGTGGCAACATTTTCTGTGGCCTCTGAAAAGAGCTCTAGCAATTTAGCTGGCTGGGATCTTTCCAGCTCTCCTTTGAAATTAGCTCCCTGGAATTAAAAACTATTATACAATATAATTGCTATCCATTAGATAAAAGTGCATTCTGAAATCAAAATAACTCATGCCTGGACTGAAACAGAAAGAATTGCATTATTCATTCTGAGGAGGAAATTTCACTTTTAAAGTAACTTGTAGAAAACATAAACTGAACTATCTAAACTTTTTAAAGAATTTTATTTTTGTTCCATATATCTTTAAGGGAAAAAAAGTCATTCCTATGTTTATTATTTGAATTTAGCTAGTTTTCTTAGGAAATTAAGACCAGAAAATTTTAAACCTTGTATTTAAATTTATCACAAAACATTTTTACTATAACTCAATCTCATATGATAACATTTCTTGTGTTACATTAAAAAAATAGAATTAAATAACAATCAAAATTTCATACGCATTGCCCTCTGTGTTCTAGTCTGTACATCATACTGCGCTGGAAATATGGGCTACAAGTTTTATAATTGCACACTGGCCTAATACATTAAAATAACAAAAAAACATTTGAATTAAAATATGGAACAAAATGCAACTTACATGACAAGTTTATAAGAATTAAGTTTCAAATATAAATTAACAGACATTTTCTCAAGTCCAGTATGTAAAATTTCTCTCTGAGACATTTCTCTACCCTTTTTCAGGTTAGGAATACTCAATTTATGCAGGCACTATAAAATCCAAGAAGCTTTTAAAAAATCCTGTGCTTTCATGTAATCACAGTGGTGTTCCAGTAAGCCAAAATTTTTCACCTCTCAAGAACCTGACAAACCTATACCTCAGTTTTCACATAAACCAGCTTAGAGTCCTGCATGTTCTTCTAAGGATTCAGAAAATAAATAAAAAATCATAGCTGATCTTGTGACCTGTTACTGTGTGACAGGAAGGCAGATGGTTAAGTATGTGCAAGGAAAACTAAGATTTCAAAAATTATAATTTTAGGCTAATCATGCTAAAGTTTTAAATTTTCATTAATTTTAGAAAGTTTTGAATGAGTGTTGGATAGCTTATATGACATCTTTTATGACATATTAACATTTTTTATGACCTATTAGCATCTATTGGATACCTAAAGTTAAATGGATATTTTCAGATTGATGCTTTAATAAAAAAAAGTGGGACAATGATATGCACCTTTGTTTAAGTATGCTGCAGAATTCATTGGTATGTTAACAAAAAGAAAAAACAAACAAAAAAAAAGGTTTTAGTTTAATACCAATAGGTCTAAGATACATTCTATTTGTGTAGTTGGCTTAGAAAAGTTAAACTTCCAAATTCCTTGTACCTTGGATGCCTCCAGCCTTGATTAGGTACATTTACAGTGCAAGAATCTGAGTTTAATGTTTACTGCATTGTGTGAGTAGATACAAATTTGTCAGGTAAAAGAACGACTGCCCATGAGTCACATAATAATTTCATGTGCAGTTCCATACTGGAGAGGCTGCACTTGAGGGCCATTTGCCAGAACGACTGACTCAGCACCATGGCTTACTTCCCTGTTATTTCTGGAAAGGTCCTACAAAAGAGCTTGGAGGCTTCTCATGTGCAAGAGGCACAGGATACAATTATCCATTGGAATTCAATTGGGTAAAAGTAGTGTGGAATGCTTCCCATAAAGGAAAACAAAAGGGCTAAGAAAATTATTTCAGAGTTTGCTTAAAGCTAGGAAAAAATTATGCTGTGCTGCCTCATGAATACAGGTAGCTGCACTTGAGTTCTCAAGAATTAACCTAAAATTCTATATCTTAAGCAGGTTACACTGCCCCCATAACAGAATTAATCTTTGTCAAAACCAGACTGAGCAAAATGGTATTTTTTTTATTCATTAAGGCATCCTGACTTTGGTTTATTTTGCTTTGAATTCTTGCTTCAGTTCCTCTATTTGTAAAGTTATTTCTTTTAAATGTGGGTTTCTTTTAGGATTGCAAATGTTTAACCAGTGATTTTTATGCATATTTGAAATGGCTGTGCATTATTAGGTTAATTCAGTTTTAATCTTCAAAACAATTATTTGGAGACAATTTAATGGCAATCAAAGTACTGAAACTTTTTGAAACAATTCCCAATCCTGAAATGGTTATGTAAGTACAGATGGAATTGTCAAGAGTTGTATGCTGCTGTAAAATCCTGAATGATGTTCTTAAACCAAATCCACAAGATTAGCTTATTCTACTGGCACATGCATCTTCTCTGCTGGTTGCCACTAAAGACTTGCCGTGTGGAGTCCTGAGGTACCCTCATGCTTCTGCAGTCAGACCTCTGGGTTTGACTTGCAATAAATCCTTCCTGAAAGGGCATTTAGCCAGCTGTCCCTAGCTGCTGCTCTAGATTTGTACAAAAGGTTGTACAGATATGCACAAAAGGAGTGCATGCATACATCAGTATTTGCTCATCCAGATATGCACATGTTGGAAGTGACGTATAAGGCAGCTGAACTGAAGCCTTTCCCCAGGTCTTCCAGCTGGCATGCACTTATGATGCCCTGAAAGCCTTATAGGATCTATAGGATCAACAATCAAAATGAGTGAATTTTGTTGTACAATTGTCTCATTTTTAAGCATTAAAAACATTTAGAGCGGGGAAAAAAAAGGATTAGAAAATCATCTAACGGGGAAAAAAGCCCTGAAGAATTGGAAGAATTAGCTTGAAAGAATTAGCTTCTGTGCTTATTTTTTATGAAAATATGTTTTTGGAATATGTGACCTGATTCTTAGGTCACCATTTCAGCAGTAATATGAATTATTTTTTTAAAGTATATTTTAATATACAAATTTTCCTCAGTACTGCATAGCAATAAAAATCTCAGTAAAGATATCACACATGCAGTTCTTTTACTGTGCTTTCTTCACACTGCCTGATCCTTCCTAGGATTACTTGCAAATAATAGAGGAAAAGACTGACAGAGTGGAGGTGTTAAATAATAGTTGGGTGATTTATCCTCCCAACTATTCACAAGCTATTTTTGCATTCAAGTGATAGAGGAATACCAAAGCATATTGAAGCTCCTTGTGCTGTTGAGCATGGGAGAAGTACATGGAGACTGCTTTTGCTGGTTTTCAAATACGTATCTTACTATTCACCTTCTAATTTCCTCTTGATTATGATATTTGGTGATTTTCATTTAGAGTTACAGGAGAATATCTCTCTCTTATTTGGAAAAAATCCTTATTTTAAAGAAGAATCAAATATATGAATATAATTACATTTTTAAGACATAAAAATGTAAGGCAAATTAAAGTACTTTATTATTATTATTTGAAATCACATTTTTATTTAATTCCATTCTCAGGTTTTTGTGTGCTTGATTCATGGTTTGTGAAGGATTAAGGCTGGAAATGACAACTTTCAAAGTGATCCAGGGAAACAACTTCAGTCTTTTTCTTTTAATTCTAAACAAGTCTCACTCTTATTCCAGAAAGAAAATCAAATTCATGGTGTGGACTTGAGTGGGGAGAATTTATCCTATATTATTTGCAAGTAAAGCATACATGTGTTTGATGGTTGTTTAAAGGAACGGTTTGTGCTGCCTCTGGCCTTTATTAAGAAGTATAACCACACTGGGAGTATAATTCCTGTTGCCATGGAGTAGCAATGCATATCAATGTTAGACAAATTTTAGGATATGAAAGGAAAAATATACTGGGCTAGCTTTAAAACATAGAAGGGGCACTTAACCAGAAAGAACATAATTACTCTGTCTTGAATTTGCACAAAACTTACCTTTCTTTCATTGTCCTTTAAAAAAAGACAAAGAGTGGTGTCCTGATGATACATTTAATCTAAATGAGATCACAATGTTCTCTAATTTTCCGTAATAAAATTGAACTAGTATTGACTATCACAAGTGCATAAAATTCACTGGTAACACTTGAAAAGTTCAGATGAACAGTTCAAACACCAACCAATTCACACTGTCTTTACCTGCAAGATATGCTGACATAAATGTGAGAGAAAAATTTTTAACAAAAGGAGTGCGTTGTTTTAATATAAATTACTTACATGCTGTTTCATTTTATCACGAGTTAAAATACTTGCTTTTTTAGAAGCAGCAAACTCAGAAAATTCTAGATTTCAATGCCTGAAAGTTAAAAAAATACTGCCAAATCAATTCACTTTCTGTTGCTGCAAGCTTTGAAAATAAGAAAAAACTTCACAGAACCTACCGTCACAACTCAGTTGAAATCCATTAATACCTTGATCCCTGGTATTAGCAACTGTGCTCTCTGTTGCCTAGGGAGGAAGAATTAAGGACTAGTGGGCAGTAAAATGAAGCAGTAATGGCTTTTACTACTGTGGTCCATTCCCACCAGATCTTCATAAGCACCAGCAAAACCTTTCAGAGATGTTTCCCTCTTGCAGGACTTGTGAGTGGTGCTGCTGCCAGCCGCAAGGCCAGCAGAGCTGAGCATCACATCAGGAGGTGTGCCCTGGAGTGGGAAGTCTGCTCTGCCTGCAGAGGAGCCTCTGGGGTGGTCTAGAGCTGGCAGAGGCAAACATACAGAAAATCAGGCTAAGAGAAAAGACCCCTCTGCAGAGTGATTTAGAAGAGAGTAGCCATTCATTCCCTCACACACAGACATGTGTAGAGTGAAGTCCCAAATTTTCTGTTGGCATCTCCACCACCTAGAAAACATGATGGTTAAATGAAATTAAATGAAAAGTAGGATAACAAGGGAAATGCAAATCCAATGGTTCAGTATAGCTCACTTTGTTGACATTTGGTGTTGGCAAAACAAATTTAATACATATGATTTTCAAAAGCCTTAGTCATTCCCTACAACTGTTGCATTCCTTATTGAAGGCAAACTTAATTTTCATACCTGCCTACAGTTATGTATGTGCAGCTGTATCCAAACATATTTGGAATGTATTATCAGGGTTCTCCTTTAATGCTTTTTTTTTTTTTTTTCCCAAAATAGAAGAAGAACTGAAACCAAGAAAGTCATGGAGAGATGATAAACAGCTGTTCTCAGCATCATGGGACACTGTCCAAAGGTTATGGTGCTGAAGAATGAAACTAAAAAATAAACTGATGAGGCTGAAACTGAACCCCATTTTTAAGAATGCTTTCATGTGGCTACAGTCACTACTCCTAATTTCCTTATTTGTGTATTTTTGCAAGGAATGGAATGTTATTCAATGCATGATGCCATACTGGCATCATCCTGCCCTTAACGATGATTAGATGGTGAGTTGGCACTACCTAATATTCATCTTTCGATGTGACCCTGCACTGCAGTTATTCAGGAGAACATTCAACAGTCTTTTGGCCTGTCTTCCTGAATAGACATACTTATCTACAAAATACAGCGAGTTTGTTTTATTTTTTGGGGGGGTTTTTTGTTGGTGGTTCTTTTTTATTAATTAGGGTATTGGTTTTTAACTGCCAGCAATATCCTAAGAAGAGCATGAAAAATTATTTTTTGAAAGCTACACTGAAGGTTTCAACTTTTTTTTTATTTCAAATTTCAATAGAATGTTATATAAGATTGATTGTGTCTTTTGATTACTGCTTTCCTGGGCATCAGCATTCTAGGAGTATGTGATTCAAATGCAAGTTCTGCCTAGAAAGAATAACCCAGAAACAATTTTAGAAGGAAGTAGGGGAGTCCTGTTTAGGATCAGTCTGACTGCCTGGCCCAGCTAACTGCAGACATCTGTCTAGCAGACCTTCAAGTCTGTTTGGGATGAAAAAACACCTATCCTCTGTGTCCAGGTTTCATGGGCTTTCCATGACAAAAATATATCCCAATAAACATAAGATTTTCCACTATGGGCTCTTGTGTTTTACATGTTGCTTCCCATAGGATGAGGGAGCCACTGTTCCACTACTCCTGTCAGATATGCTGTTAAGAATCAAAAGAGAAGAATGTTATAAACAAATTTACACCAACAAAAACTCCATCCATGCTGGTCCTTTCCTTCAAGCTTGGAGGTTTTTGGTGGCTTTATTGCTTTACAGCTTTGCAGTTTCTTTATCATCTTAACAAATAGGAGCATAAAAATAATTCAAAAGTACTGATAAAGGGTGAGTGTTAAAAAAGGAAGAAGGGCTAGATGTTAATAGATTCTATGTATAAAACTATACTTCACATGTAGTCACATAAATGACTTGAATCTTGTAATAAATAAATAAATAAATAAATATTTTCTACAATACTTAAAAGGTTTGTACTTCAAGTGTTCATTTATTTGTAACTGAACTAGGAAAAACTTCCACTTTTTAAATAGGCCAATAAAACATGAGTTAGACTGAAAATAAAATCTTCATTTATTTATTTATAACACAGGGTCCTTTTTTCCCCTAATAGTCTTTTGATGATGATTTCAGGGGTGATTTCTTACTTACTATTCTTTATTGCTGAGCTCCTCTTGAAACAAGGTCTATTTTCTTTCTTTAAAATATTTGGGGACAGACAGTTATTGTCAAATGTTCAATACTTTGTGTTGCCTATTCTGAATTTGATTTCCATTCCTGACACAGTCCATAGGAGACTTCAAGTGCAACCCTTATTCTAGCAGCTATTTAATTCCTCCCTCAGCACAGAAGCTGGGTTCTTGACATGTGTGGAAAAAGATAAGGGATAAATGGGATTAATGAGCACTTAAAAGAAAAAATAATTACTATAAAGGTTATAAATCAAAGTTTATATTTAAAGAATAGAACCCCTTGGGGATTCATGCTGTAAAATTGTATGCCTGTATTAAGTCAGAGATTTTTCAGAGTGTCTGTAAAATGGTATTTAATTGATATCAAACTACTGTTAAAACACACAGGTGGTCATAATAGATCACAATAGGACAGGGAGATTGCAGAGTCAAGAGCACTATGGCACATGTTCTCTGGTATGAACAGCTGGAGAAGGGACAGCCAAGCTGATAGCATGGTCAGAGCCGAGGAAGAAAAACATGTTACCTGGGATCCAGAAGAGAAGGGATTATTTTTTGAAGGAGACGTATTTCTAATAGTTGTTCTGAAAAAATTGAATCAGCAGCAATATTTGTTGGGAGGGATGACTGGTATGAACATAAATATTATTGAAACAGTTAATATTTCTGCTTTCAAGCTAGGTGAAATTTATGGTAAGAGAGATATTGCATGTTAATAAACTATCAGGAAAGGCTAGAACAGAGTAAGCAAATTATTTGCATATTAGCTATTCAGATAGTCTGAAACAGAAGTTTGGGGGTCTAAGTGATCTTTAGTTGGTTTAATGTGCTTGTAGTAGCTGTGTTTATTTATTCGGGATGTAAACATCTTGAAACTTGAATATAATGTAATGTAATGTAATGTAATGTAATGTAATGTAATATTATATAATATAATATAATTGATAATATAATATAATATAATATAATATAATATAATATAATATAATATAATATAATATAATATAATATAATATAATATAATATAATATAATATAATATAATATAATATAATATAATATAATATAATATAATATAATATAATATAATATAATATATGGGAGACATGTATTTTTACATGAGTTGAGACTTGTAAAGCATGTATATGTAGTCCATACATCTACACAATATTTTTATGTTACTTTAAAAACTATCACAAAGGGCTTTATGAGGTTTTTCCATGTCAATTTTTAAGCATCTGTATGATTAAAAAGTAAACAGAATCTTTCATGTAGGCAGTGCTCTGTGGCAGAACAATTTACACCCTAAGTTGTATGGAAAAATACTTTGGTCTGAGACAAACACCTGATAATATCATTGTATTTCTCTGACTTTTATAAACTAGCTGGATATTTGTGTATATTGAAGAAGAGTATGTACTTTAGTATAAAAACTTTTAGAATCTGGAAACAAACATGCAAAGTAAAATTCTTGGTGCAATGAAATGAAATCCACATGCACCCATGCAACACAAGCAGTAAGAATAATGGCTAGTAGACTTCATGTCTCCAAATCTCTTAACTTTGGTATAATTTTCTGTAAATAATTGCTACTTATACAATTAAGACTGAAGCCGCATAAAAGACTTTTAATTTTTTTTATATTTGTTTATAAAGATGACAAGTCACAGAAAGAGGTCGGTTGGATGAGGTTAATTTTGCAGATCATTAGCAGGCAGATTCACATTCTTCTACAACCTGAACATCTGACAGTTGGGGAATTTCACAGAAATAAAGTACATATTGCTTGTGCAATAGTGTAAAATAGCTAATTTTTAGATTTATGAACTCTAATGTACCAAAATCCTCAGCTGACGTGAACTTGTATTGTTTTATGTGAGATGAAACAGTGTGTCTCAAAGGGTATTTGGATATAACTTTTGGAATAATGTATATACTTTTATTAATAACATGGTTCTCAAAATGTATATACTTTGGTCAGTATTTGGTAGCTGGGATATTTTGAGTGATGAGTATTTCATTCAATTTGGAAAATATTTTCTATAACCATTATTAATATATGTACTTCTTTGCTGGATTTACTTTTGTTTCTATTAAAAACTGTAAAGGCTACTGACTTATACTGTGAGTCTTTTCCACCGTGTACACATTGCAATCTCTCAGACACGCATTTGAGGTAGGAATAATATTTTTAATAAGTAAATTCATAAAACCACATAATGGAATTCTTATTACAGGCAAAAATTTGAGAAACAGTACATGGGCTATAAGCCAGGCCACTACTTGAATATTTTTTCTGCTAAGAAAGTCGGCTTTAGCATGTGTGATTTCCCAAGCCTCAGTGACAAAATGACAGACATTTGTAGCTCTTAATTATTCATAAACCACTTTAATTATACTTAGAAAGTGCATTTATTAGAAAATAATTAAAGAATAACATTACTACAGTTTATGAACAAATTGTTCAAATAAAAGGAGTTTTTGAAATTATATTTCAAATTGGATAACCACATATATTTATGTAATTGTGTATTACATTTTACGGATTTTTTAACAATTATTTTTTCAGTGCCATGTAAGGGAAATTACAGTTCCCTTCAGTATATCATAATTAATCAGATCTAACATAATAAAATTTTAAAAGTGGTCAAAAAGAAGAAAAAGATGTGATGATTATATAAGGATGCACTAAACACTGATACAGATTGTTCATTATAGTCTCTTTATTATGGATGATTCATATACCTGCCTTCTAAAACAAATTAGAAGAAAGAGAAGTAAAATCATTGCTACATATTGTGTCTATTGAAATAACATATGCTTGTTTCATATTTATGCACTTGCACTAGCCTAGTGGTAGAATAAAATGTGCAAAGAGAAAATGTGCAAAGCTACTCCAAATGAAACTACATTGTTGCATACAGTTACAGTTTAAATACAATGATTACCCTGTTTGATATTAATATATTCCTTAAGATTTTCTTTGCTGGTAAATATTTCATAATGCCAAGCTTCTTTGTAAACGTGAAGTTTGCAATGTAGATGACCACCAATAAAACTATCTATCTGTAAGGGTTCAAGGTGTGTCGATAAGATCATATTCAGATTGTCAACATAATCAAGATTGTGATATAGGAAAGGAATTCTTGCAGGATTAGGTAGCATTCAATAAGGCTGTAAGTGTGTTGCATACAGGGAGGGGGACAGAGGTGCTTCACTGCTCCTTCACAGAGGTCCTTTGGCTTCACTGGGGCTCAGATCAGAAATGGATGGGAAGTTGGAAAGGGATGGGCATTTTCAGATGCCACAGAGTAAGACTCACATTTTAGGATTAAGTCTATCCAAGACTGATGACTGCTACAGGATGAGTACACTACCTAAACCACTCAGACTGAACTCTTAACAATGCAGTTGTGCTATGCTAACTTTTCATACAGAAGAAAATTTAATGACTTGGAATATAAAAAAGCATACCATAGCTCATCCACTTTCACAGAAGCAAGCAATCTCAGATATTTCAAACTGCATCTCCTTATTCTTCTACTTTTGCAATCCTTACCTAAAACATACTTCAGAGAGCAATAGATATCATCCAAAGTTTTCATCCATAGTAATTTAAACAAAATTATCAACTCTCCCCAAAAAGAAGAACAAGAGATAAATTTCTTAAAATTATTGCTATATTTAGCAGCTCATAACATCACCAACATGCACATTTCTGTGATTTAGATTTAATACAAATATTTCAAAATACAGATCTGAAAAAAGCTCTCCATTTTTATTACAGGCCTATTCAATAAAATATATACCTTTGGTATAATATGTTCTGTTGTATATAGGAAACCATTTTCATTGTCATCAAAAATATATTTTAGCACTTGCGAATTACAGGGGACTTTAATTCCTCAGATAACCCACATATTGGATATAGTATCTTGAACCAGCTCATAAATATGTAGACATGGTACAGATGTATATTTTCTGTAGGAAATGGAAAGTGAAAGGTCTTTGAGAATTCTAAACTTAGTAATAATTAAGCTACTTTAACTGTTTTTATGCTACTTTCATAGATATATAATAAGACATTATTTTCATTGAAAATATGCTTTAATAAGGCAATTTTTGTAAGAATTTAAATAGTATTTTTCTTGCATTAAAAACTCATTTACTTGTAAGGTGGTCATGCCTCCCTTGCTATTCTAAAATCATTACACGCAAAGCAATAAAATTACAGACCTAAGCATCCTCCAAGGATGAAATCACAGTGAAGAAAGCTGTGATATACTTTATGCTGTAAATCATGTTGTATCATATCATATGATGATACCAGAATAGAAGAGAGCTGGTTATTTACACAGTGGTTCTGACTGGAAAATGTAAACAAAGATGAGTCAAGCACCTCAGCAATGCATTGACTTGCCAGTTCATATCCAAGGTTTTACAATGTTGTTTATTTAGTTCTATTGATAACTTGACATGAGGCACCTGTTTTTAAGGTAAGAAACTGGTCAGATGATGAAGTGTCAGTGGGGCTTTGAAGCAAATATGAATTGATTCCCTTTAGTTCATTTGTAAACCAAGGGTATACTAATCTATGATCCAAGAAAGATGGAATGATGTTAGGTTTAAATGCAGCTTAAGGAGCTCTATGACAGAATGACAGTTGTTTTCTGAACGAAAATCTCCAGTTAAGTAAATAATATTTTAAAATAGCAGTGTAAGTAAAATGTTAACATAGATTAACAAAAGTCTGATAACTATTCAGAAGCTCTTTGTCCCACTGACATTGTTGGAATTGGCTTGGAAAAGCTGAAGTGTACTTGGACATCACTGTAGGTATAAACAATTGAGCATTAAAAGGTATGACAGTTGGAGTTTCTTTCTGGAACTAAATACTCTTTCTTTTTAAGGTCAATTTGAAGGTGAATCCTATTGTTGTGAATTACTTTTCTCTGCCAGAGGACTTCATTATAAAGAGAGATTCATTGTTGCAGGAGACAGCCTGTCTTGCTATTTTTCCTCACTTCACACTGTACTTCCCCTTAGTGAAGAGGTCCCTGCTGTCTGTGGAAAGTCCTGAGAATCACATGTTCCTCTTTGTACCACTTTTATAAGTAGTATCTTCTCTTTTCTGTTATTTAAAGGTGTCTAATTTATTTAAAGGTGTCTAATTTCTAGGCTATTACACTATGTTCATAATTGTGGTAAACACCTAATTATTAATTTGAAAATTTTATCTGTGACAGATTAAAAAATAACTGCTAGCCTCAAGTTATTCTCAGGGGATCAGTTTCAGAAAGATGTTAAATACTCATTCTGTATACATGTCTTATTTTCCAGTGTTTCATGGGCTTAAGATACCACTAACCAGACAAAACTGTCATACTCAACTATCACTCCTATTAAACGCATTAATCTTTTTCTCACAGAGATTTAGAACTTCTGCCTTGTATACAAGTGAGATAAAACAGTTCTTCCTCACTTATGTTTCTAGAGGGTGTTTCCCCAGAAACTCCTCTGGGTATCTTCCTGATTTCATGAGTTACCGTCTCTTCAGAAATAATGGCAATTTAAATTTCTCTTCCCAACCCTCCTACACCTCTTTTTCATGCTGAAATGGCTTGCGCTGATGAATCATGGCTCTTTTCCTTCCTTGCTGTTTATCCTCCTGCCCTTGGAGCTTTGCAGATAATCATTCAGGCTTGTTTCTCCTGCTAAAAGCTATTTTAAAATTGAAAAGTCAATTGAGAATGCCATCTCTAGGAGGGCTGGTGAGGTTTAATATCCAAAAAATTATATTCGTGTCCATGTTAGTGGCAAAGAAATATAGATAGAGGTACTTTTTAAAAAGCATAATGAATTTTCAGTTACCTTGATTTTTGACTTCACATCTTGTAATATATTTCATAAAGGTCTGATTTCTTTTTTTTTTTTTAAGAAGTTTTCAGAGATTTTAGAATCAGGACTGTAACATGGACAGAAAGAGCATGTGGAAAGTGACAGGAATAGTTTTATGATTTGTTTTACTGAACCAGGCAATATGGATACTTCTGATTCAATTTCTTTCTAGGTGCTTATCTCCATCTAAGAAAAAAAATAGTCATTCATACCTTTTTATTCCTTCAAGGATATCACTATGTCATTATACAATGGATATACCATTGTATAATAGGGTCTATATGTCAAGGCTCTGTAACAAGCTTCCAAACATCATGCGAGGGATTTGATCAAAGTGCTTTCTGTGTAGAAGGTATATTTCACTATGACATTTAACAGGAGGTCTAATAAAAGGGACACTTTTTTTTCGATGCTGTCAAGTGATAATAGTAAGATTCCCATTTTCAGACAGAGTCCACCTTCACTTGATTGTTGTTTGTAATCAGTGGAGAAGGTTTGCTTCTCATTCTGTCTCCTGCATCATTAGAACTATCCTGGAAAAAAACTTTTGCTGTACAAAAACTGACAATAATTCTCTTGTATTCTCTTCTGAAGTTCTGGTTCAGGAGTCCATATACTATAGCATTAAGGCAGCTGTTGAAATATGCCATGTAATAACTAGACACAAACAACCACTCTGGAATCCTAGGGATTACAGTTTTTGGGTTGACAGCCACTGCAATGCCTATAAAGTTCAAGGGAGCCCAGCAGACTGCAAACAGTACAAATACCACAAACATGGTTACAAAGTTTCTGAAGTCATGTGGTTTCAGCCTCGGGTTGTTATCCGGTTTAACCCTTCGCCTTACCTGGATAACGAGGATCCATATTCGCAAGTAACAGAAAGTCACCACGGCTATGGGTAGCAGGAAATGGAAAAACACAACTGCTATAGTATATGCTGAGCTCACAGACTGTGCAAATGTACAGGAGTAAATCCTGGGGTCGTACTGCAGCGATCCCACAAACAGGTTGGGCACGATAGCGACAAATGTTAGGACCCAAATGAGGACAATATAGCACAGTGAATTCCTGTCGCTGTACAGCTTGTCATATTTGAGGCTGTGGCAGATATAGCAGTACCGATTGATAGCGATGCCTGTAATATTGAAGATTGATCCAATGACACTTAGGCCCATCAAGAAGCCACTAATCTGGCAGTGTAGGTATCCCAGTTTCCATCCGTTGTGAAACACAGATGTGAGGACCAGTGGATAAGGGTAGATAGCTACTATCAAGTCTGCAACTGCCAGGCTTACAACAAACACATTTCCTGTAAAATAAATATAAAAAGGCAAGTATTAGTTTTTCTTTTGCTCCCTTCTGTCATTTCTGCTCTCGTTACATTAATGAGCAGCCTCAGTGGAACACTTTAAATGTAATTAGTTTCTACTTTCTGGCTCAAAATTCATTGTCATATATCAGAAATAAGAGACTCATTTTTAGTTTAAAAATGTAGCTTAACTTAAAGATGAACAATTTGAAAGTAAACTGCTTTAAGGTTATCTACCATGGCCTATTATTTTTATCATGTCACTTGTTTGGATTCTTTCAATCACACAGACTTAGAATTCATATCAAATCGAAATATTCATAACTTTAAGGCTTACTTTGGTTTTAAATAGTCTCGCTTGAAAAATCAGCAAAAATAATATTTCTAATAAATTTCCAAACTCAAATTTACCTTCTTTATTTAATTTCCTTTCATTACGTTAACTAGCCCTTAACTTGTCCAGTCTTGAAATTAAAATCTCTTTTCTCCCATTTATATTTCAAGCTTCCATGACTTTAGTATGACTTTTACATTATTCTCTTTGAATCTGCTGGCAAGTACTTAAATAACCCTAACTTCTAAGAGTCTTGTTGAACACAGACTCAGTTGTCTTTCCTAAAGACATGCTCTTCAGTAAAAAAAGAGATGTTGTGGAGTGGCCTAGACAGTTCCCAGACAGTGCTGATGCCCCATTTTTCTCTACTTCCAAGCTGGAAAATTAAGAAATGGAACATTCTGCTGAATAACTTTTAAACAAAGGGAGATGATATTCTTCAAAGACAATAGAATCCATCAGATTTTGAATTCATGTTTTGAGAAGAAACTATGTTTTCTTTTTTTAGCTGCTTAAATGATAACCCATCTGAATATCTCCCAACCATTCTAATTTCTAAGAAGAGGCTCACAAGAAATACTGATGTCACTTTTATTCATTTCTTTAAAATAACTATTACATGTAAAGGCCTAGTTATTCATGTCCATAAGTACAGAAAGCTTTCAATTTTATCTTTACATGGGTGTTTGTAGGTAAATAAATACATATGTACATAGACATTTGATATTCTACTTTGCAGTTCTGAGATTATTCACGGAAGATGAAATACAAGCTTCTATTGCAACCTGTAATAAAATATATTATTAGTTTCAGATGATGTACAACTTCAGTGCTAATCCAAGATGGGCTTGGTGAATTGTTCTATGCATTTATTCTCAGCATATAAAATATAAACAGATAATAGCAGGTTAGTAGGAAAGGCAAAAGTATCTATGGACCAATAGGGTGTTTTAGCTGCTAAAATTCTCAAAACTACTTTTTAAATATATTATTTCAAATATCTTCAAATGCATAGTCTCTTACTAATCTCAGGCTTTAAATGACCAGTTAGAAATGTTCAATCTGCAAATAATGCTGTCAGAGAAAAACAGAAATTCTCTTTCTCTGGATGCTACCTACGCTGTTGTGTTTAAATTTTGATACATGCACGAAGTACCACATTTGATATTTATACTAATGGCACCTGGAACAAATGGCCTTCATTAAAAGACTGCTGCACTAGTTTTTCTTGATTTAGTATCTGTATTTATAAATAACTTTCTTGTGATGGTGTCTGTAGCTGTTTTGTCTTTGGGAATTCACTGCCAGACTGAAATATGCTTATCCTGAAGCCTTTGGCAGAATTCCAGATCATTTCAGCACAAACATCAGAGCTTCTTTAAGCAGAAGATGACACAGGAAAAAAAGCACTGCTTTCAGAATTTATCTTTGACGTAGTGACAACTGATACAAGAACAAGAGACTGTATGGAACTGAGAGCCTTTTGTTTATCTGATGAATCAAAAAGTGGAAAGTAAATGAAAAGCTGCTGCCGCTAGGTTTCTTTCCCCCTGTCCAGAATATTGCAGGATTGATGAAATGGTAACATATAAACCCTAGATACTTATTAAAATGTAACATTTGAAAGAATTTTATTTATATTTTCTTATTAATTTCCTGCTTAGCTGGAGACTGTCCATCCAAAACGTTTTTCCCTGCCACCCACTAAAACTTCTGCTACTGCTCACCATTACTATTGCTAACATTGCCATTATTTACTCACTTTAGCCAAATTATAAGGACAAGTTTAAAGGGTTTTTTTTCCCTTTAAAAAGTGCTGTATTGAAAGGTGACAGATGGTATACATTTCTCTGAATGGTTTTAGCTTTGGAAAAAAACGAGTTTAGGAAGAGTAGGCACTCTGAATCAGCCAAATTTCAGTCTTCCATGAACTCATGCACCATGGTTGTTCCAGGTTTTTTCAGCGGGCTGCTGTAGAATGACAAACTGAAAATCTTGGAAACACAAGCTGTTTCATGTGAAAATTGGAGGCCAGCATGAGGATAGGAGGATATCCTCGTAGTCTATCTTGAAGAAAAAAAAAAGAAATCATGAGTTTGGAAATCAGGCCGCAAGCTGCCAGCTCATGGTTAGCAAATCAGCTGAATGAGTAAAGTGTTGGGGGTGGAAACTGCTTGGAAACCAGGTACCTGTTTGCAGACAGGACTTTTAATTTGCCTTTCAGGAAGGGTTATTTTAAAGCTTGAGTTCAGATAAATTTTTGCTATGAGCATGGAAATTTTTTTGCTAAGACAGAGAATTTAAGTAAAAAAAATTTGGCATTAGTATGATTGTTGAGTATTTTGGGGTTCATTGTTTCAGACCCTGAAGGTGGATCTGAAATGAAGTTGAGCTTTCATATGTTATATAATAAAAAATTTAAAAAACATGATCCTAGCTTTAGGTACCACAATCACTGGAAAATATTGCTAATTCATAAAATTCCCATATTATAATACCATATTGTGAAATTAAACTCTTATGTTTGTAGCACAATTGGAATTTTAGAGGTGAGCATCCTAAAAATGTATATAGGAAAGGGCTAATTTTTATCTTCAGAGTTAGGTTTGAATAGAATGCTATAAATGAAGCCTGAAGCTCTATAATGAACCCTTCAAAAAGGTCACAAAATCGAAATCTCGAATAACTCTTCCTTGAAGAAAAAATATTCATTCTCTTTAGAGAGTAAGATCACGTAACTGTGAAAAAATGTGATTTGTGTACCTAAAGAATATATTATTATGCATTAACACCAGCAGGGTGAACTGAGAAGGCAGAGGTTGAATTTCTTGACTTTGACATAAGCCAAATAAGCTTTAATAAATTTAAGCAAATGTTGTGCAGTGGATGTATGTGGGAAGAAAGATAATCTACTGGTAACCAGCTTGAGCAGGTTATGTTTTTCGATGCTGTCTAAAGCAATGTTCCACTAAATATTTTCACCACTCTTACTGAAAAAGAAGCCTTTCTGCTCAGCAAACACATAGCAACATCAGATCTACCTGCTGAATATAAAGCTGCATTAATGCAACACAAAACAAACAAGGGTTTTCCTAAGAAATTTGACTTTTCCAAGAGCACAATACAACATTAACTGAGTGTAAAAATTTTGACCCTCACAGATTATAAGAAAAAATGCTTATGGGATTGCCAAGATACCAAAATGAATATAAGAGCCTCAATAAGAACTACATGATGTCATTGTATCAGTAGCAACTTGTATTTGCAGAACATATACAAATTACTCTGTGGGTTGTTAATCCCTAGATTTAGTGCTAAGTATATCCTGAATGATAATTAGAAAGCTTCCAGAAATTTCTAGCAACTTCAATATGAACAGGATATTAATGGAAAAAGATTAAAGTTACATAGATTGGGTAGTTCTGAATGCCTGCCCTAGAATTAGAATGGAGGGATGAACACTTTGCCAGCAGGTCAGAAATCACTTCTGGCAGTTTTAGGAGAACTGAGGGTGATGTGGTCTACAGAGCTCTTTCCTCAAGTGTTAGGGCTGTGAAGTACTCTTCTAAAATATTTAGTCTGGGGAAAATAACCTACTGTAAAAAAGGGAAATTTCTTATGTATGGAAAAAAGCAACAGTATTTTAAAGCATTAGGGGGATTCCAGCTAGAATATTTGGTACTCAGAAAATCTGACTGAATTTTAGAAAAGATCTCATATTGCTGGCAACATCAGTATGGCTACATTTTCTTTTTTCACAAGTTATTTCTATACCTTTTAATACTGGTTGCCAAGTCACTATTCTATTCACCTTTTTCAAAGCTTTTCCTGGATAAATAATGCTTTGGCTTCTTACAAGAAATGCTTTCCACAAGCCCTCATATTTTCATCCTGTAGTTGCATTTTGAAACACATACCATCACATTTCCATTATTGCTTCATCAAGTTGGACCAATTTTAGGTAAGGGTTTTAATCTTTATGGCAACTGGAGTTGCTTTATATTTTAGGTAAGACTAAACAGTACGTGCAGCAGTCATTGAAGTCACATAAAAGGACTTTTTTCAGTGGCCATTGTCTCAGACCTCTGATGTTTACTTGCTAAGTATATCTTCAAGGAAAGAAGACAATGTAATTGGTTGAACACTGTTAATTTTTAGAAGATCAAACTTAGTTTCTAATGACCAGATTAATGTCATTCTTATTTACTGTCTTTTCACCACTTGTAAGCTATTGCCAGTCATTTCCAATTGTTTCATAACTAGCTTTAATTCAATGGATGCTTTCCTATAAATTTGGATCATGTTTTGTAGGCATTAAATAGCATTTAAATATCATGAAAGTATCATATCATACAAATATCATACAAGTTTGTTATGTACATATTTTTTACACATCTAATGGCACAAAAAATTTATTTACATTTTTAAGCACTGGTTTCTGATAATTCTAATACTTCTACCAATTTTCCTCTAGGATAACTTACAGATTTTTTTGGCATTATGAAATTTTTCTGATTATTCTAGCCTTTGCTCAGGATGTTAATTTGAGAGCTCGTGCTCCTAGCTGAAAACAAGACTATGATAGATGCTCACCAGTGAATGCCTGCAGCATCAGAAACTTAAATGTGATATCTCATAACTGGGTACAGCATCAGAGAGATGAACTTCTTCCTTAGAGAGGTATTTTGTCAGGCCTGTGCTTATTTTCCATGCACAAATTGTGTTCCAATGACAAGTATTAAAGCTAGATTTGTTTCATATTCCATGAACATTTTTGCCCTGAATGTTATTCCATTAGCACCAATATTTCACTTACAAAACATCATAAACTGTTACAAAATCAAGAGGTGAAGGCTGCTTTTGTGAGTACCTAATACAAATACAACAATTTTTTCTTTTACATGTATTCAGAAACAGATCTTAGGTCTACTCAGTGTTTCCTCTACCTGTGAGAACAACCAGTCAGAATGTTTCAAGAAAAAGATCAGTTCATAATCTTTCTAGCATTAAATTAATACTGGAAATTTGTTGCACCTAGCAGCACAGTTTGGTTTTTCACAGATATCATGCACAACATAAATTGGTAAATTAAAATAGTTTTGAGTGGGGACAATGACCATGGTTTCTTAGGAAAAATCCCAAAGTCAAGTAAGGTTACCTTGACAAGCAAGTGTGCAGTCCTAGCTTCAGTGAAGAAAGATTTGAAATGTCTAAGAAACCAACAGTCCTTGCAGCTCAGCATCAAAATGGCACAAAACAGCTGAGCAAAAATGTAGGAATAAATATTACATAAGCTCTAGTTACTCCTGGGAGCTTCATTCACTTTACAGATCATAATATCAACTCCCCTAGATCTGAAAAGCCTATTTTTAAACTGAAAGCACTATTTATAAACCTGTCCTGAATCAAGAAGTCCACGTGCACATTAAATTTGAATAGCGTGATGGGCCTGTGGGTTTTTCTTCTCATTCGCAAGTTAACCCTGATGCTGCAGGTGGTGATGCAGGGAAATGTGAAAGATTTAAAGCCCATAGTCAACCCTGTAGCCTTAAGCATATGTAAGAAAACCTCTCTCTTTCCTTTTAAGTTGAGAAAAGACCTTGTATATTACTTTGTCATTTTCACCAAACCTCATTCCATGTGTACTTCTGTCACCTCAGAGAAGGGAATTTCAGACCTATCATCTCATTGGGATGCTAATGAAACCAACAGGACAATTAAAGACATTGCCACTGCCTACAGAAGTAATGATGATGGGCAGGTAACCTGGTAGCACTGGGGAGAGTATTAAATATTTGAGGTTTAAACTAATTTATATTCTTACTAAAGTAGACATATTTAGTGTCAGGTAAGTTCAGATACTGAAATGACCTAAGTAACCTCAACATTTAATTCCAGTTTATAGAAATCCAGGATTCTGAGTCTTACAGGTCTCGACAGCTGGAGAACTACATAACAGTATATTAGAGAAATATTGAAGAATAGATTTGTTAAAGAGCTATCAGAATAATCCATATTGTAATGTTTTTTTTACTGTGCTGAAAGTTGAAGAAAAATTTACATAATCAGCATAGCATAAATGAAAGATTACTGATGCATTCAGAAAAGAAAATGCTATACTGTATTTAGATTAATTATCACACAGAACCTTCCAGCGAGGCTGCAGCAACAATTAAATTTGAAATGCCTATGCCATCTTCTGGCCAAGAAAATCAGATGCATGAAAGTGTAATTGGCAGAAAATGGCAGTGACAAATTATGTAGTATTCAGACCAAAGGAATGGCTGTGTATCAGGTCCAAGTTGACTGTAGCCAAAGAGTATGCAGATGAGATGACTGTTTTTACAGATATGCCAAACAACATAGAGTTTTCTGTAGTTTTATTATCTACCATCTTTGTCTGCAGTCCCATGGTACACATGTGAGTGAGAAAGCTCCTGCGCTCCTTCTCACAGTCTAAAAATATTTGTTGTTGCTATTTTTGGTGGTTCAGTCATGAGAGGAAAGTGATGTGAGTTTACTCTCAGGCACAGAAGGGAATTGAATCCATATGCTGGATGAGTGCTACAGACTTGGGGAAGTTCCTTGCCTCTGGCAGTTTTGTATGACAGGCCAGGGCTGCTTTGAAAATATCTCTTATATTGGACCTCTCACATGAGAGGCATCCTTAGTTTGGACAATGTGGAAGGTTTAGGCGGTGCATGGGATATTGAATACCTCAGTACTGATAGGACTGAGGTATTTCTGGGTGTGCCAAGAAGGGCAGCACTATCTACTGGATGAATTTACCTGACATGAAATATAAAGCACCTGAGGAAAGCAGCACTAAAGAAAAGACCGAGACAACCATTGCCTATTTAGGTACCTAACACAGGAATAAAATGGAGTTGGCATTGACTGAAGATCTCTTGTGAAACTGAACTTAAATCTAAAAGTGGTCAGGGTCTGGGTCTTTTTTAACAGCTTTTAGGAATTTCCATTTTAAAAAGCACTTTAGATAGCTCTCAGAGCTACAGCGCACCTCAGGATATGCTCATTTTTCTGTTATATTATGCAGTGGTATGAAATAATTTGCTTTGAGATTCTCCACAATGGGTTCATGTCCAAGATATTTTGCTTTAGAAGGAGCAGCAAATTGAACAAGACTTCTGTCCTTTTACAGAAATTTCTAAAATTTTATCACAGCTATTTACTTTGGTAACAAGATTGTATTAAACTGGCACTGTCATAGAGTTTTATACTTTTAAAACATAGAAGTAAAAGATAAAAGTGACCCTTTTCACCCAGCCAAGACCTAACATAAAATATCAAGAAGGCTTGTAATGACACTGATGTGAATCAACAAGTCCTGCTGTCTTACAGATGAAAGTTAGAACCAAGGCAGGCAGACATACAGGTGAATGTCTCAAGTTCTGTGACCCTGGTTTTGGCTCTGATATCTGCCTGGCCTGTTCCTTCTACAGTTCACTGGGTGGGTGTGTCAGAACATCTATCCCCGTTGAACATCAGCTTCTTCTATCATGATGGCCATATTTCAGAGATCAAATAGATTTGCCTGAATAACTTATCCACTTTTACAGAAGGGAATTATATCACCACTTCTGACTTGATCTTTTCTATCTCTAATTTCTATGATTCATTTGGGAGGAAAAAAAATCCTGTGGACAGCCTGTTCTCCAACAAGGTATTGCCCAGATGTCACAGAACACTGAGGCTCAGCAAGCTGTATGAAACCGATTAGAATAACGATGCTGCTGATGTCAGAGGATCACGCAACTGAACCGCATCCCAGTGGAGTCAATGTGGGAGTACTTCTACCCTCCTCAACTCTATTTGCACTAGAGGCTGGAAATATATGGAAAGACAAAAATTATACTGTTCACAGTAATATCAGAGCTCAGATAAATAAAACTAATATATAGTTTGAACATAGGAACAGGCAGAGATGGATGCTTATGAAATATAATTATGTTTTGTGTCTTTACAAAATCTCACAGATCTGTCAGGACTAGATAATGTGAAGATGCAATCTATTCCCTTCCAAATTCTAATATGTATTTTGAGAAAACAAGCTGGTGAAAACAGAGGAGTGAAGTTGCAACCACATAACTGACAGGAGAGCCTGACAGGAAAGTCTTCTATACTGCATAAAACATTGCAAACACAAAATCACTTTCCTGGATCTCTTTGAAAGTCACACTTTTATGTGGCAGGATTTTGTGGTTGAATTTGTCCAGAATTTTTCATGGGATGAAAAAGAAGTTTAAAAATTCTCAAGAGGATAAAATAATCCATTTTCTTTTTAGTTATTACTAATAACTATAGCTGATTGTTCAGCTAATGTAGACAGTAGACAGCAAAGCTAGTAAAACGAGTTTATAAAATAGTCTTCCCAGTTCTTTCTCTTAAAATCAGCAGTGGTAAGACACCTGCCAAGAAAGTCAAAAATAGCATTATAGAAGAAGTCACTTCTATAGAGTTACACATGTGTGGTTACTCTCCCCTCCTCTATCCCTTCTCTATTTCAGAATTCTTCCTTTTCCTCCTTTTCATATTTTTTCCATCACCATGTTTTTTCTCTCCTCACTGACTTACAACCCAAAATTTTTGTTTCTGACAGAAGCCTTTTTCATCCACAATTTCCCCTCTTTTCCTTTTCTCTTTGTTGTCCCAAGTTTCTTAGAAAAGAAAACATAGATGATTATCAGTTTGATGATTTTTAGAGTGTATCACAGACCCAGGTGACTTCAATTCTTCCTCCCTTCCTTTCAGTTCTTCATTTTCTCCACTTGCTGCAGCAAAAGTCAGGTTGAATGGTTCCACAGCAGAGTGAAGCAAGTGAAATGGTATCAAGTATTATGGGGAATTCACCAGAATAAGTGATATTTTAATTGCAATATTAGTGGGGCTTTTTATGAAAGTAACTGATGGTAGCAAGAATTCTTGCTGTTCTATAATGTATTACCACTGGAAACTGAAAAAAGGCAAATAACTGTAACTTCCATATACATGGCAGCAAGGTGAAGGATCTTAATTTCCATCATCTCTACTGTTTGTCTTTTCCTCTTTATGATAGACAAACAAATCAAGGGAACAGGGTATGGGAAAACAACTCTGGATTAAAAGAGAGTAAAGACCCCAAGATGTGCAGTTCTTTTCTTCTGTAAAAAGATTTTAAAACCTTGTGAAATTTGCTCCAGCTATTGGACCAAAGACACTCTTCCAGCCCCACTAGACACCTATACTATATTAATTTTTCAGTTGTTTGTATATGTCCACAAACTGCCAGGAGAAACCTTTATTTAAGACATCTTTTTGTAATTTGGTGGGAACCCACACCAGCTGCAGGGTTCTGCACCATCCACAATGGGGTAAAAATGAGGGAAGAAATACAAATTCCATCTTGAACTGGCTACACTGAGTTTCAGGCAAATTCAAAATCTGACAAAACAAAGCAGACAACTTTCTTAGAGCAGATACTCCGGATTGTTGCAGCCAGCAATGAAATGATAGCCCTGGCAATTTAAATCAGTCAAAAGCTTAGAGGGGTATATTTCTGCCCCTTGTATTATCCAAAAAAATGGATTTAGATATATGGTAGATTTATAAGAAATTAATTTATTAAGGAAGAATTAGGAAGAATAAATATTAGATATTAAAATAAGAAATCTATAAGAAATTAAGGAAGAAGGTAGTTTATTTATTATTGCCCTGATTCATTAATCATAATTTTTAGCTCCTGCACAGTGTAATTGACTGGAAAGCAATGTTTGTTTGCTTATACTAGATGTGTACTTTAAAATACATTGCTGACGAAATGTACAATTGCAATCTTGTATTAGAGGAGAAAGAATGAAGATTTTGCACTATCTTAAGTAAAATCTGTATTTTAATTTGTATCAAAAAAGTTGCAGGAAACATACACTTTATGTGCACCTAAATCCCCTTGTGGTTTTTTTTTTCTTTTATCTTAATATCTCACTTTTAATCTGTCATAGAACTAAAATAGTTATGAAGGAAAAGAATTCTAAGCTTTCTAATGTCATCCTCATTGCTAGTAGCAACAGTCTATAAAGAATTTAAGATAATACTTAACACTTGTGACATTTGAAGGACCATAAATTATTTTCATTTCTTCTAAGGCTCCCTGGCATTCTTATCTTTGCAGTATTTAGTTTCTTCATTACAAAAGCAACTGTCAGAATAGACAAAACAACAGGAACAACCTGACTATAGATTTTACAGAACTTTAAAAATAGTCTTAAGTATTCTTTCTTGTAATTCTTCAGACAAAGATATGAAATTTTTTCAGTATTTCTTCTAGATGGTCTAAATTAGAAACGGTGACTTCACTGCAGGCAAAAAGACTAAGCTATCCTAAATTCATGTCAATATCTTTACAGTATACAATTATTTGAGAAGTACTGATGCTCATGTACATCACCCAGTTATTCTGCAAATGGATGCACTATTATACTTGTAGATAATCAACATATCTCCACTTAAATTGTAACTGAATTATCTATTTTTACAGAATATGGCTCGGGGTTGACCAGATCTCTGGAAATCATAATAAGGAGACCTCATTTATTGCCTGTTTCTTTGTGGTTGGTTTTGGGTTTTTTCCCTTATAATGGGAGTTTTCATAAAGAACAGAATATAATTTTCAAGTAGTAATAATTTTAGAGAAAACTTGTTAGACAAAGAGTGAGGTATGATTACCCTTTGACATCATAGAAGATTTCAGGTATTTCCACACTGTGCCTTACATAAGTGAGGTCAACTTGAAGGATTTTTCTTCTCTTTAGCAACTACTGATATAGAAGTCAAAATTTTTTCAATATCCTCTTGATTATTTAATTAGAAAATACAAGACATTTACATTTAATGCTTATTAGAAATAAAATGGGGTTTGGATTTGTGCCTTTTATCTTAATAGTATTAAATGAAGTTCTCTCCCTTACAGAGAGACATCTAATTCAGCATACAGATAAATTTGCCAAACCATTGAATCCTTAGAAGTAGGCTTCAGAAAAGAAAAAAAAAAGGCTAAAATAATGATTCAGCTAACTCTCCTGACAAGTTGAAGCAGTGTAAGTGAGCAAATAAATGGGTCGTTGCATTATTGCATTGTTATTCCACTCCATCTTGTTTTAGTAATTTGCCTTTTCTCTGGGTTTTACTTTCATGAAGAGTGGTGTAGAATTTCTAAGGAAACTTTTCTTTAATTGCTTAAGACCAAACTGCTTGTTTATCAGTGAATGCAGTCAAAAACCTAAGAGCCTATGGTGCTAGCTAATATGAAAGAAATATATAAATGGTGTTGACTTGCAGTACCTACATATGTCTTCAGAACTTAACACTCAGTGCTGTTACTTAACATGTTGCACAAGACTGTCCAGCACAATAACACAAAACTGCTGAAACCTACACTTGCTGTCAAAAGTATTGGATTTTGTATTACAGTAATTTCAGTGTGGGTGCATTTAAAAGCTGTGCTATGATATCTCATCCGAATTATTTGTACCCATTGATTTTTGTTATGACTCAGAAATACCCTAACTGAGCACTTTGAGAAACCAAACACAATTTGTAAAATTAAGTTCAATATCACCAGTGTAAAAATGTGAACCCTTTCACTGTGTGAAAACAAAACAAATCTGGAAAATTATACCACCATTATAAACTTAATCTCATAATGTTATGTATATAATATCTTAGCTGTGGAGCTCCTTTCCTTTTATGATGCCTATTTTTTTCTCTTATACGCCTTTCTATCTTTGTTTAAATGTTAGCAAGAATCTTACAGAAAAAAAAAGCTTTTAAGCAAGCTGAAAAGCTATATATAGACAGCTAAAGATAGTATCCTTTTAAATATTCAGTAAAAACATTTCCAGTTCTCCCTCTGAACCTTACTGCTCAGTTCTTCATCTTTTTTTAGGCACAAGCTTTCTGTGTGCCAACATAATTCATTATTTAACAAAATTTAGCAAACCAGAAGTCAACACTAGTACTTATGAAACTAAAAATAAGAAACCCAAGGAAATGTGGGATAACTATCTCAATGAATATTAATAAAAATTATTTCTATGCTGAAAGGATGCCAAAAGAGTAGAAGTTCTGTACAATTAGTGTATGTCAAAGATGCCATGTACTTATATTGTGTTACAAAACCTGACTCAAAGTTTATTGTCAAGAAGAATGGGTGGTAAGGAAGCTTTAGCTTCAAACAGCACTGAACAGTAGCTTCACATTTCTTTACTTTGTTCTATTAGGGAATAACCATCTCATTTTTAAAACAGTGTCTTTGTAAAATGCTCTACAGGTGACAATGCTAAAAAAAGGTGGGGCTGGGGAAAGTGCCTTTCACACCTCATCTAAAACTGCCTAGATTTTCTTACTTTAGTTTCAGAAAGATTGGCATTCAGCTTTGTAGGAGAAAATATTTCTTCAATATTTTTAAAAGACAGGTTGAGCTCCTCAGAGAACCACTTCAGCCATTTCCATAAATGAACACAAAAATGTCTGCTCTTGCACATGAATGTATTTTTTAAACTAATAGCCAAAAAGCTTTCCCTAAAGATCTGAATAACAGCTTTCATTTGTGTTGTGTAAAACTGGTCAGCTCATGAATCAGAAGTTAATAATTTCGGTAACAGGTAAAAAAATCTCCTTCTAAACCTTTTATTGAAACTGTGTGTGTCAGCTGAAACCATTGATAGGCAATAGTAGAATTTTTTGGCATTATAGTCACTTCCTGATAGACTTGATTTCACATTTTAGGAAAGTCCAAGTGGATTTTTTTGTTTATAAATTCCAGCATCTGGAATAGGACTCTGTCAGTTCTTAACACTACTTTTAGATATATTTTATTAACAAGCTTACTTTCTGTAAGTTTGTTCTGGAAGAATGTTGATCTGGTCAAAGCTTTAAAACAGATCAATCAACCTTCTTATAGCGAATGAAGAAAACCGCATAAGAAAGAGAACAATAAAACCAAACCAGTTTCTCCCTGTATTTCTAAGGCATCTCCTTTCTTCCAGAATTGTTTTCTGTCAGTTCCATACTTTGATGTCTCCTGTGAACCTCTTCTAATTTCTTAGGCCTGATGAGTTTTCTGTTCTTCTCAGCCATCCCAGTTCTTGCTGTAGCTGCAAGCTTTGTTCTCAATGCCTTCCTGTTGGCTGGTGCTTGCTTTTATTGACACTGCTCAGCTGCTTCTGAGGACAGTAATTCCCCCTTTATTCTGGGAGATAAACCTCACTCACATATGCCTTAACTAACAACATGTGGCAAGCAGAGTGAGGGGAAAGGTAACAAATATCCTTACTCAGACTTAAGGGAAAGAAGAACAGTAGTTAAACTTTTCATTCTAAAGACAGTCCCTGAAAATATCTCTTGCAAGTCTGCAAGGAATTAAAAATCTATGCCAAACCACTAAGTCAAACAAAGGAACAAATACATCCAACTTTATTCACATAAGCAAGTAATTATGTGAGTTTTTCAGTAGTGGTATAAAAGTGAGAAGATGTAAAAAGCAGGACCAGTATCAAAAGAACAAACCAAGGTATTGTTTAGCATATCCATCAGTGATTTGGATGAAGAGGCAGATGCCTCCTCACAAGCTCAGTGAACACAAAGCTGGGAGGAGTGGCTGACAACACAGAGTGCCGTGCAGCCCTTCAGAAGGACCTTGACAGCCTTGGGAGATGGGCAGAGTAATGGATGCACTTTTGGTAGCATGATGGGGAGAGACTTGCTCCACTTCCCTTCTGCCCCAGGGAACTGCATTTTGGAAAGTCTCTCCACAGGTGAAGCATGAGAGCAGAACAGGTGCACTGTGAAATGCATCTTCTCATGCTTGGATTCTACCAAATCTCAACAGCAAAATGGTTGTTGAACAAATGTTCATGCAATTAGTTAGTATTGCAATTGTGATTTTTACCATAAACTGCAGAAGTATACCTTCGATGTCCTTTAATTAATATCCTGTGCATCTTAGCCTATTTTTGCTCACCCAGACCACAGAATCATCAAGGCTGGAAGAAACCTTCAAATTCAACTAGTCCAATCATCAACCCAACACCACCATGATAACCCCTAGACTGTATCCCCAAGCGCCACATCCTGATGTCTCTTGAATATTTCCAGAGATGGTGAACCCACTACCTCCCTGGGCAACTTTTTCCAACACCCAACCCCTCCATCAGTGGCTTGTTGTTTTGGTTTTTTTTTTTTTCCTAATATGTAATGTGAACCTCCCCTGCACAGCTTAAGGCCAGTTTCTCTCATCCTTTCACTTGAGACTTGGCAGAAGAAATCAATCCCCACTTTACCACAACCTCCTTTTGGGTGCTTGTAGGGAGCAGTGAAGTTGTCTCTGAGCCTCCTTTTGTCCAGACTGAACAATCCCAGTTCCTTCAGCCTCTCCTGTAGGACTTGTACCTCAGCCCTTCTCCAGCTCTGTTGCCCTTCTCTGGACTGGCTCCAGCCCCTCCATGTGTTCTTTGCAGTGTGTGGCCTAAAACCAGACGCAGGATTCAGGGAGCAGCCTCGCCAGTGCTGAGTACAGGGGCACAATCCCTGTCCTGGTCCTACTGGCCACCCTGCTGCTGACACAGGCCAGGACACCATGGCCAGGGCCACCTGGGCACATGGGCAGCTCCTGTTCCCTGGCTCATACCCAGCGCCCATCGGTGGGGCACCTCCACTGGCTGGGTCACTTACCACTCTCCAGGAACCTTCTAGATTGCCTCTTCTCTGCTGTGCTGTATTTCCAGCAGACATCTAGCAAGCTGAAGTGCCCCAAAAGAACAAATATAGGCTATACAAGGCTAGAAAAATCTTAGCTATATGGTGGAAAAAAGTAGTGACTGCCATGGATTTGTGTTTCTATAAATAGGGAAGATTACTTGAAATCACTGTTGCCCCTAGCTCATAATAAAAATTAGATGTTGATGTAAATTTGATTACAGTCCATTCAAGACATAAG
Organism: Ammospiza nelsoni; assembly: GCF_027579445.1. NCBI lineage: Eukaryota > Metazoa > Chordata > Aves > Passeriformes > Passerellidae > Ammospiza > Ammospiza nelsoni. The sequence continues at coordinate 31,589,211 of NC_080636.1, read as the reverse complement.
TTTCAAAAATCATGGTATACATGGCTTCAAATTACAAATCAACCTCACATCTATTTCAGTTAATTGCCCACATACAGAGTATTGGGACTAGGGTTTATAGTATTAAATGATTGCATTAGTGTTTTATCATTTATAAGCACATTGTTCATACATAAAATGATTCACTGAGAACACATTATTATATAGTGACCTTTTGGTGCTCCCTACAGAACCTTGCTCACTGAGATTATTGAACTTCACAGAAATGAGAAATCCAAACCCCCATATGAGCCAATGACAGAAATCTAGCAGAATTTTATCAAACCAAACATAAATACATCCTGTATTTTATATTATTCACACTTATTATTGGACACAATCAAGCCCTTCAAGGGACACACATGGAAACTTCCAGTTGCAGCTCATACTGCTTTTTATTATTTTAGTAATTTCACTCTCTCCCTCAAAAAACCCTGGAGTGTAGTCATATCAGAGCAATGATTTTCTAGAATAAAATTCCAAGGAGCAATAAAAATATTTTTTTAAAGAAATCGTATCCAGAAAAAGCAGCATAATTATAAAAAAGTGTAATGTGGGCTTAGTAGATTGGATTTTTATTTTCACATAGTATCTCTTTAGATTTCTATTTACGAATTCATTATGATTCAGTTTCCAAAATTCAAAAATCAGGTATAACCTATTTCCTTGTAAAGTTAACAATTCTGAAGACTGAATTAATTTCTTTGCACTCAAGTGTTTTTAAGAATGAATAAAATACCTCAATAGATTCATTCATATAAGGGTATGAATAATCCTTTGAAGTAAATTCAAGGGTAAGAAACCAGATATCTCAATGCTTTGGTTTTTTTGACAAAGATTAAAGAAAAGAAAATAATGCTTTTCACAGAAAGCAGAAATATTTCACTATCTGGACTAAATACTGTGTATAGAAATAAACTGAAATTCTGTGTAGAAAACTCTCATACAACATACCAGAGAAATTAATTATGGAGACGTCCCTCAGTCTGCAAGATGTTTCAGAGAAAAAAATCATTAATAAAGTTCTTAAGTGTCTTTTAGGCTGATAGGTGATGCTTTGCTTTTCTATACTATAATATCAGTGTTTGCTGTAGAGTCTTACCTTCATTTTCTGAGCAAAGGAATTATTTTTTAAAAATCTCATGGTTATGAGGCTGGATCAAGAGTTTAATTTTAAAAAGCCTAGCACCTAGTAGAGACCACTTTCTATGTTATAGATTTTGCTAAAAGCTCAGAAAGCAAAATTTCTATTTTCAAAAGAATGGCTGCCTTCATTCGGACAGGGCTGTAGCTAATTCCAGTAATCTTAAAATGGCTGCAGTGTGGTCATGTCCAGCCTGACCTGAGCCAGCAGAAGATATTGAAGATATGTCACTTCTTTAGACAGCAAATTGATGGATCACTTCCAAAATTATACTGGCTATTATTATTTTTATTATTCTGCTTCCTTCTCTGTTCTTTGATTTTCTTCTCCCCTTCTTCTACCCGCAGTTTGAGGAACAAATAGTGGAGGACATGATAGCTCAATATGACAAGCTCTGCTTTCAGTGCATGGATGCTGCAAAAAAAAAAAGAATGAGGCCTTTGAAGATAATTTAATCACTTGAGGACCAATACTTTTGCTTTTTTTTCTCATAAAGTTATATTGATGTTGGATGGCATATGGGAAAAGACAGCCTCTGAAGAAAAATATTTCATATTCCTTAGTCTTGTAGATACATGAAAGGATATCACAGTCCCCATCACTAAATGATGGACAGCTTTTTGTCCTGAAGTTTTTATGCCATGATGTTAATAAAAAATTGGCGCCTTTGCCAGTGGCAAGTGTAAACTAAAATGGATTTGAATGTGTTTCTTATCTAGCTACTGGAAGTCTTCAGAAATTATAATAAAAATACCCTATCCTGGTGATCTTGACATTATAAACACATAGCAATGTCACATGGAGGTTGTACTAGAATTTCTATAAAAAACTATCAGAACCATTAAATATTTGAAAAAATGAAGAAAAATGCTTATGTTCTTTATCAAAACTTTATCATTAAACCTACTTTCAATCTTTCAGGTAATTTTTTATTCTAACTGGTGAATACTTTTTGTGTCATTAAATGTTGCTGCAGCCACTGAAGTTAACAAATCTATCAAATCTGACATTTTCTCCTGCAAAGTTAACTGTTCTGGGAATAGAATTGTCTTCTTTGCTCTTTGTTGTGTTGGGTTTAAGAATGAATGCAAGATACACATTAGATTTAGTAGCCTGAATGAATCTTCCAGTTATAGCCCTGTATTCCTTTGGCAAAGGCCAGCTATAAAAGAACATAAAAAGGGAAAGGGCCAGTGTTTGTGCTAATATGGATTCATCTTACCACCTCTAAAAAGGGTTCTGGGTTTGAGAGAAATTGTAACTGCAATGATCACTGTAGGAAAAGTACTGCTACTGGACTTGTGTTCACCTTCTGGTAGATGGAAGACAAAGGGTGATGACTCCTATGTGTAATTTCTCTGCATTTTCTTCTGATTGTATTGGAGGAAAACTTCCAGGTCCAAATATGTTTGCTTAAGTTAATCAACATAATCACAGCAGCTTTGAGGAAACCATACACAGTTGCAGGCACTGAGAATAAATCCATTTAGTGGTTTCTCAATTTCAAAGTCTTATCCATTTGACAATGTGTCCTTATCAAGGCCTAAAATCAATCATTACTATTCTATGGGCTTTTAAATAACCCCAATTTTATTATATTGAAATCTATTCAATAATTTCAGCGTAATATCTCGGTAAAAATAGAAACTCTTACTAAAAATTATGATCATATCCTTAACAAGGTTAGTTTTTAACTTTTATTTAATAAAAAAAATCAGTTTTAACATCACTTAGTAGGAACATTTTCAGAAAGCTGACAGAATATAAATAATCTACTGGCCTGTTTCTCATCTGTACTGCTCTTTGTATGTGAAGACTGAGGATGTTCTTTAAATCATCTCATCCATCATTATGCAAGATATCCACATTTCTGGCTTTCAGATCATTTGAACAATATGCACAAATAAAAAAAGGACTAAAAAATGAAGCATGTGTAATTCTCAATTCATAATGATGTATACTATCTACTGTAATCAGAAGTTGCAATGTTTACCACAGGAACAGATTTCTGTTCCATAATCTGAACAGATATAAATTTTATGAGACATTGAGCTTTTAGAGGTCTATTTATTTCTCCTATTGACAAATCTCATTCTATTTGGGTACACAGCAGTTCAGCATATATATTTAATTTCTGGCCAGTTTTTGAACTACAGGTCTATGAAAAAAAATTTTAGTTATCCCCCATGCCTATTCAAAATACTATAGTATTTTAGGGGATATTGTAATTGTCACCAGCCAGAATTCTGTTTGTTAGCAACATTCTATTTTGGTTCAGATCTTACTCTGTACATTTGAATTAAAATAAATATAATTTAGACAAAAACTTTTATTTTCTCAGCTATTATTGCTAATCATAAATATTTTTCTGGATAGATAACTGCAAACTTTAACAGAGCTAAACACTGAAAATAACAGGCAGCTCTTGTAGGCAGATAAATCAGAATCACTGAGTGTAAGATCTGCATAGAATGAAATGGTAAGTTTTTCAGAGTCCTGAGTCTATGAGCCAATATGCCCAAATATTTGATATAGACAGGGATCAGACTTGGAGGAAACTTTCTTAAGCTTCCATTAAGCTAGAAAATGTACAGATAAAAGCATTGGCCCAGGTCCAGATCATATCTGTATGCAAAATATGGCTCTGGAATCTGTCACATCTAAGGAGAATAACTTCTCAAGATCCTCAGTCATTTCTAAGTTTTTCTGAGGCAAAATTATCAAATCAATCTGAATTTTCATATTGGACACCATAATTCTGCCCACTGAGTTTTTGAGAGCTATGATCATACTACTTGTGAAAAACTCTGCAAAGAGCCAGCCAGAGCCATCACTAGGAATATGCTTGTTTAATTAAAGGATGCCATTAATCCAGTGAATAATGTGGGCATAGAGACGATTCCTGTTGCTTCACAAAGTTAACATTTACATTTGAAATATGTTTTTAAAATATGTTAGATAGATTTCAAGTGTGGATTAAAACATATTGAGAGAACCCTATACTAGGTACTTTTTTCATGCAATAAACTACACATAGTGTTTACACGCCTGTCAAGCTCCACTCATTTCAAATGATATTAAAAACCAATCTGCTCTCAAAATTCAATACTCAAATAAAAGTCAAGTATAAAGTTCTGATGACATCTTTAAAATTTTTTTTTTTTTTGGAAAAACAGATGGGTATCCAAGAATCTGAGCCAATAATCTGTATATTTAGATTTCATATGTGTGACCATGAATTAGTCCACAAAAAATATCTTAGTTAAATATTAAGTTAAGGACTTGAATGCAGCGCAGCTCTCTCCTAATGCTTGCATCTGTAGTCTACATGCAGCCCATCTTCAAAAGTTAATCAGCATTGGATTGATGATTGCAATGGTTGATTTGCTTTTGTTCCTTTGAAGTCTGGTGGACAACAAGCTCAATGTGAGTGAACAGTTTGGTGCTGCAGCAGAGAAAAGATGCTGGGCACCACCAAGGGGGCATCACCAGCAGGCAGAGAGAAATCATTGTGCTCAGTGCTTGTCGGGCCACCCCTGGAATGCTCTGCTCAGTTTTGGTCCCCACTATACAAAAAAGAAGTGTACAGGCTGGAGAGAGTTCAGAGAAGGGCCACTAAGGTGATCAAATGACTGAGAGGCTGTGAGGAAAGCCTGAGAGGACTGGTTTTGTTCAGCCTTCAAAGAAGAAGGCGTGGAAAGACCTTATCACCATGTTCCTGTATTTAAAGGCTAAGATAACTCCCTTTTTACAAGCAGTCACATGGAAAATATGAGGGTGATGGCTACAAGTTACTCCTGGGAAGATTCCAACTGGACACAAGAATTTTCACAATGAGAACAATCTGGACAGGAATAATCTCCCCAGGTAAATGTGGGATTCCCCAGCGCTGGACATTTTTAAGATTCAGCTGCACATGGTGCTGAGACATCTTGCCTAGACTGTGGTTTTACTATGCTCTTGCCAATAAAGATTAATCCCCCTTGAGGTCCCTTCCAACCTTGTGTCCCATGATTCCCTGAAAATATCTCAGTTAGGAGAGATAACTTGGGAATATGCAGAAGTAAGTAACTGGACATTTTTGATTTTTATAAGAGAAATGATTTCTGGATAAGTAATCAGCTGATCACATAGTCACCAGTCTTCCCTTTCAAAACAAAAATTTAACTTAAGTAAAAACTGCTTAAAAAAAAATTACTAGAGAGAACTCTTTTGTAATATTCCAAAACTGACCAAAGAAGTGCACAAGCTAGCAACCCAGTGCATGGCAGTAGTAAATCTTTACTGTCATTTTTTAAACTAGGATATTATGAAAGCTGTCTGTAATATTTGACAGTGGTCTATTCTAAGGAGCAAGCCAACATGTTTCCTGCACTGTGAGTTGCAGTGGAAAGATGGCTGTACATATATAAAAGAAGTACTTTCCAATCTACTTGCTAGTCAAGACACAGAGGTGACTTTGATTCTTACTACTCTGTGGGGAACTGGCTAGAAAAGAGTCTGCAGTCAATTTAGCTGCATCTGAAATGGCCCAAACGTGCAACAGGGACCCCAGCAAGGACCATCCAGCTGTGCTAGGAATATGCATAATGTAGGCTTTAATTTTGTTCATACAGAACTGGTGGTGTACGTACACAATGTGTACAACACAACCATTTGAAGAGTGGGTTTAGTAATGATTTGACAATAGAGACAACATGAATAAGAAGCTGCAGCAGATTCAATCATAGCCTTTTTTAATAACTTTAATTCAGGTTTTCGAAGCTGCATTTAATGTTTAAATTCACATTTGGTACCAATTGAAACTGGAATTGGCCATCTAGCAGCTTGAGTTGGCTTTACAAATATTACCAGCCAATTACTATTTTACTCTATCAGCAGCTAGTACTAAAATGTCCCAATTGTTACACTAGGCACTACTCGGGGTTGTTGGCCTAGAACTAAAACGACAGTACAAGACAGAATAGAGGAAAAAATATTTTTCCATCTACATGAAGAAAGCAAAATCGAATGGAGGTAGCTGTGATAAAGGCCTATAAGAGTATCAGAGGAGTTTACGTTTGTACTAAGTCAGTTTATGGCAGAAGTCTGACTCTGGTACAAAATTGATTTTTTAGGTGCATTTTCTTGATAACTCATAGTATAGACAAAGTTGTTGACTAATAATGTTGGAATGCAATGTGACAGAATAGCAGACATAACTACTAGTTAACATAATCAGAAATCTCAGTGACAACTCTCATTCATTAGGGATATATTTTCCCCTTGTTGAACATACATCAGCCTCATTGATATTAGCAGGAGTGATTTAATCTTCTTTAAAACTGAAGATGACATTTAATAACTGCATCAGCAATGGATATGTTGTCAGATAATCCAACTACTCATTTTTAAAAATCATTGTCTGGAAATTGCTTTAGCTTAGCTAAGTAGCCACATAAGCTATAAATTGTGAATGAAAACTGTCCAAAACATATGGACAGTGCTCCCTTTATCATTCATCTCTCACATATCACATATCAAATCTATCATTCCATTATAGATGTATTACTTTTATATATGTGTTGCTTTGGTTTATCTAATTAATTGCACATTTTGATTAAAAATAAAGCCCTTAATTTGAGAGAGGCATAGGAATTTTGAAGCAATGCTAAGATAATTTCCAGAAAAATCTCTAAAAATTTATATTTGTAGAAGAATAAATAAAAGTATTAAATCTTTTCAGTTTAGCTGTATGGAATCCCATCCAAATTCTGTATTTGGCTCTCTCTATAAAATTGACTAGTTCCAGATGACTAAACAAACCAATGTGGTTTTAGAGGTCTTTTCCTTCATGTTCAAATATACTTACACTTTAGAATATAATCTCATGAAAAATTTGGGGACTCCTGATAAACAACAAACCAGTCAAATAATTTTGGAGAAAGGTGTCACTCTTTTGCTTGTTATGATCACCTTTTTCTACCTTCGTGGCCCCCAAAGTGTACTTGCAGCCTTGTCTTCTCACCTACCAAATGAGTATCAAATAGGAGTTCATATTATTCTTTACTTGTCAATTCATCTTTTGTCACCTAGTAGAACTAGCACAGCATCATTTCTCACTGTACTGTAGCACTCAGACAAGGGGTAACCAATTATATTGAGTAATTCTCCTGGCTGACACTCCTATTTATCTTTCCTCCCTCTTACTCTGTTTCTTGCATCTATCAAGATGAAAACAGAACACCACAGATCTCTGCCCTACCTGGAGTACCGCTACACCTTCTGCCAAAACTGGCCTGTTGAGAGTCAGCAAAGGAAATAAGGTAAGAGATCCTGTCTTCACAGGATAACCTGGTCTGAGCTTCTAAAATGGACCACAGGGATTTGGATGCCCAGAGCTCAGGTCCAGGGGCAAGCAGAAATCTAGTTTCTTTGGGCTTCTTTGAGAAATTCAATCACATTTGTCAGCAGTACAAACAGCAGGTTTTATTAAGGAGTTGTACCAGAAACACAGAGAGAAAAGAAGGAGGTAACAACCCCCTGGTTCTAATCCTGCCCTATAATGCTATGTGCCCTATAGTACTAAAGATATTCCAACACCTGGGTTAGAACTTTTTTTGGCTCAGTTTGTGGAGCACATTGCACACATCTGTTGTTCTACCTGCTATCCATCACAATTTAACATTTCTGCTTTCTGTGCCAGTCTAGGAGAAAACACCACTGAATTTTCTAAATATCTGTTTATTTCTGGTAAAATGGACAGTGAAATATATTTTGATATGAATATTCAAAGTATTTGGATTTTGCAAAGCTCTAAGTATTCAAATTTTTAAGTTTATTTTTGTGGTAAAGCAGAAGGTAGAGAGTGTAGAGTTCAAGAAAACAAAAACTGTCAGACGTGTTTTAAAAAACACAATTACAAGTATGGAAGAATTCTTTGTGCTCATGAAAATGTGGATATATTTCATAGAAAAGAAAACATGCAGTTTCCATGAATGAACATGTTCACAAGAATTTATCCATACATAGAAAGTAAAGGAACAAGCTACCATCAACTGGACAAAGTTCTTACATTTTAATTAAAATACATTGTATTTTAATGGATTTTCATACTCTGTAAGGATTAAATAATCAGACTGTATCACATCTTGATGCCAGCTTACTATTTAGTAACAAATGCTGTTATGAACCCCATGTCTGAGTGTCTGTAATTCAGTGAATCAATAACAATATGAATACAGTATAATTAATCATTTCCTGCTACAAATAGAAAATCTATAACAAATGTATTATACTCTGCATTCTTATTCTGAGAAGTGATGCATAAAATGGAATACATTACAGCTTAGTTTGCATCTTAATGGTCTAAAAACATGGAACATTTTTCCCCTCTAGTGTCTGGTAGTGGAAATGACAACGAGTTGAATGCATTTTTTTATTTTAAAAACTGTATTTTTTTTACTCTAGCTTTTTTTTTAATATGAACATGTTAAAGTCTAACCTAATCCATTATTTTGAAATTATTTTCTTATGAATAATTAATATCAGATCCAACTCATACTGAAATTTTTACTAAAGTTTTATTGTTGATGTCAATGGGCTTTTAATTCCTTTTTAAAATAAGAGAGTGGGGAAAAGATGAATCTTCAGAAATTCCAGATTATTTAAACTCACATCATAGTACTGAGTTAAAAACAATCAGAGCAGATGTAGATTGGAACTTGTATTGATAATGTGAACCTTTAACTTTTGGATAAGCTCTAAAACTTCAGATGTATCAATACAATCTTCACTACAGAGTAAGAGATTCTGGGAATAGCCAGGATCTGTTACCTTGCAGTCAGAGCCTGATCTGCCCCTTCCAAGCTTGCCTCTAAGCTTTATATAATTAATACAGTGAAGCCACAAATTGATCCTGGCACTTCCTAGAGCCGCCAAAAATTCTAAATTCAATGAATGGAGAAGAGCAATTGAAGGTGACTGCTATCTGTGCCCATCCCAGGTGAGTCCTGCAGAGCCAGCAGAGAACAGCAGGCAGGTGCTCAGGGGGCTGAGATGTTTCACACACGGCCTTTTCCTGTGTGGGGCTGCTCTGGGGAACAGACAGGGCCCTTCAGTGCTATTTCCAGCGTCACTGCAGTGACCAGATTTTCTCACAGGCCTGAGAGTCCATTCTCTGAATGCACCCAGCAAGTGGTAAATATTATTAAATCAGACTAAACAATGGAATGTTTCTAATTTTCTGCACTGAATGTACGTTCCTACAGAGTCTACAATCTATTGTACAATTATATTAAAATAAAAGTCTTTGTGTGTGCATGGGCCTTGTCTGGATTTTGCTGGTTTATCTCAGCTCTCATTAGACGAGTCTACATTTGGAATTCTGTCTGTTTTCTCCGGGCATTATTTTAGTGAAAGTTATCCCTTTGGACAAAATTTAACTCAAATAAATTTCTGTAACTTTTTCCAAATTGGTTAGAAATGGCAGATTTCGAACATGGTTTCCCTTGGATTTTGGTTTTTTGGAGTTGGGTATGGGGATTTTTTTTCCTTTGTTTATTTCTGTGTTGGTTTATTGGGTTTTTTCCAAAAGATCTGCTAAGTGTAATGGAGAGAAAGCTAACTCCTGCACACCCAGATTCCACAGGCAAAAAATAAGCATGACAGCTTCGATTATTTTATTTTCTAATCAAGGTTTTTTTTTAAAAAAGAAGAGAAGCAAGAAATTGTGTCTTGCTTTTCTTAATCCTCTGTATCTCTGTTCCAACTTGCAAAGACATACATTCATTGTTTTGGCTTCTGCTGTCTCCATCATGATGTTCCACACTGCTGTGTATTTATTGGGGAAAATTAAACTTCATACCTTTCAATGAAACCGCTCACGTTGTTCCTTCTCTGTGATAATTAATAGGCCTCTCTCTTCCTCTCAGTGATTCCGACACACTGGATGGTTTTAAGAATGAGTAGTTATCCTAGTTATCCCAGTAACCAAACTGAAACCCAGAAAGAGTTACTAGGGGAATGGAGCAAATAGCAACCAGATATTTGATTAATGAGAAAAATGACATGTCTCAGAAAATTAATAATAGTGCTCATTATTATCAACCTTCTCTATTGGCACTTTGTGAAAAAACTTGATGGGGAATTCTGCCTCAGCTGACCAGCTTCCTTGAGGCATTTCCATTGATTTTATAGATGCCTCTGATACTCTACTCCTAACTGAGGTATTTTGATTGCTGCTTTACAGCAAATTTGGTTGGTACTTTAACCTGTAGAAATTTTGGTGTCTAGTTCTTTGACACAATACAGTGTACCTCCTGTTCAGGAAATTGCCTAGGCATTTTTGGCTTAGAAGAATATTCATTTTCTAAGGAGAAAACTCCTGCATATGACAGACTATTTTATTTTCACACTCCTATGAAGGCAAAAAGAAAAGATGAAAAAATTTTATAGGAATTTTATTTATAAACTTAAATACAATACTGAAGTCCATTATTATTTAAATTATTTGGCACTGCAATATAAGAATGAAATCAAGTAGCTCATTTCAGTTAAAGAAGACACTGGTCATCGTCATGGAAACATTCTTATAAAAGTATGTTGAGCTTAACAAAAATTAATAAATTTCATTCCAAAAGAAGAGTTTCAATGCCCTGTAGCAATCTCAGAAAGATATGCTTTAGGTACATCAAGTAATAATGGAACTTCCAGATTGAAAGATACTGCAACTTATTATTTTTAGTGTACTTAACTGAAGATAAATTCCCTACAGGGAAGAAAAGAGTTCTAAACAGCTTGATGCAGTAATATTGCATGATTTTTTTTTTTTAGTATCTGCCCACTGCCAGAATCATTGCTAACAAAGCACTTTACTTTCAAAATCTCAAGAAGAAAAAATCTTACCAAGTGTGGGTGAGCTGTAAAAATCTGACGTTTGTTGAACCTTTGGCTAAATAGTGCCAAAGGAAGGATAAGTCAAATATTTTGCCTAAAATGGCTCTTTAACAAAATTCCTCCGAGTTTTCTGTAGATGAATTAACAAACAGTTGGTTGCAGAGGGAGTTCTCTGTAGATGGCATGCTAATGAATTCTGACAGGCTGAATGGTGCAATGATAATGGGCAGAGCTGTCCACTGACTGTAAAGCAGAAGATGATTAAGGTTAAGGCTTCAGGAAAATACCCCCCAAAAATGGATCGAAAGGAAGAATTTGACTTGGGGGTTGAACTGCAGAGGTCCAGTTTCTCTAATAATGATTGGTGTGTTAGTGAAATTCAAGCATCTGAAGTTTTGCAGCACTATCATGACTTGGTGCATAATTCATGATTGTTCTAATATTGCCATTCATTCTTCTTTTCCAAATATGAAGGGTCAACCAACATTTACTTCATCATCTTAATACTGCCCTTGAAATGAATTCAGATTCAATTACATATAGAGTTATTATTTCATAATTTGATGGAAAACTTCTTCAAAAGAGAATACCTGAAATTAGATTTCAGAAGATGAAAAAAGATTAAATAATATTAGAGATATCTACCGAGGAATTGATACCTAGTTTTTCTTCCAGAAGAATTGTCATTAAAATCGTGGCTGATAAAATGAGGACTTTATGTAAGAAAGGTGGAAAGACACGTGAAAAGGTTGGAAGACTTTTTTCAAGCCTCTAATCAGTAAAAATATATTTAGTACTTGGTAGGCAGAAGAGAAAGTTTTGCTTCTAGAGATATTAATTTGTTTATTTTATGCACAAAATGGACTAAATCTCTCAGAAATTGCAACAGAATTGCACCATTTACCCTTCCCATCCTCAGCAGAATGGAAAGCAATCAAAAAGATATTTTTTCCCCTTTTTAACGTAATTTGTTTAGATGTTGCCTGCAAAAAGCACACTGAACTGCTCTAGACAGTGACTTGTGTATCATCCAAGGTGGGGTGCTCTTACCATTACTCAAATATCATCAGACTGAGTTTTTTGTACATGTTTACAAAAAACAAATAAATTCTACCAGACCAAAAAAGGAAAAAGGAAACAGAAGCTGAAAGTGAATTTGGCAACATATCAAACTTACCAAGCTTTCATAATGAGGCTCTGAGAATTCTGAAAGAGTAATGGATCATTAACATCAGTAGGGTGCTGGAAACAAACTTTCCGGGGAAAAAAAAAACAAACTAAACTTCTGCAAGAAGATAAATACTGTTTTCAATACACAAGTATGGAAACTTCATTGTTAAACCATACCTTGCTACTGTCAAGCTACAGAAAAAAACTCTTATTTTTTAATTTAAAAAATATTAAAAGTTGTTTTTTTCTTTCTCAAAAAGTTATAATCTATCTTGAAGCAAAACTAAAACCTAATATAATTTAAAATTAAAGATTTTGACTTCAAAAACTTTAAACATTTCAACATATGTAGACATTTTTGCCATACATCTCAATAAGATAGGACCCAAAGGAGATGTCTATCTGGTCAAAATATTTTGAGAATTTTCTTCATAAAGTCCTGGGTGAAGGACAAAGGGCAATTGAATATTTCTCCTATTATGTTATTGGAAAATGATTATGTATTTTTAGTCTTTGTATGCCTCACAGACATGTGACAAAGATAGGCTCTCCACAAATTGATGGGGATACTTTTGAGTTCTCTTCATCAATTTCACATGTCATTGGAAGCAGGAAGAGAAACAACTCTGAAGAGAATGAGAAAGGAGTTTCTGCATGCATAGATGTAAACTCAGTTTTTACTCCATAACCTTACAGCACAGAATTAAGCAGAAAGATTCTGAAATCCAGTAATGAATTGGCTGAGGAGATCCTTTTTTAGGGTCATATTTGTACAGCTGATCCTGTGTTAGGCAGGACAAGAGGCAGATTGATTCCTTGACATTTTCCTACAGCTGTTTTCTCTCATCACTATAGAATTTGACACATCCAGTATTTTGGGAGTTATTAATGCTGCTTTCTAAATTCCCCAAAGACTAAAGGGCTGAAGAGACACATAGTGGAACAAAGCAAAATTTCCAATTACAAACAAAAGTGTAAATATATATATATATAGATATATATTGTAAGTACCCAAATGTTTTATATTTTCTTTTTCAGGTCATGTTTATACATCACATTCAGTATTCAAAAGCCATTGTAATGTGAGAGATCATTTTTTAGTCACTACTATATGCCAGGCAAAAATCAGACAGCAATCACTGTGGCTATATAATTTCTAAAATGTTGAAAATACTGCTGTGAGATGTTTTTCCATGCTGGATAACTACAATGCAGATGGAGTCTAAAGAGACTTTCTGCTTCATGCAGTTGCTAATGATATTATTCACAAAGCATATACATCAGGCAGATTTGGCTTGACAGTCTCCGAGGTAGCAACCTCATCTCGTTTCTAAAGAGAAATGATGTTCCCTTATGACAGTTACGCTCTTTGAAATTTTGGGAGAAAAAAAGAAAACTTGCAAAAAGTGCCATTTAGCTTAAAAGATGTGATTAGGGGAAGGAATCACTGACACAAAATAGTCAACATTTTCTTGCTGGAAATGGTCAAATTTGCCACTTTCAAACCATCCATTTGCCTTTAGAAACCAGAAAACCCCCTGGTTGTTTCATAGCATTCATAACATCTTTTATTTGAAAAATATTGAAAGATGGGGTAAAATGTAGAACCACCTGGGAATTAACTTAAAAAAACCAAAAACATATATGGCCTAAAAAATTTAGCTGAAATTTCCTTCTGAATTTTGGACTGCAATCGATGTGCACAGCTTTGGATTATCAGTACTCATAAAACAGCATCACAAGCTTTATTTTGATGGAAAGCAGCTGTCTTTATTATTATGATTTTTGTGACAATTCAAGCAGCTAAGGATAAGCCAAAGGGGAATGCAGTGTGTTGGAATAGATTTTGATTTTAGATAAAATCCATGTATCTGAGTGACTGGAGCATGGGCATAGGAGGCATGTAGATACAGTGACATAAGAAATCTTTCAGTCACTATTGCTAGAAAACATGTCTTAGGAACTTCATCTTGAATACTTCATTTACCACAAGAAGAGTTGAGTCATTTGAGCAGAAAGTGCCTTGAGTATCTGGATAGAAAACAAAATACTTTTGCCTCTTCTTCTCAAGTATAACTGGCACTGAAGCTATTTTTCCCCCTAGATGTTTAATACATCAATCATGATCTGCTTTTGTGGAGGTGTTGCAATAAGATGAAGACAGAACTATCTGAAATAACTGAAGTATTCCTGGGACTTGTTGCAAATTTAGTGTCAGCATTCTGTTTGTTTACATTTTAATCTTAAATTCAGTTTAGACAAGAAAGAAAAAAAAAAGAAAAACAAAACAAAACAATCTTCATAATGGCTTTCAGTTCCAGACACTTCAGTAGTGGCATGCATAGCTAAGCACTGCAAAAGCATTTCAACATATGTTAGCTTCAGGGATAAGCATTGTTTGACTGGGGCATTCAATATCCTTAACATGTTTACATGTTTAAACGGAACTGCCCTGAAAAAGAATGCTGTCTGGAAAATAACCAAACCAAAACAACCCATCAGTGACCACCTTCTGTCCTCTTCACTTGTACAAAAACGGTCATGTGAAAAAAGAAACAATGTGAGTTCTCTGTGAGGTGACTATATTTGAAAGACAGCGGGAACTGAATTTCTAAAAAATCCTGACAGCAAACTGTAAAGCCTTGCCTACCTATGCAGGTTTTTCTGAAGAGGACAGAATGAATTACTTCCCAGTCAGTAGCTCCCAAAACACAAAAAAATCTTTTATCTCAAGGAGAGAAACAGAAAACCTCCACTACTTACAGATGTTCACAAACTCTATGCTTGCCCATAACAGTACAGGAGCGATGTACACTGCACACTCTTCAGCTGGAAAGTTTTACCTCAACAATGCTCCTGTGAGTCCAACTTCCCTGCCATTTTCTCTGCTCCAAAGTCAGGGCAGAGAAGCTGGTACTTGCTTTCCACCTCTCAGTGTTTTTGAGCTGCAGTCTTGCTGTGTCAATACCTTTGACTTGGGCAGCATTACTTGGGGCTGTTGTTGACACAAAGCTCAACACGACCCAGCGATGAGCGCTCCCAGCCCAGAAAGCCAAACGTGTCCTGGGCTTGTGCATCCACAGCAGCGTGGCCAGCAGGGACAGGGAGGGCATTCTGTCCCTCTGCTCTGCTCTGGTGAGACCCCATCTGGAATACTCCATCCAGCTCTGGGGTCCCCAGTGTAGGAACAATGTGGAGCTGCTGGAGCAGGTCCAAAGGAGGGCCACAAAGCTGATCAGAGGGCTGGAGCACCTCTCCTAGCAGGCAGACTGACAGAGTTGGAGCTGCTCAGCCTGGAGAAGAGTCTGATGAGACCTTAGAACAGGGTTCCAGTACCTAAAGCTGAGGGAACTAACAGGAGTCAAGGATGTGGTTTTTTGATTTAAAGCAGATTAAGGAGAAAACAGCTAAACTCTGTAGTGGCACAGACACCCTACTTTCACACAACAAAATGTGGGCAATACCACAGCTATTAAGATCCACTGAGAATCTCAGTTCAAGGTAAAAAATCCACACAGCCAAATTCAAGGAAGCAGATGGCTCTGGATTTTCATACAATAGATGAAATATGACACTGAATTGATCAGAACAGTTTGAGATACTCAGTCCATCCGAAATTAAGTTTGAAGATAAATAAATCACTAGGTGTATTCTCATATACAGAGAAGGCAGAAAATGTGCAGCCAGAGCTATACAGATGTTAATTATAAATGAAATTATTATTGTAAGGGGTGCTGCTCTGAGCAATACAAAAGATACGACATAATAGGGATATATTTCCCTTAGTAGATGATATACACAGTACATAAACACCAAACAGTCTTTCAGTCCGCCACGTCTTGTCCAATTGTAATACAAGTTATAGCTCTGACACACATCTGGAATGAATGATTAGCAGAGAATTCTGGAATACTGCTTTAATCAGACTTCAAATAATAAACTGATAAATTGCACAAACTGAGTTCATAATGGCTTAATTGTAACCCTTTTAAGAGGGAAGTCTGCTTTTGGTGCTTTTGCAGTATTTATTACATAGAAGCTCAGTCCATGATGAGCAGTATAGATAAAAGCATGAAATGGGTAATATTATTCCTACTACTATGTACTTTAATTTCTCCTGCCATAAACAAAACATCTTTTTCTTCTGGTTTAAAAGATACTTTTTCAAATTGGTAGGTAAGGCATGTGGAAATGAAAACAAGACTCTTTCCATATTTGTCTTTCCCTTTAAACTGGTCATGGGAGTTTCAATTTTTTAATCACTGCACTATAAACAGAGGGACCACTGAAATGCTTCTTAGAAAATTTCTGTTTACAGCTGCGCTAACAAATCTTTGAGCCATGCAAGGGGCTTAATTTGTGGTGTACTCTGTGACCTCAGCTCTGCTACTTATCTTCTTCAGGGACAAGATTTTTCAGGAGTCTTCTCAGATTAACTTAGCTTTTATGAGAGAGAACATTTGGCTGCTAGAGCCAGACTAATGTTTCAATGTAAAAAAAGCTTGTTAATTCTCTCTGATGATAATACTTCTAAGTCATTAGCCCTTAGAATTACCCTCAACATATAAACATCACCGTCAGCACAACAGAAACTTTCCAGAAAGTTCTGAAGCCTGCAATTTAAGAAGCAAAGACCATAGATAGAGTGGCAAACAGTATTAGCTTTTCTTGTAGTGATTTTTAAGCTATTCCAAGCCTATATGTCATGACTACTTTATGGCTGTCAGTAGAATTTTCACACATGCATAGTCACCATTGACTGGTATTTCACCTTGTTTACAAGGACATAAACAATTTTATTAGAAGTTTAAAAATTCACAAGCTAAAGGAGACCTGTAAAATTTTACAGTAAATCTATTCACAGATATCCTGCAGTCTTCTGAATGTGATCATCAGACATGCTGGTCTTAAGAGAAAACAGACAGAACTGCCTGTAGATAAGCAGCACTGTAGGTTTTTTGGATAAACACTTTAAAACAATGGCAACTTCTTTGATGGGAGCAATCTAGCAAGGAAGGGTATGCAACTGAAGCCCATCTACTGCTTATGGCAGAGTACAGTATCTTCTGTGAAGTTTCTGTTTTCAACAGTATGAGAAGCCCTGGAAGTGTAGTGGAAGAGATGACACTCCACCTGGTAAAATGAAGATTTTAGGGCCAGCTCAGTGAAGAATAGCACAAGCTGCACAAGCTTTAGGTACTGATGCAAAAAGTGACAGAAAATATATTCTGGGACATATTAGACGTTACTTGAACTGTCATTTGAGGTAAAAATTCTAAAAGCTCTATTTTCATTGAATATAGGCAATATGAGGCAGAAAAGTCAATTAAACAGTGTGGCTAAAAGGGCAGACATGAAGCTAAAAGAATTCCCATGACCTACGGGACTTGTATCACTAGTGAATGATCTTCATGACATACCAGATCAAAAAGACAAAATGGACACAGGAGTTTTAAATAGTATTATATGAAAATGCTGGAAATTAAGATGTTTTAGAGGGAGGCCACAGTATCCAGTACCTGCAATCCAGTAACAAATGTTTAGTTACAGCTGTACTGGAAAGACCATGATGTAACTGAGCCAAGGATCAGCTGAATCACAGTCTCATGAAATCCTCTAGCCTTGCCTTCCAAACGATGCTCTCAAAATGACACATTTTGGAATAATCAAAGAAAAAAAAAATAAAGTAAACATTCCCTAATGTTTATCTTCATTTTATCACTTCACCCAAAACCAGCTGTGCAACTTCAGTTGTGTCAGTACATGATTATAAAAAAATCATCTAATTACATGAATAATTTCATTATTTGAAGGTGTGTTGGACATATTCATTGATTATTCATATTCATTGACTTTTGTAAGGAAAAGGAATTTATAATAAAGGATGTTTGGAGAAAAATTCAAGTGTTCCAAAGTTGTTTATGCATCATATAAGGTACATTTACAGAATTTCACAAGCTCCATAAAAATTTTTCAAAATGTATGGGAAGATCAAGACTGATTTGCATACTGACAGACTCACAGAACACTAACAAAAGAGCAGAGACAGTACAAAACGTGAAGTTCAGAAATTAATATGTTCAATGACATACCACAGAATATACTGAGTTGAAAGGGACCCACAAGGACCATTGAGTCCAACTCCTGGCCCCACACAGGATAACAGTCTGCACTCTATATAAAGCCACAAATCTTGAATTAATGGGGCACAATAAAATCACAATTTCCCATATTCAGAACAGGTGACTTACCCCAAACACAAATTCACAAATCTCTGCCTCATCTCTAAAGTGCTACAGAATAAATACCATATAAGGCTTGAGATTCAGAGAAACTTGGTATTCTTCACAGTATTTAGAGGTTCTCTCAAGCTTTTTAACGTGACTGAAGTCAACATACTGCATTATTATGGACACTCACTTTACAGAGATAGTAGGTCTCACTCAGGTAAGACAGTCTGACACTGCCTTACCTGACACACATAAGGTGTGAAAGGATCCAAAAAGCCCAAGGTGAAATGACCTTAGTGAAGCAACAGTCCAGAATAAGGATAGATCTTAATAGTTTCTCTCAAAAAGTATTACAGCACCATTGAAGTTGAAAAGCTTCTTTTTTGCTATACCTAAATATGCTAAACAAACCGTGCTAGGCATGGTCAGAACATGCATCCATCACTCAAATAAATCTCACTATGCAGCACCTGAAATTCCTTGTGAGGCTGTGGGCATTGTATTGATCTTAAAGATCCTAACACAACTATTAAGAAATAAGAAGAGTCTATACACATAACAAGCAACATTTAGAATCAGATGACCAAATAAGTGATGCAAAAAATTAGGTGTTCTGAAAGAAAGAAAAAGGATATTTAAAAAATACTCAGCTAAAATGTGCATGCTAGACACACAATATAAATATTTTTTTTCTTTTTGAGGATAAAATCAATGGTGGATTAGTGCAACACTGACAAAAGAAACAGGATGGACACTACAGGCATCCATGCACTAGTTAAAAGATACAAATTCAAAGAGAATATGAGGAGACACTGAAGAAAGTAAGTGACAGAAAGCAGAAAGATGGATCAGATAAAATTGGGGACGTAGTAAAAGAAATTAAATGCATTAACTATATGCTCATTCTATGAAAAACCAAGTTGGAAGAAAAGCTGCAGTTATAGTTTGGTACAAGGCTTCTTTATGGCTGTGAAAGATGATATCTTCTGCAGTTATTTAGGATAAAGAACTATGGCTGTCATACTGGAACAAAAGACTGTTCAAGACAAAAGAATGAAGCTGAGAAATGTTCATGAGAACATAAAGTATTGGAACAAGTAGATTTAGTAGCACAACTGGAATGCTACATACATACATACACTATCACCCAAACAGTGAAAACCAAAAATGGCTTAAAACCTGGGCTTTTACAATATTACAACAGTGGATGTAACCAGAGACAGACAGTTGTAAAATAAGAAGGAAATTCATTCTCAGCTGATAAGACATTACTTAGAATTGCACATGCCTCAAAAAAAGGTCAACAAACATATAAACAGTATGGGTTCAAATAAAACAGACTGATGTCAGTTCCAGATAGTATTTTACTCTCTTGGAAAATGCTTCCCAAGCTAACAATAGAATTCTGAAAAAAAATCATGTGGTTGGAAAATTTTGTTCCATACTTAGAAAGGCCTTACTCTTATTGTTTTATTACATACTTCTGTTATCTTTTTTTGGTGTCAATGGTCTGCACAATGCATACACTACTGCTGCTTGAAGGGCTTTACAGTGTTATCAGGGAAATCAATAGATCCAAGCAATAGTTAACTGTATCAGTAAAAGTCACTAGTGACAGAAAAACACGCAGTGATTTTTTTGTCTGAATTCCCAAAACTAGAAAACGGGAATGTCACATTCAAAATTATTCTACTATTTGCTTCACTTCATTGAGATTAATTTCAAAATTCCTATTAATTCTCTTCTCCATAGCCCCTCCTTTCTGAACAGTGCCAGTACATGAAATTTTGAAGGCAATGCCAGTCCACTAAAACAAGCCATCTGTCTGGACAATAAACAAAGCAATAGGTACTGATTTAAACAGCTTAACTCCCAGCAAACTCTATTGTCCAGTGTCCATAATCCAAAAAAAAAAGCTGAACAGCAAGAATCAACAAATACTTACCAGTAAATCCTAAATGCTGTATTTCAGATTGTTCAAGTCTTTTTCTCTAACTTACTAAAACATTTCTATCTTTGGAAATTGTTTTGACTGAAGTTGCATTGTAGCTGTACTTTCTTCCAGATACTACTAGTATGGAATGCTATCAAGCCTATCTGTACACGTAGAAGAGATTTCATAGCTGAACATTCCTCATGTTTCACAACGATTTGTAAACTGAAGGCATTTGATGTAGATGCAGAATATATGAAGTGATAAAGTGTAATTTTTAAAGTCATTGTTTCCTAAACATAGTTACAGTTTAAAACAAAACAAAATAGGGTTTGATATAGAAAACACATGTAGGAAAAAATTCTCTAGGGACTGCAAAAAGCAATAGAAGCCAATGGATTTATATTTTCTACACTGATAGCCGGAAAATCATGGCATAAAGCAAGATCAATGAGATAATCAAATGAAATGTAATGAATTATAAGCTTTAGCTGGGAACAAATATGGAAAATTGTTCATGACAGATAGAAGAACAAAAAGGACAGTCCTAAAAGCAAAAATCTCAGGGAGAACAAGACAGAGGTGACATGCATGCAAGTGCTCAGAAATTTAGTATTCAACAATATGGACAGAGATTGGAAGAAAAAGGTCACATCTGAACTTTGAGTTTGGATATGGAGTTAATGAAGTCTACAGAGGATTGCAAAGATGGTTCTGGAAGACAGTAAGGAAAAGGACAACTAATGCCCTTTCATTAGGATTTCACTAGAAGATTTTTTGAAGTCTGCTCCTCCAAAGGAGCAAAAATAACAGCATTGGAGAGACTGCTGCCATTTGTTGTTGAAGAGCTGGAAAAACAACCTAAAGCTGCTTAACACCCCAGAGAAAAAAAAACAGCAAGAAGAAAAGACAAAATTAAGTATGCCTACTTGTATGCATTATATAAACCTTTAGGGCATGCTGGATAACATGCTGTTTTGTTTTACTTATGAGCAACAAAATGTTTCATTATTCCTGTCAGATAATGATCAAGTACAAGAACTGAATCAAATGCATTCCTCTAACAGTGCAATCTAAGATGATCAGAAACCTGGTGGAAGCCAGATGTTGTGAACAAAAGTGAAGACCCTTCTGGAAAGCCTCTTTGTAACAAGGTTTTTTTGTGTTGGCATCTAGCTCCATGCACATCCATTTTGCAGATGGTGCAGAGTATCCTTGAGTAGATGTACTGTTCTGCATGGTGGCCAAGAAGAATTCCAGGTTGGAGTTAAAAACTAAGGTGAATAATTAAGTTCAGGGCAAATGAGTCAGGGTACTTATCAACCATATCAATACTTACCGACTATACTTCTCAAATGACACTAACAGCAAAAAAACTCATCCTGAAATATTCTGGACTCTGAAGAGTCCCATTTCTTTTCCAGAAGCAAGAGAAATTAAAGCACTAAAGAACAGCACCATTTTGAGGCTGCCACCTGAATGGCACCCTGTGGACTGGAATGACCTTGCAAGAATGAGAGTTTGCAGCGGGGCCCTTTCTGTCCACCAGGAGCACCAAAATTACTGCAGCTCTAATCACTGGGTGTGGGCTGGGGCCTTTAATCCTGAGAGCAGTCTCTGCTCAGAGAGACTCCAGCCCCAAGCAATCATCCAGGTACCCATGCAGAGAGCAGAACCTTACTTTTAATAACCAACTCAATAATTAGACCTGTGAGAGGAAGGCTGGGTTTAGGATTACAGACTAATGAGTGCCCTACTATAGCTGACATAGTAATCCAATTTTTGCAGTTACACTGCATTCCTAATTTGTCAGCTCATATGACTCTTCTTTCCTCAGTATAGGCTCAGAGTTTCTGAATATAGAAGTCACAAAATAATTTTACTTTACACATGATCATTAGACAGTCATTTATTTCCAGTGCACTAAAAGTCAATATTTTGTGTTTTTATAAAAAAGTATTCGATCACATACTGCATGTGTACTTCTCAAAAGAATACGTAAAAATGTTCCAACAAAATAAATCCTTAAAATAATACTGTAAATATGTCTTCAGAATAGGTTATTAGCTTAAATGAAACATACTGGAGCTGCCTTGCAATGCTACTATTGAAAATTTCTACTTCATTGGAATACCTGTATAAGAGAGTAGACCAAAAACAACACAAGCAAATCTATGATATGGAGATTTATTTGCAAGACAAGCAAGTTTCTTGTTTTTGAGTAAAGTAAGCAAATATTCTATCCAGTCATCACAATGAATGATCAGCAATTCAAAAGAGAGAAACAGGTGAAATTTCTGTGAAATTTGAATTTGATTAAGAAATTTTTCTGATAAATATGAGGTATATGAATACATATATAAGCAGAAGATCTTAGAAATCCATTCACTGCTTTGGTGATAGCTGTGTCTGCGCTAGAAAGACATGCTCAGGCAGCTTTACCCCAGGAACACTCTGGCAGCAAAGGCCTGCCACTGCAATAGCTTGAGAAAAGGAAAACAAAACACCCACCAGCAATGAAAAAAGCTTGCAATGAAAGGATGCATCACTCTTGTGACAGATGGGACATCCCAGTAGAAAACAAGCACCAATAACAAGCTGACTGCAAATTCTACGCCCACTAGGTTGCTTGAACTTATCTTGTATGCCTCATTTTTTTCCATTCATACTTCTGCATGTCCACATTTGTAAGATTCAGCCACAGCTTTAGGTCATGTTGCAGATAAGAACATCTGCAAGTGGTATTAACAAGGTACAAGTGCAAGCTTTGCACAAGTGTATAATTGCCTGTAGATTGTCACAAATTATGCATTAGAAATTCTTAGCAGGAATAATTAAAAAAGCAGCACTTCATTTAAAAGTATAGTATTCCTAATGCCCCCAACAATTCTGCAGCATCTCAAAATTCTATTTTTACAGAGTGTATAAATATCAGTTTTGACAGAACATGTAAAGGGGACCATGAGGGAGAGACCAGACAACAACTCTAAAATAAGAGCCTTTCAGAAAAAAACCTGACATCCACACTCAGTGGAAAAATGTAGGGGGGAAAAAAAAAACCAAAGGAAAACAAAAAACCCAGCAGAAAACAATTTAGCAAGCTAGTGAAAAATTGTTCTTCAATACAGGAGTGGTCATCTTCATGCCATCCTCAGCACAACGGGTACGGATCATCCAAAGAAAAAATGCAAATGCATGATGAGCAAAGCATGTCAAATTCACAGCAACAAAAGTGGATATATTAGGTAAATACAAAATATTTTTGGAAATTGCCTACAAAGGAGACAATTATTGTGCCACAAAAATTAAGAAAATCAAGGCAGTTTCCCACCAATCAACAAAATGTTCATAGTCATTATCAAGCACTGCAGTAGTGGGATGCACTAAAGGGGCAAGAGAAATAAGAACACCTGCAAAAAACAACAGTATGTACACAAATTTGTAAGTGAAAACAAAATGCCCAATCATCTGCCAAAAAATTGTTCAAAAACTTTTGCTGCAAGAGCAAGAAAATCAGACTGCATTTTGAGCTCTACATTAGATATTTAATATATGCTAAGACAAACTGCTGTTTTCTCCATACTTACCAGTATACAGAGGAGATGAAAAGCTCTTTTACTGAACTTGATGAGGATTACTTTGTTAAGTCTGTAGTCCTGAAAGTTTGCATCCAGAACAGTTAGAATGAGCCTGGTCCAATGAAGATTATGTGTACATGACACTCATGAATACAAAAATTCCCATGGGAAGCTGTCTCAACAACCATGAATTAAAAAAAAAAAAACAAAATTCTTCTAATTTATCGTAAGAATTAAAGCCACCACCTGTGTCTAGGTGCTGCAAAGGTAAAAATTACTGTCCTCCCTCCCCTCAGAAATGCTGAATATTGTTCTCCTGTGTATGAGAGACTAATTTCTGGAGTGTGTATATCCACAAGTAATACACAAAATTATGAGTTACAATGTGCCAGCAGATGCTGCAGTAGGAAAAAAAAAGGTTAAATGAAAAGGTCTTTCTACAAAAAACACCCAATTAGAGGAAATGTTTCTGGATGTATGAGTGTCTGTAAATTCATAAACCTAAACTACACAAAATTAAGTAACCTTTGGTTTGAATAACTTCTGCAACATGGTAAAAATCAGTAGGATTTACATGTGCTTTAATACAAATGTGGTTCTATACATACCCAAGACAAGACACAGCCAATGCCATGACAATCCTTAGTGACAGATGTTGGAATGTGTTACCTCATCAGGAACGGAGAATAAGATGGGTTTACAAGCACTGAAGAGATTCTCAACAGTACAGTTCTTCAGACAAGGGAAAAAAAAAAAAAACAACTGAAAAATTAGTGGTCACAGACAGCCAGACTGAGAAATTTCCAAAGGAACATCATACACATATGATATGATTCACAACAGAAACACCCCTCTATACATCTACAGCAGCAAACCCCCAATTTACTCGGATTAATGAATGTAATAAAGAACAATGAGTTCCTAGAAAGTAGAAAAGGACAAATATATCAAGAATATACTTGTGTGATCTGACCAGACAACTCTAGTACAAGTAAAATTGTCTTTGTCCTAACTAATAATTCCCATTTGTAACCCTGCAAAGTAGCAATCAGTGGTGGTCTCTTGTGTTTTTATTCCTAAGTGTGTTCTTGAAGCATCAATTTCCAGACTTAATAGCTTGCATACCTACTATACATGAAATTTTAAGTGGCTTCCTACAATACACCCACCTCAGGACATATAGGTCGGGCACTCATGACCCTTACCTGTATTCAACTTTATTACAACACTATCAGTGATTCAACAAAAATCCTATTCCAACTCCAGAGTTATGGAAGACTTCTCTGCTTACCAGACTTAGGGTTTAGGGCTATGAGCAGTACATCAGTCTTCTTACTCACTGGGCAAGTATTGCAGAGACAAAAAGTGAAGCAAGACAGGACCTTGGCAGGAGATTTGCTATTGATTTCAGTAAAACCAGGATTTCACTTTTAGGGAAGTTATTTCCAGAGATCAGGCATACTTCTGGAGATGGTGCTTCCTTGCAAAGGGGAAAGGTGATTTTGTAGAAACCACACTCTGTTAGTCTATCAACCTTCCTTTGACTAGCAAAGCAACAGCCAAGAGGTGATACTTTTATTCTCATTACAGGAATAGCAATGCTATGTAATATTGCTACAAAGGCAAAAGCATATAAACTGACAGAAAACACCCAATGGCAATGGGAATCATAGAATGGGCTGGGTTGAAAGGGACCTTAAAGATCATTTAGTTCCTATCCCCTGGTATGGGCAGGGACACTTTCCACTATACCAGGTTGCTCAAAGCACCACTGAACCTGGCCTTGAACACTTCATGCAGCATCCAAAACCTCACTAAGCCACCTTCCAATGTATCAACGCTTCTTCAGCTGGGGCAAGGTGATTCCAAAAGGATTTCTATGAACACCCACAACACCTGAAAGTTGTATTTGATGACTGAAAAGGTCCCATTCAATCCTGTGTTCAAAGTGAGAGCTAATTCAGTGACAGATTCAGGGAAGGTTCAGAGATGTAATATGGAGTAGTGGTAACGTGGGGAAGAACCTAGGCTTTAAAAAGTAGATTAATATTATGTGAACCTGCATGTTAGTTGATGCACATTGCAATACTCAGATTACAGAAGGCAGACCTCAGCATTACACTGTCAGAGATAATCTGAGAGACATCTTTAATGTAAATAATTACTATAATTAAGATTGTGTATTTTACATTTATATGCCTTAACTTTAAATAAAGACCATGAATTCTTCATCCAAAATAAAAGAAAAATGCAACTGAAGTAAATGATTCATTTGCATTTATGCAAACTTTGATTCTTCATGCAACTCCCAGATTTTCAAAGTATTCCTAATAAAAATGTCACAGCCTAGCTGTACTAGACTCCTTCACCTGTGAAAATGAAAAATGTCTCCCAAATACAGACAGGGAGATGAAGACATCCTTAAAAATCAAGTTAAACTAAGGAGTAGAAAACAGTTTATCAGTCATTCTAGAAAACAAACATAAAATGAAACCTGTAGTCACTACTGGGGAAAAAGAATACTCAATTTTTTTCCCAGAATGCAAAGACTTGGTGGAACTTCTGCATGGTGTGACTGGATATCAGTTTTCAAAGCTGATCCCTGTACTCATGCCCATTCACCACTTTGGTTCATCTCCACAGAGCTGGCCACTTTGCCTGGCTGAGTAACAAAGTTCTGGCAGCTGCACCAGAACCTCAATAGGCTTTTACTTGGTGCAGCTGGAACAGCTGACTAAAAAAGAAGTCACATTGACCTCAAAACCAAGCATGGAGCTGACCTCTGTCAGCTCAGGGGCAACCCACCTCTGCTTGGTGACCTCTCCCTGAACACAAATCAATTTTGCTAACTTTGTATCTGCAACCAAAGCTAAACCCCAAACAAACAAACAACCCCATGTGATATGACATAAACAGACCTTATACTTCAGCACCATGTGCAGAATACCGTGTACACATCATGCTGAATGGGGTTTCTGTAGCCTAAACGAAAAAAGTACACATCCAGTCCAACTTTCACAACAAAGGTAACTGCACAGCCAGTTTAAAGGTGCTAACTGAAAATATAATTAATCTGAAAACATCCATAAACCTTTCCAGCTGCTTAGCCTGTGTTTGACTAGAGAATTTCAGTGCTTGGTCATGCATATAAGTGTCTAAAATTGGCTGGTTCTATTGTCTCTCATTTTCAGGAACAGGGGTTCTCAGGAAGGACAGAGAGTCCATACGAAGCATTGAAGGACTTTAGTGGAATTCTTGCAATGGAAAAGATGCCCCCAAGAAAACCCAACCTACCACCCTGCCCAAAACCCAAAGAAACAAATTCAAGTTCCCAACTCAAGTACAGGATTCTCTGATATAATCAAGACCTGAATTTGTATGAAGGCCAGTAGTCTAACACCTATTCTTCAAAAAGCATATCTAACTATACAACCTAGTACTGTATTAGGAAATTCATAAAATTAAAAGAATGAGCTGAAAATTTTTACTTCTGGTGTTAAGTGTTTCTTCAAGGAAGGGAAGTCTGTCTCCTCATTAATCTATAGAACGTGAAACTTTTTACACATGCTGGTCAGTGACTACCACAAAGCTACAGAAGTTACCATCTAAATGTTGTAAACAGCTTTGCTGATTACTTTCAGTTGCTGTTCTACTCGAAACTTTGATTATCCCACTTGTCTACCTGTGACTTTAGGAGGGCTAGATTTGGAAAGAACTTTGGATTTTTTAGTAGCAGCATTTGTATTATAGTCCCAAGCTTTAACTACACACATTAAATACATGTTCATTTGTTCATTCAACAAGCAAACATTTTCTGCGTTGTTAGCAGTATGTATTCTGTTATCTTGAGGAAATCTTAGTAACACCTGTCCTCCTGGAACAGAGGTCTGTAATTGTTTCTCAGGAGTGGAAACATGGTATTTAAGACAGCTCAGATATGTGACTAGAAGAGAAAAACTGCCAACAGCAAAGGGAACAAGCTCTTATTGACATAGCAAAACTAAACTGTGATGCCTAGCATTGCCCTGACACCACAAAGTTTTTACTGCCCTAGGAAAGCAGGCCTGACCAGAGAAACAGAGACATTGCCACCCCAGCACTGGATGCCTTCTCTTGGCAGCATTTTCTGTCACTAACCTAGACTGGCTGATGTCTGACCGCTGGAAAGACACGAAGTATCTGTGTTATGAAAGAAGTTGGATAGCATGAAAAGAAATAGGAAAGAGAGAAGAGCAGAAGCAAATTGGATATTGCTAATGAAAAAACTAAAGATAAAAAAACTTTATGAGAAAAGGAAAAACTCCTCAAAAATAACCTAAAAGAGACAGCAAAGAGTAGAGCATATGAGTATCATTGCCCACTGGCAGCAGCTACACTAGAAAAAGCAACGTGTCTAAAAACTTCAAAATGCAGAATCTTGCAAAAAGAATAAATACCTGAGCTTGACAGACACATTAGTAAGAATAAATTATTAATTATTTGGAATACTCACCTCTACCTTTAGGTCACTAACAGCACAGTATCATTTAAACAAGCCTTTGAAGTAAATTTTTGATTCAGTAAATTATTCAATCAAAACCAGTCTGAGGAACAACTTTATTGAAACTGTATTTTTATGCTCACTTCTGTTCAACAATTGGCAAAATTCAGCATCTCCTCTAGACATTTTCCCCTTCTCCCAACCAGCTTACCATTTTTAATACTGGAAGTTATTAATTTCTGAAATAATGTTCATTGCCATCAATATCTCAGTTTTTATCAGAACCCTGAATTTTTGGTCTAACTTGATCTTCTAAGCACTCTTCCTTGTGTCAAGGATTTGTTGGGCTACCCACAGTCTCCCAGGGCACAAAATGAAGTCCAAGGTTCACCTGTGACAAAAAGAAGGATTTCATTAGTTTCAATTCACAAAAGGAGTTTCATTTATTAGGTAAAACAATCTTTACAAGAGCATTTAATATTATAATTTTAAAACTAAAAAACAAAACATCATCAAGAACAACATTTTTCTGAAAAGGCTGATGATATCTCCAATCTGGTTATCAAAAGATAGCTCCATCCTTATTTTTAAAATTTTTATTCTAGAAAATGCATTAAGAGAGGAGCACTCTTCAACTAGATTCTTACACCGCTTGAATCAAAATCCAGGGCCAGTTTGAAAAGCCTCCAAAATTAAATTCTATCTAATTGATAGATTCCCAACCCTAATTCTGCAATGGTTGTAGTATTCAGCAAAGAATGAAAAAAAAATCAGAAGTAGCTGTGTTAGCTAGTTCTTTCAAGAGTGACTTCACTGATCTGAAGAGATTTTAGAGAGATTACCCTTACTCAATATTACCCTTGAGTTCATTGTATTCTTTTGAGCACTCAGAGCTGTCTTCACAGAACTCTTGGGATCTAAAGCAGGTGAGGCAGATTGAGCATGCAAACATTGGGGTTTTTCCCTTTGTCACTGCCATCTCATTCAGAAAAGTAGTTACCACACATAGGTAAGTTTAAGCATGTGTGCAGTCCTAGTGAAATGAACTGCATCTTGCTGCCCAGGGCCCCGGGGCCTCAGCAATGTCCAACTTCCTCTAAGCCTTCTTCACTAGTAACAAAGTTTTAGCAACAAAACATTTGGGCCAAGGACATGGAAAACTAGAAAAATGTACAAAAACCCAGCTACACCTAGCACAGAGCAGAGGTCGGTGAGAAGCAGCTTTCTGCCCTGATTCAGTAGGTGCCAGTCACCAGCTTGGCACCAGTCCCTGGATCATCCCAGCCCATGCCAAGCGTCAGCAGACGGGACAGGCACACAGGAGGGAGGCTGAGGCTGCTGGGCCTCCCTTCCCACACTGCACTCCACTGGAGGGGGCAGCCAGGGAACCTCTGGACCTCAGCACACCAAACGCCCAGAAAAAAAGCAACCCGCCAGGCCAAGAGAGCAGCTTCAAAAGGAAGAGCAAGAAGAGCAAGAGGTGTAATACCATTCAAGAAAACTTTCTCCACTGACTTTAAGAATGGTCCAGTCCTGCAGTCACTGAATACCCAAATCTACCTGTCACCAAAAGAACAGGTGTGTGCTGACATCTTAATGTCACTAGCAGAAAACTAATCTCCATAGTCAAAGGCTTAGAACTGCTCCCTCACCTTGTTCTTGATGCATTGTTTTTCTTGGTGTGGGTAACAACAAAGGCATAAGGATACCAGCAATCAACAAATTTGTCTGTATTATTACATACATCACTTAAATGATCTCCTCAGTTTTCTGAGATGCTCTGATTTGATGTTGACAGTTCCAAGTAAAAATTCCACTCGTTAAAAGTACCAACAGTTCAACACCTTCCCTAAGGCTAGTTATTGCATCTTCCCAGGGTGGATCTGTTGAATGACCTTATTTCTGATCTATGAATATTTATAAGTTTAAATGAGACAAGGATTTACACAAAACTTCTTTTTAAAATTATCTGTTCTCATTCTTTTTGAAAATTGGCTATTAAAGAAGGCACATCAGTTTAAAGTTCAAGCTGCATGAATACGCTACCAAGATATGGTCATTAAAATCCTTATGCCTTGAATGTTTCCCTTGAACTTTGTTTCAAAGTTAAAAGATTACAGATATCATAAACCAAATTCAGTCTTTGTGTAGGTCAGCTTTAAATTACAGCTGCTCCCATCAGGACTGAATTGGTGTCAGGCACCTCTTGGATTACAAGCCACCATAAAAGAAATAACAGACCAGAACTATGAAACTTATTACAAGTCAAGTACATTAAATAAAAGAGGATCCTACCAGTTGCATCATCAGCTTCTGTGTTAGAAGAGCATCTACTGAAGCCATGCTTGTGCCTATGAAGGAGTCTGTAGTATCAGACACTCCTCGCTTGCTGAGACAAACTTCTTTGAGTTACTGACTTCTCTGCTTTGATCAGTGTCTTTTACTAACCTTCTGACTGTCAGGAAGGTTACACCACTTGTTGAGAAGGTTTTTCTAGGCCTTCCTACTATTCCCCAATGCACTTTTTAAAATTGTAAGTCCACAGGTTCAATTTGTAGTATCTTCCAATACATATGTATATAATAGAGAGTAGGACAGAGATGAAAGATGCTTTCCCCCACCAAATCCACCTTTTTGTGAAAGGGTTAAATACTCTTTATTTCTGTTAGTGCTCTCTTGCAAAGAGGGAAGAAAATCTTCAGTGAGATATATTTTCTTCAGGAGGTATCTTCTGTTCCTCCCTGACCTTTTTCCAGTGGAATTTTCATCCTGTGTCCTTTTTCCTCAATAAATGTGCCAGCAAGACTTAATTAATAAAAGTTGTTGCAAAAGTAGAAGTTTCTTTCTTATTACGTTTCTGTAAAAAGTTGTAACTGCCTTTGGCATTTCCAAGTTACAAAATAGTTGTATGGATAAATCAGATTATTTTCACTGTAATCTCTTCCTGAATAATCTGAATTAGGAAAAACAACACTTGGAAGGCTTTAGTCTTCAAACTTACCAATATTAGGCCAGGGTCTTCTAAATACTTACTTCCTGTTACAAATTTATTTGCCTAAGTCCTAATTGAAGGCTCAATTAAATGGTGCTGCTTACGTAAATAAAGTTATTCCCAGGCACAGGTTTTTGCAGGATTACTCAAGAACACTTAAAACACCTTTATAAACTTGTGTTATTTCCAGAGATTCCTTTAATCTATTTACTAACCCCCCCATATTTAAAGAGAGAAACCCTCAAACTTAAGAGCTTTAAAAACTTGCGCCTATTTTTCTCCTAAATCAAGACTATAAACTAATCACCATATTGTACCGAGTATGTACTTGTTTTAATTAATCCTTAGTTTCAGGGGATCAAGCAGTATCTAGTTCATGTTCCAGTCTCAAACAATTTATGCTCAGAAGAATGCTCTACTCTCCTAGCTGTTGCCAGTTTATTGCAGCTCTTAACAGTCACTATTGACAAAAAAGGCAAGAACAAGAAATGCAGTAAGAGAGAGCAAGTGAGCACATGTCGAGATTCAGGAGGGATTACATGATATCTACAGCAGAGATATGCACACACAGAGCCAAGCATTCAGTTATGTCTCCAGAAAAATGACACCATGTTTATTTCAGATTTGTCCGTATTGCAAACTACCCACAGAAGTGCCAAAGCATAGATTTATAAATTAAGGAAGTGGAGAATATCACCCATTCCCCTAGAGTAACCCCAGTAGTATGCCTGTCTCAACCCTTTTGTCCCTCCATCCAAAAGTCTTCCAAGGAACAAAGGTAGTCAAGTGCTCACTTGGACTTAGGGAGTTGGAGCCTCCTCTCAATTACAGACACGTATTGCCCTGCCAGCTCCAGTGAATGACATTTCTGCCAATGAAAGCACGAAGATAATAGAGCTTTCAGAATTTACATCAGTGGCAATTGTAGAGAGGAAAAAAATTAAAATCTGTTATTCTTCATTTTGATCTTGTGTGCGGCATTCCACTGTGGCTGAATGAAACTGAAGTAGATAATCCACTAGAATTACCTGAATTAACCTCAGAAAGACAAGCATGCCACTGTCTGCCAGAGTCCAGTACTAGATACCTTTCTTAGGCTAGCTCAAAGCCCAGGCTCAAGTTCCCCCTCAGATGAATTTAAAGCTATTAACTAATGAACTTAGTGCAGTAGTAATGGAGACCTCGACAGCCCAGTAGTGAAAAAAATAAAAGCCCAGTTGTGAAAAAAATAAAAAATAAAAGCAGCTTCTCAGTCGTCATGGAGTGAAATTCTGCTTTCATTGCCAGTACAGATCTCTTCCCATGCTCCTGTATTTTTTTCAATGAAAGATGCATAGGGTTTGGAGTGCACAGATTTGGTACACGTGCGCAGCAGCTGGTCCGACATGATAAAGCAGAATGAATCTGAAGAAGTTCCTGCCTGTCTGACCAATAATCCATGAACTAAGAGGGATTTACTCAATAGACCAGCACAGATTCTATCCTGTCAAAATTAGAGACTGATTTTTTTTAAAAGTGCCTAAAGCTGTTTTCTGTTAGATGTTTTCCATTCCCCAAAGACCTAGACAGCAAGTAGGAGGCGAACAAAGGTGGGGGGAGGGAACTGTCTGAATCCTGCAATGTTTATAACTTCACATTCGCTTGATTTGAAGCTCCAACCATAGAATTTGTTACTGAAGACATTTCTGTAACTCAAAGAAAATCAATCAGAAGAATAGCATCCAGCATGCACAGACACACACTGTATGCCAAGGCAGCATCCCCGGTACCGTGGCTCAATCTCATTCTTAAATACGACTTACTTGCCATCCTCTTTTGCTAGGTGGGAACTGCCGAGAGCTAAAAATAGCGCCAGGATTCAGTGGCGGGAGCTAAAAATACCCTTTCCCGCTCGATTACCGACTCGGCAGGGAAGACGGAGCTCTTGGCATCTGCCACAGCCTGTAGCCGCCAGCTGGGGATGCAGACACAGAGCCCAGCCCGGAGTTCCGCGCTCGGGGAAAGTTTCTCCGGCAGACGGAGCGGCCGCGGCGCTGCCCCCCGGGCACACGGGACCCCCACCCGCCCCAGCCCGGGCGGCGCCCCCGGGCCTCCCCGCCGCCCCTTACCCGCGTTTCGCAGCTTCTTGTTGCGGTACACGGACAGGATGACCAAGAGGTTGCCCAGCAGGTCCACCGCGATGGTGAAGATGAGGATGGCGGCCAAAGTGGAGGTCACCCAGGGCTGGCGGCGCGGGGCGCCCTCGGCCGGCGGGTCCCGCGGGAGGACGGAGCTGTTCAGCTCGCTCTCGTTCACTCTCATCCTGCCGCCGAACCTCCCAGGGCACTACCGGATACCGGCGGGGCCCGCCCGCGCTGCCTCCGGCGGGGGCAGCTCGGGTCGGGGCGGGGGTCGCGGCGGCGGCCGCCCTGCGCCGCGGGGCTGCCCGCCCTAGGGCGGAGCGGGGCAGGCGGGAGCGGGCGCGCCTCCCATTGCGGCCGGCGCTCCGGCAGGAAGTTTCCCCGAAGTGTGCATGTGCCGCGGCGGGACACTTTTATAGCCCGCCCGCGCCGCCGCCCCGCCCGCCGCCACCGCTGCCGCCAGGTGACACCGAGCCGCCCCCGCGCCGGCACGTGCGCGGCCGGGGCTCCAGCTGCTGCCGCGCGGCGCCACAGCGCCCCCCCGCGGCCGCCGCGCCGCCCCATTCACGGCGCGCTGCGCTTCCCCATTCATGCTCCCGGCCGCTCCATTCAGCGCCGGCCGCTCCATTCACCGGCGGAGGCGCGGCAGGGATCGACGGGGCTTGCTGTCTGCGGTTGGGTGGTTTGCGGCGCTCGGCGCTATTTTTAGCCCTCCTGGTTAACGCCGGCTCTTAATTAGGCGCCCGCCGAACTCCCCTCCCCTCCTCCCCCCTCCTTTATTTAACATCGCACCCGCACGGTAACGTGAGCGCGGCGAGAAACCTCCCATCGGGGAGCGGGTCGGGGCTGCTATAAAAAGCTCCTCGCGAAGGAGACTGGCTGGCTGGGCAGGGGGGGCGTCTGAGGACCCGCGTCCCG
This sequence comes from Ammospiza nelsoni, assembly GCF_027579445.1. Classification (NCBI taxonomy): domain Eukaryota; kingdom Metazoa; phylum Chordata; class Aves; order Passeriformes; family Passerellidae; genus Ammospiza; species Ammospiza nelsoni. The sequence continues at coordinate 31,554,752 of NC_080636.1, read as the reverse complement.
GGAGCACCACGTGCTGCCGCAGCGAGGGGGCGGCGTGGGGGACACGCAGCGCCTCGGCGGCCCCCCCCCCCGCCTTCCTCCCCTGCAGCCTTTCTTCCTCCCCCGCACGCGGGGCAGCGGGGGCGGTCTGCACAGGGAAGACGGAGAGAAAGGTAGCGGGGATGCCCCGTGCCACCCCTGCGAGCCCGGTGAAGTCTGGATCGCCTGTTCCCCAAAAGCAGCCTTTGCTTCAAAGAAAGGAGGGAGCAGGGAGCCATTGCCCAGCCGTGAGGAGGACCCAGTTGACTGAATAGGGTACCCCTTCACCCTCTCGTGCGGTGGGCGCACTGGTAAATAAACTAAATTAATTAAAAAAAAAAAAAAGGCACTTTCTTCTGACTGAATCTTCTCGCTTGTATGGCATTGAGCTGATGAAAATCTCCGAGCAAACTGGGCGTGGGAATCACTCTCCCATTCAGGACAACGGGCTGCGAGTGCGGGCGGCAGTGCGCGCTGTGCTCCGCGGAGCGCAGGGCTGGGCGCGGCCAGGGCGGCCCCGCGCACCCACCGCCGTCCGGCGCGGAGCCTCCGCTCTCGGGGCTGCGGCACTGCGGGGAACAAGCGGGGTCCGCGGCGGGAGCGCGGGGCTCCCCTGCCGGTGCGCGGGGCGCTCATGCGGCGCAGCCTGCGCCCGGCCCTGGGCTGACGGCGCTGTGTCCCGTGGCAGCCCGAGGTGAGGGATAACCAAAGCCACCGTTGTCACCAGCGGTTACGTAACGCGGCGGGTGTGACCGGGCACCGCAGCCGCGGAGGGGCGCGGACGGGCAGGGCGGTGGCGGTGGAGGCAGCAGCGGCACCCCCGCCCTGGCAGGAGCCGCAGTCCCAGCCTGCACGGCTGAGTGCCAGGGAAACCCCGAGCTCCCATTCACCCACGGTTTTCTTACACCACCGCGGGCAGCGGAGCGAGGAGCGCCGCCGCTCAGCCTCCCGCTGGTGAACGAGACCGCTTGTGTTCGGTGCGAGAAGTGCTGATTTATTTGATCACTTACTGACTTATTAAATGCTCGATATTCCGGCAGCGTGTTTCCCGCCGCCCCGATAAACAGCAATCCCGGGGAGATGTATCGGCACCACACAGCATTCCTTCCCACGGCTTCCCGAGCAGCATCCAAAGCCCATCCATCACCGCGCTACAAGAGGAGGAACCCCTCAGCGCGGCGCCGCAGCCCCTGGGCAGGGAGAGGGTGGTGTGAGCACACAGCCGCCCATGGCAGCCGCATCCCCCCAGCACCAGCCCCCGCCCTCCATCCCCCGGCCCGTTAGTGCTGTGTCCGTGTAGGTGCATAACAAGTAGGTTATCAAGCTGTGGGAGAAGATTAAAAATAGGAGGAGCCAGTATCAGGGGGATATCAGATCAAGGGCAGGCACACGTGGAGACAGGCAGAGCTGCCTGGTCCTCAGTAGACCTCCACGGGTGTTTGACTGGACGGGGAGGGGCTGCCTGCACAGAGACAGCTGCGAAGTTTCTCAAGGTCAGGTATTTTTAACCAGAAGGTAAAGCGACGATGAGGATCAGCCCAGGATTTTGCTTCAAAGAAAGGGAATCTGGTCCATGCAGGAGCTGTTGTTATTTGTCTCATTCCTGGGATGTTCAGTGGCATATTTGCAATTTAGATCCACAAGGGAATGGAGATATCACTCCATCCATCCCATTTTAGTCTTGTGAAAAGAGCGTGCTCTGGACCAAGGCTGCTTGTGAGGTGGGAAGGGAATGCTTCTTGAAAAGGGGACTGAAGATGTCCTCAGGCATCCCTACCAGGAAACCCTGTATGAGAGCTAAGGGTGACTCAAGCACCAGCAAGGGCCGTGATACATTGAGAAGCCTCGTGCGGCTGCTCTGTGCATTGGATTCGCTTCCTGCAGAGTGGGAGATGGGCATCAGGGTGTGGGTCAGGCTCCAACAAGAACCACCTTCCCATTCCCCACCAGGGAGTGGGACAGCATTCTCTTTCCTCCCTCTCACCTTGACAGAGACATCTCATACTATAAAATGCTGCTCTTCAAGGTTTTGCATGTGTTTACTCACATTCTGGAGAGTTAGAGACTCTAAGATGCCACCCAAAACAAGCAAGCTGTGAAAACTGCAGAGGAGCAGATCTAACATCATCAGGCTCCTTCACACTGATCAACATTCAGAGTCAGTCAGACAATCTTAGAGGCAGTTTGGTATTGTTTGTTACATTCTCTGAGGCTGGTCTCTCTGCCCTCACATTTTCTACCCTTTTTCTACATATTCATTTTTAAAGTACAACTGAGTGAAGTTAAATGATGCTTTGCATGAAAGCAGCATAAGATAAGATCAGGGCAGAAGAACAAGAAAATCACTTGGGCCAACCACCCCATATTATAATTTAAATCAGAGTTGACTTCACTGTAGTGAACAACATCGGCCGAGATCTTATTACATGAAGAAATACGGAACTTGTCTGATCTGTCATAAAAGAGTCCTGATTTGGTTTTGCTTGTTTGGGACGTGCCTGTTGCTCAGTCTGTCTCCAGCCAAGTTTCCTGGTGGATCTCGAACTGATGTTGAAGTCTTGGTTTTGGTCCTGTCTCCTGTTGATGCAACCTGATCTCTCTGGATGAGTGCAAGCCCCGAGTCTTCCTTTTGTCCTCTCTGGGGCTAGCAGTTGAGCCTGTTGTGAGCATCTGGCTCTGCCTGCTGCTCTTAGGTCCTGTGAGACTGTGGTCTGGCCACAGCCTGGGCCCAGGTTTTCCTTGGCTCCTGGTTGGCTTTCCTATGGAGAAGCTCTTAAAACTACACAGCAATGACATTAGATGAATTGAAGGAGCACCACCCGCCTGAAAAGATAGATGGAAATATAGAGAACATGAGAAGACATCAACAACTCAGCTGGTTCTCTGAGTAAGAGAATGGAGACTGCCTGGCAGATGGGGCTGAGAAGATCAGTAACAGGGGCAGGTACTGAGAGCACGCTGGTGTGGGTGCCTGGCAGAGAATGGGCTGGGAGGGCAAAAGGCAGAACATTTGTCTCCTTAAGGAGAAGTTTTCACCGTGGTACGGTGTGGTTTTCTTACATCAGAGGAAATAGCTGTGGAAGCTGATAGCAGATAAGATATCTTGGAAGGGGCTGACTAGAATACAAATATGGGAGGAAGGCCTTGGAGGGCTGCAGTGGAACAGGGAGGTAAGGAAGTTGTGGTCCTGTGGCAGAGAAGCAGCAGCATCTGACATACTTTATGTTTTGGTGCCCTTCTCTCCTTCAGAAAAACCCAAGAGAAAAATATATAAATGCAGACTCTATTCTCCTCAATCACAATAGGTATTTCTGTAGTGAAAAGCTGAAACTGTCTTAGAACTGAGGTGGAAAAAAATGAGGTAAGCCAACTGGCAGTGTGTTTCTGTGGTGAGAAATAGTGCGGAGAGTAGGAGCAGCTGCTCATTTGAATGCTTAGCATTAAATTAAGTGGGTACAGATTCTGTCTGGTGCTGTTCCTTACTATTTTGAGATCTTTGTAATTCCCCTGTAATGCTGAAGAACAGTTATGATGCTGATGGTTCTTGAGCACTCTAGGAAAGAAAGGAAACCCACCGCTCCTCTCCACTGTGGTGCTCAGAGGCATTTTCACCTTTACATTTGCCAGCCTCTTGGTCTGCTCTCCCAGCACACTGGCACAGTCACTTAGTTCTCCCCATAAGCCTGCCCTGACAGGTGTTGTTCAGTACACAGATCTTGCTGATACACCTATGGGGCAGTTCCACTTCCCCAACAGTTAAACTGCTGTGGCAGCAGGCTTGTTGCAGCTCGTCCTGTGGCAGGAGGTATCTACTCTTCATTACATCATCAGACCATTGGTTGTGATGCTGCACTACAAAAAAAAAAAAAAAAAAAAAAAAAAGCTGGCTGTTGTTCCTTCTGTCTTTTAGAGGAGTGATTCAGAGTGCTGAAATTTTGCCAAGTTTTATTTTGTGATGTGCTGCTTTCCTTCACTGACAAGTCTTTTATTTCAGGGTTTTTTTCATAGTTACAATCCGTGGCATCTCCAACCTATATGTTTTAAGTCATAAACCAGCTCTGTAGATCCCATCCTCTCTATGAGTATTGGGTTTGGGCAGATGATGCAAGAGATTGATGGGAAACGTGCCAGCTCTTTAATTCTTCATTCAGCACTGCCTTAGAGCAGAGGTTTTGTATTCAGAGAGTGCTGTTATGACAATTCTTGGGCAACACAGGCTGCTTTTGCTTCTGGCTTTGGGGTTTCTAAGGTGAGATGCTATTCACCACATGCCTGGGACAGGGAATTGCATTTAGAAATGGAACTACATCCTAGGACTCTTCTCTGCATTAGTACTCTCTTCTACAATATGAAATGGCCTTAAAAGGAAGAAATAGTAGCTTCTCACTTTAGAATGGCATATTATATCATTGTTAAAACATTCTCCAGGATGATTAGAAAATTATCTTTGAAAGTTTGAAAGCAGAAAAGATAACTAATCTCAGCTTATCTGAATTTTAGGGTAGGAAAGTGAAATGCTGTAATTGACAGTTTTAAGCATGATACCTCATAATTTTGATTTTAAAGATTAATTTGGAGCTGATTTTGAAGTTGGGGAGATGAAAGTGGGTAAGGTTCAGGGCTATAAATCCTGATCAGAACTGGTACTTTTTGAAGCTCAGTCACATGCCACAGTTACTGAGATAGGTGAATTAATACTCAGCTTAGTCTTCAGTGGCTCCATGACTTCTAAATCAGTGCATCTAGTGGCAGATCACACTAAGAGACCTACCTGGCTACACATAGAGTGAGGTTGCTTCCCTCAGACTGTTCTGGTCTATTTGCTTGCCATGTCCATTTCTTTGTCCTGTGATTCTTCAGGACATTGGTCCCCAGCCACTGCTTTTGAGAGATGATTGACGCAGATTGTTCCACAATGTGAGCAGTCCAGCAACAAGCAAGGCTGCTGAAGAGAGGGAACTCTATGTGCACTGAGGGAACAGAGCTGTGCTATTATTTGTGGTTGCCTTCTGCTTCCTTCAAGTCTGCATTTAAAATGTTAAGAATAAGGATTTCCATGGCACTAGCATTTTATGGTGTCATGACAACATGTCACCCTTCTGCCCTGCCCTCTGAGAACAGAGCCACAGTTCCTGGTAATGCATTTACTTGCATTAACTATAGAGGTTTAAATACTCCTGTGATATAATAAAAGCTCTGCCAAAAGCCAGAATGTACCTGCACATTCAGATTGTTAGCTGGTATTCTTTTCTTGCAAGGCTGTAGCCTGTTTTTGTATGCTGTTACAGTGCTTTTTTATTAAGCAAACTCAGAAATCTGCATCGACTCCAGCCCACCCATTTCTCGGGTGTTTTTACTATGCTGACCAAATTCAGCCTGTCTACTTAACATTGAAATTTGATTTGTATTTTTTTTTCTGCATAGGAATCTATCACAGTCAAGGAAATATCATATACCTTTAACAAAGCATACAGAATGGTTTAAAATAGAAATCACATTCACTTACTTGTTGTATATTTTTGTATTTATCTTTGAATATTCTGCCATTGTGTGTTTATTTTTTTCCTCCTTGGCAGTGACTTTAAAACCTTTCAATATCTTCTCGTATTCTTTTATATGACTCTTTTGTCAGTCTGAGTGAATGTTTTCTTTGGCTTTCCTTTTGTTTAAATATGGGGAATAGAGGGAACATGTCTTGAATTGAAATCACTGAACTGGAAAGGGACTACAAAAAGAATTGACTGTAGTAAAGCTGAAGTATTAAAATCCAGCCAGTGCGGTTCTTACCAAGTGTAGAAAAGCAGAAAAATGCTTACAGCCTCAGAGAAGGCATGGAGAAGTTACAATGGAAATGGTTGAAATGAATGGGAAAAATTGAAATTGGTAGTCTTGAAACTGGTGGTCTTTGACAGGAAGCTAGATGAGAATGAGCCAAGGGTGGGGTAGGGTGGGTGCTGAATCTGGGAGATTGGAAGAGGTCAAAATGCTAAAAATGGAGAAGCATAGGATTGTTGTGCATAGTCAATATTCTAGTTTTAGGCTGTTATTAATGAACTGAAATCAGTGGAATAAAACTTGATTGAAACAGTGATGACAAAATTCCATGATGTAATGCTAAGGAGCACTTCACAATGGGCCCTTTAAGAAATGTGGAATCATTTGCAATTAGAATTGATGGGAAAACACAAAGACTTAATCTGAATCGAAATCCTCAGATGCTGTACTAACTATTGAATGGGTTTGTTACTATAGAATCTCACAAAAAAAAAAAAAAAAAAACAGCAACAATTTTTTTTTTATTCAGCAAATATGGGCTGAGCCATTTTCTTCAATTAGAGTACCATCAGTGAATCCAGGAAGAGATTTTTAAATAGTTTGCCTAGTCTGGAGTGTTTCCAGAAATCTTTTCAGGCTTGAGTCTGCAAATAACAACTTCTAGGTTTGGGGGCTTTTAATTTGTTTGTTTCTGTTTGCACACACCCCCTTCTTCCCCTGCTCTCACACACTCTCACACACTCTCACACACTCACACACACTCACACACACTCACACTCACTCACACACACTCACTCACACACTCACTCACACACATATAGAGACATCCCCCCGGTATTCCCAGGGTAGGCTTGGATGCAGTTTGTAGATGATAATAGGGTTCATGACAGTGATTTATCTTCTCCATTTGCCTATGAAAATTACAGAAGTCTCACTAAATCATCCAGATGACATGCCACTGTGAGCAGTTTCTAAACTTGAATCCTAGGAGGAGACAATGTTTATGAAGAAATGGAGGCTAGAAAAGCCAAACAAATAATTTTTCTGAGCTGGCAATTGTGTACTGCTCAGCAGCTCTTTATATTAATTTTCCTTACTTCTTTCAACAGGTTATATCATACTTTATCTAATTTATTTTTATTTTCTACTCTTTTCATTTCACTAATAAAAAAAATGGATTTTGTGACAATTTCTGCTGTAACCTTTTAATTCCCTCTCAGTGTGCTACAGTAAACTTCATCCATATTAGTATCAGTAACTCCTCGGGTAGTTAAGAGTTGTGTCAATATAAAACCTAGTCACAAAATAAACCACGAGTTCAACAAAGGTTACTTAATCTTCTCAGGGATCTCAAAGCTTGATGTTTTCCTCAAAGACAAAACAAGTGACACATCAGAGGTTCTTTAGAAAGGATTGGACACATTTAGTATTGCTCAGTAATCAAAAAACACTTTTGTGTTTTCAATACAGTGCTCTTCAAAGGGACGAGTAACAGCTCTGAGAAATGTTTCCTCTGTGTGGAAAATGTACAATACATCTAGGGAATAGAAATGCCATCTCTATTACTCTTGTACCTGAATATATATTTCAGAGGCAATGAGGCGTGAGAGGGCAATTCTGCCTTCAGAGGAAGAACTTGCTATTTTTTTTGAAACTGCAACCAGGGTACCTGCTATATTGAGATATTTAATATTATACTGAACATGTAAGACATGTCTCTATTCCTGTATCTCTCAGGAAAATCTGAAGTGGTGATGGGAGGCTGTAAAATATTTTTGAAGTCAGTGATCAGCACTGCATCACTGTCACTTGGTCCAGCTTGTTCCAGGTAGCATGACCTGTGTCTTGTGATTCCTCCCAAGTCCTATTCAGGGCTGGTTGTATTCCTTTCATCTGCTGGTTTTGCATCCTCATGTCAAGATATTTGTATGGGCTTGTGCTTATCTAACTCCTAGTAGTCTTGCAGCTTTTTTTAGTATTTGTGTTATCTCCCTCTACAGGTCCCATCCTCTTGCTGAGAAATCCAGTTTGTTTGTCTGGCTTAGTCACAATCCTCAAGCTCAGCCACAGAATTTCTCTTCAGTTCTGAGGCAGTTTCACCCTAACATTTAACTTCTGCTCTTACAGATTTCATTTCACTTCCATCCTTGAATCCTCAGCCTGGGACAGTAAGACAAAGGTATTTATTATTTTGTGCTCTCTACTTCTTCAGAGCATGCTCTTTCCTGGTAATTACTCCCCTCTTTCAACAAGAAAGTTCTCATGTCTCTTAGAAAAGATTAAGAAAAATGGGAAGACAGTAAAACAGAATAAAATAAATCTGATGATTAATCAGTGAATAAGCACCACTTGTAGTACACACACTTACTAAGGGGATACATTTAAATCTATTGGCTCAGAAATCTGACATCATTAATCCATGATTAATTTTTGAAAATAAAAATTCTCGTTTTGCTGAAACTTTTGCATTCTAAATCAATATGGAAAAAGTGTCAAAATGCAAATCAAAACTGCATGAGAAGACAGCATGCATAATGAAAGAGTCAAAAGTACTATAAACATCTTTAGTCCTTGAGAATTCTGATGGTTACCATAACCTGTTTTTATTCTCACTAGTTTTTTTTAAAAAGGTGCCCAGTTAGCTTCTAGACATGAAAATGCTAGAAACTATTCACAAAAATATAAGTATTTATATGCACCGGGCTTCTGGGCTAGGTTCTTTTAAACTTTTATATAAAATCAGAATTTCAAATATTTGTAACTCAACCTGTGATTTAATACCTATTCGTCTGATGTGGTCAAAATGATGTTTTTTTACAGCTCTTGAAAAACAGGTATGAACAGTCACTTCACTCTTGGTAGAAAACCTCAAAGTTACTAAAAAACTTAGGGAATTGCTTAAATTCAGAGCATGCACATAAATAAAGTACTAATGAAGGATTTCTTAGTAATTTTCTTCACTATGAGGGTAGAGGCACTGGCACGGGATGCCCAGGGAAGTTGTGGATACCCCATCCCTGGAAGTGCTCAAGGCCAAACTGGATGGGGTCTAGTGGAAGGTGTCCCTGCCCATGGTGGGGAATTGGAACTGGATGATCTTTAAGGTCCCTGCCAACCCAAACCATTCTGTGATGTACTGGGGGGAGAAGTGTTTGATCAGTTTTGTGTTGCCAATTGACCTTAACTATATTTTTTACCTTCCGGGACTTCAGCTGCAAAAAATTCTGCAGCAATAACCTACATATGAAAGTGCAGACAAGTTCAAAAGTCAGCTATGCTACGTAAAGTTATATATTAGCCAGCAATTTTTAGTACCATCAATTTCAATTATGTTGATTAGATCCACATCTTCTTTGTTGACATGAGTGATTAATTTCAGGAGTGTTTTGCTACAAGGACTGCTGAAGGTATGTTGTCTCTAAAGTTTGAATTTTCTGCCATTGATAAAATCTCTAGAACTTTTCATATAACTTTGATCTCCATTATGAAGAGACATGTTCCTTTTAGGCTTGTTTTTAAATCTAAATATAGTAAAACATCATGTAAAGTTGTCATATACTTTTTATGTGATCTGGGACATAGAATAAAGACTGTCACTTTGATGCTGTGCATTGACTGTTGAATTTATCTGAATTATTTCTGAAATTGATATAGTGATCAATTTCAGAGAAGCTTTTTGGATTTAGAATTTCATAACAGATTTCAGCTATATTTATGTCATTATGATTTCTTAGGTGCACAAATCCTTTGGATTTATTTTGGAACAAATGTGTAATTTCATTGCGGAAAATGGGTGACCAACATTTTGACTGTGATTCCTGTGATATTCCCCTGTTTATGTGTGAGGAGCTGGTCTGCAGCCTATTGTAAGAGATAAATGCCAGTGATGGCAATCATATTTATTATTTCTTCAAGAGAGGAGGAAACAGTGGAGCTATTAATAAGAAAGAAGATTTCCAAAGTTGTATATTTTTTAATAATTTATAAAGTGGGGGAATACAAAATAACACCTCAGTGGCATTAAACCCTGAAGCTTTTTCTGAACTTCAGTAGTTGTGACATCATAAAAATGTATCATCCCCTAAAAAGACTTATTTTCCTTATCTTCTGTCTGACTTATTTGATAAAGGTTCACCATTCAGCATTTTATATGAAATAAACTAGTGCTTTTCATCTAGTTAATGGATCAAAGCAATGTTCAAAGAAGAAAAACTCCTTTTATTAGCATTTTGTAGGAAATTCAGCTGACACAATAAGAAAGCAATAGAGGTGGAAAATGACTTGCTCTTTTATCTGTGAGTGTAACTCAAGGTTGGAGCTAGCATGTGTGAGTGGTAGTTAACAATATTTTTAATTAGTCAGTTGAGAAATTTTCTATTCTATGCTAGTGACCCAACAATTTATTTGTAATCTGAATCCACTTAAAATGATTTTTGGTGAGCAACTATCTGACTAATAAAGAATCCAGATATAATACTTAAAATGTTTTAATTGATATGGTTGAACTTGCAGCTATTTCATTATAACTGAAGAACTCTTGTGATTTTATGGGGAAGAAGCAATCTAAAAGCCAACTTCTGAGTTTTTTACTGTGCAAATGATGTGGGATAATTTGAACACAATATAATTTTTCTTGGCAAAATTTATGTAGCATTATTGACTGCTTTTGTTCAATTGAAGTACATTTTAAAATATATATCTGGAGGAAATGACCCAAAATACAAAGCAGCAAAAAAACCCTGTTGGCTGAATACAGTAAAATAAATTTTTTAAAAAAAGATTCAAAATCTTCCAGTACAAGTTTGGAAATTTGTGTGGAATTTTTTTCTTCCTAATTTTCTGAGAAAAGTTTGCAAAAAGTTTCGTTTGTTGTTTTTTTAATCACAATTTTAAAGTCTTGCATGATGTATTCATTTATCTTTGTATATAATCTCATAAAAAATTAGCTTCTTTCACTGCTATTAATTATCCCTTCTATTTTTGTCTGTCATTTTTCAGGTGCTGAAGGTTTTTCCTTACATGAGAAAACAGATTGCCAGGTTGCCCTATCATACAGAAATATATCTGTCATTTTGCCTGTCATGTGGATTGTTAGTTATGAAGAACTGACTCTCCTTTCATACAAGAGGATATATTTGTATCTCTTGCTTTGATTCTCTCCAGACATTTAGGCCTTGGTCTGAGTGGTGTTTCTTGGCATGGGCATGTGTTTTATGATGAGTTTTGTTTTCATGTTGCAAAGTATCCCAGATAAGAAAATGAACAAAAAAATTCTAATCTGTTGTAACTACCTGTAACTGCCAGTACAGAGAAAGGATTCATAGTTAGTAAAATGATGGTCTTTTGTTTCTCTTACTGATTAACCTGCTGAAATAATTTGTAAGTTATACAGTAGGTTGAAGGTACTCTTTTTTCCATGTATGTTCTAAGAACAACAATGTTCACTAAGTTATGAGCTGAGGTTTTTCTATTCTATATATTTGATATAGAAAATCAAATCTATTTGATTTTCTATATCAAATATATCAGAGCTTAATTTGATATAGCTCTGTGGTCTACAAATAAAACAAATGTCAGGCTTTGTTTATGATGTGTTTGTCATATGCACTTTTAGTAAATTTTTTGTCAGCGCTACTAAAGCCTCAGTAATCACTAAGAGAATTCACTATGTAATGCTGAGCTATCTTACTGTATGGACTCCCAGATCTTTTGATATTTAAAAGTTTTTGAGGAGTAAACCAAAGAAACAGTGGAAACAGATCTGTAATTTAAATTACTCATTAAATCCTCGGCACAGTTTTGGATTTTCTTACTTCTTTGTTGGATGCCTGTTGCATGTAAGCAGCAAGTATATTGAGAGTAAAATAAAATGAAATGCATTTGATTTTATAGTGTTTTTTCTTATTTCAGTGGGTTTTGTCATCTATAATGTGATTTTCTTCAAAGGAAGATTCCAAATTTTGCTGTCCCCCTTCCAGTGATTAACAGATGTTTTTGTTTTCAGATGTGTTCCATTGTCATGCATTTTTTTGATGACAAATAAAAAATATGGGCAGAAGAAGAACATTTTTATTTAAACATCTTTGAATCTGAAATCTTAACTGTAATCTGTTTTCAATCTAGTGAAGTCTGCATAAAAATACCAATAAGTCTGATGGAATTGACCACTACATCACAGAAGTGGGGCTAAAACATGGGTGACCCTTAAGGCAGAGAGCAGAGCCATTTTCCTCTTGTGTTCTTCCCCATGTGTTTTTTGCAGCAATGGCAATCACTGAATGTAAGGTACAGGTCTGCATTGCAGCACAGAAACAGGAAACGGAAAAGTCTTGAGAAAACAAGGCAAAATTAATTTGTTAGGCTTTCCTCACAGGCATACATGCTACTGATGATTCCAGAGAGAATCTGTGCCTTATTTTATTCTGTGCATAAAAGAGACAACCTAAATTTAGAGGACTGTCTAGTGAAGTCATGTGTGTATCTTCCAGTATTGTAAAACATGTTCCAACATGTGATCAAACTCCACACTTGAAAATAAGTTGGTTTTTTTTCCTTTTCTTTCCTTTCCTTTTTTTTTTTTTTTTTTTTTTTTTTTTTTTTTTTTTTTTGAGCTGTTTAATGTCTCTTTTCTGTGTGATTGTTCAGGTTAGCCTGCATACGACCATGTCAGGTGCATGTGCAGCATTGCCTTTAAATAGCATGCAATGCTGAGCTGTAGTTGCACCACACTGGCTTATTTCAGAGCAAAGCTGGAGGACACAACCCAGAAAATATGTTGCCATTGAAGTGCAAGTTGAACTTCAGTGTAGTAGAATTAAGAATGAAGATGGTTACACATATTCCCAGTCTGCTGAAAAACCAAGGAGGCAAACACACTGTCTGCAGTGGGTACTACAGAAGGCTGGGAGAGCAGGGGCTTGTTATTGCTTTGTGCATGTTTGTTTTCTACAGATTCCATTCTGAATTTAGGCTTTAAGAACACTGGGATTTAGGCATACATGTAGACCAGCAATAATCCCCGGGGCTATGCAGAGCAGGGTGTGGAGCCTGCTGTTGGTTGGAGATTGGGGTACGAGGAGTTAGTGTCCCCTGCAGACAAAACCAGGGTCAAGGAACAGACAACCCTGCACGGCCGGGTCAGTGTAAAGCCTGGTGCCCTACCCTGTTAATGAGCTAAACAGTGTTTAGAGAGCTTCCTAGGGCAGCTGTAGGATTGCATGGGAGCTCTGAGACCCTGAACTCCACAACCCTCTCCTTCCTGTGAGAGGTGACTCAGCCCACACTTAAACAATGGCTGGTGTCCCAATTCTAGGAAAGGGTATCTAGATTTTGTCAAGATTTCTTGAGGAGTGCATGTTTTATTCTTAAATGAATTAATTAATTAATTAATTAATTAATTACATTTTATTCTTAATGAAGTCTTAAATGAGATTTTGTGTGAAAATAGAGAACCTGTATTTCCAGATGCTTTCCTTGTGCTTCTAGGCAAAATCTGTTCTGGACCAAGATGCCAGAGCCTGGAAGTTTTGCGTCAATCTTCTCATTTCATGTATAGAGTTCATGGACATGAGATAGCACCAAATCAAGGTGAATTCTCTTTTTAAGATCCTTTCTGCTTTTTAAAGTTGTCAGGAGAGGCAGGTTAAAAAATCTGCGAGAGCTTTCCTCTCACATGAGCCCTTTGTCCCTGTGTCATATGCCTTGTGTTGAAATCATTCTGATGTACAGTAATTTTCTTTTGGGAGAGAAATACTCTTTTCAAATGAAAAAGAGAGTGCTCCATTACGTAACAAAACTGTCTTTGTCATTGGCTATACAAGATCCAGCTCTTTCTTTCTTTCTTTCTTTCTTTCTTTCTTTCTTTCTTTCTTTCTTTCTTCTTTCTTTCTTTCTTTCTTTCTTTCTTTCTTTCTTTCTTTCTTTCTCTTTCTTTCTCTTTCTTTCTTTCTTTCTTTCTTTCTTTCTTTCTTTCTTTCTTTCTTTCTTTCTTTCTTTCTTTCTTTCTTTCTTTCTTTCTTTCTTTCTTTCTTTCTTTCTTTCTTTCTTTCTTTCTTTCTTTCTTTCTTTCTTTCTTTCTTTCTTTCTTTCTTTCTTTCTTTCTTTCTTTCTTTCTTTCTTTCTTTCTTTCTTTCTTTCTTTCTTTCTTTCTTTCTTTCTTTCTTTCTTCTTTCTTTCTTTCTTTCTTTCTTTCTTTCTTTCTTTCTTTCTTTCTTTCTTTCTTTCTTTCTTTCTTTCTTTCTTTCTTTCTTTCTTTCTTTCTTTCTTTCTTTCTTTCTTTCTTTCTTTCTTTCTTTCTTTCTTTCTTTCTTTCTTTCTTTCTTTCTTTCTTTCTTTCTTTCTTTCTTTCTTTCTTTCTTTCTTTCTTTCTTTCTTTCCTCCTTTTTGATTACTGTAGCCTCTTCAAACTTGCCAGCTGTGCTGCATGTTCCTGTTGTGTTTGAATGAGTGTAAAGCTATGCTCAGTAAAAGCAGATGCCTGAAAAAAAGTATAAAGTAATATGGTTTAGGTGACTGGACCTTAAGGTGACTTTCTGTGGGCACTGCTTCTGGGAGAACCTACTCTAGAAGGAGAGGAGGCAGATCTACTGTCAAAATATGCAATTCCTGTCATGCTTCAAGGGGTAGGATCCATTTGGACAGGAGTAGTGTTGGGGGCCCTGACACAACTCCATCAGGGACTCCAATTGTCCTGATGTCAGCATTGCAAGGGAAACCACCCCGTGAGGTAGAAGATGAAGGATAAGCCATGTATAGATGTCGCATCCTTTTTGATCTTTTTGCCTTTTCTGTTGTATTATTCCCAACACCTATCCTGTTAGTTTAGGTAATAGCAAATTATGTAATCAACATGAAGTTCATCTTCTGTGTGATGATTTATGGCTTTAATAGCAATAAAATGTTCTTGGTACCATCGTGAGAGCCTTGTTATGGCTCTTCCTTAGTAATCTAATTGTGTTCTGATTTTGACTAGAATGAAGGAATTTTAAAATGGAAACTGGATTTAAAGTGGCATTTGGATATACTGGGAACATGGATCTTGTAATCATCTCCTCTAAGGCCCCTCTTGTGCTTTGGGAACTGAAAAACAAAGAAGTAGAGAGCTGAGTTGAAAAAGCAAATCCTGTGCTGTGTGAGAGACAGTTTAAATACTAGATGTATTTATGTATCTCACTCTGGAGAGCTATTGTTTTATGATTTCTTAAGTCCTGGAGAAAGAAAAATTTTTAAAAAAGTAGATGAATCAACGAAAATAACTTCCTGCTTAAACCAAGAAAACAGCTGAATCAGGGAGATAAACCCTAGCATAAACATATATTTAATCATAAGGAAATCACTGTCCATCTCTTATTACCCTGGATGTTGTTAGCTTTGCATTTTTCTCCAGGGCTAAGGAAGAAAATTTAAAGTACACCAGAAGAACCTTAAAGCTTGGATCAATACACACAACAGTATTCTTGAGAAAAATTCTTAAATTGAGCCTTAGTTCTATTATGACATTTACTAGAAGACACACTATTTCTTGGAGAGATGAAGCAACCCATGATTTGCAGATGCTGTGTGAAAGGAGAAAGAAGATCTCGTCCTCCACAGTAGAATAGTGAGACAAACACCTCTCAGTAGGTACAAGTCAGAAGGAGGAATGAGTGCTTGAAACAAGGCAGATGTGGGGTGGAGAAGAGAATGTATCTTTTCTGATCAAATACTTACGAAAGGTAAAAAAATCTCAGTGGTTTATTGAATCGTAGCAATGCTTCACTGGTTTAGAGTGTGCCAAAACCACTTTGTTGCTCTTCATAAAGAAAAATGGGAATTAACTTTTGGCCCTCTAATCAACCTCATTCGTTCAGCCCTTTGTGCTACTTGTTTTTTGTGGGTAGGTTCAGCTGCTCTCTCACATGGACTCCTTGGTTTGGTTCTAGAGGCTGTACAAGCAGAAGGTAGAGAGAGCTGGGGAGCTGCATTTCCCTGGGGAAGGTGAGGGAAAGGGCAGCAGAGCTGGCCAGGACACACTGTTGGTACTCCAGCACAGCCCACTGCACATGTCTGCTCTTCTTGACTACATTGGCTGAACACATTCAGAACTGGGGATTTTTCTTTGTTTGTTAGGATTTTCTGGCTTTTTGGGGGTTTTTAAGGTTTTTTTTTTTTGTGGGATTTTGTTTTGTTTGGGTTTTTGTTTGGTTGGTTTTTTCTTGTTTTGTTTGTCATTTTGTTGTTTGGGGTTTTTTTGTTGTCTTTTTGCTTGTTTGGGTGGTTGTTTTTTTCTTTGGTTTATTTTGTTTGTAGGTTTGTTTCTTTGGGGTTTTTTTTTTGTTGGTTATGGGATTTTTTACTGGCTTTAAGGTGTCCCTGAAAATGTAGCATCCATGTGTCTTGCAAGACTGTCTCCTAGAATAGTTCTGCATACTTTCTTACAGGCAAAGCCCTTTGGGCACAGCAAAGAAGTTACATAATAGTGAAAAGCTTAGAAGAAAAAGATGTTTTTCCCTAGTTGATGTAGTTGTCCCCTGCAAGCACACATTATTAAGTGTTGGTGGATGCTCTAGAAACTTATCCCATTTTTCTGCCTTTTTTTATTGATTTAACTGTGTTTTTAGTGGACTGTCTTATTACTGTAGCCTTTTGTCCACCTCCATCTTTGTATTTGCTTTTCAAGGTAATTTTCTCTCTCTCTAAATATGTATTCACTGTGCACCCTTAAGGATGCTGTTACAATACAGTAAACAGATATCCTTCGTGGTGGAGCAGAGTATTAGCAATTACAGCAATTACAGCAAAGAGCTGATGAAACCCTGAGGTGCCTCTCACTCAGCAATGCAGCATGTTTAAAAAATGATATGGACAAACAAACAATTTACAGACCAAAGAAATGCCCTTATGCGCGCACACACAAATATGCATGGACAAGAAAAGACCTCCAGACAGATTTTGTGTATTTTTTTGTCTTCTAAATAAAGCAACAACTTCAGAGCACATACTATACAAATACTATGTTGTTTACAACTGTTATTTTGCTATTTCAGGAAAACTGTTCTGCATTTAGTGTCATGTGCAACTGCACAGCATATCTGGTGTGAGAGAAAATGTGCTGTTAAACCCAATGAACTGTATGTTTCAGAAGCTGAATCAGTCACAAGAGAATTGGTATTAAGATTTTGGAGGTTTATTTGCTGGCTGACAGAACTGGAAAACTGAACTTTCAACCTGATGGTAAGAGCCAGCATATATGGTGATGACTAAACAAGGACAAAGGTGAACATTTTAAGGAAAGGAATTCTAAACAAACAAATATGTACATAAAAAAATGTTGTTATTGCTGACCCAAATTTATCTGCAGTTAATGTAGGAAGAGAATTTCTGTAACAAGCTAGATGAGTCTAACAAGGGGATTTACCAGGGGGTAAATCTTCTAGGATAATGTGATGTTGCTTATTGCTCTGTGAAGACTGCAAATACACAGTGGCAAGAAGGATGTGTCCAAGCTGAAGATTAGCCAGAGTGGGAATTCGAGCAGAGGGGTCATGGTTAAAGGGAATGCACAGAGGCTTTAAGCAAGCTGCAGCGCATATATTTGGAAGGGAATTAGTCTGTCTCATTCTGACATCAGCTTCTGTCTGTTTAGATGACTAATAAAGCAAAGGGCTACACTTTTATCTTACAGTTGTTTTTGATCTGCCTGTGCACAATCCTAATTGTAAAAGGCCTGTTATTTCTTGTAATTGAAGCCACAAACTCCTGAAACCCTTGTTTGCCTTTCTTGCCCCCATCCACATTTCATGTGAATTTTCTTCAGACCCTTGCTGAAAATTTATTGCTCTGAATCTTTGCATGAAGTCCTGCAGGTTGGTATGAAGGGTTAATAAGTGTGTCTGTCCTCAGTGTCCTGCATTGCCCCTGAGGCTGGGCAGGATCAAAGTGAGAATATGGGAAGGTTGGCACAGCCTTCATTTGGGAGCAGGCAGAGAGGAGAAATTTTGTTGGGGGTAATGCCTCCAACCAGAGGTGAGCTGCAAAAGGGCTGTGTGTCTGGCTGGAGCTGTGTGGGAAGTGGGAATCCTGCCAAGAGCTGAGCTGCTTTGGGCGCTGACTTGAAGGAACATGAGCCTGTATGAGAGGCCGGACTGACCAAGGGATAAAAATCTCTATATTCTAATACAGTTTCCTGTAAAGGAGGTGGAGAAGATGTGTGTAAGCATGATGAAAGAACAGATATCTGTCCAGGTCTCACTGTGATTTCCTTGTATTGGTTTTATTATTGTCCTGGAGAAGAAAATTCGCCACATTTTTGGATATTGTTCACTAATGCAGATTCTGGAATGACTACAGCTCCTTGTAATGCCCACCTCCATTCAGTCTGTGCAGCAGTCAGGACTGTGTGGCAATTTTATATAAGACAAGTCTTTACTAATTTGATTTTCAGTTTAGATCCTTGTTACCTCAGAGGAATAATGTGATCACTTGTTTCACCCTTATTGATGCCTGGTTCTAAAATGGGAGGAGGGACCCCTCTCTGCAGCTGAAACCAGAAGTTTACTGATATGGGAGCAGCACCATGCACTGAAGTTCAAACCAAATAATGTTCTGTAATCCTAGTTCATTGTGAGTGCCGTCTTGGGTGTTTCTTCTACCCAAGCAACAGTGAGCACAACCAGAAATGTATTCCAAAAGCCTGGGTGCAAGCTCCTTCAGCCTGAGAGGCTGGCAGTTCATCTGGGTAAATTCTGAGATTAATAGTGTAACCAGAATAGCAGAGACATTTTTGAACAGATCCTTTAAGCACAAGAAACCAGGCTGGTGTTGTGATCACAAGCTGAAGAGAAATTGCAGTCATTTTAAAATCCATTTATATTTTAATTTGAGCTAGGAATACATGCTTTTTTTTAGATGCTCCAGAGAATAATGATGAATCAGGTTCAGACTGAGGTTCCCTTACTGTCCGGCTGCTTTAGTAAATACAAATAACCATAAGGGTAGTATTGTTCTAGGTGGGTCAGACTAGGTGATGATTTCTTAGCTGTACAGTTTGATGCCATCTTAAGATCTGAAATACAGCAGTTCCCTGGATTTCTTTTGTCTGTCCAGTGTCATTCAGCATTGTATCCTATATTTTGGCTGTGACTGAAGCTTGCATGCACATTACTTTAAAGTCTTTATGTGCTTGATTTCCCCAGGGAATAGTTTTCCTCACTAATTTGTATATTGGGCAACCACGACAATATCCAGTTTCACTAATGCGGCCTGGCATGCCATCTGCACTATCTAAAGGTCAGTTCAAGTATTGTAATTCTGTGGCTTCTGAAGAAGCAGTGCAGTGGTACCCCGGTTCCACTCCCTGATAACAAGTAGCAGTAATCTAAATCCTGTACCAAAATAAGCAAAAAAAAGACATTTCTCGCCTAGAAGAAACCGATATGTCTTCTAGTTCAGGAGCTGTCCCTGCATCTTTGAGCGCTCAATTTCATTGCTCTGAGAATTTTGCTTGGTGCCGATGCACGGGAGGCTTCCCAGGCTCTCCAGTCCGGCTTGCAGCAGCGAACAGCGGCCCCGTGTGACTGCGAGGAGAGGTTTTGGCTCTCGGTGTCTCCATAGGGGCAGCGCTGGTTCAACACGCTCCCTGATGCTGCGGGAGGGAGAGCACGGTGGGCTCGGGGAGACGGCGCTTGTTGCGGTGTGCGAGATGCACAGCTGAGTTAGGGCAGCGGTGTGGGTCAGAGTCTGCCAATGCCAGACCCCCAGCTCTGCCCCACA
Organism: Ammospiza nelsoni; assembly: GCF_027579445.1. NCBI lineage: Eukaryota > Metazoa > Chordata > Aves > Passeriformes > Passerellidae > Ammospiza > Ammospiza nelsoni. The sequence goes on along the minus strand of NC_080636.1, from coordinate 31,535,210 downwards.
TTCTGATCTGCTCTGGAAAACAGCCTAGAAGTATAACTAGGGAAGTGAAATACCTGAAGGAGGGACTGAACTGGAGTTCTAGAGGGGAGAAGTGTGAGCATAAGTGTCATAGAATAGTTTAGTTTGGAAGGGAGCTTAAAGATCATCTAGTTCTAACCTCCTTCCCATGGGCAGGAATTTTTCCACTAGACTAGGTTACGCAGAGCACCATCCAGCCTGTTCTGGAACACCTCCAACCTCTCTGGGAAACCAATTCCAGTGTATCACCACCCTCACTGTAAATTTCTTACTGGTATTTAGTAAGTAAATTTCTTATTGATATTTAGTGTAAATCTATCCTCCTTCAGACTTACTTCCTTCTATGATTCTCTAGCGTCACAAAGAGACATGTTTTGGGAGGCAGTGACTGGCCAGCAGCAAGGGCAACTCTGGGGGCCTGACCCCTCCAGGAGCATGCACAGTTAGTGTCACGCCTGGCACTGAACCCTTGGAAAATCTCCGAGATTCCTGTTGGGCTCTTTTGTTGGTGGCTTTGCTGGTCCAGTACTGTATTCTCTAGCACTTCTTTATCAAATGAAGATGGTGCTGGAGAAATGTCCCACCTTACCAAGTGCAATAAATATTTTTCCACATACTGTGTGTTTTGTGCTGTGTGAGATTCTTCTGAAATACTCAGGAGGAAGCAGTAGCAATAGATCACAAAAGAAAGGGAGTTTGAAAAGGTAGGAAGGTCTTTGGTCTTGAGTGCCAGTATTAGGGTTGCCAGTGGTTTCCAAACCTGTGCTGTCATGCCGCTCCATTGCCCTGTGCGGCTGTTGTGTGTTGATCTGCATTTGTCACATCATTCCTTTGAATAAAAGTGGAGCTGAAATATCAAGATGTTGATAGATAAGGTCTTACCGAGTCATAAGTGTATCTAACATAGCAGTTATTTATTGCTAGGATAGAATAGAAGGTAGATTTGGCTTTTTGTAAATCCCAATGAAAAGACACTTTGCTGAGTATGGATTAATTTCTACTGTGTAGAAATAGAAATACTTAGAAGGATCATGATGAGGAGGAAAACTCTTCCTTTCATCCATGACATTCCCTGAAAGGGGAAGCAGACATAATTCAGTTTTATTTTATGCATCCTCATAGTCCATATGCTTTTGAGAGACTGAATTACTAAATTCAGGCTGTAATTTGATATCAACTTCACCTGGTTTTTTGCCCATGTAATTTTTTATATTTAAAATTAGACAAAGGAGGGGTAGTAGAAGGTGTGATTAGAGCCTTGAAGTACTAACAGAGGTTTTCAATTACAACCAATACTTTGCTGCCCATGACTTTCTTTTAAAACTTGACAGTGCAAATTAACACATTGAGGAATCTATGCCAGAGTGCTCCAGCAGCAGTGATTTCTACTGTAGGAAATAACATTTCTTCAGTGTTTGGTTGCCTTTGCTTAAAAAAGCATAGAATGAACTTCATTGTAGGACACAGCTGACAGCACTGCCATATAGTAAAAAAGATGAAGAGCAGTTTCAGAAACAGGGCAGTAAAAATAACTTCTCCCTTGTTCAAACACCAAACTGAAAACTTCCTTCGGTACAGCTGTATGAAAGCTCGTGTATCTTGCTGAAATGAACACTGGAAAAAGCCAATCCAAAGCACCCATGGGTCACGTGAAATTTAAGTCCATCTTGAAAACATCTATTTTCATTTATTTAACAAAGCAGTGAAGGAGCAGAACTAAAATAATTCATAAAAACTGAGAGAAGGCACTAGTACAGCTCCTCTACACCTTTATTGACAGCTCCAAATTGCTAAAATGGTTTTCCTTTTAGTGGGAAATCTTGGTTAAAAACCTGTTTTACATAAAGGAGACTTACACCCCCCCCGCCCGTTTTTGTTTTTTTTTTTCTAGAACTGGCTGCTGTGCAAACCTGTCTTTCAGGAAATACTAATCTGGTTATCTTTAGGCAGTAATTCTAATCTGCTTTTTCTACCTGAACCTGAATTTCTGTCCCTGTTCCATAACTGTCTGGTTGACAGTAGAAATGAATAGCTTTTGTCCCCTGATGTTGATTATATTCCTAATGTCACAGTGCCCATGGGAGATCTGCTTTTTTTCTTAGATAAGACCAAGCTTATTCATCTTGTTTGGATGAATATTTTTGATAATGGTCATGTTGGCAGGTACTCTCTTGTCTCTTACGTTTGGGAACAAAGAAAACATTAAAAGACTGTACAGAGAATGCATGAATGCCCAAACTGGTGCCATGTGATATGATTCAGTTCTTATTTTACAAGCAGTGGACCACACTGATGGTTTAACAATCTCAGTTTAACAGTCTCAATTGTCGCAATTGCTTGCTGCTGCTTCTGCTATGAGTGTTTTCATTTCTGCTATGAGTGTTTTCATTCTTTCTTAAGAGAGTATGCATCTGTGAGAAGCTGCTACTTGGTTCATCTTGCCCAGTATCGCGTCTTTGCCGGTTTTTAGTCATGTGGGCCTGAGGAGGTTTTAGCTGGCTGTGACTCTGAAGCCCTGGGTGTGGGTGCACAGTTTGTGGTGAATGGGAGTGGGGCTGTGGCCGAGCCTCATCCCCAGTGGGTGCAGCTGTGAGCAGCAGGTGAGCAGCACTGACAGCAATGAGCCCTGGAGTGCCCAGGGCCCTGACCAACCTCCAAAGGGAGCAGAGGGCACACAGGTGCAGTGCATCAGCCTGAGGGTATAAAAGGTGGGGCTGAAGGACAAGGGCAGATGCTGGCAGCCTTCTGAAGTGAGATGATGTTGCTCTTCATGAGCTGGTGCTTGAAGCCTCCTGAAGTGGTATGGTGTTACTCTGCAGGGGTTGAGGATTTCTGAAATTGAATGGTGGATGGTATTTTGTGTGTTGTGGTTGTCTCCACTATGACATATGCTGCAACACCTTAAGTGATTAGAACTGCTGAGACAGTGCCATATTGACTTGGATACTGTTTATTTCTTTTCACCAATATCTTTTTATTGTGTGAATTACATGTTAAGTCATTTGGAAAGCAGTGAAACATCTCAACTTTTCCCTCAGTGGACACAGACCTGGTGGGGAGGATATCTGCTAGTCCTGAATTCTCCAAGGTTCCTGTTACACCTTGATCTTCCTCTAGTTTCATATTTATAGTTTCTCTGGCAGAACTTTCTGCTTTTAATGTATTTTAAAATAAACTTCAATTTTTGATGTTTGCAAATTGGTCCTCAAATACATCTGGATAATCGTACTTGCTGGAGTTTGCTCCTTCTTTTCCTCATTTTTGTACAATTTCAGCCTCCCTTGCTTTCCTGTTGTGCTGTGCCACTCTCCTTTTTGCCTTTCAGCTTTTGCTGAAATAAATGGTACAAGCTTGTCAACATGACATCTTTGTACACTCTGTGCTCCATTCTAAGAATTGCCTTTTAGCTGCCTCTCTTGGCTTTCTTTAAAAAGTTTGTTCACTTCTGTGTTGTTTAGGTGGTTTTGATCATGGCAGTTACAAGTTCTGGCTTTTGATGCTCCTTCAAAGCTTCATTTTTAAGCTCTTTTGTTAAATGCTGTTTCTTGGTCAGTGTCAGTAGTCATTGGGTACTGTGAAGCACAAGTCAAAAAGCTGATTTGGCTCTTAGGGGCTCACAAAGTGTTTTCTGCAGTGAGGAAGCTGTTGAAAGGTGTGGTACATCATGTGGATGGGCATGAAATACCCACACAGCTGCGAATAGGGGAGACCATAGGGACCCTGCTGAGCCTGAGGCAAGCTACTGTGGAGTTAAGCTTGTGGGAGATGAACAATACAAGGGAAATATGGAGAAACAAAACATTAATTTTGAATGATCCTGAGAAGTTCTGTTCAGAGGATTCCTTAAATTTTGTCATTTTTGAGAATCTGTATGTGTCTGTTAATGGATATCAACAGATCTAGTCATCCTCAGATGCAAACACAATGTAGGAATGAAATAGTTTTAAACTTTTTACACTGGTCCCCAGATGAACTGTTCAATATACCCCTTCATGCTTGGAGCATCTTTTTCTCTTTAACTCTGTCCAAAGTGGTACCTTGTAGCAAACAGGTTTTTTTCTTTCCCTTAGACTCTAACCCTCTTGTGAGAGGTTGGCTAAATAAGATGCTCCTGAGTATTTTACCTGAAGATCATTCAGATAAATGTTGAACAAATTTTTGGCAGAGGGGTTAATATGAATAGGGGGAAGATATTTCTGCCTTTTCACAAGAAAATTGACTACTTATAGCCAAAACCCTGCAACAGAGTCCCCAAAAAAACCTCTAAACCTCAGGGGTGCTTAAAAGAACATGCTTCACTCCAGGTTCAGGGAAATAACCCCTAGCATTTAAAACACAGCATAACTGTATGTTTTCCTTGTTTGAGAGGTGACTCAGTAATATCTGAATTCAGATACAGCTGGACCTGAATGTCTACCCCTTAATGCAAGACCTTTTCTCCACTTGTTTCAACCATAAGTGTGAATACCATTGCCTTCTGGAGATACAAATCCAACCTTCCTTCCTGTGTGTTTGTGCTGTGGGACAGAGTGGCTGTAGGCTATTTACTGGGCTTTGGCAACAGAATTTTTTAACCTCAACTGGAGCTGAAGAAATGGAGGGGGAATGAGCTACTGTCCCTGTGGGGCTGAGGAGGCTTAAATTTGAGTCTCCCTCACTTCCCCATAGTGTTAAATATTGATTGTGGGATTTTTATGGTGGCCAATAGAAAATTCTGGCAGCAATAGTAATGCATATGGATTCTAGTAGCCTTTTAAGGAGGGAAGTATTTTCCTTTTAGGAAGGCTGTTGAGGCCAGCTTAGAAAGGTTTGTTGTCTCCCAGGTAAGACAGGACTGTAACTTGAGGAACACAGCTTCACATCTAACTCTTGGGAAAGCTTCCACACTGAGCAAGAATTAGCCTACACTGAATCAGAGGAAGCCTTGAGGCTATGAATATAAGTGTCTAAAATATGTAAGACATGGTCTACTAAAAGACTTTGAAACCTTTATTAGGATATACTTTCTTGGACTTAAAGAAAAACCTCTCTCTCACCCAGCTGCTCTCTACTTTTAGTAGCCATCTTCCTCTGATTTTCAAAATTCCTCACGTTTTGCTTCTCTGCGTACCTGACTCTGAGCTGGTAAGTTCCTGCTGTTGTGTGTGTGTTTGCATGGTTTTGGTGGTTTCTTTTTCTGTAGCTGCTTTTGTTTCCTTGGGACATCAGGTGCATCTTTATCTTTTCTGTTGCCCACGTTTGTTGGCTTTCTGGCTTCCTCAGCCTCTTCCAGCTCTTGAGGTGGGCAGTCAGTGAAAGATGTGGATTTAAACACTTCAAGTGTCTAGTCCAACTCAGCCAAAGTGAACTTTGTTCTTACACCTTCTAGGTGTTTCTGAGCAGCTAGACATAGTTTTTGGAGGTGAGTTCTGTGAAATTTTGCGCAAGTGGTACTGAACAATGTTTGGCTTTCAACCAAAAAAAGCTCAATGCATACAATCAGGCTCCAGTTGTAAGGCTAATTATATTTTTAGCCTTTTTCTCTGGGACTTGAGGTATTTTTTCCCCAGTGAAAGTTAAAGCAGAAGTTTTTGTCACCTAAATGGCCATCATGAAGTATTAGTTGTTTAAAAAAGGAGGCCCTTAATCTTTTATGCTATAAATTACTGTTGGTGCTTCAAGTTCTGTAGAAAAAGATGAAAATGCAAAATTTTTTTTTGATGCAGCAGCATAATCTTTCCCTATGTATGTCTTCAAAGTTAAATTCAAGCTCTGAAAGCAATTCATCTTACTTAGCATGTTTTCCAATTGGGACCCTGGGGATTAAGGATAGAATGACTCATTCACATAATTGGGCTTCTCAGTGCTTTTTCCTCACATTGAAGGTTTCAACTCAAAGCATGTAAGAATATAAGAAACTGAGAAATTACCATCTGCAGCAAAAAGTCTAGAAAGGCATGTGACTCAGCTTTGATAATGCTAAATGAGAGTGTTTGCTCTTGCTCTAAGGTCATGTTCCTACTGATAGCCTTGACTCCTGGGTGACTGCTTCTAGTGCCTAACTTGTGTGTGTGTGAAGGTTTAGATGTGTTACCAGGTTTAGCAGTGGGTGTTGGGCATTGATAATTAATAATCTTTTGATTATCAGCAAGTTTCCCTCTTACGTGAGGGGAAATGATTGTAATTCTCTTTCTCTTAAATCTTTGTAAGATCAAAGCAAAGATCACATTTTCCTGCTTTGCAACTTCATTGGATATTGCACTCTGCTTCTCTGATTTTTATTCAACCCTAGTGCAGCTGTGGAAGAATGAAGTAATGCTGCCAGAATTTGTCTGCTTCAGCATGCTTGGTTTAATGGGGGCTTCCCCTATTTAGTATTTTTATGAAGGCTTGTGTGGGCTTGAAAGCCATTTAATACTAAAAATTGGCAAGGGCTATGAAAAGAAATTGAGGCACCCAGCTCTTGGTTGTCTGACATGTGTGGAGTGTGCGCAGAGCTTTCAGTGAAACGTGTGACTCCTCGTGTGGAGCCTGCAGGTACCTTGGTGTGGATGTTCACAGATGATGTGTGCAGAGCAGTGATCCAGACAGTGCTTGTGAATAGAATAGAATGATTGATAGAATGGTTTGGGTTGGAAGACATCTAAAAGATAATCCAGTTACAAGCCCTTGTCATGGGCTGGGACACTTTTCACTAGACCAGGTTGCTCAGAGCCCATCCAGTCTGGCTTTGAACACATCCAGACATGGGGCATCCACAACTTCTCTGGACAACCCCTTCCAGTCTGTTACCATACTCACAGTAGGAAAAGAAAATAAAATTGTTTTCTAATAATCCATCTAAGCCTACTGTCTTTCAATTTGAAGCCATTTCCTCTTGTCTCGTCACTATGGGCTCTTGTAAATAGTCTCTCTCCATCTTCCTTGTAGGCTCCCTTCAGGTACTGGAAGACCTTAGATAGGTCACCCCAAAGCCTTCTCTTTTTACAGGCTAAACAATCCAAATTCTCTCAGCCTTTCCTCATAGAAGAGGTGCTCTATCCCTCTGATCAAATTGGTGGCTTCCTCTGGGCTTGCTCCAGCAGGCTGAAGTCCTTCATGTGTTTTGGACCCCAGAGCTGGACACAGGGAGAGTCTCACCAGAGCACAGCAGAGGGGCAGAATACCCTCCCTTGCCCTGCCGCTCATGCTGCTTTGGATGCAGCCCAGGACCTGTGTAGCTTACTGGGCCACAGGTGCATACATGGATGGCTCATATCCAGCTTCTCATCCACCAGCACCCCCAAGTCCTTCTTGTTCATCCCCACCCAGCTGTGTTGATACTGGGGGTTGCCCCAACCCAAGTGCAGCGCCTTGCACTTGGTCTTCTTAAACCTCATGAAATTCCCAGGGCTCCACTTTTGGAACTTGTCCAGGTCCCTCTGGATGGCATCCCATCCCTCAGGTGTGTGAACAGCACCACTCAGCTTTCTGAGAGTGAACTTGGTCCCTTTATCCATGTCATGAAAATATTAATATTTTTAAATAATATTTGAATATTAAAGTATTTAAATATAAAGAGTTATTGAATGTTAAGTATTGCATTATTATTTATTACTTAAATATTAAATAGCACTTGTCCCAGTGTCCCCTGAGGGACACCACTTCTAATGTCCTTCATGACTGAGCTGTTGACCACAACCCTCTGGATGTGACCATCCAACCAATTCCTTATCCACCTAACAGCCTACCCATCAAATCCATCTCTCTCCAATGTAGACAGATTTGGTGGGGGACCCTGTCAGAGGCTTTACGGAAGTCCAGAAAAATGACAGCTGTAGCTCTTGCCTTGTCCATTGACACAGTCAGTCCAGCACAAAAGGATGAAGAAAAGGCTGAGTTACTTAAGAGCTTTTTTGCCTCGGTCTTCAATGCAAACCTGTTTTCTTACACCTCTCAAGAGGATGGACAGCAGGATGGAGACTGGAGGAGCAAAGCCCCTCCAGCTGTAAGTAAAGATCAAGTTCATGACCTTCTGAGGAACCTGCAAGTATTAAAGTCTGTAGGACCAAATGAGGTACATCCCAGAGTCCTGAGGGAATTGGGTGATGTGGTTGCCAAGGCACTTTCCATGGCATTTAAAAAGGCATGGCAGCGAGTTCAAGTCCCAGGTGACTAGAAAAAGGGAAACAATAGTGCTCATCTTTAGAAAGGATAGAAAGAAAGACCCTGGGAATGACCAACCTGTCAGCCTCACCTCTGTGTCTGGGAAAGTCATGGAAGAGATCATCCTAGAAGCTGTGCTAAAGGCTCAGGAAGGTGATTCAAGGCAATCAGCATGGCTTCTCCAGGGCAAAGAGGAGTCAGGAGTCATGCGAGGCACTTTGTGAACATATTCAGCAATGGTCTGTCTGCAGGGGTCAGTCATGACCCCTTCATACAACACAGACTAATTCCTGCAGCTCTCTTCCTTCAAGGGCTGAACAGGCACATTCAAAGTGGAAATAGAGCATTTCTTCTTACCCCTCTACTTCAAAATGGAGCTTGCAGTTAGAGACAGATTTCATATCTTTGGCTTGTGTGGATTCAGATTTGTGGGATCCACCAAGGGCTGAATTCATCCCTTGGGCAGTGCAAGAACTCTCCTGTGGTTTCTTGGGACTACTTGTTTCATGGAGGCCATGGGTAGAACAGGAACAGTGGAAAAAACATCTGAGTAAATATTCTTGGGCAAGGAGCCCAAATCTGGTACTCTGGTTATGTTCCTTCTACTAAGCGTATATGTCTGCATCCTGGAGTTCTCAGACCAGGTCTGTTAAATATTGAATAAAAGAAGTTTCATCGGGTTGTCTGTTGTTGTTTCTGCCTCAATTACTCTTAATCAGGCAGAATTGCGGTTTGTTCTCCGCTTCAAGACTAAGTGACATTTCATTCATTCAAAATGTAGAATGGACAAAGCAGCAATGAGCTTGACTCAAATCTGCTCAATAAAACTTTAAGTTCTACTAGCTCATAAGTATTTTAAAATAGAAAAAAAATACTTCAATGGGGGACTTAACTACAGTTCAGCAAAGGGCTGGTAAGATGATTAAGAGACTGGAGCTACTTTCAGGTGAGAGACTCAGAGAACTGAGGCTGATCAATCTGGGGAAAAAAGAAGGCTCAGTGGGGAACTTGATGCTGTTTATAAATACCTGATGTGAAGCTGTAAAGACGGAGAGGCTCTTCTCAGTGGTACCCTTTGGAATGGGCATAAATTGTAGCACATGAAACTATATCTCAACTTAAACCTCTTGCTGTGACAACATGAGGACAGTGGTATAGTGAATGTGTGACTTCACTGAAATCCCCGACTTTAAAATGTTTGGCTTGTAAAGTAAATCACATGGGCAGTGTTTTTGAATGCGCTGGACTACTGTTGAGTCAAACAGCTAAGCTCTGCTGTATCAGTTTTAATTGGGTTTAAAATGTCACCAGCTTCATCTGGTGTATTGCTGTAGCTCGGTGTGGGAAAATAGGTTTGATTGCACTTACTGGGCCTGAATTAGGCAGTAAGAGCTCCTCACAAAGGGAGCATTTGTCCAATGTGTCCTTGCTTTACACACCAACAGCAAAGCTGTTGAAAGCTGTGGAGTTGAAAATGCCTGCTATTTCCATAAGTGAGCCTTATGATGCAGCCTTGTTTTCTGCTGTGAAGTAGAACCTTGGTGTTGTGTGTTGCCTAGTAGCACTATTGTGAAAAGGTAAAAAAATACATATACATACATATATGTACATATATTCTGATACTTTCAACAAAGCATTCTCTTACACTGACATGGAATTTCATTGTAGAATAATGCGACATTGCTCCTTTTTAGTTTGGATGTTCTGTGTTAGCCTTCAGTTCGCAGTACTACAAATAAAAGTATATTTAAGTGTTGATATTCCTGTTCTTCATGTCTCAATTTTAAAACTCTGTCTTCAAGCCCTTCTGTAAATGAGTAACTTTATAAAATATATTTGTAGGGCAGGTTTTCATCTTTTCTGGAAATCCTTATCAACTGAGAAATGATGCAAATTTGTGCAGCATCTTCCTCTTGCTGTCGCCTAAGAGTCATTCCTACCAAGCAGCAGATATTAAGAAATCTTGAGCAAAACTTCCAGTAAGTTTAACCTTCCTCACTCAAGATGGGCCTTAAGCAGAGATGTGAACTACTACAGTGTGTGACACCCTCTGCTTACAGTTCTGTAAGATTCTTCTAAAAGCAATTAATTAAGAACATTCTAACAGTCTGATGTACAAAATGCTCTTAGTTATCAGGGTGAATATTGCAGTGCACAGCCAGAACGTGGGTTTAAAATTATTTTTTTAGTCTTTTTACATAAGTCATGGGATCCTTAACCTGTATATAGGCAAGTTAACACAGGAATGTCAGTGCCTGGCTGTGCCCTGTAATCCACCCAATTTCCATTATACAGCTGCCAAGCTGGGAGTTGTTCCATTTTGTATATAAATAGCACTCCAAATACAGTACCCTGTTCCCCTAGATGGTAGAAGGCTGAGGCTTAGCTCTCATGTTGGGGGAGAATCTAATATTGTATATTCCTAGGCTACAGAACTTTATGACAGTAGGAACAAAATGGAGGTGGAGCTGAAAGGATTCCAGGCTATATTAAAAATTCACTAATGTGCCAAGAAATCTGTTCTGAACTTAAAAAGCATCCCTCAAGCAAGAGGCAGAAGACAGTTACATTATTCCTTTAGCTTACCATCAGGCCAAATTTATGCTAGAGAACTCTGTTAAAGGCTTTGATTTTTTCTAGTCAGAAAAGCAGCTGGATAATACACAGGAAAACAGTACTCCACCTTTACTTCTTCAAGGTAAAATTCTAGTGTGAACTTAATGTAAGAAACTGCAACTGAAATATAATTGCAGGAAACCACCAACTATTTAGCACAAAGTCAGATAATGGCACAGCCATTTCAGCATGCAGGTGCACCATCAAGGGGTAACTAGTCATGAAAGTTAAGTATTCAGGTGATAAAGGAGGGGAGAAATTGCTTTAAAGATCTTGGGGATTTTCTTTGTATATATTTTTGTGACTTGAGAAAAAATATTCAGCAACTTACATAGCTGATATTATATATTTAAAGAAAAATGCAAACTACCGAGAAGGCTGCTGCAGTTTGATACCCATCAATCTTTATTCAGACTGGCCCGATTACTTTTAAAAACACCATTAAGCAGACACACACTGCCATCTTGTGAGCATCTCTAACACAGCTGCAGGCTGATTTCAGAGGAGAGGAAAAAGAGTTGCTTGGAGCAAGTAACTTAATACAGTACTAAACATATACAGACTTAAAAAATGCTGCACTGAATGCTTTGTCAATGGTATATTATATAATAGAGATACACAGAGCAAAGCTAAAGTATTTTATTAATAATTTATTGTCAGTAAGAAAGACTGGCTAATGGTAATTTTCAGTAAAAACCTTTACAAGACCATTGGATCACAAATATACAGACACTATAAAAACTGTGTCATGGTGGTTTTGGTTCTAAACTGGTATGCAGAGGGTCCCCAACACACTTTCCAAGAAGGGAAAAAATGTTTACAGTTCTAAAATACAGCAACCCATTTAAGACATTTCCATATAGCTGACCCAGAAAAATATCAGACCTAATGTATGTACAATTGAAATTGTGTGAATATGTTGAATGTTTTACAATGAAATGTCAAACCTTAGTTTTTCAGGGGAATACATACAGTGATGCCCTGATTATAATAAGTCAGGGTGCTCATTTTTAATGGCACACTAACACCACTAGTTTCAGTGGAAAACAAATTCACAAAATATCTACAAAACCTAGTTAAAACTATTAAAATCAAAACTGTACATAAAATTTACAAAAAATAGGAGAAAATTAATTGCATTAGAACTATATAAATATACGCATCATGCTAACATGGAGAAGTGGTATGTGATTTTTTTTAACATAGAAAATGTAAGTACATAAAGGATGTTCAGAAATGGCACAGCCAGTGGAAATCTTAGAACTTTCCAAATACAGGAGGTCAGGAAATGGAAAGAGGTTCATTTAGTGAAATGAATTGCATGATCCAATGCTGCCATGCCAGTTTAGCTCACTGAAACAAAAGCATTCACCGTGGTTGGGAAAAAAAAAAAAAAAGGAAAAAATAAAAAAGCTCTTGAAAATTGTTCTAGATTTGATAAAGTTTGTTAAGAGTCCAGGCACTTTTGTTGAGTGTGTCAGACTTCTGTATGTTGCTGGGAATCAAGCGGAGGAATTTTCACATCTTCGAAGTGAGCATCGTCTCCACTCTCATAGTCACTCATCATGACTTCAGACTCCATTTCACAGCATGCCGACACATCCGAGCAGGAGGCTGTGGAAGCGTACACAGACATGGACATGTTGTCTGCAGGGGGTGCCTCAAAGTCTGGACTGAACCCCAGCGAGTACGGAGCGTACGGCTCTCTGTAGCTGCCGCCACCGCCGGGGGCGGTCTGAGGTTCTGACATGTCTGCAGGGTAGTGATGGGGAAGGTACTGGTTAAGGTTAAATCTCTGCCTGCTCCTGGCGGAAGAACCCAAGCTACCTACGGCTGGCATGTCTCTGGGCGGCTGTATTGACTCAAACTGGTCGCTGTATTCAGGTGGTAATGGTGGAAGCTCATCAGGTGCATGGAAATCATCAGGTGGAGGTGGAAAATCGCTCTCTATGTCATAACCACCAGGGTAATAGTCTGTATCGATGGCATTTGGATCTGTGTAGAGGGGAGCTGACTCCTCCACCACTTCGTAATTTGGATACTCTTGGATACCTGGCAACTGAACACTTGGCATCCAATCTGATGTATCCCAGTGATAACCTGAAAAGTTAATTAAAGAAAAAAATAGTATTATTGTCTTGTATTCAAGTCAGTCTGAACTGAGAAGTCAACACATGTATTAAGACAATGCAGTCACTGTGATTAGGACACCACTTGTTAATCAGCAGTTTGCCCTGGTTGCACAAAGACATTCAACACAACTTCACTTTATGCCATGCATGAGATAGTGCGTCATTCACAACTTGAACTTTTACATTTTCCCACACATCACACCTAACATGGGAAGAGCTGTAGTCACCTATGGAATGTGCTGTCACAATACATAGTTGTTCAATGGATAGCAAAGAATCAACACCCTACCTGGTGCAGCTAAATACTTAATTGTTGCTGAGTAATTACTTAGGGTCATAACAATGGCCTGTTTTTCTTAAGAATATAGTTAGCATATATAAACCTTTCTTAGATAAAAGAAGCAATTTCTATTTGGTAAAGTATTTCAGACCATTTAAAGTGACTGCTGCTCAAGCACATCATAAAGTTAGTTTCACAAAATGCTGTTAGCTCTACAGGAACACCTCTGACAAAAATCTTACGTTATTAGTAAAGACATTCCACATTCAACTACAAGAACAAACCAGGAAAATCAAGCTTAATCATGCAAAAATGACTGGACTTGATCCTCTCTTGCAAGCTCCCTTTGAATAAGTTTGTATTTGCTGGAAACTAGATATAAACCTAAACTAACTAAAAACCAATAATTTCTCTCATCTAAACACCAATAAAAAAATACAATGTTGTGATATAGTGCAAATATAGTAAAAAGAAATCACTGCAGACAAATGCACAGCAAGCAACTGATACTAAGTCTGTGTTAAAACCAAATATTAACAGAAATTTTGGTGAACATCAATGAACTGCATGCAGAAGTCACCTCTTGAATTGCTGAGGTCAGGAACAGCAAAAGATTCTTTAGATGGCAGAATAAGAAGAAAAAGGAGAAAACATCTGTAGTTAGGAATCAAATAGTAGAACCAATATGAAGACAAACAATGACTAGTCACTATGACATTCACGCTGTTTTTGTCCAGTTTAATTAGCAATACTAAAGTGTTTTTTTTTTTTTTTTTCTCCTGAGCTCATTATTTGTTAAGACTTGAACTGTAGGACAGCTACTGAATTCACGTAAAGCCCATCTGGGACATGGCTGTCTTGTGGTAAAATCTGCAGTCTGGAGTTTACTGAAATTCTTGTATCAGTATATACTGATCAGTATATACAGGACTTCTGCTACACAAGGTAGTGGGACTTGACCTGATTTTTTCTTTCCTTGTATCTACCCTTGTGTTTTCATACAGGGATCCATCTATTGGTGCTTACACTTAGAAGTATCTCTTGAGTATCAGGGTAACTCTTCCTTTAGTGTCTGGCTTCCATACATAAGCACTGGGAAACCGTCCTCCCCCTTTGTACAGCAATTCCAAGAACTCACACTCAGCAGAGAACTGCCCTGACAAATATTAAACCTTTCTCTATTCAGGAATCTATATTCCCTATTAAAGGCTCTATGGATGAGTGATGCCTATCCTAATGGCAGAATCCTCTCCTAAGAATTCATACTTTCATCTGTTGGAAGAATGAAGGGACAGAGGATTCTTCAGAGAGAAGTTCCTTTATTTTTAAGCTTGCCTAGCCCAGACACACTGTTCAGACTAATGGAGATGTCAGTCTGAGCTCTGAGACTCTTAAAACATCTCTGGCCTCAACTCCAGGAGAAGGTTCTGATCCTTAGTCCACTTAGAAGAGAACATTCTTTATTTTTCCTGGGAAATTGGGTGCAAAACTAAAGCCAATAGGCATTATGATTTAGAGCACTTTCACCAAGGAATGGAGACATCTAGGTTTTCCTCTTCTTCTGAGGCAAAGACCCTTTAAAGTAAATAGCAGAAACACAAACTAGAACTGGACGTGCCCATCTTTATGTGACAATCTGCTGGATTCGAGCTGTATTTTCTCTTGCGCTCAGCATTGCTACAGCCTGAGGAACAGTGCAGAGAATACAGGCCCAAAACTGTCCCACATGAAATTAGCTACAGTTCATGCTTCCAGGACGCCTGTTGGACAGAAACACTTGGGGACACTAAAGGTAGGGACCATCTGTCCCAGAACATGCTCTTGCTGCAGGCTTGAGTAAGGATCTCTGCTGCTTGAACTGGCACCCTCCCTGAGGGTGCTCAAAAGCAGAACTCCTTACCTAAGATGCTTATTAAGAGGAAATGCTTATTAAGAGCAGAAACTCTCAAATGTTAAGAAGCAGCTGGAGTAGGACATATTTAATCTCTCAACAATTGCAACACACACAATGTCTGTATTTATCTTAGGGTGATACTAAAACACCAGGCAATATTTTTATCTTTGACTTGAAAACTACATCTATAACTTTCAGATTCTACCAATTAAAATCTTAGAGAAAATCTTAGTCAGTAATTAAATATTTCCCCTGGTATATCTGGCCTCTTTTAGTCCTGTAATTCTCCCATTCCCAAGTACTGTGCATTGCAATTTTTTTTGCACAGAGGGCTATTGTCTATAGGTACACATTAATGAAATGGCACCCTCATTAATGAAATACTCTCAAGTAATTGGAAGTTCTTGTATTTGTCTACTTTTTGTGTGCCTGTGTAAATTAAAAAGGGCACACTTCAGATAACAAACCAAAGTGAAACTTCAGCTACTCTAATAGATTTTATGTTCTTACAATGGCTTCATTTTAAGTAGGACTTAGTAAAAAACATTATGTTTC
This sequence comes from Ammospiza nelsoni, assembly GCF_027579445.1. NCBI lineage: Eukaryota > Metazoa > Chordata > Aves > Passeriformes > Passerellidae > Ammospiza > Ammospiza nelsoni. Next base: position 31,519,591 of record NC_080636.1, on the reverse strand, counting down.
CCAGTCTGTATTTTGAAATAGGAAGCATAGACTGGATCTATTTCAGAAGAAACCTCTGCAAACTCATGGTCATGGAGTGAATAATTTGCCTTTTACTGGAACTTACTTAAAGTAGTATTTAGTCAATTGAAACAACAGTTAGCATTTGTATAGACTCACTGGCACTTTTATTACTCTTATTATTTTGTAAAGAGTTTGTATCTCCCAGAGTGGTTAGTTTTTAAATGTTAGCAGAAATAAAATAACACACCATTGAAAATGCCTACCTTCTAACTTCCAAATACATACTACACACACACACACACATATACATGTGTATGTACATATACCCAAATGCACATTTTAGGTACTGTTGTAAGGCTGCATAGTAACAAGATAGCTAAACTGAGGAGGATGTATATGCCTACATATCTCAGATGCAGACAGAACTATTTTTTTTCTACTTAAGAGACAGATTGATCTGAAGACCAAGGAAGTGAGTACTGATACCAGACCATTTTGATTCTGATCAGCCGGACAAGGTGTCAACAGGTGCGGGTGGGAGAAGCAAAGGAAGCAGAGGCTGCTGTTTCATCTACAGTACTGCATGTATTTGCCTTTGATGTTGTCTCAATTCTTCTGGCAGCTTTAGTATTAATATTTTCAGAAGAGAGTAAGCACCCAGATCTTTTTATGCCAATCCCTTTTTTCCCCAAGAAAATACACTTTGAAACCTGTTGACAAGGCATTTACAGCATACTCAAGAAAACATTAACAGATCTACAAGATAAATATATTTTTTGCTATAACTTATGAGAAAGTCTAAGTAAATAATATTCTATAACTCACATCTGGCTAGGACTACATTACTAGAAGACAATGTAAGACAACAAACGTGCATTATGCTGCCAAAGCAGTAAATAAATATGAAAACATGTATATACCTTCTTTTTCCACCGAGTCAACGACAGCATTGACAAGGTGTATTACAGTCACTACGGAAGCTTGTAAAAGGTATAAAAGGAGCAAATTAAAACAAACCTATAGTTAGTATCACTTTAAACAGCAGACACATACACATAAAAACCCCCATCAACACTGTGAAATTGCAGTTTGTTACTGTTTTATAGAGCAACATTATTAGTGTACATGCACATTCACTCTCAATCTAGAGAGTAGTGGCATGTAACACATAAAACACATATCTAAAGCTCAATTTTATTATTGCTAAACATACAAAAGTAACTACTCATGAAGTACATTTTGTATGAGGACAAGGCTGCTAAAGTTGTTTTAGAATTTCTGAAATGTTGCCTAAATATACTCATTTGCATCATACTTTATCTATATAGCAACAAACTAGACTTTTCTCAAGGCTTGTGTTGAGTGAATTAAGGATTATTGCATTAGACTTCTCCCTTAAAGATGTAAACTATGTTGCCTCCCTACCAATGAAAGATACGGAAAAGAAATTTTCCCTGAAATGAACTAAAAGGATAGAATATGAAAAATACCTACTGAAAATTTCTGTTACTCATCTACTTAAGTTTTGTATAAAGTAGAGATACCACAGTAGGAATACCAAATTCAGGCTGTTACATACTTATTTTTAAAAAACCAAACTTGAATGTAGTTTTTATGTCTTCACTTTCCCTCAAGATAGTTTTGGAATGGAGAAGGATTTATTCTTATAAGGTAAAAATGAAGTAAGCACATGCAACTGTTTTGCACAGCTCAGGGATTAAATATCAAGCTATTAAATTCTCAATCTACCAAAATGGAAGGAAGGAACAGTATCTATGATGCTACAGCTATTTCTCTTAAAATGATGTATTAATGAGTAATCAACACATGACAGAAAATGGGAAAAAGAATATACTAGACATATAAGACAGTGAGGAGGGGAGAACAACATGTACAACACGACACTTAAAACCACAGGAAAAGAAGTTGCAAGTTGGCATCAGGTCTACTGATAAAATGATGAGGACTGCAAGCATACCATTTTACTTTCACCAATCATTAAACCAGATAGTTTTCTTTCATGCTGTTAATAACATATCACTCTACTTCATAAAGAAGCAGAATGTTCTTTATTCCTAAGCTAAAGGAATTTCAAGTTCTTTTTTACCAGGCAGAGACAAAAGCAGAAAGTGGAATAAAGAATCAAAGCACACCTTAACTTAGCAAATTAAGTTATGAGAAAACTGTGGCTTTGTCCAATCAGTATGACATGCTTCTGAATACATAGATGCATTCATATCAACTACAAAAGCATCTGTCATAACAATGGAAAAGACATCCAATTAATAATAATCCAACCCACAAGTATGTCTGCTGATTATATTTTGATGGACTTGAGATGTGATCAAAATATTCATATTTTTATACTGGCTTTTTTCAATGTATGAAATGTTTTTATGAATTCATTTCAATCATGGTGAAAGCCAAATATACTGTTCTATTATAACAAAACTCCTTTTTGTGAAGTTTCCTTCATTACTAAAGTAATCAAACTTACAAGCAGTCCCTTAAACTCTGCTCTCACTCAGAACTGATCTGATCCATATGGGAGCTGAGGTCGCAGCAAGAAAAAGAGAAGGAAACAAATGAAACTGTAACACCAGAAAGCTTTTTACTGAGAGCTGAACAGCAAAGTGAAAGTTATATTTGTGCAGAGGCCATTTTTTAAAATTCACTGTATTCTTGCATAAGATGATAACTAAGGATAACCTAGAAGAGTTTACCAAATTCTAATACGTTTTAAACACAAGGCTCTGAGCAACTTGAGCTGCATTTTCACTGTAATATTCTAACAGCAGAATGATTATAACTTTAAAGTAAAGTAATTAACAGTTGGCGTAGAGATAGGTAAAATATTTTTTTTTAAATTAACAGATTTGGGCATTAACATAAGTAAATGCAAATATATATTAAATAAGCTACTATTTAATATATATTCAATATATGTAAATCCTATTGTTACTAAGAGATACAGATGCAAAGACAGAACAAATGAACATCAGCAGCAGTACAGAATGGTTGCATTTTACGTACCATTGTCATCACAGGATTCAGACTGGAAGGAGCTGAGAGACTGGACCTCAGACATGCTTTCTCTTGCACTGTAAGTATGGGAGTTCTTTTCATCCAGAGGCTTCTTAGAAAGGCAGGGGTCAAGATCTACTACTTTAGCTGAAAGAAAAAGTTTTGAGTGAGACAATGAATAGATTCTAGCTTAAAGAATCAATACTACTTAAAGTTGAAGTCTCCACATTTTTACAAAACTTAGTAGAGCATGAAGGTTGATCAGAGACAAAGCCCAGTGAAGACATAATGCCTTTTGTACTCTAAGAAGTGTAGACAGAGACTTTGTACTCATAATAAAATTGTACCAGCATACCCATTTAACAGGAAAGTAAAAACAGGAATGTCTCTTACTGTCATAGTCAAAATCCCAGCTGGGTTTCTGTATTGAATCACTGTCTGAAGGTGAGTTGGAGGGAGGTGGAGGTGGCAAGTTTGGCGCAACACTGCAAACAGCTACAGCTTTCCGGTGACCATGTACAGAATCTGGGTTAAAAGTACTAAACTCAGGGTGCTCAGGGATAGCAGACCCTTCAAAAGAATTCCTGTCAAGATTGTTCCTGGAGTCGCTTGGAATGCTTGGAGTGTATGAAATGGGACGAACAGGAACCTGTGGTGGGATGTCAGAATAGATGTTCTTATTCAATTTTGCATCAAAACACGGTCTTTGCAAGAAGGCTGTCGTAGCTCCCAGTTGCTTGTCTTCAGGTTCGGGCTGGTGCTTCTTCTTCCTACTAACCACTTTGCGGCAAACAACAAAAATCACAACTAACAAGAAGATTCCTGCGACGAAAACAATAATCCCAATCACTTCAGCTAAGCCAATGTTCCAAGATGTCGAAACATATTTATTGAGAACAATGTCTGTGCAGTGTTTGCCTCCAAATCCACGACTACAGTTGCAGTGGTATGAACCATAAGTATTCTCACAAAGGGCACCATTGAGACATGGGTTTTCTACGCATTCATCGACATCAGTCAGGCACCTATCAGAAACAGAGCACAGCAGTGATGTTTAGTTTACATCAGCAGTCTTTGTTGTAATCTTGTTCTCAACAATTTTAGATCTGTTTATTATAAGGTACTGCACACTAACATGCATTTTACTGTTTTATCAACATCCCAGACTTCAACCAGTTTGAACTGTTAATCTCTTAATTAATACTACTACAATTCAACATATGTGGAATGCTACCTACCTTTCTCCACGAAAGCCTGCTTCACACTCACAAACAGGTCCATCCAAACTGTCAATACACTTGCCACTGTTTTTGCAAGGATTGTCTTTGCAATATGGACCCAGCTGGCATCTGCAAAGGCAAAACAAACAAAACCAGCGGAACATTACCTTAACTGCAAGCAATTTCATAATGTGGGATACAGAGCTGTAACACAGGGGCTGCTGTTAACTTCAGCCAGCTCCAGTATGTCTCAAATCTGAGCTTAAAGTAGGAAACACATTAAAAAAAAACCCAGAAAAAGTGTTACATTTATATCCTGTTTTCCAAGGGGTTCATTGATACAATGAACCATAGAAACATACCTTTGACCTGTATATTGTCCTCGGCACTGGCAGATGAAATCATCACTGACTGGGATGCAAGTCCCACCATAAAGGCAGGGGTTGGAGGCACATGGGTTGACACTTACATCGCAGTGAGTTCCCATAAACAAAGGTGCACACTTGCAGTAGTAACCTGAAATCAAATACAGTCTTTTTGAAAGGTGCACACAGCTTTACTGGATTTGAGATAAAATCCTCCCTGCCCACCCACAGATTTAAGATAAATTCCTCCCTACCCACCAAGCTGCTACATGAAAGAAAGGATGGGAAAAAATAGAAATGTTTTTATCGAAAGGTGAGGCAAAGACTAACAGTAAGAGTTTTCTTAAACATTTTTCTCACAAAACACAAGTTGTCCCAATGATTTCAGAATCTTCAAAGAAAAACTCCAAAGTAGGCTGTTAAGAGGATGGACCTTAGATGTTAGCACTGAAGATTAAATTCCCACTTTGGCAGATGGACTTTGTCTACCTCATATCCCCAAGCAGTTGAATCTACAAAGCACACACAGCCTTCCTACCTATTCAACAACTGAATTTCTACAACTCTGGGAAACCAAGAATTATGCACGAAGTTGTTTCATCCCTCAAAGCAGAGAAGTTGAAAAGCAGTTTTGAAAGCTAAAAGCAGAAGAATAAAGAGCAGCTTACCTCCATTTGACAGTGCGTTGCAGATGCCTCCATTCTGACAGGGGCTGCTCGAACATCCATCTGTGGCAGTCAGCAAGCACCCAGGAGTGACATCTACAGATTCCTCCATGTGTGCATAACTTCGTGGCTTGCTGTTTAGGGGCAGCTCTTGTCCATTTAGTACAATGGAATCCATACAGCCTCTGAAACCATTGCTAACCTGAGGACTTCTACCATGTCTTGTACCTTGCTGACGAATATGACCACCAAAGAACACGTGATTGTCCAGGTTGAGTGTCCTAAGTGTACCAGGAGCAGTACCAGATGCAGTATGCACCCTGTCCAGAACAAGTCGTGCATAGTTTCCATCCACCTCAAGAGACACGGAATGCCACTGGCCATCGTTTATCTGAGTGCTCTGAACAGAGACAATCCCGGGTCCACTGCCACAATCAAATTTATATTGCAGTCTTCCATGATGGATCTACAGAGGAAAGCCACAATATCAATAAATGGTCTGCACACTTAAAGAGTTTAAAATATTGATGCCTATAAAAGTTTATGTTTGCTGGAAATGTACACTTTGTACATTTTGTTCCTCTAGTAAAGCAATCACAGATCATAATCAAAATATTACAATACTTCAATACCTTTCATCTTGTGTTTTAAGTAACTTTTCCTGTATGAACTACACTATTATAAGCAAATAAATTTAAAGCTGTTTAAAATATATGATTCAGGAACCTTTGTTTGTTTACAAATGTAAAAATTTCTGTACAAATTTTTCACCTGGATGTGTAACACACCCTACCTACCTTTAAAGCAATTTTCAGTTACAACCATTCTACATAGATGTTATGACTCAATCTTTTAATCTGACACAAAAATAGTAAGAAGATGGTACAAAGAAAGGAGGAGATATGCACTAGAAGATTTTAATATACCTCTAAGATACTGTAGTCTGTTCCTCGAGCATACATAACAACTGCATGAGCAGAGTAAGTTCTAAGTCTCATTGTCAGCTTCATTTCCTCTTTGTTCTCATTTTCCATGAGACGATATTTCACATAGCTGCTCCCAGTAAATGTCACAGCGGAGCCAGCTGATGCTTAGGAATACAGAAAAGCATAAAAAGTATTAGCACAGGACTGGAATAAAATTTATACTTGATTGAAAGTAATATAGTTTTAGAGAGTTTTTTAAAGTTAATTCCTTACCAGGACATTGTCCAGCTTTGCTGTCTTGGCAAACACAGGTGTATTTTCCTTCCTTTGGATCTCCTAAACATTCAGTACCTTCAGGACATGGATTCCCTTCACACACACTGCTTACCAGGGGGCATTTCCCTTCTGTGAAACCAAATCCATTATTTCTTTTTTGTTGGTGATTATGGTATTTTGTGAAAAGAGACTGCTAAGTACAGTAGGTTAAAATGCCCCAAATGATATTTCTGACTATCAGACAAGGAAGTGAATAACAGTTATGGGGCATGACTGGCACAGACATTCTATTCTAGACAAAGAGTATATAGAGTGGCAGATGCTCAGCCTTATTTTGATTACTCAATTCAATTGGTAAAATTGGGAAACTGGTGTTGTGGTTTAAGGTTTACCATTGGAATCATTCACCACAAAAATTCAACATGTAGCTATAAGCACGGACAGAGTAGGTAGGGGAGAGCAGAGAAAAACATGTCTGTATTTAAGAAAGGAAAAGGAATGGGAAAAGGAATGTGCTTTAAATATTTACTTCCTATGTGCAAGTTCACCCAGCAAGGTTAAGTCCTGATTTTAAAAAGCGATGTTTTTTTACTCAGAGATAATGATAAATTAACCTTCTGTCAGAAATCTTTGTACTTACATATATTTTAATAAATATTTATCTCCCACATTACCCTCTCATTCCCAAACAAGTTTGGAAACTGTGTGGGCTACTCCGCTAAGCAGAAACAAGGAAGTATTCAGGTACTTTGCAGGAACTTACTTTTGTGAACACAAGACTGAAAATGGTCATCAAAATAGGATAGGCAACAACAACAAAAAATTTACTTATTTCATAAAATGGAAAATGAAGGTGTAGCTATAAAGAAAATACATACCCACTCCTATGAACTTGTACTATGTAAATTCTTGAAATGAGGTAATGAGATAAGAAAGAATTACTCCTTACTACAAATAAAATTAGGCAAAGTATAGAGAGAGTTACCGAATATTCCTGATCTTGTTCTGTAATATAAATTTCCATCTGAGGACTACTGGTGTTTAAAACCAGAACAATCTTTTCAAGGATACAATTTCCTTTACTGTGTTTCTTACCTTTACAAAGGCAAACTGCTGTTCTGTGATGACGGGGAGTGACGAAGCTCAGCCTGGCTGTGCTGTGTGTTGACATGGTGTTCTCATCCACTGTTACTTTTTCTTCACAAAATTTCAAAGGACAATCAAGGCCGGCACAGAGCTTATGAAACACATCAATTATCCGGACACCTAAAATCTCCTCTAGGTCAGGCACAGAAGAGTTTATCTTGTGGAGCAAAATTCTCATTGGGTGGTGAGAGCTACCAGACTTTTCAATATTCAGGAGGACATCCAGATTAGAAGGAGGCTCAGAAGGCTGCAAACTAACAATCTGGATGTCATTTCTCCTCACGCCCAAGATGTTTCTCAATGCTCTCTGGAAATTGCGCCAGTAATCACCGATGAATTCTTCAGGGGACAGGTTTGCAAAGCGTATTGCGATACTGTGATTTAATACCTCTTGTGTGATTTGTCTGATGTGTACAGTAATATCAGCTGCAGCTGTAAATTTTCCATCTGTAACAGTGACATTTAGGAGGTACTGTCCTACATCTAACCTTTTGTGTGCTATTAGTTTGCCACCAGTACTGGAAACAGAGAACAGGGATTCCATTTTGGGGTCCAGACTGTATGTCAAGGTATCATAAACATCTTGATCGGTTGCGTGAATTTTCCCAATGACACCACCTGAATATTCTTCCCCAAAGGCTGTGATAAAGATTTCCAGAGGCAGTATTGCTGGAGAATAAATGCTTTCCTCAATAACTCTAATATCAATGTAAGTCAAAGATGACAACGGTGGTTTTCCATTATCTGACACCTAAAGGAAAGATAAGGACAAATTTACATTTTTGCTTTATCTCAAAGTCTACTGCAGATATTTATCCTGTATATAGTTGAGCTGTATTTTTGTGCCCACAAAAACCCCATCAAGAAGTCCTACAGTAAAATGCTTTACATAAATTCTGTAACACAATTCCTAACATAGAAGTTAACGCTGAAAATTTAAAAAGCTTATATAAGCAGGCACACACAAACATGTTTTCATTTCTCCCAAGATTAAAAGCCTATAGTGCTCTTATTACCTGGAAATGCCAGGAAGCTATTAACACTGGTAGCAAATACAGAGGAAATGCACAGTAGCTGATTTCAGACAGCAGATGGTGCTTGAAGCTTTTTAATATCAAGCACAGAAACACTTTACAAACTTGAAATGAGTCATGCACTAGAAATGTACAACATGCTTCACTACAATAGGAGATAATCTGGAAGACAAAGTAAATGTACCGTGCTAAATGGAACTTCAAAAGGAAAAAAATGCATGTAGAAAGTTAATTATGTTGCCTTTCATGATTTTTGGTCACAGGAAAACAAGAGGTGGGTACCTGTACTGCTATTTGCTTTAGACAGTTAATCAACTGTCTTTAACTGTATCAGCCCAATTCAATTTTAAATCCTTTTTGAACACCCTATTCTCCACCCCTTCTGGACAAAGACATACACTGCTGGTGTACAAGGACAGTAAAAAAAGAAGAGTGAGCTAAGAGCATTCCCTTGGGTTCACGTTTTTCTTTCTATTTCTTACCTCTTATTTCCCACTACTTTTTCCAGAACTCACTCTCAGTTACTGAAAGTGACACTGAAGAAATTAGTTAAAGAAGAATCAGAGATGTGAAGGTACAGAGGGGATATACAGGGCTCAGAAAGTAGAAGATATTCTGCATTGTTTAATAGATTTTGCAATAATTTTACAGAGTACACTTTGAAGATCTATGTGGAGAAGCAGCTTTTGGTTTTTTTTTAATACAAATTTAAGCAAGAGGAGTAACTCTAGGCACAAGATTATCTGTGGATGGGCACATAAATGTAGCATTTTTAAAAGGTAATGTGTGTCTCCTAGAACTACATGTCCTCATCTGTTTCTGTTAACTCCAAAAGACAGGCATGGCTAGAAACTTGTCCTCCAGTTACCCAAATAAATAACGAGAGCTTGAGCTCAAGTTGGCAAAGTTTTGTTTTGCCTAGATCTCTGCCTGGAAACAAGACAAGGCAGGCAGTTTAGCTACAGAAGAAATGCCAGGGGAAACCAGAAAAGGCTCAAAAAAAACCAGACAAGCAAAATTATAACAAATGGACAGCGAGCAGAAAAGAAGAGCCCCAGGAGAAATGGTTTTTCAATAGTGCAGATATTTAAAAATGTGCTGTGGTTTTAAACTGAAGACTTCAGAGTGTGGCACAAAGGACTGCATGACTCATAGCTGAAGATTTCGCACACTAATGCTGTGAGACATTTGTTAATGGATAATCTATTTCCTTTGGAGAGAGCACAAGCAAATACAACTGGCATGCCCATATAAGGTGACCACTGGGGAAAAAAAAATCCTTATTTCTATTAAAATGACAAAAGTAAAGTCTTTTGGAGGTAGTGGGTGCGTAGAGTGCATATGAGGAAAGTTTGTGTAGTTTAAGTGGGGTTTTTTTAGTTATGAGGTTTTTCAAATGAAAGTATGCCTGTAAATTTAAAAACATCACTACTTCTGCAATCCATTCAAAAAGCAACTAAGGTGAAAGCTGTCAATACTGAAAAGCACACCAATAAAGGTCAGCTAAAAACTGAAAACGGGTATCAAGAGTTCATACACAGCCATTAACTTGTGATTTGCAAGATCAAAATTCAGAAATTAAACAAAATGCAAACTTGAGAAAATGCCTTCCTACAGACTTTAAAAAGTATTATTTTAAAGGAAGAGAGGAAGAATATTTTTCCTCAACAGCCTTGTCTATAATTTTGTGTGTATCACTGGAACTACTTGTGATAGGGAAATACTAGTTTTAGTCTTGGATGCCTTCATACCCATGGGTTGTAAGATAATAGCAAATAATAGGAGTATGTCTATTGAAAAAAGCTAGCAAAATGTAAAATGACAAATGACAACTAAAGACAGTGATATATTTCAAGAATCCAGTCAAGAAGCTTGGAAATCAACTGATTAGACAGCTCCAAAATACTGACAAAAAGAGGCACATTAGTAAAGTCTGCATTAATGATTTACAGTCTCTGAGAAGTCTTTGCTCTAAATGAGTACATTTGTTTTAAGACACTTGTTTAGCTACTGGATGCCATTGAAAGAGCCCATATTCATTTCCTAATAAAAATGCACTTTTCAGCTACTGTGCTGAAGACAAGATAGCTGAAGTACTGACAGGCTGTTTCCAAGCAGACTAGACACCAGAAAGTGGCTTAGAAATAAAAGAATTGCGAGATTCCACCCAGAGGAAGATGTTAGACAGGCATCTCACACTTAAAAAAAAGCTAGGCACATCAGGAAGGGCCAAAGCTGCAGTTAAATCATGAAATGCAACAAAGTCAATGTAACAGTGTGTACAGAACTGTTGAAAATATAAGTATGAAAATATAACTACCTGTACATGCATTTATAAGAATACATTTAAAAAGCAAAATAAATAGAAATTAGTTACTGTTAGAGAAGATCTAAAGGAAAACATATGACTCTTGCCCTACACTGATACCACCTACAGGAAAAAGACCCATAAACAAAAAGGTGACTTTGGGGGAATTGGCATATCACTATTGAGGAAAAAATGGCTAACAGAGGAATAATATACCTGCCCCCATTTTCAACCCAATCCTTAAACCCTAAACTAAAGTACACTTAAATGAAATGATATCTGTCCTTATATTGATGGTTCCTGGATACTAACATTTCAGTGACTCAAACAGCAAATTACAATATCTCTGTGAATTTTTTCTTCTTTCCCCAAAGAAAACAGACTTTGTGTAAATATGTCACAACTATCCCACTGTGGACAGAATTCAGCATACACTGTTATAAACAGTATTACTTGAAAATACTGCAACTGAATGTTTATTCATAAATTATCTGCAATAGTATGCATAAGAATAATGTGGAAATTAAAATAAATTCCTCATGTGAAAATGTAGGTAAGAATTTTTCTTAAAACCTGAGTCTGGAAATGAAGTTTAAGAATTAAGGGCATCTACTTTTAGCCTATTAATTTTTAGTGCTCTGTTCCTAGCTGCTTAATTTATAACTGAATTTAAAAGGACTAGGTAAGATTAAAACAATTGGTTTGAACTTTTCTCACGCTAGGTTACAAGAAGTATTTGAGAGAACTTAGCTAGTTTAATGTAACCTTGGACATGGTCTGGTCTTTTCGCACAACAATGGCACATGTAGCAAATTTTACAGCACATCAGGGTCATTTTTTGAGTTTTATACTGTGGCTTCCACTGCAGGATCCTGATATCTCAAACTACTGCACTGCAAGTTTCAATGCTATGAAAAAACACCTACCGAAAATAGTATGAGAAAAGGTCCAAACTCAAAAAAAGATGTTTTCAATTGCCATTGAAAAAAGAATGTGGCACTACAGGAAAATTTTCCATTACTGCTGTGTTGTGCAATATCCCTGCTTTCATCATGTGAGTTTAGTCCAGTACACAGCTTCAAGGGTCAAAACGATAGCAGCAAGAGGAATTCCGCAGGCAATAGAAAATAGCTCAAGGGACCTGTCCCTTGCTGGTTTTTCAACATTCCAACCAGGACGCAAAGGGCTTATTAAGACCACTCACCCAGTTAACATTTCACTTCACCTTACTTCTAAATGTGATCTTCCCATTACATCTGTGTAGATTAGTATTTAAACCAACAGATTTTGTCTATGAAGAAATACACAAAATGGGACATGGCTCAAATGACTACTTGGCATGTCAGGATCTCCTAACAGAATGACAAGTGGTGGAGTGAACACGAGTGGGAAAAGTTAATCAAATATTTACAATGCAAAACAGTAAGAGGAACATGACAGAAGCATCTTACCTTGACATGAAGCAAATAGTGATCTCTCACTTTGCGATTCAGTGCAGCGCTTGTGGTCAGAACTCCCTGCTGGGTAATCTGAAAAGTTCTCTCTTCATTTCCAGTCAGGATGGTGAAGAGAAAAGGAGGGCCGTTGTGAGAAGAATCCCTGTCTGTCACCACTAGCTGCAGCACACTGAATCCAATAGGTTTATTTTCCTATAGATATATAATACACATTGGTTTTGTTATAATTGAGGCTATGGTCCGATGCTGATTTCTTCCTTGCAACAGAAACCCCAAAAAATTACTGTCAAACCAGTTAATCAGTACAAGAGAAATCAGAATGACAATACTGCTTCAGGGAAACTACTACCCTCTGAGATTAAGACTAAAAAAAGTAATAGGAGAAAGGCAGTTTTTTTAACTTGGTATTGTATTTTTAAAGGTAGCTCAGCCTTGACACTTTACATTTTCCACTTCTGGTCTGAATTAGTATTACTGTAGCCAAATTACCAAGTCATCAAAGATTTGAAATTTAGAGAAAACACCTGTTCAGGATAATCTAATGCCTTTGTTGGGAGGACTAGAAAAATACACGCCTCCATCTGACCCCTTGTGCCACTAATTAGGAGTTCTGCCTACAGCTGTGGCTGCTACAGGCACGATCCAGTTAAAATACGAAATCCAGGTTTTAAAATTTGCATCATAAAATTCCTTCAAGTTTGCATCACGTGGATGTCTGAGGTTTCACAGACACTTCACATATGTTGGCTTATCACATATGTTACACACACACACAACCTTATCTGACACTTGTAACTCCTCTCCCAGAATACTTGTGCTCTACTGTATCAGCCAGATTTCTCTATATACATACTTGTTAGAAAAGCAAGAAAAGTAGAAGACTTATTTTGAAGTACAACAATAACAAAATGCTATCCCTTTCACAAATCTAAAAACTCCTGATAACAATACTCTGTTTCTGAGAGAGTAAGTCAATTTAGCTATCAGATATTGCAAAAAGCTGAAGCTTTTTCCTTTTCAGCAAAACAGACCATTGCTTTAAAATAAAAATATTTACAGCTGGATATCTAAAGTAATTTGACTTTCCTAAAAGCTAAGCACATTTTCTACTGTGTCCAAATATATCCATCTCAAATACAAAAGGAAATGTACATCAGCATTCTTGGGCAACTCCTCCAGCTTCTTCTCTGCTACCTTCAACTAGGGCAGGCCCATACGAATGAACTATAAAACAAGAGATCTTCCTCTTTAATTGAGTAAGGGAAATAGTACATACATTGGCTACACAGTCTGAAGTTTAAGTGAGATATTAAATAACATTTATTTCAAGAAAGACTATAATAGGGGAAAAGAAGATTCATTTGGCAGCACACAAACATGAATCTGGAATCTGTTAGTTTGGGTTTGGTTTTTTATTTGGGGGGGGTTTTTTTGGTTTCTTTTTTTTTTTTTTTTTTTTTTTTGTGGGTTGTTTTGTTTTGTTTTTTGGGGTGGTTTTTGATTTTTTGCTTGGCTGGAGTTTTTAAGAACAAGATCCAGGACATCTTATTTGCATACTGGGTGCATATTGTACATAGTCACTTTGTCCTGTTTTGGAAAGCTGCCTTTACAAATGATGCACACTTGTCTCAAACACAAGTGGTATGCTAGGATGGCACAGTGCATCAGGTAACATTGTGTGATCCTCACAGATCTACTGCACCAGGCCAGGAAACAGCACAAGGACACAAGGGACTGAGCTCATTTACAGTACTAGTCTACAAAGGTCTTAGTGCAATTCCTTTGTTGACTTCCATTTATTTCTTCTTGGATTCAGGAAGACAAGAAGTATAGATGCTGATTCTGCTGTCTTTGCTTTAGCAGTTTTCTGAATCAGGCAAGTACATGCCAGACACTTGGCAATGTGGCCTACGGCTACCATCCTACAGTGTAAAATTAGTCAAAGGATTGGTATGCAGCCATATGAAATTCCACTCTTGTTTCAACTGCTGCTGATCCCAGAGGAGGTCAGTGGGAATTAGGGCTTAACCTGATGCCATGGTGCAGAGCATTAGCTTCATAGTAACAAGGACCTAAAGGATCTTTCTCTAAGCAGTAACTCTTAAGACTAAAAAGAAATAGGAAAACTATAATGTATTTTAACATCCCTGCATGATTCTAAGATTGTTCTGTGCATAAAAGGAATTTATAATACATAGACACGTACACACACAAGGAATCAGAAAAAGAACCCAGAGAGGTTATGCAGTTTCCCTCACTGTAAATATTCAAGAACATTCTGGACTCAATCCTGTGTCCAGGACTGGACTCAACCATGTGCTCTAGGATGAGCCTGCTTTAGCAGGGAGGTTGCACCGCATGACTCACTGTGGTCCCTTCCAACCTCACCCATTCTGTGACTCTTACAACTTGCAATGTAAGTTTCTACATAACATGCAAACAGGAATTTTAAAACCCTCAACACTTATTTGATAAGCAGTCTCACTGAAGACCTTAAATAATTTAAAATACAGAAAAATTCAAGCCACAAATTTGCAGTCCAGTAACACTGATTTAATTACTTCACTAGTTGCATTTACCTGGATGATGACACTATAGTTTCCTTTTGAGAACACTGGAGGATTATCATTTACATCAGAAACATCAATGTTTACTGTAGTTGTGTTAAGTTTAGGTGGACTTCCATTATCTGAAGCTTGAACTGTCAAGGTATATCCTGAAATCTAAAAAAATGAATAAAAAAAAAAATTAAAAACATTTACTGAAGAGGAATAAAGTAACAAACTCAGATTTTGTTTTATGGAAGAATTATTTTAGCACAACCCCCAGAAAAGCTTTCCTTCATATATTTAATCCTTTCTTTTCCTCCCAGAAGTACTGATATAAACAGATGCTTGCACTTTACTATAGCAATATTAATTTTGGAACATAAAACAGTAATTTAGAAATAGAGTAAGAAAATGGTGGTCATCAATTATGCATAGGTAAATTAATCCCAGCTGCCTTAAAACCACAAAAAACTCACCTTTTCTCTGTCTAGAAGCTTAGTCACTTTTATTTCACCTCTGGTAGGGTCAATTGTAAAAGGATTTCCTTGATTCCCATCTATTATTGTGTAGTGAATGTGGTTGTTGGAAGGTCCATCAGCATCATCTGCCATAACCTAAGGGACATTACAATCTCAGTTAAAACAGGTTGAAAGAGACTCTAGCATCTCTCAGATAAACTCACCCTGAAGATGAGCTCTTTTGGTCTAACAAATGTCATAGTTCACAAGAGAAATGCCATCTCAATACATTATACCAACATCATTTAATTTCCTGAATTTCTTCTGAAAGTTAAGTCATGGTCTCATGAGAACATAAACATATCACAATATATTATCTACTTTCCCACAGCATCTTAAGTCCCTACTTCTGAAACTTTTTCAAAGTAAATTTTCCATTCATTCAGTGGCAAACATCTACTTGTTGATGTTAACCTTCAAATCAATACTTATTCCTTCAAGAATGAAAGCATGTTCATCATGACAGAATATTTCAAAGAGAGAAACCAATACGTACTGTAATAACTGATTGTTCAAGCATAGCATCTTCACTGATTACTGCAGTGTAAGTGTCTTGGCTAAACATGGGAGAATTGTCATTGATATCCGTGACATTAATATTCACTGTTACAACATCACTTAATGAAGGTGTGCCTCCATCTGTGGCTTCCACTGTCAGGTAGTACTCATGAGAACTTTCATAATCCAAACTCTCAATGATGAAAATGGCTCCTAGGGAAGAAGAAAAAAAAAAAGCCTCAAACTCTGCTACTGCTGTACTATTATGGGTTGCCAATTTTTATTTTGACCTGACAAATACTTCTTCAGGGCTTGATTTGTCACTGTAAAGCTAGAGCTACCCTGTGATATGATAATGTTTTACACATGTAAATGAAGTTCCTGCCATTACCACAAAAGATTCACAGTTTAAAACAACCAGGCTTACCTTGTGTAATGTGAGTTTTTAACAGACTAGTTAAGATAGTGCAGTCCCTAGCATACAAACTGATTTGCTGGATGAGTTTTTCTGGAACCTTTTTACTCCTTTCAAATATACGAAGTTTATCTTCCATACCTTAGTAGCAGCATGTCCACTGGAAAAAGCAGAATTGTAATTTCCACTACACTAGCACAATTAACTACTAAACTATTTAACTAACTACTAAAAGTCAATTAAAATTAACTTGTGGGTAGAAATCTTATTAAAAACAAAACCAAAAATAAAAAAACCCAAACCCAAGCAACTTTGCAAGAAATTAGCTCTAGAAAAAGAACTATATAAGTAAACAAAACTAAAATTGAGGTGTTTATTGATTTTTAACAAAGAATTGTCAATAATAGGGAAAAATTTTCAACATAACCTAAAAAGTCCCTGAGACTAAATCTGACTATCATACAAGCCTAAAATTTCCAGTCATGCTGGACATATGGTTGAACATAATATTCCAATTCCAAGCTCTCTTTAATGTCATATCAAACTTCTCTAGGATTACTGCCTTTGTGGACCAATGAGTAGTCTTCCCAACCAATTTTATTTCTAATCCTTCTTTTGCCAAGCCTGGCCATTCCTTCTGATTACATACCTTTTGTGGAAAGACTATTATGTTTCTCATTACAGATCTATGACTTTCCACCTGCCTGCCCCCAGAGCAGGGAATCTCCAGTTAGGAAACCCTTATAAATGAACCTAATCCAAGTAATAATCCAATAAACAGAAGCAACAAATA
This sequence comes from Ammospiza nelsoni, assembly GCF_027579445.1. Taxonomy (NCBI): domain Eukaryota; kingdom Metazoa; phylum Chordata; class Aves; order Passeriformes; family Passerellidae; genus Ammospiza; species Ammospiza nelsoni. The sequence goes on along the minus strand of NC_080636.1, from coordinate 31,502,394 downwards.
AAGTTCCTCTTCTACATTTTACTGCATTCCTCTAGTAAGCTTGCTGGTAAAATGGGTGAAAGACAGCAGCAGCAACTTCTCAGCTGGGATGAAGAAATCTGTGTACACACAGACTGTACATAACCTGGCTCAACTATGGAGGAAGTCAGTATGGCATGGTGCTTGCTTGGCCACAAGTAACATTCACAGTTGCAACCTGTTACCTGTTGTTGAATCGATGCTGAATTTTCCATGTTCGTTCCCACTGACTATTGAGTATGTGATTTCAGCATTGGCTTCAATGTCTCTGCTGGCAGCATAGATCTGGAGAACTTCGGTTCCAACCAGAATGTCCTCTGACACACTTGCACTGTACTCCCTATGCTCAAATACGGGTGGATTGTCATTAATATCCAAAACAGAAACTATAAGACTACTTGTTGAAGACAGTCTTCTAGGTAAGCCTTCATCTGTGGCCTTCAAAGTTAATGTGTACACAGCTTGTAATTCCCGATCCAAAGGCTTCTCCAAACGAATGATTCCAGAGAATTCATCAATAGAGAACTGCCCCTCTGCAGAGTTCACCAGCGCATAATGGATTTTACGGTTCAACCCTGCATTTTGAAAGAAAATTTCAAGTATGAAGCAGCCATTAAAGTATACAACAACAGAATAATCCATCTGATAGCTATGAAAATAAGACATGCATGCTAAATATTATCATTCATGTTAAAAGTACATTTCAGAAAGAGGTAAAGTCTCTTGTGAGGGGCAGAATTACTTCCAAAAAAACATTAAGCTAACACTTCACTGCACTGATTTTCTGTCATACAGAAAACATGAACCATGGTTCTGCTTCAGTTGTAGCACTAGTTAATATGAAACAATTGTTAATATAAATGTAATTATAACTTTAGAACAACAGAATCTGCTTACCAAGCTTATAATAACACAGGAGGATATGGGAGACTTAGGTTGCATCAATTAACTAGACTCCAAACTCTTTATTTAGGAATCGTGCCCCAAAATTAACAGGAGCATAATTTATAGGACCATTTCTTTATAAAACAAACAAAAACCTTATAGATTTTAAGGGCAAGTATTTTGGTCCACCTGCCTCTAACACTGGTGAAGTATGAAAACAACTGTCTGTTACTTTTCAAATGAGCAACCAAGCTTTATCACAGCACAAAGCAGGTCAACTGTTTTAGAAAACTGAGACAACTATTCATTAATACTATTTGATTAAGAAACTGATAAGATGTGGAAATCACGCCCTTAAATGCTGTTTTGTTCCTTACAACAAAGCCTATGAGCAAACTCCTTCTGACGTCATTTTTAGTTCATGTTCACTTAATATTTGGAACTGAACAATGAAGGCAAAGAGACAGTAAAAATCTTAACAGCATATACATAAAGCTACAGTTGACCAGTGTTCTCTTGATGGTATGGTCATCAATGGCTGGCCTGAGAAGCACAAAAATCCATGAATGCCCATTTACATGAACAGACATGGCTTGATAGTCCTATTACTTCATCAGGAGTAAAAGGATGAACCGATTTATCATAGCATTAATACCTTATGACAGTTAAAATTCCCTACATTTTGTCTCTCCTCCCTCTCCTCCTTTTTGCAAAGACACCACAGGGATGTCTTCCAAGCTATTCACACATGAAAGTCAGGTGTTAAATGATTTAGTAGACCAAAATATATCTTTCAGGAGTCTAATCCTGAATGGTATTGAACATCTGTCAGCTCTACTGAAACACTTGACACCTCTCAGGATAAAACTAAAGAAATAATACTGTAAGTCTGAGAACATGACAAAAGTATCAGTCAAAGAATGCATACCTGCATCTGCATCTGTTGCCTGCACTCTTGTCAAAAGGGTTCCAGGCTCTGTGTTCTCAAAAACTGTAATGGAGTAACTGTCAGTTGTAAATTCTGGGGCATTATCATTCACATCTTCCAGAGTTAAGATAATGTTAGCTTTGCAGAATCTTCCTCCTCCATCTGTGGCTTTCACTAGAAGATGATAAACTGCTTGCTGCTCACGATCAAGTGCCATTAATGTTTTCAGTTCACCTACAAACAGCAGAACACATTAAGTTGATGCAAATTGCAAGGCTTAAGTACCCCTAAACATGTTTTCCCTTAAAATTGGAATAGCTAAACAACAATTTTCTTGTTTACAGTAATTTCATCACTGGCTAAATCAACAGCTGTACTGTATTAATGAACTCCACTTTGGGCAAAACATGTAAGTGACCTGCCTTTTCAATTTGAAAAGATTAAGAACTAAAACACTTTATTTTTTCCTAATGCTCATGAAATAGAAATTAGCTAAACTCTCTGATAGTGCAGAGAGACAATGTGTATAAATGCAAAAATCCATGTGTGTTTGTGCAAAGTAAATTTTAGAACTCTGGGATTAAAAAAATGCAAGGTTAAATCCATGTCTGGTTTTTCTCAGCTATTTAGTTGTATTCCTTCCATAGGTATTGGTAATTCCTCCTCTAACATTTCATGCATAGATGCAGCTATTCATAATGAGATCTTAACTGCTACTACAGACAAATCTGTAGACCTCTAACACATACTTTCTTTCTAAAGTGACAGAAAACATGAGAGGCCACAACTATGTGTAGTCATTGTCACCTTATAAACAGGTCAAAAAAGTATTATGAAACATTTTTTTTGAGTATTCTAGCCCTACCAATTCTCAATTTATGTAACACAGTAGCACATGACACAGGTGACATTCAAAGCCAAAAATACCTCCCAAACCCATGTGAAGTAAGGTCCTTCTCATTTATTTTGTCACTGAAGTTTTCTAATCTCTTCTACTTGCATTACATTTTTGTATTCATCTTATTCTATTTTTTCTACACTGTTTACCTTCCTACTGCTTGTCTACTGCAGCCTGCACAGTACAGGATTTTGGCAATAGTGTAATACAAAACACACGAATGCCATGAAGACCAAAGTGAAGCAAGTTAAAACTTGATGTCATTTATACTTTTGAGTTAATCTCATTCCAATAAAACTGGGGATACTTCTGGTGTTTCCTATGGAAAGGAAATTTGTTGCTCCATCTAACCTCATCCCATTTAATTTTCCAAAACAAAAGATGGCAAAGAGAATCTGAATGAAGATATTTCACAGCTACAAACCATTATTGCTGCTACTACAGTGAGTATAAAAAGAGCAAAATTTATGGCCTACTTTTATTCCAGTCACTTCAGCATGGAAGTTTCTGGCTTCAGGGCAATTACCCTGTTTATGCTTTAGTTCCTCATAAATTAAAACACTTGCCTTTTGCCTGAGTTTATTCAATATATTATTAGTACTTGTGTAGTAGAAATTCACATAAACCAATGTACAGTAAACCAACCCTTAGTGGAAAGTTTTAACAACTGACATTTATGTCTTCATGCAATAGCAAAGCATTTTATAAAATGAGTGGACTGGAGTCTTGTATAATGTATAAAGTATTATTACCTGAGTCTGGAGCAAGTCTGAATTTTTCTTCTCCTGTGCCATGCAGTGTGTAAGTAATTTCTGCATTGGAACGAATATCTGCATCTGTAGCAGACACCTGCATTATCAGCTTGCCAGGAAGGGCATCTTCAGGAACTGAATCAGCATATAAAGTCTGCAAGATTTCAAAGTTACATTGAAAAACTAAACATATGAAGTAAGCAAAACTTGGAAAGGGGAGGGGAAAAAGGAATGATAGAGGAAATAATATTCTGTTTGAATGTCTGGTAACATACCACGCGAACCAGAGGATGAAATAACTTAAAATTAAAAGAACTTATGATTTTCTAATTAATTACTTCACATTTATTAATTAAAGGTATTTAATACTGCAGCTATAGGGATTTTTGGACATTAGTGCATTGCTCAGATCTTGAAACACTTGTAACTAATAATGAAATAAATAAGCTAATAATGAAATGTGTTCCCAAAATAGGAGTTACAAATTTTTGCTAATTTCATTTTTCTCTCTTTTGGTGGATCATCTTTTCTAGGTCTGTCCCAATCTACAAGAAATTGATAGCTGCCCTTTTAATGAGACAAAAGCTTCTAGATTAAATTAAAAATAAGAAAAAGGATTCAGAATTTATTGGCACTAAGCACTCTTAGTGCTTAGCCCAACCATGTCAGGAATGTGTATTACATTTGAAGCACTAAGCCTTGTAACAACAATATTAACAAAGGGGAAAATAAAAGGAAAAAAAGCTAAAAATACTGACTTGCCACTCTGTGTATAACTGCAACCATTTGCACAGAAGTAACCAACATAAACACCAAGTAAGAAAAAGAATCCTACATCACTGTGTACTTGTCCTTCCTAGTACAAGGGAAGACTTCAACCCAGTAATATGAAATCTGTGTTCTACGAAAAATACAAGAGAGGCAGTAACATATTTTGCAGGGGCTATCTTCCTGAGTTTTTTCCATTCCTTATTTTTCATGTCCATTTTTGCAGACTATAAAAATCTGGTACGGTAGACAGCTTTGTAACAAGAAAACATTTATGGCTTACAGATTTTTGGTGTTGTTGACTGCAATTGCAGACTAATGTTCCACTATTTTCAACTCTTTTATCACAGGAAATATTCACAAACTTCAACTAAGAAATGGGATTCAGCTTTCTTTAAAAGTTTGCTTCTTTCATAAAACAGAGCATATAAACGATGATGGCTACAGCTTAAAATAATTCTTTTTGGAAAAAAAATTAACATAGGAGAAATGTACTACAATTCTTCTTGTATCTCTCAAATATCCACTGAGTGTCAATGAATTGTCTTTGGATTTTTAAAAAATCTGTCTGTGAAGTATCTTTTATTTAATAGCAATCTATCTTAGTAGTCCAAATTTTGTTACTGGTTTAAAAGGAACAGCTATTTATCAGTCTCCTGAGAAGCAATTTCAGAGAAAATGTAAATTTTATGTATGAAAGCAGCTGGTAATGGAAGATACGAGACTCTGCCTACCTTTTCACAAACAGGGCTATTATCATTAGCATCAAGGACTTTAACCTCCACCACAGCTTTAGCTGCAAAGGCCCCATCAGTAGCTGTAATATTTAGAAGATAATTATCCTTTTCTTCCCTGTCCAGAGGCTTTTTGACATAGACCTTCCATTCATTCTGTAAATTTTCAATAGCAAACTGTCCCAAAGGATCACCTCCTGAAATATAAAAAGAAATACTATTACTCTATCAAAATTAAGGTATAGGAAAATAAAAAAAAAAAAGAAAGAAAAAAGCAGGCATTTTCTGTGGCTTTATGAGGAAACAGCTTCATTTCCCAGGTAGAAATTGTCAGTAGATGCTCACACAACCAATTCAGCTGTGGCCAAAAAAATCCATAAAAATTAATTTAGAAATTCAGGTAGCATTATAGAAAACATCATATCATGACGTACACTAAATAATAAATAAATAGATAATAAAATATTCCACTGGAAATTAACAGCCTATTATTTTGTGATTTTTTATGCATTTTTTCTTTAACTGCATCTCTAATCTAAGTACAGTTTTTAAAATAAAATTTGATATATAAATAATATACAGAGAAAGGCATCTTAAGCAAGGCACACATGAAACAAAGCCAACTAAAATTCATTTTTCCACTGAAGTTTTTAAAATTCATATTAAGACACATACATTCTTTCTTTGCAGTTCTATGGTTTCAAACACTTTCCAATCTCTTCAAAGATTAAGCTGTATCTCCCATCATTCCAGCACCACTCAAACAGTTATTCTGACATTACCCAGAAAGACTTACCTGTGATGTAATAAAAGACTTGTCTATTGGTTTCTTCTGTATCAGCATCTGTTGTACTCAGGATGGCAATTACCCCACCAGGAGGGTCATCCTCACTGACTGTTCCCTTATAAATCTCTGCAGTGAACCGTGGAGGATTGTCATTCACGTCTGTGACAGTAACTTCAACCACAGCCATAGAAGACAGCTGGATTTTTTCACCCCGGTCCGATGCAACCACTGTGATCTTGTATTTGTCTCGTTTCTCATGATCAAGTTCTTTCAGAGTGGTAATCCAGCCAGTTTCCATGTTTATGGTAAAAGATTCTATAATGTCAGGCTCTTGAGAAGGATCCAAGCTGTAAGTAACCTGCCCATTGAGTCCGGAATCTAAGTCAGTTCCTTTAACCTGTATGACTCTTGTTCCAGCTGGTGTGTTTTCTACAATGAATGCTTCATATGGGTTGGATTCCAAAATGGGTTTGTTATCATTTGTGTCTTTTACTTGAATGCTAACCTCTACTGAGGAAACAACATTATAATCTTCATTTGCATACTGTGCTTGAACTGAGAACTGGTACCACTTAGTTGTTTCATGATCAAGGTTCTTCTCAAGTTTCAACTCTCCAGTCTGTCGGTCAATCACAAAAAAGTCATCTCTGTTGCTTTCAGGAGTGTTCCCTTTAATCAGACTATATACCAAAGTCTGATTATGCTCTGCTTTGATAACATCTATCACAGTTCCAATTGGAATGTCCTCAGAGACAGTATAAGAATAAAATGGTTCTGAAAATTTTGGTGTAGGCACTTCTGGTGGGAGTATTCTAGCATAGACAGGAACAACTGACCTTTTCTGGGGGGATCCACCATCAATTGCTCTAACAAGGAAAGTAAGAAACTCGTTTTCCAAACCAATTAAGCTTTCTTTTGTAGTAATTATACCAGAAAATGAATCAATTTCTAAATTCTCTTCTACGTTTTCAGACTCTGCTTCAATAGAATATGTGATGTCTGCATTTGTACCTTCATCAGCATCAGATGCCCAGACTTTAATGACCGAAGTACCCCGTGGAACATCAGTCCCAATGTTTACTTCATACTCTGTTGCTCGGAATTGAGGAGCATTATCATTGTCATCTGTAAGTATGACATTAACAGTACAGAAAGCAACTTTCCCTCCTGAATCTTTGGCCATTAAACTAATGGCAATTACTTTTTCTGCTGGAGTTTCACGGTCAAGCTTTTCAGAGGTAAATATCTGCCCTCTCTCATTTGTATAAAATCTGTCTTTGGCAAAGTCATTTACAATGTGGTAAGTGATGTGGCCATGTGTACCAGAGTCTTCATCTGTTGCTTTAACTTCAGTAACCAAAGTATGCAGTGGAGCATTTTCAGCTAGTTCAACCTCATACTCATTCTGGCTGAAAACAGGACTGTGCATGTTGGCACTGATTACACTTATATGGACTTGGGCTGAGCTTCTGAAGACACCATCAGAAACCGACACATTAAGATTATAATGTGACTTCAGTGTCTGTCTGCGTAGGTTTGAGATGGTGATAATGCCAGTTTTACTATCAATAACAAAATTCTTCTGATCATTGCCTGTCAGAATGGAGTACTCCAGCTTGCCAACATCTGAGCTATCAGCATCTGAGGCTTGCACACATGTCACAAAATGTCCTCGAGGAGCCAGTTCACTAATTTTGGCTTCATAAAGCAATTGGCTAAAAAGAGGCGGGTTATCATTGAGATCAGTTACGTCCACAGTTACAATAGTATCACTACTCAAGGGCAGCATGCCACCATCTATGGCCCTTATTAGTAACTTGTGTTGCTTAATTTGTTCGTAGTCCAAAGTTTTTGCTGTAAGAATGAGTCCAGTGCTGCTATCTACGTGAAAGTAGTCATGACTTTCACTATTATCCTCAACCAAGTGATAGGAAATTCCCCTGTTGGTTCCAGAATCGGCATCTGTAGCGCTCACTTGTGCAACAGATGTTCCAACAACAGATGCTTCAGAAAGTGTTGCAATGTAAGACTGCTCTGTGAACACAGGAGGATTATCATTGATGTCTTCCACTATTATGTCTACAAACACATCAGCATGTGCCCCATTTAGGGAGTCAGTTGCTCGAACGCTCAGTTTATAGGCTGGATGAGACTCAAAGTCAAGAGGGGCGACAACATTTATAACTCCAGTGTTGAAGTTGATAGTGAACTGATTGAAAGGATCTCCACCTGTGATGCTGTAAAACACCTTGAGTCCTTCAGGGCTGTTTGCTTGTACGTGTACCACAGGACTGTGGAGCTGAATGTTTTCTGGTATCTCTGCACTGTAGAAAGGCTTTTCAAACACTGGCATAGCTTTACTCATAACTGTAATTGGGACTGTAACTTCAGCTGAAAATGCAGGGTCTCCTCCATCTTTTGCCACTACTGTGACCAGATACTCCTTATTTAGTGTGTCTGGTTCAAACTTCTTCTTCAGGGAGATTTCACCAGTAGGATCAATTTGGAAATGTTCATGATGTTCTTTGAGATAGTAACGCACCTCTCCATTTTTGCCTGTATCTTTATCTACTGCTGTCACACGTTGAACAACATGGCCTGCTTCCGAGTCTACTTTAACAGCAGCATAATATGGAAGATTGACAAAAAATGGAACGTTATCATTTACATCTTCTACTGTGACTTTAACTACAATGTGTGCAACAACTGATGGTTTATTTTCCTCTGTCACTTCCACGACCACATCAAAAGATTCTTGCTGTTCACGATCAAATGGTATTCCTGTTGTGGAAAGGACTCCTGAAGTTTGGCTTATTTTGAATCTGCTGTCTGGATTTAGAATATGGTAAAACAAAGGCTTATTCATTTGATTCCCTATAGCAGTAACAACAGCTATTGTTTTTGCCTCTGTGGAATTCTCCTGCACTGTTGCAGAGTAAGAACTCTGTGTGAACTTCAGCTGGCTTGCTTTGCTTTCTTTCACATTAATTTTTACAGATGCAGTGCTTGCATATCTGCCATCAGATGCTCTCACAGTTAATTCATATCTGCTTCTTAATTGAGTTGTGTTTTGTACTGTTATATCGCCAGTCTTAGGATTTATTGAAAATTTTTCTCCAATGTTGCCTTCAATAATGGAATAAATTAATTGGGAAAAAATGCCTGAATCTGCATCAGTGGCATTTACACTGATGACTTTCACGCCTTTATAAGTTGGAACCAGAAGGGATGTCTCATATAGCTCTCTTGAAAACACGGGAGGGCAATCATTGATGTCAATCACATAAATAGTAACATTAGCTGCATATTCCGCATATAGACGTGGTATGCCCGTATCATGTACTTGCACTGAAAAGCGGAAAATATTTGTCTCCTCATAGTCCAGACTCATTACTGTCCGAATGGCACCAGTGCTAGAATCAATGGCAAAATACTGGCGCACAGATGGTTCAACAATTTGATAAACAAGCAAACCATTAGATTCTTTATCAGCATCTGTAGCTCGAATTACTAATGGGATATTCTTGTCAGTCAGAACCACACTGTTAATTGAAGCTGACTCACTGATGAGTCCTGTATATTCAGCCTGCATGAAAATTGGTGCATTGTCATTCTCATCCCGAAGATGTACCAAAACTGTTGCATTACTGGACAAGCCAGCCATGTTTGTTCCTTGCACAGTAAGAGCATAAGAAGGCAAAGTCTCAAAATCAAGTATCTTCTGAGTAATGATGACACCTGAGTTGGGGTTGATAGCAAAGGCATCATCTGAATTACCATCTTTTATTTCATAAACTACAGAAGACTGACTGTATGCTGTAACCATTCCAACAAAACTGCCAATGTTGGCACTTTCAGTGATTTCTGTAGAATATTCTTTGGCTGTGAATTTTGGTGAGGCATTATCAGAAACTGTAACAAATATGTGCACAGAGGTCACTTCACTCATTGGAGGATGTCCTTTATCTGTAGCTTTTACCATCAGGTTGTATTCTTCCTGGTTACTATGGTCTAATTCCTTTGCAATTTTAATCATACCCAAAATGGGATCAATAAGGAAGGAATTTCCAATATTCCCTGTGAAGAAAGAAAAAGCAATTAAAAAGAGGAATACAGAATTTAAGGGATGACTGCTTATGTAGCTCTATACTTAAAAAGACATAGATGGAACAGAGACTATGAGCAGACAGAACAGAGACTATGAAAATTTCTTAGTTTTGCTTGATAAACACTTGTTATCCTGTCTGGAAAGTTTTCTGTAATCAAGAGCTGGCAGTAATTCTAACTTTACTTGTGGGAATATTGCATAAAATATAGTTAGCAAAGCCATCCAGGACTTGAAAATTAATGTAAAAATTTTCCTTTAGCAAACTTAAACATCAGCTGTAGCTGAAAGGAACTTATATTCAGAAGTTAACATTAGTGGAATAAAAGTTACATTTTATAATCTAAAACAACTGGAATGTTTTGGATGAGAAAAAAAGAAGGGTTGTAACAAACAATTGTGAATCTTAATTGTTTATACAAGTATTGTTTAAATGACTGATTCAAAACCAAACTTTTTAAATTGGACAAATAGTTACCTCTCTCTTAATTTCCTATTGATACACAGACAAGTTATTCCCTGTGACTGTATCAGAAGAAAAATAATGCCTGCTGAGAAGAACCAGCTGCCATTTAACATAAACACTTATTTGCTTCAAATTTTGAAATATACAGATGAACTACACTGCATACAAGACCCTGCTTATGTATAAAATATGCTAAGATTTAACATTTTACTAACCTAAAAAATGACATTACCAAAGCCATAATCTCAGCATGAAAAAAAATTCTTTAAAAACTTCTGAGTTCTGCACACAAGTAGGCAAGAAGGAGGTTTTGTGTTTTGAGTTTTTTTTCACTGTTGGTTCTTTTTGGTTGGGTATTTTCGGGTTTTTTAGAGCAGACTCTAAACACAGTGGCATTCTTAGAATATCCCATTACATATCTAAGCAGCCATTACAAGCATTTAAGGAATGTTCCTTCCATTTGCCTAGAATATCAATTATAATGCTTTAACCTCCCAGTAGATCACCATCCTATAAAATAAACCTTACAGGTCTTACATTTACTCCTACAAAAAGCTAGAAGAAAGGAACAGAACAGCATGTTACTTCATTCTAGACTGCAGGCACACACATTTTTTCTTGCCATTGTTTGGCATTCAGAAAACAAGACTAACAAAGTGGGAAGGAAAGAGAAAAATTTCATGGACGTTGGTGCCTTGCTTAGTAAATGTCATATTTCTAGAAATGACAGAAAAATCTCATGTAGTTTAAGCAAGTTATGAGACACTCAAAACCATTCATTCTTGTCAGAGTATCATAATCACAGCTTTGTTTTAATACAGTGTTAAAGTGTGCTTTCACATGAAAACAGCACTTTGGGGAAATAAAGGAAAATATTTATAGTAAATAATTCCTATCCTTTACACAGCAATTTATGTAAAATTTTAAAAAAAGCACATATCACTTTGCATGCAACAGAAACTGAGTAACCTTTTGCCTGTTGTTGTCCTCTTTAATATATAGTCTCTTATGCTTGTTACTGGGATTTTTTATTTAAATTATTTTTTACCTTGAAAACAGTATTTCACATAAGGAGTGAAATTTAAATAACTCTTTTTTTTCTAGTCATGGTACCTATAAAACTCAGGACCTTGATAATGGCAAACTTGTATGAATTCAGATTTAATGGACTGAATCAAAATCTACTTCTGTCTGGTAAGTGAACTCAATCCATGTCATCCTGATTTCTAATATTAAAAATTGCCACAATCTGAACCACATTATTGTAAGCAAGTTCAGAAAGATGTACTGAGGTTAAAAATAAGGAGCAGTTCTCTTCTGGCCTGCAATCTGGAAGGAGTCTTAATGCCAAACTGACGAACTCTTAAGGAATTTCTCAGATATTTTAGTAAGTTAGAATAGCAGTCCCACTACTAAAATCAGCCACAGGGAAGTATAGCAAGCGGCCCCTTCTTTGCTGCATCTATTAAAAAAATTACCTTATAGGAGTTTGGTGCATGCATATTTAAGTTATTTTGAGCTCCTTACTTCTGCATTATATTAAACACAAAAGCACTTGTCTCAAGCTCTTACTCAATTCATCAAATCCTTGCTTTGCTTATGCCACAGAAAATAAGACCTACAATATCAAAATAGAATGCAATTTTAGACCTGAATGGAATGATTTCTTACAGAAATTACAGATTCTGTAATTTCTAAAGAAATTACTCCTTTTGAGCATTCCAAGATGGCTTTTTCTTCCCCTACTCCTAAAATACGCAAAATGTATCTAGAGGAAAACATAAACAACTAAAGGATATAGGTGAATATTTTTTATTTTCTTTTAAATACTCTGAGGCTGTGTCTTCAATACATCTCTCAAAATATGGCACATAAACCTGCACTATCTCCCTTTTTTCACAAATATGTTTTCACACATCTACAGTTGAAAAACCATCAGGGAGTTCAACAGACTGGAAATGTAAGAAAGTGACTATACCTGATTCAATAGAGTAAACAATTTCTGCATTTTTTCCTTTGTCCTTATCCAGTGCTGTAACCTGGAGCACTGCTGATCCAACAGCTGCTGACTCATACACTCGTCCTTCATAGGCAGGGCTGGTGAACCACGGGGCGTGATCGTTCGTGTCGCTGACATTGACCACCACCCTGGCGTAGTTGCGCTTCACAGGAACGTCCTGATCTCGGACCTGCAACAGTCAGCACATCGCCAGGAATTAGCACTGGAACTTCAGTAGTTCACCAGACATTAGCAGTAATTCAAGGTGCAATCAGCCACAGAGTCAAAGACTGCACAAAAATTGAAGGTACAAATAAGCGTTTGAATTATGGGGACAAACTAAAAGGACATTAAAAAGTATCCGTGTGTAACTCACAACAGAAGAAATCTCATGCGTACTCACCATTATTGTGAGAATATGCTGGTTCATGGTCTCATGATCCAGTTTTTCTGAGGTATAAAGGAAGCCAGTTGCAGGGTCCAGACGAAATTTCTTAAGACTAATGGGATCAGTGCTGCCCTGCATAGTGTAAATCAGTTTATTCTTCTCATCTCTGTCTGTGGCACTGACTTGCAGAATTTCTGTCTCTGGTAAGGTATCCTCAGGAATAACGACTTCATATTTTGAAGCAGAAAACTGAGGCCTGTGATTATTTGTGTCTATAACTTTGATGTACACCTGAAATGATACAACGGGAAAGGGAAAACATTGATGACATTTGGTAAAAAGAAATGAAAGGAGGATATTTTATTAAAAATTAGACCATCATACTGAAGTAATACCACCTCAAGACAATTTTATTTTGCTGAGAGGAGGAGAGATTCAAGATGCGTAGGGAAGAAGAATGTCACTAAAGCCAAATCTGCCTCACCTTCCTTAAAGTCAAACAAGAAATCTATACAACCGGAAACATCTTAGATAAGACATCTTAAAGGGAATAATATTTGTCCAAAGGAAGACAAAAAAAAATTCCTTGTTAATTTTGGAATTAAAAATTTAAAATATACAATATGGATCCTAGAGTAGGTAAAAGTACTGCTTTGGAGTGCAAATTTACAATTTTAAGCAATGTTTTCTCAAGGCAGTGCATGCATAATACTCCTCCTTGCCCTCACATAAAACCAGTCCTCTTTCAGCCCCTCACATCTGCAAGCATAGGCAAGAATAGAGAAGTGGTGCAATTGCCATTAAAGTGCATTATTTTGAAGAACTGCAGGTGGTTTTGTTTACTATTCTCTAGCAATGTAGCCCAATTTCAGCACAGCTCACTGGTCACCAACACGATTTCTCTGAAGTTACAGTTAAATTAAATCTATTGATGCTTCAAATTGCATCTTTGTATAATATTGCTCACTGGAGCCAAACGAGATCCCTGCAGCCCCACTTGCTTTACACAGCACCAAAGTTTTGTATAAAACGGGTGAGACAGACAGCCACGATCCTGTTCCTGCAACAGTGATAACACCAGACAAGTAACAGGAATGCAAAGGAGTTGGCAAGTAGACAGCAAAGCTCCAGCAACACACAGCTAAATTCAGGTTCTTTATGTGCTGCACGTACAGCCATGCTTCTATCCATCCAAAGGTTAGGAGCTTTGTACACATTTGTTAAGGGCTATATATAAACAGGTTTTTAAAATAGGGACTTACAATTCTGTAAGTGGGTTAAATTACTCTTTGGAGACACTTACTGCTTTCCATTGCTAACTGGTGGAGTCTGCAGGTGTAATTTAGACAAGGTATCAAACTGCATGCAGAAGAAACTAAATTAGATGAATCCTGATAGTGTCAAATAATTAGGAAATGCTAGGGCTCTTGCTACAGGAAGAAGAAATGTCAACCTTGCAAAACTAGCATCTTACTCTAAAACTGAATAGTTTGGCACACTGATAAAATCCCTTGCAAGATGTTGCTATGGAGACTAAGGAGTTTGGTTTTGTCACGGATCAGAAACTGATTAAAGAAAAGAAACGAAGAGTTAGACTAAATATTGACTTTCAGTGGGAGAAATATTAATGGTACGTGATCCAGGATACATATTAGGACAAGTTTTTAAATACATTAACAACAAATTAACTTGGAAAATGAAGAGTAAGTATTACATTAAATATGTGATCTTTTTACATTGTCATGATTAAACAGGATGCAATAAAGCAAAATTTTGTATAAATGAAATACATTATAATGCCTCGTGGAAGAAGACAAAAAGGTCTAATACACTTAGAAAGTATTTGAGTAAAAATAGCTGCTCACTGAAAAACTGTGCTCAGGAAAATTAAAAATTATACTAAATGAAGATGAACAAACAATTAAAAAAAATATAAGGCCCCAACACTCAATACAATTCAAACTACAAAAAAACTTCTGCATAAATGAAAGTTTTAAAGGCCCTATACAATTACAACACTTCATTAATGGATAATGTGCTTTCAGAATGAACTCATCACCAATTATTTTATTAACTTTCCATCACCAAGAAACTATTAAGGCCAGACTCATAAAAAAAAACCCAAAACACCGAAGTGAAAAGATGAGGTGTAAAATGCAATGAATTTAAATTAAAATCTCTATTTAAGTTCATGTCTATTTCCACTTCCAAATGAGGAAACACAGAAACATAGGTTAAAATTGGAAGTGAGAAGGTGTGCAACTACAGAGCAATTCTGTTAAGCAAATCTTTGGAGCAGAAGACATGGCCACCTGTGCTGTTGGTAGTACACAAAACAAATAAAGAAAAATAGCATTACTAGAATGGAGCACCACAAAAATCCCCATGCAAACAACTAAGTTAAATGCCAGGAATGTAGTGACTCTAAAACCAGCATCAGTACCTACAGTACTAGCCATATATCCAATGAACCAGCTTAACTGAAAAGTGAGTTGTTGATCAGGATTTGGCATCAAATCTGGTATTAGCTAGTGAAGCAATTAAAATTACACATATGGAGAAATCCTCCAAAAAGTACTGTTGGGGTAAACAGATAAGGATTAGCTCCTCAAAATGTACAACATTATTAAATATAAATTATTAAAAAAAATATTGCTAAGAAATAAACATAGTGACTCAGTCACTACAAATGATTAGCTCAGGTATTCCATTACTTGTCACACCAGTTGCCTGGATGCAGTTTTCTCCACACTGACAAACACCACAAATACACAACTTCATATATTAGTGCAGTCATTTTAAATGTATGCAAAACCCAAAGTTTCTTTTTAACTCAAGAGTTTTATCTACACACTCTAGGATTCCTTTTTCTCTCAGTGACGTTATTACTTTATGCCCCTGCAGAAATCCTGGTGGACAAGCATGATGTGACCCGATGGGTTCCCTTTTGGTAACTCGTCTAACTTGGCACACTGGGCTGCTTTAATAAGGGCAGGGGGAAGGAATTGCCCCCTTCTGTTTGACACTCCCTGGTGGGAAGGTAGATTCACTACCTCCACTCCTGCAGTACAGGAGAGACACCTTGACAAAATGAAACTAATCCAATGAGAGAGAGGTCATTAAAATCAGGGGGGATTGAAAAGCAATCTCTCCACAGGGGGGGCAAGGAAAGAGAGCCAGACTCTTCTCAGAGGCGCTCAGTGAAAGGACAGGAGGTGATACCCACAAGCTCCAATAAGAGAAAATACAACTAGACTTAAGAGAACTATTTTTTCCAGGAGAGGGGTTAAACATCAGTATAAAAGCAAGTCCAAGGGACAGGTGTTGTGCTAAGTCAACCCAGGCAGGTAGAGCCTGACAAGTCACGGAAAAACTTGGTCAACTTTGCAGTTTGATCTGCTTTGACCAGGAGTTTTAACCAGAACTCCAGAGTTCTTTCCAATGTGAACTATTAAATAAATACTAAATAAATTTAGTAAGGAAACCCTATTTTCAATTCAGGAGTTCTTACTGAGGCTAAGTGACAAGTGCTAGATGTGCAATTACCTTTTAATTGTAAGAGGACCAAATTTTCACGTAAACTGTTAAGACCTTGAAGTTAAATGGAAAGCACTTGCAGAAAGAATTGTGAGTGCAGTTTTAAAGACCCATACAGAAAAATATGGTTTAGTGTGCCTGAACACATGAAGAACTTGCGTAATTCTAACATAACATGCAGTATAAAATAAAACTAGCTTTTGAACATTTCTCAATCAAATGACAAGATTCAATTCAAACGAAATATGCTAATATTATCTTTTAAGAAAGAGTTGCACATTAAAGAGGCACAATATAGAAAAGCTTAACATCAGCAGACCACAATGTGATCTTTGAAAAAAAATGCTCTGGAACTAAAGAAACTTCATTTATTTTGCAAAAATATGCAAGGGCTGTGTTGCACAGCTGCCTTCTTCCCACAGATCCCACTGAGAGCAATGTACACTGGTTATAAGAGAACAAAGCAGGATTACTTGGAGGAAGGACTTAAAATCTATTAATAATCTGACAGGTGAAACCTAAATTTGCATAGGGATGTACTGATTGCTACTAAGAAGTGATACGTGCCATTGACAAAGCATACTCAATGTGAACTATTTAAACATAATGTTTAGATTTTAGGTTACTTTACTATCATTTTTCATTTACTGATTCTGTGTGGAGTTTAAAATCTACTCCTGTCCCATAATTACATTACAGTTACATTGACATGTTTATATAATTTTCATAAATAAAAAGTTGTATTATCCAGAGATGATATAACTTCATTCCAGCTCTGTCTCTGTAGAGCAATGTAATTGCAGGCAAAATTACAAGCAAAGACGTAGTAAATTAAGATTATTCATTCCCAAAGTATCAGGTCCATATAGATTTTGCAAAAAAGTAACATTAAATATTCTGCAATAGCAAAACAATAGGTAAAATGCTGCAATTAGCTGTAAGCCATCTGAAATATTACTTTCAAAGAAAGAAATTTATATATATAGCAATGACTGCAAGTGGCTATAGCTAGAAACAGGACCATTTCTTTTGGTTTTCCCCCCAAAATCAATTCAATAGTTCATTTATCACTACTTAGAGCCTGTGAATAACATTTTCTGCTTGCGTACATAGGTATGCCGACTTGTGGGATTTAGTCATTTAATTTCTGTATTTTTATTTTATTTTTAATCGCAATCCTTCCAAGCCTGACACTAGTATTTTCTAACATCATGTCAAACACCACTACTGTAGGCCTGGAATTTGTTTGTCCTTGTTTTGCCTCATGCATTTGGCATTTAGATGCATGCAAAATTCTAATAGACTCCACGCCTACTATGGCTTCATTTTTCAAAAAAGCTATTTAACTGAAGTCCTGAAAGAGTCAAATGCTCTACAGATGTTAATGGCCCGAGGCCAGCAAATGCCTTCCAGTTTCAAGTCAGATTCAATACACTGCTTTTACACAGTAAGGTTTTCATTTCTTGTGCCCCTCCCCAATTTCTTGCAAATGCCATTTCCTTTTTCAAATTAAATGCAAAATTACTTACTCTGCTGTTAATCAAGATCTGCTAAATTGGTTATATCCAGTGTTTATAGCAATTACTTTGTAAGCTAAAAGCTCTGTGTGGCATATTGTTGTTCCTCATGTATTCACTCAGAATTCAGAATTTCTTTTGCCTGTCACTCCATTTTAACTGTTCATCAGCTCTTAGAAGAATCCAATGCCACATCAGCACTTAAACTTCAATCATCAGTATTTTTGCAGTGAGTAATGGAGTTTACACACTGGCAGCCATAAATCACACCTTCAAATTTGATTTTGTATCAACATTTTTAACCTCCTAATTTAAGCCTGATCTGAAATGCATCTTTTGAGGGATAGTCCTGAGGGTTATTTTAACAGATCAGTGCATTTGGGCGGGCCAGGAGTTATGGGGGAGATAAGAGAATCAATTAAAATCAGGATCATGCACCAACAGCTGCAGAGTTTGAACTAATCCACACTCCACAATCTAATACACCACACTGAGACTCCAACAACAACAGTAAAACTTGCCCTTGTCCCATGAGTAGGGCAAAAGAAAGACAAGGCAAAGGAAGCCTTTGTGCTTGTTTGTAACAGAAACCACAGTCCCTGATCCTGCCAAGCCTGAGAGAGAAAGAGAAAGACATGAAAAACAATCACAGGAAAAGCAATCACAGAAATTACAAATGTGAGACTACTACTCCAGTTCTTCTGGAGAAGAGTGCTGTGGGGTAAATGTTTATAATGATCACTTAGCTTTACAAAATGTTAAAATAACAAATTCTTTTAAGGAACAAAAAGTACACTGTGCATTCCCCAAGAAGAACTAAATGAATCACATAACTCAGAGGAAAAGAAGGGGTGAGGGTTAAAGTAATTTTCTGACCTTCCCATTCTTGGTTGTTCTAAAAGACAATGCAGATTATGTTTCAACTGTGGCAGCCCAGGACATGTGCATAAATTCAGCTATGCCAGCAGCAGCACTGGACAGGCTATCTGCATTCACCAAGGCCCTATATTAAGCCTTGCCTAGTCCCCAGGCTACCCCAACACCCTGTATGATGGCATCTTTGAATGCATTTTTGGTGGTGGGGGGGAAAGTGTGTATGGAAAAGCCTCTTGCTGTCTTTTTGAATGTTAGCTGAATTTGTGTTTCCTCTATTTTTTTGTCCTGAGAAATTCCTGCCTTCTCTCCAGCATTCTGTAATCACTAGAAGTGAATCTGCTCAATATTTCTACTACAAGTAGGCGAATTTAATAAATTTTCAGCAGGATTCTTTAAACTGTTTATGGTGGTTATCAGCACCAGAGGCAATGGCACCACAGCTATGATGGCAGAAACCTCCTACTGGGAAACATGTTGCTGCCTTTGAAGAGTCATGGTCTAGAAAAATCACTCACAATTGTCACCTCTTAAGAGAAGGCATTTCTTAAAGGAAATTGCTAAACTTGGTCACCTTCTACTATCAAATTTACTCTATTTGACCTATCAAGCCTCCAGACATGCAGCCACCTCAATAAAGATTCTGTTTAAAATCCTTAACATTGACAAAAAACATCTTCTGGCTAAAAGCAGAAGACAACACATAAGACATTAGAAAACATTACAGAAAAACATATGCACTGCACAGAAGCTGAACAAGAAGAAATTGTATCTGTAGCACAGATCTCCATGTACAGAAAAGACAGCAGCAACCCACTTATTGCTCTTTGAGTGTCTGAAGGGAAGGTCAATGATAGGGGTAGGTAATATAGACACATCACTGTCCAAGCCCAACAGTCTTTAATCAGTAAATAAAGCCTTTCCTTTCTATCTGGAAGAAAAGAGAAGCTCCTCTAAAATCATGGCTCTACTCACACCAACCTCAGCTAAGCTGTATTCTCAAATATATTCAGGTTCTGGGATGGGGAAAGACACTAGATGGCAAAAACAGGTGGGATATACATCATAAACTACTTTACTATGAATTAGACAATACTGTCACAAAAGGCTTCTGCAGCTTTAAGTGAACTTATTAGTCCAACTGCAAAGAATTGCCACCATCAGAGAGAGCTTTAGTAAAAAGGTAATTTTAAAACATTGGTTTGTCTGAGGTTGCTGCTTTTTTGGAGATTGCTAAACAATCTCTACTTTCACCAAAACTAAAATAAAGTATTTGGGAGAATACAAAGAGATGTTATAATCTAAACCTTGTTTCTGTACATACACTATGCAGAAAAAGCAGCTTAGTTTCTTGGATATTGTACAACTGGTCATCCACAGATCTTCCAGGGGGAGGGGAACCACAAAATTTTAAAATAGTTGTCTTTAAATTTCAAGTACAGTAATCACTTCATGTAGTGATTTTGGAGAAGCTTGTAAGGAGGAGTAATTCAGATGAGTAGTATAAATCCTTTTCTTGTAAGAGAGTCATGCATGCAGGGGCTTAGTTTCTGTTTTCATTTATTTAGCTGCAGGAACATGTTATAACTTAAAAACTGTTGGTTCAGACTACAGTATAGTAACACACCACCTTTACACCTAAACCACCAAACAACATGGGTCTGTAAATATCAGAATTCACTTGAATTTTAGACAAAGTCTCTAATTTAAACAAACCATGTTCATTGCCTAGGATTAAAAAAATGGTGAGAAGAAAACCCAACAGCTTCCCCATCCTCCAGCTGCATACTCTTTTTACAAGTGCTTCATCAGAAAGTTTGTTACCTGAGTGCTGATAGATCTGGTTCCATCTGTTGCTTCTACTGTCAAGTTGTAATTTGATTTCTGTTCTGCATCAAGAGGTCTTGCAACAATGATAGTTCCTGTGCCCTTGTCCACATCAAATCGACTGTCATGGTTGCCACCTTGTTCAGGAAATTGTGAGAGGGAGAAGTTAATAAAATGCATTATTGTATCATCGTTTTTATGTATGATCATGTTCTGTCTTCCAATGCTTAATGAAGGTGGAAATATATATACATATATTTATACATACATTTAGTTTAAATACTTTAGGTTTTTTTCCTGGTAACCTGATATGCTGCTAATAGATATTTAAAACTGAGTAGTTTTGGACAAAGCTGACTTGCCCGGCTCATGGGAAGTCATCAGGGACATTCTTATTAGCAAGATTCACTACTTATAAAAAAAACCAAAACCATGGAATTTAATGATTCCATACAGCAGGAAATTGAGAATTACTGCACCAAATGCAAGTTTCTTTTGGGCAGATTATCAGCTAATAAGTGAAAAACATACTTTTTATCAAAATACATTAAAATCCCATTTGACATACAGTCAAATTTTTGTCTTTTGGAGCAGAATACATATTATTATATTCATATGTGATTATAGATAAGGCTGAAAAAGCTGCAGTACCTCCAAAGGATTATCATCTTAATGTTGAGCATCTAAGGAATTTACTATCTCAGTCTTACTGAGATAGAATAGTGCTAAATGTTTAAATCCGATGTTTAATTATGGTCAAGTTCCTTTTCTGAAGCAAATTATCTTAATTTCCCTTGTGAAACTTTCAAATTACTCTTTGAAATATAGTTAAATAACTGTGTAGATCAATAGCTACACTCAGTTGTTTAAACATTTAATTGATCATCATCTTGCCACTTGGAGCAGACTGCCCTGAGAATGCAATGTCCATTAAGTCCAAATACTATTAGTGATGATGAATACTGCCATTTAACTACAATTGCTTTAGACCTCTCAATAAAGTGCCTAAAATGGAAGAATCAATTCTTATTTTGGTCAAGCCAGTGCTAGATATGGCAAACCAATTTTTCCTAATTATGGGCATGTGTTTTTCTAATTATATTTTACAAGGCTAGCAGATAGCATTCAGATATCATCTGAGTGCTTTTTTTTCCTTTAACAAGATTATACATGCTAAGCTTTGCAAATCACTAAATGCGTTTTATGAAAAGCCAAGCTTAGAAGTGAGACGGTGAAGTTCCAAATGTTGCAAATTTGAACTTAGTCCAAGAAAAAAACAGTAAATACTGAAATGAGCCCCCATTCACATGTAAAAAGGATTTCACTTTTAGAAGGTTGCATGACAAACATATCAGTTTAGGAAAGATGGGCTGGATTCTGCTTCACTGGATTTGAGATATTTGGTAATGACCAACATCACATAATTTTTCTAGTTCAATTGAAAGCCAGCTCCTCTTACTGGTCCAGCAGCAGTTTCCGAATCACTCAAATGGATAGAAACTGGACATGATGAAAGGCAGCAGCTTTTTTCTTAACAGATGAATTTTTTTAATGGTCTTTGTGTAGTATGTCAGTTTTAGAAGGTGAATCTAGTTTTTCCTTTCATAGCTGGCAGGCAAAACCATTTTCTCAGATTTCTCAATGAAGTTCTCTACATTTTAAGGGAAGAGTAAAGTGAATGAGCATGAACTGGTTCAGTCAGTTTTCCTGACACAAGGACAAGCTCTCTAACCAACATTTTTCCCTTCCTTACCAAGAAAATCACCAGGGCCTTGCCTGAATTTGTAGTAGCAGTGATATCTGGTGATCCGCTGAAGCAGAACTCAACCCAAACTTCTGCATCTAGTACACTGAAGTGTAACAGCAACAATTTTGGCCAAAGCCAAAACTGGATGCTCAGAATTGATGCTGTATAAATGTAATGATGACAAAACAAAACAAAAACGAACCTGTCACAAATGCAACCGTGAGCACTTTGATTTCCGAAGGGTTAATAAAATAAATAGTTTATAAATGTACGCTTTCATTTCAGATCTCATAATCTGGTAATAAATTATGTGATCTCAGCAGATACCTTCTGCTGTACAGTTCAGGTCACAAGCCATCTGTAAGATGTAAAATACTTCACTAGCAAGCTTGTCTCCTGGCTCAGCCAAAAAGAAAGAAAGCATGGAAAGCAAGCACAGAACACAAAGGAAAGCTGTCAATCAAATTCATTCATGCTATTAGAAACAGTAAAAGAGGGTGGTGAAGTGACCACCTGTAAGAGTAGCCCATAACTTCACAATATGATCATGTATCAAATTTTCCAAAACACTTTTACTAAGAAAACCGTCAAAATAAAATGGTTTATTTAACAATGCCTGGACAAGTTATGCTCTTTCCCCATGGAGTTTTCTGTATATGTCTTTCTAAAAAGAGCAGGAAAAGATCATTCATTTTCTGCATTAGGCATACAATAAAAATATGCAAATGTCCAACTGTGCTGCACACTTAGAAGGAGCAGATCAAAATAATACTATCAATTAGAAATCTATTCAGATGTACACACTGTTCACAGTGCATAACAACTGAGGCACGCTAAGAACAATAGGAAAGTACATCCCCAATTTAATTAACAAATTTTGCTAATAAAAGGCTCCAAAAAAAAATCACTGCTGTAATGTGCTCAGATTCCAAGAAGCCTCTGAGGCCTATTCTATCTACTCTCTTTCATCTCCATGAACTGCTCACCTTTCTCTGACAATGTCACTTTCTTAACCTTTCCTTTAATGGACTCATTTCGGTCCACAGATATTTGTTTGCTATGGATTCCCTAATTCGAATTGGAATACCTTCTCATTTCTCCTGCTCACTTATTTTTTTACCTTCTGCTTTTCTACTCCCACATCCCTGAGTGTGTTTGGGAGAACAATGAAAAAGTAGCCTCAGTTCCAAAATACATCGAATGCAGAACTTTGCTCCTAGAAGAAGGCAAGAAAGCATCCTCAACTTTTTAGTCCCACTAGAGAGTTGTACAGATCTAGGTTTGTCTAAACACCAACACTTTTTATCAATTATAATCTATTTGGACAGGAACTTTTTTTTTTCAAGAATACATTTAAAAGAACCATTTTAAAAAAATATATTGTAATTCTGTAAGTATTTAATGCATTGGCAATGATTATCACTATTATCGTAGATTGTTCATGCATGAAGCATGATTTTAGGGAAGAATTGTATCTGTTTGCATGTGCTTGAAAATTTTTTGAAATTTGGCATTTGTATATTCCTGCTACTTGTGTTAGTTTCATAAACTTTATTTTTAACTGTTGTTGTTCTCAGTACACCTCAGGAAATACATACCAGCAAAACAGATGTTTAAAATACTTAATTTATTGAGAAATAAATTAAAATAATAAATTAATTAATTAAAAATATGCTCTTCCCAGCAGCTTAACATCATAATAATGGCTAAAGTTTTCAGTAGTAACTAAGATGAAAAAGATCCTTCCCTTGTGAATGTAGTAGAAAAATCATAAATCTATCAAAAATCTAGCAGACTGAGAGAAAGAGTTCATTTAAGATTAGAAGCAGTTCATTACAAGGCACCTCTCCTGAAAAAAAGCTATGTCACTCTCCTTGATTCTAACACACTTGGCACGCAACAGAACTTGGTTTGACTACCAGCTACACAGTCAACAGTCTGTGTATTACTGGTGCTCATAAGTCTAGTGACTAAGTCTGAACTTCAAAAAAGTACTATTAATTTTGTTACCTTGAAATCGACATGCAGTCATTATTACTGGTTAGAAATTGCCTTTCAATAGTAGAGGTTAAGATATGATTTAGTAGAAAGAATAAGTACAAGAAGAAGATTGCTGGGGTTAGGAACATTGCAAGCTTTCCTTTTAGTACTGAATCAAAGGACAGCAAACTGAGAAGCAGCCCAGAGGAGAAGAAACCCATGTGAACAGTAAAACTTCTTTTTGAACGTACTATCCTGCTTTGCAGAAAACTAGCCTCTGACTTCCTTTCCTATCATACAGTCTATGAGATTGACTTCATTAGTTTTCATTGAAGTGACTCAATATTCAGAAATCAATTTTAAAACTGCAACACAGCAGATACTTTGCAACTTAATTTTAATCTTTGGTACAGAGTGGCATTGATAAAAATTAAATAATTTTGACTTATAAAATCCACATTTGCACTTAAGGAATGTCAAAACCTTACATTATTTATTTGAAGAGTGATTAAAATCAAGCTACAATGAGCCCTCCAGTATCTCAGACTCCATGCATTTGTTTCTAATAATAAAGGCCCTTAAGGCATCCTTACCCGTTATGTCAAACCAAAGTGGTGTTCCAAGAGGTTCAACAGCTATTACACCAATCATGTGAGCAACTGGGTCACTTTCCATCACCGTAAAAGAAAAAAATGATTCCTCAAAATAAATAGGCTCTGTGGGTGGGACAGGCTTTGGAATCCATTCTATGTGAAGCCGCGTAGTTGAAGATTTTTGTGGGCGACCATTATCTACAGCTTTAATCTGCGAAACAGACACATCTTTTAGGCCACAGGATCACATAAATCATTATGTCACATAAATAGAAAGCAGTAATAAGCTCCAAGCATGTTTGCTCGTGTGAGATATTTCCACAAAGGTTAAGTGTCTCTCAAAGTGCCACTTGCCCTTCATTATCTGGGCAGCAAATGGAGAAAAAGTATGCAGCACCTGATAGCAGCACAAACTGTTACCACAAATTCACTTTTATTTTGCTTTCTTCCTGAAGATGAGTCAAACTGACTGCTTATGTTCCCTCATCACATAAATTATCTGCCAAGTTCTGGGAAAGAACGGCAGTTCTTAATACACAATACAAACATCTCAAATCATCCCTCAATAAAAACCAAACAAACACAAAAAAAAATACTTCTGGATTTGTAGAAGCTTTCTTCCTTCAGATACTGCAGTCACTCACCTGCCAGCTACTGAATAAGAAATGAACAGATAAAAGAACACGTTACATATTCATGATATACAGGATTTTCACTCACTGAAAGGATATCGTAGTCCCTTGCTGCAGAAAACTTCTTTGATGAAACCACTCCAGTTTTTGGTTCAATAAAGAATTTGCCATGTTCATCACCGTCTTCAATGCTGTAGGAGATCTCTGCATTGGGGCCTTCATCTTTATCTGCAGCAATAACTCGATAGATTGGCTCTCTCCTGGCAGCTCTCTCTCGCTCAGGCTTACCACGCTCCGGAAGCTGAATTTTGTAGAATTTTTGCAAGAATTGTGGCTTGTTGTCATTCTCATCTAAGACCTTCACAACCACCCGTGCAATTGTTGATTTTGCGGGAGTACCGTTGTCTGTTACCGTTACCTGTTTTTATTAACAAGGGTAAAGTTAGAGCTCAAACTTGGTCCTTCAACAATGCTCCTCCATAAATGAGGTTTTCCTACAGCTGCCTAAACAACTGTACAGTTATCCCCTAACTTTAGTTGAAGCACTTGCCTAAAGCTATTAAGTATTTACAAAAGGTACTCAAAAGTATATTCAACTATTATCCTAATATTTTGACACGTTTAATGCAACATGAAATGCAAATATTCATGCTCATGTCTAACAGATGGTGATTTCCACATATTTGAATATCTGTTCCCTTTAGGACTTGAAATGGAACACCACCACATAACTTTCAGTTCAAAAAAAACCCCAACCACACCCAATGAGACAATTGAAGCATATCCCAAATGAGGATATTACAAGGCGAATGGGATAATATGGCAATTAACATAAAATTAGCATTGCCCTGAACCAAGCAAATAACAAAGGCAAATTTGAGAAACATCTATTTGATTTGAATGCAACATCAGTTTTGAAGGCATTACTGACGACCAAGAGTACACTAAGATATGAGAGAATAACATGAAGCTAAGCTAAAATAAATGCATAAGAAAGTGTGAATTGGAACCCAAAAAACACAAACTGGGAATAAAAAAATGGGGCATGTTAGTTACTATTATGTAAGCAGAAGTTCAATCAAAGATCAAATTTAATACTGAAAAGGAATAAAACCACCGACCCATCTGGCCAACATTTCAATGCTCAATTAATTAGCTTAGCACTTGGGTCTGTCCACCATTCTGTGCATTTCCAGGTTTCTTTCCAACCTATTATCAGAGTTGTAAACATAAAACTAACACATGGGAAAACTGCTACTTTAGGCCAGGCTGTCTGTCAGTGTGGCTCTGTAGTTAAGAGCTCTTCTGTCACATTCTTCACAGACTTTTAGTTAAAACTTTAGCAACCAGTTGGGATTCAAAATTAACAAAGAATTATAAATTACACCAGCAGGCAATAAACAATGTTCCAAACTAAAGAGCAATGAGCTTAAACTGCTATTTTATACAGAATGATGAAAGCAGGAGGATTTAGGTACCATTACGTGACATTGTAATCCTAAAAATAAACTTTCTGAGTTCTGTACATGTTAGCTTAAGGTTATAAATTAAACTTAAATTAGCATGACTGCAAGCAGACAACTGCCCATAACATTACACCATGAGTGTGACTTCTGGCATAAGTTTTGGCCCAGAACAAGTAGCACACACACGTGTTGTTTAGCTGCAGCCTGAGAATTCACACAATTCAGACACAATTTTCAACATGTGGGCACCCTGTTCCAGGGATAAGGTGTAAGCAATCAAAGCCATATGGGCCGCGTCGCCTCAGGATCAGAAAACAATCCACAGCTCATTTTATTTACTGAATAAATCTAATTTTAAAAATACAGTATAATATATAGAGAAGTAAAAATCATGATTTAGCAATTTTACAACCAATATACATAGCAGTGGTCAAGAAATAAGACAAAACGGACACAAAGTGCTTTGGGAAACTGAGACAACTGATCTGAGGAGGCAAATTTGAAAAGAGAATTATATAATTACTTTAAAATATACAGGAATATTATGTCTAGTACTATATCAGATTTGCGTTTAATTAATTTTGTTACTATTACGTCTAGAAACACGCTGCAGAAGAAATTCTGCCCCACTGCTACTTAGGTACAAAGCATTCTTTTCAAAGCTGATACAGAAATTAAAATAATGATTAAAAAAATTGGTCCAACAGCTGCATTAATCCAGCTCACAATGCACCAAAGGGATACAAAAGGCCCAGGAAGACTGCACATATACTGCAATTATGCAAAAGGATAGTTTGTGCTATCAGAGAATAAATACATTAATCTCCACGCCTCTGCAGTCATTTGTCTCCTATTGGAACACCTTTCTAAGGATTTCACAAGTTTTGAGTAAGTCTAGAGGTGCTTCTCTGTCTTTAACATTAATTTGGCCAACTCCCATTGCAGTTTTTTATCTGTCATCCAGGACAACAGACACAATAAACACTACAGATAAATCTTAGGACATAAGGATCACTGTGAATATTAAGTCTTCATTACAGGAGAAGTACCACACCATTACACTGCTTGACAACCTTGTGAAACTGGATGACAAAGTTCTCTATGTGTTTTCCTTTCAGGTTCCTTGACAGAGAATGAGAGAATAAACTCCAGGCAATTAATCAAATGTAGTTAAATAAAAGCATTATGTCACAAGTTTCATGCTCTTGGATTCGGGCTCTACAATGCACGTCTTGCAACTGATGAGACTGGTAAGAATGTTATGCAGAAAAATAAGGCTACTCACATACTATCCTTTTGTATTCTCTGTATTACAAAAACATTCTGCACTTCTTTTGCAGAAGCCTATACTCAGCAAAAGTTAGGCTAAAATAGCTATTCCAATAATTACACAGGAAGATAAAAAGAGGAATCACACTCCTTTTAACAATCATGCCTTTGTACCATTTGAATGTAAATCTTTGTTTTGAGATACAGAAAAAAATAATTGCATTCAATCTGTACCTTTACTCTTTTTTAGCAAAAGTCTCAACACACAGTTTTTATAAGATAGGTGGTTATCTGCATTGCAATATAATGAACACAGTAGGAAATTACTTCTGAAATCCAGTTTTTTGAATTCTTCATGGCAGACTTAATTCTCTGTAAAGAGCAATGAACTTACAGTCACTGTTTTTCGGCAATCTAAATAAATTATTTACCTCCAGTATGTGCTCTCCCTGCTGCTCTCGGTCTAGTTTTCTGGATGTGGTTGTAATTAGCCCTGCAAATGTAAGAGAATAATTAATCAGATCCTTCAAGAAAATCATCTGAATGAAGGTTAGATTAAATCAGCAGTTACTGGTATCCTCAATATCAATTTCTTCTTAGGTGGCCACTTCCATTTTTGTAGAATTTATGCTTTCATTAAGGGAAGGGATGAGGGGTTTCCCCATCCTTAAAAGCTGTGAAAATATTCTTTGCAATCTGAAAACTAAGCTGTTTTAACACTTAAGACAAACACAGTTCAGTGTTCCAACACAACTGTGTGTGTTATGTTTCTGACAGAGTAATGAATGCAATTCTCCCACATGAAATCTTGTTTTCAAATGCCTTTTTCAAAGGGTGCTGAGGGACATTAACTGAATTAATTACCTGTCTCTTGTGGAGAAACACCTATTTGTATTATTAGTGATAAAGGCAAAAGAAGGATAACCTGAAGAGATGCAATAATAATAGAAAAAAATAGAGCAATTTGTTCACTTAATTTCACAAAGACAAGCAGTCAAACACGTGCTGTTGACAATAGCAGAGAAGAACCACAAGTTTTTGATGCATGATGCTACATTTTATCACAAGACTTTGATACACTCCTGATGCAAGATTAGGAAGGCATGATGGATTTTTTTCAAATGAAGGAAATCAAAGAGTAAGAAGTAACAAAAAGACAGTGAAATTTAATACAGAAGGATCTTATTTGAATTCATTCTCCCTAACAGTTAGTTCAGAATTTTAACTATTGAGTTTCACAAAAAGTAAACTTGCTCAACTCTCAGTTATAGCAGAATGATTTGCTATTGGGGGAGTTAACTGTGCAATGGGTGCAGCCACATGAGAATTCAGTTTCTTTACTGCACAAAAGCAAAGAAAGACATTTTGTACCTCTGAAAATTAACTTGTACCTCTGAAAATTAACATTTTCAGACATACAAATTGGCCCCACAAATACCATTGCTGCGTTCACATGGGACTGAGCCTGTGCTAGTAAATCTTGCTAGACCCAACCTGGCCTTTCATGAAGCAAACTCCAAGGTTTGGATTTGCCCAGCTTAAGCAACTACTGAGAAAAGCATCCCATATTCCCTGAAGCAGCAACACAGAGGAAAATGCAATGTCAGAAGACATTTTATGCAACTATCTCAGCTTTTGATAGTGAGAGGAAAGCATTGCCACCTTGATCCATAATGTCAAACTGGAAAACAGAAAAGCAATTACCCAATGAAGAATGAAATAGATCAAAATACAAGTGGCATACTTCATGTTCCATTTTCTAACTACAGAATAAGTTTTTTATTAATATGACCTTATATAAGGAAAATTAAAATCCACTTTAAAAGTTTTCAAAGCTTGTCTGCTACAATAAAAAAGCCTTCAATTTTCTCTTGGCTGATAAAAAGCAGAGTTTGTAAGAAAAGCAATCAAGACCTCAAATTTCACTTAAAAGAGAAAGGCCAAGAGAAACAGGATTGTATACCACAGGTGCATAGCTACTCAGCGCTTCTGACAAAAACAGCTGTAGTCTACTTATACCAACAAAACAGACAGCCCACACTAAATAATATGAACAAAACCTATATAAGGTGATATTACAGCTGTCAACTGTTCAAACAACTATCCTGCAAAAAACAGACAGTGCAAATAACAGCTGTTCCAATTATGGTCAAATCTGCCCTTGTTTTTCCTGCAATTTTGTTTGCCATCATATCAAATGTATTATTTATCTAGTATTCTTGACAATGATATGTCATCTTCTCCTGCTTTATTTTTATGCTTTTACAGCACATAGAAGATACGTTTGCTATTGTTAGGATATATCTTTTGGTATTATGAATTGTCCATTGTTACAAAGAAAGGGAGAATGAAAATTAAAACATACAAAACCCTAAAACAAACAAGCCAAACTACAAGGAAAAAGGTTGCATCATTACTGTGAATTTAGGAAGGGGTAAGGGAAGAAAGAGAATATGATGTTACAGTTGTCTATTAACCTTCTTGAGGTAATATTTTCACACGGATATTACAGAGCTGTGAACAATGACAACTGAAAATATTTATTGTCACATATTCTAAAAAGCTTTGCTTTTCTGCCCAAGTCTAGATAACACATTTTCTTTTTACAGGCACTATGGGAAACAGAATAGGACTGTTATTTGGAAGGGTACAAGTGGCACAGCTGCCACCTCATCTGTTTCCTTCCAGCAAAGGGACTTGCAGGTGACTTCAGGAAACACAAGTTCTCCTAAACCCTCTTTCTACTGAGTACCTCTGTAAAAAGCCAGCACAAACCCTCCCATGAAGCATTAATCTCAAGGCTCACCACAGTTACAAGAGAAAAGGGTAGACTGCAGCACAGCCACAAAAAGCTTTGTTGAACTATTGTTGGACAGCTAAGCTGAAAATGGGGAAAACCTAAAAAAAACACAGGAAAAATAAAGCAACCTAGCCGAATTACTTCATAATGCTTGCATTTCCCTGAATATTCAATAGTTAGTCTACATCCTCTGACAATAATAAGACTCCATCTCTCACAGCAGCAGCAAGTAGAGGATTACATGAGATCAGGAAAATGGCACGTTTCAATAGCTTCCTATCCATTTTATTTTTCATCAAGAGCTATGAAGACTGGAGCCACTCCTAAAGATGGCAATTAATACTTGGAGAAAACCAAATATCAATCAAAAGACCATTCAAAAGCTTTTGCTTTAAGCACTCAAAACAAAATTCTACCACGCACCACTACTTCAGACACTAATGATTCTTAAAGGAAGTCTTGCTCCAGATAAAATTCCTGTTAACGAAGCTGGTCAATACAACACAAATAGGTAAGCAGAAAAATATCCAGCAAGAACAATCTTGTTAAAACTTTGATCTGTTGATCTGTTAAAACTTCCAGTCTTTTCAGCCAAGCATGCCACACTTCTGTTAAAACACTTCAGACCAATAACAGAAGGGCTTAGTCTTCACCATATATATCCTGTATATTCAGCAGAAACTAATGCCAACAAAGGAAATGTAACACTTCTGGATTTAGAATCACATACACATGCATGACATTCTTTTTATTTAACTCTTTACTGACAGACACTTTCCTAAGTGCAAATTTAGCTTCAGCAAAGTTTCTCGCTTCAGCTTAAGACTATAAAAGGTTTGATTATTGCAATCGCTACATTTTTCTATTCTTGCCAGGGTTTTCTATATTACAGAATGTTTAATGCTGCACCAACAGATTTTATCCATTGTTGAAGAGCTTTCCTGAACTACTGCTGTGATAATAAGGTCAAGTGTTCCTATGCACTGTAACTGCTTGTTAAGAGGGTTGGGGACAATCTTTGGACCTAATGTAAGTTAGCTCCCTGCAACAGAAGTCACCAGTCTGCTCTGTTCTTAAGTTTTTTTAGATGGAACTCCTTCTATTTTCTGTAACACTTTGTATATATCCTTGCTGTGCCCCTCCCTCTACAAAAATAAATTCATGACCACATTTCTGCACACGTCACATCCCCAAAGGAGCGGCAAGCAAAATATTTCAATTAAGCTCTGAAGAAGTCTGTAAAACATTCAGTTTTGAAATCTTTGTTATGAGGTGGGGAGAATGTGTTTATTACTGAATGAAATAACAGCATGTGTGAGAAACAGGTCACTTGTGACAAACCATTCTATTTCAAAGCAAAACTGACTCAGAGCATTGTTTTGTAGCCATATTCCTGCATTTTGCTTCTGCCTCCTTTTATCAGCTCCCCTCTCCCCAAACCAACAGGAACAATAAGCTCCAGTAAGTTACATCACTGACTTTTATTTTACCTGAAATCAATGTCACTATGGCAAGATATGTCAAGCATTCTTGAGAAATGCAAGTTCATAAAAAACATTTCTAAGATAATGAGGAAATTGTATCTCTAGTAAATTGGTGCCATTTTTGTATTTAGTAATATTTAAAAACTTGCCTCATTAGAAACATTTTCAGAACAGCAGCGTAATAATTTAGAGTCTTTGGATAAATCATAGCTGCTCTGCCTCACTAGCTGGAGAGTCACTAGAATCAACTGAAACTAACTGGAAACATCTGTAACAAATAAAACAAAACAAAATGCACGAGCAGCAAATACAACTCTATTCTCTCTTCATTCCTTATCTGAGTTTACATTCTGAGGATACCTGCTGTCTATTTGATGTCTACCCAAAAACTAAGAGAATTACAGCTGCATTCAGATAAAACTTACTTCAGATTTCCATTTTAAATAACAGCAAAACAAATATACAGAAATGCAACTGCAATGTACAATTATGTAAATCTGAATAAAACTCTACATTTGGAGTAGAAATTAGCACCAGAGATCAGATATTAGCAGGGATTTATTTCACACTGGTTCCCAGCTACATCACACTATCTCTGTTTCTGAAGACTAACACATCAACAATTTTCATTCAATGCCAAAATGACAACATCCTTAAAAAACCCATAGAATATTAGGTGGGCATTGCGTTAAGAATTACCTATTAGCTATCTTTATGGCATGGATGATCTCAGCGATGAAAGAAGTGGCATCAGAAAAAGTGGTCTTTCCAAGGGGAGGAGAAAGGCTCAAAGTTTTTATTTTGCTGTGTATACATCCTGCATCCCCATGCATTTGTGCTTTCACAAATACCTGCAGACTTTCCAACTGCACATTCAGATTGAGAGGATGAAGATTCTGCAGATGGGAGGGAGTTTGCCTGTTAGACATGGCTAACCCCCACAATGAACCAAAAGACTAAAGCAGATGCCAAGTGTACCATGCTGCCTCCAATGAGTTTGGACTGATAGGCTTGATTTGAATTAGTATAACACTATTTGCATTGCAGCATACAAAAACAAATACAGTTTCTCTGATCTTTGAATGCATTGCATTGAAGAATTAAGGAAGCAGCTACAATTTTTTTTATCACTAACTTCAACAGATACAGGTCATAAACTAAAAATGAGGACATATTTGGTCAATGTGGCTTTTGTCCTCTGTGTCAAATGTAAACCATAACTAACCAGCAGAAATGGCTGCTCTGGATTGCATCAGTCAATTATCACTTAAACTCTCAGTTATGATTACTGTAACTTAGTCAATTATTATTTTAGCTCTCGTTCCCCCATTTCAACCTCCAAACCAACAAATTACTAGCGAATGTTAAAGGGTTTTCTTTTCTCAACATATTGTTATGCCTTCAGATCTGTTTATAAGGTCTTAATACGTAAATCAGTTTAAGATTTGAAGGAAGCATGGATTTTAAACTCACACATGGCTGTAATGGTAATCGTGTTAACTACTGTATAACTACTACAGCCCAAAAGCACTGAGCAAATTACAGCAAATATTCTGTAAATTGAACACCAATTATGTCTCTTCAAGTGATAGAGATACTGTCTCACTTCAAGGCAGGGTTTCCTACTAATCTTTGTCATTTAAGAAGTAGTGTATTATATCCAATTCAAGACAGCTTTCCCTTCTAGACAGAGGAATATATCTTTCTTTTGTATGACAGACTAAGAAGTTCACAGAAATCAGTAGTTTCCTCCTCACAGAAGTACTAGGTGTGATCAAATCATGTCTCAGACATCTCTCATAATACAGTGAGTGTCTCATTGTCTGAAAGACCTCTAATGAGATCATTTTAAACTTCTTCTGATATCTCAGCACTTTCCAAAATACAAAGAAAATAACTGATAAAACAATAATCCATGATTATTTCATCACTTGACACATAAAGACAACTTTTTATTCAGTCTTCTTTCAACTGACTAAAAGTTAACTGTGTTTTACATGTAACATCTCACAATCAATGACCATCAGAAAAGGCCCACACTTTCTTTCTGAAGATGTTCAGGTAAGTTTTTGGGAAAACTACAGTCAAACCTTGTTTTCTACATAAGCCAAAAATCCTCTTCATAACCAAACCAAATGAACAGGTTAATAAAACCAGGTCAATACAAATTAATAGCAGAGGATTGAAGACGAGATTCCAGCTTTGCAGCTGGCAAAAAAACAACTGTCTTAATAGCCATGTAATGACTAATGATGACTATTATAAGATCCAAAGTCTAACATATCACCACTGTCCTACATCAGCATGAAGGCAGACTGCTGAGTTAAAAAAGATACAACATAGTGCTAACAAGCTATCATACTGGAGCAAATTTATCATAAAGAAACTGAACTTTGGTTTACATAGTCTTAAAGATAATTCCTTAGCAATTTCACTTGCTCTTCATTCCTAAACTCTTCCTTGTTCTACACACCTTAATAACTCTCATCGAAACCAGCAACAGAATTGTCACCAGTAAGTTTCTAATGCTGAAATATGATTGTAAATATACAGTCCCAAGATAAACTAGGATTATAATTTAAAAGCACCTTAAATGGCTGCAAATGCCTCTTCTGCTCAAGTACAACACTTAAAAGCAATCATTACTGTTCTTTCAACAAAGATCTCAAAAATAGTATCACTTTTCAAGAAGAATTGAGAGTCTGAGTTCCTCTTTCCATTCTCCTAGCCATATACTCTCTTCTTTAGTTCTGCTGTTGTTTGCTTGCTCTCTCTGGCCTCTTGAATTTTACCTTTTTTTGCTATGCAGTTCTTTAGGTAGAACAAAGATTCATTCTGCCTAGCAGAGTGCACAGCCTGTGGCTAGGAGACTTTTCTGGATTGCCTAAATGCAATTTTGGGGCTAAAGGACTTATTTTCTACTTCATATATAAACTTCCTCATGAGGGTAATTACACAAATGAGTTACAATACCCTAGCTTTAAAAAAATTAAAATGGAAACCTACTGCAGTACACCCTGATGAAGTCACTGTTCCCTTTTTGTTAAGTATAACATGATGGCACTCGACTAGTACAGTCTTTCACAGTTTTGGTGCCTTTTCCTCTTCAATTCCCATGTACAGCCATTCAAGCAAAAGCCAACAGGACACTCCCACAGTGTACAGACACCTAAGTAAACTCCAGACTGAAAAGTCTGAAACACATTAAGAACTACATTGTGTTTGCTCTTCAGATCACCTTTTCTTTTTACTTAGATATTTCCTTATTCCTGTTTCAAATGCTAGTGCATATGCTCCGGATTTCATTCACAAAAAACATTGTTGGCACATTTGTCCCAGATGAACACTTCTTGCTCTTTGAATAGTACTCCATGAAAAGTCAAGCAATAATTGAGATCTCAGTCCTACCCAACCCAGGACTGCATCAAACAAGGGGTAACACCCTGTCCCTAAGGGCGTATTTGTGCAGCCCATTTACTGAAGTACACTAATATCACAGAATATGCTGAGTTGGAAGGGACACACAGGGATCATCAAGTCCAGCTCAGTGTTTATGAGTTTGCTGCTTGTTACCAAGACAGACTGCAAGTTTTGTATACAGCATCAAAAAGTATGGCTAATATTTCATACCATGAGGCACCATGTTTGTCTGTAACCACGCAATTTAACTACTCAATCCTACTACTGTAAAGTATAACTGCAAGGTGCACATCTGAAGTTGAGTCACTTACCTGAACTATTTCAACAGCATCCTGGAATTCGCTGAGCAGAATACTCATTAATCATATTTGTGATCTGAACATGAAGCAATGACAAGCAACTGTCCAAATATTATTTATGTACATCGTAAGGAAAAAAAAATAGTTTACATAAAAAGCTAAGCCATCCAATACAACAAACACGGTACAACTTCAATTTCAACTAGATTTCAAATTAAGTGTAAAATTAATGTTTATTGATCATATAATTGTAGAAAATTCCAGAAATGTATCTAACTAAAAGTAAAACATAAATGCTTTCAAGTAATTTTAAAAATAGCTGCCTCTATTATAGTAAAATTTCTATATTTGCAGATACTCTCTAAATAGTGTAGAGTGAGTGGATATGAAAATATTATTAGAAATTTCAGATATTAACTTGTTTTCCCAGTTAAAAAAAAGACCTAGCACTTCAAGTGCTTTTAAAAAGACAAATCAAAGTAGCTTTTTGCAGAATTAAAATCTTTTTAAA
The DNA here is from genome assembly GCF_027579445.1 of Ammospiza nelsoni. Taxonomy (NCBI): domain Eukaryota; kingdom Metazoa; phylum Chordata; class Aves; order Passeriformes; family Passerellidae; genus Ammospiza; species Ammospiza nelsoni. The sequence continues at coordinate 31,465,711 of NC_080636.1, read as the reverse complement.
AACATTTGGGCTAATTCTGATTACATTTTCAGTAAAGAAGAAAATCTGTCCTAGAGACAGTATAATCAAATACTTTACTTTCTCTGCCTGTCACAGTTAAACACTTGAGCTGCTACATACACATCGAGCTGTGTGACATAAGTGAACAATAATTCAGCCTGCATGGCTTACCAGCTACAGAAGTTACATGAAAGAATTCAACATTTTGATCTTTATTTAATTTTAAATCACATAAGCGTGCAATATACTAACACTGGTTTTATCCAACCTCCAAAACATTACGTCAATTGGGATTAAAACCCACAAGTAGTTAAACAACAAAGATTTCCTTTGTTAAAATGAAGCCAATACTACTCTGTGGTCACTGACCCTTCATTTCCTCACTAAGTAATTCCCCAGTGTTATCGGAAACCCATGGAAGTTGTTTGCAGCTGTACCCATTTCCCGTTTCACTTCGGTCTCCAAATCAGACAGACCAACAGACAGACACACACACACTCTCCATTAAAGGTTACTGTGTCAAATGCACAGGACACAGTTATGTTCTGAAATGGGAAATTACTCAAAGCTTCTGCTGAATTCCCCTACTAATATCCTTATCTAAATGGACTATGTCCTACACCACAGGATTACTAATTTCCTCAAAGGTACATCCATAATATTCTCATAATAAATACCAAACTGCTTCATATATAAATTATGGTTTATATAATATATAAATATTTATAGCTTTACAACACTCCCAATTAGGTCACACAGTTATTTCTATTTTACACCTGCAAAACCTAAGTATGCAAAAAATAACAACTCAAAATTTATTTTGGCATTCTCCTGTCCACGTTGTGAACCCAAGTCTAGTTTTCAGAGGTATGTATCACTTTCATACCAGGTTTCATTAAAAGCATAGAAAGCTACACTTTTGTGATCAGCATTTCTGCCAATCTGAAACAAAATTGTTATACAGCGCAATATTCGGTACCTCTCTTCCTCATTCGCTATTATTGCTTTAAATTTCTGAGGCATGACTTGTCAAGAAAGTGTTTTATTGCTACCCAGCCCTGATTCCCTCCCCAAGCCAAATCTGGTTGGCACAACAAATGTAACACAAGTCCTAGGGAAGTGGAAAGAAGCATACTAATTGAGCAAAAGTTCAGAAATTATTTCTAGCCTGAATATATGTGCAAGGTAATACAAAAAGATTATAAGGGCCCTATATGGATACCTGGTTAGGATTCAATTATCCTGCTCGGTAATGCTAGAGGAAGCTGGAACTCCTTTCTCTAAGCAAATGCAGATTTTGCCCTTCTAGCATGCATGCTGCACTTATAAAGCAATATAACCTTCTTTCAGGCACCTTAACTCGGCAATCTTTGACATATTAATCATACAGAGCCTGTAACACTGAGCAGCAGCCATATTTAAAAAACATGGCATAGCAAAACTATTTCATCCATATGGAAACTGATACAGAGTTAAGGGAATTCGGTGAGCTTTTTTTGTTAAGAGAGAATTCAGTCTTATGTCTAGTTCTACAGCAATTTAGGAAATTCTCCCTAGCTCTCCAATTTCCATGTTTTACATATGACTTGCTGAGTTATTGCTAGTCATCTAAAAGTTAATACCTTTCTTCTAATTTCACATGATGTTTGCCATCCCTTAATTTAAAAAGTAAAGCTAGAAGAAAAATATGAAATGGGAAACAATGACAGGAAAATAATTTGGTTGACAATGTCATTCTGGGGAACTGTCAGCACACATTTTAAACTGAGGAGCTTGATTGCAAACCACCCTTACAATTCTTACTGGGTGCAACAAAAAGCTCCTATTTCAATCATGTCCTACCCTCCTCAGACAGAAAGAAATTAAATGGTTTGATTGAAAGCTTTTAGTAAAATTGATATAACTCTTTTGAAGAGGAACTAACAGATCAGTTTCTAAATATGTAATTTCTAAATCCAAATAGATTAGAAATTATAAAATCATAATTCATTGACTCATAAATGTACACTTATATGCAATGGTATCATCAGCTACTACCTGTAGATACCACACTAATTATCTGATCCACTTTCTCTAAGAAAGCAATCCTGCTATCAAGTGTCATCCTTCCAACACTTCTCAAAAGCAAAAAAGCAAATTAAGATATTTTAACATGAAAGGCACAAAGATGAGGAAAACCAGAAGTTTTTCTACTCAATAGGACTGTGTTCATGTAACATAGAAACACTGAGTAGTTTACTCCAAGCATTAAAATAATCAATTGTATTTTGTAAATACAGATGTGGAGCTTACATCTATGATACATGAAACTTTTCAGTTCTACAAGTACCCAAATAGCTCACAAGCAAATAAACCACACCTGCAAGAAACAGAAATAGTACTAAAGCACTATTATACACACCATATGTATTACGTGTGCTTATAAAAGCATTGTATATGTATTTTAATCTCCAAGGCACCAATCTCAGAACTTGTTTACTGCTATACAATCCTCTGATGTACATGAGTGTCGGTAAAGGTGCAAATCTTTTCTGAGCCTCAGTGCAATAGCTCTAGAGTTAAGTGCTGAGATTAACCACAGAGTCCCAGGACATGTGTTCAGAACAGCCACCAAATCGTGCAACATCAACTCTTTCCACCTCAATGTATTAGCACGAGTTGCAACTTTTCCACTTTGTCAATTACTTCTGTATTTAATTACAAGCTATGTTGCAAGAAGTTTAGCAGATATAAAGTAGTTACCATAATTTGCAGGTTTGTCTACAGTTGTGCTCAGATTGAGCATGAAAGTTGTGGAATTAAGTTTCTGTTCTCATTCTTTCTGGCTAATAATATTATGATAACTATTTTTATTCTGGACAGCTGGACAGCTCATAAGTACAACACTTTCTTCACAAAGATATATATACACAACAAGAATAATATACACAACAAGGATAATATACACACATAAGCAAACAAGACAAGACTTGATCTCTCCAATTCTAGTCAAATGTACTCTTCAGCTGAGCCCTCTTTTAAGTGATTGGGAAGATAAAATGCACTGTGTTATAACTAGAACAATAACCAGTGTCTTTTAAAGTTTTTTCAACTCCTTAGCATGTCAATTCCATTGAAAACACTTTCACATCAAGTAAGATCTATTCAGATTAAATACATTCAGTATCTTATAGATAGAAGAGAGAATTGAGAACTTAAGAACTTGATAATCTTAGTCAAAACCCAGCCCCTATGTTAGTGCTCACTGCAGACTAACAGTTTCAAACTGGTCATGTACAGGATAGACAGTATGTCCCATTAGAGCACATGAAATGGGAAGACAACTGTATATATGAGTTAGCTTTTTAATTTCTCCATTGAATTATCTGAATGCACTCTAGGAACAAGCTTCCCTTCTCTGCTCTGCCCACCTTTTTCCTTTCACTATGTTTAAGATGTCTGTCTAGAAGCATATCTATTTAGCATTACAATTTTAACAGTAATAGCATGAATGGCACATGACAGGTGAATACCTAAGCCTGGGCCTTTAATTATATTGAGGGGAAAAAAAAATTTCTTCAGCTGAATGTAAATCAGAGGGAGATTCTTTTATTCACAGTGCTTGTGTTCTGAAATAGAATGATTTAATAATTTCCAGTTGCTCTTTTGCTTTTTATTCTTAAACACCAAACTGAGGACTGTGGATTGAACTGCTTGCTTCTAGTGTATGAGTGCTACAATAGAGGCAGGTAAGAAGCTCTCTTGACAGAAAATCTTTATTCCTTTTCTATTAAGTGCTCCTTATCACTTCACCATCTATTGTGCTGAGCTCTCTCACTCAAGGTCCCTTTGTAACATAAATGAGATCACAGTAAGCTACTGACATAGAAAACTGCAAACTTTGTCCAAGACAAGTCACAACCCCCCAGCGCCCTAATTCTACCCATTAAATAGGAATAAAGATATTTCTTTATGTCAAAACTTCAGCAAGGGAGGTACAGTAGTGTCTTTTTTCAAAACACAGTTTGGAAAATGCCACCTGATGATACAGGGGGCTGAAAGAGGAGGAAAAGAACAGAAGAAAGAGAAAGAGAAAATGACCTGTAGTTTTGTATCCTGTATATTTTGCAGGAATATTTAAGGAAACAATAACCAAAAATAACTGGCCAATTATAGAGTAGTGATGAAAAGAATGGAGGTAGAATTTATGTTCCTTTGCAATTTGAATACTGCAGTCATTCACTTTGTTTCCACCCAACTCGCAGGCAATTTTATTTCCATTTTCTCAGTATTATACTGAGACAACAAAAAAATATCAAAGTGGCAGGCAATAGAACTTTTTCAAAATCATAAAGCACAAGGAAGTAGATAAAAAAGCAGATTTCTTTTTTCCTTTTGCATCATGTAAAATGAGAAAAAAGAGACAGAGTAAAGCAAATAGAAATAAAGCATACAAACACTTTCTGCATTCACTTCAGAAGACTGTGGTTGAATTTCTCTTGCTTTACTTTTAAGGCTCCCTTTTCTCTAAAACCAACATTTTGTAAATACAGTGTTTAGATGAAGGCTTTAACTATACTAAATATCTTCTGTTGCTATAGCTATTTCATATGCCCCTCTTGGCAGTGTTTTCACAGATGCAGCACACGCTGGCAAAGAAGTTATTGGCAGAAATAACCCAAATAACATATCTGTGTTTGCACTCAGAGCTTTGCTGACACAGCAATTGCAATTGATAAAGCACACAAGTCTTTCATACTCTGAGCTGAAATAACTACAGAACAAAATGAAGGCCATAGCATTCAAAACATTTTTTCACTCCATTTTTGCTCCTTTAAGTACCCTGAAATTGCTTCCATGAATGGGCAAGAGCTAAATTAATAAAGCTTCTACTGCTCCCTTGTACTTACTGGGTTTGTAATAGATTACAGTCGCTTACTGCGCCTCTGCAGGACCTCTAATCTTAAACTCTCTGAATTGTGATTTAAAAAAAATGGCTCAGTGAACCAAAAGCATCTCTCATAATTTTTACTGCGAAATAATACCTAAACACAACATATGAAAAGCTAAGCTGGGCACAACCTTGCAAAAAAACCCCAAGTTCTTCTCTAGGCATAGATTGTGGGGAAAACATCCAGTATGTGTATTATTTTCTGCACATTCAGAAGGAAGGGATGATATGCAACACTTAAAATATTTTCAAAATTACTAGGTAGCTTCAGTTAAGACTGATTATTTTGCTTCCCATCTGTCTGTCCTACAAACCTTTCAGTAACTGCAATTCAGTTCCTAAGAGGTTACCCGGTTCTTGTGTTTGTACTCCCCTGTTAAAACCTCAGTGCTTTTTTCTGAAGCTTTCCAAATAACCAGTGAACTCAGACTCTATATTTTCAGTGCATAAAAGCCACAGCTGAAAATAATCCTCCAGATTATGTATTTCTAGCAGCAGCAATAGTTAATTACAAAGAAAGAATCTTCTGACTGTGGGACAAGTGAGTCTGCAGGGAGTAAGTGGCTTATTTTGCTTAGACTAACATGACATCCTCCCCCTGGCCACCAAAAATAATTAAAAAAAAAAACAAAACTATAAAGACAACTAAAAACAATTTGTATGAAACTAAATTAAAATATGGGTTTTTACTGTATAGTTATTGCACTATAAAAATGCATGGACATTGACCAGTCTAGAGAGGAGCTACTCAGAAGTAAGCCTTCAGAAAACACACCTGATGTGGTTGTCAAGTACTTGGAACCAAGTGCTCCACTCTAATATCTCTTTTTCTACATGTTTATATAACTTACTGACAGAACCCAAGACACCAGCTTAACTCCACTATTGTGAAAGCATGTTTCCAACATTAAACCAAAGATTTTGATTTCACCTGGTTTATGCAATTATGCAAACACAATAATTTATTATTACCTAAAATAAAACACTGTATTGTACTTACCAGTTTTGGGGTTTATTGAGAAGAATCCCTGTGGATTTCCACTTGTAATCTTGTAGGTTAGTTTTTCACTTGAGCTAGAATCTGGATCAAATGCCTCAATCTGAATGACAGACACATCTTTAGGTGAGTTTTCCATGACCTCTGGGTAATAAACTGGTTCTGTGGTCTGAGGAGCATTATCATTAACATCCCCAACTTCTATGTAGATTTCAATGAAAGATGATAAAGGTACAACGCCTTGGTCTGTTGCATAAACAGTAAGCCAGTAATGCGACGTAGTCTCACGATCCAGGTGGTCTGCAGTCTCAATGATGCCTGTTTAATGGGAAGAAAGATAAATAGAAAATGCTCAATAAGTATGCAGAAATGTGTAAAAATACAGTAAGCAACAAGTTTAAGTAAATTAATAAATCAAAATGAATACAAGTTCTAAACAACCAACATTGATTCCAGAGTGTGTGCTAATACACACACACACACATTAAGACTAATCTGAAGCCACAACAAATAAAATCACTGTAAGAGTTTTAAGCAATTATGCATCACTTACTAAAACAATATATTACTTTATTTCCTTTCCAACATCTTTTGAAATACATCAGACCAGTCAGCACTATTCATAAAATCGGTTTTGCCTAAAAGATTAAATTTAATATTTAATTCACAATCTTTTGGGACTTGAATTACTCTCTGTACTCATTATGGTAAACTGTATACCACATTAAACTATCTGGTTTAGATGCCAAATTCTTGATCTCTTTACTATTATTCGTATTAATGAATAACTACTTAAATGTGAAAAATTTTTATCTCTGTGCCCAAATGAATTATTTGACTGAACTTTCTTTATATGCTGATTTATATTCACACAGACATGTCACAGAAAAAAAACCAAACATTATACCAAATGTAACCTTTGCAACATTAGGACTAACCAATGGTTGCCATTACTCTGGAAATAGAAGGCAGCAAAAATAGGAGCAAAAATCTGGTCAATCTTACAAACATAAAATTAATTACCAAATAAGGAGCTACTATGTAATTCACAAACTTAATAAAAAGCTGTCTGCTGAGCCGACAGGAGATTGTCTAGGGCAGAAATTACTAAAGAATTTACAGCATGAAGAAACTTTATTTTTACAAGCAGCTTGATCTACATGTACAGCCACGCTATGCATGTGTCACAAGGCTATGGGCTATGGTGTAACCCATGGGGGATGAATATTAAATAGTCATGGAACCATGGCAGAATAAAACTTCGCACTTTCCTTTTCCTGATCCAATCACTCCTACAGGGTGTCTGATTTGAGATATTTTCTTAAGAGAACTTAAGATCAACCTGATACATGTCAGGATGAGGAACAGAGCAAGCCCTTGCAACCATTTCAGTGGAAATTTTGAAGGGCTTTGTCATGGCTCTCACTATTTGTTGTACACTCACACACCAGGACTAATCGGAACTGGAGCCAAGATGAGTCAAACTATCACCATGACAGCCAGTTTTGGACTTTGGATAAAGCCACATAATGAGAGTATGCATGATGTGGCACTTCTACTGAGCTCATTTACTTCACACAGATACATATATCTCTATATACTTACATATACACACCATCAGACAAACAGGATCTCAAAAAAACTATGCCACTGTTTTCACAGGAATTCTTTGGGAAAGGAATTAACTCTAAGTATTGCGTGATTCACATACTACAGACATTTTTTTGGATACATTATACTGACTGAGCAAAATATTAAGGAATTAGTTATTTATTCATTAGTTTCTTTGCCTTGTGAGAAGCTGGTCTGACCATGGCAGGTTAAAATTTTAAGACGTCAATAAGATCACTTCAGAAGAGCTGGAGGGGACTGAAACTGATGCTTAGACCTGCGAACTCCCATATATAGCATTTCAAGCAACATAGCATTTCAGAACTACCACCAGATGTCAGTGTGGAAATTGGTTTAATATAGCGCCAAAGGCTACAGAACTGGGGTAAAAAGGAGGGGCATTGCAATCTCAAAATAGGCATGCATTACATGCAGTCTATAAGAGTTTTCCTGAAAGTAAACTACTGGCTTTATAATTTCCTTTTTTATCTTTTTGCAGAACAACATCATCAACAAGTAAGTTTAGGTGACAGAGAGACATTTCCAGTCTCTCTGCCTCAGTATTTACATTTTGTTTGATGACAGTTTTACTATTACAACAAAAAGCTAATACTATCCAGTAGTCATTGGATTTGTGCACTGGTTACCTGAATAGTTTCTGCATAAATTTCCTCTAATGGACACAGCCTTGAGCACTCAGTTACCCAGATTCTATTTTGTAACTCATGGCACACCTTTTGTGTGACTCTACCTCAGCCAGGAGACTTGGCTGAGAGTAATTAAATTTGTTACTTACTGTGGCCTCATTTCTAAATCTAAATGCTGGATGTAGCATACAAACAATCTTAAATCTGGATGGACTCTATGTATGCCTTGGAAAGTTCTGTAAGCCCTTCATGCCCTACCAAAGAGAAGCCTGGATTGTACTAACTCCCTTCTAGCAAAGGTTCCAGCAATGCTGCTTTTTTATTTGTAATTCGTGCTGAAAAGAGCCACTGTTTTCATTTTACACATCCCACTTTCTAAACAGTAGCTGCACCAGAACAGGCATATTAATTTAAAACTGCTTTGACTGATTCTAAAGAAAGATAAAAAGAGACTCTTGTGGAAATGAAGCTTACTTCCTGCAATATGCTCACCTAACATCAACAAAATCTACCTCCCTAGTTATCAAAGCTCTCCTCAGACAAAAGGATAACTAAACCTATTCTACTTTTGTAGTGTATTAGTTCTCAAATGTCCATTCCCTTAAGTCACATCCATCACATGAGATGAAGAGGGAAAAAACAGTACCACACCTGAAAAATTAGTATCTCAAAAAGAAATATGTGGGAAAACTTACAGTATGATACAGTGCACATGGGCAACTTTGTCTTTTGGGTAATTTTTAATTCCAATTTAGATCTGCATATATAATGTTACTTCTGTATTTTACATAGAGTTTGTAGAGAAAGGCTTAGAATCTGTCTGATGATCTGACCACTGGATGCACCATGTAACACAGGTTCCCCAACAGGATAGCTCTGCTTTCATTAGAATGTCCCAATTTCCTACAGGGGCACTCACATAAACTCTGAGCATGCATTACTCAAAGTAACGGGGAATTTCATTGGTTTTCCATTTTCCTCATGTTTCTCACTAAACTTATCCTGAATTTGAGGATGAACATTTTTTTATGTGGCTTTTATAATTCCAATCTGAAATAAAAAGCATCCACAAAAACAATTTTATGATCAGTCACCTACGCAAAACCATCTACCTAACTGTTCAACACTAATAAATGGGTTAATTCTTGAGTGATTTTTTTTTTTTAAAGGTACAAAGGACACAGTTTAAAATAGATGCAATAGACAGGTATGAATGTGCAAGTTGGGAAACAGATGCTTGTGGATGTCCCACTCCTGGAAGTGTTCAAGGCCAGCTTGGATGGGTTTTAAACAGCCTGGTCTCTGAAAGTGAAAGGTGTCTCTGCCCATGGGCACAGAGTTGGAACTAGATGAACTTAAAGGCTCTTTCCAGCTCAAACCATTCTACAATTCCATGATTACTAGAGACAGGCATTGCAGGTAAGTGGATTAATTACTTTGACAATATCAAAAATGAAGACTCAAAATAACATTCCTGCATCATAAAAGCTATGAAAAAGGGAACAGGAAGGTACAGAACAAAAATTTCCCTTTCCCAATAGCATATTGAGAGCTATGGAGGAAAGGCCACCACACCTACCTCTGCTCATTGCTCAAAGCTGCAGGCAATATAGCAAAGGAAGGGACGACTGGTTTATTAATATGACTCAGCTTTCTTCATGATGTTTGAACCCAGCAATAAAATGGAACACATATACTAATCCAGCACACATCTAGGGGTGGGGGCAGGCTCAGACAATCAAAACTTGAATTTCTTCTGGTTCTATATCAGCTTTTATGTCACAAAGTACAATAAAAACTAAACACATATAACTGTAAGAAGTACTTCAGTTTTTTCTCTGCCCCCTCAACAATCTTACACCAGTAATTACAAAACACAATCCTATTGTCGTTACTCTAGTTGAAATTGCTCCTGCTTCTAAAAGTTTAACACTAAATCTTTCCTGATTTTGCCTATGAGAACACTAATAGCTTCATTTTTAATTTCTATTGAACAATAATGAATAAAATTGCATGAAAACTTCAGTAGCCTACTACACCTTCTAAGGAACAGAAGCTCAAAAAAAATGACTGATTACTTTTGTTAACAATGATAACAATCATTCTCCTACCAAATCACAAGTCAAGAATCAGTCCTTTAAGCACATCAGTTTTCTGCTTTTGCAAATATTGACTACAGTAGCCTATTTCACATTTTAGGGCAGCACAAGACTGTATGCTGCCTGAAAGCCAGCACTCAGCACTTAAGGTGTTAATAAATTCACTGGTTTCTAGTTCCAGTGGTTCTCAAGGTAACAGAGAAAAAACTGATCAGGACTCTTCTATCAAACTGAAATAATAAAACAACCTAATAAGAATTAATTTGTTTTAATCTTGCAAACATCTAGATCCATTAAGCATCAGTAAGATATTGATCATATCATCAGTTTCAAGAGCATGTTTTGGCTCCTAGAAAGAATTTTTCCTTTTCTCTTCAAGTGGTACAAGGCACATTTAAGGAATACACCTGAAGTGCCTTTACTGTAGCTTCAATGCTGTAAAAGCTCCATCTCTGTTCTAACTCTTCCCTCATTCACAGAATATCTTTAACCAGCAGATTTCCCATCCATCCTCTATGCTAAGGCAGTTAGCTAATTTTGACTTTTACAAACCATTTGCTTTTTATGTAGCAAGACAGGTTGAGAAATCTACTAATGAATCTTTCACATGTATGGTAATCCCAAACACTTGCAAACATTGTTATTCAAAACATAAGGTGAAGTGAGGATTCAAAAAGCATTTTTCACTTGACTGGCTGTGCAATCGTGAAACCTTCCAGGTGATCAGGATAAAAAGAAATTTAAATTCAGTCACTAACCACCAGAGGGGAGCACAAAAGAGCTCTGATGAAATGTTTCTCAGTCATCTGCAAGAGGACATCAGAACTGATTTTACAATATTCATATTCTGAAATTTTAGACTAGGTATTCTTTCCACTTGATGCAGTAGGACTTTTCCATCAATTTCATTAAAGGAAGGCAAAAGTCCTAAGTGACTACTGTAGAATATAATTTAGACAGAATTTAATGTGGAAGAATAGGATGGTATATGAATACAGCAACTGAGGAAAAACTCGAAAGAGTAACCCCATTGGTAACAAGAAGCAATGCTTCCCCCAGTTTAAATCCCACAAGACAAATCACTACAACCAAAGTCACTCTTAAAAAAAAAAAGAGCATAAAATACACCTCAAATCTGACACTCTTACATATGCCAATTTTATCTAATTAACAAATGCTCAAACTATAATACTCCCAATTCCCAGGGATGATCCTCCTTAAGTGTGCTTATCCATAAGAACTCTAATTAACAATATTAACGATTCCATAATGGAAATCAAAACCTGCAATCATTTCTCAGCAAAGCATGAAAATGCAGTTTAGCAGAATTTGCCCCCGGAATGACATCTGAAGCAAACTAAGAAATCCCTGGCCTGGAACATGATGCTTGAAATCTGATTACAAACTCAATTAATCTAAGTTCTAATAAGTTGGGTAAATCAAAAAGCTTCTTCAGCTGCTTTAAAAGCCATTCTGAGGGCTAGGGGGAAAGCAGTATTTTACAAATTGCACGAACAAAAGTTTTGATCAAATATGACCTTCAACAAACAACCAATTCAACTCTAAGTTTCGAAAGCCAGTGGATTAAGCCTGTTATAAACACGGAGACACGCTGTCCTCAATGGCACCAGAGTGCCAGCACACCAACCCAGACTGCAACTGTCCTGCATTCTAAACAAACGGAGAGTCACTGCAGGGTAAACTGCCACTAAGGCATGCACACTCTTTTAAACTAGAGATAAAACTGCTCAGCACATTCTGCAGTTTACTTTGTGAATCTCTACTACCTCAAGATAGGCAACATGTATTTTTCAGAAGTTACTATGTGCACAGGGATCTAAAGGACCCTAGCTCCCAGAAGTTTACTTGCCAGTTTTTCTGACAAAATTTCTGCTTTACATTTTGTGAAACTTTGCTTAAGTTGTTGTTAAAACAAAGAATTTGTTAGTGGTTTGGCTACCTTCCTAAGTAAAGTCTTATTTAATAAAATACTATTATATTTTAGCTTATTCAATTCAAAACAGACAGTTTTCAGGTTGTTACTAAAATCTCCACAATTACATGGCTAGAACAGGCCAGAAAAACAAAGATATTTTATAAAGTTGGTATTTTTAACTTTTGATTTTTTGCACAGCTCATTTTATTTGAAACAGCATCTCTTCTAACCAATAACTTTGTTAATGACAGTGCAGTTCTTCAAACACATCCAGATCAAACACAGATGAACATAAATTACTTCCCATTCATCTCTTCTTATATGCTCTATTTTTCTTAGATTTTTTTCCTTATTACCTATCATGATGTGATTAGCATTTTCCTGAGCTGTATAAACAGAGAGGCTATAGCAGAGAAGACAGGATTAAAAATCCAGAAAACAAACAGGTCGTTCCCCCCCTCAAAAACTGGCACCCACAAGAAACCAGGAAAGAGCATCTGGTCTAGGAAAAGATGCAGTGCTTGTCTGCTTCTCAGCAGACCCCAGAGGCCTTGAAGAGGAGCACATCCACACTCTGTTACCCTCCTTTTCCCGGTGAGTAACTCCCAGAGGCACAGTCAAACCAGGACAGTTGGCAAGTGCAACCCTGCGTGCTCCTGTGTGTTACACAGAGGGGTTTTTCACTTGGTTTCTTTTCCCTCCACTTTATGATCCCTGTCAGAAATGCTAAGAAGAAGGAAGGTGACTTGGAAAAATAAAAAAAAGTGCATTCATTAATAGTTATGGTATCTACCTATGCAAGATAAAACAGACTACAGCAGAGTTTAGTGCACGATTTACAAGTACTACATCCATCTGTAATACTAATTGTGGCCAGTGTCATAGCTCAGATTCTTTCCACTTTTACAGCAATTAAAAAAAAACCCTCTATCTGTGTTTCTGTTAACTTACCAACTTCCTTCTGATAACTACTGAAGCTTCTGGTCATGACTGTAATCTGACATTGGGAAATGCCTTGAAGCAGCAGTCACAACCCTACATACCATAAAATGTTTTATAATTTGAAGGTTTTGAAACATGTAACCTATTGAACTCTGAAGAAAAAAATTATTCTTTCCCTCAGGCCACTGTGCTACTTTAACTCAGGCCTCTACCAAGCACCAGTGTGTAAGAGACAAGTAAACCTTAAGCCTACCATGCTTCTAAAATAGCAGCCAATGCTAATGTCAACAAAATTTAATAGTATTTGATCACTCAAGTGTAATAAATAACCACTTAGTAAAACCAAAACAAAGACAGCACAATACCACATCAGCCCTAATTTTACACAAACCAGCTATCCTTAAGCACTGAAAATTTTACTTATGTCCTGCCACAAAGACAACAAACTATTCACTACATAAAACATCATCTGAAAAGCCCAAAATCTCCATCCTGGTAAGTCCATGAAACAATCTCCCTCTAAAGAAGGAATGGCATGAGATTCCTCTTGCAAAAGTGAAATGTCAGCTCATCCACTCCATAAACACAGCAGAATATCAAGAAAGGCGCAGCAATTTAACTCCCGAAATATTAAAGACTTGTGGCAGGCAGTGTGAACTTCTTAAAAGTATATACAATCTCTTCTTTTAAGAAAAGTATTATTTTTGACAAATAAGCTGAGCTGGAAAAGTTCCTTACTTTTATTGTTTGTGCACTTTGAACAGGAAGCATTACATGATTGCACCTCTATGGAACATGGTGCAAAAGCCACCCAGAGAAATACAATTTGCTTTTCACCTCCATAGCAATTTAAAACTTATCAGTGACAATGCAAGCTACTCAGACTTCTTGCATCTGAAGATTCACACAGACTAAACAGTACTGTCTCAGAATATAAATAATCCTTTCTTGCAGCTCTGAAGGAGAGTGAAAAGTTGTAGGAACTACTGCTTGCCTTTGAACCACACATGAACAAGAGATGTTCACTGCTTTTCACTCGTCTCTTCTCCAGAAGCATTAATTAGGCAAAGACAGAAAGTCTGTAACCTGGCAACAAACCATCGATACTGTGTTTTCCATACCTCAAAGTGAGGTAACTTGTCTGCAAACACATCTGAGGAATATCAATGTGCAAAACTAATGATTCAGTCTAGTTTGAAATAGTTCATTTTTCCCTTTTCAACCACTCGGAAATTCTTCTGGTTGGCCTAAGCTGAAATGCAAATTAACACATTCTGATTTATTTTTGAAATAGTTTGGTGTTTTGCCTTTTACATGCATCCTGGTTAATTGCATTTTAATGTTATTGGGAAAAAAACCCCAAAAATCCACCAACCAACCTAAGAGCTTCTCATGTACCCCAAGATAATACTGTCTAGCATACAATATAAACAACATAATCAATATAAATTATTTACTTTGTTCTTAAAGTTAATGCTCATCACATACATTTTACACATTTGTTTCTTTAAATATTCAATAAGTTACTATACAGTGGGTTTAATTCGCTTTTATATGTATATAACATTTCTTCTTTATCATAAATAAATTTCTTCTTTATAAGAAAGGCAATGAAAAAATCTAAACTTCACAATTTCAGCTTCAGGGAATGCACTGAAAGATTTCTCTCTGGAAAAGCTACCAAAAAAGTACTTAAGCTGAAAATATCATACTGGAACTACAAGTCTTTTGTCAGCATGTATAAGGGCAGATCCCACGAAATGTAATTAAATTTTGTTTATAGCTCTTTGACACAGAAAGTTACACACATTTCAGGTTGTGCTTTACGTACTACCAGTTGAGAAGTCATGCTTAGCTAGAACTGTTGACTGGAAAGCAACTCCTGTTGCTATTTCAAGGACAAATTAAACTCAAATAAGGCCTGGAAAGTTTCAAATGAAATCACAATCAATATCAGTAAGTTGATGGAACTGCAGCAGTAGCAAGACCTTAAATGTGTAGAGTCCACCACTGCTTGCTTTCTTTCCAGGGACCAGTTATTGCAAGTTCTGGGAGATGGAAGGGGAAGAATATCACTGCAAGGCACACAGAACCCACCCTTAAACAGAGTAGAGGAACCATCACCAGCAAAGCAGATTTAAAATTTTAATTAAAAAAAAAAAAGCCCAAATGGAACAAAGAAAAACCTCAATCATAATAAAATTATGTTTTACATCTCAAATTCAACTTCACTGCACTGACTAGATACAGCAAAATATATAGCCAAATCCAGTTTTGCAGCAGAAGCCTAAGTAAATGTGATATTAGTACAAGCTCTCAAACCCCCCAGGTTTCATTACAAACCTACTGTATTTGAAATTAAAGTATTTCTATGACACCAATGGAACAACAGCAAGAGCAGTCAGTGAAACAATCAGACACTATCAGTGTCCAGTGAAACCTATCTCACTTTTCCAAGTCCATAGAAATTATCAAAGCTGTCCTTTGAAAATATTTTTTGGGGACAAAAACTTGGCATCCAAAGAGCCTCAGCATGTGGTCAAACCCAAACCTTGACAAAAAACTTACAAATACACCACAGTTTATGCATCACTTCTGTGCTATGAGTCAACAGCAGTAACTTGAACAGTGCTCAAGTGGAGAGAGAGGAAGGGTCACTACTGCCCTTTGCTATGCACAGCTTATAAACCAGGTAGGTAGAGAGATTTGAAGAAAAACAGAATGTTCATCAGGTAGGTGCAGCTATCCCTTAAATAAGCATCTAGAGATTGTAAAAAGACCTAGAAGTAAAGATGTGCATAGTTAAAGCGCTACGCCAAAAACAGACTATATTTTAAAACATTGAAAAGCCAGATTTATCAGGTACCATTATCATGTAAATGGTAAAGTCAAATAAGAAATTATCAAAAAGAGAATTGTAAATAATTAGAAGCAGTAACATTTTAACTTCTAGTTCCTGCCACTTTACTTGCTGCACATTTCTACAAAAAAAAAGTCAAATGAACAGAAAACACAGTGTTAGGACCATTTATGAAAGAAAAATAGTTTTTATGTATGTTCCTAAAATTGTCTACATAAAATATTATGCCCAGAAATTATGATTTGGTACTAGGTAGTCTGGGCTACAATCAATAAATCTCCTAAGGTCCACAAAGATTGTGAACTTCCTTTCAGGAAGTTGGGGGTTGGCGAGGGGGAATTTTTGCAATTAGAAGATCCGTGATGGCGCTGCCTTAGAACTCAACTGATTACTTCCAGTTCAAAAAATCTTTTGGGACAATGGCAGACAGCTCCCATTGTCAGCCTCATTTATGGTTATTTTAATAGTTCCAGCTTATTTCTGTCAGCTAGGCGGCTTGTATGTCAAGCTTTTGGACAGGCAATATAATTGCTATACAGAGGAACAGTACATGTTGCTAAAGCTCGATATGGAGAGACACAAAAACCCCCTGATGCGTCCACATTAGGAAAATGTAATGTTAACTCCTCTGCCAATAGCAAAAATTATTGTAATACAACCACATAGGATCTACACTGCCTTGAAGAGACAGCAAGCAAAGCATGCTTTGCTGTTAACATGATCAGTCATTCACGCTTTGAGAGAAAACTTGTTGAAGAAAACATGACTGCACTTCAACATTACAGCAGGTTCATAAAATACTAGAGAAAGCAGGACAAACTGCCAGCAGGTTCTGGGCCAGCACATGGGATTTCAGAACCCACAAAAGCAGCTTCTGCATTACACGAGCAAGGTTTGTAAGATCTGAGGCAAGCCATTGCTCTGGCCACCCATCCCTTATTCAGGACAGCTTTTTGTGTTCAGATAAAAACATAACAAGTTTCTATGACCCAAGAAATAAAATTAGAATAAGAAACTATTTAAGCAAAACATTTTGGGATAATATTGCTGAGCTGTTTTGAGCTAAGTTACCTTCATGACCAAGAAAATTTCTACTAAAATGTAGGTGATTCACAAACAATCAAAGGCTTTTACAGGTCCACTGTTTGTTTACTTATGAACATCAAGGACAAAGAAGGAAATTAATTAATCAATTTTTTATAAAGAGTGTGTACTTGCCTCTGCATGAGAAACACGAAGGATGAATTTCTATATTCTTTGTTAAAGTTTATAAGAATTTCTTAAACACACAAATGAAAAAAATATATGGTCTTTAGAACTCTGGCTTCACCAGTGACTGCGAAATCCCTCTTCTCTATTAGTCTTCTTACTACTAAGGAATTGTTGACAATGAGTGTGGTAAGTCTCATAATTTAGCTGGGAAATGGGGAGCCTCTGAAGGGGAAATTCCTCTGCAAACGGCCCCAGGAATTTCAAAACTAACTGGAGTTGACAGATTAACCTAGGTCCCCCTTAGGCAGAAGAAGAGTCTACAAGGAAAATAATGAGACGCATGGGAAGCCAATTATGCACAAGAGCAACACATTTAATTGTTCAGAAACTGGTTTGTTGATCCAGAAGGATCTAGCTGTTTAGACCTCTGCAAACTATTAAAACCTGGACAGCTCTGCAACAACTATACTTTGAAACTATTAAACTTTACAGATTACAGGTTTTTTCTGTAAATTTCAGGGGTTAGTGACCATCTTAAATAAGGAAAAATTTTTCCATGTATCCCAGGAATACTTTTCCTGTACACACTGCATTTCTCTCAGATTCCCTTTTTGGTGGAAATTTGAAACTGCAGCTCACCCCTTATTACTTCTGTGAAACACTAAAGGCCCAGTAAGTCAAACAGAGCAGTCCTATCCTTCAGAAAGAAGCTGTTACAGCTGTGTTCCACAACAACTCTGGCTCATGACTAACCCACCACAAAAAAACTGTTGTTTAGCACATGTGTGTGTTATTTATGCATGGCTGTGGTTTGGACTACTGCAATTTTGCTTCAAGCTTTCAGTCTCCAAGATATTTTCAGTTGCAGAAACTGCTGGTTAGCAATGATAGTTTCCAGACCAGCTCTGAGCAAGCAAAGATACTGATATCTATCAAAAAGGAGGTAGCATGTTGAGGAATTCTGGAAATCAGGCTATTACTGCTGTTCATGTTACTGCACCAGGTAGCTATAGAAAACAAAAGCACTTAATTACTGCCAACAGAAGTGCTGCTCCCAAGCAGATTTCTGTGTACAAAGAAGATCTGATACACCTCTGGGCATGCTAATGCTAGGAGAACAAAGCAAATTGACAAATTCATGGAATGAAAGCATCTGGGATTCAGTGACATCGAAAGACATTTTCATCCTTGCTCTGACAAAGTCAGATGTATTAACCTACAAAGTATCCATTTATTTATTCAGACTTTATTTCTGGTCCTGTTTCCAGAGGGGATTCTACATTGATGAGTACCTGTTAAACTAATTTTTAATTAGCCTTATTTGCCTTTGCATATGAATCAAACTAAACACAAGGCCATACAGAGAAACATTTCTGAACTTGTCTGGTTTTGAGTGAAATTTTAAAGCCAGAGGAACCCTGAAAGCAAATAGTTTTGGTACCATAAAATTAAGTTTATTCTCTTTGCTTAGGATTACTGTATCAAGCAAATGACAAATCCTCCAATTTGCAAGCAAATTCTTAGAGCACTGAAGAACCAATACATAACATCTAAAAAGAAGACTTGTAACTAGAAAACTAGAGATCATTTATCAGATGTCAAGCATACTTATTTGTGGGGGCCCTGGACGCTTGCTGGGAAATCGTTTCAGTTTTTCTCACATAAACAATGGACAACTGCATATGCAGTCTTAATTAACACTCTCCAGAATAAAAAATTACTAATGGTAGTAGAAATTCATGCAAGCTACAGTTAAAAAGTATAAAAATCTATAAATTTAATTCATTTTTTTGCTTACTAAGCAAACCTGCAGGCATTTGGATGAACAAAGACCACAGAGTCTCTCTGAGAGAATTTCCATTGAAAAAGCCTTTAGTTATTCTCCACAGAAACATTTTTTGCTGAAGATAACTGCACCCTTCAAAACAATACCAAAGAAAATTAGTGTGATGAATAATTGCTTCACAAACCAATAATTTGTCATAAAGAAGTAGATCAACTCTGTCAACACTAGAACAGTGTAAATGAAAAATATGATATTGTAGGTAATTAGTAGACCATTTAGACATAAAATGCATTTTAGTCCTAACCACTGAGGATTTTCTTCCTTGTTTAAGAAATTCACAGAATACACAGCAACTAGACTGAGTTGCACCAGGAGACCTCCTCAAATCTCTGTATCTGTGCATAGCTGTTGTCAAAAAGAGACTCTCAAATGTTGGTCATTCTTGTGTTTGACTAGACTGAATGACTCAGTTTCCAAAGTATTTTTTATGATTCCTGGAATTACAGAAATAGAATGGCATGTATGTCTTATTCCATTTCCTCCCATCATCACATACTGAATCAATATTCACTCAAACATTTATTCCAATAATCAGCAGTAATCTTGCTCTCGCTCTGTCACTCCCTTAACTTCTTATTAAACAATGCACATTAAAGCTGATGTGTCATTTGAGTCAATGGCAACTTGACAACTCATTTTCCACTAACAATTTTTGAATGCTTTCCTGCTCTACCTTAACTGTACAGATTCAAGTAAGTTCAAAATTTCAGTACAAAATTTCACCATTCAGTATGAACAATCTGAAGCAAGCCAAAAGCTAATTGAAAAGCGCAAATTCTATGATAGTTTTTGTTTTTACATTTACAAGCACAGTTCCTGATCTGTTGGTCTCTGTACTTAACAGACAAGGCCCCACTCAGAAATCTGATTAGGAATGGTGTAAAATAGTTTGGACTATGAACTGCTTAGATGTTATAACTTTTTTTTTTTTAAAGCCATGTTCTGCCTGTATCCATACACTTAAGAATAAATTGCCATGTCTTCTTACATAGTTTGTTACTTTAAAACTACTGTCTGGACAAACATAGGCAACACAAAATATTACTATACTAACTAATAGTACAGGTAGAAACAAGATAGATATAACCAAAAATCAAAGAAAGGCACGGGTCATTTTCCCATTTCTGATTAATCTGCTGAAATTGATCCTGTAATATTTAAATTACCTTTAAAGTGAACTATCACACCAGACTTCTTATGTGAAGAAATAATCTTTCCTTCCCCCCTCCCAAAGTAAGTAACATTCCTTGCACAGGCAGCTGCACATTTGTTAATCATTAACTGGTTTTGAAATAATGATGGAGGGAAACTGTTAGCTATTTCTCACAATGGCACACCAACAAAATCTTGAAAACAGAAGATTAAGTGAATACTGTAAAATTATTTACGGTAAGAAAAAGATGCTATATTATCATAGCTCATTCAATATCTTGCTGACAATATTGGTTGTTGCAAGCAAGAATTTCTGTGTTCAAACCTAAGTAATTAACTCATATTTCATCAATAAAATTATAGCACTTTTAGCTAAAACAGAGAGAGATATCTTTGAAGAAGATGAACTATGCTGCTAATATTTTGAATAGTAAGATAATACATATGGCCAGAATTGCAACACCAAATATAATAGGGGCATAACCAATGCACACATTCCAATCTTATCTAGAATCACTTTGATTCACTATACCTTGCTTTCATTACAGGAAGGGCACAGCAAGGGCATTCCTCTCAGATCAAACAGAAAATTCCACAGACAGAAGTTTCCACATGTCTGATTCGTTGCAGATTAAACCCTTATCATTACACAGCAATCTCTAATTTTCATACAGACAGGATATACCCTGTCATGGCAAATCTACAGGCAAAGGGGGGAGGAGGGTTAAAAAAACATAAATACAAACCCCCTGTAGAATGGAAATGTATTCCCTGTGAAAGAGCTATACATGTCACTCTCACAGGTTTAGAGAAATGGAGGGGACAACATACCAACATTAAAATCACATTCATAATTCCATAATCCATAACTCCATCATAAACTTCTTGGCACTGAAAGTCTTTCAAGCTGAACTACCAAACTCCTTCTCTATCATAAATACAACCAGAACTACAGGCAACACATACAGGAAGTCTGTATTCATTTTTAGCATATTATTTGTTCACTCTTATTCACTTACAGCATATTACGTTACTGGAATCTTCATTTTTTCACTCACATGACTGTATCAATTCTGTAATGCTCATGTACATTACCAGTAACACTAAAATTAGAAGGCTAATCCATAATTTGTATTTTGAAATTTGTAATATAAGAACCTTTTAAGCCTTAAATCCTACAAAAAATATTAACAAGCACTCTATGATCAGCAACTTCAAAACCAAAACTCACTCATTTTCACTTTCTGGTGTATAGAGGTGGTATCAGGCTTTCTGCCTTTATTATAAACACCCAAAATGATTGATTCAAGATACATGCAGATTTTGGAAATGATCCATGTTAGAAAAGATTATTCTTGGTAGAAGATTAGTCAACAAAGCAATGCAACTACTGTATTTTCTATGTGTAACTTTCCCAACATACAGCAGCTATTCAGTTCTGTTATCAGCAATACCACACTGACAAGTTTGCAAAGACAGAACTCTGAGCCAAACGAATTATTAATGACGACCACTACTAGTAGGTCAAGTCAATTTATATCCACTAACCCAGCAGTTTGCTCTCTAACGCTAATGCCAATCCAAACTATGCAACTACTTATAAGAACCATTAACATATTGACTATCCTTGTTCACAAATGATTTTAAATTAAAAAGAAGCAGCAATTAAAATCATGAATAGAACACAATGAGCTTGGGGAAACCTCATTTCTGAACATGGAAACGATTTGTTGCACTCCTGCTGCTAGATTCTTTGGATACTTCAGTTTTTCCAAAAATCCCTCTCTGATGGTACTGGAATGCTAGAGATTTTCTTTTCTTGAGCCTCATGGAGAGTGATGAATTGAAAATTCATTTTTGGTCACATTCAGATGTCCAGTGTGATAAAGTCACAGATGCAGTAAGAATGATAGACAGATTAAAAAATGGACCTGCAAAACCTAGCTTCAGCAAAGCCCAAAGTATTTTTAAATCCAAGTTCTAAAGCTGCAACTACTGCATGTAATAAGTTCTGGAAGCTTGCCAAATGCTCATGTAGGTTTGTCCTTTGTTAAATATGTCCAAATGCTGTATGATTAAAGTCTAAAATCTTCAAAGAAAAGAATAAACATTATGCAATCATTTCAAGCTCCCCTCCTTTGACCTTAATATGTACTTCAAAAGCTCAGCAGATGCTTAGTAGGAAATAAATGCCCAATTTAACAGATGTCCCAAGAGTGATATAGCAAAATGCACCTTCCATAGCTTTTGGCGACCCTTCCCTTTTATTATTCCTCCGCTCACAAGTACTTTTCAAGTCAAAGAGAGACCCAAGTAAGTTAATAGGCCCTTAGTATCTATTCTGCTGCCTGAACTGATTGCTGTTTATAAGGTAAATCTTTGGGACCACATGTGGCTCAGCCCCAGTTCATCTCCTACAGAGACACAGCCCCCAGGCAGCTCTGTTTTCATCAAACCAAGCTGTAACCCAATCAACACCTTTCAGAAAGGAACAATCCCTTACTTTCAGCATGCCTGCAGCAGAGCAGGGGAGCCTCAGCTTTTGTATGGGATCCCTATTTGGCAGCTAAGGTGATGTTTTACTCAGTAGGATACCTAAGAAAACTCAAACTACTTTGGAAGATGCCCCTGCCAACAGAGAACATAAGATGAATATGTTTGTCTAAAACTAATTCAGCTTTTTCCAAAGACACATTCTAAAAGCTGCATTAACAACCTAATAGCACTTTGGGAGTTGCCACCATCACAAATGCAAATTACATGGTTTTCCTCAAGCCTAAGAAAGAAAAGTAATTCCCTAGCTCCAGGCTGCTCAGGACCTTGGTCCAAACCCAGGCCTCCTCAACCCCTGCCAAACTGAAACTCAATTAGTTCCAAAGGCCAGGCTTAGTTTTATGCACCTAAAAGGAAACACAAATGCAACAGCATCATATCACAGTTTCACCTAGTGGCACCAGTAGTTCTAGACCTTAGAATGCACACAATCACACCCTCAGTAGAGTAGCAGAGAACTGCACACTGCAGTCAAAAGCAGATGGTCCCTGACAGGTTAACCATGCAACCTCTTCTGAACTGGAGTACTAACACACACTTAAACTAACTTTTGAATGTGAGATACTTTATTTGATTGCTGGTACCATGGCTATCTGACACCTGGATTTAGTCATCTTCTAGTAAAATACTTCCTGTATTGCTTTCTATGAAAAGCAGCAAATTCAGGCCTTGTCCTCAGTCTACAGACAGTGCATCCCTTGGTCTTTTATTTCTTTTATTTCAGACACAAATTGTATTAAATTCGGTCTATACTCTTAAAAGTTCTTAGATTTCTCCTAATACTAGAGGAGATCTAGAAGTTCAAAAATCATTATTAGTAAGCTGGTGTTATAACTATTTGTACTGTCTCATAAAAAGAGAATCTATGTGCCAAAGGACTCATTTTTAAAACCATAACAAATTGGCGGAAAATATATTTTAGTTGCATGAAATTTTAAGCAAATGTTTTTTAAATTCAAAATACTACTCACTTTAGGCATAGTTACTTTCTTAAAACATAACTGTTTTTTCTTGCATAATGGCACAAGTTTGCTTTAATGCCACTGAAGAAAAATACATAAAAACAAAATGAAACAGACCATCTTCTGCATCAGCTTCACTCTCTTTTCAACATCAGACTGAACACAACACAAACCCACTGGGTTATCCTTAATTAGAAAGCAGAAAATAATACCTCATTTTAGAAATAGTCTAGCCAAGTTTTTAGTATCTGTAATTAACAACCACAAGTATGCCTCCTCAATTTAAGTGTCCCACACAGATATGGTTGTCTGTCCCATCTTGCAGACTAAGCTAGAATTTAACCTCTGCTCCATATATAGCATGCTTGACTACCACTGAAAATTATGGTAGGAAACAGAGGTCATAAAAACATTGGATAAATGCTTTAAAAAACAGGTTATAGTGTTTGGGTGGGCACAGTACCATAAGTGGCCTCATTATTTATAGTCACAACAAAACCTTTTTTTCTGGTAGTTCTGGAGAAGCTTGATAAGGACTCTCCTGCCAAGGATTCACAAAAGTGTCAGCAGGAGAATTGAAATGTGCAGACCTGGTCTAGAGTCAGTGGAGATGTTCTCATGCTGCTCATTTTTTTCAATTCAACACCAAAAGGAGAGACAAAGAACAAAATATACCACTAGAAAAAAATTCTTAACATGTATCAGCATTAAAATATCTTTTTAGAGCACTTAACTACCAAAGTAATCCTTACTTTCCCTGCCCCTTTTTTTAAGTAGTGCTATTTTTACAAAACTATCCTCACAGAGAAGGCTAAAGAAATTACTATTTCTGCATCTCTGATCTACACTGCTTAATGCTTCCAGAACAGTGGCATTTTTTATTATTTAGCACAGATAAACTAAAATTTCTTGAACAGGTATGTTCCCAAACTTTCTCAAAACACAAAAAAAGCCCCAACTCCACATTCACTTTTACAGAGATACACACAAAAATACACCTCTCAAATTCTTTCAAGAGCTTTAATTACACAGCATTCAAACAAATAGATCCTTGCCCTTGTACTGCTTCCCAAAGAACTAAGTTTAACAGTTTGTGTTCAAATTCCAGGTGTTGACCTGAAATTCTGTTCCAGATGTCAGTGTGACAACTAACCACCAACTCCAGAATCCAAAAATAATCTGAGTCTTTAGATTATGAAAAAACTCCCATCTGCTGACTAAAATGTCATTCAAATCTCCAGCATACATTAGAATTAGGTCTTCTCTTAATTGCAAACTGAAGTGCTGATGCAACCCCTCATTTAAACGATTAACCTTCCAAATTAACATTTATAAGTTTAAGAATTTAACCCTAACTTGGAGTTTACAAAACCTAGTAATCATTCTGGGTTTGGTTTTTTTTTTGTTTTGGTTGTTTTGCATGATGAGGGTTGTTCAGGTTATTTTTTGTTGTTGTTTTAGGTTTGGGGTTTGGTTTCTTGGGAATTTTTTTAGTTTGGGTTGGTTTTGTGGGTTTTCTTCAAACTGCATCAGAATAATCTAAATTCTTACTCTAGGACACGTATGCCTCAGCTACTGAAGAAATTTAATTGCTACAGCTACATGGGCAAATCATTAACTTCAGTACAATGTAATGCAGCTGCACAGAATGCAGCGTAGGATGAAAGAAATGTGCCTGAAAAGCTAATTAGATACCTGCAAGATTAGTCTGCACTCTGAGCTTTACTCATAATGTACCTGAGCTAGCTAGGGTAAAACTTCATTGTGCAAAAGGCTGCAGCCACTCAGCATTTTGCAGAACTACAGACCCCGTCAACCCTTCTCTCTCTTCTGCTGGGAAGAACTGCTGTGCTTTGCAGGAAAAAAAAATGCTATCTGAGGACCCCGTTCTATGAGGTCTTCTTCTTAGTTACTTCTCACTTTTAACTGGTCAAAATATTCACACAAGGAATTTTAATTGCAAATCCTGTGTGCTAATGAGACTGCCTCGGTGGGCAGGAGCCAGGCAGAAATGCCATTGTCACAATGTTTGTAAACAAACTTAGTCTTTGATGTGAAGATACTCTAAGAATTAGTCAATCATATTAAACCCACCTAGAATATTCTTTCCCTAGTATCAACATCACTTGATCAATTACTATTTTTAATTTAATGTTTCATTGCTTTCTTACAATAAGATTTGTTCAACATATTTTTCTGTTCATAGTTTCCAGTGACTACAATCTGACAGATCTTCAAAGATTCAGAATAAACAGTAAGTCACAACATGTAACATGGAATTTGTATAGTAGAATGGAAATTATTAAGAACTTCTTGATGTCTTTTTTTCCCTTTTTTAAAATTCAAACTGAAACTAAGTTTTTGCACATCCTGATGTTTATATCCATGGTTTATACAATAAGAGTGACAAAGTATACAGAAGGAGCTTCAAGATGAAGCATTCAACAAGAGAATGTGAAGAAAGTCCTGTATTTGTAAGGTTGCTTACTACAATTAACTTAAAACCAAATCATACTAATCTCAGTTTTGATTAGAAATGTCTCCCCTATCTCCAGGTATTTTATGACTGTATCTTTACAAGAAACAGACAGAAAGCATTCCCAAGCATTTGAAATTGTGTACTGTTAAATTGCTTTTGGTTTGTACCGTTTTTCAAAGAGCAGGGGTCACAGCTAGGAGTGAACTGAGGATTAGGACTCCCAATAGATGATCTGGGTACAGTCACCCTTCCTAAAGGTACAAGAGTTGTTGGTGTAGGTGCAAGCCAGTTGGTTCCTGTTCCAGAAAACGGTGCTGGTTTAACAGCTATCCACTGGATGCTCGTGTTTTCTGCTCCACTGGTGATCATGGCATTTAAACTTTGCTAATGCCAGTCTTTGAAAAGCTCAAAAGCCAAGGACCACCGAAGAAATGGAGCCTGAAGCTATCCCTTATGTACAAATGTTAATAATATCCTGTATTTAAGTTAATGGATTTACATGAACACTACAAAGCAATGTTGACATACTTATTACATGTTAACCATGCTCTGTTCCTTTTCTGAATATAATTCAGTACTTTGCTTTACACAGTTAAAATCCTATTCACTCTTCTTAATGAATGCCTTCCCAGCTGGAAATAGTTTTAGTAATATTAAAAATAGCATCCTATGGCCATTAAGCTTTATTGACACTATTTTATGCATACGGAGATAGTGCAATAAAAATAATTTTCTTCCATATGCCCCTGCTAATTTTTTTTTTTACTTGTTCCTTTAATATTCTTTACCAAAACGATTCATTTTTCCTTATCACAGTAGCAAGGTTACACTTCAAAGTTATATGGTTCCAAGGGAAGACTACACACAAAAGATAAGCATGTGAATGTTACCAACTATGTGACTTGAAAATTCCCCAAATACAAAATAACCAGAGACTGGGGAAGTATTAGAAGAAAGCATTATCTCCGTGCCCTGCCTGTGCTACTGAAGACAGTATCTCAGGCTAGACAGATCTTTGTTTTAAAAAAACACAGTAATGCATCTTTTTAAGTCAGCAAATTAGTTTAATCACCTTAAACTTTGTCCATATCGTTAAAGCAGAATTACTGTTATTCTGTAACACTTATGGCCTAATAACTCAAAATCAGGTTAATGAAAGAGCAGTAAGATTCCTGGCATCAAGTAACTACATACTGTAAAAACAAGGTAACAGTACACAAGGTTATCATGTATGAGGTTCAGACTGTCACTTCACCCTTCACACCATTCTGGAACTAGGGTATGTACGGTGAAATTTCCTCAATTTAGAAATTTAGAAATTTAGAAAGTTTAGAAATCACCTGCTGGTAGCCTTGCAAGTTGAACTACTTGCTAAGTTTCTGATAATCAGTTTATAAAATTCACTGTGTCTTGAAAGCTTACTGTGCAGGCCCTACATCTAACATCCAGCCTCTGCATGTATAAGGATTGTAAATGCAACTGCTTCGTTATAACAGACACCATGGAATTCATTACTTAAACTTTCCTTCACTTCTGAACATCAGTTTCCAGGATGGGCTCCCATCTTCCCTAAGCATTTCAATGAGTCCTTTCTTAGGCTAAATAACCCATGGCATCTACACATCCAGAGTCTGCTGGCTCCCTTAGCTATCTAAATTTTGAGCACTAGAAAGAAAAGTAAAACCATAAAAAACAACCTTGAAACATGATAAGAACAGCACTCAGTCATAAGCTAGAAGTCCTGATATCCCAAGAAAAAGAGCAATCTGCTTGGAAAAATTCTTTGGAGAAGGCCAGATAACTGCTACAAGTTTTTCTCAGCCTCATTTTTACAGCTGAAAATCAGTGTGGACACTTGCTCAGCACATGCTGGTGCTCCCATGATAATGTTCCATCCAGCCCAGTGAGAGCCACTGTTCACCTGCCTAGACAATTGGAAGAAGTACTATGAGCTCTTCCCAACACAGTTTTTACAAACTAGAGCTTCCATCTTTCAGTTAACCTTAGAGGAGTGCAAATACCCAAGGAAAGGCTCTGTTCTTGTAACTGAAAACCAAAAAGTAAACAGGAAGACATTCTTATTTTTCCCTCCTTTTCCACTGGAATAAAAACTGGGACAAAGAAGTTTCAGTATTGCCTTGGTCCCACAGAGCTTCTGCTTTAGTTCTGCTCCAGCAATTGCTTCTGTAATTCTTTAGAGTTTTTCTCAATCGAAGTAGCAGCATGGTACTGACATGATTTATCTCACTTTTACTGTTCTGTGCTAATGGGATTTAGATGGTGCATGGGTTTTTCTTGTGGCACACTGAGATCTGCATCAACACAATGCCTTCTGTTATTAATACACACCAATGTGCTCAACTCCTTGTCAAATTCTTTGAGAAAATATTTTACTGCTGCTTTAGCAGGCAATTTATATAGCCAATTGATCATCTCAATTTACAGCCTTCAGTTCCACTCACAAATAAAAAGCTATCTTAAATTCCAAGTTCTCCTGAATACGTACCTAAAGGATAAACAAATGGCTTTGTTAGATAAATTCACAGCACAAAAACCTCATTTAACATTTTTCCTCTCATATAATATCTCAAAGTCTTCATTTACCATGCAATTTAAATTTTATTTCTGTACAATATCAGGCACAATGCATTGCTGTACTTCTGAATCATACATTGAGCGATGACCTCTGATCCCTCTCCCTTACCCCCTTGGCTTCCAGTTAACAGTTTATGAGCTGAAGAAAGCATGAGGCTGAACCTCAAAGTAATCTCATTAGTATCATTTATTTTCTTTAGTCATACTTTATAAATCTCTATAACTTCCTGAGGAAATGGGTTTCATGACTTTATTACACTTCATGTGAAAAATACTTCCTTTTAGCTTAGGAAAGGAAGAATACTTTAAAACCTGTTAACTGTGTGTGCCCTATTTTTTACATTACAAAAAACAGACAGTGATATAGGTGCTACAGAAACTACTGCAATTTTCTAGACTTTTATCATCTTATTCTACTCCTTTTCTGACCATTATTGCCTTTTCAGGCTTAAGAATACTAAGAAAGCTAAAATATGACTGACTACCAAATTCACCCCTAACATATCTTTTTTCTACGTCTACTTGAAAAGCATCAGAGCAGTCAGGGAACTAAGTATTCAAAGCAGCTCCTGAGTTTGGAAATATTGGTGTTTGGTGCTCCCTGTTAAGACATTGACTGCTAATGGTTTGGGCACAACTGCAGAAAACAGAACCTATGAAAACCAATGACTGAAAATAAAGGTAAGTCTTGGAAAACAGAACTCAAGACTCCATGGCAAAGATGTATTAAAGTCCCTTGTGAAAATACCAGAATTACAGGTCCAAATATCAAACACCAATACTATTTCCTACCTTTTGAACTGTAAAATTAAAATAAACTTAACATAGTAAAGACAACCTAAAAGTCAACAAAAATCAATGCATGGAACTAGCTATTCAATGCTTCTATCATCATCTAGTCTACCTGCAAATATGATTGTTTTCCTTAATTTCTTATAAGCAAGGGATAAAAGAGCCCCTCAACCACTGAATAGTTTAATGTTGACTTGAAATAAGTTCTTAAATCTGATTTATCTGTCTTTGAACTGACAGTGTAGTATGATGCTCTTCAAAGACAGCAGGATGAGACATGTAGCTCAGGGGTAAAGTCAAAAGAACTTTTCAGCAAGCTCAAAGAGTTAGCAAGTTGCTTAAAGAATTTCTCTTTCACAAATTCTTCAATGTACTTTCTTGGCTGATAATCAGTCTGCTCCCTGTATCAAGGCCAGTCCATTTTGAAAAATATGACAAATATTCAGACACTGCAGTATAAAGAGTCCTTCAAGAATAATTTTGATGGCTTTTCACCAAAATAAAATGGTCAATCCAAAATTTAAGTTATATTGTTAAGTTTGTACATACTCAATGTTCTTTCCTTCAGCTCACCATTTGATGGAAAAAACACATCAAGCAACCCAAAATAAACACTTTCTTCCCCACACCAGTGTCATAAGTGGAATTTGTCCAATAATATCATAAACTAGCAACCCCTCTCCACCACCACCCCATTCCCACCAAATCCTTCTACTTCCATCCCCAAAGAAGTGCAAACACTAGATACCAGATATGAATAGAGACAATGCCTCTCCCATGCCTTGAAACTACAGAGCCACTGTTCTGGACAATATTATTGAACAGAAGCTGGCTTTGCCCCAAGCTCTGCTTTGTAAACCCAGCTGATAAAAAGCAACTTAAACTCACACCAATTTGTTAGTCAAGTAAACTAGCTTTGTGCCAAAAAAGCAGAGAGGCAACACATGCAGACAACTAATTGTGCCATGGTAGTACCATCACAAAAACACACACACCTGTCCACATACCCATAAACAGGTTCATTCTCACTTACTGTTACCTGTCACACATATAATACATTGCCAAACTCAGACTCATTCTATAGAACAACTAGAGACACCTCTAAAATACCATAACACACAGTAAACTTTAATATACTTATGTAAAAAGAAATGCATAATGATACACAAATGAATATTCTGCACACATACCAAATGGCCAAAAGCTAAATTGCAAGGTCTTGGAAAGACAGTATTAAATTCTCCACTTTTAGAAAGTCTGTTTCACTGCCTTAACTATGTGCTTTGTTAAAAGCAAAGCTAAGAGAAGCATTGATACATTTCAACCTGTAGAGCTGGTTCTTTGGCCACAAACCACATAATTTAATAAAAGACTTTCTAGAGAAGAAAAATAATGAGCAACAGTTTGTTCACCCAAACCCTACAGAGCAAAGTGGCTTCATGAGTCTCTATTACCCACATTCACAATTGTGGGAAGCACAGAGAACACACCAAATGACTACTAGATGAATCAGACATAATTCCCACTTTTTATTCCCAGTTACAAGCTTTTATTCTTTAAGACATTGATCACATATGTCATCATTTACCTATATGTAACCTGTAGACAAATTGTGCACCAGACTCCTCCTCAATTTATTTCAAGATGCTTAGATAACTGCAAAATATCAATGCTCTCTCTTTATCAAAGACATAAATGAATAGATAGCTACATAGACATCACACCAAAATGCCAAAAATCAGCACTAGAATTTTACTGAAAATAAAATTATGTTTCTTCTGAACACATGACACTGGAAAAATTCTCACACTGCTCATCAATGTATGCATTATTTATGCAATAAGTCAACAGTTCAGTGCTTGATTCACATGAGGTTCTTCTAAGGTTGCATCAATGCTTTCTTTGGCAGAAGCCTTCCAATGAAGATGGCACTGCTTACTGAACTCCACATGAGTACCTGTATACTCTGAAAGTAACTGCCTAAACCAGCACGATGGCAATATCACACCCATGCATACCTCCAGTAAAAGGAGCAAAAGATAATGCTATTTAATTGAATGTAATTTAATTGGAAAGTATAACAGCCCCACTGTCCACGAGACAGAGAGTGTATGCACTCACATGAGGCAGAGCTCCATTTTACATCAAGAGTATTCCTACTTTTTCCGGGTGGTATAGATTTTAAGACTTAAGCATGGCTCTAGGTAGGTTGAATGGAAGTGGGAGTATTAGAGAGAAATTACTTATTAAATGTATAAAAATAATTTCACTTAAGTAGCAGACAGAACTATACACATTGTTAGTGGCATCTTTTAGTCCAAACAAGAACACCTAAATCAACTGTGACAATACAATGCTGCTTCTCTTCTCTCTTTCCTGGCATTTGATTTTGTTTAGTGTATGAAAGTAACAGAAAGCCACCTTACCTTTTTCCTCATCTATTCGAAAAACTCCTAAACCCGATCCATCTCGGATGGAATATCTGATCTCCCCATCTCGTCCTGCATCTTCATCATAAGCAGAAACTGTCATTACTGAGGAGCCAACAGGAGCATCTTCCTTTATGAAGCCTTTATCTGCAAATATGGAGAACCGTGGGGGGTGCAAGTTTTCATTCACATCAACTACCTCAACCTCAACGTAACAGGTAGAGGACAATGAAACGGGTTTTCCCTTGTCCTTGGCCCGCACGGTCAAGTTATAAAATTGTTTCTTTTCATAATCCAGTCTTTGTACAACACGTATGGCTCCACTTATTTTGTCAACATCAAAGGCGCCGTCTCCACTGTCCAAAAGACTGTACCGTACTTGACTTGACTGGCCCAAATCAGGATCGTAGGCTTCTAGCCATGTAATAATTGTTCCCTCAGGAAGATCTTCTCGAATTTTCACATGATAATTTGAAGGAATGAATTTGGGAGGATTGTCATTTACGTCTTCTACAGCCACCTTCAGAATAACTGTTGAAAATAATTGAGGTTCTTCAGTAGATTGGTCCCTAGCCTCAATTTTCAACAAATAAATGTGCTGCTCCTCCCGATCCAGGACCCCTACAACTTTCACAACTCCTGTCACAGAATTAATAGTAAACTTGTCTGTATCTGTAAGAAGAGAGTATTTCACTTCTCCATTAGCCCCTAAATCTTTATCAGTAGCTCCAACTTGAATTATTTCACTGTTGGGCTCTTGGTTTTCACTTACTTCAACAAAATAGCTGTCTTGGAGGAACTCCGGTGGGTTGTCATTAGCATCCAAAATTTTTATATCTAAAAGGGTCCAGGCAGACTTCTGCGGTATTCCAAGATCATAGACAGTAATATTGAGAGTATATTTGTCTTTTAGTTCTCGGTCAAGGGGAGATAGAATTTTCAGCACTCCTCTTTCCATATCAACAATGAAACTACTGTCCTCATTACCTCCAGAAATAACATACACTAGCTTTCCATTGAAGCCAGTATCAAGATCAGCAGCATTCACAGATATTATGCTAGAGCCCACAGGTTGGTCTTCTTTTATCTCAATGCTACTGGGAAGAGTACTTCTAAACTGAGGCGCATGCAGATTCACAGAGTGAGTATCAAAGAAAGCATCCTCAACTTCTCCACGATTGTGCAACTTATTTGCTTGTAAGAGTTTCTCTGCAAGCATTTTGGCAACACCAGTTTCTTCACACTGCAAGTTCACTGGT
This sequence comes from Ammospiza nelsoni, assembly GCF_027579445.1. Lineage (NCBI taxonomy): Eukaryota > Metazoa > Chordata > Aves > Passeriformes > Passerellidae > Ammospiza > Ammospiza nelsoni. The sequence goes on along the minus strand of NC_080636.1, from coordinate 31,432,410 downwards.
TTGCGACTATTAGCTACAGTTATGTTGATATACAATGGTTTTGCAAAGTTCTCTCCATCTGTAGCTGTAATTTTCAAACTGTAAAAAGACATTTTAGCACCTAGGCCATCTATTAGTGATTGTTTGAGAGAAAGTACTCCAGAATTCGGGTTTAGGCTAAATAAATCCAGTTCATTTCCAGATTCAATTTGGTATCTCACCAACTGGAGCTCATCAGCATCGATAGCAGATACGGTTGTTATTTGTTCTCCAACACCAAGGTCCCTGGGGATTATTCCCTCACAATTTATTTTCTCAAACAGAGGTATATTGTCATTCAAGTTATTTAAAATAATAGTAACAGGAACTTCAACTTCTCGGCGATACGGTATACCCCAATCAGAGGCTCGAATCCTTAAATTGTAAACCCTTGGCATCAATTCATAATCCAAGTCTTCTGAGGTACTAATAATCCCACTGAAATGGTTTATCACAAATGGCAAAGGAATTAGGTTGGCAATGCTATAGGTCACATAACCATTTTCCCCTTCATCAGGGTCTTTTGCACTCACTCTCATGACACTTGTACCTATTGGCACATTTTCATCGAAGGAGGCCTTATAGGACGTCTGAGTAAACTCAGGAGGATTGCTATTCATGCCTAGTACCTTAATTAATACTTTTGCAGAAGCTCTTCTGTCACTTGTCACAACTTCAAGTTCAAAATGGGATGCATATTGTGCTTTTATGGGTTCTGATGTGGTAATAAGACCAGTGTGAGTGTTTAAATTGAATTTTACTTTTCCTGGTGTGTTTTTAAATACATATTTTAAATGTGGGTAACTAGGCACAGCTTTCACCATTATCACAGGTGTGTTTGGAGGAGCAAATTCACTTACTTCAGCTCTATATATCTCTTTTTCAAATCTGACAGGACCAGACTTAAATTGTGGTGATGTCACATGAACAACTTTTACAGAAGAAAATTGTGGGGGATTCCCTTTGTCTTTAGCTTGAAGGGTAAGGTTGTATCCAAAAGGGTGACTCTCCCAGTCAATGGGACCAATGGCTTTTATTCTGTATTCTTTGCCACCCGGAACAGACCTCACTGTTTTGAATTGTTGAAGCGCATCTCCTGCAACAATATTTAATGATGCTATTTCCCCGTTCGAACCCTGGTCATTGTCCTCTACGGTTACAATTGCATACGTGGGATCTGGGTCTGACTCTGATGGAGTCAATGGAACAGCTGTAATGACAGGGGCATGTTCATTTGCTTGCTCTACGTGAACCGTTAGTTTTGCCATACTGCTTATGCCGCTGCTACCATACAGCTTCAGCCCACGGTCCACTGCAAGAATTTCCATCTCATAACGTTTTGTGTCCGAGTAGTCAAGTCTACCAGTCAGAACTATCACTCCACTAGTTGGATGTATGGCAAACACATCCGTTCTTTCTTTAAAGCTGTAGTAGAACTCTCCATTTGTTCCTATATCTGCATCTGTCGCGCTGACTCTTGCGATGCTGGTCCTTATTGCTGTGTTCTCAGGCAAAGAAACACTGTAAGATGTTGGAGAAAACAAAGGCCGCAAGTCATTTGTATCCAGTACCTGTATCCTGACCTTTGTGCGCGTTTCAGCATTTGTATTTTTTTCAACTGCTTTAACAGTCAGCATATAATGGTCCTTCACCTCTCTGTTAAGGATAGCTGTGTTTCCTCCCTTGGTCCGTATTCTCAAAAAGCAAAAGTTTCCAAGAACATACTCTTCAGCTTTGAACAAGTTCTCACTGTCACCAGAAATAATTTTGTATCTTATGTCCCACAGTGGATTTGTAATGTAAATGCCCATTTTCACTGGATGCCCAACGTAAGTCTTGGCTGCTGAATTCTCATACACAGTGGCATTATACTGTATTTCTGTAAATTGCATTGATGGAGCATGATGTGGCCTTTGATTTCCTTCACAGTTTCCAAAATGCTGCACCAGCAGCATCAGCAGCAGCAGCATAGTCAAGTATCTTCCCATGGCAGCAATTACAAAGAAACCCTGAAACAAGAAAGAGATGTAGTAAGGCTTATGATTGTTCAAAAGTTTATCAAATAAACAATAATGCTTAGTTCAGAATTCATGCTTGAAAGAAAACTGTAGGTTACACATTTAGACTATATAATTTTCTTAAAGAAAGTGTCAAAATTATTTGCAATAATAGAAACACAGATAAATTAAAAACTCCTACAAAATGCCAAGAATCCATTACATCAAATTCTAGGAATTACTAACACAACACGAGAGGAACACAGAGCTAAGTTCAAATGAACATTCCCATGAAGCAACATGCTAGAAGAAATATATCAATGCTGTCTGCTGTGAGCAAACAAAGTAGGTCAGAACTAATCTGGAGTAGTGAACATTCACTCCAGTTCTCTACTTCATATATGACAATTATGTCTAGTAGAAAATTCTCCTCCCTCATTTAATTTAGATTGTAAAATGACTGATATGCAATTATGTGGAAGTAAACTGCAAAAGTTGGCTTGGTATCACCATCAATTCTTTACAAGAATTATAAATATTATTATTAGAATAGAGAGTAATTCTGTATTGTATTCCCTGCAGCTCTGACTGCCCTTGCAAGAGTAGTGCTTATCATTAAAAAAAAAAAAAAGTCAAGCACCACTAAGGTGTAAAGCCCAAAAAGAATAAGACATATTCCTTTATTCCCCTCTCAGAACAGATCTGAAACAAATAAGTATCAAGAGCTATAAGAACAAGAATCTATCAAAATTACTGGAGGAACATTTCAGTTGGGCTTCTCCAACACACTCTAAAAATGACAGAGAAAGAGCCTGGAACAGCAAGACAGTCATAAAGGCACACCTTCACTGGATTTGCCTTTTGAAGTCAGTATAATATTTCTGCTAGCTAAGTCTAGACAAGACTGCAGCAGGAAGAAAGGCAGAAACCTCAGGAACAAGACATCTGGGACCACCTTCTTCATCTGGGTTTACAGCAACCGTCTTCACTCCTTCAAGTCTCACAGTACAGCAAATTAAATCCTCAGAAGGCTCCCTTGACAAGCCTAAGCTTTCAACAAGAACCTGGGGGCAAAATTTCTTCCCAGCAAGTAGAAAGCAATCTAACATTTTCTTGATTACTTTGATTAAGTAGTACACATTCATAGATTTCTCCTTTCACTATTTATGCTTTATTTTTTCCCTTACCTCTCATACTGAGTTTTCTTCCCTGGCCAATCTGCTATACAAATCTAACTAATTACTCAGTATGTCATTTTTTTTATTGTTCCTGACCTTTTTCTCCCCACATTTAAGCCCTGGTTTGCCCTCATCCTATTCTTTGGATGTCAATCTCTAAGTGCCTATGTTCATGCTAGCTCTGTTCACCTCTTCTAAAATAATATCACATGTTGCCTCCTTTCTCCACTCATATTTTGTCTTACAGTAATTTTTCTCTTCCCTATTTCCAACCTGCTCAGGTAGATTTGTTAAAGATCACACTGGCTGACATTCCATGGACTGACTCTGCCCATTAGCAAACATCAGAACAAATTAATCTGCTTGTGTCAACAGTTCACTTCAAAACCTCAGAAGGAATTCAGTCACAGATATTCCTAAGTCAATGATTTTGACAGGAATTTAAGACTCAGATTCACACAAACCATACAAAGTATTGTAGAGGAGTACTGAAAAGGAATATCCTTTTGGAAGGAGAAAAAAAAAGCGTGTCTGTCTTCCAAATCTAGGCATTAAGTTGCACAATTAAAACTATAAACATAGCAAACAAAAAGTGAATAAGCAAACAATAAAAATCATTAAAGCTCTTTGAAGTTAGTCACTAGCTGGAACCAATACTTACAAGGTCTTAACACTGAATGAAGAAAAGGTTGGGAGGGCAAATGACTGAGGTTGGAACAGTCACCATTCCAATGGCTAAACAGTATTATTCCTCCCCCACCTACTTTCCTTCCCAGGTTATGATATGTCCTGGGAATACAGAGGCACTTGGGTCTCCAGGGCTTTATGTCCCAGTATACTGCCAAGTTAACAAATATTTGCTTAAAGCCAAAAAAAAAAAACCCCAAACAAAAACTCTTACAGACAACCAAATCTTTGCAACAAATAACTGATATCACTAACTCCAAAACTCTGAAAATTTTAAAAAGCCACCAGACTGGCCTAAAAGGCAATGTTAAGAAGATTGCTTAAAACATCATTTTTAAGCAATCAACAAACCCAGCTTTTCCTCCATCTTGCTGGAATTTTGGAAGCCATCTATTACCAATGATCTATTACTCAGTGATCAAATTTTATGTTGATCTGATCAAATGCTTCCCTGTTTTCTCCCTCAGTTACACTAGGATTTATTATTATTATTATTTTTAATTTATACTGAAGTCCAAAACCCAGCTTTACTTCTGATGCTGTAGCACCTAACTCACTGCCTATGTTTATGTTTGGCAACAGGCTATTTGAAGTGGTGGATTTATAATGTAAAACATTGTATCTGTTTGTATCTCTTATCCTTTGCTGCTCACATCTCAGGCACATTAGACAGGACATGTACACCACTAAGATGCATTAAGATATCCAAACTTCCCATTAATATTCAAAGTTGAACACTTGTAGGTTTTACTATTACTGCAATATTTTTCTGTGCCATAATACCTTGAGCACTTTTTGCTGCTCTTTTGTAGCACCTTCAAGTCTGCTCAGAACCAGCAACAGGCAGCCCATTACAAACAATAACACAACCACAGTAAGAGAATCCCCTCCCCAGCACTAACCCCTATGACTTGCTGAGTTACAAACAAGAATGTAAAAGTCTCTCTCAAGTGAACACTTAACCACATCAGATAAAAAGTCAGCAATTTCTTTTACACAACACTATTTCCATCTTGTCACAATTCACACAGTTACTAGAAACTAAAAAACATTGACTCGGATTATCCAAAAATCAATATAGTATATTCTTGGAAAATATCTAAAGTATTAAACAGCTCCAGTTATAAAAAATATTAACTACTAAGAGAAAGTATGAAAGCATTAAGATAAAGTGATAATGTGTTAGATATAAACTCTGATGGCTCATTACAGCGTGCCAAAATGACTGAATTTCAGAAACATTTTAGCCAAAGGCTACACTTTGAACTCCTAAATTTTTATTATCTTTGGAATACAACCAGTTCAGGATTTTCTGTATCCATGTTCAATACACAAGGCAACAGTTTGCTTAGCAAAACATCACAGCCCTAACCTCATAAGTGCACACCATATTATTCTGAAAAGCTACTTTCAAACAAACTGTGATTTCCTATCTGGAAATTATTATTCAGATAATTTTTATTTCTATGCATATCCAGGTCATTTTTATTGATATGCAAATTCAGCACTGGGATATGTAAGACAGTTTTACTAATTAGTTAGAACATCATCAAAACTATTAACGTATTAAAACATTAACATAATTTGTACATGGAAAAAAGTATTAATGCAACTTAGAAATATGAACTATCTTTACATTAAAGGCCTAAGCATAATTTTGGAGCAAGCAGAGCTCAAAGTGATGTTACAAATTAAGATGACTGGATAAGATAGCAGTCACAAGAAAGACTGTTTCTCCTAGCACGAAGTTTACAGTACTTAGATTTCAAAGTTTATAGTTTGAGATTTTAAAGTTTAAAGCATAAAATACAAAACTTAGTAAGGAACAATTTTAATGCCAAGCAAGCAAAAAAAGACCAAATCAAGCTTATCTTGCTTACCATAGATACATTGAACCAACTTACCACACACAGATACATAAGGTATCTATAGGCAGCATACGCTGAGATATTGACTCCCCCATCAATGGAAGTCACAGGCAGAAAAACTACCCAAATCAGGCAATATACCCAAGTTAGTCTTAGTCTCATTGCTCTTCTTTTTCTACATGCAAGCTCTACCAATTAAGTCCAGAATAACCTATCTGCCAAGCAAAACATTAACCATGTTTATTTACCACAAAGGTCAGTTTTGATCAGCACACCCAACTGATGCTGTCTGACAGAAACGCGCTGTGAAATTAAACTGTCATGACAGGATTTCTAGTGTAGCAGTCCATGAGAGATCGTGAGACTTTGCAAGCTGCACTAATTGTCCTTACACCTACCCTTTCAATTGTTTAAAAGGAATTATTCATGTAGTCTGCTGGGAAAAAAGAAGCACCAGGTTTAGCTGTTTCAACATGCATAACTTTCCAATCAAACAAATTAACAGTGTCTTTTGCTTTTCAGAGGGGGAAAGTGTCTGTTTTGGTATTCAGAAAATTAACACATGATGAGAGTGTATGGTAGTGTTACTTTAGTAAAGCTGGTGAGTTATTCAAAAAATGTACATTGTCGCAGAGATTAACATAACAGTTTCAACTTGTGACTAAAGTCCAGTAAGTTTTATGTTTGTATTCCCCACATCATGAGTTAATCTCATGAGATACTTTGATTTATGTTTTCAAGTATTAACTGCTAAAAGGAAAATGTAGCAGCTATACTCCAGCAGCAGGCAAAGATTCTGAAACCAGAATGAAACAAAGATTCACATGGAGGATTTCAACTGTTTATCTGTAGGCAGTTACTTACTGGTGTATCTAATATGAACTCATCAGCTGTTCAAGGAAAAGCAAACCTCCAATCTCTGTGAATAACAGTTTGATTGAAATTTAGCATGGCACCCTAAAATTTGTGATAACAAAAATAGTTGTACTGATTTTTAATTCAGTTTTAAACTTAAAAAAAAAAAAAAAAAGAAGGGAATCTTCGAGAGTTTAAAACCATTTTACACTTGTTTACTTGAACTGATAGAAGAGCTAACTTAGCCATACAAAGTTCTTTAGCATGCTTAATTTAAAAAAATCAGATAGTTCTTCTGGGATGACTACTAAGGCACACCTTTCATTCTCCTAAACGAGATTTTAGGATTTCACAGTGAATAAAACAAAAAGTTTTGAAATAGTTTACAGCGTGCAAGTAAGATATTTACTCATTGAATACTGTGGAATTACTTCCACACAGTTAGAAAAGCAAATAGGAAGTTTATACAATGTTTTCTTTTCTTTTACATAGAGACAGCAGAGGTGGTAAAAGAATACAGGTAGTATTTCCTATGCCACTCCCTAGGAACAACTTATATGCAAGTATTTAAACCGCAGGAAAACCTGCTGCCAGAAGGCAGCAATTCTTTAACTTGGTAATGCTTTTCCGAAGAAAAGTTTTCAACAGGGGGATACTAACAGCGGTAAAACACGGCGTCACTTACTGACGAAACAGATTAAAAAGTGCGTCTTTCAAACATAACTTTGTTCTGCTCCAACTGCCCTAACGAAGAATAAAAGCAGCAGCAGGAGCCGACCGATGAGCGCGGCCGGGCTCTTCCGGGGAGCCGCTGCCAAACGCCGGGTCCCGGCGGGCACTGCCCTTTACCTTTCGGAGCAGTCCGGCGAGGAAGGCAACGAGGGACGCGGTGTGGAAGTGCAAACAAAGGAAGAAATTCATCCTAAGGTACTTCTCACCCGCCGCGAACCGCCCCTGCCGGCTCACCCGGGAATGAAGTTTGCAATGGCCCATCAGACGCACTCAGACACCTTGCCTCAGGGAACAGCACCACCGCCTGCTCTTTTCCTCTGCCCAGCTCAGGCGGACCCTGCCCGCTAGAGTCCTGCTGGCTCTCGGGGGAGTGCGGCCCCAGCCGCAGCCCGGCCGGCCGCCGCCAGCCGTGGGGGAACGGGGCGCCGGGCCCGCGATGCGATGCGCGGCGGGGCAGGGTGGGCAGCGGGGCAGGGTGGGCAGCGGGGCAGGGTGGGCAGCGGGCAGGGTGGGCAGCGGGCAGGGGTGGGCAGCGGGCAGGGGTGGGCAGCAGGGCAGGGTGGGCAGCGGGCAGGGGTGGGCAGCGGGCAGGGGTGGGCAGCAGGGCAGGGTGGGCAGCGGGCAGAGGCCGGGCGGGGTGGGCAGCAGGGCAGGGGCTGGCGCCGCTCGCAGCCCGTCCCAGCGGGGCCCAGCACGAGGCGGCCGCTCGCCCCCGTCCCGGCCTCGCCTCGGAGCTCAACTTCCCCCGGGGTCCGCGCCGCCCTCCCCCACGGCCAGAACTTGTCCCAACTTTCCGGCCGGCCCAGCGCTCACCTCTGTGCGGCTCGCTGCCTGCGAGAGAGGCGCGGGCCGGGGCCAGCCCCGCACGGTGCCCGCCGCGCCGCTGCCCCTTTCTTCCCCGGCCACCAGCGCGCCTCGCCGGTGCCTCCCCGCCCCCCGCGGGCCGCGGCGCCCCCCGCCGCCGGATTCCTCCGCGGCGCTGGACGGCCGCCCCTCCGGAACTCGTTTCTGCGGCGCTCGGCTGAGCCGCGGCAGCCCTCGCACCCCTGCCCGGCCCCGCCGTGGAAGGACGAGCCGCGGGACAGAGCAGCGGGGGAAGGGCGAACCACAACCGCGAGCTGTTCCTCCCGGTGGCCCGAGGTCGGGGAATGCCTCACCTCCGCCGCGTTCGCTCCTGCACGACGGGAGCGGCAGAGAATCGAATGCCGGTCCAGGGACGGGGGGCGACTTCGCGTACTTTCTGAGAAGAAAGGCTACTCAGAAACTTTGGAAAGCTGCTGCCGGGGGTCTCTTACGAGGATGGCAAGGGAGACCATCAGAGCCGGCGGGCGCACGCAGTCCTCTGCTGTTCCAGGAACAGCGGGTCGCCCGGACAAGTGCCGCGGTGCCCGCCCGCACCGCTGGTACCCAGGAGCGCCTCGGCGACTGCTGCCCTTCCCGCAGGCGACCGGGCTCACGCCTCCCCACCTCGGCTGGGCTGGGCTGGGCGAGCCGCCGCTGAACGGCCGGGCGGAGCAGGGAGGTCTCAGCAGGGGCCAAAAGCCATTGGCGTCTCCCGCGGTTCCCCGGCACCGCTGTAAGGAACGGCGCCCTGCTCCGGCGTCGGGAAAAGCGGCGGCAGTGAGAGGGATACCCGCGGAGCGGGGTATGCAGCGGGGGGAGCGCTGGGGCGACTACCCTGCGGCCCGCGGAGACGATATGTGCTACCAATCCGTACTCTCAAGGGGAAAAGCGCCCTGCGGGATTCATGCTGAAGGGATATCTGGCAGTCTGTCAGCCCCCCATTAAAGATTAATACTCCGAAAAAGTCCTTGAAGGATTCCCCGCTCATTAATAAGTGATCACACAATAACTATCAAATGTTTGTCTGGGGAATCCTGTCCCAGCGGACTCACGACGAACCCGGGTTGCAGGTAGGAGCGGCCAGCGGGGGCGCATTTACCACGCATTAGCCCCGCCAAGTCTTTTATTAGCCACATAAATAAATACAGCCAGCGGCGGAGGGAGCCCCTCTCCAAGCACAGCCTCACGCGCCCAGGGCTGCAGGTCAGGAGGAGCCAACCCGGTCAGAGAGCGCTGGCTCTCAGGGTCACCGGCCCGCAGCCGGGCGGCTCCGCCCCGCAGCCCCGCGCCCCCTGCCCGGGCCGGCCCCGCAGCCCCCGGCCCCGGCCTCGGCTGCCCCCGGCGGCGGCGGTGCAGTTCCGCGGCGGCCGGCAGGGGGCGCCGCGCCACAGTGCACGGGCGGCGGGCACGGCGGCGGCCCCGGCTCCGCCGGAGGGAGCACAGCCGAGACCGGAGCGGAGAGCCCGGCTCCGGCGGCGGGGTCCGCGTCGGGAAACTTGAGCCTCGCTCAAGTGAAGGGGGCGGTAAAGATTGGGTACCTCCGCTCCAAGGAACACGTAGCTTTGCACAGAGTCGATGTGCGGGTATATACGTATATATACACGTATTGATATATACATAAACATACCGACTCTACACAGTTAAAAACCACGGGTTGAATCGCAGACCCTACTGTTTTCAGTAAGGCAGCAAATTAGAGCACTAGAACTCTCAAGGGAATCATCCCTCTCAGCACCCTGCTGATAATAAACTCATTAAACAAAGAACTCACCAGACCAGCTGGACTCGGCACTCTTCTCACAAAGTCCGCTCCAGTTCAGTTCATGTCCGCACGCTTCCTCCTCCCGCTTTCTTTTTTGTCCTCTGGAGAAAGCACGAGCAATGCTCCGGTGCCCACACGCCTCTAGAGCGTGAACCCCGCGGTGGCCCTGGCGCTCAGCGCGGCCCCGGCGCGCAGCCAGCGCGGCGCCCGGCCCCGCCGCCACAGCGCGGCATGTCGGCTCCGACCCATCCGCTGCTTGAAACTTGAACGAGGGGGGAAGGAAAAATACACGGGGAGTGGGAGAAGAAGAAGAAAAAAAGAAAAAAATATAAAAAGAAAAAGAATATGAAGAAAGGCGAGAGGGAGGGAAAGATCCAACTTTCTTAAGACATGTCCAGGCAAAGAACGGGCAGAGTTGAGGAGTTACAGCAGCGGAGAGAGAGAGAGTGGAAACGCTGCGCCGGATCGCCGACTCCTTCCCTCCCTCTCTCCTTCCCCCGCCTCCCTCCCTCCCTCCTTCCTCCCTCCCTCCTTCCCTCCCTCTCTCTCCGTCTTCTTTCGCACTCTGTCCGTCCCCCTCGGACCGGGCTCACGGCAGCACCACCCCCTCCCTGCCCTCGCCGCGGCAGTCGGGGCGAGAGGGAGCAGCGCGCAGCTCTGCGCGGGCTGTGCCGCGGCCGCCCTGCCTCCTTCTCTCTCTCTTTCTCTCCCTCCTCCTTCCCTCCCGCAGGTGAGGCGCCGCGCTGTGCCCGGCACGGCCCCGCCGCCCCAGCTCTCCGCGGCCGCCGCCGCTCGGGGGCCCCTCTGGCTCCGCCGCCGCAGCGCCGCTCGGCTCGGCGGGACCGCGCTGCCCCCGCCGCTCGCTGCGGGCGCCCGAGCTGCGCCCGGCGGCTCCTTCTCGGCGGGGCACAGCCCCAGCTCACCCGGGAGGCTCCGAGCACGGGAATTTCCCACGCTCTCCCGGCCACGTTAAGTCAAGAATAGTCCCCTCTCCTCTCCTCTCCTCTCCTCTCCTCTCCTCTCCTCTCCTCTCCTCTCCTCTCCTCTCCTCTCCTCTCCTCTCCTCTCCTCTCCTCTCCTCTCCTCTCCTCTCCTCTCCTCTCCTCTCCTCTCCTCTCCTCTCCTCTCCTCTCCTCTCCTCTCCTCTCCTCTCCTCTCCTCTCCTCTCCTCCTTTTCCCTTCTTTTTTCTTTCCCCCCCTTTTCTTCTTCTTCTTTTTCCTTTCTCTTTTCTTCAAGGGAGGTGTATTTCTCAAAGCACAGCAAAAAAAAAAAAAAAAAAAAAAAAAAAAAAGTGCAGAATGGCAGCTCCTTCCCTAAAATAATGCATCACAAGCCAGCAAGATGTATTTATAATGTGGTTCTCCCTCATCCAAAGTCAGCCCCAACCAATTACTCTTCCTCGACAAAGTTCAGGAGATGCTGCACTGCCTAGTGGCAGGGATCAGCGGAAAGGAGCAGCCTCAGTAGGTCCTGAATGGTGTGGTTTATGAAATTTTGGGAAAACTACAGAAAATGCTTTAAAAGGTATTTGTCTTAGAGACATAGTGTAACAGTAAATTTGTAAAGCACGCTGAGATTCTCACAAGGTAAAATATTCTTTTTCTAAACGATTTATCCCTAAGGACCTTAAAGTCATGGCTTTCTTCCAGAAGTCAAATTGACTTCTGAAGACATTGGATCATTATTTCCTATAAGATACACCACTAAAATCTATCAGCCAAATGATCATGCAGGATTCTAGGATAGGAAGAGCATATACAAACTGCAGTATATAAATATTAAGTACATTTCCAAATAGTGCATACATGCCATTTCAGTCTAGGAATGTTCACTTTGAGCAAACCTCTGGAAAGTTTAATGTCAAAATTCTCTGTCCTTATAGATTTCCACAACAGACACAGCTGACTGATTTATTTAGCATCTCATCTTCTTTCTAAAGACCCTAAATGGAATTATACTGAGTCTTTATCCAAGTGCCACTGGGCCAAATGACCTTTTCTTCTGTGAAAACTGCTTCAAAGTGAGTTGCATAAAATAAACTGCATTGAAAATAGCATTCCAGAAAAGGACTAAAAGGGAAACACTTTAGACCATTATAGCTAAGGGCTAGAAACAAATGTAAACCACACTTCTACTCCCTACAGTTGCAAATATTTTCTAATTTTGGAGTATGAAATTTCCTACCTTTCAGATTCATTACCATATTGTGGTTGATTGCTGAGTTAAGTAATAAAAGGTCAGGACCACTGATGGCTTACATTTTTGTCTAAACTTTAATTCTTAATGCCTGGAGAAGTGGTAGAATTGCAACAATGTCCTGAAAGTTGGACAGAACATCTGTGAAAAGTATCTGGTAAAGATAACAAAAAATTAGAAGCTTCTGATTTGAATCTCCTACTAGACATGCTATGCTGACAGTAAGAAATTGAGAAGAAGAATAAAGGGATGTGCCATCCTTGTCTAATAGTGGGTAATGGTGCTGAGCACTTCAGATAAAGCCATGGAGCCATGATGTCCAGGCAAGTGTATTCATAAGTCTGCTTAATATAGGTAGGTTTACCTTCTAAAACAGGTTTCTAACATCTTAAATAATATTGACAAAGCCATTTTGATACCTACTGAATATTCCATTTTCATTTTGTGTTTTCTCTGCCCTTTAATTTTTTTTTCTTGGAAATAGTGTCAATAAACCTCTTATAATTATCATTTACTTTCACAAAAGGGTATTTTGTGATATGTTATCCCAAAGAAAATTCATATATTCTGTTATATTTTGCTAACCTATAGGAAAGGTACTAAAGACAATACTTGAAATCACACTTGGGTGTGTAGGACACCATCCACATCACTGAAAATCTTCCAATCTTATAAGCATTGTAGTAAAGTATGTTTGGTTCTCCCTGTCATGTATTAACATTTGTCTTTTATCATTTGTCATTTATCAAATTGCCTAAGATGAAACAAGTTTCACCTCAACTGTCAATTAAAAAAAAAAAAAGAGAAAAAAGAGTTATCTGGACTTGACTGTTTTCTTTCAAGAGAGATACGAATCCTTCAACTTAGGAATTTCCCAAACACTGAAACAGAAATTACATTTCCACATAATCATATTTATAGCCATTACCATATTCTTCTAAGGCATTATGGCACTAACACTCTTCACACTAATGTATCTCAAAACCTAGCAGATTTAAACTCGCTTGCTGTATGTTTAACCAAGAGGCGCTGATTGTTAACTGGGTGAGATCGGAAGTAAACACCAAACTCAAGTGTCCTCCAGAGAAATTTTCCTGCTCCCAGCCCAAGGTATGCACTTGGAGAGTGATATCTGAAGTACTTTGGACTGATTTCTCAGCTCCCATTTTGTTAAAGAGAAGATAATTTTAAGTTGTTGTGACTTCAGCTGCATAAACCTTTGAAGATCAAAACTGGCACTTGGAATTGCACCGGCTCAGAGATGGCCAAGGCAAGGATAACTCTCTCTTGGTTTCTGGGAGGGTAAACCACTTGCAATTGCTACACAAAGTGCAGCTTCAAAAAGAAAAAAAAAAAAAAAAAAAAAAAGCACTTTTGAACACAAAACAGCCTGTGACTCAGGGGCCATAAACATCGATTGTCTGTGGCAGAGGGCAAAAACATCTTTTCAGGAAAGAGGTCAGACACAGTTTCCAGTGAGTTCTCTGTCAATTAAATATGAACTGACCTGATTAGTTTTACAGTAAGAACTAAATTCTGTACAGTACAAAAGGCCAGCACAAAACCTGTACTCTATCCGAACTGCATTTATACAAGGAGGAGGCTGTTTGGTAACACTTCTGTTCTGGTTCTTCTCTTTTTCCTCTTCTAGTCTTAGAAAGAGCTCCCCAGACCTCAATTAGCTGTAGCCTTTGGAAAGCAAAACAAAACAACTTCCCAAAACTTCATAATTATCCTTTCCCTGGCCTGCAGTCAATGGTATGTACTCCTTTACCACTCTAGTTTGTTTCCTGTCTGGTAAATGCAGACCTGGGCAATAAAAACTAATTTTGTCTTTCTGACTGTTGTTGTCTACTCTTTGAAAACTTAAGTTGAACTACAAATGTCGATTTCCCTTCCCTTCCCCCCATCTGCCATTTACAGGAGGAAAGGGGGCAAGTTCTGTGAAATACACATTTGAGAGAGTGCTGACATTTTCTTACATAGACCAAACTTTTTAAAAACCCCTGACAATCTTTAGGATTACCTTAGCATACATTTCTTTATCTGACAGAATTTGTGCAAGGATATTTAACTTTTCATATTTTAATTATTTTTATTGACTTTGTTTCACCCTAGAGAATTATTACTGCGTAAAATATCACTGACTGTTTGATTAGGTAGTCTTTCACAGTGCTATTCAAGACTTCCAAGGCACCAATGTCAAAATAATAGTCATATATCAGCTTTGGTATAATGAAATGCTAAGCAATCTCAGCTACTTGACAATCTATTTTGTGCCCTGTGAACCTGAAGAGGAGTTTACTGAGGTTACTCAATCATTAAACCTACACGCTAGAACTATTTGTGGATATGTGTTAAATACACATATATGCACTAGTAAAGTAAACCTGGAACAATGCAACAGAGGAAAAAAAATTAAACTTAAAAGATTTTGGTCCTAAAATAAATTTGCTCCTAAATACAAAATCAGGGTGTGAAGAACTATGGAGAAAAGTAGAGAAACAAAGTGACTGGTACTCATAAACATCTGAAATTATTTTGGACTCTGCATAAGCAATGGATTTACCTAAAGTTCCTTGGTTGGTAGGATGGCTTTAATTTAGCATTGGATGATTAATGGTGGCATGTAATACTCTGAATATCTTCAAAATCCTTCAGGTTTTAAGAAAAAGGAAAGGCATAGGTCTCTACTGAGACCAAGTCGTCATGTCTCTTATTTTGGTCGTCAGTCCTTTTTAATAGACTAGCTGTAGGCTTACAGCTTATAAATCTATAGCTTTAGAGTATACAGTATGTATATCTAGAATCCAATTGACTTCAGTTTACTGTGTGTCTCAAAGAGATTTTAATTGTGCTGGCATCCACCATGTCACAAACTTCATGGTTTTTTAAGTCTAGATAGCTTATTTGTCCAAATTTAATTAATCTTAGGTTAAGGCTTGGTTTAGGATTTGCAAATCCAAATAGTTAAAACCTAGATAACTTCAGAGTTTTGAAAAGCTGATAGATAGAAAGGTAGCTGGTTTTGGTTGTCACTAAGTCTCAATGTTTTTTCCACAGAATAGAATATTATATGTGATTCTTCTGCTACAATTAACCTGGACATACAGCTAAGAGCCCTTAGATTTCATCAAGATTAAGATTCCAGGTCTTTACTGGTAGTTTTTATCCCATTTTATTAATATTAGGATTAATTTCTGATAAAGCATTGGGTATGTGTATCCAGTTTCTAAAGTTCAACGTATTTGGGAATATTATTTCATCCAGTGTAACAGAGGACTCTCCTAACTAGACATTCCCATTCCACATGATATCCTATCTGCTGTAAACTGAGTTGTCTGGCCCAGAAAGAGTGTATATGTTAAAAAATCCATTCTTCCTTTGCTTATATGGTGTTCTTCTCTATGTTATTAATCAAAATCCAACTTAAATCAATGAAAATAATCTGAGTCCAATGAAAGGCTATTGGATCTTGGAAGTAACTGAATATTTAAGGGACAAAAACAAGGTGCTCAGCAGGACAAGTTCCCTTTCCTTTCAGCTGTCTAGTTCAAGCACAGTGTCATAGCAAGGAGAAGATAAACCATGCTGTAGGGATGGTTTATCCAAAGGATACACAGTTACCCGTCGTGACTCATGGAAAAATAATGGCTCCAGGAGTACTGAGGGTGGTTCTCTACTTCTGGAAACATTGCTCCTCCAGCTGAAATAAATCCAGCCCATGAAACAAGAACCTTTCCTTGAGACAAGAGCACAATGGGCAGAGAAAGAATCTTTTATGAACTCTTTTTATTTGTTTTCTGTCTTGCCTAGGCACCATTAAGTCAACTGCTCTATTTTAAAAGCTAATAAAATCTACTTTTCCTGTATTTGAAGGTAATTTACTATCCATTTTTGGCAGCTCTGTGTAAGAAAAAAGTCTTGGTCTATCCACTCTACCTGACTTGGCTTTCCATCACAATTCTTGTCATAGAGCAGTGTAATTTCTTTTCTGGTATATGCAAAGGAATTGTGTTGCCAAAACAAAATTTCAAAATAAAAGGATGAATATGTATATTCCATATAAAAACTATCTATTGTCTCATATGCTCTGTATTACTCAGTAGGACTAGACAACCTGTTTTTTTTTCTCTTATATTTCAGCACACATTAACCTTCTGTCTCTCTTTCATAATGAAAAAAGAAATATAATTTGCTGCCTTCTCAACAATTTAATTTTTCCCCCAGAGTTCTGTATTTTAAATAGCTAAATCATTAAAAGCCTCACAGAATGTCTAAAATCAATGTAACGCGTCATCTTCCATAATAAAGCTATGCCATATTAAAGTTCTAGTTTATGCTATTTCTAGTACTCTGTACTATCTTTAGTACTCTTATGGCACATCAGATAGGTTATTAGTATTTAAATTAGCCAAACAATGAATGCCATAGAAGTGTTCATTCAGCCCAATATTGTGTCCCTTTGAATGTATGGAAAAATTTCCTCATATAAATGGGATCACATAAAGGGCAATGCCTGTTAAATAAATGCATATATCAAAATAGGATCTAACTAAGAATCAATATCAATGTATCCCATTTTCACAATATAAGTGTACATAAGTGTGTCAGTCACAAGAAATATATTGTGTCCTTTTCTGTTTGTAATTGCAACATCATTGCTTACCCACAGCGAGTTATAGAGCATGCCTTCAGGCATGAATTGCCCTTAAAATAAAATTCTACTGTGCTATTATTTTATATTGACAATCTTTATAAAGCTAGTGTCTTGGAAGATGAAGCTGTGCAATAAAACTTGCATGCCACCTAAACACAACTCCTTAGCAGTTCTTTTAAGTTCCGAATAAATTGTCCTTTTTTTAGTCCAAACTACAGAGAAAGACATATCTGCCAAGAGGGTCTTACATAGGGAGCAGAAAGAAGGAAGTTAGATTGGTGAGGTAGACTGGGTAGAGTTCAACAGATGAGTCTCCTGGGAGAGAGAGAAGGAAATATTTTCACTTTCAGAAAAGGTACCGTGTGAGCTACAGAGCTGGCATTCGGTTAAGATGTTTGAACTTACCCTTGTACCAGGGAATTTTTGCAGGTTTCATGGAGATATTTCAACTAGCCAATGTAATTAGGTCGATTTGTACCTTGAAAGCAGATGTAACCAGTAATAAATTCTTGTGGTGATTCATTCGTCTGTATGCATCTTGCACAGATGGAATTTTTCAGACCTGTGGAAGCAGCATTAGATATATTATTCAAGGCTGATGAGTCAAATACTATACCAGGCCCATCACAATATTCCAAATAAATCACAGTGCTGCCATGCTGCCCAAAATCTGGAAGAAAGAGTACTTCCACATGTATTTTATCCAACATAAGCTGATCAATTAATAATAATAATAAAATATATTTCAGTTAAAAAAGATCAGTCCAATAAAGCAGGGTAATAAAGAAAAAGATAACTTTAAATTTGGCATTTTCAAGGCACTGTGTAAAATAAAATTATTTTGAAGAAAACTCATACCTAAACCTGTTTTTCATGGCTTGGCATTGTATTTTCTCTCTTCTCTTCAACCACCCTTCTTTCCATTCTAACAGGTTTTAAGGATATTTCTGCTAATGCTGTCTATCTCAACTTTTCTGTGTACACTTTATAACTGTAATAGGAATCCGAGTACACGATGGAAGGCTGGCTTTGATGATAACTCCTTCTCTGCTCTCAAGTTATTGACTTTTCTTCCTGCTTAGTTTTCTCTCCTATTACTGTTACCACCATAAGTGTTCAGGAATAGGGCACTCCATTGCACTTTCATTTGAACTTTTTCTGAAAATCTAACTGAGATCAGAAAAATATCTTATCAAGTGTTTCCTCATTATAAATAAGAGCCTCTCTGTTACAGGAGGTGTTGGTTTAGAAACTTCCTGCAAATGCACTGAATTCTGATTTTTTTTTTAACATTTTTGAGCTGTAAAGCCCATCACTTCCATTTTTATGTTTACATTTTTGACACACCATTCAAATGAAACAATTCATGCATGAAAGGATTGCATGTGTTCGGCTAGAAACATTTTCACAGTAGCATTTCTAATTGGTGACCCAAAGAAAACCATATAAAATAAATGCAAGAATTTATCATCACCTTTACTTTCATGTCAGGGTAGAAGTATGTCAGGAAATCAAAAGCAGGTGAGTGATTGTCTGTCAGAAACAACTGCCACAATGCTCTCATAGTCCTTTGCAAAATGAAAGTAAAATGCAGACTGGAAAGACTTGCTACTTTCCCAGCAATGGAAAAAGTTTGTTTATTCAGTAAGTAACTATGTTTGTGCTGGAAGGAGATAAGTTTTTTACTGAACTGCTTGAAATATTCTGGCTATCTCCTTTCATTACCAGAGGCAGGAGGCAGAAACTACATTATGTGAAACTGTATTGCTGCCTTCTTGTCTTCAAGTCTTCTCATCTTGCATGATTTAAACAGTAAAATACATTGTTAACTGCTTAGTCTGTGTGGTGACAAGGGCTGTACAACGATCTAACTGCATATATAAAAGTACTTATTAAAATTTTGTTTGGTTTTGTCCTTCTGTCTGATGAAAATGTTTTCAATCAGGCAGGCTCATTGAAAAAAGATTATACATAATTAAATTTCAGTGGCTATAACAGAGCACTACTTGATTGCATTATGTTAACTGTGTTTGTAAAATATGTTATGAAGATTTTATGCTTTTTAATATTTGACAGCACTGACTTCTCTCTTCAGTTTTGATTAAAATATTTTGCTAGAGTATCTTCAAACACAGTGGACTGTATTTCTTATTTTGTATTTATTCCAATTGTGTTCTAACTGCAAATATCACTGCACAGAAGAGTGAAAGCTCTGATCATGGAAGAGTTTTTCTGCATTTTGATGAAATATCAAATATAGAAGTTAAATTTTCTGTATCTTCCCAATCATCATTCAGTAGTTTAGAGTTTAGTGGAAAAAAAATAATTACATAGTAAAAAGGCTATCTGAGATGAAGGATACTTCAGGGAGTGAGAATGGAATTTTTACAGCCAAGTCACTGTGGAGACTCAGTGGAGACTGACTATACTGACCTTTCAGTAGCTCATCACTGGCTGTAAGAAATTTGTTTGTGAATTAATCTAGTTTTGTGTAGATGTGTGTTTAGGATGCAAAAAAAAAAAAGGCTTTATACATGTTTAACATTTCAGAAGACAAAATGGGATACTTCTAGAGACTTTATCAAAAGACTAAAATTTTTGCTGAAAATGCAAATAAGTGGGGAATAGCAATAGAGTGAAGCCTGTGCTGCCATGCCGCTGTGTTGCTTTGGACATCAAGGACTTGAGTTTTTCAAACTATTTTCAAATCATTACAGACAATAATCCTTTCTTAAACTTACCTGGTTGAATGTCAGGAGAAATTCTGTATCTAGTACTGGACAATTCTCCTTCCATGAGAAAAATCCATTTGCATAATTAAACCCTGAATGAAATTCAAGATCAAAAATTGTTCATTATGGTCTTAAACCATAGAAAAATCAATGTTTCTTGATTAAAGTAAATTGAGGAAAAATGTCATATACAAGCCCAAGGAAAATCTTTTCATGATTTATTTGTTGAGATGACATCTATAAGATTACCAGTAGTGAATTATTCAAAACAAAAAGAGTTAGCAATGACTGAGCTTTATTTAATTTCCTTTTCATGTTTGATTAAGATCTTGAAATATTTCATTAAGCTGGTCTATGTAATATGTTCTAGTCTAAGTGAGACCTCCATAGTTTATTTGTGTATGCAGTTCATCCAATTATTAAAGAAATATTTTGTTTGTCTTCTTAATGCCATGATGACCCTTTCACTAGTTAATATATATCCTGACACAATAGCAGAAAGACAGACACAATTATGCTCCTCCTTGCAGTTCAAGTGTCAGGATTTTTTTTTTTTAAGAAAATCAAACCCCTGCTTTCTTTAATTATTTCCCCACCACCCCAGAAATTGCATGAGGGATGCTTATCCTTTGAAATATTTTTTCATTGTGTTGTGGTGCACTGCCTTCCAGATGACAGAGTGTTTGTAAAAGCAACAATATATTACATGGAATTTGCAATTGGTCCTCGTCCTAAAGTGCTAAAAAGAGATCCCTCCATGATTTCCTCCATGTTTCTGTCATCAAAGTGAAGAAATTACTTAAAGGAGAGGAACTGAGAGGAAGACAACGCCAGTGAGGAAAGCTTTGCAACTAATTCCAGAATACAAATGGGTTTTGTTCATGCCAGGGAACATGCAGGAAATAAGGACAAGGATTCACTGCTACCACTGTAATGCTCAGTGACCTCATAGGAAAAGTAGTTATTGATAAGGATTTAATGGTTGGCCTGGGTGTGTCTAATTGCCTGGGTGTGTCCATTAAGAAGTGGATGGTTTGGTCTGTGTAAAAAGTTTTCCTTTGGCTCTTCTAATCATAGCTGGGTTGATATATTGTGTGCTTTGACAAGATTTTTTTTTTTATGTGACCTATCTGGACAAGAAGACCCTCAATTTCTTGAGAAGCTCAGTTTCCGCTGCTTTAATTAATTCTCTCTCATTACATTGTTTTTCCTAGATCTGTGGCCATGAAACACACTTCGTCATTGCTCTCTGAATCCAGATGAAATCACTATCTGATTATCATACAAGGCTCCTGGATGTTTTTAGGGAATATGTGGAATAGAAAGTTATCTGGGCAAGAGAAACTTACAATTTGGGTATTTTCTTTATATGACTAAAACCAGCAAGATTTAAGAATGGAAATTTTAAATTCATTGGATAATTAGATAAAATAAGTGTGTTTCAGTAGCAGTAGCATAGAGTCTGATGTAATTGGCACTTTAGCTTTGCAGTTTTTCTTCTGCATTTCCTTTGCAGAAGAAAAGTAAAAAATGCAGCAAAGCTACCCTTCTAGTATAATTCTTTTGACCATGGAACCGTCCTACATCATTGATCCCTCTCTAAATCCAGTGCTAAGAGTCTATGTAACCACCATCTGACATATCATGTAACCATTGTTTACTCCACAATTTCAGTGTGTTTATTTTTGTAATAACGCTTTGTGGTTAGAAGGTTTCAGTATATTCATTTTGTGAGAAATACAAAGAACACCTTTTATTAGCATGCCCAGGTCATATATTACAATTACTTCAATGCCAAAATGTCATTGAATACTATTGATATTCAAGCACCTAAGGGCCATAACCTAAATTATTAGTTGTGAAATATTGAGACACCAAAAATAATTCAGGAAAGTCAGAACAACAATAATTAACATTTATGGGAGACAACATTGGAGCTACTACATGTTTCTATATGTTTTTATGTAAGAGTGAAGATGGTGAATGACTTTTAATAAAAACCTTTTCTCTCATGCTTTGGAAAAGCATACTACCATCATTTAGGAAGGTAATGTGCTATTCCAGTGTAATAACATCATTTATTGCTGATGGTTTATGGTTTGGGGGCTGGAGTCTTAAAGGGTGACATAATTCAAATAAAAGCAAAGAATGAAGAGCAAGAATCAAACATTGTCTGCCTTCTCAGCACCTACACCTCAAGATATTACTCCAGACTTACTCTGTATTAATCCCTAGAGAATATTTTAGATTCCATGAAAATTTTCTCCAACTAAGAACTTTTAAAAATCTTGCAGTCTTGCAGGTTGATAAAGCTTGGGTTTACTATAACCGATCTTGAATAGATCTAGTAGATTAAGTGTTCTTGACACAAATATATGTATTAAATAAACAGACTATGTCAGCAAGAAAGTGCAGTTTGCTATGTGCTGCTTTCTAATATGCTCTTATCTAAGATATTAGGAATTGTTACCCAAAGGTTCCATAGCAAGTTAAGCATTTACCTTGTTCAAAGGTAATGCACATGGTGATTTGCCCCTGAACTCATCCATACACACATATATAAATTGTATTCTACTGTAAACATACTTACAGATTGCAGGGATAATGTTAAAAATACTAGACTGAAATTAATGAGTGGTTCTTACAAGTCTGCAGGTAGGTTAAAATTAGTGCCATTTTAGACTGTTAAATAATCATTGTTTGAACGATGGAAGAAAGAAAGAGAATTTTCTGGGAACGTATGAAATTTATGGCTGTTCTATTAAATATCAAAACACCACTTCTGCCTTAAAGAGATTCCTAAGATAGGCTGTCAGGAGAAATATCTTTATATGCTTACCTTGCACTAATATTCTTCCCAAGACATTTCTGTTGTCACAGAATCGCACAGAGTCTCTGAGTGGTTGGAAGGGGATGTGAAATCACCTAGTCTAGCCCTCCTGGCCAGGCAGGGCAAGCTGCAGCTGATGGTCCAGCACTGTGTGCAGCTGAGTCTTGAATGTCTGCAACAATGGAGATTCCATGACCTCTTTGGGTAATCTATGCCAGTGTTTGACAATTCTCACAGTAAAAAAGTGTTTCTTGTTATCAGAGGGCATTTCAGGTGTTTGCTTTGTGCCCACTGCCTTTTGTCCTTTCACTAGTCTCCCTCATCTTTCCCTCACATATGATATTTACACACATTTATAAGATCCCCCCTGAGCTGTCTCTTCTCCAGGCAGAGCAGTCCCAGCTCTCAACCTCTCCTCATGTGAGTAGTGACCAGGCCATTAATGAACATGTTAAAGAGCAATAGCCCCAGTATCAGCCTCTCAGGTATATCCTGACTGACCTCCAGCTGGACTGTGTACCGCTGTTCACAACCCTCGGGGCCCGCCTGTTCAGCTGTTGCCTGATATTAATTCTTTTAATTTTCATTCTAATCAGTTCTTCCCTTGGCATCTCTGTTCACAGTTAGACCACAGACAACAGGGCCAGATGGATCCATTAAGACCATTCTTATATTATTCTGTTAGTAACTAAGGTAGAAGGAGATGGTTCTTCAATCAGATAGTCCCAAGATCATCTGCCCTCCCAAACATCCCCCAAGGCCTGCAAAGCAAGAACTGCCATGACGGGATTTTCTGTAATCATATTCCAAACATATAATGAGAACCACTTGGACCAATGTGCCCTTTCTTTGATATTAGAAAGATGGGAAAGCAATAAAGCTGTGATGTTTTGGATTCCCTGGCCAAAAAAATCCCCAAACTAAAACAACCTAAAACAAAAACAAGCTGTCCCCCACTGAAAACAAAACCCAACATCCCCACCCTGATCTCATGAATATCCAGTTGTTTATTTAATTTTTCTGCTGAGCACTTTTGTCCTTTAAATCTCCTTGAAAATTCTAACCTATGAGCTAAGTTCATAGAAATAAATTTATGTTCTTCTGATTGACCTTCTTTACCAGAATTTTTTGTAAATTACATAAGGAATAAAATATAACAAAATTTCTTATTTAGCTTCAACCTCTGCATGTGCTGTATTGAAACAGTGTGAACATCTATGATCAT
This sequence comes from Ammospiza nelsoni, assembly GCF_027579445.1. Taxonomy (NCBI): domain Eukaryota; kingdom Metazoa; phylum Chordata; class Aves; order Passeriformes; family Passerellidae; genus Ammospiza; species Ammospiza nelsoni. The sequence goes on along the minus strand of NC_080636.1, from coordinate 31,408,826 downwards.
ATGTCACATACCATTCTATTAGTCTTTGATGGCATAAAAAGAAAAGACAGAACATTTAAAAATATATTATAAAAATAATACATCAGAAGGAGCAAGCAGCTTTGATCCTCACATCTAATTAATTGCACATTGCCTAGATTTAGCTCATACAAATGTGGGATAGTTACTTCACTGTAAATGATTAATAACAATGGATGAACAGTTGTTTGTTTTTTCTTCATCCCTTCCAAATGCAAAAACACAGACACCTACAGTTCAAGCATCAGGAAAGAGCCTAAATGTCTGACCTCTTCACAGCTCTTTATGCTCTGTGAGGTCTGAGAAGCACTCTTCTTACAAAAGCTTTTCACATTCAGCTCATAAGCAGGTAGAATATACATGCACTTCCCTGAGTCTCATATATAACTCAGTATAGATGTTCTCATCCCAGTCAGTAAAATATCCAGAGCAATAATTTATAATAGTTGGTACACCAAGATCCATTTATTATGCTTTACACCTATACAGCAATTGATTTATGTTGCCAGCTCCCTTAGGATAAGTGACCACCTTGGGGACAAATGTAATATTATTTAGAATCAAGAAGAACATCACATGCTTCTTTGATCTAGGTATAAAAGGAAGTATGCAATAAACCACTTTTCTAATGAAAATTTTCTTGTAGCCAAATGCTTTGACTTCTTTCACTGTTTCCAAAATTCAATGGTTCAGAACTAATTTTTTTAAGGTATTCTTCACCATATAGCCTGTGATGTTTACAATACCATTCATGCATAATACACAATTTTTTAAAATTACTCTTTGACATAATCCTGCCAAACCCAATAGATATGAATCATACACAATGAGTGAAGTTTACCCTCAGTGCAGTAACTCATTGATTTGGCTGAGTGTGATTTCACAGTGAATGAATCATTGTGATTTATGCTCTCAGTGTGTTAGAGAATGTTTGTGTGTATGCATCTATAGAACATACAATTCTTTTGTAGCTACAGATACTTTGCAGCTTCTCTGGACAACAGGCGTTGAGAAAGTGAAAGGTGTGTATTTTCCCAGCAGGGATCAAAGTAGAAAAATAGTACAACTTAGATAACATTTCTGCTAGGCTTCCTCCAGGCTGGAATACCCATTTAAACACCTTTCCCAGAGCTGCATCTCCTCCATCTCTGCGCTTTACTCCTTCTACACCAATAGCTATAAGTAGGAGGTGCAGTGAAAGGTGAAACCAAAATGTTTTGATGCTGGAGGCTTTGATCATTCCTGCTCTTTTAGAATCACTTATATCTGAAGCCCTCAGTCAGGTTCTGAGAAACTTCTGGGAGGAAGGATGGTCTTAAAGAGTTTTCATTCCTTTTTGTGTTTCTGCAGTTTTTCCCACAGAAGGGCGTATTCAGATTCCGAAAGAAGGCTTTGAAAAGGATCCAAAGAGGCAATCACATGCATGTGCAACTATTTTTTCACTAGGCAAGAATACATGGAATGTGAATGGAGTTTCAGCAAAGCTCTATGAATGTGAGTATCAATTGAAACTGGGTAGGCAAATTCCACTAAGTTCTAGGTAAATTAATGTGCATATAGCCAGTGAATTACTAACTTCATTTAACTGGAAGCAGGAAAACCTGTCTGCATTCAGTTGTTAATATGAAGTTTAATTAGAAGGAAGAGTGAAGAGTCTCACTGAGAAGCACAGACTTCACAGTGTCTTGAGGACATGATTATAACAAGTATGGGAGAGAAAAATGAAGAGAAAAATGAATGTTAGAAAAATGAATGCTTCTCTAGTACAAATACTGAGACCTGTAGACTTTCAATCTATAGTTTAATTCTAAGTAGAAATAAATATTTCCCACAGACTAGACAATATATTCTTTCTCCTCAGGTGAAAAGGTGTAGTTGGAATCCAAGTAACTTATTAAGTCTACAAAATACAAATTAGTTCAAACATATCTGATTTTCACATTTAAAAGAACTAGTAGATACAACAGCATTTGCTCTTAATTACTGCCTGATGTTTATTATTATCCTCCTGTTTAAAATAAATTCAAATCATCCAGTGAGATGCAAAAAAGCACCATGTGACCTAAGTGCCTGTTGTGAATAATATGAGAAGACTGACCAAGCAGACTTGTAAACAGCATTCTGCTTAGGTCAACTCTTTTCAGGCTACAGATCCACATACTGTTCCTCTAAATAAGGGATACAGTTGCAAAGTTATGTTTGATATTGGATAACAGAAAGCAAAGCAAGGATGCATTCATTGGATACATCCTTTGCTGTGAAAAAACCCACTTTTGTAGCAATTACGTACTGCTTGTACAGTTGTTTTAAGATAACAAGTCTCCAAAGTTATCTTCTGTAATTTTTTTAAAATTTGATTTCCATCTCTACATTCTAGGACTGCCCTATCTGCCTGTACTTGAGACTTACGTGGATTGGCTTAACCCTTTTAGAAATTTGACTAATTAGTCCTTATTACTTGAATTTAATTCTGAAACAGAGCTTCCATAGTGCATAGAAATGATAGAGATAGAAAAGAGCAACTATCAAAAGAAAAAAACATGCCCTGTTTATATGTTTCTGTCTAAAGAAGATACATGCATTGAACTTTTAGAAAAGTAGACTAAAGTTGTTGTTGTTCAAAAGATGTTTACTGGGTGTAGTTTGTGGCACTGTAAGTGAAGCATGACCCATTTGTATTTGCTTGACTTTTCTCAGTGTACTGTGACCCATCATTGTTGGGTTTGTTGTATCTTTATTTAAACTTTGTTCCTCTGTGAGGAGCTGTGGTTGCTGTATTTTTCAGCATCACCGTACCCCACGGGTGACATTTCCTTTGATCCTTAAAATGCAATATTTCAGATGTTATACCAAACCTCAGAAGAGTAACTTGCTAAGGAAAATATTGCTGTGTTTTCCTGAAGGAACTGAAGCTACATCAGGTTGAATTTCACCCTGTAGGTTATTTAAGCACAGTATGATGTTATACAAACTGAAAACAGAGGGCAAATTCCTGTCTGCTACTGAAGAGATGTCATTGAGGGGGGAGGAAAAAAAAGCAAATAACTCCCATTCCTTTCCACTGATGTCTTAAGGGCAAAGATTTAATTGTCCTGAACTGCAGAATAAAATTAATTTCAAAGAGAAGTGACATACCAGTAACTTGGCCCTCATTTTGTAGCTCAGATTTATAAAATCAAGAGTTTACTGTCCTTGGTCTCACCTTGTTTACAAAAGGCTTAATAAGGGATTTTTTTGTTTGCTTATTTGTTTTGGTTTGTTTTTTTTTCCCATTTTCATCTGATTCTAGATGACCTTTCTCTACTTTTTCTTTATGTTCAAATGTCTAAACTCTGTGGCATAATGTAGTTTTACATTAGAGATTTTTAGATTAAAGTTTTCATTTAATGGGTATTTCTGTGTGTCATCTGGGTCTTCTCTCATTCTTTTTATCTGCACTCTTTCCAGTGCTCAAGATCTCCCACATTTGCCGTGGTGATCTCAAACTGCAATAAGTAAAGAAAGGATCAATGTGTGGTAGCTAGCTGAACTTCTGAGACAATGTCTCTCCACAATGGGTCTGAGTGGGGAACTTCTTCTTTATGCTCTGAATTCTCTGGGGACATCAGAAGAGAGAAAAAAAAAATAAAAATATAACTATTAGAAAACTGGAGAAGCACATCTTAGTCATATTTCATATTCTTCAGCATCTGAGCTGCATGAAAAGCCACTGAGATCCCAAATGGGAACATTTTTCACTGCTGAGACCTGCATGGGTCTCAGCAGTGAAAGGCTGCATGGGTCAGGTAATTCAAAATTTGGATTACTGCCCAATCCCTTGCCCACCTTTGAAACCTCCCAGACTAATTTGTAGTCTTTGTTTTTGGGTATAGTTCCACCATTTGTCTGTTGTTATCAAACCATGCTATTCCTCAGTATGAGAAGTGAAGTGAGTGACCTGCTTTGTCACTTTTGGTTGTATCTCCTCCTCTCCTAGTTGATATTCAATTACCAGAAACGCTTTATGCATATCTTTTACTGTATAAACATATCTTCATATACGTGCATATTTAGCTAAAGAGTTATATAGATATATAAATATTTGTATATTACTTTTTGTTCAGAAAGTGAACACTGGTGAAATTCCATACAGTAAATAAAGTTCATCGTGATGGAAAGATGTAAGGGATGTTCTTCATATTTCCAGAGAGACCTCGTGAAAAATCAAATAAAAGGTTATTTAAACAAGACAACAAATCCAAGAGTTTGAATATCTGCTTAGTAGCAACATTTCTTATAGAAGAAGTTAGCAAAACCCAGGAAGTCCAGGACTTAAAAGTTTGATTAACCTGTAAGTATGGTTGTAAGGACTAAGAGCTGGTTAATTACTACTCAGCTGTAAAATGACAGATATCTTCTTTTTCACTGACTGCTTTCTCTGGGGAAGAACATTTCTTCATCCTTTCTTAAAAGGATGAAAAATCTCTGATTTTTAAGTTTTCTAATTCCCTGCTATCGTTCTGGTCCGCCTTCTAAACGAGTAGGTTGTAAGAGTTCATACCCTCATCTGCATCTAACTATTTTAAAAGCTGTTCTTTCCCCACTACAAAGCACTGAGATATATTGACAATAAAAAAAAGACATTTCAATTTTTCTGTCCTGTTTTTGTAACTATCTTTAGCCATCAAAATTCAATCTTCCAATAGTCCCTGTCAAAAACTATGCCCTGAGCATGTACAACCACAGAATGAAAAACTGTCCTAACAAATGCTCTTAGACAGTGCTCTGGATCATTGTTTCACAGTAGCTTTTTAATTCAGTTATAAAGTTGCATCTTCCAGTTAGTAAGAAGGAGATGTGATTTGTCTGATGGTGCTAATGCAGTTAAAGAAGGGCCTTTTAGAAACTGCAGAAAGGGTTTGAAATATTTCTTTTGTCTTAAGCAGCAACACCATGTAACACAGTGCTTCATTTGTAACTGAAGAATGTTTTTACCAGGCTTTGCCTTCCCATCTCTCAGTATTTTCCTATTTAATGTAAGAATGAACTGATATAATACAGTTATTTTATGTTTAGAATAAGAATAATAAATGTTGTATGCAAAATTTTCAGACATCTCTTTCTGTCTCAACAAACTTTAATCACTCCCCTTTTTCTTCCCCTTTCGTGTCTGTGTTCATCATTTTAGCTTATGCAAACAATTTATATTTGAATACAGCAATGAAAGCAAGTTCATTCTTGGTTCATACCTTCACTTCCCCCACTAACCCTTCATGTAGCTGTATATTATTAAGTCTGTTCTCATTAAATCTTTTTTTCCAGTCTTACATATCCTGTTCTTGGTGATTTTAGATAAGGTGTAAACAAAGTCTTGCAAAATGGGATTATTACCTTTCGAGGTTTAAATATTTAGTTCATTCACATTCTGCAACAACTTCTAGTGCCCAAACATAGGTGAATGGGTAAAGAGAACGCTGGGCAGATAGGCAGACCAAAGATATAAAAAACACAGATTACGTGAAAAGAATCGGAAAGACAACTTCACCCCCCCCCCCCCAAAAAAAAAAACAACCCCCAAAAAACCCCAAAACAAAACAAGAAGAAAAACAAAGAGAGAATCCAAAAATACCAACTCAAGGAATAACACAGAAAAACCCCAAAAACCAAACAAAAACCCCTAAGCAATCAACCCAAATCCAAACATACTTCAAATATAAATCAAGGCAGCTCCAAATTAATGTTTCTCTACAGACAGCCAATGGTAACAGCTGAGGATTTGGGCCTGTGTCAGTCCTATGTGCAAAGGTGTAGCTGGATTGAAACCCATTGTGTATTTAGTTTGTTTAACTTACTGTGATCTTCAAAAATGAGAAGATCTATTGTACAACATGCTCCAGAGCACTAACAAGTGACAGCCCCAGCAGCTGGTCACTTCCACCACTGCTGGTTTTCAGCAGGATGTTTCTACACCACACTGTGCCATGTGGCATTGAAGGTATGCCCGTTACACAAAAAAGCAGTGCCTCCCCTAGCCAGGTTAAGATGCTGCACTAGGAGATTGGAGACCACAGAATAGAGTCATAGAGTCATTGAGGCTGGAAAGACCTCCCTGATCTCAGAGTCCGGTCTTAGACCAATCACCACTTGGCCAACAAGGCCATGGCACCCAGTGCCGCATCCAGTCATTTCTTGAATTCCAGGGATGCTGACTCTACCTCTTCCCTGGACAGCCCATTCCAGTGCTTAACTATCCTTTTAGTGAAGACAGCACTAAAAACAAACAAAAACCAAAAAATTGACTAAATCTGGTTGAGTCTTTTCTACTCTGATTGAGTTGGCTTTGATTTAAATGAGAATGGGACAATTACCTTAGGAAGAATTCATAATGTAACCCAATTAATGAGAATCCTAGAGGATTAGATGATTCTTCAGAGATATTCTAATAATTTTTAAAAGCAGAATCTCAGCTTTTCTTTTGGAATGTGCTTTTTCAAAATTCTGTTCATGCATGCTTTCTGCTGTAGCATGATTTTTCCATGATCTTCATGATTTTTGCTGTAAGAAATATCAAATGCAGTTAAAACCGGAAAAGTTATTTGTTCCTACAAATAGTTGGATTTCTGCATTCATATGTTTGTTCCTTTTGTCTGCAAAAATGACTGTTTCTGCCACATTACAGTTTAATACATGGCTTTTTAAAATGTCTTTTGGAAACTTAGCCCTGATTGTCCATCTTAATACATAAGAAGGGATTAAACTTCACATATCAGCTTCTTTCTCTTTAAAGCTTATTACCATCCGATTAAGTTGAGGTATGTGTTCAGACTTCTGGGGGAGGTGTATCAACATGCAGTAATATATGGAATACAGTGCAAATTATTTTATATTGATTCATACTAACTGAAGTGACAGAAGGGCTATATGACTGCTAGAAAGTAAATTTTTTTATGAAAACCCTAAAGGGACTTCTTTTCGTGATTCTGTGAGTTCATTCAGTGATTCTATTTTATTTTTTCTTCAAAAAGTCAGTCCATCAAATTTTTGTCTGTAAATTAATGATTTATTTGAGACAGTAGTGATTATTATTCTACAATTTTAAATAATTGTATGTGACTATTTAGCTTCTTTTACAGAATAATTTATTAAGCTGTTGATGCAAAATAAACCCTAGTTGAGTCAGTCAAACATCAGCTATTTACAAAAATATCTGCTGCTGTAAAATATTTTAAATTAATTGAATTTAATTTTTTAAAAGGTATCCTAAGTTCAATCTGTAGAACTGTACTGAAAATTGAATATAAAATTAGAAAAGGCTGTCTACCTTAACATAGAATTTTCCAAACTAAATTTTCTTATATTAAATCAGAGGGGCTTATTTCAGCTACTGATTTAAGGAGGAGCAAGAGCAAATCTTCATTTCACTACTGCTCTCCTCAAACATCTTTTTTCATAAATATGTAGTCAATACTTTAAAAATAAAACTTTCCTACAAATTGTGGTAGTATATAATTCTTTTCCTACCATATTCCATACATTCCCATTGACAGGGGTTAACCACAAAGCCTCTCTTTAATAACTATCATCTGTAAGGAATGTGCACATAAACATTACATTCTTCTCTGGGAGCTTTCTTTATAAACTATAATATCCTTAACCAAAAATAACAGCTGTCCAACTTCCTTTCTCTCTTTTTTTTTTTTTTAGTTCTTTCAATACTTTCAGAATTCCTTGTGTTGACAGAGTTAAAATGTTGTCTCCAAAAGGAAAGCATGCAGTTCTCTAAATCTGCAATTGTATCTAGCAAGGAGAAATAAAAATCATGCCTGCTTTTTGTCTCCTACCCTGCCAGGCAGTCATTAAAATAAAAGTGGGTTAGGACTTGGAGGGTTTTTTCAATTGTTTGGATTTATGAAATATGTTTCACGTATTTCAAAATATGGGAAACATATAATTCTGTCATCAGGAGAAATCTTAAATACAAAATCTTTTATTATCATTGACAGAAGTTTCCTGTTAAAATGATTTTTTGCCATACTGAAAATAGCTAAAATTATTTATTGATTCCTATAGTAAGTGTACTAAATCACCAAGAGTGATACAGTGATTCACCGAAAGTTGTAAAAACATTCAAGTTTACAAACTGTTATATTCACTTGCATTTCTTGTGCAAACCACAAACCCTGGAAGTTCTTCAGAGTGTTATCCATTTTAGCTATCTTTAAACTGTTACCATGGGGGAGTCACCCGATTTATGTGAAAGACATGTCATGGTTGTCAGTTACCAATCTATATTTTATCAGATATAAATCTTGAGTGAACAATTCACATGAACAGATGAATACACCATGTGAAGAGTAACTACAAATGACCAGATGAGTAAACCCTAATATAGCTTGGATTCCTATTACTGTATACAAACATAACATAGACTAAATGATATGTAAATTATGCAAAAATAAATAAAACCTATAATAGTTTCAGCAATGTTTTCTGTGAGACGTACCGTCTACAAATTTTCTTAACTGCCTGTGACAAATCCTGTTATGAACTTAATTTAAGAACAATATTTATTCTAATTAGGTTTGTATGATCTGTGCTGAAAATGAAACAAAATATTTCTCCTATCATTCTGCTCCCTGTGACAAACAATATGATGTGTCATTGAAAAGTAGAGTAGTATTCTGTGAAGCTTAGGAAATTGAATTGGGCTTTAAGGCATATATTTTACTTAATTCTCTACATCCTAGCTTTAAAATTGTAAGTAAAAGGTTCAGTGCGGGTAAAAACATTTTGAGACAGGAAATACAGGCATTGCTGTATTTGAACTGTATCAGAATTTAAAGTGCTTATGAATTTTATGCATTTTGGGTTTTTTTTTGTCATTTTGAGGTCCTGTAGGTGAAGACACAAATGCAGAGTTAAAACTGGTTTGAAAGAAATTCCAATAAAAACTTGGAAAATATATGAGTATAATATATATGAGTATAATATGAGTATATAATATGAGCATAATATATATAAATAGGTGCACAGAGCAACGGGATAAAGCTCTTGCTTTAAATCATGTATTTTAATAAAGATTTATGCTATAATTCTAGAATTTTTCTCTTAATGTCAAAAATTTCTTAAGTAAAATTAGATCTGTTTCTAATTTGATCAGCAGTGGTTTATTTGAAAATAATAAACACCATTATTAAGAAGCATTGGAAGGCATCTATAAAGTCAAGGGTGTGGTTTCCAGTAGTGTCTCCAAATGAATGTGGTAGAGTCAAATTCAAATGAGGTCCAATAGAAAAATTCTATACCCTAGATAATAAGTTATCCAGATGCTGTATATTAGCTAAGGCAGTCAAATTCCAGGACTGTTAGCAAAGGGAGGAGTTAGCCTTGTGATGAAAAAAGTTTTTATTCTCATAATCTTTTTGCATATGTTCATCTTAATGTCAGGTAAATCACCATGCCATTTGCCAGTAATTCTGCTTTAGACTCAGCCTTGGAGTTTTGTAATTTATCATGAGGTCCTTTGAATTTTATCCAGATTATTGGAGGAAAACCAACAAAATTCAGCTTGACTCCAGGTGACATGCAAATGTCTTAATGTTAGAAAGATCTTCTATAAAAGGCTACCCATATACTTATGTATAGCTCAAGAACATACAACATGGCAATTTAACTTCCACCAAAAAGCATAAAAGACAATTTTAGCTGAATCTGAGGTATAATATAGTGTAGCTCTCTCTCTCCTTTGGTATAATATAGCACCTCTCCAACTCCTTCACCACACATCTCTAAGCAATCCTAGAAACAGGGCTCTTTTGAAAGGAAGTAATGCACAATTATTGATTACAGAGATAGATATGTCATTATTAAGATACAAATGAGGTGGCTGTTATTGCCAGTCTGCTGTTATTGCCAGTCTGCTGGAAAGCTGGAGAGCTCACATAATCATCTCACATCATCTTTCATGCAAAGACAGCAAAGTTAATTTAAATACTCTTTCCCATGCAGGATAAACTAACTGAATTGACTTGAAAAGAAAGAGAAGAGTAATTACAGATTGAGCATTTCTGGTTTTTTTTTTCTTATTCTAATCAAGTTGTTCCATTATTTCAGGGATTTCCACCATTTTTCAAGCTGCATAATAGACACATGGATTTATTTAATGATACTGTAGATAACAGTTTTATTAATTAAAATAGCATGAAGAGTGTTTTACAAGACCGAAATATAACTTAGAAGAGCTTAGTACTGTAACTGTCAAGCAATTTCCTTCTTTTTAATGTTTGCAAGTCTATTGATCTAATTCCTATTCTGTTCAGTTCAGTTTCACCACTAAGATCCACCTAGCATCAGAATATTCATTGAATTATCCCCATTCATATTTATGGAATTGCAATGCATTAAATGACAGAGATGATAATTCCTTCCGGAAAACTGGGGACAACTGAAATAAGAAATAATAGCAAGCACCCAGCACAATGTCAAATCAAATTACTAGGGGAAAAAACTGCCCCAATTTGTATGTTTCTTTTCACATGCACTTTTCTTCAATCAGAGAGAGTATTTAGAGTATTTTAGCACCTCTTGGAAATTAGCTGGAGTCCATTTTATATGACATTTACACATATGGTACCTGGGTTATTTGAAACAATAGCAGTAGGCTTCATATCAAAAGTTTACAAAGGCAATATCAAAATCACATACTATATTGCTCTGGGTTTTTTATTCAAAAACTAGAATCTATGCATTAATGAGCACTCTGTTTTGTAGGAGGCTTTTATTTCTTATGAGGAAATAGCATTGGTGGGCTGTGATTTTTAAAATTGATTGCCTGGGTAAAATACCTTAGTACAGAATGTTTTCAATATTGTCACTTTCTGAATTCTGACCATTCTGATCTGTGCTTTCTCCATAATCTTCTCAAAGAACAGGGAAAAATTGTTTTTAAATTCAACTTCCCCAATCAACAGTAGTTTGCAGAAGTAAGCATTTAGTTGAATAAAGTTCTGGAATAAATATGGGATTAATTTCCCTTTTGGGAATCTTGGTTAAAATGTTTTAAAATTGTAGAATCACAGAAAGGCGGTTGTGGCAAGTCTGGAGGTGGGGATTAGCCTCTTCCCCCAGACAGCTAGCCTAGGGCAAGGGGAAAGAGCCTCCAGTTGAGCCAAGGTGTGGTTCAGGTTGGATGTTAGGAAAAATCTCTTCACTGAAACTGTGGCTAAGCATTGGAACAGGGTATTGAAGTGAAGTCACCATCCCTGGAAGTGCTCAGAAGACAAGTGCCACCTCCTAAAATGGTGTAGTTGGCACAGTGGGCTTTGGTCAAGCTTGGCCCTGATGACCTTGGAGGTCTTTTCCAACATTCTGAACAGTTTCAAATGAATGATTGCCTTTGGTTGTTAGTTTGGGTTGGAGGAGGTGGTGTTGAAGGAGGATTATAAGTATAGGACCAAAAAAAGGCACTTTTTCTACCGATGCTATTTACTACAGCACCTCTGAAAATGTTCACTATTCTTTGTGAGTATGAGGATCCCAGTAAATACAAACTGTAACCAAGAATGTATGCATATACACAGTAACCATGATCTGCAAGATTTCTTCATGGGGGCAAATAGATCTCACAAGAATGCCCATATGTGCAACCTGCAGCTTCCAAAAAAGTGAAAATTATTTAACCACACACTTTAACCTACTTTTTAACTTACTCCTGTGGCATTTGTTCATGACTTCTAGAAAATAGGTTAAGATGCTAGCCAGACAAGTGAAGTGAACTTTCAGCTATCAAAGTACTCTCTGTCATGATCTTCTTTACCCTGTCACATTTAAAAAAAGAAGATATGATTGCATCCCTTTATGATAGATGTATTTCTAACTTTTAGATATATTGCATTTACATTTTATCTGCAAACCCTATAAAGTCAAAAATTGTTGAATCATATTTGTTGAATATTTTTTAGTATGTAATAGAAGATAATAAGAAGCTGTCACTTTGAAGAGGCCAGCAGTAAAAATGAACATATTTTGCTTTTCTTTTTACATACATGCAAATAATTCTTAATGGCCCTATTACATACTCTCATACTTTATCAGAATTATTCCCCATGTATCAGAAAGAATTGTGAGAAGGGAACTTTCTTATGTCTGGCATAAATCAATGAATGCCGCCTTAATTTAAAATCTGAGTGATGATAAGATTCTCATATAGATGACTCAATAAATTTGAGCTTCTAGTACAATGCAGAAAAACATAAAACTTGTTTGTGTGTTATAATGTGGCAATAATATATCCCTTCCTAATCACTGCTGTACCTATCTTTTCTAGGTTGCCTATAGCATGCATAATAAAAAGTTTGCAAAATAAGAAGAAATTCTAATTTTCATATACCTGCATTATGAATCCCTACAGCTATTAAAAAAAACCTAAAATCCTTAAACTGTGAGAATAAAATGCAATCTACAGAGTACATTTTCTTATTATTGACTTTTACGATAGTATCAGTTGTCTACACAGACCTATAAAATGCTTTAAGCGTTGAAAGATACACCTTAAAGCACTTATCTTTCCTTTCTTAATAAAAGATAAAATAACAACACTGTGAATGATAAACAAAGAAAGCAAGGAATAACTTACTGCTTGCCTAAGTTGACCTTGGTTTTAAGAATCAAGGATTGCTTTTTCTTAGCCCTGGCATTAGCTAAACTAAATCCCAAAGCATATTCTTAGATGGTGTGAAGTTGGTCTAATTGTATTCCAGTGAAGTGACACTGATTTGCACTCTCTGCAGGTCAGCCCCCTTACAGGACTAACCACCTGCCCAGATTTCAGAATTAACTGGGGATATGACTGATTGTTTTCTAAGTGTTTGGTAGAGGATTGTCTACTGTTCAGTTCTTTTTGACCTTGTCTCTTTAACCTTGTGCAGATATCTCAGTGAGAGAAGAAACAGGGATGGAAAGGGTGGAACAGGGTGATAAGGAAGCTGTGATATTTTGTAGACCACAAAATTAAACATTTCATGTACATTCAATGTGAACTTTGTGATCTATGGCTGATGGATGAATGTTTCTTTTAGCTTTTCAGAAATACAAAATCCCTCAAGATAATAGATCAGCCGGATAAAGAGGAGAAGGTACAGAATATTGTAATGTATCTAAGACAAGGGTGAGAGGGAGGGGAGTATTTTTTTCCTAAACTGGAAGCACTTCACAAAGAATATTTCTGAGGGGGTTCTTCAATATAAATCATGCCATTCTAGTTCAAAGCAACAAATTCAAACAAACTTGCAAAATATACAAACTAGTGAGTTCACAATACTAATTTAGATATGCTTGTTTACATTCTCACCCCATTTTGCTAAGTGTGAAATGTTGAAAGCATTTGTATAGACCACAAATATTTTGGTCCTGGCTTTAAGTAAAAGAAACTGTATAAATAGGGCGTTATTGCCTAACTTAACAAAAGCTTTTGCAATATTTGCATTTTCTTTAAAACAGAAATTTCATAGATTTAAAAAGATGTTTATTGGTGGAATACATTAATTTTTTTTTCTTTTTTTTTCTTTAAGTAATAGAAGGGAATAAAGAACTCATAAATATGCTTACAGCTAGTGTTTACAAAATCTGCTAATGATCTAACTAATGGAGGCTGGATTATAGAATCTATTTTGCATCAGGTTTATGCCTGGAGCAGCCATTTTACAAGGAGTCCCTGACAGAACAACATGTATTATTCTGCGGAATGTCACCCTCACTGGGTTCATTTACATGCACTTTTTTTTTGGTTGTTTTTTGTTTTGTTGGTGTTTGGGATTTAGTTTATTCTGAGAATATTTGCACATGCACATTTTAGTTGTCAAAAAAAAAAATTTGAATGATTTCAAACCTGCATGCATAAAGCTCTTGGGTAAGAGCCTGTGATACCCATTGGTGTGTGATCCTAAAAGGTTCAACTGTATTTGTATAATGAGCTGTTCTTCCACCTTTAAAAACTGATTGTCAGCTGGAGATAGTCAATAGATTGACTGCATAGATAAGTAATTAATTTATTTTTAGTGTAGCAGAACTGAACAAAATCACTCAGGTGAAACATTCAGGTTTAATATTTGTGTGTTCTCACTAATGAGGAAGAAGGCAGGAATTATTTTACCATAGATTCATTTAGAAACTGCAGGGCCCAGCACCGGTACTGTTCAAGACAGAGAAAAATTTCCAGCTAATTATACTGAAGAGATCAGGTACAGAATACAAACGTTATTAGGCATTATTGATCACTTCTTGAGTCGTTTAAGATACACACTAGCTTTCTGTTACCTCCAGGGTAAGTGTTTTCAGTATTTGCCCTTGATGAATAGTACACATGAACCTCCTTGACTGTAATTTTGCTGCAAGGATTGCACCTTTGCATGCTGGGTTACAAGGCATCCTTTTGAGGATATCAGCAGTGCAAATGCGCAGAAGACAATTTCCCAAGCAGAGGGAAAGATGCCTCATGCTCTGGCTCTGCTCCCATCTCAATATTATCTGTCAGTTTAATGGGAATACAAGCAAATCATAAGGATCCTATTCTGATTTTGTATAGTTGAAGATCAAGCTTTCAAGCTCATTCTAAGAAAAGACTTTGACATTTAATATTGTGGCAACTTAACCTTTTTAAAAAGAGGGAGATGCCTAGATCTTGATGTCTAATATTAATGCTATTAAGTGTGAGAAAAAATTTATTAAATAAAACATAAAAACTTCAACAATAGACAGTTAGGTTGGAAGGGAGTCACAATCTGAAATCTAGTGCATAGGTAGAAACAGCAGGTTTTCATTATTTACTCCAAGAAATAATTGCCAAGAATCCTGGCAATTTGATAACTTTTTTTGGTTTACATTGCTATAAAAAAAAAAAAAAAAAGGCATATGCGTTACAGGCAAACCCATAAAACAACTAAGGACATTGGTTTCTTTAGTGCTGCTGATAAAATGGCCATCCCTTGAAAAAGTTTTGAAAATTTAAAGAAAATTAATTAAGCAAACCAAAGTTTTCAGTTTTTAAAATTTTTAATCTCTGCCTTTGTCTATGGATTTTTTTCTATGAAAGTAAATAAATATCAGCCTTTTTTTACAGTTACTCATTATACATTTATATAACTGATTTCACATTTACCAGGTTGCTATCTTCCAGGTATTAGAATTTTGGAATCAATGCATTCAAAAATGATTATTTACTTTATTCTTCTGGGCTTCTTTATTTTTCAAAAGATTGTAACAAACCTTGGAGAATAAGGTAGATTTTGAAAAGGAAGTAAGAATATAAATATTATGCATACAGAATGATCTAAGTTTAAACCTCCAATGGACAAAGGTAATTGTATTAGAAGAATCCATGTGGGATGCAAATAAGGATGAAGAAAACAATTTCTGGGTGTATTTTTGAGATACATTTCCTGTACTAACTTTCTAAGAATTTTTGGGGTTAGAGCGCTATAAGTATGGCTAGCAGGGTCTGAGGAAGCAAATATGTGTAATATTCATCTTCTCCAGTTACCTTTCTCTCTTATGATACTGCTCATGTGGAGTTCTTTCCTTATATTTATTCAAAATTTGAGCCAACCTTGGTGACAGTTTCCTTGTCTCCCTCACCATTGAAGAGCCCACAGACAGTTTGTGTCAAAAGTCAAAGAAAGAACTTTGAAGAAATAGTCAAAAAACCTGATGTTTAATTGTTGGTTTTACTAGCTATCCAGAGGAAAATGGGAGGATTCATGTAAAGTTTGTTTCTTATTGAAGAATAGTGAAAGGTCACAAAACAAAAGTTTTTAATCTTCTGTTAATTTCTATGTATTTTTCTTGGAGACTGAACCCAGCTCAACCTCTTGGTACGGGCAAGTCTATGTGCTCCTAACAAACACTTTACATGAGAAAATGAAATGCCAGATAATGAACACTAAAAGGTTGAAGAAAATTGGAAGAGAGAGGAAAATCTGTAAATTCCATCAGTAAATATGTGCAGGGAGTTTATGCAATATCATAGTGTATTTATGTATTTTTTATCTCAACTTCATTAGAAAAAAATATGGCTTATGTATGATCAAGACCAATAAACACAAGTCTACACTCATTCTCAGCACTAAACTTTGCTTTCTTAAAATCATCCCAACCATTCTCTGACTGATTCCTTTGCCACAGAAAATCTATCAATACAAATTTTTACAGGATGAGTCTTTGGTTTATCTTCCTATATTACATTTTATTTCTTAAGTAGAATCTGCACAGCAATTATCTGCTGAGGTGTTTTCTCTTTAAAATTTTCCTTTTGAGGATTCACTTCAGCCTTTGGATTTAATGTATTTTTTGTGGAGATCTGTCAAGCTGTAGATATGAAGACTTAACATTAGAATAGTATGTCCTGTCTGCATTTTTTCAGTAAGCCAAATTCAGATATGTTTGGGAAAATAAACTCATCATAATCACTGATATAGAAGACTGGTTTGGCCCTTATATACATATTTTTTAAGACACAAAATTGTACAGATATACTTATGCATGCACATACGCAGATAACAATTAAAGATCAGACTGTTGAATTACTACAAGCTATTTTTAGTTATTTCAATGTGTATTACGGTACAGATGTGTTTAACTGGTAAGTCATATATTTTGTAAAGGTATTAATTTAAAAAAATTGTAGGTTTTCAAATCTACCAAATGTTTACAGTTCTACCTTCAGTCTATATATTCCATGAGAAAATGAAAATTTTCTGATCCATGAGAAAATGATGACAAATATTAATTCAGCTGAGTTGACAATTAGGTTTCTTTACAATTTTAGGAGAAAAATGTTACAGTGGAAACAGTTTACTATTGATGATGTTGAGTTTACCACGTCCTCCAATACAAGTGTGTCCTTTCTGATGAAAAGAGATGAATGTGACATGGAAATTCCTAATAGCAGTGCACCTTGTTTTGTGAGTAGCAGATACAGTAGTGCCTCATTCCTGGTTGGTACATCTGACATCTGTATGAGGAAGCAGTCCTCTGCACATTCCAGGAACTTGATGGATGTCGTGTGAGTTGCTCTATTGTTCTCCCAAAAAAAGTTACCTATAAGAACCATGCTCTGTTGACGTGAAGCTTGCTTAAGAGACCCAAATATTGCCATGTTGGCCTTTCCATCTTGGTTTCAAGATCCATGGCAGGTGCCCATCTACCTTTTCTATGGAGACAACCTCTCTGATCTTGATTCAGAGGCAGTGATTAGGAATTCCAAAATTGCCATTTTTTAATGTTTTGCAGTCAAGTTCTCCTTAATGCAGAGAGTGACTCCTGCTCCTCTTCCTTCTCTCTTTACAGCCTATGGCCATCCCTCACGATCCTCCTGTCATGTGAGTTGTTCCACCTTGCTTCAGTTATTCCTATGGTTGTGTGACTTTGAGTGGCTGCAGAGCTCCAGTTCCTCCTGTTTGGTCCCCAGGCTGTGTGCACTGCACACCAACGCTTGGGGTGGAAGTTTTCTGCTCCTCACCTGGGAAGCAGCTAAGGAACATTTGTTGCTGCTCTGGTTGGTCTGGCTTATCCCCCAGTTTGTTGGAACATGGCGCAAGTGCAACCACTTTGGGTCCAGACTGCCCTCAAATCCTTCAGCTTAAAGCTTGCCTCAGCAGGTTGGCCAGCCTGCTGCTGAAAATTCCTTTGCCACTTCTTCAGATCTGATTTTGGTTGTAGCACTGGAGGGTGAGTAGGGAAGCAGAGTCCTGCTTTTGTGTCCAAGGTGTCAAGCTCCCTGTGGTGTCTGCCACAGAAGCATGATTCTGAAAGCATTTCTCTATCCTCATTTCCATCTCAGCACCTCTAACACTGCACAGCCTTTAAACAGTTTCTTGCAGCTTTCAAGATGCATTCTTAATATTTGCATCAACTCATATTTTTTCTGTGAAAGAATATATAAAAATGGTTATGGCAATTTTCATTGCATATTTCTGACTGGGTGTCAGAGGGATTTTTGTTTTATCATAGTATGAGAGTTTAATCTAGGAAAGCAAACTAATATACACTTAAGCTAACATTACATGAGCTCAAAGTCATATTTTATCTGAGAAATTGTATAGCATAAGGAGACATAGAGATAATTCCATGCGCAATTCCTCAGTAAGAAACAGGTTATCAGGAGCCTCAGTAAAGTCAGGTCTCAGGTAAATATGGCTGGGACTATGAGGAAGCAGAGAGAATGGAGAATGCACCAGATGGAGAAGCAGCTGGTTGATGTGTAGTAGTAGAAAGGTGTTTTGTTTTCTTGTTTCTTTTAAAATCTTTGCATTTTTGTGTGTAATTAAATATTCAAGAATGTACACTGAATAACAAATGGATCAGAATGACATAGTTCTTAATAAAAAAAAACTTGTTTTGTTGATACATAACAGAAATCAGCTTAACTGTCAACATGCCTGAAGTGTTTCCTGTGGATCTGTGCCCACACCTTTATTATTTCTAATACCTCCAAGTGTTCAACAGTACTAGAAATAGGAAAATATTTACAAGGATGGGTGTATTTGGCAACCATGGTTAGGTCAGGGGATATAATCAGTGAGAAATACCCATTTTCTTCCTCCATTTTCTTCTGCTTCTAGGCTGCAGTTAGATTATATACTCTGCCCCTTTATCTTACCTTCAAAATACGGAGGGCATCATCATGAAATACTAAGGGTCACAATTCACAATGATCATACCAATATAGATATCCATAAGTCTGAGCGTGTGAACCCATAAAACAGAATGGTCTACATCAGGAAAATGAAACAATTTCTGCTGAATCAATTAAATTTCTGCAGCAGGAAGAAAACAGAGACAGAATGGTTAGTAATAAGGTGGTGAAGACTGAAGAACTGATTTACTCTTCACATAAATGTAATTATCATGATCTAATGATAAGAGGTTGGCAAGCCATACATTTCAGAATTGCTGCATTAAAGGCTCTAAAGCTGGCAGCTTTGTGTGCCTGACATACATCATTATTGTGAGCAAGAACCACTATTTAACACCTCAGGAAAAGTACCAGAAAAGTAGGAATCTGGGTCTGATATTTCCAGGGAAAGAAGAATGCCTGCTTAGCTACAGTGTACTTAAGGTTGAAAAGCAAAGCTGCTCATGAACTTGCAGATTGGAGGCCATCTGGAAAAAGCCTCTGAGTGAATAGATAATTAATCAAATTGAGAAATATTTCCACTTTATGGCAGTCATTGTCCTTTGCAATGAAATCTAGTTCTATCAGAGGTGGTAACAAATATGAGTGTACACTGAAAAGTGAAGATGGAAATGTGGAGCCAAGCACATTTGCTGGGGAATGGAGGACTGAAATCCTGCAATGCAGACATCAGCTTTAGCAGGTATGGGCTGCAAAGGCAAGCATCGTTTAGAACTCTCAACAGCATTGGGTTTATAAGGTTTATGAGAAGCAAATACTTTGAAGCAAATAGCTGCTTTATTTAAAGAAATTAGTGTTTTCTCTCTGTCTACCTACCCCTCAGTGACCCATTCCCAACCCTAGGCAGAGGGAGTAGAGCCAACTCTAAAGAGAAGGTTATGTGGTTTTCTGGGAAGGGAGAGGGCTGGCAGCAACAAAATGGCTGTGGTCTGCAGCAGTCCTGGAAAATCCATTTGGTGGCTGATGTTGCTCCGGAGGCAGGTGATGCTGTGGCATGGTGCCCTACTTCAAACAGTTTGGAGATGATGGCAGAAACCTTGTTTTTGGAAAGAAATGTCAACATCAGCTGCTGCAGTGAGTAGCCAGGCCCTTCTACTGGTTTTTGTAATTTCCTCTCTTGGCGGCTGCTTTTCCCCTCTCATCTTCCACCACAAAGGTGACTCAATGGCATGCAAGCTCTTGTCACTGTGGTAATAAAGTTCCTCTCCGTGCTCCTGAGCAGAAATCTTTGCACCACTTTAGAGTGAGTCCATCAGTGCTTTTCAGTGATTAGCACTAAAGTTTTTTCACTTATACTTTCAATTACTATTTCAGTTGGAAAAAGTGGCTGAGCTGTGATATAGCAACCCATTTTATTTTACAGGAAAGCAGCTGGGGATTGGAATATCTTAATAGGACACAACGCCCTTGTTAAATACGTTAGGTCACACAATATATATAAAAAAGTCCAAATAAATTATATATATGGCAACCCTAAAACACTTGCTGTAAGCATTATCTTTTTCTACATGCTAAAATTCCTATCAGATTAGTTTTGCTATTTGAAAATATATATATATTTGAAATTTCTGTTTGTTTTTCTGTTAATTAATTGTTAATTTGAAATCATACTTAAATATCAAAACAAGAATTCCTTTGCTTCTGCCATAGATTTTTTTTTTCAGTTTAAAATTGACATTCCATTTTTGTCCTGGATCAGTAAATTTTTTTACATTTCAGAATAACTACCAAACTAGAAAATCAATTTCCTCCCCTGGCAGAGGACACTGAAGGAATAAAGAGGAAGAGGGCATTTGTTGGTTTGTTAAACTCTAGCTTGATCTGGAATGCTGTCAAAACTGGCACAGAAATCATGGATGCTGTTGATTTTCATGCTTTATTCTGCTCTTAATGTGATGGCACACAAAAACATGCAAGGGCAAGGGAACACATGAACGTTGGAAGTTTTCTGTTAAAGTCTGTTTCAAGAGAAGTTAAAAAAGCTGTCAGGAATGGCAGATAAAGTGAAATACCTCCTGTATTCGCACATAAAACCTTTAGGAATTATCTCTATTAAAATGTCAGGTTTTGGTGAAATATAAAGAAAATGTGCTGTGGGATCTGCCCTATTTCACACTGACTGGAAATGGAGCACAAGCTCTTCTTATTGATTATAAGTGGGAAACCAAACAGATCAGACACAGAGAAATGCCTGGTTTTGACATTTTCTGTGCTGTGTTTCAGTCTTTACCATCTTTTCCTAAGGAAGTATTTATCTTAGAAACTACCACAGAAAATCACAGGCCTCAAAAATCAAAGGAAAGGACATGGATATGAGAAACCAAAGGCAGAGTGGTATATTAAAAAAAAGCAACTAAAAGTAAGTGAAGTAAGAAGAGCATTTCATTTCTAATTAAAAAACTTCAACATTTAAAGGCCAAGAAATGGAATCTCCACTGACGAGGAAATGTGTATGTATGAACAGATGCAAAGAAAATAATTATATGTCTTGTTATATTTTATCTAATTAGCAATCATGATGACTTTAAGGTATGCATTTAGGAAGAAATATGGCAAAAAAACCCCTAAAGTATGTGCTCTGACCAATGAATTAGATTCAAGGTCAAATGGAAGCTTTTCCATGGCTCTTGTATAAATTAGCATGAAAATACAGAACAGACCTGAACACTATTTTTCTTTGTGTAAACCTAACTTACAAAAAGTAAGTTGCTGAAATATATACTTACACAGAACAAACAAGATACAGTATAATGTTTCAGTAAAACAGAAATTCTGTTTTAGAAGAGTTTATCTCCTGCTATTAAAAAAGAATAAATTAGAATGTCATTCACAGGTCTAAAGAAAATTCATGGAAAATATGAATGTTGGCATTTTTAATACTTTCTTTCATAACGTTAACATTTTTTGCTTCATTAGTTACACCAATATCAGTGCTAACAGAGAAAGTGAGATGAAAAGGGTAACAGTTGGGTGGCTGAACTGACACACACTGAACATTCCCTGCAGTTTTGGAAGACTCTGGCCATCTGAGACTAGTCCTGTTGCAGAGCCAGGGCAAACTCTGTGCAGCTTAGGAGTTGACCAAGATTAATGACAGACAGTGTACAAGTGCAGGTCTCTTTGGCTGTTATGTTTGTGTGCTTGGTACTTTTTCTCCCCATTGCATTTTAAATTGATTTGTAAACTTTTATCTGGATGGCCAAACTTTCTCAAAGCGTAGCTTTAAAATTCTGCATGTTTCAAAAAAAGTCTTCCATTCTGGACTGGTTAAAGAGGTGAACATTAGGATGTCCTTTGTCTTACTTATGTATGCTTTCATGATCTCTCTAGAAATGCCGAATCAGTGATAATATTGTTGTTTTTGACATCTGCTACATAAATGCATTGCATTATTTCCTTAGAAGTGGCCAGACAGTTGTGGAATGTGCTCAAGAAAGGTGAAAGCAGAATTAAGGTTCTGATATTTTACCATTAGCATGGTACAGAGCCAAAGATTTTGAAAATTCTTTCTGCTGAAGCTGAATGTGGTCCCAGTAGAAAGGGTTTGAATGGGCCTAATTTCCCCATCAAGTTGCCCCCTCCAGAGAGTAGTGGCTGTTATGGTAAAGAACAGATGTATTTGTGGGACAAACGTGCTCTGGGGGTTCAAGTACCTGGTTTGTGTCCCAGGGCTAAGTCTTGTAGCACATAATAATTTGTTCATGCCTTTACATGCCTCTCTGGGATGTAAAGGTGCACAGAAGAACATCTAGCTTGCTGCCAGTAGTTGGGATTTGCCTTTAGGATTAGTGATAATTGAGGGGTAATATAGCAATGGCATTGCAGAGTTCAGGCATCAGCACATGTGTGTGGGGGTTTGTGTTGTCTGCACGTGTGTGCATGGATGCAAGGAACTTCCACAGCCTTGGAACAAGCTGAGCACACAGTAAAGAAACAGGCTTCTCACACACTCACTGACTGTTTTCAGATTCAGCTTGCATATGTGTTTACTGCCATGCAACACTAGGTAGATAATCCTTGTTTCTCTAATAAGGTCAAAGTGACTTTTTATTAATAAAAATAAAATATTAAAGAAAAGGTAAATATAAACAGACGAGCCTGCTTTTGCACAACCAATAAAAAATTACTTAAAAATTACTTTCCCTTGCTATGGAACACAATATCTTGATAACGAAAATGGAAAAATATTTAGGGCTTTCTTAATGAAAAAATTAATTGCCTGATAACATTTTTCCATAGTTGCAGTGGAGGAGTACAAAATGTACCATTTCTATATTTATCAAACTGCCTTCTGACCTGCATATAATAAAACTTAAGCACAGTTATGAATACAAAAATAATTTTTAAAATGTGTGAGTTAGTTTATAGGCAAAACCAAATAGAATTCTGAAAAACTTTTACTAAATCTGGAATTCTTTCCTGTAAGTAGAGGTTTTTAGTTAGGAGTGGATCTATGTGGGAGCGTAGGCATATACCTGTCAGTTGTGTGCTGCACTGTATGATGTGTTTGACATATGCTATGAAGATGAAATGCATTATTCCTTGTCAGACTTCAGTGCAACAATTTTGTTATATTGGACGTATAGTATAGCTATGATGTATAAGTGGATGTTAAGGGAGCAAGAGGAAGAGTAGAATTCCTATTACAAACAACTTACCAAGCTCTGTCAACAGCATGCTGGTGGTAACACGTTGGTGTCAGCAAGAGCAATATATTCAAATAAAAAGCATTATATGGCCACCATCTCAGCAGAAGTAAAATATAGTTTGGATGTTTACAAAGCTTTAAGAAATACAAGATGCGAATAAAAAAGCCTCACTTGAATTTTACAGCTCAAGAATGTCCTCTGTGATCTATCTCAACTAAATCCAGTTGTTCACAATGCCTGACTCTAAGTAAAATTTTGCTTGTAGGGATTTCCTACACACTTAAAAAATTAAAATAGGTAGAATCATTACATACTGGGAAAGAATACTTCTTTTAGATTTTTTTAGTGTTTTGATCTCCAACTTGAAAACATAATCAAATGCATTTTATAGGGATACTTGCCCCTATAAGAACAGTTAAATTAAAGATAGGGGTGGTTAATAAAACAACAAAGGCATTTGTAGCTATGTCACAGCACTGGCTAGATATTCAAGAGGGCCCTAATTATTACACACATGTGCTATTGAGGCTGTCTTGTGCAGGCAGTAATCCTCAGTGCATAGGCTCCCTGTCTGCAGCATCTCCCTTCTCACAGGATTCCCAAGACTCCTGATGATACCTGGGCTCTGCAATGCTTTGTGAGTGTTTAGCTGTGCTGGATTTACAGTGCATTCTCCAAAGCTTCTGTTAGTTGAGAGAAGGCATTCAGATTTTCTAAGAGACTTTAACCACAATTACCCTTTACTTTAAATAGGACAGAAAATAGCTCTAGCCAAAATAATAAACATATCATTCAGCATGGTTTAGCCTGTTAGGAAAATGGTCAGCTTTTAGGAAATGAGTCAAAGTCTACTGGGAGTCTTTTGTGCCTGGTACATAATTTCTTCCCTGAGCCACAGAATCAGAGAGCCTTGTCTACTTATTGATTACTTCTTTATTTTAGTGTCCAAACACCCACAGGGCAAAGGACACTTTATTTTATAACTGTTACATATACCATTGTCTAAAGTTTCTCTAGTCAGCCTATTCAAGTAATTAAGTTCCTTCCTGACATGCTGGCTACCAGCCCACAAGGCATAATAAGATTGATTGACCGGCAGAACTGCACAGTCAAGTCTATTCAAATGTCATTGAGCCCAGATAGTTCACCCTTCCAACCTAGACCTGCTAGTGTGCCTCATATTAGCCCATTGACTGCCTTTTCCTCAGTCCCAGGGAGTATCTTTGAACAGAAATTAATCCCTTGAAGTCAGTTAAGCCACCAAGATCAAACAGTTACACTAAGTGACACTTAATATTTCATAAAAATAATCCCCTGTGGTCTCCAGCAGTTGACATTTGTTGGAATAATTTATGCCTGGGTTCGAATAATTTATGCCTAGGCATTCAGTGGGAAGAGTTCTGTCCACATGAGCTTTTAAACATATTTTGTCTAATTCAGACATCTTTAAGCATTCCTCAAAGGCTCCAGGTTTGCCTGCAAGCCCGTAATTTCTGAGGGATTTGGATGTCCAATGGTAAGTAATGAGTTATTAGTGAGAAGTACTTGTAGGCTTATTCTTCTCATATTTGTGTTGCAAAGAACTCTAAAGTAACTTGCATTTCGAGGTCTTTCTGAGGTCCTGCTTTTTATGAAGTTCCACTTTTAAGTGTTAGTATTCCTTCTGTTCTACCACATCACTTTTCCCAGTGCTCATTTTTCTTGATGAGACAATGAGGCAGCCGGCTTGCTGTGGCAGGAGGGTTGGTAAGTGCTAAGGGCCTCTCTCAAAGTGGCATTCAAGCACAGAGAAAAGTGGTTCAGTGGCTGTAGGTTTTTCGATATTTTTTTGATCATATGAAATTGCTTCATGAGCCTCTCTGCAGAAAGTTGCGATGAGTGCAGAAAGACTAAACTGTGAAACACAAACTGGGTGACTTAAAATCACAAATACTCTGGACAGTGAACATAAGTTCCTGTTGTAGAAATTGTCCCATTATGTGGAATTTTGCATCAGAGTTAATTCAAAATGCTGAATGAGACCTATTAAGTGAGTAGATCCCCTGTTCTAGCACCTGAAGATTATAAAGCTGCCTGTTCTAAGATATCTACGACCCAGTTTTATTTGGTATGAAATTTTGGGAAGCTGTAGCATCATATGATTCTGGTGCATATAGGGGGAATCATGAAAATTAAAACACATATTCAAAGTTGTTGTATTCAGAAGAAATCCTGGCTTCATTAAAATGAATAATAGTATTTCTGTCATCAATGATGCCAAACCACTTTCACTTTTGAGCAGAAAACATGGTGTTTAGATGTATTTGGAGTCTTTTTGCATAATATTCTGCTTGCAGAGGAAAATTTCCATTTTTAAGTTACAAAACACTCTCTGTATGGACATCAAAAGTCCACATGGAACAAAGTGAGAAGTATTTATCTGGTATTTTTTTTACTCTGGCATTCTGTAGAAAGTGGAAGGGATTAATACAAAGAGGGGTTGACTTAGGTCACATCTTACTTTGATTTTGTAATATCTAGATGTGAGGCACCAAATGTTTGTGGAATCAAAACTAGTCTTGTTCCATGCTGGGGAAGTATTACATAAATAAAGGTAAATTAATTCTGGCTATTTGTACAAGAAAAGTTTAAAACATCTGAATAATAAGAGAAATGTTTTATTATGTTTTCAAGGTTTTAGTTAATGAAGTAGATAGAGAGGAGGAGAAATGCTAAATTGGTAACACCTACTGTCTTTGACAACTCAGCCAAAGGAAATCAACGGCAAAGATTAGCTCTAGTTTTTCTGAAGGAATTATATGTGAAAAAAACCCCCACATTTTTATGTTTTCCTCTCACCCACTTTCTTCTTCTCACGGTGGTCAGGCTGTTTTATCTCATCCCCAGTAGATCATGGAGAGAATCCAGAGCCACCCACAGGTTATTCTGAACTCAAGACAAAAGCAATTTCTTTTCCTCCCAAAGAAACCATATTTTCTAAAACTGAAATTTATTTTTTTCGGTATTTAGGAATCAAGAAGTCTAAATTGGAAGTTGTCAACAGATAAAACTGACAAGAAGAAATAGTGTGCTGCTATTCATGAATTTTGTTTCAAAAAAGGGAAAATAGCCCAAATCAATATTCAGAATTTTCTAGGGCAGGAAGCCCTAGCAGAAGGCCTCTCCCTTCATTTATCGAGGAAATACAAGGGACTTGAAAGAAGAAAATTATCTATAAAGTCCCTTATGCAAAGCTCCTTGAGGGCAATGTCTCTTGGAACTTGTGAGAACAAAAGGAGAGATACCATACTGATACAGATACAGATACAGATACAGATACAGATACAGATACAGATACAGATACAGATACAGATACAGATACAAACAACCAGTTTGGAGAATAACCACTTCACAGATTTTGTCCTCATCCATTAAATAAAGAAAAAAGGAGGTGATTCTTGGGAAAAGAGAGAGTAGTATTGAAGAGGAAAAAGGTAGGAGTAAAGGTAACAAGGAAAAGTCATATAATTTTCTGACATATCCAGCAAAAACATGTTGTCAAGTGGTAGGGTTGCATGGAATTTAAACATGAATATGCTGAAAATATAGATATTTTCTCTTTCTAATTCTTGTTGCTCTTAGCTCAAGAGTGGAATTTAAAAGCATAGGTAGCATTCTCCTGCAAACCAATGTGCTTATCATGCAATATATGCTGATGTTATCTGTCTTTATGTCTTGCTTGGTAGGTCCAGAAATAACTAATATGAATCAAAATCACATGGCAGCCAATCTAAATTATAGAAAGCACTTTTCTTCTGAGAAAAGGAGAAGCAGAGGTGATGTGTGGTGCTGGCTACCTGTTTTGTACAGTGCACTAAATGTACAATCACTTACAGATAATTTAACTGCTTGCGTGCTCTTCTGCTAAGACTTAGCATTTAGTCTGGAATGGCAAGGGAAATGTTTTGGAATAAAAGGCAATCTCACCCTGAAGCCCTCAGGGTGTGCAATGCCATCGCTCAAGTATGGACTGCTTGTTGATGTGGACAGACCTCTGTGGGAGGTTTTGATGCTGATCCATAAACCTTCAAACATCCTCTCACTTTCTCTTGCATTTGAGTCAATTTCTAGCATCGTTGGTGCTCTGGGTACAGAACCAGGGGCTTTCATGGGTGAAGGTCCCATCAAACAGCTGTAACAGGCCAAACAAACAGCTGCATCTCCTTGCATTCATGCAGTGATTTGAGCAGGAAACTCAGGTACATCACATATTCTGTCAGCTATACACTGAAACCGCTGTTTGGCAGCAAGGTGAATGTGGCTGATATTTCTCTCAGGGGTCTGAGGCAAGGCTCAAAGCTGATCTTGGGCCCTTCTAAGGTGAATCTGGGGATATGATGCTATGTGAAATAGACCAGGAGCACATAAACACTGAGAAACAACTTGAGGGCCAGATCACCACTGGAGCAAGGAGATGTTGCTCCAGTAACTTCAATGGAGCTTTTCAGATTCATAAGTTGGGAGCTAATTTTTAAATCCTGCTATGTCCTGAATAGTATAATGGGGGGTATAAAGAGGTCCAATCCATGGGTTCTTGGACCTGAGACTAAACTTGCAAGAGTAGCTGAAAAATAGCCAAAGGAGCCTTACAGAAGCAAACCCAGGAGAAGAGAATCCTCTTGCTCAGAGACAGCCACAATACAGTTGATTTAGGGAGAGTGCTGTACATGACTTAAGCTTGAATCTTTAATACATATCTCAATTAAAACCTGAGCCAGGCTAACAGAAAGGCATGTGATACAAACTGAAAGTTATGATGTTAGATTTATCTTGATTCACATAATACATCTACCAGATGAATAATGCTTCAGATACTTTAAGCAAGTTTGATTAATTAAGCTGTTTCTTATAAATCTAATTTTGTTTCAGAGCGAATAGGAGATGAGCAAAGAACTGGGACACTGTCTCACATCTTGGCTGTATTACAGACACAAATCAGTTACAAGTGCAACATGCAACTCAAACCCACACAACTGAACTGCAATTATGGAAGCAAGTACTTCTAATTGTATAATGATACATAAATTACTGTGGTATTGTGAACATTCACTTATTATGCTCAATAATGCAAGTAGAAAAAAATTATGTCAAATATATAATTTTAGTGTACAACTGGATGCAGAGCTGAAAGAGAGTTAACAAGTCCTTAATTAGTATCAAACTGAGCTGTTATTGCTTCTGACCATTAAAAATTGAACACTGGCAAACACTTATCAGTCATTACTTTTCTTTCTGCACTCTTCAAAGCCTGTCTGCAGAGTGCTTTAAATGTAATTATTATCACTTAGTGGAACTCAAACACCTACTATTCTCGTTGTATTTTTAACCACATATAGTGTTTCATTTTGCCTCCTGCTTGTGTGCACATTTCTATATATGCTTTCAACAATGTAATTTCTCAACAAGCCCTCATTCCTCTCCTCTGTGCTACTGATCTTCACCCATGACAACAGCAAGAGCCCTTGTAAAATGACCATAATTCCCAAAAACTGAATATTTGCAACAAACAGTTCTTCTTATGTTTAATGACAGTATCTGTCTTCCTACATTTTTGTTGTTAGCCAAAAATAACAGTTTCTCACTGAGAAATCTTGGTGGTCTAAAAATCCTGAATGTGTAGACAAATTTGGCTATGATTACAGAAAAAGAGCAGAAAAAAAAAAAAAAAGATAAGTAGCATGTTATCATTACAGCAAAAAATGTATTTTGCAAAATAAGTGCTGGGAGTAGATAGAAATTTCTAACACCAGAAGAACATGTAAAAGTAAAATCTTCTGATTACTGTGAAAAATGCCTGTGACAGAAAGATTTTTACATTAACCTTTTCCTTCTGATCTGCAAATAAACCTAAATTTTTCAGTATTCTCTTGCAGATCACCAGCGAGGAGAGATCCTGTGTCCTTACTGGGAAGAAATAATTGCTAACTGCATAGAACAAAACAACTCTTCCATTGCAATGTTCTAATTAGAAGTGATCAGGTAATGAATTAGATGTAGAATCAAACAAGCTGTGGAGAATTCAAATGAGCTGTTTTCTCAAGTGGACTCAAAATTATCAACAGCTGAATGAAAATGTGTTATCCCAAACCAGGTGCATAGGCATGGAGCCCTCAGCATTTAAAAAAATTCCCGAGGGTTAGTTAGTGGCTCGAGACATCTGTGTCCCCTTCAGAGCCAGAAGTTCTGCAGTCACCTGCAAGGTGGATAATGTTGGCTTACTGAGCCTATGAAGCAAGGGAAGAAATTTAAGAAAGGGGTATATTGATTAAGAATATCTTCTGTTTGTCCATTTCTACCAGATTTGCCATAAATTCCTGGCAGGTGTTGAAGCTAGCTTTGCCAGCACATAACTTAAGAGCACCTAGCAATATAAACAGGATTTCTCTGATTTCTCTGACTGTAGAGGTAAACTGTGTTGTACCTTCTCTCAGGATTCAATAGCACTTAGCTGGTGCCAAGTGGCACTGTTTGTACCTGGCAAGGTGTTTGATGGCTAAGTGGAAAGAACAGGTAATTTAAATCCAGATTATTTACCTATGGTGAGTCATTGCCACACACTAGTTGGCTGTTTTTAGTCAAAGCAAGGTGCTGGTACCAGTGGGATCCCTCAAAATGTAAGTTGCTTTATGAAAGGAATCAGCATCTGTTCTAACTAGCATAACCCATAAAGAAATGTCTGTCATGAAACAAACAAATGTGCTTAGAAAACTGAAATCAAATACTGATCGAACCTATGAAACTCTATTAGCTTTGGCAGAGCTGTGTGGGAATAAGTGAGTGAAAATTACCTCAGGGTCTTTGACACAAACTGTTCAGATACCTGGTTGGAATTATGAATAAGTTCAGCTCCAGCTTAAGTAGTGTGCAATTCTGCTATGTAAAGCAGAAAAGGGCTCAGCCTTTTGTTAAGAAATAGCTGCCCATGAACACCCATCTGCTCCTACCAATCTGTAAACAGAACTGTGTTTTGTCAGTGTTTTAGTTCACATGTGCTGTTGTGATATATACAGCAGCATTCCACTCAAACTGTTACTATAATTAATAAGACTGCCATGGTTTTACATTTGGTTTGGAAGCTGCCCTGTGAATAATAGCACCAACAGTTTGGGAGACAGTAGTATTGTCTGATGCTGTGTATGAGGAACATGGCCAGCTGGAGAAGCTTTGAGGCAGTCTGAGTAGGAGAGTGAAGTAGTATAATTAGTCTGGAAAATAAAGACAGTCTGAGTCAAAAATGCTATCGCTCTTAATTTCTGTTGTACTTTTATTATATAGCATTGAAATGTGGAGGAAAGCAAAGACAAGTATTCCCTAAGGGACAGAGACTGCTGTCATTCTTGATACAAAGCCTCTACAGACTTCTTAGAGGTTTTTAGTTGAAAGAGTTGACAGGATAGGGATTTGCTCTGTCTCTGCTCTGTGCATGGTGATAGGCAACAGAAGAGTTAATACCTGACACCTCTTAGAGAGGAAGTAATTCAGAATTGCTTCTGCATTATGAATAAAGAACTTAATGATGTTGAGATCACAAGTGACATTTTGCTCTTGCCTCTACCACAAGCAGCAGAAACCACACAATTCAGCATTCCTCTTGGGCTGAATGTATGGATATGTGAAAGAAGTAATGAATTTAACATGAATTTAACATGAAATGCATTTCAGAACATATGCTTCTGTAATATGACATGGGGAACTCTGAGTTATGGGATGATACGGTGAGTGGGAAACTGCTTTTGGCAATATATGCTGTAAAGAAGAGGTAAGTCTGAAGTATTGGTCAGGGAAATTCAGAAAATAACCAAAACATTTCATGTCATACTGAAATGGGCTGGTATGAACAGAAGCTTATGAGGATGATAGGGAGTGAGGAGATCACAGCAGCAGCAGATGACATGAAAACCACAGCTTTATAAAAAAGTCACTGCATTATAAGCAGTGATATATATAATGGTTAATGAATGAACAGTCAAAACACAGACATAAATCACACTTTTTACTTACAATAAAGTTCATGTGTATATTTTTAGTGTCTTTCACTAATAAAATCCATCAATCTTCGGTGTTAGAAAATATTTAAAAAATGAAAAAGAAAAAAAGGAGGAATGGAACATGAAATTCAGTAGAAGCACTGTATAAGAAGCAGTAACTGACTGAAGAACCGCTAGACCGTTTAGATGTGGTAAAAGCCTTGGATATTTGGGGCTTTATTTTTTGGACTGCAAATGTGAAAGTGGGAATGGTGCTGCAGAGCAAAACCACCAAACAAATGAAAAAAAACAAACATTTCAGACTGTAAATTCATGAGGAAAATTCTACAACCCTTGAAAATCTTTTAGGAAAGATATGAAGACATTTTCCTTAAGGTTATTCAGAACTGGGGTAGGAAACTGCCCTTGACATTTAGAGAGGCTACTGAAACTGCAACAGTGAGAATGAGCTACCATAGGAATTTGCCTTAAACAATATTAAAAACTACACATCATTCTGTGCTAAAAGATTGAATGAGACTCTCAGATGAAAGGAAGGTCTTCTGTATATATCAATAATGTCATAATAGTGTAGTTTTAGCTGCTAGTTAGCCTACCAGCTTGTCTCATTCTGCTACAGCTGTATCAGATTTGTCTCAGAAATGTGCTACTTCTCTTGACAAACTTTGTGTGCCCCAGATAAGACAGGCAGTGGTTTCCTCATGTTTGCAAACGCTAGCTGTATTTAATCATGCAAGAAACACTGATTCCCTGCTTCCCTGGGATAGTCATATACATCTCAGCTTTTGTGAAGAATTATGTGCTTGCTGTAACATTTATCATGCCCTTTCCCTGAATCATTTTGTGCATGAATGGCCACACAGACTGCTCTTCATGTACGTCTTCCTTCTCAAGGAGTCTGTGGGAGGCTTTGTAGTCCCACATCTGGTTTTACACATTCTTCTCTTTCATACCCAAGAACATATGCATTAAAAAAAAATAGAAAAAAAAAGAAAATGAAAAGAGGGTGAAAAAAGAAAGTAAATCAAGTTTTGTCTCTTTCTTCCTTCTTCTTCTACACCCCTCCCTCTTTCCCATCTCCCCCCATTCTATTAAGATTTGGAATTGTTCCCATTTAAATGATCCAGCTCTCAATAATCAGGTTCTTGGATTTTTATATGCAAATATCTTATGGATTCACTTCTTCATCCTGCTCAGATT
This sequence comes from Ammospiza nelsoni, assembly GCF_027579445.1. Taxonomy (NCBI): domain Eukaryota; kingdom Metazoa; phylum Chordata; class Aves; order Passeriformes; family Passerellidae; genus Ammospiza; species Ammospiza nelsoni. The sequence continues at coordinate 31,376,265 of NC_080636.1, read as the reverse complement.
TTGTAAACAGACCAAAAGCTCATTTCTGCAAGCAACAGTGATGCTTTTGAAGAAGTATTTTTCTATAACACAAAGAATAGGATTTACCTGAGAGGGAGTGGACTTCTGCACTATGAACTCCCTTGGATGATGGGCATGAGTTCAGGACAGAAGGCATTCAGGCAATGTGATGGCATGTTGTTATACCACGATTGATTTCTCCTTAGCAACATTATAGATGTGCCCAACTTTTCTTTATTGAAATAACTTCTAGATGAAATGTCAATGACATTTTGGTTTGCTATACAGAAGTTTCTGATTTCTTCCATAGCCTCAAAATATATATTGTTTTTCTCTTAAAAATATTTTTTCTAAGAAGAAAATCCAGTCATATCTATTTGTGGTGTCAGCATGTAGCAGAGACTGACTTCAAATCCATTAAAAATAATGAAGACTGTAGAGCATTTTTTGGTGCACAGGCTCCAACTCCATCAGTGGTAGTGTATGCAAGAGAGGTGTGTCTCTCCAGATGTAGCTATATTTACAAGAAAGTAAAGATTTTTACCCAACCTTTTATTTCAGGACTTTAAACAAACACTTAGGAATGGCTCCCCAGATCAACATATCTACGGGTGTCATTCTTCAGTGGATCACACAGCGCTGTTCAGAGATGCACATGTATCTCTTCATTAAGTAGAATATGTCTAAAAGCCAAGCATTGCCACACTTGCTTGCCAAGGATTTACCTAGAAAGTACTTAATAACATGATTGCACAATGTTGGAAAAAGCACTCGAAACAGCAGAAGACCTGATAGCCTTTTTTTTTTTTTTTTTGCCATTTCTGCTTTTTTACAACGTGCTCTCCATAAACATAGTCTTTCAATTGAATGCTAAGCATGTATTAATAAGGCCATCTTTCCTGCTTTTTGCTTCTTCACATGGCATTTAGTCATAGATTCATGCATGTTTATCCATATAATACCTAGTAATGGTACTTGATGATGAAAAATTCTTGAATTAGCAAATGCAAGGTAAAACCCATGAATCTTGACAGAAGATCAGTAGTGGGAATATTCTGGTATAACTGAGTTTGCTCTTGTATAATGGAGAAAACAGCATATGGAAGATGAGAAAACAAAGTAGTTTGTTGGTTTTTTTTTCATTGATATGAAAATATAAATGAATAGGTAAATATAAAGTATAAAACCCCCCTCTCCACCCCTCCCATTCTTGACTTGACATGATAATTTAGTCAAAGCAGAGGTGCTGTTCATACAATTTTACTACTGGATCTCAAAAGAATGAAAGTGAAGAATTGAAATGCAACTTGAAAGAAACTCTGTGAATCTTTCTCCACAATGCACTTATGTTAATAGACTTCCACTGACTTAAACAGCTTTCCTAAAAATTGTGTGTCAAGCAGAAAAGAGAAGAACCAGAATTACTATTCATATGAGATATCTTTGCCTGTTCTTTATAATGGGAATGGTGTTCAAGTAATTTTGTCACTTTCACAGAAGAGGAAGTAACAAATTTTTGTTAATATTAAACTGTGCAGCTCTCAAAATCACAATCCCCATTTTACATGGCCCCTCCAATGAGAACAATAAAAATTGCCTTTTTGCTATCAAGCTCACCTATGCTCTTTGAATCTAGGTTTTAACAGCATATTGAAAAATCAGTGAAGAGGTGAAAATATTTTGCTCCATACTTATCTTTCTAACAGTAAGATTTGAGGCCAACTATGTTGTAACAGCTTCCTTTTTTAATGAAACATTACTAGAGAAGATTTCTGTCAACAAACTGTCATTATTTGAGCCAATAACCAGATTTGAAGTCATATGAATATTCAAGTTTGAAAGCAAAAGGGCTGTTTGGGTTTCCCAAGAAATACTTGAAGGAAGAAGGCTTGTCAGTGGAGCATATGCTGCATGCAGGATGTGCAGGTGTGTCAGTATAGCTATGGTTTATGTTACAGTGATTTAACCATGGCTTGTTGGCTGGTGCAGATTTGATGTACCTCCACCCACAGCCCTCAAACTCCACCTAGGCAAATCCAAAGCAAAATACAGGAAGTTTAAAAAGTCAGGTACTTCCAGAGGAAAATGGCATTTAAAGTACATTGATTTGTTACATTTTAAAACATTTCTCCTTCTTCTACAGAATCCTACTGTCCCGTATCCAAAGATCAAGAGTGCTTTCTCCACTGAGTTCTGACACTTTTAATTCAGAACTTAGATGTGATCTGGCAAAAGTTTGTATGAGCCTTAAGGCAATCTGCCATGCTTACATTCAGGTTTGTAAATAGAATAAATGACATTAGAAAATTGTGTATGAAGGTTTATGTTAGAGGGGATAGAGTGCAGAAAAAATTTTTGATTTTGGGGTTTGACTTTTAATCAAATGATATCGAGACACTTAGAGATTTGTCTCGGGGCTCATGTAGCCTTACACTCAAAATATTTACAAACATACATATTTGTTGTTTAAAATAACAAATATGTATACATATTTAAATACATGTGTTTGTATGATATACAATTTATGTAATAATAAAGATATATTTTAATATGTACTTGTATATATTTTATTTTAAAAATCTGCTAACAATAAATTGCTGCTTGTACTTAAAACCAGTAAACATTAAGACCAATAACTGAAAATGCAGTATGAGGACTAAAAAGTGGTAATCTCCTTCAGAGAATCAAGAGAAATATAAAGTCTTGGGAAAAAAAAAAAAGATTACATAGAGAGAAAGCTCTCTGTGATCATTGGGGATGAATGCTAGACAGGAAGGAGCACAGTGGTGTGACACAGACCATCCATGGCTCCCACAGGCACTTTGGGTGGCTTACAAGGAGCAGGGCAGCGAGGCTGGAGGCTGTGCCTGAGGAAGGGCTAATCCTGGGTGGATGCAAGGTCTGAGGCATGGTCACAGGGGCCACACACCGAGCCTGTTTCCACAAATAAACTTGCTTTTAAGCGTCCCGTGAAACGCAATATCTTAATCTACATATATTCTTAGCTGACAGCAGTTTTGAGTTCAGTGGGTATCCTAGCTTAACTACCTGTTCATCCCATTATTATACAGAATTTTTTCTGTATATCCAAGTGTATTTTTCTCATTAAAACCAAAGCTAAAATCTCTGTTCTTCAACAAAGTCATATGCATGTCCATATTCACTAGATACACCACTCAGGGTTTGACAAAAATAAATATGAAGTGAATCTTAACTCTTTATCTAATACTCAGAGAACATGTTCCTCTTTGTTAAATGGAAGTACTTCCATCATGGGTTCTGAATTACTTACAAAATAGTATTTATCTATTCCCAAGCTTGGTATACTATTTTCTCAAAGCCTGAAAAGACATTGGGAAATTACAAATATTGTGACTGGGCTGGAAAACAGCTGTGAGAAAAGAGATTTCTCTGAGGAGTGTCACAGCATTTTGCTAAACTTCAGTAGCCAGGGGGTCCTTTTTTGCAGGCTATATAATGACTAACTCTTCCACACAGTATTCAAGAGTCAGCTCTACTGGAATGGTTCATAAAACGTGACTTGTAAAGAAGGTTGTCCTTTGTCCCCATGAGTAAAATTGAACTTTGAAATGCAGTTGAGGATATGGCCTCCTGATATCAGTAAGATAATGTCTGGTGCCAGTATATTGACTCACACCCTCAAATGTGTTCTTTATATTGGTGTGACAGGTAATCAAAAGAGACAGAATGCAAAAAAGTGGCCAACAGGTGTGACTCAGAAATGCCAAATGACTTTTGACACTGGAAATGCCAATGCCCTAAGTATGATGTGATATTGCTATTCAAAATTAATTCCAAATACAAATTTTGTTTTTAATTAGAAAAAGTTGAGCATTCTTGAATAGTTCTGCAACCATCTTATTTATTTTTGCTCTATTCTGGTAATGAAAGGAAATTTTTGGACTCTCTGAAACCGTAACTTAGCTTTTTTGCTTTAAATCTCCACTAGAGATATGGCTCCCTGAAGGGAATTTAGAAATTAATCTGTAAGTGGGACAATTTCATTCCATTCCTTCTCGCTTCTGTATTCCTGAATTCACTCTGGATCAATTACTTTAAAAAATCCATTAGCATAAAAAATGCTAATTTAATGTTATAAGCAACTAATCAAGACATCTGTTCAAAACAATTTTGACAAATGAGCCTAACAAGCTCACTACCATTCCCACCAAATCTGTTAATCTGTGAGTGTCAGAGGTGGGGGTGGTTCAAGCAACATTGGCAGATGGCCAGTTTCGTTACCAGGCTGAAAATATTAAGAGGACCAAAGCCTAGTTAAAGTGAAGGACTTGTCAAAATAGAAGCTGCACTCAAATTTTTACACATGTGCAGTGGAAGGCAGTGGAGAATCAGTCCTTCCATCTGCACATGTATAAATATTGTTTTGTCTGGTGCTCCTGGGAATCTGGGAATTTGAACTGGTTAAACAAATACATGATATTCCACTCTTTAGCAGACTATTTATGAATTTTGTTTATATTAACTGCATTTTAACTGGTTTCCAGTGTAAAACTGAGGAAGAGTTTTGGGCTGTAAACATCCAGCAGTGATTGTTCCACCATGCCATGGCAACGTTTATCACAACCTTCCCTTTAAACTGGTGTTGCTGTTCCAGAGGTTTATGATTTTCCAAGCAACCTGTGTGACAATGCAAAGAGGAGCAAGCATTCCTGCAAGCCACTTACACCTGTCACTTTATACTTAAGTCTTATAAATTAGGGAAAGTACCACTGAAGCCAACTGTGCCCAGAAGAAATTTAAGATAGATATTACTGCCTGTGGCGTTTGTGCTCAAAACACTTCAAACACTGCAATTACTGTTTTCAGACATAAAAAATGCAGGCTGCTTTTGGTCAAGTAGGACTTTAATTCAGCTTACCACTTGTTCAGTCTTTTTTCCAGTACTATCATTATTATTGGCCACTAATTAATCTTTTCTTAGCTCTATTCTATTTGCAAGAAATAATATACATATATATGTAGATATGTAATGTGTTCTGAACATTTTAAACACAATTTAAAGAGAATAAGAGGAGCAATAAAATGCTTCTAGAACATGGATAATGATTTATTTTCTTATTGCCTTATTTTTTATCCCAGAAAATAAATGAACTCTTCTACTTAAAGCAGACTTTGAGACACACAAACCAAAAGCAGCAGAGTAAAAACCATTTACAAAAGTTGAAATGACTGATGTTAGACCACGGGCTTTAGTTTAATTGCATCTGTATCTACTATCTATATTACATTATTGGAAATATGGAAAATTTAACTCTGAGGTCAAACTTTATTCATTTTCACAGGAAGAAAAACCCTCTGGTATATTTTACAGCTGCCTACACAATAGATGTTTTCAAGACAGTGGTGCATGAACCATAGGGGTAATACGAAATAAGAAAGGAATCCTTTCCTCCCTTTTCTATAAATCATGATTTTACAGTTTTGGAGAAATTATAAACAAAGTAGAAAAGGTGGCAAACTTTTCTGCAGATGGCATATTGCTTTAAAAGAACTGGAAAGTACATAATATTTTAATGCAGAGAGTGAGACTTTTGAGGATGTTTGCATTAATCTTTTTCCACACTCAACTCTTAGGTTGCTCAATGCCAGCAGGTTTTCAGTTGTGTCCAGGAGAAAATAAAAGTCCTTTTAGGGGCATTGTTCTTCACACTTGGAGAATGAACAGAAGAACAACAACTGACCAGTGGATTTTCTCTTACTTTCTAGTTATTATTTGACAGAAATATCCTGTTGGAAGTCCTAATACATTCTAGAGCACAGAAGCTCCTAGACTGCACAAAATGGGAGGTCAGCCCATTCTCATTTCTGGAAGGAATGCTTGTAAGTGCCCACAGGGTAGGACTGGAAATGGAACACTTGAGGTTTGCTCAGTATTCCCACTGCTAAACACAAGCCAGAAATTAGTATGATGGCATAAACTGCATTTAGTATGTAGTGAATGCATTTTGGGGTTTTTTCCCAAGATTCAGTCTTGCATTGGTTGTATAAATTTCTGTCCCCTTTACTTGCATGGTAGATTAGAGTTTCCAGGAAAATGGAACTATTACAAATCATTAAGACAGTACGGGAAAACATTATTAAAGCAATTATGACCACAATATTTAAATGGTTATACAGGGATTAATGATGCAATAGCTTGCAATATTCTGCAATTTTATTATTAGCAGAACTTAGTTGTGCACTCCAAAGAAAATCGAGCTATTTGTTTGTTTTTTATAAATAAAAGAACAATATTTATTTTAACAAATTACATTTATGCATAATTATTTAAAGGCAAAAACTCCAGTGACAATGTTCTAGTAAACTGCTCTCAATAACAGTTTCCATATATGAATATTATTATTTGTTTTCACACTTGTTCAAAATATACTGAAGAGATGTTATTCATACTTACCCTTGACATAATTTTTGCTGATTAAATATCTTTGAGGTTTTACCTTCCATGATTCACATATGTTCAACTCAGTGACTAAATTCTGCTCAGTGCTTTGCTAATCACTGTCATACAATGTGTTTATTTTATCAGTTTCAATTTGCTAAAAATCTAATTGGAGATGTTGTGATAGCATTACATTTTTGAGAGGGCAATTTTAACTAAGAAGTTTTTTTTTTTCCTAAGGCTTTGCAGTTCTGGTTCGTGACATGAAATACTTTATATGAGAACAGCTTTTACTTCTCAAAAGAAATTTGAATCCTGTTATACCTGTTGAACAATGAGAAGATAATTTAGTCCTTTAAGACATGTTTTGACAAAGCACCTCTGGTAAAAGCAGTATGCCTTGTGAAACGGCACAGAGCAAAGCCAGAGGAACTTGGCTCCCTGTACACTTTCCATACCTGTACTATATTATTTGGACAGAAAAAAAATCCAGAAGTATTGCTTATTGTGAGGATATGTGTACTGGTTGTTTCAAAATTTAAAAAGAAACTGTGAAAAGAAAGTAAATCAAATAGAGGAGAAATACCTTGTTTATTGTGAAGTGACATGCTAATGAAGACAAACTACAGGAAAATAGTTTCCTTTTAATTTGTATTCTGTTCCTTTTTTATGATTTGTGCTTATGTCACATAGGAAGTGTAAAATGAGCCATTGGGAGCCACACTCCATAGAGGAGGAGGAGGAGGTTTTCACTTGAAATTACCTCAAGCAATGCATTCAAAATGTTTCCACCCAGCAATTCAGGCAAAAAATAGAAGCAGAAATAATGTTTTAGTTACAGAAAACAATAACTTGGTGATTTTGTCTAAAACTTCCAAATGATGATTGCTCAAACACATCAGTCCTTCTTGCATGATGGGATATAAACGAGCCAAGTTTTTCTGTGGGTGGCTTTTTTTTTACACTACATGTTTCATGTGCGTCCCTGTCCATGGACAGCAGTGAATCATTAATGTGACTGATTCACATAGGAATACAATGAAGAAAGGATTGGTTTCAGTTTGGGAAAAAAGGAATAGAGTAATAAAAGTTATTAGCAGAAAAAAAAACCCAACTTAATAGCTTGTAATAGATTCATCTGCCTTCCTGAGCTGGAAAATTAAGATCTGGAACAGCGGGCAATAGGTCCCTTCAGAACACAAAATCATTCAGAAGGATCAAGTTGGTTGTAGGGATCTTCCCAGCCAGAGAAGAATCTCAAATAGATCTGGGTGGAGTTTTTCAAAACTGTGAAACAAAAAGAACTTTAATTCCTACAAAATGTTCTCATGGAAGTTGTTTCTGGGATATGAATTTTCAGCACAATCAAGCATGGGAGAGATACACATCAGAAACTGAGCTATAATCACATCTTTCATTAGTTTTTATTAAATAGATTTCCAATTTGGCTTTGATGTAGACTCACTTCCATTTTAGCTGCAGCCCTGTGGAACAAGTAACACCAAAATCTATGCAAAAAGAGGTTCCACACCCCAGTGTCTCCACTCTCCTTCTCTCAGCATTTACAGACCCTTTGTTTCCCACCTTCTCTAAACTGTTGGAAGCACTTTTTTTTTGGAGGAAACCTTCTGATTTTGTCACCTTTTAAGTCAGAAGTGGGAGTCCAAATGCTGCAGAAATACTGCAATGAAAAATGTTCAAAACTTTTAACAGTGACTCTGTACAGATTGATATGGATAATGACATGGAAAAAGCCTGCTTCTCACCCACAGAAAAGACTGATGAGTAATGAACTACCCTTAAGCCATTAATTAAACAAATATTGCATGGGTAAGTATAGATGCACAACTCTCCCACTGCTATGGTTGTAGTGCCACAAAGTCAATAATATTTCAAGGTTTCTCTTCTAGTGAAGGATATCTCAGTAACTTGAACAATAGGGAGCAGAAGTAATAAAATATATCTAATTAGCTAGTGTTTAGATTACTGAAATAGCCTAAGAAGAATTTTGCCTAAAATAGCTTTGGGCACAGGCAAATTCTTCTAGTTTGCATCAGAAGTGATAAAAATATTAGTATAAACAAAAGAATCGTCATTATGATCTGAAATATTATAATGCACATGGAAGTATTTTGAGTTAAGAAACTCTATAACAGTGAGGAAAAACAAATTTTCAGCAAGGCTGGATCCCCTATGCTTTGTCTGGGGGGGCAGTAGGTTTTGCATGCTCTTGGCTGTGGAAGACCCTTTGGGGTAATAGCACAAGAGAGGCTTGGAGGATGTTGAGCCGCAGATTTTGCTACCACCATATCCAATTCGGTTGTCAATTGTATTATGTGCAGGTAGTTCATAGGAAATTGGTGTTCTTTCCAATTTTGCATTAAAAAGTTATTCTGAAGAGACAATTCTTATTTGCAGAATTATCTGCATAGCACTTATCCACTTCCACAAATCACATAAATTGTACTAAAATGAACAATGAATATAACCTTCTTTGAGTGGCAGCTATAGGTAAGACAATTTCATTCTTTCCAGGACAACCACTGGGAAAATTTACAACCTTTTAAAAAACAGGAAATTCCTTGGTAAGATTATAATAATGCTGAAAATACTTATGCACATTGTGGATGACCCATACAAACTTCTACTGCTGCAGGAAATCAGGCATGCAGCTTTCTCAGAACAGTGCCAAGACAGCTAACCTGTTACTAAGAAAATAACATTTAATTAATACTAGCAAAGAAAGTGACTTTCAAATCATTTTGCAAACACTAGAAGATCAAAGTAATGAATATTAAAAGATCAATTCAGACAAATGCACTATTTTGTTCTATTATGGTGTTCTTCCCAAGCAAGGAGTCTATATTAGACACCAAGGATCACAAGCAATTCCCAGGTAAAGTAAGAGTGACATTTAGAATAACAGGATGTGCATGTAGCTGCTGAGTGTTGAACAACTGGGTAGGTGTCTGAGTTCTTAGTCCTGTCCCTGAGCCAAGCTGACGCCTCCCCTGAAGACAAGTTCCTGAGTCTTAAAGAAATACAGTTCTATGAAGAGCTTTATGGTCAGAGGATTTGGCTAGAAATACAGAAATCTTGGTTTAGTACTTCCTTATTGACTCAACAAATTTAAACCTACACCACTTACTAAAAAAATTTCCAGACATTCTTATGGGTCTGAGACAGAACATGATGCTGCAACCTGATAGACCAGGCACCAGACTTGAAAAGTGAATGATCTGGGTGCAGCAGTGACTGACTCCTTAAAGAACTGGAAAATTTCTAAAACCTGCAAAAGGAGGAAGGTCTCTTCAGAAACTGTCCTAGGCACTAAATTCCTCCTGCTTAGGTGTTTTTCCATACTTTCCTATTCTTTTTCTAATTGTATTAATATAAATACGAGCAAAACCCCACACCTTTGACACTGGCTAAATAATCAACTCTGTTAGAGTTTTACAGATCCTCATAGTGAAGAAATGTCATGTTTTAAAAGATGCAGTTACTTGCTGACATGAACTTGAAAGCTGAATGTATGGTAGATATGCCCTGACAATGTCTCTCAGGTAGATTTCCTTGGAGAACATTTGCAGGAAATGACATAATTTTGGATCATAATCTAGCTGTACAAGCAAGGTGTGAGCCAAGCATTGTGAGCTGCTCATCTATGTCAATTGTAGGCATCTCCGGAATTTAGTTTTAAAATGTGACTCAGCTTGGTATTTTGTATGCCAGCACAGTGAGGATTTTTTTTTTTTCTGTTAGGATTTGATTTCCAAACTGCATTGCAGACTAGTTACCTCACTTTTGTAATTCTTTTTCCCCTTGTAGGATTGTTTTCAGAGAGATTACTGCGCAAAAGGATGGAGAATGTTGTAGATTAAGAGTAAACTTAGAAGTGGACTCAGTTGCATATAAAGATATTTTACATAGCAAATTTTCTTTTTGGATTTTAAGGTATCTAGATAGCAGGAAGCTTTTTCTTCTAATTCAGATTAAATGTTTATTGTGCTTTTGTATAGACACCAGGAAAATACTGTAGGCAGAATAAGAAACAAAAGGGTCATTGTTCCTAGGTTATTTTCATTGTTTTGTTAGAGCATGTCTCAAGATAATTTTCTTCCTTGCAATTACAAATCTGGCATGTTTCAGAGACATGGAATGTACAATAATTATAATGATCAAGTAGTAGAGTGTTTGAATGTGTGCCTAAAATGTATGGGTAATGGGTATAAAATGTGAAAATATTTGATTGAATGCCCTGAGACACTTCTCTTCACATCTTAAAGAGGAAATTGAGGTGTGGAAAATTCATGCAAATAACACCTGGTGTGATGAGCTTTGCTTATATCTATTACATGGGGTTACAGTAATTCACTGACTGAGTTTCCTTAATAATGACTGCTTTCCAAACTTTAGCAAAATAAACTAACATAAGAACCTAATTTTTTTCTGCACATGTCAATCTATTGTTCAATTTATTTATGCAGGTTATCCTGTTCTCTTAGAGCTGTAGGAACACCTTCATATTTGTGAGTGGCTTATCAAATGAACCATCTGTACCTAGCTGACCTTTGTTTTCTCCATTAGTCATCATATGCTTCTTTAGCTTAATTTTAACATGCTTTGAAATATATATATATTGAGATTATTCAGTTTACCATTTTTAACAATTAAGACCTAATTGACTATTCTGAATAATGTTGTTTTCCTGGTCCTGACATTGCAATCTGCCCTTAAGAGAAAGACAGAAGGGAGAGAAGACAGACCAAAAGAATTCCCTAAAACCAGGTAGAAGGGTACTTCACCGGTTAAAGACTTCAGGTGTATAATTTTCCAATTCGAAATATTTCCAAGACATGTCTAGAATTGCTTATTTCAGTACTTTCCAAACATTTTAAGTTACATATGGATGGTTGGATAATTCCTGCAAAATAACTCTGAAATGTTTTGCTTTTTTAATGTAAATATCATCTTAACTGCGTTCCTTCAAAAAATGAAGATTCCTGAGGGGGAATTTCACTGAGGAATGCTGTAATAATTGCACAGAAAACGCATTGTGTTTTCTGAAGCTCTGCTGAAGTTTATGAGAAATTATGAATCACATTTTTTTCTTAAATTACTCTTATTTCTACTCCTAGGACTGTAAAACGAAATCACATTTTCCCCAAATGATAAAAAAACGAAATATATTACTCTCTGTTCCTTTTTGCCTGATGGATTTTTTTGCACAAGACCAATGGCCAGTTCTCTATTTTTCCATTCTTTCCAGGCCATACCAACAGTACATAGTTCTCTATCGATGCTTGGTTTTTGTTTTTGTTTTTTTTTTTTTTTTTTTTTTTTTTTTTTTTTTCTGCAGGGTGTTCTGATGTTTGCAAGTGAAAAGGACAAAGGTTTTGTGCACGCAGTGTGACTATTCAGGAGGGTGTAGCACAGTCTCATTTTGAGCTTGCCACTAGCAGCATCAGGTTAGATGAAGTAATCTGTGACCTATCAAAATGTTCCTCACATCAGATTCAGCCTGCTCTGAAAGCTGATTCCTGCAAGGCTTTGATATTGAATCCTGGGATGATATAGTGACAAGTTACTACTCTGTCATGAAGACAGCTATCTCCATGAGATGACAGAAAAACCTGTGAATAAAAAACCCCAATAAATGTCACTCTATTTGTTATCAGATAATACCATGTCTAAAGCAAACACTGAAAATGGTACATAAATTACTGATTATTTGTCTGCCTTGAACTTACTTCAGTCCCCAGAAAGCAAGAAGCATATAGTCAAAGTGAAGAGGCAAACATAAGATATTCAATATCCTGGTAAAAAGAGACAGTGGAGTAAAGGAACAGATATATAAAATTAAGTGGTCAGATTACATTCTGTGAGGAGTAAAAGTTTTGAAGGATAGGATCAGCTAAGTGCCATAAATAAAAATATTACAGTGGATATAACCAGACAGTGGGAGGTTCAGGGCTGGAGTGATAACAGACTGCAGCAGAGACTGAAAGGTGATAAAACTGAATGGATGAAATAGGATTAAGATAATTATAAATAAATTAAATCAATTGAAACCTTTCTTTGGTTCTAACGTGTAATTATATACAGTATTTTACTTATCATGAGGCTGAGAAAATAGCATTTTGAACAAGCATGCTTGTTCAAAAAAACAAAAATACCAAAAATGTGCCAAACTCACACATGTGTAAAGGAAATATATTCTTGCAATTCCCTTCATCTTCCTTGAAATATTTTCCTCTCTAAAAGTCTTCCTGTGCCAACTAGATGATGCAGCCATTCTGTGAAAGACATCACATTGTGCTGTTCAAATTTTATGACAAGAAACTTCACTGACAAAACTGACTTAATCAAGACACTCTTTTGCTGTCTTATTGCAGGACTTTTTTTGTTTGTTTGGTTTTGTTTTGTTTGGCAAAGCATCAATGGAGAATCTTTCCATCAAATGAGTAAAGCTTGTATGTATATTCTGTATTGATGATCTATTAGTTGTAGTAGAATCCACCAGTAGATTCTAGTAATGAGATTAATCTCAACTAATCCATCCATCAAGTGGGTAAAAATTATACATGTTCTATATTTGTGATCTAGTAGATCATCGCAAATAATTTTATGTGCTGAATCAGCATGTAAAGTCAGTGTTGTTTATGAGTCATTTGAGAGAGATCAGTGCCTCCAAAGTGCAGTTCCTCTACTTAGTCCCACAAGGAAGGAATACAGTAAAATAATATTTCAATGCCTGAAGTTAGGTGAGAGGAATATCACCCAAGGTGCCCCAGAAAGGCTAACCAAAATAACATGGATCTACTCTTATCAGTGGAATTATTTATCAACAAAAACTCTTGATGGCTTAAGTTCAGGATGCAGACCCAAATTTGCATTTGTGGCTTCTGTCCTTTATGAATTACAAATGTTCTGTGAAAGGTGCTGGAGAAGCTAAATGCTATCCCAGAATTTGGGATAATAATAATCTAAATTAGAAGAAACAGAGAGAAAATTAGTGATAAAATCTACTTGGGATGAATAAGGAAGACTGATATTACATAGGAACATTGATTTGTTACGAGGAATAGATAATAAAAGATTGCATTCTAAACTCATATTTTGTGAATTAAGAGGGCAAAATACAGCAGATATTGATCTCTGCACAGCGGTAAACAGCAGTTGCAAATACAAATTACTGTTTCACAACATGAAAGGCGTCCCAGGGAGCTCTACTTGGTATCAATATAAAACCAACAAAACTTCTACTGAACTAAATAAACCCTAGAAAACAGATGTCTTTTAAGAGTATTAAAGTCTGAAAGCCAGCTGCCTGGGTACAGCCAAAAGCTGATGCAGGATTTGAGAAAGGGAAAAGCTTGTGTCTTTAAGTCACAGACTTATCTGGGATTGACAAAGGCCAGGTAATGGCTCACTGCCAGTAAACCTCTTCCTCTGAGATGGAACGGAGCAGGTGGAACAAATCTCCCGGATTCTCCCATGTTTCTCCAGATAGCTACCAAGGGCAACATCTTTTTGTGCTATCCAAGCAGCTGGAATCATTAGGACAGGGGTCAAAGGGTCCAGCCAGGTCCCAGAATTGTGCTGCATCCCCTTGGCATTGCTTGGCAATATGTTGCTTGTACTAGAGAGGAGTTTTAACAGCCCTGCTCCCAGGTTGCTGCTGTTTAAGCATTCTGTTACCATCTGTGTGGAGTTTGTGTAATCTCTCAAGCCAAGACGGAAAGTGCATATGTACATAAAGGATTCTGTTTGACTGAATGAGGATTTCCTACATCAGATGAAATACTACTATTACTACTATGCCTGTGAGGAAATGCATCAGATCTCTGGGAATCTTTATAGATTGGTCTTTTTGTTAGTTTGTCTGGTCACCAAGGGACTGGTAATTTGTCCTACCCTTCTCTTCTTATGCCTGTCACTTCTGTCTTTGCCTTCTCTGTTCACTTCCCTGTGTTTACATTTCCTTCTACTTAGCTTTTTCTCTCTGCAGTAAACCTCGGTTCTTACAACTGACTGCCTATGTATGTCTGTATTCCTTATGAACCATGTTGAAATTAATAGTGTGATGGCTCGTCTACTTGCATGTCATACTCTCTTTTTTTTTGTGTTTATCAGACCTGTCTGAGGAAAACTACTGAGAACAGGGACTTTCTGCAATGATGTTTTTACACTTTGGTGAGCACTACTTTTCAGCTGGTCCCTGTAAATACATGTTACATTTATTATAGTAACTAGTGATGTGTTCCCTAATTAAAAAAAATTAATAATTCTGACCTTAGAGGAATATTAAAGTTGAATAAAAAAACCTCAAGTATGAAAAAAAGAAAGACAGAAGGGTGCAATACTTTATAATACTAAGCCAATAAAGAACTATCAGGAATATATTAAAATGAAAGATTTTTCAGCATGGAAGATATTTTTAGGCAGTTGCAGCAAATTATGCATTTGTCAAAATACATATTTTAGTGAAATGTATGTATATGAAATATTGCATAGAAACCAAGCTTTTTCAAAATGCTGTTTTATGAAGAAAAACAAATAAAGAGTAATCAAATGCCACTGATAGTAATATGTACCTATTATTAAGGATGCTTCAGAAAAGTAAAAATCCATCTGAATATCATTGTTCCCAAATATCTATCTTGAATACAAGCTTTCCTAAATGCAATGGAGAGCTGTGATGTTTATAAAGCACTGCAGCAAGTGTGCGCATTGTAATGGCTTGATGTCTTGACCCAATTCTCACATGGAGTGGGGAAATCACTTTTTCTGTGTACCTTTCAGGTACAAAATGAAAGATTTTGCAACCTGTTCAGGACTTTTGAGGTGGCTAAGTTGGAGCAGTGATGTGAATCTCTGTTTCCTCACTTACTGATGAGTGCCCTGTCAGTTTACGTGCTCTACAAATCAACTCCTCAGGTCAAATTATCATTTGCAATCTTATTTAGTCAAAGCAAACATTTTTTGATGAATTATGCACATTTGTCTTTCAAGATGCAGAACCTTTCTGTGAGTAGTTCACTCATGAAGGACTTGAGATGCCTGTGCATGCACTTGGGACCATTGATTTTTCCTCAACAGAGGACAGTTTGGCAGATGGGGTGAGATGCCTGCAACATAAAACATGCAGGGAATAAGATTAGACCAAATTGTAGTGTTCCACATGTTTTGTGAATATGGTTTTTATTTTTGTTTATTTGGTAATTAATTTAGCTGGGAAAACCCAGTGGAGAAGTAGATAGTAGATCTCTGTGTGGTGAAACACAGCAAATTCTTGAGAGTATGATCTGATAGGAGGCAGGGCAGCCCTTGACAGCTAAGAGGTTGAAGTCTTTCTTACTGAACAGGCATTCTTCTGCAGAAGAATATAATGTATTTCCTGCCCATGAGGTCACTGCTTTGAATGCCTGCTTTTGAGAGGAATTAGCTTGGATACAGGGAAGGTGGAAACTGGTAGTCTAAATGTTCGTCTGGAAAAAAAAAATTACCTACTAACTCCAAATGATGAAGAAAATTCTGTATTTTGAGACAGGCTGTAACTAAATGATGGATTATTGGATTATATAGCATTTATGTATTAAATGCAATTGTTTGGTCAAAACTCTGGGAAATTTTCATAGGAATGAGTAAGATTTATAAGGTACATGTCAAGGATTATCAAAAAGAAGACTGCTTTCTTTGAAAGTGGCTCAATCTTAGTGTAGCAGAGGTAATGCTGTAGGGAGAAGTGGTGTTGTCTGATAGTCAACTAAGGTAACTCTTAAAATAAATATGGGAAGAGGAAAGGGTAATAGAGGGAAGGGGAAAGGTGGAGCAGATACAAAAAAGAATAAGTTTAACACAGAAAATATGTTTTGAAAGTAAATAAATAAAAGGAAGAATGGGATTAAGAGCAGAAGTGCAACAGATGAGATAGGAAAAAAAGAGGCTAGAACACTATTTTGCAGTACACTAGGATTAAAAAAAATCTGTTTCAGACTGTCAGTAATATTGATTGAATATTAGGGTATTTGTGAGTCAGGCTTTAAAAAACTGACTGGCAGCAGATGCCTTTTATGAGTCTGTAGCATGTTACGTGCTATGGAGGTTCATGGCCGTTTCTAGGATCGTGATCACTTCCCCCATGCCAGAGATTCTGATTCAGCTATGTTAAGTATGATGCAGCTGTGATAAGTATAAGACTTAAGGAAAAAAACTGCTAGCAGAAAAAATGTGATATGAGAAAAAACTCTAGTGTCATGAAAATTGGACTACTCTGAAATTATATCACAGAGAAATTTTCTTCAATCTTGTCTGTTCTTAAGCTCAGCTAGTTCTACTCCTTAAGAATCTTGAGCTCTTTAATGACATAACCTTCAAAAGGAATAAAAGTGAAAATTTCTTTTTCTTAAAGTGAAATTTCACACTCATATTGTCCCTGTGAATCATCCTGAAAAAATATAAACATTACAATTTTTATCTGATTTGCTGTGATTCTGTGAATGCAGAATATCAAAGCAGCCAAGAGTTTGAGAATAAAGAGCTATTGAGAATGTGGACAGTTGGATGTGGTGTTAGTACACTTTTCCAAGGAGGTGTGCAGAGGATGGAAGAACTAACACAAGTGTGACCAGATTTGGAGTCAGGACTGGGAAGAGAGCAGGGGGGAAGACTGAGGCAGAAAAGAGGGGTCTGAGGAGACGAGGAACCTGTTGGTGATTTGCAGTAGGTCACACTGCACAGCTGATGGCTGTGCAGCCTTAGGGGTGTAATGTACCCCAGAACTTTCCCAGCAGGAGCTGGGATAACCATTCCTAGGAGCTGCGCCTGTGAACTGTTTCCATTGAGCTGCAATAAACCATGACAATGTGACGTGTACCAAAGGGCACCACCAGTTTATTTAATCAAAAATTTGTAATAGGTTACTGCAGGTAGGCAGTAAAAGACAACCAAAAGGAAAATCAGTGTCAGCTTTTCTTTGAGAACTGCACCTAATGCTTATTTAGGTCTTGTATCTTTTTGCAAAAAACTCTTCTACATTACTCTTCAACATTGACCTATGAGTTATGTTTTAGGTGGTGTTATTTTCCATTTGTAGGTGATGATTCAGTTTAAGTTTTATGAATAGGAACCTAAAGAGAGAAGCAGATATCCCAAATCTTGAATTCCAAGGCTGTTCTATAAATTTTTAACAAAAAAGAAATCTCACCTTTTGATAAACCGGCAGTATGATTTTAGTTTTAGAACAATAAAAACCAAAAAACAAACCAACAAAAACAAAAAAAACCAACCCAAACCCACAAAAGCAAACAAAAAACCAACAACAACAAGAAAATCAAGATTTGTGCATAAAATTAAGTTGCATGCAACTTTAAATGAAATTTTAAAAAGAAATTACATTAAAAGAAAGTATTCATAAAGTAACTAATAAAGTAACTTGCTATGTGGTATGTAATATATGCAGTTCCTTCATTACTGCTACAAATATACATTTCTTTGCCTGAAGGCAGAAGTTTTTTCTGAGGAAACGTGTTTAGGCACTGAATCTTTGCTTTAAAGGCACCTTTTGAGGTCTTCAGAAGCAGTTTTACATTAGCTGTGGTATTATTTAGCTGTGAAATGCAGTAATAGTGCAATTTAATTGGCCTTTGAGAATGGGAGTTTTCAAATGGTAATCTACAAGAAGACTTAAAACCCTAAAAAACGAGAGCTGCTACTTTAACTATAATGATTACTTGCTTGAAGAATTGATACAATCTGTTTGTCTAGTTCATGTGATTAAGCAATCAGAAAATTGTCCCTCTTACACTTTGCATTTTGTGTGGGAATCATGAATATTTTAAGGGCCACTAAAAGTGGCTGCATAGAAATAAGCAAGAGGAAAAAAATACCCCTTTACATTGCTAAAATCTAAACCCCTTTTCTATGATATCAAAAAATTCAACAATGATAGCCAAAAAATAGAAATATTTCTTTGCAATTGCTTCTACTTCCAATATGAACTGTGTTCTACGCATAAGAAAGAGTTCTACATGCTGTAAAAAGGGCTAAGGATTTTTAGAGGTCCAGAGAAGATAAGCTGCGTGGAGTATGATAGGTTTTTTTTTTCCTCAATGCAACTGCAGAAATCTCAGAAGTATTTAATCAATATGTGAAAAAAACGCAGCTTAGAAAAATAAGTCATTCTTAGACAATACAATATTACTGTGGTACAATAATCTAATTATCCTAAACTGAAACAAGTTGTTTAGTCAGAATTGTAGTAGATAGGGTCAGGCGTTCGGAAAATCTCGCGATGTCACGGAAAGCAGCAGGATTCCTCTCCCGCTAACGCCTAGTGATAAGGGATCACCCAAGAATGTAGACCCCCCCTAACATTAGTAACTTTTGACTCCTTATTAACCAATTACAGTAAGGTAAGACCCCCTGACGTAGAGAAAAACCCTCCCGAGTATAAAACCCGACGAGACGGGACAACAAAGGCCTTTGGACCGTCCGCCACGTTGGCGTTAGCGTGCGTTCTTGGCCCGAGCGACCCTGGAGAGTTTGGGTTGCCGTGCCGTTTCCTCAGAACCAGGTCGCCTTGCCTTGCATCAGAAGGCAACACAGAATGAGTGTTGAATGAAATATTGTATATTTTTCAGAGCTGAAAAAGACTCACAGCCTTATGTTGCAGCTGACAAAAATGAAAATAGAGTAAAAGATGCTCAGTGAAGCTCCAACACAGTGCAGTTTTCACCACACTGACAGTTTTAGTGCCTATAAACAGACAAAACAGCAGCCTTTTTTAGTGTAAGAAAGAAAAACTATTCCACCAGCAAATAAATGGGGGATTTTAGAAATTAAATGTCAATTTTATTTAGTTTCAATAGCTATTAGAAGATATAATCTGTATGTACACAAAGCATAATTATCCCTCAATTAAAATCTCTTGAGAGATATTATTAGGTAGAGTTGAGTTCAGAAAGGTGTCTCTTAAATACAAAGTAGGTTGATAATATATACAAAAATCCCTCTACAGACACAAATCTATTGGATATCAAATGAAACATGAATGTTCTCGAAAGCATTGCTATCTGTACATAGCAAAAATAACACAACAAGGAAAAGCTCTTTTATTCCCAGAAGTTCCATCCTTTTTTGTACTTAGCTCTTGATACTGTTGGTATTGTTTTTAGCATGTTGAGTGCTAAACCTGAACTCAAGCTTATACCTCTTTTTAAGTTATAAAAATGATCTTACTTGTTTTAGTTGCACACTATTCATTTTGTGTGGAAGTTGGCAACGTTAAAATTATTGATTTAAATAGCAGCATCTAAAGGCAGTGCAGTTTGCAAACACTTCCAGTAGCTAAGTTAGGACTTGAAAAGAATGTTGCAAGCTATAATGAAAATTCTAGTTTCACTCACTTCTTATAATGTTTTCGCATTCTGCATTCTTGATGCAAGCAGGCTGAAAATCATTATGCAGGTTTTATAATACAATCACTATCTTGCCAGGAAGTATAGTACCATCATTTTACAGCAGAGCTTTTATAGTGTTCTATAGTCACTTTTTTCCCAGCAAGGTTTTACAAACAATCCCACCTGCATATTAGGCCAACGTATAACCCCAACAGAAACTTTCCAAATAAAAGCAGAATAAATGACAAGCTGAGCAACAGGTGTGAGTACCTGTCTCATGCAATCAGAAAAAGACAGCAAACACTTGCATCCTGGGAGGTGCTGGGACACTTAATTTTCTGCTTTGTTTCATTTAGTAGAAAGCAGGGGCACACCAAGATGAAATCTTACAAAGAAGTCTGGTTCAGGCTGACGAAAGAGCAACTCAGGACCAAATCTGATTCAGGCGTGCTCACAGCTGAATCTCTTTACAGAGCACTGATTTCATGAATAGTAAGCCCTTGCAGAACCAGTTAGACCCATTCACACTCAAAAAATGTGTAATTCATATTATCTGGCAAACTGCACAAAACCTGCAATGAGCACCTTTTCCTCTTCTGACATATCTGTTTTTCACTGCTATTTGCCCAGGCTGGGTATTTTAAAACTAATGCACCAGATCTGCTGACTCTCATGTTACAAAGTTAGTCAAGTTCAGTGATTTAAAAGAAATATTTGCAGGTGTGACTTTGCTGCAGAATCAACCAGGAGGCTCAACACATTGGTTCACCCCTCCAGAAAGAAAACAAGTACTGGAAGCTATTCTTGAGTTACCCTCTCCTGATGTGAGTGAGCTTGGCCCCATAAGTTGCTGGGACTTTTGGGGTCATAACCTTTGATCTATATCTTTAAGATCATATCTTTTTTTTTTTTTCCCCCATATCTTTGGAATCATATCTTTTGCTTTGCTGCGTTCAACACAAGTCTGAACCTTGCTGGGAGAACGTGACTTGCCTTTGAAGCCGCAGAGGAGGAAGTTTAGGGAATGCAGTAAAGGGCAGTGACCACAGGAGTATTTTACTGAGTGCACTGTTTCTGTAGGAGCCCACAGCAGTGAAAATGCAGCCCATGCTCTCAGTCAGGCTAAGGAGCATTCCATTTGGGTGCATAGCCTAGCCTAGAGCTTCAGACAGGAAAAGGAAGCAAAAAACCCCACAAACAAGTAAAATTGGCTAGATCAAACAAACAAATCCTTAAATCATGAGTAAAATAGTGGATTTTTTTTGTCTGAATACAGAAGTTATAGCTGGTTGTATCTGTTACTGTTGGCTGCATTTGGCAACAGGAATTGCTGTGAATTCAGAAGGAGATCACATTATTGAAAGTGGGAACTTGTGGTGTCAGTGAATTAACTGGGTAGGAACTATCATCTGCTAAATTGGGTTCAGCATAAAGAAATAAATTAATTTGCTTAAACCATTGTCAGAGAAAAATACTTCAAATTGATTAAGCATTTTAACAAATGTAGGCTTGGAATGTACAGTTTTTAAAACACTGTAGTAGTGGATATTGGAAAACTACAAACTGTTCATATCTGTTCTTTCTTTTCACTTTATTTGTATTTCTTTTGTGGCACTTTGCCCAAATTCTTTGCCGGATGCAATAACTGTTAAAATACTGCTTTGTGATAATTTTCTTAAAGCATCCATTGCAAACTACTTTGTGAAAATTAATGGTGAATTATGGTTGTAATATCTAAAGGTTTCTGTGTAGCAGTGTTTTCTTCTATCACAGAATAGAAACAAAGCTTCTGCAGCTGTGAATAAAAATATTCAACAAATACTTAAAAACACCCCTCCCCCATCCATTTTAAGTAAATAATTACTTCATTTTGCAGAAAATTCAGTTATAAAAATGCGCCACCTAACAATATTTTTCACAAATCAATCAACTGGTTTGAGTGAATTTATCTAAACCAAAGGAGGTGTTTATTACACTGGCTGAATGGCTGACACTCATTTCTCATAGTCATATTTAAGTAGACACTTAAATATTGTTGTACAGCCTGTAGTGACTGCTAAGTCCCAGATAAGCTCAGTCTTTCCTGGGTCTCACTGAATCACAGCAGATTTTTTGGTTTTGAGCTGAACATTGGTGAAAGTTTAAGGGGGAAAGCAAGCTCATGGTCAGAGAAAGTATTAAGTGCCACTTGTTACCTTCCTGTGTAGAAAGGCACTTCTACAAGGAGCATCTGTCCCTCTCAGGGTGGTTCTGGAACTCATTCCCATGGAGCCTCAGTATACAACATCAGTATACATGCATCTCAGTACACTGCAGTGCTGTCCACCATGAAATCAGTTTTTTGAGTCAGGCAAAGCAACAAAAGTAGGTGTAATGACTGGTGCTTCTATTACAGGTCACAACACCGAGTGAAAAGTATTCTCATCCTGATCTAGAGTTACATGGGTCCCTGTCCTGTGCCCAAATGAAATGGGTGACACAAAATTCTTTGAAATACTACTTGGCAAATGGCTGACTATATTTGACAGATCCTTTATCCAAACACTAGATAGCATCAAAGTGTTTGGAGACTGTACTCTGGCAGCAGCAGTAGTGTGCTTGGAAAAGTGGTAGGATTATTTTTTCACATAGACCAAAGAAAGATATTTTTTTCAATGGACCTGATTAGGGGAAAACCAGTTCAAAAACAAAGAATGAAGGAAATTATTGCTTTAATTGCTCTGGTCCTACTAAGCAGAGAAAAAATTAAAAGTGACTCACTATTGCTCTCTATGAAGACTGAAACAGATAATGGTAGGCAATCTATCAGATAATTCCTCAGCAAAAGTATTCCTTAATATAGCATTTCCTTAGATTAGAGGAACCTGTGAATCACAGAAAGTGGAGAGCAACATTTCTTTTTAGAAGTGTGATAAAATATTTTAAGAAAGAAGATGAGAAAACTTAGCAGGCTGGAATGAAGGACTTTGTGGTCCCCCCTGTGCTCAGCATCCGCTTGAACCTAAATCTGTTGCTGATTGACAATATACATCTAAACTCGCTTGAGTAGAAATCATTCTTCATTGTGCAGAGTGACCCAGCTTCATACATCTAGCATGCTTCATCAGCTCTTTTCTGCCCACGAAATTAATTTTAATTTTTTATTTCTTTAACCGCTAACTAAATCTGATGGGTTATGTGAAAACAATGTCAGATCCCAGAGAAATCAGCAAGTCTCGTTTCTTCACCTAAAATATGAAAAAAAAGCTTTAAAATTTTATTTAAAAACCCAGGCCTTTTGCTTTCTGTGCACACACTCTTTACTGAAGGGACAAAGCAAAGGTAACCTTTGCAGTTTAGATCATTATTGCCTGTCTTCACTGAAAGACTGCTTGCAAAGTTCATGCAGCTTTCTTCTCCTCACAGAATAATGCAATCCATGTTGGCTATTCCACTTCTGGATAAACGCCCCTTGTTGACCCTCCTGCTCACCAGCCTCCACCCCCAGATCTGTAAACTAACTGTATCTGCACTGAAAGGCTGATTGAGGCCCTCACAGCAGGGGTGGAATGTGATTAACGTGGTTTTACTGGAGGGGCAAATTTGTTGAATATTTATGGAGCATAACTTAAGCTAATTGTTCAGAAGCTCTGATATACAAGCCTCTAGAAGAGTGTACAGGAAAATGGCTGTCTCAAACTGAGGAAGGTCCCTCAAAGTAAAATATTTAGCAGTTTTCATCTGTAGAAAAATCCAACTGTGCTCCAGTTCCTACAGCTGCAAACAACAATAGAAATAGCTAAGGCAGACCAGTATGTGGAGTTAAATCATAGGCCACAAAAATTTCTTATGTTTTATATCCTGAGGGTAACAGCATAAACACAGTAATGCTTTGCAATTATGCAATGCCTTTGAGCTGAGCATCCCAAAATGTTTTACATAAGTGGGTAAGAACTAAGCTTTTGATAAACTTACAAACAGTAGTATGGAGTATTCTACGTGGAGCTATGTGATATAGTGATTATTTTTTCTGTCATTCTGTGGCTAAAATGAAAAGAAAAATACCAGAAAGTTCATCTGTGTCAAGAAAAAATTAATTTTTTATTTTCTTGGTGAAGAGCAAGGTCACTCAATTTCTTTTTTTTATCTAAAATAAAACATTCTCTTTTATTTTGCAAATCAAACACCTTTTCTAATATATCTTTTATTTAAAATGTTTTAATAACAAGTAAGTAATGTTTTATTCTTAGAAATAGTGACATGATTGACATTTTTAATCTCGTTTTCAGGTCTCTTAATTTAGATACAAATTTATTTCTGCTTTTCTCCTTTCTAATTAATGAACCTCAGTTGCACTCTGCTCCCATTTATGCCACTAATAGTTCTACATCCTGAAGTTGCAGCAGTAACTGGTCCTACTGTGTGATGATTGATGTAACAATTGAATCTGAAAGCAGTATTGTGATATCTGAAATACAGTTAATTGCATTCCAAGCCAAGCCAAGGAGGGAATGGGTGGAGTTTCAAGGCAAGAAGTAAATCCAGTTATTAAGAAGATATGAGTAATGTGAATAGTATGGGCTGTCCGTATTGTGAATCATTCTTAACGTAAAAATAAATATCTGAAATAATCCTCACTAATATTCTTAAAGTCTGAAACAAACAATATGAAAGGAAAAAAGCCATGAAAACTTTGACTGAATTGTGTTTCATTAATATGTTGACATTTTTAGGGTTTTTTTAAATAGCTGTGAGTAGATGGGAAACTGAGGGGGAAAAAAGAGAAAAGGGCAAATAAACTCTTTGGTTCACCAGTTTCCAGGAAAGCAATGTGGTTGGCCCAGAAAAACCTCAAGCACAAAAGTTTGACCATTCTTCTATTGTACTCTGGGAGTGCAGCTTGTGCCTGGCTCTGGTTGCTGCTCCCTCCATTTGCAGAAACTTTTATTCCAGGGCCCTGGAAATAGGTATGGCATCAAATATTTGAGAACTGAAGCTCTTAATTTTAATTAAGTCTCTTCTAATTCTAAATAAATCGACATCTTCTAGGATATAGCTTTAGATGGGTTATGCTCAAGTAAGGTATTTGGCCTGTCCACAAGTTATCCTCTCCAGACTTGAGTTTTGGAATAATTAAAGGCATTAGTGTTAGGGAATCAATCACAGCTTTTTCTGGAGTGTAGTGCCAGATGGAGAAGTTTACGCTGAACAGAAGTTCTAGCTAAGGACTTGGCAGTGGTGAGTGTCAAATACAGGAAAGACCTCAAACGATGAAGAAAGGAAAGACCCTCAAAAAGGAGCTGTCTGAAACGTGGAAAGCTTTCTACTTTGCTAGTCAGTAATATGTGAATTAACACATGTGCAGATGTAACTACACACACAGCCACACACTCTGTTTGTACCCTGATCAGATTTTCATGTGCATACTGAGATCTCAAAATATTTTTTTCAAACTGAGCACCTTTTAGTGCACAGAGAGGAAGCAGCAAAAAATATAGGCTCTAATATAAGGAATGAACTTCTCAGACATTCTTGCCATCTAAATGTCACAAAGTCAAGGTAAGTCTAATGACTGTCAATGCTCACCTAGTCACAGAATCCTGTCAGATGTTTTTATTCTTCAGAGTCTGAGAATGTGAAGAAAAAGGTTTTCCATAGTGTGCCCAACTTCCCTTGTCTAATCACATCTAAAAATAAATAGACTGAGAAAATAATTTATTTTTGACTCTAAGAATCCCTTTAAGATTTTGATTTTGGTCAAAGGTATTAGAAGGTTGTTTTTGGTGTGCAGATTTTTTTTCTCATTATAAAGTTATGATATAAGAAAAATCTGATTTTTCTTTTCCTCGGGTGGTTGTAAGTCTCTTTTCTGAGAATTCATCTCTGTGAACCATACTGGAGAATTCATTATTTGTGACAATATATATAAATATAAAAGACTGGAATATGTTTCATTACTTATATTCATGTTTCAAAGAGTAGATCCATTCAAGATACACTTCTTCACTATTCTTTTTTTTTTTTGTAGGAAAATATAATATGCTTGTGGTTAAATATCCTCAAAAGATTTCTCCTCCTCTTCTTTTTTTATAGCTTTGTTTCATATTTCCCACAGCCATGAAAGACCACACAAATAAAATAATTCTGCAAAAATGAACAGCAGAGTATCACAGAAATTATCTTTGTTAATTGGAGCACATAACAATTGTCAAACTCGGTATTAATTTTTAATGTGAGATACTTACTGTTTCTTTTTCTCTTGTCTTCAAGAAGAAAAGGAGACGATGCTTTGTTTTAAAAATTAAAGAGGACATGCCAGTAACAGTTTGTATTGCTCTGTATGGAACTAAAATTCTTCTATATTCCAGGAGAAAAAATGTAGTTATTTACCTAAGAAAAAAAGTTTTTCACTAAACTCATACTGCTTGGTGATTTACAGAGCAGAATAAATACTGTAAAAAACCACAGGTATATTCATACTTAAAAAAAAAAATTACCCAGCTGTGATTGTATTCTTTTTATATTATGTTTGCAAGAATACTCCAGAAGCATTTTTTTCCTAGAAGAAACATGTATAAAAATAGACAAATATTATCATGACTATTTCAGAATGTGGGTGGAAAAAAATGATTCCATTTTATAAGATTTTGTATATGAAATACATTTCCCAGACTCAGTAAAATACTTAAGGGTATGGTTTTTCTCATTGTTTTTAAAATTTATACTTAGAGAGATGATTAATAACTTGAAAGTAGTATATTATTCTAAAGTTTAATTCACTGCTTAGAAAGATGAATTCCATACATGTAGATATATCAAACACAGGTGGTATTCTGTCAGAAAGGACAAACCATGAAATCAAGGTGTTGCATGAAATTTTTGCCTTCCATTCAAAATAATTTTAATTCTGAAAGTCTACGTCTCATAGACTTGTAAAAAAAGACACAACTTAAGGTTTCTTAAAAAGAAAATACTCAGTAGTGAAGTTTTTCAGAATTTTTGAGCAGGTAATAAAAATAATAGAAACTATTTATGATAATTGTTTTCATCTAATAGTTAGAAAACAATCCAATTAAAATAAACAGAGGATCTTTAAATTCATGATTGGTGACATCCAGGTTTTTTTTTTTAATATCTCTGGCACTTTTATTACTGTGGTCTTTTTCTGCTTTAAACAAAATTATTCTGTTGGTTAGCAGATTCATTCTGGTTGTAGTCAGTGGTATCAGGGCAAGCTCAGACCAAGACTGAAAACAGAATTTATCTGAGGCCTTGTCAGTACCTCATTGGTTCTCATCCAATAACTATTGAAGTCAACAGAAAATCTTCTGATATATTTTAGCTACATCTCTGAGAAAGGAGAATCTGTGGTTTTTTGGAAATGATGGCTGCACTGAGAAATGAAAGAGTTGGTGCTCAGAAATCTGCTCCCAGACATCTGGGAATTCAACACATTCTTTAACAGAGATTCACTTCCCTGATAAGTTCATTACTTTTCTTGCTAGATCATTCTATTTTTATCACAAGCATACAAGCAGTAATTAAAAATATTTTCTAAAAGTCATAGCAGTAGCTAAATTGTCATTAATATTTTTTTTTAATTCTGTATTTGCGCTAGACTTCAGTTCTTATATTCTTGGGAAAAAGTTATTAATTTGTACATCGTGGCCAAAATTATCACCCTCTCAGGGCAAATAAGTTCAGCAATTCTCATTCTCGTTATATTTAGGTGTGGGTACCATACAGACTCTATTGCTGTTTTTACTTTTTTCTTTTTCTTCCTCTTCTTTTCTTCCTCTATTTCCTTCCTTCCTTCCTTCCTTCCTTCCTTCCTTCCTTCCTTCCTTCCTTCCTTCCTTCCTTCCTTCCTTCCTTCCTTCCTTCCTTCCTTCCTTCCTTCCTTCCTTCCTTCCTTCCTTCCTTCCTTCCTTCCTTCCTTCCTTCCTTCCTTCCTTCCTTCCGACACTTCCTTCCGACACTTCCTTCCGACACTTCCTTCCGACACTTCCTTCCGACACTTCCTTCCTTCCGACACTTCCTTCCTTCCGACACTTCCTTCCGACACTTCCTTCCGACACTTCCTTCCTTCCGACACTTCCTTCCTTCCTTCCGACACTTCCTTCCGACACTTCCTTCCTTCCTTCCTTCCGACACTTCCTTCCGACACTTCCTTCCTTCCTTCCTTCCTTCCTTCCTTCCTTCCTTCCTTCCTTCCTTCCTTCCTTCCTTCCTTCCTTCCTTCCTTCCTTCCTTCCTTCCTTCCTTCCTTCCTTCCTTCCTTCCTTCCTTCCTTCCTTCCTTCCGACACTTCCTTCCTTCCGACACTTCCTTCCTTCCGACACTTCCTTCCTTCCGACACTTCCTTCCTTCCTTCCTTCCTTCCTTCCGACACTTCCTTCCTTCCTTCCGACACTTCCTTCCGACACTTCCTTCCGACACTTCCTTCCGACACTTCCTTCCTTCCTTCCGACACTTCCTTCCGACACTTCCTTCCTTCCTTCATTTTTGTATAACAGTGACAATTTCTTGATGTCATTCCCCTTTTTTGTACTGATATGCTGTTACTCTTGCAAAATCAATTGGTTCTGCAGCTCTCAAAAACTGAAGGACTCTTAAAATAGGCAGCAATAAATCTCTAGTGTTTAGTTAACCATCAAAGTAAGGAAAACACTGGGCAGGCTGCTTAAAGCAAAGCTAGCACAGTAACAATGTCCTTTGGGATTTTTTCCCATGATTTTCTCATAGTGGAATTTTCAAGCTGAAATTCAAAAGCTGAGAATATCTTTTCTTATTTCCTGCTACTAAGAGTAGAATAAGAGCTTCCCATATAAGCATTCTCAGTAAGCAAAATATATATAACTCTATATATATAGAGAGAGAGTTCCAGAGCTGATTTTTTCAGACCTTGTTTTAATGTTTTAGATTCTGAACAGTCCTAAATGCTTTCAGCCATCATATAATTTAACATTGAGTCATTCTACATTCCTAAAAGAAACCTTCTCTTATGCATGATTACATATTGTTAAAATGGATAGGTTAATTTTGCAGCATGAATTTTTCATGGTAGCTGTTCTGCTACTATTTTGGTCTGTTTTTAATGATATACTCAGTGCAACAGCCCTCTTATATACAATTACAATTTTGAAAAGTAACTAACTTTGGTTACAGCTATATACATCATCATCTCAGACTCTCTCAAGCAGAATAGTTTTCATGGATATTTTTTGTGTGTTCCTACACCCAAACAAAGATATTTGACAGAACATGCCACACTGCAGCCAAACAGAGTGTATTTGCTTTATATATATATATATATATATATATATATATATACACACATATATATATACTCACATGAGTGTATATATATATATACACACATATATATATGATTTATTTAAGGGAACGCCTGGATACAGGAGTCCATTTTTGCCACAGTATCTAAGAACCTGCTTTTACTTTTGCTCACACACACACAAAAAAGGAAAAAAGCATTCTTGCTGTAGAATTTTTTTAAAAAGCCTTAAAATTCAACTTAAACCTCTGATCTGTTTCTCTGTTTTTACTTCATGTCTCTCAAACATGAGCAGGGAGAATTGACATTTGGTAGCCATCTCTTGTTTGCTCAGCAAAATAGAAGGTTAAATTGGCAGAGACTGGCAAATACTGAAACAGTCATTTAAGATGAAATTAATGGAGCTAGAAGAATCTGTAGAGCATTCCACTTTATTTTACAGCAAGAATGGTAAAGGTCCTTGCTATAAAGAACAGTCTGTTATTATCCAATTGCCTGTAGGTCAACCCAAAACTGCTGTACAGCAAGAAGCAGCAACTGAGAGAATGAGGAGAGGTTAGGCAGACAACAGAAGCACAAAAAGCATCTGTGCTGCAACTTCTCTCGTTCTACAAAGAAACAGCTTTAGATTGTCCCCATGTGGAGGATGACAGAGATAAGAAGCTCTCTGGTGGTAAGCATCTGGGATGGGAGGGAAGATCATAGGAAATTGTGGGATTCTCTTTGTTTCTTTCTTTAACTGCCTATGTCTTTGCTGGTTTTTGAAGCTTTTCCAAACCCCAAGGCTTCTGAAGTTCTTGCATCACTCATTTTAACTTTTTTTTTTAACAACAATGTCAGAGCAATGTTAACACAGGAGAATATCTGTGTTAGGCCCCTAATTAGTTTCATATTCATATCGAAATTTTAAGAAGTCACCAGCACAAATGAGTTACTGCAATGATTGCTTCCCTCCTGATGGGAAAAGATAGCAATTGTTCCGCTATGCACTAGACCCAAGCCAAGGATGTCCGTAGATTCAAGTTTAATTGATGTTCAAATAGACTCTGACATAATGAACTTCATTCCTCAGTGCTGCCTTGAACAAATCAAGGCTTCCCCACCAAGTCTCAAACTGCCTTGGAAGATCCTTGCAAACTCAGTGTATGTGTGGTAGTGTTGTTTGATATCAATTATAATCTTCAGAGTCTTTAGTACCAAAAGACATTGTACTTCACTGGAGAATGACCAAGTAAATATTGGAGTGTTGCCATGTAAGTCAAAAGAGAGAGAAACAAGTTGATGGAGCCAATTTGCTGTAGGGAACTACTTTAGGGGGTGGGAGGAAAGAGTTTAGGGCACAAGGGAGCAAACGCAAACATGCCTTCTATTTATTCAGCGCTGTGTAGGCAAATCTCCAGTGGCCTTACCTTTAATGCTGAACACTTAATTTTTTTTTTGTAGACAAACAAGAGCTCAGTAAATATTCTATTTTCAAGGTCTCTGCTTATCCCACTCATCATGTATTCTTTGATCAGCGGGAAACTGAAGTAAAGGCAATGCTTTTGGGACTCATCTAGAAAGCTAGATAGTTTTATTTACATAAATAGAAATAGACAAACCTATGCTAATGAGCAGGGGCTGTACATAGAAATGTTTAAAAGATAACTTAGGAAGAGTTAACTTGTCTGTATGTGAAGGCCATTCAGACATTTTTTGCCATTAAGGACAAAAAAGAAGCAGTAAAGTAGTAAAATAATTATCAGCATGGATTGAAAAGAAATCACACATTTGACATCTGATCTACAGGCAGTTGATACAGCAATTTGTCTAAAAATTGTGTGGAAGAATGCTATTCTCTTTTAGTGTCTTTAATGCTTTCAGTGATTTATATCCAGAGAAAAGAATTTGAAATTGGAAGTCAAAATCCAGTGATCTTTTATACTTGTTTCCATAAGAAATCAGGTCTTAGTCAGTTCATCTGACTTCCTGTCTGTCCTGAAAAATATCATCTTTTACCTCCTGAGATTAAAAAAGGGCTGTAATTTCTCAAAAAGCCTAATTGAGTGTGAAATTTTGAAATATATTAGAGCATTTCCCCAATTTAATTTTGTATTGAGATGTGCATGTAATGTATCTTCATAAAGTTTAAACAAAACTTGATAGATTGAATACAAAAGTAACTTAGACTGTCTCATCAATAATGAAAAAAAAACACGTCAAAATCTTGCTAGTTTATTAAACCCAAGTATAGACAATTATATTCATAAAAGCTGCTTTTTACTTTACTGTAAATGTGATGAACAAATGTTCTCAAGGTTCAGCCACTTCATTGGTCACTGCTGAAGTTGAATGTTTGAATTCAGCTTAGGAACACATTTCTATGGCCTATGCTTTGCACAGAACCAAAGCAGCTGAACATTGTTAGATCCCAGCTGTTCTGCATTGCCATTTTGCACTGGTTTACCTGCATTTTCAATGGCCCTTCTGTATAGCAGGAGGGGCTTTTCTTCCTGCACACATTGGTTTCCTTGTCTAAAAACTGCAATTGGTTTGTTAGTTTGTGATGTCTGTAGAAGCATAAATAAGATCCAGTGGTGCCATTTGTCCAGGGTACACCTTGTGGGTCAGTTTTTTTTCTTTTTTTTTTTTTTTTTAAATCCACTATCAGTAGATACAAGTTACTCTAAGTCGTAACTTGCGCAAATTCTCTCACTATCACTGCCTGTTACATCCCCAGTGAGAGCAGCTGTAATCACTGCTCATCTGCCACATACGGTGACATGACTGACTAAATGCCAAAGTGATTTTCACCCAAGTGACTTTCAAGATTTGAAGCTGTATGCAATGAAACAATTAACTGTATAAATTCAAAAGAGGTTATGCCTGCCTGAAAATGAGTGTGATCTTCAAGTGTATGGGTCATAAGAGGTGACAGGAAATATCAAAATAATAATAAAATGTTGTGAGTGAAATGCAAGATTAAATACAGAAAACCTGACAATTGCCATGTCTGCTTTGTAGTGTCTTTTTTTCTGCTCTTTTTCCACCTTTGAAATCCGTCCTCTTTGTCAATTAGATAATTTTACACCTTGATTTCTAATTTGGCTGAATTTGGCACTAGATGCAGAATATAGATGGGCTCTACCTTGCCATTTTGATTTGGAAGATTGAAATACTGACAAAACCCCCTGTATTTATTTGCTTATTCGTTGTCATCATTATAGTAAATATACCTCTGTATGGAACCTTGATGGGTTTTGAAATTTTTTTGTTATAATCATATTTTTGAAAAGTAATTTATAAGGAAATATGGTCTATTGAACAGTGAATTTTCATTATTTTTACCATATTTTCTGATTTGTTTTTTCATTTTTGATCAAGAACATTATTCACTTTCTAGTGCTAAAAATGACCAATGGCCCTTGGTAAGTACCTTTGCCAAAATGACAGGGGAGCCTAAAATGAGAAACTTTTTGTCAACTGGACATAAATAATTTTCAGGATTCCAAAGTCATATTTTACCTTGGCAGCTGCCCAGATCAGTTTAACTGGAAAATACTTTCAGTTGTGTTACTGAGAAAGAAGAACGTGACTCTCGACTCTATAAATGTTCTGGATTTGTGATTGTCTTAGTTTTCCCATGCTCTCGTGCTTGGGGCTTGTTAGGGTGCATACAGAAACTGCTTTTGTACCATGCCTCAGTAGTTCTGGATTTTTAGGAGGAGTGCTCACAGACAGTGGAAGGTAAATTCAGCTACCAAAAGAAACTTTTTGTTCTAATAAACACTTTGATTTGCTTAATGTGTAACCTACAGGGGAATACCATTCAGTGGGTTGTCAGAGTTCACATGATGCTGTATGTAATTACATTGGTATTATAATTGCCTATAAATGTCTATGCTGGAAATGATGTAAGTTTCTGACCAGGGGGTATGTTTTTACATTATTGCATTATTCATGTTTAAAGCAAGTTGGTGAGGAATATAATTGGAAAGAGAGAAAACAGAGAATTTAGATTAAAGCCCTTTATAGTAAAAGAATTTGGGTTTGGAAGGTTTATTTGTATTGCAGGATTGTTGTAAGGCAGATTAAGACATTTCCTATCCTATAGAATCATTATTTCTGCTCAGAAAAAGAATTAAAAGTTTAACAATTGGGAGGATTTTGGAAGAAGACTTGACCTTATAAACAATTCCTGAAAATAATGTGTTTTGGAACAAAACAAATCATTGTGAGATCATACAGATTAATGTACTATATTGTGAAATAGCAATGATTCAGGGAATGGTATCATTAACACTAATCAGCTTGCAAAGTAGTTAAATGTAGTTTCAGTAAACTTGTGGACATCTTTCCTCTGTTTTTCTGGAGAAGTGGAATCAGTTTCTGTATATTTCACAGGAAAGGTCATAAAATCAGTAAGATTAGAAATGCAGCAATTTCTACACATGTGCACTAGCTAAATGCCCTACTTTAATTACTGTCAAGTAATAAATATAATTTAAACTAACAGTTATTTTCACTTTTTGTCACATTTTTTATTAAAACTCACATGATGAATTAAAAAAAATTCTAAATTACCAGCAACTGCTTCAATGGGCAATAGTTAGACTTTATGGAATAATTGAATATTTGATTCTCAATTGAAACATTACCATTTCATATTTTCTCCTCCCAAATTACTTGTACCTCATACAACTTTCATAAGCTTTTTAATTCTAAAATCAATCATTCAAAATCTGGAATGAATTAAAAACTTCCAGCAATTTTAAAACAGTTAAAATTCTGAATTCTGAGAGTATATGGTCAAGCTTTTTTAAATCCTGACTTACCATCCCCCTGAGGTTTTATCTGTCTACATTATCACAAACAGCCATCCATTTTCTCTGCTATTTTAAAGTCAAATGTTGACGACTTTGACTGTGAATGTTAAATGTTGAGGAAAAGAAAAAAAGGGATACAGTATTCCAACCCCAATAAGACAGAGGTATTTAATGTTAATTAAAGGTAGAACACATTTTTATGGTTTATGTCTCTGTGCAGAACATGTCCCATTACCTGCTTTGGCAGTTGCAGCAAAGAATTCAAGACTTAAGGGAAAGAGAGGATTTGTTTCCTTAGAAAGTAATGACCATATTTTAGGTGTCATATAATATTTTAGAATAATTATGATATTCCTCTCATTTATACATCAAATGTTTATTCTAAAATAAAACTGCTCCCCAGTGTCCACAGAGGACTCAATCATCTTTACTAACAACACTTATTCTTACAAAAGTTTCTTTTATGACTTGACTTTGAACAGTATCTTATACTGAGCACCTGATCTGCATGAACTAATTAGGATTGGTCAGAATTAGGCTTCAGACATGTACAAAACAATCATAAGCTCCCTGAGCTTATTATGAGACTCCCTGAGTCTCTCAAGAAGGTATAGTAGTTTAAGGGAAAAAAAAAAGCCAACCCATGGAATTTTATAATAGCTTTAATGCTTTGAGTCTTGGCTACACCAGCTTAGCCCACAGCATCATTCCTGAATATATTAAACTACTGAATGATTTAATGACTGAGTGATGATTTTAGATTAAATTGTATTTTATCACGTTCATGTGTGTAATTGTGTCAGCATGCACAGAATCAGTTGAAAAGAGCTGCAAACCATGGGTGAGTCATCAAATGCCTTTGTGTTAGGGCTCTGGTGAGGGGCTTTGAAAGGAAAAAGTGTTTATGCTACACATGGTTGTCAAATATATGTTTTTTAAATTTCTCTTGTTCTCTCCAGTGATTTTTGTCTTGCGTTTTGTAAAGGCATTAGCAATGCTGTACCAACCTGATCATGAGTCAGAAAACTCTTCTAATGCAAAACAAAAAAACCCCCACCGTTTTAAGTAAGAGAAGACAGTTCAACAGCTTCTTACAATTATTTTTATTTTCATTTTATTTTTACAGAGGACTCGCTTTAGCTTGTGTAAGATCCCTTGTAAACTGCTTCCATACCTGAGTCTCCAAGACTGAGAACAGTGTCCACCACCTGCACTAATTGTTGACATAAAACAACAACATGCTTCTGCTTGGTCTGAGCTGCAAAATGCATGCTCACATTCTTGCCTGGCTTATTTAGTGATTTCAGTAGATACAATCTTTGGAGGAAACCTTGTCTTTGGTTTTACTGTGAACATATATACTACCACTAATGTGAATGAAATGAAAGTGAAGAGTGAAACATGAACTTAAGCCTGATTTTTTTTTTGGACTAAGAGGCTGAAGAGGCTGGAGCTTTTGGGATCCAGGGGCAAGTCTCTGCTTCATGTGAATGACTGCAATCACTCCATACCCACAATAAAAATGAATGGCCTCCAAGCCACTCTAAGCTGTGCCAGGTAGCTTCAGTTTGCAATAGATAATAAACCACTAAACAATAGTGAGAGAAGAGCACCCACTGGATGTCTGCCTTCCTCTCCTGTAATGCACTGCGCTGTAGCTTGGCAGAGGCACTAAAAGCAGCTCCATTTAGCCAATTGTTGCTATTTTCTTTCCCTGGTACACTGCTCAAGAGGTGTAAAAGAGCACAGAAAAGATGAGAATCTATCTTTGTCTTTTCTCTTTTTATTTCTCTGATAGTAGTTCCTGTGAAAAATGAATATTCACTAAGTGAAAGGGAGATGAATACAGAAGTACGCTGAGCATGACTGAAAGTAAATTGAAAGAGTCAAAGATACTGTTTTGGTGTTATTCTCCAAATTCAACACTTGTTCATTTGCTTATTGAAAAAGTGATGAAGATGGAACATTCTTACCTATTTTCTCTGAAGAGATTCTAACATTCAATTTAGGACTTCTGTAATACATCTTAAAATAGAAAAAACAAACAAATGTGCTTGTGATTGTTTTTCATTATTCATGAAAAGAAAAACTAATTATGAAAACATTTATTTGATGTTTTATTCATAAACTAAATTTCATAAATTAGTTGATATAATAATACAGTTGTATACCTTTCTGTTTGCTTCCAGCAGCTTCTTCTATTAATAGCTATGAAAGCTAAACTATAATGATGCAGAGAGGGATGACTGATTAGCATAATGGATCAAACAATTTCTTCAGAAATTTCCTCTCTCTGGTTTCAATAACTATAATTATTTTTTTGTTTAAAGTAAATTGTGGCAGCAGAAACTACATCCCTTTGGTGTCTGTTGCATTCTGTTTCAAGTGAAATGCCTCATACTGAACAATATTATTCCCCTTTGTTTTTCCATATGAATACAAGTGAGTTTTCACACTTGTATTTCATATTTCACAGTAATTCCAATGATAATCTTTAAGTTGTTTAAAAATATTTTGACTAAAAATTTATTTTCATGTTTAATATTAAGCCTTATTTT
Organism: Ammospiza nelsoni; assembly: GCF_027579445.1. Classification (NCBI taxonomy): domain Eukaryota; kingdom Metazoa; phylum Chordata; class Aves; order Passeriformes; family Passerellidae; genus Ammospiza; species Ammospiza nelsoni. The sequence continues at coordinate 31,339,804 of NC_080636.1, read as the reverse complement.
CATAAAGAAGTCTCATGATTGATAGCAAATCTTTTTCTTTAGTTTGAAACATTTTTTTTGTTTTGAGGATTGATTAAACAAATCATGAGATTATCTAAATGGAAAAATAATTAAAAAGTAACAGTTTTTCAAAATTAACTTATGAAATTAAAACTGTATTATTACTGATTTTTCCCAAGCTGAGTTGGGAAGAATGATTTATGCCCGCTTAAACTGATGGAATCTGAATCCAGTCCTACCTATAAACAAAATGAGAAAGTAACGATGAACGTAATATTACTCTGAAACTTTTCCTTAAACCTGACGACTGATAAATTACAATTCAAAGGAAAAGAAAAAAGAAAAAAACCTAAAAACCATTTTGTTCTTTATAAAATCATGGAATCATTTAGGCTGGAAAAGACCTCTAATATTATTGAGTCCAATTGCTGACCAATCACCTTGTCAAACATTGCGGAATTGAAATCCATAGGGCCACATAAATACATCATTTCTTGCATTCAAAAATGATGTTTATGGAATTCAAAAATGCGAGTACAAAAAAGAAAGTGACTTACTATTCCCAGTGAGACTTAATTAAAAGGAAGATATTTTGATTTCTACAGTTTGTTCTTAATAATACCCTTATTGGTACAGTAGAATTCCTAAAAATAAGTTATATATAATTTTTCTTTGTATCAGTCATGAATAAGCTGACCAAAAAATTTTGGTGAACTGGAGGTAGGGAACCATAATAGCCTATAAAAGAAGGATGGAATCCTTTTTGAGGCAGACTTCCTATACAAATGGGTTCCAGCTTTCACAGAACCAGACCAGTAGGTCCTTAGTGTGAGTCCAATATTAATAAATTTATACCAAGCTGTGCCTTATTTTACATAGCATTCTTTTAAATAAATTAAATTATTTTCATATGAACATAAAATTTGCCAAAAAACTGTAGTTTCAATATCTGGTTTTGAAATCTGGCAATTTATCCATTTACCCTATGGCCTTATGGGTTGGTATGACCAAGTCTGGTCTTTGCAAGTCAATCTATGAAGCAAATGAAAAAAAATGTATATAATATTTCTGAAAAAAAGCTCTTAATTTTAATTTTGTTTTTCAAAAATAAAATTTTCACGGTCATATTCCTGGTTCTGAATCTCAGATGAGGACAAATCCTTGAGGATAAGTTAGTTGGTAACAAACTTCTTCACAACAGAGTCTTGCTTTTGTCCTCCATTTTTGTTACTTAATGTGGTTTAAGTTCAAATATTTTTTTTGTTTAGCTACTTTGAGCATCCTGTCTTTGCAGGTTAGGAAAATGCTTTCTGTTATTTTGCCAAGCAGTATGAATAATCAGGGTAGGAATATTGCCATTTTTTTGATGCTTGTATTCCAAGAGAGTAGGAAGAATTCCCAGGATATTAATCACTCCTACCTGAATTGTGAATGAAATTTATAATTAGTTAAGCCTTTCAGTTTTCTGAAAACCTTTGTTACTCCTACTGTAATATTAACTGGAAAGCATAGCATATTAGTAGTTACTGGAGTTCCACAGGAGTTTCTTTTCTACTAAAGGTTTTTCTCACTCAACAAGGATCTTCATTTAAGCAGATAATTTTTAAATTCCTATGTGATTAAGTGGTGCCTACTGCATTCAGTATAGTCAAACAGCTAAAGCAGAGAGACTCAGAAGAGCTGTGTATTTTTTCTAGCTTTGTCTTAGGCCCACAGGATGACTTTTGGCTATTTACTTTTCTTCTCTGAGCTATTTGTCTATTTACTTATCTTCTCAGCTTTCTCACTACTGAAATTTATGAAGTGTCCTTCTTTTGTGAAATAGTTACTAATCTATACGGGAAAGGTATTGGGTAAATGAAAATTATCTGCTTGCAGTAATATTCATTAGTTTAAAGTTACAGAACCACATTTCAGACTTCATCTTTGTAGCCCAGCTCCTACCAAACTACCATTCATTTTCCAGTCATATGTACGATATAGGTGATCTGGAAATGTTTCTCATAAACCACAAACACGTCTGCCTCAGTATTTGTCCCATTAGCTGTGAGGCTTTTCCCAATTGAGAGCGCACAAAATCACGGTGAAGTAAACAGCAAGATGGGGAATTCTGCCCTAATGAATCACAGTGAGTATGGGTTTTCCTTCATGGAGGAAAGTCTTCAGAACTTTTCCATGTTTTCTGGGCTAGTAATTGCAGGAAAACATAGTTGCTTTAATGGTGTCTTTATTTTCTTAGGTAAAAACTTGGTATCTGTAATTATGTTTGTATGTAAATACACACAGACACACACATGAGTATCTTGATGGAATGTTCCCTTAATATCAGAATTAACTTTCAGATAGCAAGCAGAAAAAAGTGTTGAATTTTTCCCTCTTAGTAGAACCCAAACTCCTAGGATGGAATTCAATCAGAAGGTTGCAGTTAAAGTTCTGAGTAGTGCTACCTTTCTGTTTATTTGGTGAGTCATACAAATCTTTTTTGTTTCTCGGTGTTTTTTTTCAGAGAAGGGAGGCTGGTGGGATTTTTTGTTTTGGGCCACTATGCTGTTTTGTGTGGTTTTTTGGGGTTTTTTTGAGTGGGTGGGGGTTGTGTGTGCCTTCTTGTATCAAGTCCTTCAGTCATCGAAGTGCTTTTAGCTCACTGATTCTGTTAGAGGAAGTGTGAACGGTCTTCTTACTCCTTAAGTACTGAACATTCAACACTAAAAACACTGCCAAGCAAAATACACGGCCTTTTACATTTTACATTGGAGTCTGAGCACAGGCATGCAGAAATCTGCTCATCATTTCTGTCTGGAGTGGTTTGTGAGAGGAGGTTGCAATTGTTTCATCGCCTTTTAAACTTGAGAGTAAGCTATTATTAGCTTTTCTTGTAAGAGGTCATAATGGGGAAAAAAGAAGGGAGGTTATTAAATGCTCTGGCACTGATTTAAATGCAGTGAGAATTACAGGTGGTTAGATCATAATATTGCTGGAAGGGAATTCAAGAGGTTATTCCGTCAGTGTCCATTCATCTTCTGCAGGGCAGGGCCAATTACGTGCAGGTAGAGTCGGAGAGACATCTGTGCAGTCTAGTCTTAAACACCTCCAGCCCTGGAAATACCACAGCTTTCTCAAAAGATGTGACCCAGGTTTTACCTTACTGCTGTTATTAAGGTGTTTTTGTTAATATCTTGTTCTTTATAATTTAAGCCAATTGCTGTTTTTCATATTCACATGAATATGATATTAGGATAATTCCTTCCCCTTTCCTGAAACTGTAATTTAGGTGAATATTTACTTTGTTTGTTTTACATTTGTATTTCAGTTTCTCTCCTCCAAATTAAACTCTTCTATCTCTTCATTCATTATTCTGTAACAAATAATGCTTTAAAAACCTCTCATATTTGTGACTCTCCTCTGGACTTCCTGTCAAATTTCTTGAAATATATTTCCTCAAGATGGACAAAAAATTCTTCCACTTTGTCCTTACTAGTGCTGTCTAAATCAAAAGGTTATTGCACTTATTTTTCATTTATATATGAGACCCCAAGGTTTAGTTGACTGATTGCAGAAGCATTTCTCCATTGGCTTATGTTCTGCTGCTTATTGAGATAACTACTATCTTAAGATAACTACTATATAAATCTTTCAGAGTGTTTTTTCCCACCCCATTATTTCACACTACGTATTTATGTAGATGGCTGTCCCTTAGTAACAGTAGGTATGAGGATACTGATGCATGAGGAATAGAGCTCTGCAGAAATCCATTTGCCGTCTAGTTCAGAGGGAAGCATTAAGAACCTCCACTTATCTCTTGTTCATTGTTCATTGGAGGAGAATTTTGTATATTTTCTCTTGTTGCAGTACTCATAATTCAGTTTTATGTCCTGTCATTTGACAAATTGATTAAACATTAGAAAATGCCAGTGATTTTCATTGTTGTATCATTTAAAATAGCCAGGTCACATATGATAAATTTTGTAATAATTTAACATAAACTAAATAGTTCAGGAGCTCTCTTCAGAGAAAAAAAAAATGTTGTTTAGTTCTAATGTCTTCTTTCCTGATAGTGAAATTAAGTAACTGATTCCATCTATATGTACAAAGACAAGGTTGCATGGAGGAGCAAAATATTCACATGAATTTAATTTGAAGACCCTACTCCAGAACACAAATGCTGCAGGTGTTGTAACTTGTTTCAAGAATCGTGAATATGAAATGATGCCTTTGATGAAAGAGTAGTGGTACAGAGAATGAACTCTGCAGAGAATCTAAGGAAATGGCATAGAATTTTTCAGTTAAAACCAAAATAAAAATACTCCCATGTATTTCCGCTTGTTTTTCAAAAGGAAGTTCAACCTGACTACTGCTAGTAGTAATCTGCAAGAAGGGCAGGGCTCACTCAGAAATCAAAAGAATAGATGCTCTTTAAATAGACAATTATTGAATAATTGTACAGTTAAATTAACTATAATTTTCTGTCACATATCTATCAGCAAGATTTCTTCACCTGCATGTTTAGTGATTACACCAGTTCCAGTCTTAGCAGTGGAGGTATTCAGTTCACTATACACCATCTTGAAATGCAGTTATTCACATGTTTTCCCATTTATGTATCTTCTCCTTCAGTGCTATGCTATGCCTCTGATGGTATGGGCAATTTTCTGTCTAGTCTAATGACTTCTGAGCTTGAAAATTGCCTTGTCTTTTTTTTAAATGCAATATCTGGCTGGGGTGGGCAGAATGGGGTTGCTGGAAGCAAGTGGAGTCATCCCCCACCATTTCTGGGCATGACCTTTGGGTAGGAATAGCTGGAGTGGCTGAGGAGCAACTGATATTAAAAAAATACTTCCCTCAGAAAAGTCTAAATGGTATTATTTGTTAAAAAAGCTATGCTTCTCCTAAACCCTTTGAATAGGAAAAATCTCAGTTAAAATACATAAAAATAACATGAAAGCATAATTTTTCAAAACAGATGCCTTCATAACATTTATTTAGGCACGAGAATGGCAATTATTCTAGCAGAGAGAGTGTATATATCTTCATTGTTTTATTTTGTAAAGTATTAAGTTGACATCCATGCAAAACTAAATTTTACTTTAAAAGTTGGTATGACAGCCTATATTTTATCACCACTGTTTTCAACAATATATTCTGATTTTAGTACAGGTCCCAAAAGTCCTAACACCAAACATTTTCAGTTTATATGCTTTATATATGCATCACCCATACATGCCTCTTGTTACATAAAACCCATTACTATAATATTTTCTCACTCCACTGGACTTGTCTGCTGTGCCTAATTTCACCATGCTTTCAGCTCCTGTTTTGTGTTGGTTACTGTAATTGGAGCCTGAAGTTGGTAGTTTTTTGTATAGGTATAGCTGGAGTATACATAGCTGTGCATAGGTTATATTTGATTTCTTTGAGGTGCACACATTCTCATTTCCTAACTGTCTGTCTGGAGAAACAAGAAAGGAGTTGGCACACAGAGATGGCACTGACACGGTGGCCTTCATCTAAGTGAGGGCTGGGATCAGGGGAATACTGGCTGTTTTTTGGTTTGGGATGGTCACAAATAGTTGCTGACAATCCCCATTCAGCTCAGCAGAGGCTTGACCTCGTGGCACATCCTCCTGTCAGAGCAGCTGATGTGATATGTATGAGACCCTGAGAGAGGCAAAAGGGCAAAGGGTTATTTTACCCTTACAGATAATGCTCTGTCAGGGTCAGATTTCCTTGATGAAGCAATTGGTGAAGTTGTTTACCACATCTTGATGTTAGAGAATGACACAATATACAGAGTGGTCTTCCTCCTTTTGTGTGGGACTAAATAGGTTTCTTCAATTTATTTTATCCCTGCTGTGTGTAAATGCTATTGCACACACTCCAGTGTTTATAGAACATGAGAGGTGAACTGAACAACATTTTTTGGGAAGTATGAGAACTCTGTAAGACCTGTTTGACATACAAACGTTCCTGCATGTGCTCATAGTTTAAATATAATTTCTTTTTCAGTTATGAAAGTCGTTTATTATTTCTGGATGTGCAGGTTGGCTAGGAGGACAATCGGGTTGCAATGATTAGTTTTCACCAGAATTTCAATGAAGTGATGGGCCACAGGTTTGCCCTGGGCCTCTGATTACCAGCTATAGAAGATGAAAACCAGATTTTTGAATTGGATTTACTGCAAGAAGAGGGTGCTGGGTGGCCCTTCTTGTGGTTAGATTCTGTCATTCAGCTGTGGGGTCAAAATCTAGATCTACCAAGAAGCAGAAGAAAACACCCTTGCTTTTGATTGGAGCAGCAAATAGTTTCTAAGTGTGCTGTTTGATTACTGGTCTTATGATGACAAAAGAAGTTTCTAAATGTGGTGATGGTTTTGCCTGGTAGCAATAAATTATGAAGAGTTAATTATCAAAGATATCAAGTGTGTTTTTTCCTTGTACCATTTGATGATTAAATTAGAAAGTCTACAATTAGGGGATTAAAAATCTACAGATGGAAGGTGTTGCCTTCCTTTTTTTCAGGTAAGATGATTAGGTTTTGTAATCAATTTTAATCACAGATAGAGTTATTGATTTCTTAATTTGGTTATGTGAATCAATTCAATATGGCATAGCTTGGATTGTTTCTACTGTAGGTAACTGCAATATATAGATACTTTTATAATAAATAGTCTTTATTTTTATTTAAAAATCATGGAATTGAGCTAGCTGCTGCACAATAAAAAGCATTTTAAAATGCTGAAAATAATTTAAAACTGGGAGAAGGGAAATATCAAGAGTTTAAAGCAATGTTTTAAATAGGATTAATTTTGATTTAGAATTCCTATAATATGCACCAAAATTTTGATATCATTGCATACAAGATGATACAAACTTGTTAAATATAATTCCTGCTTGAGTCACTTCCATGGTCTGGGTTGGACACAATTTCTCTTTCTTATGAAATAGCTATCCTTCAGTGATGGGGTAGCAACCTCTTTGCCACTATTTTTCATGGTACAGGTTTTCTTTAACAATTGTTGTACCTGATCTTGCTGACTTAAATTTGAGGTTTTAGTTAAGTCTGAGAAGAAGACTTTTAGGATCTTTTTCCTTTTTTCTCATCATAGTCTGTGTTATGTTACTCTTCTACAAGCATATGCTCTACTACTGCTGCTGCTGTTTCTCATGTTCTTCTTTGATCACCTGAGCTATAAAAGACCATGACTGTTTTATGTTGCAATAAGAAGGAGATAATCCTATCTAATTCAAAATTCACTTTGGGTTTCTCATTCAGAGATGTCTTGAATTAAGTAAATTAAAGAACAACCTCATATGATATTAATCTACTTTATTATTTTTTTTTCTCCCACCTCCAGACTTCACAAACCCAGCCCAATATCATCATTATGTTGCAGACTTTTAGATAGTTTTCCTGGCTCCTACTAGAGAAGACTGTGAGACTGTTTTTTGTGCCCAAGTTCCAAAATTTTTAAGTGGATATAATAAGTTTGCAATTTCCGAGGAATGTTAGATTTTAATTTAACTGAAAGCCTAAAGCCCTCGCAATGCCTATCAGAGTGGTCAAAGTGGACTATAAAAGGAGACTTTTCAGATCACAAGGATTTGCACTCCGGACCTGTCTTGTTTTTGGTTTTTGTATATCCTTTCTCATCACCAACTGTATTCAGACACACTCTATTCTGTAAGGCTGCATAAGCATGAAGACTTGGCTCTTGACTCCCTGCTGTGACTTGCTTGAAATAATCTTTTCTTCCTGAGCTTGCTGCTCTCTCTTGGTACCTATAGGAAACACTTAATTCTGAAGAAAGAAATGAAGAAAGACAAAACCAGTGAATATCAAGAATTAATTGGACCAGACAGGCTATGTGCAACCAAATTAAACCGCCAAGACAGAGAAACAGGACAGATGAAAGCTTTTCAGGTAAAAGAGGAGAAAAATGATGGGAGATTGGAGAGACCTGGGCATATTTTTATATCTGCTGTATCCCCCAAATCTTTTTTCTGTTATATTTTATTTTCACATGCATTGCAAATGTTTATCTTGTGCTACATGAAAGAATAGAAATGTCAGCGTTCAGAGGGTTGTGGTGATTAGGATGCCTGTGGACTCTGTTGTCTTTCCACTTACAGCACAAGTACAACACATATTGAGACATTTACTTTTGAAATACTTGCAGAATAATTTTAAAAATTAAATTATTTGTCCAGAACTATTGAGAATATTAGAAATTTATTCATTTGTGCCCCATGGATACTTGAGACACACTCAGTACTCTATCAGTACTTGTCTTATTTCTAGTCATGTACGTAATATACACATACACAAGAAGATTTATATTCATCTTACAGTACAATATATAAGCCCTAAATTTGTAGGGGTGTGTGAATATGATATATATATATATATATATATATATATATATATATATATATATCTTTCTTGAAATATTCTACATATGGGAAGAGAATGATTTTATTAATAAAATTAATTGTCTTTGCATTTCTGTTGTATATTTCCCTTATTTCTGTCAATAATGTATTGCTGATTTAACAGTCCTCTTTCAGAGAAAACCTAATGAGACCATTGAGGATACTCTTACTTCACAAAAGTTTTAATGCGGCCTTTCAGTAATTAATTACAATTTCATTTGTTTTTCTGCACTTCATCACAGATCAAGAAAAAGCCATTTACTTGCCACAGGATTTTTGTGATCTGTCAACCCATATGTCATAATAAGGAAAGGCTTCTTGGATGTCTCCATAGAACCTGGCTTTTTTTCATGGGAACTTCTGACTGGTATTCTCTTTGTGATTCCTTGGACCTTACCCCAGATTACTGGCTGCTCCCTGTCATCCAATGTTTATTAAAATATCATAAATGTGAGATCCTACCTGAGAATCTTCTGAGGTGTAGTAAGTACACTTGAACTTGAACTGCGCTATAATCCTACAAAATATCTGTATGTGATGGTCTTGTGCAAGGGAAACTGCTCTCCCTGTTCTGTACTTACCTTTGCCAGGGATGGTCAAGAGATACAGGTGCAAAGCTGGAACCCCTAAGTTAAATGTGTCATCTTCAAGGCACTGTGCTGTCTCACATCAATTAAATGATTTGGGGGTTCCACCCCAAAAATACAAAAACATCTGTAGAACAGCTTATAAAGTTGTGGGATGTATATCAGAGAAATCCTCAAGTTCCAACTGCAGTAATGCTGTCATCAGAGGATTCAGTGATGGGCCAGAAATCAAAAGTCTAACTTTTTAAAACCAAAACATATATTGAAATAATTTATGTCCACACCTAAGAGCTCCAAAAGGTATAGAATAAAATTATATTGAGATTAAAAAAAAAAGTGAAGAAACTTATTTAACTGAAATGTTCTTCAATGGTCTGTAAAATGCGATAGAAGAAAGTGAAATAATTGTAGATCAATTAAATTTTAATTATTTCCAATGAGGATGCATAGCTCAGTATTTTTGCTTTCAACTCTACTCATTTCCATCATGCACAGGTGCTGCAAAATAAAGCCTATGCCATCTAGTGAAAGCGCCCAGGGATGGGACCAGCCAAAGAAATCAATCAATAGAAGGGGCCTTTAGCTAAAGGTTAGACAATGTTGTAGTAGAAACCCTAGGGACTTTTTAAGCAACTGCTAAGAAAAGGTTTTATTGTGCCTTCCTTCACAACCTGTGTAGGCTTCAGAGATCACTTAAAGTAAATTCCAAATAAAAGGTCTTTCCACCTTGTATATTTGGAATAATTTAGCTCAGAAAAGTGGTGAGCTCTTGAGGTGATGGGACCGTTAGTGCAGTCAAATGTACTTAAAATAATTTCAGTGCTAAGTGGTACAGAATTCTTTGAAATAAATTTAAAAAAAACTAAAAAGACAACAGCTTTCTATATGACATCCATCAGCTTCAGTTTTTATTTTACACAATAACATTCCTACAGACCAGTTTGGCACTTGGACACATTATATATAGCTACATAATCCTGTCATTTATAAACAAGGCTACTGAAATTCTACAACTTTTTCATTCCCTTCTCTCTTCATGAATGAATTTCTTTCCTAATATTTAATCCATACTTTTATTATTCTTTATAGCATACTTGCTGTTTATACCATATGTTTAATCCATACTTTTCTTATTATTTTTCGTATTGTTTAGTGCAGTAAGCTCTACATTTGAATTGGAATTGGAATATATTTCTCTGACTTGATAAATAAGAATACAACAGAATGGACTAACAACTAGGCTGCAAGTAAATGCCTGTGAATCACTTGGTAACAATCTTACTGTAATGACTCTTTTGAGTTTCAGCTCTTTCTGACATTTGATCACAATAGACTTTAGTTAAAATGTCAGCTGTTTAAAGCAAAGCCCGTTCATTAACGAGGTCTTGTGGAAAAAAATATTAGCCTACAGAAAGGCAGTTGCTGCAGCTCACCTGGAATACAAAATTGCCATTGTTATCACTGCTTCCTTTGCCATTGGAAAATTCTATAACAGGAATAATATATTACAGTAGTGTGTTAAAATCCAGAAAATAAACTGGGTTGTTCCTGATCTCAGCTGAATATTTTCCTGCACAATTGGAGCCATGTCAAGTTGACTTGCCATTCATTATGTGCTATATTTCTCCGACATTGCTTGTAGACAACTTCTGAACCCCGCCTCTTTGTCCTTTTGTTGTCCTGATTCTACAGCAAGGATCTTTTATAGTATCTTTTTTTGTAAATACAAATGTGAAAGAGAGAAAGACAAAAATACTTTCTGAAACTTCACTGAAGCACTGTAAATTAGGGCAGTGTAATCCACAACCATTGTGTACACAACTTTCACTGAACTAGATTTTTATAGACACTTGCCTCAGGTTTTTTTTTGGTTTTGTTTTAAAACTAAGAATGTTCTATTATGTATAGGGGGTCATGCCATGTACTCTGCACTAATTTGTTTGCACTTCTTTTCTGTTACTATATTTGTTTTACAGTGGGATGGGGCAGGAGAAAGGTGAGGAAATACTGTTTAATGAAATACTATTGTGGGGCTGAATTTATGATGTGTACAAGTATATTCCTTCCATTCTTACTCACAAAAATCAGAAGTTAACACAAGCAGGGTCTTTTTCTGAGTACATGGCACAGAGTCAGTCTGCTCTGCGTGCAAACTTGGACTCTGAGGCTTTCCATAATTTATATGCTTATTGCAGCTTCTATTTTTCTTGCGGCGTATCCATACTGGATGGTAAAAAGTGAATTGTGATTCTTTGTTTGTAGACTAATAATTGGAGAAATAATAATATAAGGCAAGCTTAGAAATCTTTTTTTGCTAATGTCCATAACTTGAGAGTAATACAAATTTTGAAAGGCTTTTTAATTTGATGATGAATTAAACAATTTCACTTTTTTTGAATTGTAAAATTGTCCCCAGATGAAAACAACCATAAGAACTCAGAAACAATTACTGGCCAAGCCTGTGCTTTTGACTGTTGTGTAAACCTATCTCTAATTGGAATGGCCTGCACTATTTTGTTATACAAATTACAAATGACTTAATATTTTATTTATGCCTTGCTTCTGGCATGAAAAATTGTAATTCTGGAAACTAGAAAAAAAAAATACAAGGTTGGTATTCATACTTTTTTTTAAGCACTCTTTCTACCCCTATCACTCCATTTCATACCTCAACGTGGTCCTTGCACTAAGTTTTGAGACAGTCTTTGTTTTGAGAATAGCACTTTGTGTATGTCGCAGACATTTCTCCACAGAAATCCTTTATTTCACATTTCTGTCTCTTCGGGAGCCAGAGGCCCCTGAAGAGAAGGTAAACAATTATTATCAGCTGCTGTGGAATGCAATAGGATTCACCTTGATTGGCTCATTTTCTATGTTTATAATTAAGGGCCAATCATCAGTTCAAGCCAGGGGACTGAGTCCTTGGCCACAACTTTGTTGTGGGTTCTTTTCTATCTATTCTTAGCTTAGCTAGCAGCTCTGCAAACCTCTCTCTATATTCTTTTTAGTATAACTATAATGTATTATATCATATATTAATAAATCAAGCCTTCTGATCAAGATACAAGATTCACCGTCTCTCTCTCACCAGCAGCGGCCCACTCAGGTCGCTGTAATATCTGGTGACCCCTCGTGTCAGAGCAAAAATTAATCTGATAAGACCAGAGGAGCGAAATTGCTGCACTGGGTAAAATCCTGTATGTGTAGCATTTGATGGTTGCTCTGAAGCGACCTCAGAAAGTGGATTCAAGCCAGGAGCTGAAGAACCAAAGATCCTGATTTGGACAGAGTTCACAGCCAAGGCTGACCACAAAGAGAATCTTTCTTCTGGAAAACCATCAGGAAAGATGATGGAAAAGAGCAGCAGACCTGTGGAGCTGGCCAGAGCAAGCTGGACTCTTTCAAAAGGTACTGTTCACTTTTCTATCCCTGATGAACCAGCCCTTCGTAGCTTGTGGCTGTTTGTATGGCAGACCCATGCCTTGCCAGAAGAGATTCAATTCTCCCTTTCAGAGGAGAAAAAAATAGCCCTCTGGAAACATTGGTGCAGGGAAGACGGTTTCTTTTTGTCAAAAACAGATATCTATGAATTCTTTCGATGGGCAAAGCTTTTTGGGTTCTTTGCTGATGTCTTATATGCTTTAGATGCTTTTGTCTGGGAGTGCATGGACTCGATTATCCAGTGCGTCTTCAGTAAGGGACGCGTGTTGCCTTCCATCTACCCAGCATTTATAAAGCTTTTCCCTGTCCTGAAACGCAGAGCAGCTTGTTTTCAATGGATATCTAACTGTTATGGCCAAGCTCCGTTTCCACCGCCCTTGGCAGAAGACCCGGTGGGGGAGGACTTTGGGTTTTTTTTCCCCCCCTGCTTCACGGCGGGGGGGGGCGAAACTTCGCGGCGCGAAGAAGTTTTTTTTACTCTTGCTCCGGAGCATGCTCAGATGGAGCCTCCTCCTTCCCCCCCTTCTCTCTCTCCGGGGGGATGGGAGCGGCCGCTCAAGCCAGCGCCGGCCTCTCAGACTCCGCCTTCAGAAACGGGGGCGGCACCGGTCTCCGAGGTTTCCTCCATGGCCCTGCTAGAGCCGTCACTCCAGGAGATCCCGTCTCCGCCTCTCCAGGAGGTCCCGCCCGCGGTTGCACCGGCCTCCCTGCCCCCGCCAGAGCCTGTGTCGGAGAAGGCCGAAGAGACAGCACTTCCGCTGATTGACCTGTTGCTAAGCAACGGCGACGCTTCGCCGCTCCTCCCAGCTCCGCTGGTGCCCGTGCCGTGCCCGCCGCCGTTTTCAGAGCCCAAGGACGCAGCACCAGCGTGTTCCCGCGTGTCCCCGCCGCCTCCACAGCAGACCCCAGAGTCAGCAGCAGAAAACGGAGTTGAGCCCGCGGGACCCTCGGAGCAGCCCGCGGCGGATCCCACGCTCAGCGCGATTCCCTCCCCAGTTTCGGCTCCCTCCCCGATGCTTCCACCGGACGTCCCAGAGTCGCTCCGGCAGGGGGTCTCTCCTTCAGTGGGGCCGGGGCTGCCCGCCAGCTCACTGTTGTGGCAGTCCAGCTGCCTGTTTTTAAGATCAGCATTCTCGGCGGTTTGGGGGGTGGTTTTTCGGGGATTGTCCCATGGAGGCCGCCGCCTCTCTTGTGTCCTAGTGGCATGGGGGGGCAGGTGCATCCAGAGAGTTCTGCCTCTGATCCCCAGCCCGGAGGGGATGGGGATGAAGCCAGGGGGCGGATGAGAGACAAACCCGATGTATTGCAGAGGGAGAGGGCACAGTTGGAGGAGACCATAGCTGGTTTGCTGTGGGAAACAAACATTCCCAGACCCGAGATGAAGATTCTCGGGGCAGCTTCTATTTCCCTGCTGCTGGCATGCCTCAGTGGTTTAGGGGAAAGGAAGCGTCTCACTACCCGTGCTGCCATTGTGCTGGCAGCAAGGCTCAGGCCCGTAGGAATGCAGAGCCTTCCTCATAGGTTTGGCCTGGGATGCTGGGCTCAGGAAATTCCTGGGCCGGGCCCGCTGCGAGGCCTCTTGATGTTTCTAGGGGTTCTGGTTTGTCCTACCGGTCCGGGTCCCCCTGTGTGAGCCAGTTTTGGGGTTCCTGGTCCAGTATGGGCCAGGGCCCCCAGGGCCTTTTCTTTCTCTGGCATTGCTTTGCTCGGCTGCTGCTCTTTTGCTTTTCGATCAAAAAAAAAAAAAAAAAAAAAAAAAAAAAATTTTAAAAATTAAATAAAAAAGATTGAAAATAGGCGGGCAGCAGCTCTGAAGTGCTGAAGCACTGAAGGGCCAGAAAAGGACATTCTAAAAATTGTTCAAATTGTTTCAAATTGTTTAAAATTGTGTTATGCTGTTTCAGGACCAAAAAGGACTCTCAGATGTCCAAAAGAAACAACTTCGGCTGATGGACTGTTCCTGAAACTCAGCTGCATGGACTCAAATTCTCTTTGCATTGTTTCTTGCATTTTTCTTATATTGTAGGATTGTTTTAGTGAATTGTTAGTATTCTGTATTTTATGGGTGAAGGAGTTTCCTGTTCATTCCACATCAGCATTTTTCTTTTATTTTTATACAATTTAGAAAGGTGAGATGTCGCAGACATTTCTCCACAGAAATCCTTTATTTCACATTTCTGTCTCTTCGGGAGCCAGAGGCCCCCGAAGAGAAGGTAAACAATTATTATCAGCTGCTGTGGAATGCAATAGGATTCACCTTGATTGGCTCATTTTCTATGTTTATAATTAAGGGCCAATCATCAGTGCAAGCCAGGGGACTGAGTCCCTGGACACAACTTTGTTGTGGGTTCTTTTCTATCTATTCTTAGCTTAGCTAGCAGCTCTGCAAACCTCTCTCTATATTCTTTTTAGTATAACTATAATGTATTATATCATATATTAATAAATCAAGCCTTCTGATCAAGATACAAGATTCACCGTCTCTCTCTCACCAGCAGCGGCCCACTCAGGTCGCTGTAATATGTGTACTCTTGGTTTTGTATTCAAATATACCTATGGGGTATTTTAGAGCTGATTTATAGTAATTCAGTCTTTTCTCACGGAGTATACAAGGGCCAAAAGGGGTGAGAGCATAATGCAGGGGCGACAGCATAATACAGGGGCAGAACAAGGATTAAACTAGCAGATTTTTTCATAGTCTATTTTATTCATTAGTGAAAAAATGTCTTTTGGCAGAGCCTGATTTGCAGATCAGGTAGTCATTGATTAGCATTTTTCCCCTTTCAAGTTAGGTGTGGTAGGATTAAAAAAGGAGAAATGCAGCTTTGCTTCTTGCACATGGATTGAACATTAGTTACTGGAGGATGGTGGAAAAGTTATGACTTTCTGCTGTGCTATTACACTAACAAATATGTTTCTTATGTTCTGTTCATCATTTTATGACATTACATTAGCAGATGATACTGTTGCAATCCAATAAATAAATATTTAAATGTCTTTCTAAATGCTCACAAGTCTGTTCACAATAGTATCAGAACACCTTTGCAAAGGCTGTTTCACATGAAGGAAATTAAGTAGGTAATTATTTTTAGCTTTGTCAAAATAAACTGCAATTTGGAATCTGTGTAAGCTTATTAGAAACTCATCATATTTTTCATTTGAAGCTCGGTTTATTTGGTATTTTTTCCCTTACTCATTGATGTTTGCAGCTACTGCTGGGCTTGCCTCACCTGGTTCAAGACAAAACTCCCATTAGAGTGAAATTGATGGACTCTTGAAACACGTGCATTAATTTCTCTATGGGGTAGTTTAGACCAAAGTCTGGCATGAGGAGCTATATACTGCACCTGATACTAGTCTGCTCATCCCACAGATGAAAATATGATAGTGAGTGATTATCAAAGTCAGATTTTTGTTATACTTCCATTTTATTGTGTCTTTATGTGGATCCTTATTCTCAAGTTCTATGAAAGTTTTACCTTTTATGTAGAAAGCCTTTAAGCAGGGCATTCAAATGAGAACTGTTAAAGTAGTGAAGGAGAAGGGCACCAGGCTTACTGTGAAATGCCATAAAATATACTACTGAAAAATTCTACTGAAAGTAGATAGTAATTACAAATGACTGTCTTCATCTCCAGGTTAAAGATGAGGGGAGAGTACATCTTATTGTAGTACAGTATTGCAGATCTATTGTCGCAGACATCTTTTGTGAAAATCCTTTCTGAAGATTTTTTTCCCTTCTGAGAAGCTGAGGCCTCAGAAACAAAATGTAAACAATGGTTATCTGCTGCTGTGGAATGCATCAGGTGTGTCTGTGATTGAGCCATCCTGAATGCTTACAATTAATGGCCAACCACAGACCAGATAGCTTAGACTCTCTGTCCGAGCCACAGATCTTCGTTATAGATTCCATTCTATTCTTAACTAGCCTTCTGAAGAAACCTTTCCTTCTATTTCTTTTTAGTACAGTTATAATGTAATATATATGTATCATAAAATAATAAATCAAGCCTTCTGAAATACAGAGTCAAATCCTCATCTCTTCCCTCATCCTGAAAACCCCAGTGACCACTGTCACAATCTATGGCTGAAAACCAAACAGTGCAAATTAAAAGTAGCTACAGAAGCTGAGCTCTTCAATGACCCAACAAGATTTAGTAACCATAATAGCTCTTAATTGACCTAAACCAAATACTAAACCAAATAGGCCTTAATGACATTTTTTTCCCCTACTCCCACCCTTGTTACACTTACTTTTACTATAATGAGGAGAAGAAAGGAGGTGAAATTAGACCTGAAATTTATGGTCTAATATTTATCTCATAAAATGCTTGCTGAAAAGTTAAATAATGAGTATTTTAGTTTTTATTTTTTATTTTGTTTTGGAAGGAGTCAATATTTGTTTTTCCTAGCACTTAAAAGAAGCAATGGCATAAATAATATCTATTCTTGCATTCTCTTCTTGCATAACCTCTACCTGTAAGGCATTCTGAAAGGTGAAGAAACACATGGCATCCTTTATAAATTGAAGAGACCTCTCAACATGGAAAATGGGATACTGTCTCCTTCCCCTATTTTGTAAAGTAGCAATCTAAAAAGGATTTTATTTGTAAAGATCAGGAATATTTATGGGCTTCTGGAAGTGACACAATTTTTTCGTACATAGTGAGCCAATTGTCTCAATCATAGAGATATTGTGTTGTGGTTTTTCCACTGGCTATGCAAAAAAAAGGCTACTTTTTTCAGGGCATGGGCTCAATCCTTTTTTGTGGCATTATTTATGCTCTAAGAAAAGTATTAAACTTTCAGCTTAAGCTCCTTCCAATCACCACTAAAGTTCAGGTTGCTAGTTCCATTCTCCTTATCTCCTTTCATTTGATGTAAGGGAAAAGGAGAATGGGGACACAGAGTAAAGGCTTGCTCACTGAGCTGGAGTGGCTCTAAGCCAGGTCAGGGGACAACAGCAAGTGATGATGACTTCAAAAATTGTTTTGCTCTTCTGTCTCATCTTTCCTGTCTTCACAGCTGGAGCCAAATGTATCTGAATGTAACACCAGTTGGGTGCAATATATTCAAATTTTCATAAAGATTTTTGTTATTGCATTTTCTTTTAAATATGATTTCCACATTTCAAATGATTACTATTGAAAGGCAAGTGAATTTCAAAAGGTTCCCTCTGATCAGTTGAGGAAGGAATGCAATTAATGCAGCATGTATGCAGCAGCAGTGGCAGGAACAAAATCAGAAAAGCTGCAGAAGCTGTTAGGTATTCAGAACTTGTCACGAATCTTAAAGTACTCAACAGTTTGCAATGATCAGAAAACCACACTTTATTTTTAACCATAAATGAAAGAACTATCAGTGTAGCATGAAGGCAACACTGGATAACTCATTGCTATGCTGTGATAAGAAGCCCCCAGCATTCTGGGGGATTTTTAAATTAACAGCCTGTCTGCTGCTAAATGTTCAAAATATACCCAATTGATGAGTAGATCTGTAATAATATACCACTGATCATATAACAATAGGTGATGTCAGTATAGTGGTGCAGTGAGTAGTTTAATAAAATGCTACCAGCTCTCAATTGCTTTATTTAAACTTTCTAGCTTTTATAATTCTGTTTAAGCCTCTTAGAAACACAGTAATTAGTTTGGTTTTCTGCTTTTTTCTCTTATTTGTCAGACTGTTCTCTTTCAGATCCTTCTAACTCATGGTGTAACTGAATTTAACATAATTCTGCATCTTAAACTTCCTCATTTGTACAGAGAACTCACTGGTCTTGGAAAGACTTTTGGAAGAAAAGCATACCTTTTAAAATAAATAAATTGTTAAGCTCTTACTCATTGCTTCTTGGATATTCAGAAAGAGGTTCTATTTGAAAATTAATCTTAAATAATTCAGCAAAATCTTAAAAGATAAGAACTTACATTATAGTGATAAGATTGCTAAATATTTAAGAATGCACTGTAGATGCAGTTGTAAAACATTAAATTATTCTAGAGCAAATGTATGTTCATAATTCCCATTAAAAACTTTGGGGTTTTTTGAAGTGATGACCTTCCCAGGATCGCAGTACTGCAATGAATTTAATTGAGGAAAGAATTTTTTTTTGTACTTCAAGAATAACAGATTTTTTATATTGAAGTTCAATAATTCTGATTGTTCCTCCTATATGAATAATCTAGTGCAGGGTAACAGGCTTCTCACTGAAACTTATTGACTTCACAAGAAAGGTCATATGGGTCTTGTTTCTATGGAAGGATCTCATTTCTCCTATCCCAACACAATTCAAATTTTCCTCCTTTAACTGTTTCAAACTCCTTTTAGAAAGCTTTGATGGCAGTCAGTTTCACTTAGGTTTTTTCATTCTTATGCCACTTATGATCTTAGTCTAATTAAATTTTACTTTTTGGTTACATGGATCACCTTGTGGTAGGTTCTAAGATAAATTGCCTCTTCTTGTAAACTTTTTATCTGCATTTGTGTTTCTCATAAATGCCTGCTGGCTTTCATAATCAAAATAATGCCTGACAGAACCAGAAAAGGGCCTGCTTTGAGCACCACAAACTTCCCTCAAAAGAAAATAAATATTTAAACTTAGTTTCATTAATAAATTTCTAAAGACACTTTGGCTCCCTTTGGAAGTTTAAGGCTTTCAGAGTATGGGAGATATTGGGCCAAAACGTCTGTTTTTCCTATGCCAAATATAACTACCCAAGAAATCGTTTCTGCTGTTACTGCTTGAATAGTTCTGAGCATTCCCAACACATCAGTGAAAGAGATTGGAATATTTGTTTTGAGGAAAGTGCGGCAGTGGATTGTGGCTTGCCGTATAGGAGCCTTAGAGTCAGGTCTCTGATATTTCTTGCTCAAAGGCATGGTCTGCCCTGCACAACAGACCAGCACTCAGGGCTCTGCCAGCCTGGATCCCATCTCCATGCCCTTTCTGGCCGGTGCCACGGGGATGGGCGGCTGCTGCCGGGTGGCACATTCAGCACAGAGGGAATGGCACCTCTCAGGCTGGCGTGCCATTCCCTGCCCCAGCAGGGAGCAAGGCAGCCAAGGGGCAGCAGCTGGGTCAGCCAAGAGTCTGCATCGCCAGCCCATACTGGAGATTTATATGGATCTTGCTTCTAGCATGTACCAGCAGGTCTATTTTACCATAAGATTTGATTAAGAAAATGAAATGTTTTGTGTCCATTGGTTGAAGTACTTCAGATTTCCTTTTCCATGTTAAGGTCATGGACTCACTTTTCTTATCTGCCTGGTCCTCTGCATTTATGAAACATTAGTTCAGGTTCTTGAAAAACAAGATCTTCTTTTACCATCTCTAATTTTTTCCATCCCATAGTCCAAGGAAGATTTGAACCTTAGCTTTAAAGTGCTCAGAACTCTAAATTGTAATGAGAGTAACTTCTACACCTATTTTCTGAAGTTTCTCTGAATTTCTAGGTGTTCAACTTGATAGGAAGTGGTAAGTTGGCAGATTGCTTGATTGCTTGAGTCTAACAGCTCTTTCAAGGACAAGGCTGCAAGCTGAGTACACAGGCTGCCCACTGACCTGCAGCAAGAAGTGACAGATAATGCGACTGAAGACTTCAGAGATGGTGTCTGTTTCCAGGATGGCAGTGAGAGGTTCATCTCCATGTTAATGATAACGAGTATCTTTCAAACCTTTCAGAATACTTTACGCTAAGTTTAGTCTAAATCCAGAAGACAGCAAACTATGTTTTCATATGCACTGAGATTAATTTTCTTAGTTATGTGTAATGATAAGCATTAGATTTATAACAAGAAATATACCTTTGACTGTTTTTGTGCTTGTTTTCATGTTCTCAGTATCATGTGTTTAAAGACTGAGTTCTTGGAGTAAGTAATAAATTTTCAATCAATTTGTCTTAGAAATTATGCTTTTTTTCAAATAAAAATTTATGAAGAATTGAAATAGGCTTTATTTTTGGAGATTATATAAATGTTTTTTTTAGTTCCCTTTTTACTCCACCAAAATATGCAAAATTTTTTGTTATTTTCTTCTGTATTTTGGTACAAAGTTTTCTTCAATAACTTTTTTTTCATAATTTGCTTTTTTTTTTTTTTTTTTTTTTTTTTTTTTTTTTTTTTTTCTAGAAAGCCCTTTAAGTTTCAGAAGCAATGTTAAATGAAGTGCTCTGAAATCATGGAAGCAAAGTGCTACAAGTCAATAGAGTTATGGTCCACTGTAATGAGATTTCAATTCAGTATCCTGTTCAAGACAGAGGCAGTATTTGAAAAATGAGCTTTCCTGGAACGTGAATATTTCTCATTGAATAGTAGTTATGAGATCAGAGACCATTTAATGTTCTTTTTGTTTATTGTGCAATTTAATTACACGCTGAACTAGAAAGTTCTGAATGCCAAGTGGTTTTGTTTTGGTCTGAAGACTTGTAAGTATGGTACTTCTAAGCACTAGCTGACAAAAAAAAAAGTGTTCAGTGGAATTGCTCCTTATTTTCGTTGTGATATCAAAGTATCTATACACATATATATACACATACACAAATATATATATATATATATGCCTGCAATGTATATGCTTGCAAACCCACATGTAAGAAAAACTACTTACTTTATATGTATAAGGAATTTATATCTAGCATAGTTGACAGATACTTTGCATTTTGTTTTCTGCTAAATGGACTCATGGTATACATTCTTGATTAATTCTATTGAGATTATGATCAAAAAGAGAATTACTAGAAATTAATTTTTATATCAAAACAATGAAAAACTACACATATAGAATAAATTGCTACATGACTTTTCCCTTAGCCCTTATTGAACAGCCTGAGAGAAAAAGTGGTATGAAATGAAACATTCCTATGTATCCATTTCACACCATTTGCTATTGTGCACTTTGTACCTCTTAAATGTGAAAACACAGAACAGATGTCTTATGAATTATGTATATATCATAACAGAAGACAATTGTCACATATATTTTGATACTGAATAATTAATAGATAATCTGCTACATCTGCAGAGGGAAGGATCCCCTTCTCTTTGTAAGAGTCCCTTGGACAGTGACACGACCCAGCAATGTGCAGTCCCAGCCCAGAAAGCCAGTCGTGTCCTGGGCTGCATCCAAAGCAGGGTGACCAGCAGGACCAGGGAGGGGATTCTGCGGCTCTGCTCTGCTCTGGTGAGAGCCCACCTGCAGGGCTGCATCCAGCACAGGAAGGACAAGGAACTGCTGGAGTGAGTCCAGAGGAAGACACCAAGATGATGGGAGGGATGAAGCACTTATCCTATGACGACAGGCTAAGGGGCTGCTCAGCCTGGAAGAAGAGGCTCCAAGGAGATCTTATGGCAGCCTTCCAGTACCTAAAGGGCACCTGAAAGAGAGTTGGAGAGGGACTTCTTACAAGGACATTAAATGATAGGACAACAGGTACTGGCTTTAGACTGAAAAAGAGTAGGTATAGATCAGATATTAGGAAGAAATTCCTTACAGTAAGGGTAGTGAGGCACTGGAAAGTGCTCCCAGAGAAGCTATGGATACACCACTCCTGGAAGTATTCAAAACCAGTTGGGTGGGGCCCTCAGCAACCTGATGGAGTGGAAGGAGGGTGGGAACTAGATGATCTTCCCACCAAACCATTCTATGTTCCTGTGACCCTACAAACAAAGAAAGAAACTGAACCCAGAAACACGAGTTGATTTTGATTCACCCTTGAGATATTTCAGGCATCAGTCCTACTAAGGATTTTGCTGTCAAAAATTTCTGGGATGAGTAAATCTCAATAATAAAAACTTCAGGCATTTCTTGTGGTAACTGCTAGCATAGGGAATTTTCATAGGCTTTTTTGAAAGAAACACTTCTTTAGGAAATTTAGTATAGTGAAACGTATCAGACTTGAGTTTAAAGAATAACCATTATATACTTTCATTTCTGGGTGTAGTATGCTCAATAGATATCAAAATAAGGTTAAAAACTCATGCTGCAAATGCCAGGAGAGCATTTCTATCAGTAATTTGGAAAAAAGCTTGGTAGAATGCTTGAAACCTATTTGAAATTATGTTTGTCAAGCAAAGGATAATTTGAAATTGTCAGGACATTCCACTGAGAACAAGAGAAGAAACCTCCAATGTAAAAGGTAATGTATTTTTTAAGTATTCAGGAATTAGTAGTTCATTAGAAATTAGATGTTAGTATGTTGATAAATATTTTATACAGCATTTAATATGTGTCTAAAAATTATCAAATAGAATATTATAAATTAAGGGCATCTTTAGATGATCAAAAATAATTCTCACCTGAAATGAAGAACTCATTAAATGATTTTGTGTCCATTAAATTTACTACATTGGCAATCTTTTCTCCTTCTAAGTAAAATGGGACAGTTTAATTCTCTAGATGTTATACACATTTAACATATTTTTTACTTAGCAGTGGGGAAAGTTGGTGTTGTGCTTAGGCATTCAGTAACTCCATTATAAGACATGGAATTAACAAAAAAAAAGTAAATGCAGGCAGACAAGGCTTTTTTAACTCAGTATTTGTCTCTAAGTATATTGGAAAGAATTAGACACACAAACCAGTTGAATGCCAGGAATGAAATAAAAATGAAATACATTTTCTGCAGAATGCAACTTGCAATGCAAAGTGTACAGCAGTAAATTATCAGAATAATTAACTAATTTTAAGTGTGCATTTTTTTTAAAGCATAGAAAAGAAGGTAAAGCAAGGTATTAACTGAAGATGAATATTAGTTTTTCAGACAATGACTGGCATCTATAGTAAAGGCAATTTCTTTTCATTACATAGAAAATTTCATCACATACAATTTTTGGTTACAAAATGGGACAAGAATTTGCTTACAAATATGAGAAGCAAGTCATTCAGTTGCCAGCAATTTGAAAAATTTTGAGTACTTCATAAAAATTTTGACATGTAATAAAATGAAAAATGGTTTGAAATAAAAACGGCTTACATTCCAAAAAAAAAGGGTACAGTGGTTTCATACATTGAAATGTGTATCTATTGGGTTTTTTTTCTCTTTCAAACCAACCTTTGCTTCCTATCTGATTTTCAATACCAAGTGTGCCAGTACCATTCTACCAGTAACT
The DNA here is from genome assembly GCF_027579445.1 of Ammospiza nelsoni. Classification (NCBI taxonomy): domain Eukaryota; kingdom Metazoa; phylum Chordata; class Aves; order Passeriformes; family Passerellidae; genus Ammospiza; species Ammospiza nelsoni. Next base: position 31,316,244 of record NC_080636.1, on the reverse strand, counting down.
CCTATTACCCTTTTACATTGAAATGTAAAAGCTTCTGAATTTTAGCAGTAATTTGCCAGGGCAGAAACTACATTAAACAGAGGCACAATTTCATTAAAACTTTTAAGACCTAATTGCAAATAACAATAAGTAATAGGAAAAACCATCTACATAAGCAGAATTCTGGTGTTTTGTGTTTTGCAGAAACCAAGTGTTGTTCACAGTCCTCCTGTTTTAGTGAGAAAAACTTGAATCAGATGCAAGATCCTCTTTAATAGTAAATCAAGCTCATATTAAAAAAAAAAAAACAAACTGATGAGCAACTGATAGGAAAATGAGGTTGTTGAGGTTCAGGGCCCACAGTTACTCATATATATATATATAAATATATCTCCTTCCTCCATTCTCCAAGTCTGATCCAAAGCTAAGAAAAAAGAGGATGTAGAGAGGATAAATGAAACAAATCCACTTAAGACGATAGAATTTTTGTGGGACAAATCTCAATCCTTTAGCATTACTGTGTTGGGATTTGTATTATCCTTGACAACTGTAGCTGGGTGAAAGCCAAATCAAACTAAAATTAAGTTGAATGTTTCAAAGATAAAATTAGCTGCTATATACATTGTGGAAAGTATTTGCCAAAACAACAAATAAAAGCACAGAACAGATATGAAATTTGACAAATCAAACAGCATCATGGTATAAAGTAGTTGGGATGTGTATTGAAGACCCTAGTTTTAAACCAGCTAGAAAAAACCTCAGAAGTGAAAACATTTCTTAAAGATAAAAACCAAACAAAGCCCCCTTGAAATTATTAGATCAAGTAGCTGGGCTAAAGTAAAAAATCTCTCGGATTTTGACTCAGCGTTCAAGAATTCAATTTTCTGCGCAATGATCCAGTAAAAAAGCCTGCAATTTTTGTTCCTAAAAACCTCTGGGCACTTTGTTTTAATAAGAGAAAAAATATTTATGATCCTAAGTAACTGCTGTTAATGACTTCATTGTGGCTGAGACAAAAATTGTCTATGTCACACTGAAGGTCATTTTTATTTTTTGACAAGTTTCTATGCCAAATTCATAGAAGACTCTTTTTGTTTGTCTAATGCTTAGAGATGCATCCAACAAATTGAAATATTGTGTCTTCAACACATTTAAAGTGTTTAAAATCCTGCTTCTGAGGGTCATAAACAATGAGCTATCTATACGAGAGTGGAAGGGGAAAACATCCCATATCTCTTGTTCCGCACCTGCAAATGTGGTACCAAGAAACCAAAACTCATCAGGAAAAAGTGGTTTTTTCTTCATGTATAAATGAATTTTGTTGTATTCCAGTTTTGCTGTTACTTCTTGCTCTTTTGCTGAGTACCACTGAGAAGACACTGTCCCTTGCCTTCTTCACTGCCACCTGTCAGATTTGATTAAGCTTCCCCTGGAGCCTCCTCCTCTCCAGGCTGAGCAGCCTCATCACTCTCAGCCTCTCTTCATACGACAGATGCTCCTATCCCTTAAACATCTTCACAGCTCTTTCGGGTAAATTCATGTCTTTCTTTTGTGTGGGGCCCAGAGTGAGCCTCCAGATGTGCCTCATCAGCATTAAATGGAGGGGAAGAATCACCTCCCTCCACCTGGTGGTAATGGCCTTCCTAAGGACACCTCTGGGATGCAGCTGCCCTTCTTTGCTACAAGGGCACACTGCTGGCTCAAATCCACCCTGTCCAACAGGACTTCCAAGGTTCTTTCTGCAACATGGAATTTTACTTGAGTGGGAGATTCAAGCCCTTAAGTATTTCAAAACTTGTCATGATTGAATTTTACATACTTTTCAGTGCATTAATAGACCCTTTTTCCTCTTCACTTTGAAATATTTTATTAAAATGATGTTTATTTTATTGGAGAATGTCTCTACCGAGTTATAAAACTACATATCATCTTCAATATTTTTAAGAAATTGACCATTTCCTTAATGTCCTTTACATTAATCTCAACTCCTAATGAACTCATGGAGTACAAGGTTATCCTCTCATTCATAGTAATCCCATTTCAGATATTTCTTTCTTTCAGGTATAAAAAGTTGAATGATACCAAACAAGGAGAGAACTTGAACCCTTAAGAGAAATAAATGGACTTATAATTTTTTTTTTTTTTTACAGAACTAAATAGATGCTTAATATCTAAAATATTATACTTAATATCTATAATAAGATAAATGTTTAATAAAATTAAATTTAAAACACACAATAAAACACAATAATTTTAAAATTAAAAATTTTCATTATCTCAAATGGAAAAGTTTAATTTATTATATATTAATGGAAATGTATTTTTATACATTAATATTTTAGTGTATCATAATTGATTAGTTGTAATTAAAAAAAACGAGTTGTAATTATGATTACAGCTGGAAAAATAACATTCCTTTAATTTCTGTTTTGTTGGCAATAATTAGCTGCTTGGAACGGATAACAAATAAATGCTTCACTTATGCTGAGGCCAAAGCTTAAATCTAGCTATCTACAAATAATTGAGGTTCTGGCTATGTGTCAATATAAATTTATCTTCAAAAATGATAAAAGCCAGTGACATTCAGCCAATAGATTCAAAAATATAAAGTTAGATAAACACTGTTTGTGCTTGGTGCAGATGTTCTCCCTGTGTAGTACCTGTAGCACTGCATCTGACAATTCTGGTATTCTGGAGTGAGATTAAATGCTGCATTTGTAGGGACTATAATGTGAAAAAACCAACAGAGATTAGAAAGAGAAGCACTTGTTTTGTTCTGTATTTTTTCTGTTTGTACTAATTTACAAATTAGAGGAAGGATTGTCAGACTGTTACAGGTTTTCCTGCTGGTTTTGCAGCTTTCTGAAAAGAATCCTTATATTCTATTTCATTTTATACCATTCTGGTGGTTTTGTCTGGGGTAGAGTTAATTTTCTTCACAGTGGCTGGTGGAGGGCTGTGTTTTCAATTTCTGATGAACATAGGGTTGATGATATAGAGATCTTTTTAGAGATCTTTTTCTTTTATTGCTGAGCAGTACTTGCACACTTTTGGGCTCTTTCATAGTGCCACACTGGCAAGGAGACTTTGGGTGAATGGGAAGTTGAGAAGACATACAGCTGATCCAACTGCCCAAAGGGATATTCCAGAGCAGATGACATCATGCTCAGTATATCAAGCAGGAGGAAGAGGCAACATTTGGAGTGATGGCATTTGGTGCTGTCTTCCCAAGTCACCGATACTCACAGTGTTTGCCTGGGGGTGGCTGAGCACCTGCCTGCCCATGGGAAGCAGTGAATGAATTCCTTGCTTTACTTTGCTTGTGTGTGTGGCTTTTGCTTTCCCTATTAAGCCGGTTTTATCTCAACCCACAAGTTTTCTAGTTTTTAATCTTCTGATTCTCTCCTTGATTTCAAGGTGGGGGAGTGAGTGAGAGAATGCATGGTGCAGAGATCCTACTCTGGTCCAGCCCAGCCTACCGTCTCTAAGGTTCTTCCTTAAAAGGGTCAAAACCAGAAATTAATGATGAGGTAGAAGTATTGGCTCTCAGCCATAGGATCCTAAGGGGTGCTCCTGGCTAGTACTGGGAGAAGAAGAATGCTAGTAGAGAAAGCATGTAAAAAGAGAGGAATGAATGTCCCAACTCCAGCTGAAGGCAGGGTAAAGCGGAGGGGGGCAGGGGGCAGAGGTGGAAGCATTGGAAGTGGGGAGGGAAGACATAAAGATCATAGAATTGTAGAATCATGGAATAGTTTGGGTTGGAAAGGGACTTTAAAGGTTATCTAGTCCAAATCCTACCAGATAAGCAGGGACATCCTCCACTAAATCAGGTTGCTCAGACTCCCATCCAACCTGACGTTGACATCTTCCACCTGTCTAGGCAAAGTGTTCAAGTATTTTACCAACCTCATTGTAAAAAAATCTTTTTCCTTACATCTTACGTAAACTGATCCTTTTTACTTTAAAGCTGTTCCCCCTTGTCCTACTGCAACAGGCCCTGCTAAATGTTCGTTCCCACCTTACATGTATGACCCCCTTAGGCGCCCAAAGGCCACCATAAGGTTTCCTCGCAGCCCTTCTGCTCCATCTTTCTCAGCCTGTTCTCATAGGAGAGATGCTCCAGCTCCCTGGATCATCTTTGGGGCCCTCCTTTGGACTTGCTCCAATGATTCCCTGTGTTTTCTATGCTGGAGAACCCTGAAATGTAATTTGAACAGCTTGAAAAGAGAAACAAAATTATGTAACTTCTGAAAAGTTAGGCATCTTTAGGGTGGGGTTTTTCAGTTAACTGTATTTTTCTTTTGTTTTGTTTTTTCTAAAAAAAATTAAATTTGATTCAGGTTCTAGCTCATATAAACTTCAGGTATCAACTTTATACACAATATTCATTTAGAATATGCATAGAAGCCACAGACTGTGATTTGAATGCAAATATATTTGATGAAATCACAAATTGTTTTCAGAAACTCAGATTAGTCCTCAGAATGAAAAACAACAGTAATTTTTTCTTAAACAAGTAGGATTTAATTTATTATTAGAGAATGTGCCATAATTTTTTTATATGTTTGGGAGATTAATATTACGTGAAAATGAATGTGAGCAGTTATTAACTAGTGTATCTGTAGAATAGATTGTAGAAAAGTTTTGGTTTTTTCTAATTTAGAATACAGATACTGGTTGAAATTTCAAAATGACTTCTGATACAAATTCCAAAACAACAATGTGAATACTTGTAACAACACCTTCCAAACACATAGATAAAATATTAATCTATTTTTGCCATTCATTCCCTTCCTGTTGTTTCTGTTTTGGCTTTTGGCATTAAGAACAAAAAGTTGTACCTGTGTTTTTTGATAAATGAGATAATACAAGTGTGAACTCTAGCAAGAAGTAGTATACACATAGGATACTGTAGTGTCAAAGTTGTTACCAATAATTTGGCACTATAGGAAAGGAAGTATTTCCACAACCTTAGTAAGAAGAAGGTTTGAGGAAAGAATAGTGAGAACAACTCTTGCAGAACCATCTCATTTTTTTTTTTGACTTATAACATGGTAATAATGCTACTTACTCAGATAATGTCTCTAAAATGGAAATTAATTGTTTTTTCTAAAGGTACTTTCTGAACTTCAAAAGACAAAATGCAGCCAGTTTGCATGTTTCTAAACAGATGAAATACAAATATCTCATCATCTCCTTTCCTCAGTTTTCAGATTACTGTTTCTAGGTATTTGGCAATTTGCCATTGTAATGAAAATGCTGGAGCTTGGCAGTGTGCCATGAAATTGCAACACAATATATTGTAATTGCTTTTATGGGAATAATAGTGATCAAGATAAAAAAATATACTTTGAATCTACTGAAAGTTGGGCCAACATTAAGTTCTTTCTCTCTCTTTCCTGTCTGTTTTGCCTTCTAGCTCATTTTTGGGACAAGAAACTAATTTGTCTTCCGGACAGAGCTGCTTTCTAAAAACATGCTCCATGTAATGAGGTGAGTCATTGTAGTGCCAACACTAGACTTCAGTTGTATCCTTTTGACACTATTTGTTGCATTACACTTTCCTCCAACACCTTTGCTTAAATAACTCCTTCTTTAACCTTCAGTGCACCATTGAGAATTCTGTACATGCTATACTGTAAGTAAATCAGATGGAGATTTGCTGATTTACAAATCTTCATTTTTCTGGAGCTTTTGAAGTGTTCTAGCTGAGAAAGTGAGTGAAACATTTACAGGATACTATTCCACATTAGTACATATTACAGGAGTCCATAGATCCATTGTCTCTGGAAGAGCATTTGGACCATGAGAGCCAGATACATGTAGATAAAAATTATGTTAGGATTAGCTGAAACCAGGTTATATTGTCAGCTGGCAGACCAAAGAATGACTGTGGTACAACTTAGTTATTCTTAAATTTCAGACAGCCTTTGACATCTTGTCCCACACTCTGCCTACGTTTTAAATAGCAGCATAGGTAATCAATCAAATAACATTCCTACAAAAGTAGTGCCCAGTGGTACCATGATTCATAAAAAAGTCTAAAGCAAATCTCCCACAGGTCTCAAGGCTTGTCCAGCCTGCAGAAGATAAGATCTGGGAAGGGAAGCTGACAGAACAGCAGCGTGCCTGTGCCCATGCCTGTGTGGAGATTATCCAGAGCATGGAATCAAGCTCTTCACCGCGTTCTAGGGCGGGAGGACAGGAGACAGTAAACACTGAAATGAGATTCACACTGGATGTAAGGAACACCTGTTTTGTTGTGAGAGAGACACACGCATGAAGAAGTTGCCCAGGGAGGTTATGCAATCGCCTTCTTTGGAGGTTTTTGAGGCCTGGCAGAATAAAGCCCTGAGCATTCTGATCTCATGGCTGACCCCATTTGAAGGAAGAGGCTGGATTAGAGACCTTCTGAGCTCCCTTTTGAAATGGCTTATCCTGTGATCCTAGATCCTATAATGAGCAATTTCTAAAGCAGGAAACTGTTCACAGAATGACTCTTCTCTAATTAAAAAAATATTATTTTTAAATTTTAGGAATTCTCAAAATATTTCCTGAAATTATACTACAAGAAAAACATGGATATTAATATAATACCAGACTATATTTTTATCCCTTTAGAAATCTTCACCCTTCTCTCAACATGAAGTCTCATAATAGAACAGTTAATTTATAAATGCTGAAATTCAAAAATTCCTGGATTTCCTTGCAAATTAGACCTTCAGTAATATATCACAAATAATCACAATTTATATATTTTTCAACTTCTTTTTATTGTTTAAAAATTTATTTATTAAAAAAATTATTTATTTTTAATATTGTTATGAATTTATTTTTAATTTTTAACTTTTAATTTCTAATTAAAATTTTTTAAATTTTTAAAAATTTCTTTAATTTTTAAATTATTTTTTCTTTTTGTGAGAAAGAAATAATGTTTTATTTTTCTCTGACTGTAATAGTTCATCTTCTAAAGGTTACCTTTGCCTCCAAACCTTGCCTTGCCCATACCCCCAGACAATCATGGGTATGGATACAAAACCACTAGCATTACTTGTTTCTCCTAAGTTCAAAGACTGTTTGTTATGATATTTTGAAATGCAAAGGTTCAGTTTCAAGGTTTCTACTTCATTATTTTAATAAAATATAGGGACACAATTCATTAATCAGTCACGTTCTAGACAATGCATAGCTTTAATCTGGCATTTGCTACCACACACCTCAAAAGCAAACGTTTTTTTTTCCTTTTGGTATTCTTGAAAGTACCTTTCTAACTGAGGGGAATTCCAGTTCTCCAGGAGAGAGAATTTTTGTAGTTGAAGGAACAAAACAGAGTTGGCAGGAATGAATAATTAAAAAAACCCTCTCTCCTAATTAGATAGCATATATTGTCTTCTTAACTTTGTAGAAATTTAAAATTCAGTTTGTGAAGTGTAGGCTAAACAAGGTTTGGTTGCATAAACAGAGTAAATGTTATAGGCTGCTACATCCAGAACATTGGCTGCAAGCCCTGTGGTAAACTCCCTCAGTTAGAAGTCTGACGGCAAGAAGATAAGAAAAAGAAATATAGATAATCTCCTTTTTGTTTTCAACATAACATAAAAACATCTGTGCTCGATCAGATCAGTAATTCTGCTTTAGTGAGTGGTCAGTAATAGGACTGGAGTGGAAGAATAAAATATACTCTCTTCTTTTTTTGCATTATTGTTTCCTGGCAATAACTGGGGCAGAGCATTCCTGCCTCAAACAATTACTTCTATCTAGATCACTGCATTTAGCAACCAACAACAAAACTTTCCTTTTCAACGCATTTATACTTCTGCACACAAGAAGTTACTGTGGCAACAAGTCATTCATTTAGAATACAAAAAAAATATGCCATTAGGATCCATAAATACTTACTTTAAATCTGGTCCTGCTAATTTAAACAAATTCTTCTTCTCGTAGTAAGTGACTTGTATAGTGATGAAATATGTATAAAAAATGCTGTTTCATCACCTCTGATAATTTCTAGTAAGATCCAAATCCTAAACTGAGTTGTTTCATAGCATCAGAAGCAAAAATCTCTTCCTCTTGTGTTTCATTTAGTGGACACAATACCTTTTTCAATTTTCTCCCCCATTTTCAGCATATTATGAAGGAATTAAGATTCTTTTGTTGTTCATAAGAGCAAAAGAACAGCAATAGTTGTGTGGTGTGGTAGTGCATGGAGCACTGCACTTGGAGCACCCACTGTGCAGCACATCCTTCCTTCAGCATGGCAGTGGAGCTGCTGGATACCCAGGAATTCATGGAGCACAGCAAACCTCATGTGGCTGTAGCTGCTGGTATTCAAAGCCAGTCTTATCACTGGTCTGTTGTCTAGATTTGCATGCATCTGGTTAAGGTTCAGAGATCCCCTTGCATTTTTTTACTTAACATCAGCAGTGTCTCATGGAACGAAAAGGAAAAAAAAAATTCAGCCTTCTTGTAGGTCACTTGGATACCTGGTGACAAAAGATGGTATGTAAGAGCATGACATTATAGCTATTATTCCATTAAATTATTGTCATAACAATCTCCTTACTGAGTACACAACTTGGGTTTTTCCTTTTCTGTAGCAAACATTTCTTCTGTATGTGTAATTACAGAATGGTTATCTCAGTTTAACTCATATCTAATTATGTAAATAAGTGTATATGCCCTCAAACTGCTTTTTGCATACTGTTCTGACCTAGGGATCATGCCTTTACTTGCTCATATTCATGACTTAGAGGTGTGGCCCAAACTTTCTTTACATGAAAGTTTATAAATAAAGATTGCATAGAAGTAATATTATTTTAAGTCCATTTTTATGCTCTCTCAAACATGAATAATGGGTAAATCAAAACTGATGAAGGTAAGAAGACTGTGAATGCTGTAATGCTGAATTTTTTTTTATTTCTATATTGGAATTCAAACTGGCATATAATAAAGGAGAGACATAATTTTTTTTTGTGGGTAAGAAGTTTGCATGTTGAGACAAGAGTTTTTGCTTGCGTGAGAACATTTTTTCATCCAAAGATCATACCAAACCAGACTGTTCCTGTTGGTCATTCTCTTCACAGACCACTAACTATGTTGTCTTTCTTTCTGTATGTTTCAGTTTCTGGTGTTTTTTTCTGTCAAATTTTTAGCAAGTCTAATAATCTCTCTTGCTTTTTTGTCTCTGCTTTCTCTTTTTTCTAACCCTCAGAGATGAAGATTCCTTAGCAAATCTTTTTCAAAAATTGTGTCTGAGACACAGATGACTTCAGTGATATAGAAAATAATATCCAAATGCTTAACCAGTTCTTAATACTGGGCATTAAACAGCAATGTGGTATGCCTGGGTGATTAAGAATATCTCACATAGTTCTGGTGTTTAACAATTTAATTAATAATTTTAATTAATAAAGCCCATTCTGTGATTTGGAATCAAGTATTCACATAAGCCTTAACTACTTAAGACAGCAGAAAGCAATAATTTACAATACTCCAAAAGTCACTCTGCTTCCCTGAATCACAGACTCACAGTCGAGTTTGTGAAGTACCTCTTGAGCCCATCTAGCTGAGCACTGTCCTCAAAGGATGTTAACTACAGCAGGTTGCTCATGACTGGGTCTCATGGCATTTTTAATAGCTCCAAGGATAGAGACTCCACAACTTCTCTGGGCAACCTGTTCAAGTGCTCAGCTGTACCCACAGCTAAAAAAAAGTCTTATTTCTTATGTTTAGATCAAATTTCCTATACTCTACTTTGGGCCCATTTCCTCTTGCCCTCTCGCTGGGTACGACTGAGAAAAGTCTATTTTCTTTACTGATGCCCATCAAATAAACAAGGTTAAGACTCCCCAAAGCCTTTTATTCTGCAAGCTGAACAGTTCCAGCTCTTTTAGGCTTTCCTCATATGACAGGTCCCTAATTCCAGTAAACCTGTGCCCTTTCAGTACTGGAAAGCCTAGAAGAGGACTCGGAATTCCAGATGTGTCTCACCAGTGTTGAGGAGAGGGTAAGGATCATCTCCCTTGACCCAGCGCTGGAGATGCTCTTCCTAATGCTAGCCAGGATGTCATTGTACTTCTGTGCGACAAGGGCACATTGCTGGGCAGGCTCAACATTTCTGCCAGAATGCCCAGGCCCTTCTTTGCAGAACAGCTTTTCAGTTGGTTTGTCCCCAGCCTGTCTTGACAACTGTGGCTGTTCCTCCCCTGGTGCAGGACTTTGTGTTTCCTTCTTCAGAATCTCATGGATATTCTTGGATTTTGAACTTTGTAAGAATGTCAGACTGTTTCTGCAGCCTATTAATTATATATGTTTAGAGTTGTGAAAAATCCTCTTAAGTGGCTGGCTGAAAACAATAACAGTGATCAGAAACCTTTACCAAGAATAAAACAAAATTCCAGAAAAAAAGGTAGAGGAGGAGTACTAGTATCATCATAATCAGTAAGATTTCAAATCCTCTAAAACTTTTTCAAGTTATTAGTTTGAGCAGCAATACATCTTGAATAAGTACAGCTGTTCACAGGAAAGAATCAAATTAGAAACCAAAAATTTTACCAAGGGACACCCAGTGTAGATTGACAAATATGTTTTAGAATCTCATGAAAAATTGCATCGATTCTGTCACAAGACAATTTACAATTTTCTAAACCGGATTCTTTTGCCTATACTCAGCTTGGCTAATATTTGTCCCACAAACGGGCAGACAAATGAGTTCAAAACAAATCAGTCAAAGAAATTACTTATGAACCAGTTAATCTCTCTAAGTATAGCTTGAAAAATGTTTTAACCATAATCTATGCTTTGGTTGGAGCACAGACTTGTAGCAAGCAAATTATCTTTCTTCATCTGCCACATGGAACACCTGTGTATTTTAGCATAGGAATCCTTGCTGAAGTGAAAAAGCTGAACTTAGCATGCAACATCACCTCCCAGTTCTGTTTCTATCCAAGCAATTGGCAAATATCACTGAATTTCTTCCTTCTTGTCTAGATGCACACTATGTCTTGGTTTGTCCAAAATTCTTTGGCATTTTATCCAGCTCTGTGTGGTCTTAAAATTCCTGGTGTGGTCCTCAAGCAGACAATACCCAGCATACTTGCTGTCTAAGTTGAAGATTTTGATACAGATTTGTAAAATGAACGGTGCTTTTCTTTTGGTTCTCATTCAAAAATTTAGATGTTTCATTAAGATTAATAATTTGTTTTTCTTAGTCACAAATCCCCACATAAATATTTCACAGAATTCCGTGCAGGACTGATTTGTCATAACTGTTATGAAAAATTACATTCCTGTAGATGGATATCTATTTATTGCCATACACTCACCTTTTTTTCTTTAATGTGTAAGATTTCTATATGCCTCAGGGGTTGAACAATACAGTAGGTGATCTTTCTCAGTTATTTTCAATGTGTTCATATGACACATTGTTTATGATGCTTTCACTGTATTTAGAAGGTCATAAACCATCAAAAGCTGCAATGAAACTTCACTGTAAAAATAATTCATGACAGAACAAAGCTTTTAGAGGGTAGTCAATTATAAATTAGATAAATAGGTAAGACTTTTGACTTCCTTGTAATCATATTTGGCATTGATTTTGTTTTAAATTTTTGTTCCCTGAGAAAATTCTTATAGCAAAAATAGCTTTCCTTGAGTTTCATGAATTCTAAGGCAAAATAAGGAAGAAATTGTTTTAATATTGCTCAGTTTCAGCAAAGGGCTATACCCATTTCAAATCAAACCATTTTAAAAATGGAAATGTTCTTGTCAAATTGGTGACATAGATGTAAACAAGAATTACATCCGCCACTTTTTTTACCATTAACAGATGTGATATAATACAATAGAGGACTGTAAATATTCTTCACCAAAGGCAGACTTCATGGCCCATATTTTTGGGCCGGAAAGTGAAGAGGTTGTCTTAGTTGTCAAATAAAACATAAGGAAAATATTTTATGATCTTAGCACTGTCCCTTGAAGAGAAGGACTTCCTCATGCCAGCTGGAGCCATTCAAAATCCACAAACTGAGTAAAACACATCCTGGAAGGATCTCATTATCAAATACTCACAGGCTGGTTCTTTTTTGGTTTTTTTTGTTTGTTTTTGTTTTTGTTTTGTTTTGTTTTTTTTTTTTTTTTTTTTTTTGTTTTGGTTTTGGTTTTTTTGCATTTTTAATGAATTACAGACTAGTGAAAACTGACATTTTTGGATGGCAATGTAGGATCAGAGCATGGAAATTTTTGGTGCCTTTTGTAAGAATCAGAGGCTGAACTGAGTTTTAAAATTTTTATATATATATTTTTTAAAGAAACTTCCATGCAGTTTTAGTGTTGCTTGATAAATAAACTTTTCATTGACTTCCATATATAGACATGCAATCTGGTAGCATTATTGTTTTTTTACTTTTATTGTTGATAAAAACCAAAATGTTTGGTGAAAACACAATCCCATCTATTAAGAAATTCTGAGGTTCATGATCTGCCTTCTTAAGCTTAAAAAATAGCTCTTTTTACTTTAGTGTGAAAAGTGAGATCTTCCTTTATCCATGAAATGATTAGATAACAAATATGGTATAAATGTCTTTTTATTTATAAGCAAGACTATAATGATATTTTATCTTGATTTTTTACATATTCAAAAAATTTTAAGCAGGCAAACCAAAGTGAAAATGAAAATTTCAATGCTAATGCCTAGTCTACTGGCTTACTTTAAAAGTCCTTTGACTTACAAGGTGTAGTCATTCAATTACTTTAAAGAATTTGTAGGAAATTTTTACTTTTAAAAGAAATTATAGTGGTCTATTTCTCAATGCCAAGCACAAATTCCTCCCCAAAACTCAAAAGTGGGCTGGGAAATGACTGCTGTTAGTAATTTTTTGTGTGTAAAGATTTGGCTGTGTGAATGAAGCAGGAAAGAGCAGAGAAACTGAGAAAAGATGGCAATCAACCATGAGCTGCAGCCTGGAAAAGCACTGGCATCATGCCCAGCCAAGGACTCCAGTGACACCCATTTGAAACAGCACATGGGACTGTAACAAAAAGGACTATGCTTTGTGTTTTCCAAATCCTATGTCCAAAGAAACAAGACTTGGTACATTTTCTGTAAATAAAAGGAATGATCTAATCCTACTATTGGTTCCCCTGTCCATCTGGAATAACACATCTCTAACACCACCCAGCTAGATGTTTCCAGAGAGATAACTCTGGTGATGTATGTGCTGGGGAAGGAGAACATAACAATAATGTTCTGAGATGTGGCCCACCTCTTTAGGCTGGGATATTTTAGAAAACAAAGTGGTTTGGAATGAACCACTGGTCTAAGTCAAACTGCAAACCACAGATACTTGTAAGAGTAAATTAACACACAGCAGCATGTTTCATCTGTGTCCTCTCAAGGTCTATCACCATGTAAAGATTAACAAGTGCATACTTCAGTGCTAGTATTCTGATTTTCCTCTTTTCTAGGTAAGGTCCACTGATTATAGACATAGAACTTATTTGTTGTTCTTGGAACAGGGTGTTTTTGCATGGCTTGTAGTTTTTGCTTAAACTTTACTTTTCAAACAATGGGGTGTAGAGGGGAATCCATATGAGGAACAGCTGAGGTCACTTGGTGACCAGTGACAGGACCCAAGGTAACAGCATGAAGCTTTTTGAGGGAAGGTTTAGGTTGGATATTAGGAAAAGGTTCTTCTCCCAGAGAGTGGCTGAGCACTGGAACAGGTTCCCCAGGGAATGATCACAGCACCAACATGACAGAGTTCCAGAAGCATTTGGACAATGCTGCCAGGCACACGGTGTGATTCCTGGGGCTGTCCTGTGCAGAGCCAGGAGTTGAACTCAATGATTTCTGTTGGACCCTTCCAACCCTGTGTATTCTATGATCCCATGATAATAATTAATATGAAGATAATAATAATAATGGATTTAGATATAAGACAATCAGAAAAAACATCAGCTGTGTTGGTCAGGTCTCTTCTTCCAATGCCTAATTAATTTTTTACTACATGATCAAACCATTTGTATGTCAGAAGTATGATTTAGCCTAAAAAGTGATTTTTCAGATCAGTTAACCAGACTCTGGAGATTTTCTTCAGGTTACTTACCTGAGAAGAAGAATGGCTTTGCTTTTTAAATTTAAAAGGACTTCTGTCTACTTTCTCTGCATATAAGGAACAAACAGATACTGCATGTGCAAGGCATAAAAGTGATTAACTGAATCATTAGTATATAGTTTTTAAATAATTACTTAAGCAATCTGTTGAAGAAGAGGTCTAAAATTAAATCAATATGCTAAAATATTAAGTGGACAGCATTAGTATCATGTGCAGAAGTCTGACCTCTTTTCTTAAGGCCTGCATGAAACAACTGGAAGACTACCTGGAAAGACTCCATGTACAGAGATCAAGAGACAGATATATTGCTTTTGACTTATTACTCTGTTCTCTTTTATTCCTTTGGATATTTTGCTAATGATTTTATCTTTTTGACAATCAAGAAACTATTCTTTTGTTCCTTCAGGTGGAATTTTAACAAAGTTATCTACAATCAGCAGAAGATGATCACTTTTACTGGCTACAGAGAAAGAATAATAATATCCACTGTAAAACCTGAAGATAGCACTCCTTCAGAACATATGGCATCTTGTGGTCTGGTGTTCAAGGTCCCATATGCAGCTTCACCTGAAAAAATCCTAAATTTTCTAATCTGAAAGACTAAATGCTTTCATTGTCTTATGGCTGTTAATTTGACTTCCTTTCCCTTTTTATATTGCTTTTTAGGTAATGTTTTTGTTGCAATTTTATTGAATTATGGTCGGTCTTTTCCTAGCACAGGTCATCTTTTATAGCTCTATTGCCAACGGAATATTGTTCTGACTGTGATGGCTGCACTCCTAATATATGAATCTTGCTTCTTTCCAATTACTTGAAAGCTCAAACAAGAGACAGGTACAGAAGGTTCTACAGAATCATTGTTCTCAGGTTATGGTCTTTTGAGACAAAGAAAATAATCATGCTTTGGTTTAGAGTGATTTGACTTGGAGTGAAGCTCTAGAGCATGTCTGTGTTTCTCCACTATTATATTGAAAATTGATAGGCAATAAAAAACTACTAGCTAAAAGTACACTCTCAACCATCCCACCCTCTAAGAAATTCACTAGAACAGAATGTTGAAGCTCCTTGTTTGAGTTTCACTTGTGGTGTTCATTTCCATATAAAGTAATTGACTTATTTAAAAGGTGCTGCTCAGCACAAGACAGTGTCAAATAATCCTGTGGTTTTGATTGCATAAAGTAACCCTTGTCTTGATTGCTGCTGATCAGCTCCATTCCCTTAGAAGGGAGGAACTCGGGTTGATAAAAAAGAGTAACTGACACACCAGTGAGTGCTGTAATAAATTTAGACTAATGCTGGTGACAGTGGCCTTGGGAAACATATCCACATTTGCAAGATTGATATCTTCATTACTTTCAACCTGTACAATACAACAGCAATATAAAATATTCTTTTCAGGTCCTTCCAATTATTGGTGTGAGCTGTACCTTTTCAATTTTTAAAAAGAAGTTCATAAGCACTTGTAGCCTTCATAATAAAAATTTACATCTTTCATGACCAGATAAAATAGTTACCTGCTTTTATTAACTCATAGCAACTTAGGTTGACAAAGGGATAGTTTTTACATTTTCATTTGTCAGAATGCTTCCTGTTGGATTTTTGCAGCTTGCTTGATATTTTTCTGTATTCTGTGGTAGAATATATATATATATATATATATATACATATATATACACACACATATATATATATACATATATACATGTATCTGCTTTAGTATTGACCAAAATACTAACAAATTTTTGAAAGTTTTTAAAATTTTTAACTCTATTTAGCTATTTCTGTGCTAAAACTAAAATAAAGTCTCCAGAGTGCAAAGCACATTACATTCTGAACAGTAGGTATGTTTGATGTCTCCTCTTCAAGGAAAAGCAAAAGAACATAACCTGAAGCATTATGACTAAAATATTTGTTTGGCAGAAGCATCAGTTCATGTTAGCTTATATCAATATCACAGAACTCTATGCATTTGAAGTGCAAGAAATTAATTTGTTCCCCACCCAGAGTGCACTTTTAAAACATCTGATGTTATATAAAATAAAGCATCTGCCAAAGAAAAAAAAAAATATAGAGAGATCTAATACACTTCCAGAATGACTGAATTGTGACAATACAGCTTCCACAAACATTAGGTATTTTTGCACAATGTGGTGCATAACCCGAAATCCTTTGAAATGATGAAGATCTTTTCAGACAGATCAATATCATGTGGATAGGCTAAAACAGAATAGAAAAGAAATAGAAAAGATCAGAAGAGAATGCAGTGCAATTTATTTTTTTAGGGCACTTCTTATATTCTGAGTACTTTGAATTTCTTTACAAAGTAATGAATTAACAATTTTACTTGCTGCAAAGCAACCATTCTGAAAGGAGAAGATATCACGTGCCAGCATTTCAAACAAGTCCCAGCAATCCTCCTGAGTTTCAAGCCTAGTTGTTAGGCTGTGCTGTTTGTATCCAGGAGGAATTGTGCTTGGAAAGTTGCAGGTGCAAATAAATAATAAAAACACCCTCAGTAAACATATTTTACTTAAAAGAACTGATTTTTTTAAATGCTAAATTTACAAATTTGTGGAAGTGCAATCTGATCTTTGGAACTCAGTAGTTTAATTAGCTTGGTGGTTTTTGCAGGTTTTTTCTTTATTTGTTTGTTTACCTGTATTTTCTCTGCTTTAGAAAAGGCAGGGGAAAACTAAAATTAAGATAGAGGGCCATTATGGCTGCTTTTGTGACGTAGAAGTGATCTATCAAATAGAGGAAGGAGCAAGTCTTAAAATTCAAGTTGAAATAATCAAAGGCCGAGAAAGAACTCAAAGAGGAGATAAAGCTCCAATATTTCAACGCCTTCTGTTTTCATTCCAAAATTATGGAATGAAAATGTATCAGTCACAGAAGATACTAAAATTCTTGTTTAGAATTTGATTGATCTACTTTTCTACAGTAAGTCTGTAGCAGGAATGAGTATATTTCTCTTGTTTATCTGGTCAGGAAGCAAGAAATGGTTCAGGCTTTGACAAAGCTTTTAAGAAAAAGAAAGATGTTATTTCCTTTTACAAGAAATCTTGAATTGGATTTTCTTAATACCTCAAACAAACAAAAGCAAGAAAGAGAAGACAAAAAAGGAAGAAGTTGATACAGTCATTCAAATCTGAAACTGCGCGAGGGCGTGCGCGGCCCTAAGTCCGGCTAGCAAAAGGGGAGAAGCGGCCGACGCCCCTGCGCATCAGAAGCCAGCCCCCCTTGGCGTCCTGGCCTGGGCTGGGCTGGATTGCGGACTTGGGTTCACGCAGGACGAGACGAGTGAGGAGGCGACCACTTGCTGGGGGTAAAACGTCGGTTTATTGAAGAGCCCACAGGCAGCAAAAAGGGCAACCAACAGGCGGAAAAACCCACAGCAAACGGCCCCGAACACGGGGGGAGACAGAGCTTTTACAGGGAAGGGGGTGAGAAGGGAGGGGAAGCCCAGCTAACCAATAGGGGAACATGTGGGGCTGTACATAAGAAAACTGACACAAGAACTTATCCAATAAGCATAGAACAAAGGAGGGGCTCCGGGACGCCAGCCAACCACAACCCCCAGAGAGAAGAATGTTCTCGAAAGCAGGGAGGAGTGGGGGGTGATTGACTGGGCCCAGGGGGGAGGAAAACTTTACTAATATGGTGGGATAAGGGAGGAGCAGTTATGTAACTTGGGAGATTGACAACTAACGGGGACAGGGGTAACCATAGTAACTCAACTGTCAGGGCAATAGTGGCGGGAAAACTGGGAAGAGAGGAACCATTTATGGAAAACATACATAAAATGAGGGAGCAAACTGAGAAACTTAAAAACACACCACAACATGAAACCTGTCTTGGTCTTAGGAAAAAAAAAAATGAAATTTTCAATGCTGCTTTCTTAACAGGGAGCTAAACAAAGCACAAAGCTTAATTTTTAGAGTCACGTAAATGTTATGCCATTATAGGAATAGGAAAATCTATCAAAAAAATGTTTCTAAAATTAGAAAAGCATGGAAGTACAATATGCAGAGTTTAACAGGCCTTAAAATACTCCATCAAAATACCTTGCCTAGTGACATTTCACTGTATCTATGCACTGCAAGTTTTAGATATTCACCAGAGAGACTCTTCAAAGAGATAAGACAATATAGCAGCCAACACACAAAGAGGTTCTACTTTTTAAAGTATTACCATTTGATTTGCCTACTTGAGAATAGTTCAGGGAGGTGTGTATATAATACACATTAGATACTCTATCCTTGCAGTGTAAAGGCAAATGATCACTATGTGTGATCCAGCATGTAAACTTCTTCATGAAGATTTTTTTCTGCAGTGGTTTATGTCATCTAAGAAGTGTCTCAAAATTTGGTATTTCTAGAGATTGAAGAATGTAAAGGAAAATGATGCAAGTTCATATGAATATAGCCTTTTAATTCTTCAAAAGCTTAGACAGAAGCTAAGTAGTGGTTTATACATCTGTTATCACTTAACTCTCCAGAATATCCATTTGTTTTCTAAAGCCTGATGCTTTAGAAAAAAAACAAAGCAATATTTTAAAATAAATGCTTTGGACTTCCTCCAGAGAGCACAGAAATAAGACCACAGTGACACTTGTTGAGGTAGACTATAGAGAAAACGTCCTCAGATATTATGAAATTAAAGCTTGGCACAAGCCTCTGAGACCATCCCTTATGCCTGAATCATGACTTGTGCCACCAAGCTGTGCAGGGGAGGTGCCATATGCATCTGCTGAAAAATCAAAGAAATAGAAAGGAGTATTTCTCAGAAATAGAAAGGAGTAGAAAAGTGGAAAAGTTTCCTCCCCAGCACCCTGTAGCTCTCTCAGGGTAAATATAGGCCAAATTGACTCCTTTCAGGTGGTGTCCTAGCTGGGCATGCATAAAATTTTTCCTTCAGCCTGATGCATCCGGGCAATAAAAGAGCTGGGAGAAATGAACTTGGAACATGGATTGTGGACCTGGGATTCAACTTCCAGCTGCCACTGGGGATGCAGCACTGGCAGCTCTGCTGACACCTCCAGGGAAATACCTTTTCACATCAGCCAGGGAGAACAAGCAGGAGTGCAATAACTTAGAAACACAGATTAGGGATCTATTGAAAAGATTCAATTACTATTACTGTGGTGCAGTAGGACTGTTCTTTAAGTAAAATATGTTATTCTCTAAGTAAAAATTTCTTAAATATCCTGATTGATCAAGCTTCATAACTTCTTTCAATTTTTCCCTTCATTAATTTTAAGACATTTTATTGTTCATTTTTATAAAGTCTCAGGAAAGATGGAAATAATATTTATGGGGTTTTTTTTCTCCTGAATAATGGAAAGGAGCAATGAAAAAAAAAAGGTGGACCCCTCTGCATCTGTTACAGAGCAGCTATCAACCTTACAGATTTAAGACTAGATTTTTCTGCAATTAAAATAAATTTTAAAATGCAGGTGATTTTCAATTACAGTTATAACCTAAAAATTAATGTTGGAGCAACACAAATTTACTTTTGCAGAAAAAAAATGTCTTACTCCTGTCTTTATGGAAGATTCCTACTGAGCTAAATACCTGTTGTCTGAACCAGCCTCTAGATTTTAACAGGAACTGTATGGTAGTCATGGAATTCAATGGGAGAAATAAAATCATACTAGAAAAGAAAGCATTCTTTTAGCAAGTACCATATTTTTTGGCTGATTTGCATAGAATCAAATTCTATTTCTATAGATTGGAATTTTCTTTTACCTTTGTAAGTTACTTCCTTGGGGGCTGTCTAAAGTGCAAAGGGACAAATGTTAACTTCTCCAACACATTTTTCCTAGTGCTACCAGTATTTCTACTGCATTTCTGTAATTTTCTTTTTTTTAAATTTTTCTATTTAAGATGAAAATTAATAAGTAACCTTTCCTTTTTTTGTTTGTCACTATTGTTCAGAAAGACATGTGAATATCCAATTGTTTTGATGGTTTTTGAAATGAGAAAAATGGGATTTTTATCACTAATTGCAATGTTTCCCATTCGTTCTATTTTAACTGTTTTGAATGTCCGATTGCTGAATTATTTCATATTTGCAGCTACAGTGTGGATTCTTAACTATTGTAAAAAGGCTGAATAGCCATGACAAATAAACAATAGAATTGTCATAACCTACCCCAACAGTAGGGTTCACACCAGCAATTGTCCTTAAACCTGATGCTGAGCTATCCCAAGAGCTTGGTGAAGGAACTGCTTCATTATACTGGCTAGCTGCACTCTGATTATTGAGTAAATTGCACAGGAGATAAGAGATTTGGAGAATTCTGGGCAGGTCTAGAGCTGTATGTATGAGAGCTTTTAATAATATCAGTTCTTGTATCATTTAAACAGTAGTGATGGCAACTGTGTGCATTTCCTGAAGAATAATATGGGATGGAAACCTTTAATGACTTGAGGCACTTTAATTACAACTGATCATTAACTCCTTAAGAAATGCAGAAATATAAGATGCTTGTCACTTTCACAGCATAAACACAGCGAATAGAAAAGAATTATAGATTTTCTCCCTCCTTCTTCTCTTTCATAATTTCTGCTACATATACATGATCCTATGCACTTTCACTTGACTGGTCATATCTATGTCCTGTATTATTATTCATACAGAAAGGTGCTTAAATTTTTTCCACATGTCTTTCTAGAAATAACATATATGCTTTGTTATCATATTCCCACTGTCTAAGTGAAGAACTGTTCGTCTCATAAATTCATGATGATTTATAGAAAACATTTAACATCGATAAATAATGGCTATTGTTATTCTGGTTTACAATTGTCCTGGTAACCATGTAGGTTGTTTGGATTAGAACAATTATTATTTAATATGTTTCTGTACATTTGAAAAGGAACATCATGTACTTCTTTTATCAATTAGAAATTACTCAAGGTTGAACTTGTTTTTTAAGATAAACAGCTTGGAAGGTTTTTTGTTTTAATAACTCGAATATCAAATTGTAAAATTTATTTAGAGAAACAGAAAATTAACTAGCTCATGGCTTTTCTATTTTTTAGAGAAGTTGATAGCATTAAGTGATATTCTATGTAGTCTAGAATAATTAAACAAGACTTTAAGTGTTGTATTATGTAATATTTTATACATGAAGTCCAACTCTATTGCTGTACTAATGTCAGGGTTGTGGGTTTGATCCCTGTATGGGCCATTTCCATATGTGTTGGACTTAGAGATCCTTGTGGGTCCTTTCCAGAATATTCTGTGATTCTGTGTTCCATGCCAGTCCTTCATCAGGGAAAAATTAAATCCTGTAGTGAAATTGGTACATTCTCAAAATGAAGTCACTCTGTCATGTAGGAAAATATCACAAAATGGAGAATAAATTAAATGAGAGAAGAAATGTCATATTACAAAATGTTGCCCTGTGGCTTCAAAGCAGAAATTAAAATTTTTTTAAAAAAGAACACAGTGAAAATGGGCTAAATACTTAATGACTTTAGTAAGTCTCAGAACTATATCTACTTACACATGTATGAATAAATTAATCAAAGGAATTTAATTGAATTAAAGAGAGAAATTACTATTCTCTTGTAAAAATAAAATAACAAAGAATTCATGAAGAATTCATTAAAATGAGACATGAAATGAAATAAAATTCTGTTCTGTGTCAGAAACAGAGGAGGATGTATTCTATTCCATATATTGTATCTAGTACTAGGACCTTACCATGTAGTTGAAAGCAATTTAAAATGCCATAAGATCCATATCAAACTGGAAGCAGGGGTGTGGAAAATGCATTATCAATGAAAATAGAAGTAAAATATACAATTTAAATTCTCTGAATCATGCTCATTTTCAGCTTCAGGTATGGGTGAGTGTTCACAAATAAATTTTTCAGGGTTTTTATCACCTTCCTCATTCTCAACATAAACAATACAGAGGAAATGCAGGACACCTCCAGGTTTATATTTTTTTTCAAAAATGGAACAAACTCCCATGAATTACTCTTTTTCCCATATAGATGTGCAGGTAGTAAATTGAGAAGAGTTGAAAAATGCAGCATATTGTACATCTCTGCATTGATATAAGTGGGTGCATAAGTGGAGTAATCTTTGAGAACAAAGCAATAACTTTGCTTTGTTCCATTACTTATACTGCTCCTGGGAAAAGTGGAGCTATATGCTAGCCCTTATTTAAGAGTAGAAGAAAAGTGACAGTCTATACCTGTGTAATATGAATTCTACTGATATAGTCATCTATGTTCTTTTATCTTCTTGTCAGTGCAAAAGATTTGGAAGAAATAATTCTAAAAATCTTGTGGTTTTCTCCACAAGCCAAAAGAGAGTCAAAGCAGAATAAAAGTGCCGTGAGTTCAGGATGAAATTCTTTCTTTAATATTTTAGTACTGTTCTTTTGGTATTCTGCATATTTTTTTTGTTTGTCTGGCAGTACCCAGGTCACATTAACAAGAAATTAACATGAAGCTTATTTTAGAGTAGTAAAAACTGTTGTTGTTGTAAGTGAAATATGAATGAGGTGCTTTTAATTAGAAGTTTAATTAAAACTTATGAGAAGTTCCATCTCATAAAGGATTATAAAATAAAGCTAATTTATATGGTAAAATTGCTGAATGCTATTCTTGAATTTATAGAATATCCATGATATAAATTGTTAGATTTTAATTGTTTGAATGTTATATATTGACTGTCGAGAGTCAACTCTGATATCACAGAGTCTTAGAATGGTTTGGATTGGAAGGGTAAAGACAAAGATATCTAGTTCCAACCCCTCCCTGCCATGGACAAGGACACCACCCACTAAACAATGCTGCTCAAAACCCCATCCAAACTTTTATCTTTATCCTTTTACAATACAAGGGAAAAGTATTTAATGCTACCCAAAATCATGGCGTTTACCAAGTAAGTGGTCCAGAACCCTCGCCTCTTCCTTTGAAACACAAAAGAATAAATTTCTAGCTCTACAAATTGTCCTTATGGTGCTCTCCTCTCTGCTTAGTTCCTCTTTACTTACATTTGACTCCAAAGGACAGGTTAGGCATATTTTTCGTGCTTACTGCTCACAGAATGAACACATGGGAGCAAGTATCCAATAGAGATTCTGCAGTTTTGGATGGTTTTAATTTCAGTCAGGAGTTTGTCAAAGAGCATGATTGCTGAATAAACAAAAGTATAATCTTGGAAACAAACAGAGGATTGCAGAAAGAAGTGCAAGTTATTTTCCTATGAGTGAAAAATTGGAGTGTTAAAAACTAATTGTCCAAGTAAAAATTTTGAGATCATCAAAAAGTCCCCCCCCAAAAAGCCCACTTCTCTTAGAAGTGAATCCTCATATACATCAAAAAAATTTAAAGCTTTTATGTACTGGATATTTTATTTGCTGAGGTGAAGTAAAGGTTGTGACTTGGGACTTTGATGTATTTGGTTTATCTCAAATAAAATAGCTTCACCTGTGAGGTACATCTGGTGTATATTACACTCAGAATATGTAACAGTTTAAACTGTAAGTGAATTACAATAACCATGATCTGGACTAAGGAAGAGAAGGATTTGCTGACTACTACTTACCACATGATGTGCTGTAAGAAACAGATAATAGAGCATATCTACACACTTGAACACCTTAGGACAGCTGTCAGGATAAATGTACATTCAGGATCTAAAGCCTGTCACAGCTGGTTTCAGAACAAATATGTGAGAGCTAACTGCAGGGTGGTCCATTCCCTGCATGCTTGCAAAGACCTGGAGTTTAACTGGGCTAGCAAGCATGTCTCTAGGCTGAATGTAAAATATCAATTGCTGTAAAAAAACATAACAGTATGTGCATTTCTTAAGAAATGTAATGCAGCAGAAACACTTTGAAAACCTCTCCCCTCTGTCTGCACAGATAAGAGCAAACACACTGTCTGTGGATGATTTGTCATATCCTTATGCAGTCACTCCTTCTAAGTGTGTGACAGACAGAGCTGTGCACATTGAGAGCTGTGCTAATGCATGAATTCAGCTTCTTTAGATTAGCATTTAATGCCTTCCAAAAGGCTAGGCATGTGCACTGCTTTGTGTATTGCTCAGAAAACTCCTGCCAAAGTTGGGTTTTGCAGCACCTGGTCCTGATGATCAGGCAGCTGTAGGTCTGAACTGAAGCAAGGGAAGGGGCTGCCCTGGCTGGGAGGACAGGAGTTAGGAGCCTGTGACTCCCTCTGCCCTTGCTGCTTTTGGGCTTCATATGGAAAGCTGGCTGGGACCACATGGAAAGAGAGGTGAACTTGACAGAGTACTCCTGGGAGAAACAGCAATGCATAGAGACTCAGTGGCAGGTTTTCCAAGCTGAGACTTTATTATGTGAAACTCTGATTAGAAGATTCACATGATATTGTCATAGATGTCTGAGTTAAAATGTGAGGTAAAAATTTCAAAATTCCTAATAATCCACTGAGAGCAAAAGATACCTCATTGTACAGTTTAAACTAGGTGAATAATATGCTAGTTACAGCTTTTATTCTTTGTCCTTGCATAGGCAGTAAATGGACTGCATGACAGCTAAGTGAAGGGCTGTCCTTCCAAGGACAGATATCAGGAATTCTGATTCTGTCATCAACCTCGTGGAAACGCTGATCTCTGTTGATACATAATAGCTAAATATCCTGTATATGAGCAACTAGAACATTGTGAAATGTTTCTGAATAGAAGATATACACTCTGGGCATCATTTGGCTACTTATTGGCTTACAGATGTTGTGTGTGTGTGTGATATTCCACAACTCACAAGATACAGACTGTCCTATCTAAGGCACCACTAGAGAAAGAGGTATTCCTGGTACCTGGTGCCCAGTTTGAAAGTCTGGAAAGAGAGTCTTTAATTCATAGGCCAGAGGACATTCCACTGCCTGATTGTCCAGTCAGGTTGGTTGTTGCAGAAGGTGGAGGTAAACCAATTAGCCAAGACAACATTCAAGAGATGTATTAGAGCGAAAAAAATTGCCTCCTGCATGATAGTAAATAAATAAATTAATTAATAAATACAGAAAACAAAACAGCATAATATAGAAGAATAAAAGGAAAGTTAAACATATCATGAAAAAATGAAGATAAGCAACATGCTCTTGTAACTCATTGCTTTGTTTCTGAAAGAAAATATTGCAAAAAATGGCTAATTTGCTTCTTTGTGCTTTGTGGATGTCAAATCAAAGTCCTTTTTAAAAGTTATTTTTTCCCCTCTTAAAAGCATAAATGTTAAGCACAGAGTATTAGTGTTCTTTCATAGGCAATTCATAATCTTCAAGGATTTTAGACAATTCAAAAACTATTTCAGCATGGCTTCTTGAACATATTAATTTATTATGAAATTTAATTCTGTAAATAACCTTTCAAATTTGGACCTAGAATCCAAATTGTGGAATGAATGAAACTGCTACAAGCATTTTAACTAATATAAGTATATGCCGTTTCAAAGAACATGTGTTTTTCCTTTGTAATACTTACCTATAAGTTTATACACTGATAGAATAGCTCACATAAAGTAGGTGCAAGTAATTGTGTATTAACAATCTTTTCCACAGATTTCTATGTACAAAATGTACTTTGCTGCTTGGTAGATTGAGAAGAAAGATGTTTCCATTTCCAACAGTGTGAAAATTCTTGAAATGAGGGTTTTCAGTGTCCACAGAGAACAAAACTTAAAATTTTTTAAAAACATTTTTCACTCTTGAATGATATAATATCCGTAATAAAATTTTTCATCCATTTCTCAGCTGAAAAATCTCTGGATTATCAAAAAAAATGCTTCTCTAATGCTGAACTCCATGTACACCCCAAAACACTTGCCATTTAAGATTTTAACAGGGACATTATGTAAAAAATTTTTAACAGCATATCAGTTGTAGGTCCATTCTTGCCTTAATACCGGGCGGGACTGTACATTACTCATTTCTCTTTGTAGAGAATGAAGAAATAAAATCAGAAATTTCAATTCATGATTCAGCGATTTGCTGTCTCTTAACACCTTTGCTACAATATTCTTCAAAGCAAAAGGTACTTTTCTTTCCCTTATGGCAACTTAGTATTGTGTGTCTTCGGAAGATAATTCCTGGTCAAGTCCACTTCATGATATGATTAGCATAAGTTAGCTAAAAGATTCAATTTTGTACTTGGTGTAAGAAATACCAGTTAGATTTCCATGTGCTTTATTGTTGTGCCAACAGCTTGACATTGTTCAGTGACACTGATAACACAAACATGCAAAAAAGGAAATTTTAAAAAATGATTAAAAAAAAACCTTGCCATATAAATTTATTTTTTAATTATCAAGTAAAAATGCATTTTCTATCTTAATAATGCGCTTATTTTCTTTCCCATAAAATTTCAGAAGTATGCATTAATTACCTTTTTTTGGCTATGACCATGGTTAACGCCTTGGTAGTAATCATAATAACAAGAATAATAATAAACAAAAATACTGGCCTTATTCAGTACAAGGCACTATAATGTTTTGCCATTGAAATCCTACACAGGGAAAAGGGTTGATACAGAGTAAAACACAGCAATTTACTAATTTATGTTCTGTAGTTCTTTCCAAATGCAAAACCCACACCGCCTCTTGAATCTTGCAGTCTGAAAGATTATCTGCAAAGTGGCTAAAATTAGAAGAAAATAGAAAGTTTAATCCATGTACCTAATGATCTGATAAGTGACATTTTTACATATTTGCATATATATTATTTAAAGAGAACTACAGGCTCAGTTTGATTAAAATGCAGCCTTAGTGAAAAAACAGAGGAATGCCTTCTCAGACACCTTCAAAATTGTGAATGTAGCAAGGTCTTATCACACCATAATTTATTTTCAATCTACTAAGTGCAGCAGTAAGTTTTAGCAGTAAGTTTTATTCTTTTTCCTTCCAGAAAATATTTGAAGTAATAAATAGCTCACTGATTGGAGCTATTTTAAACTTAGCAAGTTAAATACTTAACATTCTTTTTCTATGTTCTCCAGTCATCTGGGGAAATAAGTGTTCCTTATAAAAAGAACCACACTGAAACAATTCAGATAGTTCAAAGCCTTAGGTTGCCTGCCAGAACTTGCTTTAATGTATTTGTTTTCTGAAATTTGACCAAGGGACACAATATTTATATGTGTACCCTATCATAATGCAATTTGTCTTTTCAGAAATCATTCTTAGGGCTAGGCATTTTCAGAGCTATAAAATTGTTTATAAACCAGATTATAAAGTGATACAGTAGATCTAAGTTTGTTTAAAGTACAGGACTGGGAGTCATAAGAACACAGACTTGCTCTGACTTCACTAATGACATTATGGGAGAAACCTTTCTGCAACATTTAAGTTTAAGCATTCATAGAAAAAACAAAGGCAACCTCAGCAGTAGGGAGGTGAGGATACACAAATAGATGTGTTCCCTACAGACAGCCTTATCCCTCATAAACTGCAATCAATCCTCCTCTGCAATTTTATTCACCAAGATCCACAGATTTCTTTCTAGGAAGAAACAAGAACTGAACAGCTCAGTCAGTGTGGCTAATATCCCTTTTATTTTTTCTCACTTTAATTTGCTAATGAGAAAACAAATAGGACATGATAATCTGCTGTTGAAAACACTAGGATGCTGAATCTCTCATATTTCTTTGTTTGGTAGACTGTGACACTGGCACTGGGATGTAGCAAGGATTTAAATTATTGCAAACAGGCTGTGTCTTGGGACACCTAAGCCTGCCATCCTGCTGCCCATCTGAGACTTCCTAAAGTGAGACTGACAACTCAGAAACTAGGCTTATTTGGGATTTAGAAATATTTACTGTGTTTCTGCAGGTAACAACCCCATGACAGCAGCATTACTGTCAAAAATGAGGTGGGCTATATTGCACAAATCATTGTCTAGGCAAAATGCCTTTTAAAAGGGAGTCTGAAGGTGCCCAGTTGTGTGCACTCTTTTTCTAAGTGCATCAAGCAGCAAAGTGTATCAAACATTTCTCTGCATCAATCTCCACATTCCCACTAAGGAGGTCATTTGACTCATCAAGCCTCTACCATTGTAGACACCTCCCTATCATGGGGTATGCTCTCCTTTCACATTTTTAGTTATTTTTAACCCTCACAAAAGTGAATGATTCTTTTATTTTTTGGTAAAGCCATGAGTGTTCTTCTGTCTTCCTTCCTGTATGTTGCTTTTTCTAATTGAGGTTTAATTGGCTTTTTGTTCCCCGATCTTCTCTCTTGGGTTCTTTAAGATGTAAATGACTTTTTTTTTGTTCCCCCCACAGTAATAGGGAACTTCCTGATCACTGTGACCTGTGAGCAGATAAGAGGGAGTGGTCTCTCATTAAAACATCCCTTAGCAATCACAGGTGCATCCCTCCCAGTGTCAACTTCAGGATGTCAAACTGGCTTGAGTGGTTGCTACCTTTGATATTCTTCTGCTGCTGTTAGTGCTTCCTTCCCCCACATCCTGACACTCAAGGTCTGAGAGGCATGAGGGCAGAACTTGATATTGGAGGTCAGTGTAAAGGGAACATTGGTTGTCTTTGTTTCTGGAGGGTCATGTAGTCCTGAAAGACAGGGCTCTGCCTGAAACAAAAGCTACACATACGGATGTTAAATTGCAGGATGTGCCCATTGCCATCTCTTTCCCAGTGACTGGCAGGGTTGGGGAGACCACTGTCTGACTCTCTGTGCTCCCTGTCTTAACCCTGTAGGGCCCTGTAATCATCCTTGAATTGCTCATGATCTCCCTGGCCTGTAACATCGGTATTGAAATGAATGATTAGAATTCTTTTTCTGTGAAAAGAGAACAGTGTGTGGGCTGGACAGTAAATTTGTTCCATTACTGTGGAAAGGCAGTGCAGAGCCTTAGAACCAGTCTGAACTTGTCTTGGACCAAACTGGTTGTAGCTTGGTTTAGCAGTCAGTAACTACTGCCTGACCTGTTCTAGTTTCAGCAGTGGGAGCTGTCTGTGATAAAGCCCTAAGAATGCCAGAAAATTAAATTTTCACCCTTAGGATTCAGGGGGTCATCAGGAAGGCCACTATATGTTTCAGTAGAGCAGTGGTTTTGTGTAATAAATTTACCTGTATTATTATGACAGCTATTCTGTGGAACAGGAATTTTAGTTTGGACTATGAGCGTTAGTGTTACACAATTTGTACTTCTAAATTGTTAAAACAAAAATTGGAATAACAATAAATTCTTAGATTCCCCTTAGACCCATATTGAAGATGTGTTCCCCTTACCAGCAAGATGCAGAGCAGGGTGTCCTGTTCTGCTCTATCACTGTGATCACACTGGGTCTGGCAGCCCCATGCAGGGACTGGGCCCACTGTGAGCACGCCTCTGCACCAGCTGTGCATTATCATTCCCTATCTTATTATAAGAATTATTTATGGATAATTCTATTCTGGGTAACAAGTCTGATTAATCTGCCTGAACCAAGCAGTCTGTTTCACTAAGTGTATGAACTTTCAGTGAATAACACTGAATAGTGTGAGCTTCTGGATGATATAACAAACTGAGGGAAAAGTGTCTTTCAAAATCTTCTCCAAGGTATAATTTTTCTGCAGAAGTTTTAGCTACTTGACTGTGAGATAAATCTATCATACTTGTAATTTCAATGGCGTATACACAATGGTAACCTAAAGGCAGTCACTTGTTTTGTGCTAATGCAGCCTGGTCTGGAAATAGTAAAGGAGATTGTTCATGATGATGATTTCGCTAAAGATGTCTTAACATAAGTTACAAGATTTTCTTTCAGACCTACACAAGTAGACTATAACCTCGGAGTGAGTATACCTGTACTGCTTCTCAGTGGTGATGAAACAAACTGGTGTGTGTTTTATATAATGGAAATGCATAGACACCTATATGCACATGCAAGTGTGTTTATGGTTCCAATATAGAACATTTATTTTATATTTATTGAAAAAAATCCTTTAATATAAAGAACTATAGGGAAGTAAGACAATATCTGTATCATCGCGTGTGATTCATACTGAATGCTTAATAATGCTTGTATCTTCTGAAAAAAGACTTAGAGTCACAAAATCATGTTCTGTTTTTCATAAAGTCAATTAATCCTCCTGTATTTTATGAGTTTAACCCCAGCTGGAATCTAAATATCACAGTTGCTCATTTACTCTCTCCCTTCCTGGTGGGATGGAAAGGAGAATCAGAAAAAAAGGTTAAAAAACCTGTGAGTTGAAATAAGAACAGTTTTATAATTGAAATAAAGTAATATATAATAATAGTAACAATAATAACAGTAATAATAATAGTAATGAAAAGGGGAGAGAGAGACAGGAATAAATCCCAAGGAAGAAAATCAATGCTCAGTAAAATTACTCACCAGATGCTGTCCAGTACCCAGCCCATCCTGAGCTGTCATTGGCAGCTCCTGGGAACTTCTCCACATCCTGAGCATAACATTCCGTGGTGTGGAATATCCCTCTGGTCAGTTCAGGTCAGCTGTCCTGGCCATGCTCCCTCACAGCTCCTTGTGCACTTCCTCACTGGCAGAGCCTGGGACACTCAAAAGTCCCTGACTTGGGCTGAGCACTGCTTGGCAACAACCAAACATCAGTGTGTGATCAGCATCATTCTCACACTGAATCCAAAACTGTACCCAGCTATTGAGAAGAAAATTAACTCTTTCTCAGCTCAAACTAAGACACTGATTTAACACAAATAAGATAAGAATCTTAAAAACTGAAATTTCTTAAAGTGCATTTTAGAAGAGATGTGTAGTTCTTATGAGAAATGAACTCTTTAATATATTAAAAACTGCAGCATATGATGCATTTTAAAATAAATATTGCCCAGAAGTCTAAGCAAATATTTGCATTTGGTGGATTTTACAGAGTGAAGTTCCCCAGACACTGAAATTTTATTTCTCACACAATCTTGTATGGCACCTTGGCATTAACAGATGAGCTTTTCTTGAAGATCTTGCATTCACTAATTGTCTCACAGAATACTTTCATGGATATTTTCATGTAAAAATCATTCAGATTTGTTTGCATACATCATATGCTTCAACATTTTGTATTTGTAATGAAAAATATAGCCATTAGAGGCATTTTAAGTCATGGAAATACTTATGTGAATTCAAACTGTTTTGTTTGTTTGTCTATATTCTTGATTTTCCTTTATTCCTATATGTCAGTGCAAGTCCTTGAAATTGTTCAAGTCTGTTTACACTAAGACACCAGCTGGAAGAAAATTAGGTGCATCTCAGCAACTTAGGTGGCATGATAGTACCACCTGGACTAAAGAGACATCTGCCCATCTTAATGATTGAACATGTATAATAGCACACATAGAAGGAATGGATGAACTGTCTGACATGACATAATTTCTGGATGTTTATGTGTATTATGCTTCTTGCACTAAGGAGAAGCTACCTGTTTGTTTCTGTGCTGCTGTTCCCTTAGCAGGGGTGGCTGACTTGATTCATACACAGTACTGAACTTCTTCTGCCTATACTCCAGTATATTAGCCTGAAGGGAAATCAATATTTCCTTTTTTACCTCAGCATTGGGTTATAAACTGCAGGAGTCCAGGAACTGACTCATGAGTCCTTTAGTGCTGCATTTTTCTGTAAGCTGTTACAGAGTAAAGGGTCAGTAAGTTCTGAAACTAGTGTTTGGGGCCCATGGAGATCCTGACCCCAACTCAGGATGTTTCCCAAGCATGTACAAAGACAAATTAATTTTTTAAAAGTTAGATGGACTTTTGAAAGGGTCAAGAATAATCAAAGAGTAGCTAGTTCAACCACATGATGAATGAAAATAGATTTCTTGTACCTGAACTTGGGCTGTCATCCTCGATGAATTCCTAATGTAGCCAAAAAGACAGCTAGGAGTGTATCAGTGCAGAGAATGACTTGTACACATCAGTGCTGGTGCACTTAGTGCAGCAACAAACTTATACACAAATAAAGCTGAAAAAGGGAAAGCTGGACTAAAACCACAACCTGAGCTGCCTCTGAGTATTGGGCTTTTGCTAACTTTGGGCTAAAAAAATAGCACTTCTCATCTTATCCATGCTTATGACAGCCTCAGTAACTTTTAAGATGAATAAACAGCTTTCACTTCAAAATGGATTTCAATATGAGAGGCATGAGAAATATATAATGCAAATAAAAGCATGTCTGTGAGTCAGTCAGGTCTATGACTCTTAACACAATAAATAATATTTGTCAGCCAAGAACTTTCAAAAGAGCTTTAAGCATTCCCTGCATACTACAAGCTACAGATTTGGTACCCTTAGAGTGTTGGTAGAGATTTGGCTTTAAACAATACAGGACATTAAGCTTGAAACATCAATATGTGCCAGAATTACACTTTGCAAGACAGAAGATATATGGTTCTTATTGCCATAATGATTAGAGGTGTGAGTTCTAATATCCAAGCTGTATTATCCTGCTTCTGACAGCTACCAAGAACTTGTGTCCTACAGAGAACCAAATAGGAATCTTATTAATCAAGTTTTTCAGAGAAAACCTGCCCTCAGCTCTTCAGCAAAGTATGCACTCAAATAGTTTCTTCTGCTTCTGAAAGGACTAGGGTGCCAGCTACCTGAAAAATATGGGAATATTGCTCAGTAGACACTGTGCAGTCAAGGGTGTCTCAAAATATTTTCAAATGAAATATAAGTTAAATTAGGTGTGAGAAAGAAAATTATATAAAGGACTAAATTAACTCATGGGAATCAACATACATATTTCAGTGGTTTAAATTAAAAAGTATCTCTCCATGTTATAGGAAATAAATGAAGAACTTCTGAGAAGGAAGGGAAACAAGGCTGCAATGCAGGAAAAACTAGTCAGGTAATTAGGATACATTTATATAAAAAATCCATAAGCAAATCATAGACTTTTTAAAAATCATATTTGTTTCACTATTTTACAAAATGAAGGAAGGTACCTACCTTTATACAGGAGGGTGGTGCTGAAGCCAGCTACCCACTGGCAGGAATAAGATCTGCATCCAATTTTATCTGATAAAACTTCTCCCTTGTTCTTTGTTCCAGTCTAGGACAAGTTCTTCCCTTTGATGAAGGTGAAAAATGTTTTTGAGTGAGGAGTGGTACAGGAAGAAGTTGAGGAATGTGGTTTCACTGCATAAGTAAGAAGAAGGAGGAAGAAAGAAAAGAAAAAAAAAAGAACATTCTATTCTTTGAGAGTAAAGAGGTGTCTGATCTGGAATTCATTTTGCCTTTTCCCTAATTTTCCATTTCAATTTTGATTTTCCATATTGTTACATAGAAATTAAAAATTTAAATTAATTTGGTATATCTCAGTGGAATCTAGCACATTTTATCTATCATTTTCAATGGCCCAGTGGATTTTTTTCTACTTTTGACTGAAATATTTCCAAAATCTGCATCTCTCCTGTTCCAGCATTTCAGTCTTTTCAGAATGAGACATGATGGAATAATTCTGGATTTACAATTGCTTTCAAAGTCCTTGAAAATCACAGGATGAAAAAGCAGCTGACAAATTTTTTCCTGGAGATCTCAGGCTCAAGATTCTTGTTGATCAATAGACCTACAAGCTACAAACCAGCATTCTGTATATTGAGACTCGGGGACCTGATACTCTATACGTTTTCTTCATTTAGACCTGAAATTACAGCTTTATATTTCAGGCAGACTCCATTGTCAGAATGGTTTTTAGTAAGCACAAATCCTAGGTGGGTCTTTTTGAAACCTAGCTTCAATAGCATATGAATTTGATATTTCACTAGTTTGCTAAACTATCAATCCCAGCTGTGTGAGGGAACAATCATCTATTTGTCTTTGGTAGTCTGAAGTTCCTTACCACCAGTTAAAAAAGGTGATAGGGACAGGTTCCTAACTCTTAGAATTGCCACAGATTTGGCAATTCAGATAGTAGAGACAGAAGGTATTTGTCTTGCAAACAAAAATCTTTAAGTCTCATCATTAGAAAAGATGGAGTCAGAAGAGGTATTCCAGTTGCCTGGCATAAAAATGATGATATGACACAACCCACACAACTTGAAAATACTCATTTTTTTCATTAAAGTAGCAGAAAATCCAAATGAAGAGCTTCAAACTGTGGCATTATCTACTATTAGAAGATCTATAACAAGCAACTTTGAAACCAGCATGAAACCTAATTATACAATAACTTTGCTGTAGCTGCTTCTGTTTACATCTGTTCAAGCTCAGAAGCAAATAATCCAGGCTTTCCTGAAACATCAGCATGTTCCTGACCTTTCTTGATGACACTTATAAAGGAATTTACTGCATTTTGAAGACTGATGTTTCTGGTATTGTATGACAAAGTTTCAGTTTACTCCATTGAAAAAATATCTCCAAATAGTGTCAAATATGTGATTGATTATATAGGAATCCATCTTTCTATGTGCATTTCTCTCCTGTACTGACTTGTTTCGCTCCTTTCAGCCCTTCCACAAAACCAAAGTCATTCTTTCTGTGCAGTAGTAGGGGCAGCAGCAATGGGTGAGCTGTAGGCATTTTTACCACCACTTTCTCTCCATTTACCACTTTACTGGATGTTGCTATCCTCCTGGAAGGTACTCATCACAACCCTTTACTCATCAGGACATTGTCTCTTAAGATTACCCTCTGTTATTTGAGATGAAAAATGTATTTATTTGTATTAGTATTAACTCTTCACATCAAGCACTACTGGACCACAAAAATAAAATTTTTAAAAAGCAAGGGATACTGAGTCATCACAGTCTTGAGGAACCTATCTCAGAAATAGATTATAATGGAGTTGCAGAAGACATAGGATTTATTTACCAGTAGCTATTAAAATGTGTTCAAATTGAAGACTCTGATGTCCATCCTTCTATCATTACCTGGACATTTCACTCACATACTTATGATTCACATATATATTGTTAATATGGTTAATATAGAGTTGTGAATCATATACAATTTTGGTATTAGCAGTGTTTTGCTTTTTCATAAAAATATATAGTGCAAGGGGCTCAGACTGCATAAAACTTGCATACAAATCAACCATATATAAAATTTGAGAAAAATGTGACAGTTTGTTTTTTTATGTATTACTGCTCTTATTGCAAGAAAGGTGGATGCTTCAGGAACAAGCAGACCTGTGGCAAAATACACCAAGGCTTCAATTTTGAGTTTCTTCTGATTCTGATCCAGAAATGATGGTGAGGGGAAGAGGGTAACAAAACTTGCTTCTGAAAAATGATTGCCATTTTACAGGCTACTGTTATCTTTCTGGACCTTTAATCTCTAATGCATGTCCTCTTAAATTATCATTATGGTCTAGAATTGTTCAGGCTCTCAAGAAACTAGCTGGAATTTGATTTGCAATTCATTCAAGACCCTTGTTTCTAGAGCAGTGACACATCACTGTAAAATGTAAAATAACACTTTCTTGTCCAAACAGTAGTTAATTGATGTAAATTAGAACAATTAATCCAACTTTCCCTCCTCCCTAGAAATTAATTTATTTACTTCAAGTCAAGCAGTTAGCACCATTGTCTTAGAATTTTAACCACTTGAATTCAGGGTCAGACACATTTTTTTACATATTGGATATTTTGTATCTCTCAGTTGGAAATGTTTGCCCCGACTGGTCCAGCACAAGCTTGTTTCCTAGTTTCCTACTGTCTGGTTTAGGCAGACAGTAACAATCTCCATGTACATTCTTTTTTTGGAGCTTACACTGGCTCATTATTGTGACAAGTCACCTGTAATTTTGGTTCTTCAATGCTCAGTTTCTGTTTAAAATTTGCCTACTGCAATTGTTCATAATGCAGATGATCCTTGTCTTATTGACTTAGTGAACTACTCGTGTTTATTTTGTTGTTTGCACAGTGACTTTACAGTTGCTTTCCAAAGTTAAGTAATTTATTTATTAGCTTGAAATGTTTTCAATTTACCCTTTAGGAATATTAGTATGTACTTTTACACTACTTCCTTGCCTTCCCTGTTTTTCCCCACTTCGGCAATCACCCCATATTAATCTTTTCAAAATTATGAAATTTGTTTCAGATTTTACAGGTTACTGTGAATCCCTTGAGCTCAATACATAATTGTTTGTGAAAGGCTATGTTTGTGGCATTTCTTACCTTTGCTTGTTACATAACACTGATTTTATTTGTCTTATATTTTTCTGCACAGAATAGTAGTTGTGATGAGTTTCTGTGCCAATATCCTATGATAAGACAGCAGAATAATTAGCTGTATCAAGGCTGTATGAGTGAGATTGTCTCTCACTTGTCAATAGTGTGTTTCTGTAGCTCAGAATGAGATTAAAATCTTCTGAGAACAGCTAAATTAGTATTGCAGGGATTTAAAGTGTTGGATTTGTTTAGTCCTAATGCCTTAAGACTGTTACAAGAAGCTTTCTGTGACTATAACCAGTGTTGAACACTAACAGTATGGTCAGTGAATGAGCAGATAGTCACAGAGGAATTAGATGGCCTCTCCAGACATTGAAAAATGTACCTTTGAAGAATATGCTTACCATTGTCATGGAAAATGCGTTCAAAAGAAAAAAACCAAAGAGCAAGACTAATTACTTTTCACCATCACCCTCTGATTCTGCAGCTATCACAGTGTTAAAGCCATTGGGGGAAGAAGCTCTTAAATTATGAAAATATTCTAAACATGTTTAGATTCTATTTTTAAACTTGTGTTGTCTTGCACAAGAGATATCTGTTTATCACACTATTGCTTTCTTTGGGAAGGTTCATTGAAGAGCATCATATTTGACTTTTATGAGGTCATAATATTTTACATGGTAAACCTGAACAAATAGCAGTTTATTTGTGCAGAATAGTGATATAGAAGGATCAAAGGTATTTGGGCAGAATATATTTGTGTATTTAGAAAGTGGCTCTTTTTCAGGCAAAACACATGAGTTCCCAGCTGCTCTTCATTTATGAAAATTTGAAAATACTTATGAAACTGCGGATTTTTGCATATTTTTTGCAGCAGCTTGGGGAAAAAAACAGAGACCACTGCTTCTTCCAGCATGATCCATCTTTATTACACACACTCCAGTATTTATTTTTTTTACTATGGGAAAATTTAAAGGAAGTCTTGGGAATGCGCAGCGGAAAGACAAAAGAGCGACACCACCAAACTGCCCTTATCAGGCACTCACTCTAACTCAGCACCTCCCAGCATTCTGGTAGGCAGAGGGAAAACATCCACTCATGCTGTTCATGGCTGCAGTCATTTCTCTGCTATGCACCTTTCCCAAGTGAACAGAGAGCTTTTATCAAAGTTAAGATAAGTGTGACAAGTTACTCTCCTGCCCAGGACTCTTGTTAAGGCCAGCGTGGCAGCTGCAGGCCACTGCTTCTCCATTTTTCACAGGAAAAATTACATTTCTGCACCACATCTCCCAGATTAATTGCCACAGCATAGGGTGGGTTTGACAGGGGCTTCATGTTCCTTTTACCATCTTGTTCCTTTTACCATCTTTCAGCTCACCATTTGGTAAAATGAAATTGTCCTAACAGTTGTGTGCTTTCCACAACATGAGAGGATCATATATGACACCTCAAAGCCTAGGCAAAGAAACAGTTTGCGAAAAAGTCATATTTTCCTGCATCTGCACTTCAAATGTGGCAGACAAGTATACTTACCTCAGCACAGCTGGCTAGTCCCTTCTGCCTGAAGTCTTTTTCACAAATTGGTCTCTCTGAAGGGCCAAGATGAAGGAAGATCAGAGCTTTTTGAGTATTCAAAATCTGTATCAGCAACTGTTGCATATAAGTACAACCTTATAAAATAAGGACCTTGTTACCCTTGTAAAATTGTGGCTCAGGCCTGCTACTTTGAATAAGCATTAAAGGACTATGACAAAGTGACTCAGCTGAATTGGGGGTAGAAAAACAAGTTATTTAACCATTACAGGCTCACACCATGGTTTATGGTGGTTAGTTGAATTATATTTGTTATACTTAAATGGAATGTAACTGATAATGGGCTAAATGTTTAAAAAGGCCTGGTCTTTGCAATAAAGCAGCTCTCCTTTGCACCTGCCTGGGGACTCTGCATCGCTTGTTGTTGCTCATACAAGCAACAACAAAGTGATTCGTGACCAGTGCAGCACTTTGAGTGGCTCCACATGAGTTATGTACCTGCACCTGCACAGCCAAGGGTGCTGTCATCCTCAGCTGTTAGCAATTCATGAATAACCCAGTGCAAAACAACAACTAAATAGACTATTTAAGGCAATACAACACAATATTTTGAGCAAAGTTTTTCAAACACAAAATTGTGACTAAGTTTATAACCAGCAACCTGTAAAAAATGCCTTCTTTTCTTTCCATCTACCATAAAGATGCTGGGGAATGATAGAAGGAGAGTTGGTTACAGCCAGGACAAGCTGAAAAGTCGCATAAATCAACACTTACATTTACAGCTTTATTTTAACTGTAATGGGATTTCTGATGTAACTCTCAGATCTTTCTTTCTATAACTTTTTGATCCTTTTTTTATGGAACTGGTGGAGACCTTTCTCATTTTTCCTTGTCCCTTCATTGTAATGATAACCTACAGACTGATGAAAATAAAGTATTTTTATACTCCATGTTGTGCTCACTCAACAATTTGAATATTGTCTCTTCTAAGAGGATGAAAAACTTTGTGACTGGTTAATAGTGAAATTGTATTGAAATCTGTGTGTTTACTAATATTCATGCTCTAGTTACACCACGTTTCACTTCTTTGGAATTAAAACAAATCAAATAGACATTTTTGTTGAATCTCTGCAATAGGTATAATAAGCAAAGCATGCAAAAAGTTAGGGAAGTAATTCTAGTATTATTTATAAGTTCTTCATGCTAAGCTAGTTTCTGTTCTCTGTTACTAAACTCTCTCAAAAAAGATTGATGAAATTTCTTAGCAATATGCATTACTC
Source organism: Ammospiza nelsoni (assembly GCF_027579445.1). NCBI lineage: Eukaryota > Metazoa > Chordata > Aves > Passeriformes > Passerellidae > Ammospiza > Ammospiza nelsoni. The sequence continues at coordinate 31,277,237 of NC_080636.1, read as the reverse complement.
TGTGGCCTTTCAGAACTCTCGCAGTTCTAGCAAGTTTCTACATGCTGCCACTAAGTTATGTGATGTAATTTTTACTGAATTTTCTCTGAAGTAAGCAAGACCACATTAGTATAAAACAAAGTCCACGTCCCCCTGCCTCAGCAAGCTTCTTTTTGTACGGTAAACAGCTGGTAGTATAGGGAGAAAGAAAGTGAAAGTTATTAATAATAGAAAAAGGCATGTTTGCAGAAATTATTAAATGTAATGCTGGAAAATGAACCACATTAGTGTCTTGCTCTCTTCAGGTGACTGCAATAGGACTTGCAGCTGGCATGAAAAAGCCTCACACCCTGCACAGTAATGCCACAATCAGTAGGTACAAATGGCTCTCCTTGCTCAAAAATTCTTGTAGCCATTCCAAGAGCCATGATAAGCTTTGCGCTGTTTGCTAATAAATTCATAAGCCTCCATTGACTTTACCACCATTTTGAGAGCTCTGCCTCAACATCAATTTTCTAAGTCTCTTTCCTGGAAAAATTCTTATCTGTAGCTGACAGAATGGTGAAGTTTTGCTATCCTTTGATTAGAAATTTCTTCAGCTATGATGTTATTGACTTTTAAGTTCACTCCAATTAACCCAGATTTGGAAGCAGGAGTGAGTTTGGGTATTTTCTACTTTTTTTCTCTGTCTTTTAATTTTTGTTTTACTTCAACCCATGAAATTTCAGTGGAATTCACCAATTGCAGTGAAGGCAAGCCCCCTTAGAAGACACAAAGACATATTATTCCCCAATGCCTGTTCCAGGCCTCATCACTACAGAATCTAAAATTGAAATTTTGTTTCTGGAGCGCCACCATACCTTTTCCAGGAATTCAGCTGTGTTAACTTGATGTCTTTTATTTCCACTAATATCAAGGTGTTCTATTGATTGAAATGTGGTAATTTACTGCATTTTACATATCAATGAAGTAACCATTGAGAAAAATCTCAGACATATTTCCTGTGTGTAATTAGAGGCTTTATTTCTGCCATATTTTGAAATATATTTCAATATTATGTAGAGAGATGTTTTAAGACACTTAACTTCTCGTTTTGTTATATCTAGCTATAATGAGGAATAACCTATGTTTTCTCATTTTAAATTTTTTTAGGATGCTTTTATATGATTATAAGCACTGCAATTGGATTCTAATACATCCCTAATTATGAAGTACTTACTATTTTCTTAAGAGCTGTGGGCGTGTTAAATAAAGCTTACAATTATTAGTGAGTTTAGTTTTTAAAATTTATTTCATGTCATAGAATAGTAATTAATGAAGCTAAAAGCATTATTTAAAAATCAATCACAACTTTACAGACTATATATATAATTTATTACTATATATGACACACATATCTCAGGTGAACAAAGCCTGAGTTTCCAATCCTTTTACATGAAGCTGAGCATAGCTTAGACTGATTTTTGTCTAAAAGTTTTTGTACTTTAAGGGAAGGTACTTTTCATATCTCAGGCACACTGTGCCACAATCACACATCACCTTGCAGATGTAGAGATAGAATAAGTAATTTTAGAAAAACCTGTACCAGGTCAGGCTAGAAGGAAAGAGAAAAGGCAATGTACACTTCTGAATATCTTTTCAGCCTCCTGGACTAGCCTCCTGATATCTGTGTATTTAGAGATACTAATAATTTTTTTTTTCATGTTCTTTTCATTCCAGTGTTTTTTTCCATCCCCTGGAATGATTCCCCACTTTGCCTTATACTAACTTTAGTTGTGACAGCCACAAAAATATATCAAAAGACCTTTAAGCTTTCTTAACACTGTTCAATTTTCAAAAATCAATCAAGGAGGATGTTGATCATCCACATGGATGTAATGTGCTCTGTAAAGAAAGAAATATGAATTGGAGGAGTTAGTCTGCTGCTCATCTTGCAACATCATCAGTTTTACCATCGTTAGTGCTGTGATTGTTTGAACTGATGATCTTAGGTCTTTTGTCACAGCTCCCTAAGGGATTATGTTGAAAAACTAGTTAAAATATTTTGTATCACTCAAATCTCACTGTCAGGAAAAAAGGTAGAGCAGTACAGTTTGCTTTATGCATAGTTTATGTTTCAGTTACAATCAACAAAATTTTTTTGTTTTTGTTTTTTACAAAATAACATTTAATTTAAAAATACCAGTTTAATTGAAGCTGAAGTGCTTAGTATGAAACAGTCTGGGTTTGATTTCACTGAGAAAAATCTGTTGAAGATACTAAGAAGCACGAGAACTTTTGTTAAGATAGTTAGGAAAGCTGACTATGTCAATCATGTTTAATATTAATTCCTTATGAGTATTTGTCTTCAATAATTTATAGCTGTCGACTATGAAATACACCTCTTTTCAGTGTTATTCAACATAATTTACTTACCTGAGAGCATTCAAAGAATACTCATGAGATTATTTATTCTACTAGAGGACAAAAACCCATTTTTAATAATTCCTATTTTTAGTCAAAATATCTCATGCCAGATCAACTTTTAGCTGAAATACTCACCATTGTTTCTTCTTCCAGTAATGCTCTAGGATACAAACTGGCAATATAATTAAACTTATTTGATCTCTGATATGGCAGGAAGTAACAGGATCTGAAAAGAAGTCATCTACTGTCCCAAAAAACTTTTCCATCTTTGACACGAGTGAGTTAAATTAGTCGGTTTAGTAATGCTAATCCATAAATTGTCATAAAAAAATATTGTGCAGTTAGAGCTGTGCATTACTCCTTGCACAAGTACACCTAATAATTGGGAACACATCCATTTTCTAGATACTCAGAAGCCAAACACACTATTATTTTGGCTTTATTGTCAGGACTCCTGTTCAACTTGATGAGAAAAATCTTTTCCATTTTCCACTGGCCACAGTCTTCTCCTGGCTCACTGGCAATAGCTATGGCATTATGCCAAGGAAACTTTCAAGTTAAATGTGATTCCCATGTTCCATTGAAGGAAGTTCCATTTCACAAAGAGAAGTTTCAGAGTTTTTCTCCCTCTAGAAATTATTTAGCCCAAGAGCAGGGCAACCCCCAAAATTCTGCATTGAAAAGTAATAGCTAAAACAGTATGAATTATTTTTCTACATACACTTCTAACTTTAAGAAAAGTAACTTGCAGTGAGCATTTAAAGATCAGTCCCCTAATACCAGTCAAAACAGAGCTTTTTCCTTTAAAATGTTTATTTCTGGCAGTTAAAATAGTGAGCTTCATGTGCTTCATTTCCAGAGTGCTGGAATAGTTCCTTCTAAGAGGCATCTGCTAAAGCATTTTCTATCAAGAAGAAAGGAAAACCTCTGTTCCAGCCAATTATTTCCCATCCCTCTTATTTTGATCATCTCCAGCATCATATGGAAGCCATCACTTTTAGAAAGTTAAAATCATATTTGTACCAGACAAACTGACTCCAAATATGGATTTTATTTTTGGACACCACTACATTTGACATGATCACTATAATAAGCCATTTCTTATATTTAAATTGCAAACAATTCTGTAGTAATTATAATACAACATATTCTACATCATATGTCTGCCTGACTTGGGTAGTTTTCAGGAGAACAATTGTCCAAAAAGCTCTGGTGCAGTGTGAAAAAGTCAAACAGATGGAAAGTTTTAGTTTATTTTAGTGTATTTCTAACTTTTATTCCACTAAAGCACAGGGCAACAGAAAATTGAAGTGTTAAACAACTAGTAACAAGGGCATACAACTCCTTTAAACTACTGGTGTGGCAACATACACAAAATTATGGTAACATCAATAATACAGGAAAGAAATTAGGTGTTTTTAGCAAACCTGAAATTATCTAATGGAGCATTTGCTGCTTAAAGCATGAAACAATAGAAATAAAAACTTTTATGAGTCTGCCCATGTAACATACCAGTAAAACAAGTACTTGATTGTGAAAGTTTGGGTAATTTCACATTTATATCTGTGAAAGGTTGATTTGTCCCAAGGTAATAGAATTAACTTTGCAGCTATCCTAGATTTGTAAAAGCATTTCACTCTTTACTTTTCTTTCGCGTGTATTCCAAGATTTTTTTCTTTTCTACAGGAACTGATAGAAACCTGTGGTGTACTTGGTCACCTGATGCATTTTAGGGTTTTAACTCAGAATCTGACTTACTGTCTACTTTAGTGTACATGAATTTAAAATTTCAGACAGTTCAAATATTACCAAACAAAATTACCATCCAAAAAAAAAGGATCTTACTGAGCATCAAATGCTCAGCTGGAATGTCATTTCTCTGTTAATCGATTAAAGACAAACAGAAAAATCAGCTGGGCTTAAACTGTTCAGATCTGGATCAATAAACATCAGAAAAACTATATTAGTATTACAACTTTCTGAAATGAGAATGTGGGTTGAGATAAAATATGATGAAGAGAATTATTAAAAAGCAAATAATTTCTATATATTCATTAAGAATAATAAGCTAATTGCTTCTTAAATATTTGATTTTTTTTTTCTCATTTAAAACTAAGTTACATGACTAATATGGAAATATCACAGTGAAACACTTCATGAGTTTTAGCAGAAATCAAATAGAGACTATGTAAAACTGCTGTTTCTGTTTACCAGGAGGCATTTAAGATCAGCAGAGTTTGAAGCATTGGGACTAAATAGGGCAATATATATGGGAAATAGAAGATCTTAGTGAAATGCAAAAAGGCAAATGTCTCTGAGAAGACCAGACTAAAATATCTTAGTTTATTACTAACAAGACTAGGGAAGAGATACTAGATAAATTTTCCTGATAAAATGATGGTTAGTGTTTTTTGACAGTTTCTTGTTTCCTAACTGTGTTACATGAGAGGAAAAAAACATAACGGACAGGTCAAGGAAACGGCTATAAACTCCTCCTGCTCATTTATTAATTCTGAATAATTTTAATACTGTTAATAAAAGTGATTAAAAATGGATGTATTTACTGAATTACTGCACTTTTTGAGTAAACTAGTGTAAGCCTAACATGCTGCTTAACTAATGCTTAACAAGGCTAAAATTTTGATGGTGTGTATAATAGCTTTGAAAACCTGAAGGATTCAAAGGCAGAGAAGTCTTGTGCTTTCCCTAAAACATTGGAGAGAAGGAAGGAACAGGGAGGTATATATGGAATTAAATTAGGTTGGCAGCTTCTCAGCCTTTTTGCAGTGTATGATGCATTTTATGTCCTAGCAGTGTTCTCCATCTGTTCGTTCAATGTACGTGCACTTGGGTAGAGAACCTTTTAAGACATTTCTTAGATATATATGTAATCAAGAGGGACGTTTATTTTGCAGAGGGTTTGCAGGAGAGCTTAAGGATAGTTCAACTACATTAATACTTAAGATTTATTTCCTATGGTACTCTAGTCTCTAGGCAAGAAAAATCAATAAGGTTTGGAGCCTTGTTAGGATTTTGGAGGAAAGTAGTCCTGCCTTCATTATCCCCTCACAAACAACAATGCTCTGTTTTGAACTTACTGCCCAAGTTTGTTACTCCTAATTAGGACATGTAGTGTGTATGACAATTTCATACAGGAGGAAGAAAGTGCCCATAATGGACAGGCCAGACTTTGCCTTGTTACCACTAAGCAGAAACCCAGCAGCTTGTCTTTTAGACAGAAGGGGATGTTTTAGTTCTCTCGCACCAGTGCTTCAACTGGAAAATTAAAATGGGAATGGTGTTACTTCTAGCTGCTGGAGCTATTCTGAAAACATGGCATATAGAACCACAGCTATGTTTTGAAAGTGAACTTGTTGAAAATTTTGGACTTGTATTCATTTCACACAGAATAAAATTTAAAGTTAAAACTAGACTGAAATAATGATGGAGGAAAGGAAGGAAACAATTTAAATGAGATATATTTATTTTATTTCCACATCAGAAACATTAGTTTTTCTCTCATATTCTGACACCAGAATATAGGTTCAAGCTTTCTCATTTCACAGAACAATGGCCATAGAACGGGATATTTGTATTTAAGAATACATTGAGCTGAAAAGGCAATTCAGAAATATAATTCAGAGTCACATGCTACAACCACCACATAGAAAGGGGAATACATGCAAACATTTCTACAGAGAAGAGCTTCAAACAAACTTTGTTGAGAATAGAAATACAAATAAATTAGAAACAGAAACATCCAGCATTCACATGACTGAATGGGCCACATTATTGATTCTTGAGACCCCAGAGCCTCTGATTTTAGAGCACATTTGCAAAAGGCTTTTCTTAAACTTGGGTATCCATGAATATTGGCATAGTTTTGAAAGAACCCACAGGCATAAATCCAAGTACATTCTACATTACTATCTTTTCATGTTTTGTCTCTCAATTCAGTTCAAATTAAGTTTTATTGTAGCTTTTGTTACTGCTCAGAAGTACCAGCCAAATTATGCCAAATGTTTTCCAAAGATAATTTTGCTCTCTTCTCTATGTTGATCCTAACTGTAACTATTGCAGTGCCCAAGTGTTATTTTGATCTCAAATTGCTGAAGATTTTGCGGTCCTGAAGTACAAAAAGTCATATGATGACTGCTAATTGCAACTTTGAATTTCATCTAGTGCAAGAATAAAAATAACAAGTTTGTCATAATACATTGGAGTAATAATATACATTTGTATATTTAACTGATTTAAACTGCTAGAATTTGTTCATGTTTATCTAATTAATTTCAAATGTAAAGATAACATTGCTGTCAAACTATGCTGACTTAATTTTCAACATGCTTTTGAGACAGAAGTAGATGAACCTCAAGCTGTTCACTGTTACGCTTCAGTAACTGTATACTGACACATTTCAGCAAATAGTACAGACATTTTCTGTTTTATGCATGTGACAAAGAGATCTGTGTTCAACTCATGTATGGCTCTGTTAAAAAGGAGTAAAAGTTCTATAGAACAGAGACTGCATAAATAGAATTAGTCCTATGAAAAAATATACATTTGAATAATTGGGTTTCACCTTCTAATTTGCCATTTCTGTACACATTTAATTATTTCATTTCACAAAATATGACTTTTAATTAATTTTAAAGTTTAATTTACTTACAGAAAAATTTTCAAGAGAGAAATTTTTTCTGACAGGATAATATTAAATAATGTTCCAACAATGGATTTTTTAATATGGTCATTATATCAGATGGTCAAGTTCAGATTATGCATGTCTATAACTAATTAAAATACCCCAGGAAATATATTTTGTCATTGAAAAAATGCAATTGTGTGCCAAAGTTTCAAATATCTATCAGATTCTGAAATAAAAATTAACACTTGTTGCAGTAAAACAGTTTTGCATTTGCAGCCAACAGTCAGTCCTGTAGAAAGGTCTGAAATCTCATTTAAACAGACACCCTTAAATTCTGTAGGAGAGATTCAGATCACAATTATAGCACTGCATGTCCAACACAACTCCATTGTCTTCTACTGGATTTTTTCCAAGGAGACTGACATCAGAGTCGGGCTGGCTGGTTTTCTGTGATAGTCTGGCAGTGTTAAGCTCCCCTGATGCTTACTGCTGGCTCCTGCAGTACTTCAGAAATTCTTGCAGTATCTTAAGGAGGGTAATAAATGCGGGGGCTTGACCTGTTCTCAAGTTTTGTAGAGGCTGGTACATTATGGGAAGCAGAGTTGTCTGGTGTCTTCTTTCTACAGAATATAGGTGTGTTTCTCAGATAAGTACTGAAGAATGATACATTTATTTTTCATGTGCTCTGAAACTTCATTCATCTGCTGATGACAATCCATGGAAACCAGTTAGCTGAATAGTGATGAGCAACGATGATAGATATTTTCCCATAAGAGTCAATCTGCTGAAAATAACATGAATTTGTCTTAATTCACGTCTCCTTTTCCTTCTCCTTTCAAAATGGAAAATATTCCTTTGAACAGGATGCACTCTTTCTTACAGAATTTTAGTAATTTCATTTAACAGCTCATCTGAGTATGTGATTTGATGTCACTTGCAGTATTTGAAGTATATTCTGTGGCATTTTACAAGCTATTTAACAATGTGGTTGAAAAAAATCTTAATCAATTAGTTTACTCAATTAATTTCTGATTAGTAGCCAGAGACCCTATCAACTCTATCAAACTGTATTCCAATTCACTAGAGAATACTCACTCTGTGAGCTAAGTTGAGATGAAGTTTCACATTTCTTGACACTTTTTCAGGCGTTTTTACAATGAATTTCTATGCTTGAGCTGTTTGCTGTTTTGGTCATGGACAGAGTCTGAAAAGGGTGATAGAAATTAATATTGCACTTCAAAATAGGAATTGAGATGTAGGATTGTCTACCATGCCATTCATGAATATGAAAAGAAAAGTGTCCTAGACAGAAAAATAAAAGGAAAAGAAATATGAGAAACAAATTGTGAAGGGAAAGTATTAAGACACAGTGGATGCTGATGTTAATGGAAAAGTCTAATCAATGTTATACAGGTTTGAAAATCCAAGTATGTCCATCTACATGGAATCTTCTTAGGACTATGACTAGAACTATGCTCTGAAAGCAACAAAACCATGTTATTTGAGAAGCTTTTATTACACTGAGATCAGCAGTGTGCCAGAACACACACTCTCTGTGCAGGGAAGGGCAGGTTCACAGGCATCTGACAAGACTGCATTGGACAGATAAGCATAAGCTGCTTAACAGGGAATGAGCAGTCTTGAATCTTGTCCTTAGAATTCTTTTAACAAATTATTCTTCAATGTGAAATATGTGAGCATTCTCTGCAGTTGTCCATCCCATATGCTGCTGAGCTGTTAAATGTGTTCTTTAGGAGATGAGTTGAATCTGTTTATAAAGAAGAGAACAAATGTAAATTTCTTACTCCAAAATATTCTAAGCTCTACTTTTTTCTAATCTTCTCATAAAAGAATATTAGTGTGCTCTAACATCAGAGGCTGGAATGCAAAACCACTGGAATAGTAGAAATAGAGTTTTAAAAAGAGCAAATAAAATATTATATTGGCAATTATTTTCCTTCCCAAAAATCTAAATCATCAGTTACAAAAGCTGAAAATCACTGTTTTGACAACTGAACTGCTATATAAAATGGAATAAGGTGTCAGTCATGTTTTAGAAAATAGAGTATTGTTAAACAAATCAGAGTTACTTAGTTAACATATGATTTTTGAACAAGCAATTGTCTGTACCCATCCAAGTGGATGTTCCCAGAATGGAGTGAAGCATTCTGGGTTCTGTATGCAGAAAGTAAGTTTAAATTAATTGTTCTAGTTTCTGAACTTGTCAGTATGTGTTAAACATCTTTGGAGCATGCCTCACCTCACAGGGGACTTATGTTCCTATTTTTCTGGTTCTGCTTGGTTAGGACTATGCTGTACAAGCATAAATACTGAATTGCCAGCACAGGGGAGTTCAGTGGACAGGCAGGGAATTACCTAACTCACTCAGGCATGCCTCAGAGGAGGCAATTTGCTTTGGTCAAATCTCAAAAAAGAGATATAAAGTCTGTCCAAGTCTTCTGGTTCCAGACGCCATGCTGACATTTCAGTGAGATATGTGCTGTTTCCACTGATGGAACCACATGCTGCACCTTGGAATCCTAATTCTTCACACTTCTGGAATAGAGACATGAGTATCAATCCAAGTCTACCTTTTACTATTTTTTTTTCAAATCTCTGCAGATTCAAAGGAGGAAATACTTTAGGAATCTAATCCAAAAATTGTAATTCCTCCTGCTTGCATAAAAATTAATCTTCCAAAGTTCTTCCAGAAAATATTTTTTCATTTAGAAGTGACTCTGAACATCTGGTTTTGGATAGGATTTTTGCTAGTGTAATCAGTGGCTTTATTTATAGATATATTTTTCCAGAAGAACCCCTTGTATGTTTGAATATGGATTCGTCTAAATGATCTTGCAGTATTTGTAAGATCTCTTCTTTTGCCACCTTTGACTTGATTTCATTCCTAGTATTCTTTTCAGTTTTACTTGTGTGATTATGCAGGAGTTGTGCATGGTTTTAAAACTGACATTTCTATTGCTGTAGTAAATAATATGCTTAAAAAAAAATAACATGGTACAGCATGCAGTTCTAGAAAACAAAAATACAGATTATTTCATCTCTGTTGAATAATTTAATTGCAGGTATGATTATTTTAGGACAGTTTGACAGCAGATAAGTCAAAAGGGGGACAGATCTAGCCTCCATGTACAGATATTATGCATTCTGTAAGAATGGAAGGATGAAATATTAAATGTGAATTTGAATTTCTTAACATTTTTTTTCTATTTCATGTGCCATATTCCTATTGTTTTTCTAGCTTAATTGCCTGCTGGTAATTTGTTCCAAGTAGTTTTAACAACTATCTGTACTGCAGATAGGAGAGTTTATTGATGGTAATAAAGCTCTGTTACAAATTTCATATAATTTTCCTTCAAGCATTTTTTTAAAAAATATTTTTTAATTTACATCTTCCAAGCACCATGACTAAGAGCTACAGAAAAGGACTTTGCAAAACTACTGTGCTATATATAATGAGAGATCCTTCTGAGACATAGTAAGGAAGATGGGAAATTCTATATAAATTAGGGATCTTACAGGCCTTTGTACTGACAGGTTCCCTTTCTTTGTTTACGTCACTTGTGCTTCAGCATAAAAAAACAGTTTGGTTTTCCACAATGGAATGCAAACAGGCATAAAAAATGTAAAAAATTATTTTTGATAGATGATGATATTAACAACTCAAAAATTTACTACCTGCATTAATTAAAAAAGAAGAAGAAAAGAATGTGCAACCAAAACCCAAAAATCTTTGCTACAAGAAATACTAGAAGTAACACTACGAAGCGAAAAAACCCACAAAACAAAATTAAATGGAAAAAAATTAATGCAAATAATTTTCTTTTGAAATCTCGCTTTCATTTATCGAGTTTCATAAAATCACAGAAGATCCTGAGTTGGAAGGGACCCGCAAGGATCACAAGTGCAGCTCCTGTCGCTGCACAGGACAGCCCCAAGAGTCCCACCGTGTGCCTGAGAGCCCTGTCCCTGCACCCCTGAACTCGCTCAGGCTGCTGCTGTGGCCACTGCCCTGGGCAGCCCCTTCCAGTGCCAACCACCCTCTGCACGGAGAGAACGTCCCTAAATTTAACGTAAACCTCCCTTGGCACAGCTTAATGCTGTTCCCTCAGGTCCCATCATTAGTCAACAGAGAAAAGAGATGAGTGCTTTCTCTTCTGCTCCCCATCATGAGGAAGCTGTATGCTGTAAAAAAGGATTTCTTGCTTCTTTGAGTGAAAACTGCCGATTGCACTGAAAAAAATCCTCCATTTAAGCTGGCTGCTCTGACCTAACATGAGATCCCAAAATATAAGAGCGTGTTATGCAATGCTTTTAGTATATCCTTCTGTATGTCAAAAAATGGATTCTTAGCATTCAAATGCTTTCTATTATTCATTAATCCTTGAGTTTTGAGTTCTGGAGGGCGTCCTTTGTGAAGAAGGTTACAATGTACCAAGAGACAACATTGCCCTAAAGATCATGGAGTTAAAATGTATTCAAAAATTCAAACTTTTGTGAGACTCCAAAAGAACAATCTCAACAGACCTATCTTTTTAGAATAATATTTTATTGTCATCCTATCATTCAGAAGTATAAATTAGCCATACATATAATTATATTGAAACGGTTTTGTTGACATTAACTAATGGGAAAAAACTCTGATTTTGAAACTTCAGATAGAACCTAAAAAAAAGAAACTCAGGAGTATGCATGCATCTATACATATTGACAAATATTTATATATAAATCATTAAATCATTTGGCTTGGAAAAGACCTTTACAATCATAAATTTTATTCTACTTATTCTATAATGCTGATAAATTCAAAATTAGAGTGCAAAAAAAGGTATGTTATGACTTTTTTTTTTTTTTGCTTATTGTAGGATTTTGTTCCTTACTGCTCAGCTCTATTTTGAGAAGTCAGTCTAACACAATCTTCTAGAACACAATCATTTGAATTTATTTTCTTATACTCAAATTGAACTTTGATCTATAAAACTTCTGCAGTTCATTGACTTTATGACATGTCTAGCTTGCTTCCAATCACTAGAAAATATCTGCAGCCAGATGAACTGGTTTTGAATTAAGAATATGTCAAAATGTACATCAGAAAGGAACCTTGCTTGGTCATCCTTATGAACTACTGCCACATTGTTGAAACCTTCCATACTGAAATACTGAAAAAATGATTGCATGGATATACTCCTTTAGTTTGCTTTACTGTTTTCTGGTTTCCTTGTCTTCTCAGTGTTATCCTCTGTTTGTTTCTTTCCAAGTTATTTTCCATCTTTTCAACAATTACCTTTATTTCCTATGTCTGGATACTTAAAACTACTGAGGAGATTAATTTTGTTTTCTTTCCTTTATACTTTTCATATCTCCTATTATTTCCCACCATATCTCTTCAGTCATGAATTGCATTTATAACAAATCATATCTCGCCATAAATGATGTAACATGTTCATATGATTTTGTAATACTCATATAAATTGCACATGAAGATTTTGTGTCCACCATCTACAAAGGCTCATCAACTATTTTTCATTGTTCCCTGTGTCTGAGAATATTATTTTAAGAGGCAGCTTTCTAAAAGAAAACTCTTTCCTTAAGGTAAGTTTCTTAAGATTCTCCATAATCTACTTTCATGTCAAAAGGGATTAACACTGACTTCCATGTCCAAAAGAATTGTGTAACCAATGAAATTTGAAGGGCAAGATCTCAGATGAGATATATGGTAATAAAGGCCAAAGATGCTGAGGATGTGGTCATTTCTTTTTGAGCTGGGAGCTGATACAGGCAGTGTGAACATAACAAACTGCTGTCTTCACCCCAGTACCTATTGTGTCTCTCTTTGTGTCAAATAAAATGTTTTTAACTAAACATTTAGGCTTTATTTAGCTATCTAAGTATCTGTAATCAGCTTTAATCTTGCTCTGTAGCACAAATAACACATTTTTGTCAATTGCTCCAGACATTTAAATAGACATAATGGTCTCCAATACTGAGGAAACTGTCATGGTTTAGGAACAGTATTATTCAATTTTAGGACTCTTGCTAAAATCAGGCGCTGTTTCCCCTCCCCTCTCCTAATGGAGGCACAAAGGGCAAAGATCATGGGTTGAAATAAGAACAACTTTAAACAGCAACGAGATAAGAAAAAGAACTATAACAAAAACAATATGAGTAATAAAAGGCATAAAAAAAGAAACTATTTAGATGAAAAGACCCCAGAAATGAACAATATCAAGCTGCTCCCTTTGCCATGCTTTCTTGACTGGAAAGACTCCCTCTTCCCCAGAGGAGAGTCCCACATCCATCCCTGGCAATGACATGTGGTGGGATAGAATAACCTCAGGGCCCTGGTCATGCCCTCTCCTGGATAAAAATAAACCTGTCCTGTCCAGAACCAGGACAGAAACTTCAGTGTTTTGAGAATGTAGACAGAGATAAAAAATCCTGAGTTTTTTTGAAGGGGAAAAAATACAGAGTTTGCCAAGTAAATAATTTAACAAATATTCTTTGAATAGCTGTTATTTTCAGGTCCAGAGTGCTACTAAGTTAATTTGGTTTTGACATTCTCTGCAACAACAAGTCTTACAGATACAGGATTCATTTTTTAATATAAATTATCTCAAAACTCTATCTATTATTCATGGTAATAGCTGTCTCTCTGCTTGACAGCTTGAAAAAAACCAATGCTTTATGGCACTAAGAGAACATTTATTAAATACTTGCAGCACTTGTTAATCTCAATATATTTTTCAAAGGTTATACATTTAATATAATTCCCAAACCAAGCTTGAGTAGCAGAGAGGAAGCTAGACAAATCTCTGCCAAGATAAAAGTATTTCAAAGAAAGAGAGAAAATCAGAAAAACATTTGAAATGCAATTATAAACCAGGCCAGAGGTTTTATGAGCTTCATGCACACAGGAAGTCAACAGAAGTCAATAGAAAAATAATCCTGCACTTCAGTGGAAGCTGAATTCTAAATGAACAGTGGGTGGAGGTAGGGATGTGTATGCCTTTTGCAATAGTACAATGAGATTTACATGTGACTTTCTCTTTCTTCAGGGAGATTATTCTAGTTTATTGGAAAAAGTCATGAAAGTAAGCTCATAAGATGGTTACACAAAAGAACATATAATTACTTAGATTTTTAATGTGGCAAGATAATAGGCAATCTGAATTCAGCTACAGTTTAGAGAGAGCTCTTAACATGAAACAAAAGTTAGAGATTTCACTTTTCTCTAAATTTATGCATTGCCAGTAGAGTTTTCCAATTTTTTTTGACAGTAAGATACAAAGAATTATTTTCCCCACAAAGCTCATCTTCCCTTCTAATAAAAATTTAACATGGATCCCAGTGAAGTGTGGAAGGTGAAGGTCAAATTCCCTGTTTTACTTACCACAACTCAATTTTGCACATGTGGTAATAACAAAATCCCTTCCATTGCTTTTAATTTTATTTTCTTTAGTGCAATATCAGGGTAAAAAAACTGATTGCTATCCATTCTTTTTCACTGTGTGCATAAAAACAAGATACATTTGATCCCTTTCTTTTTTGTTTTTTATACACAGGTTGTTATGACACTTCTGTATTTGAGGAAGAGCATCACTGTAAGCAGAGCTGAACCTAATTATTGTCCATAAGTATGAATATGTGAATGTACACAAATGCACATAAACAGCAGATTTATAAAGGATTGCCCTGGCATAGTGTAGCCCTATAGCCCAGTGCTTTTTTTTTTTTTTTTTTTTTTTTTTTTTTTTTTTTAATTTCTGGCCAGGAATTTGTAATTAACTTATACATACAGCTCTTGGTGGGCTGTGGCAACCAAGCCTCTTGTAACCATGTCTGAATAGCTCACCTGTGATACAGGAAAAATTATTTTGGTGGTGCTTTGGGTAAGAATGACTTGAGACAATAGTGTGCTTGAATGCTGGTTTCATCTGCAACAAATTTATAGATACTCTGAAATTCCCCATTCAACAAAATGCTCTTCCAACTACGGTCAAGTATCCCATAATATGGTGATAGACATATGTTGTAATTTTTAACAGGAATTACCTGTCAATCTAGTCTGCCCATCTTATATTAAATTAAATGCTATCCAGTTTCTTCGTAATACCACATGATTTAATTAAACTCTGATGAGCAGGCATAACACTAACTTATTTTAAAAGCTATTTATGCAATGCAACAATCCCAGTTCATTATGACTAAAGAGTCCCTGCTATATCTTCATGTCATTTTATCTTGTCAACTTTTAATCAGTGGCAACAACATGAAAATACTTTAATTTCTGGAAAGTTAGCTGCCATTAGCTGATAGCTTTATTTGAGTTAGCTTGATGCTCAAAGATACCTGGTATTTAGAATTTTTATTTATAAGTCATTTTTACCAATATATTGTCTTGTGTTTAGACTTTTAACTTGGAAAAAAAGGCTTTGATGAATGCCTAATAATTTTCTACTACTTTTTTGTATTGATAAAACATTAACAAAAATATATATTAAAGTAGATTGTACAATTTATTTCA
Source organism: Ammospiza nelsoni (assembly GCF_027579445.1). Taxonomy (NCBI): domain Eukaryota; kingdom Metazoa; phylum Chordata; class Aves; order Passeriformes; family Passerellidae; genus Ammospiza; species Ammospiza nelsoni. The sequence goes on along the minus strand of NC_080636.1, from coordinate 31,261,665 downwards.
GTTCAATTTGAATATGAAGAGAAGACAGGTCTTCTAAACAGATTTTTCTTCTTGTATGCCTTGATATCTCTTTAGTGTTAGCATTAAACATAAAGTTATGCATTCTTGGATATAGCTGACATTTACTTACTGATTATGTGTTCTCACAGTCCTTTCTGAAATCGTAAAAACAAAGAAAACATAAATGATGCTATTATTTTTGACGTGCTATGAATCTGGAAGCATTTAAAAATTTTTATTTAGGAATCACTTTGTTTTGATTTGCATTAAACACCCTTTCACATCTCCCAAAGAACCAGTAAGATAGAAGTTAAAAAAGTGGAAAAGCACACATCTTACACCACACTCTTCTCCTCACATTACCTGCCTCACAGCCTCCAGAGCTGTCACCTGAGACATGGCCTAAACCATATCTGATTTCAATGCATGTGGTAATCCACAAGTAAAAGATTTGTTTATAAAAAGATGATTATTGGGATGTAAAATTAACCATTTTTGTTAATCGAACTTTTTATTGATGGGGGATTCATCTTCACACAAGGGATTACAAGCACAGCACATTATTCACATCACAGGGTTGACATGTAAAGGGTTAGCTTTTTTTAAAATTTATTTGCCTGCTTTAAAAAAATCTTATTATTTTTGAATTCCAAGCAACTTGACTGTTCTTCTTGCTCATCTATCCTAACCTGATAAGATATTCCAGATGCAGCTGAAAAAGAAACTTAGAGAAAATATTGCTTCTTTATTCTATATCATGATGACATTCATTTCGCTGCCAATTCAAGTGAAAAACTTCCATCTGATGAGTTGCTGCATGTAGATCTTTTCCAGAATTTCCAGACACCTCTTTTTTCCATTGCATATGTACTTACATATACTCATTTATACATATATATGTACACATTTCAAATTATTTTTCCTATCAACATTATTTTTTCTTTTAAATTTCTTCACCATATGGAGATACTGATTAGTCAGTACTGTTATATCGTGTCTGAAAGCTCTGCCTTCTGGAGAAACTAAGAAACATCCATATAACAATAAAAGAGTTTCATAATCCATCTATTGACCTATCAGTTTGCTGCCTAGTTCTTACTGGGCTTATCACAGGCACACCATGCAGGGCTGGCCTGCAAAATAATTTCAGATTTTTGTAAATGTGGAATGACTCTAATCTCACCTAAACAATTTTCTCTAAGGTATTCTATGCTCAGTGAAATGGCGAAAACATCTTAGTCTACATTTCTTTACTTCTTGTGCTGCAGGCTGTCTGCTTGCAGATACATTTTTTTTCAAAAGATGGCTTTACATACACATTTAGGAGCAACTGCCTTCAGTGATGGTTGAGGGGGTGGTGGGGAGAGGGAGGAGGGAGGGAGTAGGGGGAAATGACACAATGATACCAAACCCAGACTTTAAATAAACTGGAGAAAATGTTGATAAGCCTAATGTTTGAGAAATTCTTACCAAAATGTGCACATTGACTTTTCCACTGTCTCTGTATGTCCTCAGAGTACCAATTTTAGCAACCATGACTAGAAATTTTCTTCAGCTACAACCACCAATCATCAGCATGCGGGAGAAAAGCATGTTAGAATTGCCAAACATTCTTAGAGCATGTCACATTTTCTAAACAAAACACCCATAAACATATGCCTTCTCTTTTGCATCTCAAAATAGCTTCTCTCAGCAACAGAGGAAAAAAAATACATTGAACTTTGGTGAACCAAAACTATGTGGCACATCTTGTTTTGCTCTGTGCATGTATCTGTCAGCTTGTGCCACATTCAAAGTCTGCCATCAATGACAGGAAACTATGTGCACACCCCATAACTGCTTGTTTCATGCTACTCTGACCAATAGTGGAAGCTTGCAGGGATGGAAAGAAGTCAGTATTTGTTGTTTGAGAGAATTGTTTATTGCAACACAGTCCTAATCCAAAACTTCTGTTTCTTTTTTGTGTGTGCACACACAGAGGAGCGCTTGGGAGGGTGGGAGAAGAGCTCTTCAGAGCCTGCCCTCCCAGGCTGCAGGCTGGCATGGAGACTGTAGGTTAGATGAGCCCATGGATTTGCTGCACCCTAAGCACAGGTGAGAGGCTGGACAGTCACTCTGACAACTCTGGTCTGATAGGGGTTTATTTGGGACTTATTAAACAAACACTGCCAGGCATAGGGTATGGATGAAAGCTGAGCACAGGGACTTCATGACAGAGGAAGCTGCCAAGATCAGGCAACAAGAAGATCTACTGAGCACCAGCAAGTGGGAAAGAGGAAAAAAAGGGAAGAATAAAGAGCTGGGAAGGAAATATTTGGATTATGGCATAGATCATGTGGTAATCATAAAATGTGTACTTGGCATTGGATTTAAAATATGTGGCTATCCATAGCTGCTAATTATGTTATATAAAAACCTTTGCAAATAATTTTCAGTTCATACAGTGAATTTAAAAGAGCTTTTGCCCTCAAGGCAATTATTCTGAAATTATCAGCTCTATTTGGGAATGCAGATGACAATATATTTGTTTAGCATCTTCCTACATTGTTATTCAAAGTCCTATGAAACAATTTTTTGTTGAATCTACTACTTTTTTTTTGCTTTATCTCAATATTTTCTTTTTCTGCCTTTATATTGAGAGCCTCAGATAGCCCCTTGTCTCTTCTCAGTTGAAAGAACAATAAATTGCTTCCCTGAGAGTCATCATAGAATCACAGAATGCTTTGGGTTGGAAGGGACTTCAAAGATATCTAGTTCCAATCCCCTGGGATGGTCAGCAAAACCTTCTGGTAGACCAGCTTTCTTGAAGCCCCATGCAACCTGGCCTTGAACACTTCCAAGAATGGAACATTCACAACTTCTCTGGACAGCCTGTTCCAGTGTCTCATCACTTTCACAGTAAAGAATTTACGCTGTATATCTGATGTAAACCTGCCCTCTTTCAATTTAAAGGCATTATCTCTTGTCCTGTCACTAGGTGTCCTTATAAAATGTCCCCTAAAGCTTTCCCTGGAAGGTCCTGGAAGGCTGCTGTAAGCATCCCTGGAGCCTCCTCTTGTCCAGGCTGAACAGCCCCAGCTCTGTGAGCCTGTCTTCATAGCAGGAATAATATTTTAAGCTGGGCTCTGCAGAGGGGACAAGAAGGTTGTAGACCACATTACTTGGTTGGTTGGTACAGTTCATTTCTACTGATAACACTAGAACTCGCTTTTTCCATAGTGAATTTGTGACCATCTGTTGCTTTTAAAGCACACAATTATTTTTCCTAACCCAAAATGTGTACATGGATTTATAAGAGTGTAAACATTCTTGTTGAGATCACTGAAGTGTACATGAGAAGATAATGATAAATTATAGCAAATTTATTTGCAAAATTGAATTTTGAGAGTAATAATTTTGTACCATTAAAAACAAATCAGTTTCTCAGACATAAGGAATACACACAAGGTATTCCCAAGAAATCAAGCCCATTTTCTTTCAGAAGAACATACTATTTTATATTTGATCACTGCAATGTTATTGAAATGAAGACCTTTCTTTCTCTTATATAACCGGTCTCTGCAGGATTAGGGAAGTGGAAGAGATTTGAAATATGAACTATAAGTTCCAGTGAATTCACAATTTGATATTTTGATAGGTAAAATATGCAGTACTTCTTAGCAGAGCTACCTACAGCCTAGAGGAAGTTTCAGAAGTGTGAGGCACTGCATTACATCATATCCATAAAATAAGACATTTTTATTTCCTAAAGAGAACTAGTGACCCCCTCTTTGACAGACAGGAGATTATGAGATATTTGAGAATTTCAGTCAAGCTATATGTCAAAAAACCTTTTGGCCTCTGTGTGTTGTCAGACGCAGCAGACACAGAACAGCTTTTAGCATCTGCTCAGCTGTCCTACAACACAGGAAATCCAAGAAAGAAATGCATTTCAGAGCCACTTGAAAGTTCTTCACTGTGTTGATTAGTATCTTAAAAATGTGGGAAATGAACCAGAATAAAGGTGTCACCACACCAAATCACAATGTTCACAAAATAATTATTTAGCTTTTCCATCCAAATGCTGGGATTGATTTTCCTCCCCTCTCCTTCATTTTTATAGCAGTGATGAATATAAATAAGTCACAGGAAAATTACTTCTCCACTGTTTCACAATTCTTCTCTTATCTAGCAGGCACAGCTGTCACACACCCAAATGCTTTTATTTACATTGTCTATGGATAGAAATATTAATGCTAATGTCTTTTAATGGAAAAAAATACTTATTATCAAAGCACACAATGAATTTTAACTACTATTTTTTTTGTCCTGTAAGAGGTAATGATTTATTATTTTATCCAGTTCACCAAAATTTCCCTTGTCCCTTTCTTATACTGGTGACTGCCACTGAATTAACTTGCAGATGCACATTTAAAATGTATGTGTACATGAAAATTTCACCTTGGTTTTTGGTCATTTTGTCACCATTTATGCACTTCCAAGAAACCCCAAAATATTTCAACATTATATAGGAACTGTGTCTAGTTATGCCCTGTAAAAAATAATTGATTAAAGCTTCTAAGAAAAGAGAAAAAAACAAGTATTTCACTAAAACCTTATCCAAGAGAAATGGAAATTTTGTACATAAATATCCTGGCAAGTTTTGTGTTTGTACATAAGTGAATGGACTCAGTAAAATAAGGTTTATTAAATCCACTTTTCCATCTTTCTATGCTTTTACTCTTATAATACTATATATTTTTTTTACAGTCCTATCATATAAAATTTAGGAACTTGCTGAAGTTATAATTTTATAAATACAAACCCCACTTTAATTATTTAAATTATTTTAAAGAAATTATAATACCAAAAGTATAGTATCTGCATGTTTTTTTCAGTAGTTGTCTCCATCTATATTTAAATAGACAGAAAATAGATAGAAAATAGATAGAAAAATTGCTTTCAAGGACTAATAATAATTTCTAGCTATGAATTAAAAATGTATGTGGGAAACACTTTTACCAAATAACTTCAATGTTTACTGAAGCTTGTTTGATAGTGTGAGGGGTATCAAATAGTAGCAATCTTGTATGATGCAGGAAAAATTAATTTTGACTATGGTTGCAAATTTTAAGGTTCTATTCAGCTTCAGTTAACAAGTCCTCTATTATTATCACAGGAAAGAACAACAAATTATGACAATATTTTAAGATCTACAGAGCTACATGCAAAGCTATTAAGAGTTCATATCATCACTATATGTCATGGATACATTATCATTAGAGAGGATACAAAATCATAATTCTGTGCCTACACATCTGGAAGCTAGGAAACTTTGGTATATAAGCTTTGTGAGAGTCTTTAATTATTTTTTCTTAATAATTTATTGAAAAAAAAGACCTTACAGTTATCTAATCCATCCAAAAGAAAATCTCTTTTGGATTAAATAATATGCAAAGTCTGGCTTTATGATACAATTCAAGGCTGAAATTTTTTCAAACTGATTGCAGTGTACTTTGCACAATATTGCATGAAACCACTGGGTAGATTTCAAGCTGAAGTGTTAAAACCACATCATTTACAAAGAAAATTCATATTATCTTTGAAAAAGTAGGTCAGTAAAGATCAATGGCACACAATTTGTATACTGACTTTATGATTAAAATTATAGAATCATAGGATCACAGAATTGTTAATGATGAAAAGAACAAGTCCAACATCAATCTAGCACTGCCACCATTTTAACCACTAAATCATCCCCTGAAGTGATGTTCTCACACTTTCGGAAGATTCTGGGGATTGGGTGTGAATTCACTGCTTCACTTCTTTTAATGTTTGACCATCCTTTCTGTGAAGCAATTTTTCTTAAAATTGCCTTGCTTGGTGCAACTTGAAGTAATTTCCTCCCATCCTGCCACTGGTTAACCAGGAGAAGAGGCTGCATCCATTTGGCTAAAACCTCTTTTCAAGCTCTGTGGAGAGCAATAAGCTTCCCTCTGAGCCTCTTTTTCTTCTGGTTAAACAACCCCAGCTCCCTCAGCCACTCCAAATAAGACTTGGACTCCAGACCCTTAGCCAGCCTCGTTGCCTTTCTCTGGACTTCTGTGCCTCAATATCTTTCCTAGACTGAACAGAGCACTTGAGGTGCAGCCTCATCTGTGATGATCACTGTCCCAGACCTGCTGGCCACACTATTTCTGACACAGCCCAGGATGCCTTTGGCCTTCTCTCCACCTGGGCACACTCCTGGCTCATGTTCAGCTGTGTTGGCCTGCACTCCCAGGTCCTTTTCCTCTAAGCTGCTTTCCATTTACTCATCCCCCAGCCTGGAGCACTGCAGGGGAAGCACAGGATACAGCACTTTGCCTTATTGAATATACAAGGTTGACCATGGATCCGGCCTATCCAGATCCCTCTGCAGAGCCTTCCTGCCCTCCTGCAAATCAGCACTCCTAACTAACACAGTGTCATCTGCAAACTTACTGAGGGTGCATTCAATCCCTCATCATTGATAAAGGTATTGAGCAGGACTGGGCCCAACACTGAGCCCTTGGGAGCCACACTTGTGACTTGCTGCCAGCTGGATGCAACTCCGTTCACCCACACCCTGGGCCTGGCCATCCATGCAGTTTTTTACCCAGTGATTTTACACCGTTCTACAGCGTGGAAAGACAGTTTCTCTAGGAGAATGTTGTGGAAAACTGTGTAAAGGCCTTAGTAAAAGTCTAGGTAAATGACATCCACAGCCTTTCCCACATCCACTAAGCAAGTCACTTTGTCATAGGACATCATTCATTTTAGGTTTTTGGTTTGGCGGGTTTTTTTCCCAAACATTTTAGTATTTATATTGTATAGCAACCTGGTAAATTATTACATTAGAGAAAATCAGGTTGTATATTGCCCTTGGAGCCAGATATCTCTAATGATCCTTTCTTTCTTTGGGAATTCACTGTACTTTCTTAAGCTGATCACTGGGAAATTGCTTTTATCATGAGGAATTGTAGTGTGGTTATATGTAGAACTATGATGTTCTTCCTAAAGTTTAAATTGTTTTATGTTAGTACTGTCACTGAGAGTAAATGAAAGAAATTATTACCAACACCGTGTATGATAAGGGCTAAGTTTCCTTTTTTTTTTTTTACTTTATGTTTTTAAGTTAGAGTTATAATAAGATAGTTAAAAGACCACATTGTGAGAAAACAGACAAGATCAATTGTATCAAAAACATGGCCATATTTTATCAGACGGACTGGCAAAATTTGTTTTAAAAAGAAACCAAGGAGCAACATAGATGTTTACTTTGTACATCACAGTCTATTTCTACCTTCACTGTAGGAGTATTTTTTAAGAGAAAAGCCTTTTGATGAAGAGGATAACTGTCAAAACTACAGCTGTTACAGGCCCACATGATAATTCATAAGGTGTGTCAAACCTTCAAAGCATTCTAAAAATACAAAACAGAAATTATACACTATTAGGCTTGTTTTAAAACTAAGATGTTTGTTTCCAAAATTTATGATAGAATGCAAATTCTCCCACTCTTGTTGAAAATGTTTCCTTGTTTCCTAATTTGTAACTATAAAGTTACTGGAAGTAATTGCACACAGTTACCTTGACTCTGTAACATCCTAAGTAATTCTTTATAATTTCTTCAATGTAGAAAATTCACATCAAGTCATATTTTGTACAGAATTATCTACCACAAATCATTTTACCTTCTTTCTGTGTATTAAAAGAATTAATTTTCAGTTGGATAGGTAAACAGAATTCTGTATATATGAACACTTCAAGATTTAGAAGAAAAAAGGAAATTGAACTGATGTCATGCTGCTTCTGTCAAAATCCCATATGGTCTCTGCATGTTAAGGAGTTTGGTAGTGGGGGCACTATGCCAGCACATTCCCAAAGCAGCAATATGTAGAACCTCCTCAGAGCTCAGTCCAGCTAATACTCAGTGCACATCTATTTTTTTCAGTGCATATCTTTTCTTAGAATCTGTTCTCCACTCCTTCATACAGCCCAGTTTATAAAGGCAGAGGCTCTCAGATCTTGTCTTGAGAAAATATGTAACAGCTCATTGCAAAACAACATTTTTACTTTTACTATTTGATTGGATACTCTTCTATCAATCAAAGATTTTTAACTATTATGTATGAATAAAAAAATAATGTCCTTTGTTCTGATAGGACCGTACTTAACTCAAGATTATCTATTTACCTTTGAAAATATCCTTTTAAAGACAAAGCAGTTAATAAACCAGCCTCTCCTGTTTGAAGTAATGCAAAGTACAGAAGACTTTTTTAGCGCTTCAACATCTTATGTTATAAACCTCTTCAAAATTTGATTTGGCATTTTTTAGAAGTCATTTCAGTGTAATTTTTCATCAATAGATATTTATCAATAAAACTATCCCTAGTATTTTTCCAGTTTTCCAACATCCCCAAAATGGATGACTTTCCCTCAATTCCTATCCATGCAATACAAATACGCAGAAGCAGTAGTTAATGTAATTCTTCCCATTAAGATTTTGGGCTGACTTGGTGTGATACCACCTACAGCACAAAGCTTTGTTCTTTAAACTAAGCTTAAACCTTGCATGTTCAGCTGTGTTATGCTCAAAAAGCAATCACTAATGTAAAAGTTCTCTTTAGTTAAACTACTGACATTTCACCCAAATCTTTTGCCTAGTTCTTTCTTTTGTTCCTTTCTTGGGTTTGGGGGAGTTTTTAACTATTTTTAATGTTAAATTCCCCATTTTTAAATTCAATTATCATTGAAGCTGATTGAAAAATGCAAATTCGATGGGGGTAGAAGAGAAAGCTCATTTGAATTTTGTTTACATCACAACTTCCAGGAAAAAAAAGGTATTCCTCTCTGAACCACTTCTTAAACTTTCCTCTGGTTCTGTTTCTTTCAACAGAAAGGAAATTAAAGCCTTGGCTTTTTGTACACCTATTTGAAATCATCTTTTTAACTTTATGTTTTTCTAGGCAGAAAGAGTAATTGAAAAAAACTGTACAGAGAGCAAACCATAATTCTGACTTTAACCAAGAAAAGGAGAAAAAGGGAGAAATCATTTCATCTTAATAGTTATTTTCCCTCTACAAATTCTACTTTTTTGAGGTCATACAAGATGAAATTAGCTGCCATTCCATGATAACCCATTCATAGATACACACATGGAATAAGTTAGGCTGGAGGGGATGTCTTGATGCCACCTAAGCAGCTTTTTGCTTTTTTCAGCAGAGTTGCTTCCCCACTCGAGTCAGTCTTCAGCTTGTACCATTGCATTAGGTTATTTGATCCCATGTGCAAGGTTTTGCATTTGACTAAATAAAATGTCTAAATTTCCTTACAGCCAAATGCTTCAGCTTGAGGTCCCTTTGACATTTCCCTGGTAAGCTAGGAGTAGACTATTTCACATCCACACCACTGATGGAAATGTTCCACAGCAGTGAATGCTGAGGAATATAACACACAGTCCATGTTACTCATTAAACAAGAGATTCATTCTGAAATGCTTACCGAGGTTGATATTTACAACATCCATTGCTCTTCTCTTGCCCACAGAGATTTTAATTTCTTCATAGATGGCAATGACTGTGGTCATCATTTACCTTTGGAAAGGCCAAGATGCCCATTCCCAATAACCTTTCTGTTCTGGTTTCCAAAACATTTCAGGAGCATTTGCTTCACAATTTTCCTGAGTGCTGACATTAGGCCTAAAAGTTTGTAGCTACTAAATCCTCTACCTTTCTCTTTTTGAAGATGAATGTAGCCAATTATTTTTTAAATTATTTTTTGGCATAACACTTTAAAGACATTCATGTGCAGCCTCTCAACACCATCCAGCTCCTTCAGGATTCTCAGAGGATTTCCAACATCTCACACATGCTTATGCCCACTTCACTTAAACAATATCTAACTGAACTCACTTCTGCTGTGGGTAGTGCTCCCCCAGAGCCTGTTACTAGGCGCAGAGAGCTGGGATTCCTGGGAGCAGACCTTGCCAGATCAGGGGCCAGGAGGCATAAATTTTCTGTCTTTGCCTTACTTCTTTTGTATTGCCTATAATTTTCCTGAATGAGCCAAAATGCATCATTTTGGAACTTAAGGACTTGATTGCAGATGTGTGTTTTCTCACTTCGCTCATGATCTTAAGCAGTACTGCTTCAATGTCAGTCAGTCAGATTGAGGTTGACAATGGCCGTCACACCCTTGATTAGGTCTTCTCTATTTATGTGTAGCAGCAAAGTCTCTCTTCTGATTGTTCTGTCCAGTCTCTGTGTCAAATAATTGTCCTCAATGCACGCCAGGAATCGGTGGCATTGCTTGTATCCCACTGCATTGCCCATCTAGCAGCAGGTATTAAAATTACTTTGTAAGCCTGCTAAATGAAAAGAAAAAGAAAAAAAGTAAGTCACCAATGTTCATCTTGACATTAGTATATCATTCAAAGCAAAAGATCAAGCAAATCCGATGTGTGTCAAATGTCCAATGCACACTTTGAATATTCCTATCAGTGAAAAGAGCAGTGTATTCAAAAGATAACAGCTGAAGTGTCCTCTATGTACCTCCACATTCTCTCCTTTAATGTAACTGTTAGCAGCTGCAACAGCAAGAGAAGCTCACACAGCTGTGTTTAAACTTTTGTGTGAGAGTACCATGCAGTGAACTCTGAGGTCTCAGCCCTCAAAGGCTATAATAGGGAAACTTTTAAAGCAGGCAGTGTCTGCTTTTCCCCCCTGCTTTCCATTTTTCATTGGAAATACTCTCTAGAAGGGCTAGTATCCTGACCTTCCTCACATTTCTGCAATAAAGTCATGACTGGGACAGATACAAACAAAAGGGATCTGTCAGCTTTTTAAAGTATAGCTTTAGTATTCACAGTGTACTAGAATTCACAGTGCGAAAGAAGTGGCCATCCTTGAAAAGCAGTGTAAATTCCAGGGGAAAACAAATGCAGACACTGACACAAAAACTTCCTTTAAAGGAAAAAAAAAATAAAACCACAACCAAAAAATCTCCAAAAAAATCCACTGCCAACAAAAAACCCTACCAAACAAAAAAACACACCAACCAAAAAAAAAAAAAAAAAAACCCAAAAAAACCCCCACAAAGAAAATAGCTTTATTTCACCCTTTGGATAGAGAATAGAGGAAAATAACTCCATTCAGCTCTACTCTTTCTATACATATGACAGAGTAGGGTATACAACTATATATTGGATATATAACTATACATAGGATTAAATGTCTTCCAGTTTGAGGTTTTTCTTGAAATCCTGTCAACAAAAATCGGCATTTGTCAATAATTTTCAATGCAGAATAGATGACCAAATGAATATTAAGAAATAAATTACAGTTGTGTTTCAATATTGATTAAAATATTTAAAATAGACATATAAAAATTATATTTATCCCTTTGAAGTATATTATCAGAAAGTTTAGCCAGAGGTTTTGTTTTTCCTAAGCAGCTTTTCAGAGCATCAACACCAACAAAGCTGAACTGAGGAAATATCCTTTCTGTTTGAAATTTGAAATCCAAATAAATTCTTCACTCATTTGAACTGTACTGTTAAAATTTACAATTGATTCTCCTTTTAAATTTTTCATATTCTCACCAATTGTATAATTTTTATCTTTCTCTTTTGTATTTTTTATATTTTTTCATTATTTCCAGATAATTTCTTTTTTTCAATTATTTAATTTTTTTCCAAAAGAAGTTAAGAAATTTTTTGAGAAAGAAGAATTTCCAGCAGAGGAAATTCATCAGTAGAAATTCCAGGCAGGCAACTGCCAAGATATTAATTCAAACTCCACATGGATGTAAAATTACCATATATTCATATGTCTCCTTTGGAATAGAATATATTTTCTTTTAATGGTGATTCTTTACTGAATAATATTAATATTTATTCCATTCTTTGGAAGGGGGAAAGAAACCCTAAACCAAATAGTTTATTTGTTTCCTTAATTTTCCTCATCTGCACTTGGATCAAGTGACAGAATTGTCAAGGTATAAATATGCAAGTAACTGCTCTGATAAAGGATATTTCTCTGTGTGTTTGACTTTATTTGTATAGTGGAACTAGTAAAACAGCCCTATTGAATGCATCATCTATTGAGTCTGGTCTGATATAAAAGTTCTATATAGCAAAGTTATTCTGATTTACATCTGAATAACAAAAGGTAACAATTCACTGTCATTTTAAGCAATAAAGAGTACATTTTTCAGGCAAAAATTTACAACAAAATAATCTCAGAGTTTTAAGGCAGGAATTCTGATAGTGGCAGGTAATATACCCATTTATGTACAATCGGTGACACCTGGAGCTGGTACTACACATAATGATCTCATATACCTAATATGAAACTGGGAAACTAAACAGTTAGGTACCCAAAGAATTGCATCATTACACTTCAGTGAGATGCAAGAACAATATTCTTTTAGTTAGAAGAAGAGCAAGTAACTGTCTGTGCTCCACATCATACTTACTAGATTTTAAAGAAAAATCCCTACATTTCCTGTCCATAATAGAGGTCCAGAAGTGATAGAATTCAGTTTGCCTTAAAAAAAAAAAGCTGTATTATTTAATAAGAAAGCTCAGCTGGAAGCTGCACCATATTGAGACCACACTTAGGAACTTGTGATGATCAAATATCTAACAAATGAGTCGGGGCATTTTTTGTTTGGTTTGGTTTGGGGTGTTTTTCTGGGTTTTTTCTTTGTATTTTGTTTTCTTTTTGTTTCTTGTTCAGCATTCTCGCTATAGCATTTTTAAAATAAATTTGCTGAAGTTTTTCTATATCGGAGGCAAAGATTTTTAATCAGACCTGTGTCTCTTGGCAGAGATTAGCAAAGTAATATTCCCTAACTATGAAGATGAGCAAGCTGTAATTTCTTTAATTTTGTACTGGAAAGCTAAAAAGAGTAGAAAGTTTTGAAGCAAATTTGTAAGTGAAGAGTATGAGACAAAAGTTTTACTTTGGTATTAAGGACAAGTTTTTCCTGGCTCAGTATTTAAATGCAAATATTTCTGTTTGCAACCTGAAAATCACAACAATATGTAGAGCTGAATCTCTATTTATTAACACCAGTTTATAAATTTCTACCTTAAATTCCTTATTATACCCTTTTCTGCTGAAATTATGACTGTATTTGTGGCCAGTAGTGTAATATAGCAAAATAGCCAGATGTCTTACAAACCAAGAAAATAAGTGAGTCCTCTTGAATTTTGAATCCCTTGGTTGAGTCTACACTTGCAGCCAGTCCCTTTGACTAGAACAGGTAGATGTTACAACTTGCTTACTTTAAAAAAAGCCAAATAGCATAGATATTGTTGAAGATCTTGTTTCTTTTTTATAAATGACTGCTCCCATTCCATTTCCCACGCCTTTTGCATCCAGGGCTTTTGTACAATTATAATCCACTTTGGTTCCTCTGACACACACAAAGGCATTGCCAGTTGGAAATAAACATGTCCATGTGTGTGGCCACCATAAATACATAAGTGCAAGGATTGGAGGGAGTGGTAATTATTGATTGGAATAAGCGATACCACTAAGGAAAAAATAAAACCAACCCAACACAAAAACACACAGGCAAGAACACCTATGGTCCTCCTCCCCTCACACACATCCCTTTTAGGTGTTCTAAAAGCAGTCATTTTTTTAATGAAAACTCGTCCTCTCTTGGCAATTTGACCTCTCCAAATTTTTTCAGCAATGATAGTGCCAACAATACTGTAACATTGTTTTTCTTGTTTGAAAATCTTCATTATGCTGCAGTAGCTATTATTTGACACCATACAGATATGCACTTACTTGAAGAAATGGAGATGAGCTCCCCAGCCACTGCAAATATCAGATTCATCGAGGCTCTTTATAAAAACAAATGTGGGAAGAAAGGTTTAGCAATTGTTGTTCTCAAAGGTACATGCACTTGGGAGAGTTACTCCAGGCACACGTGTGCTGTGTAGGAAGCATGAGTGAATAACCAGACAGTAAAACTGAGATAACATCAGCATGGAGAGGGCTCTAACATCATTGCTCCATTTTGCTCAGGCTCAGAGTATACAAATGGGCAGATGCTCTAGATTATCTAATGAGTTACTATGTATTGTGCTTCAGAGCCCAACAAATATAAGAAACCTTATGGATACTCTTCAAAACGACTATTGAGTTTCATAAAGAAAAATAAGTCTGAGATTTCAAAGCAGCCAAGAACGAAAATTATTCTGTATAATTTTATTACAAACAGCTTTTTTGGTACTTTATGCCATATTTCAGTGTACCAAATAGATTTTATCATAATTATTTTATCATAATTTTTTCATTCAGATCACAAAATAAATCACATCCTCCTTTGCACAGACTATTCATTTTATTTTTTCATTGTAGTGATCATCTGTCCATTATTTATGATTGTCTGGTATCCCTGTAGCAAAAGGTAATATTGCTTACATGGAAAAATAATAACAGAAATGCATACAAGGTATCTAGCTAAAGTTAGCTGTTGGCCAGTATAGTTAAGCAGCTGGAAAAAAACAATAGACTCTGTCATGTTCAGTCTGAGCCAAGGCCTTTGAGTCAAACATATGGATTCTCATTAACTTTAGTAGGCTTTTCAGGTCTGTGTTCCATATGTATGCCAGTTTGAAAACTAAAAGTATTCTGGGAATTTATATTTGCTTAGTTTAACTTACATTACAGTTTTATGCCCATTTTCTGAAATTTCATAATAAACTTGTATGAGTAATATGTTTTCATTGTAGACTGAATTAGGAATTTAGAAACAAAATAATTCATGGCACTGGCCATGAAGTGTTTGAATATGAAACATATAAAGATTATAAAAAGATATGAATGCTATTGATGAAAGCTGGGAGAGAATAGATATTAATGAAGCAGATACTGCATATGTTACATGCAGATGTAGAATGGCTCTGGTATTTCTTTTGCCAGTGTTTGCCACTGAAGTGAAAATGTTATTTATAATAGTGCATTTTATCCCTCAAGTTAATTAAAATTGCTAGGTGAACATACACATATATAACATACACATGTATGTATGCACATACACATACATATACACGTACGCATACATATACACATACACATATACATATACATATACGTTTACGTATACATATACATATACACATATATATGTATATACACACAGTCTTTCTTAAATTCATCCAGGGATGGTGACTACAGCACCTCCCTGGGCAGTCAACACTTAACAACTCTTTTTATGAAGAGACATTTGTCCTTATGTCCAGCCTGAACCTCCCTGATGCATCTTGAAGCTCTGCCCTCTTGTCCTGTCACTGGGTGCACGTGAGAAGAGGCCGATCCCACCTGGCTCCACCCTCCTCTCAGGGAATTGTAAAGAGTGATAAGGTCTCCCCTGAACCTCCTCCTTTCTAGGCTAAACAAGCCCATATCTTTCAGCTGCTCCTCATATGACTGAGTCTTTCAACAGAATCATTCAACAGCTTTGTTGTCTTTCTCTGGACTTGCTCCAGCACCTCAATGTCCTTCCTGAACTGTGACCCAGATCTGGACACACAACTCAAGGTGTGACCTCACAAGGGCTAGCTGCAGGGGGAGAATTTTTTCCTTGGTCCTGCTGGCCACACTATTCCTGACACAAGCCAGGATGCCATCGGCTGCCTTGACCACTTGGGCACACTGCTGGCTGGTGTACAGGCACTCTGCCCCAAGACTACAGCATTACATGGGGCTGTTGGGAGCCACCATCTTCATTATTGTTTGATTCCACCTTTGCAGGACCTTGTACTTCATATGCAAAGGCACATGGAAACATGGGATAGACACAGAGGAGATGTGCTGGCTGACCAGCAGGAGCTCATCACTGTTGCCATCTGTCCCTTAGGTCACAGTGTTTCGGCAGCTGGAGAGAGGATACAGAACCCTCAATATCACTGAGTATTTGAGCCAGCTGTTGGGCCTGTCCCAAGAAGGCAGGCTGTGATTACAGTCGTCTGTATCTCTCTTATACTACCTGACAGTGTCAACCCTCCCACTGCCTCCCAGAGCCTGGTCACTGAGCAGAGGAGCTCCTGTACCTGGGCACACCTTCCCCAGGGGTGCTCCCTGCTGCAGTCCCATGCTGACCTAAGAGCAGGGCACGGACTGAAGCTGACACCAGGGTGGCATGTGTCCCCAGTGAGCTCTGTCCGCACATTGTGTCAGCCATGGAGGGGCAGAGCTTAGAGAGACCATGGTTTTCTGCTGACTGGGTGCCACATCACAGCCTGGTTGGGCTGGCAGGGCTCCAGCTCCCTTCCTGTGTGTATTACCACCCAAAGTGCTTTGCAGGGCCCTGGCTGATCCCCACCCCCCATGTGCAGTGCTCCTGACCACCAGTGGTCCCCAAGGGCTTCCTTTATGCACTACAGGATTGGCTACTATTGGTCCTGTCCCTCTGGGATCATGGTGGCTCTCCCAGCTCCCTCAGAGGTTTCTTTTATTGAGAAACCCCCTCCCACCCTAAGTCATTAATTGTATACTTGTAAAATGTATGCTTGAGAAAAAAGAAGTTTCAAGAATATCCTAATATCACTTTGATCTGTTTTTTCTAATGCTCTGATCAAAAGATTTCAGAGTGCAGAGCAATTTGAGAGATTTTATGTATTGTTACCCTACCATTAACAACCAAACTCTTTCATTTCAAGGCATGCCAAAAACATCCTTGCCACAGTTGTCTTAAATTAGAGTTGATTTAGGAGAGTTATTCCCATCCCTCCATGCAACCTTGTTTTATCAAGATAAGAGTACTGCATGTAGCAATGGAAAGATGGAGCAGATAAAAATAACTCCATTCAACCAACTTTGAAAATCTGATTTATATTGACAATGGGAGAGAAATTTCTTTATTTGTAATTTTATGCATGCTTATCTAGAGGACTAGGTGGTTTGTTGGATTGATACACTATTTTCTCTTTCTCATTTGCTTTCTACAATATCTCTGGAGATCAAGGACTTTCAGATGTGAAGTTTTTCAAATAAAAAAATGGTTTAAAAAAAATTAGCTCAGTATTGTTATGTAAGTTCCCTAGTTTTGGTACTTCTAGTCATCTGTACTGTACGCACAGATTTACTAAACTACAATTACAAAGCTATGTGGATATATGTGTGTGAGGATATATGTAGTCCTTATACATGTACAAATATATATACAAATGCATGTTTATACACACACACACACATATATATATATATATATGTGCACATACACATGTATATATACACACAGCCAGGAGAATCAAGGGATCAGCTGAGCCAGGATGGGTGTTAAGAAAGGTCCTTTTTGACCATGTTGAACTCCCTTTATGACCTGTCTAGTGGATGGATGATCAAATGGTTGTGGATGTTGTCTATCTGGACTTCAGCAAAGCCTTTGATACTGTCTGCTGTGGCATTCTCCTGGAGAAGCTGGCAGCCCATGTCTTAGGCAGAACCAGCTGGATGGCCATGTTCAGACAGTGAGGGTGAACGGTGCTGTACCCAGTTGGTGTCGGTCCTCCAGGGCTAAGTATTTGGCCCAGTCCTGGTCAATATCTGAATTGATGACCTGGATGAGGGAATTGAGAGTGCCCTCAGTATATTCAAAGATACCAAGTCAGGTGGGAGTATTGATCTGCTGAAGGATAAGAAGTTTATAGAGGGATCGGGGCAGATAGATGAGCTGAGACATCACTCTGAGCCTGAAACTCCAGCATGAGTTTCAATGGCATCAAATTCTGGGTCCTACACTTCTGCCACAACCACCCCCTGCAGCGCTACAGGCTGGGGGCAGAGTGGCTGGAAAGCAGTCCATTGGGAAAGGGCTTTGGAGTGCTGGTGGACACCTGGCTGAGGATGAACCAGCTGCATGTCCACATGTCCCTGAACCTAATGACAACCTGGGCTGTGCAAACAAATGGTGTGGACGGCAGGATTAGGAAATTATTTTCCCCGGTACTTGAAATACTTTTGAGCCCCACACTTACTGCAAAAAGGACATTGAATGCTGGAGCTGGTCCAGGGAAAGGCAAGGGAGGCGGTGAGGGGCCTGGAGCAGAATTCTTCTGAAAAGTGGCTGAGGGAATGGGGAGTGTTTAGCCTGGAGAGAAGGAGGCTCAAGGGAGATTTACAACTCTGCATCTATCTAGAAAGAGGTTGTGGTGAGGTGGGGGTGAGTCTCTTCTCCCAGGCAACAAGACAAAAGGAGAAATCCTCAAATTGTGCCAAAGATTTGGATGGTATATTAGGAAAAAATTTCTTCACAGAAAGGGTTGTCAAGCACTGGAACAGCCTGCCAGGGAAGAGGTCAAGTCAACAACCCCGGTGGTGTTTAAAGACATATAGGGGTGACAATTCAGGTATGGCTTAGTTGTGGACTGGGCAGTGCTGTGTTAACATTTGGTTAACAGTGGGACTTGATGATCCTAATGTTTTTTTCCAATAAAAATTATTCTATACTAATACTAATACTAATACTAATACTAATACTAATACTAATACTAATAATATTTTAAAATGCTATGGATAATATAATATATATTGGTCTTTTAAAAATATTAACATTTCAAAGCATGTTTTTAGTATTTTAATTCACTTTAAAATTATTAAAAAACAAAGAAAAATTTACATTATTTGGTGAAGAAGATTAAAGACACCATACGGCTAAAGGAAGAGAGGCAAAAAACTTTTCAAAGGTCTTAAGTCCAGTTACCTTGCAAGTCTGCCACCTCAACAGGAATTTCTTCAGTGTTTCACGATTTACATAGTCTACTTGAATACATTTTAGCTGCTACTGAGTATGGAGAAGCTATATTCTCAGTGTAATTGAATTTGAAGATTTATCTGGTATCTTGTTTCATAACCAAATCGGTATTTTTAGTCAAAAAACGCTAAACCACTCCTGTAGCTATTTTTCATCCCAAATTAATTTTCTCATGCAGGTATGGAGAAAATGTCATGCTGACAAACACTCACAGCTCTTTACAGCTGTGTGGTATCGTCAAGGCAGTTCTATAATTTTGGAGATTTGCACAACTGGTAGAATTATAATATCCTGAGTCCTAGATGTAGAAGTAGAAACTGCAAGGGGTGTAAATTCTCTCAAGCAATGTGAAAAACAAGAATCTTTGAAAAGACATAATGGGGGTAAAGCCTTGTACCAGTTGATTGGAAGGGACTTTGTGATTCAAATTACTTAGAAAGCATGACTTCAGTTTCATAGCCTAACCAACTCCCAGTGTTATGACTAGCCACTTTACAATCTCCACACTGGAAGTTAACTTTGTTACGGCAAAATGCATCAGAAAATGGGCTGCCACTGAGTAACTTCATGAGCAGACTTCCTGAACTGTTAATCAAAGTGATTGGCACCTGGATTTGAGCCCTCCAGGTTAATCCAGCTCACTAAGCCACTATGTTATCAATATTTCTCCACAGTCCTGTATATTTATTGTATTTTTAATAGTGCACCACATCAAACATCTGTTCCTGTCTCTGCAATTTAAAGGTAAAGAAGAGCATGGTTATTCCTGCACAATCAATGTTAGATATTCCTCAAATATTTGTGTTCAAATAAAAGAGCTGACTTCAGATACAAGAAAAGTAGTTCTCTAGTGTGTCACATTGATGAGAGACTTGAAGTCATGGCTGAATCTGGAGGGAAAATAAGAATCCTTCAGGTTTCATGTCAGCAGCTCCTGAATTCTGCTGAGCTTTTGGTGCTTAATTTAAGTGGCAAAGCAGGTTTTCTAGCTGTTAGTCTTAGAGTGATGAGGACAGACAAAATGTTTTCTGTCAGGAGGAAAACCATGGCTCTGCTACTGACAGCTACTTCCCTTTGGTATCTGATTCTTCTCTTGGACTGCAAATAGAGCTAGCACAAGCAGTGAAGTGCACAAGTACAGGGAAAGGGGTTGCAGGGAGGAGGAAAGTGCTTGGAAGCTGGCTAGTCTTCACTGATTTCTCTGACGGCCAGTAGAAACATTTGGCAGGGAGGGATATTTTTCCAATACTTGAGAGGGGTATCAAGTCCAGAGATGGTGGGGCCTGGTGAGGCGTGCAGGCAGGAAGCCTCTGCTGCCATGTCAAACCACGAACACCAGGATTTCCTCTCTGTTTTTACGGCTCTGGCACAAAATTTATTTGCTCGTGAGATGTTCAGTCAAATCCATATCTTGTTGACAAAACAAGCTGAGGTAGTTTTTCAAGTATTTTATCTGACGTATGAAAGGCCTGGTTTTACCATTCTTCCTCTGATGTATTACTGAATTTTCATCTCTTCAATTTTGGCATGTCCAAACACAAAATCTAGAAAACTTCACATGAAAGATTTCAATCTTATCAGTGATGTCTTATCTGACATTCAACCTACTCATAGCAAATAATTTGATTTGTTAATATTGCATTTTTTAATTGTGGAGATAAACTTTAACCTATAAACTCATGTAATTATTTCTAGTGACATTTCCTCATCAAAACAAATTTCTGTGTTCATTAAGTAGTTTTGGTTGAAAATATTCTAGTACATGTTTCTTTTTACACAAGTACAGATAAATTATATTTTTTTTCTTTGTTAGACTTTACTCTTTAAAATTATTATGAAATAGTATAAACTTTATTAAGTAAATACATTTTCCTAGTTTCCCTGGTGAATTAAGATTATCAGTTACATGAATTTATATCCTATGTATCCACTCTCTTTTATTTGCTGTGTTTTGAAACTATATCCTAAAATACAATTAAAGTTTTCCATTTTTTATGCAATAATTGAAACTCAGTAGAAATATTGTAAAAATTAGAAAATTTTGTATTATGCATAGCAAACGTTAGGTACACCTCAATTTATTTAGAACTAAAATTTCTGATTTATGGGGAAAAAACCCCAACAACTCTTTCTGATGTATTTTGACAGAATCTTTTAATTCTTTTTTATTTCTTTCCTTTAATGTAAGAAGATTAATTTCTTTCTATTCTTTACTTCTTTCCTTTCTTCCAGGACAGAATCTTAATGAAAAACAGAAGGTTGCCCAAAGCCTGTATGACAACTTTTCCTTTTTTTCTTCCTATCAATATAAGAAAAAAAAGGCTTAAATGGTCTAACAATAGGTAGTGTTGTCTTCTTACCTTATGCAAATATTTTTTGCTGCAGTGTCATGTATAACTGAATCCCTTGGAAATAGGTGTGAAAGCCCTTAATGAATTAACTGTCATTTCAATTGCAGGTATTAGCAGTTCAAAAATGCATATTTTTCTGCAGGAACAGCAAGCATTCTTCTATGTAAATTAATCAAAAAAGGAAAGAACACTAAAAGGCAATTCAGACATCAAAGACACAAATCTTCAGTGAGGATGTTGCACTGGTCACAGATAAAATGTATGAACACAACTGATAATTTCACTGGAAATTGCAGGCAACTTTACTCCTCTGTAACAAGTCATTAATTTTGGAATTGAGGCTTTACCTCTTTGATTCAACTCTGAAAGCTTTTATGGTATGATTATTTCAAGGCACCACATTTTTATTCTGCTGAGGATATTTGGAGAACATAGTTACCTAGCTCTCTTATCCAAGGCCAACTCATGCTGAAATTCCAGATTTGGATATTACTTTATTCTATTTGCAATGAAAATAAAATTATATAAGGAAAATAGGTATTCTCCTTAGTACTCCGAAATAAGCATCATATTATCTTTTTTCAAAAATAGTATTGAAAGCAATTTTGTTCAAGGGGCAAAATAGCCATTGTTGGAATGAATGGTCAATTTTACAAGACTGAAAACTCTTGTAATACTGATTTGCTTTGAATTAAAGATATTTTTTGTATCACTGCCAACTGTGATGAAGTGAAATGAACACTGTTCAACATGTCTTGAAAAGAAAAGCTTGTAATTTACAAAAAATACTATCTGTCATCTATTTTACTTTTTAACCTTTCAGCTATCCACATTTCTTCAAAATGTGACCTTCCTTTTACCCCAGTTCTCTGCAACTGTTTGGAAAATCAATGGCAAGTTTACAATAACCAGCATGAAGCTTTACACACTGTGGAGAAGAAAACATTTTGATAAGCAAATGGATTTCAATGTCAGCCTTCTAAGCACTTGCTACAGACAAATGATTTGAAAGATTATTGAAAATATACTGTCTTTCTAGAAAGTTACTTTTCTTCCCATGCAAGGCACAGGAAATTGAATCAGCTGCAGTACTGAATCGACTCTACTGTCATTGAAATGTGTGATCTTGCAGTAAAATAAAATCAGTGTCCAACTGTTCAACGTTTCTAGACCTTACTGAACTTTTCAACCAAAACAATTATATTTCTCCTTTTCTATTTTATTCTTTATTTTGCAGCATAAAACTTCATGACCTTTTCTGTCAGAGCAAAACATTGGAAATGGCAGTATGAAAAGTGCTTAGGCAATACAGAACCTTCAGACCAAAACTGTAATAAATCTTGTCCTTTTCTTCTTGTTTCCAAAATTAAATCTCTGCCTTTTTTTTTTTTCCCTGGTGAAACAAAGATTCATCAATGATCATGGGATCTGCATTGAGAAAAATTTCACAATTGCATAAATATCATATCCTTGCTCTATTAGCTTATTGATTTTGGATTCTGTTTGAATGTTGCATGACAATGACAATTCAGAAGCTGTCTTTGTAAGTTACACCATTTCTGGATACTCCTGGTGGCACAGGATATATCAGGTGTAAGCAGCTGCAAAGAGTAAAGTCAGTAACTGATCATACACATTTCAAAGCAGATGGCTCACTGTATCTATTTCAGATGCTGTAGTGGCTGCTGAGGTGGGTTTCGCAAGAAACAGCAAATACATAGGTGAAAGCTCTGTGATCAGGTGCTGTAATCTAACTATTAAACACACAGTCATAAACCTGTCCAGACTGGATGCAACAGAGGATGCAAATGCAAGATCTCTGAGTCCGTTGTTTGCTTACTGGAGAAGGTAACACGTGAGAGAGGTAGATGAAGTTCTTGTGAAGTCTCTCTAGACATTTGGTAAATTTGTGGAATATCAGTCCCACTTATAATGCAGGGGACCTTTTCTTAAAAGACAGTTTTGATGGAGCTCTACGATAACACAAAACAAAATTCACAGGCTCCTTCTCTTCCTCTTGTGATCTTCCATCAGGCTTGAGTCTCACTAGCTTCTCCAACCTTCTCTAGCTACACCAGTTCTTTAAAGAATACGAATTTCCCCTCCGCCTTGGCATTCAGAGATATTTTCACATAACATTCCCATAAGAGAATGTGTCAGGGAAGAGAAGAACCCTGACTTGGCCAAGAAATACATTGCTCATGGAGACCTCCTTAATGAGAGGCTGCAGTGTTTAGAAAATCCTTCTGTGAGTCTGCTTCATTCATTCAAAATCCTCACGGAAGAGTTTTCAAGCATTTCCACAGATTATTGTTTTACATGTTCATCGTTTTGCTCAAGAAATCCCCTTAGTTAATCTGTGAAGGTGAAAGACTGAAAGATAGTTTTGTTGGTTCATTACCTTCTGATTTCTAACACTGAAGAAGACTCCTTTGATCATTGTTAAAGAGGTTCTCCTATCGTTCATATTTACATTTACATTATGCATTTTTAATTATCTGATTTGCATACAAGTGGCTAAGAGCAATCAGCCTAAAACCACTATGCTGTATAAAAGTTTGATGGCAGCCCTGTTTTCCTATACCTTGTTTTCCTTCCCAGTAAGAATGTGAACATTGCAAACAAGCAAAAGCTAAGTTGAAATGACTGCAAGGCAAATCTGACAGAAGCTTTTCATCTGAGCTAGAAAACTGTGAAATTCGGATGTGAGAAGTCATTGTCAGTTGTAGCAAACAACATTACTAAAAAACCCATGATTTTTTATGTAATTCCTAGTTGTAGTAGAACACATCAAGCCTTTCACAACTAATTTGTTGATATTGGATGGAAATAGTTTCATA
Source organism: Ammospiza nelsoni (assembly GCF_027579445.1). Lineage (NCBI taxonomy): Eukaryota > Metazoa > Chordata > Aves > Passeriformes > Passerellidae > Ammospiza > Ammospiza nelsoni. The sequence continues at coordinate 31,237,697 of NC_080636.1, read as the reverse complement.
ATAAAAATTTTGGGATTTTAGCAGGAAAAATGATTTGCTGATAAAATGTCAGATGACACTTTGGAAAATGGAAAATAATTAAAATTATTAAATAATCTAAAAATGGATTTTGCACAGTCTTGCATAAAAAGAAAAATGGAAAATAAATGTGATTCTTCTGAGCACTACATTTAAGTTTTAGTGGGGTCAATGGAACCATAGAAATATTTTACCTGAGAATGTGTTTTTCACAAGTCTATGCTTTCAACTTATACTTAACTTCATGGTGATGATTTTGAACCCTGAAGTGGCTGAACACAATTAAAACTATATTTGTCTCAGAGTTTACAACCACTTTCAAAAAGGCACATCAAAATGGTCATCTTACATCTGCTGACTAGAAGCAGATATATACACAGTGTTTGAGTTATAGTTTCATTTTGCTTCCTTCTAGAAAATATTTATGCATGTGTTTTGCATGGTATTTTTCCATTTAGTAATGAAAATGTTTTATTAAGATCCTTTTAAAAGCTAAACAGCTGGTGAATTACAAGAGTCTAAATAAAAGGTAATATTTTTTCTGGATATTTAAGACATTTTAAATATTTTTCATGTTTTATGGATTCTATTGAGACTGAGGTCAGGTGGCATCACAATTGAATCACTGCCCCTAAATTCATTTGAAGTTAACATCAACAGCAATGCCAATTGCTTCCAGATGAGGATCTGTTTCAAAATTGGATTCCAAGTAATATGAGTTTTGGAAAAGGTGCATAAAGAATGATACAGATAGATCTAAGTTGAGCAAAACTGTAATTTTGCCCTGCTTCTTATGCCTGCTTCTACAAACAATATTGCATTGAGTTTTGGTGGGGATCATGAGTGAAATGCTCAAGATACAAATTTGACAATTGTAGCCTAGTACCTATTTTCAAAACTGTAATTGATAAACAAGATATCTCTAGGAGACAGGCACACTCCATCAACAGATCTGAGCATGAGGTTTGCAGCACCTCAGGCTAAATAGACAACAGAAATCTCTGAAGAGAGGCACTCAGGAAATGTTCCCTCTCTCTCTTGGACTTAAGCACCTAAAGCTAGGTCTGAATGAGGTGCTTTGTGAAACTGGAATGCTCAACCCTTAACTGCTTTTGAAGCAGAGCAGAAAGCAAAAAAAATCTTATTTGCCTAATCCTTACAGGCCTGGGGCTTATAAACATTCCATGTTGATAGTTTCACATATGCTCAAGAAAGTTAAACAAAGGTTATATTAGTTGGAGAAATACTTCTTCAGACCTGTTAAACTCTACATGAAGAAAGAGAAAGACCATTGGAACAGAGTCCTTTGCCTAGGGCCTGGAGCAATGAACTTGAAAGTTTCATTAAATTCATGAAAATGTAGGGGGTTTCCAAAACTCCAAGGTACTGGAGTTATTAATCTGATTTTCTTACTCTGAACAAAGTAAAGAAAAATTAAATATATATTTTAAAAAAGGTCACAAATTATGAAAAGCAAATTCAATGTAAAATATAAATTTCCCCTTGTCAAAAATTTTGATAACTAAAAGAAGTTCATATTTCTTTTTGTTACATTTCAGAAAAGTTGAAGTAACTTACATTAATTTTTCCTTTTCTAATTGTCTGCAGTAATTTTTCTTCCTTGTCCATTTTTGGCTTAACACGGATATAGGAGTATTTTCCACAAGTTCTATCCAAAAATTTTGAGCACAAGGTAGACATAAAGATGTAGAAAAACTGGAAGACAAAAGCACAAAAAATAAGATGTTGTACTGAAGAGGATTGTGCTATATCTCAAACATGTATATGTTGTCTCTTTCTGTACTGATCATTGCATCAGGACTGACACTAGACTTGGAACTAATCTTATCTAAATTCCACATTTTACTATTACTGTCTGAAAAAATAATCCCTAGGCTGCTAAAAATTGATCAAGGAAAGTGAACTTGAGACCTGAATTTTCAAGGAGACTTGTGATATCTGACAAGAAGAGAGAAGGCATTGCCAGTAAATCTGGTTTAATTTTTTTTTCTTAAATTATGTGTTTACCTTGAGATATTAATACATATAGATACATAGCACTTAGAAATATTCATAAGTATACATTTAATAATATAAAAACAGATGAATTAGCAGATTATATGATGAATATAGTAATATAGGTACATATATACAATCTACATTATATTCTATTAGGTCATAACAAGAACCTCCTTGACTAATCTATGGACGTAATATCTATCACATTTAGGCATACATAGTTGTGCCTTAGTGCAAAGCAAATCTGTGTGAAACAGCTGCAGTTTTCTGTTCTTAAAGGGTAAAGCATGTTATGCTACTTTTGTTGTATGGATGTTTTCTCTCAGGTGAAACTTTGACATTTGTACCTTCATAAAATCACCAGGACAGGTGATACTGCTGCTCTGAAATAGCTCAGAGAAGCTGTTTGGAAGGTTCTCATGAAGAAAGACGTCACGTGGTGGCCAAATGAGCATTTTGACATTAGTTATAATTTCTCCTTGGAAATGGCTGAGAAGAAGCCAAAGACTTGGCTATGTCGTGATCCTTTCAGTATGAGCTGAAGGATGATGCAAAGCAAATGTCGACCTTCCTTTGGAAACCAATCCTGTTTTCTTAATGGAAACCATGTTTTTCTACACAGCTTAATATAGCAGTTTATTGGTGTATACTTTTGTTCTCTAAAATCTGGTTATGAAAGGTTGTTACATACAGTACATAATATAAAACACTTAATACTAAGGACGATTAAAGAGAATTTAGAGAGAGAAACTTGAAAGAAATCCAGTATGAATCGAAGTTTGCTTTTGCCTAAACAAGTCCTAAGACTGCCAGCTCTTTGTTGAAATTGTCACTGCCTCCTTTTGTGCAGTACTGAAAGTATTGCTGCAGTTCTTGATTTGACTTCATACCATCAAGGTACCCTCCACTGCAGTGTAGCAACATGCATTCCACTATTAAAATAAAACAGCACCCCTTTTTTGTTTTAATTGTGCCAAATTTAGACAAAATGATGGAAAATGAGCTGTTTTAAAGACTGAAGGATGAAGTTCAAATCTTTGTATTTTCAAATGTCCAATTTTAATACTTTTAAGAACAACTACGATAAAAGTTTTAATAATGGCAATATTTTGAGAAAATTAAGATATAAAAGAAAAGTAATGAAACTGAGGAAAACCAGATTCTTTTTGGGTTTCACTCCCCTTTTTGGCGGGAAGCACTTTTAAAAGCTGATGTTGCAAAGAATCTAAAAGACTATTTTGAATCTGTCTCCTATGCCATCCAAGCATATCGCACTAAAATTAATTTTTAGTGAGGAAAATTTTAGATTTTTTAAAATCATGTGAATATTCTTCACTATTAGATTAATGTGGAAAGTAGAGCAAATAGAAAATCATGCACAGAACATAGTAATGGAAAATATCTTGTAATACTCATAGTCCTATTAATTGGTTTGTTTTGTTTTGTTTTGTTTTGTTTTGGTTTGGTTTGGTTTGCTTTGCTTTGCTTTGGTTTATTTTGGTTTGGTTTGGTTTGGTTTGGTTTGGTTTGCTTTGCTTTGGTTTGGTTTGGTTTGGTTTGGTTTGGCATGGTTTGGAAGGGACCATAAAGATAATCTATTTCCAACCCCACCTGCCATGGGCCAGGACACCTCCTGCCAGACCATTCCCTGATCTTTACTAAAGAGAAATACAGCACAGCATATAAATCCTACGTAGTGAAAGAGAATATAAAAAGAATAGTATTATATTTATGTTTTGAAAATTGCTTTTAATCCTCTGAACTATCAACTACTTTGGGAAATCATGGAATCCTAAAGATGATATAGAATTTTTTGGAAGAATGTTGGGGAAAATAAAAAAACCAAATTCAATATTTATAAAATGTGAGACCTAAAATAAATAATTGAATTTTAGAGCAAAACAGTTTTGATTTTGTATTTATGTAGATGGTGGCATTCACAGCAAAGACATGGACAAATTATATTTTCATCCTGATACTTTTCCTGGTAGTTGTTACTTTCCAAAACAAACTCTAATAACTGGCTTTCAAGATGAACATTGATTGTTTATACATCAATGTTTGTGATTGCTCTTTGGTTTTTTAAGCTGTAAAATCACACTAAATCACAGATGTTCACAAAATGTCCTTCCAATATGGCTGAATTTCTGCACAGATAATTGCATCCAAAGAGTTAATAAAAAAGAGCAATATTAATGACATATTTCCCATAAATATAATTTTAAAAGTCCCTTTCTATTACCTGTTAGGATGTGAAGATGCTTTTATATTTTTGTTTGGGGTTTCTTAATGGTTTTTTAAAGGAAATAATTTAGAGCTGACTGAATCTTATAAAGTGGCTTTCATAAAAAATATTTTAAATTGGAAGTCAGATCCATCGCATATTATGCATCTCCTATTTATTATCACTGTTTTTTTCCCAGCCTGTGTGGTAAAATCTATTTGTTTTTCACAGCACTTGAGTCAGAAATTTTGCTGGGTAAAAGCTAAACAGAGACAATCTGCTACAAAAGCCAACAGAAACTGCAGCAGCCAGAAACCAAATGGATCTGAATAAGATAAGAAAAATGCGTATTTTTCTGAGTTTAAACAACAATCTTCCATCTTCATCTTCCACAAGGGGGTTCAAACTCTTATCTTTGACTCAGAGGTGAATGAGATATGGTGCAATTCAGAATTTCAAACTCTGGGGTCGAGATACTTAACCTTGAGCTCACTGAGAGGATAATCAGGTACTTCTGATGAGGCTGGCGAAGCTGACACATGGCCTGTGTGAAGCAGACGAAAGTTGGGAAGAGCTGTGTCTCAGAAGGAGTTATAAACAACAGGAGAATAAATGGTGTTGCCAGTGAGATGGTAAAGCAACATTATAGCAGAAAATGTGCTGAGATAAAAATAAGGAGCAGCTTAACCAATCAGCGGCTTTAGAGGAGGTCAGGGAAAAAAATAAATACTAATCAAACCACAAAGCAAAAGGGAGAGATGTATTTATTCTTGGGTAGGAAAAGGTGACAGACATTCCCAGTATGTGAGGTGGGCAATTAATCTTAGATTTCTGTAAAGCACCACCATTGCTGGCAGACTATGAAGCACAAAAACAGAGAAGGTCACAACTCCCCTTGAGAAGGATTTCTGCCTAGGTTTAATCACACTGGTACCTCCAGAGGTGCACATGATTGCAGGAAAGTAACAGGTAAAGAAAAGGGGGCATGGGGCAAATTAGTAATTGCAAAAAATATTTGCTATGAATTAGGCCCTTTCTCTCCTCTTCTTGGCTTATGTGTGTTTGTTACTTTGACTCTTTACTGGGTACTTCATATAAAAAGGCCAGAATTTCTCTCAAGAAAATTTCTCTACAACCTGAATAGGATTTTTTTTTCCAGCAGAAAAAAGGTTCAACCTGTAAGAAATGAAGAATGATAAGGATCAGGGAATTAAACTACACCATCTCCAGAAACAGAATTGCATTTATTGTCAGCTACTTTATATCCAGTTAGGAGACAGTTCTGAGAGTCTGAGAGTTTTTTAGACCTGCACTTGATGGTATAAAAAGACATATTTCTCATTCTTATTATTTCCCCATTTCGCAGACCAAGAACTAAATTACCACCAGTGACATGTTCCCATATGTGCAGCAAATGCAAAAATCCTAAAATGTGTTCATAGTACAGCAAAATTCATCAACACATCAGCACTGCATATGCGAGGATATGGTTGCTTATATTGTGTTTGGAGAACATTTGTCATAAAGTAGAAGGAAATAAGATTTTTTGTTTTCCTGAGCATTTTAATTCAATGTCTCATTAAACTTATAGTTTTCTGCAAAATTGAGTAATCAGTTTGAATACTGAAAGTCCATTCATCACATAAGAAGTTACCTTACGTTTTGTGGAAACCAACTCTATTCCACTTGGAAGTAAGCTTTCTTATCCAAGGCATAAATATATTTCAGGTTTTTAGTATCTGAAAAGGTAAAATTTTCCAAGCATACTGAATTACAGTAATAATCTCAAATATCAGAATACAAAAATGTCTTAAATTCACTTTTGTTTTGAATAAATAAAATATTTTTGTTATCAAAACCTGCACATTTAGTAATGGGAAATGAAGAGTTATTTTCAGGGAAAAAAATACTAATTTCTTAGTTAGAACATATTTTCCTTAGTGGAAAAGCTTCCAAGCTAGAAAGGGGTCAGCTGACTAGTACACAACTTAAAGGGACATTGCCATATTTTATGAATGTATATCTATATCCTCAAATGCTTTAAAAAAGATAGGAAAAACCCTTTAAACACTAAAATTTTTTCTTCATTATATATATATATATATATATATATATATATATATATATGTATATAAAATAAATATTTATCCTTACTGGTATACTTTTTTTCTGTTCAGATCTCTAACAGAACCACAGACTTAGTCAATACTTAATTCAGTCCTAGTTATGCACTGAATTGATTGATGCAACTCAATTAGTCTTGCTTAAGAAAGAACCAGGCAGGATTGTGTTATGGAAGATTAGGGAGAGAATATAATCACATGCTGTGAAGACATTGTCATTGTTTTATATGGGCAGTTTATAATGACCATAGACAGCTTTAGTGGATATAAAATACACATGTGAAAACAGAGCACTTCCTGTACAATAATAAACTTAATATGAGAAACTAGAATTAAACTAAACATTATAGAGAATAGGAAAAGGACCCTTTCACATGAGCAAAAAAAAAGTATTTCCAGTTTATCAGATGCTGACTACTGTGGAAAAAATTTGTAATCCAGGGAAAATGGATTTTTTACACAAGGGCCAGTCTGGCATAAACACATTCCACCGATATTAATACATTTGTATAGAATACATTGTAAAAACAGAACTCTGACATAGTGAATAACAAACTGTCTCTCTGCAAGTATTAGCTAAGTTTTAAAACAAAATGTTTGTCTCCATGTCTGTGTCCTTTTTATGATTGCTTTCTACCGACATTCAAGAGAATAATCACAGAAAATGAGTCAGTTTTTACATAGCCCTCTTCACAAAAAAATACCAAAGCTTTGCATGATTTCATTGCCTGTCAGAACAATATTTAATCACTATTTTATAGTAGTGAAAATGGAATCTAAGGAGTCAAATTACTTAGTGGTGTACTGAACAAGTTTGTAATTAGACCTATAATAAAAAAGTAGCTCTTACAAAAAACTCCTTTTCAACTCTACAACAGAAAATCTAGCTTCCTTTTCTTCCATCTTCTGAAATGGATAAGGTCTGCATGGATATATGGTCAAACACCAGAGTGAAAGGGCTTTTTTTTCTGCACAGTCTGTGGAGATGCATCTGCAAGACTTCACTCCTGAGTGAGAGTGCTGCAGGAGACTCATGGCTAAAATAATCACTGAAAGAGTTTCAGTGTATAAAAAAAATAACAACTTCATAAGGTCTGAATAATGGCAGATGTGATAGGACTAAAAAACATGTTAATAAAAATACCAGCAATTTACCCTCAATATTGGTTGAGTGAGGCTGTTATTTGGAAGAAAACCACAAATTTCTCATGTTGTTTTTCTCATGTACTAGGCATTTTTGTTGTTATTCTTTCACAAAATCTAGATGCTGTGAGTCACAAACATTCTGTGCCTGTAGACAGCAAAATAAAATGTCACGTTTCTCTGAAACAGATCTAAATATTTATGTAGATAATTTGCTGTCTATCCTAAGGCTTATATGTGCTGCTTGAATATATACACATATGCAGCTCTCTTAAAAATTGGTTGAATACTAGAAATATAAAAGGAAGCAGTACATGAATAATAGTAGGGAGTTCAAAATGCTTTATGGAGTTGCAAAGGGCATTTCTTCTTCTTTATTGCACTGCAAAAATGGAACACTACTTTTTCCCTAAGAAGGTGGCCTTTCAAACTCCTAGGTTCAATGTATTATGGCAACCTGTGAAAAACAATTATGTTTTGTATGATTAAAAACTGGTAACCAATTACTGAATATAAACCAACAGCTATTTTTAAAAAGAAAAGCCTCCAACACTGGGATTTGGATAACAAGGGAGAGCTCAGGGCCCTGGCACATACCTAAGACTATATTGGAAAATTCACTTACTGCTAAATATTATATATCCTTATCTCTGTCAGTGAATGTGCAGTTGGGTATGTCCTTGGCAAACTCCACTATTACCATTTGTCCACTGTCCTGTAGTACCACTAGAAATGAGGGAAGGTTAAAACATGTTTTTTACTGTGTGAAACCATGAATCTCCAGGCCAAGTGTTCAAATAGGAAACGGCAAAAGGAAGCTGGTGACAATAATCAGGAATATATTCAGAAAAACGTAATAAATGAGGAAAGAAAATAAGGGCAGAAAAGAAGGACTGATCTTGCAAAGCACATGTCTGATTCATGTGTCAGTAAGTACTACACCAGTGGCTCTTCCTGGGCTTTACAGTGTAGGTGATATTTGTTATGATTCAATTATGTACTTTTGTACTCGGTGACTCATTCCTTGAGCCAACCTCACTCCTTGATGGAGATATACCATCTATTGCTTACCTACTGTAGGTATCTTTTCCAGCTTGCAAACTCTGTTACTAGTCTTTAAGACCAACATTTTCTGTCACTGACATTTTCTTTCACTTTCTCATATTTGGAAAATACATAATGATGGATGCAGTTTAATGCAGTTCTAATCACAGACACGATCATACAAAGGAACTGGGTGTGCTCAAGACTGTGGTTAATGATCACAGCAGCTGATTAAAAAAAGCAAAAAGAAAATCCTTTCTGAAAAAAAGAAAAGAAAAGGAAAAATAGCTCAGAACAGATGAACTTCAGAAAAGGAGAAACTCCTTTCATCTTAGAATGAAAAGTTATGGAATGAGATTTTTCTTATTTCATTTCATCTAATTTAATTTTAAATAATGTTAAATACTCTCAAAACTTTGGCTAATGCACTCATATATTTGAGTCTACCTTAAAAGAGTTTTATTTTAAAATATTAAGATTTATTAATATTTCTTACATTTAAAGTAACACATTTGTAAGCACTGCTTGGGATGCCTCCTGAGCCATTTATATTAATAATACTCCTCTGGAGGTTATTGTTTGTTGGCAGATCAGGACATAGGACTCTGCTTTTTAGTTTCACTATTGGAGATACTTATCTTTTTCTCTCCCATCTTTCTAAAGAGTGCTTTGATGTTCTATGATGTGGATAGCTTTTTTCTCCTCATGGACACCTCAGTCCTACAGAATGCCATTCTCTACAAAATGTCTCTACATTCTGACAAAGTGAGTGTAAAGCTGGCAATACATAGAGGTTTATTACTTTAAATAAACTTTGTCAATGCCAGACCAGAATTCTTTTGTTCAGAATTTTCAATTTGTTAAAGCCACCTTATTTTCATTTTCTGTTAAAGATCTCCAGCTTCAAGAAGTCAGATATTATGATAAAAAGAAGACATGGAAAATTATCCCCAAAAAGTATGACTTGAACATGTACCACAACTTAGGCGTTTAATTCTTTAAAATTAGGTTTCCTCCATCAGCACAAAGTCATTATCAGTGTCCTTGTGCAATGACCTTTATGATGTCACCAGCAAACAGGAGCAAGAACAAAGTTTAGGATTCCTTTCCTGCACACCATGTAGCATAAATGGGACAGGTAAGGCCTGAGGCTTATTCTGAGATTTCAGTATGAGAACAGGTGACACATTTGATACTAAACCTGCTGTTGCCACTTTGTCTTTTCAGAATTTGCCCTAGCAACTGGGCTACAATATAAACAGTTTGCAGGGGATTGCTTCATATTTCAGTTAATCTCCTTTCCTTTCTTTTTTGTTCAGAAAACCTGATGTTATCATTTTAGCAAATGGTATTTCTTTTTTTGTTCTTATTGCTAAAAGCCATGAGAATAAATCCTTGGTTACAGTCACATGTAATAGTTTTTCCTTGAGGCTTATACTACAATTCTTCTTACGTATTCATTAATATTCTCCTTACCTTGGATATATTTTTAGCCAGAACAAAGTGCCTTTTTTGTTTTATTTTTGTGGGGTTTTTTTTTGTTTGTCCAGGTACAGCAATTTAACAATTTAACACAGTTAACCAATTCAACACAGAACACTATCAAATTCAAGGAAGTTCTTGCTATTCACTAGATGTAGATGTTTACAGAACTATCACAAATTCCATTTACTACCTCTATGAAAAGCCAAACAAGGACAGAATTTGAAAAAAATTCTTACCTATTTCTTGATTGTCAGAGTTAAATTGATCATGAACTAAAACTAGTTACAGAAAATGAAATTAATACAAGAAAATTTCAGCAACTTGCAAGATCAATTATAAATGGACAAAATACAAAAAACTCACAGAACAGAGGGAAAAATGACAACATCAGCAGACGTGAATTTTCCTGTTTAGAATGATTCCTGAAATGAAGTGCTACTCAACAAGAGGAAGCATTTCAGACTTATTCCTTTAGTGTTTGTAGGAGTGACATTAATAGCCCTGTCTTCATGGGCTGCCTCACTTCATTCACAAAGGCCTGCACTGAAGCCTCAAAGTCAGCAGTGAGGAATTGAGTTGGAAGCAGGCAGACTTTTTCTCCTCCGAGGCTTCCTAGAGCATCTGGACAGACATGCAAGACAAGTCACTGCTACACAAGAGAATCCCAAAGTAACTTACATCTCCCATGGGGGAGGAGAAAACAGTGATGTTCTGAGTCATCCCCTGCTCCTCAGGTGGCACAGCTATGTGTCACTCCTCATGACAGGCACACCACAAATTTAAAATTTAACTCATATAAATGCATCATTTCAAAAGCCTTCAAGGTTTTCTGTGTGATCCTCTTCTAAAGGAATCAAACTCTGCTAAAAATGGTTCATCTTGTCACGATAAATCCATCTTTGGCTTCCCTACTGAGACTGCTATAATTATTATCAGCTGTGATTTCAGTGGTTGTTACATAGCCATTTCTTACCAAAGACTAAACCAACACTATCAGTCCCTTTTACACAAGGCTTGGAGTAGATAGAAGAGAATATATTACCTACAGGATATATTAAAAACAAATATATTTATTTTAATCATTACATCTTTTTAAATTAATATATTTAAAACTGAGTTTGGTACTTAACCTCCATCTGTACTCTAAAAACCATTCCCAACATTGGTAAGAGATTACATAATTTTGAAGATGAGCCCTTCCCATGTCTTTAAAGACTTTTACTATTTGAGGCAATGAGTTTCAGGAGTTTTGATCAACCAGCTCATTTTAACATTTCTGTAATTATCTGAGGTCATAAAGAACACACAATCTTACAATCATCTGGTACAGAGTCTGAGTAAAGAACAGCAAAACCAAAGGTATATAGAAAAACATAAACTGCATTTTATTAGACACTTAGACTTTAATAGCAATACAGTAAGAGGGTCAGAGAAGCATTATTGTTAGAAAGAATTAATGCATGTGAAATCATATAATATTTAATCAAGAGAAATTATAGGTGGCAAATATATTTAATGTGCTGGGAGGCATTTGGATTATTAATAACTGGATGATTCTTCTTTTTTTTTAATGGTGCTATTACACTGAATGTTTTGTAAGGCCTTTGAACATTTTGTGTGCATGTGGAAAACCAGTTCTAGGCCCCTCACTACAAGGAAGATGCTGAGGCACTGGCACATGTTCAGAGAAAGACAAAAATCCTGGTGAATTGTCCTATGAGGAGCATCTGATGAAACTGGGAGAGGTGGCTTGTGGGCTTTTACCATTCTACAACTGCCTGAAAGGAGATTGTGGTGAGGTTGTGGTGAGGTGGGGGTTGACCTTTTCTCCCAGATAACGTGACAGGACAAATGAAAACGGCCTCTAGTGGCACCAGGTGGGGTTTAGGCTGGATATGGAAAAATTTTTCCATGAAAAGAGTTATCAAGAATTGGAACAAGCGGTACAGAGAAGTGGTTGAGTCACCAGTTCTAGAAGGATTTAAAACACATGTAGATGTGGCACCTGGGTACATGGTTTCATGGTGGGCTTTACACCTACTATGTGTCAAGTTAGTGCTGGGTTACTGGTTCACAGAATCACAGGATATGCTGACCTGGAAGGGACCTACAAGGAAAACTGAATCCAAGTCCTGGCCCTGCACCGCACCATGACCAAGAACGACACCATGTATCTGAGAGCATTGTCCAAACACTACTTGAACTCTCTCAGGCTTGGTGCTGTGCCTGCTTCCCTGGGGAGCCTTTTCCAGCACCCAACCACCCTCCGGGTGAAGAACCTTTTCCTGAATTCAACATAAACCTCCCCTGACACAACCTCAGGCCATTCCCTTTGTCCTGTCACTGATCACCATAGGGATCAGTGCCTGCCTCTCCTCCTCCCCTCAGGAGGAAATTGTAGGCTGCACTGAGGTCTCCTCTCAGTCTCCTCTAGGCTGAACAGAAAAGTGACCTCATCCACTGCTCACACATCTTCCCCTTAAGGCCCTTCTGGCAGCCTCGCTGACCTCTTTGGACACTCTCCAGCTGTTTAATGTCTTGGTTACATTGTGGTGCCCAAACTGCCCCCAGCACTGGAGGCGAGGCCGCTCCAGCTTAGAGCAGAGCAGAGCAGGACAATCCCTCCCTTGCCTGCCTGGCCATGCTGGGCCTGGTGCACCCCAGGACAGGGTTGGTCCACCTGGCTGCCAGGGCACTGCTGACTCAAATTATATCTGCCAACATATATATGTTGGACTCTGTAACCTTAAAAGTACTTTCCATCTGTTATGATTTGTGTTTCTGTGATTATTTATTTTGTCTTTCTCTTTCACTGTGTAATGCTATCAAGTTAGGAACGCAAATATTTTAAATATTTTCATTTTTTCTAGCTTTTGTTTTTTATACTGTGGTTGTGAAGCACTCAGAGAATACTGTGTTCAAGCAATATTTTCCCTTAATATTTTTCCCTGAGTCTGGAAATCTTTGTGAGTGTATTCACCCCTTTGGGATAAAATCCAAATCTGTAAGGGGCAGTTGAGGAGTTGTGGATATATTTTCTAATTTTTATATTCATAACAATAAACAATGGCTGGCTTTTATGCATACAAGTAATAATATTTATAAATTAAAGAGATACTCTAAAAGTCAGACCTAAGAGACTTCATAGAATAGTTTTTAAATTAAATTCTGTGGAAATGAGGTTATTTATTGCGATTTCTCTCATTCATGAAAGAAGCACAAAATAGAACCATTCCTATTTCAAGTTTTAATGTGGACAGATAGTAGATATTGTAGCTCTTTTTAAAGCAAAATTATAGACGTCAAGCAGTTTAGAGTGGGGTTCATGTGTAGAAAGTTTGAAAACAAAATTTAAACACTGTATAATGCAATATTAATTTCTGAAATTACAATTTTTGAAGATGCCTTGATGAAATTAAGAACTTTACTTTGAGAAACCCCAGATTTTCACAAAACCATTTTAGGCCAGTAATTTCAAAGAGAAATTTAGACTAGGTCTGTAATTCAAGTAGTTATGTAGTACTGTAACATATATCAGTCAGATAAGTAATGAAGTGATAATTAGGTGTTAATTTCCTTTTTTATTGTTAGATACTGAAATATAAATTGTTATAAACAAAATCTTGGTTTTTTTATTATGGATTAAAAAACTGGATTGTTCATTATAAGTCTCCATGTAGGACATTCTTGCTTTTACCATGTCTCAATGTCTCCAAGCAGTATTCCTACATTACCAATGAGTAAGGAAAATGAAGCAGAATTTAGGCTCTGCATTGGAATCTGTCATCCTATATTGGCTTTTTCAATGACCATATGCAAGTCCTTCATATTCCCCAAACCAATTTGTTTTAAATCACCTATATGGAATAAATGTATTTTTTCCTTGGTATTTGTGAGACTTTAGGTATAGTTTATAAAGATCCTTTTGTTCCATTAATGAATGCTTACACATGTACCTTGGCTTCCCATAAAGTGAAGCTTGGATTTTCACTCATTTCAGAGAGAGAGTAATTGCACTAATAAAACTGGACCATTTTTTAATGGTCACACATATAAAAGTCCATTTAACTAGACTGTCTTGAGCAGCTTTTTACCTGAGACAATATAAATCACCTCTTGAACAACTTATTTTAGGTGCTGCACTGTCTTTACCATTTGAAATTTCTTGATTATAGAGAAACTCATTATTTTTTAAATGTTATATGGAAATAAGATGGTATTAAGTATCCCAATAGGCAACTAGGACATGGTCTTCAGAGCCTTTTAAAGGTCTTTGTGGGTGTCAAGTTTTGCACCTTGGTGGTGTCAGCATAAGCTGCTGTACAGCACAGTAATGGGTTCCAAGGGGTCTGTCAGATACAGCTCACTGCATTATCCTTGCCATAATTAAAAAAAGACCTTTGATAATGATGTTTAAACTCCCATGTTTTGTGTCATATCACACAGATACTGAGATCTCAAAGGCCTGCTGTTGGGAAACAATGTATAACAAAGGATTGTTTTCCTTATAATTGGGAAGCAAGAAACAGAGTAACTAAAATTCTAAAAATCAATACCAAAGAATAAAAATAATTTCATTATGATGAAAGTTTAAAAATTGATAATCACTTTGAAAGAAATTTGTCATTTTTGCAATGTACACAATTTTGTTTAAGACATTAAATATTGTGAGGTGCTGAACTTTAAAAATCTATCTATCTCCAAATTTTCAGTTTCTTTGATTTCAGACCATGATGCTAAAATATCATAACAGGTAGAAGCATAGCATGAGTTCTCAAAAAATAGTATCAGACAAACAAAGATTGCAAAAACTCCTTTAATGGATTTTGCTGATGAGTTTGGGATTAAGTCCGCAGCTGAAGATAATATCCTAATACATGCTAAAGCATCACAAAAATAAATATTTTCCACTATATACAGAAGACATATATAGGGGATGGTCTTAGAAGTGGAGGGATTTAGATACATCAAGGAATACATTGCTAATATTTTTCTTTAACTTCATATGGCACCTTCAGTCCTCACAAAAATCACACTTGGTTAACCCTTGCTACTACTGTGTCAGCACTCCTATGACCTTTTTTTCAGCAGTTTATAAATCCTATTCATAGTTTCATTCCAGCTCTACACCAGACCCATAGTCTAACGTTATGTGTTAATGATTTCTTTTATAATTTCAGAATAAGTTTTCCTCACAGAAATCTAGTTTTTCTCTGATTTCTCTGTCTGTGAAAATAATTAAAAGTTTCTTTTGATCACTTGAATATAAAAGGTATTTAACTGAACCTGCTTCATATGTATTCACATAAAATAATGAAACATTTTTGAAAGGCACCACTATCCTTTCTTCTTGAGAGAAGAAACTACAGCACAGCTGCTGAGGTATCTTCAGTTCATGTAGACTTATCTGAACTATTTAAAACTCCCCAGGGCAGTTCTCTGCTAACAGCAAAATCATGTCAGTGCTGAACAGAGTATAGGCTGCAAAAGTTACTGATGTCCTAAATACTGTTCTATTCCAGAGTGTTTACTGTCCTAACAGCCCTTGATTTGGGAGGTTAACATCTCTTAGGGGATACCTGCAGGCACTGCAGAGAGGTATCGTATCCTCTGTACAACACATACTCAAAAACCCTAGACACCTGTCTGAAGTTTAAGGGATTTGTTTCCTTCACTAAGGGCTAAAATAAAGAAATAGCAACATGAGAAAGTAATGTCACAATCGATTTGAATAATATGACTTAATAAAGTCAAGGCTACTGCTACTTAATGCACATTTCTTAAGGGAAAATTAATATATAATGGAAACACTGAAAATTGTTTTGTGCTTTGACTCTATTGGACTCTGGACTGAGCTTGAACATAATGATTGGTCTTTGGTTTCCTTTGAACAAATCTTTCAAAGATTATATACAACTAACAAAGCCTGTGTAGGGCAGGGAGTTAAAACAAGAACACACTACCAGCAAAAAACCTTAGAAGTGGTTATGCTGAATAATGCTGAGTGATGAGACAATTTACTGTACAAGTATTTGTCTATTCATGAACAAAGGCAAATAAATAAAAGCCATTTTATACAAGCATTATTTAAGTAGTTTTATTGAAAGTTGAGATACCCACAACAGAGCAATGAAATATGTTTAAAATGATCTGAAATTTGTTAACTCACAAGTAAAATATACTTATGAGTTAACAAATATATACTTTTATATATATAGATATATAAAAATTTATATTTCTTATAAAACTATGAGCCACTACAGATAAAATCTACAAGCTAAACATTAGGGCAAACAACTAGTCTTCTGAAATAAGAACCAGCTGTATGAATTTTGACAACAAAACTTATTTCTCAGAGTGATGAATAAACCATGAAAAATTCTAGCCTATTTTGTGCAAGTATTGCCTTTGCAATAATAGAAGCAGTAGCAAGTAATATTTTGATTGTGTTTATGGAAGTTCTCTGCCTTTGGAATAGAAAGGGATAAGTTTGGCCACTTTTTTGATGATTAGTAAAATTACTACACTGCAATTTGCAGTATTGGAATAATGTGCTGCAACAAATGCAAGCTTGAGCAGCAGAAAAAAAACTTAGCAATATGGAACTCACCATGATCTACTTTGTCTTACAGATAATCTGTAAGCCTTATCAGTCTTTCAAACTTTTAGGATGACACACATATGATGGTTTTGGAACCTAATCTAACATGCTTAATGAAAATCTGTGTAAATTTGCAATATACAAGTGCTCTCTCTCTCTATATACTCTAAAATAAATCTTTATTTCAATTCTGTTTTTTTAAAAATATTATTAATTTTTAATCAATCTTACTCATATGAACATATTAATTTGGATATACACATTCCTGCTTCCCCAGTCCCAAATTCATACTTGGGCTAATATATGATAGTGAGATCTATTCCTTGAAATCTGAAAACATATATTCATATTTTTGTCATAGCATATTTTCATATTTCCACTTCCTGGTTGAAATAATTGACAGCTCTCAGGTGGACCAGATATTTTTTGCATGCTTTCTATTCATTAGCTGAAAGTTAGACCAGCTCTTTTTGGAACTGTGCTTTAATTAATGAAGCCACAAAATCATGTGTGAGACAGGATGCAGTTGCTTCCCCTCACTGAGAGTAAACATAGAGGCAAGTAGTGTAATTATTTTTCTGCTGCAACTGTAAGAAACACACAAATATCACAGATTTGCTTGTCTTCATGCATAGTCAGAGGAGAAATATTCCAGGCCTGTGTTTAGTTAATGCTCTAAATATAGCCAGTCCTGTCCATGTTTTGGTTGCTTAAAAAATTGTATATCAGGCAGATAGTTTGGCATTAACTAGGTCCCTGATGATGCAGCAATACATGGGTAAATGAAGTCCTAAAACTCATGGGATATTATTGATAACAGGGGTCTTTTCTCCGCTTGTTTTTTTTTACACACAGCAGGTACAGGATTAGCAATCAGTCATCACAGTGATTTGTGTGCACACTAGGTGGGATGCTGAAATAAATAACTCCAAAGGGAGTGCATATGCTTTACATAATTATAGGTGTGAGCATCTTTTGTTATGCTATTATCAAATAGGAAAAAAAAGATGAAAGGGTTTTTATAAAAGTGCCATGTCACAGAACTATCATAAGTCTCAAAAACCAAAAGGGCAGGCCGGCCCCTTGTGTTTCTGAGCTGCTGAAGTGAAAACTAACACTCCCACTGCTGCTGGCCTTAGTTCTTTAGTAACTACTAACAGTAGTTGCTCAATAAAACCTCTCTATATGCAGGGTTCTTAAAGGCATAGTACAAAATCAGTGAACAATTCTTAACAAGAATACTGTCAACGAGGGTGGTTCTTGCCACCCGCAGAGTGAGGGAGCTTAACTTTATGTCACACTTTGAAAATGTTACCTCCTTTCCCTCTCTGCCAGTGCCATGCAAAAGCTTTGCAATAACTTTTCACTCACTGGAAGTCACGCTCCACATTAACCTACAAGGCCTGGAGTGGGCAGTGACTTGGCATCCAAATTGCTGCATGATGGAAATTGTGGATTACTGTAAATACCAATCTGGCAACATAGCTAGGGGAAGGAAGAAAACTTTCATACTGTTAGACGTCTCTCCACAGAAAAAATAAAGGGTATAGTTAGAAATACTTTGAAATATTTCTTTGAGAAAATTTGAGAGTTTGAGAGAAAATTCTGTCTTTACCCTAATCAGCCTGGAACTTGGATAAAGAGGATGATGAAACAGGCACAGATTTGAAATCAAATTGCTAAATAAAAAGATAATCTTCTCAGTTTGGGCAGGCACCTCTCCAGTTGTCACTTTCTTGATCTTTCCTCAAATGAGGGTGTATTTCTGTTGGAAGCAATTTTTAAATTTGTTTTAAAGGACAGTGAAGTATTTTTAGGGCATGCAGCAAAACCAAAATCTTGTCTTCATGTGGCCTCCCTTCTGTGAGTAGCATTTTTGTTTTGAGTTGTGTTGCAGTTTTCTTTCCACAGTTCTTTGGAAAACAAATGGCTGCTTTTGAACATCTCTGGTTTCATACACAAAACTTGGTAGTAATAATTATAATTAAAGTGTGGTATTGTAATTTATAATTTTACTTTGCACAGCTGCACATTGAAGTGTTGAGGAAATACTTTATCAAGGTAGTTTCAAAAATGTCTCAATCAGAAATGTATTATTTTTTTAAGGGGCAGGTTTGCAGTTGTATTATGTGGGCAAAATAATTTAATCCAAAAAAATACAGGAAGGAGATCTAAGAAATATTTTAGCATGTTTTTAAAATTACAAAGGCATTCTGCCTAAAATAGTATTTCAGGTTCTGAAAAAATAGTCAACTGAGGGGGAAATAAATATAGCTCAAGTGATTTAAAATTTAACTTTATAAAGAAACTTAATCCAGAAATCATGGAAAATTTGGACATTTTGACTGGCAAACACAAGCAGATAATGATCTTAGCTAAGCAAGGAACTTCATAGATCAGGAGTGCTGATTTTCTGTTAATCTTGGAAGACTATAGAACAGGGGTAAAAGGTAATGATTGACAGTACTAAAATATATGTGATTCTGACAGTAGCAGTCTATATATTCTCACTGCACTGCTGATTAAGCAAAATTACAGGCATCTGTCACATACTCTTCATCCCTTCATTGTTTCCCCTTTAAGAAAAGCATGCAGTTTAGAATATTTGCCTTTGGCTTACTCTAAAACTTGGTTCAGTTTATTTTTTAAATTTCTTTTTAATAAATGTAAATGTGGGAGAGGGTAATAGATAGAAAATTCTCAGCTTTTGGATTCTAAGCAAATTGCAGTGATGAGATAGCTCTGGTTTCTAGAGGCATTCTGGGAAGGGAGCATTATCATAGATTACACATCTGTTCATGGGATACCCATTCTAAGCAATGTAACAAATTGGTGGGCATAGGCTTGAGGCCACAGAATCAAAGCCAATTGGCATTAGTTTGAGGAAAATGGAAGTTCTTAAAATCAACTTGAAATAAAAGGTTTTGTTGACAAAGATAATAGTGTTTTAATGTACTTGGATTTTCATGCAGCTTCATATCACATGTTATTCCAATTGTATACTAAAAAGATTCAAAATTATGAGTTAGTCTGAAGTATTTGTCATAGTTTAACCTCAGCTGGCAACAGCATACCACATAGCTATTCACTCTCTCCCTGCCCCAGTCCAGTGGGGATGAGAATCAGAAAAAAAAAAAGTAAATCTTGAAATAATGACAGCTTAATAATTTAAACAAAATACAATAAAATATTATTACTAATGATGATAGTAAAGAACATTAGGGAGAAAGGGGAGTAAAACACAAGAAAAGGAAGTGATGCACAATACTGTTGCTCACTAGTTGCTGATCAACGTCCAGCTCAACCCTGAGCAGCCACCAGTGTCTCCTGGCAGCTGCCCTCCCTTTGTGTGCTGGATATGCCTTCCTATCATATGGAATGTGGCTCTGAGTATGCCTCAGTTCAGGTCAGCTGTCCTGGCCATGCTCCCTCACAGCTCCTTGTGCACTTCCTCACTGGCAGAGCCTGGGACACTCAAAAGTCCCTGACTTGGGCTGAGCACTGCTTGGCAACAACCAAACATCAGTGTGTGATCAGCATCATTCTCACACTGAATCCAAAACACAGCACTGCGCCAGCTACCAGGAAACAAATTAACTCCATCCCAGCTGAAACCAGGACAAACATAAATGGGAAATTTTCATCAAATGAAACATGGTGTTTCTAGTATGTCTCTGAGACCAGATCTTCATTGTGTGTTATTCAACTTTTCTATCAAAAAAATAAAACCACAAAATCATTATTGAATGTATCTACAGATGACAAAAAGAATCTAGGCAATAAGGAAGCAGATAACTTCTAATAAAGAATTATTAGAATATTTTGGGATGCAAGAAGCGTGCATTTTTTTAAAGGGAGATGTGAAGTGTTGTGCCTAATATGTTGATAAATTAATTGCTGCGTGAATTCAAATGATAATATCATATAGCAGATGGTATGCATTTGGCACTGCTTTTTATTGCTGGATCTTGGTGTTCAGATTTCTGCAGCTTCGAAGGGTATAGAAATAATTTTCTAGCTCAAACAAGAACCATGAAAGTGATCAAAGGATTGCAAATTATTCTTAATTAAATATGCCTTTAGTGAACAATGCAGGCTTCTCAGAGGAATAAATGGGGGTTGGGTAATATTGTCACAGACTGGGAATACTGGCATAGAGAACAGAAACAGGTCTTTGCCTGTGTAACAACTTTTAATAAGGTTGACAGGATCAAAAAACTTTGTTTCAAATAAGGCTTTCTTTTTTCTTTGGCTTTTTTTTTTTCCTTTTTCTTCTTTTTCTTTGAAAAAGAAGAAAAAAATTAGAAAGGACTTCCAGTGCTTCTTCAAATCTTTACTTCAAGGCAAAGTGGTCTTTTTCCAAAAGCTGCTTTATTTCTGACTGGATTTGTTTCAAGACAGTTTCCTGACATTTTTAATGTAAGCAACTCTTTATCATTATCATTAATGTTACACATCAACGTATTCTATCCCATGGCCAGTTCTGTTTTACGTAAGGGCAGATAAATCTCGAATATACAAATTTAGCTGTATGTAGAATTATTATAATAATCTCATACAACTGCACTGAAGAAATGTGCATTAATCAGCTAAATAAAATAATAATTAAATCAATGTAATATTAGGAAAAAAAAACCCACCCCAAACCCAACATTAAAGACTTAATTAAAAGTCTTCATTTTAAGAAAAATAGTACAATCTCTTTATTTTTTGTTCTGCTTTTTTTTCCTTAAAACTCATACAATCAAGTTCCTTTATAAATTGAAGTTTAAAATTTTGCTCTTACAAAGGAGAACTATTAAAATTTTTATATACTAGATTTAATATATTAGTTTTTCCTCTGATGCAAGGATCAAAAGGCAAAATATTCTGTGTTTAAGGAATATGGGCTAGAGAAGACTGAGATCCAGTGTCATGTCATAAGAATTCCATGCCCAGATAATTCCTGTAACAATTTAAACAGACAAATTAAAAAGGACTATGACAAAGAAAATGCAATTATCTGGATTTATACTTCCGAGTGAATTCACTACATTATCCTTTACTGCTGGTTGAACCAGATCCTCTGATATACACATTCAAAATATATATATGTGATTTTTTTGTGTGTACTTATGCCATAAGAACTACCATAAATGTCTAGTACTTCACTTGGTACTTCACTACTTAAATGCGGTGAAGTACAAAACTGCAAATTCCAATTTCGTTCAAAAACTCATCCTTTGAAAAATATGTGTTCTTCTCAATCCTTCTATCTTTTCAATGTTTGCAGTTTCTTCATTTATTGTTACAACTTTTTACAAAGTTCTGAAATATTAAAAAATATTAAAGATTTATTCTTTGTCATCTTCAGTCACAAAGTCAAATGTTCTCAGGGAAGCTAACCATCTATACATCCACATCCACATAGTTCTGTGTTTTGATTTTATTTGTTTTTACTTTTAAGGGCTTTTGTTTTTGTTTGGTTGATTTTTTTTTTACATATATTACATTGTTATGTGCATACACTGTTTATTTAGCACTTTTACCACTAACCTGAGGAAATTCAGTTCTGGAGGTTCACTGAGCTGGGAATGAAGCATCCCATGCAAATGAAAATTGTTCTTTACTCGGTTTTCACATCCCCTCTCGTTTCCAAAATGTTTTATTTTATCCAAAATAGAGGTTCAGAAAAACTGGTATGGAATGATTCAAATAAATACTGACTTCAAAAAAAAAAGGGCTAGCTTCAAGAACTGCAGTTATTTATGCCCTAATATATGATATTTTTTTATATGTAGTCTCTAACTTGTGAAATTTTTAAATTTGATAAAATTTAAAAAGAAATATTGCAAATCAACTTTTTACACATGTGACTACTAGTTCAGGTGAGAAAAAGAATGAGATGTGATCCACACATTTTCTATATGGACAATGTTTCTGAGGACCAAGGAAAAGCTCTGCAGAATACTTGGACCATGGCAACAATTCCAGCTATTTATTCTAATGGGAAGTATTTTCCTGCTTCACTGGCAGAAAGGGTGAACACTTTAATCTGCATCTTAAGTCCGATGCTGTGCATGAAAATGGTGTTAATAAAGGACAATGGAAAGATGTTTTTAGGGAAAAAGTTTCTTTCCTAGTTCTTTTGAGAACTTTTGCTTTGTTATTTTACACCAGTGGAGTTGATAAATTTGGTCTTTGTCAACATTTGGGACATTATATTTCTCTACAGTGATGGATTTAAGGCGGGATTTCGTGTGGTTTCTTGGGTTTTTTGCATTTTTTGGGGTGATTTTTTTTTGTTTGTTTGGGTTTTTTGTTTGGTTGGTTGGTTTTTTGGATTTTGTGGTGTTGAGAATATAATTGTATTGTTTTTCTTCATTGCCTGTTCAGTCTTGCTATCAGAATGTGAAGAACTTGACTAAATGACAGAAACAAAATAGCAGTTCTACAACATATTAAATACTTAAACTGCTTATTTTAAGTTGCAATAAAAGCTATTAAATCAGACTGCAGCTTTATAGCTGAAGGGCTTGGAGGGAGGAAAGGATGAGAACACTTCCAAGAAAAGGATATTTTATCTGCTCCTCACAGGACAGACAAAAACTCTTACTGAGACTTATTCTTTATACTTCACTGCACTGTCTGGGAATGTCATTTTTGCTATCAAATAATGTTCAGCATATGCACATTTTAAATTGCGTTATTAAATGTTAAACCAAAAAAATAGTTCTTCAGTTAAGGACATTGACTCTAACCTTTTTACTTAAGACAAAACCAAGAATTAATATGAGGACCACACACAAGATTTTTAAGGCCTCTGCCCTGCCTCCTCCCCAGCTGCTTTCTCCAGAATGTAAAATTCAGTGATTTAGGTACAAATCCTACTCCATTTAGGTACAAATCCTACTCCATTTTGTAAGGATCAAAAAGACATTTTTCAGTCAAAGAAGCCCAGGTGCTGTTCAAATGTGATGTCTTTGACAGCATTAGGCACAGGTAGAGGAGGTAAAAACACAGACCACATGGAGGACTTCTGAACAAAATACCTGTATTAAAATCTTCTGCTGAATGTAAATTTTCATCTTTAATAATCTTTATCATGTTTCCACACACAGAACCACAGTGAAGGGGCAGGGGGTGCCAGCCTCAGGCACGCAGTACAGCTCCTTTAAATGAGTTACATTGTTAAGCAGTTTTAAAGCAGGATTGAGGCCTATATGATCAAAACGTCAGGCTTTAAAACAGCAGCAGGCACTTAGCTCATAAATAAAAGCTTCATATGTACCTGATTGTTATATACTAAACCTGTTACTGGGGAGGTTACAGAAATCTCAGCTTGGATATCAAGGAAAAGCAGACTGGTACCCTATTGGAATTGAAAATAATGGAGACGGGTGAGCTTTCAGTCTAGTCTCTTGTATGACAAAAAAGCATAAATAGATCTTCACACCCTTCTATTTAGGTGAGAACTTTAATCACTGCACTTTGATGTCATGCTCCTTTCTTTCCCTCTTGGAAGAAGCTCTTTCCTCTCTGGTTGGTTGGTTGGTTGGTTGGTTGGGTTATGAACTGTGGAATTTTAAAAGGGAGAGTCATGAGGCCAGTACAACTCAAAATACCTGCAGGCAATCATGGCAGTAGACAAGTAAAAGACAATAGACTGAGCTGTCCTGAAGCAGAAGAAGGAACTAAAAAATCTTCACATCCCAAGCAGGGGCCTGCACTGAATGACTTGTTGTATTACTTTAAGAACACTTCCACCCTAAGAGAAAAGATCAAGATAGCTTTATACAAAATGCATTCTTTACTTAAAATTTTGCATGATAAAATTTTTCTTAAAGTAGGTGAAGACATTTTCTTGTATAGTAAGGTCATGACCTGCAATTCTTGATAATGTATGAAAACGTTTGTAATATTGAGGTGGAGGATAAGAAATTTTGCCATCTTTTGCATTTTCTTACTGGATGAATAATGTACAACTTAAAAGTCTGTCTGGCCATACAGATTCTGTCAAACTAGTGCATTGCAATTCTAGACATTTAACTTGGTTTTTTAATTCAGAGCTAGGAAACAGATGATCTAATCCTCCTTTGTAGTTTAGACTTTAATGGTTTTCCAGGGTCACAGAGTAATAACAAAACAAAAAGAAAATTGTCTTGGAGCTTCAGCCTGAGACACTATTTTCATTTTCTACTGCAGAACAGAGTTATGCAGCATTACTGCAGTAATGCAGCTGAGAGATGCCACTCAAGATATGAGTGGATTTTTATTTTTGTTTTCCTGAATTCACAGATTTTTTCCCATTTTCATGGTCTTTGCCACCCAGACATTTAGGCTAATACGAGTTAATGATTGGTTTGCCTTCAAGTGCATTGCAGGTATCTCACTGGGTAAATCTGCCTGTTTGCACTGCCCTTCTCTCAGAAATAACTGAGAAATAGGATTTCCATTTAATCTTTTCTTTCCCTCTGAAAATTAAAGATCAATTACTATTTTAAATGGATTTTAAAATAGCTAGTACATGCTACGCTTGGGTGCTGTAGGAAAGATAGAAGTTTTGAGAAAAATTCAGGATGTGATTTTGTAAAGGTATTCAGTGATTTATACCTAAAAAATGCCAGCATGTGGAAAAGTATAAAATAGCCAGAAAACACAAAACTAATATTTTCTAATTTTGCTTTTAAAAACAAAAGTTTGAATTGCTAAACATATTGTTAAGATTCCTTGTTCCGCATGTTCATGCTTTGCTGCTCACTTTGTGTCATATAAGGGATGTAGTTGGTAACATCTTTTTTCATTTTGTACCTAGCATGTAATTTTGTTTTGATACATATTATACTAGCACAGCATGACATGTCAGCTGAATATATAGACACGTTAGATGCAATGTGGGTATCACATTCTACAATGAGAAATATAATTTACAAAAGCAGAGTGTTGTGCTTTGGTTTTTTTTTTTATTTTATTAAGAAGACTATTACATAATGTAAACATCTACAATCTTAGAAATTATACTGATATTTGATTAATTCTGATTAATTAAGACTCTTTGATCAATTAGGGTACAGTCATAACTATCTGTGTGTCCAGGGGAGGAAGATCAAGAAATCACTTTTGTCCTCAAGACTTACACAGTAGAAAAATAAAGAATGTCAGCATAGACAGCAATGTGCGTGAATGTGTGAGCACACCTGTTAGTTCAAAAGACAGGAGAAAAGGGGTATGGACACCATGTGCAGTCAAGGTGTGAACGTGGAGCTGGAATTTTGGAAGTGCTCCCACATCTTAAGAGTTTCACAGCCTGTAAGGATTTTTGTCCATCAGAAATTATGAGTAAACATAAAGTAACAAAGGTATTATCAGAAGAATAATAGTAATAAATAGACTAATAGAAATAAATAGTTTTCAACAACTGAGAAATACAACAGTTGCCAAACAGTGTTTCTTTGCTCTGCCTATTTAATTTTTTCCC
The DNA here is from genome assembly GCF_027579445.1 of Ammospiza nelsoni. Classification (NCBI taxonomy): domain Eukaryota; kingdom Metazoa; phylum Chordata; class Aves; order Passeriformes; family Passerellidae; genus Ammospiza; species Ammospiza nelsoni. The sequence goes on along the minus strand of NC_080636.1, from coordinate 31,211,583 downwards.
CCACACTTTCTTTCTCCCTACCCCTCTGGCAAAAGAAGTAAACAGAAATAGTGGTTCTAAGAAAGCTGCCCTTGGAGTCCTGGTCAGGACATCATGGAAGAAAATCAGAAGAGACATGAATCAAAGGAGCGTCAGAAACCATTCTGCATTCACTTTCTTGAGAATATTTGATACTTCGGCATAGATACACTGCATTCAATGAATTGACACACATCTCTCACTTGATATGAACAAGTCATGGCAATCAGCTTGCAATGTTCTTTTGTCTTGAAAAAAAAAAAAATAATTTCTTTGAGTTTCTTGGGGTGAATGTATCAATCTTATGTGTTCAGAATTACTTTGAAAATTAATGGAAAACTTAAGAGAATAATTATGCAATCTTATATTTGTCTGATTCTCTGTCATATGTAGCTTACACTTCTCTGTTTTTTTGCACAGTATAAAGTGAACAAAACTATGAAGAGCTAAATAATAGTTCTCACTTTTTAAAAAATACTAACCTAATGACTTATTATTATTTTAAAAAATTAAAGAATTTAAAAACATTTAGATGTTTTGCCTTGCATACAGATATAGGAAATACAATAGCATTTTATTCTTGAATATTTCTGTAAAATTCATATTATTCATAATAAAAGAACTGTGTAACATCTCTCTGCAGCAGAGGGTTATTTTGGTCTTTGAAGATATGCAGAAACTATTTGTTCTCTTTAGAATCCTTTTTTCTGTTTTTTTAGTTTCCACATTTTCTTATGTTCAAACCATCACTCAACCAAATATCAGCTTGAACCATCTCAAGCTAGCTTGCCACAGGTTGTCACACAATGAAAAAATTGACTCTTTTCCCTTGCAGAATCACAGAGGGGCCAATTTTTACTCACAATAGTTGAATAAAAATAAAAGAACCAAAATTATATGTTCTAAGAAAAAGTCCCAAAATTATATTTGTTGCTGTTTACAGACATTTGAATAGTCCTGTGAGAATTTCACTTCCATTGATAAATTGTTGAGCTTTTTAGCTTATCTTGTTTGACTGTATACATTATTAATGGATATCAGTAAACAATTTCCATAGAAAAAGTAATTTACTTATATCTGTTACCTCAATACTTCATCTATGATAATCACCTCAGTAACAGTACTGCTTGTTCTTTCTAGATGACTGACAACAAAATGAAGTAGAGTATTTTAGCTATATTTATATGACTATGAGCATTCTGAGATTGTTGACATTTTCATAAATATCCCATGTAAAATAATTTTTCTTCCTACAGCCTTGACAGAGAAACACATAGCCAAAATTTAGTCACACTTTTCTGTCGATAATCAACAAAATCAACAACTATGTATGTCAATTTAAATTTAAAAAAAAAAGTTTTAAGTGATACTTGTTAGTAACACTTAAAATCACTTTTTGTTTAAGCGTCTGTTTAAGTTATGTGCTTCACTTGAGCATAGTCTTTCTACTAAACTGATATTTTCTATTTCAGTTCCCAGACTGAAAGGCCAGAAGATATGATATAATTTATTTCAGTGCTGACACTTCTCTTGCCACTATGAATTGAACCATGACTTCGGTTCCCCAGAACTACAATTATCTATCAGTGTTCTCTGGTTTTCCTTTTTGATTGTTTGTGATTTTTTGGGTTGATTTTTTTTTTGTTGTTATTGTCTTGGGTTGTGCTTTGTTGGATTTTTTGTTTGATTTGGGTATTTTTTTTGTTTGTTTGTTTATTAAGGGAGTGGCTAGATTTCATCTAAATACAATGCAATAAATAATGATGAATGGGGGGCAGAAATGGTAGAAAACCTTATTGGCATTCTAATGTGCTGAAAATAGTACTCAAACACTGTAACAGCTTTCCTGGTTTGCTTTGCACATGTAGCTAATTTCAGAATGTTGATGTTCAAACAGCAGGCAATTAGAAAATGTAAGTTTCTTAGGTCACAGTCTGAGAATATTGCCTTTTATTGCAGCATTTTTTAAAGGATGGGAAAATTATATATTTTCCCATAATTTATCCCAATAAATAAGCATAATTTAAATGAAGTATGTAGTGCACACAGTACCTGCATGTCAACAGGCTAGATAAGGACAGTCCAGATTTTTTCTAATAACTGGATCAAATATAAGAACAGCATTTTATATATTTAAATGTAAATTTCTTACATTCTCCGCTCTTCTTGCCATACTTGTCAAGTGGTATAACAAGTTGCATACATAAAATCAAGTACTCCTTGTTTCTCTTGGTGGAGTTTGGTGCTCAGACATTCATGTAGGGAAGATTTGATAGTAAGAATGATGACTTCTAATGTAGTCCTTTGGCAATGAATTAAGGAAGATTTAATGAAAGTCTCTGTTTCATTTGTCTACATGTCATGTTGAGCTACTATTTTCTCTTGATGTCTACAAACTCGAGAATTTTGGAGCATAGAAATTTTAAGCAAACAACCAAACAAAACTCTAATCTCTTATTTCTTGAATGAAATTTGTAAAAGTGATGGTGTGTGTTACGAATTCTAAAGGGTGGATTTCTATCCTTACTACATCACATATTTTAGAACTTAGTTTTTTCCTGCTAGAATGACTTCATGGAAGTTGAAAATGTGAAAAATTTACATTACAAATATGAGGTTTTTTTCCCAGCACAACTGGAAGGAAACCAATATTAATAGTTTTTTGCAATAGAACAATCAGGTAACATTATTTTTCCCATATTTAATGTATATAGATTAGTCAAAACATTCCCTTCAATAACACTTAGTAGTGTAAAGCTTTAGAATGCTGTTGCTTTCAACACATTCAATGAGAAATAGAAGTACACAATGCACAAAACTGCAGGTCTAATTCTAAATCAAGTTACAATGAAATTAAGAGAACCTATGTCAACTGGAAAACAAGTAAAATTTTACACCACAGAAATAGCAAAAAAGACCAGGCTATATAATGACCAAACTTTTGGAAGATTAGCATGGCGCATCTCTGTCACATTCCATTATTAACACCACCCTCATATAATAGGATGTAATATGTATCACAGTGAAATTACTTTTGCACTGGTTAGTAAACCAAGAAATGCAGTCTCTGGCAACAGCAGTTCTATATCCTCAATGTACATTGCTTCTATCAAATTAAAAATATTATTAGTATCATTAATATATATTGATTTCAACTGTAAGAAATTCAACTGTAAGAGTAGACCAACTCTTCTGAAGCTCTTCTGAAAATGTCATGTATTTTCATCACTACCTTACACATTTCATGGTGGATTATATTGTATTTATTCAGCATGAATAAATTTTACAAGTCTGATTTGCAAACTTCTACATATATTGGATGACAAGAGATGCGTACAGAAAGCTTTTTGTCATCTAAATTAAAACCATTTTTCTATCAAATAGTAAATTAACACCCTAATAGATTGTGCTAGCTTGTATTTATAAGCAAGGTGTAGACATGCATGATTATTGCACTTGTAGATGCATGACTGATGATGAAAATCTCTCCTAGTCTCTCATGATGATCAAAGGGATTGGTTAAATGTGTATCTGCTCTATAAAATCTTAAATATTTGTAGCCATCATATGTATAAATGTGAAGATTAATCTGTGGGTAAATGGGAAAAACTAGAATTACTTATTACAATTTCAATCTGCTTCTACAGAAATTGTATTTCCTATCTATTCCATAAAGCAAATTTTAATAGGTGGTTGGAAAAAATACATTCCAAGGTATTCAACTTTGATTTATTATCCTTAATGCTTGTTTATGTAGCACATATATTCTCCAGAAGATTAAAATTGATAAAACCTGTAGTCAGGAACAAGCTATGAAGTTTAGGCATTAAACAGATTCTAAGATTAGCAGAAATATACAGAAAAATATATGTCTATGCCCTTAACATATATTTTACATACTGAAGAAAATTTAAAGACCTAAACCAACAGGGATTTGATGAATGTTCTTGAAATTAATTAAATTTGTCATTAATAACATGTCATTATTTTTGCTAGCATAGATTCCCCAACATTTTATGCATGATTCTTTCCCTAAGAAAAAGGGCAAAATGCATAATGAATTCTGGTATGGAGATGCTTTTCTCTGTGCTCAACCAAATTAAAAAGAAAAAAAAAGAATCTGGGTTTTAAGATGGTTTTATCAGAGCAGTTGTAGATGGAACATTTTGCGATCACACAGTGTGCTTAAACTTAAGGAAATGCACAGATACTTTTGATTATTCATGTCGCTCTGTCCGATTATGTAAAGCCTTTGCTTTGCCTGTTGTCACTTTCAATAGGCAAAACCTAATGCTCAAAAAGGCAACATGAATTTTAGGAGAAAATTAATAGCTGAATAAACTGAATTTAGTTTCATGATAGTATACTATAAGAACAATTTTGGTTTTATTCAAAAGTTCCACCTTCTGAAATAGATCTATTTATCTTTACAGGGGAAAATAGAAAACTTTCAAGTGGCCTTTATACTGTGTATAAAATCATTCCAGCAGCAGTTCAGTGTGCAGGCTATGAAGCATTTTCATTATAAACTTCTGCTCTCTGGGATTTATAACCAAGCTGTAAATTTCACTCTGAGACTGGAACTCGGCATGAAAATTCTCACAATCAAGTACTGTATTTTTAGTATACTTACATAGGAAAAATACTTCAAAGATAAATTGCAAGGTACTAAAAGAATACTGAGGCTCCAATATAAAGTTAAGTCAAGGCCAGTTTAACAGGTTAAAAGCCCCACCCCAAAACCTTAAAAATACTTGAAAATAAAATTAAAAGCAATATTTACTGAAGTGAAGATATGAAAGCTCTAAACCTTCTGTTTATGCAGGAATTCTGTAATACTACAAGAAGGAGCAAAATTTTTAATGTGTTCTGTTGATATTCTGTAACTCAAAACCAAGTGTCCAGCATTCACTTTAGAGCAAAGTAGTGGTTAGGAATGTGAATATGAGACAGAGGATTGAAAAGTGAAAGAAGAGAAGACAGAAAGGAAGAAGCCTTGTTTGAAAGTGTTCCTTCAGGATTTGTTCAAAGAACATCTTCAATGCAATAATCAGTCTTTATGAATCTTGGTACCAAAACACCAGGGTAAAAGAATATTGTAAACAAGACTTTCTCTCGGTCAAGGAGGATTGGATAAGAGAACACCTAGAGAGACTTGATATCCATGAGTCCAAAGGCCCTGATATAATTCATCCAAGAGCATTGAGAGAGCTGGTGGACACCATAATGAGGTGGTTCACAGTCCTCTGTGGAAAGTCATGAAGATAGGGCAGTGCCTGAGGACTGGAATACAGAAAATGTGCCCCTGAAGGCAAGAAGGGGGATCCAGGGAACTACCAGCCAATTGTTCTTGCTTCAGTCCCTGAAAAGGTGACAGAGCATTTCATTCTGAAGGCCATCTTTATCAACATAGATGACAAGAAGGTGATCAGGACTATTCACCATAGATACACTAAAGGCAAATCATGCATGACCCACACGTTGGCCTTCTATGATGAAACAAGTACCTGGATGAATGAGGGTAGGAAAGTGGGTACTGTCTACCTTGACTTCAGCAACGCTTTCAACACTGTCTCTCACATCACGTGATAAAGTCAGGACCTGTGGACTGGATGAGTGGGCAGTTAGGTGGAATGGGAACTGGCTGAATGGCAGATCCCAAAGGATTAAAATCACGAGCACAGGGTCTGGTTGAAGCCCTGTCACTAAAGGTGTCCCCCAAGGTTCAATACTGAGTCCATTGTTCATCAATGACTTGAATGCTTCCTCAGCACATTCACTGATGACACAAAGCTGGGAGGAGCAGCTGATATCCCAGAGGTGCAGCCCTTCAGAAGGACCTCAAGCTGGAGTTGGGCAGAGAAAACCCATCTGAAATACAAAAAGGGCAAAAGCAGGGTCCTGCAGCTGGGGAGGAATAACCCCCTGCACCAGCACAGGCTGGGACTGACCTGCTGGAAAGCAGCTCTGCAGAGAGGGACCTGGGGGTCCTGGTGGGCAACAAGCTGCCCATGAGCCAGCAGCGTGTCCTGGTGGCCAAGGCCAATGGTATCCTGAGGTGCATTAGGAAGGGCATTGCCAGCAGGTCAAGGGAGGTGACCCTGCCCCTTTACTCAGCCCTGGTGAGGCGTCCCCTGGAGTGCTGTGGGCTGCTTAGGACAAGAGAGACAAGGACATCCTGGAGTAAGGAGAAGAGGCAGGTGGAGGAGGGAGTTAGCAACAAAAATAATTGTCCTTATGATGGAGGGCTGAGGGAGCAGGACCTGCTCAGCCTTGAGAAGAGATGACAGAGAGGTAACCTCATGAATCTGAAAGGTAGGGATCAAGAGGATGGAGCCAGGCTTTTCTCAGTGATGCCAAGCAACAGGACAAGAGGCAGCGGGCAGAAACTGACTCACAGGAAGTACCATCTGAACATGAGGAAGCACTTCTTTACTGTGTGGATAGCAAAGCACTGGAACAAATTCCCCAGAGATGTTGTGGAGTCTCTCTCACTGGAGATGTTCAAGAACCATCTGGATACAATCCCGTGCCCTGTGCTCTGGATGACCCTGTTTGATCAGGGAGGTGGATCAGATAGGAGTATGGGGTCCCTTTAAACCTGAGCCATTCTGTGATTCTGTGATTCTTCTAAAAAAAATAAACAAATAAAATGTCTTTTTATTTTTTAGCAATATCTGGTAGATGAGTTCTCATGTCAAGCCACCTGGATGAGTGATTTCATTACAAAATTGCACTGGTATGATGTTAATGTATATCATAGTTTAAAATCAAATATTAATGAAAAAATCAGAATCAGTTGCACTAACTTTCCTATCAGATAATTAGAGGAGTGAGTAGTGTTGCTGAAGTTAAAGGAAAAGTAAGACTTTACTATGAAAGATTCCCATAATTTAGGGTGGAAAAAAAGGAAAACTAACAATAAAGAAAAACAACCTAAATCATCTCTAGTACTTTATTCACCTAAAATTGAGCAGATGTTAGCTCATTTTGGAGTTAAGCTAGCATTGAGTATTTACAGAACTATTCATATTTCACAAATTACTGGAAATTAAATTATTTTTATACGGCAGCATTAATTGCACCACCATTACTTTGATTTTTGGTGAGTTCCTCAAGGGTTTAAACTTTAAAAAGATTCAATGTATTGTTTAAATTCAACAGTATCAGCAGTCATTATGTTTTTAATCATGCCATATAATGTGTACTGCAGCACAGGTGTGGAAAACCAGCAATGAGTAGTTATCTCATGATTTTTTTGTCATGCTTTTTGAAGACTGCAAAAACAAAGGAAATTGCTGTTAAAAATAAATTCCATTGAACTGGTTTATATGAAGACATTGCTTCTTTTTGACTCGTTTCAAATCATGAGAAGAACCAGGCAATGCAAACCAACCATCACATTATATCTGATAGAATGCTATTTATGGTGCTGAAATATTTATTATATAAATGTAGGACTTTCAAGGTAAGCAAAATTGTCAAACAAGCAAACATGTATCTTGCAGTTCTGAAGAACACATTTGTTGTCTTCGTCTAAATGTCTTTTCATCTCATGATCAATGGCTGATACTTGTGAAGAAGAAAGGGTTTTGATAGATCGTATTTGCAGCACAACATGGTTATCTAGATCTAATAAGACATCCAAATAAACCTTGGAGAATTAATAGGAAAGAACCTGAATGTTTTCAATTCTCAAAAGTGTTTTCCTTTATAACAGAAATTTATGACAAAAAATTGTCTTTTAATATTTCATTTTCCAGTTCATATACTTCACTAATATAAAATGGTTTTCCTCGTAGACAAAGATTAGCTAAAACGTTGGACATAAATTTAGTATAAAAGATACTGGATGGTACAGCAAAATAGGAAGTTCAAACTTCAGTAAATTAAAGCAAAAATTTCAAATTTCTGGTATCATGTGATTAAATATCAGTTTTTAAACTACTGTAATGTCTATGGAGTAGTACAGGTTATAATTTATTTGATTTAGAGGTGCATTTAATTCATGCTGCATATGAACCTTAATGAATCTTGAACGTACTGTCCGATATTCATGGTCAGTGACATTTTGATTCTTCTATTCAACTTTGCATCATATTTTCTGAAGCAAGTAGCTGATGCTACTCATGGAAGATTTAAAAAATGTAATAAAAAGAGATATCGATTAATTACGGCATAATTAATGCAAAAAAGACGTCTACATAAAAAGAAAAGCAAAAAGCAAGGCCTTTTTGAAAGGAAGCAAGAAACTGAAACTCATTTTAATATCTTAAGTTATCTCTGAACTAAAAGAGGGAAGTACTGATACCATGATGGCACAGATAAATTTTCAGCTTTGCATATTCATTTTTAGGTCATATGAATCAAATATACACTGAAAGAGCAACTTTGAAAAACAGAGGAAAATTTGGCAAGTTTTTCACCAACTTGGCAGAAGTGAACCTATCTACAATGCTTCATCCTAGCTGAGTGTGTAACTTCAAAATTTTTTCAAACTGTCTCCTTAGCTTTTCCAAAAGGGGATTGATTGTGAGCTGCAGCTAGGGTTGCAGGAAATGTCACCTCCCTTTCTGAAAGACTAGCAATCAATCAAATAGAGCATTTTGTTCAGCAAAAAAACCCCAAAACATGACTTTAACATAGCTCATTCTTTATTTATGCAGAGTAAATAATGCATAATTATAATGCAACTAATTTATTTTAATTTCTGCTGGTTTACCTTGTAAGAAAAGGGAATGTAATGAAATGCCTTTCTGTTTGTGCTCACAAAGGGGCATGAATTCTAGCTAGAGGAAATGAAACTAAGTGATGAGATTGTGTGCAGTTTACTACAGCAGGGATTGTAGCTCATATTGGAATTTTTAAAAGATGTTAAGGTTTCAGATATTTTTCTCCAAAACAATAATAAAAACCCAGTAAGAAAGCAGAAGAAGGAAAAATGATCATTCTCAGATCCCATATTAATTCTCTGTATTTTAAACAAGTAGAAGCAAGCCTATGAAATGAGCATAGTGGGGATGCTTTGTGTCTGCTTATTTGCTCCTCTCCTGTTTTAATCATCTCTCAAGAGACACAAGCAATAAATACCGTCTGTGATGAGAACATTTTATCACACCATTGAAAGAAAGTTATCTCCCCTGGGACAGTCCTTGCCTTGTGGGTATTTATGAGTACGGTGATAATGTCACTTCCAGCAAAATTACAATTAATTATGTATCATTGTTTGCTATTCTAAAAAGACCAGGGAGAATAAGATTTACACAATTATATATTTGCAAAGGCAGTTTTCTCTGCCTCCTCTAACATTAACATTCAGGGAATGCTATGGTGTCACAAACCATAAATGCAATAAAATTTACAGGTCAGAAAAAATATACTTTATGCTTTGCTACTAATGTAAAATGTGCACCTGAAATTTTCAATTTAGAAAAACATCCTTATTTAGAAAATCTAGCCCAGCAAGTGCCTTAGTTTTGCAGAATACCATGAGGCTAATGCTCATGCTAACAGGGTTGCCTGAGTTGGAGGCAGCACTCAGCTTCAGTGTAACAGGCCAGGTGCATTCCATATTGACTCACCCTTTCTTTTAATAGATTTACTACAAAGACTAGCAGAATTGGAGAGCAGTATTTGTTGGAAATTCTTCTGCTTTTTTCTTCCTTTCAGTGTTCTAAAGATTTGAATTAAAACTTGTGAAAGTCAATGGGAACATACAGTGGATAAGTTATCAAGCAGCGTTTTTAAATGTTAAACACCTTGGACTCCTACAGTGTTCAGTCATCATCAGGTTCTCTGAAAAGTACTAAGATTGATCCAGGCATGATCTCTGAGTAGTATCAGACCCATTGTTTGTAAGTATAAATGCCAGCACCTCCTAACACCCCCTGGTTTATGTACAACACTCCAGCATACACCAAGTGCACCCCTGGTAATTTGCACACACGCAGGGATAGCTGCTCTAAGCCGTGAGATGGAACTCCCCAAATTGGGGAATGGCCGAATCAGGAGCCCTGCTCGGAGGCTGGGAGCATTCCCAGTGTGCCCAGTTTGCACACACGCAGGGAAAGCTGCTCTAATCCGTGAGATGGAACTCCCCAAACTGGGGAATGGCCAAGTCGGGAGCCCTGCTCGGAGGCTGGGAGCATTCCCAGTGTGCCAGTTTGCACACACGCAGGGAAAGCTGCTCTAAGCCGTGAGATGGAACTCCCCAAATTGGGGAATGGCCAAGTCGGGAGCCCTGCTCGGAGGCTGGGAGCATTCCCAGCGTGCCTCACAAGCCTCGGCGCTCCCCAGCACGCTTTCATCTTCCTTCGCCTCAGGCTCCAGATGTGGGAGGCAGCAAGGTGATGGGAGTTCAAAGCAGCAGCCCATGAAAAAAGCTCATCCAGCCTCTTCCAACAGGGAGGCTCCTGCTGGCAGTGAGGCCCGTTCCCTGCGTGCGCGGTGCTGGGCCAGGTGCAGCTGGCGGCTGAGCGCGGGCCCTGCCGACAGGCCGCGTCTGGCACCCGAGCCGTGCAAACACCGCGGGATCAAAGCAGGCGGGGCGGGCGGCCGCTCCTGGCTCCCGGCCCCGTCTGCTGCAGCTGCCTGCTGCCACAAGGCAAAAGGGCTGTGCAGATCAGAGCTGTGCTTGCTTTGGGGAAAATAGGAGCCTTCAGTGCCCCTGCGCTCGGCATCCCGTGCACACCAGGGGGAAAGGACTGGGAATAAAGAAGGCAACATAAGGACGAGAGCCATAGACAGAGGACAGTGTCAGAGGATGATGACCTGAGGAGCTGCAGCCCTGCACCTCTCCTGGCATGGTGGCGTGAGAAGCACACTGCAAAGTGGCATGAAACTCTCTGGATTTGGATATCCAGCCAATCTAGGTATTAAAGATGGAAATGCTCAAAAGAGTTTTGGAAATCTGAGCCAAATACCTGATCTCTACTCGAATGAAGCTTTGTCATCCAGAGTGGAGCACAAATCACTCCTGCTGTTTCCTCGCCCGAACGTATTGCATTACTTTATTTAGCCTCTTATGTTTTGGTAAACATAAGCTACTCTTGTGTAAAAAGTAAGGTAGATCTCAGGAAGTTTTATCTTTTTCAGTTAAGAAAGTTCAATATTTGCTGTCAACAGAAGAAATGGATTTTGCAGTCTTTTGAAACTCCAGTTTCTCCAAAACACACAGCTTGCAAAGACCAGCATTGAATATTCTGAAACTTTAAAAATGTGGAATGAAAGCTTTTTCTAACAAAGATGGCATAAGTGGAAATGTATTTCTTTATTTTAATTTTTCAGTCTGTGCAATTGTGTACACCATAACAACATAACGTTGCATTCATAACAACAGTGAGCATTTGAAAGAGAAATGAGATTTTGGTCAAAGAAATATAAAAGATAACATTGAACTATGGAAAAATTATTTAAGCTTTTCAGAAATTTCCATTAAAAACAGCATCAAATGTATGCAACGTGTGTCCTCTCTGGATGTAAAAACTATAAACAAATTTAGAAAAAGGAAGCTAGAAACAATCCCATGCAGCTTTCAAAAGCAGAAAAACCACCCCAGGTCTCATAAACAAATAAATAAACACAACGTTTGCAGTGTTAAAGCAGACAGAAGGCTTATGTGTCAGAGTGAAAAGGTGAAGACATTTGGAATTGGGCCTATTCTCAGGCAATATTTTTTCCCTATTTTTTCTCTTTCTCTCTCATTTTCTACTTTTTTTTTTAAATGCTATTACTTTGAAACTCTCCTGGCATTTTACAAGCAATAAAAAAGGCAAGCAGTGTTCTTTTCTGCAAATTGCTCCTGTCTAGCCCTCCCTGTTCTTGCTTAAATGGAATATGTAACTACTTCTATTCTGCTTTTTTGAGTTTGATAATTATTACATTTGCAGGCAAAAAAAGTCACCGAAATTTCCATAAAGGCAAAGAACTGGTGTTACACAAAGAATGCTTCAGACATTTTCCTTTCATTTCATATATCATCCTTTTACCATTTGGAAAACATTAAACTCCCAAACTGAACAAAAAGCTATGTGGACCTTCCTCTGATTTTGATAAGATTAGTAATATGTTTTTCTTTAATTGATCACAGCAATCACTTAATATTGAGGCTACTAGATACTTAGATAGTATCCTGACCTATTTTACAAGTCAATATCTAAGTTATGAACCAATCCCATTGGTAATAATCCTTCCGTATTTTAACAACAAAAAGTAGACTGACCTAAAGATAGCCAAACTCATTATTTTTCAAGAAAAATGTTTGAAAGTGTTCTTTATGATTTGAACCAGGCCGTGTAAATTCTTGCTTTCTTTGGGCAATGTGGTAGTGATAGTTTTCCAAAGGAGTCATTTTAAGTTCCAGGACAACTTAGGAGAAAACATTCAGTTCTCTGACATCACAAGTTTCTTAGTTAGATAACTCCAAAAAGTGCATCTTACTCTGTCTCCACTGAATGGGCTGTTAAGCAAGAAAATATCTAGGCTGATCACTTGAGCCTTGTACCAGGTTGCTTCTCACCAGCTCTGTGTTTCTGGTGATAACACACCTAGCCAGCTTCTTGGCATCCCTGCCTCCCCTTCTAGAAAGGTAAACAATTTTCCATTTGATTCCCCTGAAACAAAACTTCATTTAAAAATGTGCATGCAATCATACTTTCTGCATTTTCATCTTTTGTCCTTCTGCAAACGCCAGTTACAAGTTAAAGCAGAAATAGGAATTTTGTGCAGAGTGTTCCCATGTTTACAGAGCTCCAATAAATATGCTGCTGTCACTTAATTTTATTTTTTCCACTTTATGTATTAGAATGTCAATAAGTGGAAAACAGTATGCTCCAGCTATCCTTGAAATAAATCTTCAAGAAATCCCTCATGAAACTGACCTAATTTTGTCTCCATGAAAAAAACTCAAAAAAGAAGTTTGCTGCAATAAGGTACTGATTTTCAGGTGGGCTTGCAGGTCTGAACTCTGCTCTTGAAGGGGGTTTCCAGAGCACAGGGTTCATCCAGGCTCAGCTTCAGAAAAGCATTTAAGGGGTGCTGAAGCACATCAGTAAGTGACAAATGCCTAAACACAGAAGCAAATGTGAAAACATTTAATATCTATTTAAAATGAAATCTGTTATACTTATCTATAAGGGGTTTACAGCTAAAACCGTAAGGATCTGAGAGGACTCAGTCCTTCACTGTCTAGCTAGCTTCTGAGTTTGATCAGTTGCTGACTCAAAAACTCCACACTTTGCCAAATCAAATAAATCTGTAGCTATGTCTGTACTTTATCAAAGAAACAAATTAGAAATTAAATTTTTAAAGGAATCTCTGAACAACTGTCATTGCTTACTTTGGTAACATCTTGCAAGAATGAGGAATGTTCTTCTTCTACCAAAAAATCGTCCTATATAAATAGTTTATCATACTGTTTCCATATTTGTTTGTTTTTATTTTTTAATCCCATGAAAAAAAATAAAATTTGAAAACCAGACAAAAATAAAGAATAAAAACTTTACCTTCCTACTTTAGCATAGAGATGCAACTATTCAACATCTGACCAACCTTACTATGCAATTACAATAAAATAAGGTACACCCATACTTTGCAGCTGCACGTAATACATGCAAGGATGCTGTCTGAAAGAATGTAGAACCAGGTGGAAAGAGAGGAGGAGAAAGATGGTCTAGATGAGATGAATTTGGTATCTGTCCTCAGCTGGTTGAAAATATATAAATTAGATTATTTTAAACTCTTTTAATTATACAATGTGTACTTATGCCTGCAAGCCTCAAATATTCTATAATCTAAATTAACATACATGTATGTATATGGACCTAAAATATAATTAAAAATATATTCTAAATAATTGTAATTCACAATGCTTTCTAAATTAAGATCTCTGCTCCTGCTCTTCCTTTCAAGTACTTGTAGTCTGTCAGGATCTGGTTTTGTGAACAACCCCCCATCATTACAGAACAATTGCTTGATTACTTTAAATGCTTCATTGCTTTCTAAGTGTTCTAGACCTTATTATCTTTCTACAAATTTAGAAGGTAAAACCTAATTCCAATGACATTGACATTAAATTCCCGTGAGTGGGTATTTCAACAAAATTTGAATTTTAGCTCCTATAAATGACTTTTTATATTTTAATATCTTTCTGGGACTTTATAATGTCAGTGCCTCTGAAAGAGTTGACCTCTAAAATGACAGGGTATTTATAACTTTTTTAGAAACAGAAATAATTCCAAGAAATTTTCCTTGTCTAACATTCCCTTTCACCAGCCCCTTTTACAACCTAACTCTGTAGTAGCAAAGGTTTCATTTGTTAAGTCTTCAGCATTTAATACTGCTCAATTCAGCCCAAACTGTACAAACACAGGAAAATATGACATTTCCTGTCTAAACCAGTGTATGGGTTGAACACAGGATTTTATGAGGGCAGGCTACAAAGAACAAGGGAAATCATTTAAGAATATTGTTTACATTACTAGCAGGAGGTCGAATTTTTTAAATATGTAATGATTTTAAAAAGGAATTTGAGAAGAGGGAGGGAGGGAGAAAGGCATTTATTTATATACTGTATCTCTATGGGTATCAGCATAACAAAGCAAAAAATTTCTTTGAAAATCTGTGAAATGTTTAAGAGTGATTGAAACCTCAAGTCAATCAAAAATAAGTCAGCATTTACAAGTTGGATGAGAAGAAATAGTTAAGATCGCTGTAAGAATCACTGAGACTGATTTTGAGTAGTTTTATGCTCAAAGTGCCAAAAGAGCAGGAGCCAGTGGAGAGATGTTCACAGACTAATAAAATGGTCAGAGCAATATATTATGAAAATAATTGCAGCAGCTTCCTGCAAAGCCTACAGAGCTCTCTCCCTTTCATGGGGGAGTATCAGCAATGGCCTGAGAGACTGTGTTATATCATAGTCCTTGAATTAATCTAGCCTTAAGAATTGATTAATACATCAGACTTCAGAGAGTGACAATACTTTGGTGAGTGTATGGTATCTAATTAAACAGTATGTGTGATAACACCACTTCTGTCATCCCAGTGTTGAAAGTTAATTTCTGTGCATGCTGTTTCTTTCAAGTATCATTTAGTAAGACATGACCTGCTTGGCACAGAGTGGATCTGTTTTATGAATGGGTTAAGGTGAGTAGGTCTTAACCACGTTATCGTATAATACTGTCCAGAAAGGATAGCTTACACCTCCCAACTTCAGCTGTTTCATCCTTACCAGAAATGTATGATTAGGATTTATCTTCAATTGTGGGTTAATATAGGAAAAAAATTCTTACCTATGTGTTTCTTACGCCCAGACTTTTTACAGGGTTCCTTGTTGGTTGGTAAATAAACGTTAACTTCCAAAATAGGGAATAAAAAGTGTTGAATTCTTTTAAAAAGAAAAACACTTGCTCTACACATAATGTTTGCTGTTTTCACTTCAAGTTTTATGAATCTGGAAAATATCCTTGACACACAGAAAACAATTCAAATGGACCTTTGTATTTGGAAATATCTAACCAACTTCTGTCATGTAGAATGTGCTGGGTGGATGCAGGGAAGGCTGTAGATGTTGTTTACTTGGATTTCAGCAAGGCCTTTGACACTGTCTCCCATAGCATACTCCTAGACAAACTCGCAGGCCGTGGCTTCGACAGGAGCACTCTTTGCTGTGTTCAGAACTGGCTGCATGGCCGGGCCCAGAGAGTGGTGGTGAATGGTGCTGCATCCAGCTGGCGACCAGTCACCAGTGGTGTCCCTCAGGGGTCTGTGCTGGGGCCAGTTCTGTTTAATATTTTTATTGATGACATGGATGAGGGTTTAGAGTCCTTTATTAGCAAATTTGCAGATGACACTAAGCTGGGAATGTGTGTTGATCTGTTAGAGGGACAGAGGGCTTTGCAGAGGGACTTGGAACGGTTGGATGGATGGGCAGAATCTAATGGGATGAGGTTCAATAAGTCCAAGTGCTGAGTCCTGCACTTTGGCCACAATAACCCCCTGCAACGATATAAGCTGGGGACGGAGTGGCTGGACAGTGCTCAGGTGGAAAGGGACCTGGGGGTGCTGGTTGACAGTCGGCTGAACATGAGCCAGCAGTGTGCCCAGGTGGCCAAGAAGGCCAAAGGCATCCTGGCCAGTATCAGGAATGGTGTGGCCAGCAGGAGCAGGGAGGTCATTCTTCCCCTGTACTCAGCACTGGTGAGGCCTCACCTGGAGTATTGCATCCAGTTCTGGGCCCCTCACTTTAGGAGGGACGTTGAGATGCTTGAGCGTCGTGTCCAAAGGACAGCAACGAGGCTGGTGAGGGGCTTGGAGCACAAGCCATATGAAGAACGATTGAGGGAGCTGGGGTTGTTCAGCCTGGAGAAAAGGAGACTCAGGGGTGACCTTATCACTCTCTTCAGCTTCCTGAAGGGTGGCTGTGGTGAGCTGGGGGTTGGTCTCTTTCTCCGGGCAACAAGAGACAGAACAAGAGGACACAGTCTCAAGCTGCGCCAAGGGAGATACAGGCTAGAATTAAGGAGGAAGTATTTTACAGAAAGAGTGGTCAAATACTGGAATCATCTACCAGTGAGGTGGTGGAGTCACCATCCCTCAAAGAGTTTAAAAAAAGACTGAATGTGGCACTTGGTGCCATGATCTAGTTGAGGTGTTAGAACATGGGTTGGACTCGATGATCTTAAAGGTCTCTTCCAACCTAGAATTTCTGTGATTCTGTGATTCTGTGATTCTCGGAGTTTAGCATCTCATTTATATGAAAGAGGCAGTTCACATTGCTCAGGAGTATTATTTTGAACTGCTTGGGTGCTCCGAGTCTAATTCTGTCAGGCATATTTGCAGTTCAGGAACACAGACCTGATAAAATGAGTGCAGACTTTTCTAAGCCACACATATCCAGCTTCCTCAATCTCAGCTTCTGCAAACTTTTTACAAAGTTTAAAAACTTCAGGGAGAGAAGGTGACTTTGAACTGGAAAATGAAGGCCTGAAATGTGTTCCTATGGTCTATATCAATTTGGTCCTGCACAATAAATGTCCTAAGATTATGTACTGAATATGTCCTGTAACTGATGGTGAAGTATGGATCTGAAAACACTTTTGGCCTCCACAACTTCCTTCTCTGAGTCTCCTTGTGTATCTATAGACCTGTGACATTTAGTCCTTTTCTGAACGTGGGTATATGTTTGGGGTTTTTTAGCTTGAATTTCAAGGAACAGTCAGCTCTTGAACGTACTTGTGTCAATACATATTTTTCTTTTAAATTTTAATTGTGCCAGTTAATCACTGGGGCTACATTCTTGGCAGCTTAATAGACTAGCTTTCTTTCTCTTCCAGAAAGAAAAGATGTACTGCAAATTATCTGTGACTGATGCAGTTTTTCAAGTCTATTGTTTTTTACTTCTTTCCAAACCAAGGGATAAGAAAGAGGCACGTAATTTCCTTCTATCTCCATGCACTTTTCTGTCAAGATATTGTACCAATTGCTTTTCTTTCTTGTGGGATGTTAATCAATTTTTGAAGTCTCAAAGCTTTAGAATATAAACAGAGACCTCATGTTTTTTTCTGGATTTTCCTAGTAAATGACAAATCTGGTAAATATGTTTAAGTGTAGCATATAGTTCATCATGCAGGGCTTTAAAATGATAAAAAGGGAGTTGGAACAATTCACCAAACCATTTATGTTATATGGGCTTTCCAAGCTTTTCAAACATGTTGCCTGTGCACTATACAGGAGTGCCTCAAAAGGCCCAGTAGACCTTTCACTGTAATTAACACAAAGTGTGCAGGCATGTCAGACAAGAGTCAGGGGAATTCTCTGAAAAGCTGAAGTGTCATTCAGGAGACAAATGTGCCTTGGGAAAATGAAGACACTAAGGATGCCACAGTAGGTATGGTACGTGACCCTTGCAGCTTCTGTCGTTATGGATGGTGGTAAAATACAGCACACACATAGCATTACAGGTAGTAACAGAGAAATAGATATATTTCCAGAGCAACTGGAATATTTAACCTGTCTTTAGAGCAGGACTGCTGTAGCAAGTTCCTTCATGACCAAAAGATAAACAAACAGCTGGTTCTATATTTTGCATATCTGGTAAGGAAGCTAAGACTGATTGAGCTGCATTTCTTTCAGCCAGCTACAGCTGAGAGATTACTCCAAAAGATTGTGAGATATTTCTAGAGAATTTTAGTACTGATATGGCATATTGAAATAGTGAGATTTTGAAACTCCCTTGGGAACATTTTCACTAAAACAGCTTGAGCAGATTTGGAGTAAACTAGAAACAAGAGAAATGAGCACCCATATGTGGAAAAATAATTAAATTTCTTTTCTATACTAATCTACTAAATAAACAAGAAAATATACATGATCCACTGGGGGAAAAAAAAGACAAGTTTGAAATACAGCTAAAGTAAAACCACCTGAATTTGATATTATTATTTGCAGACAATTTTTCAGAAATCTAGAAGTGTGGCCTGCAAGTAATGAAGATTTGGAAGCATCAAAGCCCATGGAAAAAAATGAAAGTAAACTTGGATAAGGACTTATTTTCACAATCAGTTAAAGATTGAAGATATTACTATACAGGCTGTACAAATGCCAAAGATGAATTTATCACAATTAAATACTCCTATACAAAAAATCCAAGAAGAGTTGTCTCTCAGCAACTTGAAGTTTAAGAGTGTTTCAGTCTCATGGAAAAATATCTATTTAATACCACCAGAACTCTTCAACAGAGCTCCTATTGGACTTAGTGAAATAAACAAACAAAAACCAACCAAATAAAAACTTACAAAACTCAAGGCCAAACCAACCAATAACATTTACAAAAAAATTTCAAACAAACAAACAAAACCAAAACAAACAAACCAAAACGAAACCCAAAACGAAACCCAAAACAGCAAAAAAACCCAAAACAACCCAAACCCAAATTGCTAAGAAGAACTTCAGAGAATTATTAATAGACCGTGGTGGCATCAGACATCAAATACTCCCATTCAACAGCTTCAACAACATAAGAGCATAGAAAATGTTGCTGCATGTGTTCAAGTATTTAGATAATATTAACAAGATGCAGGATGTACAATAAAGTTCTGTTTCTAGATCTGAGATCTTGTACTCGAGTGATCCACATATTGCCAGCATCCATCTATGCAGAGAGAAAAATGAAGTGTTTAATCACTGTGTTTTGGGCTGTCGTTTCTTAATTTTGGTAGTTCCTGAAAGAAACTGGGGTACTGGGAAAAAGAAAATTTATTCCACTTCTCTTAGTTAAAATACTTTGGAAGAGAAAAAGACATTGTATTTTATTAATCCCACTGGATTAGAAAACAAGTTGCAAAAGCAACACGTTTTATTGGTCCTAAGTTAGAATTTCATTCATTACTCCAAGAGTATGGATCAGCAAATCACAATGGCTTCTATTCAAAAGCAAATTTATAATTTACTTTTCAGCATGAAAGGTTACTCAAAATATCAGAATAGAGAAAGAATATTATTTAAATTCGTAGTTTAGAATGCCTTCATTCCAGCATAAGTCTGTACTGGTCTCCTAGGACTAAGATCTTAGGTGCTTTGATGTGAGCAATTTCATAATGCAAATTCTTCTGATATCCCTTTCTTGCGCTGACCAAGCTTCCCTGACTTGTCCTTTCTTTCCCCAATGTCCTGCAATCTCTTCATCTTGCCAGTATTCTTACTCCTAAATATAACTTCTTATCTTTACCTATGCTTCCTTCAAGAGTACAATGAATACATCTATTCATGCTTAAGCTTTTCCCCTCAGTATATGACTCACTAATGCACTTCCCCTGTAACATTCCCTTCTCTATTCTCTTCATGGTAATTGCTATAGCTTTTATTTTTCTGAACATTTTTTCCTTTTCTTTTTGTACATCTATTGCTTGTTCTGTCTGTCACTCTCAAGAATGTAAGAATAGCTGTACTAGATGATGATAAAGATCCACTTGAATTAGTGCTGAACAGAGGACACTTTAAATACACGGTGTTTGTTCCCATGATAATCTCCCAAATTCAATATATCTCACAGCTCGAGATGATGTGTGGTTCTCTGTAAACCAGGTTCTCTGGTGGATGATTCTCTGTAAACCAGAAACTGTCTTTTTGCAGAAAGACTGCAGCAGAAATGAAAAATTGTCCAAAATCAAATTGGTTTTGGCCTTTTCTTTTTGGGGGAGTGGGGGAGATGCTTTGAGAATATTATATTTTTCAGCCATTTTTGACACTCAGTACTGTAAACATGTAAGTGTGACATGTTAAATTAAAATTGCTCTAACCCGTGTATTATGCTATGGTATAATATCATATGCCATAATGCTATGGTATTATCTTCTCATAACCCAGCTGACATGACATTTCTACTTAAAATAAGTGAAAAGTTCTTAGAATGGAATCAAGAAAAAGGAAGATAGAAAATATAAAGCATTTTCTCTACAATTGCTTAGGTATAATCCTTTAAACCTGCCAAGTGGTTTGAAATGCAAGTCCATGAATATTAAAAGTTGCTTTATTGTCTTTGCTGTGCAATGAAAATGATATTTTTCAAAGTTCTATCTCAGAGTTTTTCAGGTCAGATTCACTTATAATTTTGGCAAGCTTGTTCCAAATGATGAGATTAAATTAAAACGCACACACTACAAGCAGAAAAAAACCCAAGTAATAAAAATATTTTACAGTCCAGAAACATGTTTTCTTACCATTCCATTCAGGAAGTTATGAAGACTTCCTGAATTTCTGGCTGAAACATTTTATATTTGGCTTAATTTTATAGTGTTCTTTTGGCAAAAGTTTTTAGACTTGTATCATAACCACTGTTTATAAGATATGTATACTTAGTAAATCCAACCAAACAGTGGTGAATGCACCTATTGAAGTGCCAAATGGTGCTGCTGGTATGATTATTATTATGATTGTCCTGATTTCAGCTGGGGTAGAGTTGATTTCCTTCCTAGTTTCTGGAATAGTTCTGTAGTTTGGATTTAGTATGAGGTTATTGCTAATAACATGTTGATGTCTCTTGTTGCTGCATAGTGTTTGCTGTAAGTAAAGGATTTTTCTGTGATCCATGCTCTGCCAGCCTGGAAGTGCAAAAGAAGCTGGAGGGAGCATGACCAGGACAGGTGAATAAAGGGATATCCCACACCACAGAACATCAGGCCCAATATATAAATGGTAGCAGAGTGGTTTCTCAGCAAGCTGTGAGCAGGTGTACTCTGCATTACTGTTTTTTTAACTTGACATGTATGTCTCACTTTTTTGTTATCTTCCTTTTTGCTAGTAGTAGTAGAAGAAGAAGTATTTTACTTTATTTCAGTTATTAAACTGAAATGCTGTTAAACCCTGGATTTGACCTTTTTCTGATTCTCCTTCCCATCCCACATTTTGGAGGGATGGAGGGGCTGGCGAGGGAGCAGCCATGTGTTGCTTTGTTGCTAGTTGTGTTTAAGCTATGACAGAGGTCTTCAACAGCTGAGAGTGAGCTAGTGTAATTTCTTAAAATTTAAATTATAAATAAAATCAGAAACTGTCTCTGCTCAAAACAGATCTAGGGCCCTGATTTATCAGTCAAATTTCAAACTCATATATGCTTTAGGCTTTTGTATTTTGCTTTCCACAAACAGACTGAGGGCATTCACGGGTCTCAGAAAAACATCAAAGGGGCATAAGCAGATGAATGAGACAAGTCTCAGTGCCAGCTTCTTTCACTCAGCCTGTATGAAAAATATGAGGACTCTTAGTTCTCTGTTATTACCTGCTTTGTTACCTGGGATCATTTTATATTTATGCATGAACAGGAGTGCATACCTAGAAATGAGAGCAGCTGGCATGAGTTAACATCCACAGTCCTGTACCTGAGGGTAATTCCCAAGTCTAACTATTTCTTACTCATATCAGAAAAATGTCCTTGAGTTCCTGAAGACGCAGAACCAAGACTATCTTTCAATACTTCTCTCATTTTTTTATTTTAGGACTACATACCAAACTGCTGAAGACACAGAATTTAAAAAAACGGAAAAGGAGTAATTAGTGCTTTTCATCAAGACCACTCAGATTCAACGCTCTGCTCTTTTCCTCATCATGATTGTAAGCCTACTTGAGAAAATAGGCAAACTGCCACAGACAACACAGGATGTAACAAGTAGCACTGTGATTGAAAATACAAAATTACCATCATGACCATGTAATTCTTTATGTATCGGCATCTGCTAGTATAGTTGGATGAGCTCATCTCAAACTGATAGCTGTACATGGTGATGAATCTTCTCAGAAATATGATTGATGGAAAGGTAATATACAAATAGCTATGACTGTGAGTGCACTGCCAAACACACCTGCAGAGTCACAAAAATAACAGTACAGCGCCGTGCTTCTGGGAGCGAGGCTGGTTTTGCTTGACAGAATGGTGATGGAAACAAAAGAAATTCTTCATAATCTGGAATAAAATTCAAAGCATCTCAGAGCCATCTCTGCTGATTTGGAGGTTGTTTACTCAAAGCTTAGTTTTCATCCAATTATGGGCTCACAGACGGTGAGGAGAGCAGGCCCTTGCTCAGACCGTTGCCACAGTAGGAGCTTTTATGGCATTTCTGGAAAAGCATGTATTCTCAGCATGTTTTTACTGTCCACAGAAGTGGGAAAGAAAAGGCAAAATTGATTCCCTTTGTTATTAGGTGGTGTTTAGTAGCTTATTTGCAGAAGTTTTCAGCTCCTAAAAGTAAGAGCATTTCATACTCCAGAGTAGACAGTTGCTGACTTACAATGAAGGTTTGTGTCTCTGATTGCAAAGCGAGCTGCACAGGGGTGCTCTAGACATAAAGAACTGACAGCAGAAACAGTACTCAGTGCCCTCATTAAAGAACTGGGTATCTACCCAATTAAGCTGGGATAAACAAAGCCTTCTTAAAGTCCTCTCTGCTCAGAAAGCATAAAAGAAGCATACATTTTATAGCTATGATATTAGGATGATAAAATTAAATAATCTGAATCAAACATAGATGTTTTCAAATTTAAGTGTTTGTTTCCCTTGTTTTCACTTAATGTTAAGTGTTTTCAAGTCTTAATCAGCATGGCAGAATTTTTAAACTATTTCCTTTAAAAAAATTGATAAAGTATTAATAGTGAACCTATTTGAATCTTGGATGTTGCTTGTGTGTCTTTGAGTAACCATTAGCCTTTAATATAGAAGTAATTTGCATACTATTTCTACTCTATCCCAAAACAGCTATATAAATTTTCAGGCTGAAATGGCAGTACAAGTCACTGACAAAAAATAAATGCTATGTTTCTCTCCATGTCTTTGTGCACAGTAGCCTATTCTCAGATTGTTGGTGCCAGCAGTCAGCTTGAGGTTGGAGAACTGGAAGCGTGTCAGGGAGCATACTCAAGTTCAGAGGCTCTGCCAGCTCAGCCCAGCCTAGTGCCACCCTCAAGTTGGTGACAAGCATTTCTAAATCCAGACATTGGCTTCAGATTACCTTGAGCATGTAATGCTATCACCACAAAAGGGAGCCAACATATATCTCCCTGTTTCCTATAGCAAAGAGAACGGTGAAGAGGCAGAAGTATTAGCTTTGATACAAATATTCTACATGGGAGGATTTTTTTCAGGCTTAAAGGAACATTGAGGTGTGCCTGCTTTCTTTTTAAAATAAGACTTCTAAAGTATTTGTTTATGTAGCCTTATCTCTTTTCTCTGTTACAGCAGTTTTCTGGTGTGTTACGGAAAAGAATCTGTTCAGCTTCTAACCAAATCATTCCACTTATCTGGGGATTTTTTTGCTGCCTAAGGGCAGCTGTATTGGTTACCTGCAGTTCAAAAATCCTCCCAGTATATGTGCTGATCTCGAACACCGAATTAAACAGCAGTACTGCCCTTTAAAGAACATTCACTATTTCAACAGTATGAATGCACAGATGAATACATATACTTTTCAATAAAATTCTTCCTCTCCTGGCAGCAGAAACCCTTTCTTACACTGAAACTTGATTTGTTTTATTGCTTGTTAGCTTAGTTTATAGAAGATTGTACAGAATTTTTATTGTCTCATGGGTTTATTGCATTTTTTAATTGTGATATAATGTGCCAAATCCCTTGGCAAGGAGGAGCTGTATTAAAGTTTTATAATGCTTTTTTTTTTTTTTTTTTTTTTTTTGAGGAGCAAAGGCTAGGAGGAAAGAAAGTCTATGCCCCAGGGTAAAAACTGGTGACCTATTTGTTCAGCAATATAAGACTGAGGAATCTGATCTCTATATTTTTGTCTGAACATCTCTTTTTTTCTTCTGAATTGGGGAAGTTTACAATTAAAGTTTTATTTTTATAAGCAGCAGTCCTCTAAGCTGTACATGGAGGACAGTCTTTGTTGTGAATCAGAAAACACTCTCACTAAAGGCCTGTAGGAATACATAGTCTTTGCAATTTCATTTGTAATTGCTGCGGATAGCTCAATATGCTCCTCTGATTTTCCATGCTGCACTTTTAAAGTTAAGATATACCATACAAAGAGGTTGTGACCAAGATCAAGATAAAATCTTGGATTTCTAGAGTAAGACTAGCTTCTTTCTATGAATCATAGAATCATAGAATGTACTGAGTTGGATGGGAGCCATCAGGAACATTGAGGCCAACTCCTGGCCCTGCAGAGGACTGTCCCAAGAATGACACCATGTGACAGAGAGTGTTGATCAAATGTTTCTTTTGAAGTCTGTCAGGTTTGTTGCTGTGACCACTTGCCTGGGGAGCCTGTTCCAAAGTCCAACCTCCCCAGGTGAAAAACTTTCTAGACATCTAATATAATCTTATCCCAACTCAGCTTCATACCATTTTCTCGAGTCCTGTCACTGGTCACCAGAGTGAAGACACCTGAACCTGCTCCACTTCTTGCCCTCAAGAAGATGTTGAAGTCTGCAATGAGTTCTCTGCTCAATCTCCTCTTCTGCAGGCTGAACAGACCAAGAGACTTCAGCTGCTCCTCATACATCTTCCCCTCAAGGCCCTTCACCATCCTTGTGGCCCACTCTAATAGCTTTATGTCTGTCTTATATTGTGGTGCCCAAAACTGCCCCCAGAACTTGAAGTGAGCCCACCGTAGTGCAGAGTAGAGTGGGGCAATCCCCTCCCTTGCCTGCCTGGCCATGCTGTGCCTGGTGCACCCCAGGACAGGGCTGGCTCTCCTGGTTGCCAGGGCACTGCTGGCTCATGTTCAACTTGCCATCGACTGGGACTTTTCCCCAGCACTGCTATCCAGCATTCTCATTCTCCAGTCCATACACACAACCAGGGGTGCCTCACCCAGGTACAAATTGTGGCGCTTGCCCTTGTTAAACTTCATGTGGTTGGTGATTGCCCAGACCTCTAATTTTTCAAGGTGTCTCTGAATGGCCTCTCTACCTTTGAGAAAATTGACAGCTCCTCCCAATTTAGTGTTGTCACCAAACTTAGTATTCCTTTGAGTCCCATGTCCAAGTCATTAATGAAGATGCTGAAGACAACTGGGCCAAGGACACCTGCCTGATGTCCAGTGCCTGACCTGTGAGCCAGTTGTTCACCCACCACATAGTACAGTTGTCCAGCTGTATGCTGGATGTTTTGCTCCAGAAGGAGACATTGTGTACAATCATATCAAAAGTTTTGCTGGAGTCCAAAAATATTACATCAGTTGTCTTCGTTTGATCAACTAGTGTATTACCTTGTCATAAAAGGAAATCAATTTTGATAAGCAGAATTTTCCCCTTATGAAGCCATGCTGGCTGTGACTGATGACTGCGTTCTACTTCAGGTGTTTTTCAATATTTCCGAGAATAATCCTTTCCATTATTTAACTGGGAACTAAAATAAGACTGACAGGACTCTAGTTTCCATGTTTCTCCTTCTTGCCCTTCTTGAAAACTGTGAAAACCTTCCCCAGCTTCCAGTCAGCTGGGACATCTACAGATTCCCAGGACTGTTCAAAAATCATTGGGAGGGGCTTTGCAATGATATCAGCTAGATCCTTGAGGATTCTTGGATGAATCCCATCAAGCTCCATAGTTTTGCTGGGATTCAGCTGGAGCAGCAGATCCTGCACAATTTCAGGGTTCATTCATTGTTCATTACCACAGCCCTGATCCTTCAGCTCACGGCACTGAAGCTCCCTTGGTCCCTCATCTGTGTTGGAGAGCGAGGCGAAGAATGTGTGAAACACCTCTGCCTGGTCCCTGTCCCTGTTTGGGAGGTGACCATCCTCATCCTGTAACAAACCAATGTTATTTTGCACTCCCTTTTGACATTAATATATTTAACAAAATCTCTTTTTTATCTTCAGCTACAGCAACACAGTCAGAAAAAGTAGGTCAAAAGGCACTGCCATATCTATAGTAGTCTACAGTTTAATTTCTATTGCTAGTTTTGGGGGAGGGGTTTGTTGTTTTTGTTTTAACTTAGTGGAAATTGGTTTTTGTCCAAAGCTGCACACGTGATAAGTCATTATGTCCCGAATAAAATAATACTGTTGTTATTTTGATTGTATTCTTATTTCTTTTTTTTTCCAGTTTCTCTTCTGTGTTTTGATTTTGTTTCACACTACAACTCATTGTGTTCTGAAGACAGTAAGGTACCTAGAGGAATAAACTGTCTTTCTGTAAAGCTTTACCGGCTCATTGTTGGGTTATCTGAGGAATACTATTGCTGTAATTATTGAACAATATGGCATATTAAAAAATGGAAATGAAAGTACGATTTCCAGATGAACTTTTTCTGTTTAAGACTAGAAGTTGAAATTAAATCTGACATTGCAAGGTTTACTTTCAATGCTTGTAGAAGTTCATCTGCAGTCAATCAGTATGTCAGCTTTTCCCACCCCACTGAGCTTCCCAGAGAGACCCTGAGCATTGAGTAGTATCATCTCCATCAACAAGCATCGTGACGTGTCAGAGATCCTTAAATAAGAATCTTGAAAGTTTTATACTTTTTATTGCTGCTTAAATGGATCATGCAGGACAAGACATTTAAATGATATTCTGCTCTTAAAAATGTGAACTGTCTTTTGTGTTATGCCAGTACTAGTGTACCATGACAGTAGAAAAGAAAAAAAAAAGAGTAAAATAAATACATATAGGGTATGTAAAGGATAATTAAGACAATTAAAATAATTGTAGTGGCTCAGTCATAAATGAACTATTTTACAACGGAACTCCTTTTTGATGCTACCTGCCATATACACAGGATACTCCCAGCACACACTGCCAGTCATTACTGCATTCTAACTAAAACAAGAAAATGTCATAAAACGCTCAACACAAAGTTTTTATAAAGTTTTACAAATATATTCCTCTAATTGTAGACATGATTGTCTTAGAGAACATATTAGTTGTTCTTATTTCTCATGCTCACCTTATGCCACGTGGTGGCTAAGTAACTTGTGCCTTTTCCTAATCAGTGGTCAATGGATAACTCGTCATTTCCTTAGGATGAATTTTAGTTCAGCCTTCATCCTCCAGGACAGATTCGGCACAGCTATTTTTAGAAGGAAGAAAAAAATCACTTGATTACTGCTATTTTGGAAGTGCAACAGCTGTCTGCAGACAGAAAGCTCTATATTTCATCCAGAATATAAAAGTAGGTCAAGCAGCCTTTTTTCATGCAGACAACATTCAATAGTTCAGACTGGGGTGAGAGTTTGGCTGACACTTGCCACTCTCAAGGCTTTAAGCAAAAGCCAGTTGAGTTTTGTTGACACTGTTTTCCTCACAGTCCTGTAATGCCTTCTTGTTAATGAATGCACTTGTTCTTCCTGCAGCAAAATGTATAATCTAGAAAAACACTCTGCTGACATATCCATCTCTATGATAATGTTCCAAGGGATTTGCATACTGGAGGTATATAACAGTTTGGCATTTCATTCCAGGCTGCCTCACAGCTAAACAGAGTGCTCAAGTTTTGTCACTGAGGTCAGGGTCAATCTACTACCAAGTGCTTGCTGATCATTTAAAGGGCTCCATTGCATCTGATTCACTGAATGGCTGCTTTTGGCCAGGCCCAGCTTTAGAAGGCTCCAATCCTGCATTCAGCAGTTAGTAGGGCTACACTCAAAAGGATCCAGCAGAAATGGCTTTTTCCTCTCTGCTTTTTGTCCAACTGCTCAGAAAATAAAACAAAGGCAGAATCTCAGAGTCATAGAATGGTTTGGGGTAGAAGGAAACTTTGCCTTACTCCAATCACCCTTTACTGAGTAGGATACCTTCAAGCAGACCAAGTTGCTCAGAGCGCTGTCCAACCTAACCCTGAATGTTTCCAGGGATGGTGCATCTGCCACCTCTCTGGGCAACACTTTTAAGCTTTTCATCACCCTTACCATAAAAGCTTTCTTCCTTATATGTAATCTGAAGGAACCCTCTCTTAGTCTGAAACCATTACCCCTTGTCCTATCACAACAATCCCTGCTAAAAGACCTGCACCCACCTTTCTTATATGTCCTGCAAGTACTGAAGGACAGAAATAAAAGTGTGTGCTTCCTAGTGTTGGCAAAACCAGAAATCATTTATCTCTTTCTAGCTCTTTTGGTTTATTTGGTTCTTGTAATTCCTTTTTAAAGCAGCAGTTTAAAAAGTCTGGCAATTTTTTTTATTTTTCAGTGCAAAAATTTGGAAATTGTTAAATTTTACCCCAAATAAGTTTATTTTAAGGGAAATCTGTTTTCATTTAAAAAGCTTGATTGTGGGGGAAAAGTTATGAAGTTCTGCTCAATTGTCAAGATCTCAATCTCACATCACAAATGTGAGATCACAGTTTTGAAGCATCCAAAATAAGCAACTAGTTCAGACTAATGAGTTCCAAAACAAACTAATATTGGTCTTTAATGCTATAAATTTTTTTCTTTTTTTTTTAAGGGAATGGATGGATTACATTACCTTGCCAGTACGGTCTACTATAATCTAGAGCTACTCAAAGAACTCTTATACGACACTGTTGTTTAAACAAACCAAACATTTTTTTTGTTCTTTGAAAGTTTTCCTTGAAAAAGAAGAATGACAGAGCAGTACAAAAGATTCACCTCCTTAAATTTATATGTGTCTAGCAAAATATCCAAAGGAAAAAAAAAGGGGTTTTTTTCATTTGCTTATTTGATACACAAAGAATTTTTTAAAAAAATCTTACATCCATTTGTTGTTGGGACATTTCCAGTCTTCTGTGATGTTGTTGGAAATGGAGAAGTGTAAAATGGAAGCTTCTGTTCTAGGAATTCTATAACTTGACACAGAAATAAAAGCCTTTTACAGGGAATCCATTTGTATTCACTCTGGATTTCAAAATTATTTCCATCCACTGACAGCTCTGGAATAAGTGTACTTGTAAATGCAAGATGTGCAGATGTCAGGAGAGGCTGCCAAGAGTCTGGAAAAGCAGCAGAAGCTGGTGTTGTCTGGTTTGATCAGGAAGGGGTTGACAGTCAGACAGTGAAAAGATCTATTTTGTGTGACAAGAAATATTTCCATATATAGAGCATCAATATGTGTGATCCTTATTTTTTCTGAAACTTGAATGCAAGTGTGCCCGTGAGGATTTGTCTGCATATTTAGAATGGAAAAAGACACTGCGGCCTGGAAGATCAGCAAAAAGGATGTCAGGGAGCTGAAATAATAAACACATTGATGCTGGAATTTTTGCTTTGTTTTTTCATTCATATTCCACTTGGTATAAACACAGCAATTTTTAACTATGGAAAGTAGGGAACAGTTTGGAAAGTATTTTATATAGTGGGAAGACATCACTTCATTTCGGCTTGAGGGATGCACTGCAGCCATTAGTTTTGTACTTGTTTCAGTTCAAATACATAAGTACAAGAAGTACTTGCCAATAAATATTTTCATGTACATTTGTTAAAAAGTTAGTCTGAAAATATATTACTTAAGATGCTCAATACCTAGTATTTTTTTGTAGTCTAATGGTGGAGACAAGTGATTTGGAAATTTTACAAGAATTTTGTTTCATTAGCGGTTTAGTTTCCAAATTTTCTGATCTGTAGCTTTAGATATTATTTTAGTTGTTCCTGTGTGCAAATCGAGCTGCCTAGAAAACGTTAGCTTAAAAAGAGGCCTCTTAGGTTTTTTTACCTCTTAGTTTTTTTTCAATAACATTTAAATTACAGAATTCAGAAAGCAATTAGAACTATATGGTTTACTGTCCTATTACCTAACATAAGTTAGCCTTGCACTATGATTCTCATTAGTCAGTAAGGGATAGCAACATGGTCGATGCTGTGCAAAATATCTGAGGAGACCTATGCATGGTAAACATTTGTGTAGTTGGTGCCACACTATTCCTTCCATGAGCTCAGATATGGAATCTGTCCCTAGAAGAATGGCAAGAGGAAACTGGAAAGAGAAAGGAAGGTGAAGGTGCTGGGAAGAAGGCTTCTGCTACACCTGAACATTTGCAGCTACTGAAGAGGTTCACTGCCCTCAGGTTTAGGAGGAGCTGACTGTGCTTTCCTGCAAGTGCATATGAACCCTGGACCACAAAGGAGCAGCAGGAAAAAGCAGCAGCTGATAGCAGTAAATGACTCCCTGCTGCAGAGGCCAGAGGTCCCCAGCCTGTTCTACACAAAACTTTGCTGCTCTCCAGGGGCTCAAGTTTGGGCTGTTCTATAGCAGCTGATGAAGCTTAACTAACTCAAAAATCCTCCTTCAATAAAAGTCTTATGGTAGTTTTTGTGAGGTTAACTAATAATATGGCTTATTTTTCATTCACTTTGACACAAGATTCCTTATCATGTCACCAAGGCTCTTGCAGTTTGTGCTACTGAGTCATAATTACTTTTGAACTTTTGACTGTAGTTCACAATAACATTACTTATAAATATACGCAGCTTAAGTGGTTGAGCCCGGAGGTAAACTAGAGTGACATAAACTTTTCTCACATCTCACAGATAACTTAGGATATTATTGATTACAGACTGCACTACTACTATCTTTCCTTATTTTAGGTATTCATGTTTTTTTAATTCTTGTTCTTCCTGAATATGCCTGAATTGCAATTTAAGTCACCAGAAAGGAAATAGAAATACATTCCTTGTGCACAAACTAGAAAGAAAAAATTGCAGTGGTCTGAGAAAGAATATATGTGTGTATAGTTTTAAGACTTCCATGGTTTTATATCATCAGTGTACTCTTACAAAATTGCCAGTGTACAGCTGTTTCATACCATTACACTGATAGATACACTGTTTTTTTTTTAACACTGTTGAAAAGATTAACTATGTAATATGTAGGATTTTAAAACAAAGGAATGTGTAGTATGATCATTTAAATTATTCTTTCCTTTGGTGTTTTGAGGATATGTGTATTTACCAAGTAAAGGAAATAAACATTCATATTTAATATTTTTTGGTGTAAAAGTGGTGTTAAATTATACATGTAACATTAATAATACAACTTTACAGAAGAATAAATATTTTCATTTGAAAACACCCCTGCACCCTGTTCAGTATCTAAATGGGGATTAATAAAAATTCCAGGTTTTTGCCAGCAGCTATTAGATGGAATGACCCACTTATTGGAAACACATTTTCATTTAGTTCTTGCTTGTATCACCTAAAAAACCAACAACTTATACTGGGTATCTAGGTTCTTTTCAGTCATAAGAAGAGAAAGTGAATAATTCATCCTTTCTGAAAACTGATTCATTCCTTCTTTGATAGCAGAAGAAAGAGTGAGAAGTGGGAGACAGAGGCATGGAAAAGATTTTCCACCAACCTGAAGCCTTCTTTCTCTTGCTCTGTAAGGGTGAGACTTATAAACTCAAATTTGAAAAAGCAGTTGGTCTAATGGCAGAGTATTACTGTTTCAATGATTATAAAGAAAGCCAATAATGCTGAATTTGAACTTCTAATGGATTAATTGTAGGTAAGATTAAAAAAAACCCCAAACATACAAACTTTTAAACAACATAAAAGTAGAAGACTAAGAGCACTGTATGGAAAATGTACCTTTTGAAATTCTTTATTCATTTTATACATTCAACAACCCTCTTTCTGGAGTGTCTGAACTGTATTTAATTTTGTTCCACTGAAACTATAGCTTGTTGTCCATTTCCCTGCTACAAGAAAGACATTTCAGTATATTCAAGGCTGTTACAAGTAGGTTTTATTACTTTTAATGGAAAAAATCTTCCTAAGGCTTTTACATATGTACATATAAATAATACAGACTTATATTTGAATATGCGTATACAAGTCAATAACTATGTGTGCAATAATTTATATATATGTAATGTTAAAGGTATATAATAAAAGGTCATAGAGTGGTTTAATTGTACTTTTTTGCTGCTTATAAACTTTAGATTAAGGGACTTTTCTCTTGGCAACTGAAAAATAGAGAGAGATAAAAGAAGTAGCTGTACTGCTGGCAAGCTACTCACATTTATCATCATCCTGGGCTGACATTGTGGAGGAAAATCTCAATACATATTTAATTAAACTTCGTGTTCTTCCTCAAATGAGGGCTTAGGATATAGGGAAACATAAGATGAAATGTGTGCTGCAGCTGAATTTAGCATAATGCATCTATGACTCTCAGTTTTGGAAGGACTCCAGATCTAAATAACTGGCAGCTAACAAAAAATGTGGGGTGAGGGGCAGGGAGGATTATCCTGTTTACAAAAAAGCTCTTTTATTTTAGTGATATCTGTAGTTATCTTTTATTGCTTTTAATTTGGTAGAATTAGAATCAGAAATGAAGATTTAATTTACCTGAACATAAAACAAATGAATGAAACTAAATTAGAATAATCATAAAATTATAGTAGCAACCAAAAAAGTAAAAGAGAATTCCTACTCTGTGAATGGAAGAGCTCTTTTATGAACATCAGAAGTAGCACCATGTCTCAAATTGAAACAAAGAATATAATAAAAGAGGGGAAATAAAAGAGGGCTGCTTCAGTGTAAATACAAATACCTTGTGACCTATTTCGGATTATCACAAAAAAAAACAATATAAGGGAATAGTAAATATGGACTATCTAAATACAAAAAAATATCATGTTATGGTCAAGGTAGAGAGTTGCTCCAATATTTTTTCCCTTCAACACGTTGGATTCACGGCTTACAAAAACCTGGAGAGGTAAATAAATTGCTTACATATTTCTTGGCACATATTTTCAAGACATAATTTCAAAATTATTTTCCAAGAAATTAGAGTTCTGCGCATGGTCTGCATTAACCAATATCCCAAATAAAAAGTTAAGCCTATTCTCAACTTGTTCTCACCCACTCCAGTACAAACTGTGGAACCTTCACCTTCCCTTTCCTTTTTGAAGATATATTTCCATTTTCAAATACCCAAAATGCATGATATAAGGCAGTTAATGAACACTTTGACATTTCCTGCCCATCCCCCAGATGGTGAGAGAAGCCAGTGTTTTCTGTAAAGCATTTAGATGCTTGTCTATGGAAGTGGATGCTTATTGTTAGGTCTATTTCTGAACAATTTTTTCTCATCCTTGAGACCAGCAGTGAGGTTAGAGCCCTGTCAGCTCATCACAATGTCCTTCACCATCCCTTTTCTTCTCAAGGAAGGACTAAGTGTTGACTTTCAAATTTTTAGGGATATTTTTTAGATGTGACTGCCACACCACAGAACAGAGAGAGCTACTAGGAATGACGAAGTGTTTTCTTTTTAAATAAAAATTTTAGTTGTATTGTTAACAAGGCTTTTCTGCAATTATAATCTGGACTATTAAATTGAAACATGAATGGGGCTAACAACAAATTCTTATCTCTCTGTAAGAGTTGTATTTATTTTTGCTTTTTAGAAGATTTTGAAGCATAAGAATTTTTTGGCCTACTTTTCTAAGTACAGAGTAGCTTTCCTTCCTTACAGTATAACTTAGCAAAAAGAAATTTTCCATGGTAAATGTTATGTGGTTTGTGATTATGTGATTATATACACCTTAGATAACTTTCGTTGAGTATTTCTGAACTGAGTGAAGCATGGAAGCATTCCAAGTTAATTTGTAGCTCATATTGCTTTCTTTTTTGCTTTTGAATCCTCTGGTACTAGGAAGAATAATGAGTTTGGGCCTCATATTTGATCTTCCCCAGGAAGTTTTTCAATGAAACCAATGAAACTGCTGTGATTCAAAGAAAGCTCAAAGCTTATTCATGGTCTGAGCATGACTACTGGATTGTAGTTACCATGAATTCAGGTGTCATTTAGTCCTTTTCCAGTTGATTTGTGAGTTGTGATGGAGCTTAGTCAATTGCTAAGTGCCCAGGTGCTCAGATGGAGTGCGTGTGTGTGTACTTGTCTGTTGGTAGCTGTGGCACTTGCACTCGGGAGCCACTTCAAGTATTTATGTGTAGATACAAGATTTAATAGCTGAGAAGCAGAGCTACTGTTTAATTTATGTGCTGTCAGGCTCAGTTTTAGAAAACAGCCTACCTAACTCACTCAATGACCATCACAACATACAAAATCATGATTTTAAAACTTAAAACGCGGAAATGAACATTAGACAGAATCGTCACGATTTTTAACCTGCAAGGAGAAGATAGCATTAGATAGCATTACAATTTTGTGATATCTTTTGAATAACTAAAATCATATTTGTTGAATGTGCATGTGCACATGCATGTGTCCTACACTTATTATTTAGTTTCTTAAAACAGCTGCTTTGATACATGCCACACTTGAGGATATATATAGTAAGTAGCTTAATGGTAGTGTGGCAAAAAGTGGTCCTCATACATCCTTAGAGAGGTTCACTGAAGAGCACATAAGACTGCAAAATCAAAAAAAAATTAATGTTGTTGTAACTGCTTTGGAAATTAATTTTTTTTGAGAAAATTATATTTTGTTTGGAAAAGGTTTTTTATGTGTCTGCAGATAGAGACATAAAGGGAGACTGCAGAGCCTACAGGTGATGGATGGCAAGTGTCTTTGCTCTGCATTAGAATCTTCTCTCTGATGCCTGAACTTAACTCAGAATCTGTAAATAATGGGGGCAGCACAGAAGGCCTACAGAATTAAACATATTTTTCTTAACAACAGAAGCTTTATTACTTTATAAATTTTCCACAGACTAAAACAAGGAATGTCCACCATTTTGATAAGTGTCCTTCTGACTCTTGGTCAGACAAAAATCTCATTGAAACAGTTCATTTCTGTATACAGTTTAAAGGCAGAGTTACTATTCTTAAAATGTATTTACAGTCTTTGTGGTGGCAAAGGAATAATACAGAAGAGACAAAGGCAAGAGGAAAATCATAAAAGAGAAGAAATGCATCAAAACAGTGGTCCGCCAATATTCTAGTTGCTGCTTCACTGTTGTGTGACAATATGAAAACATGCTGTCAGCTCCTCAGCTCTTATGTAATAACCTTTCTGCTTTACCACTGAGAAAGGTACTCAGTAATATTGTCATGGTAATTGCCAGAGTACAGCCCCATCATTTCCTTCCTCATCAGTGGAAATCTACTTGATAATTTGTGAAATTGCAAATTCTAAGGTGTACAAAAGAACTTGTTGATAGGAGAGAAAGCAATGACACATCAGCAAGAAACACTACTAGGGTTTTCATAGCCCTGAAAATGCTTTTTATAACAGGCATTTTTTGTTAGTAATTTTTTGTTAGTTTTCTTTCCTTCCAAATTTGTCTCAAACTGGGGCAATATACTCTAGTTCAAGTAATAAAACTCTACTGGATCTTAAGACGATCGTAAAGGATTCTTATATTTTGGGATTTTTTTGAACAGTGCTTTTTGTTTAAGGAACCTGCAGTTTCATATGCCTGCCACTTCTGATGTTGTTCATTACATCGTGATATAATGAACAGAACAGTAAGCTTAGTCAATGAAATTCCATTTTTCATCATCTCACACACATTGATTTCTTACATGGCTGTAGAATTCTTCATCTGTTAATCTGACTCCAGACAGCTGGGAGATGAACATATCCATAGAAGTACAGCGTGTCCACAGGCAGAAAGCTGCAGTAAATATCAACAACTGGGAATAAATTTAAAATTTATTTTAGCCGAGATTGCGCAACCCCACATGTATTTACCAGTTTTTCACTGATGTCATTATCTCAGCCTCTTGAGCTATAATGATAGCACACTTTGCAGAATTGTGAAAACAGGAAATTTTATTTTTAAACTTCTAGTGCTTTTTGAACTGGCAGTTGGATTTTAATTTTCTACAAGACTTAGTCACTTCTGAATTATGTTATTTTTCTCCATAATATGCTCATTTCCTGATATATATTGGCACCAGCTTAAGATCTGATGCTGCACACTCTGGGAAAATCAGACATATAATGAAATATGGTTAGCTATTTTGTTGAAGTCACAAAATTTTATGCCTGTGTGACATTTTTTTTCTTTTTTGCTATTTCATATTTTTATACAAGTTTAGACAAATTGAGCTAACTAATTTAAAATCAAATCAGAAGTTTTACTCCTGAAATAGAATTTATTAAATTCCCTAAATAATTTCTTTTTAACATAAAATTGTGATGATATAATATTGATGGTTAACCAGAAGCATAGTCATATATTATATCTTTTTCATTCAAGATTTATGCACTAAGTTCAATTACACAAACATGGGCTAAGTAAACATTTATAAAGCTTTGCTGATCTGTGCACTTACTTATAAAATGAAAAAAAAAGTTTTGTAAACTAGGAAGAAGGAAGAAATCATATGCTTTACTGTGTATCTAGTGCAGGTATTTGTATATATCTGAATAATATTTCTGTAATTAAGATTTTAGAAAAGGGACCTAGGGTGAGAAAAGAGACACATTAAAGGAAACTGAAAGGTATACCATTATACTGATTTATATAAAAGTGTATTATCTTAGTTCATATATATAGTTTTTACCTTGGTGTTTGTATTTATACCTTATAAATGTGAATCTCTCTGCATAGGCAATAGAAACAAGTAAACCTTAGATGAGACTTGTCCCATCTTAAAAAGAATTTTTCAGGTATTTCAGATGAACTACTTATAGCATAACCTTGAGGATAAGTGGAGCACAACTCTCAGGTGAGTTTCTATGGGATGGCAATATTTAGGTAGGGTATTTCTAGAATAAAAATTCTCAATTCAGTATGATTGAGAAAAGGAGAAGGTACATCTTAGAAGAGCAGAGATCTGAACATCCAGTCTGTCTTTGGTGTCTGCAAAAAATAAGATGACACTATATTCAGAAATTAAGCCAGGCAAAAACCTTTTTCCAGAAGGCTGTAATGAACCTTTGTTCATCTGTGCTAGTTTTACTCATTTCTAGGTTGTAAATATGAAATATTTATGACATTATACACTTTTTGGAACAAAAATGTGCTACCTCTGTCTATAAATATGGCAAATAACAAATAAAGAATTATCTGATCCAAAGAACACAAAATGAGTTTTTAAGGGTAAATTTTATGTTGTTAAGTATTAAAAGAAAAACCAACAAGAAATAACCAATCAACCCGCAAAGAAAACAAAAACCAAAACAGAAAAAAAAGCCCCCTAAAAAACTAAAGCAAAACTAAAAGAAAACAATTAAACAAAGAACACACAAAAACCACAAAAACAACCCCAAGACACATTATCAGAACAGTTTGTATAAAATATCCCCTCAGAACTGCCATGCTTTTCTCTGCTTTTGTACATAAGTTGGGGAATGACCAACATCTTTCTTCTTTTTGTCCTTTTTAATTCTGGAAAACAACTTGTTTAGAATTAAAGTGACAAGCAAACAAAGTAATCTGACTGCACTAATAATTAATGTGTTGATATTCTTCGAGGATGAAATAAAGTAGTGTCCAGAGTAAAGGTAAGAATGTATATTTTTCTATTCCAGAATGAGGAATTTAATTGGCCAAAGACTTGATAGTTTTTGTAGAGCTTCATTTTTCTTTAAATAAAATTCCTCAGTAAGTTTTAAGGATTTTAAATCAGTTATAAAGAACCAAAAAGCAAAACATTATTGTCAGCCAGAAGGTCCCAGAACTGCTGACCAATGTTGTCTATTGTCATTCCTTCGATAGTCAGGCTTCCTATTTGCTTCCATTTGGAGGTTTATGTCAATCTCTGTGATTTTATGCACCATTGACCGAGTTGGTACATCTTAATGAAAACCACACAAACACCATAAATTTTGATCTTTTTGCTATCAAGATATTAATGCATTTATTTTTGAATGAGTTGAGTATTTAAATTATTAATTTTAGATTTATAGAATTTTAATTTTGCATTTTTGCTTTTACCACTCTCTGTAACTATGTTAAATATATATTCAATCGTTTCCTCTAAATTAAAATGTTTTCCTACTAAGAATATAATAAAAATATTTTTCAATTTTGTACACAATTATGTCATTACATTTTCATTTTTTTACATTTGGAGAATATCTTATTTTTAATTATCCATAATTTTCACAGCAATCTTAGACTTGGCAATAGGTTTCTTTTCAGAAAGCTGGTTCATAGTTGTCCCATTTTTCTGAAACCCTCCTCCCTAGGGCTCTGATGTCTGTAATTTATGCCCTAGTTTGGTGCCACATTGTTCTGTGACTTTGACCCAGTCTTACTAGCAGTTGAGTTGTGAGAAAGTCTGTGAAAGGGAGAGAAACAAAACAAGTAAAAGCACAGACAAGAGTACAATTGCTGAGACAGTATTAGCAACGCAACGATTCACAAGAAGAAACACTGATGTGAAAGTTTACAAAAATCCCAAGGATAAGGTCAAAGAATCAGAAGGCAAGAGGTCAGAGCCCTTGGCAATTCCTCCTGACTCTGGCTGCCTAGCATGCAGACACTCATCAAGGATGGAGAACGTAATAAGGCTTAGCTGAGGAGTTTGCCAGTCCTGGTGGTTTAATCTATCTCTTGGCCAATAAATACATTTGAACTCTCAGTTGTGTATATTCTGTTCACAGAATGTCCTTCAGATTGGCAAAAACTGTCAGAAGAAGGTGATTTGGAAAGGAAACATTCCCATTAACACATAATTGCAATTTGTTTCTTTTAATGTAAGACAAGGATTATAGGTATCACAGAAGCAGACGTCTGTGTTACATTGAAGTAGCACTTGTGGTAGCAGTATTATCACAAAACACATGGATGTAAAAACCAGTTCTCTCCCAAAAATTTCCTCCAAGTCCAAGTTGAGCCATACTAAGGTATTATGTTTATACACAAGAAGTATTTAATATTTGAGTCTAATTACTGAAGTCTTATTTCCTAATGAATACTAAAGTCATTCAAGTCTTGCATTGACATCCAATAACTGAGATCTAAATTTCAAATTATGCTAAAAAGGAGAAATCTGGAATCAGAGAGAAACAAAACCATTGCAATAACAGGATTGTTATTTAAGAGCGTCTCTAATTGCAGTTTAGGTCCTGATATAGTTAGTAGTCTAGATCTTGCAATTTGGATGTTGAGGAAGAAAACCAAACTTCTTTTTTAAAGCTATTTGTGACAATAAAATAAAAATAAAGCCCCTGTATCAAAATGAATAACCATACCATGGAAAGCCATAGTAAAACTTGTTTAAAATTTTGTTGCTCTACTAAACTATGTAAACAATGATCTCATTCACTTTGTACAGCAAAATATAAATTCCCTACTAGAAGTTCTAGACTGTGCTTAACTTAAAAAAAATGAAAACTGTCTTGAAAAATTAGATGAAGAAAAATGGAACTAAAAAGGTTTTTGTAATTATATGCATTTCCAAGGACATTCCATGAAATTTTGCATGTTATTTATTCTGCCTGAGCACAGGCAACAGGTAACTCACAGCTCCTCCAGATTAGACAATTAGTTAGAAGCCCTAATTAATTTCTTAATTTTATGGTGACAAATGTATTCTTGTAGAAATGTTACCTTCATGTCGATTTCTCTCCTCTTGCACCTACATACAGTACACAATCATCCTTGAAACACCTGAAAACTGGCAAAGACTGCAATTGGTAGGTACAGAATCTCTTTCTTAACTGAGCTATTATTATTGTTGTTATGAATAATAATAACATAAAGTAGTCTAAATATTTCAGATGAAGTGGTAAGCAATTACCCTGAACATACAGTCAAGCCTTCTAGACCTTTGTGATCAGAGGCAATTACATCTAAGTTTAAAAAATAACAGCAGGTATTTATAAGTAAAAAAAAAGGTAGAAAAATCACAGTTTTCATTGCACCACCATAATTATCAAAATGCATTTTCTTTTCTGTTTGATTTTGCTAGAAGAAAGAATTTCTTTCTTTTGAAATGCAAAAAAAGAAAACAATCTGCTAACTTTTTTGGATACACATACATTAAAAAAATTGTTTCTCCTCCTCATCAGAAATTCAGATCCTGTGTTTACAAAGTGCCGTGTAATTTCTGCCGAGGAACTGCAGCAAGGAGATAACTTTTTAAACCAATAATTTTTAAAATTATTTTCAGCAGATGCTTTACATTCCTTCATCTGTCTGAGGAGCCTAGCAGCTTACATGAAACCAAGACAGCTCTGTCATCTTTCAAGACTCTGCAGGTAAGAGTATAATCTTTTTCCCTAATTACTACTGATGTAAGATAAAACATAGTGTAGTTTTATAGGGTTTTGACACACTGAAACATAAAAGGCTTTAAAGTGGCTCTGTGCTCCCTTCTCTATAAGGTCAGGTAGTTTTCCTAATCACTTTAGTCAGTTGTATTAACCTTCAAAAACTACTACTGTTTAGTGTAGTTAGGATAGTTAAACCTCTACAGGCTAATTTATTTTTTGCTTCTAGGCAATCAGAATCTTGCCTTGTTTTGCTAGGCTACATCAATTTAACCTGAGTGTGATTTTGACCTATTTAATATTACTGGAGTGTTGATGTGACCTCTCAGAATGAAAAATTTTCTTCCTCCAATACTGAGTGGCAGGTAGAACTTAAACTAAGAATAAAGCAAAACAAAGGACAAATTAAGGAAAAAAAGCAGGTTTTAGAGTGTAAACACAGGAACTGGAACTAGCGTTCAAATTTGTTTTGAAAAATCCTGCTATTTTATAAGAGTTTGAGGAGTCATTGGATACTATCTGTGTCACCTTAATTACCTTTGCCTGCGTGCATGAGATATCAGTGGATAAAATTAGGCTTTATAGTCAATGGAATCATATGACAGAGCTCCCTTCTCCTGAGGTGACACCAACAGAAAGCTGATTTTATGAATTTATAGGGTATGGTGCAAAAGAAAAGAGCTAGGTGGGAAGGGAGTGAAATTTCAAAAGAAAGTTCTGTAAATGAAAGCAAGCTTGTATGTGTCTTCAATGGAAATGGGTACACAAAAAAGCCTCCTCTTTGTGGCATCAGGAGACTATGTGAAGCATGTGAACACACTCATGACTCCAAAACCAAAGTAGTAAAATTACTAAAGAATAAAACAGATATAATAGAATTTTTCATTTAAAATGCACATAGTCACCTACAATCACCTCTAGTCTAGCTACTTGACCTCTTCAGGTCTGACGAAAAGTTTAAACATGTTATTCAAGGGCATAGTCCAAATGCTTCCTAAACACTAATAGGCTTCGAACCTAGGCTACCTCTCTAAAAGCCTGTTTCAGTGCTTGCCCACCTCATCAATAAAGAAATGCTTCCTAATTTCCAGTCTAGATTTCCCTATGTGCAACTTTGTACCATTCCCACACACTTCCTACCACTGGGCAGATATCAGGGAAAAGGGACAAGCATCTCCATTTCCACATCCCTTCCTCAGGAATCTGTAGAGACCAACAGAGCTATCACTTGGCTCTCTTTTCTCCAAGCTACCCAAGCCCAAAGTGCTCAGCCTTTCCTCACAGCACAGTCTCTTCAGCCCTTTCACCAACTTTGTTGCTCTCCTTCTGGAAGAATTCAAGGGCCATCACGTCCCTCTTAAATTGTGGGGCTGAGAAGTTCACACAGTACTCAAGGTGAAGCTGTATTAACACTAAATACAGCAGAAAAATCATTTCTTTTGACCAAGTGGTTAAGCTGTGTTCATTGCACCCCAAGATGCAGTTTGCCCTCTTGGCTTCAAGGCCTACACACCAAATCTGCTGACAATCATCACGCCCAGATCCCTTTCTGCAGACTGCTCTTCAGCCACTTATTTTCCAATTTATAATATTTGTGGGGCATTAAATTATCCTATATGCAAAATCCAGCATTTTGACTTGTTCATTTTCCTCCCAGAAATCATTGCCCAAAACTCCACTCTACCTACATCAATCTGCAAGGCCCCCTGGCCCTCAATACAGTCAGCACTTCCCAGTTTGGTATCATCACCAAACTTGCTAATGGTTCTTTCAACTCTTGCATTCAGATAATTGATAAAAGTATTGAGCAGAATTCGTCCTAGAACTGAATACTGGAGAATACTAGCCAGATGTTTCCACACAACAATTTCAGCTCTGCCCTTCAGCCAGTTCATCACCCCGTGCGCCCAGCATCCCATTTCTCCTACCAGGAAAACTTCTGGCTTTTCCTGGTAGGAGAAATGCTCTAGGCCCATAAAGTCTTCATGACCTCTTTTGGACTCTCTTCAGTATGCCAATATTTCTTATCCTGTGGAGCCTGGAACTGGATTTAGTACCCCAGTATGCAGCACAGGGATACTCTTGTCCTTGGCCACAAGGAACAATTTGCTTGGAGCCATGGGAGGCAGGACTGCCACGTCCTTTTTTACCAAGCCACTTGGTCAACAGCACATAGGCAGCCCCTGTGGGTACTGGTGCAGTGGATTGTTCCTCTCCAGGTGCAGGACTCTAAATCTGTCCTTTGTTGAACTTCATGGGCTTCCTGTCAGCCCTTTTCTTCATCTTGTTGCAGTTCTTCTGGATAGCAGCATGACCCTCTGGGATATCCCTCCTTCCAGATTTGTGTCATCTGATGAGACTATGTTTTTCTCCATCATCCAGCTCATTAATGTAAATTAATGTAAATTAATTAATGTAAATGTAAACTACATTAATGTAAATTACATTAATGTAAGTGTTGATCAGGATTGAACTCTGGGCAACCAGTATCCCTGGCTACCCTGCTAGGCAGTTACTGGCCTCCAACTAGAGTTCATGCTTCTAATTTTGTAATTGAAAAAAAAAAAAATGTCTGTCTTCCCTCTGTTTCTGGAAAAAAACCCCAAACTGAATGATTTATTTTGTAAAGCACCATGCTGTTAGGAAAATGTGAAACATCCCAAATGCCTAAAGATGGGTCAAATTAAACAGATTTAGGTTAAAAAAATAGTATTGTATTAACAATAAGCAAAAGAAAGCACAGACTGTTGCAGAAAAATAAAAGTAATTCCAGCAGGCAACTAAGAAAATACTTCAAATAAAAGTAATGAAAACTCTTCTCAGAAAAATAATTCACATGGAAGAATGCACTCATTTTTTACAACAGTATAAAAATATAAAAGAAACAATGAATGAAGCAAAAATGTTCATGGATATAGAATCAGACAGTGTATTCTCGTCTTCCCCATAACCATATGAAGTGTAGTTTGAAGAACTATCAGTCTCAGGGTAATATGTCAAACCAGATTTTGTCATAGGTCAAAAAATGTGTATGGCTGAGAAAAAAGGCTGGCAGTGATCTATGAGGAGAAAAGGGCAATGTTACTATTGAATAGGTTGAGGATCAAGAGATAGGATGCTCTTCAGCAGATGTTTGTTGTTTTGTTTTGATTTTTTTTTAATTGAGAAATGTTTAAAACTGTTCAGACTGTAAGGAAAATGCCGTTAAAAAACTTTTAGCAAGAGCACCCAATCAGAATTGGGGAGGAGGGTGTGATGGGAGAGGGGGAAGATATATCTGTATGTAAACAGCACATGAGATTCACTGGTATCACACTGGGAGATGTAACAGGCACAGTTTATGGAAACCTAGAACTATAATTTCTTACAAAGGCAGGACCATTTTAATCTATGTTCTCACAGTCAAATTTCCTCTCAA
The DNA here is from genome assembly GCF_027579445.1 of Ammospiza nelsoni. NCBI lineage: Eukaryota > Metazoa > Chordata > Aves > Passeriformes > Passerellidae > Ammospiza > Ammospiza nelsoni. The sequence goes on along the minus strand of NC_080636.1, from coordinate 31,167,614 downwards.
GTGACTAGTAATTGCCCTTTTTTATCCTAGTTCTTAGATCATCTAGGCTGTTCATGGTTTTTGCATTTTTTCATTATTGAACATCTTATATGAATATGAAAGGATCATGGATACTATGCAAAACTAATCTTAAAATTGGTTTGAAGAAACTTCTATAGAAACTTTCCTATGAGTTAACAACAGTCACTCTAAAGCTATCAAATAAATTGTTCTGTTAATTTTTAAGCATTTCATTTCTTTCCATTTGAATGAATCTATATTTCCTTCCATATACATAATAACTTACTGTGGACACTACATATCTTTTTGAAACCTAAACAAATCATTTTTTTTCACTCAAATTACTGGGCCTTTAGAATTATTTGCTGTTGGATCCCCCATGCTTCTTACACTTGCTCCCTACAGCCATGTCAAGTAAAGAATTGTGATAAATCCAATGTCAGATTAGTTTGTATAGCTGAGTAAGTTTGAATGAGTCTGGTACCTTAAAAGGTGTGACAGAAACATATTTTCCAGCAGCTATTTATGACCTAAGATTAAGCAGTTACATCTTCAACAGCTTGGACATTCAGGAGCAGTCAGTAGTACCTGGTTGTCAGTAAAAAGTCCCAGGACAGAAAACCTGTTAAGTAATTATCAATGTTCAATGTGTTCGAGTTACTGAATGAGTTAGGGACCCTGTGTAGTCTTTATCATAGCAGAAATATGATATTCTTGAAGCGATAGAACATCTTACAGAAGATTATATATTTAATATATATAATATTTAATATATATAATGTACATAAAGATTATATATTTATTATATATATTTTATATATATAATAATACCTTGTATATTTTATGTTTTGGCAATTAAAGACTCCTCATTATTTTTGAATAGCTTGATGAAAATGCTAAAGTGGAAATATATTATAAGTGATATGTGAGACTGACTTGTTAAATTGCTTGTTTACTTTTTATGTTGGAATAGATGAACAAGAAAAAATGAAAAACATTTTTCCATCTTTAAGTAGATTTATTATCTTTTCATGCTAATAAAATCATCTGGAACTAGTACACCACCATTACAGACAGATTTTTTTTCCCCACCCTTATTTCCAGTGTTGTATTTGTAATAGTTTTTTGAAGAATGGGAGGAGAAGATGTGAAGGAAAAACCAATACCTTTCATATAAATGTATAGGATTTTAAGGAAGTCTGTGCTGAAGATACATCTTGGCTTCTTTGTGAAAAAGCAATGGACACACCAATGCAGCCAATAACGGGCTTGCAAAGTCGGCAACTTTCCACATCAGCAACACCAGTCTGTGGTTTTTTTTCTGACTGAGGTCCTTATCTCAGTAGCTAGAAATTCTCAGTAACAAAATTTTAGCAGTTTGTGGTACAGACAAAACACTGTATCTCTAAGTTCACAATGGCAAAAGTTTGTAAAGCTGCAGTTTCTGAACTGTTACTGCCCTCTGGTTCTTGTTAACAGAGCATCAGGTGAACTGTCTGTTCTTGACTTGGCACGTGTCAACTTGCATTATGTGTAACAGGTACACACACAGATGCAAATTTTTGAGATGGAAAAAAATGATTATTTTTTATTTGGGCTCCTGATTCACAAATGCTTAACAGAAAACCACCTTCATGTTGCTACAAGCTTAGTGTCATGGTTTAGAGATGGTACTCCCCAGTTTAGTGCTCCCACTGAGACTCTCCAAAACAGGCACCTCTTGTGCATTACCCTCAAAAATAGAAAAAATCAAGCATTAGTTCACCAGTTGATTTCAGATTGTGCTAAAATATGATTAAAGTCTAAATGAAATTTTTTGTAAGTCTAAGAGAGAGGACTTATCACTTTAGCTGAGAACAAAGAAAGGCCCTTTAGCTGGTGGTGAGTTTCAGGAAAAGAAATGTGTGTGTAGTCATAGGAATTTTTTGCTAGAACATTGTTTCACATTTCACGAGGAGCATGCACAGACACTGCCTGGGGGCACCATTCCTGCTCAGGGTGGTTCCACCACTCAAGTTGCATAGACCAGGTAAGGACCAGTGAGTGTTCAGGAAAATATGTTTAAAAGATTCTTTCACCAAAAATAGACATGTAAGAATCACAGAAAGAAAGTGAATGTGTTATGTGCATACAGTCTATATTTAAAATAACTTCAGTAATTTTTTTTTTTAAATAAAATTAAGTTAAACCTGCTTACTATGAACAGAGTACAGTTAAGACTTTGTGGATACATGATTTAAGTCAGTTTGCAGGATTTACTTCAGTTTTAAATCACAATGACAGTAAGCTCTGGGAACATACCAAACTCAGCCTGGCAATTTCCAATTCCTGCAATCATCTCCATCAAAAAGTTATACAGGAGAAAAAGAATTTAATAAAGTATCATTTTCAAATCACAAGTTTGTCCAATGTTTTATGAACATAGAGAAACTAGAAAAATATTTTTTCATATGCACAACAAAATAATTAGGTTTCCAAGTGAAATGTTAGCAGAGTACTTTAAATTGTACAGTGGTCAATTGGACTCTGGTCCCTAACACTATGTTTTCACACTGACTGAGTTCACAGGTACAGCAAACATATGAATTTTGTTAACTTGGTCACATTATTTCTGAGGTTTTCATAGTAACTTTGAAACTAGCAAATAACCAGCAAACTGATCCTCACATTTAAGCAATCTTAGTTTCGTATTGAACAAGTATTTCAGTATAACTGACCCACAGAATTTGAATACTGCTATTTTTACTGTTCTAGGAAATAATTACTTAATTTCAGGGCACAGTGTGTAGGTAATTGTGGGTTATTTTTGCTGTTTGTCCAATAAAAACCTGATGGACCAAGTAAAAAGAGATAAAAATCAGGATTATGATGTGTTACTTCAAATTTTGGGTTTATTAAGGCTAGGCGAATACCTGTGTGATTTCATCTACTCCCAAATAATATTAACAACTACTAAAACACTGTTACAGTAATTTCTTTCTGCAATCATCCTATATATTATATTAATAATAGAGAAAATCAATTATATAAGAGGATACATGAAGGAATTATTTTCTTCTCAGTTGAAAAACAGATTTGTAATAAATGATTTAATGGTTGACTACATAATTTAGATCTTACATTCTTTGTTTCCAATTAAAAGTGTATGCAGGAAGAGGACAACTCAGGCAAAAATGTTTTAAAAATATACAACAGCCTTCTTTGAGGAAAAAATGTTAACATTATCATTCAACATGTACACAAATGAATTACTTTATTCTTTGAAAAAATGCAGCACTCACCCAGTTAAAGAAAAAAGCAAGGATTTGTGTATATTTTAAAATCTACCAATTATTTTAATATACATACATGTATACTGCCTTTGTATGTACAGCTGGGGCATTAAATTTAACTTGGACCAAAGTAGAAAAATGTTCTTTGTGGATTGAGCACAAGAGTAGGTTGCTGTCATTTTAAAGCAGTTGAAGACCTAGAGAGAGCACTTGAATATTTCACTTGAGAGCCTGCCAAAATTCCCTTTAGTTTCCCATGCCAGACCTACATTAAAAACAAAATAAAAATTAAATATGTGTATATAGATGGGCATACCATAGACACCTTATTCTTTCCTTTTAAATCCAGCTTCTGCTGTATGTAAAAGGAATCTATTCCTTGTTATTCTCTCAGGCAGTATCCCTCAAACAGCGAAAGATGTTTCTGGCAGATTTTTTTGTGGTTGACCCTTCATGAGGAACGAAAGTGGAGCTTCTATATTAATAACTCTTCCCCACTGCTGCTGCTTGTTGCTTTTATGATGGAAATTGATAACATGAATGTTACATGCGCTTTGTCCATCTGAAATGCGCCCAGCAATTTCCTGGTGATAGCAATTCTAGTGAGAAAAAAATGCATGACTACTAACATGAGAGCACTTCACAAGAATACTCCAAATTTCCACAACTCCAGAAGTCTAGGAGGATTTTCTTCCTTGCTAGTCTGATGCCTAAAAGGTTTCCTTGGAAATAAAACATTAGTTTTATTTGTGAAAAACAGGCAAAACAACAAGTTTGAGAAAGAACACTATCACACCTCCAATTTTAAGAAAAAAAGAAATATTACTGAATGGGCACCTTCTTGAAGTGCCTTTTGTTCTGTTTTTCACAGAGCAATCTTAAAAAAATAAATTGTAATAAATGATAAGCATGAATTTGCAAGTTTCTATTTTTATTTTCATCCCTGTGGTTTTATTTTTGGTTATTCTTTATTGCCCTCATACACTAATAAAAGTATACCTTTGGAAAGGCTGTCTCAGGATTAGTTTATAGTGATAAATGTTTTAGGCAGTGCTTTTTGTCATCGTTTCCTGCCAGGCACCTGAGTACTGAAAATAGCAAGTCACCTCTAAAGATGTGCCAAGTGACTGTAGCTGATTTGAGAACCCTGTGTCATTTTCAGGTCTGCAAACACAACAAATTTCAGCTCCCATGGATGTTTTAAATGACAGTAATGACACAAAATTATACTCAGAATCCTCATAGTTACACAGCGTCAGGGTTAATATATTTATGGTACATATTTTTATTAATAAACTATTACAGAAATGTTAGAAATAGGCATGATCTTATGGAGAAGAATGGCATTTCTCAGACAGTTTGCACTCTTCTGAGATAGAAATGCACTTGAAAAATGGCTTCTTACGGAGTTCTAAGTGATGCATTCTACAGACTTGGGGTATCTACTTTCAGCACTTCAGGCTTGATCTACCATTATGTGTGTTATACCCTAGCAAAATATTGTGTAAAACCCACATTTGCTTGATATTTGACTAACAAAAAAGAATTAAGATAAAATTGACATTTAGAAGTGCTGAAGTCTAAAATATTAGATTATGACATCTCAGGAAACAAGAAAAAGTGTTTCAATAATGTTTTGTCCCTTTTAGTCTTGGATTATAGTGTTTCCTCTGCTTTTTACTGATTTGCTCCTTAACTTGAGGAGATTAAAACATAGTAGGCAGAAATAATTTAGGTCTTATCTTAGAAGGGGATGTTTTTTCCCACAGCAATCGTTTCTCAGACAGACTGGTACTTCCATGTTCCAATTTAAGCAGCTGCTTATTTCATTGCTAGTGCATTTACTGAAAAATATTTTTTTAAGCCATAGAATGTAGTAGGAGTTTAAATCTTTCCTGTGGCTCATGTTTGCTATTGAGATTTAAAGTATCACTTAAAAATAAATAATTATTTTAAACAAGAAGTTATTTATACTGCACAGTGACTTAAAACAAGGATTTAACATTATGGAGTTCCTGTATTCAAAAGTCTACTACAACCCAAACATACTTTTGAATCCACAAGATTATATTACCTTTTTTAAGAACAAAACATATATTTCTGTATTTCAAACACTGGCATGATATTTTTGTTACCTTTCACTTACTAAGTTCTCCAATGAGTTTTAGGATTACAACAAAATTACAGAAAAATTCTAAAGACTGAGGATTTAACTGATGTTGATTTAAACTGGTGACAACAAACCAAACTTGAGTCTCTCACACATGTCACAAGAACCCCTGGGCCCTCTCAGGTCTGATACTGTTATTCCACTTCCATAGTGCAGAGTAACTTCTTCAACCTGCAGAAACTCAGTGAACACAAGGGGCAAAGGAGGATTCCAGATTTCTTGTGCTCTTTCTGAGTTACCCAAGGGAGTCCAAGGAATCAGCTCTCAGGCTGCATCCTATATGTGGGACAATTGCAACTCTACTTGGGCCTGACTCCATTTTCTTTAACAATTAATGGAAAAACATACTCTTTCTTGGTGTAAACAACAATTTAACATGTCTAGTTCTAGTTCTGAAAATTGCTCTTTTGATTTGCCATTTTTGTAGAGGTTTTTTTGTTAATCAAACCCTGGACACCAGAGGAAGAGCAACTATTTTGTCATCTGAAAAAAATGGGAGTTACTCATCACGGAAAAGAGCCCCAAGGGTGTAAGGGAAGGCGTGCAATCTCTTCCACCCCTGCATGAAGTCATCCGATAGTTCATTACTGACTAACCGAACCAATCCCATGCACAGCTGATGCAAAAAAATGTTCTTTGGAGTCTCATTTTTCCAAGCTTTCTCAAGAAATGTCTTACCTTTAGCAGTCTGCAGAGTTTGCTGCTCTTGCAGAAGACTCAAGAGAAACTGACCTGATCCTTAAGTGAATTAGTCTGTTTTGATGGGTTTTCACTTCACTTAGAGTCCAAAATTTCCACTCTTGAGTTAAAAAGCAAAATCAAACAAATAAAGAAACCACAGAAGGAATATTTAATTTGTCCAGAAAAAAAAAGTGGAAGTTCATTTTGTGGTTTGTTTGTTTTCTTTTATTTTTTCTTAATGTGTCATACACCATAAAAAGGAACACTTCCGAGCTATGAGATGAAATATTTACAGTGTATTCAGGATGAGATATTAGTGAAAATCTTTTATTTCTTCAGTGGAATTTGATTTTTGGTTTTGAAGACCTCTGTTCATGATGAATTGTTATCTCTGCAAAATAAAAATTTATTCCCTCCATATTTATCTCCTTTGTCAATTGGCATTTGAAATATATATATATTTGTTCCATTTTGTAATAAATAACTTATGCTACATATGGTTGAGTTGTAATCCCTAGCTATGTGTATAATAAGCCTTCAGATACATTTTGGATTATTTATTTATCTGTCGTGTTTAAAGAAACATTGTGCATTTGTGGTGCATTTGTGTGTCTTTGTGGTGCTTTATTTGATTCTGCTATTTAAAATAGGAGGTTACATACTGAATCCACTATTCAGGCAACCTTTCTTTAATATTTTGCTCACAGAATACATTTTGTTCACAAGGTAACTTCTATAAAGAAGTGCAGCTCTTTTTGATAGTTATCTCAATGGACATTAACTACCAGAATGACTGAGCTCATATCTATTTGTAGTAACAACTTAAAACACTGTACATACTTCTCTATTCAGTCAAGGATTTCTGTGGTTTCTTCTTCATTCATGCTTATCTAACTTATAAAAGAGCTATTTCTTTGTACCTCTTAAAGAAATCAAAGTATTCCACTGAGAGAAAGAGCTGAACTGACCTCTGCCAAATGAGTGACCCTACAGCACATTCTTGGAAAAAGAAATACTTTAGAGAAGGAAAAAATAAGAAACCCACATGCTATGTCCTGAGTTCAGCAGACTAAGTGCTATCATGAGCTCAGCTTCATTTAAAGTGGATGAAGTAGATTATGGTTATATCCTTTCCTTAAACCTCTGTAACAAAGGGAACTGGGAGAGAGTGCCTCTTGTGACATCAGGGCTTAGTGGCTCCTTCAGACCCACAATTCCAATCCTGCTATTCTGCAAAAAGAATGATTTCCTATTATTTTATGAACTGCATCCACAAACCCATCATTTTCTTAGGAAATAGACTGAGTTCAAATTTTTTATTTCATTTTTTGAGATCATTGCAGCACTCATGAGTAACATTCCTCCCACCTATGCTGCAACACAAAACCCACTCAAAAGCCACTCCCATAGCATGTTTTTCAGTCACAGTGCAACCCTTGTGCTGTGGGAACTGGGTCCCTTCTTGGAGTTCTTTATGTGTTCTCTGTCTCCCATCTGCCAGGGAGTAGCAGGGAGGAAGATAAGGGAGGACCTGTGGCCCTGGATAATGTCACCAGAGAGCCGCCTGTGCTTGAGGCACGCAAGCCCGGGGACATTCTCAAACATACAGCATCCTTGGGACCTTGGTGCCTGCAGGGTCAATTTGGCCACCTCACTACTTTCTAGGGATGGTGCAGATTGCTGGCAGGTTGCAAAACTGCAGCAGAAAAATGGCATTTATAGACTTGAGGCCAAGTTCAAAGAGAACTTAAATATCGTCATGGATTCAGCTGCTTGTGTGTGCCTCAGGAAAGAGCCAGAGAGGGAACTGTATCACAAGCAGGCAAATGTTTGTCTTTAACTCTTCACTTCAGAAAATGACATTTGGGCTGATTTTTTGAATCCAAGCTTGCTTTTTGCTTGTGTTTTCTTAGCCCTATCAATCTGAATTATTGGAGGGCTTGATGGTTTTAGTTCACCAGGTAAGCTAGGGGAAAAGATATTAAGAAATACAGATTAAAAAGTGTTGAGTGACACTGTAAGGTGTTTTAGGTTAATGAACATCACTAAACCTACCATTTTTCATCTAGGTTACTATAATCATATAAGGCATATCTCTAGACTCATCTTTGATGGCAGTGTTGGAGCCATTAATTCCTGAAAAAGAACGTGGAATAGGTTACTGTAACTAGCAGTGGGAGGAAAATAGTGAGGGCTACAGCTGGGGTATATATTTTCATGAGTCAGAGGCACTGTGCATGACTTTGGTTGCTAAGCATTTATTGTTTATTTTCCAACTTTTGAAAGTGAATGAGTCAACAGGCACGCTGCTGATTAATTCCCATCTCTACTTTGCCTGGTGAGAAAAATAGTACCCCTGAGTAAGACACCCTCCTTCCCTACTGTCATCTCACAGTCTGAAATAGATTAGCTGTAGAATTTGAAAGACTGTATATCCTTTTGTTGTCACGATGATACGTGCAAGGTAAATACTGATTAACCGTTAGTTTCTGAACAAAACTCTCGTTCTCCAAGCCCTGCCCTGGAGAGCGTTGATTTTAGGGGTTGGGGTTTGTGAATCTTAATTCCAGGACAGAGCACTCTAATGAGATATTACTTGGATAAATTGGAGTTATAATAAACACCCCTGGCAGACCATAAAAATGCTCTTCAGCTTGAATTACCACATCAAGTTTCTAATGGTCAAAGGGAAGATAGTAAGAACTTATTTCAACATGAGCTCCATCCATTTATTGTGACTTTTTTCTGTATGTGACAGTAGCTATGTCCTCTTACAGTCAAATAAATAACCATCATCAACTGAAAATTAATCTTCCTGAAGCTTGTTCAAGCCCTCTTTAGTGTGTAGTCCCACTAATCCAAGTTTTCAGCTTCACTAATAGTTAGCAAGTGATTTTTTCACTTTGTGATAGATTTCTGGAGCCTTTTTACATAGATGTGCATATGAGTAATGCATATCCAGGAAAATAAATCAGACTTGCAAAATCAATATCACTTATCTGACTCTGATTCCTGTGCTCTTTGCAGACATTTAGAATTTAGTCTAAAAATGCCAGGTTTCAATTAAATAGAAACAGTTTATCTTAATTAGAGTGAGTTACAATTCTAATAAGAAATAAATAATCTCAGCACAGAGGGTAAGTTTCATGAAATGCTAATGGCTATCTAAAAGCATTTTTTAAAACAAAGGGCAACTGGTAATTTGAGTGTTGGAGCAATATTTTTTCCCACTTCTTTATTCTAAGTATTTCTGGTGTTACCAAAAATTGGTAAAAATGAAAAGTCCTTAACACTAATGTATACGCTATATTTTAGATACATGTTTATTGATTTTCACAGAATAAACACATGTATGATAATAATTTTCCTGAAATCATTGCCATATATTCTCTCCTCTTTATCGATATGTTCTTCTGTCCTGAGGGTCTCTTTGGTGGTCCCTGGAAGTGGCCAATCCCAAAGTCATTCCTGACCATCTGGTGAAGTGGTAAAAGCTGGCAGAACTGGGCTGGTTGCTTTCTTCCTACTGAATAGGCATTGTGCAGTTCCATCCATAGGCCAGTAGGTTTTTAAAGAATAATCATTATATTAATCCACCAGGTGCAAATGATTTTTCATGTGTCAACATTGGCATTGTGAAAAAAAGTGAAAAACTAGATCATATCCCTGTATTATCTTGAGCCCTACAAAAATAAGGATCATTTTTAATCACATCAATATTCAGAAAATACTTAATTCAGGTCAAAACTTCCTTTGCTTCCACTACTTCCAGCCAAGTGTGAATATTAATTGTAAGTAACCCATCTGGCAACCCAAAAGTTTCTGGCCTACTCTCTTTGTCTACTCCAATATTCACAAAGAAAAGAGGGCATAACTGACAAGACTAAAACAAATTCTCTATGTTCCAGGCTGTCAATAAGATAGATTTCTTTTTTTCTGATCTCTTCTCTCAAGTTCCTCTCCCAAAACAATGTTTGAAGAGATTTCTGTAAGATTAAGAAAAGGGGAAAAGTCATGTTTAATGTCAGCCACAGTAATTGAACCTGTACCTTTACATTTGTATGAACAGAGAAATTAATCGGCTTCATTATAATAAAGTATGTGGATAAAACCCCTAGCTTATTCATCATATTTCTCTCTTTTTAAGATCCTAAACTAGTTCACAAAGATCCTGGTCTTGTGTTGCCTGTTTCAGGAATGAAATGTAGTGATAAGTATACCCTGCAGGTGAAGGTCATATACAGGCTTACACTTAGTAAATACTATCCAACATGTCATTCTGAGCTTATTTAAAAACCTGTGGTGCTATAATTCAGAGAAAAGGAAAAATTTTACAACATTTTTCACTCCAAATAAGGCCCAACTCACCTTGTAAAGTGCTGCTCATAGAAATCAAAGAAAAGATGGAGATGGAAAACCTGACTCTGCTGAATCAAAAGTGCCACTAATCCAGCTGGAAGACAGTACAGCACTTACCCTCCTGAAGGAATGGAAATTATGGGACACATTCACATATCACACCAGAGGACTATAGTGCCATTTTAGAGCTATCTGATGTTTCCATCTTCCATGATTTGATGGAGGACCTGCAGGAGGTCGATGTCATTCCTGAGAAGCATCTGGATACATATAAATGCTACCATGGCATCATATATGTCCTGCATTCTGATGTTTGTATAGGCACTTGGAGCTGTGAATTACACCTGGCTAACTAGTAAAATAATGGAAGAGATCTCACACCATAATACCTCTGTGATATTGGTACTGAAAGTTCAAATGAATTGAAACAGTCAGTTTCTTATAGATGCCATGCCCGAAATCACATGAGGCATTAATATCCATCTGGATGTAACTGGGCATTTGTCATTCCCTTTCTGCAGGTGTTCTGCATAAAATTAATGAAAAATTCTTCAATTTTTCTGAGAAACAATTTTGGGTGCTAAAGCACATTTGCTTCTTCTTACATCCTTATTCCTAATTTCCATTTTACTTTCCTTTCCTCACTTTTAATTTTTTTTCCAATCTCTAAATTCCTTGCCTTCTGTTAGAAATAACTTGCTTGCCTAGTTCACAATTTATTTTCACAACATCTCTGAGAGATTAAGAATGAAAAGATAGCTAAAAAATGTTTTAGGAACTCTGATATTGGTGCAAATGTGACAGGCCTCGGAGAGTTTGACAACATCAAAATTCTGGTTTTCCTCACTAGCAAGGCTGTATGCTAAATCAGAAAAAAACAAAAACCAAACCAACAAAATCCAAATACACACAAAAAAACCCAAATCAAAACAACAGAGCTACATTTAGTTCTTTCTGTATGTATGTAATTTTATCATGTTTTGTCTTCAAGAAAATAAGATGAACCTCAAACAGTAGTAAAGACAATAGCTTCAAATGCACTTTAAATACTTTTTCTTCTTTTCTAAGTAAAATACATTATTAATACCATTGAAAAGCCCATCAAATAAGTCATTTTCATTTGAAAAAAATTAGTTTAAGGTAAAAAAAAATAAAAGAATTAAACATGTACTTACTGATTTTTAAGTACCTTTTTACATATACATATGTAGGTTTTAAGACATACGTAGCATGTTAAGTGTCAGTTTCTTGCACTGGAATGAAGCACAGTAATCATATGTATTCAAAACCTGAAAATTATTTATGGTCACAGTCATATGTCACTATGAATCCCACTTACTTTACCTGAATATGGTACTTATATTTGCAGTACCTTAATTAGTTACCTACACTGCTTTATTAATTTGCCTGCAAGGCTACTGTAGCTCTCTGTTTCTGGGACTGTGAATAGAATGTGCTTACATACATATGAAAAAGTCTTTCACGGCCTTTACTCCACAGTGTACAACCAGCCTATCCTTGTTCTTGCAATAAATCACTTCAACAACTGACATTTGTTATAATTAACACAATTTGTCACCTCTCTTTGACAAAGCAGCTCCGCAGTCATCGCTGTGTCATGGGCTCTAAACTCCTTAGCAAAAGCCAAAAGAGAGATGTGTTTCATTGTTTCGCAGAACTTACACATTTAAAAATGGAATAGAAAAATTGAAGTGCTTAGGTAACACTGAGAAACTCAAAATATTAACTTTACAAGAGATAAAACTGAAATAAATTCTAATTTTCTAGTCCTGGATGTAATAACTTCTGTCGATCTAAACTGAAACTAAAAAAAAAAAGTACTAATAATAAATTCTTTCATCTTAACGTCTGCAAATAGTTTGGGTACTATTAAGAAGCTTAAACTAACAGTTATAAAATTTTAATCCAGAAACTTTAATTATTCTGCTGTAAAACCAGAAATAGAATCAGACTAAAATAAGACATAAAATGAAAGCATGTACACTTAGAAAAGCATCCTAAATGTCACGTCTGTCACATTTACTAATTAATGTGGCATGCATTTTTTCTCCAGTTCCCATGGAAAAGTAAAAAACAGGAAAGAAGATATGTTGATTCAGATGTCCATCTTGCAACATACAATTTATAAAGTAGTATGACAGAAAATAAAATTTTGAGAAAAAGCAGGAATCAATCCAAATTTTAAAACAAAATAAAATCACAAAAGCCCTATTAAAAGAAGATGCAGAGAATCTAAGCAAAAAGGAGAATCATCTCTTCTATGTTTGGATAAATCTTGATTTGCTTTCTTCTTTTGGGAAACAAACAAATAAACAAAATAAATAAAGATCCCAGAAAGCCACTCAGGACAAACCATTTCTGGAAGGGAAAACTAGCAGGGAAGTCCCACAAATTCCACATTTTCCCCAAGCCAATGGAACAACTAAAAAATTATTTTAGTGCTACAAATAATTTACTTTCTTCTTTGGGAACTGAAATCCTTTTTTTAAACCCTTTATCTCATCCTGAAAAAGAAAAGAAATATTAAACATCATAAAATAATTATCTATTCACATACAGGCCTTTGTACACTCCTCTCAAAAGATCTAAAGGGGGCCTTAAGTACAAATGACAATCAGATCCATGTGGCTTGAATATGTGGAAAAAAATACCAACTTCAGCCAACACAAAATCTGTTTAGAGGAATTCTCTACAGTATCATAATATTTTTATTGGGAAAAATAGTGATACAAATGTTCCAACTTTTGTGATAGCTATGTGTTTCGGGTTATTTCTTTTAAAATCTGTGCTGCTACAACCTTGGCATTAGGCATAAATCCCAGCCTTCATTAAAAAGGCCAAGTTGACCAAAAGGCCAAGTTTGTACTTTTTTTGTTATAAGAAATCAAAGTTTGAAAATTAATCCCATGAATGACGACCAAAAAACAATCACAAAATCAACAGGAAAACTTTAATCATGAGTAGTTTTAAAATAATTTCTGTAATACAAATCAAACTAATGATTTATGAAGATATAATTCCTTATTTTCAGTGGTTTGTGATTCTCAATACTGTTACTACCCTAGGATCGGAAAAGTGTCATTATTTGTTGCAGGAGCCAAAATAACAAGACTGGCTTAATAACACCATAGGGAAGATTTAGCAAAATTTCTGTACAGAGATGACAGTGTGCATATGTATGGCAACCTCTCTGTTATCCCAGAGTGTTCAATAAAACCGTGAGGAAAATATCATCCACTCCAGGCAACCTGTATTTCTGATTTATCAGTCATTTAGTTTCATTTAGGTTGGATTGATTATTCTTAGGCTTCATTGATTATTGAGAGTGAACTAGTTGGAATTATTTTACTAACGCCGCCATATAGCTAATGAATGTTATACTATAAGGGAGATAACATTTCTTATTTGCTTCAGCCAACCACCAGCACCAAGAAACAAGACCTTCATTTTAAAGTTGAAAGAATGCTTCTACTGAGGCTTATAGAAAAAAGAAACCAACTAAGTAAAACAAAAGAAAACAAACAACAAAACAAAAAAGACCAAAAAACCAATCAACCAACCAAGCAACCAAACAACCCACCCCCCCAAAAATCTCCCCAAAAACCAAGAAACAACCATAGAAACAACTCAAACACATTTCTAGGAGAAGGATGAGATCCAGACAGGACATAGTAAGAAAGAAGGAAATGCTTTTGCCAAAATAAGGAAGTACCAAGTGACAGAGAGGAGTCCCCTGACCAGTGGTCACCTGAGAACTCCTCAGTCATGAGGCATGAAAATGACCACAAGCACTTCTTCTCAACTGCTGTGAAGCTAGCAAAGGCCCTAAAGCACCTTATATATTAAGCTGAATTTTGAAGTTGCTTTTATAAAGATCAATGGAAACACAGGAATAACAGTGCTGGCAGAGGGGAAGGAAGGTCTGAGGTCATTTGGTTGACCTTCCTGTGGAGAACAATTGCTCTCCACTGCTCCCTGACAGACTTCTGTCTTCTTGATGCTTTTCTGTACTTAGTAATACTGACTCTGCAATTCTCTCAGACAATGAAATTGAGTTTCCATCGCCTTTCTGTTGAAAAGATCTGCAAAAAAAAAATTAAAAAATAGGGGTTTAAAGCTGTTCTTGTTCCCCACCATCACAGACAGGTAGATGAGATGGCTGATCACTTGAACTAATTAAGACCCTTTAAAAAGATTGTTGTTCATGTATGTCATGTTTTTCAAGCATTATCTGTCCCCTGGCCTCTTTGCATCACCCCAAGGTAGACATCTATCGATCTTCCCCACGTTGAGAAAGAGGAGTAGTTTCTAAGTTTTAAGTTTATATAAATCAGTAAGATTGTATTATTCCACGTATGAGGGCAATTTTGATATGTTCCCACCCCAAGACACACAATATGTTTTCTTCATTTTCTGGTCTGCATCTGTAATATTGTTACTTAACAATTTCTGCCTATTGCTACTTAACCCAGCTGTTGGCCACTTTAAATTAATGCATTCTTTAACTAGTTGGTGAAGGAAAAGGCATTGACAGAATGACAGGCCAAAAAAAGACAATGGAAATGAGGTAGAGAAATAATTGAAGGAATGTTAAAACCGGGTCTCATTTACAGCTGTAAACTGTTTCAAGAGGTACAAATGAAGATAGTGACTTCCAGTTGACCTTTCCCATTCCCAGAATTACTATTAGTCAGAGTATGTTGGACTATGAATTGCAGAAGTCCTTTCTTCTATGTTAACAGATGATGACACAGACTTTTTTTCTTCTCTATTTTATGCATATGCTGGATTTTTATTAAAATTTTAAAAATCATATAGTAAAACAAGTATTTAAACTATTAGGATGAACGCCACTGTTTCCTAGAGACACATATGTCCTTTATAATAATGAACTCAGACAATGAGATGGCTGTCACAGGAGGAGAAAGAGAGTAATCTGAAAGGTATTTCAACAGACCGTTGTCACTCATGTATTCAGTAGTTCAGGGTTGCCCTTGTATGGCAATGGAAAGTTTGTCATGGATAAGATGATAAAATGTTCCAGTGCGATAAAATGTTGTGACTTGATAAAAATTTGGCAGCAGTCACTGCTTCCCTTCCTCCAAGCATAACGATCAGCAATCTCTAGTCCCTCTTCTGCCTTGTAACAAACAAGCCAACACCCCAACAAGCTAAATATTTGCTTTTGGCTTCATGAGAATGTGTTAAAGCAGTACACCAGCATCTGAGCAGGGAGCTAAAGGAGTTAGATTTTTCCCAGGAGGAAGTGGGTAACCTAAAGGAGCACAGCACACAGTTACTGCTGGGACTGGCTGACAGAAATAACTGACACAGAGAATCTAGTTCAGTATCTGCACACAGAGCAGCAGTTGTATGCAGACGTGAAGCAATCAGACTCCTCTGTGCTCTCTGGTGAGCTTGAATCCCAGATTGCATTCACTGAAGATAAAGTTTCAAAATCACCAGACATTCACAGCTTTACAAGTTTTCGATATACAGAGGAGGTGAGAGACAGTCACTTCAGCTGTGTGTTTTGTGTCACTAAATCCAGCTCACTCCAAGGCAAAGTCCTCCATGAATGGAGACTACAGAACAGGTTCATGGTTTAGCAGGGAAGTGAAAGTCAGCAGAATCTGAAGAATTTTCTGAAATTCACAAAGTCGTTTGTATTCACTTTACCAACTACACCACTTTGCTACTAATAACTGGGTAGCTGCTTAAAAGCACCTGGAAAATCACAGAAATATGTCACCCATGATTTTGTAACAATTCTTAAGAGCTGTCTTTTATGAAGACAAGCAAAGAAAAAAACGCACCTGGCCTTCAGTTGCCAGACGGGAGAAGTCAGGAATCCCAATCTGATCCCACACTGGAATTTTCTAATGCTATACTTGGCAGTGAAAATGGATTTTAATGTAGTGGAGGTAATATACACACCAGCCAAATCCTTCAATGTATCAGCAACTGACACAGTTCATGCCTCTGGAGTTTTATTTTAAAATACCATCAATTAAAAACAGGAAGGGGAGACTTAATTGCTCACAAGTTTTGCTTGCTTCTGAGGCACAGAATAAGATTTTTATGAACCGCAGAAGGAGGCACAACACTGTTTTTTAATGACCTTTCAGAATAAAATCAGTTTACAAGGTAAAGAAACTAATTTTTGAGAGATGTGTGAGCCTCAGGGAGTTTGAAACAAGAAGAGAGATCTAATTCATTGAAAAAGCATTTTGGGGTCAGCATTTTCAGAAGATACTGCAGTGCACTCAGCATCTCTCAGTATGTGTGGTGTGACAGTCCAGCTTGCTGCTGTTTTGTGACTCTTAGAGGAAGAAACTAATTACATCAGGCATCTCGCACTAATTTCAAGTAAAAATCCTGTGGTAAATAATCTAAACTTTTTCTCGACCATTCTGCTCTGTCCAATGCTATAAAGAGATGCTAATGACCAATTACTTCTACATGGGATATTTGTAAAGATGAAATTGATTTTAATGTTTACATTTCTATGAAAGAGTGAATAGCATATTCTCCTGAAGTATCAAATGATACTGAGTGGTTCCACAATTTAAGTAACTGTAACTAGATTGTCTTTGCTTAAATACATCATTTTTCTGTGCCATTTTACTTCATTGAGTGAAAAATCCCACACTAAATTCTGAGTTTCTTGGGAACTAATTAAGTATAAATCTGTTTAACTACTAGACGAATTAAAGTAATAATCTGTTGAAAGTAATTGCAGTGGAAAAAAATTTTAATTTAAAGTTCCAGAAAGCAATACCTACACTTTTAACATCATCAAATATGTGTCCCATTAATGCACATAATCTCAATTTCCATTAGCTGACATAGCTATGAAAATAGAAAGAAAGCATATGAGGCCAAAATAGAGGAAGAGGTCACCAGAAATGGGATAGGTACTGCAGAGAATTTAAGTGACAATACTATAATGTAGGACTCACCTGTCACAGGAGCTAGCGCAAGATAAAGCAATAGTCCACTTGGCTGCTGCCGACAGAACATTTTTAAGACTACTTTTTACCCTGATGCATGCTTTTTGTTAGTGTTCTGTTATGCTGTGTAATTGCACACTGTATTATGTCTGCTTTTCAGCAAACCAATGGGAAATAGAATATATGCATAAATCTCCCTCAGTTTAAAAACCAACGACCTGCTGTAACCCATGGACCACACAGTTACCGGAGAGGATGCTAAAACTTTGTTTAATGCTTCTTTAAACATAAGTGTCAAACTCAAATTTCAAAATTGTATGGGGAATATTTTAGAGAAAAAAGCTGTTGATTGAAGAAAAGTGCAATATAAGTTTAGGAATAGTATCTTTCAATTTTTCTACATGTACAAAATTCTGAATTATTCTAGGTCTGCAAGGATAATACAAAAAAGATGTTAGATGCTTTAAATGTTAACATATGGGATATCTTAGAGATAAGAGTGGCATGGAAGACAGAACAATATATACTGTAAGGCTGGCAAGCATAATTTTGATTATTAACCTCAGGAAACTACAGTCTATTTTAAAAAATTAACTCAGATGTTTATGAATTGTTAAAAGCAGATGCTGAGTGACCACACACATCAGAGAGATAAAAGATCACTGTAAACTACCTCCTTGCAAGAAGCTAAGCTTGTGTGGCAAAGGAGGAAAAGTGGAAAGCAGGGTAGAGATTAATTCAACTGCAGCTTTCTGCTTCTAAGTGTTCTTTACTTGAAAAAATAAAGCCAGTGGGAAACCCAGTAAGGAAAAACTTGTGTCATCTAAAACAAGTTTAAAAGAATGAGTGAAGGAAACTTCCTAGATGTTGCAAAGGGCTATCATTAAAATGGATTTCTTTTAACCAGAAAATGAGAGAAACAGTTGCACACAAGTTTATGATATTTTTGGTGCACTGGGAAAGACCTTTAAGGAAATGTTTCAGGCCTGAGAAAATTATTGCAGTCAGGCTTTGGACCTCTTAGAAGTGGATTTAATGAAACTGCTGACACTACCTGAGCTGTAGTTGAATAAATTGCTTCTGTCCTGGTGTAATGAATAACCTCAGCATCAGGGAGCTTTCCTTTCATACAGAAAGGGGAAAAAAAGTCAGATTTCCTATTTTTAAGCTTCCTTTCACCTATTCATCTTTCTTTCTTTTTCTTTATGCAAGGTATCTGCATAACTTAATGTCCTGTTATTCAGAAGTTGTGCACAAGTCCTGTGACATTATACCTCCATAGCACTACAATGCCTAAGACCTGTCTGGTTTTTGTCTATGCCACCCAACAGCTTAAAGTGCTGCTCTCGTTCCAGACTTCCAGCACGCAGCCATTATCTCAGCCCATGTGCCCTACCTATCTATCTCACATTCACTAAATATATGAGGTTCCAGTAGCATGAGAATAGTCTAAACAAGAACACATTGGTCTATTTTCTTCTTAATCACTTGAACATCATTCTGTAAAGATCTGAAAAGAGCATATCAACAAATGGCTGGATTGAGTTGATTGTGTGTAATATAAATAAAGTCTGGAGAACAAACATCAACATTTCTATCATTTCAGGTGAGAGGTTTTGTTTATTTTGGTCTTATAACATGGTCATAAACACCCTTGCAGAAGGAAACTGCCATATGGTAACTTCTTTACAGGGCCTCTGAGTTTAACTAGTGACTGTCTCTTTAAAAAAATATTACAAAAAGCCTTACAGGGGCAATCAAATGATTAGAGTAACAAGGTAATTTAAAGAAAAATAAGAAGTCAGCATATATTAAAGACTGATAGAAAAAACTGCAATATCTCCTTCATTTTTGGAAGCAATACAAAAGCAATTATCACATTAGCAATCAGCAACACTCCAGGCATCCGTATCAGTGAAGAGTTCCCACTGTCATTGGTGAAACTTCAATTGTGTCTGTGGGAAAATTACTTTTTAAGGGCCAAAATATTATCCTGTAATGCCCCTTGAAGTGTTTGTAATACCTTGCCATCTGTTTTCAGATTTGGCTTTGGGAAGAGTTAATTTATTTCACAGTATCTGGTATGGGGCTGTAATTTTTATTTGTACTTGTCAGGAAAATTAATCCATGATGTCAGAGGTTTTTGTCCAAAAAGGAGACAGAGGAGTCCTGTAAATTTAATTCTAATAAAGGGAGAAGCCATGTAGGATCTGAAATCAATGTTGATGATACAGGGATGTTTTTGTTATTGCTGAGCAGCACTTGCGCAGAGCCAAGGACTTCTCTGCTCCTCACGCCACCCCACCTGCCAGGAGATTGAGGATGCACAAGGAATTGGGAAGAAACACAGCTGGAACCACTGACCCCCACTGGATCAAAGGGATGTTCCATGCCACATTGCATCATGCTCAACATAAAAAGCTGGAGATGAAGGAGGAGGAGAGGGAGGAGCATTCAGAGTGGCGGTGTTTGTCTTCCCAAGACAGCGTTGTGTGTGATAGAGCCCTGTTCTGCTGGAGCTGGCTGAACACCTGCCTGCCCATGGGAAGAGGTTTCCTTTTCTTTGCTTAGCTTGCACAACTTTTTCTTTATCTCTTAAACTGTCTTTACTTTTATTGTTTCTCCCCCCTCCCACAGGAGGGGAGTGTGTGTATGGTGGGGCTTAACCACAGCAATGGGTCTGGTATGAGGTGTGGTGTAGACCAGGCCCTCCTAGCACAGTAGTTGAAAAAATAAAATTTATTTACAAAACATTTTCAATTCAAAGGCTTTCTGTGATGTCTTATCTTACCTACACAGAGAGGGTAATGCAGATCAGAGTATATATAGTACATACAGGCAGAATATTAATTGGTGATTAATTGGCTTAATTGGAGATCAATCAAATGAGTTCCAAAATTAGCTTACAATCTGTTGCAAGAGACATTAGGAATATGGTTTTACATTGTATTTGGGAGTATCAGAGACTCACAATTATTCTTTATGAAGTTATGGCTAAAACTAGACATACTCAATGAATAAATTCCTATGAGATCTCAGCTGTTTAAGATTAAGTTCATATGGGAACAGTTATAATTTTTTTTCCCCATACATGGTTGATTTGGAGGAATATAATGTGAGAGAAAATAAGAAAACACCTTCTTTTTCCTTTTTGGTATAGGACCTAAGTATGGTTGGAGGGGTTTTTTTTGGTCCAGCTAAAGCAAACTTACCTCAATATAGCCTTTGTATCATTGATCTTGTCAAAGGCTTACACTGAAAAAGCCAAAGAAGATTTTTCATGACTGAGATTTTAACCCAAAATATACATTTTGGGGCTATTATGACTAGAATAGACTGGCATAGGCACACCCTTTATGGTCTTTCACATTTAACTGATGTGGAGTGCTTTGCTTCCATGCTTCCATGTTTTTCCCATTGGGAGTGTTTATTTTTTCTCTGTAATGCAGAACCCTTCCTGAAGTGTGACTGTGCACAAAACAAAAACAAAAACAAAAACAAAACAAAAAAAAAAAAAAAAAAAAAAAAAAGAAAAGAAAATATGATAAAAGAAAATCACATAGGCATAATTTTTTTTTTTTATTTAAAAATTGACAACTTTGTATTTTAGTTCAATAAGTCTTGCTCATCTCTTTCTAATGTGCTACACTTGTATGATTGACTAACACTGCTGAACTAAGACAGCAGCATTGTACAATGCCAGATCTCCCTTGCCTCATTAGGGATGGTCTGTGAAGCAAATGTCGTTAACTTGTGAGGAAAGGAAGCAAAACTGACAAATCCTCATTGACAAACTTCCCTCCATTTGTTCATCAGTCTTTATTAAATAGCAAATTTAATATCAACATTCATGCATAAGACAAGCCACTGAAGTTTTTCACCGTGTAAATTAATGCTGTTTAAAATTAAATTTGCCGTCGGCTTTCATTTAAAAATTAGCATTGTAATGCTTGTATGCTATGTTGTGCAGCCTAAATTAATGCTAGATAATGGAAATAATGAGACGGCTGCATGCGTGCAGATGCACTGTAGTTCACACAGTGAAATGTTAATTAAATGTTACCAGTGCTGAGAAATCACAAAATTTATTTCTGGTCTTCTTGTGTCTGCTGCATAGTGATGTAACAGCAGAAGTCAGGGGCTTTCCATGCAGATTGTTCACTTAGATACACTGGAACAAAATATTAAGTTTCTTGAAGCAAATGTGTAATTCATTTGTGTAATTCATAAACACAGCTGACTGCATTAAAGCAAGACAAATAGCAAATCCAGTGAAATCCCAGACAGGTATGTTTAAGCAACTACTTCAGAAATCCAAAGCACAACATGGATTTTCATAGTAAGGGAGTATGCGTGCTGAAGGAGTGGTACTTGATATCAAGTTCTTGTTATTCAATTCTCTAAGCTCTGCAGTATTATCTTGTTTCTGTGAGAGTACACCAAAAAAAAATGAGGTCAAGTAATACTTTAAAAGTCAAGAGTTACATAAAATTTAAATTATTTGTTATGGTTCTAACTTTAATTTTCTAAATTCAGCATTTTACAAACATGTATTAACTAGCTCATTTCACATTTTATTTCAAAAATAGGCACTGGTATGAAATGAACAGGAAAAACCCTCATCATTATTTCAAAATAGACAAAATGCATTGTCATTCATTTAAATTCTGTTCTTGAGGATATTTTCTTGAAAGCATTTTTTTTTTTTTCTTTTTTATACCCATGACTGTTAAGAGAGATATTCCCTGCTCTATTTTACAGTCTCTGTGCTGGGAAATATGTGTTGAAAGTGGCTGAGCAGGGAACAGCTAAGTTACAGGAAACCAGGAAAAAAATGTAAACAAGCACCAAAATATAAACAAGCACCAAGTGTTCTGCTTGATTACAGAATGATTAAAAATGCAAACCCAGTATCAATGTAGAAAAACTGACAGCATAATTTTTTTTAAAAATCAGGACAGTATTTTCTCCACAAGAGCAGATGAGTTTTTCAGCTTTTCATATTCAAGAAATTCTCTTCCCCTGGAATTAGACCTACGTGCACAAGAAAATCTGCCTTTCTGGAATATCTGTGTGTGCCATATGATTTGATGTCACATCTATGCTATTTCTTTAACAGACTGTCTGGAGCTTCTGAGGAAATGAGTAGCTCACACTTTCTAACTACAGAGACAAAAGTTTGTAGCTGCTGCAATGCTCAACTGTCTTTGCCTAGAAGTCTTTGTCTAATTGACTAGTCAAAACAGACAGGAATTGGATGCTACATTGAAAATGCACATAAAATACCTGCATTTCTACTTAAACCTCCCAGTGACTACAAGTATGTGCAGGAAAAGGTGTTTTTCTTCCGAAAGGTTTTGAAACTTGAGTAGAAGAGGAGCGACCAACAAGTCCCAGAACTTCAATATTGATATTTCATACTTAAGCTTGCCAGAGTTACCTGAGTCTATTTTTAGGATCTAACTCTACAGAGTATTAGTGTTTCCAAAAGTAAAAACACTGGCCTGATCACAATGCTATGCTGGGAAAAAAGCAGCCAAACAGCATTCTTTCTCCTGTATTTTGATTTTCATGTGAAGACAACTCCTCTCTGCAGAACTAAGAAAATTAACAAGAAAAAGTTCTTCTTTAATCTGGTTGATGATAGTATGGGAAGTCCGAAATGGTCTTCATAAAGAGCACGTCATAGACACACCTGAAGATGGTTATTCCACAAATTTGTACATGAATGGAGAAGAGATACCAGCCCAAGTAAACTGATGAAATTGTGTACTTCAGTAAAAATCTCCCATTTTTACTGAGTTGGAACCTGAGGGGACGTCTGGGGACTACACTTTTGATTGTGTACTTGGAATTCTTTGCATAAAATAATGATAAGCTTTGAATGATCACAAAATGACACATACTGAGAAGAACAATGTTCAGAAGGAGCTCTGTACATCTCTGGAAAGCAGCTTTGATCAGAAGTTGTAAATGAAAATGCTTGAACATTATCTTCATTTTTAAGCCCAGTAATATGTGAACATAAACCCAAGAAATTTATTATTCTGTATACAATCAAGAAACCAGATCAGCAAAAGCATAGTTTATAGCTTTGTGTATGGAATATTACTATCTACAAAAGTGTACACTAGACTTAGTGGTTCCTCACAGTGTTTCATGTTTTGAGAAGAAATAGGGAAAACAGTGAGCTAATTAACAAAATTATCTATAAAACTCTATGTAACTGTGTCCTTTAGTACCAGGAAAGAATAAAAACTTGTGAATACAATACATTTCTCCTAATCTTAATGTGACTAAAGAAAATGTAGTTTTCTCAACCACATGTAAATCTGGCTTCCCTCTCTATTTTTACCAGAATGGAGATATTTCTAATTTATGTTAAACCAGAATGCAGTGCTCTGTCTTGTGGAAAAGTGGGACAGGAAATGTTTAAAATCTCCTAATTTATTCCTCATGCCATCCTATCTCTTGGAGTTGTCTCCATTCACATTCTGAGAGAGTGATACGTCCAGAGGCCCACAGGCACTCCCATCAAGGTGAATGCATCCCATCAGGGATAGAGTCCTGTGTGAAACAGTTGACTTACCCACAGCTCCTCGTGAGAATTGCATTTCACTCCTTTAAACTAATTCTTTTTATTCTTTGTTTATGTTTTGATCCCAATCCAATGTTCTGTTTGATTTTCTTCTTCATGCCTCTTCAGCTCAAATATCTTTTGTCACTTAATGGACCTGGTCCTGATGCACAATGAGAACAATCCACTTTTGGAAAAATCATTTACTAGAGCTTATGCAAGGCAGTTTCTATTGGTTTTAAACAAACTTGCCAGAGTTAGTAGGAGGTGAGCTATTGCAAAGCATTAGCAAAGTGCTGCCTGGGAAGCGGCCAGTGTTAACCTCCCTAAGCTCTATTTTACTGCAGGTGGCTCCAGGGTTACTCAGGTACAACTACAAGAACAGCAGTCATCAAACCTTTGTCTGCAATAAATCTCTTTTATGCTGCTTTGACACCACTGGATTGTCATACTATAGTTATAACTGTAATTTGCACCTGCTTTATATATTTTTTGTGCTGCTGGTGTTCTGAGAAGCCTTGGTATGAATAAGAATCAGTGAGAATTAGATTCCAATTTTAAAATTATTTATTTTCAGCCCAGCCTCCCCCTGGTAAGCCCTCATCTTTCTCTTCAGCTGACCTTCTTTAAAGAAGGCATGTGACCATTGCACTGCTCAGCACCTAGGAGACATTTTATGTGATGAATTTGTTTCTGAAAAGCTTGCAATCAACATACAAGCAATTAGAGGCCACTTTATTTCCTGGCAGTATTAAGGACTCCTGCTGTTTGGTTTAGTACTGGCAGATGCAAATAAGGCTTTTAAAGGATCACTGTAAGTCATTCAGACTTATGTAGTCCTTTCATTCCCCACAATGCAGTCAAATCCACATGAAAATCTGTCTCACATGATATCGGTAGTCAGCCAAAGCTCTGTCCTTGGATTTCTTCATTTAGAAATCACTATTTAACAGGAAGAAAAGAAAAGAAAATGCAAAGCAGTATCCTTGGAGCCCAAATGACAGGAGAGTTGTGTTAGCATGACGCAGGACTTTTAATTATTCTGAGCTTGCACCTTTAGAGCTAGCCATTTCTCAGCCTAATTAACCTGTCCTATTGTACAGCCTGTGTAAGGCACAAGGCAATTAACATTTGTATAATAAATAAACAATTAAGGAATGTTTTGATTTCTGGTTACACTTTTTGCTATTCAAACTGCACTGTAGTTTCTGCCTATGAGGAATTTGCTTTTTCAAACACTTCACATTTCATTACCAAGTGTCTCTCGCTTCTCTTACACCCAGGAGTGTATCATATATAAAAATGAAACTATAAAAGCTTGCCATTTCACCAATGCAACAAGAAAATAACAAAAATCACAGGCAAACAAAATCCTTTAAGAACATGTGTCAGAAAGTGTTTTTTAACTGTATCAAATGTTTAAAGAAATAGTGGGAATGTTTACTAGTTTTATTCTAGAATTTATTGTAACTGAGAACAAACACTTGCCCAGATTTGCAATTCAAGTTTACCCCATTCTTTTATAAGCTAATATTTGCCAGGTCTCTGAAGAACTGTCATTCTAGACTATTGACACATCTTCTCCTTATTAATTTTTCTGACAGCACTAATAGTTTTATGTCCTCCCATTCATGACTGAATTTTTTAGGTATAGGTACAAATCTTGTGAACAAGGAGTAGAATTCTTTACCAGTGATGGTCTTGGGTAATTTTTTGTAGGTCTGATAATGACTATCACTTTGATTAGCACCATAATTCCTTAATGGATAACTATAAAATAATTCTAATTTATAGGTCCCATAGGTTGTCATTATTACACAAGAATGTCATGGTAGAATGTGCCTCATGGAATCATTCAGGCTGTTAATGGAACTAGTTAATCACATCTATTAATGTCATTTGCTTGTTAATGAGTAGTTAATAATCAGTTAGTAATATCTATTCAGGAAGTTTATGGTACTAGTTTCATAATGAGGTCCCAGCAGGTAAGTTCTTATCCAAGTAGGACCATGGAGGTCAATGATGTCCTTCACAGGCAGGAGCGTTACTGCATTATGTTATTCCACATCATTGTAGCATTACACTACAAACCCATAGATAAAAGGAAAGGAAAGAAAGATTTTAAGATTCATTGATATTAAAAATATGCAACTGTCCAAGGATAAAATTGACTTAGAACTACCTTTAGGTATATGATTCCATTATATATTTAACAATCAAAAAAGAAGCAAGTATGAACTGTGTGCCTTGTAATTATTGCAGTATATCCAAGCAGATGTATTACATTTCAGGTTCTAATATTCTTGGGTTATGAAATTGAAATCATGAGTGCCTGTAATATCAAGTCATCTTTATCCAACCATATATTCAAAAACCTTCACAAATCTTGTAAATTCTATCATTCTGTATTAAAAGTGTATATTAAAATTCTCTACTCTCTCAAATAATAAATGCAGTTTCCACAATTTCTGCAGCATGAAAAGTTCAAGGATTATGCTAGCAAAAAATCAGGAGACAAAAATTTCTAGGAAAGATGTTCATTCAGGTAAAAAATGGCTTAGGTGTAAATAAGCCGTGTGAAGGAAAAAGCAAAGTTGTCAGCAGATGTAACATGCTTCCTAGTTTAACACCATCTTTAAAAAAAAGGTCCAACAGTTTCCTATTGACAAAATGTACACATAAACTGTCAATAAAATAAAATAAGCAAACATCTTAGCATATCTGTCCCCCAGAGAAAAACTTATTTCTTTTTTCAGAAGTTATATGATATGAGAATAGTCTGAGCAATAAAATGGCAAAAGTCCCAGTGGACAGATGATATTTTCGGTGAGAAGCTGCCAGTGTAAATCATACCCGCTACAGATTGCTGTGTGTTTGTGTTTACTCTCCATGAGCTGTATACATCCTGGAAAAGGCTTGCATTTACAATTTAAATTGTCAATGTGTGAATTTCATCTCATGCAAATTTGAAAACCTATATCATAACCATTATTCAAATCCCTATTAACATAGTAGTTTTCATTGCTTCCTAAGTGCTTTCCCACACTTCTTTGTAAGCAAGAAAACAATAAGACTGGTGCCCATCTGTTCTTGTATGATTTTTACTTCCAGACCATTTTACTTCACTCACTGTTTCTCACAAAAGGAATAGAGAATATTCACAAACATCTGAAAATTCCCTGTAGGGTACAAATCCTGGAATCTGAAGCCCATTTTGTAAAAATTAGTGTTTGTGGGAAAGCAGATAGAAACAGGGCAGTACCTCTAGTCTCTACAGCAATTCGCAGGCGCCTCACAATAGTATGATTGTGAGAACAACAAAGTCATGTTCAGCAGGTTGAGGAAGTAGTCTTCAATGAATGCTAATGATATTTAATCCACTAGGTAACACTGTCTTGGACCTTAGATAACAAAATTATTAATTCATAAAATGAAGACTGCAACCACATAGCAGGATTGAGAACTCCAAAGATTGGTATGTCTGAAATTTTTTCCCATTTAGTAAATTTAACTCAAAAAACGGTCTAGTTTATCCCCAACAATGAAACAGAAATAAGCAAGATTTTTTTAAAAAGTGACCCCTCTCCTGTTGTATGTAACAGTAAGTACCATGCTGTGAGCACACAAATACAAAGTTCAGTGTGTTCAGCCACATTATTTTCTTTTGCTTCTGACTGATCCTGTGAGTAAGAAAGGATGAAATGGTATTTCTTGTGGTTAAGCAGCTACTCTCTATCTTCTTTTCCTTTATTATCAGATATTTCAGGCCTAAGCCCCTGTAAGTTTCCAAAACAAAAAGTAAAGAATGGTTGCATTAACCTTAGCAACCGATACATTTGTTTGTCTCAGAAAATTCTAACTCCATGCTACAAGCCTACTCTAATTTTATACCTGTCTTGTATTCTGAAACACTGTCAGGCTTGGGGCCATGACCACTTCCTCTGGGGACCTTGTTCCAATCATACCCAATTTTCCTAATATTCAGTTACCCAGTTCAAAATGCAGCTGATCAGGTGACATGGAGATTTGACTTTCAACCAAATTTCACACATGCTATTTGACCTTTCACAATACCTGTTGACATAAGTAGATCTTGGTTCAAAATCTACTTTACCTCAGTGAAAAGGATCCAGTTGCTTTGAACGATTTTTGGCCCAGATGAAACCCAGAAAGACACTTGGACACATGCTTTGTTCATGGAATTATTCCCATCAAAGCCAAATGGAAAATAAAGATGAAGTCATGTGTTTGTACCAAACTGAGGCCTAGAAATACCAACAAGCATTTTCTTAACTGACAATTTCTTAATGAGGAAACTGGAAATTAATTTCACAGAAGATCTGCTACATTATTGTGAAAATAGATTTATCCTAGACTATAGAAAAAGCTCCTCAGATAAACCCAAAACTAAATCTAAGGATTTTGATATTGGTTGGTTCATGTTGTAAGACTACCTCAGAGCTGCGAGACTCTTCTGTTTAACAGGTATAATTGAGAGCAGAGCTGTTTTTTTAACTTAAATTACCTCTGAGTTAGTGCCAAATAAGCTCTTTGAAATCTACATGCTCAGGATTTACTGTACCATAAGGGGTATAGGCTGACCCTGGAATTCCAGCATATTGGGAACAATAATGAGCTGGGTTATAGGTTTTCCTGAGGGTCTTTTCCTCTCTTTAACACTGGGCATGGTATGTAGCTGCAATAAAAAGAGGATATTGTAAAGCAAAAGTCAGTGGACAATGACCAAAATAAAATCACATTTGAGAATGACATGTAAAACAAGGAACAAGATAAGGTCCAAAATGAGTACGCGACTCTCTATAGTTGAGAGTGAAAAGAAAAGCTGCATAAACTGAATAACTTGATTTGCATGACAATATCAATTCAAATAACATTCCATAAGATTGTTAGATCAAAAATAATATGTGGAACATTGGGATTCTGCTTGGGTTTACATAATAAAATCAAGAGCCAGGAAAGATGTGATGTTGAATCACTTGTTTACATTCTATCATCTGTACGGACAGTTAGACCACCGCCGATGTCTGTTTCTTGCAGGATGGTGTGTCAAATATAATCTCTTTTACTTCATGAAAACATTAATCATTTAACGGGAAACAGTAGGTAGAAAGGAATTTAGTGGCAAGAAAATTGTTGCAAAAGGACTCTGTGCACTCTGGCTTATGAACAAAATGAACAGAAAAAATTTAGAACAAAGGAACTTATTAGAAGCCGTGATCAGCAGCTGCTATTTTGCATCTAGAATGAATATGCTGATACATAAACTTTAAATAATTATGAGGCACACCAAAAAAATTCTCATGTAAGTGTTTTAAAACAATGCATTCTTAAATGGAGAGCAATTAAAATATATGCCTGAAGGAATCTGGAATTTCTCTATTGTAGAAAACTCTATTATATATAGTTTGACTCTGATCTCGCAAGAAATAGAACAATTTCTCCTAATGAATCATTTGGGGGAAAATATCTTTTAAGTAGCCATATGTTACATTTTTATGTAAATAAAATTTCATCACTGACTTGCGTATTTTACTTTTATTATCAGTATCTGTTTTAAATTTTGAAACAGCTTTTTAATAGAAATGTAACAGAACTATTTTATTATGTTTGGAACTCCTGATTTTATACTCGTTCTGAACAAAAATATGTCAAAACTGACAGTTTACTGTAAAGAAGTAACTATGTGAACATACAACTTTTTATCTCAGAAGAAAAATAATCTCTAGTAAACTGCCTCTCTAGTAAACTGCCTTCACTTCTCTCCCTGTGATTTATTGTAAATAGATGGAAGACTTTCAAATCTGTCATGATGATTTTATAATTATTTTCCTCAGCAATTTTTAATTAGGTAGAAATCTGCTGTCTATTGGGAAAATAATCTTGACTGTATAGTAGAAGTGAAGATACTTGACAGAAGTAGAAATGAAGGAACAAATCTGAGTTTGGTGTTTCCCCTGTCTTTGCCTAAACAATGGAAAATAATCATTTGGAAAACTTATATTTCTCTTTCTTACTCATAAACATACACAGAGTGCAGACAAAGCAACTTTTTTTTTTTACATTTGGAAGAGACAGAAACATCAGAACCAATACTTAGATGATTAAATAAGAGAAATGTTAAAATTGCAATTATTTTGTATTTGAACAAATTTGTAAGTGTTCAGAATTAATCTCTCATTTATTAAAGTGAATGGTAAAATGCAACAATGTAAAAGTAGATTATTTCTTCCCTTTTATTCTTCTTGATGTAAAGCCACTATGAACACATTGTGGAAACATTAAGCTGAAAGCCAATTCCAGCACCTCTGTTCAGGAGAGAAAGTATTTCATTGACGTTCACACTGAGCACTGTGCAATAGCATATATTAATTGCCAATCAGATTAAAAGTTTTTTGGATGGATTTCCAAGGCCGTGCCTACACTAGCAAGTGGGGTGACATAGCAGGATGTAGTCTAGAGACTGAAAGAGCTGGTGTGGAGAAGCCATCATCCAGATGCCTGTGATTTTGCACTGGCTCTCTTCTGGTCACCAGGGCTAAAGGCCCACTTGCAGTTCAATCTCATTTTGCACACCCCAGGGAGAAGTTTTGGTTCAGCCTTATCTGCTCCTGCACTCCTGGAACACTCCACACTGCACAGCAAACTGGAGTCCAGATTTTCAGTTTCTTAAGAGATCTGCATTTCATTTTGTGTAGATTAGAACTACAGCTTCAGGGCCTCTTGCAGCTATGTTAAATGACAAACACTGGTTAAATCCCTGAGGTTTGGCAGCTCAGCTTGTGTCATTGCATTAATTCTGTTTTAATGCAGTTTCAACTGTTTGTGTGTGTTGTGCATGTGTGTGTGTGTTAGTGTGCATGTGTGTGTACATTTGCATGAGCTAGTTGTAAGGCAAAGCTAATCACAAGGCTAAGTTTTAGCAACAGTGATCAGATTTGTCTGTTACATTATTTAAATTATTATCAGCTTTCAGAATTACCAGTGTCAAGGGAATAGACACAGAAGATTGTCTCTCCTTACCTCCCTCCCACTAATATGCACTATGTCCCCTAATATGAGCTAATTTCCAAATGAGTGGTTTCTCACTGTGAGTAGATGAAATTTGTGACTCTTCTCATATAGCATATTTATATATTACTTACATTTAACTATTATTTGTGGTGTTTTCACCCTATGTCCTGCTTTTTTAACTCCTTTTTCTTCCCCCAAAGTAAGTAAGGCACTCCCTGCTCCCTCATGTGATCTCTCTGTTTGGGACTCTGCTTTTGGCTACCAGCATTTTATTATAGCATGGTGATAAACCAGGTGTCATGGCCTCATTTTGTGTTCCTGGGGCTGAGCCACCTGCTTGGATTGCTGTCTCACGAGGACCTCCACAGTAAAATAACCTTTGTTTGTACTGTTTGGGGCTTAACCAACAACTCCTGCCTAAGAGTTTTAGTGCCTGTAGCAAAATTACTCCTCAATATCTAGGTAAGGAAAGGTAGATGTGTAAGCAGTTAAAATATAGCTTAGTGATAGAGACAGATAAACTTTTGATGAGTGCTATGTAAGGAAACTTTTCGTCTCTCATGCTAAACTAAACTTTACACTTTCTGTTCACTTTTGACTCAATAATTTCAAAAAATTCCTTTTAATAACCCATGTTGCTACAATTCGAATAAAGTCCCAAGTAGAAGAAACTGGAAAAAAAATGTTCATTACTTAGAAAATGTTGAAAGGAACAAGTCTTAAAATTTCAGAACTTTAAAAAGCATTCCTTACCAACAGTTGCATTCCTCAAAGTCAGTCATTCCTTGCAAAAGTCTCTGTTTTGGTTCATTTGCTTTTGTCAGCTTACGCAATTCTGTAAAACAGTCCTGAGCAACTCAGAAGTGGAATTGCTTTTCTCTATTTTTAATATTATGTTTCCTTACATTTCCCATCAAATTTTATAATAGCTCTGCAGTTTTATGGCTTCTTGTAGTCTTTTTTGTTTGGTTTGGTTTTCTGGGTTTTGGTTGTTTTTTTTTTACTTTGCAAATAGTTCAATATACTGAAAAGTGAAGATATTGTACGCATTGTAGTGTTTCTAAAGTGTGTGGTATTTACTATCCAAGCCCTTTAGAAATATTTGTGGAAAGAGGAAAGTCAATGATCCAAAAGCTCATTGAAATCAATGGGAGACTTTCCATTAAATTCAATGGGCTTTCATCCAAGCTGTTTGTAATTATAGGCTGACATTTTCAAAGCTGCCTAAGGGATCTGGAAGCCTAATACTCATTAAAATTAACTGGGCATCTAGCTTTACTGGGGTGCTTTGGAAGTCACTACTACAGTGTATATAAATGAGTGACCTGTTTATGACAGTCAGTTACATTACACCTCCACGAATCTGTATGCATGTGTCTTATCTTCCATAACAAAGAAATGTTTTTCAATTTTGTTGCTTGATAAGGGCCATTTTCCTGCAGAAAAGTATTCTCTAATTTAAAAAGAGAGTGGAATATAAAAAAAAAGATTATCATAGAATTCAGCAAAACTGATCCATACAATGGCTTTTCTATCCTGTTAGCAATTTTTGATTTATTTTTTAGGAAATATTCTTAAATATCTGGAATTTATTTGTAATGTGGACTAGATCACTATACTGAACAAACAATTGATTCCATAGAATACCTGAGAAGTTATCATTTTTTCTTTCTGCAGCAAGGAGTCTGTGATATCCTAACTTTTAATAATATTGGCATCTTTATCTAAATCCATCTATATACTGTTTAAGCATCCCAAAAATATTTTATACACACTGTTTAAAATCTAATCAAATTTGTGAACAATGTCGATTTGATCTAAATGTCACTTGTTCGAGTAGCATGTGGTTTCATTGTAATACTTTCAAGCTAACATTTGATTTTAATCTGACTCTCATTCACATGCTTATACCAAAAAAAGAGATGACTGCTAAGTATTTTTAAGGGATTAGAAATGTTAAAGTCTTTGGAAGGTAGATATATGAAAACTTTAAAATTTGGAAATAAAAGGATAATATTTTCATTCTGAGGGGATCTGAATTATGAGATGGATCAAAATAAATATAACACCTGTTTAAATAAAACACTCATGTGCACTTAATATATAGTTCAATGGTAAACTTGATTTTATTTAAATTCATCATGAATCATAACATTTCCCAAAATGACTATTTTGATTTGATTATGACTTTGTAATGACAGTATTGTTGCTATGAAATCATCTCACAGTCAACAGAAGTGTATAACGAATAGTGTTGCTAGAAACAAAAAAACATACAAAGTGGCCAGATGAAAGCAGATCATTTATTTAAACTCATCTCAAGTAATATTAAATAGAAACTATTTAAAATTATATTTGAGGTAAAATTAAAGAGTGTGCATAAAAATTGCTGGTCTGTTGAAACTGAAGTTTCTTCAGGTGCAATCACAGTCCTGTTTCAAGCCAACAGCAGCTTCCTGCTTCACTCCTACTGGGAGGTTTTGCATATTGCCAAATTAATGATGATAAAATCAGATTCCAAAGGTATGAATAGCTATTGCATTTTTTATTAGCATCATGTTATGTTTCCTATATTTTTGTTAATTGTTTTCTGCTTTTGAGTTAGCTACTGCCCTTTCTTCTTGGTTTAAGAATTTGTGTCAATTCAAATATAGGTAAAAAGAAAAAGGCATAGGGAAGCTATTTCTTACAGTACAGGAAGCCCAAAAGAAGGCAGAAAATATCTTAGAGTAAAAGCAGTGTAAAAGGCAGAAAGCACATAATTAAACTGAATTGGAATGAAATGCAATTGCTAATGTGCCTAATCGTGAACTATTTAATGACAATTTCTGTAATCAGAATTCCACTTCTGTTGCTCTGTAATTAGTTTCTATAGGTGCAAGTTTTTTCAATGTTAATGGGGGTGACTGATGTAAAAAGTACAAATTCATGGAGGTACAACACCAAAACCATTGCAGGTTTCAGCACAGATAACTGTTTAGATCTCTGAATCTCTGAAATTCCTCTGGAAATAGAACAGGCTATCTCTAACCCTCCTGTACTAGAGACTATTTCTTCTTTAGGACTTGTGAAGCTTCTCAGACTCCTGCATTTAGAGGAATTCATCAGCATTTTTTCCATTTTTAAGTGAAGATCACAGCTGAAAATATTATCAGTCTAAGGACTGATAATGCATTCCACGGTAGCTTCTCTGTGCTGCTCTGTTGTCAATGGTGTGTCAGTTTTCTATTTATCCACTTCTCAGTTCCTACCCTAATAATCACCTTCTCTAGTTTAACTAATAATTTCCTATTAAGCATCAAATATTTTCCCATCTTCCGAGCAGATTATATCTAGATTAGAACTATTTCCCTTGTCTAGAAAAGCAATTATCTTCCCAATGAAGGCTATCAGATTAGTCTGGCACAATTTGTCTTTGTCAAAGCGAGGCTCCATTTTATAACATTTCTGCTGTACCTCTGTGCCTTCATTATTTCCTGTTGTAAAATATAGTCCAAACTTGTAATGATAACCCTATTTTCAAATATGTGTAAATAAAATTATAACCCTATTTTAAAATATGTTCAACATTTAATATTTTTTTTCTGTTTTAGCATTTAAAGGAAATTGATGGACATTGCTCCTCTGCTAGTGGACCTGCAACATTGTGCATTCTAGTGATTCTGGGACAAGAGCAATCCATCTCAGTTTTTATATATGAAGTAGTAAGTGTGTTTTCCTCAAAAGCAAATGGTCATTGACTCCATTCTTTTTAGAGAACAGAAATGTCTTTAAACTGGGGCAGACCTGCCCTAAGCTTTGCATAAGACCCTGTACAAACTGAAGAAATCTCTCGCTCTCTATTCAATTCTATTGAATGCTATTCAATTATTTTTTTCTATAAAGCAAATAACCACATACATTACTAATCAATCATGTTTAAAAATTTAAAATAAAACACCTCAGACATTCTTTCTTCTAAGAAGATAAAGGAATAATACTGGATATATCTCTCACTTTGCTTGATGTTCTCTGGGTAATCATAGTACAGAAAATCTACAGGCTATAAAATTGACTTCTGAGTTCTTCACAGTTATAAACTAAGTTACACCAATAACCTTGTCTGGCCACAGCACAAATAGGAAAAGAACTGATGGACTGAGGGTTTTCTTTGAGGCAGAAGTTTCAGCTATGCTTTCCTAAGACAAGTAAGGCATATTTTTAGAACTGTCATTGTACAGCTCCCTCTATATTCAAGTATCTTCCACTATTACCTTCAGCTGCCACTGGATGGGTTCAAAAGTACTTCTGCAAAGCAGGCCACAGTCTCAAGTCTGGCAAAGGGAGACTGGTAAACACATAGCTTGTGGCCACCTATAAAAAGTTAGCAGAGGATTAATCTGTTCTCCAAGGTGGCCTACACTGAACTAATTAAACCATTCTTTCCATCTTCGCCCCTCCATCTTAGCTTCAACCACACTTGCTCCAGCTTCTGCTGTAAATGGGGGGATCCAGGCCACAACAAGCATCTGTACTGTACATTCTTGTTTTGGTCCCCCAGGAGGCATGCCTCCTGAAAGAAAAAAATATATTGCTATGCAATAATTGTTTTTTCTTAGTGTATGCTCATAGGGATTGTACAATTAAGATGGCTTAAGCAACTTTTACTCAAGTATTATCTAATTTGGAGTTCCACCATAACTATTTGCAATATGCCACCAGAAAAGTGTCCCACGCATTTATTAAGAATACTGATATCTACCAAAGGAAATACTGAATCATTTTACAGCCTACTAATAACTTCAGCTAATATAGTCATGGAGTAGTTCAGGGCTGCTGGGGTCCCCTCTAAGTTCCCATGGGACAGTAGATTTTTATTGTCACAGATTGTCCTGTCAATTCTTCAAAGACTTTATGCACTGACCTTATCATCTTGCGAAGATTTAGGTTTTTACCTAAGCCCCGTTTCTACATCACGTCAAGCGCAAATTTTATTCCTTAAATTCCTGACATTCCTTTACATTCCCCAACAAAAATCTTACTTTTTATCCTCTTTTTACATGATAGAGTCCTAGTCTCCCAGTGCCTGATTCTTTGACATTGTCTCTCACTGCAGCTTTTCTCTGCAGCTCCTCTGCCACTTCATGGCTGAAGTAGATGTTAATACTACTGAGCTCAGCACACCCTGTTCACTTTATCTGCTGGTGCCTCTGGCTTTAAAATATCACAGAGCTACATATATAAGAAAAATGTTACATAGCCACAAGATGAACCCCACAACTCCTTGCCCGACTAATATTCTTTGCATAGAACATAAGAAAGCTTTGCTGAGCCTGAATTTGTTTTTCAAAGCCTTATAATTTAAAGTGGCAATGAAAGCCAAATTTCAGTTTTCATCCCACATTGTTATCCCCAGCTGCCAAATATCAGTCTGCAGCTTTAAATTATATTAACTATTTAAATAACTTCTTTCCTTATCATCTTCCACCCTCCCCACTCCTTTTTGAATTTCTATCATGTGTTAACATATCTTTTGCCTCATTCTCAGAAATGACTGGATTGTTTTGGCAAAAAGGGCATTCTAACACATATTTTAAAACCTCAGAGCAGACACTAAGGAACATTTAAGCCCAAATGTCTACCAATTGGCAAACTGAAAAGGTCTAAAATCAGCATTTTATAATGGAAAGTGTCAGGGAACATTTATGAGCATAGCTACCAGCCCATTTTTGGCTTTCATTCGTTTCTTCAGCACTAGCTAAAAAAACACACTGTCCCTGGTAGAAGCAGCCAGCTCAGAGCCTTTAGCTCTCACAGGTGGCATGCTGCTGGCCCAGCTGTGTTTTTTTCTGTGCTTTGTGACTCAATTTGTGGGAATCCAGCAGAGGTTCATGCAGAATATTATCACTTCAAGATGTTCTACCCTGGGGTAGAATGTCCAACCAACAGGTCTGCAACCTGAATCTTTCAAAAATTGTTTGCTTAAATCTTTTTTTTTTAATAGCCTTTTTCCTTGTTCATAAACCAGCAATTTATTCTTAACTTAGATATACACATAATACCACTCAATAACTCTTATCCAGAGGTCCTCTTTGCATTTAAAACTTCAGTCTCTCTCTGCACAAAATTACCTTTGATGGATGGGGAGAGTGTTGGTTTTCCTTAAGAAAATGTAATAAATTAGCACATTACCACTAATTAGCAAATTTTATCACAACACTTTCACACCAGTTTCCTATGTTTATAAAAAATAGCATGGAAAATGTTTGGTGGATGACTTAGCAAGTTGGCTTCAACCCTAAGTGGTAGATGTTTTCAACTGCACTGATCAAAAAGATGAACTGTGTGAAAAGTTACTGATGAGACTAGGTCAGCTGGAGTTGTAAACTAGGGAATCTTACTACAAGAATAATTTAACATCAGAATCATAAACAAAACAAAGCAATTGCATCAGTAAGGGAATTGAAAAAAAATGAACTAATCACAAATACATAAATATGTTTATCCTCCCATCAGTAGAGTTTAAAATGCAATATATAAAATTTATTACCAAAAGGTTTAAAAGTAAGATTAGGTAGTACAAAGGAATTATTGTCCCTACAGTCTATGGATGCTAGAATACTTCTTATAGCAAATGGCACAGAATGAATATAGAAGGCATAGGAATTTTCCCCTCTGGAAAGAAACTCTTTCAATTCTCTGTAGTAGGCAATTAAATATCACATCATATATGTAGACACATATATTATTTGCATTTGATCTGTTTGGAGCACCTTCAACTTAATTTTTGGTGGAATACAACAAAAATAACAGCCCTCAAGTACCTTTGGGATGGGAATCTAGATGGGAAAAAGTATGAATACTTCATCATCCAAAATTGTTACAGCTGAAAGAAGTAATGATGCTGTGTTTTATACAGGGTTTTATAAATGCATAGACTATATGCAGCTAAAACTTTACTAACCCCACATTTTATAAAAGTGATTATCAGTTGATTAAAATTGCATATTAGAGACCATAACTTAAAATTTGTATTCACAGCACGCAAAATAGTGTAGAATAAAAAGGAGTCACGAGAAGCTACATTACCCACTGAATATTGCACTCATTTCACCACATATTACAAAGTAATTGGAAGAGATATAGATGTGATGTCCTTCCTTGCTGGACAAACTGATGGTGGTCTGAGACAGGGGAAATGCAGCTATGTCCAAACTCTTCCTTCAGAGCAAACTGATTCTTAACGATAGGGAGGAGGCTCAAATATGGGACCTGTGACTCACTGGCTGCTTTGCCTTGCAAGGAACAACAACGCACACAAAGTGTGGTTTTCCCACACTCTTGTGTTTACACTAAGCATGTAAATTCAGGTCTTGGCTTGCATCACTTGATCATGCAAAGTTCCTGTCAAAGTCAGTGGGAACTTTGAAGATGTAGGGAATCACTTACATCTTTAACTACATCAAGTCTTTTGATTAAATGTTTCAAACCTGACATCCCACTATTCCCAGATGTGAACAACAAAATTTCTTTAGTTGCAATAATTTTCTTGTTATGAGGAATTGTTTCCCTTTATATCGCCTAAGTGGTCTGTGTTCCTTTTCCCTGATCCAATCTACCAGCTGTATGCTTAAACTAATGCAGAGCAGACAGCATAGTTCAGGGCTGTCAGTTGTCAGGCTTTTCCTGCTGCAGAATGCCACTTTCACCATTTCATTTCATAAACATAATGAACTTTTCATCTCTTCTCCCTTAAATGTGAAATGTGTTCAAATAGACAGCATTTTCTTCCCATCCTCACTTCAGCAGAAAAGTAAAATATGGAGAACAAGCTATCCCTTCCTTGTTTCCTGAAATAAATTACTGCTACAAGAAAGTGTTTCATGCTATCTTTTCCAGAAAATAGTGGTGGTGACAGTGGTGATAGAAACTGTCCTTAGCAGAAGCTCACAGGATACCCTAGTTAATTTCTGAAAATTAGAACTAAACTAAAATTAGGTCCCCAATATTACAATCAAGCAATAAGTGAATTCTTCACATTCCCTTTGGCAATCACAATCATAGAACTCAATGCCCCTCAGGGAATATTTGGTCTGAAGGCTGAAGATGACTCAACTTCATTGTAGGTTTTATAATATAAGTGGTAAAATAATATATAAACAATTTTGATGAACCAATTTTGATGAATTTAAAGGCATTCTGCCTACTATTTTATGGACTAGCAATGAATCTGAGCAAGTGGCAGACTAAAGCAGGTAGGCTAAATTTCCAGAAGCACCTCCTCTACCAATATGACTTCCCTTTCAGACCTTTGAATGCCTCTTGCAACACTGCGTCCCTCATATATCCACCTAGAAAAAAGTCTTTCTGCATGAAGAATCCTTGTTCCCTAGCAGAGGAGCCTCTGTTATCTTTGCTGAGTAGCAGCCAGGGGCAGGGTCCTTCTGCCAGATGTTGTCCCAAGTACCTACTTTGCTGTGTGACAATTGTTCTATTCACCGTGGACAAAACCTTCCTCCCAGAGGGTGGAAGGACAAGATTTTGTAAAGGGAAGTAAGGAGAGGAAAGTGGGAGCTTCTCCATGACTGAGCAAAATGTGCATTCTATCACAAGTAAATGGAATCATTTTACATGAAGTGGTGTTGCTTGATTTTGGATGGATAGTTCACAGACCCCTTAGTTGATCTTGTAATTGTTTTTGTATTGTAAATTGCATTTACAGTTCAAAAGGGTTGAAAATTAAATGAGCTGCTAGTTTTGGCACAATGGTATGACATATGTATATGCAGAGCTATCCTATCATCAA
Organism: Ammospiza nelsoni; assembly: GCF_027579445.1. Taxonomy (NCBI): domain Eukaryota; kingdom Metazoa; phylum Chordata; class Aves; order Passeriformes; family Passerellidae; genus Ammospiza; species Ammospiza nelsoni. The sequence goes on along the minus strand of NC_080636.1, from coordinate 31,127,764 downwards.
CAACTCCTTAAAAAGTAATTTTCTTTTATGATATTGAAGAACCTTATATGGCATTTTTCTTGTGGTTTTTAACTGGGATATAAAATGAAGATATACTTTTTTTCATTTAAGGCACATTTTGTGTGCCATCCTAAAAAATGTGAGAAGTGGGACATTAATGGCAAGTAGCTCATGAAGACCAGTTTTACAGCCTGGGCAACTTTAACCAGAGTGCACATATGACAAACAAAAATTTTGCATGGAAAGAGTTTAATGGTGTTTTGCACTGAGAAGATTTGCTTGTATCTTTCATTCTCTTCTAGATGCACATATTTTATATTGGTTGTACTGCAAATGTATATGCATGATTGAACTCAAACATTATGCAGTCTTAGCTATTATTTCAATATTTTGAGTGAATTCTGCTAGTAGACTGTTCAGGCTCATCTACATAACATCGATTTGATTTGTTCTGCACACCAGCAGACGTGTTTTGAAGTAGTTTATAAATGTTTCTAACTAAGTATTCATAGTTATAAGTCTGTGGTAAGTGGATCTTCCTTCCCTTAGTACATCCCCGTTTTTTCTGCTCTCTGAGAAGATGGTTGATTAGATCCCATGGGTGAACACTTTTGGAGACTGGTTAATTTGTTGTAAATCCATGTGGTGCCAGATACTGAAAATAATTGGAAGCTTTACTTGTTAATAGTGTACTTATTAAAAAAAAAAAAAACTCAACGATTTTCAGAAGGAGGAACCTGAATCTACTATCTCTGTATTCCATTCCACTTTTTCCAGTCTCCTTAAAAATATGTGAATGATACAACATTACCTATCAGTCTGCCGAAGTGGAGAGTCTTAATTTCCAGATTGGCCAGTCTCCGTGTATTACTGTCTCTGGCATTGCGCTGTAGAAGGCTGAAGCTTGAAAGATCTTTTAACCATATCAAGCCATCTGCAGGTGTGTAAGAGAAGAATATCCTTCCTGGAGCTCTTGTCTAAGGCGGGAGATGCGCTGCTGTGATAAGAGCTGAGGGTGGGTGAGGAGGAGCCTTGCTGCTGCACAACAGAGGTGGAAATGCTCCACACAAGGGAAAAATCAGGCAGGAGCTCACGAGAAAAGAAAGACCCAAAGTGACTCATGTTAGTTCTCAACCAGAGTCAGTAAAATTTTTTACTTTTCTCCTTTTTAAAGGTTTGTTTCAATTAAAGGTCAGTGTTAGCATTTTGAATAGATGTGTTTGGTAACTGTGCAGGCAGATACAAGAAACAAACCAAAATCTAGATCTCCAAACATATCAGAAAGCTTGAAGTCATGCAGAATACTGTGGGAATAACTAGTAATACTTTAATTTTTAGTTTGTGAGCTTGTTCTCACAAACTAAAGGTGAATTTTATTAAAAGACCAACAATTACTTAAAATCTGAAGGGAAGAGTAAATGTCATTATTAAACTTTAGGAGGAAACGAGACAAAAAAGAATTTAAAAAATCATGTTTGATTGATTTTTCATTTGTTATGCATGAACTGTATTCAGTGACTAATGAAATTTTTACTATCTCAGATGGACAACACTAGCAGAAGAATTAATGAAATTACAAACAGATTCAGCAAAGTGCTAATAGTTATAGCCTGCAATTTTAGTTGTCTAATGACCTAATTGATTTTAAAAATAAGAAATAAGAAAGCAAGCCCTGTATTATGTGTTATGCTCTAGTGAAATGTGTACATAAAGTATTACCTTAGCTGCCTGGTATGTGCAGTTCAGCCAAATTCTTCATTAATTACTCTTGTAGTGAAAGGAAACCAACATCATTATTGTAACAACTAGAGAGATTGTAGGATTTTTTCCACTAGCTCTTACAGTGGTGAATACTGTCTGCAAATACTGTCTGCAGTGTTGGACTGACTTCATGATTCCAATGTGAGAAGAGCACATGAAACAGTTAAAATGCAATAATTGCAAAATTAAAAGTAATTTAATTACAGCTAGTGTACCGCCAAATTTTTATGTATGCATGTTAAAGCCTATATATAAGCACTTTTATAATCTCTATCACAATATTTTTTAATTTTAGCATAATTCTGAATGAGTTGAAGAATTTCTTAGAAACCTTTCTTAGATATACGTATATTGAAGCAATGGTTAATGTTTGCTAGAGTAAATGAATTCTGAAATACACATCCATAAAATGAGTTTATCACTGAGACTCTAATCATCTCTCTTATCAAGGTTGTGCAAAGCTTGATAATGAAATCAGAATCTCATTATGTTTGCTGGGACTTGTAATCCTTTAGACATTGCCAGACTTTCCTTCAGTATGATCAAGGATGAAAATTATATGATCCTTTTAACATTACTCCCTCTTTTTCTTTCCTCCAAAGCCCTTTGTTTGTCACCCAACCACTTCATCACAAAAAAGAAGGAGAAAATCAGCAGATCAGCCCAACATTTGTAGATGTTTACACATGGGGGGTTTGGCCAGGCCTTTAAGACCATTCCACAGGGCATTTTTTAGCTCTCATTAAGGGCCTTGCAGCCCACATTCCTTCCATGCCCTGTAGGGCTCAAGCTGTGCTTAGGATGAAACAGGCTCAGCCTTGCCCTCAGCATCTGAGTGGCACTCCAATCCAGCTCACAGATATCTACATTCTGTCCTCGGATTCCATCATTTCGCTTGCTCAGGCAGGTTTTAATCTGAACTATTCACTCATGCCCGTGCAAAAGAAGGGTCTATTAGGTGAATGCAGGACCAGGGAACGCAGACATGCAAGCCAGAAAAAAGCCTAGGTGTTTTACTCTAAGTTGTGTTTGGGCACAGCATTTATGTGAGCATAACTTAACCTTCTAATGCATTTTTTATACATCTGAATTCAGAAAAGTGAATTATTGTAAAAGGTCTCTTTCAGTGCAGTGCATAACACTGTAACAAGTTGTAGGAACAGTTAAATCCATATTTAAATGATTTATTGGTTTTAAAAATGGATGACAGATGTGGAAATGAGAGATATGTTTATCATGATGAATTCCTGTGTTGGAACTAAGTTAGCTTTCATCAGCTACTTTGTACCATTTTATTACACCATTGATCTGATTTTTGTACCTTGACATCAAATGAAGCACAAAATATGTTTTCAATATTACCTATCTATAAATTCCATCACACTGGTCTTATTTTGATTGTGGTAAGACCATTTTGGAGTTGCAATTAATATAAATTTATGCTGTTTTCTCATTTTATTTCTATTTCCTCCAGCAATCTGGAGCAATGATAGATGGCCACTTCAGGATGTTTTGTGTTCTGTACTGTAAGCAATGTTTTCCAATGACTCAGAGACTGAAGTTTGTTTTACAGTATTTTATTTGGAACACTAGATTATCTTTTTATTACTTCTTGGGATTTTTTTTCCTCTTAAAAAAAAACTAAAACAGCAAGGAATTTGGCCTGTTTCATGTTCCTGTTGAATAGGCAAAATCATCCATTGAGTTCAAGACCATGTCCTTTACTTTTCATGGTGATATAAGACAAAAGAGAGATTAGCTTCTGGAACGCATAACATTTGTACTCAGAATATTTAAAAAACATCTTAGGCAAATGAGAAAATCCATGAGAGTTTACCTAAAGAGCTTCAGAGAAACCTAGCTGAATAAGGCTGACACTAGCTAGCTTTCAGACTGTCAGTTCTTATTCACTCTGTCTTGGCTCAGCTACTCCAACACAATTGTGTGCAGACATCTTGCTTGCCAGCTAGTCCAGTGTTTTGAATTTAGAACTGAACTTGACAGAACATTTCATGCAGACAAATTGATGGACCATAACATGAATCCTCTGGCTGTGATTCAGCTTTTGTGTCTCAGTTACCTCTGACATAAAACGGGGATAGTGTCTGTTTATAAATCTTAGGTAGGTGTATTAAGAAGAGTTTGTGTATTCACTACCCTTAGTGGTATCAGAGTCATGGATAATCTAAAGAACAGCAGAATATTTGGAGCTCATTAAGCTCAGCATGCTTTTGGTTTATCGTACTGAGGTGCAAATAGTCTTATACTCAGCCAGCACATTTAAAATAAAGATTCATAGTCTGATCCACTAGCAGTAAAGTCCAATATCAGCTGATACAAAATCAGTTTTGTTGGGCAAAGATGTGACTTCTCACATCCTTACAGCTCACTCATCCCTGGTTAGCTCAACTTCTCTGATATTCACAAAGAACAAGGCCCATCTTTCCTGTCTAATGAATTCCAGTTTCACTCATGGGGCATCTCTGCTCATGTTAACTGTATCCATTTTGCTGCCAAATGCAGTGTGTCATTTGGCATTTTCTAACCACAGCGGGTCTCAAGCTTGTCCCCAGTAACCAAATTTGAATTCCATTATCCCAGAAGTCAAGAAAAAATTATGTGCCCATGGATTGGCAAGAATTAATTTTATGAAAGTAAGTGATCTGAGATGGAGAATGGAGCTAAGATGGAAGAGTGCCTCTAGGCAGACTCAGAAAAATCAGATAGTTTGCGGATACTGGGAGAGGGACTGGGAGAGCTTGATGCTTGATGAGGGGGAAAAGAAGTACTAGGGTTTAAAACCTGAGAGAGACAGTGGGAGGTCTGTATTTTGAGTGAATACATCCTTACATCCCCCATGCTAAACTGGTCTGGTCTCTAAGTTCAGGCTCTCTTTACTGAAGGCCTTCCAGCACTATGCAGCTGGATATCAGGTGGGCAATCAGACTGTTCTTGGGAAAGATGAGAGAAATAACAGTAATTTCTACTGAAAAAAATACCCCAAACGAGCAAACCAAAAAGTCCAGCCCCCCTCTTCCCACAAAAAAAAAAAAAAAAAAAACAAAGCCCCAAAAAAAAAAAAAAAAAAAAAAAAAACAAGGCCCAAACCCTTAGGCCACACATGCTTTCTATCTCCCCTCTATCATCTACTCATTACCCTCCCCACTACCCAAGCTGTCTGTCTTCAAATTAACCAGTCTATACAACTTCTTGCATCATAAAAATATTTTTAAGGGAAGATTTTTAAGGGAAAAGATCAGTCTGGTGGCTCCCTGTTTTCACAATTTAAATCAGTTGGTTTTCTCTGAGTAATTCAAAACAAAGTCTAAGGACTGCAGGCAAAAAATCTTAGCAGAAACAGCAAAAAAATAGAAAGTTTTTTTGAATGTAGTTTAAATGTAACCTACTTCCTTCTAATGCTATGAAAATGTAGATAAAGATAGTTCCTTTAAAATTTTAATGCTCTACAAATATACTTGTCTTCAATTTTGACCTTCTGTGCCTCAAGTGTGCCCTACTTTCAAAAATTCAAAATTCAAATTTGAAAAATAACATTAGACCATTCTAATTTCCTAGCATTTGATTAAAATTACAGAAGTACTTGCTAATCATGTTTGATTCATATCAGTAATTTCTACCAGGCTTACTATCCCCATTGCTGGTGTTTTTCTTTCTTGCCAATTAATTTTTTTTCTGCGGTGACTTGCATGCTCAAGTGAGTTTTCCTCAATATCAGGGCAGGTAAATATACTCTGGACCAGTATGATGTTCCCTTGTTCTTTGGGATTCTACTTCTAGTTTGCATAAGAAACTATGTTTGGGTGAAACTGTGGCCCCAATATAGATAATTGGTAAGAGGAAATCACAGTAAAAATCTTCTGGGTAAAATCAGGCCTTTTCTCCTGGCCTTATTGTAGAAAGACATTGTAATACCTAGAAAATAATTTATTTTTCCTGTAATGAAGCAGGTAGATTTGTCTTAACCACTGGAAATACTGTAGTACATCTTCCCCCAGAACTTAATTTCTACAAGTGGATAATTAATTTCCCTGATGGTTTAGTGGCTAGTTTGTCTCTAAGGTAACTGGTGAATAGCTGGGGATTTTTATATTTCTGGAAAGAACAACAACAGCATACAAAATTTTTTTTCTTGCTATTCTTCATTGTTTTCATAACAGGTACTTCACCAGGTGGAAAACCATGTGTTGTAATTCAAGGTCTCCAGAAAGCAACAAGGGAATTATTCATGGAAGAAAGGAGTCACTGAATTTGGACTCATCTTGTGACTTCAAAAAAGATGTTCTAAACTCTGTGAGATTTGGAAAACAGTGAACATTAAAGAGTTTTGGTTTTCAGACCTTTTTGAAACTTTTATGCTTAGCTGACATCCCCTCTCCACAATTGTTAAAATAAGACCTGAACTTTAATTATTTAAACTAAGTAGACTAGCAAAATAATAATGCCTGGCGTAAAAACCTCCTTGGGGATATAGTCTCAAAAATTCCACTCCATGATTTTCCTTAAGGCTAGGTATTGATTTGTGATTCAAATTCTTAAATTAGAACACCTAAATTGTTTTATATACCTGTAGCTAAAATACAAATCTACTTCATATTCTGCTTCACTAAGCATCTTTTATTCTGAGGAGGCTTGGGTTCTGCTTTTAGCCTTGGGACAGTTTAAGCTGCTCTCATTCCCATATGGTGCTACTTTATTTTAACAGTGACCTTACTGTTAAAATCTGTGAAAATAGTGAAATCTATGGTTGATTTGCAAATGAAGGCTAAAGGTATATATATATACATATAGGACTGTAAGTCTCCCTCTTTTTCTCCTTCCTTTCAGTATTGTAGAATCGGGTGGTGAGTAGCATCAATCCTGTATTGACAGTTGGAAGAGAAAATCAGGCTGATACAAATTTCTGAATTTGTCTTGTCATTTATGATGGCTGATGAGCCATAGCTGCTACCCATTGCCCTCAGATGCTGTTTTCTGATTCTTTTCCTCATTTAAAGAGGCTTGCACACTATTTTCTTATTGAGAACAAGATGCATGCAAACCCACAGGAGATTTCCATTATATGAGAGGCAGTTTCTTAATGAAAGGGAACTAGTTGTTCTTTCCCTTAAGTATTCATATTTCTCATCTATCAAAGTTGTTTTGTGCCTTAGGGGTAAAAGTCACAGCTTCTGTAGCATAAAATCAAGCTGTGTTCTTCAGAGAGAGAAAATGTTGAAGAGAAGTTGAATTCTGCCTTGAAACAATTTTCTTGTGATTGGGAAATAAAAGTTTTGAAGCAAAAGTTGTGTAGTCATGGTTCTTTCTAGTGGCTGCTTGTGTAGTATATATGGGTGTTTTCCTGAAGATATTTACCATGAAAAAATATATGCCCCTGGTAGCATACCTTCATTCATACTTTCTTTGGATTTCTCAGAGCCCCCATTCAAGGTCACAGATCTGTTTCCTGTAGAAAAAAATGTCTAGTCAAAAAATTCCTTCTGCTTGCTTCAGGACCAGGACAGCATATATTGACAAAAGATTAGTGATTTTATAACAGTATATAAAGTGCATAATATTCTAACTCAGTTTTAAAATTCTGCTAGTTTTAGCTTATTCTATAAGGACATTTTTAGACATGAGAGTAGTAAGTGTGGATAGAATGTGATGGAAATGAGAAAAATGGGACTGATTTGGTTTTACCGGTGAATACTTCTGGGTTTTAATCTGCTGTTTAAGTCAAAAGATACAGATCAGTCTTTATTCATCTCAAAATATAGGCTGAAATCTCCTGATTTAATAGAAAAAGAACTAACTTAACTAAGTTAACTTACTTAAACTTAACTATTTTTCTTCAAATAAATTATTTAAATCTAGGAAAAAAGGTATTACAAATGCTACCACTCCCTGTCCTTACATCTCTTTATAAAACTCTTTGGTAAAAATCTAGGTACTTTATACAATTAAACTGGTACTAAAAGGAGCAGAGTTCTCATATCCACTAAATCCACATGTAGTAAATATGTTGTAGGGAAAAAGTATTTACAGAGAAAAGTAATTTTGCTTCTGAGGTTGCAAAAGATTATTAGAAACTGTGTAGAAATAATTTCACAGCTATAAAAATCAAACTGACAGTGCTTTTCTTAGTGACTAGCCATTTAAAAAGAATATTTTCAAGTAGAATGGTGATGGTGATAGACATTTTTTAAGTGCTAATGGTGGAAAAAGGATAAGTAAATCCCTTGCTACACATGCACATCCAGTATAAGTCAGACTGATTCATTGATTTCATTGCAGAAAGTGTTTTTTTGGATAAGGGGGAAAATGATGCCATTGTGTTAAAAAAACAGTTTTAATATCTGAATGAAAATAAAGCTTTAATAGCTGCAGCTGCTGATCCATGGCTGAAACAGCATACAACCTGCATGCGGGAGAAATTCAGATACATGAAATATTAATGATGATTCTAAGATGACTATACCTTTTCAAACAATGCCTAATTTGCGGTTGTGCTGTCAAAACCTTTCTATTTCCCCCATAATTGTCTGCTTCTGAATTAAAATAAATATGCTCTATTTAAAATGCATGAAACCTGAGGATAACAGTCTACAAATTTACTCCAGATGCATACTAACTGCTAGAATAAACATTTCAGAATATGGTTTTACATAATACTCTTATCTGTTTCATTTGGCTGTCCTCATAAACTCACTGCTCTCCAAGCATAAACAGGTTGTTAAGTACATTTAAGGATTTTAGAATGAACACCAGAGCTGTCGTTATCATTAAAATGAAGTGCTGATGTTGGAGTCAGGCCACACGGAAGTGTTTACCCAGCACTGAAGTAGAATTTCAATTTTTTCCTTCGCTTAGGTGCTGTAGCATGGATGGTTCTAATATATCAGCTTGAAACCCATGACTACTAGATGCATATAAAACATCTTAAACGTGCAACAATCCATTTTTATATAACAAGGCATTACAAGGTTGAACTGGTTGGTATGAATTCTCTGGGTCCAGGGTTAATTTTGCTCCTAGCTGGATGCTGAATGCTAGCTCTAGTGCAAGGTAACACCTTGCACCTCTAGTGCAAGGTAATTCACCTGTCTTGTCAATAACATTCTGTTTACTGCGCACAAAATATCCTGTATTTTATTTGAATGCTCCAGATCAAAAGACTGAGATAACTTCTGAACCTTTTGATGGCACAAAGGAATGATGAGGTAGTGCAGAGAACAAGGAATAGGAAATGATCAGTTGATTGTTAGTGTTGATCATATTTTTCTTTCAAAAAGAAATCTTCTGCTTCATTTCACAAATATCATCAAAGCTGTCATGTTGACTCTTGAAGATTCTACCTAATGAAGCTTAGTCAAATATTTTCTACAAATTATAAGTTTTAGTGAAGAAACAAAGAAAATAATGACATAAGTTATGATTTAAACTTCATTTACTAGTCTAAAAATATCACACATTCACACATGTGAAAATATGTATCTGGAATTACGATTGATGGTACCTCATCCTTTCTATTCCACTTTCTAAATAGAGTTTTTGTAAAACAGAGATTTTTTTCAGGTCAGATGATTCATACTGTCAAGTACCTGATTAGTGTAAATAATATATAATTATACATATAAACATTATAATAGGTAGTAGAATACAACATGCAAAAAATGCAAAACTGCAGACCATCAAGAACAGAAAAAGCACATCTCAATCACCAACTGCCCAATGAGTTATGTTGGCTGTCTCAAGGCTCAAGACTCACATAATATTCTTCAGGGTGAGAAAAAAGTCCTGTCTCTTTTTCAGTATTTCGTCATCATTATATCTTGTATTTCCTACTTCTACTGGGCTAGGTCCTCCAGAGCTGTTCTTTGATAGATGCTTTCCATTTATCTACTTATTCAAGGGTCAACCCCTTTTTTTTTTTTTTTTAACAATAGACCATAAAATAATGTTATGTCCATGGTAGTAGTGCAGATATGAAACTACAGCTCTTCTAAAGGAAAAAAGAGGAGGGAAAACATGAAGAAATTTTAAAAAGGAGAGAAAAGCAAATAAATCAAAAGAAAGAAATTCCACAAATAATTAACACAACATAACTCAAAGATTCAGCAGAATTGAGCAAAGGTGATAATCTTGAGAGAAAGTTGCAGGGTACAGGGACATGTTCTCCATTACCGATTTATGGTGTAATGTGGAGTTGAATGTGTCAACAGAAGGGAAGAAGAAGGGAAAATGGAAAGGAAAGCCAGAATGGAAGAGACAAGGAAGGAAAATCCTGAAATGAGTCACAAATTGGAAGGGATCACTGGAAGTCATCTAGTTCCACCTCACTGTTTAAGCAGAGTCCCATAAGTACATTGCTCAGGATTGTGTTCTGGCACCTTTTGAGTATCTCCGGAGAAGGAGACTCCACAAACTCTCCAGGCAATCTGTTTGCAAGCTCAGTCATCCTTTCTGTAAAGAAGTTCTCCCTCATGTTCAGGTGTTCCAGTTCAAGTCTGTTGCCTGTGGTTGTCACCACCACCAAGAGCGTGGCTCCAATCTCTTCACAACCTCCTTTTAAATACTTAGAGGAATTGATAAGATCCCTCCTCAGCCTTCTCGAGGCTGAACAGACCCAGCTATCTAAGCTTTTCCTCATAAGAGAGATGCCCCAGTTCCTTAATCATCTTCATAGTTCTCCTCTGGACCATCTCCATGAGCTCCACATCTCTCTTGTCCTGAGGAGCCCAGAGCTGAACCCACCACTCCTGATGTGACCTAAGCAGGGTTGAGTAGAGGGGAGGATCACCTCCCTCACCTGCTGGCAGTGCTCTTCCTAAAGCCCCACAGGACCCCATTGGTGTCCTGGGCCACCAGGACATGATGCTGCCTCATGGGCAGCTTGTTGCCCACCAGGACCCCCAGGTCCCTCTCTGCAGAGCTGCTTTCCAGCAGGTCAATCCCAGCCTGTGCTGATGCAGGGGGCTGCTCCTCCCCAGCTGCAGGACCCTGCTTTTGCCCTTGTTGAATTTCAGATGGCTCTTCTCTGCCCATCTCCAGCTTGTTGAGTTCCTTCTGAAGGGCTGCCCAGCCCTCTGGGGCATTGGCCACTCCTCACAGCTTTGTGTCATCGGTGAGTGTGCTGAGAGGGGCACCTGCCCCTTCAGCTGAGCCATTGATGAGTAAGAAAAGCAGTGCTGCACCCCGTATCAACCGAAAAAAAGTTTAAAAAAGAAAAATAAAAAGGGGGATTGTGGATTAAACACAAGACTTCAGTTTTAATGCTGAAGTGCCACATTACCTGCGCTACCGACCTGTATCACTTTTGTAGACCTCAGGACTATACATAATTCAGATATCTGTGTTGCTTTAGCAAACTGTGAAATGACAACTACACAAGCTATCTTATGTGATAGAAATGTGATATATTTTATTAGTGCCTGTGAATCTTTGTTAGATTTGGGACATGATTTTTTTTTAAAAAGTATTGTCTTTCTAGGTGCAATGGATAGCCTATGTTTGTCATGGTATTTTCCCCAGGAAAAATCCTTTAATATAAAATCCTTCCCTCTGGAGACCAATTAGGCATATTAGCATAGTTCAATGCTTTGCATACTTGCTGACATTATGAGCTTTTACATTAGAACACATCCTAGTGAAATGCATGCAAATACAAATCTTTAAATAATATATTTAATTTAATGTAATTTAATTTAATCAATTTTTTTTTTTTTTTTTTGTAGTTGCTTGTACTACTTTTGGCTTCTGACATTCAGGCATTTCTTATCTACCACAAACCAAATCTCTCACAAAGAAACTAAGTGAAAATGAAACCGTCAACAAATAAGAAAATTGCATTTATTTTCCCGCTTTCTTTGACACATCAGATGTGACAGCAAAACATGATAGAACTGCAGTTTAAAGGTTAATTTCCTTAAGAGGGCCTCTGTACTTATCATAACATCCAGACATCTATTTCAATTACTGAAAAAATAGTTTTTACAGTGGATGAATGCACACAGCATATTTTTGTTAAAATATGAGTGAAAAAATTATTTCCATTATCCTCTTAATCAAAGTATTCTACTTACTGGCTGATGAAATGTTTCCTGTTTGTATGCTACAGACTTGCTACATGCTTCCTCTTGAAAGTGCAGAGTAAATAAAGAAATTTACCTGGGCCAATGGCAAACAATTAGAAGAACTTCCTTGCCAATGTAAACTGAGCTATAAATCTTAAAAAAGTGATTAGTTTTGATATTTTAAGAGAGCAACCAAAAAAGGAAAGAGAACACTGGGAGGAGGAGAGAAGGCAGAAGTACTAGCACTAATATAGAAAAAGGTATGTAATATTTGCACACCTTATGTATTTGGAAATTTGTTGAAAATATTATAAAAAATATTATGATTGTGTTCATCTTTACTGTTCCTTAATCTAATTAAATGAAACTCAAATTTCTGTAGAATCAAGGGATAACTTGAGAGAACTGAAAGTATCAAGGGATAATGAAAAACTTTAAAATTCCTGCTTATGCAAACTTTGCAATGTGTTACTTTTGACGCTGAAGAATCTATTCTCCCATTTGCAACAATAATGCTTATTAAGTGATAAGGGATGAAATTGGAAAAGGCAGTGTCAGGGAATTTTTCAGAATGTTCCATCCTTATCTGAATTAAATGGTGTAAATAATTTTAATGGCTGGTAAATGATGGCAAATATTTTCATTTCCATCATTTAAATCTTTTTACACAAATTGAACTTTACATTGCAGAAATTCTGGATAATGGCCACCTCTATCTTGGTGTCTTGTTTGAGACTACAAAGACAGTCAGAGGGAAAAATATCATTTTACAGTCTTCTATAATTCTTGAATTCATATGAAATGCAAAATGGGTACTGGCTCTTTTTAAAGATTATTTACTAAGAGAAGAAAAGGATGTCTAAACAATATCAATAATGTTCAGCAATTGCTAATAACATCCTAGAGAAATGGATGTACAAATTCCTTTTGGACAAATATACATCATTCTTTGACCTTTTAGTTCTTTGTTACATGACAATGTAAAATTCTCTCAATATCAGATGCTATGTGCTTTCTGGGATGTGGACAGCAGTCACAAGGAGCTCAGCCGAGACTAACAACTTCTTTAGCATAGGTCACTGAACAATTGTGAAATACTCCAAAGTTCCAGTAACTATTGATGGCAGAAGATTCCGAGCAGTGAGTTAGAGGTGAGAGACTTCATAAACCATTTCCATTCCACTAAGCTATCCAGTCTCATCCTCTGCTCTTTTTCATTATATTTGACATTTTTTAGATTTGATCTTGGTTCCAGACTAGTAGCTTGTAGCTGTGGGCTGAGCGGATGAGACTTTTCTTAGCTGCAGAACATATTGAAAGGGAAAAATATGAAAGGTATGTGGAAAATGCAGGCCATGCAGAGTTTAATAGAGTTAGTTGCTAAGCACAGGCATTTTCAGGAAAGAGTCCAGTTTCTAATGCTACTCCCAATAGCGAAACCAACTTAGTGACAGGGAACTGCTGCTTCGACCTTGGCACCATTCATTGTCACTGAGTTGTAGTTAAATTGCTGAATTTGCTCCTATGTGGGGAAGGAGTGATTATTGTTTGTGCTATTTGCAGATTGGGGCTCGTTTCTTCAGATGAAGTCATTCTCCTGAGAGTTCTGCATGTTTGGAAATTTTCAACCATAAACTCAAGTGGAAGGATACAAAATATAAACAAATGCCAGGATATGTCTTCAAGAAGCAAAATAATAGTAAACAAAGAAAAACACAAATTTTTATTATTTCTATGTCATCTTTTAAAACAATATGTATGCACTTGTATAAATTGTTTTAAGATGTGAGCCTTGGTTACAGAATAATTTAACTTTTAAGAGATTCAGAATGATCTGGTAAGTGATAAGCTAAGGTTATATTTATTTACGCTTAAACCCAAAACCTAGGTGGTAATTCCAGCTTGTCAGTTCTAGAGAAATGCAAAGGAGGCAGTCCAAACTACTTAGGAAATGCCAATAGGCAGTTTTCTTGCAATTACAAAAATCTTCTTAACTGTTAGACAATGTTTATATGAATGTGGTTTTACAGATTGAAAACTTCTTTCTGAATGTGTATACATGCTCATTAATGTACATGTACAAAATAAAAATATGGATTAGAGAAATATATAAATACGAAGGTAGTACATGAGGTATTTGTGTGTATCTCTATTGCCAGTGTACCTGTAGTTAAACATAATTCACACTCTATAACTGTGCATGTATATTTTTTACAGGAAAGCATCGGCAAATGAAGGAATCATAGGTATGTGTGGACATATTTATCTTTTAGAAAGACAAGAACACAAATATTGCAATATGATTTTATACTACTTGAGTATTCTTGAATAATTCAAATTAGCCCATAATGCAAAATAGGCTTTATAATAGAATTATTCAGGTATTGTTATTTAGATACTGAATTTTAGGTAACTTCACTGAATTCATCTGGGGTAATGAAAAACATGTTTGATCTATTATTGCGCGCCTGTTACAGAAAGAGAATGGATTTGAAATACATATACTGTATTGGAATATACACTTTCTTTCTGTCCTAAGAAATAAGAACTGAGAAAAAGGCAATAATTAATACTACTCTCAGTCTTGGCTGGTGTCTACATAATGGTTAAAGGCGCTATACAGACAGAAAATTTCTACATTTGTACAGAGGCTGATAGACATTTGAACATTTATAGTTTTCTGCAGTGTTGAATCTTGCAAGTGTCTTATGTAAAGAGGAGAACAATATTTTAAAAACCTTTCTTCATTAAAATTTTCACTTAGTGGCATCAGTATTGTATTTCTATGTCAGAGGATATGAATACAGTCGTATAAGCAAGGGCAGTCCATAACATAAGCTCCTCTTTACTTTCTTTTTTGTTTTTTTCACAGAGATGTCCTTAAACAAAAGCAAAAAGAATAATTTCCCCTCTTTGATCTGCCTTATTACAAGCCCCATATCTGATGATTGTTAGTAAGATATCCCAACCCTTTGCTCTCTTTTGGGTGTGGAACAAAGGGACAAAGTAACCTGACCTGGGCCGGGCTCTCTGTGCTCGTGCCCTTGAGCTGGCAGAGGGACACGCGGCCAGTGGAGCTGCCACGGCTTGGTACCAACCATTGGCCTCACCCAGCCCTGCCGTGACAAATGCCTGCAGTGACAAATGCCTCACAGGCCTCTTAAATCTCCCCTTTGGAGAAAATACTGGAAGCAATAAAAAAAGTAAGTTTCTGGTGTTTGTTTTGAAGATGCGGTGTTATTGCAAAGTTTTCTCCAGTTTTGACATTTCACTGTAGCTCGGGGGGAGAATGTTAATGTTAAAGTAGGTATATTTTCCATGGATCACCAGGCTGATTTAAAAACAAAGTCAATACACTTGCCTGCAACAGAAATATTTCTTGTTAATTTTTTTCCCTTTATTCCTTTGGCACTGCGATGAAAGGCAGAATATGCATCCAGTACTGTGACCTAGCACAAAACCAATGCAATCTCAGGCTTCCTCTAGGACAAAATCTTTCAAAATGTGACTTTATATTTAAAAAAATGAGCATAATATTACAGAAAAAAATATTTTAAATTTATTTCTATTCTGCAACTAAAATGTCTTTGGATTATATTTCTAAACGCTTCCAAGGTTCTCTTCTCCAATGTGTTTCACCTAAATTTTAACTTTGACTCAGGAGGAAAATATCACAGAATAAAAAATAAAAATTAATGCTGTCCAAAGAGAGAAAAACATTTACTTGGAGGAAAAGAATAAAAATATCCCAATAATTCATCAAACAGCCACTACCTAAGTTGGTTAATAAATTATCTGCCAAACCAGTTTATACACTGAGAAAATTGCTGAAATATTCCAACATTTGCAGCTCTTGTTTTTTATTTCAAATCAATCCAAACTTTATCAACATCAAATGTATTCCAGGATAATCGTAATAACACTGTGTGAAATGAACAGTATTGCTTTCATTGGATTATAAAATTTCATTTGAGATCCATCTAATCTCTAACCTTTGATTTTCTCAGGTTATTTTTTAGTCATGTGCATATGAAGACAAAGCGAGTGAATGATTTATGAGCTATGGTTAGTAATACAATAACTATATAATATTTTATGATACTCTTTGAGCAGGTTATCTGTCATATAATGTTTTTCTTACAGAAATCTGAAATTTCATTGGTTCTCAAGTGTACCTCATATATTGATGTGTGAACAAGCCTTGTCTTTTGAAAGGAGAAAAGGTGATAAAGGACTTATTTTTGCATTTAAACTGATAATACATGCATTTTAAAATGCATCATATCTGATTATCATCTTCATTTCACAACTCCATACATTTTTCCTCCAAAACGTATCTTCGTCTGAGGTTTGGAGTGATTTAGGTTGACTTCAAAATTATTTAAGAAGAAATTATTTTCTTCTCTGTTTGCGCCATGCCATGGACTCGCTGTACCTTCCAACAGTACCACCCACATGTCCATGCTGAACCTTTTCTTGTCAAAGAATGAAGGCTGAGTTTGCCTCTGTGCAGCTGGGTTAGCTCATGGTCCACCTGGTACAAAAGTCTGCAGGTTCAGTTTGTTCCTGTTTAAGGAGCTAAACAACTCACCAAAAACATAGTAAATGCTTCTATAAAGGTAATTGATATGACAAGTAAAATTCATCCCCTCTGACACCACTCCCACTGACATCAGCATTGCAAAAGTTCAGCAAATTTTATTGAATTAGGGTACAGCAGTGGGAAGCAGAAGTGTTTTATGTTTTCCTCTGTATATTTAATGGGTTGTAAACTTTACTACTTGTACAATTCCCATTGGTGTCAATAAGAGAAATGTGGCTAAAATTGAGCCATTTTTTTCTGAGAATGTTAAATGACAAAGGACTCAAATTTATATACAGCAAAAAAAGCTTTATTTCAATGAAAAACATGCCTGTGTTAGTTTGCTTCCCCAAGGTCTAAACTAAAATTTAGATGAAAGTTTACTGGTTACCTTGGGAAAATGTATTTTGTGAAAATGGAGTTTGTCACACAAAGGCCAACTTTATTAGAAAGCAGCACTTAGCATCATTGGTCATAAATAACTCAGCACCTAATTGTGCAAAAGTCAGACAAAAAATGTTTAATACTATAGCTTTTTGAAAGGATTTATAGATGCATAGTCCTTACAGACAGAGGAGTATCAACTGAGTGGAAAATTAGAATATTAGAAAGAATACTTCAGAAATTAGATGTCTGAAGTAACATTTAATCTTTATGCCAAGAACCCTAGCAGATGCTAGAAACTGAGAGTAGGAAAGCAGATGGCTTCTAAAGAACATCATGGTCTTCTCATAGCAAGACAAATTAATTATTTACTTGAAGATTTTAGTCTGAAATTGATTTCTGGATAAAAATTGTGAAACAGTAAGGGCATTAAAGGGAATAAAGAACATGTGTACTAGTTTGTCAGGTTGTAATGGTTGGTGGTGGCAAAATATAGAAATAATAATGTTGCTGAGAAATGATCAGTCATTCACTGAGATTTTTGTTTTGCTATTGTTTATTAGTTTATAATTGTGTGAACCATAAGATTAATGACTTCAATACATGAATCCTAAGGCAAGTGACAAAAATATAATCCATAAATATACTTAAATTGATCCCATAATCTGTTAAGTTTGCTCTGAATATCTTACTTTTTAACAGTCTTATTCATGGGCACTTATACAAATATTTTATAACTGGCAGTCTTAACCAAAATCTCACATTTATCCCATTAATCTCAGTGGTATCTGAGCTTAAAAGACCAATGATAAATTTTCAGTATCAAAACTGAGTATTAAAATTCAGAGCACCTTTAACAGGCAGCACAAGGTGGAGCGCAAAAAGAGAGACAAGCTGAAAGTGAAAGCAGCAACAGTAAAAGCATGCAGAATGCAGACTATATAAAGAATTCTGGGAGGAAACATAATTTTTAAAAGCCTATTCCTCTTTGGCAGAGGCATGTGGATTCAAGAATAAGAAAATATTGATTCCAATTGACAATAAGATCAATAAATTATTCCCATTTTTAAAAAACTTTTAAAGTCTAATTTTTTCAACATGCTCATAATGTAAACTTTAGAAGCCTGGGAAATCTCCATTATACATAGGTTTTTCATTCAAAGATCAGCAGAAGCTCCATTGTTAGATGTCAGTGTTAAAATTAAATATCCTGCCTGGAATTAAGAAGGCATGACATACTTGTTTGAAAGGAAAGAATGGTGTCATTTTGTAAAAATGCAGGACATTTCAGCAAGAGTTTCTTTTTTTTTGTTTCAGTGTTTTTCTTCATTGCCTCCAACTGGCTTCATACACATTTTAAAGAAGTAATTGAGATTAGTTAAAGTCAATATACAGTTGCAAACTCCATTCATTTAGGGCTCAAAGGAAAGAGAGCCTGACATTGGCAAGCACATGTACAGTGTTGATTGCTGCAACTATGTTTTGCTATTTGAGCTCCATTTGTTCCTTCTTTTGTGTACTAAATAAAACAGCACTTTGGAATTGAAGCATAGTGTCCAGCTGAAATAGCAACCTAAAATAGCAGTGGAAAACAAAAAATGTTGAAGAAACTGAAAGAAGGGGCTTCAGGGAGCTGTAGACTGGTTTGCATTTAAATTTTTTCTTGCAGTAACATGACTTCCATGAATAATTGAAGTCCTGACTGATAAGCACCTATGTAGGCACATAAGTTCTTGTATACTTTATGGCAGTTTTTTTTTGTTTGGTTGGTTTTTTGCCTTCAGGAGCATTAGTCAGTCTGAGTAATCATGGGTTACTCTAACGTGCTTCCATCTGAAGCTCTTATGGTGAACCTTTGAGGCTCCTAAATATATTTCCTATAAAACTTCACAGGAAGGTTGCCCTATTCACACATGTGCTATGTCCAAAAATGGGTGACTTTCATACATCTTTCAACCTCCTGTTCCAAGGGAGGGGCAAAAATGTTTCCGGGCAGAACTGATCATGCTGAATTTATGAAAACCAACCTGCTGCCTAGTAAGTCCCTTAAGCTATAGAGGGCTTGGAGAAAGGGTTTCTCTTCACTCCAGAGTCATACTCTAAGCTCTCTGATTGTTTTCAATCATTTGTTTTTAAAAACAACAATCTTTCAGCAGCCCTAGAGCATCTGTGAACAGTAACCAGAGGCAGGCAGAACCTGTAAGCACTATTAGTAAAATTTGAAGAACAGGCCTAGGACAGTTTAAAGACCCCTCTCTTCTACTCACAGGTTTTTGAAGTGAACACTAAGAAGATACTCAGACAATAAGTAGCAGAGCACAAGTCATATCCTTCAGATAGTATCTAATGCCGGCTTTAAAACCAGTCAAAGTGTAGGCGGGCAGCTGCTGTGACTGCAAACTACCACTGAAGCAACAGTGCAAAGAAAATTGTATACAAATCAAACTTCTCCTGAATATACACCTCAATGTACTCATCAAATATGGAGACCATAGCACTTCTCCATTTTCACACACTTGGAATTTTGAATTATAACTTGCAGTTTCAAGACCTAATTCACATGTTTTTTTTCCTTTTGTTCAACATATTGCAGATCCACAGGGTAATAAAAAATGACCATTATTTATTAATGGATCACACCAGCATTTTGTATCCACCATAGGATTTTTTTTAATGTTATGTGGCCAATACACTTTCATATCCTGAGTCATTAAGTAACAGTGACATCCCCAGTATGTGTCAGGCCATTTTCTGTCTAAAGTCACATGGTAAGTGATAAATTTTTAAGCTGACTTTTCAAAAGGAGTAAAAATTACTGCAGGAACTGTGTAGACATTTTGTCAAAACTGTATAAAAATGAGACATGTAGGTAATTTATATAAAGTTACAGAAACTTGGGAAGTAAAATAGATTTCATTAGGCCATTAGGTTTACATGAAGTATGTATGACAAGAGTAATATTCAGCCTCATTTACACATTTAAACTAGTTGCTTGGAACTGTAAATTTAGAGGAACTTCTTATTCAGTTTTATTTAACAACAGGAGATTCTGTCTTTCCTTGAATTGCAGGAACAGTTAACTGCTTGTATCTTCTCTCTTGCCTCAAGGCAGCTAAAGTGATTTTGCAGCAGGACTTGAGTGGTAAGACAGGCAAATTACATTTCTTCCGATTTCTTATTTCCACTTTGATAATTCAATCCATTTCCCACTCAAGACCAGAATGGGAAACAATCATTCTCCTTTATTCTTATTTAAGAATAAAACAATCATTCTTCTTTATTCTTATTTAAGAATATTCTTTAACCCTCTGATTAACAGTTTGAAAGAAACCTGGACACTCAATATTTATTTTGATCCTTTCCTCAGAATGTACTGGCAGGAGGCAGATAACACTGACAAATATTTTTCATCCAGAAGCTAGATAAATTCTTCCTGTCTTATATTGCATTATTAAACAATTTTAAAAATGCATTAACCAACAGCTATTTGGAAAATTATTATAGAATTATTTGCATACTCCTTTAATATAATTTTCACCAGAAAAATTATACATATTCTATATAATTCTATATATTTTTTAATTGAACTGGGTAATTTCAAAATTTCCACAGTCTAATTTGTAAAGATGTCAATATGCCAAGATCAAATTAATTTTTTTGTGGTGCATCAGTTTTAAAAATTGTCATCATTTTGAAATTGATACAGAACAGCTATAACCACTATCAGTGATAGATGGAAACTTAATTTTAAATAACTTCCATGATATCTATGAAGACTATTTTTCAGTTATTGCTACTGTGGGTTCTCTTTTGAAGATAGACCTGAAAAAATATTAATGTATTAGAGTGATCTTGGAGTGCATAACTGGATTCTTTTTTCATTAATGTAATCTAGAAGATGTGCTTGTATTATCAAGCTGATGCACTCTGCTTGCAAATGGGCATTCAGTCCATGGAACACAGCTAGGATTCATCTGCTGTGGAGGGTGAAAAAAAGAAGGAGGATGATATGATAAAATGGGTTCTCTGAGTCTTTGAGTCACGACCTCACCATCAACTCACCTGCTCACTAAAGCAGATGTAGGCAAATATCCGAGTAACACAGGACTGTTCTTTTTATTTTTTTCCCCTTTTCTTTTTTGGCCAAGTAGCAGCTAAATTGTTCCCACTGTCAGTCACTTCATGAGAGAGTCTGAGAGCCCACTGTTAAACCGGCATAATGACGTTCATAAGTCACAAGCTAAATTGAATATTCAGCCTTGAACAGAGTATCACTTTATTTCTCCGTTGGGAGTAGAGTGCCATAAGAAGTTACCATGGAAGTATTTGATGAAGTTTTTTAATGCCTGAAACAAACTAGTGACTAAGTTTTTCATATGCACTGTGGTTTTCCACTGAATTCAGGCACAGGAAAAGTGCTTCATTTTACAGAACTTTCAGTTCAATTAATGAGCTGGACAAGATTCAACTTTCTCTCACTGTTACTAGTTTCCAGTTTTAGACTAAGCTACTTAGGAAATAAGGCTGAAGAAAAAAATAATGAGGTAGTTAAGTTTTGGTAGAGTATTCTACCTTCAGGTCAGAGAAACAATCACTGTTTTAAGATGAGACTATTACTAAATACTTTGACCAGGCACAAAATTGCCTGTTGAAGCAATTCTAACATTCTATTCTTTGCCTGAATCATCAGAATTTACAAATTTTTTAAAATATATATGTTTCAGAACAGCAGCTGCATATACTCAAATTTTGAAAAAATAACAGACAATTCTACTCTTTATTCTGCTTTTCTGCTTGAAAATGGTTCTTCATACATAGATACAGAGATTTTGTTAATGATTAGCTAAAAAGTACCTAAAAATAAAAATTCTTTATGTGATCTATGATTTCTTTAAAATCATAGATTATCCCCATAAGTCAAGCTCTTAGAAAGTTTCATAACTTATAATAAACATTTATCAAAGCTCTTAATTTTTCCTTGGTGTTGGTTTCTCTTGCACCTGTTTTTCATTTGATATCCATCGTCTACTCTCACAATTTAAGCTCTGGATTACAATTTCATCCATGCACTTAAAAGTTTTTTTTTTCAGTAGCACTTTCTGTTCTTATTACAAACATTATCATGAGGACTAAATAATTTTCTGTAATTCTCTGTCCTTATTACTAATTCCTGCACTGTGAATAAGACATTAGAATTTTCATGTACAATTTATTATTCACTGATGTACTGTGTCAACCTTTCAGGTCTTCTGTATTTTAGTAGGCTGGCAATTTTATCCTTTTTTACATTTTATCAGGGTGGTGGAAGCAAAAGTTAGCAGAGACAGCCAGTCAAAATTAAAAAAATATGACAATGTCAAAACTCTTCTACCCTGTGCAATGTAGGAAAATGTAAGCCTAAATTTTAATGAAAATATTGTGGAGGACAGAATATTATGATATTAGAGTGAAAGAGATTGATGCAATGTACTTTTTCATTCCTGCTTAAAAGGATGGTTTAGCACCATGTGATGGTTTCCTAGATTTAACTTGGTGTCTCCAGTTTGCCTTAGTGGCAAAAAAACCCTCTTTATTTTTATTATTTTATGTTTTTAATAAGCCCTTTATTTCCTGCTATTATTTGTGAAAGACATTTTACAAAAGAACTTGAATGAGTGTATTTATATTGCTCTTTTTTAATGGCATAAAATTAATCCTGATCACTTGCAGGACTTTGAATGAAAAGTTTACCTTGCTCTTGATTCTCAAAAATATCTTTAAAACAATTAACTTTGCGCCTATAGAAATGTAGCTAATTTAAAACTAGAGTCCAGTTTTCAGACTCTCATTTCCAGGAGCACAACTCAGGAATATTTTGTTGAAACTCCACAAAATAGCGTGAATCTTTCAAAAAAATGTTGAGTACAAGGCCTGATCAGGAATGTTCCTTGATTATCACTTAAATATGTAAAAGAGTATTTTTTGTAGTTCCATCTCCCATTAAAAGTTTGTAAATAATATTCCTTCTGTTCATTCCTCACATCCTGACATCAGGCTTGAATAGGAGAGAAGCAATGTGCAGGAACACTTGCAAGGACTGAGAGCATATGTTCTAGGATAATATTTCAATCTCTTTTTTGCCCTAGACATCTTAGTTTAAATCTTTTAGTTATTTAATCTCTTTACATTTGTAGGAATGTATACAGTATCTGATGTAGATGGTGAAGATGAAGTGAATTGTTAAGTAAAGAAAAATCTGAATTATTTTTTTTACGCTGTCACCTGCTTTCTGGATGGGCTTAACAAGCAAATGCTAAGATGTGGCATTTGACTTGATATTTTTAACTGAAGTTCTAAAATACATATTCATATCAGAGTATATTTCATTGCTATAAAATCTAGTACTAGCTAATCCTTTGATCTTAAGCAAGTCTGAAAAAAACCATAATAAAGCAAGCTCACTGTGATCAAACTTTAAGATATTATATAATAAAAAAATATTTAAAAGGAATCCCAAGCTCCATTATTTGAATATTTTCCATCTTTAAAACAAAAGTCATAATGTAAACCTGAAAAAGTAGCTAGAATACTGTAACAGAATGTCTTAAATTACATTGATATTTTAACAGTTATTAATTTGACAATTAATTATTAATTTTATTTGTTGATAAAAATTATTATTCAAACAAAACATAAAAATGTTATTCAAATATTTTTCCTCATATTTACTCAAATTAGTAAAATCCATATACCAGACAAACGAAATCACTAGAAATATTGGTTTATTTTTCCAAGATAGACTCAGGACTAGATTAATGGTAAGGGAAAGCAGAATGGATGAACTGACTGCCAAATCTGGCTGTCATGGCTTTCAAACTATGTTGTCTGGCTGTGATATTTATAATTTAAAAATGTTCAGAAACTCTAACAAACTAATAGCCATACTAACCAAATGGAAGCGCAGTCATTTTTAATTCTGGGATCTGTGTAAATACCAGTCATGAGGTTTATATTTTTTACGGGTTTTTGTAATTTTCTCCTAAGTTAAGAGTTAATTAATCAGATTTCTGCTTTAACAGCATAAAGTCATATCTTACAAGAAGAGTTCTGTAACTTGCTTCAAATCATGCCTGCCATAGAAGGAAGATATGTGATGTGCATTTAAATGCTAGTTTGGAACTATAATGGGACTGCCAGTCATCTTCTGAAAAACAGACAGAATTTTTATTTACTAGTAGCATCCATTGTAAGTCATATGATGGCTTTTGGGAGGGGGACTTGAATTTACTGCTGTATTCCGGCCTTCCTCAAATTCTTAAGGATTCTGTCTTTCTCAAAGAATTAATATTTAGAAAGCTGAAAGTTTTATCTTTCCTGGGGCAAAGAGCAAGTTGTAATATCACTGGGATCATACACTCTGGTAGCTGCTTGAAAGGAAAGTTGCTTTACAAATGTCTTCTTGAACTAGGTATGCACATATAATGCACTAATATTCTGTCCAGTTTCAGTCACTTTGCATCTTTTAGTATCACATCAGTGCCTTTCATAAGATACTTGATGAAGGATGAAAATATCCTGGAGCAAGGGAACAAGTTACATTAAAAACAACAACAACAAAAAAAACCAATCAGGCTTTATATTTATGGTGAACCTATAAAGAGAGCCTAAGATGTTTTTTATTAATATTTAGGAATCCAAATATATGATGTTAATGTAATATCTGACACCATTCTTAAAAATCTTTCCATAAAACCCTTTTGATTTCACTCTAAGGGGCTTCGGTTTTTTACAGAGAATATCAAAAATCACCAGCCCATCTATTGAAACTTTCTGTATTATGGACTTATAAGGAAAAACCAAAGAAACTGTACAAACTACACTGTGAACTGGAGAAAGCAATAGAAGGCTACTTAACAAGAGAATGAGCCCTCTGCTCAAAGAGAACACAAATCTAGCTTTCTATGGGTAGTATATCTAAGGCAAGTCACCTGCTGTCCCTCCTGTGCAACTCTATCACAGAATTTGACATGTTATCAAAATGTTCATCCTAGCAGAATACATTAAAAAAACAAAAACAACTATTTCTTAGGATCTCTGAGTAATGGTACTATTTTAGTTAAGTTCCTAGCTATAAAAATGAGGTGGGGGGAAAATCCTGTTGCCTCCATGTCTGACTGATCCTGGCAATGTGATTTCCTATATTTCTTTCTGTTAGTGGGAACTGTCTCACTTATTTTACATTTTTGGCTTTCACAATTATAGTCCAATTTTACAAGGGAAAATTAGCTTCCCTAAGGTAAGTATTCTCTTGTTACATAAGAGGTGAGATCCAGACACTGTGAATTCCTGGCAGAGTCCTGTACTTTCCTGTGTTTTCTTCATTTGGTGAAAGCTGGTTGAATACTATTTTATATTTTGGACCAGAAATGACATAAAAAAGTTTTAGAAGAGGAAATGTATTTCCTTCCAATCAGAACTGTATTGTTCCACTAAACCTAAGATCCAGCCACTTAGTTACATGCACCCAGAGTTTTATAATGCAATTTATAAATGTTTCAAGGGTAATTTGAAACTAACTATAATTTAGACAAAGTCTTGTGTCTTAAAATGAGTAAAGTTAGCTTAATTTCTCTTTTCTCTAGACTTAAACATTGATTAACAACTCTAGTCTTTACCTTTTTCAATAAATTACTCAAGGGTGCTGCATTTACTTACTTTCTGCTTATTGAGTGTGCAAAGAGTGTACATTCATTTCAAAACAATTCTTCCTTAGATTTGAATGTTTTGAGCTGCTTGGATAAATATGACTGCAATATGTCTTAGTTAAAATAGTTCTTAATTTCTTGTTCATGTTTGTTATTATTTTATCCATGTTCAGTCTTTTGCTCCAGTTACCTCAATAGCTTCATCTTTGCAGTTATTTCAATGTATGTCTTATACATATAAAAACAGAGATAATATTAGAGTGTGTGATTTTATCTTGAGTTACTTAAGTGATATACATCCTAATCTGTATTGGTTTAAATGGGGATTATATGGATTATTTTAGTAAAATCACAGCTATAAGGCATATCCATATAACTAATGGAAATACTTCAGTCACAAAGAGTCTCTCACCATTGCAGACAATAATAAATAGATTATTTCATCATCCTTTTTCTAGCTTTATAGAAAGGTAAAAGTCCTATTCTCATTGTTCCATATTTTTAATCCTTTTTCTCTCTTTTTTTTCCTTTCATTCTTATTTATTTATTTATTTATTCTTATATTTTCTCACTTTCTGTGTCTTTTCTACTTGCAATATTTTCTACCTTGTCTCTTCCCGAGCTTACGTTTATTCACCCATATCAACTTCAGTGTAACCTTTTCCTTTCTGTTTTTCACTTACTCCTATCCATATTTCCGCCTTCAGTCCCTTGATTCCCTTCACCTCTGCTCCCTGGTTGGTTTTGAGCTAGCTGGCCATCATTCAAACTTCAGTGGAACACCTGTTTGGATGGTACATGGGGCAGAAAGAGCACACTTTGAAAAGGAACCTGGCCCAAAACACCGCAGGGTAGAGTCTATAGGTCAATCTGCTCTCTTTGGATATCATCTCAGATTTGGAAAATGCCAACTTGGATTCTGAATGATATGGAGGATCAGTAAAAGCAGACCATGAACGTTCTATGATCTCTCTTGTATTGCTTTAGATTTTTATCGGTGAACTGTACACACTACCTGTAGGTTATAAAGCAATGCTGCTTTAAATGCAGAAGTGGAGATACACAATGGAGAACAAGACTTTTGAAGTCAGAAATCTTTAAAGTACCCACCAAGTAAAAGGGAGTTCACTCTGCCATATTAATGCAACCTTAAATATCATCCTAAAGCTTAATCAAAATAGGCATGTGAAGCTATTTTCAAAATTTCAGAATATCTTGTTTTCAGTGTTAGTGAGGCTATAGCATAAGAACAATAACAGTTTCACACACAGAGAAAATATCCCTGAAAAATTTAAATAAGACTAATACCCTGAAAACAAAGCTTAGAAAAAATTATTTGTATTAATAATGCTAGTTATCTAGTTATCTAGACTTCTCTAGAACATGAACTAAGAAAAAGGTAGACTTATGTCTGGAATTTTGGGCAGCAAACCGCACCTCTGATGCTACCTATTGATTAAAGTTTTCTGTTGTAGTGCGTTCATTAAGTTCATTTAATTCTTCCCCCATTTTATGTATCTGCTCCCCCCCCTTTTGTGTAAAATGGTTCTGCCATCCTCAGTTTTCCCGCCACAGCCCTGCCAGTTCTATTGTCAATCTGTTAGGTTATATAATTCCTCCTCCCCTTTTTCCCTTATATGTATGCTTTTTCTCCTCCCTGGGCCAAGTCAATCACCCCCCCCCACTCCACCTAGCATTCCAGAAGCTTCTCCTCTTTGGGGGTTGTGGTTGGCTGTGGTCCCGGGGCCCCTCCCATACCTGGTACCTATTGGGCTCTCCACTATGTCATTTGTGTTAAGTTCATCCCCTTTTCTCCCCCCATTGGTCTTCTGTAAACCCCTCCCGGGTCCACCCCTTCCCTTTATAACCCCTAAGCACGCTTTGTTCTTGGTCATTGGCTGGGGCATCGTGGGCTTTCCAGTAAACCAAGTTTAGCCCCCCGGCGAGTGTCCAGCTCCTTCCTTCTCGTCGTTAGCAGCGATCCAGTCCGCAGCCAGCACAGCCCGAGGCCTTACGACGCCGAGGGGCGCTGGCAGACCATGCAGCGAGGTGTGGGCCTTAACCTCAGCGAGCCGGACTCTGACCTTCTCTGCTCTAGAAGGCCAAATACATGTCGCTGCAGTTTTTCTAACGTACTTTGTTAATTCTCACATACATCTAGGGCAAAAAGGAAAACATCAGTGGCAAGTCTAGTTAAAGATAAATTTAAAAAAAAAAAAGGTAATTTCATCTTTGAAATTGTATTTTCTGCTGTGCTGATGAAATATAACATATGCAAACTTTTACATTAATTGAACTGTTAATATAACAATTTGGCTTCCTTTACAAGACTTTTCATTTAGCCTCAGTTTCCTTTCTTTTGTTTCTTTTGACTTCACAGTGGATTGTAGTTTTCTTTCTCCCACCAACTGCATTAATGAAGAAAGTCCAATTACCAAAACAGAACAACTATTTGCTTGCTCTCATATGACAATCGAAGAAACACTAACAAAAATGACAACCTTATGTTATTATCAGAATGTTTATGCGATAACATTTGTGACCTTGTACTTGCTTTTCTTTCTGTGCTTATTTTGTCTTTATTCCTATAGCCATCTGTGATCTTTACCTAGAATATAAAGCGTATAGAGAGTATTTGTGCAGTACAGAACACAAGGACACTAAAAATACAGCAGCCATTAGACACTACTTTGGTTCAAACACTAACAATATCACTCAATTCTGTTTATAGGGGTCTTTGGATGCTTTACACTTTTTATTGCAAAGTAGACTTTTCTGTTGCCCCAGGTATCTGTGTTGAACCAAGCAGCCAAGACATAAGAGAAAATAAGACAACAAAATTATTCATGATGTCATATTAATATCTACCATTTTTATAAAATTGTTCTATTCTAGTAGGCTAAAGAAGTTTTTCTATTTCAGAAAGGCTTTGACAAAGAAAAGTTGCATAGTTGCAATTAGCATTTGAAACATATGAACTCAACCACAGATTTTCGGTTCAAATCCTTCAGTCCTACTTATCTTTCCCTTGTCCCTTCCATCTTCCCTTATCATTTGAGGTATTTTCACACAGCTGCCCTAAGAAAGGACAAAGCAGTATAGATATCATACGTTTACATCTTAAAGGAGGCAGGAACTTCTGTAGTCATTAAAATATAAATATGTCTACTTCAGTCTGACAGCAAATGCTGTCATTTCTGAAATACATGTCTTCTCTTTGAACTGCTTCCCCTTCAACACCTATAGTGGACAAAAGAGAAACTGTGATGAGCAGAAAGGGGAATTCTTACTCCAGAAGAAAAAGGAATCAGCATTTAGGAGTTATGAGGGCTCACTGAAGAAACACTTCTTTCTTCTCCAGGATTGGGAAAGCTGCCCAATATAACGAGCATTTATATTGCCTGGAAATTACATTAGAACATTTGGGAGAAGTTTCCTTGAAATATGGATCGTTTCAGGGCCAGCTATTTGGAACTACACATGCATGGTATATTTGAATACTGTGCAAATATTTACCCATGAGTAATATATCAGTAATTTTTGTCGGTTATGCTGAAGTGTTTGCTGTGTAGACATTTTGTTGCTCCGGAAATCTGGCACTTAAGCAGTGATAAACCAGTTTTACAAAGCAGAATAGAGTGCTTTGACTCAACTTCCTGTTCTAGGGAGAGCAATATTCAAAGTGAAGACCATGTGATGCAGATGGACAAAATTTATCTTCATGTCTCTTTGCGTTTTCAAGAACTTAGACAAAAACATATGGATATCTGCTTGTGCAGAGGTGCGAGGGAAGATTAAAGGGGGCTCACAATTCCATTGGTTTCCTTGGACATGAGTCCAGCACTGTGGATGAGCAGGCTGAGGTCCTCTTCACACTCCCTGCCAAACCAGGCAAGGTACAGTAACATTTTTAAGGAAAACAATATGAAATGATCAAAGATAATAATTTGTAGTCTTCAGAGATTAAACATTTTCAAGTGTTCAAAATGTCAAAATTTTCTGTAATAATAGTCATAAAAATTTATAATGCTATGAAATGCTGTGTCTGTTTTTCCTAGAGCATAGAGCTCTTTTTCCTAAAGGCAGATGAGCCATCAGAGGCAGTGATTCGAAAAGGTTGCAAAATGTTTCCTGATTCAGTGCAGAAAATACTGTCTTTGACAATACTTTCACCTTTTGTGTCTAAATTTGCTCATTATTTATTCCTGGCTCTGTATTTTCAAAAATTTCAGCCCTTCGAATGGTAGCAGACTGCTTCTATACACCTGGGATAGACATCTTATATTATAAAGCAGAGAGATAGAAGGGTCTAGAAAATGGAAATTAAAAAAGAAGTGTTGGGAACGTACATGGTTTGTTTTGTGACTGCTGCTTTATTTCCCTGTAGATTATTTTTTACATTGACCAGACAGAAACCTGGACAACTTCACTTCTACATGAATTCAATGGCAAAGGAGATCTCATCCTCTGTTTCACCATGACCTATTTATTCTTGCCCCCATTTTTGTGCTGACACTAGTACATGCACAGCTGTAATAGGAATTGTGACTTTAGCAGCCCTTGCCAAAAGAAATACACAGTTCAGGGTTTGTGTGAATCACAAGAAGCCATGTAAATAAGTTGTCCAAATCTACTCTATTTGTCCCTCATATACTACAAGTTCAGCAGTTTGTTACTAGCAAACACAGTTTAACAGTGCCTAATTTCTCTAAGGGTTACCGCTGTTTTAAGCACTTAAAAATTAGGTTCAGATACTGTTTGATTTTTTTCTAAATATATTAGTGAGAGAAGAGATTATTTTCAAAATGCTTCATCCTACATCATGAGTCAAAATCATTGACAGTGCCAAATCATGTCATTTCAGCTAAATATACTGCTAAAAGAAACAATCTAATGTCAAAACCAGCTTTTGTTTTGAAAAAAAAAAATATTCCCTTTGGCTATACTTATAGAATCAATATGATAAATATAGGCTGTTCTACCTACTTGAAACAAAAAATATATACTATAATGTGAATGGCAAATGGTTTAGAGTGAACTAATGAACTTAGCCATAGCTTCATAAACACCATTATTTAAAGTGATGCTAATTTCAAATTTGCATACAATTTTCAGTTAATTTTAAAAGAGAATTTTTTTTTATAAGTGAAGGATTTTTTCCCTTAAAAACCTTTACTCAAAGAATGAAAGCCTAACTGACATGTAGAAAGCCCCCTATATACACAGCAAAACGAATGTATTTTCCTGAGCCATCTTCCCTAACTTTATGCTTTGGAAAAGAAAAAAAACCCTTACAGGCAGAAGAAGCTCCAGCTTCTTTCAGGATGCACCTCACTGCACATTGATGGTATCAAATAATGATATCCTCTATTATTAACTGGGAAGAGAGCTTGATGTTACCCAGAAATCATTCATTAAAAGAAAAAATATAGCCAAGATGATTTGTTATTGTGTGCTAACAGTTTTAAGAGAGACATTCCAGCTGGTCTGTACCTGATGCAGAGAGGCTTTTCCAGTGGTGATCTTTGCTGATGACCTTTTTTGCCTGCCTCCAGTGCTGTGGGGCCACAAGACACTGGCTTATGTTCCAGTGTGACTGAATCCTCTGAACATCCAAACTATCTTCTTGCAAAGTACTGTTCAAGTAGCCTAGTAAAATATTCTTCTCTTTGTTTTCCCAATTGGGTCTGAAAACAGTGTGCCAAGTGAGGTGCAGAGTTCTGGGGAACTCTCTGGCACTGGGATCAGCACCCCTCGTATGCTGGGTGTGAAGTGCTAAACAAATACAACTGACATTTTGCAAATCAGGCTGGTGTGGCTGAGATTTGGTGATGTTTGCTGTTCAAATAAAATAATGCCATTAGAAAACTAGTCTTGGCATGTTAGCAATTGAGTAATGCTCTGCTGGTGGCAGCTGTAAAGCAATCACCAAATACTAGCCTTTTTAAAGAATATAATGGATTTTTACACTCTGTCTTACACCTATGAAGTATTAAAGCTACACAATATTGAATATTTTATGTATTGAAATTCAGAAAAAATGCACAGAAGTCTGAAATATTGTAAAATATTTCAAAAGAGGAACTACATATTATATTCATATGGAATTACATTATCTTAGCAGATTAGGTACAATTCTTGCTAAAAAAAGGATATATTTAAATATTTATATAACTCATTAATCAGAGAAGGAAAAGAACATCTCCCTTAGCAATGAAGATTGGTGAATGGCTAATTAACAGAGCATTTAACTTTTAACAGATTAATTTTTTTTACTATACATATCTAATATTTGGCATTCATCCACGCATACACGAAAATTTCTGGATGACTGCAACATTTATAAAGGGTATTAATCAAGGGAATTGCTCATTTTCCAAATAGTAATTTACAGGAAAGATTTATATATACCTTACAGTTTTGACAAAGAATGTAAGCACAAAGGTTTCTGGTTTGCTCTGTTTACTGAACAACTTTGAATCCATCATATCTACAGTCCAGTTAACAGAGCTTTGCCTGTCAAGCTACTTGATTTTGACAGTGATTGCTTATCTATTATTGCTTTTTTTGGAAAAGTTCAAAGATTTTAAACTTGATCTCAGTGCAGACTTTTTAGGTATGGTAGAGTTTTCCATTACAAACATATTAGAAAGTAAGACTTCACGATTGCTTTAAAATACATTTCTTACACACAAAAAAAAAAAAAAAAAAAAAAAGCAAACCAAACAACATTTAAAAGCAATTTTGTGCAGCATTATGCAACTGATTCATTCAGTGATCACAGTGATGTTTTCTGGCTCTGTAACCTATTAATCTAAATCATTGAAAAGTGACTTCTTTTTCCAAATTTGATTTTTGCTTCCTAGGAGTCCTACTCAATATGTCTGCATTTTATAGCCAAACTGACATTATAGAAAGGATTTACCTAGCTTGCAGTGGCCTTGCCTGCAGCACTGGAGATGTTTATCTTTCTGACCTTTGCTCTGAGCAATTGCAATGTGGCTTTTTGCAATTCCATTCTTCCGGCTTTTTGGACCTCTCCACTTCATGGAAATCCTCACGGAGGGACAGACAGGGATGCTAAATGGAAAAGAGGCATGCTTGACTGTTCTCAAGCAAACCATGATAATTCAAGTGGACATGACACAGTGCTGAATCTAGAAGCTCATTTTTTTAAAGTCTCTTCACCTCAGTGCCTAATGTGTCTCCTCACTCTTTGTGCACAAAGAGTGTTGCATGAGAGGATCCAAGGAGTCCTTCAGCTTTCCTAGAGAGGTTACTGACCATCTGCTTTAGATGTTTTAAATTGAAAATATTTTTAAGTACTTGAGCTTACCTATCCTCATCCCGCTACTAAGCTACCGCATACAGTCCTATGTCTTCATTCCAATGCAAGAACTCAGTTTTATTTAAAGGCAGTCCTGTCTGTCTATGCTTTGATACCAAGGTCAGATGGCAGAAGTTATGAGAGAGAGGAGGAAAATGGCTCCTTGCAGGAGTTATTTCAATCACCTCTTTAAGATACCCTCACTGTCAGCAGGGAAAAGACCAAGATATACTCAGCAGTTGTTGAGAACTGTTAAGGCTCCTAAAGCCACTGGAATGCACATCCTGCATGTGGTGATTTGGTCCGTTACAAGACTTCACACATTCACAAACATGTACAATTTGGACTATACAGCAGTGAGTGAACATACAAAAAATGTAAAATAAACTCACTATAAATATTATTTTTAAGAGGAGAGCAGTCTGCCTTTCACTGTACAAGCTGCAAAGGTCAGAAAAAATCAAGCAGCATGAAAAATGAAAGTTTCTTTTTGCCTTAGTAGTTAAATTTAATAAGAAAGGTGCTGATAACAAATCCACATATATATTATGCATATAAATGTGATTGTCAAAAAAATATAAAGCAACTAAACTTCTAATCTTCTCTATTTTTGCCAGTTGCTCTTTAGCACATGAATTTATCAACAAAGTAACACAAGATAGGAAAATTTGTGTCTTATGGTTACCTTTCTATGCAAAGGAATTGCTAAATTGTTCAAAGCTACTTTGATTGCACTCTTTCTATTAATTCTCAAAAGTCTTCTTGGGACATTTTTGAGTTTTGGACCAATTAAAGCAGATTACTGATGGGGAAAATACCACAAAATTCCAAGCTTTGAAATGAGTTTTTGTAATTCAAAAGCTATTTTCCAAGTTCAGTCTTAAGGGATATTTTCATTTATTTTCCCACTTTACAACATGCCTCCTAAGGTTTGGGCTTTACTAGAAACAGTAAATAATCCCACAGATGTGCTTAGGTATAGCCACATCAAAACTAAATAAGGATGAAAGCCCAAACTTAACTGCTGAAAATACAGTGGTCTAAACAAACAAACAAAAAACTCTAATCCAACAAACCAACCAAAAAAACCAAAATCAGCAACCTCCCCTCCTCCTAATTAAAATTAATACTACCTAAAGAAAAGAAAAAAGTCTGCCATAATCAAAAGCACTTTGGTGACATAATGCATGGCCTTTGCTTCAGTATTCTGAAATCTCAGCCACTTTCTTAGATGGAATTTGTCTTAACCTCTGTACTGGTCTGGGCCAGAGTGGGTCTGGGACATTACATCAAAGCCATTGTTAGAAAGACTTCAAGGAAATCTTTAGGAAAAATACATCGCAGGTTCTCCTGCAGATGAAACAGCAAGTAACACAGACTTTATTGAAAACTTCTTAGAGTGGAAGAAAGGATGAAGAGATACTTCCCCAAATTCACAGATGTTACAGATTTGGAGGTAACCACTATTGAGGTGTCCTTACAATGCCTATGCTTATTGTTTTATCCATACTTTCATTTCATATCCATATTTCATTTTTCCTGTCCAGATGGCTGCAGTCTTTCATGTTATGCATCAAACTATTTCTTACTTTCAGGAATTTATCATCTACTCAAAGTGCTGCTTTATTCTGAAAAATTCTGAATAATTTCAGGTTTTGCTGTGTAAAATACTCCCGTTATCATAATGATATCCACCCTTTTCTGATGCCATAATAATAAGGTGGTAAGTAACTCAGAATTTTTTCCACAAAATATAAGGCTGGCATTATTCATCTAGTGCTTTACTGAGCACAGCTTTCCAGGCCATGGCCATTTTGCATCCATACTCCATGTTAGTTTTTTACTAATTAATTCTAGTGCATCTGGAGGAACCACTGTCCATCTCTCATGGTTTTTCCAGAGCTGGAGTCCTCAGAGTGTATACAGCTCTGCTTCACATAGTCTGCATTCCACTCCCAAAATCATATCCTTTTCCATAGCTTGAAAACTTGCACCCTTGTCACCCAGCAGTGACAGGCTCCCTCAGCCTTCACATTGCCTGCTCTGCTACATTACAAATAAGGCCATTGTTAATGTAAATTTAGCAGTTATTTGGCAGCCATCTGCAGAGATTAATGGAATTCATACAAAAATAGGAAGGCATGCAAACTTTCTGGCCAGATATGTGACACTTGTTGGACCAGACTTGTACCCTTTTTCATTTTCCACGAAAATTGAGGGAAAAACACAGCGACTGTTGAATGTCTTAAGACATGAACAGTACACATACACATACATATGAAAGACCAGCTTTGCCTTGCAAAGTGATCAGTCTCTTGCAGGATAAAGCTTGCTTTCAAAATTCCAGCCAGGGAGTTAAGGAAAGTCAGTGTAAATGTAAAACCCTACCAGCTATTTTTGGATATATATACACATAGCACATTTATGTGTGCTAGTACTGGCAGATACAAAACACAGCAGTGTAACAGATAGGTGATCTAAACTTTGAATTATAGTAAGCAATGGGCCAAAGGTTTTTGCTGGGGTTTTGTTTGGTTGGGTTTTTTTTCTTTTTTTTTTTGGTAGGTTTTTGTTGTTGTTGTTGTTGTTGTTGTTGTTGTTTGGGGTTTTTTTGTTGTTTTTTTTTTTTTTTAATTTTTTTTTTTTTATTCAAGACACTGGTCAGGGAAAGAAAATTGGTTGCAGATCCCAAGAAAAAACTTATTAGCATCTGGGCATTTATGCTGAACTTACCTGTAAATGCAACAGGAATTTGGAAACTCATAAAAAGAGTGAAGACACTTCCATTTTTGCTTACCAAGCTCCAACTCCAAAGAGCACATTACCCTTACCCACTACAGGAGAAGTCAAGACACTTGTTTGTGGCATAAGCATAATATTTGTGACTTGCTGCAGACCGCTATCTAAGGGCATGTTTTGTATCCTGACTGCTGTTCAGTAACTTTCAACTTGTAAACTCATGGTGAGTTTTGCCTGCTTTATGAATGAAAAGGCAAAGAGCAGCAATCTTCTGATCATTCTCAGGGCATTAGAATTTGTCTTGTAACAACACAGCATTTTCCCCTCATGCTTCAGTGTAGTCCTCAATCTAAACATTAGAAAATAGCTAGTAACAATACTGATGGCAGACTGCTATGTACATATTAGGTTCTTTTATTCTCTGTAAAACTCCCACTGGCATGGGAAAGTAGGTGAATCTAAACAAAACATATCTTTTCTCAAAAATAACTCTGCTGCTATGAATATTTGTAA
Organism: Ammospiza nelsoni; assembly: GCF_027579445.1. Taxonomy (NCBI): domain Eukaryota; kingdom Metazoa; phylum Chordata; class Aves; order Passeriformes; family Passerellidae; genus Ammospiza; species Ammospiza nelsoni. The sequence goes on along the minus strand of NC_080636.1, from coordinate 31,091,701 downwards.
GCAATCAAGTTTTTAACAGTAAAACTTCTCTAACACATAGTTGTAGAACTATACTCAGTAAAAGTATCTAAAAATTTGTTTTATCCTTATCATTATCTATACTTAACATTTTCTCAGCAACAAATGGAAAAATATATTAAGGTGTCAAGTTTATCTGACTGAGCATCATAGCTAACACCCATAACACCCACCCCTAAATATCAGCTTAGTTTGTCCCACTGATAAAGGCTGATCTTTCTCTAGCACTACATTTATTGCCTTATTTTCTCCATGTATTTAATACCACTGCTGTCTTAGCATCAGAATTAAAAAAGGAAGGCAGATCATGCTTGGCATAATAGAAAATTATTCCAGTTTCTGTTGGACCACTTTGTGATCACAAGTTCTTGATCCTGAGCTCAGCATAATTGTCAATAGTTTGTCTTTGCTGTCCTATTTGACCTGTGAGTAAAAAAAAATTTCATTAATATCTAATACAAACCTACTCTGTTTCAGTTTGAAGGCATTCCCCTTTGTCCGGTCACTACATGCTCTTTTAAAGAGTCTCTCTCCACAGTCAACTGTGATCATAGAACCAATTCAATACAGTAATATATTTACTGCTCAGTAACAGTCTTGAGCAGAAATTATTCCTCATTCAGCTTCACACCTGTGTATGCTATACAGCATTTTACAGTTAATGGCAGAACAATTAAAATAATGGTGGCACAGATGTACTGCTTTAATTGCATCCTACCTTGCTGTTACCGCACAAATTAAAGTAATTCTGGTTTTCCAACACATCTTGTTTCCTACCTCTTACATCCTGATCCTGACCATAAACTGCCTTGCCCCATAGCTCCAAAGCTGCAAGGCAGCAACACTGAGTCAATATATTGAAAATTCATCTGCAATCCCATTTTTGTCAGTGGTGAAATTTAAATATTGTCTTTTTCCATCAACATTTTTACTTCAGAGCCATGCCAAATGTTTGTTTGGCCTTTATATATATATATTTATACATACATAGATACACACATACATACATATATGCATGTGTGTGTTTCTGTGTGTGTATATCCATATGTATTTCAAACTCACTGTCATGAGTCATCATAAGAAACAACCTGTAACTTTATTGGACATTGCTGATAGTTGTATTGCTGTGCTTATGCACTTCTTTCCTCAGGATGCCCTTTGTCATCTTAGAAATATGATAGTCTGTATTGGTGGGTGGAGGAGGTCTTCTTAATTGTTACATGTACTGGTTTAAGAGCATTACAGAAATGTTAGCAATTTAAATGGAATTATGCATTTAAACTGAAAAAGAAAAACTGCAAATAGATGGTATGCTTCAATACTGGTGGGCACTTGAAAGGATGGTAGAAAAGGTTTTCTGTTTGGAGAGATGATTCTGAGCTGTCTGGTACAAATTTGGAAATCATTAATTATTAGCAAATTATTCCTGTTCAAAAAAAAAAAAAAAGAAATTAAATGTCCAATTGTTAAAGCTGATTGCTTTTTTTACTGCTATCCTTAAAAGGAAATTAACCTCTGGAGATTACTGTCAGACAGGACAGCCTTTAACTGTTACTTGCTATTCCTTAAAATTAATTCTTAAAGATGATAAGAAAAATTGAAATAGATCTTTAAAAAACCCCTTACTTTTACATGTGAATATTTTGAAAACCAGATTTATGGTGATGTTTTTCAGGTTTCTATTATACTCCATTTTGAATCATATTTTCAAAAGAGCCATTCTTTTCTTAGTAGTCATAATTTGTACAAGGAAAATTATCTTTTCATTATAACGAACATTAAAAAAATTATCATCTACGTTTGAACTACATGGAAAAATCACAATAAACTATGATGTTAAGAAAGCAATCAGGGAGTTAGAAAGAATATTGGTTGACGCCCTGGAAGTGTTTTGTAACCTGAAAATGGAAATGTAAATTTCACAATAAATTATTGTTGCAGTTTTATTGATTACATCTAAAAAATAGTAGCAATCACCACCATTTAAATTGGTCTTTAAACGGCAATAAAGGGACATGGGCTGCCTACTGCTCTTTAAAGACTGCTTATTGGATTAAGAGAGGTTCTGATCCACTTGACAAACAATACAATTCTGCAGCTCCTATATATAAAATACCTGTTGTTCCATTTAGAATCAGGGTACTTTCTGTAGAAGCTAATCTGTACAGAAAATGAATTCAAGTAGCATCCTGGGAAAAGCTGAAATGAAATATAAACCTTTAAAGAGAGTTTGGGGAAGATTTAGGAGTGCTGTACTTAAGCTGAGCAGCATGGCCCTTGATAAGCTATTCTTGTAACTTTAATTTTATGCTTTAATGAACATATAAAGTAATAACTTTTTAAAAGCCATGTGTGATCTACTATCTCTTATTTCCCATGGAACAAAATCCAGCTCTATTTTACAGTAGATAAATAAATAAACAAACAAAAGGACAGCAGATATTTATTCCTTTGTCAGAAAAAAAGCAAATCTGAAACCTCCCAACCCCTACATCTAAACATTCATATTGTATTTTCCACAGCTTTTGGATATGTAATTAGGGTAAATTTTACTCCATAGCATAATTCATACTAAAACTTTCATCAGGAATGCTACATACCTCAGTGTGCTATTTAACTGCCAAATCATCATCCTGCATACTAAACTGCATCTTGAGAAAAGAGTCATTTAACTGTCATTGAAAATATAATACATTGGAACAAGCAGCCAAAGTTGAGCAGATAAAACTGAAATTAGTTGAAATATGCTGTCAAATGAGCAATAGATGGAGGAATTACAGGCAGACAAGTAAGCAAATCACCAGCTTCAACTGCAGGAGTAGCAAATGCTGATTACACCAACAACATACTTTTTCTAGATGTGAAATTACATAGATGTATGTATATATACAGTCAAACATAAATGTTTCATTAATAATTACTTGATACACATTTTCATAAATTATATATTAATAAACAGTATAAATAGTGTGGTTAGATTATATTTAAAATAATAATAAATTACCATTATTTAATTGATTAAATTGTACATAGGTCTCAGAGCAAATTCTTGTATCCTAGCATATCATACATTGTTTTTAATTTCTTGAAGATGAAGAAATTAAGTTTTAAGTTTTATAATGTCATCAGTGGGATCTCACACTGACAGATTGCAATAATGCCATTTTAAGTTTTATAATGTCATCAGTGGAATCTCACACTGATAGATTGCAAACTGATATTCATCTGAATGTAGACTATCTGGTTGGTTCTGATTTTCTAAATCTAGGTTTGTAGACTTTGTATAGAAGTAACTCCATAAAGATTCATGGGAAATATGCTTTCACAAAAGCCTTAAAATATATCATTGTCCTTTTTCCCTCTTGAGGCATGGAGATTCACCCATCACATACTTCATGTTTCTTGATGCAATTATTTGAGGGTATAGATGAGTAGCCTTCTGGAGCTAACTTTTCTGATTGGATATTGCACAGGTGACTCTTAAATGCAGTGAGTATAAAAATAACCATAATAATCAGGAAATATTTCACGCATCTAAACCTGCCTTCTTTTTGAAGTTTCAGTAAACTGAAGTTCCAATTACTCTGTGATAACAAAAACACAAGATGGGTTGAAAATCATTGTGAGCAAGAATAAGTAGGAAAAGAGGTTTTCTCCAGATTCATGCCTTTATTTCATTTTGAGTAGGTATTTTTTAGTATATAGATGTCAGTTAAAGAAAAAAAAAACCTTACTTTTTTATTGAAAGTCTTGGTAAATATCCAGAGCTACCAATCATACTGAAAAAAAAAAAATTTTAAAAACCCACACACACGCAACAAAAAAGAACAAAAAAACCCCAAACAAACCAATCCCAAAGGCCAGCAAAAAATACTACCATCACTACTAGCAACAAAAATCCTAGAAGACTTTTTTACCCGTCAGGCTGCTCTTCCTAGCCGCTGAGGCAGCTGTGTTTTGTAGCTGCAGTTCTGTGCAGGAGGATCCCCTTGCAGTGGCCAGTCTGTTTTTCCCGTCTCGGGGGCAGCCGGAGGAGCCCCTGGGTGTCCCTGCCCAGCCTGGGTTCCCTGGGCCCTGCAGGGCCCTGTGCCCCCCGGCCCTGCTGCTGCCGTCGGCACAGACTGCCGTCTCCCCACAGGGCTTCGGCAGGCATCAGTGCCTCCTCAAGGGCCTTTAATTCACCATCTCAGTAAATTTCATTAAAATGTCGGAGAACACCTTCTTTGCCCGTACGTCCATACCCCTCGAACACTCCAGCTTGATGTCCAAGCAGAGGACTGCTGAGAGACTGGAAGAAAAATGTAATGCTTAAATTAAAGCAAAGTGTTTTCCTACTACGCGTACAGAAGTAATAATGTGTAGCTGTTGAGTTCAAACAAATGTTAAGACTGACCAGGCTATTGACTGTGAACTTATGAAGCTCAAAACAGTTTTACTGAGGGAATAAACACAATATCATATGATTTTTCTGTGCTGGTTTCATTTCGAACCCACTATAGCAAATTGAAATATTTCTCCTATAAAATTATTTCCTAACCTTCATATGTAATCTCCTTGTTAAAGTATGTAATTTGATTATTCCTCCTTTTTTAGATGTGCATCTATCTAGCTAGCATGACAGAAACAGTCCTTCACAGTATTTAACTCAGCATTTGACCTTCCAAAGAACCTGTGCACAGATGTTCTGTCTAATGGGTAGGATAATCCCATTCTTTTGTTTAAAATTTGTTACTTATTTTAGCATGCTTCTATTTTTTATAAGAAAATGTTATGTGGTTAGTTGTGGGAGGAGACAAAGAAAAGCAGAGGCTGACTTATAATCACTAAATATTAATCTAGAAGAAATACTTCATGTTTCAGAAGAGAAGGTGTTCAATGAGGTGATTTTGTAGTTGGTTTGTTTGGGTTTTTTTCAGATGATGCTCATAGAAAGAAGCAATAGGTTCCAGGAAAGCAAAAGAAACTAGACTTACTACCCCTGTCAAAAAGGTCAGAAAATATCTTTTGGAAACAGGAATGGAATCAAATCCTCAACTCTGGATTGAGACACAAATTATCCCATGGTTTGATTTTGAGGGATTCAACATTTTAATTGATGGCTGTGTCTGCAGGTATTTCTTTTAACACCTTGCTCAGACTGGGAGATTGCACTGTTTTATTCTTGAGCTAACACTGTTGCATCTGTAGAAAAGACAGACTGTCTGAGCAGCTCAGGCTGTTTGAAAACCTGCTTTCTCCAGCAAGTTTTCACAGAATGCATGAATTCTTTGAAGCAAACAAAAGGAGAAAGGATGTTATGATGTTAATGCAGAAAAGCAGACACGCAGACTACAGTGCTGCTTTCAGTAGGGAAATCTGATACAAATTACTGTATTTGCTGTTTTGACTTCTTTCCAAGGAAAATTTTAAAAAAAGGTATTATTTTTACTGTTCTAAAGGACACTATTCAACATTACATTTTACCTATATCTACCTACCCTAACAAACCAAGGAACACCTTGCTCCTTGAATTGTGTGCTCCCTGAATTGTCATGAGATACAAGGAAAGCAGGAAATGTGACTTCAGGAATTCACCACTAGGGCCCTCAGTGGGGATGCTGTGAGGCAGCTACTCCACTTCTACATCATTATAGTAAAGGCATAGATCGTGCACTGCTACCATCAAGCTCAAGCATTTATTTCAGCATTATCCATCCCTTCAAAGTTTCTATGAATTTTGATGTTCCCTTCCCTGCTCTCTACCAAAATTTTGTGCATTCTGGCAAGTTATGGGTTTGGGGTTATTTTGCCTTGAAAATCTGTGGCCTTTCTCAATCAACTGTTTCTCGAGTTGTAGACATCATCATCTTTGATTGCAACATGAAGATATTTGCTATGAAAATGTTCACTCAGCAAAATTACAGGTACAAAATGGTATTTAATTAGCCTGTATTTTACATACAGATTTCATAATCCCATGACCAAAAAGGCCTCAGTTATGGACAATTATTTGAATGTCATAACAATGGATTCATACAGGGGCTATTGAGGAAACGGTATTGGAGAAATGTCAGCTATTATGCAGTGAACAAAAATATTGCAGTCACACCGAGCTGCTGTTCACCAGCTAAAGTTATTATATTTGTCAACATCTATAATGCTACATTAGTGCTATACTAACTCTGTCTTGCCCGCTGGAATTATGTCAGCACAGCACATGAGCTAATCGGGGCAGGCTGCAGCTCCCCTTATCCACAGCATAACTCATTGAAATGAATGGACGTTTTACAGTCAGCTCAAATATGGAAAAGACTTTATGAGATGTCTTTTTCAAGGTCACACAAGAAATGCATCTTTGTGCTAAAAACAGAATCCAGATGTCTGCTGAAAATAATCAGCAGAAACATTTCTGTAGACACTGCTCCTATCAGCACAGCACTAGTAGGGGTTTAATATCCTTCACTTACAATTTCAGTCCAATCTTTCCCTTCCCCTCCATGACCCCATGACTTCACTATGGCACCAGCAAGAGGTTTGCACTCCCAAAACCTGTCAAAGTCTGTCCCTCGTGTGTCATCAGATACAGGAGGTGCTGAACAGCACCATACATGACTCAACTTGGCCAGCTCTGGGAGCAGGGCTGGCATTCACCACAGAGCTCTCATGCAACTGAGCATGTTCTCTGTTTGCAGAGTGTGTTCACTGTCTCTGTATCAATGTCAGACCTCAAACCACACTAATCTGAAAATAAACAGAGTGAATGGATATTAAACATGAGTAGCAGTCATGGGAAATCACTAAAGGGTATTTGTAACAAAATGCAAGGGATTTACCATTCCCATTAGAGTTATTATCAGTTCTGTGGCTAAAAATCCAGGCACTAATGCTCCTAAAACTAAACTGCTTTCCCATTTTAGTACCATTCTAATAAAATCCAAATGAAGGGATTTAAATGGAAGCCATCCACAGTGCCAATGACATGCTGCTGTTGGTTATCCCAGGATGTGCAGTATCAATCACTGGGCAGCAGTGCTGAGCTCATGGACAAAATCCAACCCCCTTTTTTTCAGTGCTTAACCACAATTGAATTCCAGCCTTCTTCCTTGTACAGCACAGAGTTGGTTATATGGAAGCCCTGTGCTACCAGAAGATAAAAACACTCAATCATTCACATTAGGTCCTATAGGCCCTGGGGCATTTTATATGGAAATACCCTTGGGTTTACATGTGTTTTAAGCCAACTCAATGAATTTCACCTCAGAATGAGCTGGAATGATAGAAAATTCCCTTTATTTTGACAGGGACTTGCAATTTAACACTTCCTAAGCAAGATAATTAAAATGCACTTATGCTACTGAAAAGCAGTGATAAATTTATGAAATGCACACAATTACTTTTAGCTGTCAAAATACCTAAAATAATAAGCTGAAGATAGAAAATCAACTAGCTAGCATGATTGAAAACACACAATTTAATTTAAGATGGGTCCAGAGGAATGACTGCTTAAAATACCAAAAGGGATAAGGTTGCAGAAATAAAGATTTAACAATTAAAATGTACCTTTGAGCAAAGTCTGAAAGCATATACTTAATTACAGCTATATAACTGTCCTTGCAGCTTCATCATACAATTAACATGCAGAAGTTTTTAGCAAGACCTTTAGCAAGGTTTAGCAAGGTTTCACAAGGTGCTGGAAGAATTGGTTAGATAAAACTCACTGAATGGTTTAACAGAGTTTCAGTCACAGCTCTGTGAACACGTTTGCTGTTTTAATGAATACATTGTACTGCAAGTAAAATGGGAAAAGAAAGGCAGGAGAAACAAACAAAGGAAAGTTTAATATGCATTGAATTTTCTCTGTGATATAAAATCCATATAAAATCATATAGTCCAAAATATTTTATTTGTCATAACAAAAAGAACAGGTTTTTTTCTTACAAAACATATTTACTTCTATCTCTGTGGTGCTTTATAACAGCAAATCTTTATGATCAAAGGAAGTGTACTGAAGTGTGACAAGTAATTTCAGTTGCCTAGATTAGCAAAAAACTCACCAGTGTTATACAAAGAAGCTCTATCAGTTATATACCTATGTTACATAACTGGAAAAAAAAGTATGAATGGTACTTTGCTCATACCTCTGTACAAAGTGAAAGGAAAAGGAGGAAAAATAGAATAATTCACTTCATTGCACCACTTGCTGTATTTCTTTACTGTGTGACAACAGAAAATTAAATGGGAAAATAGTATGTGATAAGGTTTTCCAGTGAAATGTCTGATGTGCTAGGAAGTATCAAAGAAATAGTTGAAACAGAGTGAAGGAAGCTTTTGGGAGCTTTGGAAAAGCCTGAAGCAAATATTTGAAAGTGTTTGTAAAATTAGGTGGAGATATTACTCCCTCTCCCTACATATAATTTGCATAGCACATACAAATTTACAGCTCATGTAAATTAAAGAAATCAGTGTTGTGAATTTTCATATTTCTGTGTTTATTTCTTCATTCTGTGTTATTTGAAATTCATGCCCATATGAAGTGTATTTGGGTGGATTTTTACTGAGTGGCATGAAGTCCCTACAGACAACCATAATTATCAAGATGATAATGTATTCACTATATATAAAAATACCAAATACATAGGTCAGTGTTTGAGAACAGAGACTGATGAGTTGGAAATCAGAATTTTTGATTATTTGTTTCACATTGATTTTGTGGAAGGGTATGAGTCAACTGATCTGAAAAATTCTAAGGACAAGGTTTCAGAAAATATTTTTTCAGCAGAGATGATTCATTATAAAGAATAATATATAAAAAGAGAAAAGAAAAATATATTAGGAGCTGATAAGAGGGGAAAAATCCACTGCTTGTTATTCAAAATTGTTTTCCATACTAACAGCAGCAATTACTCTCTAATCTCAAAAGACTACTTATTCCCTATTGTCCTACTTTGTAATTCAGTTTTTGGTGTATTAACATGAGCACGTTTCTACTCTTCAGGGCTAGTACTTTAGAGCTGCCTTATCATATAGAAAATGTTTTATTTCTGGCTCTTGGCAAGAAAATTTGTCTCAAGCTACAGTGCAGATGGACTCTCATTTAACTTTTCCTGAACATCAGGTGAAATGTAAATTTTCAATATTTTCAGGAATATGTTTCTTACTGTTCTATTTTTAATTTCAGAGATATTCACTACTAAGCTTATTATAAACATGGCCCTGAAATCCAGAAGTGCCTAGAACACAGCTTAGCACAGCTATAATTCTTGCAATTCTTAAAATTTACCTAGTTGTCCATGCATTAAAAATGCTAGAGTCTCCATGTGACTTATTTTGTAATCCAACATGATGAAGAAGTGCATGAGCATAAAAATTACTCAAGGACAGCAACAGAGACAGCGTTAGCATTCTTTATTTACACATTTCCTCCAAAGAAGTGAAATGTCAAGAGAAGAAAGATGAAGAGAAAATTAATTTCTGCTTTTCCTTCAATTTACTGAAAACAGTCAGCATGTTTAAATTTAGTGATGGATACTCCCTTCAAGACCTCCAGAGCTTCTTTGCTGTCCAGTGATTATATGAAAGAAAATGCATACCTGTCTCAGATCCAAATTCCGATTTCCATTGATAGGCACTTCTAAGTCTTGGGAACATTAAGGGAAACCCATAAATTCCAGTACTGAAAATACAAGGGCAAGGTCATACAAGTGATCTGTAGCATAATATTCTTTTCATTTGATTTTGTTTAATCTATTTAATTGTATTAACATCAATGGAATTATCTCCAATATTCACAGTCAAATTTCTCAGAAAGCAATGAATTTATTAATACCATTACACTGACCGGTTGCCATCTGAAAATACACTAACTTGCTAAAAAGGGAAATGTCTACAGTTTTTAAAGTTTAAATGTTTAGAATATTGGGTAAATATTTAGTAATGCATTGTCCAAGAGAATAATCTGCAGAGCACATTCAATATTTCTCTTTCAGAATTTGACAATACACAAAATATTCAGCAAATCATAGTAATTATAATCCAAAATTACTAAAGAAATGCACAGGGACATATATCTGGAGCATATACCAGATGGTGGAGCAGTGATTCAGAAAGAGCTAGGAGGTCACCCTGAGCAATCATCTCTACATGACCTTTGTATAGCGTGCTCCAGTAAAAATGCTTGATGCATTTCTTAGTTAAATAAAATGGGGAACATCCATTTGAAATAGGAAAGCTATCCTGCCTCTACTGGTAGTGTTGTGAGCATTGCTGGCTAAGAAAATACTCCAGGTTTGAAGATCACATTTCACAAAAGATACCTGTATACTTGAAAAACCTTAAGGTACCACACAAAACAATTAAAGGAATAAAAAATAAGCACTCATCCATTTCAAGCAATTTGGCTTATCAAATTAGAGTTGAAATAGTTTCAAACTTTGAAAACTTCTGTAACTTACAGCATGGATATTAATAAAACTAGCCAATAAGGCAACTATTTCCAAATTTAAAAAGAAAATGTAAAATGCAGTATTTGGTTGTTATACTCAGTCTAATGCAGTCTAAAGATAACGTGTCAGCAAAAGCAGTTAAAAAAGTTGAACTGATGTGGTATAGACAATTCTTACCATGATGCCTCATAACACACAGTGGCATATTCTACAGCATACTTTGTAAATACGCTGTTTCCCAGATTTGGGAAAAAAAGATGACCAATATTACTGAATGGGATAGAATTATATGCTCTGTAAATTCAAGGTCCCACCCAGAGAAAGTCCATCCACAATTTTATTTTGAATGGACAAGTAAAAGAGGGAATCACTTACATTGCTCTCAGTATGGAGAAGTACCCACACACTGGCTTCTCTTGAATGTAGTGTGTTTGGACACTATCTTTCCTAAAGTTTGCAAGAATTTTTTGTTGTTGTTGTTTTTACCTATGAAATAAAGGCGGCAGAATGTTTTCTTTCTTATTTTCTGTTCTACCCTCTTTCCTCAATTTCTTTTTTATATAGACAGGGAATACTATATTGAGCAGAACAAGCTTTGATGAAAAATTTAAAACCACTTAAATCTTTCTTAGGTACTTTTCTTATAGCAATATCAACAGATTTCATTAAATGTTCAGGGGATATTTTCCTTCCTTACACTATTAAGGTATCTACATAATATTTTTTTTCACTCTGGAGATTATAATGAGGATTGCCAAAATAAGACCACTTGAGTTTATTTGAGAAATTAATTTCCTAAGACTTCTATAAGCTAAGACTAATGGCAGGACTTAGATTGTATTCTTTTCCTTCTGTAGCCCCAGGGTTTAGCATCCTGAAGATTGAGATGGTTTTCTCTACCTAGAGCTTTAAGGAGGACTTAATGCACTGATTTCACAGTTTAGAGGGTGAGAAAACTGACCTCATTTGGCCTTAAATACTTGAAAGTAATCACAATTTCTCCTTTATATATGTAAACATTAATGGGCAAGATTCAAAGGAGCAAAACCATGTCAGGTACAACCTTGTGGTTCTTAAGAGATCACTGAATTTCAAAGACTCTAAACATCAGTTTAAATATGCATAGTGTTCCTTAGAAGACAGGATTGCAATGGCCATGTGCTCTTCAACTACATTTCCCCTTTGTCTTTTCTTGATGTGTTACTCTGCCAGGAAAGAAGGGTAGAAAAGCAAGTAAGCCGGGATACTTAATCCTGCAGATTCCTTCTAATGAATTAAATTAACCTTTAGAAATTGAAATTTGCTGAAAGCTTTGGCTTTTGACATCCAAAGAGCACAAGGAAATGTGAAAGTCTAGTTCTCATTGCTCACAAATGTACAGAAGAACTGTGATTATTTTTTGTCCCAAAACAACTTGGACACTTATGGAAGGACTTGGAATGAATTCTCCATTTTTAAATTTCCAGTTCATTAATTCATTAGAGTTTTACAACACTTAAAGCTTATTATACCAGAAATACCTTAGGCAATTAATTTGTAATTTTATAGCACATATAAAGAATCCCAAAATAGTTTTAAAATTTCTGCCTATTTCTCAGTTGAAAGAAATTAGATCAGATCTTTTCAGTTAGTCGCAAGACTCGAGTCTAAACTGTTGGTATCCTGGTCCCACTAATTATCTTACCATTAAGGTAGAATTCTAATTGTTCTGTCTAACATTCAGTTGCTAAGACATAAATGATATTTTTAATATGTAAATATGCCATGTTTGCTTTTTCTAACATGTCAGTTTAGTTAGCTTCCTTCTAGTTTCAGCAAACAATCGCTTTAGCATTTGCAAAGAGGAATTTTAGTGTTACTTGTATCCTTTCTTATACATGTACACACATATACATTGATATAAATAGCTAAAAATATATTTGAACATAAAATAAATACTTTGAGAACTATATTAATATAATTTTAATAATTTTAGCTAAAAAAATCAAGTTCCTTTGTCATCCTAACCAACATGAAAGGATTTTGAAGTTATCCAGGTTGTTTTTGACTTCATTATTAGAAACTCAGATGTTAGGGATTTTTGAAGATATTTTTCTTTTTATGAAGATATTTTTCATTTTCCATTTAACAAATTGGAAATCATATCTCATCTTTTATTTTTAAGCTAGTTGATTATTAATATTGACAGAAGGAATATTAAATATTTTTTACTGTCATTTAAGTACAAATGATTTACAAGTTTAATTTATTTCATCACTTAAAAGTTGAACCTGATAAGCTAAAATAGATTTCCTGCAAGTTGCAATATCATTATAGGTGGAAAACTGAAACCTTTATTTAACTACATAGTCCATATCTGTCCAATAATTTATTATTGTCTGTTAATACGAAAATGATTGCAGTATCAAGCCTTATAGTTCTTTACTTGAAGCACAATTGCTTTTAGCAAAAACATCTGCCCTCTTCTCTGCTGTTTGTCTCATAGGCTCAGAAAAGGCAGGGGCTGAAGCTGAGCCCCTCTACTCCCAGGTGCTGGGGAAGCCATCCTCACCAGGAGAAGAACTCTGTCAATGGGACATTTATTTGTGTACATGGATGCTCTTCCACTTTGTTTCATTTATCAACACTTTCAAACGCTTTCCAGAAATCTGATGCAAACACTGCTCTGTAAATTAAGCCAAGCAAAGATTACGTATCTTTATTGACCATCAGGTTTTGTAGAATAATCACTGCACTATAGCACAAACTGAAGTTGAAACTAATCACAAGTCAGAGGTGATCTCCACATTAGATGACTTACATAGCTTTGCTAGCACAAACTTGTGCCCAACAGTGGCAACACCATATGTACCTGGGCTAGTGGTTAAGCTTGGAAAAAAGTGCTTTTGGTCTAAAGACACATTTTTGAGTTGCCCTACATTCATGTAGCGTTAAAACTTGTCATGGCTGAAAGGTGATCTTGCTTGGAATAGAATTTTTCCTCATGTTCACAGGAGCAATCACTGGTCATCAGAAAAACTGCATCAGTAAACTCTTCAGGGGAATCAATAGTATCAACACAGAGGTGGCAATCAGTTCTGTAGGGCTGAATTCACAGCCCAAAGATTCTTTACTCTGGGAAAAATCAATAAATGCCTTGGAGATTAAAATATCCACCCTCAGGGTAGAGCAGCTGGATGTATCACTATAGTGTGAGTGGTATCTCCAGGACTCCCTCTGCAAGAGAATCAATGTCATCACTGAGGTAACAATGGCACTCAAACTAAATTTAGAAACTGCATCACTGATAATGAACCTTCAGTGCATATCTATTATTGCAAATATCAAGTTCAAGTTTCTCTAAGTATTTGTTAGATAGGAAGAGATTATTACAAGATCCAAAGAATAGATTTTACAAACAATATTAAAAGGATCATGGACTTGTGACTTAAGTTGGGTGACATTGGTCATTGTGATCACTTGTGTTTTCTACTGTGCTAGCAAGTTTTTTTCTTAACTTTTTTGCTTTAAACAACTAGTGACATAAAGAGTTCAGTCAGTAAATCAATATGTTACAGGGCTTTTTACACTTTTTTATGTAGTGAAAAAGGTGAAAATCCAGTGTGTATGTTTTATTTAGGATTAGGTCAATGACATATTTTACAACCATCATCTATGACTGAATAGCACAACATTTCATAAAAGAGAAGTTTGCTTCTTGTGAAAACTATTTTCTGTTTCCAGAACTATTTTTCAAGTCTCCAGTAGCAAGTAAATGACTGAAAGAAATATATACTTGCAGTTATTAGGTAGTCCATCTTTTTGGTTTTAATTCTATATGAAGACAAAAAATTTAAGTTACTTCCAAATAAAGACACTCACAGCATGTACCTGCATTAGGATTTTATTTCTGATAAGGCATCTGTTTTGAAATGGATCCTTTTTATTCTCATTCACCACAAGGTATTTACATGGTGGAACTCTCTCATGACCCAGGTTTCTAGCAGTGCAATAACCAAGCAGGTGTGCTTCATATTTTCCAATTAATCATCTCCAGTTGCTAATGGATTGTCATTTTATAGGATCAGCTGTTACTGGGTTAACAAACCCCTCAGAATATCGATTGGCTGGATTTGGAGCACTGGGCACAAACAGTCCTGCCAAGAGCAGGACAGGCTTGTTCTTCCTGTGCCTGGGCAGTGGTTACTGAAAACCAAGGTCGAGGCATTAATGAAACTGAACATGACAGAAGAACTTAGTGGCTGGATAACTTCCACACTTTTTCCAATGATCCAGTCACCTCCTGGCCAGAGCTTGGGAATGAATTGTTGCTTTTTTTAATAAAAGATTTTTATTGTTCTATCCCACTGGGGGTCTGTTCTTACAAGTTTATCCTCCCATATAAACAGAGATTAATATTATCAGAACTGAGAAATCTCACTCCCCTTATATTATGAAAATCTACAATAATATCATCTCTAATGAAACCCAAAACCAAACAGATATGGAATGAAAAGTACTGCAATCCCACTGAGGATTTCTTTGAATTGATGGATCAAACTCTGATATGTTGCTCTTTATGACTGAATTTGTGCCACTTCAGCTGAAACAAAAGATATCCTAGGGGAGTCCTGGCATCCAAAAAGAGAAAACCCTACTGTTTAGTAGCCCTATTATTGACCCAACACCACCACTCTCTTCTTTTTGTGATGGTCCGCATGGTAAAAGCCCTTCTCATTTCATCTTACTGTCTTTGATGAGTTGAAGTCAGTAGAAATCTTCCTCATTTCATGGGAATCACAATAGTGTTTGTTTTCAGAAGTGATTTGACACTTTTTATTACAAATGGATTATATCATGAAAAGAAAGGTTAAGAAAGGAGATTGATTGTCATTGACTGCACTTCCACAGCATTGCAAGTGGAGTAATTTTTAAAATTATAATATAAAATGCTTAAAATTGGGTAGAGTACTCAAGAAGCAAAAGAATTAACCGGGAATAAAACATTCCCTAAAACAAAATACCAGATACTCTGGAAATGAGAAGCATCCAGCGAAGCAATATAGGTATAGTTTAAAATTTCCTATGCAAGAAGCAATTACCACTTGAACTGAAGACCTGTGTTATGGTCATCCACATGTGTGGCTTTGCTTAAAGCTAGCTTTGACAGTGGGAGCTAGCAGTATCAGAAATGGTGCATTTCATTTAGAAGGAAACTGCATGCCTTTGAAGATCTCTACAAACACCATCCTGTTTAAAGACTGGAACATTGCTTATACTCTCCAAGGGGGAATTACAAAAACTTGAAGCAGTAGCTAGCTGTTCTGAGAGTACTTATGGAAAAGGATATCTGAAGTTGCTTTTAGAAGTAATTTAAAAGTAAATACAAATTTTGATTCATATCTGGAATGTTTATCTGATACCTTTATGAATAAGATGAAGTCCAAGGATTGAAAATTCAAAATAAAAATTTCTCACCTACCCCTGTTTGAACTGTGCTTGCTTTACATTATCCAGCATTCCATCTTAGCTCGAGTTTTTTCAGTGTTTTGAGTTAAAAAAAAAATAGGTCAAACACATTCATTCATGTACTACCTGCTATGAAAGATGAGAAATACAGCTGATTGAATTGCATTTGACCTTTATGCTGAGTCTGAATAAAGAATACTAATGCAATCATAAAGACACTGCAACTACAGCCATTTGTGTTGAATTTGCTAAGTGATATTGGAAGGACAGTAATAGCAGGATTTTCTAAAAACTGCTCACTTCTTTTTTCTCTCACTGTGCTTTTGTGTCTAACAATTATAGCTCTGATTTACAATTTTATTTAATGCTAAAATCATACACTGTTTAGTTTTCTATTTCATTGAGCTAAAGTAAAAAAGTAAATTGCAACTTAAATAACAAATTGCCAAAATTATACAAAAATAACAATTGATCATAATTTTCATCCTGTGAATAACATCTTCTAGATCACTTGTCTTTTAGCTCGTAAGTTATAGAAAATCTATATTTTTATATCAAATTCAAAAAAATTTTTAAAAATTGTGTTTTCCAAAAAGGCCTACTGAGAATATCTCTGAAAATATCTCCTGTTTTAGTCAAAAGTCAAAGTCTTTTGTGGGTTTTCAATTATGAGAAAAAGTGCATGCTAGACACACTCTAGGACAGTCAGGAAGGGGACGGAAGGGAAGGGGCAAACAATCAGCAATATAAATAAATCAGTATTCAGTTTTCTAGTGTCTGCTTGAATATTCCAGTTTGTAGCTTTGGCCTTAAAGACATTTTCCATTGAAAAATTGTTGTCTTTGTTATATGGCTGCGAGATATATAAGCGTGAATTTTAAAATATTTTATTATATTTTTTATTTTTTCTGATAAAAATAAAGACACTTCCAATAATTGTAACAGAATTTTAGAAGTCCTACTTCTTTTTATGGATAACAATTTGAAGTGCTGTCACAGATGAACTGTTAACGTTCTTCATCTGTCTTTGATAACATCCTTGAGTGAACAGATCCATGTACCTATAATTTTGAAAAACAGAATATCCATTATTATTTCTTGTTGTTTACATGACTAACGAAAAAATCAGAAGTATTTTTCTTCTTCTTACTTTCACTGATTGTCTTCCTTTCATAACACCACATTTTTTCCTTACCATGATGATTCCCGTTAATTTACATGTTAACTCACA
The DNA here is from genome assembly GCF_027579445.1 of Ammospiza nelsoni. Taxonomy (NCBI): domain Eukaryota; kingdom Metazoa; phylum Chordata; class Aves; order Passeriformes; family Passerellidae; genus Ammospiza; species Ammospiza nelsoni. The sequence continues at coordinate 31,074,583 of NC_080636.1, read as the reverse complement.
TGACAAAAAAAAATAAGGTGACTTGAGTGCCATTAGTGGAGATCAGTGAAAAGCTATGCTTAAAATGCAGTGGAGGTCAAAGCAAACAGTATCTAGGTATGAATAAATAAAGGTTTCAGAATAATACCAAAAAAATTACCATGATATTTTATAAATAGACTGTAAACTTTAACCCATAGCACTGTTTTAAGCCTGCTTGCAGTGAAAAACTTGCAAACACACCTTCTGGTTCCAGCAGGGGAAGGATTCCATTCAGGGTGGTCTCTGAGCAGTTCCAGCCAGGCTAGAGCCTTTCCTCCTTGCCTCATCAGAGGTGACACAATGTAAGGCTAGAATGCTCATCAGACCTGAGCAAGGTGAATGAAGGCAAATAGGGAGGTGACTGGTATTTTTCTACACTATTAGGCTACATTTTCACAGTTTTTATATTCAATAAAGTTTTATATTAAGAAAAATAGTGGTAGCATATGTTCAAACAGAAAGGCTTTTCTCTGACCTATATGCATGCCTTTCCTAAAACAGGGTTCCTTTATTTCAAATCTGCTCATTGTAGCACTGGTTATAATCCTGCATCAAAATTTAAGAAATAGGTTTATGATTCTCTAGAATCCATGTGGTTTGACTTTACATTTTGGCAGGGAAGCTGAGGAAATCAAAACCAAAGCAATGACCTTTCTGCTTTCCATATTTGAGTATGATGAATATTTTGAAGCATGTCTTATGGAACAGATGCAAAAAAGTAGCTTAAATAAATTGTGCTGGCATCAGTGTAGTAAAATGATCTGAAACGGTCACATTATGGTTCCAGTTTATCCTGCAAAAGCAAAAGCAAAATATGATAAAACATAACCAGAACAAGCAAATCCTTACTGGGACAGTAATTCGGTAGAATGGAAATGATTGTTTGAATACTTCACTTACACAGCATATCAGTTAGTATTGGCACTAAAATAGATAGCAAAACTGTAAAGCTTGACTGAGAGCAGTTTCATAATTCCTTCAAAATAATGTTTGTTTCTCAGAGGAGACAATCTTCTCCATAATCAGCAAGAGCATAGACTGGCTGGTAGAATCAATTAACCACCAAAATCCCCAAACCTCCCCAAGTTTTTATATAAGTATGCTCATCACAAAATGCTTATGGAAATGAATAGAGTTACAAATGATTGCTGTCAGAGTCTCCTATTTCATTTCTAAAGAATATTTTTCATCTTATGCATTGTTCAACTTGGATTACATCGTGTGAATTAAAGAAATGTGGCCTTGCTTTTAATGAAGTTAAAGTGAATCAACACAATTATGAGGAGTGCAACCAAAAGATAGAATGCATTTTTCGTCTATCTTTCTTCCTTGCCTCAAGAATTATGACTCATGTCTATCTTCTAAATAGATAGAAGAACATTATAAAGATAATTTACTATTAATCATGACAATAAATGAAAAGAAAAATTTATTGCTCATCACACAATTCCAATTTTAGAAAATGAAAATGAGGGGGAAAGGATCTTATTGTCTGTGTTACCAATTATTTATGTCCCATTAAAAGTTCAATATTTTACTCACTGCAACTATATGATTCCCTGTCCTTATCTTCCAATACCACCTACTGCTCTGTCCTTCCTTAACTTTAGAGGCTGCAAAAGATGATTTTGTAAAAAGAGTTGGATATGTACATATTTGTATTTCAGTTACTTAAAAAATAATTCCATTCATATCTGCAGTGTATATAATTATCATCACAAATTTAGCATATTTCTACTTATTTTCTTCCTCTAAATGCTACAGAAAATGCATGGAATAAGGTTCCTCACCCTTTTCTCCACAGCTGGCTAATAGCTGTGAGTCTTCAGAAGGAAAAACAATACCTGAACAGCTCATTTTTACCTTAATTGTGGTATTTTTAATTTATACAAGAAAATATATTCTTAGACAAAAAAAAATGGAGTTAAACTAAAGAAAGAATACAAATATTAGAAATACCAGTAGGATAATATGTGTCATGCCATTATCTTGTCAGAAGCTTAAACATGCAATGAAAGAAAATTTTTAATCAGAAAATTGCACCCTTTTTCAAAAGAAATGTCATGGAGTAGGAGTTCATAAATCCACATTCAGCTGATGTGTTATAGTGAATTCAAATACGAATAGTTGGAAAGACTGCATTATCACATTACCCACTTCTACCTGTTTAAACATTTTGAGGGAAAAGTAATACTTGCTACTATTTACAAAGCAGCAAATGAAAGGGCAAAATGTTCCCATTTCTTGTGGAGCTGCCTGACCCTTGCTCTCCAAGAGAACAGTTTGCTGCTAATAGAAAAATAAACAACAGATGGCCTGGAGGGAACTTTTTTTCCTTTTAATGGGTTTTTACTTAACCGAAATCTGCAGCTTAAAGTAGGTCATTGTTAGCTGGGAATAAAGAGCTACAATAGGCCTTAGCAGTTTGGATTAAGTGGCAAGAAAGGCCACCAGTATGCCAGGATTGCTCGTGTGTCTGGGGAAAGGTTAATTTTTAAGTAAATATTAGAGCTTAAATTCTTTGTTTTAGCAGAAATTTCAGTCGTTCTATTCTGCATGCTTTGTTGACTGATAAAGAGAACATATTGTTTTGCTGGTTTTTTGTTCAGTTTTTTAGGGTTGTTTTGTTGAAGAGTGGCACGGGGCCAGTTGTCTGACCTCTAGGACAGAAATGTAATGATCATCTAGTACCAAAATTCAGATGAGTGCAACCTACTATCATAAGTTTTTTCCATTCTTTGTCTGTATAGCTTAATATATTTCTTGCCTACATCTTAGGGCTTCCATTTTAGAAAGAAAATAGATTTTCTTTTTAGAGATTAAACCAAGACATTAAGATTTGGGGCAGGTTGGGAGACATAAGTGTGGAACTGTAGTGAAATATTGTGAATATAACTTGCACAGCACAGGACCACATTCAAGATAGCTTCAAATCCTTTTTTCAGTGTGGATGGACCAGTAATGAATAAAAACCTGCAGAATATTTTCCAGTACATAATTTCATACTCCAAACTAAATAGAGGAGATTTCTGATGCAGAGAAAATATAGGAAGACATACATCAAAACTCAGGACACAGGGGCAGTGGGTAGAAACTGCTATGCATTAAAGTGGTTTGTATTTGATGATAACTACAATTCATCAAAGAAGAGGTAATAGTAAGCTTATTTGCTGAAGGAATCTTTTTCCATTTCTACTTCCTCTTCTTATCTCTTCAAAGTTTCATTCACAGAAAATTATAAGAATGTAGTCATTGGGAAAGCAAAAAATAAGCTGAAAAAAACAGAAGAGAATAAGAACAGACCAAGTAAATTCAAGACATCCGTGCATTAATATGTATGGGTACTGCATCCATGCAGTAACATTCCAGGTTAATATGCCCTGGGAGAGTGCACACTGATGAAGTACACCTCAGTAGTATTTAACATAATCATGTACATCCAACAAAGAGAAAATATGGGATAATTTTTTGCTGTATTGATTTTATTGAAGATGAGATATCTCCATTTATGAAAATCATAAATAATCACTATAATTTACAGAATTTTCCTAGCTTTAGAAGCAAGCGTGAAAAATCATAATTTAAAATTTGTGAAGAGTTATTCTTCTACATAGAATTATTACAAAAAAATTATCATTATAATATATAACATTCCTGACCAATGTCATACAATGAACTTAACATAAAACTAGGCTGAAATGTGCACAGTGAGAAAAAGGGAAATATTGAACAGAGAAAAGAGATGTATGATTCAGAGGTTTGTGTGCTATGCCTAAATTTTAATTATCTATCCATGTATGAAGTCTGTGCCTTGAAAGATGAAATAATCTTTATTTCATTAACATATAGTGGTTAGAGGGAAGCAAGAACCAATAAAATTTTACTTTCCCAGCATAATTCAAAAAAAGATTAAAAATTTAAAATAAAGTTCGATATAGGAAAGAACAGTGACCATACCTATGTAGTAGACATTTCATGGCAAAAAACTAACCAAATTTAAAATCTTCTGCTGCTAGTCAATGCCATGGAGAAATGCCATCAAGTCATATGAGCAAACCAAAATGGAATGATACACCCTATTTGGTCATCTGTGATCTGAATGGTTGGAAAATGAAGACCTCTGGAGACTTCTGTCGATGGAGAGACAGTGACGGTGCAGTCTTTGTTAGTTGATTTCATACATCAAAATCATTTATGATTACACTACTTGTGGCTGAATCACTTCAAATCCTTATCTCTACTAGAATGTATTCAGTGACATTCCCATTAATAAATAAATTTTAGAGTAATTTACAGAAATATGTGAACATTTACAGAGCTGAGCTGGGAGTGTTTTCAAAATAGCACCCAACCACACTAATTCCATTGAAATGGGAACTTGATATATGAGTAATATAGAACTCTCACAATAGGGCATAAAGTGGGGTAACCAGATATTAAATATTTAACAGCAATAGAAGAGACTGAAATCTCATGTGACAAGAGTTACCTAGCTGTGAAGGTGTCCCAGCACTTATTTTGGACTTTAGAGCTGTTTAAGAAACAGCGTTTTTGGCTCTGGGAGAAGCTGAGCTAAGTTCCTGCTTAACTTCCTTCACAGTCCAAAAACATGCTGGGAGATCTGTTTAACTCCATTGAGATCCTTAATAGTAGCAATTCACTAGAAGTTCTGAACTTAAAAATTTTGTGTTTTGTTTTTGTTGCCACTTATATAAAATTTATCCCAAATCCTGGCCACTGTAAGAAGCACGTTGCCTTCAATCAGATTTTAAATAGGAATATTTTTTGGGACCTTTATACAGGCTTCAGCTTAAAACTATTTTAAGAAATTTAATTGCATTCAGTTTTTCTCTAATAAAACTAAATCAGATTGTTAACATTTATTGCTATTTTCCCCTCTTAATTAAAATTACCTAAAAAGAACATATAAAACATTAAATGGAGACCAGAGGCATTCTAACAAATTATCTTGTTACCTATATAATTTTTTTGAAGTCTCCAAACTTTCTGGATTACTGGGTTTTGCTTTTGTGTATTTTTGTGTATTTTTTGAGTCTGTGCATTTATAGAGCAACAAGATACAACTTGATACAACATATATAGGAAAGGTCTAAGATCTCCCAGCTCTCTTTGGGCTAGGCATAAATAAATAGCTGTCTAAACTACCTGTGTTAAAACATTCACAAATTTAGATCTGTGGTCAAAAGAAATCCTCTAGGATTCCTGCGTTGCTACACATTCAAATTTTAAACTGCTTAACTCAACACTTTCCAGGCACACTGTGTATTAGATACCATGCAAATCATTGTGCACAGCTGAACAGAGAGGGATAAATTGCCCTCTAATTGAAACCTATGGAAGGTTGCAATTAGCTTCATTGGAGCCACTATGGCATTCTCAGCTTTGGATTTTTTCACTGTGGGGATGTAGGAAAACCTCTAGTACCTTCTCTAAGTGTATGAAGTTTGTTGTTAATTACAGCTTTTGACAACAAGCTGAGTACTTGTTAGTTGTTGTTTCAGCTCATAAAGCAAAGAAGGCAATGTTATAGTCACAGTGTGTGGAAACGAGGAATTCCCAGGAAATGCCGGGTAGAAAATAAAGTGAGCAGAGGAAACAAACAAGAAAAACTAAATCTGCAAAGGCAACAGAGACCATGAAGCCCTACTAGGAAAGGCAAACAGAATGGTGTGTCCTCTCTGCTACTTTGATCACCAGATATCTACACCCCATAGTTAATAGGAAAGAGACCCACAGCTTTATTCTAAAACTACACAAGGCCAAACTACTCAGCTCTGCAGAGCTGAATAACACTGTGCTCCAGAATGATGGGCTCAACAGGATTCACTCATGTGACAAAATGATTTACCATTAGCTTAGCACAATAGTTCTCTGAATAGCCAAGAAAGTAAGGAATATCAAGAAAAGAAAATGAAGACAAAGAAAAACTCTCTGTAAATGGTGGGATTGGTTTTAGTAATTGTTAATAAATTATGAACATGTTGGCACATGGCATTGTGAAGATGAAAATAGAGGTATTTACAATAAGAAATAAATTAATGGAGAAAAATCCACCCAATGGCAGATGAATATGATATTTGTATATTGTCTTCATCTTCTGGAGCTCCTATCTCCTGATTGCTCGCCTGATGTAGCAGGAAATTGATCACTCAAAATACTTCTATCCCTAAGCTGTGTATCTATTACAGACAATTTTCAGAGAACATTTATTGCAGATGCCCAAATAATAGTAAGTTTTATAAAAGAAAGGGAAAGATAAGACAACAGAAATACAAGAGAGAAGTCCTGAAACGTTTTTCGGTTATCTGATCTTTTTCTGTTATGGATGAACTTAAAATTTGCATCTTCCAAAGTTACTTCATGACTGTATTAACTTTAAATACTGTCCATCTTGGGTTGGTTTTTTTGTTTTTTTGTTTAATTAGATAAGTATTATTTATGTTTGTGTGAAGGATTCTTCTCAATAGACTTTTTCATTTTTAGAACCTTAAATACTGAAGACAGTTTAACAGTTTTGACAATAAAGAACTTTGTATTTGCAGGGGAGATTGCATATGGTTTTTGAATATAAGCCATTCTCTAGAAATTGTTCTAGAAAGGGATTATCATCTACTCTGTGTCCTTATCAGAGATGATGCAAGTACTTTCAGAAATCTGCTGTCTCTATCTTCCAGCATTTCTCAACAACTTTACCTCAGGGTAATCTGACATTTCTCTGTGCTGTGAAAACAAGACATCAACAAATCAAGGTATATTTTTGCTGTTTCTGTACCTCTATGTCTGACATATCAAGGAACCTTCTATGTATTCCCGGTGATTATAAACCTCCTCCTCATAAAAATTGATTTTTGCAAGCAATGTTCTTAGTATGACAGTACATAAGAATCTTCATATATTAGTGATTGAAATGAAAACCTTTAATAGAGCTAAAGGACAAAAAGAAAATAAGAGATATTTACAAAGTAAAATACATCAAATTTATGTTGAGATGGGCGGCTTGACTATTTAAAAGATCTTTGGATGATTTATGAGCTGATAAGTACCACTATTAAACAGGACATATCATAAATTTACACCTTTAATATATTTTGACATCATGTTGAGGGTACATATTCCTTTGACCAGTCTTTCATTATACATATTCTTTCTGCAGAAAATAGTTACTTCTAAGTTCTTGTTTTGGAGAGTTACTGATCTACAGCTTCTGTATTTGCAAATTTTTCTCTAATCTCCAACTCATGGCAATTGTCATTTAGCATTCTCTTGCTGTTTTCCACATACTACAGAGTAATTAAAAGTTTAAAGTTGCATGAAATGTGAGAAAAACTGCCTGTGGATCTTTTTTTTTTCCTTTGTTTCTGTCTTTTTTCTTTTTTAAAATATTTTCTTAATTTTTGGTTTTTTCCCCCAGACTGGACTGAAGCAACACTTGACAGCTTAGTTCAAGACACATCCTAGTCATGACTGACATGTGATTCTGAGACGAAAAGTGCTTTCTCCTCAAAGACATTCTTGTTTTGCTGTTATATTGTAGAGAAGATTTAGAACCATATCTGCTCTTGAATCAGTGTTCATATCTGATGTATTATCTTCTCACCTGTGCAGTATGGATAATTCAAAATATTTCACTTTCTTATCTATCTATTAGATTAGATACTAATCCCTTCTTATTCTCCCACAGAGAAGTAGAATTAGCTTCGCTGTAATTTAATGGCAAAACCAGACACTACTCTGTTCTTATCAAGCTTAAACCATTGTTTAATGGTTTAATGTTTAGGGGTTTTTAAGATCCAGTGGGGGAAGCACAGCAGTAAGCACACATTCCCAAGTTATTGCTGCTGTTCTATTGTGTGAGGATTGTAAGCATCTACTTATTGTCTGGTTCAAGCCAGTTCAATTTCAGAAAGAAATAAAGTTTTTAGTGTCTCTTTCATTCTACAGTCAAAACCCAAATTGTCCCAGGGGAAGCTGTGATCGACATATGCATTTACGCCATCTTATCTACTGCTACTGGCCCTTGCTGGAGATTTTGGGATCTCAGGAGACCAGGAAATTGGAGAAGCAACACACTGTGAATCACTGCTATCTGAGCTCTACCAGATTATATGAAACTCCATTGCCAACAACATCCACAAAGACCTAGCTATTAGTCACTTGAGTCTTCAACATCACATAATATCTGCGAGGAAAGGGGAAGGAGTACTGCCAATAGCAGCAAGCTGAAACAACATTTTTCAGGAGAAAATATGTTGAAAGGATAAGCAGAAATCCAGCCATCCTTACAGAGTACGTTGTAAACATAAAGAAATATTTCACTCCTGTAAAGTAGAAAGTTCTGCAGATTTGTTAGAAGATGGAATCTGACCTCTTCCTCTCTTGTCCTCCAGCTTGCATCTGTTAAGCGTTACATTTTACAGACATGGAAATAGAACCAAGACTTTTAACACTGTTTTTTCTTTGCTATTTATTTCAGGGAATATTGGAGGTTTCCATTATCTTGTCCACTTGGAGGTTAAAAAATGTAATAGCTGCCTAAAACTTGTGTGGTCACTTCTTGACCCGGACTTGTACCCACTTCCTCCTTTGTTTCCTAGAGATTTCTGTGGGGATGCTCACAGACACAGAGCAATGCTGAGAGAGCAACCATCCCCAGGGATGCTGCTGAGCCACTGCTCCTCCACACAGATGCCAGGGTGCCTCCCCCATATTTGTTGTCGTATCACCAAAAGCTATCCTGCTTAGATTCCAACATGTTTAATCTTTGTGCTTAAAAGCAACGATTCTATTTTGGTCCTTGAAGGACAGCATGCTCCTTCATTCAGGTAAATTAGGATTTGTCCTTTATTTCTTAACTCTTATTCCTGCAATTGGCAAAAATGAATGAGTCTAAGGAGTGAACTGCTTATATATGACCTTCTTGGTCTTCACTGTGCGTTAATGAGTTGGTTTTGTGCATTGTCTGAAGAATAATGACAGCAAATACAATTCATGGAATTAATACTATTAATTATTATTATCATTATTAATATGATTATTTTCAAGGATTTATGTTTCATATAGCATAGGGATCATTATTTAAGGGAATAATATACTGGATGTCTTTTGAATTCACACCAGAGATCAAAAATTGGAATTTTCAAGTAAGAAAAAATGTAACAGTTATTTTACAATTCAGGAAAGCTATAAGGGAAAAAAACTTTAGGCAAAAAGTATAACTCAGCAGATAATTTTCATGTCTTGCGTGTCTGTTTTATTTTTTCTTTATTCTGCAAAATATTTATAAATGGATCATAAAATTTTCTTTCAAAAATTATGTCATTTTTTTGCATATCTTCAAAATGTTTTCAGAAATCAGACTAATTTATAAAGAGGGTAGCAAACAATGCCCATTTTGTCTGTGAACTTTGTGCTAGGATGTGGAGCCAAACTAGAATAGAATAACCTGTAATATAGCCAATAGTTTTTCCTGTATGCAAATTTATAAAAGAAGGTAATTACAGAACAGTAGCTCAAGATTTCAAGTTGTAAAATTATTAGAGGGATGGTACACTTACAATGACTCTGAAAATGGTCCTCTTTCAGATAACTTTTAAGACACTCTCAGCACTAGACTTGTCTGATCTCAAAAAAGGTAAAATATTATTAGTACCAGGAATTCTATACTACAATTTGAAGTACACATAGAAGAAGTGTCTGGGATTTTTTTCAACTATTATAGCAGTACTATGAAAGGTCTCTCTGTTACCTAAAATAAATAGCTCAAAGTATGGGTAATATTTTCTTTTGGTAAATCATCTATTTATAACTAAATATATTAACTGATTCACATTTTGCAATATGGCATTCAAAGCAGATATAAAAATGTACATTAACAATTGTTAACGAATGTTGGCTAAAATTAATACAAGTATAAGTACTTATTACCTCAAAAAACCCAACAAAGAGGTAGCATAATGTTTCATGATGATGCTTGACTAACAATTCAGAAAAGTCCATATCAGAATACTAAATGGAAGTCAGGAATAAAGCTTGACTGCCTTCAGTCTCTTTCTGCATCTCCTAAAAGTTGTGCAAATGCTGAAGTTGTTTTTTCTTTTTTGCAAACTTTGAACGTTTTACAAAATTGTGTATTTCCTATACTAAAACACATATCCAGTTTAACACTTATCTAAATAGAATCTAAACATGTCTCGGGGTGTAAGAACACTGAAGAAACTGAAAAATAATCAATGGCCAATCAAATGAGATAAACTTTAAAGTTATTATATAAGAAAAGTAGAGTAAAATTCTTTGTGCTGAAGTAGAATTGGTCACCAGAATTCTGATAATATAATTTCACGGGATCTGTTCTGTATCTCAATGCAGAACACTGAGTAATTATTATCTCTGAACATATCCTTTAGTTTGCATTAAACTTTAAAATTATTTTCTTTGTCATGCTAACAACGGCATACAAGTTTTGGACTTAGCATGTTGGTCAGGTTAATTTTTTAGGATGTAGAAACAATGTTCAGGATGTTACATTACTCAAGAAAGTAATTTAAACTGTTTGTGCTACCCTTAATGTATATGTTTACTGTCCAAAAAGAATAACCAGGAATATTTTATCCAGATGTAAAGAACAGGTTCTGAATGGGTTTTTTTTACTGGGAATATAAGGTGTGCTATCAGTTTTGTTTTCTTTCCCAAAGGTCTAATTAGGATATTGAATCGTGGTCTGCACAGGCATTCACAAATACTCTCAACTCTGCATCACTTTCCTTTCTTGTTTTGAAAATAAAAATAACTGTAATGATAGTACATAGAGCAAGGGGAAATTCTACTTATTTCTAATGAATCTAATTTATACTACATATACATCTGTAGCATTTTCATTGACCCCCAGAAAACTACTCATTAATAAATATGAGCTACTTCTCATATAAACATGTGAACTAATAGGCAAAAGACAGATAAATCAAGACAATGTCAACATGAAAACAAGACTGTACCAGAAGCAGTGACCATAGGTAATTACCTTTTCTTCAGTCTTGTTTTTAAATGCTTTCAAAAGGCTTTTAATAAATTTTAAACACATGAATTGAATTATTGAAATACTTTGCTTGAGAGAAGCATTAACCCTATTAAAGCATGCCAAGCTGAGACACAGACTATGGGAATATATTTGAATAAGTAAAGAGTTTTTAAACAGCAAAAGGATTCCTTTTATGTAGTCTCTTAGTATGCATAATTTCCTGGGTCTACCTACTGTCAGTCAGGCAATTTGTAAAATTCTATTTTCAGCCTTCAAGCCCTTCATCTCCTTCATATCCCAAACTTTATAGAAACACATGACAAATGCTGGGAGAGAGTCAAGGGAATAAATTAATGATGAATAGGTCTATAATTGTACTACATACAATGCAAGTCTGGGCCGTCTATGACTTTCAGAATGTATTTGATATTCAGTTACTAATTTTAAGCAGGCCAGTGTCTGTATGTGTATACAAAAACATACACCTATGTAGAAACATTGAACCAAACAAACTTTTTAATAAGATTTGGGTTCTGGAATTCAAGATGTTCTAGTTGTGTGATGTACTGGAATCTGTCTGAGCAGAAGGCACTTAAAAGTGATTTTCTTTGCTTAGCAGTATAGATCTAGCCCCTTTTTAGTAAAAATCCTTCAGTGCATGTAAATATCTCCTGGAATTTTAGCATTCAAGACATCATGTCATATTGTGATACTGTTTACAGATATCAATTTCCTTCTGCCAGATAAAACAAAGAGACTGAACTTACCCAAAGAAAAAAGAAAAGCCACCCACTCAATATACCATTCAGTTCCAGAACTGTGGTTTTTAGCCAAAGCTATTCTTTGTGCTGGAAAATGGAGCTCTGTGAAGAGCTATGTTGTAACCAGAGAGTGAACTGAAGCACTGCTTTTGTTACTAAACCAAATACCATCTTTTCAGCTTAATTCCAGAATCTTTTTGTTAAAATATTGTGTAAAAACAAACAAACAAAAAGGGGTATTTTAATTACTAAAACGGATTGTACTATTTTTTGCCTTTACAATAGATATTCCTTTAAAACTGATAAGCTCAGGAGATGCTTAATGTACTTATTTAGTTTGGGATAGCAGGCATATATACACATGTTGCACCATTTCCAGGACTGTGCAACACATAGGTTTTCTGCATCACATGACAGCAACAGGATCTGCACAGGGAGCCATTGGTGTACATCAAGTCAGCCTAAGGAAACTATGGCTCCATATACCTGTCAGCCTTTGCCAATAATTTCTGCTTAATGTCACAAGTGGAAATGACTGAAAGGTAAAAAAAATGGTTTTTTTTACTTTTTTACCTTCATATAATTATTTTTATCCTTGTACAAGCTGTAGGAAATCTGGCCTGTTCTCATACAGAACGGTTGTAGCTGTTATATAATTCCCCAAATTGCCAGCAATTTAATGTAGTATTTTTATATAGCTTGTTCAAGGCTTAGTACGTATGTGTAAGATCATTTCCAAGCATGTCGTCTTTCTGGCTCTCACCTTGTGCTATGGACAGGCTCAAAGGACAGCTGTTAAAACGTGCATATCAGAAGGCTCCAGGCATCAGTCCACAAAGATATGGGAAAACGATGGAGGTTAGATGGATTTCTGCTCTTATCTAAAAAAAAAAATCTGAACTGCAGTACTGACAGCTTGTGCGTAGTCACAGCAATAAATGGAAGCGTGCAATAGAGATGCCAAAGCTGGGCCTCGCTGAGCCAGGCTTAGCTCTGAGCAACAGCCCAGGTACAGCAGCAGAGAAATTACTTACCCTGCAAGTTACATGTATGACTTCAGCACAGATACATCCTTTCAGCAAATCTACTTTCAAAGCATGCCTTACTCATATCTTTGTTGCTCACACAAGGTTAACCTCAGGAATTTTATAATTAGTCCTAAGAAATGCTAATGACAAAAATAGCAACAGATTACCTTTCTGTGAATTTTCTTACAGCTGGCAAATTCTAGGCCTTTAAGTCTCACTAAGGGTCTCATTTATAGGGGCAAACTGGCAATGTAGAATATTTTAATGGTTTTTTACCTAATCCCTATTGGGCCTTTTTATTCCAATTTTAATTCTGCTAAAGAGTTGGAACTTTCTATTTTTCTTTCCATAATTACTTAGAAGAAAAATATTCCGACAACATGACTGTTATAGAAGTCTGACTGCAAGCATTGCAGGCAAAAACAGGCACTATTTTAGTTAATGCTTATATCTATGGGTCTTGAAGAAATGCTCGTTTGCAAAAACACATTCTGAAAGACATTTCCACACAGCATTAGCTGGATTGCGTATGTAAATGAGATGCTAAAAATAAACAAACACAACAAGTCTCTATTCAAAAGTTAGCCCACCAAAATTGCACTGCACAAAGAAATATGCTTTGGCTTTTTACCAGATTAATTTAAAACTTTTCCTTCAAGACAGTTTGTAGCCAGTGTTAGAATTGTACTTAATTTTAAGTTTCTAGTGCATTTTTATTTGAGATACCACAAGCTAAAACAAAAAAAAAATATACAGCTCCATGAAATTGCCAAATGCCATTAAGCTCTGGTTGTCATCTACAGATTTGCAGAGGTTCACTCTGAACCAGCCATGGAGACTAACTGGAAATTCAGCTTCATAGGAGGAAGTTAGCTGCGTTGTACTCTCTGCCAGTAAAACAAATTGAACAAAACAGTTGCTGTGTTTTTGCATTATGGCCTTTCAGTTAGGGAAATTTACCCTGAAAAAATAATAATGCCCTCTGGAATATAAGCAGAGCACTAATACCCTTTGATTCCGTAGTCGCAGTACCAAACAAACATAAATTCTGTGTCTGCTTCTTGCCTGCTTAAACTGTAATCTTCTATGAAAGTCAATAATTCAATCAAAAAAATTATATGAGACTGACAACCTCCCCACTCATCTTGAGTTTAGATATATTAGTTTTAATATAATATTTTTCAACTGACTAACTTACCATCTGTGCATGTATTTCTCAGGAGGAAAGTCAATGACAAATAAATATAATCAAATATTCTCAAACTTGTGAGTAGGCACTTACTATTTTGCCTGGCATGCAATTTACTTTTCTGGTTCAAAAATTCTCTTAGTTTCCTTTGTCTCTATGTTCTGTTGTTCAGCACCATGTGCTGCTCCTCATTTACTCTCATCCATTTTATGTTTTAAGTTGAAATCTTGCCACAAATTATTCCTGCCTTATTGCATTGAGCCATATTTTATGGACAGGGCGAGATTTGGCCTATAATGTCAACTGGCACATAAAGCAAATGGGATGTCATTTGTAGGTTTATCTCAAAGATTTGTGGGAACATTTTCAAATTGCTACTGGCAGCACAGCTTTCTTATTTCCCTTCTATTAGGAACTTGCCTTACTTCTCACCATTTCTAAAGAAATGGTCAAGACTTCCAGATTATCAAAACATTGGTGAATAGAAAGCATTTTCCCTCTAAAATCATTATAATGAAAATAGCAACAGGGAGTTATGATGTGTCCCTGTCTAAATAGCATTAGCTGGTTCCCTTTTTTCCACAGCATTGCACAATATTTTTAGTATGGGTTTAAGCTTCATATTCCCTTTTAAATCAGTAGGGGGTATCTTACTAAATTTCCTTCATAATGCAGTTTTCTCTTCTGAAATGTCTAAGTACTGATACAAGTAGTATTATACATTTAAAAGTATAATACTAGTATTATACATTTAAAAAAAGACTTTCCAGAAACCACAGTCACTAGTGAAGACACATTGTCATAGGGATTATACAAACACACATGATGATATGACTCTCAAATCTTATACCCAGGCAATAAAAAAAAAAAGAAAAATAAAAAAGTTGTAGTCCATTTCATTTTATGCAATTTACTGTTGTCTCAAAACCACTAAATCATTTTCATTTAGTTGCATTTTTTCTAACCATAAATTTAACAGTGATTGCACACCCTTTTTTGTTGGAATAAAGATACTGACTTTACCTGGACAGAATTTAGTTGTTCTGCCTGGTTTACCCCAATTTCCCAATAGACCTTTTTGTATGAGGAAGCTATTACTCTTCCTGGTCATTTTAAATGCATGATATATAAGAACCACAAATTCTTAAACACTGTCAAATTTAGTTACACACTGATAATTTTTTCTAATTGCTAGTGTTGGTATGTCATATGTTAAATGCATCTTCCATCTTCCTTAAACATTTAATTTTGACAAAGAGCCAAACACATATTTTGTTCAGTAAATTAGACTTGCATTTCTGTACCTTAATTTGTTAAATAACTGATCTTATTTCACAATAACACTTAAAACATGTCCATGGAAATATGGACTTTTCTCAGCAAATTCATTACAGTTTTCCTTTGTGCAGGGTTTATTATTTGCAAGCAAGCATTTGCGACTGGAAAAATCTCACCTAATATATTCTTGGCTTCTATGTAATTCTCTCTTTCAATTTTATCATAACAAACACACGCTCTTTCTTTTGGAAGCTTCACTTTGAGAGTTAAAATAAAGAAATGAAAGAATTAATTTTATTTTTGTAAAGATACCACTGGATGATCAGAAATATGTCTGCATAAAATTACCAATATTGTCATATTCAGCAGAGGCCCCAGTTTTATCATGAACTCTGGAGTAGGCTAAGATAACTGCTCTCCTTTTGACTCATTGTAAAAATCATAACTGCAAAGTATTGTAAACACCAGAGCAATCAGTTCAGCTCCAGTGCCACTGCAGAGCAGACTGGTGTGGGTGAAGACAAAAGTTCTGTAAATTAGCACAGACTAGTGCTAACACTATCCCAATAGTAGGGGGCTCTGCAGAGAGGGTCTGACATACAGAAAATGTGGTGCTTATGCTTTTGAGAAAAGGCTTCCTGTTCTTGCCTTTAGAAAGATGTCATCAATGAGTCCATCCACAAACAGCAGATGGTGTGAAAATTGTAAAAGCATGAAGATACCCCTGAAACTAAGAAGGGAGGTCAAGGACCTGAGAGGAGTAGTGCAAAGGCTGATAAAGCTTAAAGAGAGCTAACCATCACCTCAGCTGGTGTAACCATCACTTACCGATTTACATTGTTTTTACAACTAGGCTAGTTGTGCAAGAGTAAAAAAAAAAAAGATCTAAGGATATAGAAAAAGTCTGGCTCATAAAGGTCACCATAAAATACAAGGGACAGACAGGCATTATAGGAATTTGTTTCCCATTGAGAAAAATGGGGATGCGATAAAGTCTCAGTGAGTGCACAGTAACTTTAAGATACCTAATCCAGCTGTAAATTACTCTCATTTTGTACTGGTCGCATTTCAGCCATAAAGTTCACTGCAAGTGAATTTTTCTTGCAAAGATTATCCTGTGGCGTTGTTGATAATTTTGAAGAAGTACTAAGTTTTAAGCAGAAAGGTAGCAAATACATTGTCATTCTACTCATAAGGATTATCATGGAGTTTGTTCATGAATTATGCAAAACTAAAACAACAACAACAACAAAAAAGGCAGAGCTAAGCAGGGAGCTGGAGTAATGAAGAGATACTCTAGTCTGTTTAATCAATTTAGATAATTCTTCACCTTCTTTTGCATTGATTAACAATGTTTCTCTCTCTATTTGATCAAGGATGTTAATATCTTTTATGTTAAAGTCTTCTGAATAGTCAAATAAATATTAGCAACTATATCCAATCATCTCTACAGAGGAAAACAGAAGAGAAGAGATGGGGAAAATATGCATTTGGAGTTGGACAGAGCATGAAGGTGTACTAAGTCCCAGGAGCTTTACAGCATTGTGGAAAGCTAGAGCCAGCCAGCAAAAATATTAGAACAGGGAGAAAAGTGGTTGAATGACCAGGAGAGGAAAATATTCAGGGTAACACTGTAAAGTCAAACATTAGATTATACAAATGAGACCCATGTTTTACTGTAAAATGTGATCTTTATTTCAAACCTTATAATTTTTTATCACAAAATACCCTCACTTTCAGGGTGTCCCTGGTTGCCATTCTATCCCTTTTGCTTCTTCCTCCCTATTAGCTTATGTTCAATGAGCCGATGTCCCTCCCATGTTTCCTTTGGTATAATTTTCTTTGCAGGGTGGAACATGCTCTTCTGCTACTGCTGCTCACAACCTAAGTCTTGCAGCCAATCTGGCAACACGAGCATATAAAAAAGATAGAACATGTTAGAGATTAAAATTCAGCCTCCTTTCCAGTTTGAGGTTGAGCTAAGATCTTGATTTGGGACAGTGTTTTGCTATCATAGCTGGGTGGAATGCTGCTCTGCTGGAGAAAAATACAACAACCGTGGTCTAGGAATCTCCCTTCCTAAGGACTCTTCTTGCAGTTTAGGAATTAAAGAAATGGGACAGTGATGGGACTATGTGAAATAATTCACCTTGATAATTTCATAACTCTGAGAGAATAGCACAACAGGGTAATCAACACTAAGATGTTCTGTAGAAAGGAAAAAAATGCACTGAAGTGAATTTCTATCATTTAGTGCAATTTAGTGGACTTCACTAAATCGGAGCAGTGCTGCATGATAGGATGCATACAGAAAGGGTATTTGAAAGGCCAGTCTTCACTCTAGGTTGTAAAAATCAGAGGCAAAACAGATATAAAGGCGCGTGAATTGAGAAGTCTCATTACGCATTTGATTTGGCATTTTTAGTGTTCATTAAATACCACTGGCTGAATTGTAATCCCTGCTGTGGGCTTTTTTCGAAATGTCTGAAAATATGTAATGATATGATTTCCAAGAAAGACATGACAGCTGAAAACAACCACTCTCCAGCAAATTCTGTTGAAGTGCAGAGTAGGAAAGAAAGGGCATAATTATATTTCTGTGTCAAGATACTGCATTCCTGTCACACAGAGAAGGCTTTCTCAGGTAATAAGGCATTTCTGTATAACTGCACATTATTTTTCAACATCACAAGTGAATCATGTAGCGGTGTCACTTCCACGTCTTAAAAGCACATATTAGATGCATCTCCCTAGTATTTAAAACGAATTGATGAGGACCTTGTGAGTGAAAAGACGCTTGAAAGGGATATAAAAGAGTTGCTTTCACAAGGACAGAATTGACATAGGCTTGCTCTGGGTTAAGGACATGTTTAAATGCTAATCTGTATAGTATTGCCTGAGGTATTTCTCCCTTTATAATTCAAGCAGTAGAGATGCTTGATGTAAAAATTTGCACATTTAAGAAGAAGTAAGAGCCAAGTATCTTTAGGAGAGATTGTGAACTTGAATTACCCTTCAGTGGGGAGGACAAGGCTCCTCTGTTTAAAGTTTTCTATTTATGCAACCGTGTATTGTTTAATTGTGGATTCAGTCTTAGTCTAAACAACTTACATGAAAATCATAATGTGGTGGTTTTCACACGTCCTTATTTCTCTGTAATCTTCAGTGTATGTACATTAACACAAACAGGTTTTGGGACAGCTTTGCTTTTTTTCTCCTGCAGTGTGCATGTATTCGTGTGCCAAACAGATATGGAGAAGTAAATTCCTGCTGGAATTTCTCAAACACCAGCTGTTCCACTCATAACTCCAGTTCTAAGTAACTACAGTTTGCCAACAGAAATCAGATAAAAGAAAAAGGTAAAATTTCAAGCTTGTCAATAAACCCTGTTAATGGACTGCAGAACTTATCCCTAAGGCCTAAATGAGCAGGCAGCTACATGGTACAGAGGAACTGAAAAGACTTGAAATGCCCTAAATAAGTATCTATTTATCCTCACTCATATTGCATAACTCTCTTCCAAGCATTCTGCTTTATTCTCTGAAGGATTCAGCAATCTCTTTCCTTCACATGCATTTCCTCCTTATTGTAAAGTTCTGATTAATTGGTCAGGGAACAGAACACTGCAAGGAGACAGGCAGCTGCTCATAGAGTTTTGACTAGGCAGTGGAAGTTCACACTGTTATTAATTAGCATAAGAAATATGTGAATGTGAAATCCTCTCCTGAAGCCATTCCCCAAATTCACCGGTTTGGCCAGTCCAAAAACTGGACAGAAGATGGCAGCTAACAGTGCTTAAGTGCCAACAGAGCCCCATTAACAGCTGCAATACCCAATATTGCAAACCTAACAGCCACACTACAAGCATGTGCACCCCCACGTATGGCAGTGCTAGATATAAAAGATATGTCCTTTATGGTCCCCTTACAAGATAAAGATAACAAGAAATTTGCTTTGCCTTGTGAAGGTATACAGTATACAATTACCAGATTCCCACCGGAGTATAACCACTCACCTGCGACCGCTCATGCTGTGCTTGCTGAATTTTTACAGAAGGAAGGTCTCACTCCCTCAAGACGTGAAATTTTATCCAGATGATAAATATTGATTAATAGGTTAAATAATTCAAGGAGAGTCCCCTGAAAAGGTGGGGGGAGCAGTTTTAGCAGTGTGGCATGCACTCCATAACAGAAGTTGAGATCCCACCTGAGAAACATCAAGACCAAGACATACTGGTTTTGGATACTTGATTTATAGCAGACCACATGGTGATTCCTCCAGATACCTTAAGAAAAATCAAACAGCTGCAGATGACTCCATGTAGGAAAGAATTAAAAGAGGTAATGTGAACTTTAAGATACTGGAGAAAACTTGTGCATAGATATTCTGTTATTGCTCATGTGCTGTACTCATTTTTATGAAACAAAAAACCATGGAAATGAAATCTAGAACATGAAGAGGCAGTAAGAAATCTAATAGAGGAATTAGAAGCATATCAGTCTTTGGAACCATTATGCACAACCCTTAAGCATAGCAGTCTGGGGCTTTGTTGAACATGCTACAGCGCTGTTGAACGTAAACACATAACTGGCCCTTGTGGACCAAAGATATCTTTACTAGTCATCAGAACTGCGCTTGAAGAGAACAGAGTTATTCTGAGTAGGAAAAGGGACTTGTGTATTTGGTTCATGCAGTTAAACAAGTTAAGACACTAAAGAGTAACCTGATCAGAAAACTCTGCCAAGACTTGAACTGCTTTTCATTTCCTGGAGCAATTCTGATACTGATACCAGCACATCTCCACTGGTGATCTCGTTATTTACTTCATAAGTAAACAATTAATTAAAAGTGCCTTTTAAGCTTTTTTGGCTCACAAAGATAGGAGACAGATATTTTTTGAGCTCCTGACTCATAAATTCCCTTGTACTACACTCATATATAACAAATATAACAAAATTTGTGATGTTAGCTCTACTAACTTAGAATGGTATCACCCCTAATAAAACTGAGAAACTTTCTAAAGAAAGTTTTCAGAAGTACTCAAAAAGTTTTCCTCTTGTTTGTGGCAACATTAAAAAATACAAAATCCAATAAGTGTGGACAGCATTTTGTCTATTTTGAGGTGGCCACTTCCAGCAATTTATTCCTATTTGCAGGACTTCCAGTAAGCTTTCTAATGCAATGGAAGAGGAGGTGGCATCTGCTTTTGCAGGTCTTAATCACAGCTTAGAGAAGCTAAAGGTAGTATGTATGAACATTTAAATGTAATTAAAAGCTGTAAAAAAACTGAGGAGTTATTTTAATCTAATTATATGCAGGCTTTTTCACTGGATATAAGTCACAAAATGCCATGTCCATGGGCAACTACACATCTATTATTCTTCAATGATTTACCTGCCATGAAAGAGACAAGTTCATACAGAAAAGGTGAGAAGTAAAAGCTATAAAGCCTAAATGAAAACTTTGTGAGGCATAAAAAAAGATCCTTTCTCAATCATTGAGCCTGACTCATGAAGGTTGACTTTTATATGATGGATGAATGTGGACCACTACCCTTTACTTTAGTACACCCATGTCAGACTACCTCATACAGGATATTTTTCTTTGTTTTCTTGACTAGTTCAGCTTACACAGACAGATGTCTCCCCTTCTGTTTAGCAGCCTATATTTTGGTGCCAAACTACAAATTCTAATCCCACTAACTGGTGACAGCAGTGTGAAATGAAGTGCCACAAACATTTTTTTTTTATTGATGTTTTTTATTTGCCTGTTTATTTACTGAATTTGGAGTTGGGTGAAAAAGTTAAGAGAATCATTTTAAGTACTAAAAATTTTCAGAAAAAATCAATTAGCTGCAATCCAGCATCCATAAAAGAACATTTTCCATTTTCATTATAGAAAACTGGAAATTATGAATTTGAATAAGAATTTGTATAAGGAAAATGGAGATAGTCCTGTTAATCTCAATGCATTGGGTCTAATCCGTTGCCCAGTCTGTTATCCTGTGGAACGAATGTGTTGCATCCTCTTTACAAGGATTTTTCTCTGTAACTATGAAACTTGCCCAGTTTATAAAAATCATCCAGCAATTTTTAGCAGCTAAATTTTGATAAATTATAACAACTACAGGGGGGAAAAAGGGATTACAGGGACAGAGACAGATACTTTGCTGAACTCAAAGGTGCTATTATTATATACTGAATACTTTTTTTTAAACATGTAGGGGCAGCCTCCCTCCAAGATAGGTTTGGATTACGGAATCAGCACATGACCAAAAGAAAGATTACCTTTAAGTCTGTAGATGCTGTGTGTGGCCACAGACTTTACAGCTGGTATATTTCAGCAAAAAACCTGTTGGCATAAAGCTGAGTTCCTGTGGGTTTATCTCATCTCTATGGCTCTATCAAAGCTTTGACTTACTTCTAAAAATATAGATGCAACAGTTTTTTCCCCTCAAAATTATCTTTCTGAATGTGTGCAGCATTTAAACAAATTATTAATGTGGGTACATTTAAAGGGGGAAAAATATTGTTTTTATTGATAACCTATTTTCTACTCTAATCTCTCAAAGAGCACCATTGGACTGTTGAAATGAACTAGGTGACAACCTGGAAATTTCAGTTATATAATGAGTCCAGCAGAAAAAGTTGCTGAGCATTACTGGAAAAATATTTCTCATTTTTGGAAATGGGTGGTTTTATCTCAAATACTCTTAAGGAGGAATCTGCTAGAAACATCACTAGGTACTGAACTGTATTTCTATTTAATAACATTCCTGCAAAAGTGCAAAGAGAAGGTCAAACACACAGAAACTACAGGTCCCTGCAATTTCTGTGAGATCAGTGCACAAAAGGTAGAACAATTAAGAAAAGAAAGGACAAAAATGAAAATCTGGAGCTGAGAGGGGAATTATCTATCACATTGACATTTTTGAAATTTCAAATGTTGTTTCCTATCATGAATTGAAACAGAAAGACAATAGCTCTTTTTTTTCTTTGAATTCTAGAATCATAAATGGATGAAGGTCAAGCACAATGTATATAGTATATTTGTCTATGAGTGTGCACACACATATGCACTGCATTATTTTTCACTGTTTTCAACAGGAACTTGTGACTTCTGCAACCAAGGCCAAGAGGGACATTTTTCTTTCAATACTATGTTAAATGGGAATTATTCGGTGAGAGAAAATTTTGAATTCCTCATGTCTCTTAACACTATGGTAATACTAAAACATACCCTGGCAAAAGCTAGTAAAAAGTGTATATTACACTTTACTAACAGAATATATATATAAAACAGAATTGGTGAAAAGAGTTGGTTTGACACAAAACAGCATTAAAAAGATTACAAGATAAAACATGTTATTTTATATGAGCTTGCTTTTGCTTATTTATCTACCAAAAGTTATCTCTAATAACTTTTGATTGATGATTGATTTTGATGGATACCAACTGAGGAAAAATCCAGGTATGCCAAACAAAGTAAAGTTCTATGCTCAAGACAAAAGAAGTGATATAGTTGGGAAAGGCTGAGTGAAACAATAAAATAACAACAATAAGTCATCATGAAGATGTGTCCCACATGAAGTCAAAGATTTCCCAAAGATACAGTCTTAAAGGAGTTCAGGAGATGAAGTACTGAATTTTTCAAAATGTTTATTGCTTTTGGAAGAATTAAGCAGGAAGGTCATTATTATATTACAAATAATGAACCAATAGAAGAAACTATTTTCAAGGAGCAAGACTGCTTGATAAAAATCTAAGTCATTACAAAATAGAAAAGGAAACATCAACAACCACAGTGAAATTCCAAAAGTTCACTGTATCCTGTAAAACAAAATGTTCTTGCTTCAAGCCTAAGGGAAGAAGAGAACTATCATCTTGATAACTATGCCTATGTTTTGTGGTATTTCCAGGAAGTGATAGAGCTTGAAGAGAAACTGGTTTAATATTTATCCATCATTTTCTTAAAAGACAAAATTTCCATTTTTTTCAGCTTTCCGCTTCCTATTTTTTTTCCCTTTGTGTTTCCTCTTTATTTTGATTATTCATATTCAGTTATTTCTCATTGTTCGTCTTTCTAATTTTTTGTTCTATTTGTTTCTCTTTAGAATATATTGCCAAAAGCACAGACATACTAATTTCATAAACTGCACACACACTGATTTGTCTGATACAGACAGGAATGAGAATACTGCACAAACTTTTTGAATCTTTTTTATGAACTCCAAAAGATTCTGTAGAGTTTCGGTTTTGTTTCACTTTTTTAAGGAAAGGGGAATTCAAATACGCTTCATGTATACATGTATGTTTGCCCATGCTTATATATAGTAATTTCAACCTAAAAAAAGTTTTATTGTATGGTTTGACAGGCTGCTGATTCCTCATTGTGCAGCAAATCTAGCAATCCATCAATTAGAAATAGAACAAATGAAACTTAATTAAAAAAACCCTAAAAAACAAAATGACAAATTCTTTGCTTTCTAAATTGAAGTTCAAACCATAAATTAGTCTTTTGAGTGCTTAAATATATAAATTTTTATACTATTCTGGCCATGGGTATTTTTCTTTTGCTCTTTGTCGAAACAGCCTTGCTCATCAACAGAATAAAACAAGCTAAATACTGTTTAAAGTCCCAGGAGATGAGATTTTTTTCCAAGTCTCTTAATTATCCAGACATTTTTGCAGCCATGAATGTGGTTCTTAAGCCAAACAAAAGTCTAGAATCAAAATAGCATGAGAACTGTACAGTCTCTCTAAGTATTAGTTGATGGTCTTTCCAAGCTTATATTTTGTGAAGATTAGGAGCATACTGCCTGATTTACAGGCTAGTTTTACATGTCTTGTTTTGCAGGTCGCAAGAATTGTTATTTAACCATTCAGTTTCTCACATCACTCAAGGAAACTTGGAAATTGTTTCACAAAAATAAAAAGGAAAATCTTTGCCAGTCTCTGCCTGTCTGGTTATGAAGATAATCAATATGCCTTAGCTGCCCTTTAGAAAGAAAAGAATAACTGAATGAAGAAGAATGACAAATAAGGTGTTGAGTTTCCTTCTTTCCAGCAATTTTAATATCTGATCAACATAAGATAAGGTCTTAAAATTCCTTTCAGTGATATTTATTCATATTTGAATCAAACCATTGGAGATTCAATGGTTATTTGAAATTTATTATGATGAACCTGTATATACGTGATTGGATGAGGAAAAATAAAGGTATAAGCAAAGGGAAGACATTTAATAAAATAAAATATAAATATTATACAAATAGGTTTTTTATACTCTAAAATACACAGCTAAAATTTAACAACAATATAAGCTGTATTTACATTAATAGATTCTCTCTTTTAAACCTTGTAGTTTAAATTAGGGAGATTCTCCACAGAATTCTCTATTTATTGTAATATTGTAGGTAGCTAACACAACTAGCTGTCTTTTAGATCAATAAGTTTAGTAATTTCAAAGAGAAAATTCTCATGGAAATCAGTAAAGGTGTCTCAACAGAAAGCAATGTGGGTTTTGCTGTATATATAGAAAAAAATTAAAATTAAATATTCCTCCTTCTCTAACACCATCAGGAGATGAGAGGAATTGTCCCCTGAGAATCTGCTTGAATCTGTAGGTGCTCCACTGTGATCTGCATATCTCACCACTTTGTATAACTGACATGAGCCTCTGATGGCATAAAATTCTGGAAAAACACCTTCCATGGAAAACCACAATACATTTAAAATAAATTCAACATGGGCTGAGGATTTTGTCAAGAGACAACATCCCTAATTGGCAGCTGCTGTTACAGCAGAGGTTGATTAGAGATGAGAGAGTAGTAATTCTCCACAGAAAGGAACTGTCTGATATTATTAAAAATTACCTGCTTGTCACAGATGTTCACTCTGCTTATTTTTAGCATGTATTTGAGTTTGAAATACTGGAATCCAAATTTATCATTACCCAACCCACAAAGAATGTTTTTGGCAGTCATTTATACACTATCAGCAAAAAATGACCTGAATTGCTTGACAAGTTGTAAAAACGCAGAGTAATATAAAAAGGTGTTTTTAAGAGCAGCTTTTCTCACAGAATCTTCTAGTGGAGATATCAAAACCCTGGAAAAAGGGGGGGAAATCCTGAGGCAAAAATAAGAAGAGAAGTTATAAGGATCAAAAGCAAAAAGAGATATAATGACAGGAAAAAAATATACAGTGGAAAGAAGTTTGCAAAAGATATTTAGAACCAGATATAAATACTCTTGAGTTGTGCTTCAGGTAAAGCCCATATTACTTTTCAAGTAAGTTAATGTTCATCACTACTCTCAGCAGTGTCTCTCTCTGTTCCTCCCATTCCCATGTGTTGTAGTTTTGCCCCGGCTGGCAGCTAAATACCGCGCAGTGGCTCACTCCTTCCCCCTCACTCCCTCTCATAGCAGCCAGTTTGTGTCCTGAGCATGACATTCCATGCCATGGAATATCCCCCTGGCCAGTTCAGGCCAGCTGTCCTGGCCATGGTCCCTCACAGCTTCATGTGCACTTCCTCACTGGCCTGGGACACTGAAAAGTCCTCGACTTGAGGTAAGCACTGTGTAGCAACAGCCAAACATCAACATATTCTATGCTGAATTCAAAACTGTAGCAGCTACTAAGAGGAAAAGAAACTCTGTCCCAGCCAAAACTAGTATAGCATCCAGCCTTTATTCTAAACCATTTACATCATGCCAGATTCCACACTTCCCAGTACCCTATGACCTTCTAGGGAATTGCAGAATCACAGAAGGGGCAGGGCTGGATGGGATTAGAGTGGGTCATCAGGTCCCACCTCCGCTCAAGCAGAGTCATTCTAGAGCATATTGCTCAGGAGTGCATCCAGATGGTTCATGAGTATCTCCAGTGAGGGAGACTCTACAACATCTCTGGACAATCTGTTGCAGTGCTCAAGGCACCTGCACAATAAAGACGTTCCTCCTCATATTCAGGTAGAACTTTCTGTGCACAAATTTCTGTCTGTTGCACCTTGTCCTATCGCTTGGTAACACCAAGAGCCTGACTCCATTCTCTTAGCACCTTCCCTTCTGATACAGAGTTTGATGAGGACCCTCTCAGTCAAAGTCTTCATTTCTTTGGTTTCATCAAAGTTCATTCTTCACTGACGTGGCAATCAATGAGCAGTCTGGTTCTGATCCTCGGATCCAGAGTGGCAAAAACAGACACTGTGAGTCAGTGTGGTGTCAGGCCATAGAAGTGATATGACCCAGTGTTATATGGCAAGCAACATTATGCAATATTATTCATTGGCTATTATCACCAGAAATCAAATCCCCTTAAGGCACACACCAGATTTCCCCATCCTTCACCATTATCTACCAAATGACCCCAAGTATTGGAGCAATGACAAGAAGAAAAGTAACCTTGTCCCAAATGAAACAGGATATCACACTTATTCTTTTACAAGTTTATAATATTTTAAATTGATTAGGAAGGACAGAACTCAACATTTTCACTATTTAAAAAATAATGTAAAGAAATCTTCCCTAATGTCCTTTGACCATAATTATGAGCTTTGTGTAGCCTTGGATATCTTTATTTATCATGAGGCACTGCAAAGTGTGCAAGGGTTCTCTTCCATTGAATGATATCAGAACCTACAAAGAAAAGTAGTGGGATTTAGAAAGTTTAAGAATAAGCAAAAAGCAACAAAATTAACACTAAAAGATATCAAAGAAGAACAAGGGTATTTTAAAGTCTGTGGCAAAGCTTTGCAGTATAAGATGACTAAAGAAGAAATACTCCAAAATATTCTTATGGAACTCACATTGCATAAGAACATCAACTTCTGATGAGCTGCCAAAATTCTAGAATACAGACACTTTTTTGTTCCTCTTCCTATTTTAAAAAAGGTTCAAACACTTTGAACAGAGGCCTCCTAAAACTTCAGATTCCTCATGCTGACTGATGGTGAAAAGAGCCTTTTTCTTCTTTGTATACTGACTGCATCTGGTGGTCCATCTGCACTACTCACAACTTGTAGAGAGAAGAAGGTTCAATAAAGACAAAGAGTTTCTTTAGGTGGCTCTAGGTTGTTCTGTGTCTCCTAAACCCCAGAAATGCCTGTAAATGAAAAGTTCCAGGCAAGTCTCTGGAAAGTTAGTAAAGCCTTCATAAAAACAAAAGGATGGTACTTTAGCATCAGATTTATTTCCTATAAATGTTGGCCTGCTTAACCTCTTCTAAAAAATCTTGAGCTGTTTCAGAGTAATTTGGTCATATTAGGGATAAAACCAGTCAGAACCCCCACAGACAACAAAACCATAGCTCAGAAAGAGCTCTGGAAGAGAGTCCTCAGCATCAAAGATGTTAAAGCACATGGCACCATATGCATATTCTAATTACAGGAAATTTACTTCAAGTTACTTTTGATTTATAACAAGCCACTGAGAACAGAAACTGGATCATTGAAGCCATTATTCTTCTCCTTTGGAAGGTAATAGCTAAACTTGTATTGATTTCTATAGACACAGTCTTTTTTTTTTTTAATAGTAAGTGATAAATATAAATTGTTGGCATAAACAAACCAAACCTGAAATATAATTATTCCATTAAAAAAAATCCTCACTGATTATAGCTGTGGTAAACCCCGTGAGATAAATTTTACCTAATTCAGTAGTTGCCAACAATCTATTACAGCTAAGAACAAAATTTCTCTCCACCTGTTAAAAATAATTCTAGCAGATATAATATTTAACTCATAATAATAATGTCTATGTATTTGACATGGGTGAAAGAAAACATAAAACAAGATGAGAGTTTATGATTCAAGATTTGTGATTTTTAAGTATTTTCAATATTATTCAGGTATTTTTCACAGCAGTAAAAAAGTTCCCTGCTATAAAAAGATAAATTATAAGGTAAAATTTTTCCTTTCATCTAACTTCATAACCAAGAATAAAGAATGTAATTAAAGCCCTCAAAGTCTTTCATAGCAATATCTCATGAAGGACTGGTACAGTGCAAAGAACACCAAGAGCAAGAAACTTATGGGAATGAGTAAAAGATAAATCAGTATACTACTACTCTCTTGTTTGAACAATCAGAGATTTCACTTGGATAAACAAGTAAGACCTTGTGAAAAGCTGCATATTTAGAGACAGGGTTTCTGTATACTCTTTTTCACTTAGCTGAGCTTTTAAACAATATGCACTTTGTTCTGCACTCAATACAATGGATTTGAATCCCTACCTTACTAACCATATGTAGTCTTCAGTAAAGCAACACATTCAGAAGTCTTTATTATGAAATACTATACTGGTGAAAACATATGATGAAAAGAACACTAAAAACAACTTGTCTATTTCACTGAGATTTCAACTTTATTGGTACTTCTGTGTTCTGTTGTCAGCCAGAGAACAGCCACTGCACATTACACAAATCTGAAAGTTAGTGCTATAACCTTCCTCCAGACAATTCAATTTCTTTTCTCTTACTTGAGCACAAGGTTCAACAATATTAAATTGATGTAAGAGATATATATAATTTATTAAAAATGTATGTAATATATATATTATAAATGATGTAATATATATATATTATATATATTAAAAAAACAATACAAAACTGATGTAACCAGGTCAATATTTTTCAATGAAAACCACATTTTTCCTAGTTGTTTAGTTGCAACTCTGACATTACAGGAGTTAAAACCAAACTAAAAGGTGAAAAAATAGTTGCTAAAGACTCTGTTGAAGTAAATTTTTTCCACTAATTGATTTGCCTGGTATAATATATATATTGTCTATATTTATATGTGAGGCTGATGTGAATTATTTTTGAGGTTGTTGTGAAACCATTAACTTAAATGTATTCTTAAGGGACGAATCTGAATGTTAGTTATTATATTATATATATTAAATGTAGCTATTAAAAGATATTTCTATAAAAGCCACATGTATGTTATGTGCTACATAAATCCTAAACTCTCCATATTTTATACTATATAGCCATACTGTATGCTATGTTCTATAAACTAGAATTATATACTACTTCATATTCTGTATTATTTATGATTTATTATCCATTATCCCTTTCTATAGATTATATCATAAAGTACATCTCTGTAGTTTCCTGTGTTAAAATAGGAAAGCACAAGATTATTGAAAAACATGACCAATGGTATTATTCAGGGCAGTATGAGAGGCAGAGCTGATTTTCTGAAGCATTCAGCCTCCAAGACTTTAATTCCACCCTACATGTTTCCTTTGGAGACATGCCTTCTTTCATCTAGCTTTTCCATACCTTGAGGACATTATGATGACAAAGCAGTCCTCAAATTATCATGAATGAGAATCAGTGGTATTTGCTTTCAAATTTAAAACAATATGTTTTCAGAATGTCCAAGTACCTGTTTAACCATTATTCTGATATAAGTTTAAATGTTATTAGGAAAATTTGATTTTTTTTAATGTCTGAAAATATTTAACTAGATTGCTAATGAATGCACTATGGAATTCTTTTGTTTCAAGTTGTTTAATATTGCAGAGGAGGCAAGCAGTAAAATATTTCCAGGACTTTGGAGTCTCAGTTCTAGATTCAAAAGTGATTTGAAAATGTACAAGCTTAAATCATCTTTAACAAAATTGAGACTGCTCCTTATGATTGCTCTTAAAAATCCTACCAGATTTCTCAGAACTGAGTAACACAAAATGCAGTAACAAAAACAACAACTACAAGAAAAAAAAACCAGCTCTACCATGCCTCTCAAATGATACCTCTTGTTTCTGTTTTCCCACTATTTAATACTAGTTCCTAAATGACTGACTATGGAAACTAATACAATATCATCAAAGTTGTCTCATTAAATGTACGGTAAAGTCATAGGAGAAAGGCAAGATAAAAGGCTGCTATGAAAAAATATAAGTTCTGTATGTTTTACATCTCTTTTCTTTTCTTTATATTTCAGTCTTCTCCTTAAAAACCAGAGTACTTGCTATTGTTCTGGTTTAACCCCAGCTGGCCACTAAGCCCCAAGCAGCCCCTTGATAACTCCCCTTTCAGTGAGATGGGGGGGAGAATCAGATGAGTAAAAGCTAAAAAGTCTCATGAATTGAGATAAAGACAGCTTAATCAGGAAAGCAAAAGCCACAGCAGCAGGCACAACAAAACACAAAATTCATTCACCACGTGCCATGGCCAAGCAGGTTTTCCACCGGCTCCAGGAAAGCAAGGCTGCATCGCATGTAAGGGTGACCTGGGAAAACAAATGCCATTACTCAAAACATTTCCCTTCCTCCCTCCCTCCCTTCCTTCCCCCACGTTAGATACTGAGCATGATGCCACATGGCCTGGAACAGCTCCTAAATCAGGAGCTGTCCCAGGTGTGTCCTCTCCCAACCTCTTATGCATCCCAGCCCCTTGACTAGGAGTGTGGGGTGAGGAGCACAAACATTCCTGAGTGTGCAAGGGCTGCTCAGCAATAACAGAAACATCCCCGTGTTATCAACAGGACCATCAGTTATTGCTTCCAGAACAATTTCAAAACACAGCTACATAGAAGCCACTTTGAAGAAAATTAACTACACCCCAGTCAAAGACACTACAAATATTTTCATGCAAATAATGCAGATGTGATACCTTGTGATTTGAAGACACATAGATAATTGCACTTTTTGCAGCTAGGTACTCATATTAGGGCGCCAAAAGTGATTGCTAACAGAGTAAATATGAGTGATGTGAAGAATGACTCCAGACACTGTTTCTGCACTTAATTAAGCATGTATCTTGCATGGGGTTTGTGTGGCAAGGTTTTGGTAGCGCGTGGGCTACAGTGGTGGCCTCTCTGAGAAGCTGCCAGAAGCCTCCTTTATGGCCCATGCCAGTTGGCTCCTCTAAAGACAGACCCACAGCTGGTCAAAGACAATCCCTTCAGTGATGGTGGCAGCACCTTGCAAATAACAAATTTAAGGGGAAAAATGAAAAATTTGGTGAAGAAAGGACTGCAGCCTGTGAGAATGGCTTATGTTTGAGAAGATTGAGAAGAATTATCTGTCACGTTGGGACCCTAACATGCGTCATGTATCAGGACCATGTTCTGGAGCAGGGGCAGAGTGTGAATCTCCTCTCTAAGGGATGGCACAGACGCATGAGGAACAGCCCCCATTCCCCATCAGCATATGTTGCTATGTGTCATGGTTTGGGCCTGGCACAGAGCCAGTGCCCCCATGAGAATACCTTCTCCCTGGTGTCTGCTGTGAGATGTGATCAGGAATAAGCAAAGCAGGCTCCAGCTTAAACATAAAGAAAACTTTGTTACCTAAACTACAAGAAAAGAAGGAAAAAACCTGTAAGAGAAAAAAAAAATTGAAAACCTTACAAAAAAGCACTTTCCTCCTCCCCACCACCCAAAAATTTCCCAATCCAATACATTCCCCCAAATCACCAACTACCCAGTCTGGCATCACCCTTTAGGATATTCAAACTTCAGTCCATGAAGAGGAGAGAAGTCCTTCTTGCACCATAGGCTTCCCCTGGAAACACGCTGAAACCTCGTGTGCTTCCACGTCACTCGGCACTGCCCGGAAAGTCCTTTTGCCATCGTGACACCTTCCTTCCATGCCCAGTGCTCTCACCACTGTGCATAGACCAGAGCTGCTTTTAGGGTTGTCTTTCAAGGATGCCTTGTCTCACTCCAAAAAGGCACAGTCTCTCCTTTGGGACATCTGTCCCCCCGATTTTTTCCAACCCCCTGGGGCCGAGGGGTCCCCACAATGAACCCTCCTGGTTCTGAGGCACTGCCTCCCCCTAAATGCAGTCTCTGTGTCACAGGAATAAAACTGGTTCAGTCTATGGCCACACAAGAAAAGTCCAGCCAAAAGGCCACTCTGTCATCTCTCCCCCCACTCAGCCAGTCTTCTCCACGTCCTTCGGGCCTAGTTCTTGGTTATCTCATTTCCTATCTTTCTTCTTATTCAGCTCCGAGGAGGATCAGCATTTTTGCGAGGTCCCAATCATGAAAGAAAGGGTTAAAAATTTCAGTCTCTGCCTGTCCCAGAGCTCCAGCACTCCCACACTCGCTGCTGCTCCGGCCAGCACCTGCTCGCTGCACTCCCCCCACTTTTCCTCCTGGGCCGGCCACTATCAAATTCAGACGCCGGCTCTCCCTCTCTCTCTCCTGGGGAGGTGGGGACGGCTGCCTGATGTCTCTTGGGGCTCCTCCACCCTTCCATCCTCCAGGGCCTCCTCATCCCCCATCTCTGTCCAGCCCCAGGCCTACCACATGGCTGACCCTCCCCGCCCAGCAGCAGCAGCTGAACAGGGGAGGGAGATCCGACCTCTTTGCCTCGAAGTACCAAGAGAAACTCCCAGGCCCGAAGCTCTGCTTTTAACCCCTGTGTGTTCTCAGAGGTTTGTCCAAACCCAACTGGCCACACCAGGTGCCAATATCAAAATCCGAGCACCCATTGGTTTGACCACAGCATCCCAGAATTCCCACTTCCTCCTGGTCAAACCACCACACTATGGATAGGGTCAAGTAGGTAGACATTTGGGGATAAAGTTAAGCCTGAGAGAGGGGAGGTGTGGGAGGAAGATGTATTGAAAGATTTTATACTACTCATTATTCTTTTCTGATTTGATTGGCCATAAATTCAGTTGATTTCCCCAGGCTGAATCGGTTTTGCCTGTGATGATAACTGGTGGTGGTCTCTCCCTGCCCTTGTCTCAACCCATGAGCCTTTCACTCTATATTCCCTTCCCAGGGAGAGTGGTAGAGCACATTTGGTGCAGATCTGGCATCCTGCCCAGGTCAAGTCACCACAATCTTATAGGCATGAAAAATCGACGATAGTGACAGAAAGGAAATGTCTTCCAAGTGGTTCACTTGTGTTATTCAAGGAAAGGTGCAATAGAATTTTTGCTGAAAATACAGCGTGTGGGAAACTTTGCCTAAGGAAATCTTTAAGGAGGGAATATTCAGTGTTGACTGTCACTTTTGGCCTCTTCCAAAATAAGTGTATTTGTTCCTAAGAGGATACCAAACTAGGAAAATTACAGATGGGGTAATCATGAATGTAGAAAAGAGACAGTAATAAAGAAATCCCATATTCAGAATGTTGTTACTAGGCAGTGTAAGGAAGATGGTTTTTTGTGCCATTTGTCATAACCTCTGTATTTGTTGATGCTTAAAAAGGAACATTTATAGATAATTGTGAAAAAATATACTGATTTAATTAATTTTACAAGTCATCTTAAACTAAAATTAATCTCCAAGAGGTGTATAGTTCTTCCTCATAAATCCAGAAGTTAATTCAAGGTCCAATCATAGGGTCTAAGTGTGTTCCTTTATCTGGCTAAAATGTGCTTCAGCCATTTCAAAGGCTTCTGAGTTAACCCTGGAGTATATAAATGTTATAATACATATATTGTATATATAATGAGTAGATAGGGTAGGGAGAAGCATATTTTTGTAAGATAATTATACTTGCCAGGAAGAGCTCCCAGGGAATGACAAGAAACCTTTTGTATTAAAAAAAAAAAAATCACTAAAGTAATGGTTATACTATAGACATTACTGGCTTTTTCTTCCTTGAAAAGAAAATAATCATTGTCAAGAAAAAAAAGCTAGCTAGCCAAATTTGAATGGAAGAGTTTGATGTTCTTCACCCAGTTCTACTAGTTCCTGTTTTTCCAGTTTGGAAAAGGGAACCAAAAAAAAGTAATGTAGTGAAAAGCAGATGTTTGGCTCAGCTCTGCTGGTAAATCTATCTTCTATTGTACCAAAATTACACTTTCTTATTTAAAGCACAGAACTTAATAGTACCAAAGGGTTCCTTATCCCTTTTTACAATTACACTCTATTATTTCATGTGCATGTATTGTATTTTTTCAGATTATTTTAAATTAAACATATATATGTGAAGGATTTGTCAGACACCAGACATGTTAAAATAATCTAATACTTTAGTTAATTTGATTTGATCACTATTTTATGTAGACTACTGATTCAAAATTTGTCAGAGTAGAATTTTTCATAGCTCTCATAAATCTGGTGACTCTCTGATGGAAAAACTTCAGTGATTGGGTTTAAATTTGAAAGAAGGTTATTCCACATACTGCTTCCTTTCTGGACATATGGTCTTATGCCACAGATGTGCAATTTTCATTAGCTTTAATAGAATTCATTTCTGCCAACCCAGAGAACAATTTTCTGCAATTTGTCAGCTAATTTTAGAGAGGATATTTTAGGCTACGTGATGACATAGTTATATAGTACTAACATGAAAATGGTTTCGAGAATTTTCCTTAAGGTATAACATTTTAATTTTACATTTGTACTACATAGATAAAGCCTAGAATGGGAAATTTCAGTTAAGTAAGACAGTTACTGTAACATAGACCTAAAATTCCCATTACTATGAATTCACAGTTTAAAACAGTAGGGAGAAAAATCATTAGGTTAATTAAGCTCACACAGTGGTAAGCATTTATGTATGAATTAATTACATGACTCATCTATACGAGTCCTGTAACATTCAGTAGGTGTAATTTCACTAAGAAATTCTTTTATCTAAGTCTGAAAACCCTGTTGCAGATCTTCCATACATCCGCAAAGATAAATCTGGCTACCTTAACAGCAATTGAGAGATACAATTAGGTCAAAGCTGAAAAGAGATTTTGTGTTCAATCATGGCCCTGTTTTCCAAAACTGTGGTGAATTCTTTCTCTAACTGCAATATCCATTCTCTGAAGGAATCCAAAATCAAGGTCTAATCACTATTTCTGAAAGCAATACTAGAGTTATTCTGGCTCTGTGCCATCCTTGCCTCCAGCAGGCGGAATGTGTGATTGAAGTGATGTTACAGTAGAATGTGCTGTGGGTACTGGTAACCAGAACAGAGAATTAGATTTGACTTTTGTTCTTCAATCCCCTACTGTATTTCTATTATGCTTTTGTCAAATTGTCATTGTACAAGTCGATGCTTCCTTTAAGTACCTAATGTACATAGTGGTAAGAAATAAAGTAATTTAAATGCATTTAAAAGTGTGGTGAAAGAACTGAAAACTTGTTTTGGAGGACAAGTTCCCCTGAAATAATTACATATAATTTTTGGAATTATTGACTGTTCTTCCAGAAGTCTAAGACTGCTACAGTACTGCTTGGTTCTATAGGATGGGAGAATGACCATGTGGAATTCTCTTAATATATTTTTTAAGAAATCACTCCTTTGTTTCAGTGAAACCCGATATTATTTTGAGAGAGAAATATATTTTTATAAAATTATTGAGAATTTTACCTCAGAAATCCTAGGTCTATCTGCTATGCCTCTTTCCCAAAATAAAGGCAATAAAATACAGATAGCCTTTAAAACTACAGAAACCTATAATAGTCCTAAATGAAATTTTATTTAGCAATTTACTGACATGATTAACAGGCTTCAAGTATGTGTTTTGCACTGAAATGAAAAATAAATATTAGAAGTGCTACAATATTAATACCTCTACTTTTAGACTACATTAGGAAACAAGTCAGGAATATTTCTGTTGGTGAAACAACTTAAAACACTGCTCACATGCAATAGGAGATCATTATAGTAGTACAGCCTGCAGACTGAAAAACAGCAACTATGCACATAAATACCTTTTTGAAAACCAAATGGATTAGAATATCTTTGCTTCTAAAAGGCAATGAGAGCCATTTTCAATATTATTTTTCATACATTTTAGTTAGAACAGCTAATGTGCTCAGTCTGTTTTGAACATATGGTGGTACTTAAAATCTTTTCATAGAAATGCATTTGTTTCTTCAAAACATTCAGAAACTAACAAGACCAAACAGTTAAGAAAATATTGTCACTGTAAAATCCTAGGGTAACTACAAAACCAGACTTGTTTCATTTACACTTAGAGATGAAGAATGAAGTGAATCTACTGGGAAGACCTAAAAAAGCTCAAATAACACTTGAAAAGGCTCAAATTGGGACTAAACTCAGCCCCATATAACATTTAGCTATTATTTTGACACTCTACAGAGAGAAAATCGAAACTTTTGTGAACTCATTAAAGTTTCAAACACCATAACTCAGATCTCATTGATTTCAATGAAAGCAGCTGGCTAGGCGCAAAAACGAATCCCTACATTTCCGTGTGTTTCTCCTGAAAGCTTTGAAACATCTACCTCCTTATCTGTATACCAGCATGGGAAAATTCCCTTCTGAGTCACACTTTTCCCCATTTGCCTGCAGGCACATTTAGTAATTTCTTGTGTCTTCTTTCCTTTTTTATTTTTTTTCTAATTCCCTGAAGAATAGGGAAGCTTACGCACTTGAGCACCTTTCCCTCCCTTAGTTTTTTACTCCAGCTTCAGTTTATTGCTTCTGTCAAAGAATAAAGAAAGTTTTCTAGCCACTTCCATTTAAATGGAAGAGTTCCAGTTCACTTCCATTTAAATGGAATGCAGAGTTATTTTCATGCAGGACTTTTGCTCAGTAAGGGGAGCCCCAGATGCAGTGGCTCATAGCTGTCATTACTATATCACAGATACCTCTGAAGCAACTGTAGATTTTCCTAAATTGGATTTGTTTATTATATTTTATTATATTATATAAAAAATCCTATAATTATATAATTATATAAAATATTTTCAACAGAAGTTTATTTTCTTCTGTGTCTTTTAGCTGCTATAACATTATATTTACTTTTTCATACTGATGTTGTGAGGCTCACATTTAATTACTTGAAAACTCTTCATTTATCTTTTGAATGGTATTCAGGGGCACGCTGGATTTGCAATACATCATTCTCCCATTATGTGGATTGCTAGTGGATATGTATGTTTTGGACTTTCAGTCTTCTGTTCGTGACTCTTTTCTGGACAGTATCAGTAAAATATTTAGTCAAAATACAGGACAGCACAAGAAGCATAAAATGTGTTTAGTTTTCACTTCCATAGGAATGTATTGCTGAGAAATGAAAGGAAATGTAAGAGATTTACAATCTTGTCTTTTTATTGCATGACAGTAGTCCTTGGGACAGATGAGAGACTGGAAAATGTAAGCCTGTATTCTATATTTCTTGGAAACATATACAGTGATTTCCCTGGGCTGCCAAGGAAAAGATACACAGTTAGAATGTGAACCACTCCACATTATACCAAAATAAACATAGTTTCTTACTAGTAAGTAGGATTCTACTCCATTTCAAGTGTTTATGATGTACTTCTTATTTATGAAGCAAAACCTTAATAAGCTTTAACCAGCTTTATTGTAATAGATTTTGTAGATGCATTTAAAATTCCATGAAGTAGCAATCACACTTGAAACTACCCAAAGAAAGCTATTTTGTATGAAGCTGAAATAATCTGGGGCTAGAACAAAGTCAAAGAAATACTGCTTATAATAATAAATTATGGTGTGAGTAGGTATTCCTGGAGGTTTTTGTTGATGTTGTTTGTTTAGTTGGCTTTTTTAAAATTTTATTTTATTTTGGGGTGTTTTGATGGTTTTTTGTTTGTTTTGGGGTTGGTGTTTTGGGGTTTTTTGGGAGGAGGGGTTATTTTTTGTTTGCTTGTTTGTTTGTTTTTTCCTATATCTGCAAAAATAGGCGACTTTTTATACTCTAACATATTTTCTGGACTTCCACAAGCAGAAATAAAGCATTTAATAAAATAGATAGCTATTCATACTTTCACCTCAAGCTGTTTCATTGTACTGTCTCAGTTTGAGTTTCTTTCTAATATTTTCAAATAACTTTACTGAGAAAGTCTGCCCCATGTGTCACAGAGAAAGCACAGCTGGATCAACAGGAGCAGTTTGAAAATATTAGATTCAATGTGTTCCATCTTCCAATCTCCAGTGGAACTGCAACTGATAGGACAACCCAGACAGAGTTCCTTCAATGACTTCAGATTCAAAAATAGCTCTCAGAAATGTCATAGGTTTCAGTACCACTCACTCTAGGAAAAAAGTATTGCACAAGTAAAGGAAAAAAGTAACTGCACAAACAACCTATCTGGCTTGTTTAATATTGCAGCAAGATTTAAAATTAAAAAAAAAAATAGAAGAGCCATGAGCTAACACAGCCTGACAAGGACAGACCTTATTGTGATGTACAACCATTCTCAAATCAAGCACCCAGACAAAAAATTTAGGATTGTAATTGCTATCTCTATCTAATTTCTGAGCTTATCTTAATTAGAAAAAAAAAAAAAGAAAGAAAAATCAAAATGAAACATTTGCATATGTGATATGAAATACCTTAAAAAGCCATAGAAAAAAATTGCATGTTCTGAGAGCTACCGCACAATTCACTGGTGTTTAGCTCCCAGGTGCTAATTAACTCATCAAATGCTTTCAAGCCTATCAAGCCAATCAGGGAAGGACCTCAGTAAGAAACTTCCAGAAATCGTTATAATGCCAGATGTATACTTAAGAGATCCTTTATCAAGTAAGGAGGACTTGATGAAGTGAGCACACAGGCTGGTGAAGATCTCAGAGTGGTGGTGAGGGCTCACATAGATTTATTTCTCTGCGTTCATTGGTAACACTTATAAAAAGAGTTTGACTTTAAACCAGTACTAGGGTTTCTTTTCTATGTCAGAAAACAGATATTAAGGTAAAATTCTAAAAATTGGGCAAGTGTTACTGAGATTTTGCTTCAATTGCTCTGTGCATGATCACCTTTTCTCTGAATAAGTGATAAACATGCATAGTTAAGTTAAAGCATTCAAAAATACTTTTAAACCTCTCGGTATGAAAGGTTGTTCTAAGAGACCTGAGGGAGAACTCACATTTCTTTTACTAGAAAACAGTTCTGTATTCCTAAGGATGTTAGTTGAAAGATAATTGCTAATTATTAATAGTATAACTTTGAAATAGGAAGATAGAGAATCAGGTATGTGAACAGCTGATATTGTCACCTTAACCATTGTGACAATTTTACTATGAATTTCATAAATACTGGACTAAGTTCTATAGATAATTAAGCAGAAATTTCTCTGCTGATCAGTGCATTGTTTTGAATTTACAGCAGTTATACTTGGCATCTCTATTTGTGAACTGTAAATATGCAAGGTATTTGGGCAGATTATATTTTCACTTGCCTCCTGACTATAGACCCAGAGCTCCTTTCCTTTTTCTAGAACTCTGATTTTCAGACAAGCATCTGTACAGCCCAACAAAATCCAAAAACTTTGAGAGAGCCCTGGACTCTCTAAGTCACTTAACCAGGAGAGGATGGTACTGGGCTGTGTTCTGGTTGACCTAAAATTCTTAAC
The DNA here is from genome assembly GCF_027579445.1 of Ammospiza nelsoni. NCBI lineage: Eukaryota > Metazoa > Chordata > Aves > Passeriformes > Passerellidae > Ammospiza > Ammospiza nelsoni. Next base: position 31,035,016 of record NC_080636.1, on the reverse strand, counting down.
AAATGGATAAATTATATGATGACTCTTCAAGCTTTATAATTCCTCTTGGTGCTTAACTCCAAAAAAACCCCAAAATTCTATAGCCTACTGGTATGCTTCTGCTTCAGAATTATTTTCTAGTAGGGCAGAGGAAAGCTGTCTGAAATTCAACAAAGGTGAATGCAGGGTCCTCCACATGGGGAGGACTAGCCCCCTGCACCAGCACAGGCTGGGGGATTGACCTGCTGGAAAGCAGCTCTGCAGAGAGGGACCTGGTGGACAACAAACTGTCCATGAGCCAGCATCGTGTCCTGGTGGCCAAGAAGGCCAATGGGATCCTGTGGGCCTTTACTAAAAACATTGCCAGCAAGTCAAGGGATGTGACCCTGCCCCTCTGCTCAGCTCTGGTGAGGCCGTATCATGAGTGGTGTCCAGGTGTGGGCTCCTCAGTAAAAGGGAGATGTGGAGCTCAACAAATATACACCAGGGGAGTGGATTATCTCTCTTACAAGGGAAGGCTGAGGGAGCTGGGCCTGTTCAGCCTCAAGAAAAGAGAACTGAGAGGGAGTCTCATAAATGTCCATAAGCATTTGAAGGGAAGGTGTCAGAGGATAGATCCAGTCTCTTCTTGCTGATGCTGAGCAATAGGACAAGAGGCAATGGGTAGAAACCATTGCACAGGATGTTCCACCTGATTATGAGGAAGTTCTTTACCGTGTGGGTGAAATGTGAGTGAAATGTGGAGCACATTGCCCCGAGAGGCTGTGGAATCTCCCTCACTGGAGATACTCCAGAACGGTCTGGATGCAACTCTGTGCCGCGTGCTCTAGGATAATCCTGCTGGAGCACAGAGGCTTGACCAGATGACCCACCGTGATCCCTTCCAGTACTACTACCCATTCTTTGATTCTGTGATTATTTTAGAGATTTTGAGCTTAGTTTCAGGTAGCATTTCACGCTTTCACAATCAGCTGTGCACTGCTCAGGAACATTCCTGAATTGCACTGTAGTGCTTCTGTAGATGTGAATGGCAAAAGGCCAGTGGTTTTTATACTGATGAATAAAAACTGTTAGATCCATCACAGTATGAATGGTTAGTAGTTACTGTAAGGCGTGGAAGAGAAATAAACAACTGTAAGAAATCTGCAGGATCGATTTACAAGGCAGTAAGAAACATAATGTGTTTCAATTTGAACAGGACTCTACCTTGTTAGAACTTATAATTTGAGGATTTTCTAATATTCAAAATAAATTGCAATAGCTGCAGGCAGTGTGCAAGACTGTTAAAGCTACTCAGTTGCAAAGCCAAGGGATTTGATAATGTATACAGCTTTTCCCTTGAGGCCAAAAATGTAATTATGAAAAAGTTCTGAACTGAAAAATAGTCTTGTCATCTGTTTTTATGGGAGATAAAAGATCATTTTAGGGTGAAGAGGTTGCATATAAGAAAGAAAATTAAATTAAAAAAACCTAACATGACCAACATTACAGCTGCTGAAGAATAGTAAGAAGAAAATTAGATATTATTATTAGAAGGAGAAATCATTCTACCTGTACTAGACATATGCTATTAAAATATTTAATTCATCTCCTGATTAATTCACTGGATGATGTGGAGATTATTTCAGAGGTGATAAATCAGTAGATTAATATGTATTCATCAGGGATATATGAGATAGGACTGAATTAAACTTCCTAGATCAATAGAAGATGAGTTAGACCCTTCTCACTGTATTGGTCTAGAGCAGAGAATCTTCTTTTTTCATGTGGTTCTTAATTATCTTACTGTCTCAATAACTCCTGATCAAGTTAATATGATTGAAAACAGACTTCTGGTGCAAGCAATTTTAGCTGCTATTTTAAAATTTTTTCTTGAATTTTCTGAAGAAATTGTCAGGTATACTTTGGTAAATGAATTCTTCATAATTCTCTAGTTAAAAGTGATAGTGATACTGCCCCTAACTCTCCCTCAGTAGTAGTGAAAGAATATAGACTGAAAAAAGATACTCAGATTTAAGCTGTATCTGAAAAGGAATGTATTTTCCTTATTTGTAAAAATTTTCAGGTACACTGATATGCTTTTTTGGAATTATATTTGAAATCTTAAAAGTGACAACTTTGCTTCCATTTTTGCCTCTACTTGCACATCTAAAGAGTGCCACGATTCTTTTTCAGTTGTCACTTCAGACTATTTGATACTGCAAGAGTAGAGTAAATGAAAAGTTAAAAAGCATGCAGAAGGAAGAAAGTGCAGAAACAAATTTATTGAAAGGAAGATAAGATATTGGAAGTCAATGTGCAGGAATGGATGAAAGGAAGACAGATAAAAAGTCAGATTAAAAATCGTTATTAGTTTCTAGCATGGCTGCGCTAAAGTCAACATGATAAATCCTTGAAAATGCTCTTTCAGAGTTTGTCAAGTGATTTCTCTTGGCTTAAACCAGGAAGGGAGGAGAAGGAATGGGCCTGATACTAATGAAAGAGGGTATATAGCTGTTTTCTATGCCACACTACTTAATGAACTGACAATAAAGTCATGGTCCCACTAGTGACTGTTTTAAATACTACTATTCACATGACAGTGGTATCATGCAAATGCTGATTTTATTTTGGAGATACACAAGATAAGGAATGTAAATATAAAGTATTCACCATGGATATTCCATAGCAGACCAGCATCCTGATAATTTCTTTTTCTGGAAAAATTGAATTTGTTACATTTCGTTTGTGTAAAACTGTATTTTATCTGAATCTCCAGTACTGGAACTGGGAAGTTTGGAAATTAGATTGGAGATAATGAGGTTCAGCTGAGACTTTGAAAAGAGGAGACAAGTCAGCTGGCTGTATTGAAAGCTGATAATGTGTCAAGAGAAATTAACATACCTTTTTCTTAATGATCTGGTGTAGGTTGATTGCTATTGAACAAATTCGTTAGCAAAGTTCGTAGAAGCAGAAAAAATAGCTTACCTAATTTTACCATTGACACAAAGTTGGAAGATGTCATTAGGACTGAATAGTCAGAATATTTGACAGGAAGATGAGGGTGACTAAGGAACAAGGAAATAGAAATAGGATTAAAATAATCATATCAAATTCATGGTCTAAGCTGACAGTAAGACATGAGCTAGTCTTTATTAGCAGCTCCAGCCTAGTATTGACTTTGAATTCACTGACTAGGACAGAAGAGGGAACTATCTGTGTATTAACCAATAGTTGATTTTGGCTAATATAGCTGGCTGGTTATATATTATATAACCAATATACATTGGTTAGTATAACTTATTGGTTACCAATAAATAATATGAGACAGCAACACAGCAAGACTCTGAAGACTACAGGTCCCTCTCATAATACTTTGTGTGAGCCCTTCTCAACCAAAGTGGGGGAATACCAAAAGATGACTGGAGATTATAGATGGCTGCAGACTTTTTAGTACACTTAAGTTGTTTTCTTAACCTCCCTTAAAAAAAGGAGTCAAAGATTTGCCTGTAAAGCCAAAAAAATTAAAAAGTCATGGACTGTAAATGAAAATCCTTCACTGAATATCAAAGACAAAATATTATGATACTTCAAGCTGATGTCATTGGCTGTAGCAAGACAATGGTATGACGTTATACTATGCAAAATTCTCTGTTTTGATTGTGAGTATGTGTATTACTTGCCTTTGCTTGAGCTCCAGGGAGTCATTTAATTCATCCAGAAAAAAGACAGAAAACGCATATGAGAACTATACTTGATCTAAAATCTGTCAAAAGATCAAGTAGGTATAAGCTGACCTTAACCAGTAGAAAAAGTTGATAAGTAGTAAAATTATTACCACCAAAGGGTTGAATCTGCAAGAGTGTTTTAAAAGCCACAAAAAAGCAGAAAACCTCTTTTACTTAAAAGTAAAATTTAAAAAAAGAATAAACAGTGTATTTGATTGTAATATGAGGGAATAAACTTGATAAACTTCCTACTTTTGTATTGTAATATATATATAGGTACAGCTGGATTTACTTCAAGAATTTTCTGATTTCATAAACAGACAGCAAACTGAATTCTTAAGAATTTGGAGAATGTGCATAGCCTGGTTCCTTGTGGAACAGGATACCACAAAAGCCAGGTAACACTGATCATTAACTATTTCTAGTGGTGATTTGATGTGTTTCTCCTTTCCATCAAAATGGGATGCTGGAGATGGTAGACACCTCCAGAATGGAGGTCAAAATTCCAAATACTAATACAACCAGAATTGCACATTGTTGTCTGCACTATATCCAATATCTGATGCTCGGGTGTGTTCCTTTTTCATTTCCATAACATCTGTGAAAGGAATAGAAAATGACACAATGTAAAGCCATTGGAAGGGAGTTTTAATAAATAGAGATGGTTTAATATCTGTGATTCTGTGATAACTTAGGACTAAAGAATTGCTAGAATTTAAAAGGCTTCATCAATATTGCGTTTGTGAATTCGTTGAGTTACCATTGTAACTGTATTAATTTTGCAAGTATTATTAAAACTAGTTCTGTAAATGGAAGGAGCTGTATTTGGGACAAGGACTTTTCTGCTCATATCTTCTTCAATATAGTCATGAAGACTTTAATACTCTTTATGGACTATCCTTAAAAGCTTTCCTGGTATAATTCTAGGATTATAAGTACCTGAGAAATAAAGAAAACAAACAAACAAAAAAACCCTATTTTTCTTGCACAATATTTTGATGCATTCTTAATAGGAAATTATTTTAATGTTTTTCTCTGTATAATGACAAAACTATACAAGGTCTGAATCAAGTTTCAAAAGTTTGAAAATATTTCCAAGGCAGCAAGGGAAGAAAAAATAAAGTTTAACCATGCAAAATTTCTGTTGAGTTCGGCAGGACTTGTATTTTTTTTCTTCCATAGGAATGAGATTAAGTGCCAGAAATTGTGTGCACACATATCTATGTTTTGGAGAAATTCCAAAAACCAAGATAACTCAGAGATATACCATAGCTACTATAGTTTTCCACAGTGCCCTTCTGTGTTCACTGCTTCTCAGCTTTACACCAGACACAAGAATGAGGGGAGAGGAATCTCTAATTTGATCGCACAGAACATGAAGCCACTATGATAACTAACATTTGCACATATAATATATTTTGTCTTACAAATCTTGCTTTTTTTTTGTGGAAGAATAATTTTATTTCAGAGTTCCCTTTTCATTTTAAATTCTACTGTTTGTCTGATTCTTCTTTTCAGAGGTTTACTGAAGGTAAAAGTCACATTAGGACTCCATTGCACAGAAATCCAGTAATGTATTAGCACTTTCTAAGCTAGGCTGCTTTCTCTGCAAATTGTGAAGATCAAAAAGCACAAGGAAGATTGTGAAAACAAATGACAAGTGAGCAGATAGAAGCAGGAGGGAAGTTTTTTCCATTCTATGATTCTTGGACAAGTCTGTGTGCAATTTTCTTCATGAAGAACTCTAGTATATCCCATAGAAACATATTAGTTTTATGACTCAGAAGGAGGTGGTTTTTTAAATTATTTTAGCTTCATGTACAGCTTTTTTATCAACAACAATGAATGCTAGTAGTTTTTGCAATTTGAAGTAAGCCAGCTGGAGGAAGGAGACATAGTAACTTAACCCAATTGCATATAAACACACAAATGGATGCAGTGGTATAGATTTTCAAATAACACTGAACACATAGTGATCATCTTCAAGAAAACAATCCTCTGCTAGGGGATAGAGCAGATGCCAGACTGAGTACTAAAGCAAAAAAGAAAAAAAAATACATTGATTACTGCAACTGATCTTGACATTGTTTTATATACAGAGCTCTCCATGACTCTAGTAATTCTTATCCACAGTTTCTGCATTGCTAAACTTGGCACTGAGCCTCATATCTACAAATCCCAGAACATTAAATATTTAGGTTAAAGTAAGCAAAGAAAAGAAAATCTAGTCAAACAAATCTTGCATTCACTTGTATGAATACACTGACCAGTATAGTACACACATTTTGTTCAGCAGCATCATAGATTTATAGTAGTGTTTTACTGATCCCTTTAGCTGGTCTTAGTGACAGAAAGACACCCGAACAAACAGTTTTGCCGGCTTTAGTATTACATGACAGATAAAACAAAATAAGAAAGCTATTCTCTCACAAATAAGGGATTTTTAAAACCAAGACAAGATAATAACTGCAGGTGGGATTTGGTAAGAAAATGTTGTGCATCGTTCTGTGTTTGGGGAAAAACCTGTAAAAGCACACAGGAAAACTGTACAACTAAAGAAAGAAAGCACACTTTAGAAGAGCACAGAGGCTGTGTGATCTCTCCTAAACTGTGTTTATGAGAGTCAGAGCCATAAGGGAAAACCCTTTTGATCCCATAAATACCATTTCCCAGGAGGATCCTGAAAAAAATAGAAGCTGCTGAGTTGAACAGACAGAAGATATAACCATAAAACCTATTAATGAGAAATTGGCAGTGTTTCAGCACTCTGCTAGGGTGCCAAGGTCTCCAAGAGAAATTGTTAAAGACACAGAAGATTTGAGAGGGGACTTAAAAAATTTCTTGGGTGATTCCTTAAGAAAACTTGAGGCTGGTGATAAATTAAAATGTAAGTGGAAATAATACATGGTGTCACCTTATTGTACCACATTTTCTGCTTTATACATATTGTGCAAATTTAATTCAGTTATGCAAAGTATATGTTACGGAATTATTTGGAGAAACAGTGCTCAAATTTGTAATGATATCATGCTCTTAACATGAAAAGCCAAGGAACTGGACATATCAATTAAATTCTAATACTGCACTATCACACGATGTGAGATTAGTTTATCATTAATTAAAGTCTTTGTTCCTCCATAAAATTATGATTTTAAAGATCCATTTCTAAAATCCCACAAAACAAAACTGAGGTGATGATTAAGCCAATTCTCTTTTCTGATATGTAAAATCAGTTATGGGACTGATTACTTTTCAAAAAACAGCATGAATGTCCAGGGAAGTAGAGGAAAATTGTACGTGGGAAAGAAGTGTAAATATACGGAAGTGAAAAAAATCAACACCTTGATTTGTTATTTTGGGGTATCATGGTGAAATACCTTGTACAGATTCCTTGTAATTAGCCAGGATCAGGCTGGCAGAAGAAGGAAAGCAGTATATTTACACATGTCTGGGCCTGCATCTAAGTCAATTAACCTCACTGAAGGCAAGTTCATTAGTTCAGTTTTGCAGAGTCTTAACTAACCTGGCAGCAGGGTGTCCACAAATGAGACCAGAACCTGTGCCATGCAAACAGCTTGGCAAGACAGCAGATCTGTGGGTGCTGGGCTGAATGCCTCTGTGCTACTTCTAGAGCACAAAACACCTGTACAGTCTGTGGAATTGTTTGTGTTGCTGTCACTCCTCTGACTTTGTTAAATGCAGACAAACAGCAGAGATGGAAGGAATTCACATATAGCTAGAAGGAGATATAGATAGATAGATAGATAGATAGATAGATAGATAGATACATACATACATACATACATACATACATACATACATACATACATACATACATAGAATATATAGATATAGATAAAATGATAGAATTGAGAGGAAGTCAATAAAGTGGTAGTAAAAACTGGAGTATAATTTGGAAGAGATTTCAGTGGGAAAGAAAACAAAAGTTTCAGAGCAAGAAAATGTTCGCAAATTAATTTTTATTGCATCGAATTATTTGGGTTTTGTTTTCAAAAAAAAAGAACCCAGCATGAAAAAGCAATTTCAAGAGAAGTATTGCAGAAGTGTATTTGAAATCACTTTTATGAAATTTCCCTTAATGTAGGGAAGCTCAAAATCAGCAATTCAAAAATTAGATCAATTGAAATGGTAGTAAAACATCGCTTTTAGTTCTGTCTAACTATGATTTCTGATAAACATCAGCAAACATACTGCTTGTTTAGCCCTTCTTAGCGTTCATTTCTGTGAGTTAAAACCATCTAATCTTTTTCATTTGCAGCTGTGCATTAAGAGCATTACTTCTGAATTCTACAAAGTTGTTCAGAATTTGTACATCATTGAATACTTGGCAAGAGTACAATGTATGGGGAACAGTGAATCAGCTGGGAATAAACCAATCTAAAAATGGCATTCTGTGTGATAATGTAAAGATGACAATTAAGTTTTCAGCATTCATAAATATAATCATGCTGATTTTTATGTTCTGTTTAGATTGCCAGTTATTTGAGATGCATTTTTATTTCTCTAAATTGTGACAAAATGCTGCTTATGGGAACCAAAGCAATCCTGTGAAGGAAGGTACTAGGCTGCCCAACCAGCAAAGTCAAATGTAGGAAACTGCTACTGGATCATACAGGGGCAACGATGCAAGACACACTCATGGGATAAGACCCTGGGCAGCCCTGTGAGAACAGAGTGATTTAGCATTTGACAGGCACATGCTGGGCTGTTTGCTGACTTTGGCAGTGGTTTTATGACATGTCATGCCAGTAGACCTTCAATGCTAATGACTTGTCTGAACATAAAAGCACATATTGCCTTATGCACTATTATGCTAATTTATGATGACCACTTTGTAGTTTCCTTTTCTAAGGGGTGAAAAGAGGACACAATCTTCAGCCACTAGCCCTAGGTGGCCATGACAACTCATGTGTTTACTGGGTAAACCTATGACTGTCAGTTAGCTGGTGACCTATTGGCTGAGAGAGTGTGTTCATTTTGTACTAAATACCCATCACATTTTTGCTGTTTGTCTCCTCTTCTGTCCTCCTCGTTTTTACAGTTATTTTTAAGTGGATCACCACTCCAAACTGTTATCCTGCCTTATTTTTTTTTCTAGGCAAGAAATCCAGATTTCATGGGCCCGATATGCTTTGGTGAGTCTAGAGATTGCCTTTTCAAATTCCATGAATAGTAGGTAAATACATAGATGAGATCAATAAATATACCTATGACCTTCACTCACACATTTTTGCTGCTTACTAGAATTTGATGCTGCTACCTCAGATATTGTGCAGGTTCAAAAAACACATACCTCTGAGCTTCCACTATGTACTTGCTAACAGTCTTCAACAATATTTTTAGTCTTAATTAAATCCTGATGTTTTTACAGTTCCCAGTGGCACAATCTAACCTTTCTATTGCCTATTCTACTTAATTTAGGGATAGTTTCTGTTCTTAAATTGGCTGGGACTTGGGAAAAAAATCTTTCCAATAAAATGAAGTTTTATGCTCATTTATTCTAACAATAGATGTTCCCATTATGATAAAAATGACACAAAAGAACATGGATATGAAAAATTATGAATTATATAATGCAATTCTCATTTTTATTTTAGTTTTTTAATAATGTCTGAAAAACTCCATTTGTTAAACTTGAGTATCTTCTCAGTATAACCACTGTTAGTTTACTCTTTTTATGTTCATATGTAGTCAGTGCTTCTTGTGGAAAACTGTGTATAAAAAAAACTGCAATACTTTAAAATAAACCAAGAAAACTACTTTTGCCAGAGGGACTGTAGGTGTAAGTCACACAGGCAGCTCTAAAGACCTGTTTCCTGCAATGGTAAGAAATCTCTGAAGTATCCTGATTGGAATGGTGCTTCACAATGCATAGAATTAGTCTCTAATAAATGAGACTTATTGGGAAAAAAATGACACTGATAGTCATTAACAGTACAAATTCTGATTGTAGCTATTGATATAAGAATGGCACTCATACAATTTGAAGAGTTTAAATCATTGTCCAAGTATCTATTTCTTGGGAGTTGTACAGTTAGCTGCAGTGGTCAGCTCATAGTAACATCAAGGACCACTAAGGGAATAAAGCTCTCACAGTCACAGAGAATCATGAAGATAAGTTACTCCAGAAAGGTTTGCATATGTGTTTTATCCATCCCCAAAAAACAAAAGAACCCCAAATAAACAAAAAAGCCAACCTGAAAGAAAACAACAAAAAATACTTACCCACAAAAAAAAAAGACCCAAACAAAAAACTGTCTCAGGAGCACGACTGAAATAAGAAACACAAGCAATAAGTCAAATTACAAATTAACAACATTACAGTTTTGCAGGAGCATTGATTGAAGAATAATAATTGCAATTCCAAAAAGGGTTCCAAAGGACACAAATATATACAGCTGTAACATTAAACCTGGTTATCTCTTTCACTGCTACTATATGCCACAGGTGTGGAATAGGCGAAATTATGTAGTGAGGGAGTGATGACAGGTCTGGATTCATACATCATTCCTATTGAATTGCTTATGTGCACCTTTTATTTATTTAGGTATTTTCGTTATTACTCTTGGACTTGTTTCAGCAAGTTAGAGTTTCTAATTGACGTAATGGAAACATTCTGAAAAAAAAATCTGTTCTGAGAATGCTTTGCTTGTGCTTTTGACATTTGCCTGTTTTTCTTCTTATTAGGAGTATTTGCATGAAAAACATGGAACACAGAAGTTCATTTGTTTCCAAGATCTATTTCCCACCTGAAGTCAGAATCAATTCCTTATTAACTAATTGAACTTCAATGGATTTTAAGCAGAGTTTATAATTATAGAAATACTCTGCTTAATTCAGAAGAGAAAAAGGTGAAATTGGCCTAAAGCCAGTTTAGCACTCTCCTGCTCATAGGTTAAATCCCAGTACAAGCTAAAATAGCCTCAGGCTGTCTGTAACTTGCACCAGATGGCAGAACCCCTTAGAGGCAATTACATTGGCAGGGATGACTGAAGCATGGTATGCTCCAAGTATAGTCCTTCCTGCCCTAGTACAATTCCAATAAGCATTTCCTTTGCCAAGATGCTGCAATGACAGCTTTACACTGCTCAGAGATTTCTCCCATGTGGGATAAATCCCCAGTTAGTAAGAACAGGTTTAATTCTGCTTAGAACTGCTAAAGCAATATATGGCCAACTTGGCTTAGACTAACAATTGACCCCACATCCACAGCTAATGAATAAGCAATAGTCCAGTTCTGTATGACATCAGTTTTCTGTGTGCATTGTAATTTTTTAATGATTCTATTTTTTGTTCATCCTTGTAACAGTCCGTACCTGCAGGTTATCTGTATGGCAAAATGATTTCTGGTACCTACCCTAAATTGCTTTTCCTATAATAACTATTCACACCCACGTGTCCAATTAGCACAGTTATGCTGGGGAAAAAACCCTAGTTCCCTTTCCAAAGCTTCAGGTTAACATTCAATACAGCATTTCTACAACTTGCATTCTCAGACATTATGGATCTAAACTCTCCGCCTGCCCTCATAGCTTATAACCTTTAATCCTGACATCAATCTTGGTGCTCAGTGCAATTACTATAGTGCTGTGCTCTGAAAACTGGCAGACACTCAAGAGAAGTTTGTGAAAACTTGCAAGTTTCTCATTCATTTTCATTAGAAAATTGGTGAGACACAAATCTCCTTCAGATGTTCTCAGAAATTCCTCCTTCCTTCCTAAGTGAGGAATAGTATCTGCAGTCTGTGAAGTAGAAAAATCACAGAAAACTGTTCTGTTTTGTTACTGATTTCTACAGGTTGGCACAAGCCCTGCAAAGATTTTTTTAGTTCCTTTCAGGGGTGCCTAGTAATTTATTGTTTTACTGTAATCTAATTTGTGGTGTGAATGAACTACTTCAACACTGAAAATCTTAAAAGGATGCTCACTAGACTGTCCAGGTGTATTGAAAGTTCGCAGTCTGTTTCTAGATCAGAAATTGTACTCCAATTATTATTTTTACATAGTGGCCCTGTTCAGGAAAAAAAAAAATAGGAAAACCTTTATGGCATATAGATTTTGGCATTTGAGAACAATATGCATTTTCAAATTAAAATTATATCTGGGATTAAAAAAATGGGGAAAGTTTTGCAGTAATAAAGGTCTCACATTCCCTAATAATATCTCCATAGTCTTTATAGAACATATCTTCTTCGCAGCATGCAAATATTCTGTCCTGAGCTTTAGATCTTTTAAGAGCAAAACCTGATGGATGATTCACCGAGAGAAAAATCTCATCTGAACTGCACATGGATGGGGTTAAAACTGCTCTTTTATTTTAGGAAGTTTCCCTGCTACCTGTATCTTGCCAGCAACAGCAGCAGAGTCCAACAATGGGCCGTCTACGCAGTCTGTGTCCTGGAGAAAGCAAGGTAGCAAGTTTCTGAAACGGGGCCTATGCATCATCTTCTTAAATGTCTTCAGCAAAATGAATTACTTGTTCAGGCTGAAGGCATCAAATTGCTTTTTGAAAATGAGGTCTCTAAGATAACAGTGAAAGCACATTTTCTGGAAGCTGGGGTTTTTTTCACTATCTGAGCTCAGCAAGGTACCTTAGTTCGTTCTCTAAAAACATTTTTGCTTTAGTCTATTAAATGATACAGCTTAGCATTGATCTGAGGCTTTATTTCCCTGTGCATTTTCATAGCCTTACTGTATAATCCTACAGTAATGCAAGAAAACACATCAGACCACCTGCTTATATTCCACTCTTTCCTGGCCTCTCTGATACTTTGTGCCCAGCGAGGAATGACATCGTCTTCACCTTCAATAACATCGTGGGTCTCATGATGAAACACTGATTTCCTCAGATCATTATATTCACTGTGCTATACCCACAGCAGTGGAACCAGTCCTGTTGCACAGAAGCTTCACTTTTAGATAACATCATCAGATTTTCTGCCATTCAGGCATCAAGGAAACAACATTGCAAATGTGTAATTTGCCAAATACATAAGCTTAGTATTTTACTTCCAATAACATATACCAACAATTATTTTAAACACATACATCACTTATGGCTGTCTTTTACTTGGTTTTCTGGTGGAACTCCAAAAAAACACCTCAGCCTTGAGGACAAGTAAACAGTTTCAACAAGCTCTGTCTAACAGTAAAGAGAAATTAGGCAATGAAGTTAATATTGCTAGTGTAATGTTCTCTGACTGGTAACAAGCAGTTAAAGTAAGACACAGTTTCTGGAGGAAAAAATTGTGCAAATAATATACATATAACCCTTTTCTATCTTTTTTCACTCTGTTAAAGATCTATGGGATCTTATGTATCATCCTCAGTTTATTAGTCTATAACTTTATGATATTTTAGTAGCTTGGCAAACTGGAATTCAATAACATTGTCAATTATATTGACAACCTTTTGATTCCTAAGCCACATTTTTATTGTACCTGTATCTTGTACAAATTGGCATATGAGATCCCATTAGATTAGACAGCTAGATTGTTTGATGTACAAGAAATATTTAATGTCATTCTATTTTGATGATGGTCAATCAATACAGTTTGCTAGAAAATTCCTAGTTAGACTTCAAACCTCTAAATCCTTTTATTGAAGAAAAAAACCCTAAAAAATGGAAGATCAAATTTTAAAATAACCTGAAAGCAGGGTGTTTGTCACAATTTCAATACACATTAGAAGACTGTAAAATCATTAACTGATCCCATACGAAGTTATGCAAACCACTCAGACATAACTACCATGAACATTTTGGGGCACCAAATACATTCTTATTTTTAAAACTTTAAACCATAATACTATATGGAAACATGTTAATGGTATATGGAAACATGGTTTTGGGACATAACTCTGTGTCACTGTCAGAGACCTGATGATCACCCTTTGAGAACAACCATTCTACAACATATATAATTTTATTATTCACAAAAACTAACACATTTCATAGTTTGTGTTACTAAAATAAGCCAGAGTTCATTAAATATTTTGAATCAAAATATGGTATTAATAAGCATAAATAAAACTGTTGTCTATTTTATTTATTATATTAGCTTCATCCCTATTTTCTATTATTGTGATCATTCCTTGTTAAGGTAAAATCCTCAAGAACACTGAACAGGTAAATGTAGAGTCCTTTCTGTGCAAAGGTTGAGAAGTTTTTATACTGAGGAGTAGCAGGAGTCTTGCATTATTAATTCTTTTCCTTCTGAAAACCAATCTTGTCTGATAGGTGAATAAATGACAAGGGCATTTCCTAGCCGTGAATATTAATTTACAATAACAAAAACAGTGATATTTTAAGGTCATGCAGAAAAGATACAGTTTATGACATTGGTAAACTGGGTACAGGGCACATTGTCCAAGGTAACTGAATTTTTACTTCTGCAACTGACAATTGGTTGTATATTTGCAAGTTCCATGTGTAATCAATAAGCATTTAAAAGCATAGTGGCATTTTTTGTAAATCTCTCCTTTACATTGTGTATTATATATCCTAAAGAACCCATATTTAAGAAAAATAAATGAAAAATACACTCAAATATTTTATGCTAAAACAAAATTAACATTTTTACACCCTTACAAAGATGTTTGCACACCGGTTGTTTTTCCTCCCAGAGACCAGGCTTTAGAAATACAAGCATCTGAATTGACCCATACAGGTAAGCAGGGCAACCACCAAACCCCAGCTGAAATGCAGAGTAGATTTGTGTAATTACCACACCACCAATGCAGGGTGGCATAGACACTCAGGGACGCAGGTTTCCTCAAGCTTAGTTCATCCTGTCACTGGCGCCCCAAGAGATCAATTGCGCGTGCAGTTTGTCACAAGGCTGTGATTTTATGATCTCTCTCTCCCACTAACAGGAGTTTCAGGCATGTCCATGTGTTACCTCTACACAGGAATTCTACTTCTCGAAACAGACAGAGGATGAGCAACAGTAGGCATAGTAAATAGAGTTTTCCCACACCAACATTGTTAGGATTCCCAGCTGCAAGGTCACTTTGAGCAAAGCTGTTTATTCCTCACTGAATCTTCCAGTTCGAACCCTTTCCTCTCAACAAAAGGTATTAAGATAAAATGAGCAGGTCATGTACAAATGAAAGGAATCTTAGTCTTGAGAAATAATAATTTCCATTTTCTGGAGGACATTTTTTTTTTATTTCACATTCAAGAAAGAGTTTCTTCTTCTAAGAAACAATTACTTAGACAGTGTGAACCTACACACTCTATCTGGAGCAGAAAAAAATTTGATTTATCCTTTACTCCTTTAGATTTACCATGGGAAGGATATGGACATTTTTTCTGGGATATCAAATTCTGTTTACATACCTTCCCATCAATTTCTAATAAGGAAGGGAAATATTTGAAGGGTGAAGCCATCAAGGTAGTCAGGCTTTCCTCCACTTCTGAGAGAAAGCCAGAAGTGGGAGGCTATATTAAAGGAGTATAGGAAACTCTTGGAAAGCTGTCTTAGAACACGTCAGGACACCTAATTTCTTGGATTTGTGGTTTTTTCTTTGTGAACAGGCTTTTCTTTTTGGTCTTGCTTTCTTATTCTCCCGCCTATTTTCTCCACAGTAAACACCCCCTTCTGACTCCCTGTGATCACTTTAATTTTTTCCCTTTCTCCTCATATCAGTATTATAGTTTTTTTATGCTTCCTTATGATTTTCTTTTAACTCAAATCTTTCACAGTTGTAGCATAAATTCAGAACATAAAATTTGTGTGTTAGAGAGTAGTCCTGGTTTATATTTTAACTCAATCCTGACTTTCTGAGTTCCTTTAGTCTCCACATTTCTCTTACTATACAATTTCTACAATGCTCATTTGTGCATAAAATTCTCTTAAGTATTTTTCCAATTCTCTCATCCTGCTAAAAGGGACATAGATGAAGTGGCTTAATGCTAAAGATCTGTGATTTTATCTCAGTATCATTAGGGATACATTTTCTTTCTCAGACATAAAGCAGAACTATAGAAACTTTTTTTTTGCATGACCAGATTAAATATCAAGTTACGATACAAGCCACACAGTGATTTTTACTAGGAGGCATTTACCACACAGGCATTTAGAGATGAGTACAGTCAACCACAAACCAGGTTTCAAGTTTTAAATTGTTTTCAAAGAGAAAGTGTATCAGGTGCTTTCTGTTCTGATTTCCAAGCAATATGCTGCTTGGGATCCACCTTTGTCTCATTAGTGGCAAGTTTAGAAGATATGAGAACTTGGCCTTCCATAGGTTCTTGCAGACTTATCAAATGGATTCAAAAAACATGAATATTCTCCCATACTCCAAAGCCACATTTCAAAAGCAAAATGAGGTATAAAATTAAGGACAGCAATGAGCAATCAAGCAGGAAAAATTACTGGTGTGCAAAATTACACACAAATGTTTACAATATTTTTTTTCAAATCAGAGAAAATCCATATATTCAATGCATTGGCTGCATTTTCAAGTATTTCCTACACCATTAAATTACTTTTTTGGCTGTCAGAAAACCCAAAACATTTCTGGTGTGTAAAGAAACCCATGGAGATGAAAAACAGGATGTTTACACCAATGTGCATTGAATGTGGTTAAGAATCAGTAGTTCCTATGCATATAACTTTTTAATGGGTGGTAAAGCAGTGAGAAAATGCTGTCAATTAAGAAGGAAATGTTAGATTAAGTCTGTTTGCAACCCCTTGTCCAGTAGGCAGGAGAATGTTATCAAAAAATGAGAGCTAAATACTTGAATACTTAGACAGTAATTAAGCTCCTACATAATTTTTAAGAGTAAATTCTCACTCTCCCAATATCCAAAAGCATTCAATTTTGTTTCTATTAATAGTGTCTATTAAAAATCACCATTAATTATACAAAAAATCTTGGGTTTAGAATGTACACATTAGAGTTACCAATTAAATAACCAGTGACAAAAGTGACATTTCTGCTTTGATGTATTTAATGCTTTTACAATGTGTTCTTCAGGTAATTTTTTAATGTCTATGTCCCATATATACTAAATAATGCACAATAATTTTCCACAGGTTTTATTTCAACGTTTGGCCTTCAGTTTCATCTTTGATAGTAGAGCACAATATGAATAAAAACCAAAAACAACAGCCCAGCCTATAATGAAATACCAAAATAATGGAATGCAGTGGTGTGGCACACCTATAGTATGATTTACACAATATAATTGCATATCTATAGTATGGTTTACACAATATAATTGCAGTTTAGGGTTGCATCTAAAACTGTCTTTCCTCTAGGCTTAAGATAGATTTATTAATGTATTAGTATAGAGATTGTGCAGGTGTAAGGCTTAATTACAAAATATGTTGGTTCTGATTGAATAAATTGCATGACTAAATCAAATTTTGGATACAGAGCAGTGCAAGTTATATTAAAAAGTCATTATATTTGGAAGTTGGAGCAAGACATTGTAGCTAAAAGGCAATTGGATTAAATTAGCTTTGAGATTACAAGACTTTAAACAGAATTTAGTAAGTGAATATTAACATGTGCATTTTATTATAACCTTCTCCTATTTTTTCATTATTAGCTACTTTTGATGCCAATGAAATAAGACACATAAAAGACTCCTACAGCAATTTCCACCATTGCACTTTGGCTCTGCTCAAGCTCATAAAATTGTTCTCCTGTGTCTCAAACACTGTTGAATCAAAACTGAAGCCATCATGTGGGCTACAATCAACTCTTTGTTCTTCTAACTTGTTTTCATCAATGATATTTTGTTTCCTACAGCTGTGTGTCACAGAAAATATGCAGCTGTCTTGTACAGAGTTCCAAGTATTACTAATGTAAATGGTTAACACTGTCTTCAAGGCATCATAAGAACAATCAATGAAGCCCAGGGAATTCTGTCTTTTATAAACAAGTGTTTAATGCTTCAAGACTACTGAATTAGGATGTGCAATGCTATGAATAATTGTACCTGGGGGCTTATGCAATTTTAAAGACTGAGAAATGTGTATGCTATCACAAAATCTTCCATCTTCAGATACCTCCCAGCTATACTGCAAGCCTTTCATGAATATTCTGCAGAGCACATCTTGTTTTCTATTGCTCTGTGTGAAATCTTTTGTTTTGATTCTCTGTGCTTCCTTTCGTGCTGATAAAGTGTAATGAGTGCATGAAATACTTCCCAAGTGACTTACATAATATGCCCAATGCCAGTGAAGCTCTGAACAAGCACATGCCTTCTACTGAATGCAAAATGGAGATATCAGTAACAGTATTATAAACCACATGTTTTAACAAAAATAATGTAAGAGCAATGTATCAACCTAGCAGGAACTGCAAATAAATCACTGGGCTTGGGAACTCAGAGCCATGCACAGATTTAAATTTATTCGTACTGGGTTTTTTCTGTCTTTTTTATTCATTATGTATCATCCACATTACATGTAACATCTCAGTCATATTTCTGGGATATGTCTGCCAAATCTTTTTTCAGCAAATTATGATGATTTCACCTAGATAAGAATTTCTATTGAAGGAAAAATTAGCATTTACCTGAGTAAAACCTTCAACAGTTGCTCTTAGACACATTCAGGTGTCCTTAGAGTCACATCTCATTACTTGAGATCACATGAGGTGATCCTCCAGATTCGTGACCAGATATGGAAAGCATCACCCAATGTGCATACAAGCCCACTTGTATGGTGCCATATTGGTACCAACAAGCTCTGGGACACATTGTGTCATTCCCTCACAGAGTTTATTTATGATGTCTTCCATTAACCCTACTGGATCAGATTTGGTCAAATAACTTCTAGAGGGCATGCGTGCCAGAATTGTGGGGGAACTTCTGCAAATGTATGTGTTCAGGGTTCTTCCTGAAAAGTTAGTTGATTCACTCCAGCCCTCAGACTGTAAGATTTTTTGTACAAGCATTCTTGTGTGAATTCTTTTGGTTCCTATGCGTGAGAGGCCTAGGCAAATCTTTCCTATGGAATTAGGGAAAAATTTCATATTATGCCATACCTTAGGCAATATTTAAGACCAAGAGCAACAAAGATAGTGAAAGGACTAGCAAATGGCTACTAGCAAATGGCTAGCCCTAGTCAAAGGGCTAGTTATTATGAGGAGTGGGGTTATTAAGAGAGCTGGGGTTGTTTTGCCTGAAGAAAAAGAGACTCAGAGGGGACCTTATAATTCTCAACAGCTACCTGAAAGGAGGTTATAGAGAGCTAGGTGCCAACCTCTTTTCCTGTGTGACAAGTGACAGGACCACAGGAAATGGCCTCACAGACCAGGAAAGATTGTGACAGTGAAGCTTTAGATTAGTTATTAGGGAAAATGTCTTCACTGAAATGGTCAGACACTGGAAAAAGATTCCCAGGGAAGTGGAGGAATAACCATCCCTGCAAGTATTCAAAAATGTATAGAAATGGACTTGGGGATATGCCTAGTGGTGGAGATGGCTATGTTAAATTAATGGTCATCTTCAATGATCTTAGAGGTCTTTCCCAACCGTAATGATTCTGTGATTCTCTGATTCTGTGCTGTTACTGCTGGGGACAGTCAATGCTGCTGGCATGAATAGAGTAAATGCTATCTGACTCAGACTAAGGAGGGGTATGAAATCTAGCTAGAAATGCAGAAGTTTTAACTAAAAGCTGAAACCACATTATCTTCATTATCGTCATATCTGGAAAACCAGATCTTAAGATTCCTCAATCACAATATATGACAGTGTATTATGATCTTTCTTGTTGCATGAAATGAACTACAAAATTAATCAATTTATTTGTTTCATGATTCATAATTATTGAATATTCTACTATTTTTAACTAAATGTGGGAATCATGAAAAGGGCTTAATTATTGTGATCAGTGGATGGCCATTTTTTAACTCAAATACTTGCTCTCTGAAAAAAAAACAATGTCTCTGGAACACCATTTTGGGTTTTTTTCTGCTAGATTACAGGGATGAAATGAAACATCAAGATGCAAAAATCTGTGTTCCTTCTCCATTTCATTCATTTTTCAGGCCTCTTATTTATTTCCCTCTGTCCATAGAAGCAAAGAGGGAAAGCATCTGGCTCTAGACTAAGTTTCTTCTGCCACAGTACTTCTGGACATTGTCTTGAAAATCTTCTTTTTAATGTGAGTGTGAAGAAGCAATCAGGAATCCCAGAAGAGAGACAGTGTGTTGTAGTGTCCTTCCATCTCAGTTGTATTATCAAGGTACACTTGGATGGAAATAGGGTGTAAATGCTCACTGACTCAGGTCTGTGTTATTTTGGTAGTATGTGTAAACTTCAGTCCTCAGCTAAGAATCAATCACACTCAGCTGGATATTGAAAATCACAGCAGAACAACAAAAGAACTGAGCAAAGTTGATCTCAGCCACATTGTGGTATTTCACTGTTTTATTACTATTTACGGTTTTCACTGCAGTTTTGCTCAAAGACTACTTCATAGTATCAAACTTCATTCTGTGTAGATTTGTTAGAAGATATGTATATATATATAGATATATAGAGATATATATATACACACACATTCCAAAAATCCCCACAGAACTATGAACCTGACAGCCATCACCTATTTTTCAGATCCAAGCTACTTGGTTGTAAAACAGACTGTCCCCAGCTTCCCTTTTTCCTAATTATTCTTATCTCCTTCAGCACAATGTGTCCCAAAGTACACTTAACAATCCCTGTCTGCTCCCAGTTCACTTATTACTGCCAGCTTGAATGAATACACCACTATATCCCTCTGGTTACACTTGTTTGGAACTACATATATATATCAATCTGTGTACATATAGAGAGACACACATCTTAGGTTTTTCTCTCAATCTGATGGTGCTTTTATTGGGTCTGTTAACAAAATTCAATAGCAAGATAGACTGCTCTATATTTCCATATCTATTTTCTATTCCATGTGGAATTACAGAAAGTGAAAACAATTTGATATCAAATCACAGTCCACACTGGTAGAAAGGAAAAGTCAAAGCTCAGGGTAGAAGAGCTGAGAAGAAACATAAAAACTTTTGCTTGGTAATTCTAATACTTTGGATTCCTAGACTCTAAAATTTAATCAAAACCGAAAATCATGTAGCATGAAAATCTTGTAGCTGATGGTAGAAAAATCTTATTCAAAACAAGTCATTTAAGGGGATTTCCAAGGAAAAGGATCGTGTTCTTAAGTCTATGATTAACAGAAATATGCATATTTTTTCGTTATACTAAAGGAACACAAGCTAGGTATTCTACATGAGAAGGTATTCTAAAAACAGATCAGCTTAATACAGGCCATATAAATTAGTAGATCAGTCACATAATTGAACATTCTGAATAGGAGACAGAATCTGAGCAACACCAAAAGCGTATCAATTAGTAAAATGAAAAACCTAACATGCTGAAGAGAAATATAAGACAGAAACAGCCTTCCATTAGTTTTAAAAGCATTATTTTTCTTCTAAAAAAGTTACTTTTCCCCCCATCTTTTAATTCTTTGTTTGTGAAAATATCAGATAGCCAAAGTCAAAAGGCATAGAAATTGAACAAATCACAGAAATATTAGAAGCTTTCCCCAGAATTGCTAATCATATATTTGGTGATTTGCTTGGTTATTACAGTGTCTGATATAATATAAAATTTCAAACACAATAATTGTGTCAAACAAAATAATTGTGTGCAAGTAATAGTAGAGCACTATCACTAGGATTTAGTTATCTTGGTTTGACCATAGAACCTCGTAAGAAGGGTAGTTCTGTGAAGGTATTTGTCATATGTGCTATACTGAGATTGTTCCAGCTCTTCCTTGCTCTTTGCTCTGATGAGAAGCTCCTATGCCACAACAGATGTTATTTTCCAAATTTTTTGAGATTATCTGAAAAAACCTACAGCTCAGAGAAATTTCTGTATAAATAACTACCGCTTACTTCCCAAGCAATGGCCATTTTATTAAATCCAGCTCCTCCATCTCAGATTACATTTCTGTGCAATTTGAGATCTTCTTCCACAGCCACAACTATCATCCAATGTGTATTTGACTGAATTTAATCTCAAATCTAAAACAAAGTAGAACTCCAATTTATACTAACTCCAAGTACATGTCTTTGAAATCTGTTAGAGTGGAACCATAATAAAATAATAACTGCAAAAGCAACAATAATAATAAAAAAAATAAAAGGATCTTTTGACAATGCATGACACTAAAAGAAACTCATGAAAACCTGCAGAGTAAGCAGAAGCCATTAATAGGGACCCAGTTTCAGGTTACTAAAACTCAGCTCACTTTTGTCTTACCACAGGAGTAAAATTTCCTATTTATTTCAGTGACAGCTCTCTATATTCAATTGTCTCTGCATTTAATATTTTGTGCATGCATGGAGCTCATATTTTTCAGAATGCTTTGGAAAAAAAAAGAGCAGATACTACAAATGAATACATGAGAAATGCAAATCAATTTTCTCTTCAGACCAAATCCACCAGGCAGATGGCCTTGGAAACAGAATTGTTGAATAAAAATCAGATATTCAAATTAGCAGAAAAAGAGCAAAGAAATTACAATTGTCAAAAATGGGATCAGAAACATTTCATGCATCAATGACCACAAGGTTAAGAGTGAGCCCATAAGTGCAGATAAGCAATACTGATGTGAGCAAGAATTCCAGGGTTTTTGTGCTTTTGTCTATTGTCAATGATTCCAGTAAGAACAAAATTGAAAAATAGAAATATTTAGATACTATTTTTTAAATGTTTAGATGCTGCAGCCAGAGTTGTATCACTGCCTTCTACAACTGGATATAATGAGCACTGTAGCCTTTAGCTCTTGTAGGGAGAAATAAAAGCCCCAAGTAAATCCCAAAAAGTGCCATCAAAAAAAAGTAGACTAGTGATAGGAAGTCATAAAATTAAGGAAAATGAATCCATGATTATTGATGACACTCAACTCAAATCTGGATTTTTAAGTGGCTTAAAGTCTCACTGCATTACTTGACGGGAGGGGTGCTCAGGGAATGATTCTTCTTTAGGGAGATGCATTCCACAGCTGTTGCAGATGTGTAACTTGAGGTTACACACCCTAAGCTTGCTTTGTGACCCAGTCCACAGAAGGAGGTGAAAGTAGAAGTACTGGATTTTTGGGCAGGTTTGTTTGTCCTAACTGTGTGTGTAGTCTTGTGGTTTACAACAAAACAGGAGGTGGTGTGAGCTGCTAGATGCCACTCACAATGTCCCCCTACCTCCTGGGAGCCAAATCAGAAGGAGAAAGGCATCATCAATGAAAAGTCTGGATAAAACAAAGCATTATTTCAGGAATTATCAAACAGGTAAGGAGACATTTGTCTTTGAAGGACATGTATTTCTGACCTAGAGAGCTGACAGCATGGATTTAGACAGTTTCAGTATTTCCTAGCTATGCCAGATCTTCTTCCTTGAATCTAAAAAGTTAAAAGCAAATTTAAGAGAAGTAAAGAAATATCAAAGCCATTACTAATCAAGTAAGTCCTTCAAACCAATGCTATTCTTGACAGCTGTTAAATATTAAATAAAGCTGGGCACAGACATGACAGAGAGCCTGAAGCGTTGCCCTTCTAAACAGTGCCTGGAGGAAGAGAGTTCCTGGCCACTGAAGTAGTCAACCAGCACCTGACAAGCCATTCATTAAAACAGAACAGTTTATTAATGCCTCTCCTTGTTTCAAGGTTTACCACATAAATCAAATTACAAAACCCAAGACCTTTAGAAAGATGAGTAGAGCAATTTGATCCAGAAAAATAGCAACCTCTAAAAATTGTTTGAAAAAAATAAAATAAATAAACAAACCTTGAAATATAGCAAGAATCACCACATAACTGATGTAGCCAAAGTACACAGGGGTTCAACAATTAGACTTTAATAAGTTGTTATTAAATATGTCTAAAAAGAAGGACTTCTTAGATAATGCTGTGCATTTCTTTTAGGGAAAAAAATCTTTAGAAATCTGTTGGGAGAAAATACTAGTAAGTGACAAATATAAATCTACTGTGAACTTTAAAGAGAAACTCTATTCCACAGAGGAAGATAGTGCTCACAGCTACTGCACAGAACTTTTATGTTCTTTTCTCAATAGCTGTATTTGTTTTCTTTGGTGGGACCTAGTAGATGAAGTGTGTTATAGTCCTGTAGTGCAAAAGTGAAAGATATTTATGGCAACATTTGTGGCCAAAAGCTACATTAAATATGGTCAATTACTTTCATTTAGGAAAAAAAAAAGATTATATGGCAAGCAAGTTTTCAATAGAACAATGAAGTTCTTGTGCCTACAGGCTACATGGAACATAAATTGCAATGGAGTGAGAAAAATGGACTTTAAAAAGTACATTTATTTTCTCAAAACACATGACAGTTACCTGTAATCCACATACTTTGCTAGAAATCCTGTTGCTGACAGCCTTAAAATGGTTAGTATTTTTCAGTGTCATGGATATACGTGGTTAAAGCTATTCTTAACAGCCACTAATATGTTTATAAATTAAATAACATAGATTGTTCCTGGAATATTGTTTTACACAGCTGGATAAAAATTTGTAGTAAATCTCAAGGACTTCAGACTGTACAAATAATATTCAGTACCATATTCAGTTCTGTAAACTGCATTTTTTTTTCAGTTGGTTTTCTCTGGCTTTGAAGAAAATATCTTCTGGGCAGCTGCCTTATCTTTGTGCTTCTACACAGACAGCAAACTTCTGTGCTCCTGACTAGGGCTACACGATCTCGCCCAAGGTTATGTCACCAGCTTCCTCCAATGCAGATCCAATATGTGTCCTGTTTCAACACTGAAATAATGAGAGTTGGCTGAGTATCAAATCAGTCATTTCCTTGAGCTAGTTTGTTTAAACATCATCACTTGCTGGTGGTTTCTTTCAAAGTTTGCTTGGTCCGCACATGTCTGTTGGATGTGAAATATTTTTCTGTAAATCAGGCAACATTCATTCATGAGAATGCAAGCTTTTTTTCTTTCTAGTAAACCACTCCTAACCCAAATATTCTGAAATTCATTTAAAGTAACAAGGACAAAATTTAAAAAGACTTGAAGCTTTAGTGCTATGGATTAAGTGTAGGTAAAGATGTAGGGGCGTTGCCTGTAGATTATTCAAGACAGCATGTTAGGACTAGGGACTAAAAGAAATTCTGTGCAACACTGAGAGGAAAGAAGGAAGTTTTGTATCTTTGGGACTACTGAGGGCTATCAACGTCTCTAGTGAACAAAAAATAGTAGCAGAGTAGCGGCCTGTCAGAAAAATTCCTGCAATAAATGATACTATGCGTTCAATGAGGAATTGCCAGGTCTAGAACCTACCACTGACACCGAAAAGAAGCTCTATGAAGATCAAGCCAGAACACATTAACTGTTTCCTGGAGAGCAAGTCAAATTACTCTCCTACAATCTTTCTTCAACATGTTTAATGTTGATGCAAACAAGGCTGTAAGCTTAATATTTTTTCTGAAGGGCTAAGATGTCATGCAAATATTTATCCAAAATATATACATGAAAGTGTACTACATATTTCCAAGTATATATATAATATATATATTTTGAAGATGAGCTAACTGTATTTTCTTTTTTTAAAACCACATAAAACCACATAAAGTTAGCTGATTTCAACTTGTATGAGAAAACTGTTTAGAGTCTAAGCAATGTAACCATGCCAAAAATCTGAATCCAATATAAAAAGCAAACCACAGACCAAATATATCATTAACTGAAGAAGTATTCTAGCTGTTCAACCAACTTAAAAAAAAAACTCCTAAAATTTGAAATAAAAACATAATAATATATGAGTGTAATACAGAAAACAACCATTACACAGATCATACCAGACAAATAATTATACAGTCCTCAGAGGTCCCACTCTGCAAAGCTAAATTAAGGCAGGCATTTAATGCTGAAAAACTGTTCCATTTAGTCTGATTTGGGCAGATTAATTCAGATGCAAAAAGCTTTTTATATAACTTGCAAGGAAGACATTTCGTAGACAAATAAATTTCAAAGTTCTATAAAATATGTATGGTGAGATTAAAATATCATCATTTCCAGACCATTCCCTTACTGCTCTTACAAATGCTTTAGAAGCCATCTCAGAAACAACCAGAAAATCAAAAGGACAGCTAGAGTCTGTATTTTAAATAAAAATAAACAAAATCTTCCTTTCAAGTTGTAAACACAAAACCTCTTCATTTTATCTTCATATCTTTTAAAAGTCCAATTTTTTCAAGTCAAGTGATCTTTTTCTCTTATATTTTTTTCAGAGCAACTGTGTTATCCTTCTCATAGAACTCAATGCTCCAGCTATTACACTCTAGAACAGATTTCAGGTACCACTTCTTTCTGAGACAACAGCTCTTGTTTCTGAGAAACTTGCCAATGACTGCATCCTGTAAAATAGCATATTTCAGACAATTTACTGCTTACTGGTATTCCAACTAGCTCTGTCATTAATGGCATATGAGTAAAAAACATCCCTGAATCAAAGACAAATATGAAATAATTTATTTGGCCCACATGCATTTGTTACCAAAATATTCTCTATTCAAAAAAGAAAAAGAAATAACCCTCACCATAAATTTTATCTGAAATCATATTAGCCTGTAGTAGAAGGTCCAAAACTGATAAGAAGACAAAGAAAAATTCCTTAGAAAACATCTTGATTCCAGCTTTGCCAGGCATCCACGTACTGAATACCATAGTCGAATAAGGTTAACCCTGTTATTCCAATATTCAATTATCATGCCAGCTGTATAATGCATAAACTGTCTGGAATGATCCTTATACACCATTCACCACTATTTGAAAGTCTTATGTGGCCACTTCTGACTAGTTACAGAGAGACCTACCTCTTTTTATGTTGCCAGTCTATAAGCCAGTCTTTCCATAATGGAAAAATTCTTAATAAATACAAGCAAGTTCTGTCATTTCTGCACAGCCAGCTTGCATATGAACATATGTGTACCTACAAAACCCAGTGATTATCAATTTCCTAAACATTTGAGTGCACATAAACCTGTAAGCATTTGCAAAACAAATGAAAATGGATGAATAAATGTTTGATCAGCACAATCAATAATTTTTTGAACAACTGCTCACACAAACTGTACTTTGCTGTTAGGTTACCTAAATTTTTGTGCCTCACATTGCCAAATGGTCGCCATATTTACCTCTGAAGTAGTTTTCTCATAAGGATAATCATGAAATACTAATATACATACATAAAATATCAAATACTTTGGGGTTTGATCTCTATTCATGTAGTGAAATAAGATATTATCAGAGTTGGATAATAATTGGCTCAGGGCTAATAAAGCCCAGGTTGTGAGTTTGATGCCTGTACAGGCCATTCTCTTTGGATATGGGCATGATGATCCTTTTGGGTCCCTTTAAACTCAGAATATTCTGTATGGGGTATTCCAATGCTTCAAGTAGCTAACATGTATTTATAGTAAATCAAAATTTCATCTTGATTTGCATTCCTTTCTCCACAAATTATACCCTCAAATCCACTACTTCTTATTACAAATGAATAAAAAATACAATTTCAATTTAATTGCTATTGAAGAGAACCAAATCTTTCTCCTAAACCCAGATGAAATTAAATGCAGAGAAGAGAAATAATCCTTTGGGATAGAAATAGGACAGCTTGTAAAAGCTCAATGAATTTGTAAAACATCTTAATCTCAATGAACTGTCATATATCAGTTTTGTCATTTCTATTTGCTAATACAGTATTATAACATCTCAGAGTGGTGGGGAAAATAAATATACTTCAAATAGATACCAGTTTCAAAACTGAAAAAAATCAAAACATATGCTGAAAAGCCTCTACACCAGATATCTGAACATTATTATAACTTTGACAAGGAAGAGCTTTTTGGGTTGTTTTTAATTTCTGGTATTATTTTCAACAAAACTGACATTGGTTTTGAAGCAATTTCAATCCCAGTTAAGCAACAAATCCTAAGAGAAAGGGATTTTCAAAAATGTACTTTCAGTGATGTAAAGACAACTACTCCTCTTTCACATTCCTTTGAGTAGCTTCAGTGAAGCACCTTAGAGTGTACAAGGGTTTCTAAGTTCTTAGATGGGCTAAATAACCTTCTTCTGCTTCTGAGTTTGAGATCCTGTCTTAGGATTGAAAGCTAATAACTTGTAAATCATCAGGCGCAGGCTATAAGGTGAAAAGTTCTTTGTGTGCCCACAAGAATGTTAATCGCAGAAGGGTTTCTAGCATGCTCTTTTCACCGCTTTGTTCAAAGGCAAGCCAATCATGCAGATCACTCCTGCTTTAGTAATGTTGCCTTCCTACAGCCTAGAGCCATTCAGAGCCAGTGACAGCATGCCACCTTTGTCCTAAAGATACTTGGCCTACACTTATACTGGAATCTCTTGTGCAAAGTGTTGCTATTTCTATTTTACTAAAAGCAAATAATGAGCTAGGTAATGAAGTTCCTGGAAAGGCTAAATTGCAGCTAGGCCCAGTGGGTGTCACATAACAGAAGCTCTTCAACCACACATGCATGGAGCTGGGTTTTGGATGAAGAGATCTCAATCAGCAGCACGTAATCTCTCCTTTTTAATATACCTTGCAGCATGACAGCTGTGATGCTTGAATACTGAGAGTGAAAAAGGCCATGCACCACACTGAGGTTCATCCTTTTCTTGTATATTATTTTCCCAAGACATATACAATCATTATTTGAATGACCCTAGTGTTTTCTGAGTTCACAACTTTGCCCTGAGGGACTTCTCACATTCATAATTCAGCAACTGAATGTTTCTCAATGCCCTGCCTGAATTTATTATCGTTTCACTTCTTATTATGCTGCCAACTTACCTATCTGGAGCAACAAGAACACAGTAACCTCAGGTATAGTTTTTAAAGCAGGATTGCATTCTCATTCTTTTGGTATAGATAATGCTCCATCTTGGTGTTTAAATTGTTCTTGAAGTAGCTTTCAACCAGCCAACTTACTTTTGTACCACGTGGGTCCAGCTAGCAGATGCAGATAATAAATAAAGAAGAAAGCAGAAGGAAAAACCCTTCAGTAAAACTGACTTCAAAGCATTGAATCATCCTCACAAATATTAAAGCAAAGATTCACTGGGCTATGGTAAACTCCATCTGTAGTTGCATGCAGAAGGACAAATTCATCCTTAAATTTCTAAGCAGTTTCAAAGTGTCTCATTCACACATATGTTCAAATGGGGTCATAATTGGTTCATATTTGTTCAGTACTTTTGTTTGTGAAAAAGTTGTCCTGATAAAGTTGTCAAGAGTCAAGAACAAGAGTCCTAAGAACAAATTGTCTTTATAACAGCCAGCAAAGACTTCCTATTCATTAATCATGGCATAAATCTTTTGTATTTATAATCAAATTATCATCTTGTTTGATGAATTTGAAATTTTATTAACTGAGGTGCTTTCTGCCTTGAGGCTTGACAGTATTTTCAACTTAGAAGTTTGAGAAGATTTCAGAGAAAATAGTATGCATAATCTTCAACACTTATTTTGCCTCTTAAATTTGTAGCAATATTGATTTATATTGGTTTTAATGTAAAAAACAGAAAATATATTTTCCTTAAGAAATTAAAATGCAGAGAAAAAAATTAGCTATATATACTAAGACTCAAAGTGTTCTTCATGTCATACGGGGTTTTTTTGTTGAATATGACATTATTTCAGATGACTTTGTAATTTTATTATTATTACACCACTTTATCACTGTTAATTACATTGTGTGAGCATTTCTGTTCTATGTACAAAGGCTTAAAATTATAAAAAAATTCTTTATAAAATCCATAATTTTAAAATAAAAATTAGTGATAACAAAAAAGAAAATATAGATAATAGATTGAGGAAGATATTTGTGCAATTGACTATTTTCCTTTTGCTAACAAATATTCAGTAGTATGATTTTACCAAAGAAAATAATATTCTTGGAGATGTTAATAACTAAAAGAAATACAAGACCCAAAATAAATCCAAAAAAACCAAGAACAACACCAAAGAAAAATACTACATAAAATTGCGACAAGTTTTGGGAGTATCATATTCACCTATCACATTAGGACAAAATATTCCAATATTAGAATATAAAACATCACAATTTTTGTATGTTATATATGTCTCCAATTCTACACTTTTATTCAATCAGCAAGAAATGGGAGCAGTTCTCTGGTTTAAGTGTTTGTTCCAACTGAAAAAAAAAACAAAAACCCAAACCAACCAAAAACCAAACAAAAAACCCCAAACAAACAAAAGTTAATCTTTGGAAGTTTGAAATATTTGTAATATAGATCACAATCAGAATAATATTTTGCTCCCTTTTTATTAAAGATCCTAGACAATCACTTGTATGCTCTAGAGAAGCAGCAAAATAAAACATAAAATAAAGAAAACCTACTTATATTTCCAATTCTAGATTTAATGGAACCCATATTGAATACTGGTTTACAATCTGAAGAAAAAATATACACCACCTTCCCATAATTAGGACTGGATTATGACCATCACTATGTGCTGTCTTCCCCCATTAATTTAGTGTTTTCACAGATCAAAATTTCTGTAGCCTTTGTGTTTGTGCAATTTCTCCTGGAAAATTATAGGAATATATAAAATAGTGTGTGATTCTCAGAAACCTGGAAACAGCTATAGCTAGACTGAAGTAGCTGTGCTGCTGCCACACCGATGGCAGAGCGTGTTACTTCCTAAAAGCACTGGATTTCCTCTGCATTCTCTCTACAGGTGTTTTGTACAGCTGCAAGGAAAACTCAAAATGACTGCACAAAGTAAAAAAAAAAAATCTGTATTTTTCATAAGCAGTAGGTTTCAGCCTTCTTGTCTAATACTTGTCTATAAAAGAAGTTACGAAGAAAAATAGAAAAACAGAGATGTCTTTCATTAACTGTGGTAGATTAGTCCTTGACTGCATCTGACAGGGAAAATAAGGCTCTTCAGACTGAATTTAAGAAATATACTCTCAGAACATATCCAGGAGGCTAGAAAACCAAGATCTCCAGCCTGTCAAGCCAATATCATGACGTTTGACATGGAAATATTATATTTGCAATAGTTTGGTGGTAGGAGAAAAAATATTCTCAAATGTCCAAACCTAGTTATGCCAAAATTTTCCACCTTCACAATTTTTGTCATGCCTTATAATTGCAATTCTTATAGAGATCTTAATCTTTATCAATGAGGTTTCTGTAATTTCACCCTTGCCATCTGTAGAATCAGAGACAAAGACCTTTTTTTTATTTATCCTGGGCTTATTAACGTACATAGGAAGAAACTTAAATATATTTTGTTCTTGCTACTGCTCTATGGACAAAGATGAATGCATTTTTCACTAGCTTTTCTGCTGTTGCCAAGAAGAGATGAATATTATCTTATCTTTTTTGTTTTGCTTAACACAATTCTGCCCCAAGATGAAGTCGAGGCCAAGGGCAGACAAATATTTCACATGGAAAAGAAAGATAAGTAAATATTCACCATAAGTATATTTGTTCCTGCGTGGAGAAGCTAGTAAGAATCATGTGAAGAAAGCAAGTGTGTGTACATCTTTTGATTCTCCCTTGAAATTAGCATTCTTATTAGCTGCATTGCAACCATTTTCCACTATCTGGAAAAATCCTGTAAAGCATTCCTGCTCTGTACTGAGCTAGTGCCACTGCCCTTTACTCAAAAAGAGTGCTTAAAAGACTGGGTACATTATGACAGACACAAGAACTTCATTATATTGTTGAGGAAAAAAAGGAAAACAGTTAACATTGTGATCAAAAGAATATTATATCCTTCTCAATGAGCTTAGTAATGCAAAAGTTCACATTTTAGGAGTCTGATTCTGCAGCGTTTATTCATCCCAAGTACTTAAATGAAACTATATTTGTGAGCAAAATTGCTTTCAACCGGACTTGATGATAAAATTCTTAGCTATTCCTTGATATGAATTGATATTCATTGCTTGGACAAGAAAGTTCAAGTACAGAACTGCCTCTGAATGTTCTGGTTTCACAGCATTTTGATGTAGGTTTTGTTCTAGTTTGTGAGAGAGGAGATATTTGCAAGGACTTAAAAATGTAGCCAGATTTTATTTCAGGATGTGATTGTACCACAGTTGGTCCAATGTTGCCATTATCTCTGGGCAAATTTGAAGGAAAATCAAACTATGTCTATGTTTGTGTGCAGGTGCATGTGTGCATGTGTACACTTCTTCGTTCGTTCATTTTTGTTGTGTTCCCCTGTCACTGGGCCCTGTGGTGTTCAACAGAACAGACTCCAGAGCTCCCAAAGAAAGCAATCACAGCACAAGCCTGACAGAGACTAAAGAAAGTTTGGAGTGCTCCCAGGTACATGGTGTGGCTTGGGGGCCTGTCCTGAATTCAGGGATCCTTGTGAGTCCCATTCAGCTCTGGATATTCTATGGCTTGAGTTCCCTTTGCAATGACTTCACTTTGAGATGTGAGACAGCCAATCCAACCATGATTTCTGTGTAAGCCACCACCTTCACTAGACCATCACTGTTCTGATTTACTTTCATTTTGGGTCTCTTTCTCTTTTGTTACTGCAGTTTTAAGTCAGTTTGTAAACATTCAGGAGTACAGAAAGTGTGCTAAGACTCAGGATTCCTGCTAAATAATTTCATAAAGAATATGTCTTTAAAAGGTAGATTATTTGAAATTATATTCATTGTGACTACAATACTAGCCAATTGAAAATATTTTATAGAACTTCAATAACAGGAGGGTTAAAATAACTCCTGGATAATAAGCAAATTCTATAATTTCCTGAATAACATGTAAGTAGGAAGTGAGGAAAACCAAGCCATTATAAGTCTTTATTGTATAATTTATTTTCAAAATATGCTTTGCTCACCCAGTTACTTGAATTCTTTACACCTTAATGTTAACAGCTTTGTTTTGAAAAGGGCACATTTTCTTCTCTAAAAAAATAAATATAAAAATAAACAAAAAATGTATCTGATGGTATTTATAGCCACATGATGACAATCAGCTTAACTTTCATTTATGCAAAGTTTATGCACATAAGACTTTAATAGTTCTAGAAGAAAGGAACTAAAAATAAATGGAATTTCAACAGCAATCAAACCATTACCATATTATGGTGGCACCATTTCAACTGTTATTAATGCCACATTTCCAAAAGGTCATAAAATAAATGTAACTTTATTCAAGAAAGAAAACATAGTAAAAATTATGACTATCAAAGCAATGAACTCACAATGGTAGACAAATCCTCAGCAGATTATCCAGATATCATAATGGCACTCTCACCTGTTTTACTGTTCCAAAGGATTGCCTCTCCTGTGATTGAATTCTACTGAGTCTCACATAAGCTCAGGAAATTTTGAGCTAAAGCCTGTTCATATGGTATTGGAAGATGGGTGGACACTGTGCAAAGCCCCAACAGGTAGAAACTGCATCCTAACAGCATCATCAGATGCTGTTGTTACACCAACAGGAAGCAATGAATATACTCTTCAGTGTTTGTGTATGAAGCACACATCATAGTGGCTGGAAAACTAGCAGTATAATACTCTGCTTTATGTCACATAGTTTTCACCAGGCAAATCATATTTCTGTAGAAATAACAATATGAGCATTTCTAAATAAAGAACACAATGTCATTTTGCTGGCTGGAAGAAAGAAGTAAAAGCAAATATGTATTTTATCAATATTTTTTCCTAGGAGATTTTGTCTTACGAGAAAAATTATTTTAATTTCTTTTTTATGTCTTCTGAAGATATGTTAGGAGCAGAGAAATTGATTAAAGCACTTCTCAAAAGCAAACTTATAAAAAAAATATTCCAAGAGTTGTGAAGCTCTTTCTTGTCTTTATTGGAGTCTTTTATATTATTTTTGTTATTTTTTTAATATTAATTTGATTTTAACACAGAATTTGAATTAACCAAAAAAATTATTTAATTATGATAATTCATTTTTGTTACATTCCACAGAAGTAAAAAAAAAAAAATCTGTAGCTTTTTCTTAAAAATTGAAGAACATGGGTTTACCAAGAAAAGGAAAAAGATTCCTTAGTCACTATTAATTTTTACTGGAATTATAGCTCTTATTCCTTGTACCGTTGCTTATCACTTATTGAATCAAACTATCATGCTATTAATTTCCTTTTGCAAACATCAAACTATTCTTAAAAGTAATAGGCATTCTATTTGCTTAATATTGCAATAAACGTTTGACATATATACTTAAAAATTTTCAATAGGCAGTGCTCATACATGGCAACCGAAAGCACTAAATAACACAGTGCAGCACAAGGTAGGATATTATTGCACAGTGGAGAGTTCCAAACTTTCCTTCTGTGAATAGAGGCATAACCTCAAAGTATATCTATTAATGTTATAGAATTGCAGAATAATAGAATGGTTGGAAGAGACCTCAAAAATGATCTTGTTACAACTGCCCTGACGCAAGTGCGAAGCACACCTTTCACTGGTTCAGGTTACTCAAATCCATCCAACCTGTCCCTAAACACCTCAAGGAATAGAACATCCACAGCTTCTCTGAACAACTTGTTCCAGAGCCTCACCATCTTCACAATAAAGAATTTCTTTTCAGCATTTAATCTAAATCTCTCCTTAACTAAATCGCTAGTCTAAAGCGATTCCTTCTTGTCCTATCACTAACTGCCTGGGTAAAAAGTCACTATATATTATATAGTTTTATAGTGACTTATTTTTATAAGCCCTTTTAAAGTACTGGAAGGTCTTAATGAGGTCTCCCTGGAGCCTTCTCTTTTTCACATGAATAATCCCAGAGCTCTCAGCCCGTGTTCATGAGAGAGGTGTTCCAGTCCTCTGAACATTTCCATGGCTCTCCTCTGGACCCACTCCAACAGGCCCACATCTTTCTTGTGCTGGGAACTCCAAAGCTGGACACAGTGGAGTCTTATGAGAGCAGCTCAGAGTCAGACTCACCTCCCTCTGTCCGTGCAATTCAATGTGTGATTGTCTTTTTGGGGTGAAACTGCACATTGCTGGTTCATGTCCAGCCTCTCATCTCCAAATCCTTCTCTGCAGGGCTGCCTGCTCACAATGAGTTTCACCAGTCTGTGTTCATGTCAGGGATTTATCTGGCCCATGTCAATAATATGGGGTAAAGAACATAAAGAAGAATATTTATATTCATAATTTGATAAGGATTTTACTCAAGTAAAGGCTGTAGGTTCAAATTCCAAACATATACAGGACAATTTTTCTATGTAGTCTGGTAGATTAAAAAAGAAATTCTGCTTGTACCTGCAGAGGACTTGTATTTGCTGGCCACCAAATCTGCATTGACCACTAAGGATTGTATTCAGCTGCTGGCCACTAGCATCCAATAGTATCTTAGGTGCCTTAGATTATCAGGCTGAGGACTGACTAAGGGGCTGGATTGTATGTTTGTGGAAAGCTCACATGTTTGAATTAGACACTTTGTATTTCGTGGGATGTTTTGTGTCTTTGCAAAAGGCAAGAGCTGCCTATAGGTGGCTCTCCAAATTGAGGACAATAATGTGAGAAATATTTAACATTTAAGATAAATGCTGAAAATCTAAGTAATTTTTACTTTTATGTCATTGCAAATAAAAGGAATGCACATAATATTTCCTAATATTTATATTCAGATAATGGGAGTATGAAGGAAGAAAGGTGATGTTGGTAATTATTCTGTAAAAGTTGTAAAAGCATTATAGTGAGCACTACTGACAAACTGGGCATTTTCCAGTTAACTTTCCAGTCTAAAGCAAAGTTCATTTCCATTAAAATCACCTCTTTTTCTTATTTATGAATAATAGCAAGTCAAAATCAAATGAAAACTGTTTCCAAATGGATAAAACCCAAGAAGGATTTCAAAGTAATTACTCAGAGCTAATCAGATTTGATCTGTAATCTGGGATACTGGCTATTTGCTGCAGATCTTTTCCTCTTATAGGACTAACTACAGGCCATTGAAAAAAAATAATGTAATCTTGGTTGACCTTTAGAAGGAATGTGTTTCACTCCTGAAAAGTGGCTAAACTTTTTCTGGCATATATTTCTTTCAGACATATACCAGTTTGGATGCTACCAACAAAAGAATTATTTCATTCAAGGAAAGGTTGTTCCTTTTAACTACAATTAAAAGGAACACTTTCACACTGCCTAAAATAAAGGTAAAAAAAGAAATGCTGTTTCTAGTAAGGATATTATTCTATCTACACAGTGCTTTCCAATGACTTTTAGGACTTAACCTTAGCACTAGACCCCTCCTTTCCAGTTCCTTATATATCATTGAGTGCCACAATGTACTGGTTTTGCTTGGCCAAGCTTTGTTAAACAGGGAGAATACAGGGGTGGCTTCTGTGAAAAGGTGCCAGAAGTTTCCTCCATGTCCAGCAGAGCCAATCCCTGGCAGCTCCAAAGATGGATGTGCTGGTCAAGGCTGGGCCTGTTGGAAACAGTGGCAATGCCTCTGTGATAACATATTTAAGAAGAATAAAAACACTGTCTTGCACAGATGTGGTTGCAGCCGGAGAAGAGCAAGATGAGAATGAGTGAGAGGAGCAGCTCTGCAGACCCCGAGGTCAGTGGAGAAGGAGGGGCAGGAGCTGCTGCTGGTGCCAGAGCTGAGATTCCCCTGCAGCCCCTGGAGCAGACCATGGTGGGGCAGCTGCCCCTGCAGCCCATGGAGAGCCACGGGGATGCAGAGATCCACACTGGAGTGGGTGAATGCCTGAGAGAGGAGGCTGTGACCCCATGGGAGACCTGGGGAGAGAGGGCCCCACTCTGGATCAGCCTGTCCATGAAGGACAGCGCTCCATGGAAAGGTGACCCACGCTGCAGCAGTTTGGGGAGAACTGTTGCCCGTGGGATGGACTCACATTGGAGAAGTTCACAGAGAGCTATTGCTCATGAGATGGACTCACGTTACAGAAGTTCATGGAGAGCTATCTCCCATGGGAGAGAACTCTATGATGAAGAACAGGAAGGGCTCCTCTACCTGAGCAGCAGGAGAAACAATGTGTGATAAACTGACCAAAACCTCCATTCCCTGTCTCCCTATGCCACTGGGGAAGGAAGTAGAGCTGGGAAGGAGGATGGGTTGAGGGAAGCTGTTTTGGAAGTTTTATCTTACTTCTCATCCTGTTTTGATTTTATCAGTAATAAATTCAATTTATGTCTCTTATTAGAGCCTGTTTTGCCTGTGATGGTATTTGGTGAGTGATCTCTCCTATTCCATATCTCAACTCATGAACCCTTTTTTGTATTTTTTCTCCCCTGTTCATCTGAAAGAGGGGAGTGAGAGCAGCTTTGGCTCCCAGACAGGTCAACCCACAGGTAGCAGGTAGCAGCATAGTGAAGAACATACCTACATAGAAATATGGGTAACTCAGAAACCACAGACCATTGATGCAAAACTCAAAAATTTCTTACCCTAAAAGAAAGTCCTCCTACATGAATGTATAAATCAGACTAACAATTAAAATATACATAACAGATTTAAATTAATATGGATTTACTCTGCAAAGGAGAAGAACTCTCTGAAAAGTCGCATTCTGTGTACCTGAGAAGTTTTAGAGACAGAAGTTTCAATACAGTTTAAGCAAGATTCCCATTTACTGTGCTCTAGTCTTCCTTGTGAAGCTTTCTGAAAAACTAGAAACCAAATTTTTCAACAATTTTAAAATAAAACTGAAGTAGAAGATGGACTCCAGGAGTCACATAATGCACTCCAGCTGCAAGCAGACGTTCATTCCTTGGAACCAAACTACAGGAGGTCTGAACTTAAAAAAAGTAAAATAAAATGAAATGTCTTAAACACACACACCACACATGTAAGCATGAATTTTAGGAACTGCTCAAGGGGTTCTAAGAGAGTTTTTATACTCTGATATAAAGTTCTGATATTTGAATAAATTCTAAAGTCAAGAGGGACTACTGCTTACAAAATGTAATCAAACCATTTTTTAACATTGATAGTTGATAAAATGTTAGTTCTTGAGCTTTCTGTTAATATCAACCTGTGACTGAATAGTCTCCCTTGTGCTCAAGATAACTGAGATCACGGGATTCCAGATGGTGAAGTAGCACTTTGAGGTAGTAGCTTAAATAAATTATGATTTAAAAGCTGCTCAGAAGCCTGGTATTGTAGAAGCATTTCTATTTTATTACTCAACAGGCTTCCTATACATTTATTAAAAATGCATGATAAATACTTGTCAATTAACTACAAGGACAAGTCCATCTCTTCTGTTTAACCAATATTTTATATAATGTAAATATCTTTACATTTGAAGATAAACTGACCACATTTAAAATTTGAAAATAAATGAAAATGCCTCAGTTCTTACCTAAGTGAGTAATTTTTTTTCCTTAGCGACTGAAAAAAAAATAGTGGAATTAACTTCAGATATGATAAATGAGATTCTAAATAAAGAAGAGCTGAGCTTAAAATTCTGATTTTCTGAATTCTTGAGGAACATAAAACATTAATTTTACGTTATTGATTCAAAGAGGAAGTGCAATCATTCAAAATCTGCAGACCTGCTTACATTCAGCTATGTATCTGGCTCACTGTCTTCAAAGCAGTCTGGGGAGCAGTTTCTAACTCTTGGACTAATACTATGAACAGATTTCCAGAAACTGGGCCAGTCTTTACTGGGGAGTTTAAATACCTTCCTGCAAACCTGCAGGGATCACCAGTTACATGCATGCACATGGAGTAAGCACTCAAAGGATGCTTATTTTCAGTGCTAGGGGTTCTTCTGAGATCCATCCATTCACTGTCAAATCTTCTTGCCTTCTATTTTGTGGAAGCTGTACATGATAGCATGAAGATCTTGCAAACATACCTTTTATGCATGACAATGAAATAAGTAAAAAGACTGGAAAATATAATATTTCCAGATGTTGCAAAAGCATGAAAAAAAGAAGTCTGCCTTCAAGAAATTTGGTACCAGATCACTTATAAAAATTAATGTGTACTAGACAGCTCACAAAATCTGGTAATTAGTAAGTAATTTCCCCTTTCCTTGTTATCAATACACTTTTCAACTGGAAAAAAACCAAGATTAGATGCTGACTCTAGCCATATTGCTTTAGCATACTTTTTGCACTGATGTAGTGTCACTTCTGAAATTATGCCAGGCTAAAATAAGCCCCACTTTTCTGGCTTAGAAAATCCCCCATCCTCATCACCTACCTGAGCTGGGATTGGTGTAGCTTTTGGCAAGCACAAATGAGACTTTTCACCCAAATACCTGACTATATATTTATGCCAATCACATGCGCACATACATACCTTTGCCAAATACTTTTGATTTTACTGGTGTATTATATAAAACTATTTTTAAAATTCAGCTTCATATCCTTTTCCTCATTTTCCTTCTGCCTGTGTAAAAACTCCACTGTTTAAAAATACTTCTCCCTACAGAACAAATTACTCATGAACTTTTTGCTGTCCATCTCTCTCTTGAGATAATAAAGATATCATAAAAATACCATAATTTTTATTTTTAAATCTGTAGAAATAATACTAATTTTATACACTTTAAAAAAATGCTGGTTTAGGATGTTGGAGGGAGTTTTGCTGGGTTTTTTTTTACTGTTAGAGTATTGCCTAGCAAGAACTTATGCTACAGTGTGCAAGAGCAGGCTTCCATTCTTTGTTCATACTGATTCATACTGAGTTTCAATGGCAACATCAAAATCTGTGCATTTCATCATTTCAGTATTAGTAATTTCTCTACAAACATAACCTTCATTTTAGCATCAGTATTTCATAACTGTTTCTTTATTTTAAATAAATACTTATAAATATAATTATATATTTATAAATATAATTATTTTTATAATTCTTTCTAATATAAATAAATTAATTTTTTATTCATTTTAACTATTTATTTTAAACTGGCATTTCATATTTGCTGGGAGATTCTGGGAAGTATTGAGCAAAAAGGGAGTGTATAAATCAATGAAAGAGGCTCATTTGTAGCAGAAATCATTCCAAATAGTATCTGTTCCAGGCCGCACAGTACCTGCCACAGGTGCTGTACTTTGAAACCAGTAGAAAAATAGATAAAACTCAGCATACAGTTAATCACAATTAAAAATATTATGAAAGCCCAGAGAACTTTGAGATTTGAACATAACTGATGTCTGCAATATACTATATACATTTCTGAGTTCTAAATTACACATTACAGAACTTGAAATGCAGAACATGCACAGGCACATATATGTTGGTATAAAATGCTCTGAACAAAGAGATTAGTGTCATTGAAGAAATAACTGCTCAATTCAGAGCCAAAATTGTGCTTCTGGTGAGGGGACTTGGAAAAAGAGAAGGTTGACAACAGAACTGTAGTGTTTTTGCATCACAGATTCTGGCAGGGTGGAAAATGAAGGTTATCAACTACTTGTTCTCTTAATATTGGTGTCCCCATTGGATGGCCATATGCAGAGAATCCCAAACTTACCAGTGGTACAGAATTAAATTTTGCAATAAGTACATCCAACCTTGACAGAGTTTTGGCTGTTGTTAGATCTACTGATAACTGCTGAGTTTTTGTCTCCATCTGCCTTCTAGTGATTTGCTCACTATTTCTAAGTATAATTTAGAGGGAGAAAAAGAACCTCATCAACATACCTTTATTTTACAAAGAAAGCAACAATATTGGGTGAAGACACCTTATTTTCCTTTAAGAATGCTTTGAGATTTTTATTTTTAAATAATTTCAGAAAATTTAATAGAACTTTAAAATGTATTCTGTAATTAAGAATTAGGAGAAGACAATATTGCAAGTGCTGATAGAAATCAATCCAAATTAGAGCCAAAACTGATGAAACATTGATTAATGGAATCACAGAAACATAGAATCATAGAACCATAGAATACTTTGGGGTAGAAGGAACCTCCAAAGATGCCCTAGTCCAACCCTCCTATAATGAGCAGGGACATCTTCAGTCACCCAGGTTTCTCAGAGTCATGTCCAACTACTGAATGGTGATTTGTTTCCAAAAAACAGTGTAGTAGAATGAAAAAGATTCAAACTGTTGGGCCAAAACTTCTGAATGTTTTATGTCATGAGTTCATTCAAGATGGGTTTGGTTTTCTTTTCTATTCTGAAGAAAGACTTTCCATTTAATTGTGAGCCATCAAAGGAAAAGGAAAACACTGTCTTTCTCTCCTTTATCTTAATCTGTTTAGGGTTCTCTGCATGTGGTCATCCAACAGGGACATCAGTATTAAATGAACAAGTGGTTGACAGCCTTCATTTTTTATGCTTTTAGAATCTGTGATACAAAATCTGTGATACAAAATTATTTCTAAATCTTCTTCTTTAACAATAATTAAGTATTCTTTTTCAGAGATTGAAATTTCAAGGCATTTTAGTCTACCTAGGAAACTTATAACCTCCTAAAATACATATGTCCTCCTAGAAAAGCTGGATCAGCACAAATTGAATGTTAATGGTATGACTCTTGATTTTGATGATGAACACATCATCACATTTAGTTTAAAGAAAGTATA
Source organism: Ammospiza nelsoni (assembly GCF_027579445.1). Lineage (NCBI taxonomy): Eukaryota > Metazoa > Chordata > Aves > Passeriformes > Passerellidae > Ammospiza > Ammospiza nelsoni. Next base: position 30,993,763 of record NC_080636.1, on the reverse strand, counting down.
AAAAAACTACTTTTTAAGAAAATGTAGCATAATACAGAAAATCATCATCACCCTTTAAAACACTTTTAAATCCTTTAGATATTCTGGATGACTCCCTTTACTCCATTCCTAATTAACTACAGTGGTTATATTCTTAGCAAGAAATCAGAGAAAATGCTGAATGCCACTGCATTTCAAATTAATTTTGTTAATGAAAGGTGAACTAGCAGTTTATATGGCCAAGAAAAAAAAGAATGAACAAACAGACAAAAAAAAAGAATGATTGAAAGACCAAAGGGAGGAATAAAAGAAAGACATCATTGGGAGAATCCTAAGCACCTGAATTTCCCCACATGGACAATCATAAACATCTTGAGAACAGGATGAAACTTGGGTAGAATAAGGATAGAGATAAATTACCAAAGTGGATGGAAACTGGCTTCTCAGTCTGAATATATCTCTTAGCACACATGAGAGCATTGCACAAAAATTATTCTGCATTTCTTTTCATATTTTCATAATGCCATTGTCTGAATTTGGAAGCAGACACTCCATGGTTCTGTGCAATAATCAGTTGCAACAAACATCATCAAAATAAGAAGAAAATGTGTCTCTCCATCAGTAACAGCTGTGGGAAGAGATCAAGGATTATCCTCTTAAATTTAGTCCACACACTAGTGTTTTGCAGAGCCCCAGCTAGGCAAGCATTTGTGTGTCTGGAGATGGCAGGTTAATGCACAGCTTAGAGTGTGAATTATCCTGTCTGAGGTGACTGGGAGCATGAGATGTATTGAATAGCTGTATTAAGCTCAAAAGCATAGGAGAAGGTGAATGAAAAATAGGAAGATAAGGAATAAAGTGAAAAATAAGAAAGGCTAGAAAATTAAAGAACTGTACCCATGTGTACTAAACGTGTGCCAAGTCACTTGCCATTAGGCAGAGCAAAAATTAGGAAGGACGTCGTTGTCCATCTGACTCCGTTTATCTGATAATCAACACTTTTTATACTCATAATCCTTAACTCTCATTTTAAATCCACATTAGAGAGATGATCATGCTGTTTTACCCTTGCCTTATGGACCTTGCCAAGAGAAGTAATTTTCTCACATCATTTGCTGCAGTATGAGTCTACTATTTCATACTGATCAGTCTGGTATAGCACTGCCTCTATCTCACCTGTTACTTTAAATTATACAGATGGATAAACTAAAGTGGTTTGACACTCCAGTATTTGCTTTTTGGCTGAGGAATATACTTCTGATCATCAGTAACCAAAAAAAAAATATTAATATGGTTTCAAAATGCTAACTAATTTAACATAACTTTTTTTTTTTTTAACTGATCACTTAGTTTCATACCTATCAGAGTTTTCTTATGCTCTTCTCTATCTTTATTATTCCAAGTATTTCAGCTTGTGTGTGAAAAGCACATCATTATCATCTTTTTTTTAAACAAACACAGTGAGGTTGATTTTGACCTTTAAATCAATGAGAGTTATGCCAGGAGCACCAGTCTTGTGTGACTTTTTTTGGGGAGGCTTGTGTTTCATACACACAGGGTTTGCTACTGTTGAGCCTCAGACTTCTGGTCTCCATCTCAAGTTTTAAAGCACATTACGGTATGCTGCGTGTGCCGACCCCAGCTAAAACTATGCCAGCATTTCCATAATAAAAGCTCTCATTTCCAGAAGTTCCAGCTGTACAGTCAGCTGTAAAAATGTGCAGTAGGCTAAAATTGGATATATGGGATTTCAATCTGGAATTAATACAAATTTTAAAAAACCATTCCACTTGATTTCTGAAGTTCTTTAAAAAGTAGCAGTTTCTGAGATCTCTTATTGCTCTCTCACCCTGTAAATAAAAAAGCAATTTAGCTTTTTAGAAATAGGTTTATAACCCTGATTAACCTGCTACTTCCACAGAAGTTTTGCTTTATATCTTAGACATGAGTATGTTTTTTCACATATGCAACACAGGTGACCATATGCAGTTGTTTACTGAGAAGAATTTAAAAATAATACATTGTCATCCTACCTAAACAGGTCACTGCTACTGTTGTTTTTATCTCATCAGAATCCTACTTCTGCAAAATCAGGGATGTGTACATCAATATATAATTTTGGTTTCATGGCAGGGGGCAGACTCACAATGCGCTTTCTCTTAAGCAGTTGTGAAAACCTTGTTGTTTTTGCATTGCTTACTGGGCTTTATACAGTTCTTTTATGTAGAATAAAGTTAGAATAAAGAATAAAGAAATTTATCTTAGAATCAAGAAATAAATGATAAGTTCAGTTGTGGCAGGTCTTCCTGTTTTGCTGTATAATTCCATGAGGCCTGCCTAGGCACGCTCTCAGCAGTCCCATGTCATGAATCTTGCCTGCTTAAATGCCAATTTTTGACTAAGGTAATGTACTTTCTGTGCAAGGATATCATTGTATGTCTGGCAAGGATATCTGTAATTTATCCATCCAAGAACCTAATGTATATAAGTTTCAGAGAATAAATGGCATTCATTATGCTAGCAGACAGATGAGAATGTGCAAGGCATCCCTTCCATAGGTTTCCCCACAGCCTGTGACTCTTCTGCAGTTATGGGGCTGATTTGGAAATAAGGCTCTAGAGGTGCCTGGACCTCACAGTCTGTGCAAAGAAAGCAAAGAGAAACTGTCTGCTTGGACAGGAAAACCAAATCTTTGTCTGTCCATACCACTGTGAAATGAGAAGTAAATGATGGAATTTTTATCTACATTATGAACAAGAAAATATCTAGATTAAAAGAATATATGAATCAGGGAGTGTCCTGGTGCTAATTGTGCTATAATTGTGTGCTGAGTGTTATGAACATTTGGAAACAGGTCATTCCTTCAGCATCAACTGTCATTACACATGAACACATTTCACAATTCTTTCTGGTTGGGAGAAATAGCACAATTATATGCAGGAAAAATCAAGGTTAAAGCAATCTAGGGCAGCATAATAAAGCTACTTAAAACGTCTCTATTACTGATATGGCAAATGAGCTGCAAGCAAAATATTTTTATCTCCCAAATAATTTCTTTCATTAATATCTGTGAAAATGTGCAGATATACTTCAGAGAATTTGGAGCGTCCCTTGTTTCTTCTATGAAAGTCAAAAGGAAACAAAATAAAAAAAATATGGGCAAAACCTCTGGTTTACATAACCTTAGTTTAAATCTATTAGGGAGTTTCAGATAAAGGAGCCAACTACATGAAACAACAAAGATCAGAAAACTGCATTGCCAAATCAAGCTAGCCCATTTACTTACTTTGTGTAAAATACAAAATTGAATGAGGCTCTTACTATAAAAAGAAATAGGTTAAAAATCTGAATCTTTAGGATGGCTTCTGATTTCATCTTCTACAAGCTGAAATCTATAAAGCATTTTGCTTCATAGTATTCAAAATAGTGAATTGTACTACACAACTTAAGATATAAAATATATAAAGAGGAAAAGCTAAGGATTCCACACTGGTAGGAGAAAATGTTTCATAGCTCAAGTGAAAACTATTTATCAGTTGTATAATATCAATAGAACACAGAAGTATTTTAAAGTATGAAGACTGTGCCTGTTTTTCGAGTTCAATCCAAATACAATGACCACTATGATCTCATTATGTTCCACTTTTTCAGGACTGATTGAAGGTCCAGAATCCTTAGTTATGTGCCTTATTTCCTATTCTTGGATGTATAGTCTGTAAGCAAGGCTTTGCTTCTCTTTTAAGGAAAAGGAGGAGAACGGAAAAGAAAAACAGGCAAAGCAAACCAAGCTTCCTTCAGGAGCTTAAATATATGCCTGCTAGCCACCTGCTGCTTGTACAGCATCAGAGAATGAATAAAAATCATAAAAATCCATAAAAATCATCACCCCTTCCTTGTTCTTTGGTAAAAGCGAAAATTCTGGGGGAATGGACGACAGGATGTGCAAAAACATGCCTTATGAGCTAGGACCAGCAGAAGACACATTGCTGTGCATGGATAAATTAGATGTGAGGATTCTACTCCTTGATATTTTAATGAAACCAGAAGTAATTTCATAGGAGAGTAAAACTATATTTCAGCACAAAAAACCGCAGGACTAAAACCACATTTCAGCACCCTTGGGGGGAAGTCCCAGACAGGCAGAAGGCATACACGTTTTAAATAATATAAAATGTAACAGCATCTTATGTATCTATTGCTGTGTGATAGTTAAACTCCGTGTTTCAGGAAAGAATGATATGGAAATAGGTTTGCAGGCCACTGATACATCACTACAAACTTATGGGAGTCAGGAGCTAACGCTGCAGAAAGAATCAGTATCTCCAATCACCCTACAGCTATGCTGGAATTATGTGTTACTGGACACTGGCACATGGCTAATTCTGCATAAAATACAATCATGTTAATGCAATTTCTGTTTGCAATTTGAATCCCTTAGCTGGTGTCTGCAACATTCTTTATTGGTAGCTAAAGGCAAACAACCATCTCCTCTCAAGCCTATGCATAAAACTGGACTTTTTTGGGGAAAAGAAAACCTACCAGGAAGAAAACAGAATCAGTATTTTGTCTCCTATTTTTTTCATCTGTACAGAAATACATAAAACATCTCACAAAGCATCAATACTCCATGATTATGTGGGTTGGGCAGGAGATTAGGGAGCAACAGATTTTAAAGAGACCAACACCGATGCTATTTGATTTAATTCTGGTAAAACTCATCAATTTTAAAGGATTCAAGACTTCCCTTGAATTCTCTTACTCTTGGTAGTCAAGTAATTTACTTTTGCATCCTCTAGAGAACTTTGATATTTTAATATACATTTTTATATAAATATCCTCCCCAAATATTAACTAGTGCTATGAATCTAGTACTCATTTCTGTTGCTACAGAAAACTCTCTTTTTATTGTGTAACACTGACATCTATATTGGCTCCTCTTTCTGTGCACTGAGTATAGGGTTGGGCTCTTTCAGAAAAGCTCAAAATAACAAGAAGTAATCTAAGAAAAATAAGACTCTAGCTTTTCAAAGATCACCAACAAACAATGGAGACATCACTAGGCAGTGAAGGACAGACAATATCTTTGTGTTATAAAACTGAACGTTAGATTTTGCATAGATTTAGAACATGCTACTTTGTTCTGTGAAAGTGGTATTTTGTCCAGTAAGATAAAATTCTTACCAGTCTTCGGAAAAGCAGAAGAATCTTTAACATTTGATCAAGCAATATACATTTATCTCCTGCATAAGGAATCTACAAGTAACTGCAATGTGCTAATTTGTTTTTAATTGAAGTTATGGACTTTAAAATAATTTCTTTACATTATTTTGTGGTTTTCCTGATATGCGCATGCAGGAAAATCCAATTACTTCTTTTCACTTTTCATCTTCTCTTCCCTTTCCTTCCACTGCCTGTTCTTTTTGTTTGACTGAGCAGAAAAAAAACATGGGAGTAACAACTCAGAATAGAAGAAAGAAGGAAGGTTTCTTTGAAAGTCTTTAAGTAGAAGTTTTGCATAATTCAACATTTTAAATCTCTAAATGCAAAAGAGTAACCTGAAAGTATACAAAAGGAATAAATGTTGAAGGAACTGTTGAATGTTTTGAACAATTACCGTACTAATCAAGTGATATTTGCTGGTAGTAAGTCAAAGATCTTAGTATGCCTGCAGTTTTCCCTCAGTGTCTTCTCTTCAATGAAGCTCTGTTCACCTCTCACAAGTTAGGCAGATTTGTTCTCGGGAATAAAACAAAAAGATATATATATTTTTATATATGTAAACATGAAAAATTGAGTGAGGAAAACCTTTCATTTTCTTTTGGAGCCTAGCGCCACTGAAAAGGACTATTAAATCTCTCAAAAGGAAAAAACAGAACAGTGCAAATCACTGCATGGCAAAGAGCTTAAAATTAAACCCCCATTCCTCTGGAATTGAAAATGTAAATTCCCTGGAACCAGACTGACCAGCTGAGCCCCAGTCCAGCAGTGTATTTCTGTGGTGTTGTTACTCCAGTGTAAGCAAAAAATAACTGCAGACGCTTGGGCCTGTTTGGCGTACTTCATTCTGGTTTGCTGTCGCTCCCACCTGAACATGCTCCTTACAGTGCCTGGCTTTTTCTCCTTCTCAATAAACCTGTCCTGAGTTGGCAGCTATTTTACCTTTCCTTCTCTTTACCTACTGCCTGCATTTGAAGAGCCTTTGATGTCTGTGTGCAAAAGATAAATGTTGATCTCCTGCAACCCAGGAGTAGCAGGCCTCAGTAAGACACACTCTGGTAGTCTCAGCTGGGAGAGGGAGGAATTCTCTTCTTAATAAAACTAGATTTGCTTTAAAAGAGAAAAACAACTACAGAAACACTTGCCCCTCTCTTGCAAGTATACAAGTGCATTTGCCATTCTCTTGTTCTCTAGTTCCGTGTCTTAAAACAGAAATGTTTTTGTTTTCTACTATGTACAACATCAAACATAATACCAGCATCAAGAATATTTATTATCATTATTGTGTATCCTTTCAGTAGGTACATAATAAATAGCTTATGTGCTAAATCAATGGACATGAAACAAATTTAATTTAATTATGGATGAAAGTCCTGAGAAAGAATTCTGAAATAAAGATTTCAGTGTAAAGAAGAAATTTTGGTGAAAGAATAGAGGATACTTAAAGCCTTACATTTTCATTAGCTGTAAGAAAATGTCTCTATGGAACTTCCTGTAACATTTAACCCTGCTCACAATCCCTATATGTAGATTATTTTTGTATTTCTGTAATTACAGATAAAGGTAAATTTTCCTTACTATTCTGAAAAATATGTGTGGTACACAGCAGGAAGAAAAAGAAGAGAAAAACGCCCCATGTATGTTTAACTCATAAGTCCACCACTCATCATCATTCTGCTTATTTCAGCTTTTTACTTCATAACGTTTTTACTGCAAAACTTTTCCAATGCTAGGGGGAAAATCTGCAAAACCAGACTCTAGTGTGAATCATCCCAGTCAATCAGAAAAAACCCAACAAACTTTTCTTCCTATCTGCCACTGAAATATTAATAATACAAATACTCTACAGGTATAGGTTAAAAGAAATATAGTTTGCAATTCTCTCAGTGGTTCCATCTATCTATAAATTGTAGTTGCATGTGTTAGAGCAATTAATAAAACATGTTTACATATTTGCATACACGTACTCTATACTTTGATGAATATTGATTCAGAGAGAAAAAAGAGAAAATTATTCAGAAAGTCTGGTTTTGAAAATTATTTTTTAAATGCTGAAAGTAAACATACAAATAGTAAATAATAATACTCTTAATCATTCTATGGAAATATTTGTAGTATACTAAGCATATGTACTTGCTATGGTTGCAGTACATACTACATATATACATGCATATATTCAAAGATATGCACTAGTAATGCATGCATTATATTTAGAATAAAGATTTTGAAAAAAAGTGGTCACATCCATTATCATCCCAAAGTGATGAATGTGAGATTTTAACCGTGAGATGTGTTTATTTTCTTATCCTAATTAACAGTGTGCATAAAAAAGAGTTTATTACTGCTCACCCTGATGTAAAATACTAGATTCAGTAGAAAAAAGATTGTGTAACAGGACTCTGATGACAAGGATTTGGTTTGCTATCTTAATTGTGATGAGCTAATACCTGTCTGCTGGCAGCTGGGCTGGTCCTACACTCCTTTTCCCTTGCTTGCTCTCACAGATGGGTTCCATCACTTCTCTTGTATTCATCTACCATTACGAGTCTACCTTTCTGGTTAGCTGACCACAGCTAATAGGATAAAACTACATATTTGACAAGAAGGAAATAAGTTGCAGAAAGAAAGAATAAATGCCAGGACTATGGGGGAGATTTCAGAGAACATGTAGCATATTAAAGATGATGCAAATATTCGTGAAATGGTTCTTTCTAATGAAAAAAGCTTGAGCTGTAAGTTATGGGAAAAGGCAGTCTCTGGCAGAGAACTCCCAGCAAGCTGTGTGGGAAGACAACACAAAAACCTCTCTAGCTTGATTTTAAGGGAAATACACCAGATGCTGTTAATGCAGTTTTGATTTTTTTTTTTCTCAGCATCCAAAGGAGTTTGTAATGGTGACTATATCCAGTAATTTCTAACATTTGAGGTACAGTAAAATAATAGTTCTCATGCTTCTAAGTGTTTTGATTCAGGTCTAAGCAGTATCTGAATATCCACCTATATGACCTGTGAGTTAATGTTTTGTCTGGCACAAGAATCAAATTAATTATCTTTTGAACTCTGCATGGCCCATATGTGACGGCATTACATGTATATTATATATGCATATATAAATGTTTAGATACATAACAGATGCAATATAAATCCATACAAACACACACAAACATATAAATATATTTTAATTTTTAAAACCCCACCCTTATCCTAATCAGATAAGGACATGTCTATGGGACCCATAGGTCCCTCATGAAATGGGTCAAGTTGAGCCTTACTTTTCCTGACATTGGCCACAGCTGCCTCAGGTGTGTCCAAGCCCAGCTTTAGAGATACTGCAAGTTAGTGTTCATGAACTTACGGAGGAAAGGCTGAGAGCATGAACTTAATGTAAAACAACACTGACAATTTTCTCAGCTCTGTCATAGGTATAAAAAGCCCTGGCAACTATTTCACTGTAACTGCCTAACTGTGGCTGCGTAGCATCAAGATGTAAGCAGTTTTGCAAAATGCCTGAACATTTTAACCATTGCAGAGATTTTTGAATATAATTTAAAAGCGACTGAAGGACCAATTGGAGTAGATTTGACCGTAATCTATATTTTAAAAATATTTCAGTTTCTCAGGAACTGAAGATTCACAAACAATTTTAATCATGAAAATGCTATCTCATCTCACCTAACAGCATTGTTCAATCAGTTTTTGATAAGAACTATCAAATGGCTTGGCTAACATAGAAAAATTTGCGCTATATATTTGATCTCAATTCTACTGAAACTTCAGTTTCACAAAATCCTTTTATAGTTTCCTTTGTTCAAAACCACAGGGAAATCTGGGGGTAAATCCAATATTTAGAGTCATATAGTTCTATCTTCTCTACTTCTCTAGCTTCAGAATATTTTTTTCCTATTGTGTAGAGTCCACTAATTGCAATACGTCTTTCAAGAGTGGTTTTTTATCTTGATAGATATCAACAAAAGATATTTTGATAGATATACAAAATACATATCCCAATACATCCCTTGACAGAACATTCCAACTTCAAATTGCTTTTGGAATTCCTTTGATTTTAATAAATGACGCACACTACCATGAAAATAAGATAGTAAAAGTAATTCTAGTTGGTTTGTATATGAGGTGCCACTAAAGCCAATTAAAAGACCAATGCATTTTTTATTATATATGTAAATAAAGGTGTATAAATGATAATTGTAAGCTTGGGTTTATGTAATGAAAATCTAATTTTAGATATAACCCATTTAAATTGAAGGATCATCGCAAATCTCAATTCTTTTTTTTTCCGATTCCTATGAAACTGAAAAAAAATGCATACAAAGTTATAAACAAATGAATTAATGGAAGCCTTAAGAAGTACTAGATGTTGAAAAAGCTGCAGGCACCAGAGGATCATCAACAAAATATCACAGAAAAAAGGAATCAAAGAAATCTATCCTAAAAATGTAATGTATTTATGAATTCTAAATGTTTTCTTATGCTTAACAGAAGGGAACACTTTAAAAGAGGTTAAATTGTAGAATACAGGCACAATTTTGGCTGGAAAAAGAAGTGTGATCTTGAAAGGTAATACACTACAAACAAAACCAGCATATTTTGTCCTGCTGTATAAAAATCCTGACAGTGAAATACAGAGTTGCTTTACGTTATTGAAAAGGAGATAAAGATCCTTTCTTGTATAGCATTAATTCAACACATTTGCAATATGATGCACACTTTGGGGCACCTCAACAAAAGAAGCTTGTCAAGAAATTGGAGGAAATGGTTAAGTGACTAAAAAGACTTACAGTACATTTGAGCCAATACACAGTAAAGATAGTGGTATGAATATCCTATAAATGCTACATTCATAAATCTTACTAGGCTAGTACAGAAGAATAAAGATTGATAACTGTTTGAAAAGGGGGAAATCCTTGCTCATGTCACTCAGATCAATGTTGTTCTCAGAGTAAGACACTTCACAGGAAGCAGCAGAAGTAGAATTGATCTTAACACATATAAAAAATTGTAATTGCATATGCCATAGAAAAAAAAAGAAAGAATAGACCTCTGAACACCAAAAAATCTTTTGATGATCCGAGTTAACTTGAAAAAAACAAACAAACCAGCCCAAAGCAAAATATCACAACTCAATAAAGACCTCTAACACTGACCAAAGATAGCCTTCTCATAATGAAGAGCAGTGTACTTCACTGTTCTGGTTCTGTAGTTTGTACTGTATCCTGCTCTCAGATTCTCCTTTACTCAGTTTTCTGGTTTTATACTCATTCATAGTTTCTTTGCAAATATCATGTACCCTGCTCATTACTCTGAATTGTTCCTTTCTATACACACAGCCAATAGGTTTAATGTTTTCTGAAAATATATAGGATACTAGTTTTTTGCTCTTTGTAACAACCCGAGCTGTCACAATCTCAGGTTTATTTTATTCACAGACAGACAATTCTTGGAGTCAAATTTCCTTTATTTCTTGTCAGACTAGTTCATGCATTTCATTTGAAATATTAGGTGGAAACAAGTAATGTGTATAAAATATTAATAATCTCACTGTTGTGCATTCATTATTTCAATAAGGAAAAAATGAGGCATAAAAATCAAGTATAATGAGACCATTACAGAAGAAGAAACAAGGTAATCAATTTCTAATATATAATACCACTACAATGATATTAGCTGTAATTTAAACAAAGTAATCTGCTTTTGTTTGATATGCAAAATGCAAATGAGACATTTTAGTAATGCTCCCATCTCACATCAGTGATGCTAATGGGGAGATGATAAGGTTAATAAATATTTTCTTTTATTATAGTGAGTTTTTTTTAAAACTGCACATTGGGTTGATAAATTCCTTTGCAAACTTGACACTGCCACTTCAGATAAAACTAAGTTCTTCCTTTCATAGACACAAACAGAAAATTATATGACACTTGTATTTTTCCTGAAGCAGCCATTCAATATCAGAACCATATTTTAGCTCTGAATATATTATAAATAATATAACTGGGACTTGCTGATACACTTACCAATGCTTGAGAAGTAAATCACTCTTAAAATAAGCGGTCAAATTCCCATGCTACTAATAATTTATTCTCTATTTGAGTTGCATTTGAGGTCATATTTTATCCTCTGAGAAAAAAAGAATACTGTATTCTAATATCTACAGTTAGGCTTGAATTTACAAAATCAAAGTTTCAATAAAAATTAATGAATAGAGCAATACACAAAATACACAGAAATTAAAACAAGAGAGAAAATCCAGGTAAGGAAGTCTTTGCATTCAATTTTTTTATTGTCTTCTAAGACAACCAAGTTCTCATCTCTAGCAAGGACTAAAATTAAAATAGAATATATGAAATAACATAAAATACACCATCTCTATAAATTTTAATGATTAATCTTGGGGATTCTTAAAAATTTGGGTAGATTTATAAATGAGTTACACAGACAAAAATAGGTAACAATAACAGAAGGGTCACTACGGCCCCTGAACATTTGTCAGTGAGAAAAGACAACAACTATGCCTTAAAGAGCTGACACAACGTATTAAATCTAAAAGGGGCTGCAGTTGGATCTTTTTCTGAAAATAATCTGTAAAGGAAATTCTGGAGTAAAGCCTAATATTTCCATTCTATTTTTTAACAAGAGATATTTCAAAGGTTTTAATACACTTGGAATGCATAGTCAAGCACATGAATGAACATCTGAACCAAAAATCTGAGGGCAATTTTTATTCAGCAAGAGTTTCATCACTATCTTCAGCAGTGGTAAACAAGGGTAGTTTCAAAAGCTTTAGCTCTAAACTTCTGAGGATCAGACTTCATTTATCAAACTACTTCATCCAGTTCCAAATCTTCACATTTTCCATGGGAAATTAAATAATATATCATCTAAAACTAAATAATATATAACCTAAATCTAAAACTTAGAGTGACATCTACTATTTTCTCCTAATCAAGCTTCCTGAAGATAAACTGGAAGCTTACAAAGTCATATCAGCTACATAAGCTCAAAACCTCTTAAAATGGTACCTCTACTAAACCACATTAAAGTAACAGGTGGTATGGAGTATATCTGAAACACAATTTTAAGTCCAAATGAGCTTTTTTCAGTTCATAGCTGACAATAACCATCTGGAAGGGCATCATCTGTGATACTAACTAGCTTTAACACAAAGCCTGCTCTCGGCTTCAATTTGGAATTGGTAATCAGAGAAGCAGTTAAAAGTTTAATGTTGGTCTGTTGCTATTACAGCTTTCTTCTTGAATCTTAAGAAATATTTAAGGTGTGTTTTAAACAACCTCTTCAATAGTTCAGGTAGATACATATAGAGACACAGAAATAGAGAGAGATAGATAGATAGATAGATAGATAGATAGATAGATAGATAGATAGATAATCATAGATAGAGATAATCATAGATACAGACCTTAATGAATTTCAGAATGATTTTATAGCCATTTCTAGAAGCTTGATATTCTGGAAATTTAAGCCTAGGCTTTCTGGGCTAAAAATAAACAGGAAGAACTTGTGTTTAAATTTGTCTTTAGAGTCCTTTCTACCTTTTTTCAAGGCCACCCAATGTGCCTCATGTCCACTGCTGGAACTTCATATGTAAAGTCACCAAGCATAATTCAGTCACGGCTTCTGTGGTTTGATGCTGATAACTTCATTCCATCCCTTTTTGACCTCTGGGTTAGACTACCAAAAAGCTTTATTTTATTATGCTGTCTGTGCACCTACTAACACAAAAAGGTGTTGAAAGCATTTTAAGCCACACTAAGCAGCCTCAATTTAATCTGATAGTCTTTGGGGAGTTAGTTCAATACCTATTGTCAAACACTTATTACATTGTATAATTGCAATAGCTTCCAGCATATTCTGAAACATGTTTATATGACTCACTGACCCCAGATTTTCCTATTCACAGGGAAAGAGTTTTATGTTCTATACTACAAAGTGGTATCGCACCTCTACTTTTAATTTGTGGTTCACTTCCATGCTAGTTGGGAATTCATTCAGAGACAGCATTCATTGCTGGTTCAATAAACTTGAAAATTAGGAAAACAAAAATCTAAACTCAATTTTCTTTCTTTTCTTTTTTTCCCTTTTTTTTTTAAACTCTAATTAGCCCTAGATCAAGCTGGCAGAGTGATTTTGTCAGTGGCACTTCTTCACAAGTTAGAGGGAGCATGAGTTTGCATGAAAGGTACTACAAAAGCTTGGTTAGTATTTTGCTGTCACACAAGCACATTGGCTCTGTATTGCCAGCACAATCAGTCAGATGAAAGAGTTTCTCGAACTCAGCTTAACACAGCGTCAGTGATAGCCTCACTGCTAAAGCATCACAAAACACAGCACCCATCCTTTGGGGTGGTCAAAGAAATAAATAAGCACAATGCAAATGAATAGTGCTGGTCTAGGCATTACATTTGAGACATAAGTCAATCAGATAGTAGAAACTGAGGGAAATCCTAACTAAGCTCTTTTCTTTTACTCTTTCACACACTCTCTCTCTCTCTCCTAGCAAAAAGAATTAAAGAACCTGAAAGAACACTGCTTGACAAGAAAAGACTGAACAGCTAGACATTTGAACCTCTATTTACCATAAAATGACCCCAGGGGAAAAGAAATCATTAAAAAGAGAAAAGATCCGTAGGTGTCTTTAAAAATATCTGTCTCCTAAAACAGGCTGTGAGGTCACTAGAAAGGCAACATGGCAATTGCCACCGGCTTACACTTAAAAATCCAATGTAAAGACCTTTTTTGATATAACCTGTTGACATTTATCTTCTTAAACTGGAAAAATATAAAATTATGCATGTCAAACATTTAATAACATTTCTCATTCTGGACCTGATTAAAAAGAAGTAATATCTATAGAGAAATGCAGTAGTCCTCTGTTTTATTAACACTGAACACTACAGCATGCAGTAGTCTACATATTACAGTAGTCTACATATTACATGGACACCTATAAGATATCAGTAGCATGTGATTTGTGTGACTAATCAAAAAACGAGACTGACCAGCCAAACTACATTTTGAAAATATCCAAAACAGAGAAAATATGTTTAAGGAAAACAGATCTATATGTTTAAAATAAGAGCTACAAAACTGGATACATTAAAGGAAATAATAATTTATCATAACAAAACAGAAGAAGGGTTTTAGAAGTGGGATCTCAATTTAGGTGCAGAATGTAGTAGAACACATTTCAAGAATAAAAATTATTTTCTTGTCTAAATAAAAATCACCAGTAATGAAGACATCTGATTTAAGGAAGAAATCAGAAAAAAAGGATGAGCCCTGAAGAAAACACATGGATTATTTTGAGTAAAAAGGACTTCTTCATAATTTTAAAAGAGATATGTTAGTTTACATTTAATTTAAAAAATCTTTAGGAAAAAAGGTCATTATTTTTATTAAATTGGCCCAAACATTTGTATATTTTATGCATCTTAAGCATTTTTGATACCCTATTGATGGTAGCACTACTTCTCTCTGACACACTGAAAAAATATCACTGTCTATCTGGATGAAACATCGGTAACCTGTTCAGCCTCATTTGGTGGGTGTCTGAGGTAAAACTACTCAAATTTCTATGATTTGCATTTTATTGTAAGTGCCAGTTTCTGTCTCCATTATTCTGCTACGTCAGTCGACCACAGAAAACTCAAACTGGCAGCTGACTCGTGCACATCGTGAAGCTCCTGTAATTTCTCTGGGAGACCCATAATGTACCATCTATGTATTGAAAGGAAAACTAAAGTGCTATGAGTCTAAATTATAAATTTGAGCTAGTTGCGTTATTTAGTCCTATTCCTTCATGGGTTTCCAATGGAAGAACATTTCATTCTCTACATTGGTAGATGTAGCCTTGCTTCTCCCCTTTGTGCATGCACACACACACACACACACACACACACACAGAGAAATACTCATTTCAGTTAAAATAGTGTTCACTGAAATCTTTTCTGCATCCTGAGTGTAGCTATGTCATTCAGTACACAATATCTTAAGTTGCACACTATGCTGACACCTCTATTTCTCTGATTAATTTTCTTTGACCGTCTAGGCAAAAACCTTTCACTGAATTGTAGCCATTTTTTTTCTTCCTATTACAGAAAAGTGTTTGCTTTTTTCTGCCTCTTTTTTCTAGGGCTTGGCCCAGAGGTTTATAGCTAAACCCTTAAAGTGGAGCATCTTGGAGGATTCATTTCCCCAGCATAAATCAAGCCTTCCATGTCCCATATCACTTTTAATTTCTGCCCATATTTTTCCATAAATGTCCCTTCAGAGTATGAGATGAATGCACAATTTCATTTGGGGTAGAATTTTTTTTCAAATGAATTCTAGTGACATTATCTAAAAGGAAATTAATATTTTTGTGCAAAACAAAAGCTCTGGGGCTAAAACATCTGGTTGAGAATTTTAACTCTACATATAATCAAGAGTTTCATAAGTCTCTCCACTTATGGTTACTTAAACTGAAAAAGTAATGTCCAGTTAAATGCCCAACAAGAAATAGGCTTCTATTATATTTACTCCTTGTACATTTACAGAAACTACTCTTACTGAAAGTCTTGAGAGCTCAAGTTTCTCGAGTTTGCACAATAAGAAGAGGACCTAGAAAAGAAGGAAATTACTGATTAAACAGCCTCCTGTTTGGCAGAGAGTGTCCTCTGCCCATGCCTAGGCAGGCACACTTAATGTGCATATATGTGTAAAGCTCTACAGACCTGTATGATAAGTGTCTGGGAAATACTAATTATGCAGTCTAAAATTCTTATGAAGAAAACAAGGCATTTGGAGAAGCTATGAGGAAATAATAATCTGTACTATCTCAATTTAAATTGAGTTGCTGTTTCATATTATCATGGGATTGCTAGGATTAATGACCACAGAGATGAACCACAACATTCAAGGACTGAGTGTTCAAACCATGACCCAGTAAAAACATAAATGCATAGAAACTCGTATATAAACGAACAATTAAAGAATATGAAAAATATTTATTTAAAAATAAAAAAGTATGGATTGTTCCTGTATTTTCATGCTGATTTGGGTTGTTGGGGTTTTGATTAAAAAAAAAATCACTTATCATTTATGTATATTTAGAGAAAATTTTTGACAAAGCCTGGGATGTTAAAGTTGTAATGTCTTCTAAGCACATAAACTCAAAATGTCACTATCTTGCCCAGCAACAATGAAGCATCACACACAATATTTTCAAGAATTTGATTAGCTAACAGAATATTTTATAAAAGAGGGTGTTTTCTAATTAAAAATGGTTTAGTAAATGCCATTCATTCTGTACTATCTACTCTATGTTTTTGATCTACCTTTATTCTTGCCATGGTCCTTCAACAGTTTAGGGGCTATGATTAAAAGTTTTTTGTGGTATTGTGGGGTTTTCCTCCCCTGGTCATTACTAAACCTTAATATTTAATTGAGGTGTTCTGCTAAAAAGCTGGAATACTGTCATTAATATTTTATCTACTTGGAAATCTCAGAGCATATTTTCAGTGCAAGAAATTTCCTGAAATAAATTTTTCTTTACTATACTCATAGGATCTTATAAGGATAAAGACCATGCTGTGCTTTAGTACATGAACTATAAATAAAAAAATAAATCCCAGTTTTGATGTTTTGTTGAAAATATTTCACATAAATCAAGAACCTTTTATTTCTCAAGCTTTCCATTTTCCACAATTCAAGGTAAATTTTCTTTTTTCCTGTTTCTTTCCATCTTCTCTATTATTCCAGATTAATTTGGTTTTTGTTCGTTTGTTTATTTCATTTTTTTGTTTGTTTTAGAAGAAAATTTTATATTTTATATTTCTTTCAATATTTGAAATTTTTAAATCCATTAAGGACTGATACTCAGAATATGCTAAACAGCATCTCTCCTTCTGGAAATGGTAGCCCATAGGTAAAGCATATGGTGTTCATTAACGTGAACGTGTGGAAGGTGCCATGCTTTTAAGCATATCAATAAGTTATATACATACACATTCCCTTAAGGAAAGACTCTATGTCAATAAGCTAATAAGTTTGATTTACAAAAAACTTTATTCAGCTACTCAGTGAGTAGCGTACAATCTGTACACCTCTCAGAAAGAAGCGCTTTCCTTAGTTATAATACCGTAAGAAAGTCATAAAAATAGGACCATAAGTCCCATTTTCTAGAATGACACATGTTCATATTCCATAAACTATTTGCAGTAAAATGAAGTAATCAGATGAAAATAAACCCTAACAACAAATAAAGAATAATTAGGGAGATAAATTGTTACTTCATTTTAAAGGAGCTAATAGATTAAACATATGCACATGATTCACTGGACCAGAGGTTTTTTCTCTGCAGTAAAGAAAACAATTTGTCTTGGAAGCTGCTTTGTGCTCACACACATTCCCATCACAGCTGAACTACATCACAGCTTCAAGCAGTGCCACTGAAAGTTCAGATTTTAAATTCCATCTCGCCTTATTTAAGCATCTGTTTGCTTCCATGCTCTCTGTGTCCCTCCCAGTAGTAGCAGCTGTTTTGTTTCTCAGTTCTGTAGTATCTACTGCCTAATGTATATTAATCTATGGGAGCAAAGGTTTGTAATCTCCACCTTTAAAAAAAAACAACCCTCTTTGTTTTTCTCCAGAGGAAGAAAATTAAAGAATATTCCAGAAAAAACAAACAAACAAACAAAAAACCCCAAACCAAAACAAATACATGAAACTGGTCTAAAGTAATTTATTCTAAAATATCAAAATTTCATAGAATGAATGATTAAAAATGTCTTATCATGAAACTGCAGAAAAAATATTTAGGGAAAAAAAGCCTATATATATGAATGCAGAAATATGTAATAATTGTATATAGTATAAATCCATAATAATTTTATATAGCAGAAACACACATTTATTCATTAATACATGAGTGGATAAAACTGTCTTCTCTCATGTTTTACGGGAGAAGTATCTTTTCATTTCATTATATTGCATTAATCTTGTCCTTTGCTTCTGTCCTGGAGGCATAATCTCACATTTGTAACACTGGATTTTGAACTGTGCAAGTGCTGAAGGCATGAAGTGAGAAGGAAGATTTCTTTAGGTGGCAAAATACAGAAAGATAAAAGGAGATCTTGGAGAAATAAGAGTAATACTCTCAGAGAATAAATTGAGTACTTCAGAGTTAGAAACAACAGTAATACTGATATGTTTGTAATTAGAAAGCAGCTTCACTATTATTTTAAAGATATTTTGATGCGTACTGTGCTTTTATTTGGGAATACAAATTAGCGCTAAGAGTCAGTATAAACCTTTTTATGTGTAAGTCTGCCCAGATATCTCAGCACATGAGGAGCAATTACTAGCAAACGTTACTCTCCTGCTGTGCTACCAAGTGGGTGGGCACACCAGCCGGGGAAGCAGACCCAGCACAGAACAAATGTCGTGCCTCAGGACAGTGGCCAGCTGTGTTTGCTCAGGAAGGAAAGTCAGTGCAGCAGAAAAGTGTTCCCTCCTTGGAAGATAAAAGGCAGAAGTAGAAGACTGGGAGAAACAGCTTCTCTGAGCCAAAACAGGTACACACTGCACATGGGTAAATTTAAATCTACCTCAAAAAACTGTATGTATCATTTACATATACTTGTGGAAGCAGAGAAGAGTAAATCTTAACCACTGAAGTCCTCTAAATAGGAAGGCAACTCCAGTATGAAGAGATCTAAATCTAGGGTGAAGTACTCACACTGACTGCGTTAGAAGCCTCTGCTTCCACTACAGCGAATCTAATGAGGTAAAGCCTGATTTAGAGCACATTCTACTCTCTGCAGATGTGATTTCAAAGTTTCAGGCACATCTTATGCAGAATGAAACCTCTAGGCCTTGTGCTTTTGATGAAAACATCAGCTACTGATAGGTTTGCTTCAGTCTGGTTGAAAACTAAATGCCAGTAATTTCTTTTGAGACCAGCACAGGTGTCAGAAAGAAAAGCTTAAAACAAAACAAGGGCTTGTCTACAGGTTCAAATCATATCTTAAAGATATGAAGAAACCTGTTTTGATCCTGAATCTGGCCAATTACTTTTTCTAAAATAGCATTTATAATCCTATTTAATTACCTTAATCATCTGCTACTAATCTGAAAGAATCAATTAGTTTTAATTTTAAGCAAAAGTTTTAAAATTGTCATTAAAACCTATATGGTTACAAGTGATGTATTATTCCTAGGTTTACAATTATTTTCCCCTAATATTTATCTGATTGATTCACTTCAGCTGAACTTTAGAACCCCTACATTTTTTTCTAGTGTGCAATAAAGGCTATGCTCTAGTCTTAAACAAAACAAAAAAAATTGGAGCAACACCAAAACCAAAAATGTGGAAAAACTGAAGAGAATATATAATGTTGTGTTTACTCTTGGTAGACAGCTTTAGAATTAGAAAAATATGGGGTACGAGGGGGAAAGCCCCGGCTTCTTACGTCTGTGATTGATGTTTACAGAGTCATAAAACATCTTACTGCAAACCATGTGCCTGGGGAAATTTCAGCAATTTGCCAATTTTCTATGCTCTACCTGCCTCTATTCAGGAACAACATGATTCTTCAGGCTCTTTTGTATAGTGCATTGCACCAACTTATCTCAAAGCACTTCACAGGTCAGTCCAACAAATAAGTAGATACGAAACAAAAGCATGACAGTGACTAGATATTTAAGAAGATTAAATGGAAATGTTTTCAAAGGAACTCTAATGCTAGTGATAGCCCTGAGTTTCATGAGTTTCTATTTGATTTTACAAAAACATTTAGAATTTATAGTTAATTTAAAGAAAAGTGCACAAACATTCATGTACTAATTCTATCTGATAGTATGGTTAAAGATGATTTTATTTAATATGTGTGTAGCTCATGCATGTGTATGTAGTACTCACAAATAATACAATTACCAGCCAGACATGGCAGTAGTAGAAATCAGGCTTGCAGAGGTTTTTTGTTTTGTTTGTAGCTTTTTAGTTAACAAAATATCAGGAAACATCTTTGTGAATTCATTCACAGTTTATCATTTTTGTGCACTGAAATTGAAAGTGCAAGTACTTGTCAAATGGATTGATATAATGTCTCTAAGTCTCAGGATAACTCTGTAGCATTTGTTAAATGCTAAATTATAGTTTTCCTCAAGTCTAATCCTTCCAAAAATTTCTCTCAAAGTAAAAAATCGATTTAAAGTAAATAAATTGAATACTGACTTTCAAGGTATCACACTGGGTCAACTATTTTTGTTTCATTTCTTCTCTTCATATTAGGCTGCAATTCATTTTGTATATGGTCTAGTAATTCTATAACACTTCATATTTTCTACTACCCTAAAAACTGACAGATTTTTTTCCTATTTCTTTGACCCAGCAGTGCAAAACTGCCATCAGTTGTTTACGAAATATCCTCAGCAGAGCACTAAATATACATATGTAAAAGTCTTTGAGTTTACTACCTTGGTACTTCTAATGGCCTATAAGATAGCAAAGAAACGTGTCCCTGAAGCAGAAGGATACCTATGTACCCTGTTTCACCTCCCTTGCCCTGATGGTGATGCTGTGCCTGATGCCCCCCAGGACAGAGCTGGCCCTCCTGGCTGCCAGGGTTCACCTTGCCATCAACCAGGACACTCCGGTCCCTTTCCACAGGGCTGTGGAAACCTAATATTCATTTGTGTCCTGTGCCCAAGGTGTTAATGAAGGTGCTGAGGAGAGCCGGGCCTAAGATGGATCCCTGCAGAGCCCCACGAGTGGCAGGTGCCATCCTGATGTCACCCCCTCGCCGTAACCCTTTGTGCTCCACCTGCGAGCCCATTGCTCACCCACCGTGTAACACCATCGCCCGGTTGTGTGCTGGGTATTTTGTCCAGAAAAACACTCTGTGAGACCTTATAAAAATCTTTGCAGAAGTCCAAAAATATTACACCTACTAGCTTTCCTAGCTGGGTTACTGTGTTGTTGAAGGAAATAAGGCTTGACAAACAGGATTTTCCTATCGTGAAGCCACATTGACTGTGACCAATGATTGAATTGTCCTCCAAGTGTTTTTCAGTACCTCCCGAACAATCTCTTCCATGATTTCCTTTAATTTAACATGCTCAAAACAAATATATATATTTATAAACAGAAAGTCTACTTTAGTTTTCCAGTGAAAGCCTTCTTTATGACAAATTCACCCTATATAATGTATTTTTTCCTTATTCATTTAAAGATTTTTTCAGTAGAAATAGCAGACTTGTCCTTTTTTATCTGTGTAGTGGCAGCTCATTATATCTTTTTTTCAGGATCTTTTGTATGAACAATTGCTTCTTTCAGCTGAATATACAACATAATGATTTCTAAAACTCTAAGCATTCTGATTTGTTCTGTTCTGGATCCCTGTCACTGTTTGTTTGTTATTGTTTGCTTGTTTGTTTTATGTATCTTCCAAAGAAAACTTGACACAGTAGTCCAAGCCAAAGTCTCACCACTGCCAAGTAAAAAGCAACTTTTGACTGTGACAAAGTAGTGATTCAGCGGTGAGGGAAGATGGTATAAAACTCACAGATTGATTAGAAAAGGAGGAGACTTAAAGAGCTCTAATTCCATAGCAGTAGAAACGCAGTCTATTTCCTTTTTTAGAGGAAATATTAATTATTTGGAATACAAAATAAATAGAATTTTATACACTGATGATAAGATTTAGTCAACAAAAACTAGGGTAGAAATTAGGAATTTCATTTACAGAATTAGCTGCAGCATACTCAGACTATATCCAGGACAATATAGACATAGTTTCCCTACCTAAAATTAGAAATAGCAAAAAAGCTTTCAGAGAAAACCACACAAAACTGAAGGCAGTATAGCTCCCAAATTCCTAATCAAGAAGAAGGCTAAACATTTCTTCCAGAATGGGAAACCTGCTTATAAACATAAGAAAGAAAAGAACAAAGTTATTCTAAAATGTTCTTTGACATTATGCAAATAGAATATTTGTGTAGATGAAGGCTTCATTTTTTTGCCTTCATTTGGACAGACTCAGATTTTTCTCAATGAGTCAAAGAAAAGGAGAGGAAAATAAAGAGGTAAAGCTATTATTCCATACACTTGGAGCACTTTTGATATCTCTAAAAACAACTGCAAAATTAATATATCTAATCTGCTTGTGCACAGAAAGGGAGAGTTGGTTGTGTTTCCATGCTACAGTACTTCTTCAGCCCCCTTAAAACTGGGCACTGTTCCCTTCACTGGAAGGAAGAGTCATTTCAGGCACAAGTCAATGTGCGCACATTTTGGGAAGGAAAAAAAGAAAGGAGAGAAAGAACAGCAGCAACAAAAATATGGGTATGTTGATAGATATTCATGAATTTATTTTTTATAGCATATCTTGAAATCATCTAATTTTTGAAAAGCTACAAACCTGTAGCAGCCTCAGTGAAGCAAATTGGCAATGGAGTATAAGGAAAATACCCCATCAAATTATTTTATTACTGTACAGAGTAGAAGCAATAACTACACCGTCATTTGAGATATTTTCAACCAGACAAAATATTAGAAATTCATCTAGAAAACTGATCTTGACTACAGATCATGGACAAAAATATGAAGATCACAGACTAAAATACTTCACATATTTTTTCATAGTGCCTAATATTTAGTGCTGGCAGTACAGTTTTAAAGGCCAATGCATTCATCTTCTACTGCACATATAGAGAAAGGTTTTATGTCCAGGTAAGCATATTTCAAACATATAGAACTTACTAAAACTTATTCACTTGTTTTATTGCAAATTACAAGGGATTTATGTTGAAATCAGAGGAATAGTTACAACTACTTTTCAGACATAAATATGCTTGGTAATGTTAAATGTTGGACAACAAATTTGATGCTAGTCCATAAGCTGCATGTTTTATATAACTGTAAGTTATTTACAGTGTATGTTACCTGTGTCTTCATATATGTCACAAATTTTTATCATTTGCTACAGACAGTATCTGAAAACAAATCCAAAAGAAAAAAAAAACAAAAAACAGCCCAAACTATGTAAAGAACAGATTCTATGTAAATAGGACTGCATAAAGGAGACCGCATCAAAAAGTATGTACCATGAATACCACCAATTAACAAAATGCACACTGTGTGACAAAATACCTCATACGCAGGAATACAAAACTGATCTCAGTACTCTGGATATGAATGAAGCAATTATTTGCAACAGCCCATTAGCTACATTTTTGATAATCCTGTCCGGCAAGAAGTTAGCTTTTACTAGGACTTTCAAAACATTATTTTCTTTAGAAGAATGTTAAATTAAAAATAACAGTATAATAATTTTTAAGTTTTTCCCTAGATCTGATTTTCCAGGATTTTTTGGAAGTTTGTATATACTCCTATCTTTCTGCATAAAGTCATGTGAAAATGGTGGAAAATTTCTTCAAAATTAAAATAACAAAATAGTAATAATATTTCTAACTGAGTACCATGATGTAATTCCTAACATAAGCGCAAATTTCTGCTGCAGTAACCTTTCTGAGCTATAAGGTGAGCCACTCTTAATTCCTACTGAAGGGTTGGCAACCTAGCAAAATAACTAAACTCATACAACTGGCACAAAACCCTATTTTTGGATGTTCTTGGTAACTTCTATGCCCTAATTTGACATCAGACAGAATTTCAGCTTCTGAGAACTTCTTAGAAAGTTGTTATCTCCTTCCTTCCATCAATTACTATGGGTGAAAAGAGGATTGCAATTTAGGCAGCTTATTAGGGCTCTCACTAATACAATGGGTTTTCAAAAAGCTTGAGGGGTAGCTGTAATTGGGTCTGTGTTGAACTTGACCAGCACATTATATCAGCATGGCTCTACTCTTGCAAGACTGGGAAAGAGGTTCTTACATTAGCTGACCTTATTTACAAACAGCAAGAACAAAGAAGTCTTTGTTAAATACATTTAAAAGCACATTTTGTGCTGTTCTACTCATTTCAATAGTGTCAGTAGTGACAAATTTGAAAACGTACCTCTGCCTCAGAGGATAAACTAATTCCTGAACGTTGTACTTTGTACATATCATGTTTCTAGCATACACTGTTTAGGTGGAACTTCAAGAGCCAAAAAAAAAAAAAAAAAACAAAAAACCAAGAAGAGCTATCAGAGCTCATTGAGAAGATATAGATAAAAAGAAAAATATTTCTCACATCAGTCCTTTTCTTTCACAAGTAACCTTTTATTTTCTTTCTGAATAATAAAATTCTTGGGCAAACATTTGGCCATAGTCAATACATTTAAAAATTTAAAGCAATAGAAAGTCTGCTACAAAAACCAACCAAATCCCATATCATCATGACAGTCATCAAACACAATAATGTCACACTTTTTTTGAGGTAGAAGATGTCATTGGGCCAATAAATTACATTCTCCACATACCCAGGACAAATACTGTAGAATAGTAATCAAATAATAAGATACTGCTTGATTTCTTAGGGGGACAAATCCTTTCAAAGAGGATTTGGTCATTGAGTAAGAATTTACCTTTTGTTCTTTTCATCAAGATGAATGAGGTGGAGTAATATGTGGATTTATTGACTCTAAGGACTGGAAATAGTAAAACTTGTTCTTTTTTCAGTAAATTAAACAAAAATTACTCAGAAGGTAGAGTATATGTGCAATCCATTTCTTTTGGTGAATTTTCACACCATAAAGGAATGCTTTGGAATTAAATACTTCTGATTAGCCAGGAGAAAAAGTTATTTAAATAGAAAATGTAATACTGATTTCCATTTAGTCCTTTTCTGAGCCACACTCTTGCAGTTATAACAGTATAAACTAAATCAAATAGATGGGTTTCAGAGGGAAAGTGCCTTAAAGCACAAGGCCCTTTGGGCAATCAGTAATAATGTGTAATTCCGTAAGTGAACAACATTAAGAACTTGGGCACAAAAGAAAACAGAGAGAGACTGTTAATATTTTTCACAAAGTTTTTTGTTCTTTTAGTAGTTATTTTCCATTGGGGTTTTTTAATCTTTTTTTTTTTTTTCTGACAGCTCCCTATTTCCTGATCTTTCTAGAAGTGTTAATGTAAATAGAGAGATATCAGAGAAAGGAACACTTCTGAAGACCATGATTTTGTACTGGCTACCAAGGAAAATGCTGCTACTCAGTGCAATGTGCAAATGCAAGAGAGAAGATGAAATGATGGAAATGATGACTGGAAGAAGAAACTAACTCTTTAGGCGGCCCTTTGCACAGATAAAATGGGTCAATGTCCCTTTTACTGGTGTATTTCAAGAAAATTGCTCTATGGCAGATCCTACAATTCCAGCGCAGACCTTTTCATGTTTACCAATGTGTGTGTCCACAATACATTCTGACTGACAGGAATGGTTCTCCTTCTCTCTTTCCTCTCTTGCTTTTCTTCTGTACATATACAAAAACTCAAAATGAAGCAAAAAACCTTGGAAACATGCACATATTGGTGACCAAATTCTAAATAATAAAATTTATTATGCATTTGTTTATTATTAGAAACAGTTCTTTTCAGGACATTAACTGATTACTATGTGAATGTTTATCCTAAGAACACACAATCCTCTAAAATTACATGAAAAAGATGAGGGTGGACACAATCAGTTTGTTTTTTTTTTTATTTGTTCCTGTAAACAAATAAATAAATGATTGTTGAGGAGAAAGATAAAAAAAAAAGTTTTTATTTAGTACATAGTCTGCTAATCTGCTTCAGGTTGGGGTGTTTTTATGCTGTCACAATAGCCTGTAGTTCTTAATATTTTACATAAATGAAATTTCAATCAGAAGAAATTAAAAGAAAGCAGAAAGTGAGCACCTGGAGACACAGAGAAGTGGGTATTCTGTTACTTCATAGGCATGGGTGTTCCATGTGTGTGTTTTCCTTCAGCATAATCAGCCTCAGAGGGACCATTGAGACCCTGCTCTATCTAGTGATCAAAAGGGCATTTGTGATCTCTTAACAATTTGATGCTTGCATCACATTTAACTCCAATTTATTTCATTTGTGTTATGACGGAGGACATACTGAGGAACCACAGTTAACTTTAGAAGAATTTAAATACCTTGGAAGACTCTGTTTTAGCTACACCTCACTAAATTAGGAAAGACTTAAGAAAAGTGCAGATGTTATCTAGAACTTCATATTTGCCTTTGCAATAAAATCTATTACAAAGCAAAAACTAGAGAAAGGCACTGTTTGTTGCCATTTTGTTTTGCAATAGTAAACAAATGTTGACACAGATTGTATATATAGGACATGTTCAATTGGGAAATCATTAACACATTGATTAATGACTAAATAAGTCTTTCAAACTGTTTTGCCTTCAATGGTTAGATACAGTCATGCAAGTAGAAATCAGTGATAGATCAGAAGCGGTCCGTGTGCAACTATGAATAGCTTTGTATGCTTTAAT
This sequence comes from Ammospiza nelsoni, assembly GCF_027579445.1. Lineage (NCBI taxonomy): Eukaryota > Metazoa > Chordata > Aves > Passeriformes > Passerellidae > Ammospiza > Ammospiza nelsoni. The sequence goes on along the minus strand of NC_080636.1, from coordinate 30,967,116 downwards.
GCACAGTCTTTTGTAATTCCTCAGCTCACCCCTTAGTGTAGCAAACAGATTTAGCTGTCAGATTGTAACATTTAAGTGACTGAAACCAGCATGTGCCTGTATATCTTTATAGGTCAGTTTTTTAATGAGAGACTCACCAAATGACTTAGTTACTAAGCTCCTTAACATTCCACTGACTTCATCACACTGAAGACTGAAATGCAGACAAAATTAATTTTCTTCAACAGTTTTGTCCCCGGTGCTTCCTTCTGTTCAACTGCTTGAGGCTTGCTTCTTCCATACAGAAAAATGACATTGGTATAGACTCCTGTCTTGGGCAAATAACCTCATCCAGCTCACCTCCAGAGGCTGTAAACGTCAAGGTGCCACTCAAAGTGATGAACTTAATGAGCACATACCAAGCATGATATTAGCTCCAACATTGCCAATGAATGCAGGCTGTTGTGCAAGTTTTTTTGGACTTGCAGTCCTTAGCCAAACAAAAAAGCTCTTACTATAATCTGTGAACCAGTGTAAATAATAGCCATTGGCCCTCAAAGATGTCTGGATATTAACCCCATTAAGAAGTTATACCTTTTATAAATGCATGATGAAATGGAGCTGACAGATTCACTTATGTGATGTGCAGAGATTAAAGCATTTTTTTTCAGTATTTTTTATTTTATATCTCTATAAAGAATGGTACATAAGCAATGCATTAGTAGAAGAAAACACATTTTTCAAAATATTTAAATTATACTTGTATTTCAATTAAACAAACTCATAATAGCTTAACAAACCAATGAGATAGGATTCAAAGCAAAGTATGAAAAATACATTTTTACTTTTAGTCCTTAGACTAAAGGGGTTTTCGCTCTGAAAAACAAGCAGTTCATATAGATTTTGAGGTTCACATTTTGCACTGTGTAATGCTAGTGTTACTTGCAAAACTGATTATTTTATTGAATTAACTTGTGTCAGCTGGGACATAATTACCACATCTCAGACTTTTTTAATGGGTATGCTAGATTATATATTTCTTTTAAAATAACTTTTATATTGAATATGCAGTTCAGTAAACAATAAATGCATTTAAGTTTATATGTGTACCTAAAAATATCAGTTTATATAATTTAGACCAAAAATTTCACACTTAGTCTTTCTAAACCTTTCAGGAACATTAATTATCTATGTGCACTTTCCTTTATCTGTAAATATTCTAGTATAATAGATGATGTAAGGGTTATTAAAGCTAACAACATTTTTGTTTATAAAAATTACAGTTAGCACTGATTAGAGACATAACTAACTCCTGGGGGAATCTAAGTTCATATTTTATTGGAAAACATCACTGGATGTTTTTAATATTTATGCACAAAGAGAGAACTAGGATTTTTTTAAATGAAAAGTCAAAATTATTTCACATGCAGATGGCTATAATCTGCTACGAGAATTTACATATAATTGCATGTCATTCCCTGTAAAATAATATTTTAAGCCTATTCCTTGTCATAATTATAATTGCATTTAAATATTTTACTAGTTTGTAAATAGATCTGGTAGCCTGCAACTCTTGCATAAACTTTTGTCTTTTTCTTATGTTTGCTTCTAATCTCCTTTTCAATGTAATGCCATTTCCTGGCATAGTGGACACCAAAACTTCATCAGGGCAGAAACCAGAGCCCAGTTGCATTTCTGGGGCACTGTAGCCTATTGGTGATCCTACATCCATCAGGCTGGATCAACCCAGCTCACCAGCTGGAGCCTGGGAATCCATTTGGAAATGCACATCCAGGCCTCCTGTGCTGCAGGCTGCTCAGAGGGTGTCTAGGTGAGAGATTCCAAGAAGCAGCATGCAACACATGGTTATTTTTATATTCTGAATAAAAACATCATCTCTGCAGCTTGACAGTTATCACATTAACCAAAACTGTGTGTTCTTTCACTGTCTTTGCTAGTAGATTATCACTGACACTCTGCTTTTGAAAAGCTCTACACACATCTTTCATTTTCTCTGTTCCTGAATTAAAAATCTCCTGATAGTGGAAGGATGGGAAAAGAAAAGGTTCAGATTTGAATGAGAAATTACTGAATCATGTCATAGCAAAGAAACTTACTTGGGGAATTATATTATGTGATTTCTAAAATGTATTTTGAGTATAGTTAGCAAATGTCCTATTGCACCATTATAGCTAATCTCTCAAAAATTGGTTAAAATGTGTTTAATTGTACACCAAGACTTTTGAGTCTGCATTCTTTTAAATTATATTTCTGCTTTGGGTTTCACATGCAAATATATGCCTAAGTAGAGCAGACATTAGACAAATTTGTTACAGTAACTGAGAACCAAGAGACCTATCTGAAATATGCAGTAGAGGATTAGCCAAGGAAACAGTTCGTAACACCTTGAGAACAAATTAAATTATATAGGCGTTTGTAATTTATGTCTTCAGTTTTTCTTACCAAAATGTATACTGAATTTTTTCACATGAAAGGACATGAGATAGACTCTGTTGTACCCTATGCCGTGGCAGTTTGAACTACTTGGGATACATCTGATTAGCAATGTGAGAATAAGCAATGGGAAACAGTGCCCCTAGAAAAGTTTTCACTTAATGTTCTCATCAGGCAATGTCTCTCAAGATTATTTGGCCTACAATAGCCCAGAAGACAAGTAGATAATATTTCAGGAAGCTGTATTGGTATGATAATTGATTTTATTGATGATGAGGATACAGAAGCTGATGTTCCGAAATGGACATAATTATCCTTGGCCACACAGTTGAGTCATTTGTGCTGTTAAAGATCTTTAGACAATTCATATTCCAGAGTTCTAACCATTTTCCAATAAAGCCCTGGCAGTTTACCTTGTAAACAAAGTACTTCCCAACTTAGATTAAGAAAGTGCAAGTTTATGGGTTGCTCATTTGAGAGTACCAATATATTTATTCTATCATTAATATTGTAGTGGAAGATTCATATAAAAATTAATGTGCACTTTCTATAATGTAACAAATGTGAAAGGTGCAATTTGTCCTATTGTAGTTGATTTATTACTATGCAATAAGGAGAAATTAAATACGAGGTAAGATATATTTTTATTATATTTGTTTTGGAGTGTATGATATTATGCTCACAACAGAAAAGGTACAGATTGACAATTAAGAAAGGACACCACTTTAATTAAGTGTCCATCCTATTTCTGAGATGAATCCAAGACAGGGGGAAAGAAAAGCAGCTGCATGTAGTAATGGGGAAATGCATTGCAATTGATGTAATTTTGTGTCATGGACTGAAACGATTAGAGATGCTGAACCTATCAAAGGAAACTCTGCTTGGGATAAGGCAAAGGAAAAGAAGTCATACAAAAATGACTTTTTGTATGTCATTTAGAAGTTAAAGATTTTGAGCAGTAACTATTGTCCTAGGAAAGGAAGATCTGGTAAAATTGATGAGTGATGCAAGCAGAAGTCTTCGATAAATATTCTGTGCTATATTTGTAAAGTGGAATGACAAGATTAATACTTTGGGGCATGCACTTGAAAAAGGCAGCAAAGAATGGGAATATTACTTAGACAGCAAAACATTGCATAAATTAATCTGTAAAGATATCAGGAATATTTATGTCTGAGAAGAGGTTACCTGAGTTTTACGGCCTACAGTTCATTTTAAATAAATCCTGGGAAATTCATACATTCTGTCCTCTGGGCCAGCAATAAAACATGCAACCAGGATCAGTTCAGAGTCCACCTCTTAATAACATACATGACAATCTTTTTACACTGAAGTGAGTATCAGGCAGAAGGAGATTAACAGTGGATAAGACAAGTTCAATGCAGGCAATGTGCTGCCCACACAGGTAAACTCTGTTCAAATACACTTCTTTTCATGTGCTTTGAAATGTGGGGAAAAAAATCAGCATCTTTTTGGCTTAAATGAACCTGAGCTACTTTATTAAAAGATTCTGCTGGCCAAGTGAATTTATGCCAGTAATCAGGTTCAAATTAGCTGGGCATACTGCCAATAGCTTACATGTACTGAAGAAAGACCACAGCAAATCTCTAAGTCTCTTGCCATGTACTGGGTTGATGAGGCACACTATGAAGTCTCAGCACATTATTTCTAAATCTCTCTTTTGAGAAGAGGATCTGTACCAAATGTTGCATTGTAGAGCAGAGCTAACAAAATAAAGTTAGTAAAGATAGGTAACTGAGGGTTTGGGATTTTATTTTTCTTTACTCTTCCTTTATGGCTGTTTTATAAGTAATTTTGAGAAACATTATCACAGTCAGTAATTCAGTAACCGTGGACATATAATATTTCTAAGTGCAAATATCACGTTATATTACATGGTATTCATGCTATTGAATATTTATTTTAGAGTGGATCTGAATTCACAAAGCAACAATGTAAAGCTTTCCCTTTGGAGAAAACTAACATTGCAAATTATATCATTCTTTCTATCAGGTCAAAGGGATGGACAGGACTGATAGTGTGCATATTGGAACATCAAGGAGCTCACAGAAGAGCCCTTGCGGATGCCCACAATAAGGTGGTACATCAGGCCAACTGAAACAGCTGTTTGACAATAAAGTGCTGCCACTACACAGCTTTCTATCTTGACAGAAAAGAAGGTGGGAGGGGGCACTTACTCCAAGGTTTCTTGGATTTATGTACATAACTTCTAATATTCAGTCTGAAAAAGTTAGACTGTAAAAGTCAGTGTTAGGGAGGGGATTAGTTTTTTCTTTACTTCCCTAAATCACAATCTCACGCTATCAAGCTGCTGTTGCTTCCAGCCAGGCACCACTCCATCTATTCAACTTCTGAGGTGATTCAGCTTCAGATTGCTATCTGTTGGGCAGCTTTAGGGGAAAAATCAGCAATAAACTCTCAATCCTGGAGATGAGTTTTCCTCACTTAACTTTTCCAAAGATAACTTTCCAGTGGAAGCAAAGTTTTAGGGTAAAGCTATGCAGTCCTTTTCAATCCTTCATGTTCTAAGTGAAGACTTTGACACTGGATGTTTTGATGACATGGAGGGAGAACTAGTTTTGCTATCAGCCAGGTGAGAAGGATCATCAAGCAAGCAAGTTTAGGTAAGAGGCACACTGTCTTTTTTCTTTTTATTTTCATCTCTCAGCTAAGTGAAACGTGTGAAGATAAGATCACATTAACACATCTTAACTGCATTAAATAATGTTTTATTTATATGCATGTCATTTATTAGTTATTAATAATTTCTGATACAGTGTGTAATACAGCGAATTATATGAAACACAGAGCACATATATCTAGAAAGAATATTGCCTAGATTAAATGTTTCAGAGATTTCGTATTCTGGAGACAAAGCAACATATTATTAAAGGAATTCAAATCCCTCTGTTCAAGCAAGAAACATTGATAAATAGCACAGCTGGGTTAGGTTGGTGTTAACAGATTTATCAAATAAGAAGAAAAGAATCAAAAGCTTAAAAATGGTCCTAAAGCATGATTGTCAGAAGAATATGGCTTTGTTTTCTTATGGTTTATCTGTGAAGGTCTTCTTTACCTTGCTAATTATCTGTAGAAGCCCTGGTCTTTCCTCTGTGTGCTACTTCTCTTATTATTTTTTCTGTAAAAGTTCAGAGTTCTCTTTCACTCTTTTCCATACTTTAAACATTATTTCTGCCTATATCTCTCCTTTTATCTCTTTCTACTCCTCAGCATCTTTCTGGTTTTCGTTCATCTCCTCTCTTTCCACTTTAAGGCAAGACTTGTCGGAAAAAATTCTGTGTAAACAAACTCTTGCAAGAAACCATGTTTCTTAACACAGATACTGGACTGACGGTGAAATTGTTTTCAGGAAAAGAATTTATTTTGATTTGTCACACATGAGGCATATATAGCTCTATGCCATGAACATAAAAGGATAAATTACTCATGTCATGGACTGTGAAATAGGTCATGTCATTGTCCTGAAGCTGTGTTTTTGAAAACAGTGCCACCAAAGGTGGCACCCTGCTGATTTGCCTTTGAGGATGGGCATCTGTGCAGATAACTGATCATCTGTGCCTGAACTGCTACCTTTATATCCTCAAATGCACTCTAATGTAAGGTGTTTTATCTGCTAGTTGCCTTCATTTTATATTCTGTGATGGAAAGACTTTGGAGTCTTTGTTTATAAGCAAACTATGTAATACAGAGCACTGTATTCCTTCTCTGTCTAAAAGATTTGAATTAATAAAAGTTGAACACAGATATCAAAGTGACAAGTCAGTAATTTCATCTGTGATGAATATAATAGCTCTACACATATACCTAAATGTATATATATATGTAGCATACACATACATTTACTTAACTTTCAAAAATTTAGAATACCATTCTGACACCAAAGTCAGACCTCCCATACATGCAGTAGCACCCCTCAACTGAAGAATCAGGATAGATATATACATACATATATATATAGAGAGAGAGAGAGAGAGAAATATTTTTCCTATAAAGTATATCCTATATCTTTTCCATAAAAAATGAGAGAGTCTATCACAATTTCTTTTAAATTCGTATATCCTTAAAACAAAGTATAAAAACAGTATATACAACATAAATCTTGTGGATATCTTCCATAGAAGATATAAGCTATATCTCACATATATGGGAGATATAAAACCAGCCCCTCAGCCCTGACAGGGCAGCTACTGGGAAGGCCAGGTCAGGTTGTACACACTGGTGCATGGTGGCAGGACTACTGTTTTTATTTCACCAAAGCTATTTTTTCCTCTTTTAGCATACTTATAAAGTGACAGAGGAAGCTGAAAAATCTTTATTCAGAACAAGCATAAAAATAGAAAATAATAGCAAAGAGATTTCTGGGTAGAGGAAGAAGTGGTGTACATGGAAAGGAAGAAGTGGTGGATATAGAAAGAAAGAGGAGGGATGGCTTCTTTGACAAGGGAAAATACTCATGAAACACCTGTATTGCTGTGAGGTTTTCCTCAAAGCTGAAAGCCTGTATACTCCTAAGGCTTTCCCATCTCAAACTGTTTTTCATCATTAACTGTCAGCATATGAACAGTGGTTGCTATTTTTCTTTACATATGCCAATTTGCTACTGAATCCTCCATGAAATTATTTTCTCAATGTGCTATCTAAATCATATGAAGTCTTACTATCTTGTTTTTGGCAATAAGTATGTGCTGAAAATTGACTTTATCCAGTGCACCTGGATTTCTACAAAACACATTTCTTTGAAGGATTTATTTTTGCATGGTTTGTGTTTTGATGGGATTTTTTTCTTTAATTCACTGAAGTAAATAATGATTCATACTAGAAATAAAAACCAAAAAGAAACCCCAAACAAACAAAAAAAAACCCTCAAACAAACAAGCAAAAACCTCCACAGAATGTAATACATTCCTTATTCAACATATAGGAATACTAATCATGGTATTGATGACGATTCTTGTTTACTCCTTGATTTCCAGTATTCAGCTAAGACCAAAATAGACATGAAAAATAAAGTCAGCTTCCTATACAGCCATAAGCCTTCATGGGTTTATAAATCCTTAACATGTGAAAAATGAAGAAAATATTAAAGCTAGTGGTGGTATGATAATTTACACCATTGGGACACACTCTGTGATTTCAGGAGAGGTGTGGAGGAACACTGCTGGCTATTCAGTTCTTCTCATTAATCTTTGTTTTTCTCCTACTACTTTTCTCACTTACGTATAAACAAAAAGTAGTCTGTTGTAGCAATGGATATTTTTTCTCTCTTTCAGTCCATTTAGACTACTTTCAGGACAGTTTTACCCCTTGTACTTTACCAGGCTGTAATAATCTTTCTTGATCCAGTCTATAATAACCTTTAGTAGCCCAAAACTCAGCACCATACTTCTCATTAAGTCAGTTGCCTTTGGCAATTGTTTTCTTCCTGAAATCTGATTATCCACTCACCGAAGTTGGTGGCCCTTAATTGCTTTTGAACACCCCTTATCATTTTTGGACATTATTTCCTGAGCATTTTCTAATGCCCAATCTTTTGGGCATTATCTTGTTATTCATCATTCCAAGCTTTTAAGCAGTTGAATTGTTATCTCACCCCTTTTATTCTTCTTACATAAATATTATGGCTCCTGCCACCTTTCAGCAGAGGACAAAACAATAGATGTACTCCTAACTGATGCACATTTTCTCATGTTTGATTTTTACAGACAACATCTTCCATCTATCCAAAGTTTAGTCTGAAATTCAAGATTCTCTCTCAGTTATCATATCCAAGAAGTTTTCAAAACTATGATGTTTGCCTTATTGCCATCCAGGTGGTGAAATCTCTCATCTTGGTGTTTATCACCTCAAATCTCCATTTGTGTCATTGTACAAAATACAGCTCTCTTTCCCTCATGCATATTGCAAGCACTCAGAGAACTTGTCTATGTGATCTTTTCCAGACTGATATGACTGATCTGTCTCAAATATGAGCTGATCAAAGCTGGGTGTGTAGCAGCAGCCCAGCAAGATTTACAGGCTTGAGCCTAGCCAATCTTGTGGCTGATTCAGGGCATTGCTCACCCCTCTCTACCAAATACCATGTTGTTTTAACCAGACTGGCATGGTGATGGTACACTGGACACAACATATCAAGGGGAAAAGAGTTGTGAAGACTTCCAGCAACAGCCCAAGATGAAAGCAACCCACTCTGTAAGTATTAATAAGAATATAGCCTAGGTTGGAAGGGACTTTAAAAGATCATCTGGTCCAACCTTTAATGGAAAGGGAGCCCAGAGGAGACTAGCACTACGTCCAATCACATCTTTAAAGCCTCCTGTGATGGGGATTCTGCCATGTCTGTGGGAAGGTTGTTCAAATAAATGACTGCTTTCTCTGTAAAAAATTCCTTTCTCATGATTACTTTTGAAACCTCTTATGCTGTACCTTGTACCTCTTGACTCTTGCTTTTCCTATGGCTTCCTGTGAAGAGAGAACTTCCACCCTCATTTTAGTTCTAAGTGCTTTCCTAGAAATGAAAGTTCAGTCAAGTTTAAATATGGTATCCAAACTATGGATTAGTGCAGAAATTACAGAAAGTGACCTTAAATTTGACCCATAGATTAGTAATTTTGATAAAGGCTTTCTTGTGAAGATTCGCAGATTATGAAGAGTCAGAAGTCTTAAAAGCTTCTCTATGTGAAGATGAACACCACTGTATGAAAAAAATATTCAAGGTTTAGTAAAAATATTAATCCTCTTGCCTAAGATCTGAAGTAGTGTGATTGTAGAAAGACTCTGATGTGTTCCTTCTGAAAATTCAGTAAGGGAAGAAATGCTGACATTGACATTAAAAAATTACCTTTTAGCATAGCGCTATTCATAAGTAGTAGTTATATCCTTATGTGCACTCTTTGCAATGCCAAAAAAAAGAATTAATCACTGTATAGTACTGAGTTCATCTCTAATTGGCATTAATTAGGAACATGAATCATGTGTGTAAGAAGGGAAGATATAGTTAAATTAGAATTATGTCTTAATCCCTTCTTGTTATGCTCTCCTTCTACTTTAAAAGATAGTCCTCCATCACAGTGACAGCAAATGACAACCAGTCTTGCTCTGCATCCTTTGAGAAGGCTATGGAGACATCAGTCCTTTGAATCTGTCAACCTTTGTGGCTGCTTGTACTGTCTAGTGTGTTGTTCATCTTCACAATTATCTTTCATTCCTTTAAATTAGACTTTTACATATGATGTTTTCTTTAAATATGAATTATAATCACGTCTGAAAATTATCCTCTTAGGAGATTTATTTTTCACCAACTTGTTTCTTTCTATGTTTTGTAACATAGTGAAAATATGCTTTTGCCTCTCTGTGGAAAAGATAAATATACCCTCAGGAAAGATTAAAGACAAAAAAAATGAACTTCTGTAAAATTACACAGAGCTGCCATATTTAGGTAAAGGGTATTTGTTACAAAAAACCAAAAGCATTACAATAGTGTAGGCAAAAAAATACCCGGGAAAATTTATCCAAGTCTTCATTATTTTATATTTTAAGTTAATGTCTACATGTAATTATAGTTTCAATTCTGTAAACAAAAAGCACTAGTGAGGTTTAATATAGAATCTTAACTCATAGAAATTTTGTGATGCTGATGAAATTTGTGCACCTTGACAATTGTATGTGTTTTTGTATTAGGTAACATTAATGAACATTATTCCATTCCATAATGGCACATTATTCCATTTCATGACATTACTGAACAAACAAAACAAGATTTTTTCTAATATCCCAACTTTAAGATTATATACTCCATGAGTTCTATTGTTTATATTTTGTTTCATTTTATTGTTTTTGCTTACAGCTTTATCACGTTAATATAATTTAATATTTTCTTAGTTGTTTATAGAAAATTTATGTCAGTCAGGGCCAAAGAAGGTAAAGTATGTGTACTTAGGATTTAAAAATGGTGAGAAATTTATTATGCGTGGACGAACGTGATTATGAATATATAAGAGGGCAACTGAATTCTAGTTTCTATCTGCAGGCTAAAAGGATGCACATGCATCACATAAAGAAGGGGCAGGAGCTGGCAGTGCCATTCTGTTTGCCTTGGCTGAGTCCCTTTCCACATTCAGTTCTCACATTTGCATCAGCACAAGTCCTTGTACACATAGTTTTTCTTTACATTTCATGCAAATGTATACCCACAGAGCCTTCTTTTTCCCCTAAAACATAGTCCTGTGAAACTCAGATTTTAAATATTCAGAGCCTCTGCAATGTCCAGCAAAGGAAAGGCAAAGTCAAAGTAGGTTTTAAGGTGTACTGAAATAATCCTGTAAAACTGTATTCTGCTAGACCAGATAAGGGCCCAGTTTGGACTCTGCTGCTGTGAAGAGCCAAGGAAAAATAGTTCTTCATTTGCTGCTGTTTCAAGAGGTGACAGAGATAGCAGACTGACAACTTTAAAAATTGTTTCATATAGGGTTTTTTTCCTGTTTGTCTTTTTTAATTATTATTCTTTGTATAATTTAAATGTTGAGGCCTTTTCAAGCACAAACTCCCTCCCTTACCTTCTAGTCATTCCTTCCCCACCACAGAGTCAGCTTTTTGTAGAGTCAGTAGAGTTTTATATCTCTGCTTTGACCAGACAGAAAATGATGATTCCCATGGTATTTCAGGAGTTGAGGAGGATCACTTTTTGAATGGCATCTGTATGACTGGCAGGTAAAATCACTTGCCCAAAACACAACCTGTCTTCCACAGAGAGTGGGTTAAAACTTGCATTAGAAATTATTGGTCATTTCTCTCTGTTAAATAATCTTTCCCTCACATACTCTGAAAGACAATTTCCAGAGGTCTAGTTATTTAAATGCTGTTTAAAAAGCACCAACTGCCATATTTAAAGCAATTACACAGCCTAAAAAGCCACTGTAAGTTCAAGCTTTGTGTAACTTCCTGTACAGAAATCTGTTTAGATAGATATACATATATGTAAAGTTGCATTTATTTTATTGGATCTTTTATTAGAGAAGATGAAGAAATTTCACAAGTACAGGCAACTATCTTTATTACACTTGTTGCAAGTACCAGCCTCACTTGCCAGCTCACAAAAGGGAATAGTTTGCCAAATCTGGGAAGTTCATATACGAGCTGGGAATCAAACTGCGCAGTTTCAGTTCTTGTTTCTAACAAAAAGTGTTTCTGTCACAGTGTTTGCAACAAACACAGCACTTTGTAGGGCTGTATCACAGGCCAGATATGTTGCAATTCATTCTGACCTCTCTGACTGGGAAAGTGGTGGCAAAAGGGCAGAGATATGCCAGCCACTTCCTTCCCCAATATCAATAGATACGTGGAGCTGAGGAATGATGGACATGGGCTAGGAATAGCACTGTTTCCTTTGTAGCCATAGTAATTCCCACCCTTCACAGAAAGAGCATATACAGGGATCTATGAATACACTGCTTCCACAAGCAACCCTGATAGCTGTGGCAGGGAGTACAAAGCAGCATTTACCTCACTCAGAATGACTACAGCCTGACGATTAGAATACAGAAATGAAGTTTTCAACCGCAGTATGAAAGTTTCATACTTCATTTCCAGCATTGATCAAGTATTACTTTAACATTTATGAAATATAATATTATTAAAAACTTTTAAAACCCCATAGTATTGATGCCAACATCTTCAAACTACTATGACTAGTGAGATAAGCAAGTTCATGCCTCTTTGGGCACAAAATTCTGCTTCAAAGTTGGATTAAGAGCTTCATTCCTCCCAGGTCTTAGTCTTTGGTTTTACATGGGGTTTAGCAGTAACAAAAAGAAATAAGAAGAAAATTGCTTTCCATTTTTTTCTCCTATGTAAGCAGGTTTTGCAAGCAATTTAGAGAAATGTTATTAACAAGAGAACAGGGGATCTCTGAGAGTGTAGCTTTTAGTAAATTGCAGTCCACATGGAAAAAAAATAATTGAGAACCATTCTGCTAAGCTCTTTCATTAGTTAAGGGCTAGTAGTTCTGATAGCAACATGCAGAACAATTTTAGCATCTTAGTGCTGCAAATTTCTTTAAAGTAGTCAATCAATTACTGAGAGTGCATCTGTCATCACATAACTTCATTTACTTAACCTTTTTGCATTAGGGCTATCTAAGAGCACATACATGTCATAAATGCTATAATTATCTCAATCCAAGATAACCAGTCATCTCAGAAATGGTACATCCATTTCATGGGGCAGGAGGACCAGCAAAACCATGAATGTCTTATATTCAAGTGTCATTGCTGTCTTGGATGGTGGATTTCCAGCCACAGAGAGGCAGAAATATTGCTTTTATTGTGTCTGAAAGTATAAATCAAGCTGTCCCCCAGAAGAGTGCATGGAACACTGCACAAGCACTGAAGAGCAGATGTCAGAGCCAGCTAGCAGTTAGCCCACAGCCAGGAGACAATAAGCTAAAGCTGTCAGCAGCTTTGTATTCCTGATTGTCAGAAGAGTTGCTTCAGAATCATGCAACAAGTAAATTTTTAGTAACAGCTAAGTAAATTTTTAACAGCTTCGAAAATTATGAACTACGATGTACAAAAATGCATGTGCAGCCATAATGTCTCTGATTTTACTACCTTCTTGAAAAGGAACATAGAAATCAATTTTTAAGGACAGCAGCTGGTAAAACAACCTGTGCCATCTCAACGACCAATTTTCTGATAAGCCTGAAAACTTCAAAGGCATGGTGCTGGCATAAAGACTGGAGAGACATTACATAATTAAAATGTTTTGTATCTGTATCTATGGTTTAGGCTTTTGGTGTGATCACCAAAATCTGTCAAAATCAAAGTTTGATTAAAAATTGAAGTGGGGTGGGAGCTAATAAAAGGACAAGAGAGAAGGATTTCCTGGATGCTTGGCATATATTATTATTTATTTCTTTTTTAGACATTTTTTGTGCAGCACTTCAAACAATGAAATCAATATTCACATTCATTGATATAGGTCACTTTTAAGAGATATTTATTGTTTGTGTAATTTTTTTTGTGTGGATCAATAGGTTAATTACACAAATGAGAACTCTAAATTGTCTAGAGAGTACTGTACTGTACAAATAAATAAAATGTTCTGCAAAGTTTGTTTAACATCCATGCAATTAATTCTTTTTTTATTCAGTGGTATTGCTGAAAGAGCAGAAGGGGGTTTTGTAGCAATTTTCTGTGCTTTCTGCTTGAGAAAGTCTGCAGTTTCAGTCATTTGTATTTGACGTTGATTAGGATGAAGTCAGAGTACTTGCGTTTTTTTAACAGCTTGTGAGAGCCTTTAGCTGAGGGGCAGGAAGAAGAAAAACAAATATTCCTTACAAATATTTTGTCTTGAAAGCATTTACCTAAAAGTACAACTGTGTGTGTGTGGCCAGATGGAAAAGGCCTACTCAAGTCTATTGACAGACACACTTTCAGGCACCTGGTAGTTAAAGAGTGCAGTCCTTGGTAGAATAAAATGTGTCTACCTGAGAATTTAAACTTCTGTAGCAACTTATAACATGTTTTCCAGAAGTTGGAAACTTTCTAAGTAGTGCAGAAGAGAAACTAAATCTAAAAATTAAATAAATCAGCACCACTTTCCAAGGGGTTTTGTCCAATTAAAGAAAATTTATTCTCAAATCACAGTATAACAGAGGGTGTCTGGCTATTTGTACCAGCAGGGACACTTAAAGTATGCTATCACTGACAGTAATTGTAGTTTCAGTTTGCCCTGGGAATTACCTAAACTAAACTCATGTTGTCTGTGTCCAGGACTGTGAAATTAAAGTAAAACTTGAAATTGGATTAATTTGTTGTACATGATGCCCATTGATAAGCAAATGCTCATCCAAAGAGATGAGCATGGAAACACTTTCAGACAAAGGAACAGAAAGCCATGACCAGTTCATGAGAGGAGCATATGGACTTTTTCATTAACAGACTCTGAAATGAAATATCCTGCTCAAGGTTGCTAGTGTTCTTTGCACTTTGAGAAAAACCTCAAGGAAGTCTTTACATTTAGTTTCTCTTCTGTGAATTCCTTTAACACTAAGTATATTCAAAATAGCTCAGCTGGAAAATACATATTCAGTAATAATAAATATATAGAAACATTATAGGAAATTAGATTTATTAAGTGCTTTTTTTCTGGAAATTTCCCCTTTTTTATCTCATGGCATGATGCTGAAAATCACAGTTTTGACTTTTTTTTCCAGCTTTTTTTCACTCCTGTATCTCAAGGGTGAACAGCAGTCATCATTAAATTTAAAGTAAGTTGAAATTTTTAATTTGTATGATTACTGTTATTTTAGAGTCTGTAAGACTGAAAACTATTTGAATTACTTCACATTGTCACTTTATCAGAAAAACAAAAAGTTCAATTTCATTCAAAAGAAGCCTGAGCAATATGGTGTCCATATTTTCATTCATCTTTTGTGCATCAAAGATAGAATAAGAATGTGTGACAAATAAATTATATTCTGGCATATCCTGGAATAAATCCTGGCTTATACCACACATTATAGCATTAAAAATAATTTCCCCTATATAAATTCATTTTACCAATTTAACAGTAGTGCATTTTCATTTTCTGCTGTTGATATATTTTTAGCAATCTGTGTCATGACTTATATGTGATTTTGAAGATTTAGTGTTTATGAAAGTAAAAATTTGGTAGGTTTTGGCCTGTTTTGTGGCCATACAAGGCAGCAGAAAAAGCAGCCTCAGGTTTTCATGACAACGTGGGCACAATGAGATTATAATGCTGTAATTATATGTATGAAGTAGAAACTTAACTGTAGTGGAATGAGCATTATAAATCTGAATACACACAACTATGTATTGAAAGTGGTTATCTTCAAAACAAAAAGAAACTCAAAAATTTGTAAATTTTCACCTTTTTTTACATTTATTACACAAAGAAACGACTCTTGTTAATTACTGTGATATATGTAGGTTGGTACCAGCAGCATTTGCATTTATTGTTATATGCCTACTAATTGCACAGCTGTCTTTGACTTATGGTCTGAGCCATATTGTTTGTGCTATTTATATCAAATAAGCATTTTGTCTTTTTCAAAAAGGAACAAAGATAGCACATCCTCAAAGCTCGCTACTTGCATATGGAATTTGTCCGCAGTGGGACTAAGGTGATTGCAGCCAATCACCTTAGCATGCTTAGGCATCTAAGCAAAGTTTAAATAAAACTGAAGCACATAAGTCTGAATTTGTGACCTTACCCAACATTGTGTCACAAAAGCACATCTCTTCCCCTTGAGCTTCGAACACGGCCTTCTCTCATAGGGCATCTCTCTTTTAGACAGTGCCACAAAAACTCAGAGCTCTGAATGTTTACAGGTGTAAAACCCACCCACCCTGAGCAAGTCCTCACATTCCATGCAAAAGGCTTATCTGGATTGCAGAAGGAGCCATAATGCTGCTGATGTTCTCATGTGTGTTTAAAAAGTGTTTTTCAAAACATTTTACAGCTGTAAAATTGGCTTGACAGCAATCACAGCAGTAGATGTTTAAAAGTGCAACCAGGAAGATTGTGTGTACCCTTTAATCACTTAGGAATGGAAGTTCTTTCTGTGAGAAACCTAAATTCAGTGTCTCTTTTGGCCTGAATGTCTCCTGGAAAATTGCTCTTATTAGCACGGCAGGAAAATTTCACTTCAGTTTTTCATTTGTGTCTGAGGAAATGGACAGCTTTATATGAATAAAATTACTTAAAGCAGTCTTAAAAGTCTCAAAAATATAAAATAAGGCTTTGATTTCAAAATACTACTAGATAACAATAGTGTAATCCCAGTATATAAATTGACACTTAATAACTTGTGTTGTCATCACTATAGTGCAATTTAACGTATACAAAACCTTGAAACATGTATGATTATTCCTATTTTTGTAAAATAAGAGTGAATCATTAATTTAATCTGAACTCTTTATCATAATGGGGTTTGTCTGTGTGCGTGTGTGTGTGTGCGTTTAGCACCTTATGAGAAAATTTTTTTGAATCGACAATTGCTGTAAAAGCTTTTATTAGTATAGTGGCAAAGAGGCTTAGTCTGCCTTATTTGCAACTAATCAAATTTTGCCTAGTATTATCACTTGTCCTTTGATCAAGAGTGTTCTGTTTTTAATGGATCTGACTTAACACCTTGATTCTACTGACATGAAAGCCCACTCTACAGTTTTTTCCTTTTCCTGAAAATATTGTGATTGATTCTCAACATCTATTTATTTTTTGTGTTTGTCCAAATAGTCAAAAGATGTTCTCATTAATAACATTGTAATTTCATGCAAATGACAGAAAATAGGGTACTTGTAATGATTCTTAAAAAAAATGCAAGTGGGGTACACTATGTTTTCTTTAGCTGTCTTTAGCGGTTTGGGTGTTTTTCTGCTTTTCCCTTATTCAGCTTAAAAAAATAATAAGTCCATTTTCTTTCTTTCTTCTTCCTATAGCAAAATAAATGATGTGGCACACAGCCATCATAGCCATCACCTGCTGATAGCCACTCGTACCTAATCCTGACTTTGATATTTTCTCACTTATCCATTGGTGCCATGAAAATGGTACCTGGAAAACCTTGCTGTAGAAGCATCTTCCCTCTTTTGTTTCAGTCCATGTTCTACCTTGGCCACAAATATTTCACAAAACTTTTACAACACAAGCATAACTACTACGTCTTCCCCTACCTCCCTGTTTGCTTATTTATGAGCAAACTTTCTGATTCACCAGCTGAAACATTCATCAGGTGTTTTCCACATAGGACATCAACAATAATTTTGCCATTGGCTTTTGAGATTCCAGTTCCATACAGGTTTAGAGAATATATTGGTCCCTTCACAATTTTTATGTCAATTTTTATATGGTCCCATTTGACACAAGCAGACACTTTTATTTCACTGAAATCTTCTGTCAGATGCTTCTAAAACCTAACCTCATATATATCTTTGTATTGAAAAACTTTTTTTCCTTGGAAACTTTTCTTGAAATTAAAACCAAATAAATGAAAGCTTCTATTTATGTCTATGATTTTTAAATCCTTTCAGCATATGTAATCAGTCAGGAATTTTATTTTTAATGCAAGAAGTTAATGAAGTGATTTTAAATTTTCATTTATTGTTTTTCCTAGTAGCTGGTCATCTAAAGACAATTTCTCTTCAAATGAATTACACAATACTTAAATTTGACTCAATTACATGTAGAAACAAAGTGAATGTCTATTCATGGTAGAAGATTGTTATTATGCTTTTTTTTCATTTTATTATTTGTGCATGGGGACATTGAAAGAGAAAGGATCCAAGTGGATCCTTTGAAATCATACATCATACTGACACAAACGTTTAATCTGTAATGGTCTTGAATTTTATACTTTCAAATTTTTCATTCCCAAAGGACACTGTGCTGACTGAAGGTAAAAATGAGGATAATTCAGTGCTATCCAACTCCTGCTGCACCACATAGATGTAAGTCGCAGCCTATTTTGACTGTTCCTTATTTTGGCATTAGACTAACAGCATTTCTAACAGCGGAAAAAAAAAAACCAGTTGTGGTGGTTTGACCAGAAAGAAGGGGGAATTCTGGGATGTTCTGGTCAAACCAATGGGTGCTTGGATTTTGATATTGGCACCTGGGGTAGCCAGTGGGTTTTAGGACACACCTCCGAGAACACCCAGGGGTTAAAAGCAGAGCTTCGGCCCCGCGAGGCTCTCATGGGACTTCGAGGGACCGAGGTCGGAGCTCTCCCCCGTCCAGCTGCTGCCGCTGGGCGGGGGAGGGGCAGCCATGCGGTAGGCCTGGGCCTGGACAGAGATGGGAGTAAGGAGGCCTTGGAGGATGGAAGGGTGGAGAGCAACAAGAGACATCGGGCAGCCATCCTTCCCCCCCCCCCCCCCCTTTTGGAGACAGAGAGACAGAGAGGGAGAGAGTGCAGCCTGTGTCTGTGTTACCTTGAAATTCAGTAAATATGTGCTGGCAGCAGGCAGCCCGGCTGAGGAGATGGGGGGGGTGCAGCCAGGAGTCCGGCCGCCTGGAGGAGTTTTTAACCCCCTTTGGACAATGAAAACCCTACAGAACATTAACCCTTCCTAGACGTGTGATAACAGTGGAGGAGGACGAAGGAAATGAGTGAGTGATGAAGGCCTGGACCAGAGAGAGAGAGAGAGTGAGAGATATTGAAAGAAGGGAGAAGATGGAGTGGCATTTTATGCTGGACTCTTTTGTGTAGCCATGGACAGAGCCATGTTTCCGTGAGATACAGAGACTGAGTCCAGGGGGAGAAATGTCCCAGTGCCAGAGAAGATTCAGTGTGGGTACCCCTCGGCCCCAGGGGGTATATAAAATATGGGGGGGACGGATGTCCCAAAGGTGAGAAGGTGAGATACTGTGGTTTTCTGGAACTGGACAAAGCATCCTTAAAAAAAGACAACCCTGGAAGCAGCCCTGATCCCTGTTCGGTGGTGAGAGCACCGGAACAAGGACGGAAGAGGCCACCACGACACACAGAAGGACTCCCTCTCCTCTTGAGGAGCTGAAAGTCTGAGCAATCTGAAGGGTGGTGTTGGACTTAGAATTGGTGATTTTGGAGGGTGTATTGTATTGGGAATTTAGGGGGGGGGAGGAGGAGGAGAGTGTTTTTGTGAGGTTTTCATTTTGCTTGTTTTTTTTCTCTTTTGTGTGTAGCTTAGTAATTGTTTGTGTGTAGTTTAGTTAATAAAATTTTCTTTATGTTAAGTTTGGAGCCTGCTTTGCTTATTCCTGGTCACATCTCACAGCAGACATCAGGGAGAAGGTGTACCCATGGGGCTCTGGCTTTGCCAGGCCCAAACCATAACACCGGTGTGGGACTTTAGTGGTTCACTCAGAATAAGTGCATTTCTTAGGCAGGAAAAAGCACATGAAACAATAGAATTGCATCTAAATTCTAGTAAACTTCAGTCTAATTAGTGTACTGCTGCTATATCTACATGTGAAATAAGCTAGAATATTAATTTTCTCTGTATTTAAAAAATAAAGCTGTACATTTAATGTAATTTGGAAAATTTAAAGGGCCATTTCAAAGGGGACGTGCACGAGTAAAGAAATTCAGTGACTTTTTCATACATATTTTGCTGCACTGGAACAATTAATTGCTCTATTTCCACTCCCATTACTTTAAAGGGCCATTCAAATATGATAATGATGAGACTAACTAAATACCTTGGAGCTGTAAATCATCTTAAAATTTCTGATTCAGCTGAATTATACAATAAAGTGATACATTTCCTATTTAAATTCCCAGCTACTTTTTATGAACATTTGGTTAAATGTCTTCAGTGGCAATGAATTAAACAGTATTCCTATCTTTTTAATTGTTGAGGACTCGCATGAACTAGGTAGCTCTCAAAAATCAGATACAAAGAATCAAGAGCTTTTATGCTTAGAAATATCTTTACCAGGAGCTAGAGCTATTCTAGAAAAGCCAAAAAAAGTCAGATACAACAACAGGATGCAGGTCATAAAAGGAACTGTCACCTTGACAATGCAAATCAGCATCAGAACTGAAAGTGTAAAAGTCTTCAATATATATATTCTCTTCTATTTTCATTATTTTTTCAAGACCATATGACAAAATTAGTACAGCAAAATTAATTCTTTATATAATTTCTAACAGAGACGTCAGGAAAACTTCAAATTATCCCAGCAACCCAAATCCCTAACTTGAAAATCATGGAAACAAATTTCCTGACAGCACACACAAAAAGGTGTTTGAGTACTCAAAGATTGTATAAGAGTACTGAGTGAGTGAAGAACATTTCAACAGCCCCAGTGGCTGTGTTATCTGCAGACTCGAGAACACCTCTGAGAGCCTACTGACTTCTCCATAAAAATCCCACTAGGAGCTCTGCTGACTTTAAAATTTGAAACTTATCTCTAAAGTGTGTTGCCCAGATTTCACAGGTATTTTCCTTTCTTGTGTTTTCTGCCCAAAGAAGTAATGGAATTTCCTTCTCTGGAAATATTTAAGACTCACCTGTATGTAACCCTGTGCTACCTTGTGTAGGTGAATCTGTATTAACAGGAGGAGATGAACTACCTGATTTCCAGAAGTCTCTCCCAACCCCAGCCATTCTTTTATTCTGTGGCTGACACAGAAGTGACTGAAATTAAAGTAGGATAGCCCAATTAAATATTTTTGATGTACAAACCCCACACTGAAGAAGCACCTATACTGATCTTCTCTATCATACTTCCAGACACAATATACACTCCTTTTCCTGGACATTGTTTCTAATGTGCTGACTCAAGCCAAAATGCAATAATACAGACTGTGCAGGCAAAGGAATTTGTCAGTTAGCATGTTAAAATCACACACAGTTAAAAGTCAAGCTCTGCTCTGGATCTCAGTGCATGACTGCCTTAAAGGAAGGCTGAGCCCTTACAGCAGTGGAGGCTGCAGCCAGAAGTATAGACTTGCAATGAAAAGAATACCGGCCAAAAAACACCTGTGAAAATTTCTTCATTGTCATGCATTGCTGAGGGAAAAACATTTACCGAGAGTGAGAGAAATTGATCACCTCTACTGTCTTCTTGATCTTCTCTTCCTTTAACTGGAAACATGTGTTTCTTGCTACTTCTTATTACTTAGCATAAAACCTAATACTAAGCGGATGGAATTTGTATCTTTTACCTCACCCTCACCAACAGAACCAGAAGAAAATCATGAGGTATCTATCCCAATAGATATAGGTAAAAACATAGGGGTTCAACCAGTTTCAGGCAAAATGCTAATATTTCTAATCTGCATTCTTCTTCTTCTTCCACTTCTGTTGCCTCATACTCTTCATCCAAGATTTATCCATTAAAAACATTTGTAAGTCACCAGGAAGTAACTGTTGAAACATTCTCCAGGATTACAACTCCCTCCCACCTACACACACACAAAACATTGATGAAATATTCTGTCTGTGCCAGGATGTCACTTCATTAAAATGTTAATGTCCATTTTTTAATGAGAGAGTGTGAAAAAGAAAATAGCTGCTAAGGTGGAGGTGGGTAGCCAGTGGCAGATTTCCCAACATAGTTAATTATATCCAAATGAAATCTGGGAAAAGAATGCAGAAAGAGAACTTTGATTTAAACATTTATTACCTTGCAAGAATATTAGAGGTATTAAATATTTTTAATGGCCTGAGATATTAATTTTCTCAATTTAAGGTTACAAGAAAAGTAAACTTCTGAAGACATAATATTTCACACTTCAAGTACCAAGTTGGCTTTTTCTCTATGAGAGAATCTGGTCCTTTTTTCCAGAAAAGATGAAAATGCACACCACTAGAGCATCACTTTGTTCACTCAAACTTTGCTCAGATACAGTTAATTAAAAACCTAGTAGTGCATGGGAATTTTCCAAGCAATTCCCTTCTACAGTCTTCTGTCTATTACACAGTAAGTCACCTCCATCTAGGTCATCCTTCTTCAAGGAGACCAACTTGAAAAGCCACACAAATGGAATTCTGGAGGAAATGGAAACAATTCAGCTCTAATACCCATTGAGCCAGAAACCTGCCATTGCTACTTTCATAAACGATTGTTTTTTCTTGCTACTGTTGAGTTCAATTTCAGAGATACCTCTTGAAAAAAAAAACACCAACATTTCCCAAATCTAAACCTTAAAATACAGTATGGAATTTAACTGTTAATAAAGCTTTGGAAAAGGGGAAAAGGATACCCTCATCAAGAGCTAAACTAAAGTGCTGATACATTTGACCTTTTTTTCCCCAAAATTTTGCCAATTAGTCAGGCAACATCAAGTCTTGCAGTAGAAATCAGAAGCTACATTACTCCTGATACAAACAGAAGCAAAGGGCTCAAAACTCAGTGTTGGGATTAGAACTCCACCATGCATGAAATTGGTTTCCAGAAAACCCATAACTTGGGATAGTTGCACGTCAACTTCTTTGCCTCAATGGCAACTTACTGAAGGGCTGATTTTGCAGCATCCACACTAAGAGCAGAATGTTCATGCATGTCCTCTCTGTGCATGTCCACACTGGTTAAACAGTACTGAAGCTGCAAGAACACCACTTCAATACAGCTTAAATATAAGTACTGCTTTAGTAATCTAAAGCATTTTCATAAGTTGCAATTTCCATTCCAGATTCAACTTCAGTGCAACAGGCCAGTAAATTCAGGTGCACGTGAGAGGCTTATTTTGACCCTCTTCTTTCTGCTGTGTTAATATAGTCTGGCTCTTCTGGGTTTTGATATGGTTATAAAGTAAAAAAGTTTCCTGTTCTTATAGGATCCCAAATACACATAAGAAACAGACATTATTTAAAATCAAAAATCTTCATTTATGAACACAATCCAGATATAGTTTCTCATCTAAATTATGCAGCTAGCAAAAAGAATAATTTTTAAGACATTTTCTAAACAAGCCTCATTTCTGAAAAATCTTCAATCTAGTTTTTACAATTAAATGTTATTGATCAGCGACATTCTAATGAATAAAGGTTCAAAAAGCAATTATTTTCAAGAGAACATTACAACATACTAAAGTAGGGGAAAGTTCTACAAACAGAAGCATAAATAAGGGAAGCATATGAACAGAAATTACAATCCTGCATTTTTACAGTAAAGCAAGATAATTCTGTTTCTTGCACAAGCATTTAAAATAAATTAGGCAGTCTTATTCAGTCTTCCAAAAGAAGAGTGTTATTATCCCAGCAAAACATGCGAACTGAAAGGCATGAAAACAGAACATTGATAAGCAACTTAACCCTGGCCAGAAGCAGAGAAGTAGGGACACAATTAACTGTTGTATCCCACATCCCAGCTGAATTAGAAGAACAGCTAAGCATTTCAAAAGCTGAGATGCTTGCAGTGTGCTCATGAGCCCATAAAGAGTTTTACAAAGGTCACATTAGAAACTATAGAACATACCAGATTTGCAACCTGCATGAAAAAGGATTATTAGCCACGTGTACCCAGTCTGTGAGCAGAGACCGGCGCTAGAAGCAGCATGCTGGTAAGGTTTTCACTCCACAAAGTTCCACTGAAAACAGATACTACTGTTCTAGAACAGCAGCACAGCATGGGTACCCTGTTTGCAAAGCAAGAGAGACCAAAATCATCTGAAGATTTCACTGTACACAGGCAGATTTGAGATAAAGAAACCAAACAGCACCTCTGTTCCTCACTAGCTTGACATATTTGGGAATTTCTTTTTCTTTAACGCAACTGAATTAAACAAAACAGTTGTTTGTGGGGTTTTTGGCCAGATTTAAGAGAATGGGAGAATGCGGAATCAAGCCAGGAAATCTAGGGATTTTCAAAAAAAATAAACTTTATTTCCTGATTTTCAAAACCGAAAATTTGTCCTCTGTAGAGAATTCTGAGAGCAAACACATCACCACCTTCAAATCAAGTAGGTGTAAAAATCTGCAGGATCAACACTTTATTGGTGTTCATCTCAAAATTGACCTTATCATTTTTCTATCAAAGGTGTAACTGTCAGACTGATATAGCATTTAAGGAATCCATGGATGTGTAATTCAGAATATTTAACTGGAAATTAACAGAAGTGAGGGTAAGAAAATTTTTTTAAGTAACACGTTTGGTTTGTGTATGGTATTATAAGTCAGTGAAGTTTCTCTGGCAAAGTGGATTGTAAATCATTTGGACTAAATGGGTAAATGCCATAGTTCATGTCAATGCCACAATTCAAGTCATAGGATCAGAAGGAACTATTGGTCTGTATATAATATTGTCAAATTACATTAAGGACAATGATCTTGTCAGACCATACTTAGTTTCCTAGTGTATTAGAATTGATTATATTCTCTAAACTCTTGGAGAAGTGACCTTCTCCGTATTCAAGAGTTCTAATGTGTTCTTTAATGCAAAACCAATGGTCTGCTTACATAAAAATGGTGTGCTAATGTCCAGCTTCAGACCACTGATGTACACTCTTCTAGTGGAAGGAAAGCACAAGAAAATCACAGCTTTCAGTGGATAAATAATTTTTAGCAGGAAATGGGATAAGAGAACTAAAAAGTTACTTGGATGACTGAATGGAATTGCCTAATATTCTGGGTAAGTATTCATTTAATAAATACACCCAACACTATGTAGAGACACCAATATCATATTCACTCCCCAAAACCATCTAAGCTTTGTATTGGTATTCTTAATTTTTTATGGTCATCTATAGTCATTACTTATCAAGCCAGCAGTATTCTTTAGGTTCCTCCCTAGTGCTTTCCTTCTCATTGAGGTTACTGACAGCAATTATTTTAGTTGTCACTTCAGTTTTAATATCACTAAGCTCAGTGTTAGAAATTTTCTCAATCCCTCCTGTTCCTTCAGTCAATCATTTTGTACGTATGTTTCAGACTGTATTAATTTTTGCTGAGCGTAGGGAACAAGTTGTATGCATGTAGGGAACAAGAGCTACATACATATTTAAATAATGAACTTAAATTCCCATTCTGTGAGTAGTAGTATAGAAATTAAATTGTCACTACATTTTTTTAATTTCTTTTTTCATGTGCAAGACAGTGCAGAGCTTCAGAAAATTTCACCTATGCTTCAGTGGGACTGAATACCATTCCCTGTATTCTACACATAAACCATCACATGCTCATTGATGAGGATAAGTGATGAAGGACAATAGCCCATTACAGTTCTTAAGAGTGAATTGACGCTGGATAAGGGATATTGTAGAAATCTGGATAAGTGATTTTGTAGATGAGCAATGACTGGACAAAACTCTTTATTTCTGATTTTCATCACTCCAAAGAATACTCTAAATGAAAAGTTTATTTAATTCATGAATCATTGCTATACAAGATTAATGGGGCTCCTAATTTTCACTAAGAGTCTAGTCCTTTAAGATTGGCCCTGGAAGATGAGATACCAGCCATCCTCTTTTCCTACAGACACTAGGAACTGCTTACTGGCTTTAGGACACTCTTTGTAGTCTTTACTTGCACTGTGACTCTTGCACAATATGTTCTGATCTTGAATATATGGAACCAGTGAAATTGTGCATCTGGTGTTGCCACACAATGTGGGTACAGGTGAAGGGAATAAAATGTCACTAACTGGGGTTTTTTCTGCATCAGGGTACACTGTTGGCATTGAGTCATAGCCAGAAAGTTCATTTCATTGCAACTTCACATAGCTCTTATGCTGTTCCAACATCTGGGTCTGATGTGACCCTAAACACATTCCCTTCAAGTAAAATAATTTTTGTCTGTAAACCGCTTTCTATATTACTCTAGGAAAATTATATTAAACTAATTTTAAGAGTTCACTTTTCCACTAAGAAACATATGGATGGATAATATCTGCGTGAATTAGATACAAATGGCATCCAGAACCCAGCTATATTTTAGACTGTTCTGGGTAGATACAGCTCTGCAGAAGGCAATTTTTTTTTTCAAATACTTTAGTAAATTATATGGGCTCAAATATTTTATAACACAGCAAGCATTGTAGAGACAATGAAGAAAAAGAAAGACTTATTTTCACAGCAAGGAAATAATTTTTTTCAAGCAGAAGTGTGTTTAGTCAATCATCAGAAAATTTATCTCATTTCTAGTTTTCTGAAAGACTAATTTTAAAAATACACAATTAATGGGGATTAGCTGCATCACTTTCCAAATTATGTATAGCACACAAGAATTCTGAATACTAAAATAGATTCATTTTTATAAAAATATTCTTTGTGTCTAAAAATTAGTTAATATTTTTTAGGGAATTTTCAGCAGAGAGAAGGTATTGTTGAATAACTACTTCACTACAGATCAAGAAAGTGAAGCTAGAGTACAAAAATTTATATCAAGTAGTGGAAGATTTATGTTTAAATGTCAATTGTTTGACATGTAAGTAGCTTAAGAACAATGCTTCCAGACAATCTCTTTAAAGATCATTTTACAGTCAGTATATTCTTGCAAAATCCAAACAAATAGTAATCTCTTTCCTCAAAGCTTAGTTTTATAATTTTAAGGAGCTTGAAAATCAACAGTGGAGAACAATTTCATACCTCATTTCCCCAAATAAGATATTGATGGATATGACTAAAAAATTGATGAATGTATGCATTCAGTTTAAAAAAGTTTCTTTTCATACTGTGAACACTGTTATTTTAACAGGAATTATTGAAATGTACATTCTCCACATTCTATTACTGTAAAAATAATCTATGTCATTACATTTCTTTTTAATTTCATAGGCAAACAGAAGAATAATAGCAGAACTCTTCTAAACACTCAAAAATAATCCTTCCAAGAATGTGATCATGCACTTTGATAAAATTTTTATAATCACCTTACACTTATGGAATTTTTCAGATTCAGTAGCCAAATTTCCTCTTTCCTTAACCTGATAAAATGTTTCTAATAGGTTTTGCTTTTGTAAAGTCAAAGGAGAACACACAAATTTGATTCTGAGTTCAAAAAACAAGTTTTTCTGTTAACATTGTAAAAGTATGTTATTCATAAATTGCAATACTGTATGTATTGCTCCATATTTTTCTTAGGGTTCTTTAGTTAAAAGCTGTCTGCTTTGAATATTTACCACATTGGAAATTCTGGTATTACTTAATAATTTCTCTCTCTGAAAAATAAGAGGTGAGCAGCTTTTTTCCTTAAAAGTAGCAATAACAATTAAAAACAAAATAAAACAAAGAAAAAACAACAACAACAAAACAACAAATAAAAACTCACAGGAAAATTAACAAGCAAGATGATAATTTAATATGTGACTTAACTTTTAGTTGAACTAAGGTTGTTCATCTAAAAGTTACCTGTCATTTCAGGCAGTATCTCTACTTCTTGCTTAAAGATTCATGCAACATTAATACAAGGATTATCTAAGGGTAGCAAAAACACCTTCATTTTTTAGTTATCTTCCTTGCTTTTTTAGGAAATACTGTTATTAAAATATGGTGAACAGAGTAGAACTGCTGAATCAATACTTGAGGAAGGGAAGTCATTCAGCAGATAATCATTAATGCTATTCCCACAGAGACAGAAATTCATCAGGAGAACCAGGAAAAGCAAGGAAATAGAGTTAACTGCAGCCTAAGTGAAGTAGGACTTGAATTGCAAGAAAAAAATAAGGGCTGAAAAGTGTTGCTGATGATTAAAATAATACTCATTTTATTTTGTTTTCCTCTTCCTTTAGTGCTTGATGGAGCATTTTGTGGGCTAATAGGTAATATCAATAATGTACGCTGGTTCTTGAACTCTCATATTTGTTTTGAAAATAACAGAAAATATTTGCTATAGATAATATTCAGAATAAGCTTAGCAACTTTTTAGTACTCACTGGAAGAGGCCTTATTTTTCATACAGATGGCTTGTAACCAGGGTCTTAAAAAACACTAAAGTTATAGATATTATCCTCTCTACAGTGCCATTCATAGGAGAATTTGGTCTTCTATAATATCTGCACTCTTAAGGTATTTAGTGTTTTCATTTGTACATGAACTTTATACACTGTTTTAATTTTTTGTTGATATATACATGATACACAGCTCTGAGCCACTCATTACCATAATTCTGGTTTTCTCCTTAGCCCTGAATTTTATTTTACTGACGACGTTTGGTTTTTTTTTGAAAAAAAGAACAGAGAATATGTGAAAAAAAGGCAAAAAAAGACAGGCAAATCTTCCTTTTTACATTAGTAGCTTGTCTACAGTGAAAAACCCTTTAATGATTAATTATGTAGGGAATTTTATCTCTGAAGAGTACAGGAAGCGCATTTCTCTGTAGTTTTCTGTGTCTACTATGTGTGGTTGTCACTGAGAATTTGCATATTGATCTTCTGCTGCATTGGCAAGCTAAAAAACAACATTTTACAAAACATTGAGTGTCTGGGCATGTCTTCAGGTAACCAATTCACCCACAGTAAATTTTTCAAGATAGACAAAGGGAATCGGGAACTTGTTTCCAAAATGCTGACAGGAGTGTTATTTCCCCTTGATGCTTTAAAAACATTAGTCCAAGAACTTCCTTAATTTCTTTATGGTGTCGGGGGCTCAGTTCTTAAATTTGAGCATCAGGTTTTTTCTATTCTGCTGATACAGATAGCAAAGTTTCACATTACAACTGGTTTGCTACTTCAGCAGCTGTTAGGGACCTGTGGCCAGCTGCAGGGCATTCTCATACCACAGCAGCACTGATTAGATTTTAAGAAAAAAGGAAAAAGCTTTCCTGTCTTAAGGCAGGACAGTGTGACTATACTTCAGTTAAAATGAGTGAGTTTTAGTGTGCAGACTGACAAAAGGGAATATTTCCCACAAATAGGCTTTAAGGAGTTTCATAAATTATCTATAAAATATTCAAATATGCTGCTCCATTAGCCAAGACTTTCTTCTAATAGGGAAGCAAGTGCTGCTTCTTCATACCCTTTCCTTGCAGCAGGAAAAGATTAGCAGTTAGTATAAATCAGTAAAATGAGGACAGAATGGTACCACAGCTGTAAACATTTCTAGGACTGACACGATGCTTGCATCCTGCTGTTGGATGCACGAAGGTTTCCATCAGATATTGTGATTCAAACATGCACAAAGCAGCAGTTTATGGAACTGAAGAATGGATACTGAAGTAAGATGTAGTAAAGCAGGTCTGCAGGTGCTTTGGGTTCCAATCCTGGCACTCTTCATTTCCAGTCTAGAGCACTATGCAAGGCTATTCTGTCTCTGAAATCTGGGCTAGCTTCAAGCACCCCATGTAAGACCCTATGCAGTCTGAATCTGTGTAAGAAAAGCTGTATTACTTAGGTTATCAATTGATTAACACAACATACACAACAAACTTGAAACAAGACAGAAGCTTTTATATAAAAAAAAAACACATTAAAGGATAAGAAGGTAAAAGATTCTTTCAGAGTATAACAAACTCTAACTTGTACTTTACTTTATAGGAAAAAAGGTCATGTTATTTAAGTGACAATAGCTGATAGTTATTTTTCAATCATTTTTCAGTTGCATTCTCCCACTTCCAGAAGTGTAAGAAAACCTTGATCCAGTAGAAATAAGTGGATAACCTCTGTTACTGTAAGATTTGTGGGTAATATGGGGAACATTTGAATGTATTGCATACAAATCTCTTACTTGGTTAACATACCATACATGATGCTGATGAAATTCAACAGCCAGCATGCTTCTTGGGATTTAATTTAGCCAGGTTTTTACTTTAACCAAGTAGGGGCTGATGGGTGAGAAAGCACTCCTACTAAAGTACAAGTGTAAGGTGCATGATATAGTGAAATATGATGATTTTGAAAGTCTGCTGTAGAAAAAAAAAAATCACTGCATAATAGTAAAATCCTCTACCTTTCCATTTCGTATTTCAAACATCATCACAATTTGAGTTAAATAGAAAAAAAAATTTGAAGCATGTTTTTAAATGCAGGAATTATTTTGAAAAACAAAACCTGGCTGTTTTCAGAATTTATTTAAACAGTTTGATTCCCTCAGTTATGGTACATTTTCTTTAGAGAAGCTAATGCTGTGAGCTCTCAGAAAAATTATTAGCTAAGTGGTCAAACAGGTTGTACAGCCAAGTTGTTCAATGTTCCAACTCTAGATTTGACTTCAAATCACTCTGTGAATTTCCAGAAGCGACTTATAGAAATGATTTCATAATACCACAGGGAATAATTGCTTGTTAAAGTCAAAGGGGTTTGCACTGGCTACTGGTTTAGGGTTATGTTGGGTTTAGCTATTTATTTTTTTTTATCCAGTTCTCTTACACATGAAAAATTAATTATATTTTGAATAAAAGGCTGAATATCCACACTGATATCTTAATATGTGTAACATCATTTTCCTTTGTTCACTCAGACTATATACATATCATGCTCTGCAAAGATATTTTGATTGTTAAGGAATTATAATCTACGTATTGCCACATAGCTTTCCTCATTTGTGGTGTGTTCTTAAAGCTTCCTGCCATTGGTCTGCCAATGTTTCTTCTCAATTTTATCAGTCTTAGATAAGATGCCCCTGGCTTTAAGATTTATTGAGTTTGTAACAAACTTGGCTCTAATTACCCTAGATCATTAATCACTAACTTCCTGCTGTGATCCTGTTTGGGACTGTGGACCTCCCTGGTATGTGGTCAGAGTTTATCTTTTGCACGTACCAATTGTAGGTATCTTACGTAAATACAAACCTTTTTCGTGCGGTGGTTCTCTGTTGTTCCCTTCTGAAAATCAGTTGAAGGTTTAATACTGAGCATGACTATCCCAGCCACTCAGATTAGGAAGACAGTAATTATCCAAAATGTTAAATACAAATCTCAGTTTTATAAGTTTTAAATTTTAGAGTTCACAAACTTTATTGACAGTGCTAAAATTCAATAAAAATTAAAAAGTTACTCTCTGGAGTTCCCTTGAAATTCAAGTCTTAACAAGTAATCAGATGCACAAATTTAAGTCATCACCTGAACTTCATTGCTATTCTTTCCCAATTTTGTTTCTGCTCACACGCAATGTCATCTGAATAAAATGGATGGTCCCTAATTTAGCACTTCGCCAGGGAATACACTTGTACATTATTGTACATCTTCCAGTATTCTGGTTCACTGAGGTAAAATATCTCTTGCAAAATGTTATCAGATTCATATTCCATTACTTCTCTGTGGTGTCCTTTCTAGAAAAATGAGAAGGATATACAGATACTTGCACACAGAAAGGAGCAGATATTGTCTAGCATGTTTGATACTCCTGAATAAAAGAGAGCACAAAGCAGATTAATTTTCCCCACTTGTATTATTTGTTTGAGGAAGAAACAAAGATATTTTATAACAGCACTACTTGTGCAGGAAAATATGAGGAATTGCTTACTGCAAAGCCAGACAAAGTGATGAAAGTTTTAGCAGAGGAGTGAGCCAATTACTATTGTCTTTCCTACCAAAATGCCAGCATGGATGTACTTCAAGCTCTTCCTGACACCATGGAAGCTCAGCACACCTCAGAAGAGCTCTAGTGGAGATGTATGAAAGGCAGGAAGAGAAACATGCATGGAGGAGAAAGTTTAGAGGGTATCCAGTGATTGCTATTTGGTAAGACAAAGGATTGATTCTGGGAAAAAGTAATCCCATAGATGTAAAAAGTGATTGAATATTCAGACTCCAGGATCATTGGTTCAAATACATTTTTATTATACTTTGCCTAGACAAATCTCTTCTTATAATACTCTCAACATTATTTTTCTACAAACTTTTCCTATATGCTACAGATATAATCAAATTCACATGTTGTAATATTAATATAAACAGATTATAAATTTGAACTAAGACATTCCTGTGAATTAATTTCTGGGTGTTCTTTACAAACACATTTTAAAACTTCCCCAATGGTCCACTATCAGATTTATAGAGTAGGTTGCTGTAACAGACCTTGATTTGTCCACCATTTTCCTGAGCCAGCCCATGCCATCTTCCAGCATGCTTTTCTGTTCTGTGACTAATAAAACAAATTAGAAAAATGAAGATGTTTTAAGGTTGCTTGATAATGGGTTTGCATTGTTTGCAGAAAGAACAGAAGTCCTTTAATTCTTATTCCACTGATAAATAATTGATGGCTTGACAGTAGCTCACATTAAACACAGTTTTATCTGTGTAAGAGAAGACACTGCTGCACATAAATACATCTCTTCTAGCCTAGCAAGGTATTCAGCACTTGGCTGTTTAGTTCCTGCTTGGTGGCAGGACTGTTAATACAATGCAATTATATAATATAAAACCAGCATTACAAAGCACAGATTCAAGCTGATGATATATATAAACATAGTATTCATTTACAGTACTGTACTGTAATTCCCATTCTCCATGGGGAAAAGATAAGGAGAAAATATTCCTTCAGAAAATTTCTGTAGCTAAGTTCTGTACCTATTACACACTCATTTCACACTGATGCAAATTAAAAGTCTCAGTGAGAACAGGGAGAAGACTCCCACAGAAAAGTTCACTCCCTGAACCATTGCAGCACCTCATGCCCTGCCTCCCAGCATATATTTTGTCCCTCAGGCCCATTCACCCACTCCTCTTCCTCTCCCTGCCCCTTTAGAAAACACAGCATAAGCATCCTACTGTATTGTGGCAAGGTCCAGGTTATCTGCAGGATAGAAGGAGCCCTGCAATATCCCTGTATTCAAAATATTGAGAGAAAGTAGCTACCTCATATATGTATGCATAGGTTGTATCGAGGTTTCCAGTAGAATTATGATTTTTGGAACTTCTGGAAGAAATATAGAGGAATTTAGATCCATGACCAAAGCAAAATACTGCTTTCTTGAATAATTAATATAAACTGGTTTTTTTCCTGTTGAAAGATGGAATACCACCAGTTTTCTTAAATTAGGTTTGCTTTGAAAAAAAAGTATTAAAACCATGTTTATATACTGAAAAGAGAGGACATGTCTGACTGTTAATTAGCAATGTTGGTACCATGAATTTCAACTAGAAAAAAGCAAATATTTTTTGTAGAAAATGCCTGTTGTAGAAAAAGAATGTGTCAAGTTCCAAGCTGGACTATGAAACATTAACATAACAGCAACCAGGTTTTGTTTGGGGTTTTAACAGTTTGTTTCCAATTCTTTTGCTTACTTCTTTTTTTCACATATGGATTATTAAAACACCAACAGATGTCCTTTGGCAAATGACTATGTCCACTGAATTTGTTACAACTTCCCAAATCATCTCTCAGCTTTTTTCACATTTCCTTGCAATGTGTCAAACTCTGTATGTAGGTTATGAATTCTTAAGCTATTTAGAAAATCAGAGAAGATACATGTAATGCTTATGTGTTATTACTAAAAAAAAAAAAAGAAGAAAACCAGATTCCTGACCTTTGAAATAAAAGATTGTCATCACTTTTTTTAGCACAAAAATATATTTCTCTGTCTCTTGAAAATTCTGTAATATATGATGACATCATTTTCTGAATTTTAAAAATTGCATACTTAAGAAATATTTGCTATATGTATTTCAAAACTGATTTTCTATATCTTTAAACAGAAAAACTGATTATATAGCAGTTTTAAAATAGAGTATAGACGGAATTAAAATAATTTCCTGTCATGGTATTTAAAAATAAAACAAGGAAGATATGGAATCCCATGAAAATCCCACTGCAGGAGCTCAAATAATGCTTAGGACTTTCTGGGTATTGCTTGATTTTAAAAAATAAAATAAAATAAAATAAATAAAATAAAATTTCAAATGAGATAAAGGTTTACTGCATGGAAAGTGAAGATTCTGAGAGCATGGACTGATAATCTTATTTATAATCAAACTGCAAGTAGATTAGACTTGACATTCTGGTCAAAACTGAGCAGTGCCTTGTCAGAACTTGCCATTCTCTTTCAGAGTTCCCTTTTGTTGCTTGATGTGTATTATTATTTTTTTTTTGGCTCTTGCTCATAAATGCTAATGACATATACATACAATAACACACTGCAATTACAGATTTATCAAATTTCTAAAATCATGGGTCTGATCATTTCTCCAATAAATACTTAAATACTTGCTTCACTGACAGAATATTCATTCACTAGCTTGGTGTGAAAAATCAGCAGTTAGGTTTCATTATACAGAATTAGTATATGGCATGAGCTTTGAAATTAGAAATGCATAATGTAAAATGTAATGACTATTTCTAACATGGGACTAAATTGAATAAAAAGGCTTTGCTGATCTGGAACAGATCTTAGTGTTGTGTGACCTGGGTTGGCCTGATTTTTTTCTATCTAGTAAGTCTTGCAAAAAGATTTAACAATCTGCTCACTTTGTTGCTAAAAATCAGGCAGCAAGCTACTTTTTACATACCAACATTGTTTATTTTATGTCAATACATAAAGCAGAAGCAGATGCAAGTAGAGCAGAGAGTTGAATTATCTAACAAATATTTTAGCACTACAAAATGGTAATATTGGTACTTGCTGAAAATACACATCCAATTCAAAATTTGATAAAGTTATTCCTGTACCTTTTTGCATCAGATAAGAATTAGCATAGATGAAAAACCAGACCAAATACACAATAGGATTAAGATTCTGATACAAACTGAGAGGAGCAAAGTGCATCCATTTTAAGTTTGTATTTTTATCTCTTTTTGTCCCATTTTCATTCTTTCTGGAACTATTATATGTAAAAAGGCAAAGAAAACCAACTTGATATAAGACCATTAACTATGAAAATTTTTAAACTTATTTCTATCTGAAATTTATGATTTAAATTGAGAGGGAAAGATCAAAGTTTTTAGGGAAAGAAAGTATGAAGAGTTTATCTAAATCTGATCATCTGCTCCATTCTAACTCATTTTGTAGAGAAATGAATGCATATTATTTTGTATATCTTTCATTTCCTTGATAATCAATTCACTCACTTTTGTATGTATAGGACATAGAATTAAAGCACTTAAAAGAATATATAGCTGTATACCTTTACTCTTGAGAATGCTCAATAGAATTTGAGCTGTACTTGCCGAGTTTGTAGGATGAGGCCCTTTAGGCGGCTTTCCATTTTTTAAAATTTTTTTTAATGGACACAGCCAGTAGTGCCACCTACAGTTAAGGTTGCTCGAGGCTTTCCATTACAAGACCATTTTAGTTAACTATGATATTGTAAAACTGATGGTTTTAGTAGAAGCTTTCTCTTAGAACACTTGTCAGTATTTTTTGTTGCACCACAAACAGGTTCAACAGTTCTGATGGTATGACAGGAGATGTATTTACATTCTTGCCACTAAGAGGAAAGAAGTGAAAGCACCAAAAACCACCCTCAATAATCTTGATTAAAACCTCCAGCTCTCCCCTCTTTCACATCAAATATGAAGAGCCTGGCTGCAGTGAAGCACATTAAAATGGACAGGAGTCAATGGCAATGTGAGAATTGTGAAGTGGGACAGGGAAGAAATTGAGTGAAAAATTAGAAGGCATCTCTGGATGGAGAAGAGATTAGCCAGGGGACTGAAGCAGAGAAGGACTCGTAGAGAACTAGAGACAAAATTGTCATAGAGAAATTTTTTGGTAGACACTCATTTCCCTGAAACCTGAAATGGAGCATACACTCACCACATTTTTGTATGAAATCTATCATTTTCTTTCAGATCTAAAAGATTACATGGTTTAAATCACAGTGCAAGACTCCTATACTCAAGTAATCCTAGATTCAAATAACCACTGAAAACAACTTATCTTGAATTCTTTAACAATAATTTGGCATTTACTTCTTCTTAGTTTATGTATTTGTAGTTAATTACGGTGAGATTCAAGTGTTGAATTGAAAAATTTCTTAATCGTTTATGCTGTAATGTGCCTGTAGTTTTTGCTATTTTTGGTGCAGAGGTAAATCTGAGTAACTGTGATATTTGGTATATGAAGGAAGAGCTGAAAGAAAACATTGTTTATACAATTGTTATAACTCCTTTTCATTAACAGGAAAAACAGGACTTTTTTCCTTTATTGTCCTTGTACTTTTTATCAATTGGTCGTAGTAGCATCGTCAGCTCATTTCACTTTACTTAATACCTTGCATCATACCTCTAATTGTTTTAAGTCTTTTAATTGGAATTTCTCAGAGCACCTTTAAGTTGACTGCTGCCTAAAATTTTTATTATTAATCTTTTTTGTTCAGTCTGTTTCTTAAGGTAACAATTCTGGTTATTGGTTTTTAATACGTGCAACTTAAAGCCACATCAAAATACTTTAAAATATGAACAAATCTTAGAAAATATTTTTCAAACTTCAAGATTTATTACAAATAGCATTGATCTTTGTCATCTTATTGTCTCTTTCAATTTTCTTACTGAAGTTACCAGATGTGTTAATTCAGCAATTAATATAAATTCTATGCTCACAAATTTTTCTCAATACTTTTTAAACCACCTGTAGCATCAGATGACTTCACTGTACTGACCATAAACGACTTGAAGGTTTTTTGTATTTAATCACTGGCATTTCAAAGAGGAAGATGACACCAATGAAAGGAAATACGAAGCAGATATAATTTAAAGTATTCTGAAGTGTACGTAGCCAGTGTTTGCTAAACCTATAAAACCTTCTTGGGCTTACAAATTACAATACTTTGAATTGTAAAGTACCTTGTGACCAGACTTACCATATGCTATGATAACGTGTACTTCTTTTTGCAAATAAAAATATGCCCTCTTTAATTAGATTTTTTTCCTTAATTGAAATCTTCTGATTAGTTTTTATTACTGATTGTTCTATTACTATGCATTGGTGTGTGAGAGAATTGATGATAGTCTTTTTTCTGAACAGGTGTTTTGAATAAAGAATCTTTACACTCTTTTT
Organism: Ammospiza nelsoni; assembly: GCF_027579445.1. Lineage (NCBI taxonomy): Eukaryota > Metazoa > Chordata > Aves > Passeriformes > Passerellidae > Ammospiza > Ammospiza nelsoni. The sequence goes on along the minus strand of NC_080636.1, from coordinate 30,930,323 downwards.
AAAAAATATTATTCTAAAGGGACTGTGGCCATCTTTCACAATATGTTTCCATCTTCCAGTTATAAACCTCTCAATTTATGTAGAGTGATAGCATCTCAAATAAGAGCCATTTATTATTATATAACTCTTTTAAGGAATAGTACAGAGGAAAGGATTAGAGGAAGAGCAAAACACTGCCTTCCAGAGCTTCTACTTAATGGAAAAATGGATCCCTGCTTTGCCTTTCATAAATTGACTATTACTCCCCAAATTCCTTCCAATTGTCTAAATATCTTTGTTATTAAGTACTAAAAATACTTTATTATAAATTAATAAATGTGAAGGCTACATTCTTCACAACTATACTATAGCCTTCTTAATATTTGTGTACAATTTTAAATTTTTTATCTTTATTGGTCACAACATTCAACATCTATTATTACTGAAATCTAGTAAGAGATATTAAGAACCATGACTGTCATCTTGCTGTTTTCTTTACACTTAAATCTTTCCTGACAACTGAAGGATTATGAGTTTTTTCCACCCCTTAGGGTGACATTATTCGCATCTTTCCTTATAAGTACTTTACAACAGGTAGGCAATCAATGTCAACCAGCCAGAAATGTGACTTCAAGGAAACAAAACATTCATTCTTTGCATGCATCTTGAGGACAGCTTCCAGTACATCCATCTCCTTTTTTCATTGGTCTATGCAGGAAATAGTCCCTTGGCTGATTTGTTCGGAATTTCAAGGGATCCCAAACAAAGAACCACCTCACTTGTTCATTCATGACCCATCATGTCTAAGAGAGCACATGTTGCACACAGATGCTTTATACATGCACAGTGAATCTGATGTGTCTAAAATATGTCTAAGCCTCAGCACTTTTGAACCCATGTTGTTTGCTGAAGTCGAAAGCAAAGCAAATTTTCCGACAAGTATTTTAACATGTATTGTTGAAGGAAAAAGGTTTAAGAAAAAATAACCACTGTTCTGTATAGACTTAAGTGCAGACACCATGTTCATCTCAGAAAATCACTGAAAATATTTTTTTAAAGGAAATAATGTATTCTAAGTTATTGTGGTGTATGGTGATACAATCTCTGATTAATGGCTAAATGTTCTAAACATGCCTATTCTCACAGGAAGCCAAACAAAATGTAGAAGGGGAAGACAGATGGTCTGTAAACAGTGCTGGGATTCAGGCAACCCTTTCTCAGTCCTTTAGGTCACTGTTTGTATGAAAGACTGATGACCTGAGGTGCTTCCACGAAAAAAAACAAAGAGCCTACCTTAAAAATATCAAAAGGCACTGAAATAAACAAATAAGTAAAGAAAACTTTATTTTCCCATGGTTACTCAAAAACCCAAATTTGGATAAGACAACAGAGTCTCTCCTTAACAAAAGGGAATGTCTTCTGAGCCCTCTAGCAGGAACACTCTGGAAACTCAATTATTAATGAGAAGTGGTAAATCCTATGTGCCTGAAAACTCTCCATATGTAATTTACTGGTGTCTTCCTAATCCATCTTGCGGCACTAGCAAGGGAATAAATGCAATGATCTCAATGGTCTTTCTTTTCTACCTCTGATTTCTGTGAATCTATGTTCTTCATGTGATGATCATTAGAGAGAATGATTATCCCTGAATCAGGATCATGTAAACATGTACATATGTAAAGATCCATAAATTATAGACTTGATTTTTTTCAGGATGTAAAATGTTGAATTCCTAATCATTCAGTAAATAAGAAATTTCAATAGTTCAATAGAAGTAAAATCATCATAGCTATTTTTCTGCTAATTTTTTGGTTTATTCTTGCTTGTCACTCTAAAATCAATTCCTAAGTTGATCGTGTTTCTTCACTGAAGAAAAACAACAATTACAGAAGGTTTGCAGTTCTGTGAGCTGGCATATAGTTTCTAAACATTTCAACATGTGTTGAATAAATCTGAAAAAATGGTAATAGGCCATATATAATGAACATAGGATTTTTAATACATCACATGTAAACCATGTATTTATCTCATTAATTTTAAGGCTGATCAATGCAATATTATTCTACATCATCATTAACTGAATGTAAACACTCACTTATAAATAAGATTTGAGTTTCAAAGGACTATTTTTAGTCATAGATAAATCACATCATGTTCCCTATCGACCTATTCTTCCCTTTGAAACTGTCCAAGTTTGTTACTTCAGCTGGAGTAACTCTACCATTATACCTATGTCATGGTCACCTTGGGAAGGACTAAAGTGCTATAATTCACATTAAGAGTCACTCTTTGTGACACATTTATAAACAGATGGCATTCCAAAAGTATTCTGAATAATTACTGTATCCTTGGTAGAACTGCTTTCTGATGTACCACCGAAACCCAAATGGTGTGAGATCAGACAGTACACACAGTTTTTCTGGCATCTATTACCAGACTTGGAACACTTGTGTCTCAATGAATAAGAGTGGTGAAAATTAACAGAGCTGCAGGTTCAGTATTTTCAGACATGGCTCGTACCTTTATATAGATTATTTTATCCACTATTAATCATTAGAAAATTTTTCATCATGACTTTCTGTTTCATGAAGCCATGTGAAGAAAGGATGCATAAAGACTGTGGTATAAATGAAATAATTTCAGATATTAGTTTTACTCTTTTCTTGGTGCCAAAAGAATTCATTCATTCTGGGGAAAAAAATTAAGAACTTGATTTTTTTATGTATATATTTAAAATCTGACATACAAAATATCATTCTCAGGAAAATTGATCTTTAAAAACTGGGAAATATTTTAAAAGCATTGTGATTTTTTTTCCTAAGTCTTCCAAACTAGTTTGAGTGGATGGTTCTCTTTGGATTTACTGTAAGAAAAGGTTTTTCATACTCATTTATCTGTGGCCATTTCATGCCAACAATGCTGGTTAAAAAGAGGTCACTAACAAGAAAGAAATGAGACATGGCAAATTGCTTGTAAGAACACAATACTTTTCATAAGAAATAAAGTAAAACTAAGGAACAAAGTGAAATATTTAATAGAAGAGTTTCCACTGCTATACAGCTAAAACCATTGCAGTAAAAGTAATTTTAAATTGTATTTGGAGAAATAGCTTTCCATTCTTAAGCAAAAGAATCCAATTTTGACAAAGGAAGAAGTGAAATAATGTTATTACAATGGAATATTGTTTTCCATAACTTATATGGGACATGGAATTTATGAAATCTTATCAAAGCTATTTTTATGGCTCAGAAGTACAAAATATCTAATACTTACCATTCCTTGTGGGTACCTAACTGAATAACTGGAAAGCAAAAAACAACATTTTTTTTTAACCCAAGTCTACAAGAAGAGTGTGTTATATTTTATTTTATGTAATAATTACAGGAACTCAACCGCAGGTCCTCCAATATTGTGATGGAGAAGAAACACAAAAAATAAGAGACCAGAGATTTAGTGCAATGATTGAAAAAGCTTAAAAAATATTCTCAGAGAGATACTATTCTACCCTTAATGTATGATAATGTATATCTTTCCCTAAAATTCATATACCTGATAAAAAGACTAAATAATTAAATTTTGACACCTCACGGTAATCATATGCAGTTGACAACACCTTCATTTAAACTTTCAAAACCATGTAAAAAAGACAAGATTTACAGTATCAAGATAAAGGCTACATGAGAAGACAAAAGAGGAAAAGTTTTAGCTCTTCCTAAGGAAGAAAACACTCATTGTTTTAGGTGACTAAAGGGTGGCTAAGGGGACTAAAATTTAAAGTGGATTTCCACTAAACTCTAAAGAAGATCCAGTCATTGTTCTAAAATTGTCAAGGAAAGTTCAGAATAAGAAGAAAATGTGGAGGTTTTTTAATGTGTGTCATCAGCTGGGGAATTAATATTTTATTATAGTACCAACTCAAATTTCTGTTCTATAGATTATTTTCCCACAGATTGTTTTACATAGGGAACCATAGTAAAAGTGATCTCCCATTTGATATTATAGTACCATGAATGGAGAAATAATTTACCAGATAGTAGTTTAAAACTATAATATTGTAGTTTTAAAGGTCTTTTGTATCATTATCTGATTTAAAATATACATACTTTATAGTTAATGTTTGATATCACACAAAATGCTATACTTTTGAATGAAACAATATTGCTCCTTATGATGAGTATATATTATTTAATGGTACATTTTTGTTTTCACATAAGGCTGTGAGTTCAACATGGCATGTTAGTTCATGTTGCATTAGAGGCTGCTAACAGACAGGCATCTCTACAGAGCTATTTTGTGGTTCTATGCCTGGATTGTCTGAAAATTCAAGCAAAATGTCATGGAACACTGCTTATGCAAAGACTCCAAAATCCTTACTTGGTGGTATGCTTGGGTTAGTACATAATGTTCCTGTATCTGTTGCAGAATTTGGAGTGAAATGCAATACTGAGCACAGGCATGAAAGGACCTGATGGAGCATTATACAAGTAGAACCACTGAAACATTTATATAAATTGAAGTTCTGTTTCTAGTATGTAATGAGCTGCCCCTCACACAACTGGCAATTGAAAAGTCATTGTTCTTTTCAAGGGCTCTGCAGAGTTTTAAAGTACATTTTAAATTAATCACCATATTTTTCACATGAACTAGACAAAAATCCTTTCCTCCTAGTCAGTCTGTTTTTTTCCTCACAAATAGCTTAAACAGTAGAAAGTACTTTGCACCTGCTGTTTGGCACAGCATGTCTTGCAAATAAAATCTTCTAAAACTATATTGCTGTAGTCAGCTTCTGTAAATTAAGGTAGTTTTGTTGGACCTAGTGAAGTTTTACTGATTTACAGCTGCTAAGGTTCTGGCCCTATGGTTTCTCCAATAATTACTGATGTTAAGTCTGCAGAGGCGAGATCACATTCTGCTTTTCAAGAGTTTACTTGAATCTCTTATCTTCTTTTCATTTCAGAATGTTCTTGATATATGATCCACAGACAAATACTTCAATTCAAAATTCATAAAAATTGGTGACTGTCTCCTATTTCACAATGATAATATCAAAAAATGAACTTGTACAAATTCAATAACAAATGTCTCTGTTCTTTATGGACAGAAATAGCCAGCAGAAAAGGCCTTAATAGAATAAAATTTCCAAAGAAATGTTGTTAGAAAACAGTCAACATTAGTAAAACAGACATAGAAGCTTTTGTGAAGTAAAAGGTATATTAAGGAAACTAATTGACTGGAATGTTCTGGTTTTTTCCTGCCCATATTCTCATTCTTCATTTTTCTATTATTTCTTCTTTGATGATAAATCCATTCAAAAAGAAGCCTTATGTTTCTAGCACTTTTCAGTCTTCAATGACCTGCAATGGTCATTGTCTAATTAGTGTTTTAGCTATATATTAATGAGCATTTCATGCTATTGAAAAAATTTCAAGTATTGTCTCACTCTTTGCCTCTCTGAGAGAGAGATAACCAAGAAAAGATAGAGGGGAAAAAAATCCACAAAAAAAACCCCTCCAACTTAAAAAACCAACCCAAAACTATGGAAGATCCAGTCCAGGATTAATTATATGACTGAAATGGGATGGCTGAACTCTCTGTAGCCTGGATACAAAAAGAGCAGTGAATTTTTTCAGTTTTTGTTATATGGTGGATGTTATCTTGTCTTGCAGGACATTTTCCCAAGAATGAAGCCGAATCTGATGGGTACAGATAAAAATGAAATAATAAATTAAATGGAATATTAGAATATTATATGGTAAACCAGTAATTTTGTTGCTAAAATACATTTCTTCTCATTAAAAAATGAGATTTTTTACTCTGTTTATAATTGAATTTACTCTGCTATTTGGATTACAGCTATTTCATTAATATACATGGAATTATTAAGACCTATGAAAAGAAATTCTATATAGAAACATATTAATATATAAATGCCATTAATAATTACTACATTATGCTATTGCCCTTTTATTTTGAGGATAAGAAAACTTCATGCTTAGGAAGACACAAACTTCTCTAATCTCAAAAGGCTAATAAATCATTGTTTAAAGTACACTGAGAACTCTGAATCTGGCATCTGAAAAGAAGAAAAACTGCTTTGATTTTTTATCCCTTTTGATCTTTTATTTCTGCTAGTATTTTTCATATGCATTAAAAAAACCTCCTGTTTCTCAGTGAAATGTCAGTAATGAAATATCCAGCCATTTTTCAAAAGTAACACTGTTTCTATTACACCTATCATTGATAATAAGTGTATTGAGAATAGCAGGCAGGCAAAGCATTAAACCAGCTTAAAGATATATTAAGGAGATGTCAGAATACAGGGCAGATAAGCCTTCTGAAGCTATACACTAATAAACCCATGAGAAGAAATGAAAGTAAGGAAGGAAAAAAACATTATTACAAAATTATTTTTAACAGAGGAGGAAATAAAGAGATTGAAACTTAGTAAGTAATAATAAATTGCTATGGGTGTTATTCACCCATCAGAATAAGAACTGTGAAAGCCTTGCCAGTTCCCTGACACAGACAGCTGGGTAAGAAATAAGGAATGCAGTTCTTAAACCTGAAATGGTTTTGAACTGAGATCTTCACAGCAGATTTTTGGAAACAGGCACTTCAAAGACAGCATTAATATTGGCATACAAAATATTTGCAAAATATCATCTCATGTTTCCTTTTTGCCCAAGAGAAACCAAAGAACTGCAGCAAGATACTTAAAATCTTGTTGCTCTTGGTATTTATCGGCATGGTAGTATTTTTTTTTCAGGCTTTGCATTTGTTTCTGAGAGAACAAATCTGACGTAAGTTTAGAAATGCAAGTCTGAGAAATCAATGTTTAGAGTTTTCAAGAGTAAAATATAGGGTTCATGATGGATCTGAGAGATGCCAGGATGCTCTGCAGATAAATTACTGAAACAGCTACCTTAAATCCAATATCAATGAGCAGATGCAGAAACTGCTGCAGGACTTCTAAAACAGAAAATCTTTACTGGATCTGGAAGCAGTGTGGCAAATAATCAGACTTCTTTGATTTTCAGTGCCGTTTACAGGACTAAACTTTGAAGTCACAATATCCAGAAGAACAAGAAACCACTCTTTCAGACTAATAAAGGGCTAAATTACAATTTACTTCCTTTTTAGTTTGAGATCAAATGGCATGAGAATTTTTGTCTGTCCTCCATTTCCAAAGTAAAGTTCTGTTGCTTCTTCCAAAGCATCAACTTCAAAGTTTTTTAAAAATAAGTACAATCAAAATCTCCCTTTTTTATTTTGTTCATCTTCATTGATTTACATCCTGAAAAGCCAATTGAATTAACTATACAAAGTTCAACGAGCTTGAGGTAGGCCTTGACAGAAGCCCATATCTGAGCAGTACAGAACATTTTTCTTTCCATGGACTCAGGAGTACTTGAGCATTAACCCTTCCTGTCATATATAATCACTACCTTTAAAGATCCCTAAACTCTTATGATGTAGGCAAGAAACATATTCTGAAAAAACCTCTTATAAGTTATTTTAAACCTCAGTTCACAGAATGTGGAAAAAGAATATTTTATTTCAACCTTTCACACAGACAATTTAATAGCTATTCTGTCAGTCCCTTTAAAAGTGCATTTCTATGGAAATAACAGTACATTGCTATACTACTCATACCAATAAAATAATTATTCATATGTATTTAAGTGTTTTCCGCTATATAATTATTTTTACTAGTGTAATATTAAGGTCTTGATATTAAAGTGAAAAACAGTGCTTCCTAAAAATAAACTCATTCTTTGGAGTCATCCTTATGACGCTATCTGAACAGAGCCAAAGTGTGTGGGATATTGAGAACAATAAAACCTTTTTTATTTTTAGTCTGGAATGACACAGTTTGGTGGTTTCACTTGGCTCACCACCATGGACTAAGAGGATGTAAAAGTCATTATCATTTTAGTGGAACTATGGTCTCAATTTGTTAATAAATCTTACTTTTTTTACTCCAGATTGTCTCTGGCATCAGGGTTGTCTGAAAAACTATGGAGGAAAATATTAAAATAAAATTTAAAAATTTTTAAAAAAGGGAAGGTAATTGTAAACAGGTTTTAAAAGATTGATTGTTAATCCTCTTTTTTAAATTTACTCATCCTCCTGGGTACTGTAATCATATGTATTTGGACACATAGTTCAGTTTGGTAGGTAGGTTTGGATTCTGAGGTTGGGAGCTTCCAGTCAGAAATGGGTTGGGCTTATTATCAGCCACTTCCCTGCTCCAGCAAAGTCAAAAGCACACATATAAAGTAAGATTTTAAGGTGAAGGTCTGTGAAGTCACAGGTGGCCTCCCAGCCAAAAAGGAAAAAGAATGAAGGAAGGGAAGGAAATCAACGAGCTAAACAAACTTTTAAATCTGAAAGCTATCATGAAAAATAAAAATCATTCCTAAACCCTTTCTACTCATAAACAAAAAACCCAGCTAAATGTGGGGTTTTTTACAGACTGTGATTTATAGAGTAGAAAGTCAACATATAGAAACATATTGAATACTGATATCAAAAAGAAGGCAAGGACAGCTTAAATCTACATCAGAACTATTTCTTATGTTCATTTACATGCCAAGGAGATTCAAGTAAAGTTCACTCAATTAAATTTATTAAACCTGAGATATTGCCTAATAAATTGAATTACTTGTAATTCAACTCTTTTAACATTTTTCTGTCTGTTTTATTGATTCTTAATTGAATAATTCAAAATATCTTGCATTCACTGAAATTTGTTTAATATTGCACCAGTTTACTTGCATTCATGCCTTTAATTTTATTTTGGTGCAATATTGAGATCCCAAAACTTTAGGGACAAGGCAAACAAAAGCTAAAGCTAAGATTCTCCAGAGCATCAAATTAGAAAAAACAAACTGCACAGTTTGTGACCTGAGTGACAAGATCATGTTTTCTTATTAGTGGAAATTAATTTTTTTGCTGGTAATTAGCATCTGATCTGCTATTTTGTTGTACTTGACACACCTAACTCATTCACTACCTACGAAATGACCACCGCCATACTATCATGAGAGCAAAGAAAGCACATTCTTTAAAGTTCAAATATCTCATTGGAAAAAAAAATATGTTGCTTTGCAAATTCACACTAAGTTTTGGCAGGAATTTTGTGAGGTTATACAACAAGAAGAAAAATTACCTAGTACTTCTTTTAAAGTATTTCATTGACATTGTAATAAACCCATATGAACTAGCTTATCTTTCATACAGCAGCTGCTACTTTTCACATGACAAATACCAGAAAAGAGAGCGCAGAGTTATTAGGCCTTTGAAGAAAGATTTGTTGAAAATATGAAAAGAGGCAGACAAAAATTGTGTTCAGAACATCTGAGAGGTTTTTCCCAGTCATGATATTTTAAGGTCATTCGGACACCTAAGATAAAGATCTTCTCCCCACGCCTCAGTGTTAGATGTGTTTATATCATGTGAATTAGCTCTAGCAGGTTAATTATGGAATTTATCTCCTTTCATTGCACTTTTACTTATATGCTACTTTCTACTCATTTTTAGTAACAGACATATTTTCATCTCACCAGATCATAGATTCTGGATCAGAGAAAGATTTAACTGGCTACAAAGGATACGACTGGAGGTTTTAGGCAGCTCTTTAAGAAACTTGTGAATTTTGCAGTAATTCAGATTAATTCAGATTTTTTATCATTAACATATAAGGATGATTTTTTGACCTATTAGTGCTTTCTACATAAAATGTAACATGCAGGAAATCAAACCACCCTGCCTTGGATAATATTTTTCACTGACATTAAATCACCCAGGAAAAAAGGTAGTTATAGGAAGTCTCTGAACTAGAGCATGAACCCAGGATGCTTTTAAATTCCTGTCATGCTTAACATCTGGAGCCTAAGGTTAACCTAAAATTAGGCTGTGGATATTCAGATATTCAGTAACTTTGTGGTATAAATTCAATATATCTCCACTGAGTTATACTGGATAAGGTGTTGCAACTGACAATGTTGAATCCCTTTTTTCTCTTTCTGCTTCAATAAAATATTAGTAAAATATATGTATTGCAAAAGAATGTAATGGTATATTTCTTAATATCACTGAAGTTCCTTGGTCATAAAATGTGCAATATACAAATGCTGTCTAGAGAATATATTTTTATCAATGACAATGCATAGTCACATAGTGTAATCAACTTTTACTCCATTTTAAATCATTGATTCTTCTACCTATTTTTAAGAAAAAAAATCATTAGATGTCAGAATTATTAAAAAGCTGAATATTTTTTCCTTTTATTAGCAAGATAATCAGTGTATATTGCTTTTATTATCATGATCAAAGCCATTACATTTGCTTCCTTTATGGTATATTTCATGGAAGAGAAGGCTGTCCACTGACGACATTCAAAACCTATGATATAGTGCAAGTGCCTGAGCATGTAAATTTTCAAGACTAACTACCACCACAAGTCTGTCAAATCTGTGGTGTGGGCTTGGCGCTCCAACAGAGAGAGCAGAAATATAAGTCGGAGTTCAGTGAGGAAAGTGGTGGCTTCACAAATCTTCTCTCCAAATTTAAGCTTTCATTCAATAGTGATTATTTCTCCAAATCAGTTCAGCTAACCATAAAGGTTTCTAAGTGGTTAATCTATAAGGCACATATTTTCAAGAAAAAAATTCTCTGAAATTTAAGAAAGTCATAATGTCGTATTTTTTGATTCAGACACTGCAAAATGCTTTTTTCTTCCTTGTTTCCTATTCCTGTCACTGAAAAATTATCATGCTAGAATAATTTCTGTATCCTTGACCTTGTTTTAATTGGAAGAGTAGAGTATTCCTAGATTTTTCCCTTTTTTTTTGACCTACACATATCCTTTTGTACAACTCCTCCATTTTAGCCATTCCCAATCTTATGTCATTATTAGTATAATTTAATTTATTACAATTTATCATATCTTTACAATACTGTCCATTGACTGGCAGTGGCAAAAAATTTAGTACATTGAAGCAGCTGAGGCAAATAAAGTGACTTTTTTGCCTGCATCCAAAGAAAAAAATAAGGAGGATATAAAAAGCCTTTCTTAATATATTAGGTGGATGAAAATTGTTGATATGTGAACACCTTCTCTTGTCCCAGCACAAAAACATACCTACCTTGTCAGAAGGAAATTCATGAATATGATTTCAAAGTGCAAAGGGAGACAAATTTATTGCTGAACTGTTTACAAAACAAAATTCTGTCAGAGTGAGGTATAGCTCTGGAGCTCATGTTAAAGAAAATGCCACAGTATGTGACACTGGTGAAGCAAGAACCGCCAGCAGTTTCATTTTCCGTGAGATCTTATATGATCCAATATTTGCAGCTCAGCTCAGCTGCACAGCTGAAGTAAGGCTCATTTCCCACATTCACCAAAGAAGTGCTTTTATAGCCTTTAACGTAGTACTGCTAAGTAATTTTCAAACTGAGTTCTGAACCTGACAAGTTAATGACATTTCACATTACTTTTTTCGTGACAAAAAAATATCTTTTTCTTACTCTGGAAGCATCAACTCTGCTTTTTTTATTGCTGTTGTTGAGAGTTTTTTTTGTAAGCAGTCTCCAAGCATCCTCCTCAATAATCAGCTTCCATTAAAACATCTAATAAATATTGAAACAGAAGTTTCTGGCATCCTCCATTTTCTCTTTTATTACCAGACCACATACTCTGGAGTAAACTATGAGGTACAGCCTGAGAGTAAATAAAACTAAGTATCTTTCTAGCCCACTTAGATGCTACTGCTTTGTAAAGTCGTATTAAAACACACAGCCCACAGGCAACTTTGCAAAACAGTGCTATTTTTTCAAGACTTTCATTTTCAGCTGGCAGATTATGTGAGCATTTGAAGTTGGGGCTTCTTTTTTTAAATATCAACCAATTTTATTTTTTTTTCTACACTATAGATTTTTTTTTTTAATTAGAGCATCAGTTATGTTCATCTCAAAGAGGGGCTTTAATAGATGAATGCAACTCTGCGCTTTATAGTTAAAGCCACTGATAAGCTAAAACTGACATCTTTCTTTCTAATATCAGCTTTATATTAAAACAACCTAAACAATTAAAAGCATAATTAACATGTTTCTTTTTTAAATAGAGCCCAGGATTTGAATCTCTTCATCTTTTAAATTATATCTCCTTTTCCTAGTTTGTGGTAAGAAACAGAAATACATCTGGACCTAAAATAATTCTGCTACCCAGCATTTTCAGAGAAAGTGTGATATGACACCTATGAAATTTAATCTCACAGAGTTACAAAGCATCATGCAGTGATCTTTTACTGCAGGTGGCATTAATTAAAGAGAGGCTGCCTACAGGCACTGCCCAAAGATGCCCACACAATGGCTGTGGATCACTGGGAAATATGAGACTCTGGGTCAAAACTGCTGGCTCCAGAAAATTTTACTCTGGGCAGTTTGGAGCCCTGTGCAAGGTAAGAGGGTTTTGTAATCATCTGATGGGGGGACTTAATAAACAGTGTCCCCATCCTGCTGCTTCAGCAAAGGAGATGATAACCCTATGGATGTAGCAACTTTTTACTTTGTGATAAATGAATATTAAAACTGCTGTAATGTTTTGGGCTGTGAGTTGGGTTGCAACAAGGTCTGAAAATTTTAATATGATGTCCAACAATTATGTGGTTAAATCAAATAATCGATCCTGTAGACATTTTTTTTCTTCTCTTCCAAGTCTCAGTTTCACTTGTCCATCAAAAGTTACTCTTCATCCCTCCCAATTCCCTTGGTGAAGTGGCAGGCAGTGTAGGAGTTTGAGATTATTACATAATGATTTTGTTCCTTCTTTTTCTTGTTCCTTGCTCATTTTCTTCCATTGATCTCACTGCTCCCCTGCTCTGACATGAGACCTTCAGGGGATGCAGTCCCCCAGCAGAGTGCATTTGTGCATTTTTTTTTCCCCATGATTGCGCCTCCATCTGTTTCCCAACAACATCCCCTTCTACATGTGTCCTTTCTGCCTCCCCATATGTGTCTACTGCCCTGTCTGAAAATTGTTTAAGCAGGAGTATAAGGTGCTTCTCTGGCTATTGGTAGTTTTGGTATGCAAAGGGTCACTCCATCCATGTCAGAGATGGCTGATGGTGGCACAGAGGAGGAAACAGCCTCCTCCCACACACAGCAGCTCCCTGCTGGCCAGACCATGATGGTCATGCCTAATAAATTTCACATCTTGCTTCTGAAAACACTCTTTGGATATTTATCCGTTGCAAAGTCTACTTTGAACATCAGCACAGCTTTGGCATGCAAACATCAAGAATTTATCTTTTCATCTGGACAATATGACTGACCTTGTAGGACCATGGGCATATGTTCATAAATACTCCCTTCCTTCTCCTGGAAAGGTCATTCTTTTACAGACTTCATCCCTAGCTCCTGTAAGCTGCAAAAGATAAAATTTTACAACACTCTGAACACCTACACACTAAAATTGACACTACTAGGTGATTCCTTCAATTTATTTTTTGTAATTTTGACTTCTCTATTTTTTTTCCAATATGTGAATCTGTTATTAAAAATATATGTTAATGGAAAATAAGTTAACCTCTAATATAGGTTGAGGCTTAGCACTCAACAGACATTATAAATACAAACTAGAAATGAATACATCTATAAAAACAATTGACACAACATCCATGTGTTGCCCTTCAGTGTTTGATTAAAGTCTTTATCAGCTTTCCATTTTTTCTTTTCTACCTTATCTTCAGTTTGGCTTTCCAGAGGTTACCTAATATTCTCACCTATTCACTCCTTTATTTAATGCATATTGCTTTCAAACAACCATATATTATTCAAGAATTCAAAACTGTTTGCATGGATAACTTATGGAAGTGTTGCTTTGAAATCCTTCACTCCTTTGTCACAGAGATATTAATGTTTCTAAGTCAGCATAAGGGAAGAAAAAATAAAATGAAAGGGAAAAATGGTAAAACATGAGACAACTTCATAGTGACTGCCCTGAAAAGTTCCATTTTTAAGCCAGTTTAAAGTCACAAGCAAATACTTCTTTTTGTTACACAGAAATGTTCTTTTTGAGGTGCACTTATACAACCTTGCAGAATTAATAAAATCCCCTTTATTGTTTGACTATTACACCATTAGAGAATGCAAAAACTGTCTCTAAAACAGTATAATCCAATCTAAAAATGGAAAAATGTAGACTGAGCTTTGTGCAAAGAGAAGTGACCTACACGAAACTTCCATTCCAACTGGCCTAATTTTTGGCTGAAAAAGTTGCATTAATGAAATACATTTCCCTAATGCTTTGAGTAATTCAAATCAAAGGATTAAAATTTACCATATCAAGCAGGACATTTAGGTAATTGAAGCCAGTGCCCGCTGTTCAAAAGTAACTATCTTCAAAGGTACATTATAGGAATTAATAGCTATTTTTTATACAATGTTTATTAAAGTGCTTGTGTCAAGAAACATTAGTTATCTTCCACAATTAAATGGTTAAATTAAAATATGTTACACCATAGATGTGGTTTCAGGGTCTTTAAAGACTTGTGCACATTTTTATGAGATGATGTGAGATTTTGCTCCTCAGAATTGCACTCATGGAAGAACACTTACTGATTGTTTGTAAAAAGACATAGTTTTCCTTCTGGCTCTAATTCCAAGCTGATATTGAAGAGCAAGGATATCAGAAAAGGAAAAGCAGGTGCCGCAAATCTCAGGCTACTTACTTGAGACAATTCTATGCCGCCAAATAGGACCTTAAGCCAAGAGCTAATAAAAACAACACAAACTGTCTCTGGAATTTTTAGACATTAAGACCCAGAAGAACTTAACATTTGCATGCTTTATTTAATTTTGATATCAGAATTAGATGCTACATGTTTTCCCTGGCAGATTACCACTGAAATTATGGATTTTAAGAACAGTTACCATTTCCTTTTCTGTCTGATTCCTTACACTCAATTGTTACCATTAGAAATACTGCAGAAAAAGCCTTAGGCTATTTTTGGAAATTTTTGATTATTTTCTTTACCAGTGCATATTAATGAGCAGGTTGTAAACCAAATGAGTTTAGCTTTCTTTCAGTTAAATAAACAAAGAAACCAAATAGCATGACAGGTGTTCTTTACCACTTTGTTTTCATGAAGTATTTAAAAGGACGACAAATTTACAAACTGTTTCATCTCTGCTGAAAACCTATCTGAAAAAACACATCTTGGTGTTATAATTTGGGTTATATTTCTAAATCAACCCTGTTCCCCTGTGAATCACCAATACTACCATTTTATGCCACACTTCAAGGAATTTTCTGAAAACCCACTCAGCTATCCAAGTGCATAAATATTCTGCAGGGCTATTAAAACATCCAAACAAAGAAAAAAATGTTATTAGCAAGAAAAATGAAATCTCTGGGACTTTTCCTAGGATATGTGACCATTTCCCATCATACACTTTAATAGGATAGCAATCTCAATCCTTTGCTTAGAATCCAGGCATGGGTATTGTACCTTCAATTATGCAGTCAAAGATTTTAATAGCAAGAGAGGAATATGTTTTCAGTCACAAACTGAGTATTTCATAGCATCATGAATATCTAAATAAGCTAGATAAAATTTATCTGATGAAATCTAATTCCATTCAAAGTGCTTGCTAATTATTTTAAAACCTACAGTTTCTGTGCTTGGGAAATATATTTTATCATTGTTTGAGGAATCATATCTTTGCAACAAAAAAACACTTTTAGGATATCAAAGGGGTTTTTTGGGTTGGTTTGTTTGTCTGAGTTTTTTAGAACAAAACAGAAATGCAGCTTCATACAGCCTCAGGTATTAAAACAAAACCTTAATAGCTGAAGGATTCAAATCAGTGTTTGCACTGTGGCATGGAACTCTTTCCATGGCAGTTTCAGGGCTAAAATAGCTACTTTTCCATACTGAGTTCTCCCTGGAAAAAGCTCAGATGCCCACAATTTTGTTTTAAGCATACTTCACAAGCTGTTTGGGGTATAGGATTGTAACTTGCATGAATTCCAGTTGTCCTTGCGGTGACTGCCCCAAACAGACAGCAAAGATCATTTGTAAGGGGAGATCCAGGTGGTTTCCAAGTTACCCCACAGAAAGGCAGACAGGGTTTGTGGGAATTAATTTGCAGAGAACAAATTAATGTTTTTCATTTTGCAGTGGCAATGGATGGCAAGGATAGAAATGTGTGATTTGGAGATCTAGCAAGCAAAACCTAAAAATACTTAAAAGTGACTTATATTTCATTACTGAAGCACTCTGCAAGAAATAAGTAACATTCCTCAGCCCCAGAGTACTGTAGTCCAAATAAGTAAAGCAGTCGAAGGGTTCAAGAAAAGGAATTCTAAAATTCTTGCTTTAGATACTAGGAGTTAGAGTTCACAAAGATCAAGTAACCTGTCCAAGTTCAAAAAATAATGGTCTAGTGAAGAGAGAGACTGGACATAGTTTTCATATTCTTGGTCTAATCCTTAAAAAATATGAAGTCATAGTAACTTCTAAAATATGGACCTATTGAAGTTGGTTTTTTGCTTTGTTTCTTTCCTACAAGTAAAAGATCTCAAAAATTTCTTGACTTGTGCATGATGTAAAATAATGGAATTAATTTGAATAAAATAAATTGAAAAGCAGGGGTACTCAGGTATTACTCTCAAAATGAGTAGTATTTCAAATGATCATATTTATTTCTATATTGTGAGTTTAGACTTACTCTAAGAGGCTTTTCTAGATTAATTTAAAGTATTTTGGAAGGAAGATGGCACAGTCACAATGTTGGTTGGCATTGCACAGCTTATGGCCTTGTAATAGAAATCTTGCACTGATTTCTTCACACTGGAGTCTGCCTGACACCTTCAGTGATTTGTAGTAACATTGATCTTATTCTGTGGGTTTCCTGTTTCTGCCACCCTATCCACATAAATGCAGAATGTTTAGATTGATATTAATAAGGAAGCAGCAGAATACTGGAGGAAAGGAGTATTCTCCAGACACAGTGTCCCTTACCAAAACTAGGTTGGATGAAATATGATCAAAGTGTAAATATGAAAGAAAGAGAACAGTAACCACGTGGTGAACATTGCTTCCCACTAATTACAAACATAAGCAATCTGCAATGTACCAGGACAGGAAAATGTCTTCTCTGGGAAGTGTATTCATGTTAGCAAGCAAGCTTTAACCCAGCATAATGAGTCTTGCTCAAAGCTGTTCCTGGAAGCCCCATGCTGTTATCCATATGCTGGATGCCTCCGATAAAATTGTTGACTGTGAACTTACTGTTCCAGGAACCTTTGGATTTTATAGTTTTCTTAGTTATAAGGCACCATTTAGCCATACTATAGGATTTTCTGAAGCAGACTCAAGAGTACGAGAAACTGAGAGTTAAGTTTTAGTGTAATTCTCATGAACATTCATTCAGAACCATTTCATTGACTTCATTAGGCTTCTCTTAGCTGAACCCAAAATTTTATTAGCATTTTTACAGACACAGCAATTACTAGTATCTTCAGCACAGATCTTGGGCACAAAAAGTAGGATCTACCTCTAGAACACCCTGCTGTCAGCAAAGCTTTGGGTAAATGACACCTGTCAAGTCAGTGGGCTCTATGCCAGTGGTTCTAGGGGAGCCAGGTTTTTACTTGGACTGTAATAATTACTAACACAATTTTAGCTTGAAAATGGGTAAGACTTTATCCCATATATATGTTATTTTTTTGAAAATGAGTTGCCTAACTGTCAGGTCATATTTTATTATTCCTATCTATTTCACTGAACATTATTCGTGTGTCACAATGTAAATAAGACTGTATTTTTTTCCTCTTTATACCTTCCAGGTGTTATTTCTCTTTTACCTTCTCTAATTATCATCTATCACAAGTGCATATACTTACTTTTGTAATATTTCCTTATTAGTCAACATCTCTTTCCCTCACACATATCATCAGTTTTATTCTTAACTTCCTGCAGTCTTAACATAATGAGAAAGCAAAATTTAACTGTATTGCAAATTTTTCTTCAAATTAAAAACATTGTCACCCTGTTCTCTATTCTACAGTCATAGGTTGCACTATATTAATATTTTTTTAGCTTTTTTTTCTTTTATGTTTTGATGGTGACTTTTTTCCCACAATTATGAGTTTACAGATTACCTTATTTTGCCCTCATTCATTTGCTGTGCTTTTTCTGCCCCAACCTTCTTCCAGCATGTTTCTCTTTTCCGACATAAATCCCTGTGCAATTATTCTCAACTGTAAAACATTTACTAACTTATGAAAAAGAGTTCACAGTTTTAAGAGTCTATGGATTTCTTAGTTGGCCAATTGCCCAATACTCTTCTTTGAGAAATTTTAAGTCAGAGAATAGAAGCCAGTGGCAAATAAATTTGTATATCTGGAACCACAATAAGGATAAAAAACATGTGTAAAAATATTCTGGTGATGTTGAAATGTTGATCATTAATGTTCATTTTCAGAAACAATGAATATCACTCTTTAATTATCTAGAAACCATTATCCAGACAAACACGTCAAATAAGAACACAAATTCAGCACTGTGTTTTCTGCTAGAGTAGGAATTTCTGTACTTATGAACTAAGTTCAGTTACTTGTTGCCCTTCAGAAAATATGCTCTAGTGGTGAACTGAAGACTACAATGAGCATGAAAAAAAATATTATTTGTACAGAAATGTTCCTGTAATTTTTATCTTTATTTTTTTCCCAGAAAGGCATGCAGGTTTGCACTGATTTCTTCATATAGAAACAATAATATTGCCAACAACATTTCTATGATTCAATGCAATCTTTAGGAGTGATTTTGCATCAAGTATAAATGGAGACAATGCAGTGAGCAATTAAATAACTTTTCAAGACTGGCTGGTAACTTTGACACAGGAGCTGTGCCTTAGGTTTTAACAAGTATCTCCTGTTTCATGTGTAGTTGAAAGCTAGAGAGAAATTTAAATCTACTGTTTCACAAAGATTTTTTTTGGGAGCAGTTGGTTTGCTCTGGTACCGTGCAAAGTGTAACAACCTTTCTGGTTGAACAGGGAGTTCCACTCTGTCTAGCTCAGTTACCAAGAGACAGATGTCTTGTCTCTATTTCCCTTGGCTTCTCACTCGAAGCATGCTGCTAAAACAGAATGCTTGTTTGCCTGCTAAGCCCCAGAGAGCTGTTGCTCTAGATTCACATGTCTGCAGGAACAGGTTGGCCATCAGCTTTCTGACCATGCAGTTAAGCAGAGATGTTTTTTTACTCTTTACACCTAACTCCCCATTAAAACTCAAACTGTGTGGTTTCCATCTGGATCAGTCAATAATCTACAAAATATCAGCTATTTTTGCTGTGTGCTATTGCATCTATCAGATTATATAGCCAAAAATAAAGTAATGTCTAACGAAACTTTAGTCTTTCAAGTCTTCTTTAAGATCCAGATAAGCCTCAAATTTAAAAGTACTTCACTGCTGATATTGCACAGCAGAAAAATACATCACTTCCCTTACAGGACACAACCAACAAATATGCCTCAATTTGCCTTCCTGACCACAAGATCCAACCAAGATTCAAGTTTATAAGATTCCTTAGGGCTGGAAAAATCATTCTTGCCTGTTTCATGATAACAGTATGACAGCAATTTTAAATGTAATCCATTAAGTAAATCTGAGGTGGAGTAGAAATACATAATCCAAGGTATAAGCCTCCCACATCCTTTTTTTTAGCCAACTCATTTATTCAATTTAAGTAACTGCTTCTAGGAACATGGACCAAAATCTAGAACCCTTACATTCTCAGAAGTTTGCTCAAAAGAGAGTAACAAATATTTTCTGATTTACTTTCTTCTTGCTCTTCACAGTTGCATAGAAAACAATGCAGCAGGAATTGCAGAGGAAATTGCTCAAGTCAGCAACCCAGCTTTTTTGGATCTCAACATGAAATGTTTGCCTTTTACAGATAATAAAACCCTCCCTCTCCAATCATGTTTTAAAGGAATAAAATAATACAAATAACATGGTACCAAAAATGCAGAATATCATGTATCATATGTTCTATCTTCAGTCTTACCTAAGCACTATACCACTCTTTATAGAGGAGCACTGTGTCACATCAACGTACTTAAATACTGAACAGCACTAAATCAGCACATTCCAAGGGGAAAACACAGCATCCTGAATGCAAGTAGGATTCTTAAAAGGCAGGTTTTGCCTCTGAAGAAACAAGCTGTTCATGCTGGGATAAGCCACTACACAGCAATTCTACAAGGAAGCAAAATCCAGTTGGAAGTGGGTTTCAGGCACGCCTACTCTCAGGCATGCCCTGTGCACTATTCTTGGCTTTTAGGGAATCCATTCCTAAGTTTTAACTTCCTCTCCTTTGTGTCATGGGAATTGAGCCAGCCAGTTCTGGTCAGTGTACATACACTGAAATCACCATGCATCCTCTCCTTCGTGCATATGAACCCAAGTAGCTAAAAAGCCCACCAAAGAACAGATACAGAAATACAGCCATGGTGGTGGGGGTTTTGTGGGGTTTCTCAGTATTGAAGATTTTAATTCACGCCTTTCTATGTTACAAACATAGTTTGATAACTTAAGGAATAAACCCATTTCTTCCATGTTATCTATATACCTATAGCACATTCTCATTACTAAATTGACACATAAAAGGAGAGGACAAAAATTATAGAAAATATTAAAAATTAAATTCTTAATCATAAAGATTTTTTACAGCTAGATTACTGTTTTTCAGAGCTGCTGTTAAAGTCCTCATGTCTAGGACAGTATTTCTACATTTGTATAATGCCTAGCACGATGATTTGTTTGAATCTGGTGTTTGATTACATTTTGTGTGTTTTCTACCACAACTTCTCATTACTAGTTCCTTACCTTCAGCAAGAATGAAAATAAAGAGATTTTCCCTCAGGTTGGGATAAGACCACAAGCCTTATGAGGAACAACTGAGGGGGCTGGAAAAAAGGAGACTCAGACGTGTCCTTATGAATCTCTACAACTCCCTGAAAGGTGGCTGTAGTCAGGTGGGGTTGGTGTCTTTCTCCAGGCAGCACTGACAGAACCAGAGGACACAGACTTCAGCTACACCAAGGGAATTATAGTTTGGATATTAGGAAAAGGCTTTTACAGAAAGAGTGATAAAGTACTGGAATGGTCTGCCTGGGGAGGTGGTGGAGTCACCATTCCTGGGTGTGTTTAAAAAGACTGGATGTGGCACTGGGTGCCATGGTTTAGTTGAGGTGTTGAGGCATGCGTTGGACTTGATGATCTTGAAGATCTATCCCAACCTGGTGATTCTATGATTTTTTGATTCTGTGATGTGAATAACCTTCTTTAAGTGATAGGCTGCTTAGACCCTGCGACTATCTTATTTCTGTTAAGCATTGAAACTCTGAGAGAGATGTTCATTGATACTGATGGAGTTGTGTCAGAAGCACACTGAACATGAATCTGCATAGCAAATGTAAGCTAAGCAGATAAATGCAGTGGTGGGTAATGCAAAGAAACAGGATGTCATTGTTAGCTAGCAACATAGGCAATGGGTCCTGCCACTAAATCTTAACACTCTCAAACTTGTGCATTGTTTAATTATTGTGGCTCAAAAGATGTCAATATAAGCAGGTACAAAACTGAAAAAGAATTGATCACTTCTGTTAGTGAGAAAAAGCCACATGTGTTTATCAAATGTGTTTTAACATTTCCTCTGTTAAAAAGAAAAATTACATATACCTTACACTGAAATTTGCTGACTTTATATGGACACATTTCTATAATAAATATATTAAATATTTATGTATATATTTAATATACATTATGAATTATATCTATTTAATATATTATATTTATACATTATTGTTGATATATTAATATAAACAAAAATATAAGTTCTGCATAAATTTCCATGAACTTCATCCAGAAAGAAAAATTCATCTTCTATTGTTATTACTTTATTATTAAATCTTTTTTTTGTTATTAAATCTTTTCAACATAATGAAATACTGCTCAATGGTGAGTCTAAAAAAATTAGTTGTATTTAGCATTATCTTTGTAAGTAATTTTACTCAATTGGAGACATAGTGTTAAACTCCTACTAAGCAGCTGGATCTTTGCTCAGGGCCTGACAGATGTTGCACTCTCATGAAGAAATTGAGCTTATTTCTATTCCACCCTCCTGTAAAATAGAGACATTTATTGTTATAACTATCAAAATGTAGCATTAAGACAATTATACACATTGAAGCCTAATGCATCTCACTTCAAAATACTGGTGATTTGAATAGTATGAGAGGCAGGACCAGGATGTATGAATTTGTAATTGTCAAATCATACCACTTTGGTTTATAGCTATCTAAGATGGGCTTGTGCTGTACAAAGCAAATAAAGATAGCTGAGCTTTTGTAGCTAGACACTTGTTTACCCGTGGAAGGGCACTGCAGATAATGTGGAACTTTTAAAAGTGGCTCTACTACAATCACACTTTGGATGTTTATCTCTTACTCAGTAATGTATCTTGTGCAACAAAGAAACCAGCTCCCATTAAATACATCATTGTGGTTATACAACACTTATTTTCAGAGCTGCAGGCTGCTACAGAACAGGTGCTTTTGTACACAACACACACAGAATAGGCTGGTTGAAGCCATGAATTTATAGATAGGTTTTCTAAATTGCTAATAAAGACAAGTTCCCTTTATATAAAATAAATCCTGTAAAATGCATCTATTAATAATTAATTTTTCAAATTTATTTTTGGGGGTTCTGTTAAGTGTACTACTGTCTAAAAGCATTTTTTAAAAAACAGATTTTTTCTACCAGACAGATCTGTTTCATAGAGACCTATGATTAATGATTATATGCAACCCTCTCCTAATACATCAAGTCAAACTAACTTCTTTGGTTTTGCCACTTTTAAAATAACCTTTAAAGCGAAATAAATACATTGTAATAATTGAAAATGAGAAAGCACCACTCTAGTCAAATTAAAGCCCATATGTACAATCACTAGTTATTCATCAGCAATTGTAGAGCCTATTTGGCATTTTACTTCAAGATTAGCTTTTCAATAACAGAATAGGTACAAAAGGAAATTTCCCCCAGCTTTATATGCTGAACATGGCCATATGTTGTGGAATACCCCTACAGTCAATTAAGGTCAGCTGTCCCAGCTGTGTCCCCTCTCACCTTCTTGTGGATTCCCAGTCTCCACACTGATAGAGTGGTGGGAGAAGCAGAAAAGTCCCTGATTGTGTAAGCACTTCTTAGCAATAATGAAAACATCCCTGCATTCTTTATGCCAGTTCCAGCACAAATCCAAAACACAGCCCCATATCAGCTAATTTTCAGTAAAAAATTAACTCTACACCAGTCAAAACCATCACGCTGTCACATAATTAAACATGTATTTGTCCCAGCCTTCCTATATTGGAAAGCTAATAAAATAATCACTGAGGAGAATCTCCAGAGAGATCTTGGACTAAAGACTAACTTACATGGGAGATTATTTTTCTCCTGCATCTGGCATAAAACATCCCTCTGTGTCAACACACCACCTATCTGCACTTGTTCCTTCATGCCAACACACCCTAGGTCTAAATCATCTAGTTGCAGTGTGCTTTTCAGCTCCTTACAGCTGGCCCCAGGAGCCACCATCATCCTCCCCCTTCCTCACCTTCATGTCACTCAAGCTCTAGAAAAGACCTTCAAGGAAGTTCCAAAATGGTCTGGATGGGTCAAGACCATCAGGACCACAAGAACCAGACATGCCTGGTCATCCTGGTCAGCTACTTGACAGTGACAAATGACGGGCTTTACCAGACAGACACTAAAGTGTACACAGTCTGTCAAGTTCTTTATATTCCTTTTCTGGTCTTTCTGTATTTTTCAGGGGTAGCCAGAAAATCAAGAGAAACCATTCACATAGATTGACATTTCCTGATACAGAGGATAATTGAATATGTATGAAATATTCTAGTTTGGTACTATTGTGGTTTTTTCCTTGCGAAATCGGTGTTTTACCTTACTCCACAGTCACCTTCTGTGCAGAGGATGCTGTACCAGCATAAAATCTGAGTGATTCAGTTAATCTGCAAAAGCAGATTAGTCTACATTTATGGTGACTCAGCTAATAATACTTAACTGCATTTTCTCTAAATAATTCAAGTAACCACAATTCATTTTGTGAAATGGACCAATCTCCATAGCACCAAAGTACAGGAAAGTTATTAGTGAGTGCTCCCCAGATGATAAAGCTATAGCTGTCAGTTTCTCTATATGCTGATCTGCTCAAAGCTGAGACAGATTCTATTCAAATGTATTTAATTGGAAACTTCCTTAGTACAACAAATGACTGGAGCTCTGGGTTGTTTTCTGCAGCAAGGCACTGTATTTGACCACTTGATTTCAAATGCTGCACAACTCAAACCCCTGTGGAGTAGACTGAAAATGTGATGTTACTCTTGAGTGTTTAATAGTGCAGGAAGGAACATGGTGACAAGCAGTAGCTGATCTGAAACTAGATGTTAAGCACTGAAAATTCTAATTCCCCACTGTGCATTCTTTCATCTAGTCTTCCATTTTGTTTGTGTTTTCCTCTTTTTACCTACCTTGTCAAGTTTATGGAATCTCCTAAGCACATCTGCTTTCATTCCTATCAAAGATAAAAGAAAAAGTGAAACACAGTCTTAAAGAATAATAACTACATTCATTATTATCAGAGCAGTGGGACTGTGCTCAGAGCTGTGTTGTTGCACAAGGCACAGAGCAATGCCTGGATCAGCTGGCAGGGCACAGCACAAAGGCTCTGGGCAGGTTCTGCCAGCCCAGGACAAGCCCACACTGCTCAGCACAGCTCTTTTCTGAGCAGCTGTGCTTGGCTCTGCAGCCACACCAGGCAACGTGCTGACAAGTAAGCCCCTCAGTGCCATCACTCAGCTGGTCCTGCAGGACTCTGCTCAGTCTCCTGCACATTCTTAAGCAGCCAGGCTGCATTACTCCAACTTGCAGCACCATTACACCTATTGTGCCTGCCCAAGGCAGTAAAAGTTTAAATGAACAAAAGTGAACCAGTAAGAGGAAGCAGGTTAAAAAAAAAAAAGTACAAATTCTGCTGCTCCGTGGGCTATGAAAAGAGACCAGCTAGCATGTCATTCAGACCTCATCTCTCTCCAAGTCTTTCATGTCACCAAGGCTGTTGTACTTTCAAGAGCTATGTCTGCATGACCCAGTGCAGTGATGTATAACATTACCTGTACAAGCTACCTCTATCACCAAAAAATATTGCAGTCATGGTAATAGGATAGGTGGACCACACTCACTAGCCTTGCTGAATAGCAGTTCCTTTTAGCTTGTGCAAACACAGCTGTCAGATCACAGATGTATGGGTTAACATAGCTAGAATTGGATCAAGTACTTCCACCCAGCTCTATGACTAGTCACCCTATCTAGTTAGAGGTGCAATTACTAGCAAAATTCCTCCTGTACCTGAGAAGGAATAAGATATACATAAATATATTAATTTACTAGCATAGCTTCTCTGTAATTTTAATTCAATTTTTATAGTCAGAAAAACCTGTTAATTGATGAAAACAGAAAACATACTCCAAACTCAGAGAATATCTGTTTTGATTCATGAAAACCTCTGTAGTTTTCAGTATCTTAAAATTTTTTGCCTCATTAGAATGATGTCAATGTTTCCTCTAATAGGCCCCCTGATGGGCACACAAGAGTGTCAAAATTGGCCTTTCTTTTTGCAGTGCCATGTTTTCAGGAAGAAAAACATGTCAAATCTGATTTTATTAACTGGAGTAGATTTATAAACCAATAACAAAGTACTTTGGTTTAGACTGTTTCTATAAGACAGCAGTATGCTCCTCTTACACTGTGACTAAGCTGTTACCTTTCACACAAAGGTGCTTAGAGTACTCTAAGAATGTTAGCTGTAATAACCTGTAATGATTTTTACATATCTATTTCTCCCATATGCAATTTTTCTAAAGCCTGGGTTTACAACAGAATCTTTAAATCATTATGTTTGCTCACCTTTCTTCAAATCTGTCCTTAAGAACTACTTCTGCTGTGAATCCCATAAAACCCAGCATTTGTTAAGCATCCACTCTGGAATTACATTATATTATGTTAAAGTGCTCCCTTGTTATCATTTTCAAAAGCTCCCATCCCCTTTTTATTCTCCTTAATTTCCCTATGTGCAACCCTTCATACATTTTGTAAGGACTAAGAGCAAAATTCAATTATTATTCATGGATCACTCTAATTCCAGAATTAAAATACTTTGCAGGCATGAGTACTAATCAATGATTTTTATCTTGAAAATCCACTGTAGAAACAGATAATTTCACGGGATATGGAATAAACTTGGGAAAGCCAGTAGCTTGCCTTGCTATTAATTAGGGACTCCTATCTTGCATGGATGAGCTGGAAACTTGGCAGCCATTCTAGGCCTTGGAATTACAAAATAAATCCCACAGTATGTCAGCAGAAGGTTGGAACGGTCAATGCACAGGTAGAGCTCATGCACTTGCTCTGTTTGAGGTGGCCAGCAAGTGCATGAACAGTCTGTTAACATAACTGGGATGGAGCAACCTCAGTGTCTGTACACTGACTTCTCCACGCAGCTTTCAGGAAGCAATCTGCTGCCCTCCTTTCCCTTCTCTTTCCTTGCCACCACTTGAGCGCTCACAGTTTGAAATGTTCCAAGAAAAGGAAGAGCTGCAAATGTACCAGACTTTCGGTGTGAAAGGATAGAGAGAGCCACTCCTGTTTCAGCAAAACCAAGAAGATATTCAGAAATCTATTTTTATACATAAAATTAAAAATTTTTATGTAATATACATGTCTATTTACTGCCAAATTCTTAGCATTGAAATAGAGAGAGGAAATCATGGGCATGTGCTTTGACAAATGCTCAGCAGTGAGCAGTAAACTCCACTGTGATGTGAGTCTCTTTGCTCCTACGTAGACCAGCAGAGTGCCTGTGATATTGGTTTATGTGCACAATAACTCTGCAGGCATCTGGAAAAGCCACTGCAAAAATTGGAGAGTGGAATGTAGAATTTGGGTGTGGAATTTGACCCTACAAAATCAAACACTGTGTGTTGCATCTTGCAATCCTATGTGGTGCACTGCCAAGGAACCACAGGAAGGAGACCATATGCTCACTGCACAGGGAAGGAAACACAGGGGAAGGACACAGTAAGGAAAACAGGACAAAAACATTTGACAGTAGGCTTTACTAGAGTTCTATCTGAGCAGAAAAAGTCAGAAAGCTCAGAGGGCTTATAGAAAAATCTCAACTCTAATTTGTTTCTCTTTCACGCTGTTACATCTTTGCATTCTCCCCCACACCAGTTTTGTATCCCCAAGTACTGAAAGTCAATATCATATTATCCATCATCCTGAATGCCATCACCTTATAAAAAATAATGATAAAGAAATTTCTGTGTCACATATATCAAAACTAAAACTTCTCTTCTTTTTTTCAATAAAAAGGACAGGAAAAAAAGGGAAAGCATGGAAGTCTACAGGCACAGTAGCTGGAGTTATACACTTGTTTACAAGAAAAAACAGATGACCAGTGCCCTTACAACAAACATAATCAGCAGTTTCAACAGAACTTGCTTGTTAAACTGATTCATAGCTTTGCATGGCATAATGATTTTATTGCCATTTATTACAGAGCGACATGAGATAACAAGAGACGTTTTATCTTTTCTTTATTTTTTTCAGACAATGGCATTATTTGTTAACTGGGTTTGATGACAGAAACAGCAAAGTCAGCTACAGCATGGATTAACATGAACAATAAACACTTCCTGAATGTTTCATTCAAAGCCAAAAGATAACAATCGTGGTTTTTAACTGAGGGATGGAGGTTTACCATCAGTTGGAGGGATAATTTCCAGAATGCTAAGAAAATGCCCATTCATGATAGCTTAAATTAATTATAAATAACAAAAAATAGACTGTTTGTTTGTTTTCAAACAATAAAGACATACTTTGTAGGAGATTGATAAGTCTAGCTTAAATTGAATGTGGAAAACTTCAATGCCTAATAAAGTCTAGATAATTATTGAATTTTACCAGAAAGAATTCAGATATGTCATTGTTTTTGTATATGGATAGAAAACAATGTAAAAAATCAATATAAAACAAATTTCTATGAACTGAGCAACTTATGAAAATAATTTCAATCATTAAGTTTCATATAGCCTTCTTAAAATAAAACTAGCATGTAAAAAGTTAGGAGAAAGTGTTACAAATACAAAAAAAAAATTCTCATGATTTTTTTCCCACTAAACAAGACATGTTACCATTTAAACCACATCCCATTATGATCAGGGACATAACAGTCACAATGTTACTTCTAATGCCTTGGGTCCAGACTGCACAAAGTGAAACAGCACTCTAATTGTCTTCATAATTAGTTTCTGATCATAGTGACACGTCATCTCATAAAAAGTAAAGGAAGCGTGCTTGCAGTATGTCCTGTTCCAATGTTAGATCAGCAATGCAGCCAGAACCAGGGGGGAAAGGGAACCTATGGAAGGGCAAGATGTTTTTATTTGAAACAAAATGTAAATAAAATGGATTTTTCACATTGCTCTCTCACAGTCTCACAGTCACAAGCACCAGAAAAGTGTGGTGCTCACATCTGTCCACCTGTCACACACCAGGGCAGGGGTGGGTGTTCAAGTGTTCTGCCTGCCATAGGGTTCTGCAGTGCTTGTGTCCTGCTGTTAGGTCCTTTGCAGTGCCCTGGAGAATGAGAGTAACTACCTGACAAGTCCTGCTCACCCTCTCATGCTATTCTTAGGCTGGCAACCTTATGCAGCTTTTAGGTATGCCTTGTTTGATTCCTCTTGGGTGACCTGTATCTCCACTGCGTCCCAACCCTGAATCATCAGAGCTCTTTCATTGTCCTTGTCTCCAGTGTCAGCTGTCCTGTGAAGCTGCAGGTACATGGGGTGGGATCTGGATGCTAATGTGGCTGCCAGTGACGCAGGCAGGGCTGAGACTGCTGTCCCTGCTGTGCCCTTCTGTTCCTTCCCACACTCAAACCTTCTTCTTTCTACAGTCAGACTGTCTCAGTCCTTCTATTACAATTTGCCACAGGAAGTGTTTACTTCATGCAAACCAAATAGTATCTGCAGGCAGATAAATGACATCATTATCAAGTGCTGCTGTAAATTCTGCCAGTTTTCTGAAGTATCATATTAAATTCACTGAAACAACTACTATGAGGCATGAGGCAGATTCTCCCACATACAGGGGTCTTTTTGAGCTCACATTGAAAGACATCTGATTAGAAATATGCTAAGGAAATGTTCCAAAATAAACAAACTTTAGGGGAGAAATTTTATGTGATGATTTTTTTGTCCCATTCTTTCCTGGTTTTGGATATGGGACAATCCAGTACAGCTTAGACTTTTCTGTTTCTAGGCCCTTTAGGATAACCGAAAGCAAGTGAAAAAAACCATCTGGGCTGCTCTGGCACCAATCCTTAAATTGGCAACATGATAATAATAACATTTTTGCAACCTTATGAACCCCTTCTGTCTCCTCCTCATTACCCTGCTGGGCAATACTGTTTTCTTCTGGTGAACTCACCCAGTGAATTTATTTAAGAAGAGCTGTAAAGACCCATATGTACAGCAGAGGGAAATTACATTCAATTACTGTTTGAAACATTTTATATCTACTGCTTTTTACAGCAACCAACAGTAGTGCTTTACGCCATAGTGACTCAGGAATTGTGATTTATCATTTTTTAAATGCAGTTGCCAGGGTTGGGGGATTCTAAATACACCAAATCTATACAAAAGCTATTTCTTACTTATTGATGTGTCTTGCAAAAGATAAGTGCAAAGTCAGTTACAGACATATTTTGCTTGCATAGAAATGTTACAGCAAGCAATTCTTCAATCTTGTGTGACCACAAAAAGATAAATGAACAGCAAAATGTCTTTATTGCTTTTATTTCCAGAAGTCAGTTTGCCCATTTCATTAGGTATCTGTGCAAAGCCATGTACCAATACATCTGACTGAAATAAAGATGCTCTCAAAGATTATCTGTGTACAGCAAAATCTGAGAGTCCTTGATGAAATGAGTTTGCAAGTATGGCAACGGATAACACGATTAAATATGCAATATTAAAGAAATAATTGTGGTTCAAAAATAGAAATATTTCTCTAATACCAGCTTGCCTCATACTTAAAATAGCTCAATATAAAAGCAAACTTTGGTAGCTGTAACCGTAATTTGTTTGGGTTTTGCTTTCTCTTCATTTACTGTCTCCCTGTTCCCATCTGGTTGTATACAGTAAGCATATCAAAAGAAGCACATCATTTCTACTGTCATTTCTAATGATTTGTGAAAAGATGCATTCATTCCAAGCCTAGATGTCTATGGAAATGAGCTTAATGAAGTCTTTCTTACAGCTTATGAGCCCGCTGTCATTCATCAGCCAGACCTTACACAGAAATAGGTATCAGGAGTTAGGTTCCTGCAGTGAAAAGGAGCGGCAGGAGGTTTCAGAGAAAGATTTTGAGAGTAGCTTTTCCAGGTGCATTCCAAGATGTAAAAGAAACAGCATGAACTTATGTCTTGTTTGAGACCAGAGAATGTAAAAAGAGAAAACTACAACAAAATCAGTTCTGAACGTTCAATCAATCTTCTCAAGGAAGAGCAGCCTTCATTAATTCCATTGCCTGCATGATAGTTATGTTGAGGAAATTGTTTCTAGCACCGTGTTATGCCTCTGTTTATTTTTAAGGCCAAAACCTGTAAAAGAGATTTTTCTGGTAGTACTATTGTAAGTGGTCTAGCCCAACAGGAATGCAAGGTATTCTCTAAGTCATTTTTCCTTTGATGGCTTGTGAGCTGTAAACAGTCCAAACAAGGAATTTTTTGGGGACTGCTATGCCGCCTGATGCAATTCAGTTTTGAGAGGAAGTTTTCTCTTCTTGTTCTTATCGCAATATTATATCATTATTCCTACTCAGTAAGTAAATGAAAACCTTCAAGTGTCTAAGGGCACTACAAAAGCTAATTTAATATCCTTTCTAGGATTTTTATATAAAAGAAAATTAAGTTCACAAAAATATTAATGACAGGTTATGCAGGCTGTTAACTTGCTTGTCAGAGACCACTTTAAATTTTTAAAAAATATGGAAAACTTAAGAGCCATCAGGTTCATCTACTTGAATTGTATAGTCTGTTTAGGGAGTCTGTTTACGGAGCCTTACTGAGAATTAGTTATACCAGTAATGCAATTGGGACTCAGAAGGTAATTTCCACTTGAGGTGTGGTCTTGCAAAAACACTCATAAAGGTATTAATTTCAGCTTCTTTACAATATTATGACATGTAAGGGTACCATTTTTTTCATTGGTTGTGATACATAATACGACATAAGAAACAGCAGACTGCAGGATGTAGTCACAACACATGTAAACTAAAATTTTGCTGTTTAAAAAGATGTCAATATTTGACTATAATCACAGAATGAAAACATTTTTAAAAATATATTCCAATATGGATTTTGTCTTTTTTCTTCTTTTCTTTTTTTCTTTTTGTAATGTTTTTTCAAACTGATCCCATGCTCTTACACCACTTAAAAATATCTGGAAATGAAGTGTCAGAAATGAGGAAGTGACATTTGTATTTTCCCACCAGATTAAACTATTTGCCCCAAAATTGCACAACAAATGAGCATCAGATTTGGAAGCACAGATTCCTTTGGAGAGGTCTTCTTGGAAGACAAAGCAGTATTAGCTATTTCCCAGCTACCTAAATAATAATCTCAACCCTTTTGGTGTCTTATATTAGAAAGCTCTTCTGTAAGATTTCATATCTTTTGTATTGTTTTGCTGTATATGATAAATCACAAGAAGATAGTTCTAATGAAGCTCTAACAAGTGAAGTGGGAAATATAAAGACATGGAAGCATAATTCAAGCAATATACAGCAGGAAAATGTACTCACTCCAGGAATGTTGAATATTCTATCTCATACTTTCCTTGTTTGTATTTTTTGCATGTCTTTGATGTAAGTAATCAAAGTATGATGTAAAGAAATCTCCACCATATGAGGTTCCTCTCTTCTATGGCCCTTCCTTAACTTGTTTATTACTTTTCTAACAGCTTCAACCCAAGAAGATTTGCCTTTAAAATTGAACCACCATAACAGTTAAATTCTAAGTCATATGGTGAAAGGGATCACTGAGTGCATTTAAAACTAATTGAAGGTATTTTTAAATCTCATCATGGACCTCAAACTGTTTAACAGGAAACCCTTAATTGTACTACTTCTGAAAAACCTACTGACTGTACTGCTCATAATGTTTCAGCCATAGATCTATTACCACACACTGGTGTCCTCCACTAGAAGTCAGATATAATGGGATGACATATACTCTCTGAATCATACAAATTTTTGATTAAAAAAACAAAAAACCTAATAATTCTTTCTTTTTAGTCCCTTTTTTTTTTTTTCCAGCTGCAGTGCCACACTAAAACTAGGATTACCTCAAGAGAAATTAAGCTATATCATGTCCTCTTGCTTTATTGAAATGCATGGCACATGCCTCATGACTGGTGGGAATATAAGTGTGCAAGCTAAGGGGGAGTTTTCAGCAGCTTTGAAATACATTATTAGAGGAGATGCTCAGTCCAGGGACTGGGCTACAGCTGAAGGTAAAAATGCCAGAGCCATACCTTGTAAGTGTGGAAGCCTCAGACAGAACTGCTTCTTCCTGCAAACTGCAGTTTTTTAAAGCTCCTGTTTAATACTTACACAGATGTATGGGACAATAATGTAGAGCAGCAGTGAAAGACCTGAGTGTGGTCCAGCTTTGCAAGTAATAATGACATCTACCTTTATTGGAGTTCTTTCAGTGATTTCCTGCACCTGCTTCATGGAGGATGACAACGTTGCACTCTGTACTCTTAACCCTGTAATAAACAAGACATATGAAGGAGAGGCAGCAGACCAGGGCACAAGTGGGCAGAACAGAAATTTGAAGTCCAGTCCACAACTAATTCTGAAGTTTTCTACCTGTAGCAGTAAAATGAACTTAAAAATGAGAATTTCAGATGCAAGAGAGTTTCTCAACAACTGTCTTTCTAGAAATTACAGTGGGTTTTAAATTAAATATTCATTAAAATAGTCTATAACATAAGGAGAAAATCTATGGATTATTCCAACCAGTTCTCCAAAAGCTACAGAATGTTAGAATAACCACAAATTAATTTAAAATTTTAAAGATTTCCTTTTAATCTTACAGGGAAATTTTCGTGTGAAATTAGTTCTTTATTTTCATACAAAATCACCAAAAATTATACTGTACCAAGAAAATGTACCTATACTTATGCAGTCTTTTTGCAACTGTATTATACATTGTTGTGTATTTTTTTTCATTACTAGTACTCTCCATTGTTTAACCTCATATTCTCTATGCATGAAACATGGTGCACAGCCATCTCCAGGACAACTAAACTATCAAGATTATCAGGACTACCTGAATAAAAAAAAGAAATTAAGGTAATTAGCATTTCAATCAAAGATTTATGAATGATCAGTAGTCATAAACTTTGAAAAATGGATTTTCTGAAACTGACAAGCCATTTAATTTGTCAGCGTACCATGTCATACTTCATAGATTTCTATATCTGTAGTTGCTGGGGTATGTAATATCCCATAATACATAAATCTATATTTGTGTATTTTCCTCAGTATGATTTTTCAAGCTGGCTGAGTAATTAGAATTATTTTCTTCATTAATTATCAAAATTGTATAATAGTTTTTTCCTTTTTAAGTTACACACATTTCATTGTTCAAAGATATTGCATTTGAAACTTTCCAAAGATATTGCATTTAAAACGGGCATAATTCCTTAACATATTACATTCTTGTTTTTTTACAATACTGAACAGTCAAACACAAGAGAATTTTGATATCCATATTTCTGTTATACCTATTAGGAAAAGAGGAATTCAAAATGTGAGATATTTGGTTGTCTTCTATGCCAACTGTAAAGAGTTTATTCCTGAAAAGGGGACCCTGTAAGATATAAGGGAACTGATCTTAACGGTAGCAAATCTTAATATTTATTTTTTCAGGATTCCTCTAGAGTCCCTGTTGCTTTCTAAGTTGCTTTAGAATACATATTATACTGAATAATGAATGTTCATATTAATATAAACTGAATAAATGTTGCAATAGACAACAGTAAATTGCTATTGAGAAACAGGCCTAGAAGCATGTAAGACTGATGAATTGTTTAAATTTTTTAAAATTATGGATAATATGCAAGCAGAAAAATCTGGAAATAACATTATTTGTTAGCACATGTTGTTTATTTCATATAGCTTTATCTATTATTCTTGGAAAGAGTGGCCTTTCATGTGAAACATTCCTCTGAATGCTAGGAAAACAGTAGTGGGAGAAAAAAAACCCACAGAGATAGAACTGTTGAGGTGGGATGGAGCAGCTCAAAGCCCCCTACACACATATATGCATGCACAGTTACACACATACACACACATGCTCAGAGGTAAATTACACCATTTAACTTGATTATTTGGGTTTTTTTAAATATTTTTAGGCCTTGACATATACATTATCTAAAGAAAACTTTTTCAACAATTTCCATGCTTTTCATGCAAATATTATCAGCGCACCAAATTTAACTTGAATGTTTTGAGTTTTTGGTTTTCCTGAAATGAAAAATAAAACGAAAGTTTTCACAGTTCTTCTGAATAGAATCCATTTTGGAATTGCAATTCTGTGCCTGATACCTGATGTCTACTAATTCAGTCTGCAGTGGAATTGTGTTCCCTCGGCAATTGCTCTGAGTCCAGGGAGCTTCTGTAATTGCAGGCATTCAGACTGAAGCTGTATTCAAACCACAGCCATTCTCATGCCAATATGTTTTCTGACTCCAGTGCAGTGTTGAAACCACAGTTAAACTGGAACCACTCTAAATAATGCATTCTCTGTAAACAGTGGGGTGCACTGGTTAAGGGCTGGCTGCTGCAAACCATCCCATCCATTGCAAGAAATTCAAATGAAAATACCCCAACATCAGAGTGTGTTTGTTTTATAAAATAAGAACAGGGAGAAGGGTGTTCTTTATGTTTGTTAAAATAAAACATACCAGCGTTTTATTTTCTGATATAAACTGACATTTCACAGAAAATATGTCCAGAATCAGATTTATACCTGTGACAAGAACAGATATATCGCAATACAAAAATATTTATATGAAACCTAAAATTCTAATCTTATTTTATTCATAGTGATTTTAATATTGAAAAGCAGAGGAAGAAAAAATAATCAAATGCATAATTTAGGTCTTTTTTAAGTGACTGTTAAACCAATATTTAAAATTTTGCATACTCCATATCTGATATCTTAATTTGCCATCAGCTGTGGCTTGAAAAAGATACAAAATAAAAGAATAGCTACAAAGATAATATGAAAAAAAAAAAGAAATGTGAATATAGAAAATAAACACAGAGTTTGTATTTTTAAATTCTTTTGCACCTCAAATCAATGTATAAAAATTAAATTAAATTGACACAAATGTAGAAAAAATATAGCAAGCTGAGGAACAGAGCAGAAAATAATCAGGTTATATGATTAAATAAATAAAACATTTTAATAACTTTTTTTTCTTTTGAAAAATCTTGGCAGAAGCCAAGTTTCATTTCATCTAGCATTACAGTAGATCTGGTAAAAGGCCTATTGATTTCAATGTAATTCTTGCTATGCACTTCAATGAGACATGCTTTTAACCTCTAAGTAACTCAAATACATTTAAGATTTTTTTTAAAAAATAAGGAAGGTTTAATAGATGACAACTACAAAATACAACTTGATTTTTTAGACATTTAATGAAAATCTAGCACTGATTTAAAGAATGGAGAGAATGACTCTCTCTAATGATGTGAAAGCCTGACTATTCTAGTAAATAATAGATTCTTCAAATTTTAAACCAATTTAACCTCACTATTTCTGTTCTTTCTATCCATTAAAATTATAAAATCAGAGAAAAAATAAGCACTGCTTCATTTTGCCACATTATACCTTCAGCTATGGTACTGTACATACTCAGAAACTGGACCATTACATTCTTTCAAATAAATACCTATTAGGTAATCTTATTACCTTAAAAATTATTATCTTAATTATTGAAAATCAATACAATCATTTAAAAACATTAAGAACCATACATAATTTAATGAGTCAGAGTCAGATATAATTCTTTGCAAAGAACAAATAACCTCTACTGTCAGGTACAATTTTTTTCCACAAAGGACCGACATTTCAAGACTTGCAGTAGATTTATCTTGTTAGAAGAGAATACTCTCACTGTACATATGGTGAATGACAAGCAATCTACAAAACTACTTTAAACTAGGAAAATGTCACAAATTACAATCTTCCAAGATTTTTCGGAAAATAATACTATATATAAAAATTCCAATTATAGGAAAGAATTTTCAGAGTGCTCTCAGAAGATATAGATGTTTTTCAGACTCAACAAAACATTTACAAATGTGTTGGAGTCTCTCACTGCTCAGAAAGCTACCATATGAAACAAATGTGTTAGCTGGATATTGCTTTGGAAAGCAATTTATTAGCAGAAAAGTATTGAAGAAAGAATTGAAATTTCTTTTAGCATGGCTCCCATTATCTGCTTTTGCAGGAGTTTCTGTGCAGCCAGTTCCTCTAGTATGGTAGCAGTGGAGAACAGGACTAACAGGATGAGGAAACCAGGATAGCAGGGAGGCATGACAGAATTTTGGGACAGAACTAGTCTCAAATCAATTCCAAAGTGACATGAACATGCTTATTTACAGTATTCAACAATGCTCAAACTTCCTCCAAGCTGAAGTATTTGCTTGCCCGGAGGGTTATTTCTGCAGAGGAGAGTGGAAGAGAGGGAGGAGAAAACTTCGGTTTCAGATTAAAACAATCTGAGGTACCTTCTCTCCTAATACCACTTCCAGTGAAAATCAGCTCATTTCTAAATGAGTTTTATCTTTCTAATCTCCTTGAAATTGGCTGTTATTACCACTATCTAGTCTTAATGGTTTCATTTCTGGGAGATTACTTTTGTTCTCAGCTTCATTTCCTCTGAAAATCATTACTGGTCTGTGTGGGGACAGGTAATGAGGAGCCCCTGATGTGAGAGCAGATGCTCCCACCAGCAAGTCAGCAGAGGTCATCAGTCTTGTCTACATTACAGAAGATGTGTCTTTTTAGGGACTTCTGCCACAGCCATCTATATCATGCCAGTTCCACCTCCAGGAACAAAACAGGGATTTATTTCCAACAAGTCACGAAAAGCTTTTTGCAGAAGTCTGTTTATAGCAAACCCATATCATGTCAGAGAAGCACTTCCCACCAAAAGAAATTTCACCACATATAGCCATCATCTTTTTCAAGTTTATGTTCAGAAAGTTTGAAAAATAAATATTGTACTATTTGTGGGTTATATTCAGACCTTTACAGCCTGCCTGGTCTTGTTTCAACTGAGAAAGCTTCACAAAGTTTTCTTTATCAAGAGGCACTTTAGTCCAACCTGCTCAGATAAAATTGAACTTTGGTAGATTCTCTGCAGACAGGAATAATATATTCTTATTTTATGTGTAATAAAAGTTCGCACAATGAGCATAGATTGAACAAAGAAACTCTGGATTTTCCCCCTATTACCAGTATATAGAAGTGGTTAAAACTATATTTTTTTTCTATATGTGTTATTGTACTTATGCAGTTTCCATTATCATTTCTAAAACAGAACATCAGAAACTTGATTTCTTCTTTAACTAATTATCCAACATGTCAACTACACAGCAAACAAGCCCCACGATCTGAATTTTCACCATGGTCTGCATTGCCAGTTTCTTGCCTAAGCTCTGACCCTCACCTCTCTGAATGAACATAAACTCATTCTACATGACTGTCATTCTTGCAATCTGATTTCCTCAGTAAACCAAAATTAAAGGTCTTTCTAGCATAATCTTTTTTCTCCATCCTGTCATTTTCCTCTAAATCCTTTCTGTATCTCTTGTCTCATACACTCACACATAAGAGTATAGTATATTACAACTCTGACACATTTGTGATTTTAACCCAATCATTATGCCCTGTGCATGAATCCATCCATCTGTAAACTCAGAACATAATAAAATGTAAAGCACTTATAAGATTTCCTGCTCAGATGTACTGACACACTATATGCTGTCTGAATAGGATTTATCCCTACATTAATAAGTAGTCAAATTTTACATTAAGTTCAATTTAAGATCCTCAACAAGAACAATGATTTGACCTCAAATTATACCACTGCAAGCACCATAAGTTTAATAGGTTTTCACATGTGTAAACAGGACATCTGGGCCAAATCCAGCTCTGGAATAATAGTTCCATTGCCTTTAGTACTGGCTTTCACCCAATATGAATAAATGGGGACTTGATGGGGATTTTTCCTAGTACTTTAAGATTTTATATCAACTATATTCCAGCAGGATTCCTGAGAGAACAAGTTGGATAGAGTTTTTCTAAGGCAAGTCCTGCTTTTCAAACAATCATATTAATGTTATTTCTCTATGAATATTCTAACTGCATACCCTGATGCTAAATCCTGTGTTCAGGGTAAAAAAGGAAAGGCACTTTTCTACAATGAATAGAGTTATAGTTTCCTAAGTTTTCAATTCTCACAATTCATTAGTGACCTGCAGCACAAGTTTCAGCTTTAAGGTCTGCTAGAAATCCAGATTTTCTGGGGATGGGGCCTGTTTAATATGTTTCTAACAGAGTACTCACACAACAGCACAAATGGCCACTTTTGCTCCTGGAAAGCTACAACCAACATGTCTTTTCCATTAGTTTGGTCCTAAGGGTTTTTTTAATGAGGTTTTTGTAACTTCTGGTAAATGTTACTTACGGCAGAGAGTGTTTCCTCTAATCCAAAGCAGTGTGTTATATAAAGGTTAGAGAATAAGATACCAGAAAATTCTTCACTCCTATGATTCTACTCAAATTTTAGAGGAAAATAGCTGTTTGCTGTATTGTAACAGTCATATACTACTCTGAGGATCACAGTAAACAATATATAGCATTCTCCTTCTTCCATTTTATAAGTATATAATACCAGCTGTAGCTTTTATTTAGAAAATCTCTTCTTGCTTATATAACATCCAAGACTTCTTGGTCACCAAACAGCTCAGGTTTCAAAGAAAACCCCCAAAATGTAGGCAGTTATCTTCACAATCAATACAGATAATCAGTAGATCTCCAGAAGTTCATTATTTGAACAGTCTTGCACATATGCAATAGCCACGTGCCAGAGAATGTTCACATCTCCTAAAAAAAACCTACAAGTTATAAAGGAACACAAACTAAATAACTGGAAAGATATGGTGAATGTATTTAAAAACTGGGACTGTTCCTAATGAAACGTGAGCTGAAAAGGTACTGATGTGATGTAATTACATTCTTCCTAAGCATGAACTGGAGTACTCTTTTATAGAACAAACTTGAGCTCAGAACCTTTTCAGAAAGTTCTTTAGAAAAGTTTTTTAGAAAAATATCCTCAGCAAAATGCAGGGGAAAATGAGAAAAACCTTAATTTGTCTACTAAAGAGACTACTTAAGCCAAGTTACTCAATTCAATAAAGTTCCCCTTTATACCCTTTCAACAGGGAAGAGGAAAGCCAATAGGTCATTACAAAGACAGACAGCTTGTTTTATACAATGCTCCTCACAATTTGTCCTCCAGGGACAAAGATACACTGAGTCACTCACAGGCTGGAACATGGAGAAACCTGAAAAGGAATACAACAAAGGTGGAACCAGAGGAGAACAAAAACCGAAGGCAGTGACTGAGAACGAAAGCAAGAACAGAAGCAAGTGGTTTTAAAGCATTAAAAAAAAAAATAATTGGAAAACAAATTGGGTTTTTTGCAGAAAGATTAAAAGAAGGGAAAAGTAAGTGACAAAGAGTTCTCATTTTATTGATTTTTATTATTGCATATATTCAATTTAAACCATTGCAACATAAAAAAAAAAGGATTCAATATGTTGTAGAGAGCATATAAATGGAGATACAGTAAGTCTACATTGAAAGACAAAGATGAGACAAACTCTAAAGTGCTTCTTCACTAAAAGAATATAAAAAATGCCAAATGTACAGGTTAGATATTCATACAGTTAAAAATATTTTATATGGTGAAAAACAAGGAAAAAAAAAAGTCAACAGATGTTCTAACTTGTTATGAAATGAAATGGAGGGCTAACATATAAACTTGCATAAAATCCATTATGACCGTGTTAATTTTAATGAAATTCCCCCTGCAAAAAACCTTAATAAACTTTTGTGATGTGCTGCAAGTAGAATTGGAAAAAAACGTAAATTTTTTCAGCCATTTCAGGAAACCAAAAACTATTTCTGAACAATGAGACAAACAGTTTGCAACCAAAAACAAAACAACTTTTTGACTGTTACTGAATGTCACAAAGAAATGCTGTGATTTTGAACATAATCTATGCAAAAAAGCCAGGAGAAGCAAAGACTTAAAATTCTTCAGTCTTACAATTAAGTATTGTTTTATGTCACATGAATAAAATTGATGTTCCAACATTCATAGTTGAGGACTGAGTCAATATGGAAGAGGTTCAAAAAAGAGCAAATATGTTACATTATAACATGTAAAAACTTCTGAAAGTCATTAATTTATATTATGTCTTTGTACATACAAAGATGTATGTACATATATGTATATGTATATATATATATACACACACACATATATGTACATATATTTTGTTTATATTCTTCACCATTGTCATTTTCAGTGGTATTCTCATTGAGATGGTAGCAATTTCATTCACTATGTGCGATGCTTTGCCAGTCATAAAATGATCAAAAGGGAATTATTTGAATGTTTCATTTACCTGTCCTTAGCTTACATTATTATTTTAAATTATTTTCTACTGCCCTCTTAGAAATTCAATGCTATGTACCTTTTTTGTTTTTCTCTCACACCTACTTCCCTTCTTTTAACATTTTTAAAAGAGGCTGGCACTTTAAGGAGCCTTTTCAATCAAGTGCTTCATGACTTCGCTCTTTTGGTTACTCAACCAAAATCACATTTCTCCAAGCATTCTATTGAATTTCCCACAAAAGCAGAACTTCAGAACACAATATTTTATGCGGAAGACAAGAAAAAAGTAAACAAGCCTTTCAGTGTTTGACTTGTATGTGTATTATCCCTAAGCACTTGGATTTAAGAACAGAGTTTGTTTTCTGTGAGGAGAGTCACTGCGGGTGAGCAGAAGGACAGACAGCCCGGTTC
This sequence comes from Ammospiza nelsoni, assembly GCF_027579445.1. Lineage (NCBI taxonomy): Eukaryota > Metazoa > Chordata > Aves > Passeriformes > Passerellidae > Ammospiza > Ammospiza nelsoni. Next base: position 30,888,937 of record NC_080636.1, on the reverse strand, counting down.
ATTAGGGCTCATGCAGAAGTTAGAGTTCCACCAGGGATCTCTCTGTCTGCTCCCTCCTAGCTCTGCACCAGTTTCAGAGCGCAGCTCACCCTCTCCAGAGCTGCCTTCCCCGATAGCAGCGTGCGGTAACAGAGAGGAGCTCCGTCCATAGCGACTCGCCCTGCCAAAGGAGGGCAGCTGAGACACTGCTGGGAGAGCCTCCCGTGCACAATGCAAGCCAGGATGTGGTCCTTGTCATGCTCCATAGCAGAATAATGACGTTTAAGGGCATTTGTTTTCTGTTCCTCATCCTTAATAAAAAAGATAGACCAATATAAATGATAAGAATCATTTCCCAGGAAAGTCCTTAGTGGAAAGGCATCATGCTAGGAAAGGGAACAAGGGAAATGGACACCAAAATAGGTTGATTTTTGATAAATTTATCAATATTAAATTATAGTTGCCTTCATTTGCAGGAAGCCCAGGCAACATAAAAATGCACTAAAGCTAGGAAGGTAGCAAGGCCAAGTGGAGGTTGAAAAAAATTTTTGATGTTGTATAACGTATTACTCCGTAGTGTAGGAGTGAAAATAGGGCAAGTTTTGGGAAGGGCATAACTTTTGAGCTTCAGAATAGGTCAAGAATTCTCAAATGGTTTTAGAGAGTTCACAAATCCTTAATTTCCAGGAAATATAAAGAAATGTGAACTTGTTGAGTTTGGATGACTGGACCACAGTCTGGACTATAATGTAATCCACAAAACTCAGGCACAGATGATCAAATAAAAGATCTATATAAAAGCTAGTGGGAACTCTTCAGTTGTTCAAGAGAGGGAAAAAGAGGAAAATTAAATTGTAACTGAAAGTTAAATAGTAACTGAAATCTTGTAATTTTTTAAACTAAATTTTAAAATGTATCACTATTACAATGATTTTATTTAGGGAGAATGAAAATTCATTACCACATAATAGAAAAAATACTAATACATAAAAATTCAGAAATTTTTTTCTTATTCACTAAGCTCTGTATTTTTTTCTGGAAGTTTTTCTCAGAAACATTAATTAAAATAAAATAATTAGTTGCTTCCATTGTGATTTCAGGCTTTTAGCAGTTCTGACACCAACTGCCCTTGTTTAATGGCTCAATAGGTACATTTTGTTTTACTTCTATTGTTGCAAAAACCCTTCTGTTCTCTTCCCTGTATTCTATTATAAAGGCATCCATTACTATAAAAGAAATTATTTAGTTCTGCTTAGCCCAAAAGGAACTTTTACACATTCATGAGGTGTTTTCGCAAAATGTTTGGGTAAAAAGTGAAAAATTTGCCACATTATATAAGTGGGAATGTAATAGTGTGTAAAAGGCTGTTTTTGTGCTAAAAGTCTGCTCACTTGAGAATGTGCCTTCAGTTCCTGTAGAGCTGAGTTGTAAAATCTGAGAGGAGAATGCCTTTTTTTTTAATATATATAAGAAAATACTGTCACTTCAAGCCCTGGATAAGGCAGTTTTCTCTGTCATAGCACAAACAAGACACTAATAAGGATCATGTCCTATATGTGATTAACCATTATATATGTTTTGCAGACACTTAGCTAATTGCCCACACTGATCTTTAAGGATACAAACAAGAAATTACAAAGTTTTTCTTATTTTTACATATAATTTACCATTTTTTCAGTTAAAAGAGAGCTACAGCTCTCTTTCTGTAGTTGAAAATCTGGTTTGTAAGAAAGCAGGGGCTATAGGGTTCTAATGATCTTTTAATTTCCAGTTCAGTAAAAGGATTTATGTAAGGGGACAAGGAAAATTTCTGTCCAAAGCTTTAAAGTAAGGCTGATCTTTAAAAGAGAAAACCAATTTGAAAGCTCCACATGAAATATTTGTAATTTTCAATGTAATCCAAATATCTTGCTTGGAAATATATTCTTTCTCATTCTTTCTCATATATATATATATATATATATATACTTGATGCCACAGCTGTACATTGCCAAGCAGTGATATTTTCACCCTCTTCAATTAATTTGAGAGGCAAGGATCTCCCAAAACAGTCATTATCTAATTCTTGGTTTACCTACAACTGGTGTAAAACACCCTCCCAGCTACCAAGGCAAAATGGGAGGGTGTCTTTAGAAGATTTGCTTAATGTAAGATAGAGTCCATTCTGGTTTTCTTGCTGCTTTTCTGCCGTGGTGGAAAGCATATGGGTTGGACTATTGTTACTTTTCAATAGTTAAATTTTCCTTTCTGAGAGTCCAATCTAACATGATTTCTCAGGATGCGCATCAATATCATAAAAATAAGTATGGGTTGTTAAAGCAGCTGATTTTTCTTTTTAAGCATCATTCATAATACAATTTCTTTAGAATTCAACTACTAAAACAGCTCCAATTTGAAGACAGATGTCTCAGGCTAATTTTCTCATACTTTTAGGAGGCTGTTGTGGTGTGTTTTTAAGTTTCTCAGTTTGCTCCCCCATTTTATGTATGTTCCCCCTATTGTTCTTTATAAATGGTTCCCTCCTCTCCAGTTTTCCCGCCACAGAGCTTTTTACAGTTATGTTGCTATGGATACCCCTTTCCCTCAGCTGCCTGTCACTTAAGTTATGTAACTTCCCCTCCCCTATCCTACCTTATAAGTTAGTTTTCCCTCCTCCCTGGGCCCAGTCAATCACCCCCCACCCCTCCCTGATTTCTAGAACATTCTTCTCACTGGGGGTTGTGGTTGGCTGGCGTCCCGGGGCCCCTCCTTTACTGCATGTTTATTGGATACGTTCTTTTGTCAGTTATGTCATGTACCTCCCCACCCATTTTCCCATTGGTTAGCTGCGTTTCCCTCCCTTCTCCTCCCCTTCCCTTTAAAACCTTGTCTCTCCCCATGATCGGGGCCATGTTGCTGTGGGTTTTACCATCTGTTGGTTGCCTCAACCTTCAATAAACCGACATCTTACCCCCAGCAAGTGGTCTCCTCTTCTCTCGTCTCGCTCTGCGCTGAATCCAAGTCCGCAATCCAGCCCAGCCTGAGGCCAGGACGCCAAGGGGGGCTGCCTTCAAATGCGTGGAGGGTGTCGGCCACACTCCCTCTCAGCTAGCCGGATTTAGGGCCGCATACGCCCTTGCGCAGTCGGCTAAAATGAAGAGAGTCTGAAACACAAGACATAAGCACACAGAACCATAGAACAGAATTATAGAGTCATTTACATTGGAAAAGACCCTCATGATCGTAAGGTCCAACTGACAATCCATCAAACTATTCCTTTCTATGAAACTTCTTTCACAGGTAAGAAAAACACAAAAATTTTCATTATGTATTTTAAATAATATTAGTGATTTCCAGTATGCCTTATATCTTCAGCCCTAAGTACCAAATAATCAATTTCAATACATATTGTTTTCTGCTCCTTTTGACATTTTAATTGTAGTCTTCGATGACTAAATCTGCTCTGAATATGAGAGAATATGCGCATATGTTTTCCCTGCAAAAGAGCATGCATGGAACTATCACTCTGAGAAAATATTTGTATGCTGGTTTTCCTTCAATAAATAATTTTTCACTATGAGTCTAACTGATAATTTCTTATTACTTTGCCCAAACTCTTCTCTTGTTTGCATCAGACATACGTTTGGATGCTTTTTTATACAGCAAGAAGAAAAATATATTTCAGATTACTGTCTCATCACGGTTTGTAAAGCATTATAAATATGCAAAGCATAAGGAGACATAGCAGTATATTGACAAAAGGAAGGCAATACTATTAGACTTTTTTTTAATATCATCAATAATTTCTTGCATTTTGAAAACACAGGCCCTGGAACATAAAAGCAAAAATCTTGAAAACTCAGTCAAAACCTCTTTTTCTGGATGAAGGAGAGAAGGGAGACTATTTTAATAAACTTCATAGATGGAAGCTTTGGATTTATTTTCTGTGGAAACTGAATTTTTAAATACACTTTTACAAAAGCTAATCTGCAAGAGCATTGTACCAAATATGTTCAGGAAACAAAGGGGATCTTCTATCAAATAAATCATCAGGAGACAAGTGAACACAGGCAAAAAAAAATCCTCAGACATGAAGAAGAAGCTTATTGCAGTGAAAAGAATGGTTTCAAGTTATCAGCTGCAGAAAATTCAACAGAGATTTCTGGCTAGCTCAGGAAATGAAATTTCCTATCTCTGATAATAAAGGCATATGAAAGTTTTCTTCTGAGAAGAGAAAAGAACTGTTTAAAGATTCTGTTTTTATTAATATAGATTAGGCTATAAATTAAGTTACTATTTTGAATGTTAGAAAATATGAATAATAAGTACTGCAGTGAATTAAAGAAACAGTTTCAAATGGCATATTCCGCTCAAATTTGTACATTTTTGTCAATCATTTATTACTTGGGGTCAAATTCTACCTAATCTTTCTTCAGAGACAGTTCTCTCTATCATTATGAGTTTTGTCCATCCCTATTTACTTTCAGATACAGCATTCACCTTGCCACCCTCTATTAAAAACCTGATGACTGCTGTTTGCACAGAGTGACTGATACCATCTGTATGTTATACACAAAACTCCATATTTGTCACTCAGTTCAGGGCCTACAGTTCAGAGGAATCTCTGATGTCCTCAGCATGTTCTCCCCAGTCCTGGTCCTCAGGACAGAAATCATTCTGTTTATCTTTTTGTGCACAAGTATAGCAATAGTTTTACATGTTCAGTGCAATCATACAATCATTAAGGTTGTTGAGAGGCCTTTGAACCTTCTAATTTTCTCTCTGCTCAAGCTTGTGACATCCTTGAGGTCCTCCCTGTTGACCTGGCCCTTTTTTCAAAGGTGATGAACTGTCACCATTTGCCATGAGTTCCAGCCAAAGTTCTCTTTTCAGCCAGGCTGGGTCCTTCCCCATTAACCCATCCTTTGGTACATAGGGACAGCCTGGTTCTGTGCCTTTCAGAGGAATTCTTGAGGAATGCCCTCTGGAACTCAGGCACCAGAACAAAGTAACATCTGAGAGTACCTAGACACACACAAATCAGACAGGAATGTTTCTGTGATGGCTGCAGAAGGGAACACCTACAAAGTACCAGGACTGGGAGAAGTAGCCTGGCAATTCACTTCAAATCACATCTTCTCTAAGAACGACTAGGAGACAAGCTTTGCTAGCACCTCTCAACCTTGCATTAGACATTTAAAATATTCAGTAAGCATTAATCAAAGGTCTGATTTCAGTTAAGACAATCAAGAGATGATCAAAACCTTTCATAAAATTAATCCTATAACAAACATCTTGGAGTTTGTCCTGAAACTCCTCTTTTCTCAGCAATGTGCCCTTGAAAACAAAGATTCCAGTGGCATTTTCCAATTCCAGTGAACACAGGAAGAAAAATCTGACTGCTAGATCTGCCCATACCTCACATTTAGGAGTCTTGGTCACACAAGGGATTGCCAGAATGGCCCTAATTCTTATTCTAGTGGGGAAAAGGAGATAATAATCACCATGCATGTACCTTTCATGTCCACAACTGCTGTAGTATCTTCTTGTCGTAACCCTAACATGCATAGTTAGGCTTTTCACATTAAAATTATATTGTGTCTTAAATACCCTCTGAATGAAATTTCAGCATCATATGGAGATGAATTTTTAAATGTTGCAACTGGAAAGTAGCAAGTCTGCTTTTTCTGTCTATTTTCTGAAGCTTAAAGGAGATACATGTCAAAACAAGAAAATGAAAGTGAAGCCTGGGTTTTCTTCCTTTCCTAACAATCCTTGACTGCTAGACTCCTGCACAGTAAATATATTGGTGTAACTCCTCCACAGAGCCTCATGTTTCCAACTGGTCTTTTGGAGACTTGTCTATGAAGAGAGGATGCTAGGTGAAATTTGAGCATGGAAATCTCTTGCACTGCATTTTATTTCTCAGGTTTGGGATTTAACTTGCTGTTAAGAGCAATAAGGGCATTGCTCTTTACATCATACGAGGATTACTTTGAGAATTCATTGGGTGCCTTTCCTGTTACCAGCAGATTTTTGCCTGTAGGAAAATAATTGAACAAAATAACTGCAGAGGAGTACTTTGTGTTGAGATAATGCCACCATACAGAAAACACAAAAGTAACTAAATAATATGATTTAGGAAGGATTTGTTTTGTAGATAGCTGAGCTTGTATCAAGATTTAATTTAGAGTGTATTATTTTCTTTCCACTTCTTTACATTATTATCTGTTCATCTCATTGAAGGATCCTTAGAGACCAGATTAGTCTGAGATTTTCCTGGTATCAGAACATTGCAAACCAAGAAGTTTAAATTTAAATTTAGATATATTAGTTGCTGAGTGGAACCAAGTACAAGTGTAACAATAACTGTTAGTCACTTTTCATGACAAGATCTAGCCCTTGGGTTTCACTGGCTGCTGAGGCCAAGGAGTGGTGAGTAGTCATGGATTGCTAAGCAAAGGAGAGTTGATTTAAAACTTAATTTAGCACACAAGAGATTTAGATTCATTCAATCGATAAACTGTTACCCTAAGGAGATTTCAGTTCTGTGTGGGATGGAAAATACTACACCTAGATTCTATAGAAGAAAATATACCACTTCTTTGTGTTACTGTACAGGGAAGCATGCAAGTCTAACCTGAGTTAGACAGGTCTACCAGGTATGTAGGTGGAGCAGGAGGCAAGAATATGATACTTGAACCTTACTTGGCACTGGAAACCATATAAAAATTTCATTATTTGTATTATCTGAATGGGCTGTTTGGGGTTTTTTTTTTTTTTTTTTTAAGTACATAACACTTTTAGAGACTTACACTGCTATAAGGAGACATGGAGGATGTAGGGCATAGTTACTTTCATCATAACTTTTTCCAGCAGGTATTAAAGGACTGAGCAAAGTATTCATTACCTATAGACTGAGGTTTGTCTAGACATAAATACTGGAGTGAGGTGACAGTTGATATGCTAATGTAAAAGACATTTAGACTCCACCAGTATTACAGCAAGATGTACTCTGCTTCATTAGCATTGTATGTGCGATACCCTGACAATTCATTTATACTTTACTAACACATTACCACTGTCAAATTGCACTTTTCTCTTCTCTAGGTTTTTTCCAGATATAAATGTTAGCTATTTAAATTGATATTTATTACTTTCAAAGGTACATAACCTGCTGAAGAAGTGCTTATTCAACTGTAGAAGAAATAGATTAGCATATTCTGCGTGATGCTAGATAAGTTTATATGTAAAGTAATATCAATTACCAGGTTACAAAGGGGTTTTTCGGCACCTCTTTTAGTGCCACCTTCTATTACACATCACCTTTTCTGAGTTTTCTCATCTTCTGACATACTAGATAAAAATAACCTTGAAATGGGTCCTACTCCAAAGATTTTCATTCCTGGTTTTGATGTCAATAGGATTTGGTAGAAAAATCACTAAGAAGGAGAGGATTGCGAACAATGCTTTAAAGTCATATCCAGTCCCTGTTCACTCCTTATCCTTTGTGCTTTAAAGGTCTTTACTTCAGCATCTGTCATATCTGCCAAATTGGAGTTTATCACATGCATTGTTTATCACTGCCACACTGAATTTAGCCAAGGGTAATATTAAGCACCAAAAGTGTTAAAAGCAACACCAGACTTGCACAACCTGACCTAAAAAGCAGAGGCAGCAGACCTCCAGGGAATAGACAGACAAGTAAGAAAAGTGTGTGGCATTATGAAAGGAAAAGTCAAATAACGCATTCATCCTTGGATTTCTTTTATGGAAGTTACTGATTACATGTTCAGAATAGTCAAACAGGCTTTTCATTCATCCTGTTTGCAAGACATGGATGTTAGTTTAGCCTGTCTGTACTTTAGGATGTGAGAATCTCTTTAAAACAAAGGGTCTAAATCAAGCTCCCTCTCGATGCTGTGTGCTCTGACAAAACACTTTTACCAAAGCTGGCTGTGAAAAATGATGAGGCTCTAAACTTTAAAGAACAATGGAGAGGTTTGAATTATTGTGCTTTACCTAGTCAAAAACAAGGAGAATAGCCATTCTCATCCATAAGAATTGGCCACTTAGTATAATTAAATTCTGGCAGACGACATACAGCAGGTGTATTTTAATTAAATTTCTCCTTTATTACATCAGGAGCTGTATAGTCCCTGTGGCTCTTCTCCACCTTGCTTGCCCTGCTTTCTCCCACCAAACACCCCCTGCCACAGTCTCACTAAGAAGCTGACACACTCACCAGGGAAAGGTTAGACAATACTTGTAAGTGGGGCCCGAGATTAACTAGAATAAATAAAATTAAATAAAATTCAGCCATTGGAAAATATGCCTTTTTGAGGAATGAAGAATGTATTTAAACAGTTCATGGAATAGAGAGACAAGGACTCTTAGTCCTGATCTATAGATTTCCTTTAGCATCAGTTTCTGAAATTTTAATATGAAAAAGATATCGTAAAACTAGTAGAGAATTAAGGTTTTAAAATAATTTTAATATGCAATTTTACCTTTTTCACAGATAGTTTTAAAGTGGGCTGTCAGATCCATTAGCCCTGAAAGCAGCATAACCAGCCTTTGCATGGGGAAATCAGCTGTTTTTCCAGACAAAAAAACTGAAAACAGCATCCACCACAAAAAAAAAAACCAAAACAACAAACTGCTTGTGGTTTGCTGAACTCTGAGACCAAATACATCTGTGCTTCTGACAAATTGGTACTACTGTCAAGATCTTGGTTCTGCATCAGCAGGAAGTTTGAAACTATGGAGCTGACAGAATTGAGCAGCTGGGTAAGTTTCTGCCTATATTTCTGCACTTACAGAGATAAAACAGAAAATGCCCATACCACAAAGACACAGTCAGTTAAAGGAGGGAGAGAGTTACAGGTGGAAGAAAGAAAAGATGAGAGAACATGCTGAGGGTTCAGTCTTTTTTATCAGAGCCTGGAGATGCAGCAGATTTTTCTCTCCCACAGTATGCATATTCCCATTGTTAAGGTCTACAGGACAAAATAAAGCAAAAAAATAAAAGTAACTAGCTTCCCTCACACATTGGGAAGATGTGAGACTTCGTATGAACATCCTCCTGTGCAATAAGCACATTGTTTTTCTTTCCATTTTGAAAAGGAGAGAGAAGGAAAATGTATTCCCTAGAGCACCTCAGAAGAAATCTCCTGGGAGTGCTCATGCTGCAGGGACTGCCATTGGGACTGCAATTCAGGCACAGCTCCTCACACTCCTGACCTGCTGCTTTCTCTAAGGTGTCAGGCATGCCAGACTGGAAGAAGAAAAACCACAGAAAAAACTGTAATATAGAGTGCTGTAACTTTTCTTTGCCCAAAGACAATCTCATATATTCCAGCTTATATATAAATATATATTTTGGGGAGGAACTGTCTTACACTGGACAGATGACACACGAGACCCATTCTTTACTTCTTCATTACTCAGCTCAGGTTTATGTTATGTTTTCTTCCTTGCTTTCTACCTCCTACGGATTTACAACCTTATTCCAGTTCCCTCACATCATTGCTACTGTTGCCTTTTGACTTATGCGTGGTATCTTATCTACTTTAACAAGATACTTAACATTCTCTTTCTACTTCAAGATAATTGATTTGAGCTAGTTTTATGATAAAAAGAGTGCATTTCTATCAATCAGTCTCCATATCTGTAACACCTTGATTCACTGCGTAGTCAAATGCCATTTCAAAAAGTTTTTAATAAAACTTACTGCATGAGAGAATGTTTTTTTAAACTCACTTTTATGTCTCTTTCTCATTCCACTATAAACTGTTTGGTTGCCTCATGTTGGAGGAACCAAGTTTAAATTTTATATTCATTTCCATGATGGTATAACAGCACTGGTGAGAGAGTGGAGTAGTTACAGTAACCAATTTATGCTAATTGCTCAGTACTAATGTGTAATAAAAATATTTGTATAGCAGCTAGTAGTCTACTTTGTATTGTCATCAGTATTTGCTGGTTTACATTAATAGATTAATCTTTAATAGACTTCTGGTTGATCTGAGTAAAAAAATACATTTACCTTGCTCTTTTACACTCTATCAGTCTGTTCAAATATTTGCATTGCAGCATCACTGTGTACTTAAATGATCATCTGGTGTTTACCTTCCACACATGTGAAAGCACTGCATCAAGACAGAACAGTAATTCTTAAGCCTCATTTGAGAACAGCACGTCTAAGTAATGATACTGATATACACCACTAAAATATTCATAGTGTGCTGTAGCATAGTCTTAACATTCAGCACAATCATGGAACTCTCATAACCCTATGATTAAACCAGTTTCTCCTCTCTAGGTATAAGGAATATCTTCTCAGTATTGATTTCCATAATACAAAAAATAAACCCAGGAGTAGTTACACTTTTCACCTTATATTATATAAAGTTATATTCTGCATTTTAAATATACTACATTGCTCCCTATCCCTGGCTTATGGACTCCTTTAATTTATACTTGGCTTTCTTTCCATCATTTCTCTTCTATTTTGCTGACAGAACTGATAATTTAATTTATGAAATAAACTTAGGGATAGAATATTTTTTGTGGTGGTAAAACACACTTGATTTGGGACTATATTTTAAAATTCAAAATATCTTCCAAACATGTGCTGCTTTTCCTTGTTTCCTCAAGACATTGGTGAACTTTGAGCGCTTAATAATCTGAATATATAAACAACCTCTTATGGATATAGACCATTCTAAAAAGCATAAAAAGAAGAGTCAAACATATTTAGATTACTTTAAATTGAACAACGGATCTTGTTCTCCATCACAGTAGCTGTGAGAGTTGTTCAGTCTTTCAAGAAAATTCTTGCAGCTTTAGTGAATTATGTTCCCTAGAATCTCAGAAGGAAGACTCACTGCAAAACCTAGAGTGCTTACACACGTTTCATGATGGGGTGTTAATTTGACAGTCACAGGAATCCTTGCCCAATTCAGGGCACTGAGTGCACTACATATTTCCAGAGGGATCTATGTCCCTAAATTGACTTTGCTATGTGAGCATGTACGTTAGATTGAAACTTCACTGTTAGATTGTATCGCCATCTACTATGTTGAAAAGTTCCTTACTTTAAGATTAGTATCATTAATTGAATTTATTGTGAATCAGAGTAAAGCTTTTCAATCTGGCCTTAAATTGTTGTGGTATACATATCAACTGAAGCAGCATTACACCGTGGTGAAGCAGAGTGCATTAACATTTACAGAACTCGAATATAAAGCAACTTCCCTTTCCTGTGCTTAGTGAGGACTGTGTTTGGAGGAACTATTTAGGTAAAGATGTGAAGATAGCTCTGCTCACAAGTTTTTCTGGTCTTCTCTGGAAATGTGCAGACATTCAGTTCTGCACACTACTCTTCAGAGACAGAGAGAATGAGGGAGTCAGAAACTTCACTGTAGTTTGAAAAGATGCATCAGAAGAGTAAGTCTCATTTTGATCTCATAAGACTCTCATAAATAGTTTCCCAGTTCTGCTAAACTGTTTCCCAAATAAAACAAATAGGAATAAAATAAACAGGAAATATTTTAGTGAAAGGCAGTGTATGGCTAAAGGCCTCACTCTTATCAAGGTTATTGATTCACATAAAACCTATCCTTTCTTCAGTTATTATGTATGCATCTTCAGTTATTATGTATGCATCTAAATTCTCTAAATATATTGCAACTGAGTTGATGAAGTTTGGGTTTGTGGAGACTTGGAATTTCCCACTCTTAAATAAGGATGGCATCACACATAGTTTTCCCCTTTGTTTGCCACCTCTCACAAAGCTGGAAGAAACTACACAACTCTGCATCTTTTAAACTTTTGTCCTATTTGACTGAAATATATCAACACATACAGAAGATATGAGGGCAGGACAGCAAAGCTACGCCATGAAAATTTGCTGCTTAGGAGCTAGATGCTACCTGAGAGGGATAGAAACTGCTGAGGAGAGATTTCTCACTACAGAGCAACCTTGCTGTTTTTTATGTCAGACATCTTTAAAACACTGTTTTGCATTAATGCCTATGTTTAAAAAATAGAAATAGCATGATAACAAAAAATGCAAACCACTTTTGAGAAAACAGTTCTAAATACACTGGAAATACTCGATTGCATATAACTGTCGGGTCCTCAATAACAGTGACATTTTCAAATGTATTCCCTTTATTTTCTGACTTCATCTTCTGAGTTTCTTCAAAGGGTTTGTCAGGCAGCTTAATAATGCAACAAACAGTTCACTGTGCTGAGGGTTCAAAGTGCAAAAAGAAAGTTGGCATTCTAATTCTTCTTTTTTTCCAGTACATGATGATCTGATTTTATCTCTTCTTGATTTTATTTCCATTTGAAATCGTGCTTCCTTGTCATTTTTCTCCTTCTACCCTCTTAGTTTTGTAAATAAAGGTGACTAACTTACCCTAAAATAAGTATTTATGAGAAAATCCCTCTTATTCTGCTCCCTGCCAGCACTGCTCCCCTTACTCAAGCCATCTCTGAAAGTGGTTCTTGAAAAGGGCAGCCTAAATCCTGTCTCAAGCAGGAAATCATTTTGGAGAAATTCATAGTGTATTTCAGTAAGAGCTCCCAATGAAAAGGGTTAAGAGAAAGGGGCTTGAGCTTGTCTGTGGCCTTCCTGTGAAAAATATTGGTCTAGAATTTCTCCTATTTATGTGAAAAATTCTGCTCTGCCCATCTATTCTGTCCCCATCATCCCTGCTTAGTGCAATTCTCTCCTAGAAAATGTGTTGTATATGTGGACATCACAGGGACAGCAGTTGTGGTACACTTGTGAATCAGACAAAAGAAACTCTCCAAGAAAAATGTGTTCTTTTGTCATAGCTCCCTATTTAAAGCACTGTTAAGGGCAATGTGATCTATATTTTTCCCCCCTGATTTAAATGAAATCAAAATACATAACTTTTAAGTTTCTCTCATAATTAACTGTTAACTCAGAATTGAAAGACAGATGATGATCAGAGACTAAAATGTGTTTTTTATGTAAATGAGGTATATTCATTAGTGATGAGGATTTGCTGATTGCAGAATAACTAAATATGAGAATCTGTGCAGAGAGATTCTCATGAGTCTACACACACAATACGTGTTGGGAAGCTGCAAATAGGAGATATTCCTATCCCTGTATCATTAGAGGCTAAATGTAATCCCAGGCCCAAAGTTCAATACAAATATATTTTTATTCTTAACACCAGTTGAAAGCCTCACTGATCAATTTAGCTCTGATGCCAAAGAAAACTGCAGTATGTCTTTGAATCTGCAGAAGCTACACAGCTCCAACAAGACAGAATATTTTAGACAAGTATTTGGTGATTGGTTTATGACCCAGAGCATTTTGACAGTTTTATGTAAAACAAGAATGTAGGTCGGATATGACATTAACATGAAAATCACTATCTCATATGTCAATTATTCATAATGTCTAGAGTGGTCTGTCACTTCATCCATACTAAATAACTTTCCCTCCATGAATGGATAAATTCACCTTCAGGCAGAAACCAACCATAAAAGAAGTCTAAGCCTAAAGGTTGGAGAAAGTTATGAATGCTTATTCATAACCATTATTTCAACATGAGCTGATAATTGAAAAAAGTCTAGAGACACTGATTTAGAGTATTTATAGTCCCAGTAGTCTCAAAGTTATGTCAACTTTTAATTTCCAACTGATTAATCAATTTAAGATCTCTCCTGTGGTAATGCAAAAACATCTTTAGATTCTCCAGCTTTGGTCTATTGCACTCTCCTTGTTTACATAGCCGTGGGCTGAACTCTGAGCTTTGGCACCAACTGAAGCATTTATGCCTCCTGTTAGGCTCCCTATGTCTTTTTATTTCCCTGCATAATTCCTCCTAATTTCTATTTCCCTTCTCTGGTTTTTCTTTAACTAGGCTGACATGACATTATCACAGCCTTATGTCAGCTTTAGCTGGAAAACAACTTCTCCTACAGTGCTGCAGTGAGGTTGTGGCAGAGAGACAAGTGAACTGCCCAGTTCTTGTCATATGTCTTTTTGTCACCAAAATCAGGCTCAGATTCAAAATACACAAATCTCAAACCCTAAAATCTCATATTTTGTCATAGTTGAGATGGTCACAATACAAAGCAACAGTCCATTTTCAGAAGGCTTCAAACCTGGTTTTATTATTGCATTCTTCTCAGTGAAATTCTCATGAGTCAAAGCAGAACACAGCCCAGACATCCTAGATCCGAGTGAGCAGCATTGTTCAGGCTGCCTTGTCCAAAACATTCAGATTTGCTAATTCAGCACTGATTCCAGATGAACTTTGATTTAATTTATGTGAGACCACTCTGTAAATTTTTGTTAAATTGCTTAACATAACTGGGTAGCATTTGTGCTCTACAAATGTTAACTTTGCCTCTCTGACAATTTAGCTGGATGTTTCATCCAACTCCCATTAATGTCAGTCCAAAGATTTTTTTTTACTTCTACATTCTTTGGATGATGTTCTAGAGCTCTAATTGCCCATCTGTGTGCATATTTGCTATGGCTGTCCAATATACTGGATCTGGCCACTGCAGTTCCCAAGAATCATTTCTGATAAACCACCTTAAAAAACTATATTCAATAACTGTTTTAGAATAATCTACTGAAAATATGAGAAAATTTTCAATCAACCCTACACCCGAGTATGAATGCATGTTAGTATCTGCATTTAACTGTACAGACAGCACTAGATTCCTGAATTTTCTTTTAGAGACCTTTCAATTCTGGATATAAAGGGGATCTTAAAAATGTTAGGCATATTTTCTTATTTCAGTGAGAAATTATATGTATTTTTAAAACTGTTGAAAAGATTAAAAAAAGTGCTCATTTTGCTGCTTGGAATGATACTTTGGTGTTCCTTACAGTTTCTACAAAACTTTCTAAAAATCCCTTGAAAATACATGCACAATCCTTATTTGAAAAGATGTTTAAAATAATAAAAATTAAGTGGATTGTTACTTGTAAAAATAATAGAAATTCTTCTACATAACTGCTACTGTCAGGCATTTAGCAATGTTATGGTTCAAGCCCAGGTGTCAATTACACCACATAGCTGCTCACCCACTCCCTCTCCAGCCAGATTGGGGAAAGAGAATTAAGGGTAAATGTAAGAAAATTCACAGGCTGAGGTAGGAATAGTTTAATCATAGAACTAAAAAAATAATATTAATTCCAATAATGACATCAAAGAAATAATCATTATAAATATTATTATCATTTATAATAATAATGATAATACTAATAAAAATTTACCATGCAAAGGAAAATAAGAGAGAAGTAAGAAATAAAACATGAGAAAGTCAAGTGATGCAAGTGAAAGTGACTAAGCAACTTATCACAGTCAATCCCCAAGCAAAAGCCTCCACACTAAACACTCCTCTAGGTTATGGACCGCCACTGTAAAATGTCTGTAACATGTCCACAAATATCCACAAATATCCACTAAATTCATTTGGTCCAAGACTTGGGCTCCATCTGTTCCGGTGGTCACTTGGGACAGGAGACAGGAGGTGCTGTGTGACATTCCTGAGCACCAAAGGCAGCTCAGGTCCAGCCACTGCTGCACTTGCTCTGCTTCTGGTAAGGCTTCCCCTCCATCAATTCAGGTCGTTCCTGCTATAGTAATACCTGTAACATGCAACTCAAATATTGGATTAGAACAATTTAAAGGTATTTCCATTACAGTTTCCACCCTGTCCCTTTGGACCATTTTATAATGTTTAACATTGCAATAAATTCCTCCACTTATGCACCCACAGCCTCCTCACTGGTAGGGTCAGGTGTGGAGCAGGAAAGTCCTTGACTCTGTGTAAGTCCTGCTAAGCACTAACAAAAACATTTCTGTGTTAACAAGACTGTTTTCAGCACAAAACCAAAACACAGCCCCATACCAACTACTGTGAAGAAAATTAACTCTATCCCAGCCCAAACCAGCAGAACTAAGAAAATTCCTGTAGCCAAAGATAGAAATTTTTCCAAAGCATAGCTATTCATGATTCTCCCCCCCAAAAAAATCTTAATCTAAACCTAAAAATTTTTGATAAGTGGTTCTCCATATGCATGGAATATGTTTGAAAACAAACTTTGTTTCCTACTGTCATTATTTGTAAGTTTATTTTATGTTTATGCATGATCTCACATGTTTGGCAGTAGGCTAACCAGAGTGTGCACTCTTTTTAATTCTTACTATATATACTTATTATATAAATACAAAAATATAAATATTTTTATATAATAATATTAGTTTTTTCTCATTGTCTTTTACATAACATGTTCAAAATTAACAATGATGAAAAAATCATTGCAAGAAATAAAAAAAAATTAATTCTTCTTTGACTATCACTATCTTTGTTCTCAAAAACTCTGTTAAAACACCAACTTTATAAAGGGTAGAATAAAAATGGTACTAAACTTGAATCTCAGGGACATAAAGTTTCCCCACAGAATATATATTCCATATTTAACAAAATGCAAACCACAGAAAAAACCACAATTTTAACTTGCCTGCATTTTATGTAATAATTCAGACATGGGCCAAATATCTGCCAAATATGTTATTCCAGCTGGCAACATATTTAATTTTCTTGCAAAGGTATATGGCCATAGCAAACCATTCAGTAAGCTTTCATATCTACATTACCTTTAAAGGTTTTATTAATGTGATCTCTCTCTAACCTATTCAAATTTAGTTGGTGTAATCCAGGATTATTTTCTTAATTTTTCTGATCTTTGAGACCTATGGAATTTTTCACATAGAAAAGAAAATATATGTAAAACTAGAACCCAAAACAGAATTATGACCCTACTTTCAAACTCTGTTTTCATTTTACATCTCTTTTAGAATCTGCAATGATGGTTACATTTTATTGCAGAAAAAAAAAAACCTTGCAAATGGGCAATTTACTAAAGATGAAAACCTAAGGAGAGTTACAAAGCTACTTGGAAATTCAGATACATTTCTTGAACAGCAAGTTCTTATTTTCCTCTAAAGAGAAGAAAAACAAAGCAACCCATTGAGTACCTTTGAATGCATATGATAGAAAAGAAGAAATCTGAACAAGTCGAGATAAGAAACTAAATTGCTGTCTGCCTGTTTCTTAAAATTTCAACATCTTCACACGCAAGAAAGAAAAAAAAAAAAGAAAGAAAAATTTTATCCCCCTGTAGCTGAGGTAAAGTATCTCCCATAACTAAAATGACAAGGGGAAAAACTGTCCAATGATGAGCTCAGACCACAGCAAGGTCACATCTGAGGTGACAAAACTCAGATAACAAAATGGCTTTGAATAGGTCAATGTAGCAGAAAGAACATTATATCTCAGATGAACTGCAACAAATGGGACAGATCCCAGATCTAACTGGGGTCATGTTTCTAAATGTAACCAGATAATGTACAAAGCAGTGTTAATGGAAAGGCACAGCTCTTTTTGCCCTGTGGGTTAACGACAATAACTTTTGTCACTTAGATCAGTGATACCTTGATGCTGTAATTACTCACTGCATGTGTCGGTCGATATTTGCAATGTGCTTATTTACTGCCCACTTTCTGGTTGGAAAGCTGCTGTGGAAATTGCAGATGGCCTGTCGTGTTGGAAATAAGTCCATGTAATTTTTTCTTTTGCTGTTTTAGAGGAGCAAGCAGTTTTTCAGCTTTGCTGTATCTCTACAGCTGTCTGAGCCTGCAGAATCACGAACATAGAGAAACTATATATAAATTTTGCTGAAACTTAATAATTACTCTACTGTTAAATATACAGCATTTACAGATTCAGAGATAGATCAGGGGTAAGGGGAAGGAGTGGGGGACACAAATTCTAAGTTTTCTTAACTCAGAGTATAAAACTGTTCATTACATGGATGGAAGTTTTTTAGAAAAAGAAATTCTGGCCATTTGCTCTGGATATCTTGGCCATGAATAAAACTAAAGATCAAGAGGCTCACTGTCTAAACTTAAATTCAATTACTATGTGACCCCCCAAGCAAAGCAGACAAGTAAAATTATATCCAACCATCAATGTGTCTTCTCCTTTTTGGAGGTTCAGAGGACATGGATGAATTTACAGTACTGACTAACAATATCATGTTTTTTATGCTTCCTTCATGCCAGAGAAACACTGTGTGCATGTGAATGTTTCTCTTGTAGTCTAATAAGTTTTGGGGTATCTTTTTGCATAATATTTTCACAGGTCCGCTTTCAGAGAAGTTGTAAAAGCTTCTGGCTCAATTTCTAGGATCCTAAATACTACAAAGAAAAAATTGCCAACTCATCACTTGCCTAGATTTTAGATTATTAAGAAGGGATGCATCAGAAGGTGAAATTTTTTGGTCTCTGCTTTAATTTATGCTAGAACCAGTCAATGTGTACCAACTAACAAAAAACTTCTCCTGATTTTCTTCCCTATTGTAGCGTTTCTGAACTCAGATTTCAAGACTTGACATCCAGAAGCATTTCTCATTTCCTGTTATGGACTGTCAAATAAGAAAAAAAATGGAAATAGGTGTCATTCATGCAAGGACATCATTTCTCTTGCTATTAAATCTTTTTGTTTCTGTTCAGTCTTAATTCTTAACATGTATGAAAAGCAATTTTTGTTACACTTATAGATATGTTTTGACTACAAGGTTACAAGAGGGAGTGACAAAGACTTTTTTGAAATTGTAAAAGATCGATGTTATACATTTGAAATAGCCAGCAATCCTTCTTACTCCTATAAGTATTAATAGTTTTCTGTTGCATTTAAATTTTTCAAAGCTTACATTCAACACGTTATTTCATGGTCTGAGAACAAAAGATTGATAAAGCACTAATGAGTAGTTTATTAAGAAATAATATTCGTGGACAGAATAAAGGACCTTGCAGGTATTACAGAAAACACTTCCAATAAAATGCTGTCAACTCTTCACTATAGTGAATTTAAAATAGCTGACATTGTACTATGACCTGCCATAATAGGTCTATTCCAAACGAATGGCTAAAGTAATAGAGATTGAAAATGGAGTAGTTGCCCAATCTCTGCAAGTATTATTTTTTTTGGCACTGGATGACATTTTGAAAAATGTTTGCATTTTGGAACTAAAATGACTTTTCTTGCCTGTAGCCAGCTGACTTGGCCCAGAGCTGATGGGCAAAAGGGGCACTCAGGAAGTTCTCTCATGGTACTCTTACTGCAACATTGAGGCAGAGGGAACTTGCAGTCCAACAAAAACAAATAATACATTACTTTTATGCATATTTGAACTGTCTGCAATTTGGTGTTTTACAAAAAGACTTGTCAGATTGCCATAAACAAACCAAAGACCAGTAACAGCATGTTGCCCAAGTGTCTCTTTTAGCTGAATTTAGTGTATGACAGAGATGCAAAGCGCGCTGTTCTTCACAAGGAAGAAGCTGTGAGAAGGGCACTTTAACATGACAGCTAAACTGAAGGGACACAAGGAACTACTACAACTGCAATCTATCTGAATCATGAATGAAATTACAATTAGCTCTTGGGAAAATTGTTGACAAAACCTCTGCATCAGATGTGCTAACTCATTAAAATCAGAACCATTTGTCTTAACAAGCTTTTTTGGGAAAATTGCTTAGATCCAGGATGGATTTCCTCACTAAAACAAGAGAAAGAAGTCAGAAAAATCCATAATCCAGTGGTTAACAAGATAGTTCACAGACCAGATGAGCCAAAATTTCAGTAGTGGGACCATCACATGGAAATGGCATAAAGCAGTCTGAAGCTTTGAAACAACTGTGATCAACTTTATCTGTTTTTACAAAACACTGAAACAAAATATTTTCACAGCATTAAAAGCATCTCTCATTCTAATGAAAGAAAAAGAATTTCTATTATTTGAATGAAAAAGACATTTTCTTTTGGAAAAGTGGAAATGGAATTCTGTTCCAGTTAGCCATAAGGAATTTGTGAATTATAAATGTATTAATGAAATAAGTGGAAGGAATAATCAAATGTGATTCTGTCTTAGGATTTTTCCCATGTGTTAAGTAACAGAACACTGTGCCTTTGTGCCATTGTACATGATGGCACAGCTCCTCCTCCTAAAGTTCAAGAATTACCAAGGAATCATATGTCTGTATGAATTCTTTATGTAATTTCTACAAGTTATGATATATTTTGTTAAAGAGAGCTGCTGAGAGGACAAGTGGAAAGATAACCTCTATTCTCATTCTGAAAATTTATTTTGGATAAAAAGTTTCACAAAGCAGAGGAAAAAGAACTGTTCCTCTTAGGAATAACTGGAAAAGCCCAAAGTAGTGCAAATTACCCACTGAACAATGCAGCTGGTTCTGCCTGAACAAAACCTGGAAACTTGTGAGGGATAGAGGTCTGTCTTCCAGTGGATGGATTTTATAGCCCCAGAGATGGCCATAAGAATATTTTCCAAGGTGTTCAGGAGACTGAGCAGAGTTTTTCACACCCAGAGAATCACCATGCAATACATGGCAAGCAAGCTTGGGAAAAAGTCCTAATGATGCAAAGGGAGGGATAAGCTTAAGGAGTAGAAAGCCTTTAGTGGGTTTTTACAGAAAAAGTGGACAGATCATCAAGTCAGTTTTGAATAATAATTTTTAATTCTATGATTAACTAATACACTTAAGGAAATCCCTATCCCCTTTAGAAGTGCTGATCCTCCTAGTCTCATATTTGACCAATTAACATATCTCTTTTGATTGAAATTAAATATGTATTGCTCTAGATATTGATAGATATCTAAATAGAAAGATTGTTCTACCTCTCAATTACTTTAATAAAAGACTGCATTTGCCCTCGCATGTCTTACTTCTCTCCCATCATTAGCTGTTTTACCTTCTTGGTGAAGCATTCCCTTTTCACTGTGCTCCCCCAGGTACCACTGTGTCTCCCATCTACCTCATGTTCCTGTGACTCCTGCAACCCAGACAGTAAATATTGCAGGGTTTTTCCACCCCAAGATGTTCTTGTCCTGATAACCAATCCATGTGCTAAGGAAAATGCTTTTTATTTATCATATTGTGTATTTTTATCATCCAGGCAATCAGCTACCATTTAACTGACTCTGAATTAATCTGTTTACATGGAACAAAAACCTTCTAAAGTTAGGGTGTAGCTCTGTGAGATCTTCTTGCAGTGAAGATGAAGAATTATGTGGCTCATTTTGGCAAACTTCACCCTCTGAACTGACAGCTGTACATCCTGGTAGACACTGTGAGTTTCAAAGTGTGAAACGAGATCAGCAAGTCTTCAGCATTTGTCAGGGCTTACTCAAAAGCAGTAGCACCTCTACTGTTTCAACATTTTCATATTCAAAAGAAATAGAGTTTTAATATGTCTGAGCATCCACAAATCCTTCTCTGAATACAGTAGATAATTTTTACATGGAATAATATTAAATCTTCCTTATCTTTACAGAGTGTACACTGTATAGCATTCAATTTTCTGTATCTTTCTTTAGAAAAAATGCTGATATAAAATTGTTCCATATTGAAAATCTGTTTGCCCTGATGGTATCAACGCATTGTATAACCTTGAAATACCTCCCATCACTGCCATAGTATAATGTTTATTTGCACATTAAAAATCTGTTTTACAGTTTTTTCCTATGTACATACCACACATAAATAAAATATTCATTTAAATGTCACCCAACATATGTCTAAGATAGCAAACATTCCAAAAGAGATAGTGAAAATGACATTATGATTACTTTAAAACACCATCATAAACAGACATTACTGTAGCTAGAAATGAATCATACAAGAAAATAAAGTTATAATAAAATACACAATCATTATAAATCAAATTATATTGTCTTCTGTGGAAGTTGTTCTATTATTTGCTGTGCTCAATGAAGAAACAGTAAATAATGTGAAATCTAGGAGTAAATACACAGTTTATTCTATAATCCATGATTAAAATATATTAAAGCTCAGAAATGGCTGTATACACTAGTTCTCTGATATCTATACTTTTCTGCTCTTCAAGATGTATTCTCTTTCTCACCAAAACATATTGCAGTATTTTCCACTTTTCTATCCCATACAGAATGCTCCTATGTCTTCCTATCAAAGTGGAACACTGCCCCAAGGCACATGTGCCCCAGCTTGTGCTGCCTGAGTCATTCCGCTACACTGTGCTCCTCAAAGTGAGTCAGAAATACTTTTTCCATCTCTTCTTGTGAACCAACATCAAATTCCATTTGGAGTTCCTTGTGGGCTGCAACTCCCACCCTTTGTTGTGTCTTGCTGCCCATTGCCTCCCTTGCATGGCCAGGTCACTCCATCCTCTCAGCACAGAGCTTCTCTCCAGGTAGAACGGCACTGCTGTCACTTGGGGATCTCTCCAGGCAGCACTGCTGTAATTTTGGGATCTCTCCAGGCAGAACTGCTGTTCTGTGCCTTTGGGATCTCTCCAGGCAGCACTGCTGTAATTTTGGGATCTCTCCAGGCAGGACTGCTGTTCTGTCCCTTTGGGATCTCTCCAGGCAGGACTGCTGTTCTGTGCCTTTGGGATCTCTCCAGGCAGCACTGCTGTAATTTTGGGATCTCTCCAGGCAGGACTGCTGTTCTGTGCCTTTGGGATCTCTCCAGGAAGGACTGCTGTTCTGTCCCTTTGGGATCTCTCCAGGCAGGACTGCACTCCTGTCACTCTGGGATCTCTCCAGGCAGCACTGCTCTACTGTCCCTTTGGGAGCAGACTGAGCAGGCTCACCACATGTCAGTCACAGCTCCAGTACCTCCTGGCAAAGGGTTTTGAAGGAGTAAAAAGGAAAACCGGGCAGCTCCTCCAGTGAGGATGTCTGGTGGCTGGGAATGGAGTAATATCAAGGCAGGGGCACTGGAGAATGCAGTGTTGCAGAGGGAAGGTCTGGGGAAAAAAAAAAAAAAAAGAGGGAGGAATAACAAGGAGGATAGAAGGACAGGGAAAACAAAAACACAAGAATGAATACTGAGATACAAAAAGGCAGAAGAAACCATTCCCTGGTGGGAAAAGATTGTCAGTGATTTCATGTCACATCAAATGTAGATATTATTCCAGTATGTAAGAACCAATGACAAAATTTATTCTGTAGTATGTCACCTCTTTGTACTTCTGTCATTTCAAAGAACTAGCCTGTAGGAATAGATAGCTGCACATCTTTCCTTCTCTGCTTGACATCACAGCCTTTAAATGGAATGATCCTTTCCAGTTCCTCAAGATCAAAATTTTCATCTCCCTTCACAGAAGAGTGCAGTAGCCATAAGCAGCAACGGTGTTTCTCCATCTGTTCTCTCCATTTGACTTTCTGGCTTCATCCACAGTATCTGGTAGGACAACAGAATATCTCAGATGCTGGGTACACATCTGGTCTCCTGGAGGGGAACTTCTGTCCTACTCCTGTCCACCCTGTCAGACACTCACTCCAGCAGACCCTCAAAGGTACATTGTGTCTATTGCATGAGTAAAGTATCCAGACAACATTAATTCTCAGAATTTTGAATGTCTTTGTTTATTCTGTGTGGTTTAATACTGTGTAAATCAAACTGAATTCTAGATTATTAAGGACATAAAGATGCAATATCCCTTTCCAGTACTGCAGTTAATCAGGCTAAGAGACAACCTCATGCATAATCTCTGTATTACTGATAAAATATTGACACAAATGGATGGCATTACAAAATGGTCTAATCCTTTAAGAGGCTGAGTGCCCTGAGAGATGCACAGCAGACTCCACTCCAAATGAAATTAGTGAGCCTCTGAGACCCAGCACTTCACAGGACCAAATCCTTTAACTATGTTAAAAATTCTTTCTACAAAAATAGTAATGAAAAAAACCCTAACAACAAACCCTCCTCATTGTGACAACGTAAATGAGTAACACATTGGCAACAGTGCACACTTAGAAGTCTGTGAGGCAACAGAAACAAAGGGTGTAATTAAGGATAAATTGCTGTAGAGAAAACAAGGGTTACACTGCAAATTGCTTACTCTGTGGCCAGTCTTCTGAAATTAGCAGTACTACCCATGGGGATGAATATTCACTAGTTCACCTGAAGCTGAGGATGTATGAGACATTCTTTCCTAGGAGACCATACTCCTGCTTTTTCCTGAATCACTTCCAATGAAAAGCTTCTCTCCCTGTTGTGCCAGCATATATATATATTTGTGTGGCTCCACAGTCACTTGGATTAACAAATTCATCTCTTTAGGGTGAACAGAGAACCAAACATTTTATTTAGGGATAGATCCAGGACCCTGGAACACCTCTTGTCTTGGTTCATTGTGTGAACAGCTGTTTTGGCACCAGTGAGAGGATGGGAAGGACTGAAGTAGTAGATCCACCAATTTTACAGTCAGCTTCAGATAAAATTGTTAAAAAATGCCAAAAATCCACTTCCATTGTCCACTCTTTCTCTTCTTGCACTGCCAAGCCTACATCCCACTTCCACCTTTGCGAGAACAGCTCCTTCTAGGGGTATAGTGAGATTACAATAGGGATAGGAGCCAAGCCAGGAGCAGTGCTTTGGCAGGAATCTGAAAACACCTGGGAAAATGAGGGAAGGAGTGGAAGTTGAGAAATGCCCAAGTTGGCCATAGCAGTATGGATGCTCAATGTAAAACAGTGCACCCTGTATGGCTTTATAGCTTGACTCTAAATTATTCCTTTGCATTCATCTTTAGCACAAAAATTACTGCAATAGATTTCTGTCAAGGAACTTCTCTTTCAGGAAATTAAAGGGAAATTTTACTCTTCTACTTCAATTTCTCCTAAGGGGTTGCTGTAAAAAATTCAAATTGTAATTAACAATACATCAGGAAACACATCTCCAGGTTTCAGCAATATGTGTTCCACAGCTGTGGGATAATAAATTGTTCACACTTCTAACTGAAATATTCAATCCTTAAAATGGTGTTTATTACCAGGAGTTAATGTGCACAAAGTACTGTTTCTGTCACATAACACAAGTGTGAAACAAACTGTCCCAGGGCAGTACATAGCTCCGAAATTTAGGAAAATATTCAGAAACTGATGAGGCATTTCTCACAGCATATTATCAGTAACTTGCAATTACTAAGAGGCAAAAAGGACTTTCTAGAAAAATTTTAAGTCTGAAAACCAAAACTAACAGTAGTATACCAGTCAGCATCAAAAAACATTATAAGATTTCAGACCTTGAAATCTCTTTCTCATGGCAGCTCAGTATTAGAACTATCTTGGATTAAGAAATACACCTTCTGGCACATCTGTAGGTCATTACATGCAGCATACTTTAGATGACAATGATTGGTGAACTTAAGATTTTAAAAATTCTTCAAGTCAAACAAACTTTCTTTTGATAATTTGTTATCTTACAGAGACAGCTCAAGGCTCAGTGCTTCCATTGGATAAAAATGTAACCCTTTGGCCTGAAAAATCCAGCTGTTGCTCAGATAAGTATGTCCTGTATACAAGGATAGTCTTTTGTTGTTACTGCTGATAAGGAGGCAGTGCCCTAGAGGATAGGCAAAGAATTGGAGAGCAAAATTCTTTTAAGGAAAAAAAAAACCCAGCACATAAAAACTCAAAAAACTTTTTTTTCTTTTGAGCACTTTATTCTGCAGTTGTTCAGATCAGACACTCGTGCATCTTACCCTGAAGGGTCTGGTGCTGGCTACTGTCATGGATTGGGCACTCACAGCAATTCTGAAAGAACTAATGGAATATTAAAAATTATTGTTTCATGTATGATATAACCTGAGGGATTATTTTAAACATTCAAGTATATCTGTAGTTTCTACACCATCTTTTATTTAAAAATGACAAACCTGAGAGAGACTTCTGCCTCTTTACAGAAGCAACAGGAGACTTCTGAAGGTCATATTATCCCTAATGCCTTTTCAGAGCTTCTCATAGCTTTGGTGGGATGACCCAAACTTCAAGGGCAAATTCTATGTCCTAAATTATCTCATAAATCTCCTATTATTTCCACAAATACAACCTCCAGTTTAATTATTTCAATATTACATGATAATTCTCTCAAAAGACTGCATTTAAAAAAATAAGAAAATAGTACAAGAAAAATCAAAACCATTGATCTTTTTACTACAGATTATGAGTATGTCTCTGAAGTGAAGTGCTTTACTTTTTTGCAGGTAGTTATTCATGCTGCCTTTGGAATTAATGGGCTGCACTTGTGGTCCCAGGATGCTCGTATTTCCTGTAAGGATGATGACTGCCTGCTATTACACACTACTGTAATACTCAACCTTCAGCAAGTCCACATCTTTATTTAGCTACTTCAAGCACACCTCTGATGTGCTTGAGTGCCCTCCGCTGTATGCCTTGATCCATCTGCCCCCTGCAGACCTGGAATAGCCTCAGAAGGATCCAAGCACACCTGGACTGAACTGGGCCTCTCCCCTTATCA
The DNA here is from genome assembly GCF_027579445.1 of Ammospiza nelsoni. NCBI lineage: Eukaryota > Metazoa > Chordata > Aves > Passeriformes > Passerellidae > Ammospiza > Ammospiza nelsoni. Next base: position 30,862,571 of record NC_080636.1, on the reverse strand, counting down.
TCCTCAGCCATTTCCTCTGCCCCACAGTCCTTTTACACCTCCTGTACACACAGCTAGGGGCCAAGGCAACCCACACATCTTTCAACTGGAGCTACAGTCCGCCAATAAATTTAGGAGAAGGGAGAGGAAGGCCTTTTCTCTGATTTGATTCATGATGCTCTTCTGAAAACCAAATGAATGTCCTTCTGATCTACTTTCAGTTCAGAGTCTCAGCACCCAGTATCCCATTTACTTGGATGGTTCACAGAGCTCTGCTCCCAAAACTCTCTATAAAATCAGTATTTTTTGTTAAATACGAAAGATGGCTGCATTTGGGAAAGTGTCTAACAATTGTCTGCCTACTTGTAAAGCCAGTGATTTGAATTATCTGAAAGGCTACTTATTCACCATATGTTAGAGCACAGGATTATCCTGAATACATGTGTGGACAGACACTTGCATAGTCAATATCCATTCCTTAAAATCCTCAGATTATAGAATGAAGGTAGCATTTATATAAAATAATATTTTTGCTAGAATATTTAGATCCCAGCTTTATTTACTGTTTTCCCTCAAACATGAATTTTTCTGTTCAATAAATGAAAATCATCCCACTTATTTCAGAGGTAGCTATATGCTCATCGTACCACAATTCAGTTTGAATAGAAACTGACATATATTTTGTAATTTCAAATAATAATGACTAATTTTTCCAAGTAATTATAATGCAAATGTACTTGCTGAATGTGAAAGATACCATTACTTGAGGGGGCCAGAAAACAGTCTTCAAAGATTAACACATCCGGTAAATTTACTCTTTGTGTTTTTAGCATAAGAGCATGTGGACTATTAGACCCAACTGATTAATACAAGAGAAAGAAATGCAGTTGTTTCTGAGAAATAACTAAAGTTGTTTTGAACCAAATTTGAGAAGTACATTCAGTTTCAGTAACTCTGTAATTATTTCCCTGAGAAAAGGTACGTTTTGGGGATTTTATTTTCTTTTAAAGATAGTAGGTAAAGAATGAGGAATGTATTTGATGTGATTCTATTTGGAGAAAAATCATGGAATCAGAGACTCATAGAATGGCATGGGTTGGAAGGGACCTTAGCAATCATCCAGTTCCAGCCCCACCTGCCTTGGAAAGGGACACTAGACCAGGTTGCTCAGAGCTCTGGACAACCTGGCCTGGAATACTTCCAGGGATACAACATTCACAACTTAAATGGAAAAATAAAATTTATCCAATAAACAACAGGGAAGTACTGTAGCCATATCAAATTCATCTGCTTATGAACAGGATACAAGAAAGAAAATGTTAAATATATAGGCAGATATAATCATCTCTGATTTTGAAAAATATAGGAACACACATACGTGTTGTGAAAATTGTGGAACAAAATTACAGGATATTTAAATCACATCTATAATCCTGGGATCCAGCCCTAGGGAATAAAATATATCTCACTTAAAATAGTCTTTCCAGGTTTCTCAATGCCACAATTCAATTGCTGTCTTACACTGCCTTTGCCTCTGTGGAAAATGAACCTTTACCAGACTCCTGCTGCATAACATTGCTGTTCATGCTTTGTAGCTCATAGGGAGGCATGGCTCATGGCAAAGATGGAGCAGCTCTTGCCTCTCCCAACCATTTCCTCCTTCCCCTCTCCCTCCATCTCCACTCCAATGATAAAACTTGTTTGCTAACAGTATCAGCTTACAAATGCTCAGGAAGAAAAACTCTTGCTGCTGGCTCTTGTACTCCAGCTCCAGACCCGGCTGTCTCTTCTTCAGCTCTGCTGCCACACTCTCAGCAGAGAATTGATGGATGAGATGAGGGAGCTCATCCAGATTATTTTTGTTCCATTCATTGGTTTTAGGCTTGATTTGGACCTGTTTCCCATTTAACTCATGCAACTGCCAAAACTTTGATCTGTCTGCCTACCCAGTTTCCAGCACATTGTAGAACAGAGACAATGCTAAGTGGGAAAGAATGAAATAGAGTAATACCTCCAAGAAACATTTCTGGAGAGACAAAGTATCATGGGACTAGACCAAAGAGTTAAATTTGTGTTGCCTTCTAAAACTATGACTAACTCATTAGTATGGCAGAGTGGATAGTAGAATTATTAGAAAACAGATATTTTCTTTATGGCTTTGGAAAAATAACCAGGCAATCTAATTAAAATAAATTCCTGCTCCTCCTCTTCCTTTCCCTTCCCCTCAAAACACATCCTCAGAAGTCTCCCATTTGCAAACAAGCCTTTTAGGGTAACTTCCTTTCCTTTCATCCCTTTTTGCTTAGAGTGAAGGCAAAAAATGAGAATGAGCCTTTCACATCTAAAATGTCACCTCAGTAACTGCTGCTATCACCAAAAAAATCATTCTGATAGATTTCATATGCTTTTCTTTTTAGAAAATAATTTCAGATAAAAACATTATTCATACCACTTAAATAGGGAATATGGTTTAAAAAAAGAGCTTTTCCAGTTTTACTGAAGTCAAAAGGAGTCATGTACCATTGATTTTCTCAAAAGCAAGTAGCAATGAAAAGATATTCATAGCTTATGTTTTATTTTTGACATAAGAAGAGAAATACTGGTGCTGCAAATAGCTCTGAAAACACATGAGATGTGAAAATATGCAATTAAATCTATTTGAAGTGTCTGGTAATGACAATGAAACAACTTCTGCAGTAATATAAAATTCTACCATAGGTCCCTCTGCATTCTAAGACCCCTTGAAAAGCATTTATCTATGCGAGCTGGTGAGTCACTGCCTCACTGAATGTTGCATATCACCAGAATGAGCCTAGATTGTTTTAACAGACCTTAGAGTAATAAGGCTTAATAAATTCAATATGTATATTTTTGAATTCAGAAAAATAGTCTAAATTACAAAGAGAAATTAAGATAATTATTAATTTGAAGCCAGCAACGATACATACTGATTAATATGGCATTTGGCATGCCTGCCCAGCAAAAACCAGAGTTCCTGAATGTCAGAGAGATAACAGGAAAGGAAACAGGTCTTCATAAAACCTGAAGACACTTCCAAGTGAAGAGGTTTGGAATTTATTTCTGACATGCATTAGAAAACCATCAAAAAATCAGACTCATAGAAAAGAATAAATACACTTGTAATATTTCTAGTGAAGGTAATTTTACATTTTAGATTATTAATTTTATGTTTTCTTTTCAAAATGTACACAAATTTGGTTTTTTAAACTCTAAAACACCAATTCCAGAATAAATCTATTTGTTAGCTCTTCCTTTAGGCAGGTATAGGGCAATAATATTACTTTTTAAATTCCATCACAATAATACAAAACCTGAAAAACATAATAAAAACATATTTGTAAAATGAAAATTACTGCAAGTTTCTGATGAAAATCACATATGTAGGTAACAAAAACAGATTCTTTAAGATTATTTATGAAACATACTATCATTTTGTATTTCACTTAGATGCAGTTTATTGTGAAAATATAAGTTCAAAAATGTTTTGATTCTTGCAGCTATGTACAGAGACAAAAGACTATATGGAAAGTTCTGAGTGAATATGTCTAAAAGGTAATTCTTATTCTTTCCCTTTTAATCTAGATCATCACAATGCGACATAACCAATATTTTGTGTTCTGTGGCCTTAAAATATTATACTCATTGCTTTCTGTCATCTTCAGTTTTTCTTATAGAGCCCTAAAGGAAAAAAAAAAGGAAATGTGAAATTTGTACTTGCTACAGCCATTATCATTACAAATTCAAAAGTGTTAGCAAATTCTTCACAGTTCCCAATTGTTTTGTATTCAGAATTCATGGAGAAAGATCAGCACAGGTGACATTTACTGTATCTCTTGTTAATAATTGGCTTTTTGATGTATGACTACCAGATTTCAAATGCTACAGCCTTCCATGAAGGCTGTGTTGAAACTGCAATGAAATGGTGTTAATATTGTGGCAACAGCATGAAAAGTCTAGGGTGAGACCTGGAGGATCAGCTTTGATACATGAAATGAAATTAGAACAGAGTCAAACAAGTGCATTTTTTACATGTAATTATCAATTTTATTTTGATATCTACTTTTGCACTGCCCAGACAAGTAAATTTGCGTGTTCATGCACAGTGCACAGTTTCAGGAGCAAGACCTCAAAGCGTTCACCCTGCTGAACTTCTGCTGTGATGTTGCCCTGAGTCAGGGAGATATCAGAGATATCAGAGAGATATCAGATGTCAGAGAGATATCAGAGGATCCCAAGCTGCCACCACTGTTGAGAACATGCAATAATCTCTGCACATGCATAACAACTCTGCATCCGGGACAAGCTAGGCAGACTAGAAGTGGCAGAAATGTGTCTGCTGTTCACATCACAGTTTTGTGACTATATGATCCCACTTCCCCTCCACTTTCCCCAGGGTAGGACAAAGTCTTTACTCCCTGTTCATGCTGTTCAGACCTGCTACTGCAGCTCCTGGTCAGAGCAGTCTGAGAACGACATAGTGACAATAAAGTAGGAGCCTTTCTATTCTTTGTGAAGCTGTCTTATGCCATCAATATCAGATTTATGGGGAAGTAAAAATAAAAGGCAGAGGAGTTACTATTCTGTGTTGAGGAATTTAGAGGCCCTGATCTAGGAGAAAGTAGCCCTGGTTTTTGATTTCTGAATTCAAGAACACATCTGCTTTTATCTTGAAATTAATATAATTGCATGAAATATTCTGAGAATACAGTTTTTGCTCTGTTTGAGGACTTAAATTGAAAGAAAAACCTAGGCACTGATTGTTTAGAAAGCCTTGTTTGAAAACCCACCAGCTCTTACCCTTAGTACATGACTACAGCAGGGAGCTGGCCAAATGGCCAGTCACATGAACTAGCATTTAGAGGCAACATTATTTCTGTAATAATAAATAATTATTAATAATTAATGAATTGCCAAGAAACCTAAGTCTGGTTCCTTCAGAAAGAGATAAGAGAAAACAGTGAATTTTAGATATTAAAATGCCCTTCTTGGTTTATGTAAATTCTTAGGATTACAGATCTGCAGGTTCAGGCTGAAGATAGAGTGTGTGAAATGTAGGTGCTCAACAGGAACAGTATCATGCAGATCCACAAAGGGCAAACAAAACCAAAAAATACAGTCCTTTAACTTTATGTGCATGTAAATCACTATGTGTGTGTAACCACAACATGCTCCAGATCAGAAAAATTAGCTACACTATTGAGGAGAACTTCAGCTAAGTGTTCTTCTCCTCCCACCTCCTGTTTGGGCTCTGGGCACGCACACAGACAAATTATGGTTGCCTCCTGTGTAGGTGAATTCATTTAGCTCATTTGTTCAAAGATAAGAGAGTTTGAGTGCTGTTAACTGTAATCCTAAAAGAACAAAAGAAGCTGCATGTTGCAGGTACTATCTCTTATACTAATTACAATACATGGTAATATAGTCAAGGTTTGGAAAAGTTAATAAGTAGCCTTAAACTGAAATCTCTAAAGACTATTTTAGTGGCAGTAACAATAACAATAAACCTGCAGTCTCCTTGGTTTCTTTTTTGGGTTAGCTCTCTGTGTCTTGTTTTACAAAGACTAAAGTAATAAATAATCCTGTCAGAAAACAACACAAATCAATAATAATTCATAACAAAACCAGCATAAGTTTTTCCTTTCAAAGTCATATTAAAATTTGAATATCAGTAGAGGTCTACACTCCAGAATATTAAATTTGCATTCAAATACCTGATTATTCATAATCTATATCTTTACAGCTTCATATAGAGTTGACATATGCTTTTCATGATTGCATTATAAAACAATTTTCTATAAAATATTTCCTTTAGGGGCAACCAAAAAATTTTAAAATTTTAAAATAAGTAAATACAGAAGTCCTTTCTTTTCAGAGAAGAGGTGTGGAAGACCATATATGACATGGAATACTATAATCTTTTCATTGTGCTATATTAATGTGACAGCTGAGCAAGGAGCTGTGCAGTACTATCACTACTGAGTGCCACCTTAAGTTTTACCAAAATGCTGTATTTTATACTGTCAGCATTTCATATTATGATTTTAGCTCTAGAGGTCCAATGCTTTTAATACTGCATCTCATTCAGTATAATTATTGATGGTCTTATACTTTCATTACAAACCATTTATTGCACTGAAAGATAGAAATAGATACATTATAAGATACTGCTGATTGAATTCTGAGTGATAGATATGAAGGCATAAATGATTGTTTGATCCCATGAATTTTTAACAAATATCTTCAATTTTCTCTAGAGAATTGAGGACTTGTCTTCACCAACCCTAAGGTGGAAAGGAAATATGTATAAAACACTTTTCTACCCACCTACCAAATATTTTATCTATTTAATTGTTTAGTATGCTGCATCTCACACTCATTTTGATGCTCTATTTATTTTCAATGTTAGTATTCTTTTCCTGATTCCATTTTAGAAGCACTGAAACCAATGAATTTACATGGCTTTTCTGATGCAGTCATATGATCCTTATACATCATTCTAATGTTTCAAAATAACTACTGGACATGAGAGACAAAAATGCATCAGGTTGGTCATACTGTCTGAAAGCTTTAGGAATTCCCTGTGAATTCAATAATTGCAGGGTGCTGGAACTGAATCTAGGTTACTGAACCATGGTTGGTAAAGAAGACAAGATATGACTACATTTATCCTATAGTAAGCATATAAAGTATTTAAGTATTCATTTTCTTATGTTCAGACAATCTTCTGTATCTCTTGTTAATAATTGGCTTTTTGATCTATGACTACCAGATTTAAAAAGCTTAATGGTGTAAGAGCCTGAAGGGTTAGGAAAATAAGAATGTTTTTTCATTGTTCTACCAGAACACTGTGTGCTTCATGTGTATCCTTAATCATGTGCATTCATGTGTATTCAAGTCAGCCATCATGTAACTTTCCTTAAAATTTAATTAATTGTAAAAATCTACCAAAAAGTTCATGAAGGAAGGTATGTGAAAATATTCAAAAAGCATTTCACAATTCAAGTATTGCTAAACTGCAGGTACTTTTGAATGTAAATTTTTTGTTGGAGAAAATATTCAGGTTTATTATCTGCCAAGACTTCTTGTTTCAGGCTTTGGAAGACACAGAAATAAAGACACTGTTTTCAATAAACTTAATTGAACTCATAACCTTGCAAATGCAGAATGCACCTCTGAAGGTTTTTGGAAAGGGCTGGAACTGAAAGAAGGACTCTGTGAATACATGTGGAATTGATCTAAATAAAATTAGATGTATAAATCTGCTTCTGAATTCTAAACCAGGAGGACAACAATAACTAGTCCAAATCAGAGGATGGCTCTGATAGCATGAGGCAATAATTCACAATTTGTAATATTTTGATTCATGAGCAAAAGGAAATTATTCTAGTTTCGTATAAAGTACTTCACAATCCTACATTGAAGATAACTCTTGGAAAAATTATTTTGAAATTCTTTTTGCTGATATTCTCTACTCAGAGGTGATTTCCACCACTGAGATCTATAGATTAAATAAATTATGACAGAAGAAATACTGCTAAGTCTTAAAAGTAAATATAAATTAATTTTGTACCAGGTTCATGCTTCACAACTCATATGATGATTTATATGCCTAATTTCCTATTTAACAATTTCCTATTACAATAATTTACCTAAAAATCTCAACTTAAATTATAAATTGAACTATATGTGATGTTCATTGGCCATGAAAATAGATCCACGCTTAATCTTGGAAAGTTTGTCATCAATTTCTTCAAAAATATTATTGAAGTTAAGGCTTTAGTATAACTATTTTTTAGCAAACTTCCCAGTCTGAGCATTCAGGAGGATCTCTGATGGTCACACTCCCAATGCCACAGACTTCCCTGCTGTGACCAATGTCCCCTCACAGCAGGCTGCTCCAGAGGCCAGAGGGGCCCCACGCACCCCACTCACACAGGCAGACCGGGTTTCCCGCAGAAGCCTCGTTCCTTAAACAATTTATTCACAGCACAGGAACACAGAAAGACCCTGAGCTGCTGCCTCCACGGGGGGCCCCCAACAAAGGAATCCACAGGCTGTCACACCTTCACAGTCTGAGGGTGCTGAAGTCTCACTCTTCCTCCTGAGTCCTCTGCTCCTTCTGTGCCTCCCAGCATCCATCCACCCGGCTGGCACCACCATTTTTCTTGCCTTTTGTTAACCAAATGTCAGCAGCTCGTGGCCTTTTGTCTCAGGCTCCCACTCTGAGCTCAAACTGCACCTCTAACAGAGCCACCTGCACCAGGTGTACTCCTCAACACTGTCTGAGGATTAGAAATGTATGAAGATGAGGAAAACTTTCACTGTTAATTATGTAGAGTGAAGGCAAATGATGGCTATACAGACATGAATTTTATGTCTCATACCCAGCACCAATTGCCTGGGTTATGGAAGAAACTCTTCTACAAGCAAGTTTATTCTCTTTTTTCAGTTATGGAGTTTCTTTGCTCTCTATGAATCATAAATACTTAAAGAAAATACTTGATATAGTATTTCCAGTGGTAAATCTCCAAAATCAATAGAATAAATTTAGGCATGAATTTGACCCAGTGAGTTCTATTGATCCACTGAAGTTATTGACCTAACAGAATAGTGCAGTCTTCCTTTGACTAGATATTTAATAAAGCATCAAAATTTGCTTCAATATTGAATACCAATTTGAGTTGATAGTTTGTATCATGGGTTATTGATTTTTAACCTATGTTACTGATTAAATCTGAAGCCTTTGAGCAACAGCAGTGCATGTAAGATCATGGGATAACTCGAGAGAATCCAAGAGACTGCATTGTCTGATTTCCTGTTTAAGTGGTGGCATCAGACAAGGTTGCTCAGGCCTTATCAGGTGAGTTCACAAAGACCTCCAAAGATGGGAATTGCACATCTTCTTTAAACAAACTTACCCACTGTTATACTGTCCTCACGGTGGAAAAAATTTATATCCAGTCTGATTCTCTCCTGTTCATCTTTTGATCATGACTCTTGTATGGTCCATATGAACCACTCATACTGTAGGGCACAAAACTAGATGCAACACTCCAGTGGTTCTCTCAAAAGTGCCACGTGGAGAGGCATAATCCCTTCCTTCAATATACTCACTGTACTTGTGCTTCCCCTCACTGTCAAAGCCAATGAGTCTGATGGCCCTTTCAATGAGAAAATTTTCAATTACAGTTTTCGATTAGAAAGATAGATTGGAACAGAGATGGAAACTGATAATTTTTCTTATGCCTTTTTTCACTTTGATGCTCCTCAGTCTATTTTCTTTCCCTTCTTATGCATCTGTTTTTTCTCAAGTTATTTGGTCAAAATGCTATTTTAATATTTAATCTCATATTTAGTTTTTATTTGTATTTTCTTTCACTCACTAATGAATTATAACCAAGTAAACCATTTCATCATCATATGTATTTGCCTGCATATACATGCATGTACTTTTAATAGGCATTATCCCTGTTGTCAAGATGTACAAAGAAAAATCTAACAGAATTATTTTTTAGTATTCTTAGGGACTTGAGCTGGGTGCATAAAAATCTTGGGTGTTAGGACTTCTGGGAGTAAGGAACGTGCCTATGGAGCTCTAAAATATACACAAGAGATCATTAAAAGTTGTGGGTTTTTTCTCTCTGGATACCTAGACTAGAAATCATTTTATGTCTGAACCTCCTCTGGCACTCTCAAGGTCCCTGAAGTCTGAAAGAAAAGTGTTGAAAGCCACAAGCTAACTCAGATGAAAAGCTCTGACACCAAGATTCTGTCCTCTGCTATTGTAAAGGAGACCTTATTACTGGCTATGACAAATATCTGATGTAATCTCCTGTTTTTATGAGTTAATTTCCCTTTTTGTTTTCCCTTTTAGTATTTTTGTTAAGTATCCTGTCTTGGCTTTTATTTTTCTTATAAAAATTTCAAGTTTTTTGATTCTAGAATTTATCCCAAATACAACAAAATATTATCTCAATAATATGACATTTTCTGGTGCTAAGGGACATAGCACATATTCCACATGCACATAAAAGCAGAGTTTGGTCCTAAATTTGCTTGACAGGGGAATCTGGCTGATTATTGGGTGGGGTTTAGCAAGGATGTGTGATTATCTGAGTTTGAGTCACATCTTCTTACCTTTGCTATTCATTTTTCTGCTCATGTACATGTCTAAATTTGAAAATAAATAACTGGTATCAATAAATAGGAATTAATCATTCCAATTAACTATTCCAATATCTAACAGGATCACAAGAGATGAAAAAACTAAAATATTTCATGTTAAAAATCTCATCTAGTCCTGCTTCACCCACATCCTTGTCTTCCCCAGGCACTGTCAGAATAAGAGCTGCTGGCATAGGTTAAGGTGGCAGCTGCAATGGGTGGGAGCAAAGAATAAAAAAACATACAATGAAAAAACAAGAGCTATGTTAGATAAAAATTAAAATAAATTCATAACATATTGACCTAATGTATTCTAAAAATATGACCTCGGTCTACATAATTCCTTTTAATTATTTGCATTATTTTGCTGTCTAAAATTATAGCTAAAATATACCTGGATTTCTTTTTAAAATCTTATTTCGCATACTAATTTCCATTCCCTGGACACGGAGTTGTTAACAAGGCTTAATCAGACAGTGACCTATTTGCTACAGAATTAAAAAAAATCAAAGGCAATGTTTCAAAACTCAATTAAAAGTTTCTGATTCCCTTGTGACATTCCTTTCAACAGAAAAGAAAAGGATTGTTTTGGTTGGTTTTTTTTGTTACCTTTTATTGTTGTTGTTAAATTCTCTCTTAGCACACATTAGTGAACTGAACATCTCAGACTCAGGCTCACAAGTTCTTAGATTTTCTCATCACTTTATTTGTAGTTTATTTGAAGTTAGTTTGGCCTGCTTTGATCTATAAATGGGTATGGATGTCCTGATATATGTCTAATATTTATCAGTTATAGGAAAAATGTCCAAAGGGCAAAAGTTTCTGCTTCATACATTATGTAGGCAAAAGACTGAAATTATAGCTGTGGTGCAAAATCTCAGCCTTGAAATGATTCTGAGTGTTTGAGGAAAATTTTACCAGCACATATGGCAATGATAGTAGGCATGGTAATTGTAAGCTTTGGAAAACTTCCCACGTGTACCTACTCTTTACTAGGCTCATGGTAACATTTTTTTTCAAACCTTGAAACAGAATTTTGAAAATAGTCACATAACAGATAAATTAACTTAAAACATGTTCCTACATGTTTATCTACCACTATCAGTCCAATATCAAAAATGTAAACATATTGAAGAAAGTAGGACAAATCATTTGATACATAAGCTTTTCATGGTAAGCTTTCCATGATACATAAACCTTCTCATGGTACATTTTAAAATCTACTCCAAAACAGTGAAGGAAGAAAAATAATGAAAAGGGCGAGGAGCTTCAGTAGTTATTCTTGTTGTACATGTTCATTTCTAGTTTTCAGTTTCTCTGAGGGACAGGAAAAAAATGAAAACAAGTTTTTCTTAAGTTGCTGTAAGAAGGTAAAAAATTGAATTGGTGCACATCTGTACCAAATCTGTGAAGATTCTAGATTGTGAAACAAAAGCTTAGCTGGAGACTTTGTGAGGACTAAATTGTCCAAAGGGAAATGCTCTTTGCTACAGAAGGTAGAGTCTGGTGCAAGGTGATGCTGAGGTAAGCTGACCTTACAGCTGCTGAGGTAAGGCTGATGTATTGTGAGAGCTGCAGAAACCTAGCTGCAGCAAACCCATGCTACTGGTAATTTGAAGAGACAGGAACCATTACTTTCTTTTGCTATTTTCTTTCCTTCAAAAAACCTTTATTTCCCTCTACTCACAATCTCTTTGCCTCTTTTTTCTGTCAGCTGGTGCTCAAGCCCTGTGCTGGCACCTATGAAAATATATATTAGAGCAGCAAGTTGTGTATGCTGATTGGAAGGGGTTAATGCATCTGGCAATTTTGTAAAAGACCCGTCACTCCAAATCAGATTATGTCATTAGCAGACTGTATTGAATTATGGCATCATATTTATAAGGGGATGTTTGAACTCAGAACTTTCAGCAAACAGTTTCATGCTATTCTGAAAATAACTTCTTCAGACCAGTGACAGAAAATTAACATTAATAAAACCAATAGATACACAAGAAATGATGAAATCCACATTTTTACTTTAGACTGCCACTTTTAAATGGGAAATGTGGAACGTTCTTTTTTGTTGCACTGGACTCCTTAGCAGTATTTCAACTTGCTGAACTGTAACAGAACAAACAAACAAAGGAAATTGCTTCTCAGGTGAGAAATAAATAAAAAAAAAAAAAAAAGAGGGGGAAAGATAGAAAAAAATAAGTCTGAAAAATGTAATTTCAAATCCTAGGATTTCTGTAAAGAAGTCCAAAATATGACTTAGAGTATTGAAAGGAAAATACACGGAGAATCAAGACCTCATGCATGTATTCAGCTCTTCATTATTCACTGAGCTGAGATACTCCTGACCCCAAATGATGAAGGTATGGAGGTCACTGCAGAAACTTTCCAGTTCTCCATAATGAGTTAGTTCAGGGTCAGCTGAGCTTATTAACTGTGGCTCAGCACTTCCCTTGCTCTGCTCACTGTGGCTGCTCTGAAACCTCAGTGAGGATGCCTGCTCTGCCCCTGAGTGCTCCAGCAGCAGAGCTTAATAGGTTGAGCAGAGAAGCAGCCTGGGCCTGAGCTTCCCACAGGGCTAAGCCGGCCGGATAACCCGCCTGCAGCTGAGGATCAGTGGACCTGTGTAGCTGGCATGTCTAGAGATAATAAATCTGCCTGAACTTGGTGGCCTTCCAAGCAAAATAACTGAAATGTTTCTGAAGCACAAAGGCATTCTACCTATTAAAAAAATAAATAAATAAAAAACCGCTACCTTTAGCACCAGCATATCCGTGTTTGTGTGGGGTTTATCTTATCTCACAGTACTGCCTGGCCCAAGGAGTCCTTGCAGCTTGAGAATTGCTTAAAAAGATACCAAAATTGAGTAATTTCTTTATGTCTTTTTGAATATAAAAGCTTTCACATTCAGAATGATAGGTTATAAACAACTGATCTCGTTCTGGAAAATGTTTTTTAAAATCTTGAACATTCTACAGGAAAGACAGGTGGAGACTATTAACAACAGTGTGTAGTGACAAGAAAAAGGGGATTGGCTAAAAAGTGAAATAGTTTAGGTTTAGATTGGCTATTAGGGAGAAATTCTTTGCTGTGAGGATGGTGAGACATTGGAACAGGTTGCTCATAGAAGTTGTGGATGTCCTTGGAACACTCAGAAGTGCTCGAGGCCAAATTAATTGAACCTAGGAGGCAGATATCATCAAAAATGCTAAATATTAGTGACAATATTTTAATATTGTATTTCTGTGAGATGCAGTAATAGAAATTCATTTCATGAAAGAATCTTTACCCCAGGCATCAGCATATGCCATTATGTTTTAACTGATGAGAAGGAAAGAGTGAAAAACAACTTTTCCACAAGACTTTAGCCTATGGATGTAAACAAATTCCTTCTCTGAAATGACTGAAACACATTGTAGATGACATTTAACTATCAATTCTGAAATCTTAATAAATGACATCTTTAGTGCAATTGACATATTTAGGTTTGTTTTCTAAAGAGCTTTCCATAGTGATCTAGCTTGAGGAGCAAAGTTTTGGATACATCCTAAAGCATGACTTCTAGGAAAAGTCAGAAATAACTCTCTCCTTTACAAAATTCCTTTGAAATAAGTTTACACCATAGAAAGAATATTTTTAAACAGTCAGTTAACTCAGGACAAGTTTCTTCTTAATTCATCAAGACATTGGAAAGAAGCAGCCCAAAGCAAGATGCTTTGTACTGTACCATTCACATAAAACTTTGAGTCCTGTTTCTCAGGCATTCTCTTTGGGATTTTTATTAGTGTTATCATATCTAAAAATTAAACCATCAAATATCCTCAGATAATACTGCACTATAATTTTCCACATGGATAGACTAAAACAAATTCAAAATCGTGCTTCTAGGTGATTCTCTGTATATCAAGACATAGGGGGATTATAAAGCAAGCAGTAGCAGAGAATCTGTCAGATAAAATATGTCAGAGAACAACAATTTCACCTTTGAAAGATGTGAGATTTTCTCAATATGTGACAGCATTTAGTAAAGTGAGCATGCAGCATTTAATGTAAAGAGCACTCAAAGTGTTTGTTGGCTTAGTGTTTCTCTCTGCATGGGGAGCCACCTAAAGGGCCAAATCCAATCTTTGTGTATGGTTATCAGAAAGAATCTTTAGCTCTGGAGAGGAGGTAGCAACAAGCCTGTACCTTATGAGTAGTACAAAACTGTGCTCCAGAGTAAAACTACATACAGTATGTAGAGCCCTGAGAGTAAAATAAGAAAACACTCAATACCAGACTGAATGTATCTTCAGCATGCTCATCTAAGAAATTGTTGGAAATTCTAGAATTTCTTAAGCTTTCAAATGCAGCTGAATAACAATAATTCCTTTCCTCCAAGAATTCTGTACCTTTGGCCAAAAAAAGAAAATTTCAAAATTATTCTTGAAAGAAACTGTTAAAGAGTACTGAGTAGATGAATTATTAAGTTCACTAGACATAATGAAGAAATTCTAAGAACCTATTTTGCTCAGCTGAGCATAGTATTTTTCAGATCAAAGCAATGAAACAGGAAGAAAAGCAAAAGGACAGGTGAGTGTCCAAAGCAAAATATAATTTTGTATTAAGAATGCATTTTAATCTTCCTTTAAGATATCAATTTTGAGAACCTTTCCCTAAGGATCAATAAGTAAATTATCAATGTCCAACAAGTCCAAAATTAGAGTTAAATTTAGCTAAATATGAATTTTTATATAGAAAAAGGCCTCCAGTTTTTCTTCTGAGAGCATTATCATAAATGATCCTTCAAGTTATGTGGTTTATGCTAGACAAAACTGTTTTGATTCTCAGGCATCAGTAACTAGTATGAATTCACACCATATATGAGTGTTACACAGAGGAATAGCTGGGTGAATGCTGTTTTTCTTTTGTGCCTTTTTTTTCTTACAATTAATTTTCTTTTTAGATAACTATGTGATGTCTGAGTCTAAAATTATTAGTTGAAATAAGATATGAAAGCAGTCATTGCATCTAGTAATAACTCTGCCTTCCAGCTCTTTTGGCAAATGCAAAAAAAATTGCAGCATGAATTAAATCTAGGCTTCTCTCTTCATAACTGTAAATTAAACAGTTCTGACAAAGCACAGATACTGAAACCACTGACAAAGCAAATTCTTGGCAGATATCACATACTACCAGCTCTGCCAAAATGGATATGAACAAAGATGCTTATGCTAATTTATGTAAAAGATTAAAACTAAGCAACTACAGAAAGATTAGGAGTTAAAGTGTTAAGATGAAGTCCAAACTTGAAACTAAAATGGTAGAATAGGTGTTCTGCACATTCTAAGATCTTGGGCTTCTGTTAATAATTTTCTGGTTTGTTGATTGTTGTCCAAAGATTCAGCTGAAGAAAAAGGTAGCTGCCCCCTGAATGCAAGAACTAAGGACAAGGAGTGATACTCTAAGTCTCTGCCAGATTAATGGACCAATTGCCTTATTTTTGATGCAAACTAATGAAAAATAGGTAAAGACAAGGCTTAGGAAGCTTAAAAGTGAATTCCTGCCTGATGAAGAGGGAGAGAGAAAAAAAACTCTCTAAGTTCACTCTCAATTTAAAGCAAAAGAGAACAACTCTTTTCTTCTTTTCTTTCCCCTTAAAATCATTTATCTCATTCCTACATAATTGGTTATTTCATTACAACAACATTATAGTACAATAATGCTATTCCATGGAAGAACATTATCATACTATGATTTAGACAATCCAGGAGTGCTTATTAATAAAGGACATTAGAAAGGCATAAACAAGGAACAATCTTAGAAAGAAATTTCCATATGGCCTTGGCAGTGCTTATGAACAGCATGAGGGAAGATGCAAATGCATTGAGAAATAGGTTCACAAGTGGGAAGGCAGAGTGATGAGTAGTAGAGAAATGGACAGAGCCAAGTCCCTGGAGTTCATAACAGGTCATATTGTCACTGCAAAGCACAAGGACTTAGTTACCTGTTACTGCATGATAACTGCTGGCATCTTATCTATGTGCTTCCACATGGACCCTTCATTCACAGAGCACTTCAGCCCACAGAGATGAATTGCTGCTTAGTTAGGGTTTAGCAGCAACTTTCTCAGCAGGAGATGTATTTGACCTATCCAACTTTTCACATGCAGCCAAAAGATTAAGGCTTTCTGTAGATGCAGTAAATCTCACCTGTAGCTGCAATTTGCATCAGTATTTCCATTCATTCTCTGCTTTAATCTGTAGCCAAACACTATCCTCTGATTTAGGGAAAGCAAACTATTTTCAGTTCACCTCTGGAGTCATACAGAGTATTAAATTTCCTCCTTGACTTGAATGGAGTCCACAACATTACTATATTTTGTGGAATGCCTCCCTGTCAGTGTGTCTTTCAGACATTAGTTTTCCCCAACAGCACAATTATTAATTATTTGGTGCTTTACTTGTACTGCAGGCATGTAAAGGAAGTCAGAAATTTTTAGCACTTTCAGTCCAAGGTTAACAAAAGACAGTAAAAGTAATAGGATGTGAGTATATATCCATTTGGATTTAGAATATATATTATGCAATACCATGAAGAATTTGATTGTGAAGGGGTATTAATTAAAATTCAAGGCAATTGGGAGGGTTTAGTTAAAAAAAGGGAGTGGTAAGAAAAAGGACAGAATTTCTGTCGGTTAGGTCATGATATGACACCCAGTGTGGAAAAATTTATATCAATGTCCCATCTGCTAAAAAGAGATATCACAATGTTTTTGAGGGAAAAAAAAAAAGGGCTGATGAGAACCTAAGGAGAAAAACAGCCAAATAAATGCAGAACTGGAGGCTCAATTAATGCTTGGCCTTAGCTAGTCTCTGCAACTTAACAATAGCTCATAAGTGATAGGGTTTGGCTTCAAGCCTGCATAAGAAATAAAATCCTCAAGTAATTTTTGTAAGCACATGCTTCCTGGAAGGCAGGTGACAGGCAAGGTTGCACTGCTATGATGTGAAAAATCATGTTGTCTCATTTAGTTCATTAGCATCATGAAAAGGAAGAGGCAAGACCAGCTGATCACCAACAGAGAGGACTGGAGGGCTGTTGGGAAGGAACATTGGTGGCTACCTACAAAATGAAGCAGCAGTGAGCTTTTTCTGCCCACACTCACCACTGGTGTTTTCAGGATGGCCATGTTAATGCATGGAGTTTTCTACTTTTTTCCATTAGAAAAGGACTCTGCTGTGTTGAACAATATACAGGATTCCAGCTGCAGAGAGAGTAGAATGCTAGGAAGACTTGGAATAAGCATGCTGTCTTTGGATAAATTTGAATTCCTCTTAATGCAATGAGAATGTGTGTGTGTGCATTGTTTTAGATCAGTAAGAAAGGTATCTAAGAGGTAAAAACACTTTGTGGAATTTTTATGGTAAAGTATCTTTTCCCTTGCTGTCCAGTTGAACAACTGTGTGCAGAAGATGCAGAAGATGACTCTGAAGCATTGTCATAGGAGGATATGGATGAGTTGAAGAGAAATCTATTACCTGTTATAGGCAAACCAATTTTTGTCTGCCTTTGAACTTCTGTGTTTTGGTAAGAACAGCTCTGAATAGAGCTGTGAAACAGTTAATAAGAGAATTGTTTAAATAACATGAAATATGACAGTCTTCAAAATCCAGAACAGCTGGAAATGTCATGGAAAGCAAGCCACATCTCATGAGATACCCACTAAGGTGCTGCTGCATTCTAATTATAGCTCAAAGAACAATACTTATGAGGTTTGACTGTCACTAATGCTAAATATTCTTAATTACTGTGTTATTAAAATTTCTTTAAAGTATCCTTTGATTTCAAATACCACTAGAATAGAAACTGTCTAATAAGTTCCATCTCTATCTTTCAGAAATTTCAAAGGGTTATTACATAAGATAAAGTCGATTCATCCAACAATGAAGTAAAAATGCAATGAATAAATCTAGACTTCAAATAAAATAATGACCTAATTCTTTCTCAAAAGCTACATTATGAAGTAGAAGTAGATGCTTAATTATAACACTTCCACCACTATTAAGGTTAAAGATTCAAACACAAACATGAACTACAAATACCTTTCCAATACTTTTATTACCTGAGCTTATTTTGTCTTCAATAATATAATATTAATAATTTTCCCACATTTTATGTACATAATATAGGCAGTAGTATGAAGTACTCACATGAAGCACATTTCCCTGTTTCTACATGACTTAGAAACACCATGTCACTGGATGGGAAGTGGAAGATCATGGAACCTATCTTTTGCTCTGTTCATTTTGCTACGTTTCTCGGTACACTTGAATTTCTTAGCATACATTGCAAGCGTACAGCTATAAACTGGATTTTATTAAGGGCCCTTCACATGGCAACACACATTGTGATCTTGAAAATTCATATCTTAGAATGTCTATCGGGGCCATCGAAGCCATGCTGTTTTCTACAAGATTTAGGTTCCTCATTCTTAGGGTACATGTTATACCAAACACACATTTCCTGAACCCATATAGTGGAAGTTTTCTCTACTCAGAAGTGCTTCTGAATTCATTAGCCTTCCTAATTTATCTTGGCACACACAAGTAAGAGAGCCTTCCAAAGGTGTAATACATGGGATGAATCATTTATCTGCAAAGCAAATGATCTGAAAATTTAGGTCATTGAAAAATATTCAGTAAATATTCATTACTTTGTTCTGAGTTCTTAATATCTGGTATAATCTGACAGATTTTTGATAGTTTTACTATTTTTCACATGTATGCCTGTTTATATATATTTATGAAATATACATATGAAATATATTTATTATCCTAATGGACTTTTTGTGACAGCAAAAAGAGTGTATAGTATTTTCTGATGTGACTTTTCTACATCAGTATTGCATGATATGTATATAGCAAATGTAAACGTCCTCATAATTAATATTAGCTTAGAACAGAGGTTTTATATACAATTTCCATGGAAATTAACTGCTCTTTATATAAAACTTGGAATTCTATGGGCCTCTATTTAAAAATACAATGGATCCTACCTGTTGAAAATAAAAATAGTCAACTCTGCTGTCTGAAAATGCATCTGCCTTCTGACATCTCTGAAGTTACAACAGGAAATTATATCCTGCCCTGCCTTCAGCACTTCTGTCCTCTTGTTTGCACATCTGTAATACACAAACATAATTACAATTTACACCATGCTCAAGCTAGCCCAGAAGGGCTACTTCAGTTAAGTACCTGTGAAGCAGTACACACTGAAATCTGCGGACCTCTAACTGCACTGCTGTCAGGAACTACACAGATTGTGGTGTACACAAAAAATGGTTTGAAGCATTCTGACCTCAGAGATTAATATTTCCAGCCTGTGGGGTTTTTGATCAAATATTTGGAGATGTTCCAAATGGGAACAAATAATACTCCAGTTTATTACATGCAGGCTGTTAGTTGCAGAGCTGTTACTGAGATAGCTTTTGATGTATTTTTTTAACTGGTACTAAATAACTAAAGAGGTGGGAAAATGCCCTCCTTTTTCTGAGAGGCAGAATTGCTTTTATCATGTGAAATTTATAGAAGATTGAATCTCAGTATCTAATCTTCTTCCACCTGTGAATAACATGATTTTAATGTTTTCCATTCACCACTGTTTGCTCTAAGACCCTGGGCATGAATAAGAGCGAGGAAGTCTAAGGATGTAACTCGCCATCAGTCAGCTCAGAGACTCAGCATTTGATCAATAAACTGCTTCTTGTGACTCCACTGAATTTACTAGGTTCAAGAAAATACTTTTGACTCAGATTAACTTAGTGCAGGTGCATTATACTTCTTCCTTCTGGTAGTTTATGAACTGGCAAATTTTTACTGGAGAAAATATGGAAAATACAAAGTTCAAGAAAGAGTGCTTTCATTGATCTGAATGATACAAAAGGAATGCACTGATGGTTTCAAAGTAATGATTCTAGAATTCTGTCTCAGAAAGTCTTGCCTTCTTTAGAGGAAAAGTACAAAGTCAAAATGGTTTTCTTCTTTTTTTTTTAACCTTTTTTACATTTTATTTATAGAGTTAACTGGATATTTCATCATTCATTTTAATGGATCTAATTTATAAGCCTTCTGGGGATTTTTAGGTAAAATGTTTTCCTCTTCTGTTATGTCTGAAATACAACAGAAATATATGAAAATGGAAAATTCAGGTTTGATGCTTCTTTTGTATAAAAAACAAACAAAGAAACTTTTGTTCTGAAGGGCTGCTACCAAATGAAGAAAAGGCATGTCATTCTGATGTTTCATTTAGTTCATGCACGTTTGTAAAAAAATTACTAGATGCACTCTTCTTCTTATCTGAGCCTCATAGTCCATCTAAGCATTAAAGCAACAAAATTAACTTACTCCTGATGATTAATTGCCAGTTTGGTTAAATATATTTTTTCCTTCCTTTCTCACATTGAATGCTTGAAGTTCTGAATACTCCTCATATACTGTTAATATCAAAATTTTCAGATATTTTGAAGTTTTCCACTAGATTCTTTTTACTTACATTTTATATTTTGCTACTTGTTTCAAGGAAAAATTTGTTAATTTTCTCTAAATTCAAAACTTAATTGAATTTTGACGTATAATATCAATCCAATTCCAAGAAATATTTTTGCTTTATGTAATTAACAGGATACAAAAAAGGAGAATCTATAGATGTTTTCCCTGCTAGTTAATTACTCTGCTATGTAATCTACCTTAACACTTGAAGAAGTGAAAAATACATGTGAATTTCCACTAATCCCCATTAAAAATTATGTAAAACAGGAGAAAGGATACATTTTAAGATAGAGTATTTTTTTTTCTAAGTTATGCAACTCCTAGTGTTTAAAGTTTCAGATGCATTTTTATTGCCTAGATTAAAGGATGGTTCACTGTAGGCTTCCATTAGAAAGTTTGGCAGAAAAAGAGAATAAATGGGATTTTTGTTCTTTCTCTTTTGATCTCACATACAGAAATAAATCAAGTTTTGTTTTAACCAACTAAGAGAAAGCAAGACGTGGCTGTCATGGCTACCTGTCTCTTTTACACCCATCACCACTGAGAGTAATTCTACTAATATACAAATGGACTTGAACAACTCTTACTTTCATTTAGCAATAATAAAATACCTTAATGCAAATGGAACCTTACATTGCACCTAAATATTGTCCTCTTCTTACTGACAGATAGTGGTTTATATTAATATAAGTACATAAATTAGCATCATTTCTATTCTTATATTGGTCTCCTAGAAAATTTGACAGCCTCTAGAGTAAGTAGATCACAATAAGAGTATGAAATGAGGTTAAGCACTACACATAATATGTAGCACGTAGCAGTTTTGTTCTCGAGCAAATATTTGCTCTTGCTTCTACAGCAAGGAGCAGAGTGCCTTGAAAGAAATTAATATAAAATAAAAAATAGCATCGAACATCACAACTTAATTTAATTGACCTTCTGATATTCACAATAAAATATACACTTTTAATAACACATATCTTCAAAAGGGCAATTTTTGACTTGCAGTAATTAAGATAACTTAAAAGGCCTTCTCCTCATCTGTATCTTTTATTCCATTACTAGCAGAAAATCTGGCAGTTACAGAAATATCAAAATAAATTCTTCTTGAGATAAGTAGCTTACGTAATCATGATTCATTAACTGCATTTCTTTCCAAAGCTTCTTACACTTCTGAATCCTTCTGTGGAGTACAGTCTGCAAAACTGTTCATAGTATTCAATTTTTTTCATTAGAATATTCTAGGCAGAACTAATATAGCACAAAATATAGGCATGTGGGGTCATTCAAGCTCCATTCCTTCCTGTGTATGAAGGAGAACTCCATTAACTGCATAGTCTACTGAAAGAAGCTACATCCTCCAATAAAATTTATGAAGTGCTAGTCATCAGGGTAAGAGCTGTGAGTGTGTAAAGGTTGAGATTACAAACTGGAAAAGAAAAATGCCTTCCATAAGAATAAGAAGATGAAAGGAAAACAACTTTTGTATCTGGGACTTTTTGTTCTGAGAAGCACCTAATTGCAAAACAAGTAGGATACCAGGAGGCAGTTCCCTCTTTTCAAGTTAAGGCACTCTTTTTTCTTGGATTTTTGCCCTGAACTGTAGGTATTGCTGAAACAGTGGGTTTCAGCTGATTTTACCAAGACTATGCAAAAACACCTTGCCCAAAGGCATACATTTGCTCTAGAGCAGGTATGGAATTATTTATTTTATTGGCCAAGACACCTTATGAAATTTTGAGTAAATTTAGGCTATCATTCTAGTTTTGTCCCTGTTGGAGTGGCACTGTTATTTCCAGAGTGAAGTCTGACAGGTCAAAATTTAGCTAACCCCTAAGAGAAACAAATTCTAAATGGTAGAATATGCTGGGTGGTCTAGATCGTGTGTCCAGCGGATTTGTTCATTTTTACCCCCCATCACCTGGAGGATTTATTTTGCTGTTTAATAATGGCATACTGGTGTTTTCCAGCCCAAATCCCAGCTCTGACTCAAGAACATTTATTTTCAAAAGAATAATCATGAATCATAACCTTATCTGAGAAATCCCATAACTAAAGCTAGCCTTAAACTATGGTTATTTCAGCATAAACTACGGTTATGTCAAGATCATCTCTACACAAAAGGACCATCTCTACACTTGCAAGTACCAAGTGCTACTTTTCTAGTGAACAGCACTGATGGTTCTTTTACTTTTGCCAATAGAAAGTCAGAAGACACATAATGGACATCATTCTTGCAGATTTCAGAGGACAGTGACTAAACACAGTAGTCTTAATATAGACCTAATGCACAAGATAACCTAAGAGGTTCTTATGGGCAGCTTTCTCTTCAAGAATTACTGTCTTTAAATACAAAACATACAATTGAGGTAAATAGGAAGTATATGTATTTGAAAAATCAAACAAAAGGATATTTTTTAGAATATTTGGAAGAATAGTTTGTATTTGAAATTCCAGGACATATTTACAATACTTACATAGGGCTTATTACAAATAGTTCTATGAATATGATTTGTTCACTTTGGTGAAGACATTGGTTCCCCATAACCTGTCCTAGACAAAAGAGCTTTTATTTTCAGTGCACTCTAAGTCTGAGCATTGAACAGATGTCCCCCCTGCTAATGGGACTGTATCCTTGTTTGAAAAAGGCTCATTAAACCTAGATCACCAGACTGCACTGTCGATCTATATAGCACTCTCTGTGCCCTTATGATTCTCATCTGTGTGGTGGGGCAAAAACCAAATATTTAAACTTGTTAATTCATTAGGGTTAGAAATTTAATTTCATAAGAAAACAAGAGCCCAGTTTCACAAAGTGACAGCATAAGATCTCCTTCCAAGGGCATTAGCACTAAAGCACACCCATTAACTCAGAACCAACAGCAGATGGCCCTTGGAATGTGGGATGCTTATTTGGAAACAATTTGGGAGCAGGGATACAGAAAATCAACTGGGTTTATCCAAATAAAAAGGTGCAAGGCCAAAGAAACAGCTGGTATAAACTGGCATAGATTCACTGAAGTCAATTCAGGAAGACCCTTCCATTTCTATTACTAGAGTTCTGGACACCGAAGCTTTTGAGAATTAAGGAAGGTTGCTATTAGAAGGGGGCTCAGGAGGAAGGGAGCATAGCAATAAATTGAACAAAAAAGCCTTAAACAAGCAGGCTTAAATGCATTCTCTAGAATCTGTTCCAATCAAATTAATTTTGGATTAATCAAAAATTGGTTTGCCTTCATTAGAAAACATTAAATTACTTGAAGTCTGCTTTTTTCCCCTTTAAAAAATCATTTACTATGTGAATGATACAAGAAAAGATATTCTGAAAATTCATTACTAAATCAAAATTCCAATACTTGCAATGCAAAAGGGCACAAGTAGGAAGCCAGGCCTTATATATAAGTAAAATTTCAAGGAACTTGATCTATTTTTAAATGCTCTATTTATCTAAAATGATCTATTTTTAAAATGCTCAAATTCAATACTGAAAAAAATCCAAGAAACTTCAAAAATAATTTTTAAATGCCCTTTACATTCCAATTTATAAGGAATTTACAGTGGTTTTCAGCTGCTATATAAAAAACAAAATATGAAGTGGTCAAAGAACATATTTTCAATGTTTAATGTATTAAAATATCTTATCTAAAAACTCTGACAATAAATTTAAAGAACCCACAGTGTTTATGAGATCAGCTTTAGTTAATGTTAATTTTTTTGAGAGGAAATTGGTGGCTTTCGGGTTAGCTGAAGATGTTAAGTGGCCCATGATATTTGACATTCCAGCTCCTTCTTCCACAGTGGGTGCTTCAATGTTGCTTCCCAAAATCAGAGCCATGATAGCAAAGTCTTTTCAAAGTCAGTAATGTGAACCTAGAAGATGCAGAGATGCAGAGATGCAGAGATGTTGCACTTGGAGGACAATTCCTGAGGTGATTGATAGATCTGGGTAATGCTCTCACAGTAGCTTAACATGTTCTGCAACCAGTTAGAGGCTTTAAGTCCCATTGTCCATTTGTTTTCACATTACTTTTCTAACAGTTGTATATCATACCTACAACTTGATAGACGAAGTTGTTTTCCTTTTAAATTTCAATTGTATTAAGCTAAGTTTTACGTCTTGACAATTTTCAGTTTCATTTTCTGTTAAGAATTTGGCTTCTTATGAAATTTAGATTCTTAAAACAAGATATGGGGTCTTTTTACAATTCACATAAATAATAGGTTAGGAACTGAAAATTATTCAAGGAAATGTTATGTGTTTTCTGTAGTACAATATTTACATAAAATTTATTAAAACACATAGAAAAGCTTTTTACCACCGAAATAACATTGTTTTGCCTGCAGAAGGCTCAAATGTGGAAATGGAAAAGTCATACAACAAAAATCTATGGCATCTGACATTCATTTTTATCATGTTTATCTCCTCAAATATGTATTTGAATAACTAGAGTACAGCTTGGCATTCAAATTGCTTATAGAACTAGGTTTTTGTGATATTTATACTACAGTAACAATTTTCAATAATGTATTCTCTGTCTCATCAGAGATTTTCATTATGGAAGATTCATAAGCTGCTACAGCATTATCAAAAAATTTTTAAAGAAATATCTGCTGAGAAACTCTCTTGCACTATTTACAGGCAGATAATGAGAAGAAAGAAGAAAATGAGAGACTCTACATAACTTTGTTGGTATTTTCTGATGCTACAAGTAAGAAACTGAAATTCAATTATACTTGGATCTGAAGACAAGAAGAAAATATTTCTTTTACTGAAAATATCAGTCCATTTTACTAACTAACAAATTTGAAGTGAAACAAGCTACCCACAATGGAAATCACCTATAAGATATCAAAAAGTATTCTTAACTACTTACTCACAAACCTTCAATTCCCTCAATTTTCTCAGCTTTTACCTTTCTTTAAGAAAAAAAGAGAATAAAAATGACCTAGCCATGCTTAGAAAGAAACCTTGCCTATGATTTGTCAGTATTGTCAAGCTCAAGTCAAACAATCTATCACTGCCTCAGAACAAAGCAATACTTTGACCTGGAAAAGGCATCCCAATGTTAAGTTTAGAAGCACATCTGTAAGAATGTGAACTACTTATTTGCTATTCTGCACATTTAATGTGAACACTATGGAATGTCCCTCAATTGCCTGATTCCCTTTCCTTGTACGAAATTTCACTCTGGTTTAATTCTAAAAAACCCAAACCCTAAGATCAAAGATTGGATTAACTTCATCTGTTTTTTAGCTTCAAGACACAGAGGAAAAGGCCAGTGCTAAGATGAAGGAACTAATCATCTGAAAAGAAGAACCAGTACTTAGTGTGTTTATTAATGACATGAAAATGTTGAGCAATGAGGTGATAACAACTGCAAATTCTACTAAATTCTAAAAGTTTTCAGCCTCATTAAGCACTTCAGAATGATTTAACCAAACTTGGTGTTTAGGCCATGTGGTGGGAATACACAATGTGGTGGGAATACAGAGGTGGACATCAGAAGAGCTTTTAAAGGGCATGAGGATAGATAACAATAGTGAGTATCCTGTCTTAACTCTAGTCACAACCCTTTCCTAGTTCTACTGCTTCCCTACCACAGGGGCAGAACCTGTTTTAAGCCTTTTCCACATATTTGTGTTAAAAAGCAGTCACAGTACACTTTTTGATCTTTTCTTATTAACTCCTCTTAGATTGAAGATAACTGAACCTACCAATAGCTAATTGGTTCACTTTTTGATATACAGCTATTTTGGCATTCTTTCTCCTCATTACTATTTAAGGTTCCAGAAATATAAATCTGTTTCACAGGCAGATTTACCTGTAGATAATTACAGTTGCTTCATCAATGTCAAGGAGTACTTTCCTTGTCTAATAGATAAAAAACATATTCTTTGGCTGGAATATGGAAAATCTCTGAAGCTGTAACAAGATCAAATGATTTTGATATTAGCAAGTATAGGGCTGTTCTGTCCTAATTATTTGATGCAGACCAGCTTATCTGTAAGTTCTGTGGGACCTTTGCTTCCTGCTTTCTATTCAACTGCCTTCCATAAGCTACCACGTGAAAAATTTTTGCAAGACCGGGTTCAGTTCTGCTATCAAGTTTCTTTTATGGTTACCTAATGAAAGAAATGCTTTGCTGTCACTGAGAAGATAAATCACTTCTTATAAGAATTAAAGCTGTATAAATCAATGTCCTCGGTTCCCACATGTAAAGATATTGTATAAGGATATGTATTTTTCCATTATATTTTTCATATTATGAAACCATCTTTTAAAGATTAATTCAAAGAAACAGATTAAAAGAAAAATGGGAATTCTTTTAAATAGTACTATGAGTTTTATTTCAAAGGGAAAAGCTACAGCATAAAGAAAATCTGATAAATGTCTGTATAAGAAAATGAGGTGACTTTGTTCCAGAAACATATTGTATAAAATAAAATGTTGTTCTTGTCAGAATATAAGATTTTGATTTGTTGATATCAGTGCTGCATGGATGGGGGCATTGTTTTGCCATATTGATGGACATTTAATCTAGACTGCAGAAGGAACTTAAACAAGGAGATATAAATTATTGGTTTTTATTGTCAGTCACAGAAATGATCAGAAGAAATATGAGAAATATGGAAAACACAAATATGATACAATTATCTACTCTGGTGTGAGAAAATGACAAATCTACATTACATATTCTTGTGGATCTAAGATATCTTGCTGCATTAACCCAGACCACTAAAGATTAAATTTACAATCCTCTGTAAGCCCATGCTCAATAAGTAAAACTCTTATCTTTAGTATTCAGCTGAATTCATTGTTTGTTGAGCTTATTTCTGAGAATTCCAAAGAATATGCTGTGTTGCAAAGCTAAAGAAGAAATTGTAGTATTGTAAAGCTTCTCCCAGAGGAAATTCTACAGCACTTAACCCAGATTTGCTTCACATGGGCTACTAGACTCTAGAGAAAAACTAAAAGCTACAAGTCACTGTCTCTTTCAACTTTAAACCACTTGTGGAGCTCAACTCAGCTTTCAGAGATGGAAAAGGACTTCAGTTTCTTTATTAAGAAGTTTATAGTTTCAAAACAGAAAAGCTTCATGAAAAGTAGGTTTATCATTCTTGACAACCAATTCAAGTATAAAATGTTTAACATTTCTTCATATAAGTCCTAAAAGGCAAAAGAAAATGAGGTTTGTGTGCAAAACAGAGATGTTTTTGTCACATGTACAAGACCTCTATCCACAGCAGTTCTAACCTCACCACTCTCCTTTCCACATAAGACAGTGGCTGGTACTCAGAACAATCCCCACTGCTTAGGCCAGTACAACCTGGTCTGCCACCTACAAAAAGTTGTAGTAATTCTGCAGCAGTTAATGAACTCCCTCGTGCTGTTTTTCCCTGCAAGAAAGGAGGAATTCAGGGACTGAACTAGGACTTTGACTCAAAACAAAGTTCTTTCCAGCCTCTGGAAAACTAGTCTCACACTCTCAATCAGGTTACTTGCTATTAACTCTTAATCACTTTCCAATATGGAGACAATTACTAAGACAACCCTTAAAAAGGACAATTTTTATAAATTCCATAAAACATGATTTTTCTCTACTTTTAACTTTCTATAAAGACAACATTAAATATCTTATACACATTTTGATCTGAAATAAATTTTTATTAAATGGAAAAAAAATAAATGCTAACAATAATTAATTTCACTTTTTTTCACATATTATCCTTCTGGAAAAGTAAAAGAGTAATGTTTAACATCACATGACAGAAAAGTATGTTATTTAAAGTATTAGAAAAAATTTTAGTGAAACAATTCCTAGTAAAAATGGTATGAGTCTTTCACCCTAAATTAGGCTTTTGAAAAGAAATCATGTTCCTGAAGATCAGTAAAATGATGGTGTTCCTTGCTGCCCTGCTTCCCTTATCTCAGATGTGATTGGGTCTGGCTGCCTCTTGACACATCCCTGCTATTAGATGTCAAGCATCATTTATCCTACTCAGTAGAGAAGAGATGCCTCCAATGTGTGATATAGAGCACCTAAAGTTATCTACCCAAACTTCATCAAAAGCTGCTGAAGCCAAACTCTGTGTGTTGAAAATGAAAAACTCTCCCACCAAAGAAAAGTTCGCAGGTGTTTGCCACAAAGGTTCAGTGCTCAAGGAACAGAGCTACAGCCACTTTTAAAGCTTGATCTTCAACAATGAATTGGACTGAGATTAATAACATTGTGCAGCCCCAGCTGGATTGCTACTCAAGGCAATCTGGAAATTTATTATTGTAGATATAGAAGCAATTGCCAGATTTAGTAGCTGTTTTTTCAGGCAAATATGCCGATTAGATAATAATGTTCTGGATAGTATTTGGGGAAAAAGGCAGATAGAGAGAGAGAAAGGGATTTATCCCACTGACAATAGGCAGAAATAGACTGATATTTTAAAGAGTGTTTTTTCTTTTGGGTCTTATGCATATATATGTATAATACTTGGCTGGTGCATACTCTTTCTAGACAGGGATGCTCTAGTATAAAGTACTGTCATTACTTACTGCAAAATCATAATCCTTCATGGGTAAGATAGGCTAGTGACAACTCAGTCTTACACACCACATTTTTGGCTCACTTACACATTTAGTTTCCAAAAAATTTTAACTGAAATATAGCCTCAAGGAACAACTGCTCACTTCACATATTTTAAATCAGGATTATTGATCCCAAAATGACACTAATTAACTCATGAGTATATACATATTTATACATTCATATACATGCATACACACACTATACTGTAAACTCTGAATTTATGTTATCTCCAGAAAAGAGACAAACATATATTTCAACATTGAGATGCATAATCAATGTCATTGATGGTCTGAATTATGGGATGTTGCCATTTTATTTTGTTAAAACTGAATCTCCACAGCAATTTCTTTTTCTGAACTCTGAAATTTACATTTTTTGAAGGAGTGATTCTTTGTTACTGTAAGTTTTACAAATGACTGAGGACTGTCATACTGAGTGCCACCAATCAGCTATAATTCAGTAAGTAAATCCTATGGTGTATGAGATTTTAGCTCATATCATCTCTATGGAAAAATGGTATTTTCATTTGTTATTGATAACTCCATGCTTTGCTGGGAGTTATGAAAAAGACAGAGCTATAAATTAGCTTTGATCAACCAAGAGGAACAACAAGAGACAGAATGCACATTGAAGTGTCAGTGCATATACTATTTTTCAGTTTGAAATAAATGGAAATGAACAAAATTTTTCCTATGGAATGAAAGATACCTTATTGCTATTTTGGCAGAAGAACTTGATTTATATGCCCATGAATAGACATGACAATTATTCACGTGTCCTTACAGTCCTTAAAGGTGTCTCTTTCATTTCACACTTATGTAGTGTGATTCACATTGAAACTCATTTGAAATAGGAAAAATTGCTCAAATTTTGCAGGTGTTGTATAATTTTTCAACATCTGAACACTTTTTGTGGAGAAAAGCCTTTCAACAAAGGCTTGTTGATCACTGTTTGTACACTGCCCAACTGATATTGCTCATTTCTGTCTTTGCTCTGTCTGAATTAGATTGAGCTGCACTTCACCGGGCAGATGAGATTTGTTTGGGCTGTTTGGATTTGTTTTATTTTCTTTTCTCTATAATTTTCCCTTTCATTTCCATACATAATTGATTTTAAACTTGTGAGTACCTTAACTGGTCCAGTAAGCCCCTTTATGTTCACTACCTACATGGACACTGAATACTGTCCAAGTATTAAAAGCAGTCTAACAATGTCAATACTTTAAATAGGAGGTTTTTGTTTTGGAAAGTATTCAAGGATTGTCAGAGGGTCAAAAGTGCTGTATGAATAAGTTGCTATGTTAGATATCTGAGTCATAGATATTGAAATAAAATTGTATATTTTTCTTGAACAGAATTTCTAAAGATGCACAAGTATTTATTAAAAAAAATCTCTCTCCAACTCTACTGACCTGGGAAATGTATTACTGCTAATAAGAATTATTTCATTGTTTCAAAAGCCTCATTTCTTTGTTCAGGTTATATAAGGAACTGAGATTCCCCATTACCATAAGTAACAAAAGCCTGGATTTATTCCACAATACCTATTCTGGTATAAATTTGCATTGCCGGGCTCTAAAATTCCAGTACAGAATTATAATAGAATATATTCATTGGGTAATGGAAGTACAGCTAAATAGAAAGTTGGGCAGAAAAAAGAAAAAATAATTAGAGGAAGGCAATAAGAGTTATAAAAATACTGTCAAACTAAGTCACAGACTGCTACCTGCTTTCTCCTGAAGAATTGCTAAAACAGCCAATTACTCCAGTAGATGACTTTTAATTCATTAAAATCTACCAAAGTTTGGGCTATTAGCTGCCTAATAAGATCAGTTAGACAAACATTAAGGTTGAATATAATCAAACCATGCTAAAGGAAAGCATTCAGCACCATAGTATGGTTTCCTCAGTCAAGTTAAATACAGTTTGTATATGTAACACACTGCCTAAGGTCCAAACAACTCCAAGTTTGACAGTATTGACTATCTTTACCCCTTGAATATCCCACTATTGTAACCAAATGGCTTCAGGTAGGCCGAGTAGACTAGAATATTTTACTTGTAGCTAAATGGTGTTATTTAGAGACAGATAACTAAAGTGAAAATTAAGGCTTAGAGAAGTCTCACTTCACATGTAAAGAAATGTGAATGCAAGGATCATGTTAATGGAGTAGTTTTATAATTAAATAATATTTCTAAATATTATATGTTCCTCAGAAGGAAGACAGAATGCATACTGGAAATATACAAAGGAATTATTGCAATAAGAGAGAGAATGAATGCGCTTTTTACAGGCTCAGTTTGAGTTCTCTTATCTGAAGGAAATCCATGAGGTGAAAATAGTACATAGTTTTTATTAAAGGTCTTTTGCATGGAAATATAATGTAAATGAGGCAAATAAGGTAAATAAAAATCCTAATGTCTGTCCACTTGTCTGTATGACCTTTTAATTCACAGATGCAAGGTTGCCAACTGATTCCAGTACCTGAGTGCACACACTCTGCAGCTTTTCCATAGGTAAACCTGAATACTTCCAGAAGAGATTAGGGGACACTGATAATGCCATTTAGGCAGTAAGTCCTATTCTTCATTTTGTCTTTGCATCTTGAAGGAAAGCATTTCTTGTTCACTCCAAAAACAGTTTGCCCATTTTATTTTTCCTATTCACTGGAAAAAGCAATCAGTCTTTCATAGTTTTCCCAGAGAAAGAGCAGTCAGTTTAAACCATATTCAGTCATACTTACCTGTAAAGTAAATTGAACACTGCTCTCTGCAAAGCATAACTATTTCCAAGGGACACAGATTGAATTTATAGGAACATTTTTTCAAGACAGACTTTTTTTTGTTTGCTGGCACATTGAAAAAAATAACTATACAGAAGACAGTTTCTTTAATTTCCCCTTCCACACCAAAGAATATTATTTATTGTGTTAGCCACAAGAGGACTTAGTAATTTCTCTTAGCACTACAGTGATGTTGAACATTGAAAAATTCCTTCCATCTTCATAACATCCTTCAAACTCAGACATCACAGCAAGCAGATTCTATTCCTCATTGCAGTCTCGGATTTGAAAACTGAAGACTTCTGTGCTATATCTGTTTTTATATCCCTTATATATAAGTTTAGTTCTGTCATTCTGTCACCTTTGAGCATGTGCAATTATGTTTAGTAGTGGAAAAAATTCTATGTAGTATCATTTGAGTAGTTTGTAAAATGTAGCATCTTTAATCATGCACCTCACAGGGCAGGCACACAATCTGTTTTTTCTGCCTTTCAGCTCTAAGCTCTTTCATAGGAAAACTGGAAATTTTTAGCTAACAAATATCAAACATCAGTAGAATCATATACAATGTACCAATCTTTGGCTAGTCAAAAAATGTCATTAATACGCCTTCTCATGTGGAAGTTATTTGTCAGTCTATGTATTTGCAGAGGCAAAGGCTGCAGAATTAGACTGCTCCTGTAACAGCTTACTAGACATCCTTTTTTTTATTCTTATGTTAAGTTTGAAACAAGTGAAATCAAAAGTTTACTTAATCACAGCAAAATAATACAGATCTATAACATCAAAAAATAAATCCAAACCCACATATAAACATTCACTCTTTTTCAGGTTCCCTTAGTCAAGAAATTCTTCAAAGCTTATATATTGAAATCTACAGGGCTCTTTCTACATTGTATGCAATTTTAGTAAAACTATTTACTGACCAAAATATCCTAAATATATATTTTTATGTTGTTTCAAATTTTCATGCACCTTATAACTTCTTATTTATCTTCTTCTAACACATAAATCTCTTGAAGTAAGCAATATGAGGCTTACTTCATTTATATATAAGCAATTCATTTATAAGTAGGCAATATGAGGCATCACATTTAAGCCATCTTCTTTCCTTTGGTTTTATTGGCCTTTCTTAGGGACTGCATCCTTTGTAATCCTGTGGTGTAAGAACTTCCAATATATATTTCAGGTATGGTTAAATGTAATACAACATTGACGATTTAGTTTTGAATGTTGTTTCAACAGTATTTCAGTCCTGACTCTGAAAGTTTGTTTTACTGTGAAATTTGACAATTATTCCTTTACTAACAGAACCCTGTTTGCAACAAAGCCACAGTCAGTACTAAAGAACATGAAGTATTATGCCAATTCTTAAAAATGCTAGGAATGCCAGCACCTGTATAAAAGAATGCTTCTATTGAAATAGTCTACTGTATTCCACACTACCATGTTTTCGGAAATTACAGAAACTATTATCTGCCCAGTAGAAAGTTTATCTGCTTATACACAACAGATTAGGCTCATAGTGATCCACCATGTTTAGCCATAATGTACTTGCAGTATAACTAAAACTGAAATTAATAAGTAAATACAAATATACACTAAATTTGGGGAAGCCCAATCCTCAGTCATAGTGCAATAAACAAGTCTTATAAACATTGCTACTAGTACCTAAAAAATGCAATAAAATAATATTGGTAAGTGAGTGAAGCACAGAAGTAATATCTGCCTGATCAAACGTAAAATGATTGGATATGAGTTTTCCTTTTATTCTAGGGATTTCACATCTGATTTATGGGCCATGTATTTGGCAAACAGTGAGATCAAGAATTATGTAGTTAAAAAGACCATCACATGAATCCACTTGGCAAAGAAGTCTAATCATACTAAAATTTAGATTTATTTTTTTTTCTTGATGGCATGTGGGGACTAAAATAATGAGTTTTGTGACCTCCAAACTTTCACACAGTTGAAAGGTTAGTAAGGCAATCTCTGGCCAATTGTGGTATTGTTTGTTAACATGTCCTGCACATTATCATACAAAAAAGCCCAGATTCACCAGACAGGCTGTAGTCTGTCTCCCTGTTAGTTGAAAGGGTTGGGTATGAGCCTGCTTGCCATGCTATGCTTGCTGTGATTAGATCCATAACTGCTTTGCTTGATGCCACATGGACTCTGGTTTCACAGCGGGTGACTGCACTGGGCTGGCTGATGTTACTGCATAACTTAGACCTGAACTCTACTTACTTTGTAACCAGTAACAGAAAAAAAAAAAAATACATCTAGTTTCCCTGAAACACTGTGGTATCCGGAGAATTTTCTGAGTGGCAGACTGAAATTCAATTAGAATATCACCAGAATTTCATGGGAGCTTTTTCTATCTGTTTCCACTACCGTTACACTTTGAATTTCTTGAAATATATATTTTACTCTAGATTTTTTAAAATCTTGTTCAATGAATGAAAGCTCATTCATTTAACCAAATCATTGCAGAGTATTTAAACATGAGTTTACACTTGACTGAAGTAACTTAGGCATGAAAGGGCATTGTAGAAGTCCCAAGTACTCATGTACAGTTGCTTTTAAAAATTTAGTTCAAGGAAATGGTATTTTTAATCTCTATTTTTAAATCCATAGTTCAGTTCATTGGAATACTCCAAAACTGCAATTCAAATCTCTACTAAACTATTCTAATGAATATGCTTTCTCCTTTCTCTCCCAAGTCACCACACCAAAAGTTCAAAAAGTCAGGATTAGCATGAGAGCAAGCATTCTTCATGCAGCTGTCATATCTCTTTTGCAGTAGACTGGCATTATACCCAGTATAATGCTTTGTAGAGATATCTAGGCAGGCACAAGTGCCAAAAGTAGTATAACTGTGTTATTGCAATACCCCAACTAATATAACTGGATTACTTCCACTACAGTGCCACAAAGTACAATTACACATTACATAAATATATTCAAGTTTAGTATGCAAAGAAAATTCCAGTTAATCTAAAATAAATGGCATTTTTCTAATAAAATTGAATAGTTCAAGGATTTCATGCATGGACTATATAGTTCCTGATATCCTTCAAGACTGAATATTAAGTTTCTAATAATATCAGCTCAAAAATTTTCCCTTATTCAGTGTGAATTAGCCTGTACAAGGGACAATTTAAAGCTGGCCCAGGGCCATCAACATATACCACAGTCACTTCTGAGGCATTACCTAAAGTAATTGTCATAGTTTTGTGAGATCTAATTCTCTGCATTCTCACTTTCAGTAATTCATTGCCTTCAGCCTGCAGGAAAGAGACATCCAAGTTCATGTTAAAGATACTTTAGCTCACAGAAACAAAGAATATGTGTACTTTACTTCAAATACATGTTCAGCACACTTTGTGCAGAACAAGAGAAGAGTACCACAGTCTATGCTAGATATATCATAAAACCAGAATTCTTACTGAATTCTGAGGGAAATCAGCCAAAAATAAATCAGTCATTCTTTCATTTTGTGATTCTAGAGTTATCTTAGTTCCATCTTAATAAGTGTTCTTAATCTTCAGGGAAAAAAAAGTATAAAATAGATTTACTTGGTGGGAATTTAGAGGTTTGCATGATAGAAAAGAGGGAAAATACTGTTAAAAGTTGATTTTCTTAATGTTCTCATATCTATGAAGTAATGTTAAAAATTCCCACATTCCAGATCTTGGCAATAGCACTTGCAGCACTTGTTTTCTAAGGTAAGCTGAATAGGAACAACAAACTGCAAGTCCAATATCTTTGTAACTGTATCAACAAAACCACCCAAATAATAAAAAACCATTCATACATACTACTCTGTCTTTGTTCCTTTGAAATGTAAAAACTTTCTTGGGTCATAAAGTTGCCCACTATTTATGCAAAACTTAAAAAAAAAAGAGATTATTACCCTAAATTGGTTGAGACACTGTTAAAACATTTTTGCTGGTTAAGAAAATTCAAATTGGAAAAAAAAGCCATTTAGAACAGGCTAACCTGGTTAGCCTCATATTATACTCCTTGTCTAACCAAATAAACTTCAAATTTATGTAATCTATGTAATCACATAAGCTTTCTGTTTAAACAGTTTCTGTGATCACACTTATTTATCTCATTTAAAGAACCCAGATGGCAACTCAGCACTCATGCAACTGCTCAGGAGCTCACCCCAATGGAATGGGGAGAGAAGCAGAAGAATAAAAGGGAGAAAGCTTGTGGGTTGAGATAAAGACAGTTTAATAGGTAAAGCAAAAGATGTGAAAGGAAAGCAAAACAAGGAATAAATTTACAGCTTCTGATGGCAGGCAGGTGTTCAGCCATTCCCAGGAAGGCAGAGCTTTTTCATGGGTAGAGAAAGCAAAGCTTTGCCATGACTTGGGAAGACAAGCATCATTGCTAAGAACATCCTCTGCTTTCTTCTTCTTCTTCTCCCAGGTTTATATGCTGAACATTATGTCATATGAGCTGGAATATCCCTTGGGTCAGCTGTCCTGGCTGTGTCCCCTCCCAGCTCTTCCCCCACAGCCTCCTTGCAGGTGGGTGGGGTGAGAAGCAGAAAAGGCCTTGATGCAGTAAGCACTGCTCAACCATAATGAAAACTTCCCTGCTTTCAGCAAAAATCCAAAACATTGCCCTATCCAGCTGCTCTGAAGAAAATTAATTTATCCCACCTGAAGCAAGCACGTTCTCCACCCCTTGTTCCATAGCATTCACATCACGCTCACATCCAACATTATCCAAGACCCCCTCGTTAAACGCCTGACAGTGGAATGTCAATGGTTCACAGACAAAGCCTTTTGCAAAGGCAATGGGTGACTAGGCACACAGTAAGAGCCCAGGTGCAGAGGGGTGCACACCCACCTGTGGATGCCACAAGCTGGGAGTTGAACAAGATAAGGGAAGAGGCATATAAGAAACAGATACTGCAAGGTGAGATAGTGTATTTTTTATACCAATGTTCTCATACAGTGGAGTGCGTGTGAAAAATTCCCTCCAAAGAAGTACCAGGACATTCACTCATAAATCTGAAGATATTCAACCCTTCCTCTCATCCTTTGATAGAATATCCAGAGATCATCCCCCTACTCTATGGGCCACCCCTGTAAAATGGCTGTAAAATGCTCACCAGTGTCTACACAATGACAGCAGAGTTCATTTAGTCCATGACTTAGGGCTCCATCTGTTCAGGTGATCACTTGGGACAGGAAGGGACCAAAGGCAGCTCAGGTCAGGTCACTGCTGCACTTGCACTGCTCCTTGTAAGGCCTCCATGTGTTCCTGTAATACACAATTCACTTCTGTACTCAGACACTGATGCCATGACTTGGCAGAGTACATCTCACATAGTAATTCTTGTCTTGCCTCAACAAATGCATAAAAACAATGCAGAGAGGTTAGCAAATGCTGTTATAAGGTGCAAGTCTGACCTTAGGCACAGAAAGGGCCATGGCTGGAGTGACTAAGCTAGAATATATAGTCTGCATATACCACAGAATGAAATCTGTTGCTGTTTTTGTGAAGCTATTTCTTATGTATAGCAAAGCAGTAATAATGCAAATGCAGTCAAATAACTACAGCAATATGTATAAGGAGAATTAATTAATCTAAGTATCAAAACACTATGATTAATCTGATAAATTAATACTGCCATAACTACCATGAATTTTCTACATTTAATGCTATAACAATACATCACTGCTTATTCACATCCATATACTTTTTAACTTACAGCCTTTAAAATAAAGGTATTTGTCCTTTCATAGTGTAGGAAGTAGAATAGTAGAATAGTCTAAAATGCACTGGTTTCTATTCTCATGCATAAACATAATGCAACTAAAGTTACAGCAGATTCTTTGTATTTCTCACCCCCAGAAAGTTCCAGCCTTACTGCCACTATATTAAAACAGCCAGAATATATTTTAAAGCTAAAAAGAAAAAAAAAAGCATACCAGCAGAAGAGAATTCTGAAAGAAAAGGATAATACGAGTCAGTGGAGCTATGAACACCTAACTACTTGACAAAGGCACTCTCAGTGAAGGACCACCTACCCTTGGGGGTAGGTACAGCAAGGAAATGTTGCAGACATTTGATAGAGTATTTTTTTAAATTATTTTGTTACAGGAGATGTGTTTGGGACTCACGAACAAAAGAAGTTTAAACAGAACCACATCTATACTGATGCTTACAAACATCTGCTTGTGTCTGGCACATGTGACTCATCTGCAACAGCAGTTGGACATTGTCTGGTGGAAAGTACTGGTACCAACAATACCATCAAACTCTTCACCCCTTCTTTCCCTTACACCCCAGTTAAATGGCTTTCAAAATCAAATCCTTCAAATAAATGTGAAGATGACAAGAATAAGACTATAAATATTATGAGTGGACCCATAATATTTTAAAGCAGGATTTTAAACTTCAACTGTGTAAGGAATGATGGACTCCAGGCTGAGGAATTAATTTTGATTGAGTTAGGTGATAAAACACTGACCAGAACCTTCTTTCTTGCAATGTAAAACAACAACATATGAAAAATTATGACCTTTAAATTTTTCTATAAAGCATTCATAGGTATTTTTTTTTATAAACAAAAAGCTTTCCCTGAACAACTTTGTGGTGGAAACATAGTTATTAACCCATGTTTAATTTCTGAGAGAAAATTCAACCAAACTGATATTAATATCCCTTATGAGTCCAGCAAGAACTGTGAAATACTGGGTTCATAGCTATTGTAGGTAAAATTCTATTCTGTGGGGCAGGGTCCCACCAATATTTTTATTCTTCTGCAGACTGCACCAGAAAGCAAGGTGCAGTTTCTAGATGCAATATTTTCCCCTGCAGGAGATTAAGAGAAGATAGCTGAAAGCTACTATTTACCCTAAAAAATCAGTACTTATTTTCTTTCATATGATTGTTTCCCATAGTTACAGCAAAACACTATATTCATTCTAGTGACATAGATTTTTGCCATTATATATATTGAAGAGCCTCGATAACTTGATTGTAGGAAGAAAGAATGTTTAGTGATTTTTCTATGCCCTCAAATTGATGTGCAACATCACAAGGATTCATTCTTATTAGGCTTTACTTGGCTAGTAGAGATCAGAGTTAGGCCAATTAACTTCCAGATTTTGAACTAATAAAGAAGATAAGGTAGACAACAACCTGAGATTTCAAAAGTCAGGAAATTATCTGGTCATTCCAGGCCACTGAAGGCAGTGTTTTTTGCAGTGTGCAATACCCTAATCAGGTACATTGTGCCTTACATTAAAAATATTTATGGTCCATTATTTGAGCTGAGATGTGACTATCTCGGTAAAAGTTTAGATTAAGATGATCATTTTAGGAAACAACAATGGTTTTCTGAAAATTTCAGTTTATGACAATTTATCCTTGCTTCTGCCACTATCCAAGCTGATAGGTAAGGAAAAAGTGTAAGCCTAATTTTCTATTTTCTTTTTATTTTAAATATTTTTTCCTAATATAGGTAGGGTTTCTTCTTCTTCCTTGAAAAACAACACACATACTAGCAATAGGAAACCTTCAATTACTTAAGGAGCACCAAAAAAAAGATCAAACCTTTATTCTCAAACTGTTCTCCACAGATAGGGACATTCTAAACACCTAGATATCACTGCAGATGTCTCCCCAGGAAAAAAAAAAAAAAAAGAAAAAAAAAGAAAAAAAAAGCCTTACTGTTAATGCTGTAAAGACAAAAAAACCCCATAGTGATAAATAGTAAGTAAACACTTGGTTTCTACCCAAATTTGGTAGTTTGGGTAGCTTCCCAATCATCTGCAATGCAGTATGTCTGCTCCTAAAGGAAGCTTTTCTTTAGATAGTATTTTCTGTAATCTTGCTGAAAGCAAACTACCTCCAAGGTATGATCCAATGGAAAATAATGAAAAACAAAAAACTTAATTCTCTATTGTTGTGTATATTATAATTCCTTGGCTTTGAATTGTTTCTTTAGCTTTATTTTTAGCTAATAGAAATGCAGAATAGAAGTAAATTGATTCTATTCTGATATAGGACTTTGGGCTCACTTTGCTTTTCATTTGTACCAATGCAATCAGGAAGATGGATCTAAATGTGAAAAACACACAGGTTAAATCAATTTCCCTTCAAAATTAAGCTAGCTTAATTTTACCATCTCCGAGTTTTATCAGTTTCATTCAGAGAAACTCAGCTTGTGGCATTAATTGCTTTGAAATATAAGGAATAAAAATAGTGCTATTTTTCTTTTCACTCTGATTACAGCAAAGTAGAGATGCTTGAATGACTGATTAATGTGCTGCTCCAACAGTTTTTTAGCAGTTCAGAGTGAGGCATCTCTGTTTCATGAACCATGGTACTATGTCAAAGCTAATGAGCCAGATGAAAAGCAGCTCAGATGAGGTATGGCAACTTCATAAAAAATACAGTTTCTAGATGGTTTATCCAAAGCTGACTAGATACTTACTCCAACTACCTCTCACAGGTACTAAGGACAATCTTTA
Organism: Ammospiza nelsoni; assembly: GCF_027579445.1. NCBI lineage: Eukaryota > Metazoa > Chordata > Aves > Passeriformes > Passerellidae > Ammospiza > Ammospiza nelsoni. Next base: position 30,822,017 of record NC_080636.1, on the reverse strand, counting down.
TTAGCTTAGGAGTAGTTTCACAAGAATAGTGCAGGAATCACCGTAGCAGTGTGCCCTATAGCTATCAAATGTCCTTTTTCATCTTTATAAAAGGGTGTTACCTTTTTTAAATTCAAAATTCATATAAAAATATAACAGGTTAATTTGAATTTTTGTAAATTACAGTTCAAATGTCTCTGATCTTCTGTTAAAGTTCATAGTAATAATTCTTTCAAAAAAGATGTTTAAACGTCTGCATAGTCACCAGGTAACATCTTTTCCCAAATTTTATTCCAGAACCACAAGCACCGCACTTCCTTAGTTTTCAACCTGATCTACAACTGCTCTTATTCATCTTCAGGTTTATGCACAAATCTTTCACAGTTTTGGAGCAGCAGTTCACTGTTGTGCCCAAGATGGGGACATCTACCTTGGTTTTGTTTCCATCTTGGTGTGATAACACTCCATCCCTCTCCCTTCCAGGATTATTAACTATATTTCATTTCAAGGCACAAAGACCTAATATTATTTGTTAAATATTTATATTGTACCCCATTCTCACTACACAAAGATGACTGTTCCTTCCCTTAATCCTTTTCCACTTTTACCACTGAAGACTTTTTAAGTTCCCATACCACTCCAAGGTAATGTAGCCTAAAACTACAAGAGGCTTACTTGTTTTTCATCTCAGCTTTTATTCTAAAGGCTTTCTTAAAGTTTTAATTAATTCAGGTAAGCCCCCTTTAGCCCTCTTCTATCTTTTTTTCCTTTCATTTCTTTCAATTGCAAGTTTGGGTAGGTTTATTTGCTATACAAATAAATAATTACACAGTGAGAAACTTCTTTTAATCATATGTGTAATTGGAGCTTTATTAATACACTTGATATTATTTTATCTGTTTCCCCCTAGGCTCAACATTTGTTCTAAAATCCACTAGATTATAAATACATGAAAATATGGGCAACAAAATGAATTTTGTTTAAAACATTAAAGAACATTTTATAATTCTTTAGAGAACAAATAAGTGGCTAAGAAAATGTGCAATAAGCCTGTAAACAACACCCTTTATGACAAACAACTTAATTTCAACTAGTGGACGAGTCACAGCAAGGGTCAAAAAAGGACTTTTAACATCTGAAGGAAAGACCAAGCTGTGGTCTGTCTTGTCCAAATAGATAATGAACCCATTTCCTAAGTTAATGAAATCCAAATGGCAGCTATATGATAACAAGGCCTGAGATAGCTCAGGCTGAGTGACTTTCACTGAACATATTGCTACTGACTCCTTGTAACAGAAAGACAAACAAATACAGGTGTAAAAGTAATGGTTCAAGAATAAGTAAGGTCACCAAAAAAAGTAAACTATCACCATGAAAGCATAAATAACTGTCTTTTATAAACACATATAAAAAAAGCAGTGAAAATGGCCTCCTCATAGCTCTTGCTGGAAAAAAAAAAAAAAAATTCCTTTGGTTGTGGTCACCTCTTTCAATTATGTTTGCCAAATGTGGTCAGAGTCCACCCAGGTCAGGAACAAACCGGGAAGGAAAAAGGCAGGAGTGAAGACAAGACACAATGTACACTGAAAGTGGCCATCCAGGACATAAGCTACCCCCAGAGCACAGCCAAGGTCTGTTCAGGTCACAGAGGGAGAGGCATGGAGACCTGCACTCCTACAGCGTCTCTGGGACATGGCTGGGCAGGAATGGGGTATGGAGCCGTGGGCAGTGTGTGGCCTAGGGAGGTTAGTCAGGACTACTGAGGACTGGTGGTGCTCTCAGAACCCTGAGAAAAGAGAGAAAAAAGGACATGCTGAGACCAGAGCATCTGATCTGCAATTAGAAATTAGAGATGTTTGGAAACAAAATGAATGATGGAAATGTCTATAGCAAGAAAGAGAAAGAGCTGCATGGAATATAACCTTAACAACGCCAAGAGCAATTTAATTTTTATCAGCCAGAGACATCATGCTGGCCATTGCACTGATTCAAAGACCAAAAGTGTGATTTATCTTCCAGCAGCAAGGATATTTTGTGTGAATCTGAGGTTGGAAATTATTTTTCAGGGAAGCCCACAGTATGTATGAGAAGTCCTTCATGCCAAGACAGATGATGCTGCTTCATTCACCAGTGAAATGATTCAAGGGCAATAATGCTGAGCACGCTGTCAAGAGAAGGGGGTGGAGGGTGGACAGTATTGCAACAATCTAAGTTGAATTTTTCAAATCCACAGAGAAGATGGTAAAAGATGGCAAGATCCTAAAGATCCCTAGGCAAAAGAATAAAAATTCTGTAGACCTATCAGGAATTTGGACTGCACAGACACTGGTAAAAAACATTGTATGTTTTAATCTTGAGTAGATTGAGATCAACACAAAGCCACCCTTCAGCCTGGCAGATTTCCTGCAGATTAATAACAGAATTTTTCCATTCTGTTCCTTTAAATTAGGACCACACCATCTTTTCATGGCAAGGATTCACTTTATAGGGATTGTCTTTTTTATCCTAAGAAAAATGCCTCTGGAAAACATATTTGCCTCTTTGGAAAACAATTGCCTCCGGCTGTTGACTACCATGGAAATAAACAACAGAGCCCAGATCTTTCTGGACACAAAACCACTAAAAGTGATACTATTTTATTCTGGGTTTTTTTCATATTAATGATGTCAATACCTTCTGTAGCATAGCTCCATGGTCCTGATGAACAATGGCTTTGGACAGATTCATTACAGTAGACAAAATGTGTTCACTCACTCTTCCAACTGACCTGATGCCTTGCTTTTGTCTCACCTGACTCATTGTGATGTGCTTGAGGACTATCCATTCAGAAACTCATGGCATACATAAGCTTTCGGGTAAAGGGCCTCTTTGAATGTTGATAAAAGACTTTTTTGACAATGCACATGAAACCTTTAACTTGGCTTTTATGACTAACTTCATCATATCAAAAGCTCTTCCTTACCAATTAAAATGAAAAAAATGCAATCTAGCTTAAAGTTTCAAAGCACGAGCAGAAGTGGCCAATCTGTCTCTCCTAATGACAGTTTCTGAATGACAAAGCTATCTGGCCCAATTCTGTGCCTTTGTCATGTCACTTGTGAGATGGGAAGTTTTGCTCTGGCATTCATTTCTGCCTAGCAGGAAGACCTTGATGGGTTTTTCCCCAGGAGGCCAATATTAGATTTTATAGAGTTCTTTTCAGAGGCAAAGGGTCTGCATACTAGTTTCTTTGCAGGGGGGAGGAGGGAAGAGGAAAAAAAGTTGCATCTAATACAACGAAAGCCAGCCTGTGTGGTCTGTGTGGAGAAATAGAAAAGGAGTAATTCTGCTCATGCTTCTTCCTACGGATAAAGCTGTTCCATATCATAGGAGCCTAGAGGTAGCCTATATATTGTTTGGATAAGTGTAGCCAAAACACTCATTGGCACATATAGAAATTATTCATGTGGCACAGAATATGCACAGCAGAGGTACATTTAAGTGCATAATTTGAGAAATCATGTAATGATGCTTCAGATTTTCAACTCAAGATAGTTATATGCCAATCAAGGAGTGAATGATTGCACTCTGAAGCACTGAATGAGTCTCATTAGATCCAGGCCATTATATACATAATCACATGCTCAGCTATTCTATCAAAAATCTGACAAATTAGGGTTGATATTTCCCTACTGGAAAACAGCAAATAAAGCAGTTGGCTCAGATCTTCTCAGCAGGCCACATAAAACAGAAATTTGCATTATATTCATTGCATCTCAGAGATGAAGGAGAAAAAAATCCAGTCCATAAAGATAGCAAAAGAGCTCGGCAAGTGCCTTACTCTGTAAGTCTAGTAACAATTTTCTCTGTTCTGCACAGCTTCCTTTGACACAGATGGTATTCCCGCTTGACTTTTAATATAAAAAGAATTCAAAACAACCATTTGAGTGCAAAATGTTCTGAATGTGCTAATAACAAAACCTGATTGGAACTACACTGAAACTCTTGTGCAAACCAATAATAAAGCTGTTTTTGTTTACCCTTTTCACAGATCAGCAATATCTGTGTATAAGAATGCAACAATTCTTAGATATTAAGTTCCCTTTTCTTCAGTAGAATTACAGAGAGAGTATTAGGAATAATAGTTCACATTTTTAGTTGAAGAGTGAAAAGCATAAAATTTGAAAGTACTGTAATGAAGAAAAAGAGAAGCAGGCAAAGCCTGTCAGAAAGGGCAGGTAGATAAAATTCAAGCTATGCTGAACTGGGCAGAGATAGAGAGGTTCTAGGTATAGTGAAGCATTGCTATTATTTTATTCAGATATATTCACTTGTCTACAAGTATCTCTTAGCCAATTTTTATCTCATTTTGGGGATGAGATTCAGGTTCACACCATGTTTTTTAGTTTATGCCTTCTGAGTTTCCACTTCAGTTTTAGTCTCTTCACTATTACTACTCCTCAGCTGAACTCATGTTCTTCATATTTAATCAGATTCCACTTTGCATCCATCACATGTAATTTCAAATTACATGGTTAGATGGTAATGCAAGTTGTTTTTTTTTTAATTGTGAAAATAAAACCTAATTCTGAAATGGAGTTGCGCCCAGAGCAAAAGGGTACAAGAGCACTTCTAATCTGTAAGGGTTCAATTACTGCCTGCTGAGCCACAGAGCCTGCATTTGTCTGATTTAGAGTCACTTATTTCAAGTAACGTGAAGAGGAAGGGAATGTGTCTTTTGTGTGATTAGTCTTAAACAGGAACAGAAGAAACAACTAAGGGATGTTTCTTGGTCCAGTTGATTGTTTCCAGTATTTATTAGGATACTACTAAACTAGCCTGCCCCATCTTCTCCCCCACTCCCCATTTCCATCCTTTAGTTTTTTTAAGAAATCCATATTTCATTCAGGTGTGTCTTCCATGTAAGCATACAGCTCAGTTATGTAATACACTTTTTCAGTAATCTGGTTAACTCCTGAAATAACTGAAGCTCAATGGTTCTTGGGTAACTAGGGTACCTTAAAAATAGACAACATATATGAGTTGCATACATTGCTCTTTGAGACTAGATTGGGCCTTTCTTTCAAAGGCATCAATTGAACTTAATGGCTTGGGGCTCAGGACAGAGTTACTGCAAAGAGGAGTATTCATTCTAAAATCTGGAATGGGTGAAATTAAGGTAACAGTCTTATTCAGTAGACCAAGTATGGCATCTTCCCCTGATTAATCTAACATGTGGTCTAAGTGCCTCATTAACAAAGCTATTCCCTCTGGACTTCTGCAAAGAACTACAGAAGGCTATTTAGTGGAAGAACATTGCTGGTACAAAAGTCACAAGACCAGGAATGTGGAACTATGAAATGAAATTAGCAGAAAAATGAAGGAGAGCTTTCCCTCAAAAAGGAATCTTATTTGTTAGGAGCTGCCAAATCCAGTACCCTGATGGAGGCCAGGCTGCCACAGCCTACTCCAGCAAGTAGCCAGACTGAATTCCTAATAGACATGCACATACACACACATTCATATAGAATAATTTAGGTTTGAAAAGAGCTTTAAGGTTATCGAATCCAACAGTAAAAAATGTATGCACAAGCACAGCCAGCTGCACAGGTCACCACAGACACACACAGTCAGCACTAGCCAGACCAGCACTGACAACCCCATCCTGTTAAGTTTTCTGGCTGATCAGGTAGAAAGCCCATTAAAGTATAAGTCCCTCAGGCAGCTGGCCAATGACAAACAGCCTACCCTGGACCCCCAGTCTTCCCAGTTATAGGTGCCTGGACATGTGAGCCTGAGGATGCAGCCCCACTCCACATGCAGGTGCTCAGACCTACCCACACAGGTACCCACACAGGTACCCACACTGTGGACATGCCCAGCACCTGCTCTTGGGCACTGTAGGGCCCAGAACTCACTTGAGGAGTCTCTTAAACAAGCTTACTTTTTGATAATGTATCTTGAGTCAGAAGCAAGAGAGAAATACCAAAAATATATTCCTCAAGAGAAAACAACAGAACTTTTACTGAAAATCAGAAAATCAGGGAACTTTGGCAAAAGTTTGAAGCATGTTCAATCAACATAAATAATTTCATAAAGGGTTAACTTAGCCCATTCATCTTATGCATAATCCAAGCCGATTTGATTTTAAGTTACTCAGAATTTGAGAAGAGGGAATTAGAAGAAGAAAAAAAAGAGAGTGATAAAGAAAAGAACAAATATACCCACCACTCCTAGTTTCATTATTGTTGCAGAAAACATAAATTTTAAGAGCAAGTCAAGACACATGCTCACATCTCATGCTTTGCTTAAGTACCCTTTGGCCTTCCTGGGCCCTTCCCCAGGTGGGACTTTCAGTCATCTAACCCCCCAGGAGCTGGGTTAGGGGCTGCAGGGGCAGGTGTGGAACATGGCCTCTGGTGTGCCAGGGATTTACAACCCCTGCAAGGTTGGGATACAGGCCCCAGGGAGTGGGAGGGTGTTTAGGGCCACACCAAAGGCAAGACCCATCCTTCCCCTTCTTTCACAGTGGCACACAAAATGTTTTGAGACAGTCATTTCCTCCAGTCTCCCACAGACATCCAACAGATTATGTAGCTGGCTCCTGGGTCCCCCAGTCTCTCAGCTGTCTTGCACAGAGAAACAAATATCCCTGGTAGCTGGTCCAGATTCATAAACTTACCAGCAGCCATCCCCCAAAGATCATGGACTCTCCAGTTGCTGGTCTGAACCTCCTTGCCTCTCCAGTAGTGGACTCAAGACTCTTTAATCCCTCCACCTTCTGGCCTAGACTTGTGGTACCTGCAACACTGGGCTCCAAAACCTCCTTCCCCATTTGCTAGTTGGTCTAGCTGGATGTAGGCTGTGCTCACACCCTGGAGTACCTGCCCACACACCACGCATGAACGCTGGAGCCTCCAGGGGCTGGCACTCAGGGCTGTGACCAGCAGCCCCACTCCCATTGCTGGCACTTGGACACCCATACACACACAGAACAGAGTCCTGTTACCAGAATATCAGCTACAAATGACACTAAATGAGAAGACATAACATTCTGGAGGGATCAGTGCAGAACACAACCATACAGGTGTATTGACTGGCAATCTGCTTAAATGGAATTTTATCATCTTTTTCCCTTTCTTTTTCCCTTACATTTCCTTTTCAAACCGTCTTTATCGCTCCCTTTTCCACCTTTAATGCTTCCCCTAAATACCCTGCAAGAAATCTCCTACAGTTCCAAGATGGCTCTTCCCACACCCCATAGTCAGTGCCATACCTCTATCCAAAGACTGCTAACACTCTCCATGCAAAAGGCAACCCAGAGAGGTTTTCTGATAAATCCTCTTTGTGGGTATCACGCTGGGCCTTGGGACTGAGGCTCCCCTGGAACAGCCCTGGGAGCTGGAGGTGGAGCAGGGCCTGTGCAATTGGGGTTTCCCTACCAGCTGTGCTCCTCTGTGTTCTTGGTGATGAGCCTTTAATCACCTGTCCCAATGCTCACATCAAAGGTCTAGCTTGATATTAAAACTAGATGCACCAAAGGCATCTGCAAATTACCCAAATTCAGACAGCATTATCTATATTTCAAAATTTTGTTTGGACAACACAGGCAGGGTTTTCTTCTGTTGGATTTTAGGATGACTTCATCACATTTTCTCAGCTGTTGATCTTCACCTGTAAGGTGAAGCTTCACAGTTTTTCCTAAATAATTCAGATACGAACAGTACCAAACTATGGTCAAAAGCCAGGAGATCCTATTCCAGTCTGTATTAAAAGATCATTTTTCAAGCAGTACCTTCTGTTTCAAATTAATTAAATGTGAATTAATTTGGTCAATTACATTTGATTAATTATGTGGCATGTGATTGATGAAGTAATCATTTTAAGAGTGTATGTTACAAAATACTGAAATAATTGGTAATTGTGGTCTATTAGAAGCTTGTAGGAATTAGAAATTGTAGGAATAGGACCACTCAATCTAGAAGTTTGACATGATCAGCTCACAAAAGAGGATAAGACTTATAGTACAATTTCTCTCTTAAGGAATATAAATAAAATCACATACTTCATTACTTTTTAAACATATAGAAAAATTCTGTACTCAATACTTACACAGCTTTATGCTTACAGAGAAAACACATTATTGAAAATATTTGCTAATTTTAATTTTAGCTTACAGTAGAATATGTACAGAAATATTTAAAAAGAAGTTGCAAGGGATTAGGAGGCAGGCAGACATAATTTCAGTAGGGGACTTTTTACAATGTTAGTCACCCTTTAGGATGAATTATTGAATGAACTTGGAAATAGGAATATCAGCGTAACAAAGAAAACAGGTTAGGTTACAATAACTGCTTCTGTTCTTGAAATTAATGAAGTCTAGATCTTGAAAACTTGGGGGGAAAACATTATACACTGTCTCATCTAGCCTACGTACTGGTGTAGAAGGAAAAAAAAGGTGAGATTTCTTTTAACTGAATCTTTTTAAGGGACTGGAAGAAAATGAAAGGTTCTGTAGAAACAGTGTTTGCTTTTCATACAGACAAGTGGGAAGAGCAAAAGTAAGGGCACATCAGCATGTAGTGCCTGAGGCAATGGCCTGTTTCAGGTTTTCCTCTGTCCTTAGCAATCACTTTTTGGCATCTATGAAATTCCATTCTCCTTCCTAATCTTCAGCAAAACCAGGACAATCATTAAACCTTTATTCTGGCATAGGGCACAAACAGCTCTCTATCCTTTAAATAATATATGAAATCCTGCTTTGGAGAATAGTTAGAAATACTTGCTACTGTATAATTCTAAAATTCTGAAAATGATCCTCAAGTTTGAAGTTTTTTTTTCTGGACCTTGCTAGCATTATATTCTGCAATGTTTGTCTGAACTATATTTCTATATTCCTATGTCAATAGGAGGATTGTCACAAAGCAGTAATACAAATGAGGTGCCTAAAAAGATTTTTAAAGATTTTTAAATGCTGAAATATTTATGTGAAGAGGGAAAGATCAACTGGGGTTTAGTCTTGGGAAGCAGTGAAACTTCAAAGAAATTGGTGGGTATAGCCCAAGGTATTTCACAGGTTTAAAACCTCATAAAATATGCGAATCCAAGGTATCTGCTTTAGGTGATTAGATTACTAAAATTAAACACTCCTTTCTATCTGAACAACAGTCCTTAAAGTACAGATATCTATGTCCCATACTGCAGTGTGCATTCAGCTATCCATGAGATAACTGAGGGTAAGGGAGTTAGAGAGGGAAGTCAAAACAGACAAAGTACCAACTGAAATAATGGCACTAATTTTATTTTTATTGATACAAAATAATGCTCATTTTTCCAGAGGCCCAGGGATATCTTCCTAAAAGACAAAATGTCAGCCTTAGCTTATTCAGTGACCACGTCACTGCCACGAGAGATTCCTTGCAGGCAGCGTGCTACATTTCAGTTTTCTGCCTCACAATGGCACAGTTAAAGGTATTTCTGACAGAGTTCACTAAAATGCCAGTAAACCAGCAGAAAAGCAGGACTTTTTATTGTACTATAAATGTGAATGGTACATTTTCACCTTAATCCCTTCACTTGGGTAACCAAAATGATATTTAATTACCTATTGAGAAGCGGGGTCCTAATTAGAGCTGTGCAGAGCTATTCACACATTGAACCTGAGTGAACAAGCCTCTCACTGTTTTCAAGTTTATTGCCATTAGCCCAGTGGGTTTGCTCTTCACCACAAGACTTAGTTCAACCATTATGCTCCAGAGAAAGAAAAACCCTGAGAACACAAACACTGATATTACTGCACTCTACCAGGAGCCCATTGAGCCTTTCTATCCTTTTGAATAAGCTATTAAAAGAGAAAGTAATAAAAACTATAGTAGATCCAACCAGTGGGGAAGTACCGAGGCAATTTTACCAAAAAAAAGGGTATTACTGAAAGAATGGAGAAAATTTAGAGAAAAAAAATGTTGAAGCAATTTAAGATAATAGGATGCTAATTAAAGAGGAATTATAGTGGAGATTTTATAATACTTCTAACACTGGCAGCAATGTTGACTGCATCTGGGTTGGAAACAAGGACAAGGAGCTAAGGCGTTACTGGCAATTGGGAACCAGACACTGCCACTCTCAGGGAACAGGGCTTCTCTGGAAGCACATAACACTCAGGGCAAGTCACAGAGGCAAACTGTACCCCAGGTGCTGCTCAGAGGGATTGCTCTGCCACTGCCATGGACCAGGCAGTTAGGAACAATAAATACACAGTCAGCATTCTTAGTCTCAGGTGTGCGACTGAAGAGTGGGGCCCCAGTCTGAATGGATGCTTCCAGGCTCTGATTCTTGAATATACTCACCTTAAACTGCACAGTTCACTTTTAGACAGCTGTGATAACTTCTGAAATGCCCTAGAAAGGTTGGTTCCTGTATGGGTCAAATTATATCAGCAAAATCAGCATGAATAGCAGTATCATAATATATTAAAAAGATTAATTTTGATGTAAAATAGTCCAACTTGCATGAGATCATGCATTATAAACATGGAAGTAATGGCAAATGTTAAAATATCTGTTGAATATGTTTAAACTACTCATTTAAACCAGTTTACTGACCTTTGGGAAAGGTCCTAAGCTTCAAAGAAAGGAAGGATAATTTATCTCTGGTTTGGTGTGGTTAAAATAAAAACATTTTAAAATTAAATTGATGTTTTATTTTCATTAAAATAAATAAAAGGTTTTGTGGTGAGAATGTTAGAGAACTTTTTGCCTGAAGAAAATATTTTGATCAGGTTACACATCTGCCAAAAATGGGGCTTATGAAATTAAGATTGAAAGTACTGAGTTTGCTGACATAACTTTAACAGTCAGAATAACACATGACCACAGTAAGGTAAACATTGCCAAATACAATGCCTAATCAAATATTGCACTATACATTGGAAAAAAAGATAAAATCTTATTCATTGCAATTTAAAATATACTGATATAGCACACTCAGTAAAAAAAAAAAAAAACAAACCCAAACCAAAACACAAGAAACTGAGAAATTTGTACAGCTGCAGAATTATGTATTTTAAAATTATGCTCTTCTTGGCCCACATTTGTCTTTTCCAGGACATGGTTCTAAAAGACCAGTGGCCAAACACTGTGATAAACAGAAACTGAATACAGAAAGGAGAGAAAGGCATATTACAAATCCTGTAATTATTTTTTTTCCCAGAGGTATATTCTCTCCTGAGCTTCTGCTTATTCCAGTGCTTCCAGAGTTGCAGTCAGCTGCCTCTCTCTGCAACAGAAAATACATAATGACTCCTGCTTCCCAAAAAGGACTCAAAGTAAATGAACGTATAAAATACCCAGCAATCTGAACAATCCACATGTGATTTCCTGAAGGACTAAGAGGCAAGAAAGTCAAGGTTACATTTTAATTTTGTTCTGACTCATTCTATTCTTAGTTTTCTATTATTTCCTCTTCTTGAAAGAAAATGTGCCCACATGTGGAACAGTCTAAAATAGGAACATCAATCCCAGAACACTTCTTGCCTGTACTGCCACCTAAGACCATTTGCAAGGAAAAATCATTACCTAGAGGTCTTTTGGAAGGTCCTGACCTTGGCTACCCCAAAGTGCAGACAGCACATTGCTTCAGGAACGTGCTCCTGCTTGTACCCATAATAAAAGGGCATTTCAGAAAGACAAGCAAGGTATCCCTATCCCTCTGGATTACTTCACCATGCCACTTATTTAGATGCACCTGCTACTGTTACACTGAATCCTATGCAGTATAAAAGAGACTCCAATAATCTGACAGCAGAGTGGTGGAACAGAAGACATCAGTGTGATAAAGATCATGGAGACAGATGACTTGAAGATGAACATTTCCAACAACTAATGAAAGTATATAGGTGTCATGACATCTGGCATTACACAAAGGAGGGCGCAAAAAAAGGTTTACAGGGGCTGTGAAAGGAAGAGGAAGATCTTTGAGTGCACACAGGGGAGGAGATTTCAAAATACCCTAGATCTGTAATAAAATCTCAGAAGTGAAGAGAGAGGAAAAGAAATCCAACACAAAAGCCCATTTTCTGCCTAAATTTAGGCAGAGGTGAATCACAGTTATGAGAGGGTCAATTAAGAGATCAGCCCTTGGGGTGTTACTACACAGCTGTCCCAGGATGGGAGTATGTAGAGAGAACTATTTGTTAAAACACAGCCAAAACACAATGAAAATGTCATCCTGGAAAGCTGCTGAGCTAAACCACAGAGGTTTGCTACTGATGTAGAGATGCAATCTCCTTAGGAATGACAGGTGCAGGAAAAAGAGAGAAAGGTGTAACATATTAAAGGTGTATTTTTCACAAGTTCATGGAAAGGAGAGAATTTTGCTGGATTATTTTGTTTTATAGAAGGACCATAACTACAAAGAAATCACACATTCCACATAAGCTAGAAGACAAAATGGTTAACTTTTTTTTTTTTTTTTAAATCAAAGCCTTGTAACAAAAGGAGATTGTAACTTTTCAAAGATACCTAATGGCAAAGTAGGATGACATAGTTAGTGCACAGAATATTTTGTGGGCAATTTTTGTTTTGGAGTTTAAAGGTTGTTCCTTTTTAAGATTGTCTTTCAACTAACTACAATGATAGAACAGGTAAACCAAAGGTGCAATCAGAAAATAAAATTGTGAAAGATTACAGAAAAGATGAGAGAAGTGATGAAGTGTGAAGGTAAAAAAGCAGGAAAGTGATGGCTGAGGGGGAAGGCAAACTCCACCTTTTCCTGGGGTACAGGAGACAGCCTATTGGGAAGAGAAAAAAGTTAAAGGGCACAGGAGTGCAGCACTGCTAGAAGTTACTGAAAGAGAAGGTATTTAATGCAGAGTGGTAGGTTACTTGCAAATGAAGCAAGGAATGGCAGAATAGTAAGAAACTATTGTAGAGACATCAGAATTTCTCCAGTGACCTGAAAATTCAAAAAGAATCAAACAAAAAGTGGAAAGAAGATTGTAGGTTTTAACATGAATATAAACGAACAGCTCAAGACCCTTAGGGATAAGATCAAAAAGCACAGTGACATAAAAGGAAACAAGATAAGGTTCACTAAATGCAGAAAGAAAAAATCAAAACACAGGCTAGCTGCTTAACAGTGGAGAAGATTAAGAAAGACTCAGAAAAGACTGAAGTATTCAATAGTATCTGTTCTCAAGTCTTTCTGATAACAAAGAAACAAAATTGCATCTGTAGAAGCTCTCTGGAGTAAAATCTTTAATAAATTCATTTTTTAACCAGGAAATAACAGTGTAGATGAAAAATATATTTAAGAATATGAAAATAAAGTAACTGATTTTTCACTAAGAAAACAACTCTACAAAATATAAGCTTTATTAGTTCCTGATCTCTAACTAAACAGAACTATCCCCTCAAATTTGCCTGTAATGTCCAAAATAATAATAAACCTTGCATTATAAAGAAAAAAATAATTAGAAAAAAATTATAGTTGTTTCCACTCATATAACTATTCACTTAAATGCACATATTGATTGTTCTCCATTTCCTCAATAGAGCATTTGAATTCTAAAATATCTAGAAGTTTAGATAGTAGCAGCTTCTTGGTTTTCCTAAGAGCAGATCATATTTATTTCATTCTCTTGGGCCAGTTCCCTGTGCTGAGGAGTACATCTGGTGCAGGCAGCTCTGTTTGCAAGCTGCAGTTTGAGCTTTGGGGGGAAGCCTGAGACACAAGGCCACGAACTGCCAGCATTTGGTTAGCAAAAGGCACAAATAAAAGTGGTGGATGGATTACAGATGATCGTTTAGTTAAAACACAGAGCCAGAGAGTAGATCAACTTTCTCAAAGTATAAAAAATATTTTCAATTTGGATTCTAGGAAAGAAAAATCTCCAGGACAGAAAGAACTTTCTGTGGACACTGTTCAAAGGTTTTGATATTTTATTGTAATTTTCTGTTTTGGTAAATCATGTTATCAACAATAGATGGTGACGGTCTACATCTGCTTGATCCTATCTCAGTGTATGAAGGTGGGCTAAATCTTATTTTGGCCACATTTACTCCTCTGTTTCTGTCACTCAATACCATAAATATTCTTTGTGCAGTGAGGAAAGGTCACATTTTCTCTTGCAGCATTAGTCATCTTTTTATTTTGCACTGTTATATCTTCACTTTTTAAGGCTCAATGGAAACAATAAGACTGTGGTGGAGGAATCACGTAAACCTCCCTCATCTTACATGCCTATTATGGAACTACAATGGTTACACATAAAACATACTTGGTTTTCTTTATGTGCCATATAAAGAAATTTATATAGATCCATAATCTGAACAGAGAATAACAAAAGGGTTTGTACATTTTCATACTGAAAAGTGTAAAAATATTTCTTAAAATTGCTCTGTAATTTCTTAACTGATTGAAGAACCTTATGCACAAAGAGAGCACTCATATTTGTTCTGAAACTACTTCAAAGAACATATTTGCTAGGGAAAATGGTAGGAAGATTTCATCTCTGTAGGCATGATATCTTAAGATTAGTGAAAGAGGTTCTGATTTGATAAGGATACTTGAGTAGAAATACTAAGGATTTTCATTTTTTTCACCATCAGCTACATACCTAGTGGCTCAGAAATAGAGGTTGGTTTGAATCATGTTTAGATAAATCCACAACAGCACAGGTGCTGCAGAGGCAAAGAAAGGAGACCTGAATCCTTATTCCATAGCTGGGCACCAAAATCTTGCATTTTTGACCTTCATGATAAGTTGCCTGCATTCACCTAACACCAACAGTATTCTGCCACTGTCCCCTGTTCCATACCTGCTAATATTTTGATCTGATACTTTTTATTTGCAGATTTCAAGTCCTTCACAGAAGGACTGTTTTTACCTTTGGGCCTGAAGCAGCAATTCTGTCTGACTGAGAGGCCTAAGGTTACACTAGAAAAGTATCTATATCTTACAGTACACGTTGAAGTCAAAATCCATCCTTCATTGTTTTCCTATTAAAAAAAAAATTAAATAAACCTCAAAAAGTGAAAAAAATGACCAGCCAAAGAAAACCAAAAATA
Source organism: Ammospiza nelsoni (assembly GCF_027579445.1). Lineage (NCBI taxonomy): Eukaryota > Metazoa > Chordata > Aves > Passeriformes > Passerellidae > Ammospiza > Ammospiza nelsoni. The sequence goes on along the minus strand of NC_080636.1, from coordinate 30,806,994 downwards.
ACCATACCAAACCTCCTCCCAAATAATAACTCACCCCAGAAAAAACAAACAAACAAAAACAAAAAACCAAAACAAAAAGAAACACCAAAAAACCAAACACCCTAACCAACCAAAAAACAAAACTCCCCAAAAAGCCCACAAAAAACTCCCAAGAAACAGAAGGAAGGCATGTTTAAATATCTCTACTTTCTTGGGTTTTAATGTGAGACTGGGACTGAGCCTGTTTCCAGTACAGCTTTCAAGGTGACCTCAAGAATAACTATCTTAAAATCTATTGGCCAGTTTTACTCAGATAATTTACCCAGGCTGACACTTCTCTATGCAATCAGAACATTATTTTACAAGGACACTCTTAAACCCACCAGAAATCCCCCAAGATTTATAGCATATTATCAGACATTGATTTATTCTTCTCATCATTTTCTCTGCAACTGGATAAAAATGAGAATAATAATTTAAGGTGATGCTTTATATAGGATTAAAATTTACTACCTTTAAAAATATCATCATTGACCATGCAAAAACTGGGGCAAGTTTATGCATAGAAAAGAGACAATAGTTTAAGCAAAGAAAATTTTGAGTCTGGAATACATGCAGTGCAGAATAATTCACTGCATGACAGTCGGTAGAACTCCATTTTTACAACAAAGAAGTCTTCTGAAACTCCATATTTACACTTTTGCATGTTAGGCAACAACAAGACAGTCTCTGCTGGAAGAGGATTACCAGCTAATTAATAATTGCTCAATACTTTCTTTTTTCCTCCTCCAGTCCAGCAATGAGAAACCAGCTCAAATACAGTGGATATGGTCCGGTTCTCCAACTAATTCTAATCTACCTCTAAATAGCTCAGGCTGTATCTTTTGTGTCTCAAGGGGAGACACTATACTTCTCTTCAGAAAAACACAAGATAAAAGAAACAACTATCTGTTGCTGTTCCTCTTCTAGCCAGATCCACTTTCTCCAGCTTTTTGCTACTGCAGGGCTCTTTTTAGAGGTGAGGACAGTTTTGTTTGATACTTCTAGTACCAGTCATAGGGCCATAAATCTGTACTGCAGGAGACAGCAAAGTCATTAGTTTAACACAGAGACAGCTGGAAAAAGGTACCTGACACTAACTAAAAACCTTCTGTTATACTCGAGAACAAATCAGTGTCTGGTGTGTCATGTTTCAGAGCTTCTAGTGTGAGAATTGTTCTGCTGGAGATACCATCCCAAAGGACTTACCTCTGAAGTTTCTGCATGCACACCTCTGTTGGTGTTCTCCCTCCCAAAGGAGAGCAAGAGTCAATTCAAAATGCCTAAAGCAAACTTTCTCAAGTAGTTCATTTTTTAAATTTATTTTTTGTTTCAAATATCTATGAGCTCTTTTGGAAGACAGGTTGTTCTTCCAGCTCAAATAAGCACAGGAAGAACTGGCAATCTTTTGAAATTCTTATTACTTTTAGCCAGAAGAATTTTACAGTCTTAAATTAGAATTACACCACTTTTTTGTGACCTTGTAGATATAAATAAGTTAATGCATTCCACATCTTAAATTATCACTTTGATTTTCCCAGTTACAAAAAAATACTATTCAAGTTGAATATTAAAATACTATTTCAAGCTGATTTTTTTTTTATTTCGCATTATTTTTTCTAGCCCATCGTATAAGTTCAATGGAAATTAAAGGAAAATAATAAATTACATGGAATGTCTCACTTCCAAAGTCCTATAATTACTTGAGAAACAGGATTTTTATACATACTCTGGGAAAGGATTGAATTCATTAAGACCTTTTGTCACAATTTAAGCTGTATTCTCTAGACCTTTAGTTTTTAAGTAGTGAGGGACTGTGGTGGGTTGACCTTGGCTGGGTGCCACATGCCTACCAAAGTTGCTCTGTCACTCCTCTCCTCAGCTGGACAGGGGAGAACAAATAGAATGAAAGCTCCTGGGACAAGGATAAGGGCAGGAAGGGATCACCCACCAGTTACCATCATGTGCAAAACAGACTGAGTTTGGAGAAATTAATTGAATGTATTGCCAATCAAATCAGAATAACATAATAAGAAATAAACCCAAATCTTAAAACATCTTTCCTCCACTCCTTCCTTCCTTCCTAAGCTAAACATCAGTGCAGAATTCTGTGCCACCTCCAAGTGGTGCAGGAACGCAGGGAAAGAAAGCAATGTTCATCACATATTGTATCTGCCATTCCTTCCCCCTCAGGGGAAGGACTCCTCACACTCTTTCCTGGCTCCAACGTGGGGGAAACTCACACAGGACACAGTCCAGTCTCCACCAGCTTCTCCAGTGTGGTCCTTTCCATGGGCTGCAGTCCTGCAGGCACAGTGCTCCAGTGCGGGTCCCCTGCTGGATCACAAGTCCCACAGCAAATCTGCTCCAGTGTGGAACCCTCTCTCCATGGCTCCATGGGTCCTGCCAGAAGCCTGCTCCAGAGTGGGCTTCCCAAAGGGGCACAGCCTCGTTTGTGCATCCAACTGCTCCTGCATTGGTCTCTTCAGGTTACAGGTGTTTCCCAATGGACCTCCACAGGTGGCAGGGGCACAGCTGCCTCACCACGCGGTTAACCTGGGGCTGCAGAGGAATTTCTGCTCTCGTGCCTGTAGCACCTCTTCCCTTCCTTTTGCACTGACCTTGGTGTCTGCAGAGCTATTGCTCTCACGTATTCTCACTCCTCTCTTCTCTGGCTGCAATTACATCTGTGCAATATCTTCTTCTTTCCTTCTTCAACATGCTCTCATGGATGCTATCACAGTATTACCAAGGCTGAAGGGCCAGCCTTGGTGAGCAGTGGGACCATCCTGGAGCCACCAGGGAATGGCTCTGTTGGACATGGGCAAAGCTTCTTTCAGCTTCTCAGAAGGGCCACTCCTGCATCCCCCCACTACCAAAACCTTGTCACACAAACCCAATACAAAGATCCAGCTTGTGAAGTAAATTCTATGTTAGCAGTTCCTACAGCCTACTTGTTCCTCCTGCAGAACAACTCTGCATCTCAAAGCCATTAATACACTACTCCTGCAATAAGAATGAGCAACAGAAATGGTACAGTCTTCACATCTCTCTGATCAACTGCAACATCCAGTTTTCCTTGTTGGAAAATGCAAGGCTCTTTAGAGACACAGGAAGTGTCATTCTTCCAGGAAGTGATGCAATTACACTTAACATCAATGTAGTTCTTATTGCTATGACTTAGGAATAAATTAACAGTAATAAAAGACTCATTCTGTACTGGATGTTCAAGTCTAGAAGATAAAAAAAGTGAAGATCAGAATGTGAACAAAAAACAAATTTGTGTTAGTACCCCCAACACTTCAAAGGGGACCTACCAGAACCTATATATAGGCTTCCCTTGTACTGTCCACAGAAACAGTTTTCAAAAATGTTCAGAACATTCCCACTATTTGAAAGGGAAACAATGCAAGAAAAATATCCTCATAATATATACTTGTATGTGTAATTTTCTTCAAGGTTACCTAACCTTCAGTTGTCATTTGCCATTAATTTGCCTTGCAAATTTGAATTATCATTCATTTCCCTCCTTCCATCCCTTCCAGAATTACTTAGGTTTACCTCTTTTTTTTAATTTGCTTGTTGGACCAGATCCTCCCTTTTGCAAATTAATTATCCAGGTAAATGTATGCTACTTTCACACGAACTATTATGCTGTGCAAGTTCTACAAATGAATAAATGAAAATATGAGTTATGTTGTATCAGGAAAAAAATATATTCAAAAGCTTTAATAAAATCTAAAACATTACAAAACTAGTGACCTTGTTATACAATCTTATTTAGAAAATTAGCCCTGTGCCATCTTGAGTCAACAATCTTATCTAATCACTCATAAATGAGATACAGTATTTTACTATACTTGTACATGTTTGTTAGTATCAGTCTCTTGAGATGATGTTGTCAACAATGACAGTAGCATTCCTAACTAAACTTTCTTTTTTTCAAATCTGAAAGGAAACATAAAATGGAATTTGCCATTTAAATGAAGGATTTATTGCACATATCCAAAAAATAATCAAATGTTATTTGTTAATTAGTTTGTGTGAGAAACTTGAAAAAGTTTCATTAGAAGCATTTGATTGAAACCTGTTTTAAAGTGGAATTAGATATCAAATTTTAACAACTTCTTGGCTGTGCAAAAGTCTCACCAGCTTTAGTATAAAGTTTTGGGAGCCTTGCATTAGAACAATTAATCACTGAAATGGAAAGAAACTAGTGTATCCATTGGCACATAGATAAATCACACATGATTTCTTTCTAATGTCTAGTCACTGAGAATAATAGAAAACACAGCTGGCAGGAACATTAGGAAATTATCTACTCCATTTCTTTCCTCAAGCCAAAATCAAGTGCACCTCGTTTATACCTGACAGATACTGTCTAACATCCCATCATGGTGCTTCCACACTTTCCCAAAGCAATATGGTCCTTAAAGATAGAAAGTTTTCTGAGGTATGTCAGCCTTAATCTACCTTGCTTTAATTTATTTTTTTCCACACACATTTCAGATATGGAAAGCAGTTTATCCCTTTCCTCACTGCAGCAATCTTTTCTATACTTCAAGACCACTATCACTTTTACCACGATGCAAGCCTTCTCAGCACATCTAGCTTTTCAGTGCTCAAAACTTGCAAGAGAAGTAAGCACAAGCCTACCCTGAGCTCCCAGAAACTGAGCTCTGAATGAAGATTGTGCTTGCAAGAACTTAGTTTTGGAAGTCTGTTAGGGTAAAAGAAAAAAAAGGAAACTTGAAATGTAGTCAGGAACAGTTTTTTATGCAGAGCAAGTTGCATTATCCCTTTGTCACAATGAATATGGAGTACCCAGTTAAAACACAGCAATGCAATATTTATGTGTAGCTCCAGTGGACTTCTGCAAATTTTATGATGAAGTGAGGGATATAGCATGTGTTTTGGAATGTGTGTCAAACCTGGACAGATTTCATGGAGTTATGTAACCTCAGTCTCTAGTGGAACATCTATACATGAATGAAATTATTCATAGGTAATTGACTTCTCTGTTGCTGCTCATGGATGTGCATCTCCTTGTTTAACTTAGGAAAGTAGGAGTTACGGCCCAGTTTTCCAGTGTCTGATATTTTTCACATGGGAGGAATTTCTACTAACCAAATTCCGTTGACATGCAAAAGTCAGAAAATATTTATTTGAAATTCATTGGTTTCTTTCTTATTTTTTATTTTAAAATATGTGTCAAAATAATTTTAAAAGCAAACAACAGATAGTCTCTTTAAGGAAGGACATGATGCTGCATCCAATTTATAAGATAAAAGCAAGAAGTAGAAAACTAGACTGGAACTGGACTTTTTTTTCTTCTTTTATTGGCATTGCCATTATTTTTCAGAAAGCTATGTTCATATTGCTTAGGAACAGTTCTATTTGAACACTCAGATGACTCTTCCGTGACCTATTTCTCTACTGACTGAAGATCAAACCATTTTCTGTTACTAAGAAGATAAGTTCATAACAACCTGTTCCAAAACATTTTTCCATATGAAGTAGAACAATTATTTACTATTAACCAGGTAAAATCTGCTACTCTGCACACTTCAAGTTCCACATTATTAGGCAGGGAAAACAGGCTGTCACTCAAGCTGGAAATAGCTTATATTTAAAGCCTAATACATATTGTTCAAGGTGATCTATTTTTTTATAAATTTTTGCATGTGCTTTGGAATGTATGTTTTTCAGGTGATGGTTATAAATGAGAAGAGGATGACTTAACTGGACATTACCCAGTTTGCGGGTCAGCATGCAAACTGGATAACAGCACAATTTTTCATAGAAAAGCCTCCTCAGCGCAACTTGAGTTTTTCTTTTCTGTCTGAAAGGTATTCATAAAGAAAAATGCTGCATCATGGATGTTCCTAATTCAGAGATTATTTTAGAACTGGTTCATAACCATACAAATTTGCACAAGGCTGAACTTCTCAGAGTTTGAACCCTGAGGTGGTTTGGCCAACCAGCTTGATCACTGTAGTGGTGTAACACTTAATCTTAATCTTTGCCCTGATTAAGCAGAAAGCAAAACTGATACTTATTGTCCATACAAATATACTTCTTCATGCCTCCATTCCCACTTCTGTCTCCCCTGTTTCAGGATTAAAGAGATTTCCAGAACTTTTCATATAGCCCTTTGCACATTCAGAATCCAGTATCACTTGAGCTTTCCCTGAATGATGTCCTCTAAATAATAAAAACAAATATGGCTGAGAGAGTTAAAAAGTTTCCTCTAACTTCCAAATCCAATACAATCTTTGCTTCAGAAAGTATTAATCAAATGCTTGAGACCAATGAATTAGCATTCATTATCATCATGTATAATATACCAAATTCCTAGGATTATACACCTAAAAATTTTGCTCAACATAACCTAAAATCAAAGGCGCAACACCAAAAACTGTAAAATATCAATAATTCCCCCTACAAGACTCAAAAAAACCTACAAATGCATCTAGAAAACAAAATAAGGATAGTTTTATTGTCTCACTTTCACTAAATATCATGTTCTGCTGTCCACAATCCTTTCAGATGCATTTAGCTGTTTACAGAGTAAAATTAAAGTGTTAGACACAGATGGAAAAAAAAAAAAAATCACATTCTGTATTCATAGGCAATATCATCCAACAATGTAATAGAACAAATCCCACTCCTAATACCATGGTGTAATTTATAGATACCCTATATTGCAACTTGATTGTTTGCTTTAAGTACTCATCACAGGTTCTGGCAATTATAGAGACTATTAACCTCTGTCTTCTTTAAATTACTCAGATACCTTGATCTGCATATTTCTATCCTCAGGAAAAATAGACCATATTTTTAATCTGTCCTTCATTATTAAACAGTCTTCAAGGATCAACATATAACTTTTGCTAAAAGAAACCATACTAATAATGGTTCTGTAACTCAGATTAATTAATATGGCATTATACATTTTCTTACAGGACCACTTATAAAAATATTTTTCTTATAGATTTTCTGTAATAATAATTTATACCACACCTTAACATTTATGATTTGAGTTTGATTGTATCTCTCTATCCAATATATTATCTTTATTTCATCACAAAGCCTCATAAATATTGTTCAATATAAGCAAATTAATTGATAAGTAACGACACTTTCTCAAAGCCACACTATTCATCCTTAAAGCGACAGAGCTGGCAGATTTTGCTTATTTTAGGGAAGGACCAGAACATCCATGGCAGTACTTATCTTTTAACTAATTCATCATTAACTTGTGCATTTTTTATGACTAAGATCCTTAAAAGAAGTAAAAGCTTAAGAGTTCTGACTTCAAAATTTATAATTTAACATTCATGGAAATGTGGAGGTTTTTTCAAACTTGGCTTATTTTCAATAGCAACATCTACAGTGAAAGCAACGTTTGAAAACTTTTCCTGTCAAATGCTTAAATTTATCTGAGAAGAAACACCTTTAACAGACTATATGAGGGAGAAAGGACAATTTTTTTCATCTTCTCGCATCTGGGGAAAAGAAAGAAAAGACAAAAATACAGTAAGGATAATAATTTAAGCTGAGATCAAGAAAGAGAAATTGTGAAAATTATGAACACTGGAAAAGGCTTTCAGATGTATGCAAGAAGCTAAATTATATGTTTACAAATGAAAAAACACACTTGTAAATAAACACTCCAGTAGATGGAAGTTGTTAAGATAGAGGATTTCATGACTGCCTCAAAATGATGGTTCACAGTTTCTTTTTCTATCAAATGAAACTACAATATATTAACAAATGTTAAGAATCCAATAAGCAAATAAATAGCTGGATTAAAGGGTGGAGCATATACAGCAGGAAAAAAAAAATTAAATATCAAATTAGGTGGTTTAACACATTACCAGGATGCATTTACTATACTACTTAATGACACTTTCCATGAAAAAAAATCCCGTTAAACAGACAAATGAGATTAAGTAGACTCTATATCAAGGTGCACTTTTCCCAGTGTACTAGGGCAAGGGAAATTGACCATATAGTTTACAGCTCTGTGTATCTGACACTGTGCCAGGAAATCAAGTCTTTCAAGAGAAAATGGAAAACATAATCCTGTCTCTATCCAGCTATCCTGGAGTACTTTAGGAGCTCTGTAAATGGCAGAAAATTTTCCTAGTGGTATGTGAGAAATCAGTATGCTTTCCATCTACTTTGATAAATATGTTTATCAGTGATGTTTTTCTTCTCCAGTATGATTGGGTAACTTTTGGTACTTTTTGCCTCATTACTGGAATGTTTTCCAATATTTCATGAATGCTGAACCAAAATTTTCCATGTGGAATAGGGGAATCATTCCACATTTGTGTTTGTTAGGACTGGAGATGCCATTTTAAGTGCGTGCTGTAACATTTACAGCACAATCAAGATTTATTAAAACTACTCCACAGAGCACCATTGTAAAGAATTTATGAACTATACAACTCCAATAAAGGTCACTTGAGATGCAAAAGTTTAATTTGGAGTATCATGTTATGGTGTAGTACTGCTAAACTTAATGCTTGTTTAAACAAACAGCTTGAGGATATTTGTCTCAGAATGTAGGGTTTATTAACTTCAGTAAAACAACTTAATATTATCCTTTTTTTCTGCCTAGCTTTGATTTTTAAAGGCTTGCTCACCTTTTTAGGTCCACTGATCTATTGCTTTACTTTGGTGAACACAAGCATAAAGCACAAGAAGAACATTTTTTTTTTTTAAACTGTATTGTTTAATAAAACCGTGCATACTTTTATTGTTATCGTTATTTTAAGGTTTAATAGTCCTTTTCATAAAATTTGTTTTCTTTAACGGCCAGCTGCAAAGGTTTAGCCAACATTAACTGTCATCTGTGAAATGAAAAAAAAGAGGGGAAAATTTTATTAATACTCAGTAAGAGCCTCAAAATTGAAGTTAAAAGAGAAACCATAATTTATGGATAATAATGTAGAGTTGCATGTGAATTTCACTGGATGAAGACCAAATCCATTTGCTGGAAATTAATACTGTTTATAAGTTTTGAATGCAAAATTTCTCTTTCTTATACCAATTTCTATACATTTTTTTTATTTTCCCAAATCTCAAACACTTGGAAAAACCCCTTGCTCATCCAGTTAAAAGCAGGCAGAGAATGCCTTTAAACTTCCGGAAGGATGCAAGTGCCAAAAAATCACAAATTTGTTAATGTGAAACATTTACGATTTGTCAACAAAAATTGTTTCCTGTTAAAATTGGCAGGGGTGATTAATTGCTCTCTCTTAGTATGTTATTGAGGATTTAGAAAGTTTATAGAGGGAAGCTGAAATTGGTAATCCCATCTACCCTAACACAGAGCCAGAGCTGGTCCCAACAGGAGCAGTTATGAGAAGTGATTTCATGTGGGGTTATAAAAAGGCATATGATTATTTGCATGTCAATAGCATCAGACATGTTTTAAAGATCTTTCAGGTGGTTTGTCTCACAGCATATGACTGTACAACACAGAAGCCAATATATTTAGGATCAAAATCACTAACAACCAAATCGCTAAAATTACTAACAACCAGAAATAACATAACATAAAGCTTACATATTTTAGAAAACTGAAGAAATCTTGTCCATTTGAGCTCATTTTTAATGAAATTTGCAGACTCTACCATGACCTTTTTCCACCAGATATGAAGATGAAGATTTGAATTCTAGTTTTCTTTTATGCAAAAATATTTTTTTATGTTATGACTCAAACATATGGGAAAAAATAACTCCAGATTTAAGTGTTAAGGAGCAGACTCACAAGATAAATAATAATAAAATAATAGCATTTGAGGAGAAAGGATGTGAAAAAAGGGATACTGACTGTGGTAGCCATTTACTGCCTGGTAGAATGGACCTAAGCCTTTGGCAAGATTTATTCATCAGTGTTTAATTACTGGAGATCTAGTAATCAAAAATGCACATGTGAAAGACATATTACAACATCTATTCAAGAAAAAGGATGGGGTCATTAATTTTAAAAATAGGAAAGACAACAGCTTGTGTTATCTACTGTTGATTCTCTACCAATCTGAAGCTCTGAAGTTAGACATGCTTCCTCTTACTTTCAGTACAAAAAATTGCCTATGGTCTTCGATGTGTTTCTTCAAGTGTTAAATTAACAAACCAGCTCCCAAAGCTGTCAGTGAGGAATGGCCCTGCATGTTCATTTTCAGCATGAGACAATTCACCCTGCAGACTCAGCAGTCTGCCTGGGTCAGGTCTTCTGGTTTTGACAGGGACCATATTCAAAATAAGTGTATTTACAACAATAAGAGGAGCTTGTTTGTTTGATATTTTTTATCTTGACACAGCAAGTACAAATAAATAAGCATGTACTGCCACAAAATATTTAATCAGAGCCATAAGAAAAAGTAATTTCCTGAGGTCTCTGAGAAGATATTTTTAAATATATTCTGCCAACCCTTTGATAAAACTTCCATTTAAATTTCAAGTTACCCAAGGAAGCTATTTAAGTTTTTTAAGGCTATTTTATATTTCAAGGGGAAAAATAAGTTTGTGCTTACTTATGAATTGCATACTAAATTCTGCACACTACGATGATATTTGTTATTACTAGAAGACCTCATGCATACATTTCCCTATGTATCTACAGTTCTACCGAAAAGTGTTACCCATAGCACACATGGATAAAAACATGACTTCATGATACATATATATATGAATTTTGTGCTGCTTTCATGTTCTACTGAACTGCCTATAAGTATCTGTTGGATTCACCAAAAAAACAATCTAGAAGTAAATATTAACATTAGCCTAAGAAAAATGTGCACTTCTGCAAATAAAGAACAAGGGCTTAAGATAAATTACTGAGACAACTCATGCATTACAGATTTTTAATAGCACTGAGCTTGTAGCATAGCACTGGGTTTTCTCACATAGTTTAACAGAAATGTAAAGAGGTCATGTGGTAAGCAGTTTACATTGAGACTGTGGATTGGGCCAAGCACAGGCCTATAAAGTGTTTTGGAGTAAAAATGGACAAGGGCAAATAGAGCAGATGATTCAGGAGAAATTTTATGGACAGAACCCATGGAGATAATTCTCTTTATTTAAGAGACTCTTCTATACAAGGCTACCAGGGTCTTGTTGTAGGTAAGGGAAAGTCTTAGCATTTAGTGCCCATTGATAGGATTAGAATGAGTTTGAAGGCAGAGACAGAGATTCACAGGATGCCAAGACAGTAGGTGAATAAGATGGTAAAGAAGCACAAACCAAAGAAGTAGGACAGCATTAATTCATGAAAATAGGTTGCCAGTAGGAGGCTATGATCAGCTAAAAGCATTAGATTGAGAAGGATGAGAATTCAGAGGAGTCTAGAGAGCTTTGAGGAAACAGAGATTTTTAATACAAGTAAGAGTGTTTGTAGGTACTGCAGGAAGCACAAAGGGAAATCAGTGGTGAAGAGGCTAAGGATAGAGAACCAATTACATTCAAAAAAGTAATTGGTGAGGATAGAAAGTAGAGAGGACTCTGAATTCAAGACAGAGATCATGAATGGTTCATTGAAAGTGTCTGCCTATGACGTGATGGTGAAAAGGAAATGGATGCCGGTAAAAGCGAAAAAGGAGCAATGACCAAAGAGAAGCACTGCTACTCTTTTAAATGTACTGTACTTTTTAATGGTCAGTTAAGGTGATGGACAGAAATGAACTAAATGAACAACTATATGAGAAGCTTAAAAGGAATAATTATTCATAATTTTTCAAATTTTAGGCAAAGAAATTATTGTCAATAGTTTATAACAAACATAAGATACCTTTCACAAAGCAAAAAAGCTATTACTGAACTCTCTGATCTCCTTGAGAAGTTATGGAAGTCTGAACCATAAGTAGAGTCAAAAAATGTTTGGAGACATTCACAGAATAAAGGTTTTCATGGTCTGTTACATATGATAATACAAATTATAGGCCAGGGAGGAAGTTCTACCAGGCTTCTGTTTTGTCACATGTTCTCCAGTATCTGCTGACAGTCACTATGACATTCTTGGACAGTGGGTGATTGACTTATGCATTCCCTCCATCTCTCTTGCTCCTGTGCAAAGAGGGAGAGAGACACACCCAGACAAAGCATGAAAAATTACTTCTGTCAAGCATTGTGTTCACATAATTTTAAAAAAAGATTTTTTTTTTAGATTTTAAGAATGCGAACATTGCCAAAGATTCCTGAAGTGCAGAATCTCAGATGTTGAGCCCTGCTGAACCTATCGTGGGCACTTGTGGGAAGAACCAATCTAAGAATAGGAGAACAATGATGCTCTCTGGAAGAAGAAGTAAATACATGCTGCCTCACATGTGAAGGACGTGAAGTCAGGCCGAGGAAATAAGGAGAGCTGAGTAGAAGAGATGATGAGTTGGGGACCAGTAGGTAAAATCCAAGGAGCTGAAAGTGGCTAGAGTCTCTCTCTACAGATATCTGTGGGGAAAATTTCTATATATAGATATTCTCTCACCAATGAAGTGAAAAAACAATTTATATTTAAAAACAGTGCAAAAAACAGTCTTATAAATCATCATGGATCCAAGTGCATTTAAACTGAGCTGAGACTGAGGTGTGTGTATATATATATATATATATATATATATATATATGCAGACACACAAATATGTATATAAACTATAAACACAAAGGGGTAGGTGGTGACCATTTGTGTATAAATAGATAGGTAAGTAGATAGGATAGACAGCTATACAGTGATTAGTCTCTGTCCAAAAAGAAACATTTTTCAATTCAATGCCCTCCAACCAACACCCCCTTTTCCCTTCTTTTCTTGAATTCCACTGCAATGCAAAGATAAACCCTGTAAAATATTTCTAAGTGTGTCAGCTAAATGCTTACAGAAGAAAGCTGTGAATCAAAGATTAGGAAGATGGAGGGAATCCATGGTCCATAACAGAACTCAGTAATCCAAATAACCATATGTAGAGGAAAGGCAAATTTCTGTCAAAACTTTTGCAGCTTATTTTTTTCATTTTTAGCACAGAAATGTGTTGAGCTTCTATAAATAGCAAGCCATTCATAAGCTTTTGTTTAAATTGCTACTATAACTGTGCCTAATAGGTGTGAAAAAACATATTATTCTGTCTTGATTTTTATTTTTTGTGTCACATTATCTTTCATTACTGGTAACTATATCTGACCAGTTTTGTTGTAATAGTTGATGCATGATATTGATCAACTCAGCAAAAACCTCCTTTGCTTTGGGGAATGTGTTTAACTGTTCTGTTTAACTACAACAGAACCAGCTAACTGTCCTTTATTTGAGATCAGAGGATGTATACTGCTATTAGTCACTGTTACAGCCCACTACTTCAAACCCATTCCATGCCTCATGCCCCAGAGCAAAGCCAAGAGCAAGTACAACAAATGTACAATTTACAAGAAGTTTATGTGATCCACATTAGCAACAGAAGAACTACCATAATAAATACCTTGTAGACACAAAACCAGCCATTTTCATTTAAAATTTTGTACCAGCATCCTGGAACCAAATATCAATGAGAGATTTTCAGGAAAAACATGTAATCAGCCTCAAGTTAGTCATTTATAAAATATACAACTTTCCCCATATGTCTTTGGCTAAACTATACTTTTTTTTTTTTTTTTTGTCACATAATAGTACTTGCTCCTTACATTATCTCAAAGAAATTTTGTAACTTTCTTTTTATGCACACAAATAACAATCTTTGGTTATATGTATTCCGTTATATCTGAGGAATTTTCACATATATTCCATCCTCAGTGGTGCCACAAATGAGTGTTTTAAGGTCACTTAAAGAATCACCTCAAAGTTATTAGCAAAAGGAGGTTTAATATAAAAGTGACAAAGCATGACAAAGTTCATTGAAAGGGTTCTCTCTACTACTTAAGAGATACTTAAATTACACAAAGGAAACACAGCATAAAATCTAAAATCAATCAATCTAAACCAAAATTCAACCTCTGGGGGAAGGAGAATGGGATGGGGAAGTTAAGGATGAAAAGGAATAAGAAAGATCCTCCCCTTTCTAAACTGAGCTCCAGACTTGACTAACTGTTTGGGCCTAAAGTTTCAACACTTAATCAATAGCTTATGTTACACAGTTTAACAAAATATTCATATAGAATTTACTATACAACAGTATCTTACAGTCTAACAATAATAAATCTAAAATACTCATTTGCTATAGAGTAATCACACTTGCATGCACACAGATATAAGGAATATGTATACAAGATGCACCTGTGAAAAATTCCGCTCAAATTCAGTGACTTACTCACACTGGATGCTTTTGCATCTTCTCAACAGCAAAGAGTTGAGCTTTGAGGAGAGGAGGTATCAGGCCAGGCTTCATCAGTGGTGCTTGATGTTGGTCCTGCAAGTTCAGCAAACCTGAGGGCTGGCTGGTTCTGAAAGTGTCCATTCAGAGTGAGTTTGCAGCCAGGCAGGTCCAGGAGGGCTCAAAGGGTCTCACTTCAGACTGCTTCTTACTGCGTCATAAGAGAGTGGGTTTTAGTCACAACAGTTTTTCATCCTGGCTACAATTTAGGTAAGTAGCTTTCTTTAAAATTTTGATGAAAATTTTATAAATGAATGAAAATAAAAAATGTTTTTCCACTAGGGTTGTTACTCATGCAAGAAAAATAAGTTTCCAAGGCTCTTCATTAAAAAACAGGAGCTCATGAGACAGCACTAGTTCCTTGGAGCAGACAGCTTCTGGTAAGCTCAAGAGGAGCCCAGCCCTGCCCAGGTGATGTTCACCAAGGCCAAAGCCTAACAAGCATTTTTCAGATCTCAGTGTGGCCTGGGGGAGGTTACCCAGCCACTCATGGCCATAAATACCCAGTCAATGGAAACAAAGTGGCTAGGTGCAGAAACCAAAGCAGGCTGCTCTGCTCTGCCTGTACCCACGTGGAAGAATGGAGCACTCCTATATTGTGAGTCGCTGTATTATACAAAATAAGGGCTTAGAAAATTCAGCGTGGGTTGTCTTTTAATTAAACAATTTTCTTGTGAAGGTCCACAAGAGAGTGCATTGCCTTCACCTAATCATCTTCTAAAACATCCTCACATACATTGTGTGTAATATACATTTTTATTTCTAAAGGCTTTCCAATTTCAGTGAATTCACACAGCTTCTTATTTGAAAGCAATGAATGTGAAAAATATTCTCAGGAAAGTGGAAAAAAGGCAAAAGATTGTTAGTTTGCAAAACTTTTGTTCAACATCACATAGTTTTAAATTGCAGCCTTGAAAAAGTAATTGAAAAATACAACAACTAAAATGAAATAGCATTTTAATCATCAGTGAGTACATATGTTGTATCAGAACTCACACTCTGATGACAGAAGCATTGTTACTTGTAAACAACAGTAAATCTCTCTATGGAAAATGGCTGGAAGGTGAATTAATATCCATGGACAAAGCTACAAGTTAGCAGGGCCTCTGGCTGTTTCAAAGCAGCTGAATAAGCACCTTAGTTGCCAAGGCTTTTTAATCCATTTTTTCTTCAATATAAGAACAAAGCAAAAGTTGATTTCTCTGCATGTGTCTGTGGGTTTGTGTGTGCCTGTGTGTGTCTCAGTACATTGGTAGTAGGAGCAAAGAAATTAAGATATGCAATTTTGAGAATCCCTCATTTTGTATCTTTAATAAAACTTTTTATTTATTGTAATTTTTAATCATTATTGACAATAATGCTATAATTACAGTATATGTCTTTGATCCACCATTTGCTGACTGTTTTCTATCCCTGATGTAATTTGTTTTATTTTAAAATTGATTTTCTTTCATAGTCTATTTATTTCTACCTTCTAATTTTCTTTCCTTCTTATTTGTGGCAGAAATAAAGAACTTGATAAATAAATGTTAGTCTGATGAATTAAATAAAACAAAAATATTTTTCCTTGACCTTTCCTGTACTTTTAGATTTTTCATTGTTTCTTTAAGATGAAATATCCAATAATAGTAACAAAATTTGCACAAGATGCTTGCCTCCCTGACTGTCCCAGGACATGAATATCACTCCCTCCTTGGCATTCTTTAGTTTAGTCAGTAATTCTAGGACATTGTAAGACTCTCTTCCATGAGTTAGCCTCATAGAATAGAGCCAAACTTATCAGTTTTCCCTCAAACATCTATTTAACATTTTCAATTTAATGATGTCAAATCAAGAATGCAACCATATATAATTAAGTTGCCTGTGTAAGGAGGGCAAAATTACAAGTCCAAAGTCAACAGATTTGTCCAGAATCTCTGAGCTAAAATATTGTACCAAAGAATGTAGGAAGAAGAGGGATCCTGGCCCAAGGAATAGAATCCAAACGACTTAGTTTTTTGTTGTTGCTTTTTTGCTTTTGTTTTTTTTTAATTTTAAATGCAATCTAAATTTGTTCTTTGGGCAGATCTCTGTGGATCCCAGTCATGCTCTGATCATTTACCTAACCATACACAGAGAGTGATAAAAACCATGGGAAATGTGGTTTGTAAAGCTGTGCAACAAATGTACACTGACATTATAAAACTGAGTTGTTTTATAAACTGTAAAGTAAATAAAGAAAATTTACAAAATTCCATATATTGATCATAAGCAGAATGAGGTATCAATATTTCCTTTTTGGTTGTTTTGGGTTATTGTCTTGTTTTCCTGGTCAGAGTTTTCATAAACTAAACATTTTATAGTCCTAATCTTGTGCTTAGGGACACCCCAACATTTTTTATGATAAAAACAACAAATTTGAACCATGACAAATGTTGGTATACATTTCAGAGCTAGGCACAGGTGAGATAAAGATGGAAGGCAAGAACCCTAAAATTTGTTCAGCAGTGCTGAAATGAGCAACAGGAAGCAGGAAGAATGTAGAAATATGGTGTGTCAGTGCAGACATCTCACATCTTCCTCTGAAAGGGAAGGACTGAGACCATGCAGATGGAGGCAGCAGGGCCTCCAGTAGAGTGCAATGAAGAGGAGTGTCTATTTTATTTAAATATTTATTCTACCCTTTAATTTCCCATTCCAAATTTTGTTTAGCTGAAGACTGAAAAAATCTATTGTTTTCATACAACAGCAAGTACAAAAAGATTTACTGAACAGTCACCTTTTCCTGCAAATATGGGCACAGACCTGCTCTGAAATGTACAAATCATAAGTGTTAACATTTATAGATCCAAAATACCACAGAATTTTACCATATAGTGAAGAATCAGATACTGCAATTCCTAGAGAAATAAGACTCCCATTGGCATCAACAGGGTTTTGCTTGAGGTCAGAATGCAGGATCAGACACTAAATCACAGAGCTGCTGTCAGACCAAGCCAGAAACCATTTCAATATATCGCTTCTTGCTCACTATATTTCAAAAACACTGGGTCTCACCCATCTGCTGCTTTGAATTTTTTTTTTAATAAAGAAATGCACACATAACTGATTGAGACATCTGTGTCCTTCTATCTCCAGAATTAAGTAACATGGAATATGAATATGACAATGTTCTGTGAGTTTCCTTAATGACTTTTTTTCTCCTTTGTAGACAGCTTTGGTAGTCTCACTAGCTAAAAATATTACAAGAAGCTCAGTATTTCAAAATTAATCTTTTGGTGATTTTTTGAAGTATCTTACATATTTTAAATGATAAAAATTTTCCCAAGTATTAATTCTGCTTTCTTCTCTTCATATTTTGGATATTCTTTGGTACACTCTTTTTCTTGTGAGTATAATTAAAGAAGGAAGTGAAAGTACAATTAAATCAGTTAATAGAAAACCTAAGCACAGGGAACAATAGTGAAAAATAAGAGGAGATTACATCGAACAATGCTCATGATGACATGTTGATGGATACAGCACACGCATCTACAGAGCAGAACATTATGTTCATATAATTACATCCTGGGCCACACATAATTTGCAGAGACTGTGAGTTTTAAGCTAAATAGAGAGAGAAATTAGAGAGCAAAGGCTTTAAGAGCAGAAATGTCTATCAGAGAGGTGACAAAGAGAGCAGTATAAGAATGGATGGACAGATGAGAGATGAGTTCTGAGATAACTGAGGTGGGAAGACAGAGGAGAGCTCAACTCTGCCACACAGACTGTGAAAGGGCAGGGAGAGTAAGGGTTGGTGAAAAATGCTAACCAGGAGGAAATACATTTGGGACTTTCTGAAAAGGAAAGTGTAAAAAGATTATAATTTTTTATGACACTGAAGTCCTGAAGCAACAGTTAATTGCTGATGAGGAGCCCTTTTGCATGCACATGGCAACCAGACAGAAGTATAATGATAAAAAATAGATCTGGAGACTGCTCTAAAATTCACGAGGATGTGTTTAGCAATGGAATGGCATAGAAAGAAAAAGTTTAAAAAGAACAATTGCCCATACACAATAGACACACTGAAATATTTATACTTTTTCCTACTGTATATGATATACAAATTATTTAGAAGTGGTTGCAACTCTCTTTAGTGTGTGTAAATGAATTAATCAGAATAGTCAACAAGATTTTAATTCAAATATCAAGATTTCCAACAGGGAAATTTGTTGGTTTTGTTAATTAATTTTTCCTTTTTTTAATTTAGTATGCATGTGAATCAAACTATTTGGATTAATTAAGCTAACTTCCCTTAAAAGCTATATGAAAGTCTCTTTACACATTTTTAACAGCCTAACCTAGTTATAAATAATTGCTGTTGACACAGGATTTACACACATCCTTACACTGTGTTACTTTTTTAAATGCAAACAAGATACCTGCTGAGTATTAGCTTCAGGAAGCATGTCAGATATAAATCACTGAGTAAATATCCCTACCATTCATGTGCAACTTAATTCATCTTTTAAACAGTCTAAGATCTTCCCCTTTTTTAATTTTCTGTTAAAAAAAAACACTTTTGTTTCTCAATTTAATTTGAATATAAAATGTAGGTAATGTAACACCCTGCATGCTGTCAATTTAGGCCCTGAGAACGCTTCATTAGGGCTTGGGCAGAACACAAGGCCAAGAACAGAATACAAAGTTGTATTCACACCATAAGTAAAGCTTTTCAGACTCAAAGGGTTTTTATTGTTTTCTATTGGTAGAATCCACCCACCCAATATACCTGATTGGAGCCCAACTCCTAAAAAAAAAAGAAAAAGGAAGAAAAAAAATGATATTAAATTTAAACATACAATTACTGAAACAAAATCAGGACTTGAAGTTCAAGAGCTTCAGTCACGTCTGCCATTGTTACATATTAATAATATAAATAATGTAGAGAGGTCAGAACTGATATTTCAATTTTGACACTATTGCTTAGCAAACATGTCAGGAATTTCTCCTTTATCCTTTTCTACTTTTTGCTTTCTTCTGCTTTGGATGCAGTGTTGAGCATGTACATTCTCACTCTGACTGTCACTCACACCTAATTGTGCTGACACACAGAAGATGTGAGATGGAGCTGGTTGCTCATATCTCTAAAGATAACCCCTACAGACATATTAATCTGAAAGCTCCTATGTGGATACATGTGAATTAACTAAAGAACGGTGGGATAAGCTCACCACAGACCAAATATCCTGCTTTGCAGAATATGTTTTACAATCTTTTACAAATATAATCTACCAGCTTTAAGGGTTTAATCCTACACATCAGAGGTGCTGAGTATTGCTTGTTTAAGCACAAGATAAAAAAGGATGAGCTGCAAAGGGGTACAGCAAAGCTTGCAGCTGCATTAGCAGGAAAGCAGTGCCACATAAATGTCAGCTTGTTCCCGTCTAGTGACAGATGTTAAGGCTAAAGATGAGAAAGAAGAGTTTAGTCCTTGCTGACACTTCAAAATGATACTGAGACCACCTCTCTCCAGGCATGCCAATCACTCTCATCTCTACTGTGTTAACCAGAAGTGAGGCCAGAGGTCTGAACAATTTGCTGTAACTATTCAATACTTTGGTCCTTGTCCAGTCCTGACACACACCTGGGAAAACAATGATGCTTATGCTCCACATCCTTCTCTCCCTATTGCATACAGCACAAGGACAACAATAAATATTTATCATCTTATAATTTATTTATTTCTTTTATGCAGAAACATTTATACTGCACAATTCCTGTATTTTTGGCATTCTTACAACTGTTGGCATGTGAAGTGTCTGTTTGGCATTAACCATGAATGCCTTCCTTTAAAAGGAATTTCTCTTTGAGATATCTCAAATAAGGTGATCCCAAGGGCCCCTGGTTTCTTCTGAATTCTGCATAAATGTTAGAAGAATTTGAACTCTACTCATAAAACATCATGTCCAGTGGATGCGTTTTTTGGGGGGAAGAACCCTGCAAATGCCATAAGGGAAACATTTCTGCAAAATTTCCATATTGTGGTGTATGGGTGAGCAGCTGTACATATATTCATTTCACTTAATTCACAATGCAAACTCTTGCTATTTTTCATGCCATTTTTATCTCATTCCAATGGCCAGTATGAAAAAAATTTCTGTCACAAGATTCAGCACAAATGTAGCATATCATGAACATTCAAACACATTAGAATGTGAGTTAAATATTAAAATCTCAGTTGTTTAGAACCTTACACTGGCAGTTGTTACTGTAGTATGAAATGGAAAGAGCCTGAAGAAGTAGGCCTGAAGCAACTTCTTATCACAAAATATTCATAATTCAAGTTTAGTAAAAACCAGCCTTACTTCTGCTAAGATCTAAAAAGAAAGCAAACCCCAGCTTTCATGCCAATGGTCAGTAAGCAAATTTGTTTCTGCCTCTGAAAATTGCCTTTCCTCACAAACTTCTTCAGTGTGATTTTCAGCCTGTAATAACTGCTGATACTTTTGGCACTAGTATGTAATGACCATATCCTCACCAGCCTCCATTTTCTCCACCTGCCTAAAAACATCCCCAAAACAGCATTCTTCCTGCTTTAATTCCATCATATGCCATGGGGTTTTCTACACTTACTGCATAAGACCTCTAACTAAAATATAAAGTCCATCCATTTCTCTACTGAAAGAATTTTCCCAATGCCATGTTTGATTCACCCCTAGGGAAATGCACTATTCACTATTACCTGCGTCACTATTTTATATTTCTTAAATAAAAAGATAAGAACAAAACTACTCTTCTCTTCTTTGGACACTGGTGACAATCACCTCAAAAAGACTACAAATATAATATTGTGTAAGTAAAGAAGTTTGAGATCAGAGAGAAAATTGTTTTCTCAATCCACAGTGCTCTCTATCATTCTTTTTTCTTAAATTTTCTCAGGGTCTTTGAGCTGCAAAGAAAGGCTTATGCAGTAAAGAATCATGAACCCAGCCTAAGCTAAGAGGTTATAGAAAATCCATGATAAAGTCATGTTGTCTAAAACTGTTGCTGTAGGGTTAAAGCTTGTGTCTTGCACAATATAGGTGATATTGTGGTTTAACCCCAACAAGAAATGAAGCACCAGGCATCCTCCCACTCCCTCCCCCCTAATGGGATGAGGGAGACAACTGGAAAGGTAAAAGAGAGAAAACTCATTAACTAAGATGAATTAGCTTAATATATACAGTAAAAGCTGCATGCACAGGCAAAGCAAAATATTAATCCATGGGCAGGCAGATGCTCAGCCATCCCCGGTAGCACAGGGCTCCATCCCACTTAACAGTGACTTGGGAAGGCAGAACAGGATCACCCTGAATGTGCTCCCCTTCCTTCTTCCTTCAGCTTTATATGCTGAGCATGATACCATATGGTATAGAATATTGCTTGAGTCCATTGGGATCAGCTGTCTCTGCTGCATTCCCTCTCAATTTCTTGAGCACTCCCAGCCTCCTTGCTGGCAACTGCAAGAAGCAGAAAAGGCCCTGACTCTGTACAGGCTGCTCAGCAGTAATGAAAACATCCCTGTGTTATTTACTCTGTTTTCAGCACAATTCAAAACATACCCCCACCCTAGATACTGTAAAGAAAATTAACTCTACCCCAGCCAAAGCCAGCACTGGTGAATACCAGGACTGTTCTTGTACTCTCAATTCTGTTCTCATACCCTTTTCTGTAATGATATGAACTGTCCTTTCCACCCCAGAGCTAAGAAAAAATATTCATAATAACTTTGTTGAAACTTACATGTTCCTTAAAAACACATAAACTATAGGTTTGTTTTAATTGTTAGAATCATTTGTGACTTAAAGTATTCCGTTTTAGGACAATTAAAGTACTCAGTTTTAGGACAAGAACAATAAAATTGTCAAAGGAAGCAGACAGGCAGATAAAGTCAAGGTTCTAACCACATTACAGAAAGAAATAATCTAGGTTTATGTTTTAACCATAAATTTCCTTGGCAAGAAGTGTTCAAGTTTTATTTCGGTGTCTTTTAACAGGTAAAGTTATTATCTAAATTTTAAATGCAACAATTACTCAAAAAATTCCTAAACTAAGAAAAAAGGAGACGGAGGAAATGTGCCGGTGAGGAACTCTAGCTGAGTAGTTCAGATCCGACAATTTAAGACTAGTATTTTTTGGAGCTTTGGACAAAGTAGTTTTTGTTCTTTATTGTCTGTACTATTATCTCATTTTCCTGAGTAAAGAGAAAAATCTTACCTTCCTCAACTAAAATGCAGCAGAAATGCAGTGGATGTAGTATAAAAACTAGCTACACTCTTGAGTTAAGGTCTCAAACCATGTTTGCATATGTTTTTGGCAGTACAAATAGAAGAGTGGAAACAGAAATAGCAAAGAACTTAGATAACAAAAATGAAACAATTACATTCAACGTGGTAAAAAAGTAAAATGGTACAGTACAGTATAAAAGCTAAGTTACGAGAAGGACAGAGAACCTCTGTTTTACCCTAAGCAAGGAAATTCTTCTAATTCCTCTGAACATACAATAGAACTAAAGGCTAAGGCTATGAACAAGCCACCTTTTACTTTTAGACTGAATATAAAGTGAGAGGTGCATACTGAATACAAATGCTGACTTGCTATAGATCATGCTGCCAGAGAAATCTGAAGTTAGTTAGTGGAGTGCATCCACCAGTGGACGGTATTCCTGCAGCAGGGAATCATTAATCATCTGCATAACTGCCTTCTTAGCTTTGAAGAAAATCAGGTCTGCCATTCCCTGGCATCACAGAAGGCTCTGAATGCATGCATACCTGAAGGAGTGAAACAGCATCATTTGTTCAACAGAATCATAAGAAATCAAAATAATGTTTTTTGCTTATATCACACTGAAAACAGGGGTCAGTCTAGGCTGGGTGAGGAACTCATCCCCTATTAATGTCAGGGAAACAGAAGGGTATATCCGTATGGCATCAAATAAGAATCATTATGAAATAGGAATCTAACATAGATGAATTGATAAAACCAGAGTCATGCTGCCTCCTCTTTTTTTTCTTTTTTTCTCCCCTCTGGTTCCAGGATTCAACAGTACAAGAGGGAATAGCAAAAACCTGAGCTTACATTAATCCAACATGTTTCAACATAAGAATCTTGTTTCAAGAATTGCTAGGACTTTGTTTCTATGTATGCCATGATGAAACAAGAGAGACTCTATAGTTTTAGAGAAATTTGGAATTTAGAGATGTCTACTTGGACTACATATATTTGAAAAAGGATTGATTTGAACATTTGAATTTCACTAGAGTGAAGGTCTTTGAATACATGCTGTGGTTGAAAGACTTGCTTGTTCAGTGTTCATGCTGTAAAATATGTGGTGATTCTGAGTTTATTACCTCTTTTTCCTTTCCTATGGGCCTTGCTCATATGGGTTCTTATTAGTTAGGGTTTCTTTGGTAAATCATTAAAAAATATAAAAATATTTGACAAAAATGACATGTGAAATACCTAATCCATATTTTGAATAATACATGGAAAATCTCAGGCTAACAGCTGGAAGTATGCTAAATTTAATGTGATGGAAGGAGTAAAGTTGACAATGGAAAAAAACACAGATTCCCTGAGTAGACATTTTGGGTGTTGCCAGAGTTTTGACAAGCTCATGCCCAAAAGACTAATTGAAGGATTGGACACCTACACAAACTCTCACAGGAAGGTAATTCCACACTGAGTCTGAGTTTCCAGCTAGGAAAATGTCTCATCCCTACACCCCCCAGCAACCCCACTGTGCTTGAAATTGGCTATAACACAACACTTATTTCTGCTTCAACACAGCTTTCAGTCTAAAACAGCAAGTGTCTTGTTAATTTGAGCTCCCACCTTAAAGATAAAACAGCAGCATGCCTTTCATGTGTAAATCACACACAGAATCACTAGGTTGGGAAGAGACCTTCAAGACCATCAAGTCCAACCCATTCCCTAACACCTCAACTAAACCACGGCACAGACTGTGAATCATATGATAAAGGAACACTTTGACAGAAGGCTTCACACTTACTGAAGAAGTGTCTTCTCTGCTCCTTAGAAGAGTAGTTTAGTACAATCGTTTTTGCACTAAGCCCTTTTAGGATCAGATCTGCGCTGTGTAGTAACACAGCGCTCCATTGCTGTGATGACTAAGCAAAAAACCCCTCTTTTATTTTGTCTGTGGTAATCTGAGTAGAGAAGTCATTACTTTTGGGTTCAAACTACAGGAAATGCCATTTCCACCTGAATAAACTTAATTGCAGCACCCACTTTTTCCATTATGCTATTTCAGATTACTCTTCCCTTTCTTCATAGATGGAATATTTCAAACAAAGTCAGTTATTCTCCCCTTTTCCAAATATAACCTTCTGGTCTATCTTTAAAGAATTAAATGTTCTGTGTAATATTAGTTTAATTACTGACAAATACAGCCTTTTTGGTTTGGAAAGTTAGTTTGGTTTTCTTACTATAATAGGATTCTTTGGGGATAAGGGTCTTAACAGGAACACAGGTAGCTTTATGTTGCCTTCAGCTATATCCATGTGAACTTTCATATTTGAAAGTTATTTTCTCTAGAGAAATTTATTTATTTAAAAAACACATAAATTCACAAGAAGGTGTGCTGAACAAATTTGCTGTTATTTATGGATTTTTAAGATACAGTATGCCACATCTGATTTTCAGAAAATTATTCACAGTTCAAATTTCTGAAACATTTCCATATACCAGCCTTCAAACGATGGCCGATCTCAAAGGAGTGTTTTACATTCTCTGGTCCTTCCTGTTGGCAGTGTTTATATATACCTCATTCTATTGTTGTAGAAAAATAATTTTGTAAAGCAATTTTAAACTGCTCTCTTAAAAAAAAAAGCCTTCTATATTGCTTTTAAAAATTCAATCTGTTTGTAAATAGGGAGGAGGTAAAAAATAAATGCTTCTAAGTTTTGATTTCTCTGAGAAATTGTCAGTAATTGTAAAGTGGAATGACTGTTCGAGTCTCAGGTTCTGATAGTAATGAGAAAAGGCAGAAAAAGGAGGTAGATTTCTGTGCAGTATATATCTGCTGTACCCTTGTTTATTTTTTATGTTCTGAAAAACATACACAATCCATCTCCCCAAAGCTATTTTTTAGCAGCCTGCTTAAATATGTTCAGCAAATACAGATAAGAAGTACCATGGAGCTTTATGACTGGAATGGTTTCAGCTCTGACACATCCTGAGCAATGTGCACTGTAGTTTAAAGATTCATATTCTGAAATACATTTGCTGTAACAAATTTTTCATTCACAGATAAGTAAGCATCACGCGACAGCGAGCATTTGACGGATAGAAAAATGCACTTCAGGTACACAAAGTGCACAACTTTTTCAGCACATCACCTATCAAAAGGATAACTAGCTAAATTCATCTTATGATGCTTGTTTTACTTTGCTTTTTTCAGGGGTAAAAGAAACACTAGTTTAAATTAGTCAATACTCATGAAGGTACTCAACTGACAAGTGAAGGGAGGAAAATTTTCTGTTTACTTCTGTGACATTCTCACTGCATTTTTCAGAGAATCTTGCTATCAGTTATTGACATGACTAATTATATTCCACACACCCATTTTAGATGGAGTATCTAGTTTATTAATTGCTTGAGTACAAAGCTTCTAATACTCAATTAAATTTCTTGATAACTAAATTTGAAAGAAATGCAATCTACTCTGTTTCTAAAGCCAAAAGAAAGAAAAAAATGAGTCAAATGAAGGCAAACAAAAATGTAAATGTTGCCAATTAAATCATTTTTTTAAGGCATTTAAAATGCTCAAGTAAAAACATCCAGTAACTGTAACACGACATCTTTATGAAAACTGAGATCTTTCTTGACATTTGCGGAATCATTTTTTTCACTTTTCATTAGGAGAAAATTATTTCAATTATCTTCATGGAAACAGTTAATGGAGTTAATGGAAAACACAACAATCACACTTATACAGTTAGCAGTTTTCATTAGCCATTGTAAATTTAAATGTAGAGATGTTATTTTATTTTTGCATTGGAGCCTAATGTCAATAAATTTTCATCCTGACAGCTTGAATGTCACAGTATTTGTAACAGATTTTTTGCAATACCTTTATTCCCTTAAAATTATTGTTTCTACGTATTCTATGGAAATAGTAACATATACATGAAAAACCCAAGCTCAGTTTGACTACTTTACATGCAAGAAAGAGGCATACAGGCCCCAGCACTAGGGAAAAATCCAGTAATTTAATCATGCTCAAACACAGCCTCTTCCGAGAACACTCCATAACCAGAAAATATTGCCTTCATCCTTATCTTTTTTCAATGAACTCTTCAACCGAGTGATGCAAAACTGAGACAAATTGTACACCCCCAATGCTTTTAGGAGTAGCTGAGTTGGTAGCATCTTTATAATGCAATGAGTGAGTGAGACCTTTGCCCCTGCAATACCTTTCTAGCAGAACACTCTAAAACCAAGTCCAAGGCAAAGGCTAGATGTTTCAGACTCATTCTTTGGGCAGCACTGGGGAACAGAAAACATAGCTTTTGTCTCAGAAAACAGCAGTATTGTCAAGGGTTTTGGTTTTTATTTTTTCATTTTCAGTGAGAAACAGGATAATGAATATCAGCTCCTCCAGAAGGGAGAAATAGACAAGGTAGAGGAAAAAATCCAATTACATCCCTATGCCATGCAACAATCCAACAACAACAACAAAAGGGCAGAATTATGAATGTATAGATAACTTATACTTTAAGTACAGGATAGTACAATTAAAATTAATATTACTTAAATAATTTCAGATTTTTTTAGTTCCTCACTGTGTGGCATTTATTTCTTCTGACTGTTGCCAGAAGAAGTCATCCACCCCTCCCCTACTGAGGCCAGGATTAACAATCTTTTCTTCTTTGCCCTGATGCCCTAAACAGACCTTCTAATTTAAAATCCTATTTTGGCAAAACATTTAAACGTAAGAAGATTCCATGATAATCCATTTAAGTGGTTTGTGCCTATATGGGGTCTGCATGTAGCAAGATAGAGAGAAAGACAAGTAGAAAAGAAGAAAAATAAGTGGGTCCAAAACTGACACCATGGATCTTGAGTCTATTCAGCACAACACTAACTAAAACAGATAGAATTCTCTTCACTTCACTCACATAGGAAAGTGAAGCTCTCTTACCCACTCTCCCCACATTCTCTTTTCCTACCACACTCAGATACTCTTCCTGTGCATGTGTATGTGCCATGCAGTCAACAGGCAAAAACCCTACAATGCCAAAAAAAGCCCTATGTTTCTGCTGTAATATCACAATTTCAAAGCCTTAGAGACCAGCAAATAATTGTAGCATCAAGCTGTAAGAAGACCATGATTCTAGGAAGAAAACTTCATCTTAAAAGAGATAGAAAGGTGAAGCTAACTGATTAATTCTAAAATTAGTTATTCAAAAAGCGCTCAATTGCCTTTTGCATCGCATGGAAAGTAAAAAAGGACTTCAGAGACAAAATATCTAGATATAATCAACTTGTTCTTCAAAAAAATGTTGGCACTGTATCTCTCAAAATCTCATAGTTAATAATTGCCAGGGAAATCAAGAAATGTTCGAACTCATGAGTTTGGACTCACTTTACCATGTCAGCTCCCTGTTATTTTAATCCCTTAGCCTCTGAGTTAATTTTATGGCTACAAATATTAGGAAAAAATATAACTTTAGATAATTATGAATTACCAACAGATACGATCATTAATAGAGTACATTTCATCTCACTAGTTATGTATCTGGCAGTCTAATTGTTTGTAAACCTCAGAGCACATGTACTGCTCATTCCAAGTTTAAGAAACTCTGTTTAAAAGTTCAGCTGGGGTGAGATAGCCTTTAAAAATCTAATTAACACTATTTTTTGTCTCTTTCAACTTAGATTACCTACTTCACATGCAGTTAGCTGACTTACGGATAAAAATAAATTAACCTATTTGTTCTGCTTGTGAATGTAATCCCATCCAATAAATCTGTCAGAGGCAGAGTCCATTTTCACTGCATCCTTTTTCTTCAGGTATTTCGTTTCTCCTTGGAGGCATACATATATCCAGTTTATGGGAACAAGGAAGCACAATTTCCAAGAGACACAATTCTAGTATCCCTTTAAAGATTTCTGAATAATTGTAAGTGTTAACATTATTGTGCCTCCATGTCCATCTACTAAAGTGAAAAAGTTGCCAAACAAATAGTCAACCTCTCGAGTATGTGCAAGTCCATGTAAGACCTACACTGAGCAAAGAAGGAACTCGCATGAAACATCTTCTAGGGTACATCATTCTGTTTCCTATATGAGAACCTATTTTTCTCAGACTGACAAACTTAGAGAGTGAATGAAAGTCTGCACAATCGGGCTCCAAAATAAAATTTTATCGTGTTATACCATCTGAACTTTTTCTAGAACTCAGTTCTCCTGTGCCTTGGAAATTTCCATTTTGCACAGTTGAATGAATTTAGAACTTTTTGAAGAAATTAAAAAAAAAAAATCAGAATGGAAAGAGACTGGTGCAGTCTTATTTACTCTAGAGTTTATTTAAATTAGTCTTCAACAAATCTTTGACCATAATGATCTCAGTGCAGCAAGAATTTCTAGCCCCATTCACCCAACCAGCAACATACGATGCAAATCTACCACACACTTAAAATTACGATTGCAGTGAAGGTAGCCGAGCTGGACAATGCATGAATGCACTTTCTTGTGGGCATAAATCTAGGCCATGAGCAAGTGATATCTCAGTATTACATAATGTATTGTTACTGCACAGGATCTATTCTTCCTTTGTAAGCAGCAAAGTCTGAATGTATTTATTGAACAGAGCAGGTTGTTGGGGACCTATTATCCATATATGCATTATGAGGAATCTTTACTTGGGAGTAGAATTAATCTGACTGACTGAATATTCACACATGTGAGGTCCTGGAGCAAACCTCCTAGTCTACTTTCACCAAAAAGGAATACAACTCAAACGCCCCAAGATGTGAACCAAAGGAGAGGTAAGTGAGGACAACTCCTAAAGTAGATAAAATTTGTGATCTATTTTAGGTTTCAAATTACCTTTCTATGATTTTTTAAAGGGCATTGATCTATCACAGTCCAAGAAGAACAGCACTGTTTGCAGTATGTGTATTATTTCCTTCATCTGCAAGTCTCTGCCAATTCATCAAAATAGGAAAAAAAAACCACATTAGAGTTCTGGACATAAGTGAAGTAAATACTGTATTACCAAAAGTAAACTAGCAAGACAATTGCAAACTGATTGTGTTTACATATAGATTCACTTCAGACTCTTCTTTTCCTGACTTTGCAGACAAAAGTGTGGAAAATTACTAATGAACAAGCCATTGGATTTCTGACTTCCTACAAGTAATCAGTTCCTCCATCAATAAACCATCTTCATTAAAGGTTAACAGAACCACAGAGTTTTGTTTTCCCCTTCTGGCAATTAGTCAATGAATGATATTTAAGTTACCCACTAAGCAAGGAATGCTTTTATGACAAGAGGTTTTAAGGAAGGAACAAGGACAACTAGGTGGAAATTATTCTCTAAGAAACAGAATTGTGATCCTTTGGAAGGGTAAAAATAGCAGGAAGGTATAAGGTAAGAAAAGGTGGGTTTTTTAAAATATATTCGGTTTTCTATTGCCCATGATTTTTTTCCTGTTAAAGAGGGCTCTATACAAACACATTTACTGCCTGTATAACTTATATCACTCTGTATTTCACAGTTTCACCCAGCTCTTAATGCTGAAACTTCTTCAGTTAAAAATCCCCTGTGCCCATCTGGGTGCCTGACCTCTGTGGGCATCAAGAACAACATGATTAAAGGGAAATTGGCTTCTACTCTGTCTTAAATCCCATTCACAGGTACTCATAATTACGCACCCTATCAGTCTACTGACAGGCATGCCAAGGAGAACTAGATTATTATTTTTTTAAATCTCTTTTAGCTTTGGCATTTCTCCATATGATAAATATAAAAATGTATTACAAAATTATATTCTCTTGAAACTAGAGGTTCATAATATTAACACAATTCTCAGAACATTTTAATTCCTTATGATAAAATTTGAAAAAAATTGCAGCTGGTTTTGCCAGAAAAGAAGTAAATTTTCAATTGAACATGTAAAATTTCTATGAACCAGAAAAATTTTTCATATGATTAAGGTGGTTTTTTTACCATATTGCTGAGCTTAGAAACAAGTTTAAAGTTCTGCATGTGTTCCTAGCTAAACTCCCCAGTTAGACACCTTAATGGAAGAATAAATAATTTGAAATTAAAATGTGTTGCTTAAGATCAATGAAAGTTCTGATATAAAGAGCCATGGCTTTCCTTCCCATAATTACGTCCAAATACAAAATGTGGCAACTTATTAAAATTCTAGGCCATCTATTCTTTAAAGCAAACTAGTGGTTTTCAGGTTTGTCTCCCTGTTATTTGTGGGATTTTAGAAAGACCTGCTGTTTAGCAAGCTCTTGCTTCCCTCTCATCTGCATGCTTGTGCAGCAACTTTTGGTAGGAAGGGTTCTCAGCCCAATCAGCTCCCTGAAATAGTTCCTGATTTTGGTGTGTCATTCCAGTATCAACACAAGCAACACAGGAGTTCATCAGCCTTATTTTTTGACAGGTCTGAGCTATTCTGTGAGTCCCAGCCACAGATAATATAAAAAATAAAGTCAAGCATTTTCTAAGGCAGATCCTGCTCCTCCTCCTCCTCTGTGGGTCTTTTTTTCTATTAAACTGTTTCTAGCTTCAAGATGAATTTCTGCAGCTGCTTCATGAAGTAGCCAGGCGAACTGAGCAGAAAAACAACCAGAAGGAACAAAAGAGCAGAATGATTCTTTAACTTCATCCACTGCTCGTGAGGCTTGTGAGGGACATTAAACTCATTTAAATAGACCTTTGTTTATAAAATAAAACAACTTCCATCAAATGAGAGTAAAATAATACTGAAGAGAATTTTCCCTTACAGGGAACAATGGGTAAGTATTTTAAAGGAAGAGTGTAATAATAAGAAACCCAAACATTTCTGGGGAAAACCACTGCAATTTTGGGGGGTGGTATTTTATTCCTAAAAGAAAAATAATCCTATTCAAGATGATACAGTTACAAGTGCAAATGAAAACTCTGGTCTGCAAAGAAAATAAAAGCCTCTGATATCTAATAAGAATTACAGTCTTAAGGTTTTTGTTTTTAAAGCCATGTACATATTCAATTAGGACTTGTTATATCTGAAGTGTTTTTATATGTAACTAAGAAGGTGTGGATTCTATAGTTTTATGGTAAGGTTTAAATACAAGCATGACCCTTTGAAGAAATTCAATACAGTCATAGGAAATACCATTCCCCGTATTCGACTGTGGACAGAAAATACATATATTTTATACAGGATCATTTTCAATTAATACAGTACCTTCAGTTAGTTCACCACACACTATATTTATACTATCCCGAAGCAGAATGAAGAGGCTGGGGAATTGAAAAAAACATTTTAGCTATGTTGAGTATTTTTTACACATATCAAAATACACTTATTAAAGGAGAAAAGGCCACCTTTTTGAAACTCCAGGACAAACGCTGACATACAGAAAAAAAAAAAAAAGGAAATAAGATGGTTCTCTGAAAATAGCAAGATATAATTTAAAATGCTAAATAAACAGTGTTGTATTTGGTTGGGAAAAACAAGAAAAATTACAAAGGAAACAGTTTGGATGTTAAAGAGTTATAGGTTCAGGTTCCTAGTGAACACAAGAACCCTCAGGGAAAATAAAAGCTATTATTTGTATCTGTAAAACAATTCACAGCAGATGAAAGGGTAGATTTATATTCAGCCCTTCCTCCTTTTCTCACTTTGTGAAAAGCAAACCACCTCCTAACAAGCTCTTAAAATACATACCAGCCACTCATATTGTTGAAGCACTTAACCCTAAGTGTGATAACCTAAAAGCCATCTTCTGTCTCCTCTGCTGGAAATGTGGCTGGTTTCATTGTCTGAGTGTTCACCAAATATGGACAGAGGTGTTGAAAGAGCAAACAACTTGCAGTCAAACACTTCTTGAATGAAGTGAATTAACATTTTCTGTGGATTTCTTTCACTTATTTGTCATTACAGAAATAAAACTAGCTACCTTTATCATAAAAAGGCTTACATGCTCTCTAAGGGCCTTTCTCTTCACTGTGCTGCTTGCACAATTTTCAGCTGTGATCATTATCATCAATAACGGCAGAATGCAGATCAACCAATGTATTTTTTAAACACTGAACAGAAGTACTCACCACAAATGATATAATTCATTGACCATAACATGAAAATTGCAAGTTATGATGCAATATTCATGTAAACTATATTCCAAATAAAGGGAAAATTATCTTGCTAAATGCAAGGATCATTACAAAGATATATATCAATTACATAGTGACAAGCTTAGCTCTTAAATCATTTCACTCATCTCTATATATAATTTCTAACTATACCAATTCTTTCAGACAGTCTATGAATGCTATCTATCTTTAAATGACCACCACTTGAGAAATGTAACTCATTCCATTCAACTAATTGGAAATATGAAGATGCAATAAATTATGATATGACTGGTTTTACTCAAAATGGAGGACAGATCATGATATAGTCACCAAACCAGACAAAACTAACTCCCAGAGCAGGTGGTCCCTAATGCATACAATACATATTTTTGATCAGTCTTTTTACCATTATCAAAGTACAAAGGCTTTTCTAGCTTTAAAGGTACTTGCCAAAGTGACAGAACATGTTTGACACAATATTTATTAATATCTTGTCATTCATAATACACTTTAATAATCTAACAACTGTATCTCAAATATTGAAGAATGATCTTGAATTAAATATGACACCATAATACACCATATCCTGATGTAAATATGGTATGTTTGCTTCTCAGACTGATTTTTTGCTGTGGTAAAAATCTGCATGTCAAGTCACCCAAGCTACTGTTGTTTGTCAGGGTATACCAGAACTAGAGACATTAAATTTTAAAATACCTTCTCATGAAAAAAAGATATTTAACAAATCAAACATAAATATATTTAAAATAGTAAACAAGTGAAAATTTTACCAAGCTAGTGAGAAAAGGGAAACAGATTTCTGGACATATATTTTTAGATCAAAGTCCCATATAGAAAATATATTTCCTTTGCCTGCTCCCAGTGTGGTGCTTTTCTAATTGCAAGCTAAATGTACAGAGAGAACAGATGAATTAATTATTCCTGTTATTCCAAGTCAGTTATGTCCCACTTTGCAAATCCAAGAATTAGATCCATACACACTCTTAAGACTTTTTTTTCTTATTAAATTCCTGAAGTGCTTCATGTGGGACTTTGGTGCTTAGCATTGTGTCTGTCCAGTTCAATGGCATCTTTACAGACCCCTAACTCTTCAAACACAGTCCTTATTGCCTATTGATAACAGAGACATACTGTGCAATCATGACTTATTGTATGTATTAGTCATAATAAAGATTGAGGGAATTGTTTTATATTTAATATCTTAATTGTTTCAGCTCACTGCCTTCCCAAAAACAATATACAAGTTTGTGGTACAAGTGCAGCTGTGGCAACTGCGTTTATAAGGAAAGCCAGCATTATCTGCTTACCTAGGTGAGTGAGTTTTACACTTTGTGGCTCCTTCTAGAAGTGCTTATTCCAAAACAGGTGTAAAAGATGGAAGAAGAACAGCATGCTGATTTAAAACACTGGCAGGTTGGTCAGTTTCAGGTGTGAGACCTGAAGAGTTATCTACTGCTGGCTGATTTTGAAGCATATTCTGAGGTATTTCAACATGGAATTATCCATTAAGTCATGTTTCAGATCAGATGCATGACTGCTCTTTCCCTACCTGAGCATTTCAGAGACATTGAAGTCTCTGCATTTTTCTTTCTATTTTTCACAGTTCCAGTTTCTTTACTAGCAGAGACATATGTTTTTTGGAT
This sequence comes from Ammospiza nelsoni, assembly GCF_027579445.1. NCBI lineage: Eukaryota > Metazoa > Chordata > Aves > Passeriformes > Passerellidae > Ammospiza > Ammospiza nelsoni. The sequence goes on along the minus strand of NC_080636.1, from coordinate 30,772,624 downwards.
ACTTATGTCGTTATTAATTATGCATATGTTTATGAACGAGAATGTGAGCATTATGCTATTCATGAAGTACATTGAGACACTTAAGTTAAACTAATTATATTTTTTGGTTGCTGCATTCGTGATCACATTGTTAAAGTGAGAAAAAGAACAAGCAGGAACCTGATGTTTTCCAAGCTTCAGGAAAGAATTTAGAATTGAAGCAAGTCAGGGAAAGAAAAATCTCAAGTATGAGACTCACCAGTTTGCAAGTCAGTTATTAAACAGCAACAAACCATCTGGAATTTTTTTAATACATAATTACTATTCAGTGTTCAGAACTCCAGGTTTTCTGCTTAAAAAAACAGTTACTTTAGAGATAATGCTGTACAAATAGTGCGTGATACTTTTTCATTTTTAGAAAATTGATTTATTATAACAAACACTGAATTTTTCTGTTTCTTTAAGTCATATACTGATCTTAATGCTACTGCTTTGCCTTAGTGGAAATATTGGCAAATTGTAAGTTTACAAAGAGATTTAAAACTACAAATAAATGTGTTAGATATAAATGGAATGTACCTAAGAGGGCTGCTAAAGAACTGACTGTTTTATTTATTTTCTAAGGAAGTCCATGGCATTTGTGGCAAGAAAATAAAAAATACTGCTGAGATATGCTTGTAGAATATGACATTTTCAAGGAATGTATTTTACGAAGACCCTAGACTCTTGCAAAAACTACAGAATTTTTAATCTAAAAAATTTCCATATGCATTATTGAATTTGTGGATAAATATTAAGGCTACAAATAGAAACAAGTAAGCATGGATTAGTATGCCAAACCAAATTTCTGCTGTGGATTAAAAGTCTGTTGTTACATTGTAAGTGCTAATTGACATTTAATTTGTCCATTAATAATGCTGCACAATCTCTTCTTCCTAATTAAATGACAGAGCATGCTAAACATAAACAAGAAAGATCAAAAGAAACCCCCAAAACCTGGTATTTGAGCAGCCTAGAAAGCATAAAATCATTAAGAATTATGATATGAAAAACAATTATATCTCTTACATAACATGGCACCAATTTTTGTAACAAGTGCCAGTTTGATGTTCTCTTTAATAGTGACAGGAGCAGTCCAAAGGTATTAAAATGCAAGCAACACCACAAGTTAATTGCTCACTAGCCAGGAAAGGCAAGATCTCGGGTTGAAACCATAACCCCATGGGTGCTGTGCAGTATGGCAATATATCCTTCCAAGATCACAAAATGTATTGAAACATAAATGTGCAGAACACTACCACCTCCCTAAAAGAGAAAATATCTTGCAGTAGTGTGGATACACTTCATGTAATTTCATGTATAACCTTACATGGGCTTTTTGTTCCTTCCTTCGTGATATGCAAAGTCCATGTTCGTATAAAATCAGTTTTGTGAGTCACTGCTTTAAGCCATCATTGATTGATGTACATAAAATATGCCTCTATAAAAAAAACTATGCTACTCCATAAAAATTATAATTTATTTAAAAGTAAGTTTCACTGTACAATTGTGGCTGTAAATCACATTCACCATCAGATTAGTCAAAGGCATGGTTCAGCCTGTCATCCTTTGGTTACAGTGGATTGGCTGATGTCATATCAAAAGGTTTATTTGCAATCCTATTTTCCAGTTTTAATTACTTATGTAGACCAGAGAACAATGGTGCATTTGATATAAATTCAGTCCTTACAGTATTAATTCAGCCATTTCCTTTCAGTACTTTATGTTCTGCAGAACAAATACAAAATTATGTTGCAGTGGCTGTTACCTGTAATCAAAATGGAATATTAATGGAAATAATTCTGCAGTTTTAAGTATATTCTCTTGAAAAATCTACATTAAACTTTTTTTCCTCAGCACACAGGTAGCACCAGATTCAAATGAGGAGATTCTGATCCCTTCACAACACTTTCAAACATGACAGTTTTCTTCTTCACATTCCTTTCACAAAAAAATTAACTGGAGTTTCCATTCCATTACCTATATTCTACACAGCACATTAATGAAAATCATATCACCCAAGAGTTATATCTACATGCTAGTTCTTCCTAAGCTTTCTGTGATAAAACTTCCCCTTTATTACAAGCTAGCAAGTAACTGGGGAAGCAAACATATAAAACTGAAGTTCTGCTACAAGAACAAAAAACCTAATTACCCCAGCCATGACACCATTGTGGGAGACATCCAAAGCCAGTCTTCTTCACCCTTAAAAAAAACCTAACAAAACTGTATAAATTGTGTGGCTGAGTTTATTAGGCATGGTAACAGTTTTTCAATAGTGGCACAAAAATGACAATTCTACCGTGATAAAATGAATACCAAGCTTCTGCTTTGCACACTACTGGTCTTTCCTACTCTTCCCTTTCTCACTCCTTGTGCACATCACTGCTTGGCGTGATCAGCCACCTGAGTTCAACAGATGTTCCTGCTGTACTTCAGGGACATTGCCATGTTGTCATGTTTACAGGTGTGTTCTCACTGCAGAGAATTACACTGAGCACAGTTTTGCAGCTGAGTCTTCTGCTGTCCCCACAGGGAGGCAGATGGATGATGATTCCTCTGGCTGTCAGGGTTTAGACTTTCTTGGGAGGACTTCTGGGCAGACAGCCCAGAACAGCAGCCATCCAGGGATGAGCTAGCTGGTGCTAAGCAGACTTGGAAAAGGACACATGGGTTCCGCCACCCCACGGAATGCTGAAGCCTGACCTGTCACTGCTGTGGGCTGTCACCATGTGGCACCAGGCCTGACAGGTCATCTGCCATGGTGTAGGTGGAGCTGTGCTTGCTCAGTGCAGGTGCTGTGTGTGCGTGCACAAAGCAACACTGCCAAACAGAGCAGAAATGCAGCTTAATCTCAGGAGCAGGAGAAATCTTTGGAGGTTTCCTTCTAGTGTACCAATGTAAAATGCCTATTTGCTTCATGCTCAAGGAACTCCCCATATTACAGACACACTCCAGATTAATTCAGCAAAAAAACCTTTACAAAAACTCTGTAGCTTACATTACCCATAAGTTCTATTATGGTAATGTGGTGATAATAGTCCTTTCCATTTCCTAATACTAAAAAAATATCTAAGACACTCCACCTACTTATTTCAGCAGTTGTGTTAAATATTATTGTATTAGAAAGCCTTTAACTGAGTTCTGGTAGGAGTTTGGAGAGGATTAAGGGCAACTTTTAAAGGAACAATTCAAATTTTATCTCGGCATCAATGGTGATTATAAAAATCCTACCCTTGGGTTAGATTTCATCATAACAGAAAATATACAAATGACAAAAATAATCTTCTTTCAAAGCTCAAATTTGTCTTGAGTTTCACTGGGTTTACAAAAATCTTCATATATATATATATATATCTGTGTTCTCTTCCATCGCTTTTTCCCATCATTAAGTAATAATTTATAATGATAATTAATACTGATGTGAAAAATTTGAATTTTCTTCTCTGAAGTCAACCCTAAAATTATTTTTAAAAAAGGAAGTTCTGCCAGAAAATGCCCATTAAATCTCTGTAACAGCAGACATACTACTCTTAAGGCAGCCCTTTCATTGAAACTAGCTCTGTTTTAAAGCATCCACGTTAAGCAAGGTCTGAAACACAGAATCTTTCTGGAAGACAGTGTTGCTCCAAGACATTAATGAGAATTCTACCCTGCAGGCAGCACACTGGCATGACTCCAGCTGCAGCAGAAATTTGTCTTGGACACATCATATCAGAAAAAAAGTGATTTTCTGTCTAATGCTACAAATAGAAAGATAAGGCTTGCTCCCATAATGGAACTCAGAGACTCAGACAAATGTCCTTTTTAATCACACCACACCCCTGAAATCTTAGGGCACAGATCAGTTCTCCCAACATCACACAAGGAAGAGATTTTTGACTGTTGCACAAGAGACACTATCAAATTTTTGGTTTACCATTTATATAGTGGATTCACAAACAACAAATAAAAACAGCTCAACACTTAACTACATAACTACATAGTGGACGGGACAGCAAAAAATAAGGAAGCATTCAGAATACATCTGCTAAGCATCTGTCCTTTCCCAGGTCTGCCAACACATACTTTTGGAATTTCTTCAGTTTGCCTGCATATACTCGCAGCCTTGCATGCTGCTACGGAGTGTACCTGGCTTTGTGTGTGTTCTGCTAACATCTCCTTTTTCTCTCCCTGAATCTGGAACAACAGCTAATCAGTATCCTCCTTTATTATTTTTTCCCTTTTATCTCAACCCAGTACTTTGAAAGGTATTATATATTCTGCTTTACCTCTGTAATTTTCAACAAAAGTTTGGGTTACACATAAATACCTGAGACTCCCTTACTCTGCATCTTCTTTTGTTAAATGTGAGCTCATGAAATCAACTGACATTTAAGGAATGAACCTGCTGTAGTTTGGAGTACTGCTGGCCTATGCAATAAATATAATCTGTCCCAAAGTAGGCAAGGAAGAAAAAAAAGCAAGAAGTGAGGCTGAATTAATCTACATATCTGCTGACTTGCCTGAGACTATAGTAGTGTATTGAACTAGACTTTAGAAAAGCATAATTTTCATGTGATTATTCCAGGCAAGTACTACCAGCACAACCATCTTTTAATTTGGTGCCAGATGGTTGTTTGTACTCTGCTTTTCTCCCATAGCATGACGCACTGATGGGGTTGAAAATCAATACCTTCACATGGCTGTAGGAGCTCAGTATATTCTCACCTCTGCTGTTGCCTGCTGTCTAAAATCACTCCCAGGCACCATTAAGAGGGCTGAAACCCCATTCAGGAATGCCTGCCTGCCTGAAATTTTATACTTACCAAATATCTTGCCTATGGGTGAAAATGACAACATGACAAGGAATACTCTCAGTCATAAAAAGAAAGGTTGATACATGTGAGACAGAAAAGCATCAGACTTCATTCTTATTCTGGCTGCACAAGACTGAGAAGTAATGGGGAAGAAATTGCCAAACAATCTCAAACAAGGAAGCCAAAGTCATGAAAGACTGATGTTTGTACTGAAATCCTCTCAACTTCTGTATAGATGAAGCCAGAGGAAGGATCCCCATCCTCTTTACTTCCTATTCCAACAGTTCCTGCCTAGATGGATGGTTAAAATGTAATTCTCTAATCTAGCTAAACCTTGCAACTTAAAGGGAAAAGGTTCTGCCCTTTCCTCCTCTGCTGGCTGGTAAAACTCCTTTCTTCTGTAAAGTCTGCTGCACATAATCTCATATATTGGTGCTCCTGGAGCCATATTTTAAATTACAAGGAGTGAAAATTTCTGTAGAATCCATTAGACTAACTGTTCTGAAACAGCCTGATAAACAGCTGATCTTGTGTGTGTGTTACTGAGTATCTCATGAGGGTAATTTACAATTCCTCAGAGAAAACTGAGGTGAAATAGCCCCTGCCTGTGTTTCCTCTCAGAAAGCATACTATGCAATGTCCCAGGAATATTAGCAGCAGAAATATTTTCTTCTACCATTTGCAGCCAGCTGGAATAAACATGAACCTTGAGGCTCACACAGCTGAGGGTTTCACCTCACCTGCAGTGTCAGCAGGGCATGTGCCTGACAGAGAAATACCACACAGTGAAGTCTGCTGGCTGTTAAATCCAAGTCTGTGGGGGGATTCATAGTTTGTGGGGTGATAACCATGCAGTCCTGATTTCTCTTATCCTATCCTCAACTAAATCAACCTAAGAAATTACCAGAACCAAAATGTTTCTGATGCATTATGTCATGCAGATGTTTGTACTTCATCTTGCATCGTATCAGTACCTGTTAAATATTACTAATCTTACACAACATACCATCTTTTCTTGAGAGGCATCTCCTGATCTTTACAACTATTCTGTATTATTTGCCTGACCATTTTTACCAAACTGTACCACACTTTCCCGTCTGAACTTTAATGTCTCATTGTAATAAATAGTTTTGTAACAATCTCAGAAGCTTTTGTAGTCTCCTGGATGATCTATTGTGTTTCTGGCAGTTAACACTACACCATTTCTGTAGCAGAAAACAAACTTTAGAAGCAAAGGTTCCAAAAACTTCAGAACCCAATACACTGTTTTGGATAATATCAAGGCTGTTAACTGTACTGTTCCACTGTTTTCAATACCCAAATCCTTGTCTACATTCAGCAGACCAGATATAATGTAACACTGATTCCATTGCATATGTCTGAGGTGAATTCACTAATATACTTTATTTTACTGTCTATTTGAGAAAGATTTGTTGACACAATCAAACTTACATTTTTCCTTTCTCTTCCTTCCATCTAGGAAACAAAAAAATCCCTTATCCTAACACATGACAAAATGGAAAATGACATGCACTAAGTGAATACAGGCACTATTTTCAATTTCTCTCATTCTATCTGGAAATGCACAGAAGTCATCAGAAATAGGGATGAACCCCAGGAAATTTAGATTCATCCCTTTCAATCACTTTGAGTTTTGATCTCTTGATTTGAAATGAGTAACATCTGTATTACCATCATATATACATTTTCCCTTAATTTCTTTGATTATCTAACATGTGCTGTTATGTGTCCCAGGCCAGCCTTGTTTTGTTAGGCCAATTAGTGAAGGACCATTTCCTTCTGCAACTGTTAATGAGAACAACAAACAGTTAACCCCTGTACTGCCTAGCAGAGTAATTATGGTCCTGATAGATACAGAACTGCTTATTCTCCCCTTTCTATGCCAGTTCAAAAAAGATTTTTATTAATAATACAGGACTTTTATGGATTAAAGATAAAAAAATCATACCCTGACATGATTTATTTACTTTTGCCTTAGCACAGTGTTTTTTTCTGAACCATCTACTCATGTTAAAGAACATTTGCAGCAATATATACATAAATCCTGATTAGGCTATTTGAGTTCTACCTGCTAATGATGCAATTAGTTATTGAGCACTCCTTCTACTGTGGTAGGTCATTTCTTTTTCAGAATCAGGTTGTTCATCTGGCCTCCTTTCAGAAAGTCCATCTTTTCCCTCTGAAAGAGGCCATGTTCATTTGTTTTATAAAAACTTGCCTAAAATGTAACTACTTAAGCTGCTATTCTCTGTGGTGGATGGCTGCATCAAGCTTTTGAGGAAAACACAGTCAGAATGGATATTGAAAAAATTAGGCTGGGGAAATTACATTTTTATAATGTTAAATCTCAAACTTGACATTTTGACAAAGAGTACTTTCAGTGTTTCACTATTTAACTATTTGTAAGTAGGGTTGTGAATTTCTTTGCCTGAGATCAGCTGTTAAGTAGCCCAGCCTGTTTTTCCTCAGAAAATTCAGTCTGCTTTTTTGACAGAGTTGCAAACTGTTGAAAAGACAGCGTATGCACGTATTCAGACTTTAGCAATCTGACTCTCTGTGTGCAGTAAGTTCCCTTACATCCCACATCAGTTTGCAGTACACGTGCTGTCGTCACTGAAAACCCAGCCAGGAATAGAAGGGACTCTCTCAATGCTATTCTTACAGATTGAACATGCCTGCTGCAGATAAAGACCTGTTCAGAGAAACTACATCTGAAATTGGGAGCAGGGGGTGGAACTGACAGAAGGAAAGAGAGGGGCAGGTATTGAGATACCTACTGAGATAAAGTTTTGTCAAGCATAAAAAGTATGTTAAACACTCTGAAAATGAAGATTTTTAGTGTGTTTTCACATAAACACAGGGAAATAAAACTTGCAAAAACTTTACTTTAAAAAGAACAGAATTAAATGGTGCCAAATAATATTTCTGCTATCAATAGTCTTCTCAGATACTATTAATTACCACACAGACATCGTGCAACATGTGTAGATCTGTTTAAGAATTTAATTTGATTTAAGGTAGAAAATAGTCTCTGTAGGAAAGATTTCCTTCCTCAGCTGAGTAACTGAACAGCACCAGCTCCCTCCATCAAATATTTCCTGAGGGGTCCATAGCATTCAAATACAAAGACTGTGTCTTAGAAAAGTGAAAGAGTTTGATAAAAACTGAAAAAAATGCTGCAATAATGGCATAAAGGCTGGCATAAAGCAGAAACTACCAGTTTTGTGCCAAACAGACAAACAGGCTCTGCAGGCTTGTAGGTATTTATAGTTTGTAGACACTCTAAAGAACCTCCAGAAAAAACAAACTTATTTTAAAAGTTGGGAATCTTACTGATTTCTCACTGGAAATTGGGGTTTTTTCTACCCATTTTCAATACAGAACTGCTATTGCCCTGCATCTCAAGAGTTGACTTCCACAATGTTAAGCTATTCAGATTCATTCAAATCACAAATATTCTCTAAGCAGCACTCACTCCAAGTCAATCCTTCAGATCTCACTATTTCACTTGGTACTTCATTTTCTGAAATGCTAGATGGATAGGTCACTACTGGAATTGGTTCCTTTTGTCTGAGTCTAAAATTAAATTATCACAGATAAAGTTGAACAAAATTCCCTAGTGTTTTCCAGGACAAAAATCAAATCACTTTGTTACTTATGTCATGGTCCGGTTCATGTTACTATACAATGGTCCTAACCAATAAAATCCAAGATGTTTTATGAAGTTTTTATTCTGAAATGGTGAAACCCCTGTCCATGATAGTTTGTTGGGGTTTTTTAATATCCTATGAATTCCAAGTGTTTGTGTCAATCAAGTTCTATGTTTCTTTTTACTCTGAAGGCATGAAGACACTAATCTGACATGGAAAAGACAACTCAGACTCTGAAGCATCTCTAATGTATCTCCACATAGATATAGGCACACCTGTATGCCTTTATAGTGTCAAACCCTACTTTATCACAGTCCTATTTTACAGGAACCATACTAATGAAAATAATCTCCAAGGACTGATGAAATGTGTGTCATTCTTATGGAAATACGTGTACTTGGGAGGTAACTTGGGCAAACTTTTCTGTCACAAAATACTCAGGATGAGTTACAAGCAAACTTTAATCAACTCTCTAGCCTGAAAAATCTATTAAAACCAATCAACCAAAAGAAAAACCAGAGCAAACAGAGCAAACTCCACACAGGCAAAGACAGAAACAAAACCCAAATAAATCCTTAGAGGTTGAGTAATGACAGTAAGAATAATTTCTGACATAGTTTTTTAGAACATCAGATATGCATTTGAAAGGCAATAAATCCAAGTAGTTCCTCATATAGTTGGAGAAGCCATTATCTCCACTTAATAATATACTTCACTGAGCTTCTAAATTGTTCGGAAATTGTTGAAAATTTGCCTGCCAGAAAACCTGATGACATGAAGGAAACTCCTGCTGCCCTATTTCCTTCTGAGACCAGAGACTGAATGCAAGAGTTCACATGGGAAAGTTTTCATTTGTTTTCTTTCCACTAAGTCTCAGGTGTCTCCAACCTGTACATTGCTAATAATATGAAACAAACCCAAACTGAGGACAGTCTGTGGCTTGCCCACCAAACTCTGAGATGAATATATGTAAAGGGCAGCATTTATTGAAGTATACTGACAGTGAAAGGGCCTTACAGATTTATTTAGAATTTTGAAACACACCTGCCTCCTTCAGATACAAAGAAAAGATTAAAAACAAGAAGCAAGACTTACATACGCAGTATGTTGGATGAACCAGTCATAAAGCTTGAAACAATATCTGTGCTAAATTATTTCCCACTTGATCCCAATGATGCTCACCCAGGAAGCACCAAGGGCACTTTAATACCAGCCCTGTTACTAGTCCAGTGCACATCAAAACACTTGATGGAAATCTGCAGTACAAGATGAAGGTGCAAGAAAGGGAGGGGCAGCATTCTCAAGTCTATAAAACTTTTGGCAAAGAGCCACACAATCATAGCACAGACACAAGAGGAGAGAGAACTTCCAGCAGTGGTGCACAGGTAAGAAAGTTTCTCCACAGACTCCATGGTTTTCAGGGCTGACTGGAGTAATTGTTTGCGTAATCAGGTGATTTCTTCCTGACATTATTTTGGGTTACCAGAATGGATTTGACTACCATGCCCCTGCTGTGGACTACAAAGTAAAGCTCAACACAAGAATTCTGCTTGAGAGTGAGTCTGCCTTTAAGATTCAACAAAACATTCCTATCTAACTCCTGGAAGAATTATCGAGATTTTAATACAAAAAAAGAGTCATAGTCAGTGATGAATTTTTCTGCTAAGAACCCTAAAAGCAACTTTTATGTTTCCATAAATTTCCCAAATGTCTGTAAATTTAAAATGTCAACATGATATAAAGATCCAAAAATACTTTAATCACTTAACATAAACCCCCCCATAAAAACAAACAAGCAAAAAAAAAAAAAAAACTGCCACAAAAACCCAAAATAAAACTTAAACCACTACCCCTCCAAAACAAAACCAAAAAACCCAGAAAAACCACAACATGTGAGGACATTTTTTCATTTAATTATTAGTCTCTACACCTTTTCAGTGCATCCTCACTGGGAAAAAAAATTCCTAGATTAAAACCACTCTAAGGGTTATGAGGACACAGGATCTCAGGGCTACAACATGAAATATAATAATGTAGAACACGGCATAATGAATTAAAGAACCTGCTGGACACTGATCTCATAACTGAGAATGCAGAAATAACCTGCAGAAGAGCTTCCTTCTGCCAGAGGACTCCACGTACTTTTACTATAGGTTGTAAGCAGATCAAAAGACTTCGTGTTTTTCTTAAACTGTCTATGTAGTCAACTAACAGTAGGACAAAAATCTGTACTTAATTATACCACTGGAAAATCAGGCATTTCATGGACTTTGATGTATTGGAAATTCCACTGGCATAGTCCAGGGCAGCACTTGACCAAATATATCTTCATTCAGAAGCAGCATCTATTGCCTACAATGCCTTTCCTAGAGAATAGCTGGGAAACTGCTGATACTATATAGTGGCACAAGTTATTTCCTAAGCTTTTCATAAGCAAAGTGACTTGAAAACACCCCCATACAAATAAAATTGTCTTTCCAAGTTCAACTATTCAATTTTAAGAAATGCTAGCGAAGAAGTAAAGTGGGATTTTTTGAAGGGGTTAAAATTAGTTTTTCTTTCCTCTTCACTCAGTCTTCTGATTTTTAGATTTTCTGAAACCACTTGAGCTCTAATGCTACCTAGCAAGCTAAATGTTACTGTTTTATTAATAGTGATATCATAACACTGTGCTGCGACAGCATAATTAAACCAGTTTCCTAAGCCCAAAGCATAGAATAACGGCAATTAAGAAACAAGTTTATGCACTACTGTTAGCTCTCAGTCTGAAGATGTCTTACAGGACTGCACCACTAAAATGTCTGCTGTCATCCTGTGACACATCAAAGTAGGTCAGGGATGTCTAGTTCTGAGATGGACATATTTCAGAATGTAAATTTCCCTCAGTTAATACTGTTAAGGAACTCATGGGCCAGGAAAAAAAGAAAAGCTTATCTACAACAGTGATACTTTGCTCCACCAAAAAAAAAAAACAAATCAGAAATAAACCTTTTTGGGGTTTTTTTTCCCATAAAAGCAGGGAGAAAATGTTGACATCCATCAAAATGATTTTAATTTGTTCTGGGATTTCAGAAAGAACCTGATCTTCTTACATGTTCACATCCTACTTAGGCAGTCTCAAAATCCTTCTTCATGCACAGAGAAGCTGACAGATTGACAATATAATGACTTGAATTTTTTATTCCCCAAACAAGAACACCACAGGCAAGGGATGAGGCTAAGACTTTTCACTCTTTCTTTTCTGTGCCTTAACCCTCACCTGGAGGGAGCCACTCAGTAGTCGAATACACATTTTATCTTGCCAACCAGTGTGATTTTCAATCTTTTTATTAGCAAGAAAGATAGTGAACATACAGAATTGTCTACACTTTCTAAAAATAATGGTTTGTAGTGATCCTGAGCAGAAGATAATTTGTATATAGAAGAGTTTGTGAGCCACAAAACACTTAACCTGAATAGGATGAGACCTTTGCTGCACAAAGTGGTGCTTTGCCACACGTAGAGTCTAGGCTCCAGGTCAGTGTGTGCTGGACAAACCTCCTGCCTGCAGGGTAACCTCAGCCTGCTCATCATGGATGACAATTCTGCAGGTAACTCCCCTTTGGTTCCAGCAATTACACCTCCTACATCACCTTCCCTCTATCTTAAAGTGCAGCAAGAAGTTCTCATGTAAATGTCCTCTCTGTTCAACTGTAAAAGTAAGGGAATTGAATAACAGCTCAAATGACCAAAATGGGGTAACCTTTCCTACAGAGAGGGCCTGCATGATGTGCTGCAGGCTGGTGGGAGGCTCATTGGGTGCTGCACAGCTCAGGGTTCCCAGCATCTGAAGGGATAAAGGATTATAAGAAAGGCAATAAAGCTGGTGAAAGAACAAGATTTATGAGAAGCTACTTGAAAGGTGGTTGCAGCAAGGAGGAAGTTGGACTTTTCTCCCAAGGAAAAACAGACAGGATAACAAGAAATGATCTCAAGTTGCACTAGGGGAGGTTTAGATTGTATATTAGGAAAAAAGTTTTTACTGAATGGATGGTCAGTTGGAACAGGCTGTCCAGGGAAGTGGTGGAATTGCATCTCTGGACACACATCCCTAGAAGCGTTCACAAAAAGTCAAGATGTGCTACTTAGGGAGGTGGTTTAGCAAGGAAGTTGTTAGTGCTAGGTTAACAGTTGCTTGAGAGAGAACCAATAATCCCAACCTAAATGATTCTATAAATACCTATACTATTGTCTCATCATTGAGCTAGTTCTCAAAAATAGCATTTAAAATGACACTTTAATGATACAGATTTTATACAGTCTGATTTCCTTTCTTATTTGACATCATACCCGACTAGCACCTCCTGGAGCAAAACACTTATTTTGAGGTGTGAGATTTAAAGATGCTTCTCAGCATTTATTCACAATTTCACATAGGAGTACTATTTTTCTAAATCAACATACACTGCTGTATAACAAGTATGAAATTAGTGTGTACGGGAAAAGATGAATCTCTAATTAATGGAGCTTTAATTAATTAAGCTAATTTAATTAATCTGTACTTTGACTTTTCTTCAACACCCCATCTTTTAAGCTTGTCTTAGATATATAATTCTTACAAGGCAGTGGTGCAAGAAGACAGCTTGATAGAATTAAAATAGAAGAAATAGGTAAGAAATAGGCAATGCCAAAATTTGCTACAGGTGAAGTTCTGCCTTGAAGCTTTTCAGTGGAATCCATATCCAAATAGAAAAAAAATGATACATTATCACCTGAGGCAGAATCAAAAGAATATTGCAAGTATTTTTAAGCCACTAGTTTAAAATAGGCGCTTTGAAAGAATACAAGGACAGCTCAATCACACCTCACTATAAAAAGTCCAAAGAAACTTCTCTTTTTTATTTCAAGAACATTGCACAGAGACACATGAAAGTTTATAGTATAGCACCTAAAAAAGAAACAGGCTATGTATCAACACTTCCAATAGAATCCAGCCAAGAAAAATAAGAGATCTCTGCTGAGAAAAACAAAAAAATAAACAGGGAAATCTATCTGCCAAGGTCCTCTGGGACTAAACTAACATTACTCATCTGAGGAGTAATGACTCTTCCTGCCCCAAAGCAGAACCATTCACATAAAAAATACTAGGAAAAGGGAATCATAAAATGATACCTAAACAGAGCACTTGACCACAAAGCTGTAACTAAGGGTGAGACCAGGTTCACAGAAACATCCTGCCCTGACACACAGACTTAATGGCCAAGTCTCTCTCTTTATTATTTTCCGCAATACTCCAGTTTGGCCAGTTAAATTGTCAGATACACTTAGGGAGAAAAACAACACCTAAAACACTCTGTCATTTCCAAGATTTCCTCCATATTTTACATATTTATTTTAACCAGTCCCTATTGAGTTCTGACAGGGATAGTCTCAGCACAAAAAATGAGAAATGTATCATTATATTGCAAGAGTTCTATTATCATTATATTGCAAAGGTTCCATATTGCTAGAGTTTTGTACCTCCCTGATGTTTCACATAGACACCTCCTCTAGGCACCTAATCTTCCTCATCCTCACAGCAGCCAACTGACTGCAGTTCCCACCAATCCACTCTTTTATAACATGCCTCTGATTGGCCACAGCTGTGGCCTGTTACCATCAGGCCTGCTCCTAATCCTTAATAACTGGCTCAGCTGCAACTCTTTAGGGGATAAGATTACATTCTATACTACCTTTATTTACTTATATTCTATCCCTCTACTGAAGTTTAAAAACAGAAACGAGTACAAATTATTTTATGAAAATACAGTAATTTTTGAGGCACTTCAAGAAAGGGACATAGAACACCATTTCAGGATCTAAGCTGCAATGGGACAATGGTTGTTCCCAGATCCTGAGGAATGGAAAGCTCACAGTTTGGGCTTAACAATGCAGTAAAAAAGGCCAAATGCGGGAGAACATCCAACTCAAAATTAAACTGATGTGAGCAGGTCAGTTTTGCTCTGTAACCATGACAGACAAGAAGAAACACAACAAAGAATCTAAAATGCTATCTGAAATTCTTCTCAGAGTCCGAGCAGATAGAAAACAGTCTCTACACTACAAGAAAGGCAAGAGAAGAAGGAGTATTTAGGGAAAGCGATAAGATTGACAGTGTATATTATTACTTTACAGTGTTCAAAAACACCCGTCAGATTTGAAAAATCTGGAAGGAAAATTACTATAGTGAGAAAAATTCTTCATGGGGAACAATGGGCATTATTACCTTGGAGGCAGCATCAGTCTTAAGGAAAAGCAAATACTGAATTGAAGCTGGCAACAAGAATGCAAGGCCACAAGTTGCCAGAATAGTGCTACCTAAACTGAAAGAAAAGATTGAGCTAAGGTAAATGACTATTTTCTCCAACATGAACTGAGCATATGCACATGTGACAGAAAAGACATCTGTCAAAATTTTACCTGGGAAAAGTGCCCATCTGAAGGGTATTTAGCATGACCACCAGCTTTCTTTCACTGGAACTGTGCAAAAATGTTGTAATTGACAGAGTCAAAGAAAAATCTTACATGGGAAGGGGAGTACTTAGTTGAGTGGATAATGTCCAGAATGAGTATAGCTGCTATGTTAGTCACGACTCTGGGAATGTCTCACTTGCTCTAGGAATATGGCTGGAAAAGATCAAAGCAAGAAATGAAAACTAGCAGCAGGTAAACACTCATGATACAGAAAGAAAAAAAAAATAATAAAAAAAAGACAAAAAAAAAAAAGGACAAGAAACTTTCTTGTCTATATTGAATTAAAGAAGTACAGTTGTTATATACAAAGTGAATATTTTCCACTATCTACAAGAGTGAAAAATTCCAGAAGAGCTGCTTGATACTAAATGTTTTCTTATACCTCTTACATCTGCAGCAGTCTGGCACGTCTTTAAAAGCACATAGCACACACATACATGGTGCATATAACACTCCCTTTCCCATATGCTTTTTCTCAAGCTGCCATTTGGTCTAGGTCCATCAATAAGGCTGATTTAGCAGAAAACACGCAACTTTTTCAAGGGCTAGAGTATATGAATATTTGCATAGGGGACATTTTGATATGAATTTGGAGTAAAGGGGGAAAGTATATGACCAGGAGGTTCAGTTTTACAAAGAACTCAAGCTGTCAGTTTATAACTATCTTGAAAAAAAATTACACATTTATTCTATGCAAGTAACAGTTCTAAAAACAATTATTATAGCAAGAAGACTGGTAATCAATAAATAAGATTAAGCCTATTACAGGTATCACTTGCTTAAAAGGCAATAAGATTAATAAAGATTTCCCAAGCATTGTGAATCATATATGAAAAATTACATTTCATCTAAGAATGTCAAGCCACAGAAAGAGCTACTACTATGTCACAATGACATAAAATAAAAATTTTAAATTATCGTTTTGAGAAATTAGGTAATTAAATTAGCCTATCAGAAGTTCTCCCTAATTTATCAATATAGTACAAATTGTATTAAAAGTCAAATTCAGATTTGCTATTCCCCTCTAAAATACACTGCAGTTGTGCAGTGAAAATTTTACCTTCTTTGAGTTTTTTATCAAGGGTAACCGTAGGAAATTCCAAGCATTAAAAAATCTGTTCATGGTCCAGTCTATGTTACAACCTGAGCAACAATGAATTCCAGTTTATAAGATTCTAATTTGAAATCTAGATCCACTCACATTTTTCTTTCAAACAAATGAAACTAAAGAACCTCCTAAACATTTAATTATTATGAACTTATATAATTTTATTTTACATAACAGATTTTTATATTTGTTTAAGATGCTAGAATTGGCTTTTTTCTTACACAGATACATCTTGACTTTCTTTCTGAGTCTGACTTTAAAAACACAAAGATAAAGGAACACATAGAGTTTCCTGTAATCAAGCTACTGTTTCCACAGAGGCCTTTCCTTGCCATGGAAATACTCTGATCCAAATAGACAAACATCAGTTTTACAGTCAGAGAAACCTGGATCACCCATGATCTCATTAAACCATTGAAGAAAACAGATTATGGGTAGGAATAGCCTAGGACATAGCCACACATTCAAAGGAGGAGTGCAGATGCTTCCAGCAGCAGTCAAAGAAATTCCAAGATGAGAGGAAAATAGAGTTCAAATTATGTAGCTTAAATTCAGAATGGATCATTATGGTCATAGTATAACTTTTTCTATAATGCAGGTTGCAGAAACTTCTACAATAACCTTATCTCTGAATTCACAACATCTGTCTGCACTGCAACATTTTACCTACACTCCTCCTCACACACACACTTAAAAAAAGGACACAACACCCTTCACAGTTGTCCTCTGCTAAGTTCTTGATTTGGCGGCATAAACTGCAGAGTTATCCAAACCAAAAGAATTTTTTTTGTGGAACTGTGGCAGTTAAACAACTTTAAAAGCATTTCCTGACTTCCTTTCCTCTCCCTGACTTTCATCTAATTAACTGCTAGAACTAGTTTTTTATTTCACTTCAGAGAAATTGAACAGATATGAGCAATCCAAAGATGATTAATAGCCATTAGTGCGACTGTTCCAGAGCTACTATAAACATTTATGTCTGCATTTGTAATGATCACTCACTGCTAAGCCTTGGGGGAAAAAAGGATCAATTCTTCTGTATGCACTTAAATACTCAGAATCCAGAAATAGTTATTTCCAGATTTCTCTAGAAATAATAGTAATGAAGAACCTACTGGGTTTGATATTGAAGAGCTTTAAATTTTCCAAGTATACTGAGTGGTGAGGAGTACCATACCACTAAAGAAAAAAAAGAAAAAGCCAGCAAGAACAAGGGAGAGAGGGAGACAAAGACAAAGACTTTCTATTTTAACATTTTGGAAGTGTACATTCTCTTTGGCATGCAAATAATCTCTCTGAGGAGAACAGGTGAGTCACTGGGTTTTTCTCTAGAATGAGTTCTTTGTAGCAGAGACAAAACACCTCACTCTTAACAAAAATGACCCAGAATATCCATGAAAATTTAATGTACTATTGGCATAAAGCTCAAGTAAGCACCCTGCTAGGAACTACTGATTAAATATAATGTAGGAAAACAAGTATTTTGAGCAGTTTCTGCCGAGGTACTTCTTACACAACTTAATGTGCAAACATTGCTGGCCCATTACTGCTAAGAAATGAGGAATTTTAAGGACTATTAAACACTCTGCAAATAGATCAGCTGAAAGTTATTCAGCACAGGTGTTCTTATAATTAGGTAACATTGGAAAAATGCAATGTTCAATGGTCCTTGTACTTTGCCCTTTTTCCTGTGTAGGGATGAATATTACCATTCATAACTAACCAACATCTCTGTTCCCATAGAAATAAACATTGAGTGTAAAAGAGTTACACTTTATTTTTATACCACTTCAAACTCATATTTTTTATAAT
The DNA here is from genome assembly GCF_027579445.1 of Ammospiza nelsoni. Taxonomy (NCBI): domain Eukaryota; kingdom Metazoa; phylum Chordata; class Aves; order Passeriformes; family Passerellidae; genus Ammospiza; species Ammospiza nelsoni. The sequence goes on along the minus strand of NC_080636.1, from coordinate 30,754,724 downwards.
CAACTTTATATTATTTAATTAATACTTAAATTTACTAACTTTTATTGGAAACAAAAGTGTTATGATAGTGGGAAGAGCCTGCTGGGGTTTTTCCCCATTTCATCTAACCAGAATGGATCCAGGAAGCACAGAAAATGTTACTATTTCCTATTTACTAGTATAACCTTATTATTCCAAAGGACACAAGTCAGTCCATGGAATATTAAAAGGGTTGTTAGAGATCCTTTAAAAATATATAAAATTAAACACACAGTGATTCCATGCAAAAGAACCTAGAATTTATATTTTAATGAGCCTTGGCCTGAGAAGATTTCAGGCCTGAAATGTTAGTGAATATTCAGTGAACCTGCTTCCAGACAGCTGAAGTTTCAGTGGAATTACAAATTTATCTTTTTTTGTTTAAGTATATTTATTCATTATAGTTATTAATTTATTAAACAACCATCTAGACAGAGACAGAACAATTTCTTTCTCTAACACTTTATGATGCATGTGTTTTCATTCTGGTAATGGGATCACTAATACTTTTATTTAATCAAGGGAGTAGCTACATTTTAGAAATTATTACAGAACTGTGAGGTTAAAGAAGTTAGCCCTGCAAAGCTACAGCTATCCCGAAAAAATATACATATAGAAGATAATATGTTCAAAGGAATTCCACTTGAAAGACGATAAAAGGCTTTCATGCTTTGTTTTGAAATTTCGTAGGAGAGATTGAGGAGAGGAATTTTGGGGGTGAGGGTGATGTGTGAATACACATTATACAGCTTTGATAGCTGTTAAAGGAGGATATTACCTGTAACTGATACATAAGTTAGTAAGAAAAAGCATTTTTCTCAGCATGTGTTTGATACTCTGCAATTCAAAACTGCATTTAAAGATATCGGAAGTGGTCAAATAAAATAAGAAAAAGTGAACATAAGCAGAAAGAAGCCTACTTAGTAATTATACAATTGTATGTTTCTGTATTCAAAGATTGAATCAAGGGTCTGGAGATCTTGAACTGCAATGCAAAGGTATTGGACTGTCTCTTCAATTCAACACCTGTTTGTTTAGAGTGCACTAGCTTTAAACAAAGCCTCACAGAGTGAGCCAATGAGAATGCACCCTTGGAAAGATACAAACATGTAAGTTAATGTGGAATATAACATATTCATATATACTGCAGCATATTTAATCACATACACTCTGTTGGAAAGACAGTGTAATGACAAGGTTTATTGAGACCTGATACACAAGAAACACTACAATACTTTGAGATTTATTTCACAATGTGCTGCTTGATACTTCCTCTCAAAGTTCTATGCTGCAAGAAATATGATTAATTGTCCTGCTATTCAAGGACATATGAAAGGAGGTCCAATAGTTCCTCCTGCCTTTCAGCTCAGCACTGTGTTACCGAGGAATCTCTGAGGATAGGCATATTCCAATGTAGACATTTGAGAGAGTATAAACAAGAGGAATAAAATCTTGATGTCATAATATTATATAAAAATTATGTATATATAAAAAATATGTTTTCCACATTTATAATTTAAAAATTTAACTTTCCTGAGAGGTAATTCTATTTGGGGATTATAGTTAAGGCTTTTTGTTGGTTTGATTTGATTTGGTTTGGTTTGATTTAGTTTGTTTGATTTTTTTTCAGGTTTGGTTTTTTGGGGTTTTTCTTATTTGTTTTGGGGTTTTTTGTTGTTTTTTTTTGGGGGGGGAGGCTTTTTGGGTTTGTTTTTCATTGTGTTTATTTGGGGGAATTTTGTTTGTTTGGGGTGGTGGTGTTTTGTTGCTTGTTTGTGGCTTTGTTTGGGATTTTTTATATACAGAATCCCCCAAAGGAAACGGGAGGATATCTTACACCAATGCGAGACCTCTTCAGAACGTTGTATACAGAAAATGAAACTGAGTTGTCGCAGACATTTTTTCACAGAAATCCTTTCTTTCAGATTTCTGTGTCTTCTGGAGGGCAGAGGCCTCAGAAGAGAACATAAACAATTATTATCAGCTGCTGTGAAATGCAACAGGGGCACCTATTTTGATTGGTGATTGGTTCATGTTCCCATGTTTATAATTAAGGGCCAATCACAAGGAACAAGCTAGGGACAGAGTCCTTGGACACAACTTTGTTATAGATTCTTTCTTTCTTTCTAGCCTAGCTAGCAGCAGCTCTGCAACGTCTCTCTTTATTCCTATCAGTATAGTCATAATGTATTATATATGATATATCAATAAATCCAGCCTTCTGATCAAGAAACAAGATTCCCGTCTCTCTCACCAGCAGTGACCCACTCAGGTCGCTGTAATACTGAGTCACATGCCATTGATTTTGGTTGTGCTCTCACAAAGTGCAACAAGTTTCAAGAAAGTAATTTTGCCTGCAGCTATAGTATAAATAATAAACAATCCCCCAGAAACCAGTACAGTTTCTTCTGTGTGAAGACAGGACATGAAAGATGATTCAGACATACAATTTGCAAATAGATAAATATCCACACTTGTGAAATTCATGAAATTCTTATTAAAAGTCTAAAACGATACATAGACAAAGTATATATATCAGGGGAAGAACATCATAATGGATAATACTCTTTTTTGTTAAACACCGAGATAAATCATCTTTCTGAAGGATAAACAAAATTACAGAACCACTGGGTTTTGTAAATTTTGTGCAATATATTTGTGAAATTTAACCAAGAAGTTACATTTCAAGATCAAAACAGCTTGCAAGAAACTGAAGACTTGCATTATTTGCCATTCTCAAGTACTTACCTCCATAAAAGTTTCACAGAGGTAGACAAGGAAGTACACCTTTTCTTTTAATAGAAAATCTATTCTTACAGAGTGAAACAATCTATCCTCTTCAAACACAGACATACCCCTGAGAAGTCAGAATTTTAGGAAGGAAAGGAGAAAAAGGAAAACCCTTAGTAAACTTTTAAAAATAGCAAAAAGTGGTACTAGGCCTTTAAAAATTGTATTTATTTATAGTTTTGAAGTGCAATTAATGACAATTCAGATACCCATAGACTATATTACTTTTGTATAGAATAATGCACTAACCAGTCATGTGATACTGCACTGCAGAACACTGTTTTGAAGAAAGTATCTCGTTTCTGTGCAAATGGTACAGCAAAAGCATCATACCTGTGTGGTGGTAGGCAGAAGTTTAATGGAATCAGAAAGGGGTTTGGGTTTTGCCATGTAGACAGTAAGTCAGAGCTATTCACAGGAAGAAAATATTTGTTTCTCATCCAGATTACACCAATTGCCTTGCAAGATGGTGCAGTGGGGCAACTCATTTTCCAGCTTGCTTTCTCTAGAACTTACCTTCACACCAGAATCAGTTACCTTATGGGATTTTATGTGTAGTGGAAATCACAAAACTTAAATACCTCAGTCTCTTGAAAATCACATATTTTTAGGTTTAGGAGGGAATTTCCTCTCCTGTACCAAACAAAATCCTTTATTTTCTTTCTTGACTTCATATTGCAAGTTTAAACTCTAGTCTTTACACTTAATTAAGTTCTAAGTGACTATTTGAACTTTTCTATTGTTGTCCAACTTGAGATCCATACACTTGACAGATTGAACCAGTTCAAGCAAAAATAAGGTAGAAATGGATCCATTAAGATGAAAAAAGAGAAGTAGGTTTTTAGCTTTCCGGGAGCTGAGTCATGCATCATGTCCACTCTAAATCATGAGCAGGAAAAGAGATTAGTACTGCAGAGATGGATCCTCACTCCTTGTCTGTTCAACAGATGTATGAGCTTACAAACTATCTTCACAATTCCTGTAAGCCAAAAACATTTCCACGGTCCTATAACAATACTAAACCTATAGCTGTGGCTTTTCTTATTGGGATGATGATGTGCTGTGAGAGAGCTGATGAGCATAATCAAATTCAAACTCATTTTGTGAAATCCCAAATGATACTTGACAGTGTAGCATGCTCCCTGTGTCATAAAATTGGTAAAATCATAAATAACCAACACAGGGTGCTTGTGGAACTGATGGAGCCAGTCCAGAGGCTACAAAACTGATCAGAAGGCTGGAGCATGAAGACAGGCTGAGAGACTTGGAGAAGAGAAGGTTCCAGGAAGAACTTAAAGCACATTTCTGTACTTAAACAGGGACAAAAAAACTTTGGACTTTTATTGAAATTTTTATGGGTGATAAGCCTTTAAACTATTCCAATTCAAAACTAGAAGGAGGGCTCCTATTACACACACTGAATGGGGATGGAAAAAAGTATAGAGAGAGATTTAGTGTATCTGTTTAGAGCTGAATGCTAGTATGAAAAGATGTTGAAGTCTTCATCACATAGCTGCTTAGGACTGAACCCCAGCTGTCAATCTTAATATGAAAAAGATTGGCATTAAGAATAATTTTAATTTCTGTCCTAATTAATGAACAGAAAGGGAAGATAACACTTTATTATTAACTGCATGCCCTGAATGAAGAGAAACTGTGATGGCAGTCTACAGAGTGATTAAAAAAAAAAAAGTCACAGGAATACCATTTACATTCCTAAAATCTGCAGGCAATCACAATGAATTCTGACTATGACTTTATTACTTATTGACTCTGCTTATTAGAGAAGGAAACAGAAGCAACCAGCAGCAGATGGGCTGAAAATTCACTGTTGGAATCAACTGCAAGATAAAATATTTTTAATGCCAATACTTTGAAGAAATAGAACCAACAGACTTCTTATGCCCTGATTTAGCTTCCTTTTACTAGATTATAAGTAGCTCTGAAAATGTTTTACTTGTTCTACTAGTAAGACAGAGCCAGTCCTTTTCCCTCAGTTACAATGTCCAAACTCCTCCAGCACAGAACACCCAAGGGGGAGTGAACAGGCTGCTGTAGTGGGCAGTGCAGACTGCAAGCTTGGCCAAATCATTTGGTTTTTCTTTCACAGTAACCTTCTAATGACAACTGTTACTTTTAACAGTGAGTTGCTACACTTATCTAACTTTGCCCCCTTCCATCTTGCCCTGAAATACCTGAGCTCACACTTGTCATTCCCATTACCTCCTGTGCTGTAAGATGTTGTAGGCTTATGTTCTCCCCTTGAAATCTGTTTCATTATTGGCTGAAAAGAATGTTTTATCTTTAACATGGAACTGGCCTCAGTTTTTATTTGGGGTGTGATTTGCTTCATTTTCCTTATTTTCCTCTTCCCCTCCTCTGATTCCATGGAATCTAGGGGTGCTCCAAATAGTGCATTATAACTGAAATGCATTCAAGTCAGATTTTTTTTTCTTAGACCGAAAGTGAAATTTAATAAAAACTTGACTTGAGCATTCTCCCATGTTTTGCCATGCAGACAAATCCTTGAATAAAGATGAAATCCTAAACAAAGAGAATTCTATACCAAGGATTATTCCTCCTTAGAACATTATTCCAAAAAGCTTTTGTTCTTGGATTAGTTACCTTGCACAAGGTGAAAGCAACTGAAAGACTATTTTAAGACCATTGATCCCTGTTGACTATGTTGTTGGGGTGGAGGTTCTCTTCCCTTCAACAAAGACACATTTACTGCCTTAGCTAATACATATATTGCATAGTATTGTGAAATAACTCTGTGATAACCTTTGCTAGCAGTTCTGCTGAAACCCGAGAGCCCCAGATCTCCCAGTCTGATGAAATGAATAAAGCTTTTAGGGTTGTGGGTTTTTTTTTTTTTTAATTTGACCTTGTTTGTCAGATCATTATTTTACTTACTAGGAAATCTATGCCCTGAGGCTTCGTTAGCTTGATACTGAAATTTCATGATCATTTAGCAATTCTCAGTAAAAACGTTTGATGGGGAGGAGTGGGAAGGAAATGCCGGAGTAGGAAGAGATTATTCTAGTAATATCTGAGGGGAGTAAATGTGCTTTGTGGTAGAGATACCATGGAAACTACCACATAGTGTAGAAAATAATCCATGTCCTTTCTGTGTCTACTGTTTTCAAACAGCCTGTTTTCACAGATTTTCAGCCTGCACACACATATTTAAAATTTTTGGGAACATAAATCAATGATTAGCAATAATCATACAATAGATTTTTTTTTCTTCTCTGCTGCTGCTTATTGCAAAATTGCTCAGGTGCAAGAACAAAAAAAAAAAGTAACTATTTAATTGCCAGTGGTAGCAAAATAACAATACAATAAAATCCATCTTTAATTAAAACAGAAAACTGGCTTTCATAAATTCTGTAGATGTAAAATAATCTAAATACATCAATTGCAATGTTATGTGCATTAATGGATGCTTAGCTTTTCTACATTGACCAAAAATTGATCATTTGAAAATAAAGAAACAAAATAAACTGTATTTTGTTTAGAACAAGTCCTAATACTTTTAGTAAACTTCAAAAGGAAATGTCTGAACATTTCTTTAGTTCTCCTTTCACTACTGTATTTTAATTAGCTTTGTAACCTCTGAGTTTCCTCTTATGCTAGTTTTTGACTACTATCCAACTACCACTTGCTATTCATGAAATGCTGTCATTTAGCTTCGGAATAAAGCAAGCATTGAATATAGTAAGAAAGTAATCATCCCAGACTTCATTTATTAACATAAACCGTATTTTTAAAGATTCTTGAATGCAATCTGACTGATAGACTATTAACCTTAGAAACTCTCTGATTTTGACGGTATGCAGCACATCAAATTAGTGAAAAGTGACTTGTAAAGATAAACTAATTGTACTGCCTTCCTGTTTCTGCTTTTTCTCTCATATGTAAACAAATTCTGAAATGGTTTTTGATTTTTTTTCCTGCTTGTTTTTGACCTTTACAATACAATGAATATCAATGTGGGATTTGGCTTGCAGGATTACTTCTTTGAAGTATGAAAGAACAAGAATGTGAGGTGTCCTAGCTCATCTCAAATGTGAACTTTTCAACAAACACTGCTTTTGCTAAAGTGTTCATCAAACTGGCTAGAGAAGTTAAACAAGCCCCATGTAAAACCCAAGGTTGTTTGGGTTTTAGGTTTGGAGACCTTCTTCTTTTATTACAGCAGAGATGTTCTCCCTGCAACTTCCCTTCATAACACTATACAGAGTTTTTCATTGAGAAACAGGTGGTAAATAAGACCTTAGAAAGCATGGAAAATGCCTTTCACACTCCATCCACTCAGTGAACCTATCTGATCTTTACTCAAACTTTTACCTTTTTTCCTGCAATCTGCTTACACAGAGGAAGTAGGAGAGGAGGAAAATTTTCTCTCAAAAATGACTGAAATTAAGATTCACATGTTATCCACTGGGCAGTGATTAAAAAATTTAGTTTGTGTGTGAAACAGTCACCCTTCCATATATGATGCTAATTATTAAAACCTGAAGATGTGGACTCTACATTTCACTGGAAAATGAATAAATAAATTCCTTCTACCTTTAAGATGTTTTAAAACATATGTTATATAACTAGCTTCATGTAACAGACTATTTACATTTGGAAGAGAAGCTTTCTAAATGTTTGGTTATAAAAGATAAACTCTACCAGTTCATTAAGTATTTTAAAGAGATGTTGAAACATTATGTTAATCTTACTGTGGAGGAGGAGACTTTTGAAAAATTAATAGTAATGTGAACTCCTGATTGTTTGATGGTGATTTGAATTGCTTAATTACTGTTTCTTAGACAGTTTTCTCACATATATTGGGGAGAAGGCAAAGCTGTACTTAAACATTTCAAAGAAGAAAGGGTTCCATGGGTTTTTTAGATTGAAATAGAAATCCATTAAATATTAGAACAACATATAATTTTGATCTATGAGATGCAGCCATCTATAAGATATAGCAATATGTAAATAACTACTCTTACAAGTATGACATAGAAAATTGAAAATTATGTACCCAAGTTCATTCATCAAAATATCAAAGTACTTTAGGTATTCTTGCAGCTCTTGTCTGCCTTTTCTGTGCAAGTGGGTTCTGGGACGCCAGAGAAAGCAGGAAAACCTCAAGAGTCTTCATGATTGAACAACCCTCATTCCCAACCAGACCTGAGGCTCAGTCTGCTTCCCAGCCTCAGAAGGAGGGGGGGGCTGTCATTTATCACAGGTGAAGGAGGCACATTTAGGTTAAGTCAGGCTGAGGCTCTGTAAGTGAGGACTCAGGAGACACAGAGAGACCATCTTCATTTAATTGAAACAAAACAAAGGTCTTCATTGCACTAAAAGCCAGTAGTGTATGAGAAGTCAGAGCCCAAGGGAATTAAGAGAAGCAATTATGAGAAATTAAAAGCATACCCTAAGCTGAAGGTCTTGTTTATTTTTGTGACACCTGCCTGAACCAACAAAGAGTTACTTGACTGGACTGATAACTGCTGGAGTAAAAAGATCACATATGTATTGGTTTTGTTATCAAAAGTCACAATTACTGATTTCAACCTATTTCTGTGCTCTGCTGCCCACAAAGAAGTCTTTGTGTGTGTAGGCTGACACAAGGGATCCAGCTATGCAGCAGATACTGACTGTTAAATTACAATTTAGATGCTGTTCCTGGGTGCAAATTAACAAACGTGAGATTTTTGTAATAAATCCTCTTTCAAACACTTCCACAAATTACTCTGCTTAATTCAGTGCGGATATCTTTAAAACTCTATTTGAAATACAAACCAGTCCTAATTAGCTTTATTCACATTATAACAGAGCCAGAAGTCTGAAGCCATTGAACAGACTAAAGAGGGGGCTGTTTAATTTATAATAGGTTCTATAAGGTAATCTGGACTTCCTCAGGATTCCTTTCTGGCTCTGTTACCATGAAGTGACCCTGAGTGGCTGTTATATTCAAGAGCAGGCTGGAGAACTGCTGCAATATCTATACATGTTTCCAGGGGAATTCTTTGTGGGTGGGCAGATCAAATGCTTTACAGCTAAAGCTCAACACCTGCAAAACCTGGCAATTGGGATCCATGTCAGCTTGAAGGGAGGATGGGGAAAATGCCTCTTGACACAGTCATCAAAAGTGCTGCTAAGAAAATAGTCTCTCGTGAAAGTGTACTGTGATTGAGGTTTACTTAGAGGTGGAATCTTAGACTTCTCAGGTAAGTTCATGGGAAGATCAAGAAACTGAAATGGCTAAAAAATATGGATATATTTGGACCTCCTTGTAGTGTGATAATTACATGCTCCCATCTAGTAAGGTTATCTTTTAAACACAGTATGATTTCTACAGCTTTTTTATGCTTCACTGAAAAAAGTGCATTTGAGGGTTTTTTCTAAATAACTAAAACTCAGTGAAATAATAGACAAAGGGACCAGTTTAATTGAAGCCAGCCCTGTTTTGCCGATTCAGTGCCTTGTTCAGCAAAGAAAAATGGAAATTAATAATAAATGAAATTTCATTGATATTTTCAGGAGTTGATTGCATAGAGAACAGCAAAAATGAGAGGAAAAAAAAAGGTACAAGTGTCTGAAATTTTATTTTCTCTTCTTTTAAATAATGATTGAAGAGCAAAATCTTATATGAACATAATGTGTTTGATGTATTAAAGCCAACAGGGATCCAAAAAGACCTGACATTTCTGATGCTGTTTTTGAGAGGGGTGACACTACTGAGATGAGTGGTTTCACTGCCTGAACATCTTAGAGCAATGTACTCTAAATGTTGTCAGCAAAGATAAATGCCTTAGGCATGCCAAGGATTTCAATTTGTACTTATTATCACTCTTTGTTTCATGGATGATTAGGCTCTACAGAAGTGCCTGTTATCTTTATCCCAGTGATCCCAAACAACGTGGAATAACCTTGCTGATTCTGTAGGTAACAAGTGATATTTAGTACAGATTAGTCTGCTGCAATTACTATTGCAATAAAATTATTATATTTTTATAAAGAAGAATAAAGATAATCAATATGAGCAAACCAGTAATAAATAGAAACAGCTGATGTTGTAAGTGTGATTAAGATGGCAGTTTCATCCTTAGCAAATGAAATCTTTAAAGAAACCAAAATGTCACCTGCAAAAGTGCAAATGCTTTCTACAACTAATAAAAATCTAGTTAAATTTAAAAGGCCAAATTTTCATCTTTCTTCCTTTGTTTTTAGATTCAAGACAAGAAAAATGTCATGGCTTTGTCTATAACATCACATTCTTAGCTTGTATCTCCCCCAGCTCTTGCTTTTTAAATTTTCTTTTTTTCTATCTTGGTTTGATATTGGTTGGGGGGGGGGTGTTTGTTTATTTTGTTGTTTTTATTGATACTTTGGAAAGACTATATTTTTGAAGTAAGCTTTTGTTCAGAAAACCATTTCCAAAACTGGAGATGAAAACCTAGAAGAGATGGTATAATTGAGTTGAGCCTGGACTCAGACTTCTTTTCCTGCTCTAGCTGTTGCTGAATAGAGACTGTGTTTTGGTTTCTGCTGTAATCCAGGCAGGGGCAGGAGGCAGAAGGCTGATTCTCAAACCTCTGCTGAACACTCAAGGAGTTTTGAACCAGATCTGCCTGTTCCTGTCCTTTAAAACTTTATATTACCACACAATTTTAATGTTTACTCTGATGGGAGGAGGGAAATATTTTAAAATATAAGTGATAAAGAACAGGGGAAACACATTTCCTGATTATCTCTGGCTCTAAATCTACTTGTGGTTGTAAGGTCAGAATAACAGTGCTGTCCCTTTCCATCCTCACAACCATCAGCTATTATAAGTGCTTTTCTGTGCTGAATTTTATGGGTGTTAAAGATCTACATGTTCCTTTCACTTCATCTGGAGTTGTGAGCATTTGCTGACTTTCCAAATATTGGAGCTGAAATGAAAAATTCCACTCCACTCTTTATTGCCTAGTAGCATTCAGTGCCAACACAAAGGTTGGTAAAATACCAGAGGGTGTGCATGAAGTCAGTTTTAAGTGTTATGAAGGTTCTCAAATACAAACAGATTTTCTTGTAACACTGGAATGTATGGGTTGGATGCCTCTAGAAAAAGGAAGTTAATTGATATGGTTATAATTAAGGGGTAAATTCCAAGCCACTGGAGCTCTTATTTGTCATTAAAGCAAAGTGTTCCTGACTTTTTAAACATTTTTTTAACGTTTTTAATATTCTTAAACTTCTTCTGCATTTGAAATTTTCCCAAGTTTTAAATATTAAATTTTAGAAGCTTCCTATTTGAGCCATATATATAAAAATCTGTTCAATTCAGTCAGTTGTAAAAGTCATTTAAAAAGGCATTCTTCTCTGCAGGCTTAGCAATATAAATGTTGTGTAAGCTGAGCAATGAATCTGGGTAAGAACCTGCTCAACAAAAGTACATTGAGTAGACTCAGAATTTTCAAGCATTGGTGCCTGAGGATCTATCTCACTTTTAGCTAATCTAAAGCTTGACAAAACGAAGGGCAAGTTTTACACTTGCGTGTACCACAGGGAAACAATAGGATTAAGGTATTAATACAATAAAATAGCTAATTTGTCTTGTAAACTGTTTCATCAGGGACCACACAGTCAAATTCTCCAAGTGTCTGCTTATTTAATATTTATTCACTGATCTTGTTCCCATCCATAAATTCAGAGAATGGATAATTTAAAAATCCTACTCCAGCCCAGAGAACTTCTCTGCTACTCTCCAATATATAGCGGCCAGAACATCTACTTTGGTCCTCATTTACAGCTGAACATTATAACTTTATGACACTGACAAAAGAAATAACAACTGGTATCCATGCCATTTTTTTCAAGTATTATCTCAACTATCATGTCAGTACTTCGACAAGCGACGGGAGCAGATGTATTGCTGGGCCTGACAAAAATATATGGCAACACTCATTCACTGTTTGTTTGCTCTCATCTTTGTGACCTTTAAAAGCACCGGAAGCAGTGAGGTATCTAAGTCCACTTGAAAGCTGATATACTCTACTGACCTTTTTCACCCTTCCACTCCGTGTGTGTCAGCTGTGCGGGGGAATCCCTAAAAGGTAGGGAGCATATGCATATATATGATGGAGAAAAAATAAATGTAGACAGGAGAAAAATGAAAGGACTGGAAGTTTTTGCTAGGTTAGTGCACAGTGATAATATAGAAAACATACTATGAATTATGTCATTTTATGGTTATTTCTTTCATTTTGTGATATTACTAGTCTTACTGTCCTAAAGTTATATTTCTCAAACTCAAATTTAAATACCCATTGTGTGTTTGGATAAAAGAAGTATAAACAGCTTGAAGCAGAAAATATTTATTAACAGTAGGTTTTATATTCAGTTTTCTCTTTTTCAGCATAATCATCATTTGCTTTTACTCTACTGTTTGGATATTTTTTAAAGCTACCTGTCGATCCTTATTTCCTACCATATTTTTTTTCCAAGCTATATCTGATCTCTAATAAAGGTACCTAGAAATCTCTGTGTCCAAAAGTATACTACTTCAGAAGAAATACTTGTTTTATTTTTTGTTTTTATACAAATCCTTCCCCAGTACTGTTCTATAGTTCTGTGTGCCGAGGGGACAATTCCCCCTTTGTCTTTAAAATTGGTTGTAAAATTTAACCCAATCATCATGGAATAACTTTAGGTGTTAAAAAACAGAAAAGGTGTAAACTCAAACCAATTTAGCAAGGCATGGGTCAGAATTGCAGCAGGGTTTCACCCTGGAATCACAGCTAAGTACATTACATGTACCAACACAAGCTGTTCAGGCATCCTTGACTTTACAGGATGTTCTTGAGCAGCAGTTGCTGAAAACTTGTAAGCTTAGCTTCTCATGCCCTTATCCAAAGTCTTCAATACCACAGAGATAGCTGACACCATTGTATCAAAGAGAAATGTACTTAAGTGTAATGGAGTGGAAATTCACTCCAGCAGGTTTAAGTCCAAGTGTCAGATTGTCTGAAGATGTGTTTCAGGACTCAGCTCCGCTGTTTATCTAGTGACAAGTTGCTAAGGATACAGCCATCCTCTCTGCCTATTGCCTCAGCCACTGAATACTTTCAGAAGGTTTCTATAGAAAATTTGACTGCTTAATGCAACCTGAAAGTTGGTGGTCATAATTAAGTTCCAGCAATTGTGTATGTTATTTCAGTGGAATGTAGCCCTCCTTAGATCAGGGAGTGAGATACAACTGATTTTCAGCATCTGATTTAATAGAACTGCTACTTTCTTTTTTGTTGTTGTCATTATACGTATTAAATCAATATTTCAAGTTGGTTAGTGTTCTTCCTTGGGACATCTTTTGTGATTGTCTGTGATTGTCAAAGCTACAGTAATCACTGTCACCTAACACAGTTAATAATTTGTTAAGGTTAGAGTTGTAGCACTCACTAAAAATTGGTTTGCATCCCAAACTTAATGTCATAAAAATTCCATTTCATACTAAACTGAGTGACACATTGAGAAAAAAACTCCTTTCCATTGATCTTCTACACACTGATGTAGAATCCAAGTTTCCATTCTAGTCTATTTAGAATGAGATAACAACCCATTCCATACACACAGTCCAAAACCATCTTCAGTTTGGACTGTAAATTTATAAATGACAGTTCCACAAATTAGACTTGAAAGGAAAAGCTGAGCAGAGTGTTTTAGAACTTGCAAAATTCAGGAAAATTTGTACAGGAAAGAGCCTGGCTGCTTATGTTACAACTGCATAAATCCCAGAGATGTCTATGACCAAAATGAATGAAAATAATCCTGCCATCTTCTCACTTTTCAATCTTTTTTTGGTCCCTGATGATTAATTGCGGCCCCACACTGAGTAAAGTATCCATCTATTTGTAATAATCAGAACTTTCTTAGACAAAAATATTTTTGGAAGCTGTTGTAAACAGCTGCTGGGAAAATACCTCTACAGAACTCAGAGCTAAGTTTGAAATGGATAAGCCTGAATTTTTCTGTCTAAATATTTTCTTATTCCACAGTTAAATTACTGATTGTTTAGCTTGTGTATAAATGCATGCAGGATTCATCTGACTCCAAACATTTTCATTTCAACAGGCCAGCCAAAATACACCTGTATTCATGGTCCTGAGACACTTGCCACTATATTTCCTAGATTAAATTAAGAGACTGGATTCCACATTAGTTCTTGTAAAGGAATGTGTTCCACTGATCCTAAGCCTTTGTGCTTGCTATTTTATATTCTACTCAGTCCAGTCTTTCTCTATTGAAGTACCATCTGTTTTCTTACACTTGGCCTTCATTATATCTTACTTTTAAGGCCTTAGTTTTCCTATTTCAGACTCTCTCTAAAGGCTCAGATGTATTTTGGACAGAAAGTCTTGATGTCCCTGGCCAAATCACTTCTATTCCAATTGATTGCCCACAACCAGGCTGATTCTAGCTTGCATCTGCCTTTATTCCTTGTTCCAGATATGTTCCTAGTCAGAACTTGTTTCTCACCACACTGCAACATACAGTCTTGGCCTTTAGAATCAGATCTTTCTTTTTAGGCATCTCTCTATCAGATTTCCAGGAGAAATTTCAAGCCTTTTGCTCTCCTCCTCAAAAATTGCAGTTTTTCTTCTTATCTGTCCTCTCTGTTCTTCCTGTTTTCTCCACTACTCTATTCAAACTCAAGACTTCTTTAATCTTTTCTCTAAAGGTTTTATGTGTTACTATTGATTTTTTTTTAATAAGCAACAAATTTAGGATTAAAAAAAAAGAAATTTCTTAAGCTCTTATTTGTTCCAGTAAAGTTAATCAAAAATATTTTTTTTCCATATTTTGGGACTAGAGAGTGCATATTAAAGCCAGACACTATGGTAACTTTATTTGCAGTCATGTCAGCAATCTAGTGTAGGGGGTTTTTCCAGTGCTCCAATCTTGACAGATCTTTACAATTTTAAGAGAAAAATAAACAAAAAACCAAAATCAAATGCACATGCAAAAAATGATAATATGCAGTCCAATAAATATTTCCAAGCAATATTTTCTCTGCTCAAAATTCTTGAAGATTTTAGCTTAATCTAGAGTTTTTCAAGATAGAAGGTTATATGTATATTCTTCTGTCTTTAAAAACCACCACCTTTTACTTATTTTATCATAACTCTACACATTTAAGGTTGAAGGTTTATTGTAGCTAAAATCTGAATTTACAGATGTAAATATTTTTTATAAACACATAATGTAGTTTTTGAAAATAATGGTAAAAATACATTGATTTTGAAAAAACCCCTCATTTTTAGGAGCTGTGACTGATTTGTTATTGGGAAGCATGTCCTCCTCTATCTGCTTCTGAAGCTGAACTAGAGGAATGGTCAAGTTACAGTTATGTTAAGATGCTTTTTAAAGATATAGGATTATGCAGTGTGTCCCCTTTGCCAGCATTTAGACTTTGATTTACAAACATAATACCTTTCACTCAAGTGAAGCAGGCATAAAAGATCTTCTGTATATACTTAATCTGCTTACTGTTATCAGGCATGCAAGCCTATCAGAAATAAACACACCTATTTTATATATTCCCTTAAGAAAGATTGTCTGGTGCCATTTCATAAAAAACATTCTTTCGGTATTTTCTCTGCTTTTCTTTTCTTTGAGTTATATCACTACTGAGATTGGGTGTTATCAATTTCCCAACAATCTCAGCACATTGCTTTAACTAGAGAAGAATCTGTAGCATCTGCCAAAGTTCTGTTTCAAAAGGAAAATAGATTTAAACAAACAAGAGTATAATTTCAGATTGTGAAATTATTCAGTTTTCTGTTTGCTCATATCTTTCCTTTAAAATAAGGATTTCAAAAGGATTCTTATCATGACCAACATGTTTGAAAGCATAAAATCCCGTTACCTTCTAAAATAATTTGATATACTGAAGCAGCTTCTGTGGCAGCTATGAGCTACTCTGTTGTTCGTTCTTTAATGAAAAATATCTTCTGCTACGGTGAGATCATAGGAGATTTGTGTTGCATTGTTCAGAGAATTGGAAGAAGGCTACATAGTAATTAAATTATCACTGCATATTGTTATCTATTTAAATAGCCTATCTTAATATCTACTTGAGCACATGCCCATTTCTCTCTTGATTGCTTCATATTTTCAGACACCTTCCCTTCCTTGCTCCAATATGCATAAGAACCATATCCAACACTTAGAAAAGTGAAACCTGTTGTGTTACATAATGCCACAGAAATGTGGCAATTGGCATGGACAGTAAAAAAGGAAATCATCAGTATTTAAAATTATCCATACTTTCAGTTTCACATAAGTAAACAGGAAGAATTTTTCCTTAAAATTAACTTAGCACTAAAGCTTCTATAATAGAGAATTTGTGTCAAGAAGATTGGAGGACATGTTGGAAGAATGACTCTTTCCAATGCCAGCTTGCATAGCAAAAAAAGCACATCTCACCATTTAAAACATTTCAAATCTTGAAAGCTTTTTTCCACAAATCCCAAATTTTATTTTTTTTCCAGAACGATTGTTTGTCAAATCAGAAAATATCTTGCCTTATTTTCAAATAATTGAAATCTCTTAAAACTACATATCCCTCATACCAGCTGTTCAGCTTTATCTGTACTTTCACTTAAGATGCTTGCTCCTTCCAAGCTGTCACATTCCACTGCTTTAGTAACCCATGTTTTGATGAACAGTATTTCAATCCCAAATTCATCTGTTTTATCTCTAATGGCATAGAGATAAAAAACTTTTGTATTCCCCTCTTAAGAAATGCTCAGTCTTTTCTTTCAATTAAAAAAATTATCTTTTGTTTTATAACAAAATGTTGTTTCAATTGTGCTGTCAGGATGCTGTTTTGGGAAAAGGAGGAGTGGTCTCAGTGGGATTAAGAACTGAATCAGGAACTCAGAGAGTGCATTATTATATAAAACAAACAGGCACACCATGAATTATGTAGTTTTACATTTCTGTCTTGGGAGTCTAATGACAATGTAAACCACTTGAGCTTCAGTTGTATGGCTTATGATGTCAGCAGAACACCTCAGTGGAATTCTAATCTCATAATTCCCAACTGCCCACTATACAAAAAGCGTCTAGACAGAAGAATCAGAAAAGGAGATGATATTTCACTTTGTCATCTATCTTAGGAGTATGAAATCCACTGCATCACAACACTGAGCCTCTTCTTTCAGAATGTAATCCTAGAACAAGAAAAAACTATGGATTTTTTATTCAGGTAAAGATTAATTTTGCTTTGAACATACAAAATAATATGAAATACATCCACAGGTTTTTCAAATAGCAAAATAAATGTGGCGTTGATGTTTTTAACAAAACATCCTGAGCAGAAGGGTCTAAATACTGAGCAAGACACGATGACTTGAACAGAGTAAGTTTGAATACTAACATATTACTCAGCTTCCCAAAGTCACACACATCAAAGAGAAGATTTATCTCAGAGGACGGCTGATGCTCTTTGTCATCTGGGGAAGTTGTTCTGCCTAAAAGCATTGGTAGAGAAATTTGCTATAGCAAAAGCAGAATAGTTCTGACACGAGGACCTAGGGGACCCTTCTTGACTTCAATACATCTTTTAATTTATTCCCAGAAAAACAGATTGGCAAAGCCCTCAGTGATTTTTTTTTTTCACAGACAGCATGGTGAACATAAGAGGAAATGTAAGGATTTACCTTTTTCTTTTAATACTTTTTGTTCCAGTGTGAATATGTTACTTAAACTCTCCTTTCCATATTGAGGGGGTAGCTTCTTTTCTTTTATTGCTGTTTGTGAAACTCATAATTTTAATGATAACCCACATCCATGTAATGAAAACCCAGACTGTCATTCACTGATGTAACTCCATAAACTAAATAATTATTTATCAGTTTGATGAAGCATGAGGGGTTTATTCCTACTATAAAAAATCACTGAATCCACAGGAAGCTCAAAACAAGCTGAATAAGCTCAGTTCTGCAATCTCCTTCATAAGAAACAGGTTCAATTGCCTACTGCTCTTTGCCTAACTGGGCGCTATTAAATATCTCTTGGGGTCATTTGTTAGACTCTGCTTTCAGACCTGCCTAATGGGGTTTTGGTCTTTCTTCATTATTCATCTCTAATCAGCTTTTTCCCATCCCACAGATATCGTAGCTAAATCTCCAGACAGGAACAACCAGCTGGCAAATTGCGGACAGCCTTTGAATTTAAGCAGATTTAGTAGGGTTTCAGTGAATGTTTATAGGGCTTAGGCTAATTGGAAATAAGATTTACAGTGCTTCTTTTAACCAATGCCATTCTATACTTAGAGAATTACTGGTATATCTTAAAACAGTAATCTAATTTACTCATGAGTATAACTTCCTTGAGTATAGACGCAGCCACTGCCAATTTAAGGCAACCAACCAGATTTAGTATTAACTTCTACAGTGTGGGGAGAATTAAAAGGTCATTATCTGCAGTTATACCAGATATAGCCCAATAGGAAAGTCACACTTGACACATCAGGATCAATTAGAATCAAATGGTAGCTCTTTCAAAGGGAAGTCTAGAGTCTTCAAACAAAAAGTACTGACTCTTAGAGTTGTTCATTTCTAAGGAAATTTGGTGCTTAAATGACTCAAAATAAAGCTTGCTTATGTTCATGGTAACCACTTGGCAATACTACAAAATATTGTCTATTTTAATTTGACAAGACCAGATAAAGGAAAAAAAAACATTCCTGGAAAGTAATTCCCAAGTTTCCTATCACTTATTTTATGTCCTGTCTTAACAACGTTTCCACAAACCTCTGCATCATTCAGTAGGCTGGAGAGAACAATTGTCTATACATGTATAAAGCCCTTCCTCCCTGGGAACTGAAATGGATTTTCATCCTGCTTATTAATTTAGTTCATTAATAATTTAAAACAGATCCTAATTTCTTCATGCTCAGGACTAAACAGGTACATAATGTCGCTGTTGCATTCCAGCTGTCTTGCTGAGTTTTCGTTTCTTTTTTTTAAAGCGAGATCTTTGAATAGTTCTTATATTCCCCTTACTCTTCTCACATATCCCTCACAAGGCTGTATTTCTAATATAAATTTCTTTACAGTATTTTGAACTTGTTTTCAGTGGAAGGTAAATAAATAAGGCTGGGTCTCTTTACTGCATGAAAGTCACTTAGGAGCACAGCCGAAAATGGTTGATTTAGGTTAAAGTTGACAGGTGAGTTTTTTAAGATTCTGCTAAAATCACCAACCAGCATGAAAACAGGTTAAAACTTATTTTGATTATGATAATTTTACTAATGTAATTTCTGTTTTAAATGGCTGCTAACATTAAAAATATACATTAATTCACTGCAGAAATAATAATAATTATAAAAAGAGCTTTCACCTGCAAACAGCTGCCACGAATTAGCCTTGCCGTTTTATATGGGTTGATACATATCTGCCTGTGTCAGCTATGACATTGCTATTGCTTAAGATTCTCAATAATTGTAACTTCTGATCCTGAGTCAAATTGTGGACTGAGCAGAGACAGAAAAAAACCATTCCTTCCTCCCCAGCTTCATATGTAATCCAAAAAACATTTAGAAGATGCCCTTCTGATTTTTACATATCCTAAGCCTTTCTGCCATAATTGTATCGTTTTCTGGTCCAGCTGCTGCTCTGCATAACCAGGTTAACATCCATCCCTCAGGGTTATATCCCTTACAGCACTCTCATGAGTCTGAAACCCAGGAGGCAGCCAAAAGCAAATCCCCAGCAGCCTGGGATTCACAGCCATGTAGCAGGTCTCAGAGCAGCTAATGAGACTGTGCTGTGCTGATCTGCTCCAGTGGTGCGGCTCGGGCATGGATAAGCAACAGGCTGCTGCTTTTCTTGCTAAGTTTTTCTCTTACTTTTTAAATGTATTTGTCTCTTTCCTGTCTGGAAAGAAGTGTTTCAAACTTAAAAGGAATATCAGCTTCAGACCATTTTAAATAACATTTTCCCTAGAATAATATCTAATAGCATTTGAAAGATTTGCAAGCAGCTTTTAATCCGCTTTAGGAAATCACCCAACAAAGGAAAATAAACTATAGGGTAAAATCACAGCTTTATTTCATGCTTGAACTGTAAGAGCCTTTGTCATGCATCATTTTAAAAAGACAAAGTGTTGAATTAATTTTTAAAATAAAAGACTGTTGTTCTTGTGCTTGATTATGGGGAAATCAATGATCACACTGAATTCTCTAGCAATGGGTAAGAATTATTTGTTAATACTTTATCGTTATTAAATGGTAGACAAACCTTTTAGAAACAGCAACATGTATTTAGATGACCTGATTTCAAAACTGTGGAGCACATGGAGAGTCCCTCCAATATATATTCTTGTTATATTCACATAAACCCTTCCTGTCATAAGTAACACATGGAATCGTGCTTACTGGTAGCTATGTACTATCCTTCATTATACCCTTTTTTATTCTTTCCTTTCCTTTTCCTGTTTTTACATCTGAAACTGAGAATAGCTAGTGAACTGGATCGGGTACTGGAGAGCAGAAATGAAAAAATATGTGTGGGCTTGACTGAAGAAGAAATATGGAACTTTGTGGTTACTCACACCTTGCTCTTTATTCAAAAGCCTGTAAGCTTTTTAACATTGGGGCAGCTGAGTCCATAGCATAATGAGGTCTTTGATAAATTCCAATTATCCTGCTAACCATGACTCAGGCCTGAGAAGAAAAGTTTTCAGTTCTGCTCTGTGGCTTCATTGGTAAGCAGATTTAATCAAGTTCTCATCTTGCAATATGTCACTGGGGAATGTGTGGTTGTAACTGGCTGTAACCACAGATGAGCAGACAACTGCTTCCCTTCTCACTGGGAGTGGGGAATGGATTCCTGTGATTCCAATGCTCCAACATGATCCTGGCATTAGGACCTCTCATGAGGTCACAAACCATCCTCTTGCATGTTTCTGATTAAATTAAAAGTAAGAATTTTCAGATTTCAAGTGCTGGACAGCAACTACAAATAAACTGATGATTTTTATGTCAGTGTCCCACCAAACAAGGTAATTAAAACTTTAAAAAAGTCATCTTTTTTTTTTAATGAAAAATAGACATGTCTATTAATTTTGAGATGGCAGTAATAATCTCAGACTTAAATTGTTTTGTTTGAGTTTAGGTCTTCAAAATCAGTATAGTCTACTATGATACCTGATTTCACCTGCCCATTTTTCAACTACCAGATTAAAAATTCATACTTTATGAATAAAAAGTAAAGCAATAATTAAGAAGTTTGTGAGTAGGCTAAGGAACTTTCAATCTTGAAAATCATGAGCTTTTATTACACTGAAACTAATTTTATCCTTCCCCCCACACCTCCTCTTGCTAACATCTTCTTGATGTAATTATTGAAACACATACCATATGAGGGAAAGAAATAAAAACTAACCTTCTGGAAAAGGAGATTGGAAACTAAGGTAATTCAGATTGTCTTGTAGTTAAAGCATTGGCTAGGAGTCGGATAATGCAGGATCTGACACAAACTTCCTGTGTGTTTTCTGAATGCCCTTTCCAGCCAAACTATCACAGTTTGTTTAACCACGGTGAGCAAAAGCATGCTCCCCTGTGATTCCTTTGGAACTACTTGTGGAGCAAAGCATCATCCCTCTTTGTGAAAGGGGAAAAGAAATCTGCAGTCTCCTCCTCCCTTGTCCTTGGATCAATGGGATGGTAATACAAATAGGAGCTTGCCTCCACAAAATGTTCCATTTATTGCCTCACTTGTGTTGTTCAGATATTTCAATGATGGTGTTAATGGTCTTGGTCCAGAAAAGTATATAAGTATGTTTCTGGCTTTAAACACAAATATCACCATTAAACTTTATGACTTACTTAAGTGTAAGACCATTAAATCATGGAGAAGTCTAGGTGAAATCTGATTGCTGCACTTAGCACCTCTGAACCATGGAGTTCTGGAAATACCTACAGCAGTGCTGAAAGAGCAGCTGTTCTGGGCTCACTTCTACCTCCAATGCAAGGAGATCATTTAGACTTCCTGATTGGTGAAGATTCCCCCTCAAATATTATACATGATAATACACCTGAGCAAGTCTCTAAGTATGGCAACAAAACACTTATATATTCATTTAAAGAGTTCTGTCATGTGTTATCTAATGATACTACTTTATTTTACAACTATGTGCATACACATTGCATGTAAAAGCACTTTTATACCCCAGCTCAGAATATAATTCATATTTCATTGATCATTGTTTCCTCACTGTTCAAAGATACTGTGTATTACTAAAGAATTGCAGTCAACACTTCCTATAATCAAGATTTTAAAATATTCCTTAGATTAAATTTCTATCCCATTCCTACTGAGAATTTCAAAATCCACATTTGAAGCTTGATATTTAAACCGATTATTATACTTTCAACATTTCTTTGGCCAGCTTCTTATTTAGTAGCTCTTATTTCTAAATGGCATTCCAATTAAATGAAACTAAAATGAAACTAAACTAAAATTGGGTGATATGTTACCTCAAACCTTTAAAAGCAATATCTTCATTTTTTTGATCTGTAAAATTTTGTTTTACATGAAAGAGAGTAAGTATTCTGCAGAAGAAAGGTGTCAGCTTTTCAGGGGTTATATTAGCAGCAGCATACATGAATTTGTAGTGTTGTGGTCTACACTAGAGTATTCTGGAAGTCAAAATAAACTTCAGTACATAACTTATACAGCATCATCTGACATAGCCACAGGCAGCTTCACACAAGAGTTCAAAAACAATTTGCTTGGAAAATTAGCTATTTAATATTGCAGTAATATTTGATTAATTAGTCTTCCAATTTATTAGTGATACATGGAAATTCAGAATTAGATTAGATTAGATTCCTGTTCATTATACATTAAAATTATACATTTAAATTAGCTTCCAGTTAATAATGTAGATACTTGATATATCTACTAATATTCAGTATCACCACATATCCACATTGTTGATAATTCAGAACTCATAGCTGCAGTTTTTCCATCATCAGACTTGTATTTACTTGGTCACATATGAAATTATTCTGCCATGCATTCTTTACCAAATGCTCAAGTGCATTTGAAAGTTGTTAATTGATGCATGGATTCAGACTGTGTTCTCCTAAATTTACTTTGCAATTTAGAGATGACCTATTGCTTACAATTCCGACACTTGATTTCTAAACTACCACCACAAAAGCTTCTGCTGCTACATGCATGTTTTAGGTCAGTGACCTCTGTAAGAGAGACATGCAAAATACTTTACCTGATGGAGCTGGACAGCAGCAACATAATTGCAAATTGATGCCCTGACTCCACATTGTGGTGCTGTCTCACACCTTGCAAGCAAGCACAGCAACTGCACCAGAAGGAAAATATAATGCAATATCAGAATGTCACTACTCAGTTATTTCTCAGCTCTCTGTGATTGTGGTTCATTGGAAATCCCTCCCTTTCCCTTCCACCTAAGCAGAGCAGCTGCCTGGAGACCTGTTTCTGTCTCCTTCCTATACCACCAGCTTGCAATCCTAGCCATGACATGTCCATGAAAAATAGGCAGAGGTTTACTGTAATACTTGCAGAACTCCCAAGCTTTCTGTGTTCTAAATATACCTGGGAAACACGTACCTGAAATAATACAGATACCAAACTCCTATTAATAATGCAGTAACACTCCATAATAACTCACATCTCTTCCTCATTGTAAACAAGTTTGGATGGCTCTTCCCTGTTTTCCTCCCCTAGATTTTGAGAAAATGCAGGGGCCAGGGGGGAAATCTCTTTTTTTCCTTAATACCACAGTTAAAAACCGGTATACAGTGTCTCAGAGAAGTATGTTTACATTTTAATAAAATTTTTATTAGAGTTTCATACTTTATCAAGTGACTCATCTTTGTTAAGGATCATAAATTTTGAAAAGGAGTCTGATCCTACCTGCCAGACATATAATTTAAGGCTATTACCCTAGCAAAAAAGGGGAGCTATAAATTAGAAATTTTTTTGTCCTAAACTGGGGAACAATGATATCTGTTAAAGAGTGACCTGTGCTTTTTACTAGATGTAACATGTTTGTATCACTTCTGCAGGTTTAACCTGTAAATCAGAACTCAGCAGCTTAAAAGCAATAACTGACCAGCACAATGTAGCAATGACATATTTATAGAAATATAAGTGTATTTTTTTTTTTTTTTTTTTTTTTTTTTTTTTTTTTTTTTTTTTTTTTTGTTGAAACATGCCAAAACCAGCAAAACTTACAAACTTTCAGGGCTCCACATATCTGGTATTGGATTTGTCTTCATTCTGCATCAAGGGACCATTGTCTAATTAACTGAAAGAGCAAAGAGCATTTGCCAGCCTGCATGGATTTACAGAAAGCAGGTATAGTGTGAACAGTGCTCCCAGCAGGGAAAATCATCCAGCTATCCTGATTGCATCCCAAAATATTGTGGGAGTTTGCTGAACAAGAGCTACATTTACTGAGGCTGATTTCACATTGCTCCAGTTTGGGTTACAAATGGTACTTCATGTTAAAATGGGAGAAGAAATATTTTGTTATGAGAATTAAATGGCTGTAGTGATTGGTAAAATTCCATGCGTTTCTTTTGGTAGTTTCTTTTTTAAATTTTATTTCTTGGATTTCAATAAGCCTCCATCCTTTCAGCATGCAAATTTCCTCATCTTTTCTCTTTTTTCTTTTAGATTTTTTTCTTTTCTTCTCTTTTTTTCTTTTACGTTTATAGGAGTTAAAGTAAGTGAAAAGAACCTGTCTCACCAGTACCTTACTTCAAGCAGCTCCAAGACCTTTGCACACAGAACTGACTATCAATAAAAGAAAGCATTTGAAAAGCATTGAGACATACATTATGGCAGGGGATTTTTAGACAGAACTTCCCTTTACTTGGTAAAAAAGATAGCCAGATCAAGTACTAGAATACATTATAAGGTAAGGGGGAAAAGCATGGCTATGGCCTCAGAGATTTCACTGGTTCTACTTGGGCCATAGTGGCTAGTACCATTTTTCAGATGGTAGTCTCTGTAATGAAATACAAATTCTTAAAAACTGTTTATTATCTATTTTCAAAGGCCTCATTCAAACGCCAGTACTGTCTAATACAGAGCAAAACCCACAGCTGTCACCTTGGACAAATCTATAGGGGACCCAGAACAAATCTTAATCTAGTTTTAATTATGAATAATGAAGGATTAAGGCCCTGGTATAGTAATAAACCACATTGATGGCACAAATTTCTCTCAAAATAGCTTCTATATTATCTGGGAAAAATATGATTCCTATACTATTGGTGATGGTTTTCTTAATAAATGTGGACTTAAATATGGTATATCTGTTTCAATATATGATTTTACAGCTTGTCCTTGTCTTAGTTCATGAACAAATTAGTTTTCAATTTCATAATATTGTTTCTTCTGTCCATATAAATCCTTTAAAAAATAAAAAAGGGCTCAAAGTATAAAATTCAGAGACAGGATGATGATTTTACCTTGCCTCAGATTTGACAGGATTACAACAAACCACACTTGTAGATGAAGCTCAAAAAAAGGCAATAGCTTGTCTGTCTACCTAATGATTGAAGTGTACATAGACATGGAGAGTAAGAAAGATAATTCCATAAACCCTGATGGATTGAATGACATGCCACTGGTTAGCTAGTGAGGCAGTGGAAAAGCCAGGAAATGAAAATTAGCTGCATCTGAATTTGAGAATACAAAACTTAGGTCTGTTGTGAAGATACCAAGCTGATATGTTTATACTCTGTTACTTTCTGCACTACAGTTAAAAAACAGGGGGGAAAAGGCACAAAAAACTCCCTCCATCCTGCATCATCTCTCTGCAGTAAGTCAGCAGTGATGTTTCTGCAATAAAGCAGCAGTGTGTTTCTCACTGTCTACTCACTTCTGATATGTTTCTCCTGCCTTGCAAAGTTACTGACTGATTTGTACGATTTGCATGAATTTTGGTATAGTTTTTATAGTGCTTGAAGTGTTATATTTGTCTTCAAGCATGTTATTTCTGCAGTTAACTGAAAAAAATTAGCATTTAAATGAAGATGTTGTTAAATTCTGTCACGGAGAAAATAATGGAACTATTAGTAGAATATTTTTACTCTGTTGAGACATGATATAGCTGTAAATTAGGCTGTGTAAACTAGAGCTGAAAAAGCTAAAACACAAACTCAGGAAACAGAGTATCTTCCTATTGCTATTCAAGGTGTAACCATCATCCAGAAACAAATTACCTTGGTATGTGAAGTTTGCATATGTATGAAATAAACAGGAGAATCTGCAGCATCACACCCATTCCCCATCCCCTAAGGAAAAAAGTGTCTATCCTCTTGATAACAATAAACTTTATATTTTAATTTTAAAAGTAGGAATGGATCTTCTTATTCCACTGGTGGGAGATTTAAATTGTGCCTTAAATTACTGACCTCTATAGCTGGATTTTGCTACCAGATATTCTTAAAATGGATATGAAAATTATTTTCTTCTAAGGATCTAACAGAGGAGGTGTTAGGGGAAAAATCCATAGCAATCATAATGTTGAGTCAGAAGTAAAACAAAAAAAAGTAACTTCTCTTAAGAATGTATCTGTTTTAGAGACTATTCTGCTCTAAATTGCACTGAATCCACTGTTTCTGAGTATTAAATTACCATTAGTAAAGTAAAAACATTTTTCAGCTTTTGAAAATACGTATTTTTAAAGCTCTTGTTAATTGGTTACATGTCAAATCAAAATTGTCTGTATGTAGTTGGATTTACAGTAAAAAGGGAAATATGTATTGCAGAACAATCTTTCACCTTAAATGCATGTTTATATATACTAACCAAATTTGAAGGTCAGTTAGAAACATTATATCTAGCCCACAATCCCAAATTTAAATTATCAAAATCCAAGACTGCCTTTATTTAGTATTAAAACGTTGTCCTCACTAAACAGAAGTATTCATTTATGGTTTTCAGATTTACTCATATTAGAAATAAAACTCCTGAACAGAGCTTGCAAGCGGGAAGACCTCAAGGAAAGCTTCTATGGAGGAAACCCAAGGTGAATGAAATATGTTTTTTTTAAAAGATGAATAGTTCAGGGTATTTCTAAGCGGTGTTAGTACTAGTCAAGCCATTCAAAAATTATTGATTTTGTAATGCAGTTATCCTATTTGAAACTAGATTTTAGAAGCCATCTGTGCAATTCCCATTAATTTGCATAGAAGCAAATCTGAGCTTGAAACGCTAATTTTCAATCACTTTAGTGGCACCACTGATGAAAACAGCTATCACCCCACACAAACAAAATATTCACTCCCTAAAAACAAGTTCTTGGCCTCAAATTTACGAGATTTCCTCTTAAAGATTCCTCTAAAAATATTTCTTCTGAAGAGGATAATTTCCTACATCTCCATAAACTTGTAAATATCTTAAAATAAATTTCTGGTCAAAGATTAAAGTAGCAATCTGTGGTAAAATATATTTCTGACAGGAAATAAAGCAGGCTGCCAGACATCTAAGTGGATTTACTAGAACTTAATTCTATTTGAATACATGGGTAACCATGATTGGACAAGATGGTCTCAACCAGTCTCTGATTTGGGCTTTGCAATGAAGATATAAACCAAATATCTCAACATAAAATTTTTACTTTGGGGAAACAAAAATATCAGATACTAATTGCTTATCTGAAAGTATTTCATGCAGAACTTAAATGAAAGTTTGGCTGTAATGCTGAACTTCAGTTTTTCCTAAAGTGCATGAGTAAAACATACTGTACATTACTGATACAATTTGTGGAACCATATCTACAGCTTTCAGGTTTTATTCATATGCACACACAATTTTAAGGAAGCCAAAGCATTACAGAGGCAATTACTGCTTGGTAAAATTGCCAGATCTAGTTAGGGAAATTTGGAAAATAAAAGGTACCTATATTATTCTAAGAAATACCATGAGAGTTTATTGTAAGCAGAACAGTCTGCATTGGAGGATTAGCATATGGCTGAAAGAAATAACAAATGGAACAAAGATATGGGGTACATGACTGTTAATTCTACTTCTGTGTTTCTGGGTGGGTTAGTCTGTCTGCCTGTCTGTCTAAAAACAACTAGAAAACTTGACTGTTGCAGTTTGAACTAGGACAGTCTGTCAAAAAAACAGTGAACTGTGTCCTCATGGATTACCCCCAGTGGATGCTGGAAAACAAAAATTTACCTGCAAAATAATGTAGATTTTGTGATATTAAAAAGTTGTTGAAGGCAGAAATTCAAACCAAGTAGAAAATATTGAAACACCCAAAGTAAATGTTCATTTAGAAATATTCTGTAACGTCAATAAACTCTATAACAGTCTTAGGATCCAATTATATAAATTCTAGAGATGCCTCTGTCCAAATTAGGTGCAAATGAGACCATATGCCAGAGTCAATCATATGGATTTTATTTAACACTAAATGTGAAGTAGAGGGGGAGATAGGGAAGTGAGAGGGAGGGAGAGAAAAAGTGCAACAGAGAAACAGATTAAGTAGAAAGAATACCATGATTCCATAGATTACAACTACATCCTAAGGGTTCTCCTCTCAGGGGTTGCAGACTGTATCCATCAAGTGCTGGGAGGAAAGAGTCCACAAAACACCAAGCCCATGGGATTTACATTATGCTGAGGCTGGGCGGAAACACCCCTCTAACTCCTCTGGATGATATAATACTGGATCAAGGGACATTTTGTGAGCCTTTGACACCTTCTAAGATGTTGCAGCTGTCTCTTATGTCAGGGCTAGTTGAATAGATCATGGCCTATCAGCTGAAATGAATAATACCTCCATCCCACATGTGAATGTCCCTGTACTTCAGAGGGAAGGTCCCACAGCTGAATCATTTTTCATGGGAGTACATTGACATTATAGGAAGAATTTACAGGATTTTCCTCTTATCAGCCTCTTCCTTTATGTGAGAAACCTCTTTGTAGGCTCAGGTGTGCCTGCCCATCTGCACCTGGGAAGCCACTTTGAGCATCAGGGCAAAGCAGCCAGCCCACTGTTTAAGCCATGGGCACCAACCATCCAAACTCCTACAGCTCCTGGGTGATTACTGCAAGTGGTTGAATGTTTGAGTCATTACTCACTAATAGTCCAGTCTCTAACAAACACACAACTCTGCTCCAGCCTAAAATGAATTACCTTAATTTTGGTCAGGGTAGTTAAACTTGAAAAGTTTTTACATAACAGTTTCTTCATCTATTAAAGAAGCAGTAGAAAGTATGAAACATACAGTGGAAAAAAATTTTCTGCTTTCATATTGGGGGCAGGTTGCCTCTGGATGTGAGGTGTAAGAGGACCTGGGCTGCATGATGCAGTCTGGACAGGTGAGAGATGGATGCATGGTGGTACTAAGTAATTCAGGAGAGAATTCCCAAAAGCCAATTGTGAATTAGTCCAGAAAGTCCTTCTAACAAAATGTCAGGCAAAATAAAATACAGATAAACAAAAAGAAATGCATCTAGATTAAAACAATCCCAGCTTTAAATACACAGTGTTGTGATGTAAGCTGATGGGAAATTAAAAATTTACAATAAGGGATTCTAATAGAAACATTAGGCAACAGTTCAGAAGCATTTGATAACAGAAATAGGACAGCAGGTATTATTGGAAGGGATAGAAAATGAACTTAAATCTGCCATTGTTCATTTACACCTTGTGCTGTTCAAGAAAACAGGAAAAAAACTGGAGAAAAGAAAGGCTGATTCAAAGTAGAGAAAGATCTCCATGCAAAGAGTAACTGAAATGTAGGACTTTTCATTACTGGAACTACGAAAAGGAGGGATGTGAATAGCATTGGAATGATGAATAGGTAAAGTTTGTTCACTGTCTTACAGCAAAATCATCAATCAACAGGCTCAAAAAACCTCCAAAATAGGACTTTTTTTTATTTTTTTAAGTCAGGTATCTAAGTTCTGCAATTCCTCATTGCAACACATCTGTAGATAGTAAATGTCAGATTTTTCCTTCATTAACTAGCCTGTGAAGTACTACAAATGTAAAGACACCACCTCTGCCTTAGTGATCTTCCAAAACATGATTATAGACTCAGGGAGAGCATTTTGAGAAGCTTTGGCTCCTCAGGGTCCCAAATCACTCCTCTGATTCTATTCATTTGCTTTCAGTAAAGATTCACATTTGGTATTTACCACTGTTGTTGGCAATGCATTGAACTAATTGTTATGATCTGCTTTGATTTATCTGCTTTATGTTAATTTGAAATTATGCATTCATTTTCACTGAAGTCAGAAATTTCAAAGGTATCCTGTGGAACTAAGTTTTGTGAAAAATATTTGTCAAATGGGATTCACCAAAAACATGTAAATTCATATTTGTATAAACTGTAATATCATTAGCTGTCTAATTACATGTTACAGCAGTTTCAGAGTTTTTTGATATAAACTTGTGGAATACGAAAATAAAATTTGTGGCCCCATTTAACTAAGAAGTCTCTGACAAGGTAAAGCTTTTTTAAAGCCAGGTAAGTTAGAAAATATCATTAGGGGTGGTGTTTTACTTTAACTGGTACATTTCCCTGACGACATATCATTAGAGTTTCTGTAAAATGAGGAATGCAGAATGAGGCAAAGCTTCAGTGAAATAAATAGTATTAGGTACAAGCACTGAGTTTTCTTACTGTGAAAGGCAAAGTGTTTTAAAATAGACAGAGTGATCTTGATTTTTGAACTTCTTCCTAGGCACAATATTGACACCATAAAGATGCAGTAGAGTTTAGGCATATTATAGGTTTATAGGTTTATTCTCTCTGCACAGAGAATACATATATCATCACAACATTTACATTCCAAAGAATGTGGATACTAGGGAATGAAAGGACAATGCAAGGTTATGACATAGCCTTTGATGGCCGACTTTGGTCCATCTTAAGCAATCCTTCCCTCTGGCATGTCTATTTTAAGCTAATGCAGGATATGCAAGAGAAATATCAGTTATAAGACCAGATATGACAAAATAGTTTAAGTCATTCCAATTTCTCACTTCAGATGCTGAATTGGACACACTGTATTCTTTCTTTCTATGTAACAGATAGAATTCTGGTACTCAGTCTGGAAAATATCAGTGCTCATCTGGGACCACTGTGTCCCAGGCAACCTTCCACCTTTTGCAAAGGCCATGAGGGTAGAGTTCAACTGCTGAGCTGCTACTTCTCTATTCCCTTTCACGTACTCTTAGTATGGTGTTAACCTTTGTGCTGTTTCTCTTTTGTTTGTTCAGCTTCCAAATTCTAAGAGGATGCTGCATATATCCTCTTAGGTATCCTTAGAAATATCCTTAGAGCTTTGATGTGCCAGACCAGACTGACACTACCAATATAGATAAAGGGGGTTTTCACAATTCTGTACATATAGCTTCAAAATACAAACTTGCCCTTCATCAACTCAGCCAGCTGGAATTCTGCTCAGTACATGACTGAGCATACAGAGTCCTGGTGCCAACACTGAGCACATGTGCAGTAATATTGTAGGAGGTATACTGTCTCAGACTGACCTATGATCCATGCTTGAAGAAGCTTCTCTACCATTGTGGGAAGATGGCTGGGGGTAAAATGAGTGAAAACCAGTAAGTTATATTCATATTCTAACAGAAATTATAACAGCACAGAAATTATAAAGGGAAATTCAGTTGCTACTTCCTGGATGGAATCCAGTGGCCAGGCACAAAATCTATTCCGTGATGATTCCCCATATACATTCCCCACAGCCTGCAATCTAAGCACACACTGAGGGATGAAACAGAGGTTGGAGCAGAGCAGAAACACCACAGCCAGGCTCTGCTGTAATCCTTGCAGGGCTGGGACTGTGATGGTTCCATGTGTCTGATAGAGCACACAGCAGCTGTCAGCCCAGGGCATGTCCTGCTGCTGAGCCAGCAACTGTGGCGATGTTGGTCTCTTCAGATGAACTCAGTTCATTATTATCTTATTGTAATACCAACTCACACCTCCATCCCAAAATTACCTGCCCCCAAGATACCTGCCCCCATGGTATGACCACCTTTCACTATGTGCTCTATTTTATTGGCTGTATCTGCAACAGCAAGGCAAGAGAATTTTACACCAATCAGCAACAAATGTATGATGGGAGAAAATCAGTTCCACCTAAATATAATGAATTAATATAAAAGTGAGTTAAGAATGGAGAGAAGTTAGGAAAGACTCCATAGCACCTTCTGGGACCAGCTGACTGGCTGAACCTCTCTTCTCTTCCCTAGGGACATCTTTTGGTAAGAACCTTCCTCTATGAGCACTGAATTATTAACTCGAGCTGGCTTTCATTGGTGATTGGAACTTGCCTGTATATTGCTTCAAATTTACTTTTGCAGTCAGTTACCATCATCAGCAAACCATCACAAACATTACCCCATCACAATTTTCCATCATCAGTGTGTTTGTTATTAAAGTCTGTTACTCTGTGAACAGTTTAGCATGAGTCCCTCAAGGGCAATAGCAGTCAACAGCAGCAGATAACATACTCAATGAAACTGAGATCTGGGAGTGGGTACTCCTTTCTGGTTTGTAGTAAGAGATTTGACTCCAATATGCCGTTGTAGCATGTCCCTAACAATATTTGAACTGCCCTCTGACACAAAACTGTTCAGTGGAGTCCCCATAACAAGGACACTCACAGACTGGTGATGCACAAGGGGCTTGGCTTTCCTGGGGCACTGACAGATCTTTCTTAAACACAAAGATTACAAGAAAACCCCATTTCACATGACAATCATGAAGCCCTTTATGACTTTTTCCAAAGAAGACAGAATTATAAAATCCCCCTAAATGCAGAAATAATTTTGCTTCTTTGCAGGAAAGATAATCAGTAAAACACAGGTAAAGTCTAGACCCTAGACAAATCATAATTTTCAGTGTTTCAGAAATATAAAATCATGTGTCTGCTAGCCAAACCTGTGCACACACTACTTGGGTGAACACCTAAAATTGGAATTCTAACAGAGATAAAGTCTGTCATTTCTGCTGTTCTTGATCTGTGGAGTTTAGACAATTAGCTTACACTAGACACCTGTTCTCTGATGGCCACATTATCTTCATTAATGCTGCATTAAAAGTCTCTGTCACAGGCTTTTTGACTTGCATGTGTGAGTTAAGCTATCCATAACAATACAGAATTTAGCTTTCAAAGCTAGTGAGAATAAGGACATCTACTTGATTATGAGCATAAAGACTTCATAAAATTATAAACTGAACATCATCTCACCCATTACTCAACGCTTCAAAGAAAGAACCATGTTGTACTATTCATAGATCATAGGCAGTGAAGTATAAAATTACAGTACATCCATAAACCTAACATGTAACTATTTCATGAGCCAAGACATCCAGTGCAATTGCTTTTCAGATGAATCAATGACTTACAAAATCATATCCATATTATGACAGATTTTGATTTTTTTTTAAATATAGACAGATCCTCCTATAATATTACCAATTTTTAAAAGGAAGTTATGGTTAATTGTGAGAAAGAACATTATGGGAGTGTATACATTTTGCATAGCCTCACATCTTCACTGTTCTCTGAGCTGTGATACATCCAGCAAATTCATCACCACAGAAGCTGGTAGCTGCTATTTCAAACACTTTTTACTACATTCTTTCTATATTTTTATGATATCATATAATCTTCTATGAAATATAAACTCATAAGTTAGGTACTCACAAAAGAAACTAAACATTTTTTTATTAGAAATTATGTTTTTTCATTAAATAGAAATATTTAGTGACATTTCAGTTTTCTATCATCTCCATGCTTTCCCAAGAAACTAATCTTCACAACATTATTATCAATATAGAGTCATTCTGCAATGTATGCATTATATTACACGGCTATAGAACATTGTTAAATTTTATACTTTTTGACCACTGAAAATATTGATTTTTATTGGTTGCTGTATTCCCTGTGCCAGAACTCTTCCAAGTTCTTGTGTGCATTTCAGAACCTATGACTTGCTCTGTCATGTGCTTCATTTCTTTCAGGAGTTATTTGCAAAAAGTCTTCAAGAGTGTTACACATCAAAAGTCAGACAGTGAACTCTGAGCGAGTTCTTTGTGAGCTTTCAACCCAGGAAAGCCACAGCATAATGAAAAATTATAAACCCTACACAAGAGTCCAGAGCCTGTTTGCCCCCTCTGTCCTGGGACCTTTTCAGCACTCAGAAACAGCTGTGTAAAGCAAAAAACATGTTGCTGCATCTAAAGGGGTTCTTAGGTCTGCTTTGGTTAAAAGCTGGTTGGTAAGAACACACAGTTTTGATTCCCAGTTTGAAAGCATTGAAAGCATTAAAGCATTGTCAAAGAAAAGGGTATGGCCATCACAGGACAGCACAACTCTTGTATGGCAGCTTTGGTTATCACCCTTTATTGTGAACCATTTGCAATCTCGGACAATGCAATACACCTTGAGCATGCAAAACCAGTCTTACATACCTGCAATGTGTAAATGCCTGCAGTCCAGGAAAAATACCAAAAGTAACTTCTTCTGGAGTCCAGTGTACAATACTGTGTTAGCACAGAAAAACCTCATACAGACATATATGTGTAGGGTCTGTACACATGAAGTGTTTTATCCTCACCTTTGAGCAACATATCCCAATGCCCTATTCTCCCCTGTACTTCTAGAAACCGTTTATGTCATGACCATTAAAATCTAGCAGGTTTGATCCTCATTTCCAACATCACAGAGAGATGGAAATGACATGCAATAAAATACTCTGAGCTGGGATCTTCAGGGTCATATGGAGAACAATAAACAACCAATTGCAGGAAAAGAACTGCAGTATTAACAGGAAATTTAAGATTTGTTAGAGTAATGCCTTAGAGGCTACTGTCTGAATGATTTTATAATATGTATTATTGAATAAGCAATATAATGAACTATTAAACACATATCCTTATACCAGGTTTTCACATATCTCATACTGATTCACTCTCACAAATCTTTGCATGCCATGTAAAACTAACTCTGCTTAGTTTTGATGGGAAAACTGTATGATATCCTTGACAAATGAACTTATCAAATAGATACATGGACAATATAGATGTGTCAAGAAATTCCAAAAAGTCTTTGTTGCTTCCACTTACATAAAAGAACTGAAAGAAACATCCCTCTCTGAAATACCACACTTCATTTTATGTTCAACATAATGCCGTAATCAGTCCATTATTTTACTTATCTAGAATATTTCATAAAAGTATACCATGTATAAGACAGAATTTCTTTCCTTTCCACCATAAGATTTATTCTGTGTCTCTTTCACCCCATTGAGGTAACCTGATAAGTATTTACCAGCAGATCACCTGGTATCTACCTGGCATGAGGTGATAATGCAGATGAAAAACTGGCGGTTCCTCTGGGGAAGAAAATCTGTGTAGACAGTGGCTAAAGATTTAATTGGGTAGCATATATTTTGCATTGTCTTGGGATGATTAAAGCCAGATTTGTTCAATTAAAAATCACTACCACCACCTTCCCCAAAAAACCCCCAAGAATACCCCCAAAACAACAACAACTGAAATTCAGAAGCAGCATAGATTTGGCACAAAATGCATCAGCTGAGGCAGCATTTCGTGCAACTGAGACCCAGCCCAGCCATCTGATTTTCCAGTATGGGTATTCTGATATTGCACTGGGTCTTTTGGGTCAAACTGAGGTCTCTTCAGCCTCTACTGATTCAGAAGCAGGAAAAAAGAATATGCATATCTGTTGTGCTACTTGGGAAACTGAAAAAATTTTTACCCTCTCATATTATGATGTGTTCCCACTGATATTTTGAGGACAGGGTTCTTTTTAGCAACCCAGAGCTGCTGTTGTGTTAACAAAATATCAGATGAGCTCATTACAGAAGCTAAACTAAGCCATTCAATTTTAATACAGAGGAGAGAATATAGCTATGGAAATGTGCTCTTTTAAAACAACTTGGTTCTGAGTTGAGACTTAAGCTGTCAGTTTCAGTCTAAAGCCTATTTTTACAGCCTGATTATAAACCCTTAGAAATGGAAATGTTGACGTATCCTTGGCTATAACAACTCTAACAGGAGATTCTGCAATGGCATGTAAAATCAACTATTCTAACTAAAACCTCTGTTTATTTCATGTTACAAGGTGAAACTTCTGTTTATGAGTGAAAT
This sequence comes from Ammospiza nelsoni, assembly GCF_027579445.1. NCBI lineage: Eukaryota > Metazoa > Chordata > Aves > Passeriformes > Passerellidae > Ammospiza > Ammospiza nelsoni. The sequence continues at coordinate 30,718,693 of NC_080636.1, read as the reverse complement.
AGATGAAACTTCTGAAGTATACAACACTGAAAAAGTAAAATAGGCGATGTTCAAAGTGTTACTCACATCACAGTATTTATACTATTTATACTCAGCATACAAAGTACTCCTAATATTTCAGTCTATTTAAGACCATCTTTAAACATAGATATATCTGTTTCTCCTCTTAATAAAACCCTCTCATGAAGGCCATTGTATTTTTATGTTATTATTTTATCAGACAGCATGTTGTAAAGACTGGGAAGATCCAGTCCTGATCATGCACAGACACACTCATGATCCTGATGTTATGTAAAAAGTCATCTTTACAGAACTTCCATTACTCATAGGGTTTTCACCATCCAACTGCACTTGAGTGCTTTGCTTAACTGCATCTGGAGAGGATGGTAAAAAGTGAGATGGGAAAAGTAAAGACAGACAGGCATTGAATGGATATATCTATTTCATGTGAGGTTCAGTAAAAAAATATTTTTGCTAAGGTTTTTTTTTTTTAATGTAAAAATTCAGTAGGTAAGGCTTATAATAGGAACAATCCTGTCTGATTGAAATGCTAAAAAATCTGTTGCTATAAAAAGTTCATTCTTTCATTACCAGTATCAAATTAAGGACAAATAAGAATATGCAAGAAAATTGACACTCATCTGATTACGCATTGGCATCTATAGTTAAACACAAAATTATAACTAGATAGCTGTTTTTATCTCACTATATATTAATGTCTGCCAAACATTCCATGCAATGTGTGTCCTTATGAATTCTGTCATGAATCAAGGACAGAAATAAAGTGTTACAGAATTAATTTAATGAAATATGTTCATTACAGAGAGAAATAGATCAAATTCACCAAGTGTACATGTAACAGTCATAGAGATTGGTACATGCATTTTAGAATGTTAGTGTTTTGGTTCTATATCTGACTTGAAATCTATTCCCATGAAGTCAAAGACATTTTTCCATTATTATTTTCAAGTCAGAAAATTATTTTGGTTAATTATTTCAATTTCAACACTAATATAAGATCTTCCCATTTAAAGTGAAGAAAAACTCAGAATCTATTTATTTATCTCCATTTGTCTCAAGTAGACAGGGAAGCAATGGAGCCCAGTATAGGAAATTATAGGTAAATCAGCTGTGATTTAAGCACACAATCTGTAAATATTTCAATTAAAGTGTTCCCTAAGAAAGAATTGAAACTACATGAAGGACTAGATGTATTTTCTCTACAGTGCACTCAAGATATGTTAAAAGAGCACACATTTGTGCCACAAGTTGGTAACCAGGCTGGTTTTTGAGGGAAGCCACCTGCGCACTGGATTAGCAGAGATGCCTCAGCAAGGCATCCTGCTTCATCCTTTTAGCAAGAAAAGCAGGGTCATGCAGCCTGCAAAAATGGCATTGCTGGGCCACTTGCTGCTGGAACCAGCATCATCTCATTCAGAATGCAAATTCAGGTCACACAGCAGAGCCCACTCCTGCACCATGTAGCAGCCCTTGTGCTTGAGCAGGCCTCACTGGGTTCATTCTTCACGTTGCAAAAAATCTGCTGTTTTCATTGGATTTGTCTTCTGTGCCTTAATTTTTAAGTAGTTTAAGATGGCAATGAGAAACGCTTCATGAAAAGCAAGAAATATAATACAATTAAAGGCAAAATTCAGTTGTTTTCTTTTTATTTTTATTTAAAGTATAATTATCTTTCCAAGTTATTAATGACTAAAAAAGTAAAGTATACACTCATAGCCATACAAGGTTATTTTAAAGAGCTGTTTTTGAAAAAGCAAAATAAATTTTAGGTCCCTTCTGATGGTAATTCTCTAGGTAATGCTAAGGAAGAATGGCTCAGAATGCAGCTCAAATGAATTGTCTCTGTGTTCAATAACTTTCTGGCAGTTGCAAGCTTCTGCACTTTTTTCATTATGTTCCAGTGTACACAGATTTTATGCTTCTCATACTGGTATTTTATAAAGTCCAAACTTTGAACAATGAGTGAGAAAGTATGCAATGCAATGAGTATTACTTTTACTTCACCTTCTGAAAAATGTAAAAATTAATTTAAAGTGTAAAAGTAAAACCCAGATCAAGGTGTAGTTAATAAAGGAACATTATTCATTTGAACAGAGTGAGAATTTCACTTCATGATTGTTAAACGTCTACAAGTTATCATTCTCAAAATCAGTGGTAGGCTTTGAAATGCTAACAAATGCATTATCAATATTTTTGAAGAATTTGCAGTATGTAAACACAAACTGTAAGAACAAAATTATTCATATAACAGTGTTTGTGTTAATCTTTTTAACTAACAGTCCACAGTTCTACACGCAGGCATACCAGAACTCCAGTATTTAATAATTATCAAAACTTCAGCAGCTCACCAAAATAAACAGAAACTCATTTTTCTTTTGGGAATATCAAACAAAGTCTTTCACCAAATGGAATTTAAGGTTTCAATCACTTACTCAAATGTATGTTTATGAGGGCTATGCTGAAAGATTATGAGACACATTTGTGACTACAGAAAAAACCCAAGGATATCCCTTGGATAATATGACAGATTAAGAAATTTGTTATTTGGCTGCTACACCCTTTCAGTTCACTTAGACATAGAAAAAAAAAATTTTTCTATTTGAACATTCTTCCCATATTCTAAGGCTAATTTTCATGAAGATGTAGTTAGTGTTCAGTTGTTTAGAATTTATTTTATCCTGCTTTTTTTTTTCAATACTTTTATAGTGTTATCTCATGTTTTCCTAGTGCTAAGTGTTTCAGCTGAGGGTTACAACAAATGTGTAGTGTCTAAATTAAAATTGGTTGATGGTGGTTTTTTGGATTGGATTTATAAAGTAACTCTTCTCTATTTAGTATGCCACAGATCAGTGTTAAGCTGTCACATCAACAGAAGTGTGCTTTTTTATTTTTAACGTGTGTTATATTATGCTGGTAAGAAGTTGAGTTCTGGCTCTCGCAGAATTGTCCTACAGTCAATAAAGCAAAAGTCATTTAATATTAAATTTGATTTTTACTTTTGAATTATTAGACAGCCTGTTTTATGCTGATATCCTTATAATGCTGATATGCCTCCCCCACCAAAAGCTGTCACAAGCACATTCCAGCAAAATGCAAATATAACTACAACAAATGATAAAAAAATAAGACTTAAAATATACATATCTACTACTTAACATTTCTCCTACAAGGAAGAAATTGGCTGCATGGGCTATTTTGAGTTGTTTTGAATAGCTGCTATTTATATTTCATATCCGTATAATTATACAACATGAAAATGAGACCTAAACCACTACAGACCTCATGACAAACACACTGTGCAGTAATTAATTTCATCTAGCAGCAGAGTTTTAGTATTTGAACATTGATTCAAGAGAGACTTGGAGAATTTATGCTGACCTTTTATGTCAGTGTAATCATTCCATGATAAAGATGGCCACAGAAAATTATTGTCTTGTTTAGACAACTCCAGAAATAGAAGAGTTCAGCAGTTGTGTGCATGTGCACTCAGCATCACTTCTTAGGGTAGTAATAAAGGCACTGTAGATAACAATGACATTATAAAACCATACTCATCTGAAATTTGAAGCACAAGTGTATGCTGTCAAATATTAAATCTGCTTGCAGACATAATGCCTCTTGCTAGTCCCTTAGACTCTGTTAGTATTTACAAGAATTTTAAAAGTGAAAGCATTCTAATGTTAATCTACCACACAATATTATGGAAGAAAAGTAATTTTTAAATTTTCTTTATAGACAGCAATAAAGGAACCATGGAGAATAGAAGCTGAGGAATTTGTACAGTAGATAGACTTGAATTTAATCAAATGGGTCTATAACACACCTCTCATCTTTTGAAGTGGATTTCTTGAGGACTGTGATCCTGACTAAATGTTCTCATGAGACACAGAGGGCAAATTGTCTGTTACTGAAATTGTATCCCTGTTAAGTCCAAATGAATCAAGCTATTACAATTCAGGAGTTTATTAACCCAGTTTCAGGTGATATGACATTGAAATTTTATCACTTTTTTTCCCCCAGCAACTTAGCCATTGAACAAAAATGATTGAGAGCTGCCCCAATGTATATGCTAAACTGGCTGCAGAAGTGCTCTGTCACTCCCTCTGCTCTGCCACAAGAGCCATGGTCACTACTGCAGTGCCACTACCATCACTGCTACAGAGACTGTCACACTGTCGCTGCCACAAGAGCCCTGTCACTCCTGCTGAAGAAAGACAGAAGCTCATGGTACTAACCCCATTTGAACTCTTGCATGACCAGGGAGCACTGGTTTCCCCTTCTGCAGCCATTTTATTTTCTCCAAATAGGCAGACTTTTTTTTTCCAAGAAAATAACTATTTTAAATGTGACTCTGATCACAAAGAAATTTTACCATCTCTATTTAGATCTCTAGGTTAATATGTGATTCCGAGGAGCTCTTGATAAGCATATTTCCTATTCTAACTCAATAACCCTTCTCAATTTGGAAATGTCAGTGTATGGTTGCAATGCTTTACAAAAATAAATATCTACATTACTAAGAAGCTTTTCTGCTTTCTTTTGGCAAGTAACCTCAGATTTCTCTTTCACTTGACTGTTCTGAATCCAAAAGTAGGGAGATTTCAAACATATAAACAAACCAAAAAATCTAAGAGCAAAGCAAGCCTCCTTACTATCCTAAATTTAGGCAAATATGAGGTACGTATTTGAAAATGTATCTGTCTGGTAAAATGCAGCGATTTATAATCTAAGAGTAGGGAAAAAAATCAAGTTAATCACTACAGTCATCAAAGACTTCCTCTCATGCGGTTTACTATTGAACACCTACTTTTATATTCTGCCATGTATCAATTTCTAATTCATGATTCTGATTGCAATCAGGGGACATCACTGCTCTGTATCTGCTGGTACTCATTAATGTTCACAGCCATTTTTGAGCTGTAAGACTAAGCTGTAAGGCTTAGAGCAGACACAATGCCGAAATTTGTTTTATAGATGAAATTAGGGAAACCCTCCTAATGAATGAGTACCAGATCATCAAATCCCACTGCTATAGCTCTATTTTTAGCCAGGATTTTTAATATTAATCCTAACAAACCTATGAGTATTAAAGATAAAAAGTAACTTGTTTCTTTTCCTCTATCTAAATTATTTGATTTCCCTAATTAACTCTCTAGGCTGGAATATTCATTGCTTATTTGCTTTATCAGATAGATAGATAGATAGATAGATAGATAGATAGATAGATAGATAGATATAGATGATATAGATATAGATATAGATAGATATATATTGCATAAACAGCCTTTGAAATGATACTTTAGATTTCCAACTTTCCCTGTAAAATAAAATATATTATATGTTTTTAGGCTTTTAACAAGGCCTTGGTCATTCTAAAACTGCTGGGTTAGAGTTTTCCTAATAGCTTTATCTTCTCCCTTGAAACTCCAATTCTAAATATACATTTATCATTATCTGATTAAGGTAAATGAAATAAAACAAATTAATGTACCCCAGGATTTAGTGGTTCATTGCAACCTGTTTACTAAGAGCCAACATTAAGTCACATATATTCTGGTTTAAGTAACTAAAGAGATTGGTCGAGACAAGATATATGTATTAATAGTAAATAATTATAATATCAAATGTCTCCAGTGGAATATTTTATTCTTTATTCAGACAAAGAGAAAAAAAGCATATTCTGATTTTGTGTATAATCAGGTTAAAATCAGTCCACAGATTACAAGAATCAACATTTTCTTCACTCACAGTAATGACTCCCATGAGCAGTTTGCATCAAATGAATAAATATCTCTTTATAGGGCAGAGGACAGCCATGCTTCCTCTGGGGCTCAAAGAGAGGCCTCAAACTACAAAAATGTAATCCTTAGGGAAGATATCTAGAATCCATACATTTATTGAAAAATACCTATCCTCTTGCCCACATGAGCCCTACCCCCCAAAAATCCAATCAGTGAAGCAACCCTGAGAATGTCTGTTTCAGACAATGTATGCCTGTCTTGGATTTTGCTCCCTGAAAAGCGTCAAGCCATTTTAATATGTTGAAGTAATTTTGTACCTAATAAATATAGCATTATGCAGAATAATTTTAATGTCACTGTGATGAGAATAATTTTTCTGTCTTCATTGTTGGTTGAGATCGAATATTGACTTGTATGGGATATATATCTCTACAAACAACAGTTTTAGAGATAAATATATTTCATATTCCATTCTACAAGCAAAAATAGCTAAAAGCTTCAGTAATGAAATACCATCTTCAAAACATAGGAATAAATTTGCCAACTATTTTACTGAGCTCTCTCAAGCAACTATTTCTTACATCTAATGACTTTAAAGGTAAGTTGCAGCTTTGTTATAGCTTTTGATTTCCTACCTTTGAATGAAACATTTTTAATCTATTTTTTACTATATTTTTATTCTTTTCTCAAGTAAATATGTGTATTTTAGGTGTTCATAACTATAAAATGTGTAATGGAAATAAGAAATCAAGACAGAAATCACAGAGCTATATATCTCATTACCTTTTTCTCTGATAATGAGACTGTCTTGATTTCAGTTACTAACATGTAGACTGGTACTCATCATTGTCACATAAGTCACACATCATTTGTACTTTTCCAAATATTATGGATATTGAAATAACTCTTCATGGATGAGTGAAACTATTGTTCTATCACTGTATGAGGCAAACCATATAAACACACAGGAGCCAAAGCTTATGCTAAACATCCCCCTATTCCTTTGAAAGTACCATAAATTAGAAACTGAAGGCAGGAAAAGGATCATTGCAAATATGAGTACCAGTGCCTAACTGGAGACAGCAGAGAGGGATGGGATCACTTAAGGTTACTCAAACTAGCACTGCCAATGATCCGATTAAAAGGAAGACATGGTGGACAGTTTTAGTCTTTAAAGGACTATAGGTAAGAAGCTTGAAGTCAGATTTGATTTCACTGAGCCTTGGTCAGACTCACTAGAGACCAGTGATGTAGCTCAGCTATGAGACATTGCTCTGGAATGAGAGGAATTCAGTTTGCCTGGACTATGACCAGCAAAGTTATTTTGTACCTCTGAGGTGTGAGTGTACAGGTGCTTTTGCTGTTTGGTGTTTAAAACCCACTTTACAAATCAGAGTGCTCTGAGTGTGCTTTTGTGACAGATTTGGGTTGCTCCTATATGAATTTAAAAATCTTATATAATTTAGAAATTAGATACTTGTGTTCGATCTGTTTGAAAGGAACAGGAAAGGTCAGAAGTTTAGGAAGAGGAAGAAGAACAATGAAACAAAGACAGGGAAGCATTGCTATTGACAGTAATGTTATAGAGAAGTTATCAAAACCAGAGATCACAGGAAAAAGTAACACCTTAAATCAGCAAGGGTGTAAACAGGTTAAGTGGGTAGATACCACAGGTAGAACACGGAAGGAAACAAAAGTTATCTGAAAATCATACTAGCTGAGCGTATTTGAGGTTTAAGAACACTAATTAACAAACTTACTAAATCCACCAATATATTTGAAAGACTATTGGATAGCTGGACATTTCAGGTAGGAATATGAGGAAAGGGAAGCAACAGCTTGGATTTGATATACTGAAACATAAATAATCTGGTTTTCTTTGCATCCTTATTAAAAAACACAGCCAGCACTGTGAGTTAAAAATAGGCAGACATCTGGAGAATAACAAAATCTTAAAACTCAGAAAGTAAAACTTTAAATACAAGTAATAGTGGTAAACAGAACTGCTTTTTGATGTTACAAGCAGAAGTGGAATAGGTGAGGGGAAACAGTAGCCAAACTACATCAAGATCTTAAATAGGCTTACAAAAAGATCTTACATTAGCGCAGTAAGCACTGCCATGTGAAGTAAGATTCCAAGTGGAATGCAAACAAAAGACGCTGATAAACAGCAATGTGTATAAACTCAGGGATAAGTAAGCAAGATGTCCCAGAGGAAGTGTCTAGGTATTGTCATTTTCCAAAACATAAAAGTATGAAGAGCATTAGGAGCACTTTAATTACATTACCACAATACTGACTGCTTGCACACATACTGCAAACACACATACTTAAAGAATAATCATTGCAAGCAAAGTGGGTATTTTCTCGTTCCAGCAAAAGTGAATCAGAGTGTGATGCAAAAACAGAGCCAGGATTGAATTATGTTATAGTCATGCTTCCATCTAGACACAAAAATGGGACCCCTGTAACTCTGAGCCAAGCTCTTCATGCAGTGCCAACAACACTGTTGGGAACATCAAACTTTTGTTCATTTTAACTACTCTGTGAAGCCTCAACCCCAGCCCAAAGCAGAACCCTAAGCAGAGCAGTAAAAGCCGCCTTTTGCTGAAGCTGAGGAATCCAGCACACAGCTGGTGCCAGGCAAAAGGAGTGGGGGAGCAATGTTCTGGGGCAGTGCCTTGCTCCCCTTGGCATGCCATTTGTAGCTGCAGTGCTCCTTGAGCTTTGGGCTTTGAGGTTTTTTAAGCCTAACTCCAAAAGGCATGCTAGACTACACCTGATAATTTTGTTTCACAGTCACTGAGCCATATTGACAGGCATGAGGGAGACCAGACTGCACTATGTCCTTTGGGAGATGGTGACTGCTCTCACAGATCTTTGTGGCTTTTCAACTCATTCTCATGACTTAGAGCCCACAGAACTTCAAAATGCCTGTCTTCAAAGGGGAACCAAATTTCGTCTTATGAAAGCTTACTCAGCACAAGTGGAACAGTTGACAAAGGAATAGGAAGGAATGAAAAAACAGAACAAGCAGAATTTTTTTTCAGAAGGAAAATGAAGCAAAGACTTAGGTTCTCCATTTTACAGTGTTATTGGACATGTATAATTTCAAATGCAAGTTCAAAGTTTGACATAGCTGATCATGGTATTTAAAACAGTCACACAGGCATGTTCATTGGGTTGTGTACATCCATGTCTCTAGGAAAAAATACATTATACTATTCAAGGAAAGGTACTAATATAGAGACTTTAATGATTAAATAGAGCCATGTATAAAGGTAAAAAGTTAAAACTACAACCTATCCACATCTTACCTACAATAATAAAAGATTCTCTCTACCAACTTTGCTTTTCTAATTAGCTGAATATTTGTCAAGAATGATTAATGAGCAATTGATTATAGTTTGCTTTTAACCTGGGATTAAAGATTAGGAAGCAAATCCTGAGTTAAATCTTTGTCCCTGAGAGGCACAAAGATTCTGCAACAGTGTCTGTGCACAAGGGCATACAAGATACCAAAGGAATTGTAATGAGGAGGTGACAGCAACACAATTCGGAGTGGGGCACCATCTGCTGTATGCAGCCAGTTTAGGCTTAAGGCAGGATGCTTGAAGCATCCTTTGCTTCACAAAAGGATGAAAACTTTTGGAAAGTTGGCAAAGTTTCTCTTACTGTACTGCTCAAATACCCCATTGTTCAAAATACCTACAATTGCCTTTGAATGAGAAGAAAAGTACTGGTCTTCAGGAATTCAATATTTCAGGAAATGCAGAAAGACAGAGAAAAATATGCTAAGGGATGTAAATGGTTGTCTCTATATATGTACTTTGTATTGGGAAGGAATCATACTGCCAGTAATCCATAATTTCTTGCCTGGCATAATTTTCAAGTCTCAGAAGAAACTGATGTTAAATAAAGTACAGTGTCCAGTAGATCTGGACAAACACTTAGAAACTATATCATGATGACAAATGTATATTAGACTAGAGATAAGATAGAATTTGCAAATTTTTCCTTTTTGCTAATTTCAGTGTTTTTGATAGAGATACTTGGAGATTCCCTAGCAATAATTCTGTATGGTGCCAGGAACTAAGCAACGATCTCCACTCAAGAGCAGGTTCCACTGCTGAAGTAATCAGCAAGACCTCATCCAAATTAGTGAAATAATTTCATTTCCATCAATAGGGCATCCAGCTCTATTTCTTGACCCTCCTCCTCCTCCACAATTTTTTGTTCTCTTTGCACTGTATTTTTTCAATATTGATAAAGAAACTATTTTCTTTTCTTCCACCTGCCACATATAATTTTGAATTGGCTCGATTTGCCAAAACAATACAGTCATAATTTTCTGGTGATATGGAAATTCATTTTGAAGTTAAATATTTCCTGCAGCAGCAAATTTTTTCTCTGCCAAATTACATACACAGCTGAAATTTTAGAGATCAGTATCTGCTCTCCAACTGGGCTGTCATGGCCATGATTTTGGCCTTATTAAAACAGGAATGTGTTACTTTTAATTGTATTATATTCTACCACAGAACACCAGGGTTTTCACAAGGATGTTTTTCTGCAGCAGACAGAAACTGCACAGAGTCAGACACTGACAATTGAGAGAATGTGATCTGATGACATTATTCAGTGAGTGAGTCAGTACATCTACTCAGGCACAAAGAAAGAGGAATTGTGTTTTAATGTGCTATGTACTGCCACAGGACTATCAAAGGAAATACAAGTGGGAGACAATATGCAGCTACATTAAATCCCTTAGCATTTGAGTTCCTCAGTGCTGTGCCTTGTAAGAAGAACATAAGAAACCTTTTGGAGCACCAGCAGCATCTGGCACAGCCTGCATAAACTAAAGCAAAAGCCTTTAGTTTATGCAAATCTCCTGTGGCAAAAGTGCAACTGTTCTGGCCCCATGAATTAACTGCAAAGTTGAAAGTCTACTTCATTCTAGAATTCAAATCTTTTTGCTATTGAATGTTTTATGATATTGGGATTTTTGCTCAAGGACCCTCTTAATGAGCAGGATTTTTTTACGGCAGTAAGAAATAGCCTTTGGTCCCCATGTCTTGTAATCTGTAACTAATCAAATGCCATAAAAATTATAGGTTATAGATTTATAGGTTATAACATTAAAGGTTATATTTTTCCAAATTTATTGAGAGGAATACACTAAGAAATTAATTTTATGCCATATGGCAAAAACAAACATTTGCAAACACCCAACAAAACAAGTTGCCATGTTTTAGAAACAGGATGTGTGCTCAGGCACAGATGGTTACCTTTTCCTTTAAAAGGAACCTTCTCTTGAAGATCCACAATAATAAACAAAAACAGTTCTAGAGACCATCAGAAAACATTCTATAACAAACTACTGCTCTTCCTGCCCACAATGAGGTTTGTTATTATTATGTAGATTGAAGAATATAACTCTTGTAAATGTCTACTGCATCCTCTCTTAATTTGAAAAAAGAAAAAGGATGCTGACTTGGTAAAATGCAAATGGGAGGGGGAAGAGAGAAAAAAAAGAGAGAGAAGAAGGGAGGGATCTGAATGGCACTATTCCTCTGCCTTGTGTTTCTTTTTCCCTGCATTTGTAAGGTCATTCTATAAAATCAGATTTTATCAGGCACAGTTAAGTAGCATTTCCCTGTATAATTTTACCTGACCTGGTTTTGTGTTTTTAGGTAAACCAAACAGAGCAAAACAACTAAAAAATTTTTAGACATATCATTCTGGTAAATGCAAATTGCAAGTTCATGTTAGTTTCTCCTTGTGCTGTTAACCTGAGTCTCACAACACCCATTTGCTATACACCCATTATAGAGACACCCTGAATGGTACAGTGAAAGGATTATGTAACAGAAAAGTTTTCAACTCAGGTTTCCAACTTTCAGAGCTGTTGAGATACACTTGAAAATGTGGCCAAAAATCCTAGAAAGGTTAAGGTAGGAAAATCATAATAACTGCAAAACAAGACATGGAAATTTAGAATAATTTAATCTGAGATAGATATTTACCGATTAACTAGGATTAGAAATCTTGAAGGATAGGCTCTACATTTAAGAACTGGATGATTCCCATATGATTTAGGCACTGAAAACACATGGTGGTGTCTTCCAGGCCACATTTTACCCTAATGGTAGATAGCACAAAGAAAGAAAATTGAAGTTTCCAAAAATGACCTTGAGCTCACTAAAAGGAGGTAGACTCTGAGGATCTTACAGAGGCACTGAAGAAAGAAGGTCACAAAATGAAGCACTTTTCAGCTGCTAAAGACCAACAAGATGTCTGCCAGCATAAAATATTCAAGTTACAGATATTTTTGGATATATCTAAACAGACCAGCATAGTTGGGGTTCTTTTTCTGATGCCTCTAAACTGAAGACCTGAAAGAAGTTACACATTTATAGTGACACTAAAATAAAAAGGAAATCTTAAAATGTAGAGAAGAAAAAAAAATTATTCTCCTGAACTGCTTCAGATTCCACATTCATGTGCTGGCAAGGAGTTAGCTATTTATAATTTAAAAAGAATACTGCATCATTGTGTATTATTGAACTGCAACAAAGGGAACTTATAAATATATTTCTTATTTTCCTGGCAATTCTGGAGGAGGAGGGCAAAGTTGTTATGTACTCAAATTGTATAATATTTACTGAATTTAAATTACACTTTAAACATTTTTGTATGTAAACAGTACAGTTACAAGCAAGTAACTGCAAAGACTATAATAATTTAGTGGTATGAACACATTTTGTATATTTTCAGCAAGTGAATTAATTGTAAGTTGTGTACTTTTTATGATCACTGAATGCTTAGTCTGTAAGTGTTTAATTTGAAACATTACTGATTTGCAATATGTGTTTCAAGTTAAGTGTTTGACTACATTCACTTTCTGTCATTATCTGCTGATTAGTTTACCTATAATTGAAGTCAATAAAGTCTCCTTAATGTACTGTACTGCTGTGTATCATTAAATATTGGTTGTAATCATGGAACTACTTCAGTGCTTTGGAATTGCAAGAACATGTAAAGGATGCTCTGATATTCTCTTTCTTACTGCATAAACATTTAAACATCCAAAACACAAATTAGTAGCAAATTTATTTTAAATTGTAATCACTAGTTGTAATGGTACCCCATTACCTTAAATTCTGGTTTAGTTGCAAAATTAGTATGTAGTCAGCAACTGGAATAAAACAAGCCATTTTTAAGCAACAATAACATATATAAGGAGATTCCTAGTCAAACAAAATAGAGCAAAGTGCCATGTGGCAAAGCTTCACCCTCCAGAGAATCTGACTGGCATTTCTTTCTGCCCTAGAAGTCTGCGTGGCAGCACAATGTCAGAGACATCTCCAAAACATCAAGCATCTCAAAAATTGTTCAGTAAAGCAAAAAGTAAATCATGTGCTACAATGTTTTGCTCAATCAAGGTCTTAATTTGTCGACATCAGCCCATCATAGTCCTAGAAATATTGTGAATGAAGGTCTGCACATCAGATACCTAAGCATACTTTAGCAGGCCTTGGAATGGGTGGGGTGCCAGGAATATGATTTAAAATGGCAGGCTGATCAGAGGGACTCTTCAACTGGCCAACTATGACAAATGGAGCAGTCAAGGGAAGGGATAGTCACCTTCTGCTTTACAATCACTAGACTACATCTAGGATATTGCATCCAGTTTTGCCCCCATCTCCACCATTACATCAAAGGCAGGAGTTCAGGGGAAGGCTACCAGAGTCATAAAGATTGTTGTCCACCCTGAGAGGCTGAAGGAGTAGGTCTTGGGAGTCTGGAGGAAAGATAGCTTCAGGAAAACCTAAAAAACCACTGAGGAACCACACTGAGAAGACAGAGCCATGCCCTTGAAAGCACTGAGTGGGAAGAAGACAAGACAGTAGTGATAAGATGGAAAAATATCAGACTGGACATAGGGGAAACTTTTTTACTCTATACAAGTACAGTGGAGTAGTTTGTCCTGGGAGATTGTGCACTCCATCCTTGAATGTTTTTAAATATCCATCTGGATATGGCCCTGGGAAACGTGGTGTACTTCTGCAGCTGACCCTGCCTGAATGGAGGTTGTATGAGAAACCTCCTTGTTTCCGTACAACATTGTCTGATTCATTGTCTGATATTGTCTGATTCAGTGACATGTTTTAGTACTGTGCCCTTTTAAAAAGAGACACAAACAATCAGTTCAAATTTGAGAATGCCCACAGAGACAGGCAGAAAAAAATATGTGCTTACTTTTCCATTGCTGTGAGCTGTCCTACCAGCAGACAAGACTGGAGCAAACACTATTGCCACTACTGGACTAAAGCAAGTTTATGTTTGGGTGGCAGGGATTGATGACAAGGGATCTTTCATTCTTCTACCCTCTTCCACGTCATAGAATCAAAGGATGGTTTGGCAAGGAGACCTTCACATATTTAGTCGGACTTTCTTTGAAATTGCTATAGTACTGAAAATTAACGGCACAGAAAATTGCATTTAAGCACTCTGTAAGTTATGAGAGTAGCTAATGCATTTTAAATCTTTAACTATGAAATTGTTCAATTGATGCACCTGTATAAATATATTGCCACAGGCTATACATTAAATATAAGACCAATGAAGTGGAAAACCGATTTGTCAGTATGATGCGATTTACTGACAGGGTATTTTTCTTCCTCAGTGAAAAATAAAAATGGAGGATATATTCTGCATTATAGTCTAGTTTTGGTATCTGAGAAATTACTGATGAGCTTAACCCTTCCTGAGGGCTGCTGACATGTAAACTCAATTTTTTTATTATCTCAATAAAGGCTTTATTGGTAGATTTGAAAAGAATCACTTGTGTCTCCTAAACATTTATAATTGCTCTGATGAATTCACTTAGAAAATTTCTTCTTTGTTGCAGCCTTTTATTCAGTTTCAGTAGGTCTTCAGGTAGCAGAGTAAACAGTTTGGTCTGGCTTCATCACAACTATTTTTGCACAAAAACACTGCTCATAAATATGCTATACTATCCAATAAATGATATCTTCCGTTTCCATTAATCAGAAACAAAGCAAGAAAACTGGAAAAGAGATCAGATGCTCAGTTATTAGCCACTTTGTAGCTAGTCAATTAGTCTAGTTTCCTGAATCTTCTTTTTTTGCCTTTCATGTAGAAGGTAATGATACATTCCAGTCACTCTTCCTCACATGTGGAATTTTTCTTGACCTCCATAACCTTTCAAAAATGAATGGAGTGGCTTTGCAATGACAAACATTCAACATTCCCCATTATCAGCCTCAGATGCACCCTTTAAATTGCCAACAACGTATGTCTATAGACATCACTGTAACCATTCTATTAGCAGTGTGCTACATCTTTTCTTCTTGGCATAGATCTAGGCTGACCTTACTTATGAAGACTGTAAAAAGAGTGATGTTCTGTCCTTTTCTCTGTCATTTTTGACTAATTTGCCAACCTCATTCTGCAACACTTGCTCAAAAGCTCAAAGCTCCTTCCTTATTCACAAACAATCAGCTCAGCAGAGCACTCCTCCTTGTGAGCAGCACAGTAGCTGCATTAGGACTCACAAAACACTACAAAACCTCTCAAAGTGCTTGTGCACCACTGTGTTGCTTTCTGAACTCCCCCACAAGAATCAGGACCTGCAGACCTAAGGATTTTCCAAATTGTTACATAGCTCTGAAGAGTTAGTTAGAATGTTCGTCCTGATCAAAATAAATATTATAAAGCGGGAAGGTCTGTGAATATCTGCAAGTTCTGAGCTGTGCACAGTATAAATTCTTTAAAATGTAAAGTCTCAAAAGTGGAGGAAGATAAACAAGGCACATCCTCTCTTCCTTTCTCCCTACCTCTGAAGAGGGAAAGATACACAGAGGAGTGTACCTACACCATCTTGAATGCTTTCACTGTACAAGTACTGAGACTATTTAAAGACTTAATGCTTGGTAAATATTCTGAAGTTTGTGTTTAATGCTGTAAGAAACAAATAAGAGCAACAATTCAAATAATCTGTCCTACTTTAAGCAATACTCTGGTATCACCTGATGCCATATGACTGAATGAGTAAGAAAATTTGGAAAACGTTTCCAGGGTGACTTATATTTGGACTTTTAAGTGATGATTCATTTTAACTGAAGTTATAGAAACACAACACTGTCAATATCTATGCTACTAACAATGACATTTGAAATTTCCAATTATTTAGAGTAAGAATACCAGTTTTAACTTCTAATGACTGGAATCAATTCTACTTTGGAAAAGCCAGAGATTATTCTTCAAGAAAACATAATAAATCTGGGCATTATCCAAGAAAGTTTAAATTAAGATTTAATGGTTTGAGTCTTTTGTTCAATTTTTCTCAAACAGATTAAACTCCAATTGCATTTTATCTTTTCTATTTTTTTTAATTTCACCCCCTTCTTTGTATAATTGCATTTTTATTTGGCAATACTCCCTTATAATTTTCTCCAGTCAAATAATATCCCTTTCTAAGTCATTTAGTTTCTACTTCCAAACCCACTAATAATGCATAATAGGAGATTACACCACCCCTCAAAGCCAACTTACAGGCTTACCAAAACACTGCCGGAAAATCTTAGCATTCTTATTTTTATATGTTTCCCAGCAGAAGGCCAAATAGTTTTGGAAGGTTTCAGGATCTCATAATATGGATAGGACATCTTTGTGATTTATTTGTAGATGCAGAAGGTTTCAATTAGATAGTAAGGGTGAAAGAGTCACAGTCAAGAAGATGTGGGGGTTTCGGTTCTAGCTGCAGGCCTAAAATTATATGATGAATCACCAAAGCAGAAAACTTACCATTTTACTTTCTTATGAGACCTGTATTCTTCTAAGATGGAAAATGTTGCACTAAAAGATGCCAACATCCCTGCCTATTTTCCATCTATAAAACAAGAAAGCCCCGTCCTATTCATTTGACTGACACAGAAAGTTCTAGAAAATATTTCAATGCGATAAAGAATTATTATTTCCCTATTTTTTTCTGCTATTTTTTATACCTCTAGACACTTCAAGACAGAATTCTAAGTATTACACAACACAGCAGTGGCTCTTGCTCCATCTCTAGGGGGTAAACATTTGTGGCAGCCCCCCATGAACGAATTAGCAGGGGTGGGGAAGTTGCGACAGGAGCACTGAGCGCGAGTATGAGGGTGGAAAAGGAAGATGGCTCAGAACAGCACTGCCCCAGCTCCATGGGACCCTCCCTTTCCATCACTGCTTTCCTGTCACAGCAGTCAGGATGGCTGAGACAGAACAAGCTTATGCCTGGTCCTCCACACAATCAATACTATCTAGTTGCTCGATTTAGCAAATTATTCAGCTAAGATATAGTTCATGAGTGAGTGCTGCAGGTTAAAGTCTGCCAAAAGCAAAGCTCCTTAAAGTGAGATCTTCACTACACTGCTCAGATTTAACTCCTTACACAACTGAAAGGTATAATTGTACACTTAATTTTAATTAGTAACGCAGATTAAATCGATAGTTAAATAACAGCAATCTGGTTCAGCTACTGAAAACATAATCAGGAAGGCAAGATGCAGAGAAAACATGGAAATATTACAACTATAGGATTTATCAGATCATACATGAAATGAATGCTGCAAAGTAGACCTTAAATTGAATGCAATCATTAGAAGTAATTCTCAAGGCACCACTGCATGTATAAGAGGCTGGGACATAAGATCAGCAGGATATGAATGAGACCTAGACAGCTGGTTGTAGCTGAACATGTAATTCACTTAAATTTCATTGTAGTTAATTGTTGTAAGAAATAAACAAGAAAATTGCTTTGTTACCCCTTCTCTGAAAATTACAGTCTAGATGAAACAAATACTTTGAAGAGAATGGCTTCTATGAAGGAAGATATAACTTTAAGGCAGGAGATTGCTTACACAGCAGGATACAAACTACAGCAATTAAAAAAAAAAAGGCTTTTGGCTTATGTAGTGATTCTGCCAAGCAAATGAATTATAAGGAAACCTGCTGCAGTTTGTCACCAGTACAATTTATTTGCAAAATCTATGTAATATGCATCTACTATATTCCTGAATGGTTAACAGATCAGCATAGAATTTGAGAGAGAAAAATCAACTGTGCTGTGCATACTGCTGTTTTCTGTGCAATAGAAAGTCTGGCAAAATATATTAATATCAAAATGACCAAAAGAGAAGAGTGAGTGTCTGCAATCTAAATCTGCTAGTTTCAGAAAACCTGCATCTCTGATCTTTTCATTACTATCCCGGGGAAGACAATAATATCAGAGTTTTAAGCCATTATGGTGAACATAAAATTTTAATGTTCTTGTGGAACTTTAAGTGCGTTTTTTTTCCATGTAACAACAACACCAACAACAAAGAGAAAGAAAGAAAACAATAAAAACATCACAGTCTTACCCATCAGTGTGTTCCAACAGAAACCTTAATCTTTCATGCTCTCCTTAACTTTTGAGAAGTCTTTTTAAAAGAGTCTTTTTGATCCCCTTAAGTACAGCAAGAAATCATGAAGAGGCATTTAAAAACATTGCTCTGGAATCTCCTCTTTCTTTTCTTTTGAAGTTGAAAATACATCTAGGTAAAAGATTTGTTGTTCTACATTCCTAAGCAAGCCAGATGAGTTTTAAAGGAAGTCCTGAATTGTTTCTACATCTGAACGATCTGAAGCTTGATGAAGCCCAGCTCTTGCAAGGGGGCACTTAAGGAGAGATTCTTAGGCAGAAAAAAAAATTTCACCATGATGAGTAAACATTAAAAAGCATACCTGTAGGTTGTAGAACCTGCTACTGAATGATTTAATTCTGAAATTCTTTGTTTGGGGGGCGTTCTTTAAAACTGACTAGATAAAGGTTTGCTAAATGACAGTTGTTACTGATGCAGTCCTAAGTAGGAAAAGTGAGATAAGATCATTATTCCAGTCCTGTCAGAAATCTTCACACCTTCATTTTTGTGACCAAATTAATAACTTTACTCCCCTCACCCCTTTTCCCATCATTTTCATCTCACTCTCAATACCTAAGGATGTTTTAAACTGACCACAGTCTTCCCCTCCTGCTGACTTCAGCCACTGTCTTCCCTATCTCTTCTTTAAAGGACTACAATGAAATTATCTCCTCCTGACCTAATACCCTGTCTGATACAATTTCATTGGTATCTTTCTCAAACTTCTATCTCCTAATATCTGTCCTCCTACATTAGCTGATGCTGCTTTTGTATTATTCTTGTGAGCTCTTCAGGTCACAAGAAATAGGGAATCCTGAGGGTAGTAGCTCTGAAGAAACACAGATTCTATTCTGGCAGAAGGCACACAAATCTTTCCATAACTTCCTGATCACTTTCTGAGGAACACAGCCAACAGATACAGATTTACTGATATATGAAAAGACTAAGATTTAAATCTAGTCAGCCCTGGTTCAGCTGGAAATTAAGCCACATGCAGCCTCTCCTCTGTCCACAAAAAAGGACAAAGTGCCAGCAGATGATCCATACCCCTCTTTTTTTCTCCACCCCAAGCCATGGCCCCTTCTTCAAAGTGAGAATAGCTTACTTCTGCCCCTAGAGATGGATCTGAAGGGTATAGAACAACAACCTGCACACCCACATGGCTCCTAAAGGCCTTGGCCAAAATTAGGGTACCAGGTCATGCAACATATATTTAATATTCCTTAAGAATATGACTTTAGTACCCAAATAAGTTCTGCATCAGAATCCTCAACTCCCAGAATGAGAATCTTTCTGTAATTGAAAATTCCACACTGTAGTCACTCGGTGCTAACTAAATCATTACTATTTTCTTCCAGCATCTATGAAATGCAAATTATTGGTTTGTCTAAACACTTTTTACAAAGTCCAGGTCAAGAATTTGGTGACTGGGGCTGCTTGAATGTCTTTTTATTAATTGAAGGCTTTCCCCCAATTCAGTCTCTCTGGAGAATTAGACCCAGTGTTTTCAATGTCTGCCCTTTGTATTCCACCCTTGTTCTTCTCTTACTTCTCATTTACAATATTTTTGTTCCACCCACTAACCTGTACCTCATCTTCATTTATACTTTTCTCCTAAAAGTAATTTAAATATCATGATTAGTGATTTCCTTCCAAGACAGACCTGAAAAGGATTATTCTATATCTTTCTTTTCAACTGTGGAAGCTTCCCAGTGGTTCACTGTTGAAATATTCACTTTTCCTCTAGGCAATCCCTTCCACATCAGCCTGTTGAATGCGTTTAGGTTTGCAGACAGAAGCAAACTTGCAAGATATGCAGACAGCTTTTGAGCTAAAACTCCTGAGCTTTGTGGAGCTTGTTTGCCTGCAGGGTGAACACAGTTCACTGCAGATCTACCAAAGTTCCATTTTGTTAATAAATGTACAGCATGTAGCAGCTAAATGAAAAATGAAATTCACTAGTAATTCCTGAAGGACCTCAGGGATGCATTACATCGACAGAATGCCAATTTGTATCTTCAATATGATATTGTACTGGTGAAACATCAAAATCATTTTATATGGATGCATGTCACAACATCCTTGTGGTTAGAAGAGTAATGTAAACATAATAAAAATCCCAGTTTTACCTTTTATTTTTCTAACTTGACTGTATATTTGATGGTACTAAAATACAGCTTTGAAAAATCAGATTTTTAGTCAAAGAAAATTCAAGAAATTCTCAAACATAAGATCTCCTAAAATATACTCCTCCACTGATTCCATTAGCAAGGTTTAGAGTTGCCCTATCTCATGGAAGAAATACCATGACTACTTTAATGTTAATTACTTCTTGTGGAGACATGAGGCTTTGCTAGGCTTTTTGTATCGTATTTTCTTCAGCTGCTTTGTGTATGAAGCCAGTTTTAAAGGGAGATTTTGGTCATCTTTTAAGTAGTCATGCTACATAAGTTGGCAATATTAACCACTTCTCATACCCTGGATACTATTATATTTTGGAGATAAACTGAGTTGTACTAACTTTAGGCTGCAGCAGTGATGGATTATTGACTTAAAAATTAGTTTACCAGTGTGATGGGTAACCCCAGGCAGCAGCCAAGCATCCACATTGCTGCTCTCCCCCACCCTACCCAGCAGGCTGGGAGAAAGAATACAAAGAGCAAAAGCAAGAGAACTCATGGGTCAAAATAAAGACAGATTAATCAGTGAAGACAAAAGGAGAGGGAAAAAAAAAAAAAAGAGAGATAATGCACAGCAAATCACTCATAACCTCCCTAACCCCCAGCTTTTATTGCCACAAAATGAGATTATATGGTACAGAATATATTTTTGGTTTAGGTCAGTAGTCCTGGCTATGTCTCCTCCCCGTCTCTTGCCCACGCCCAGCATATTCATTTAGGCAGAACAGAGAGAGAACACAAAGAATGCCTTGCCACTGTGCCAACCACTGCTCAGAGGTTAGCCCAGAAATGTTTATCAACACTGGTTTAGCCACAAATCCAAAACACAGCAGCACACTGACTGCTACAAAAACAATTTAAATCTCTCCCATCCAGAGCCAGTACAATCTTCTAAGCCAGCACCACTGTTGGCAAAAATTGCAGGCACTGTACTGATCTTCTATCCACTCATCTTCTATCTTCTATCCTGCAGTATCAAAAATTTTAAGTTATTATTTATGTTGGAACTTGAATGTTTTGGTTTTTTTTTTTTTTTTTTGCTTGGATTGACAGCCTTTAAAAGGAAGCATAAACAAAAAGAATAAATTGCAATTGTGGAAAACATGAATCAGTTTTAGCATACTGAGATTTTGGGGTTTTTTTTCTGCTCTGATTTGGACCACAGTTTTAAGGTCACTTTTTTGTCTTCTCAGTATGAAAACAGTGTCATTCTCTCAGAATCCACCAATAAAAGTTCACATGGGACATTTTCTAGATTATTGCATCAGCATTCCAGCTCACTACAGCTGCAAACACAGCTTCAGCAGCACTTTCCACAGATCTGCATTTACAGTCAGCAGTCACATGCAGTTACTGCTAAATTTAAAATTCAAAAAATTCTCTTTACTTGTTTTTATTTACTAAGGAGAATTTTTCAGTTGTTCCCTCTTAGCACTGAAATTTAACTCCTGGTGGCTGTGAGTGGATGACTCAGTAAGTTCATGCTTATAGCACTTACACTCTTACTTCAATCCATAACCTTGGAGGAGAGAGGAAAAAGATGCACTCTCAAGGTTTCTTTGAATCCAGTCTAGATTAATAATATGCAGAAGCCATTGCTGTACCAACAGTTATTGAATAGTAACTGCTATTAATAGGTATTTTTCTAGCAGGTATCTGTCCTTGCAATTAACTCATACCCATATTTTAATTCTCAGGTGGGTATATAAGGAATAGGGACAGGTTATTCCATTATCTTAAGGGCTTGTATGGCCTAAGATTATGAATCTGCCTTTTGAATGCATTACAGTTCAAATTTAAACTGCAGTCTGTTCTCTGATTAATTGTTAGACTGGAAAATTTTAGTTGTGGACATTTTGATTAAGCAAAATGAATTAGATTTCCACTTAACCAAAACAGGACTAATTTTTAGTACTTAGTTTCATCAGGGCTAAGAACAACTCCTTCAGTCTTCCTCTAATGTGAACTTTGTTTTAAATATAATGCAACTAGTATTAAAGATTAGTATTTCAGATAAATAAGTTTGTGTTATTTTATCCAATAAGATGGCAGTGATATGTATTACCTGATGCAGATAAAATTTCACATTTATACAAGAATTTTACGTAGCAAAAGAGAGATTAAGCCTAAGAAAATTTAAGGTGTACTTTAGTATGAAAATTTAAGTATGGTATTGGCTGAATATGACAATATAATTTAGGTGTCCCCTTGCATAGAAATAATTAGTGTATGGATCCTACCGTTTATGGGAGGCAGTAGGTAGCAGGCAGTATAGGGTCACCAGGGAATACTCTCCCAGTTTCAAAACAAAGCAGAAATATTCTCTATGCAGTGACTGTCAGGGAATGCCCAGAGAGCAGGGGTCACTGGCACCTCAGTTAGCATCTTGGCTAACTGGCTCCCTTAGAAAATGCATTCCTTTGAGATGCAACAAAATCAATTCAGGGAACTACAGAATGGTTGGGGTTGGAGGGAAGCTCTGGAGGTCATCTTGTACAAACCTCCCTGCTCAAGCAGGGTCAAATTTTCAGACACTGTTTTGAGTGAGAGAAATAGTATCGCAAGAAAAGGACCATCAACACTTCTGCTTTCCCCTCCTACTTCTAAATTTCTCATAAAGAGGTGTAAAAGCTGGACAGATGAGCATAGAGAGGTTTTTAATATGAAAGCATTGTACACTTTCCTCTTCCACTTATTGTGCTGAAACAACTTCAGCCATTCTGGTATGTTTATTCACATCCTGGTCAAATGGGGACAAAAAAATAGAGGGAAAAAAAGAAGTCATTGTTTACCATTAGGAGAAGAGGAAAAAAAAGTTGGGGAGAGAATGGAAAAAAGATGGTCAAGATAAAGGCAGTTTAATAAAGCAAAGGCAAAGGTCATGCTTGAAAGCAAAGTAAAACAAAAGATTTATTCTTTACTTCCCATCAGTAAGCAATGCCCAGCCCCTTCCACAGAAGCCAGGCATCAGGGCAGGTAGTAGTTGCTCCAGAAGGCAGAAATCAGAAGCAACAAATTCCCCTTGCTCTCCCCTTTCCTCCTTTCTTTTAGCTTTCATTGTTGACCAGACGCCATATGGTGTGGAATGTCCTTTGGTCAGTGTGGGTCAGCTGTCCTAGCTGTGTCCCCTCCACAGCCCTTGCCCCCAAGCCTACTGATGGGGAGACAGCACTGGTGCTGTGCCAGCACTGCCCAGCAGCACCCAAAGCACTGGGGTGATATCAGCACATTTCCAGCTACCAGTGCAGGGCACAGCACTGTGAGAGCTGCTGTGGGAGAATAAACCCCTGCTCAGCCAGACCCAACACACTTCCACTGGTTTTCTTCCCTTTTCCCTGTCCAGCAGCCATTGTAGTACAAGTGAACATCACTGACATAAAACTATTACACCTCTCTATACATCATCAGTTTTGTTCTAAGTGAAAGCCAAATGTTTTAGGAATGAATATTTAGTACACAAAGTGAATATCTTTTGTTTTGTTTTGTAAATGTATGTTCTGATTTCTTTAAATCTGGTTTACCATATAAGAAATTAAATTTCCAGAATTTGCCTTGTTCCTGTGCTGCTA
This sequence comes from Ammospiza nelsoni, assembly GCF_027579445.1. NCBI lineage: Eukaryota > Metazoa > Chordata > Aves > Passeriformes > Passerellidae > Ammospiza > Ammospiza nelsoni. The sequence goes on along the minus strand of NC_080636.1, from coordinate 30,694,712 downwards.
CTTTTTTTCCCTCCATGTGGGAGTAGGACTCATCTCCAGAAAAAAAAAAATAATTTGACAAGCAATATTGAAAGCTAGCATTTGTAACATTTGAAATTATCACAGTATAGAACTCAACATTTTGTATCAAAAAAAATCTGCATTTGAACTTGGTAGGGTCCCTTAGACAATATCTATTTGAAGCCTTGAGATGTAACAACAGCTACAGAATTAAAAAAAAATTCCAAGGTCAACAGCAGTAGAAAAGATTTCAGTAACAACTTAAATAATGTCCACTCATTCTTTACTAAATATTACATTTACCCATTGCAGAAACTAATAGGACAGCAATGTATCTTTCAAAGATAAATAGCCATACTATAAGACAATCATATGTAAAACATTTTAAAGTATAGTTGTTGAGTCCTAATATTTATGAGACAGAGAAAGCAAAAGCATTATCCTACAGGGGAAAAAAATAGTAATTTAAAATACCTATACATACTGAAATTCTTGAAATAGTAGGCTTCATATGAACTGGTCTGAGCCTGTGATGTACTTTTAAGTCTAATACAGCCACATTATTTATCCTTTAGTAAGGATGATTAAATAGGTTGTGTTCCATACAGCAACCACAGAAATTGCTTATTACATGTTTTACATATTAATGCTGAATACTTGCCATGGAAACCACTTTGCTGTAGCAAACCAAACTTAAAGATAGTTTGCTTTTTCAAATGACATTGGAAGATGGGGTCACTACAGATACACATATGTACTTTTGAATTACACTGAAGAGCATTTTAAAGGCATTTGACTATGACTAGAGTCTGTTAATGTTATAGTTTTTTAAAGGTCTCTGAGTTCCTATACATCTTTGTGTTTCAAGTTGTGAATTCATCAGAAAAGAGGACAGAGAAAACTAGATGCAGAACAAATGTTTTGGTCATTAAATTGTCATTTTCCATGTATCCCACTGTCTACAGCAGTGTGTGACAGCCATTTCCCTGAAGGACTTTAAAATCACCCATAGTAAGGACAGCTGCTGACATTCGATAACGTAAACATGCAGAGAGTGGAATATTCTAATATTGTTATGTATATTAGTGTTCCTTGGGTAAGCATGTTAGCTAGAGACTGTGGCTGTGACTAATCCCTCAGGAGACAGGTGTTCATTAATTTCAATCATAATTCACTAACAAGACTATTGATTAAAAAATTAAAAAATTAGAAGGTGAGGAAGGCAGGCAAGATAAGGATGGTTGTAAACAAAATCATTTGCTATCTCAAGATAGATGGTCTTAAGTTTAATATTCTTTGTAAGTGGACAATCTAAGGACAAAATAGCTCATTGAAATATTCCAGCTCTGATTCAATGCTTGACAAATGGAACAGACATGATTAGTTTTGGTCTGCAAGTGTGATGTTTGCATCGATTTATTTTTGCTCTGAGGATCATTGCTGAATTTCAAAATGGAAACTGTCATTAGCACTTCATTCCTTTATATTTCTCACCCTCAACCATAATTTTACCAATTGCCTTTTTTAATGAAGAAAAGTGATGAAAAATAGTGAGCTGTCAGCAGCTGTTTTTCCAGCTACAGATCTATGCATGTAACCACCTATTTATTATTCATCTGCTCTTCTCTCCCAAACTGTCTTTAAAAATAACAATTTATTTTTGAACTACTTGTAGCAATATTTAACCACTGAACCCTTTAATTACTTAAACTACTGACAAGCAGGGCTCACTCAATTGCTGAGATAATAGTTTTGTACATGCAAGCTGAATTAAAAAGGTAAATGAATGAACGTTTCAATTTTTAATAATCTGCCAGTTTTGAGTAGAAGCTGAATTTTCCTGAGTGGTAAAGATGCCACCTAAATATATACATGTGTCTGTGTGCAGGTATGTATATACATACAGAAGTATATGTTTTATCTATTTCCTTGGCCAAGTATTTTGTGTTCAGCTTTTTTTTCAGATATGCATCGTTGTATAAAAGGTGCACATCTAAACTAAGGTTGTCACCTAATCAGCTTCCTGGTAGGCTGAAAGAAACTGTCACCTGCAAAGGACATGCCTCAAGATTTGCAATCCTCATTTAGCACAGGATTGAATACATACAAAAAGGGTTTATCTTTCCCCTTCAGCTAAAGAGGAATCCTAGATTTCTTTTCTACAATAGACACCTTCTTTAGAAGGATAAAACTCTGGGACAACCCCCCAGCATTGCTTAGAAACATATAGCCAAAAAGTGAGCCTGTCATATGGTCGGGAACACTTTCCTAAATCTTTATACTTTTCTTGGCTCTCGAGCTTAGTGTAAGTCTGTTTTGGATTTCATCAGCATTATATTATTTATCAGTGCCAAATACTCAGGATACCATGAAAATAAATGGAACTGAAAAGCAGGGATACCAATTTTTATTCTGAGTTGTAACTTGATGTGAAGAAAGCAGATTTAAGATCCCTGTGTATGTCACATGGGACTCTTCAGAGCCATCAGAGCCCACAAGCTCTATGCACTAGGACTTGACAGAGGAAAAGGGAGGCCAACCACACAGTCTGCCCATGCACTCCACAGCCCTCAGGCTGCAAGGAATTCGGGGATCCCTGTATTTCAGATCCACTAGGCTCCTGCTGTCTCACATGAAGGGATGTACACGTGTTCTTACCAACTAGAACACACACAGATGGGCTTCGAGCACCACAATCCCACAAAAAACACTTTTCCTTTTTTTCACAGAAATCACCTTTCATCCAAGTTTTCATGCAATATAAATGTGTTCCATAACAATTTACTATTGTTCATTCTCTAGTGAGAAAATAATTATGATAATAGCAATAATAATGCCACGAGAGACAAGAATGATTCTAGGGTCTTCTTAAGTATAGCTTTCCCACTCCCATAATAGAAGTGATGACTTTTTAAACAGAACACAGAAAAAATGTTCCCTAGCTAATTTACAAGATAAAACTTAAAAAATATTTTATAGATAAGGAACCATTCATTCAGAGCTAAGTACATATTGGAGACTGTTAATTGACTAAATTATAGATTACCCCATCTTTGACTTCACAGACACTTGGATTTCCTCTAGGACTGATGTCCTTACTGCTTAAATATCTCATTTTAAACATGATGCTTTCCCTTACCTAACTAATTAACTATAGGATCATGTTTGGTATTTTTCCTAAAACCATTCCTATGAAACAAGACTTCTTGTAAAACTCTTCCAAAGAGAGAACAGAAGGTGCAAGAAGGAAATGTGTTGTTGCCATTTCAGTCAGCTGGCAACTAGGAAATCTCCCTGGAGCTGAAGAACTGGGCTCCAACTACTTTCTTAACAAAGCATCCACTTCATGAGGACAGGGCAAATTCCTTTTCTTTCTGCCCACTCCATCACTCTTGAATGTTAAAAATGGGTTCAAATCTCCTCACACAGAGAACAATCTCTTTCTTTCACCTCAGAAAAGATCTTCAGCAGTAATCTGCCAAAGAAAAGGCAATCTTCCAGGTTCAATAGAATTTTGTGAGAAAAGGGATGAGTGATAACTAACTCCAGGATAATTTTACAGCTGTGAGCCAGAAATGGACAGAAGTACTTCTGTGAATTATAAACTGTGCATCAGAGAAGACAGCACTTAAACACATCCTTCAGAATTCCCTACTGACTATTTACAGTATTTTATACTTAGATCCAGGCTCAGTTTCATAACTTTATGGTATGTATAAATGTCCAAGTAAGGAACAAAATCACTCAGTATTCCTGTTATAGTGCACCCAGAGACAGGCTACACAGTACAAGTAGATTAATTTTTGAGTGATTGGATTTACTCCCCCACAGAACATGTATTTCTTTACTCTCTACAGAGGGTGCCTACAAAACTAAGATTCCTACTTTATATGTCTAATCTAAGCTTCTGAAATAAAGTGAGTATGGATTTGGTTTTGCAAGATTTATGTTTATCTCTTTTCAATACCTAACTTCCACAAAACTGAGTCAAATCATTCATGCCTGAGCTCTAGGTTACATCAGCCAATCTTTCAAACAGAAGTGCTGTTAGAGCTAGAAATCATATTCTACTTTCCTGGGACTGGATCCAGCCTGTTAAAGACAGAAACAAGTTATTCTGAAATCAGAAATTATTTGTAAGTGAAAAATGCCAGGACAAACTGCTAGGAATATTAATGATGAATATGTCAACCAGTTCTAATAAACATAATGAAGAAAAGCCTAGCAAAAACTCACTAGACAACATGCAATTAAATATAAAACTATTAATGAATTTCAAGTTTTATGTTCCAGATGAGAGAACCCACCATTACGGAAAAACAGCTAATGACATATTTGCATTGTTCTTCAAGGATATTTCTTCTAATTAAGCTTTAAAATGCAGCATAATTAGAGGAAAAAAATACTTGAGAACCAAGTTTTTGAAAAATAGGTGTTCACAATGTAAATAGCTAGCAGACACGTTAAAATAAGAAATGTATAATTATTTTTGCAATAAAAGACTGCTACTTATGGTTTACTTTTTGAACAGTCAAGTATCTATTTGTTCATACAAGTACACAAATTTTTTACATTAAAATTAAGGATTTTTTTATTTTTATTGAATTTAAAAGCACCCCTCTTTCAACTGATATATCTACACATTATGCTATCACAGTCATAATTTATTTATCTTGATCAAAAATAAAGAAAAACAGACAGAAATACAGAGCTTTTCTGGAAATATTTTGCAGCATCCTTTAGTGGAGAGAGAAGCCTCAGTCTACTACTACAGAGAAGCCAAAAGGCAAAAGCAAACAAAAGAAGACAAATTCTAAGGATCATTGATTTGCAAAAAGGGCACCTGCACAGGTGCTCAGCCACTATGTGGTTTTATCTTACAGTGCAGCCTGAGGAGGGGACAGTTTCAGGGAAACAATATGGCTCCAAATTATCACAAATATATTCCAAAATTCATTGACTCCATCAAAATGGTTTTTGAAGATACAGTCATATTTGCACTAGAGAACAAATTTATGAGATTCCAGAGGAGACAAAAAGACATTAGGAAGCAACATGTGCATATATATGTCCAGGTGGCACAGCCTGGGCACTTAATATCCAGTCAGAACTTTTTTAATAGCTTGTTCCAGAATAAAGTAGCACCTTCCTGGCAAAGATTTGTGACCGATAATAATGATGGTAACATTTTTTTAAAAAATTTGTAAAGCATTATACAAGAATTGACTTATTTTTCAAAATAACACCTTATTAAAACCAGCATAGTTTCCTCAACAGAGCTTTATATATTCAATCACTGCCTAGTAAGTATTCTTTAAGTCTTGCTTAAATCTTACACTGGACTTTTTCATGTTCACTAAGGTTGAACACCATTCTCTCAGAGAAATCCCTCCTTTTGCTATGAGGTCTCTTTTCTTTGAAGAGCACTCCAGAAAGTTTTAAGCCAGGTTTTCTAGTTCTAATTGTGCCTTCATAGACTAACCTGCAGATGGGAGAAAGCCTTGAGGGAAAACACAGGTATGCATACACATGTTCCCAATACACACATGCCTACACCATTCCTTCTACATAATGTGGTAACTGTTCTTCACATACTGGTAGCCACCGAATTCCATAAGTTAGACACCTACTGGTTTTTGCCATTAATAGCTTCAGTATAAATGAAAGCATAATCCATGCCTTCCCCATGTTCCAGCAAGAGTTCTCTCTGCTTCCCTTCTTCTCTGAGTTCTATTTAAGTTGTGAATAGTAGAACCTCTTTTTCTGGGGATACAGCACTCAAAGACAGCTCTAACTAACAGAACCAATAGCCTTAAAAATAAGAAAATAACATTTTCTTATTTTTGTCACTACTGTGAGCTAGTATTTTACATTTTCCAGGACTTTGCCCATGTTTCCAACTAATAATTCTGAGTCTGCCTAACCTGAAATTTGGTATGGCCACTATTTATGTCTTCAAACCTTAGCAGTTCTGAAGACATAGCTTTATCTCATCATATTTGCTCAAAATAGACAAGTTGTACCTAGAAATCCACAGAGATTAAAGCCAGCACAAATCTTCATTTTCTGTACACCTGTAATGGGAAATCATTACCCTTGTCAGGTACTTCTTCCCTTTCATCTTTTAACTTGAAGCAAGGGAGGTGTCAAATGAGAGATGAACTTGGGGATAATTATTCAATTAATTTACTCAAAATAGTAACAGATTGGTGCTAACTAGTTCTGTTGTATGTTCTGATTGTTCTCTACCAGCTCAAAGACGACTTTTAAATTGAATGGGAAAACAAGGGTTCAACCATCTGTGTGTTTAGTGTTTCATTTTCCCTTAGCTAATTTACTGTCATGCATGTGGTATGCAAATGCACTTAACTGGACATTAACGATCAAGTTCATAAAAAGGTGATTCTCTCTGGTACATTTAACAGAATTAGTAGTTTAGAAATGCATATGGTTCCCTATTAGCTTCAACCTTCAACCGGTAAAGGAAACTTCAGGTTTTTAGATCATATCACCACAAAAGCAGATCACCTCTTTTCATTAGGTCTCTGTCTGAGAAGATCACACACAAGTAAATTACTAACTTCAGTTCACTGACATCAAAATTACTTGAAGAGAGAGGGTATGGTGAAATCAGGCGCAGTTAGGTAGCTGTGTAGACTTGGGACAAAACTAAAAATGAAGGCCCAGGTTATAGATACAATTTATTAATACTTTTTTCAGCAAGCCAGTGCGCTGAAGTAATATTTTCAGGTACCTAAACCAACAAATACATGTGTGTAGTTATCTGCTGAAATTGCTGAAACTTTCAAACACTCAATTTTATGTTTATCTTGGTAGAGTACTATCACAAATTGCAGAAACATTTACACTAGAATTAATTAATGCTAATTTGAAAAATAAAACTAAATTTTTATTATTTCATTTAAATTCAATATTTTTAAAACTTACTAGGCCTAATAGTGATATAAGAGAATTATGCTTTCAGAATAAAAAAAAAAAATTGTGGTAGGAATAAGATGAGACTACTTGCATTCAGGGTTTATCCTCACAAATATGCATTTTATGTAGATAAGTAGTCTTCATTCACCATACATTTGAGTCTAAAACAGCTGTCTCTGAAAGGCTGTGCTTCCACAGTCATTCTTGACTGTGAAGAAAAATATGCTTCACTTTTTCTCCATATGACTTTGCCTGATGTGCAAACATAAGGCGCAATTCAGCTGCTCACTTCTCAGCTGTGAAGGGACTTTGCTGCCATTGCTTCAGGGAAAAATAAATTAGTCACAAATTATATGGCTGTTAATAAACAGCCATAACCAACTGGTAAAACGCAATCTTTTTTGGGGAAAAAAAAATCCTTTGAGAGTGTTTTTTATCGTATTGGATACGAACTGCACAGGGCTACAAGGTACCTTTCAGTGAGTGACCACAACAGTGGGAGTGAGAATCACCTCTGTAGCGTCCTCAGCTCCTGAAGGCAGAGAACTGTGGCAATGAGAGGATACTTAGGCTGATTAAAGGTTTGTTACTCTTGATCTGCTCTTTAAGACTTCTTTATATTCTGGCTTTTGCAGCCAGAATATCTTCTATTCTGTGAGACCCTGAGTTTGCTGTTCAGAGACAGTAGGTCATCCCTTCACTAAAATGTTTTTAAAAGCCTCCTTTATTAATCCTGTCATGTTCTCTCAGCATATGCATTTATACTAAAACATGAGCTGAGACCACCCTTTCTTAGATATGGGCCAGTTCTTTACCCTTATTCCACCGACCATGTCCCTTAATCCTGCTGTCAGTCACACCAAGTAAGACATGCTCTAATGCAAACTGTGCAAATAAAAATCAAATAAATTGAAGTCTTCATTAACTGTTTTGAGGAAAAATCCAAGTATTTTTAAATTACTTCCTGGCCTCATCCACACTCTTAAAATAAAATTTCAGCAATGTGGCACAGCATTATTAAAATTCACAGTGCCCTGCAATTACGTATGTAGAATCTGGATATTATTATTTTTCCCTTTCACCTTTGTCAAGACATGGTGTGATGATGCATCTCCTACGTCTTACCAATCTCTCACTTCCTGCATCCTCTCTGCTAGGTTCTCTTACCTGCTTGTGGGTCCCCCAAACTTTCCTTGCAACCTCTTCCACTCATAAAACTTTCTAAGCAAGATAGAATAAAAGCTTTTTTGTTGTCCTTCCAATACTCCTTTTGAATAGCTTTGTCTGTGGGACCTACACAGTTCTGAAGATGGGATCACCATTATCACACTAACCAATATTAACACTTTGCAGTCTCTCACACTGCATCTACCTGTTCCTTCTCCCTAGTGAATCTTACCTAAAAATTATCCTTTCACCATACTTGAAGACCACATCATGCACAAGATGTGAAGTGTCCTTGGCAGATTCTGCCAAGAACCTACACAAGTTAATGGGAAAATTAGTATTGGGAAAGGACAGGAAAGAAAAGGAAAGCAAGAGCACAGCTAAAGCAAACAAAGTATGAGGAAAGGAACTGGAGTAAATATCTGAGCACAGGGAAAAAAACGTCCTAGGTTACAATAGTGAAGACCATTTAGGGAGAACTGTTAGAAACCCCTGTGGGCTTCAGATTCCCCCTTTCCATTTGTGACAGAGCTATTATTTGCAGGAACCCTTTGCTCCCAAAAACAACTTTTCTAGGCACAACACCTACTAATTCCCTTTCACCTGAGCAGAACTAGGTGTTTTTTTTCTTCTGAAGAGTTGGTCTGAATGAAGCTTTAGGCCCCAGAGGATGAAAAACTCTCCCAAATATTTCTGGATCAAGAAACTAGGGAAAGAAATAACCCAATCCAAGTTGCAGTTTCCCCCTCCCACTTTTTTACAGTTTGCAGTTGCTTTCCTCTCCAAAAGAAAGGTAATAGTCTTGGAATAAGAAACAGACTATAAAAAATGTATTCAACCCAAATGCTAAGCTTCCTCAGTGCCAAATCCTCATTTAAGGAAACACGTGTGTATGCTGGAATAAATTTTACTACAGTTAAATGGAGGGAAATCTTAAGGCACACCAGTCAGACTCGAGGCAACATTTTGGATTCACTGTAATGAACCCTGCTGCTCTGACTTGGAGGGAAAGTTTACCTCCTGATTGGAAACAGCTTGGAAGTAATTTCAGACACACTTCATAATACAAGCACCCTAGAATGAGAACTAGAACTGAGGCATCCAAAATCTTCAGGAAATCTTCTGAGTAGATTTCTAGATTTAAGAAATGCACATATAAAATCCTAAATTTCCTAGAAGCAAAATCTAGAAATCTGATTTTTCAGCTGAGATTACTTAGCATTGTCACCTTAGAGCTACTGTTGACAAGGTGTTTATGCTCAGGCTAGGTGTTCCTCTTCACACCTTCTTTGCCAGTTTCACTCTCAATGATAACATGTAAGTATTTCTTTTTGATAGGAGATTCATGAAGCACACAGCTCCCAGTACATTCAGCAGCCCAGTGATTAAAGTAGTTCTGAATTTTCCTTTTAACAAATTCTTCATTTTCAAGTTCAATCCAGCACACCTTTATATAAGCAGAAGGACCTAACAATGTAGACATTGATGACTCTTCCAGAAAGAACTTTTAGAGATGCTCTGCAGTCTACAAATAAATACCTATTTATAGGCTAGAGGGAGGAGGGACAGGTCATAAACTGACACAAAGGCTTACAGAATTGGTCAGGATACTCCTGTGGGAGAGGTCAGTTCAAATCCCTGCTTCAATAAATATTTATTAATCTATACCATTTGAACAGCTTGGAGAACAATGGGTGCTTGCTTCAGAATACCGTGCCTGACAGTTATGACATTCCTCCAGGCTTACTGTGACAGTGAACCAACGTAAACTAATTCTTACTGTCTTAGAATGGGATGAAGATGGCAAGAAAATGTGTTTTAAAGAGAATACTACATGGGAGCAGACTCCAGAGCTCAGCTTCTCTGGTGGAACTAATTTCTTAGCTGTCTTTGAGTAAATGGTCATAGGCCCCATTACTATCTTCAGTGTTTCTTTCTGTCTAGTTTACGTTATTCAGGTTTCTTATTTCTGTGGGTTTTTTTTTGTAGTTTGGGCAACTAATTGTCTCCAGACAAGAGGATCTTACTGCAGATAAGGATGCCCAAACCAAGGCTGTAGTATTTTCAATGTTACAGCACCTAAATCATTTTCTGAATTTACCCATACCTGTTTTGGTTAGAATGGATATTACTGACCAGAGATTTGTTGTATTCATCCATAAATACAGTAAAGTAAAACTAGGTTTATACTAGATATTCAGAAACCTTGCTATATGCCATTTGGAATCCTGCACCATTCCTAGCAGAATTACATCACTCCAGGAATTATTCAACCAAAAAAAAAAGTAAAATCAGTTTTTGACTCCAAGTAAATCAAGCATGTATGAGGTTCTGGTCAGATTTTCAGTTTTTGTTTGCTTCAAGTTCTAATGCTTTTGAGAAAAGAAAACTGAAAGGAAAACATACAGACTAACATTAAATAAAAATATTCACTACGGGTTAAATTAAAGACAAGAAGATGCCTCTTTCACTGTTACAGTGTTATGAGCTTTGCAGGCTCATAGATGCTTCATGTTACTACCAGATTCACAACCACACACACATATCTTATATTTTTAAAGAATAAGATTTCTTTTTGCAATTAACTGCATTCATAATTTCCCTGCCACTGTTACAGTGAAGGATCAGTGCCACCTACAGACAGGGATCAGAGTGGAGTCAACTCAATGTGAAGGAAAGTAGAAAGCATCTCAAATGTTAAATCCTGGAACTTCTAGTTAAAACAATCCCTCAGTAAAGAGCAAGGGCTGACATCAAGATTCACAGAAATACTCAGATCTTTTCATCTGCTAATGCTTACTGATCACAAGCATTTCCTTAACAAGTCACTACAAAAGATGAATTCTGGATGCTGCCTTTGGCTGTATCACATGTCCAAATGCAAATCTCATACACATCTGAATAAAGCAGAATACACTGCTGTCAGCTCCTTTACTGTGCATCTAGCTAATGCTTGTTGGCTGTTATCTGAGTCAGTTCAAAGGGGAAGAACTCTTCCCCCTCAATTATGAGTGCCAATTAGATTCTAGTTTAATGATCCAGACACAATTAAACCCAGCCAACTTCTCACCCCAGACTAGACTGTATTAAACCAAACCTAAAACTTCAGAAGAGATTACAGGAAGGCTGGCACAACAGAGCTCATTAATCAAGCTAGTTTAAGTGTTGGCAGAGTCATTGTTTCTCTTCCTTCTGGAGAAAGGAAGATAGGAGCAGAGGGGACTATTCCAGTCTAATCTCTTTAAACCCAAACCAGTTTGCCTACCCTTCCTGTCCTAATACACATATAAATCCATACAGACATCCATGTGTAAACAGGACAAACTGTGATGGAAAGGCATTAAATATTTACATATAAATAACGGTAGGGGTGTGTGGGGGTGTGTTGTAAGAGAGGCTAATCTAGCACCACTGATACAGCACAGAAAGCACACAATTCACAATTCACCCACCTCACCAAGAGACCTGTGGCCACTGTAGCACAAAGGCTTCAGTTCACAGAGGGGTGGCTGCTGTAGGAGTGGAGAAACAAAGATTGCTGCAGCCTTTCAAAGCCAGCACATGACTCGTTGCTAGTGATGGATAGAAGAAACACAGCTTAACTAAGGCTCATGAGGATAAGGAAATCAAGCTTTTTATTTCTCCTTCTGCCGTACACTTCCTGCATAACCTTGTTGCTGGTCTCTCAGAGACTACGTTTTGCTATGTGTTAAAGAGGGTTAGTGGTACTTACTTACCTGACAGATATGAGATTAAGTTAAACCACCTAAAGCCTGGAGACTCTCCTAGGGAGAGTTCATTTGCAGAAGTAGTTATTAACTATTAGTGCTGGACTGGCATATTGCAGGCAAACTCAGCAGCTTTGGGGATTTTAAAAGAGGAGAGTAGGAAGTCATTGCTGACCTCTCCTTTTAAATCTTACTTCAAACTTTGACCTTCTGTTTCACATAATAGGGCAAATATGGTTTTATGGGTTGCCAGGAATTTCTCCAAAATTATTTATTGGCATCATTCATTTTACCCAGAAACAGTCTGAGCACAAAAAGAATGAAGAAAAACAGGCTCAAAGATCTGTAATGTAACACAGCAGACTGTTTAAAAAGTGATGAGATTCTGCTGTAGAAACCATGTTTTATGCACTTCCTTTTTATTTTTAATCTTCTCTTAAAATAAAAAATAAAATAAATAATTTAGACATAGAAAAGAATTTCTTAAAATTACATTATATTTATACTTTTTCAAAAAGCTAAAAGTTTTAAGCAACTTTATTTTGCAAATCTGCTAATTTTTTATCTATGCCTTTTTAGAGAGATGTTCAACTGATAATTGCTCCCATAATCTTAGAAAAATTTTCAAATTCCCTAAGTCACCTTTCACATTCTGTTGATTCATGCTACTTTATTTGTGGTAGCAAAATATATAAAATATAATTTAGCTATTGAGAGCCCAATCAGCATATCAGTAGATTGCATTGTATAATTAAAATAGATGTATACTGCCACAATTTAGTGAATTAAAATTTCAAATGTTATTAAGTATCCTTATATCCATCTCACAAATAACAGTTAAAATAAGTTAAAGTGTCTTGTACTTTAAAACAGGACCAAATTGATTTGAAATAGCAATTTCCAAAAGCTCTGCAGAACTGATGTAAATCAATTATTCCAGACGAATGAAACTCGCAACCTGCTCATCTATCTTGCAGTATGGGAAAGTTCTTCATTTATTATCACCAGTCTGCTCTTGAATTATACACTGCAATTTTTTCTGCTTTTGAATGCTACACTGTTAGGAAAAATTTTAAAAACAAAGCCAGGTTCTTAAAAAATATTTTAGTTACGACAGCAGACATAGTCAGTCCTCAGCACAGAGAAATGGGTTACACTACAACCAAGTCCTACATTCTAATTTTTTCCTGCCAACACATTACATGGTTGGACCTAACAGTTATCCCACTGTCCCAATTATTTCTTTATAGAGTAGAAAATGTAGTATTTAAATCAAAGAGAAGTCATTATTTATTTACGTTTACCAAATACACCAGAAAGTGCAAGGTTTGTCATTCAAGCCAAGTATCACCACAGTGATACTATGCATATAATATTTACTCATCCTGAGCACTTTTGCATTTTTTTAACAACACATGCCGTGGGAATCTGGGGGGAAGTGGAGAGGGAAAATGGCATACTTAAGAATTGAACTAAATGTAAACAAAATAATAAGCTTTATTTAAATGTTATAGGTTAGAAACATTGCTAACGCTAGAACCTTATTCAGCAGTTAGTGTTATATGAGTCCTAGATGCTTTTTTTACCTATTAAAGAGAATGTCAGCCATCTATTTTTTCATCTTCTACATCTCATTTACTTTTAATCTGACATCTTCATTTAGAATTACATCTGCAGTTAAAACCTCTTTTGATGCAAGTCTTAATTATGTTAAGGTTTAGAAGCAGGAGTTTAAGTCCAGATTTTGGGTTCTTTAATGGATATGGCTCATTATTTATAGATGTTTCTATACCTCTCATCACAGTAGATCCTGTGTGCCAAAAATTCAGTCTGCACTATAACCCATTCCTACATTCCCTTCCAGGTTCTACAAATAAATTGGAACGTTAATCTACTGTGAAATTTTGTACATTTTGTTATAAATTTTTAACTAAGATAACTTTAGCCTATTTTGTTTTCCATTAGTACAAAAAGAAGATGGAAACACAGAAACTCACCCTGAAACAAATATTTCCTCTGTTAAGTGAAAAGCTGAGCACTGGTTCTCAGCACTACTCCCCACTGTCAATGAGGCTTTAGCCAGGCAGACTGAAATCCACCTCCCAAAAATGTTTTTTTTCATGTAAATATAAGGCAACACGTTATTTCAGGACAGACCCATTCAGTGCATAATGGGTCAGGCTGTTCAATGTATGAATCTCTTCATCTGTAAAATAAGATGCAAATAATATTCTCTAATTAAACAGACACACAGACTCTTTAAAAAGCTGTAGTTCTCTAACATTCTTCAAAAGCAATCATCTTCACAGCTGAGGAATGAGAAAATGGAGTAGCAATTACGAGATTTTCCCCGGTGCTCCACAGCAAATGAGTACAAGTACTGGATTTCATGAATGTTAAGTTAAATCTTCACACGCATTTGACACGAAGGACACGGGCACATTAGATCTTGCCCTAGAACAAGGAGGTGGATTAAATAACAATTGAGGTTGCTTCTAATCCTTGGATACCACACTGGGCTGCCCTGTCACTCTGCAACTTTTTAAATGCCTGTGTAGATGAGGGCAGGTAATGGACTAACAACTTGATATTATGTGCATCCACTGTAAATGTAGGCAGAAAACTCGATGCAAAAAATGTTAATGCAAAAGTAACTACTGGAATTTTGAAAACATGATGGGCAGGCTCTGAGTTCTTTATAAAAGAAAGAGTCCTTTCCTTTGAAAAATATTTTTGTGGAGAACTTATATTTCCAAGCAAAATTTCAATAGATCAGAAGAGCATAACATTACCCTTGTTCATCTATTGGGTAATGTGATCGGCAAGCCTCTTGATGTGTACCATCTGTGCCCAGGGCATTGAAAAGTTCTTTTAAAATTCAATTATTTGATTATGAAATATTTCTTTTTGCTGAATTCTGCAAAACTGCTTTCTGGATTGAATAGTAAATGTCTAGAAAACGGTTTGTGTCCCTGGACTGATACATAATAGATGCTGATTCCTCACAAAGCAGACAACAAGCATCAAGCATTCTGTGGGACAGCGCTAAATACAAAAGTTTGGCTTTTTTTTTTTTTTTTTAATATACCACAATCCTATCCATTGTATCTTTAATTCAAGAATAGAACAAAAAATCCTATACAATCAGTTCAGATAAAGTGAAAGTGACCTTCAGTTTGTTTTTCTATGACATACATCAAACCATTCTTAATGCCAGTATATTTTCTTTAATGAATAAAATAATTTTGCCAGAGGGAATTATAGTTCCCTGTTATTATCCTTCTGTCTATCAACAGGCTTTGTACAAATATGAGCCAGTTGTAACTGCAAAATTGTTTTCTCATCTGAGCTGCATGTAATATCAGTTACCATAAATACAAAGAAAAAGCACCTGTACTTGCCTTTGGGTCTAAATCTGCACTTCTCAAAGGGCTCTAAGACATCAGGACTCCTGTGAGATTTCCAGCCTCAGAAGGCAATGGTTATCTAATCATGCTAAAGCCCATGTTGGAGAGGAGAATTTGGAAACAAATCAGTCTAATACTGTGCTCTGAAGTGTTGTTGAAAATTAGTGCAAATGTCAAATATCCTTCACATTTTTTCCAAAGTAATTAAGATATTTGCAGAAAGAGAACTTTGCAACCAACCACAGAAAAGGAAAGAGCATCTCAGTGGAGCATAATTTACTTACAAACTTCTAGCAAATCAAGACAGTATTAACAGACATATTTCTTTTATTTTTGAAGTACTGAATAAAACTGATGAAATTTTATGACTGGGGTCACAGAACATTTCAGTATAGCAAATATCAATAGGATATCCTCCTCTGTCTGGGGTCACATAACACCTGCTACAATGGAATCTATGCTGTTCTAGTTGATCTTGTAACATATTAGAGAGAAGAAAAAAGGTTGCATGGATTCTAGGAAAGATTAGGCAAAAAATGTGAAGCAGTAACCAAGCTCTAATGTACTCAAGAGATGCAAGATAAAAACTTTTGGAGACACAGACTATCTGGAAAGAAGACAGAGGCAGACAGAAGAAAGCACACATGCTTTTCCTACTTTTTTTTTTTTATGGCCACCACTGGATGAAAAATGTTGTGCTAGGAAAAAAACCTTCAAGCAAATAGAATTACATTTTTATTTTTTAATGCAGTGAAAGAGACAGAAATCTTAGTCCAACAACTAATCAGCCAAATAAAATAAAGAGGCCTCATTTTGTGAAACCACTGCTAAACCTAAGACTATGAAAAGAAAAAGATATTCAAACATTTCTTTCAAGGAGATTTTTTCTGGCTATTTTGGCAATAATTACATAGAGAAGATTTGTTTTACTTGATAAATTTTAGAAGTTGGGTCACTGCAGTGGTATTACTGTCATATATTTTAAGGATAAACAAGAACAGAATATGAATTAGGATGAATGTTCAAAAAAGAATCTTTAAAATATAAGATATTTGCTGATAATAAAAGGGAACAATTTATAGTCTGTATCCCAGTAAAATACTATATGTCAAGAAGTTGAAAATACTCGGTTCTTCAAGGGAAAATGTTTGTTCTAACATTCATGCCTATCCACTGAAGGCAAATAATGTCCATACAATATCTGGATGGAAAAGCTATGAATTATAAAAGCTGAAATATGTGAAGTCTTCAAATATATTCACATGGAATTTTAAAATACTGCTAAGGTTTATATCTATACCATCCTATTTTTGGTCACTGTTTGCATGGATGCTTCTCTGGTCATACATTATTTTATTGATCTTTCATTACTCTGTAGTTTTTGGGATTTAACTCTTGCCGTAAAGAAACACTTTACTAATCATTTTTTACATTATTCCATGAACAGATATTTTTCAAAATCAGAAAAAAGTAGCCCAACAAATCCACCAGAGAAACTAGTTATAGCTGTATTTACACTCCTTAAAGGTTAGTGAAAGAGAGAGCCATAGTAAAATTTTAATTAACTATTACAGCACAACAGTCTAAGTGAAGATCTATTGCTCTTAACTGATGACTGTCCTGGTTTTGGAGGACTTCTAAGATGTGTATAACAAGACCTGATAACCTAATATGCATTCTAAAGTGTTTGTATTTCAAGATTCAGAAGGCAGATTACTTGAATTTCTAAGCTTGAATTTTCCTTAAAATATAATTAAATAAATCTTGGCATTAGGGAAAACATTCCAGAATTTTTGTGAACAATTTTTAGGGACTACGGAACAGTCCTGTGGAGACATTTGTCAAATTAAGTAATGGCATACAAATGGAAAATCTACTCATTGCTGTTTTATACTCAGGACATGTGTGGAAGTAATTGTGAATTATTTGCAGATAGAAAGGTCTAGACACTTTTTAAAAAAATAAGGATTTATAAATGGAAATGCCAACAGACATGAATCGGTTGTGACACTGTGAAAATGATTTGAACACAAATCAATATAGTTGAAATGACCTGACTCTTCTGTAAACAACATAATATTCCAAAATGCTTTTAATAAATCCTAAAATTATTTGGTTTGCTGTAGAATCTGCTTGTTTACTGTTGGATTGTATAGGACTATAGCAAAACCACTGAAGACTATTGATTCGTTACTCACGTGGAATGAACTTTCTATTGCCTATAGTAGTTCTGCCTTTAGTGCTTTTTTATTCCATCTCTAATGCAAATTTTAGAATACATTTAATTCAGACTACTTTCAGATAATTAAAAATTTGTTCATCACATTGATATGGTGAACAATCAGCAGAGATACTGTTATTAATTAAGTCACAAAAGATGGAGATGTAAAAGTTTGTGACTAAAAAGTGCTGGCAGATTATGTCAGTAATGTAAGAGATAAGGTGGTTTGGGGTTTTTTTTAAGGCTTATATTAAGAAAAATTAAAGGTATTGGGCCCTTCACTACAATTAAAACACTGAGACACTGGAGTGTGCTGGTCTCTCCTCCCTGGTAACAAGAAATAGCATGAGGGGAAATGGCCTCAAGTTTTGCCAGGGGAGGTTTAGATTGGATATTAGGAAAAAATTCTTCATGGAAAGGGTTGTCAAGCACTGGAACAGGCTGCCCAGGGAAGTAGCTGAGTCACCATCCCTGGAGGTATTTAAAACGTGTAGATGTGGCACTTAAGGACATGGTTCAGTGGTGGATTTGGCAGCAGGTTAATGGTTGGGCTCAGTGGTCTTTTCCAGCCTAAATGATTCTGTGATTCTTTGTTTTATAGATATATACCTGCTTAATTACACATAAATTACTAAATATTCTGTTGGTCCAAGGAATTCCTACCCCATTTATTTCAATCCACAGAACCAAACATTCAGTCATTAAATGAAGAGCTAAATGCCAAATTCAATTGGATTTGATACAGAAAAGTAGATGTTAAAAAGTTCTTGGACAGTAAGACCTGATTCATAGAGTACTAGGAAGTTTCTACTTCCATTCCTTTCTGTTTTAATATGAATGAGCAGAGCTTCATCAAGGAGTATTTTCTCGAACAGAGCTCCACTTTTCTATCAGTAGAAATCAGTGAAATTAGCATAATGGGAGGAAGTTCATGAACAAAATACCCAGTTCATACACACTGAGGTTTCTGGTATCTTCTATCTATTCTTTTAGGTGCATTTTAATGGACTAAAAGGGAATGGGGGAGCAGACAGAATGCAAAGTTGTCTATGTTATTAAAATATTTGAGACTACACAGAATAAGTTGCAGGTTTTGACAAATAGGTCAGGTGTTATCCAGTGCACTGTGTGCTTAGTAGTTGAAGCTTTGTAATTACTTCTAAATAGAAAACCTTATAACCATCACAAAATGTTCATGGTGTTAGGATAGCCAACAGCACAAGCACTGAATTAAATCAACTCTCTGTTTCCCAGGCTTTAGCAGCCACATTGATGCAACACCCAGAGATCATTGCTAGCAATCTAGAAGTGGGAACCCATGTTCATAGAAAGACAGACTTCCAACAAAATTAGGTTCTCATTTAATTCATACTTTTCCTAACAAAACAAAACCCATTCTAGCACCCTCAATTTCCCTAAGTGCTCAGGAATCCTTACAGTACTAAGACAGTTTGCCCATTTTCTATTGTCAGCACCCCTAGATGCTGTGCATTTTAAATATGAATAGTTACATCAGAGATACATGTTTCTTTACATTTCTTGGCTATCTCCCATCTATCTGTTCCTAGTCTTATCAAACTTATGATTTTCTTAATTTACTGGTGACTTGTTCCAGGAAATCATTATGTTCTCTGGGATTATTTATTCTTCTCATGAAGTGGTGTGTGTTACTGGCATCTTCCCTAGAATTAATTTCACTTTTAGCAATATCTCCCCATGGCATAAATACATTTTTTTTCCTTTAATTTTTAAAAGATCTATTTTCTAATTCAGTGATTTCCTCTTTCTTTCTGATTCAGGAGTCTATATATTTTTAATATCTTGTACAATTGTTCTTTCATCTTTAACTTTTCTTTCTCTCACCAGTTTAGCAAGAAGGCATAATAGGTCCTGTGACTCCTTCCAAGAAAAGGAATGACCATAGTATAGATTTTAGAATTTCTATCTAGAGTAGTGATTTTTTTCCTACTCTCCTGCAATGCTTACAATGAAGTTAAGAGCAAGACCAGCTTCTTATCGTGTTACAGAAACGGTAGAGATTTTAGAGTAGATGAAAAAAAAAATATGAGGCAATTAAAAAAAAGGAGACACTGTACCATTAAATAGAAAAGGTTTAACCATGGTATAAAAAAACCAACGGAAGTTTAGTTTTAGAGGACTGTGAATCACTAACTGTCTGCTTAACAAGACAAAAGAAAAGATCATGAGCAGCCATGCAGATACATCAGTCCAAGCAGTCTAGTTCAAGATTCTGTACATACAGTGGTCCATGAGCAACCACAGTCCTTTTTTACACCACAGCTTAGCAGAATCAAACAAGTTGAATGCAGAAAAGAATTGTGCCACTGCCTTTATTTCACTAAAAACAAATTACAATAGTGTGAACATTGTCTCAGAAGACTGTTTGCAGAGTTTTATCTTTATAAAAGAAAATAAGAGCCAAAGTAACATAGCCATTTACTTTTTTTTCTTTAGTTCTTTTCACGAGACATAATTCAGATCAAGAATTTGGCCACCACTGCTAAATGCATGCTTTATGCTGTATCTAAGACCACTGCAAGAACAACATTTAGGATTTCCTGATAATTGTTTGTTATGGCAAAAATGGCCTATTTGCTCTGAAAGTCTTCTGAATTCCAAAAATTTAAAGTATTAGTAGTAACTAACTGCATTTGTAACTCCTCCAAACTGGGCTCTGTTCAGAGTGAAATGACAATGGAAGCGTGAGATACAAAAACAATGCTGGCACAGTCCAGCTGTGCCAAGCAAAATATGCTACAGCTGAAGAAACTTTTGTCTGATGATAGCTTCTTCTTCTTTATAAGCAAAACCATATAGTGAATCAAGGAAAAAAAAAATAAACCAAGACTACAAAGAAATGTTATGAAGGCATTTGACTTCAGAAACAGAAGGCCAGTCTCTCAACTGCAGGAAGAGGACACTACCCAGGAAAGAAACATTCAGGAGGAAAATAAACAAATAAACAGAAATGGCCAAACAGGGCCCAGGGCCCATATTCCTTTCCCACTGCAAGGAACTCAAACATATGTTCTGTGGGGTTTTTTCTTATTATGGATTAAGTGTTTTCTCTTTTTTTCCAGTCAAGCCTCCCAGCCTTAAGTATACCATTTGGTAAGAGAAAGTCTTAGATATCCCTGAATTTCTCTGTGTGTTTGTATTGAATTAGATTAGTCAGCAAGTCTTTTTATCAGTTATGAAAATATCTAGCAGACAAGGAAAGAAATGGCTGAAAGTGCAAATAAACTACAGTCCCCTAATCTCTGCAGATAGCACATTTCCAGGAAAAAGCACCAATGTAATTTCTTCTACGTACATACAACAAAAAAGTAAAAGCATAAATGAAAAGTTCTAAGGCAGATCAGTTAAAAACCATTTATAGAAAAGGGCTAGAGACAGGAATTGTTCAGAAACTGAGAAGTTATTCAAATTGCCAAGTAAGTCATTTAGATATGCAGATTGCTTGCCTAACGTATAATCTTGAAATATGCACTTATAACTCTGGCTTCAGTGAAAAAACTTGAAGCTGATATTAAAAATACATGTAGAGATGAATTCTAACCAGTATTCATAAGCCCAATGCGCTATTGAAGAAAAAAAAGTAGAAGTACAGGCAGAAGTCAGACATTTCTTTTATAAGTATTTAGAACTGAATTTTAGTTAATGTGGAACAGCAGTACTTCTTAGGAGCATATAAGGAAAAATTATGAAAGAGACACTAGTTCTGCCATGTTTAATTTTTAAACACCTAGAAAATTAGGCACCCAGCAGCAATATTCAAAGTGTTCAACAAGCTGAATTCCAAACCACCATTGAGGAGTGAAAATTCAAAAAAAATTATCTCATCACCCAGATGTAATAAAGAAATTAAACCTGTAAGATTTTCAAGATTGAACTCTCTCCTAGGATTACTCTCTTAAACCAGAATATCCCTTTTCAGGAAGAAAAATATAGTTCTAGAAACATGTGTTTAATATCTAAATAAGATTCGCATTACAACAGCATGCATTTATAGGTAATAAGCCTGATAGCCTATTCCACTTGATTTGTAATTAGATCTAAACCTGTAGCTCACATGTTCTGACAATTAAACTCCACAAATAATCATTGCCTTTCACTCCTCTTTCCTAATCCTTCTTTTGTCTTTCTCTCATTATCCACTTAGAGGTTTACTGCTAATCCAAAATGAAACAGGAGTCATGGAGAGGCATGGTCTTTGTGAACAGCAATATTTTGTGTATCTGTAGCACTGCAGACACAATACTCAGGCTGCTGTATTCAGCCTCTACTTCTCCACATCATGTTGAGCAACTGCACAGTATTTTGACACTCTCCTTGGCACAAAGGTCAACTTTAGATGTTAGGAAGAAACTGATTATTGTGAGAGTGGTCAGACACTAGGACAAGTTGCCCAGATGTCCCATCCCTGGAAGTGTTCAAGGCCAGGTGGGATGGGAGTCTGAGCAACCTGACCTGGTGCCCATGACAACAGGCTGGAACAAGATGAGCTTTAAGGTCCCTTCCAATGGAAACCATTCTATGATTTTATGACTCATAGCTTCAGAGAAGTGCTAAGATTCCTCAAAACTAACCTTTAGAATTTGGGCAGCTTTCTAGAATAACAATTGCTAGACAGAAGTTTTAAGGATGAAAAGCTGTATAGGTACTGTGGTTCTTTTAGTGGGACTAATATTAACTGCTTACCTTACACACCTGTACCAGGTCTGAAATAAATAGCATGATGATCCTATTTTGATAACTAATGAGTGGTAAGTATAATAATGAAACAACAATAATGCTTATTTTCCAGATCCTATGAGAAGTATATTCAATACCATGTGGGGATTTTTATTGGAAATTATGTGGGAAAGTTTTATTTCAATTTCATTTTTATTATGGCCTCTTGTCTAATTTTGAACATATTTTTCATTCAAAATGGATAGAAGTATATCATGAGAGTATCAGGGTACTGAACCCTGTCTTGTTTAAAAATATATGCTATTGAATGACATATCTCTGTAGTTCATTAATGTCACCAAGGGACCAGTTTAATGACAGCCCAAGGGCTGCCCATACCCTTTGGAATTTTGCAGGAACTGGTGCTTGCCCAAAACTTAATTGTGTTTGTATTGTGCACTCACTGACCAACAATAAATAGTTAGGTAGCTATTTTTTTGTTTTTCTTCAGTCTAGCATTATTAGTGTGAAGGTTTTTTCCAAGCATGAATTAGCAGGTATAGGAGATTAAAATGGAAACTGTTCCCCTTGGAGCAGTTCTTGAATATCATTGGGTCACTGTGGCTTCAACAGCAGTACAAAAGAACACTGTCCTTCTGATTTATGAGCTTTAGGTCTTCTAAAGACCAAAGCCTGAACAAAATCCTCCCTCACGTCATTTCCTAGGAAATGCTTACACAGCCACAACTTTGGCAATATTCTGATAAATGCTATTTCCATAACAGTGGTAAATATCAGTGGGAGCCATTGTCTTACCAGTTAAATTATCACAGGGCAAAACATTTCCAAAGTAATTTTAACCCTACACTTTATACAATATATAGTATTATATATAGTATAATACTATAGTAATTTCTAAACAATTTCTTTTAGAGAAGTGTAACAAATGGTTTGTGCTACTTAATATAAAGATTAAAGACTTAAAATATATTTTTGACATCTAGCACTGAAGGAGGCAGTGCAAGTTATACATAGCAAAACCAAAATATATCCTATCAAACACAAGTATCTTTCTGCCCTTAAAACTTGTTAACTTCTTTTGTGCACTGTCAAACAACTGTTGTCATCCACTCTGAATCAGACAGGATGTTGTATAAATTTTTGTCATCTTGGTTTCTACAGAGTGTGATTCTCATTTGAAGATGTGTTCATGCACACACATACAGCTGTTCCCAGCACCCTACACTCAAAGGCATAAAATGCAATACTTGAGGCAGACCAAAATCAAGGACGAGCAAATAACTCACAAATAAACTGTTTCTCAGAAAAGCACTTCATGTTCCTTCCTTGTAAACACATTTCATTGCAATCTATGTCAGTCTTTAATTCTTTAAGTGTTTCTTAAGTTCTGACATACAGAATGAAAAGTCAACATCAAAATGTGTGAGAAATTGAATAAATTTTAAAGTTAGAATGAATCACAGTGCTCAAACTAAGAAGCATATGAAAGGAGTACATGATAATTAGAATAGGCATCCAAAAATTATGGTAGAGAGGGGAAAAGCTGTTTACAGCCTCATACAAAATGTAAAAACCTCCACATACACTGTTATCTTGAACTAGATCTCTAGTGGGATTTAATCCCATCTTGCCCTTACGATCTAGCTACTGTGAACTGTAGACATTTGGGAACCAAAAGAGAATCAGGGAACATTTTTCTCTTTCTGTTAGTGTAGGAAATTTTCATAGAAGAGACTTCAACTTTCATTAAGGTAGACCAGAAATATACGTATGACCACTTTAAATTTGGACAAACACCTGAGTTCTGACCCTATGCCAAGGACTAGTTATATGGTGTATGCATATCTAGCAACTACAGAATATAAAACATATTAAAAGCCTCTGAAAAAGGAATTTAACCATAAATTTTTGAATTCCATGTGACTGATTGTATTTACTGGAATATTGTCTAGTGCTTTCACACTCCTAATAAATATTGAAACCTAATGCAAACTGGCATGGGCTCAACACAGCTGAGGGCTGACAGCAGCCAGTTGATTGGGACTTCCTTTGGGACACGAAGGCCTCCTACAGCCAAGACCGAGTGCTGTAGCTAGGAAGAGTCTGCTGTCACTTACACAAAAGGACTAACTCCTACACCACTTTCAGAGGAAAATGCTTTGAGGACAATTTCAGAGAAATTCCATGATTTCCAGACCTGTTTTAAGTATACCCACTCTTTCCCTGTAGAAGTCCCTCAAAAAACTAGATGTTGGAGGTCGTGAGAAAGAGCTGCATATTTGATGCTGAACTGGGACTGGGGGGGAAGACCTCAAAATCTTTCATACAGTTGTGAGTCTTCACCCTGAGTTAACTACTTACCTCATTAAAAAAAGAAAAAAGTGGCTTGTACTAATCACTCAGCAGTGTCATCTAACTAGCAAATGGTTCTCCCTGAGGCTTTTCTACCTTCTGTAAAAGACTGAATATCAAGACCATCAGAAAGCAAGAGAAACAGTGCTAGTGTTTTCAGGGAACTGCCAGGTTCCTTTTCCTACTCTAAGTAGTTCAGTAGATAAAAGCTGGGCAAATGACTCCTATGTGGTAGCAGTACTTTCTACTCTTCATTTTTAACTGCTTAATTTCTCTTCCAGACTACATAGAAAGGAAACAACTTAACAAGATTTTAATTATGCCTTACTTTATATATTTTATTAAGTAATTTACTGAGGGTACCTGGCAGGAGCTGTCAATGTGATTCACAGAAATCTTAAACACTCAGATCAGAGGAGCTGGCTAAACTCCAAATATGGCTACAGGAACTTTTTTCAGGATATCAGAGAATAAGCCAAATAACAGCATACCAGCCCAGTGTCCCGCCTCACTAGCACCCCCAAAAATCCCAAAATACACAAAAAACCCCCAACACATTACAAACACCAAGGGATAGAAACCCCCAAGAAACAAAAAAACAGACACCACAAAAGCTGTAGATGTCTTCTTTCTTCTAGGACACTTGAAAATCTAGACCTGAGCAGACTCTAACATACATCCAAGTTTTAACTTGCCTTCATACTCACAGATTCCCAATATTACCTTTCAAAGGGCCATGACAGCTTTTCTAAGCCATTCCAAGACAGGTTGTTCAGTAAGGAAGGAAGCTGATATCTTAAATAATCTTGCTACAGCCATAGTAACCAAGCAAGCCTCTATCTTGCAAAGTAGGGGTGGAAGAAGTTGGAAAGACTGAGATTCTGTAAGGTTAATCCTTCAACTTAGCACTTCTGTTCCAGGGCTATATAGGATGCTCCAAAGTATGACTCCTGAAATAGCAGAATTACTTCCTCTATAGGGCTTGCAAGGTGCCATAAGGTTAGGTGTAGTTTGGTCTTAGAAAATTTATTTTGGCTCTTTTTTCCCATTCTATTAAGTGGAAAGACTATTTATTCTAGAGGAGATCAATTTTATTTAAAAAAATACATTAGAATTTGTTAGATAAATCACCCATGAAACACATAAGCAAATGTCCAAAATGAAATAATTTAAACTGTGGCTAAATGAGTAAGAAACTAGAAAGAGGCCATTTCTATCAGCAACATTCAGATACTTCACAAATCCTTTACTTTAGTCCAGTCAAAATACAACAGGAAAGCGTTTTAGAGGCCTAATCCTTTCCCTGGGTTTCCAGTGACGTGTCGAAGTCAGAAACCACTTTGGAAGGCTGGCCAAGCCACAGTATTTGTATCCAGCCTGTCTGTAAATAGATGAGTATTATTGTAAGAATAAACAATGGGGGAACTGAAATGCTGGCAGTAATACTTTCTGAAGGACAACGAAAATTGCAGCTTACTGTCCTCTGGCAGGGATTAGTTTCACAGCTTTGAGGAATTTATCATATAATTGAGTAACATGTCTCCAAAGAGGAAAGCTGGTTATGATAGCAGCATGGAAGTTAGCATTAGAAACACCAGTAAAAGATAAATCCAAGTAAGCCATTTTTGGCACACAAAGACATGTTCAGTAAAGGTTTGCAGAGTATCAGTTTCTTTCCCAAATCAACAGGAAATGTCTATATAAAGACATACAATGTCTAAGTAGAATCTTGAAAGAAATTGTGTTGAGCAATTTGATCTCTTTCTTGCAGCACTACCCTAACATATTTTCAGTCACTAATCATGACCCAGTAAAAAGAAAATTCTTCCTTCAGAACCAAACAGACTTACTAATATAGGATCCTGTGGTTTCTGAGCAAAACAATTTTAACTCTCTATAGAATACTGGTATGTATGATATCAATGTCTCTTCATTAAACCAAAAGTGTAATAAGTATATAAAAATACAACAACCACTAGCTCTCTGTCACAGCTCATATGTAATATTATTCTTCAAAGATAGCAAAAGCCAATGTAAATTCACAGCAGTGTTATGCTCTGTAATAATGTGTTCCTGCAACCAGAAAAGTTTAAAAAATTCTAGCAAAAAGTGCTTCATATTTGTTTACAGCAGTTAGCTGGTGTTACAACATCTGCTTTTACAGAAATCTTAATTTCTATACATTCTTTTTATTCATTCCACTATAAAAATCGAGAATATTCTGAGCTTTCAGTGTCTTTTCATCATATGCAAACTCACTATGGGGGGGAACCAATCTAATGATTTAGAATGGTTCCCCTATAAACCTTCTAAAAACTCACCATTGCAAAAGATTTCAATGGGCTCATGTGTTACTATCGGCAAAAAAGTCAGAGTGCAACAAAAATTTCACATCAGACAACCCCAGTACAAAGCACACAATGTTTTTTCCATCGTGGATGCTCAGTTGAAGCACATTAGCCTAACTTGACTGGTGCCACTGAAACTTGCTAATTTATATAGCAATGTAGGTTCTGCTGACAGTCCCTCACAACCTCAGAGGTATATTCCTGGTCCTTTTGGCACCAAACTTCCCCATGCCTAGCAGTTTGAGTGAAGACATTTTTTAAAATAAGACAAATCACCAATCTTCCATCAGTTGGCAGACAGGAGATAAATAGAGGGGGATTGATCAATTTTTCCAAAACGAAACTAAATGTGCCTAATGTGGAGAGAAAGTGAGAGTTCTGATTAGGGACTTAAGTCAGAAAGCCACATCATTTCCCTGCCACACGTGGAAAAAACCTTACAATTAATCAGAGCTGTCTCCACAACTCTGAGAACAAGTATTGCTTTAGAAGTGTGTGCTGTAGCAAAAGCAGTGTTAACAAAACATTATGCATAATAATGATCACAATATTGTGATACCAAGTTGAGAATTATTCTTTATCCTGAAGTTAAGAAAATATTCTCTTTCCTTTAAAGAAGAAAACTGAAAGCTTAATTTGCTTAAATTTTTCTCATAATATAGGGTATACACTCATTCAACAGCCCATGTGCTTTCCTCACATTTGGTTGCTAAGTAAAATATATGCAGAATTGTAGCTAGTAAACATTTTATTGCAAAAACACTTGGTTCAATCCCCTAAGTCCTTACATCCTTAAAAAAAAATCCTTTCATAGTTTTTATTCTTTTAAAATGAACAATATTTATTATTAACTCAATGTCCACAGATGTTTTGACTTAGATTTGAATTCAACTGTCCTGTAATTATTCAAGAACTTAATGGGATCATATCTACTTTTCTTATGATCTCAGATGCATGGTAATCAGTAGTTTAGAAGCAACTCTCTCCACTAACTCCAACTTGTCATACTAGTGGGATCACAGAATCCTTCCAGATCAAATTCCTCCATTATGAAGATAAAGTAGAAGGTGATTAGAAGCAAAGCATCGCTCCTGCTGAAGAGGTTCAGTCTACTGATTCAGACAAAAGCTAGTCCTGAGTGACACAGACCGTGTGGACACCAGGACAACTATTCCCTCTATAGATCTGCTTCTTCTTTCTAATGTAACTTTTATAATTAAATGGACCACAGATGGTAAAAACATTGCCTTATCCTATGTGGATAACAATTTTATTTTCTCAAAGCCATTTTTCCCATGTATCAAAGTCTTAGCTAACATCCTGAGGAAGAAGTAATCCACATAGGGCAAATGCAGAGCAGAACCCTGCAGTCTGACATGTATCTGTCATTCATTCAGTTGCAATATTGTAAAACTGTCACATATTCTGCAGGCAGATGGTGTCTGAAGATCTCTACAGCACTCTAACAATTCCTGAAGATATCTCAAGTTATCATAGCAGGGCCTGCTGCCTGTCAATGGGACACTGTCTTGTGTAGTTCTGGCCTCTTTTGTACCTCAAAAGGTAAATCATGAAGCAATAGTTAAGAAGAAGGAGACAACATACTACAGAACAACCCAGCATTCAGCCACTCACAGGCCACTCAAAAGTGTATCATTATACATAAAGCAAGCTATGTTTGCCATTAGTTGCATAAACTGAGCTGCAAAAATGCAATTTCACTCTGTTAATGTGAACTGGGGAGTGAGCTGGAGCTAGGGGTCTAGGCATATAGAGACCACCTTGCATGAGGGGGATATCCTACACTGAGGTAATTTTTCAGTTTAACGTTCCCTATAATGAGACATAAACCATTTGTAACTTGGTCAAGAACTTAGCTTGGCAGCATTAAGGCAGCACAGTAAATGAGATAAGGAACATTAAAATGCAGCCCACATCCTTGTCCCCACACTTATCAGTCTTCATATTAGCTTCTTCACTTCATTGTGAAAAATCGAGTTTGTAAATCTCTATCTTGATAGCATCTAACTTTCAGGTCTATTATTCCTACCATGGCAGTCGGGGACACTGTTGAGACTTCGAATGTTTTCTTGGCTCCATTTTGCTACAAGAAAACCTGAGGATAATTAAAAAGGACAGTACTGATTGGAAACTGCCAATCACAGAAAACAGCAAAGGTTTTTGTAGGCAAAAAAACCAAATCTCTTCTGATATTTACATGATTCTAGATAATTCAGGATCATTTATAATTAGCTGAACTTGAGGATGTCATTTGAGTTTTTAGAAGAGCCAGTGTCATTACTTTGAATTCTATGAGAGAGCTGTTTTACATCACTGAATCTCTATTAAAGGTCAACTGACAACACTAAAGTGTTGGTGAAAGAGAAATAATTACATGTAGCATTATTGACCAGTGTGTAAGTGCCCCATTAAAATTTATGAAGTTGCCAGTGATTGCTTTTCTCCAATAAAAATATTTTACTAGATGAGTGTGCATTTGATATCATATCACGCTTAAAGGAAATTAGCAACCTTCTTCTTCTGGTTCTTCTTTTTTGGGTTTTGTTTGTTTTTGTTTTTCTTTTTTTATAAGAGACAGACAAGTGTGGTACTTTAGATTATCTAGTATTTCCATCTTTCCACATAATTTGCAAACAGCTTATAAGAATCAAAGTATGAGTATTCATTTTAATACTTATTTAGGAATCTCTTCTTGCTACCAACCATGAAAGAAGCTAAGAAAATCAGTCACCTTCTGACATATCATGGCCACCAGCATCAGAACACAGTCTCCCATTCCTTCCCTTTCAGGTTCCAGAAATTATCTATATTTTCTTCAATTATTGGACATCTGGACTGTGATTTCATCAATTATAAACTCTTTCCTCTTTCTGTCATTTTTAAGGAAACATCTGGGTGGGATTATTGAGCCTCTCTTGCTATTCCTCTTGGTCCTTGAGCAAAATTATAGTTTTTGGAAAGATAAAACATGTCCAAACTCTCTCTATCTCTTTAACTGCTTAAATAAGCAACTGGGGCATAACATGTTTTGCTCGTCCATCAAAACATGAGGGCCTAATGGGCATATAAAGGTATCACAGGTGTCCCATCAAAGTCTGGTTTTCATGCACAAGGTGTGAGATTAGCACGTTGGTGGGCCTCTACCTGATACGAAATTGAGACATGAGCAAGATATGCAACCTAGAAGTGCTCAAAAGATCTCCAAAAGTGGATGCAGTGCTCTGTGGATCTTCACCTATTCTTCTTGAAAGCATCTTATGCAATTTTTCTTTTTCTTTTCAAATACTGCAATATTTTCCTGAAACTGTTTAGTTAATTTCTAATTTAGGAAGGAGAAATTAAATATATTTCATTCAAGTCATAAATGAAGAAGAACTGTTACAACTGTGCTAGTTTTAGCTATATCAGCTGTAGAAGTAACTGAACCCTTTTCAGCAATAGCCAATCTTTCTATTCACAGATCTGTTACTAATAGAGGGCACAACAGTGCAATGACTTTTAGACTGTATGCTTTTAAAGAATATTATCTGTATCTCTGGTCCACTTTTTTTTCTAAGAACCAGAAATCTGGTACAACATGGGGTACTTTTTATTTCAGCCATTTTACTCATTCAGCACTCAAGTGATGAAAGGTTCTACATGGGCAAGAAAGGAAGAGAGGAAGAGCAGTTCCAAAGCAGGCAGTTGCTATTAACAGGAAACAATCTATGACCCCCCCCCAACACAGACACTTTTCAAAACTCAGTAGAATCCACTCCTCTCTCCCTCAGATGCAAAAGAGAATGAAGTATTTATTTTCCAGAAACTTTCTGTCTTCTCTAGTCAGGTAGAATTTGCTTGTAGCATTGGATATCAAAAAGACATAAAGCAGAAGCAGCAAAAAGATCTAACTTCCAAAGAACACTTTTTCCTGTGCTTGTTCTATTTTTAATCAATCAGAATTATTGTATCATGCAACTTTCAGAACTAAAAATATGTTTACTCCTATTCTCCCAGTCAGATATGTTAAAAGACATCTCAAACCCAGCCAGTCAAGGAAGAAAACACTTAGAACACATAGTAAAAAGCTTTGTGTTACATGAATAGTTTTGTATCAATATTCATTTACTGTCAACTTGGAAATTCAGGCTGATTTCAAACCACAGTCTAAAATATACAAGCAGCATCAATCAGTCAAGCTTTATTTCATCTGCTTTTTTTGTGGCAGAATTATGTCTTATTATAATATACAATAGGAAAACACAGAGGAAGCATACAACAAAAATACAAACTATAATGCTTAGTAAAATACAGCAAAAGATACATCAATTTATAGTATGAGGTAATGTTAGCACAGCAAATGCTCTATAACAGCACTGCTGAGAATACTCCAGCTTCATGTTGCTATCCTCTCTCTAGACCCATATCACGCTGTTACCTCTCAGGAATTTGTGTTTATTTAACCTTTCAAGTTCCCTGAACTGGGCTAATGCTAAAAAGGAGCCTTTTCTCTCCTCTCAGCAAATATCTAGGTAAAATATTTATTTCCTTACTCTCTGTTTTAATATTAGAACTGGGTTCCATTCTCCTTTGCTGTAGAAAAGAAAATACTCATATCTGTACTCCCCGTGCTTTTACAGAGATACTTCCTTTAACTGGCAGTCTTTGCTTTTATGTCACAGATAATGATAACAAAGAGGAGGGGGTGGATGAAAAGCAGTTTTTTAATCTGTAAGCAGCCATGGCCATATAATTTTTTTATTTTACTTTGTCTCCTTTATTTTCTTTCCTCAGATCTGAAGTCAAAGTAGATTCCTGTACCTGACTTCTTTTCCTTTGAATACAAGCATAGCAGATCTGATCCTCAAGTTTTCTTGTGTGAAGAACCCCAAAGTTCCTCCCTTCTTAGCAGACCTTGGTACCCAGAGTTAGTAGAAAAACTCCTACTCTATCTGGGTTTTCCCTCAGAGAGTAGAACTAACCCCAGGTAAGCTTTTCCAAAGAAGCCACATCTTTGTTTAGTCATAGTGCAAAGCAGTGTGTACCATTTCTGCAAACAAAGCATTTACATTCATACAGATAGACCTATGCCTGCCACTTGCCCTGGTATGTCTAGTGGCTCTTACTGATTTACTGATATTTTTCACAAGCTGCAAAGATCAAAGATTCCTAACTGTCAAGATCCCCTGTTTTGCCCAAAACTAAAGTAAACATCATAGTTAGAACACTTCTTCCTGCAACAAACCTGAGATGAGCCATCTCCCCTCTTCTGCCTAGTTTATTTGCATTCAGACTGCCCCATCCAGATGTCGAAACACATACGCATGCACAGGTATACTTGCAAGATTACTCCATTTTCTATCATCTGCTATAGTGATTGCAGCATTAGTTGTTCAAGTAATTGTTTCATATTACAGTTCCTAGTGATGTTAACAAATTGGTGATGTTGGACCAGTCCTGCATTTTAGCAACAATCTCAAAAGGAAAAAGTATCACAAGACAATATTTCTTCTTAAATTCTGTGATTGCCAGAACCTGTAAAACTCTGTATGTAGCTGAAGTACTGAGCAGTATGTTGTTTGCATTGCCTATGAAATATAAAAAAATATTGATTTTTTTTTTTTTTTTTTACATTCTAGAATATTTTAGAATTATTTTCAAGGTATAATTCATAATTTTTTATTTTTCATTCTTTTCTTCTCTATCTTGAAATAACTAGGAGGCATAACACACACAAGAGTTTGGAAAATAATTATAAACATCCTGAAATTTTCCAACTGGATTTTAAGTTACTGTACTCTTAGAGCAAGTATGTAAACTGCAGCCCCCATAATTAACTTCAGTATTATGGAGTATTTGGAGGTAAGAATCTGAATTTTGCCCAGGGAGAAAATTAGATTTTGAATTAGGAGTCAGACCCGCTTTCAAGATTTATTCTTCAAAGCCTTGCAGCCTTTCTTTTAGTGATGCTAGGCTGTTTATTCAGGTGTAGGCAGACATGCACACCTGCTGCCTGCACATCACTCAAGCAAGATCAGAAGCCACCCTGCTGCAGCCTGAGCTCTCCTTGCTCCTGCCTCTCACAACAGAACACAGGCTCTAAGAGAGCCAAAACAACAACGTTACAACAGTTCCAAGGAAAATTTTTTTTAATCTGAATCAGAAAATTAAACAGGCTACACCTTGTTGGATAGACATGCTCTATTGCTGAAATATTTTTTTTCAAGGACAACACTGGAAAAATGTATCGCATAAGCAGCTGTTTTAAGTAACAGTCTGAGACTAGGATTTGTTAGAAATTATCAGCTATAGTGGCTTAAGAGGCCTTACAGTCTAAAGATGACTTTGAAGTAGGGTTAGGCTGCAGATATAGAAGATGAAAGAATTCACGAGAGAGATTCAGTTCTTGGGGACATTACAGGATTTTCATCTCAAGTGAGATTTAGCCCTGTTACACATCTCAGTTTGTGCTGGCATCTAAACTTTCTTTGCCTTCATGCCCACATGCCCATATACTCCTACCAGACATTTGGCATTTACTTTACGTTGTCATTTACATTTAGAAGTCTAAAGTTCCTTGCACCGCTTAGATGACCCTGTACACATGCTCAGCTCATAAAACTCTGACAACCTTCACAATTGAGATTTGCATTCAAGCCCTATAATGGTCTTTCCCCTACTTTCAAGATATTTACATTCCTCCACTGCTGTTCTTGAAGTCCTCAGTTTCATTGTACATGATTACTGTTACTCCAGCCTACCAGGTTAGAGCCAACATTCCTGAAGAAAAGCGGGGTGGAAGCTTAAAGCAGATGATAGACGAAGAGCCTCGAGCACCAGATGACAGCACTGAATTCTCCAGGTCTTGTCTTGTCTGATATAGATTAGTAAAGAGTGAGAGACATGATCTAACAAGTGCAGGATTTTTCCAGATGAGATTAGCGTGGATTGGCTCTAAGGATAGGAATGGATGTCAAAAGTTGTAGGTGACTATGAGTCAAAGCAAGGCTATAGATAGTTTTATGACTTAGAAAGGAAGCAATGGTGATTTCTGATTTTAGTGGGGGCAGAACTGAAACAAGGAATATGACAGTACTGTGGATTTCTATCCACAAGTGTAGCAAAAGATGAGAGACAGGCTGCTGAGACAAGCCCATACACTAGTGAAGTATGTCACCTAACAAGTTCTGGGGGAAAGGCAAAAACCTTCTACCAGCTCCAGCTTCCTAGACTTCACATATGAACAGAGACATTTTTTCTGTGATGTACTCCTTACTAAAAATGTTAAAAGCCACACATGCCTGAAGTTTCAGGTGAAAAAGGCTCTAAGTATTCTTTTGGTCTCAGTCCAGGCTGAAGCTGTGACACAGTCTGGGTTATTTAAATGATACCTGGCTTCATTTTCTGGACAATTCCTTTCACTAGATAACTATTCCATCTTTCACCTAAGATGAACACAACTCTAGTCAGAAAGACATGCCAAGACAGAGTCAAGCTCAAGAAAAAGAAAATATTTATTTTGAAAGAAATATAAAACATCTAGAGAATAATGGAGTTCAGAGTTGATATCCAAGAATATCAGGTGCTGGTTGACTGTCTTGTGGAGGTGTGGAAATGTGATGGAAGTGAGATGCATGAAAATCAGCTATTATCTGAGGAGTGAGAGTGACTTTCTTCCTAGACATTTCTTGACACCCAGCTTTGTGACCAAAGAGAGAAGCAGCCCATTTTCTAGCATGAGTCCAAGATCTCAGTCAGGTGATTTTTCCCCACCAACTTTTTCACCAGGAGCTAATACTCTAAAAGTTCAGAGGAGGATATGCAGACATAGTTACGGCATGGCTTTTTTATGCCAAAGTTACAGTTTTTATGGCCACAGATACGTGTACCAAATTCTGGATCAGAATATAAATTCTTCAGTTTGAACTCTCTCCCAGGCTCAGTACAGGCTCTCTGGCAAAGCAGCTAAAAAAATGTAGGTGCAGAAGGTTCTCTTCTACTCTGTTCTTGAGGAACAATTTCTGTTCCTTTTACTCTGATCTTGAGGAAAAATTTTCTTGTTTACCTTCTGGGACTGGATTCTAACACAGACGGTTTTTTGTGGGATTTTATTTCTCAGGCTCCTTGCTCCAACAAAGAACTGTGGGATCAAACTACCTTTAAGTACTTGACTGGGGCTGGTCACATTGTCCTGTATCTCCTCCACCTCTCCCAGTGCATTTCTTTGCTGTCTCTAAGACAGCTTCTTCTGACTCTGAACAGCAGCCTGGACTCACGCTCAATCAGTTGCAGAGGGCAAGGATCAGAAATGCCCAACAGAAGGAAGGAGTGGGAAGGCTGTGGTCACTGAGATTGCTTGCATATTTAAATTTGAACCTGTTTTCAGTTATAACCTCTTCTTGGTGGCTTGGGGATGTTTCTGGCCCTCACCATTCACAATCAGAGAGTGCAAAACTTACTGAACATAATACTGAAAGACCCACCCACTTCCTCCAATGTCAGTTCTGAAACAAAAGAAAATGATCAGACTCCAAAGTTAGTGTGACATGTTATGAATAGAGGGCCTACATTTACACTGTGACATTCAGTGGGACAGAAAGCAGTGTCTCATTGCCAGTAGTGCCAGTTTTTTTATTTCCATTCTGAGCTCTCTTATTGATCA
Source organism: Ammospiza nelsoni (assembly GCF_027579445.1). NCBI lineage: Eukaryota > Metazoa > Chordata > Aves > Passeriformes > Passerellidae > Ammospiza > Ammospiza nelsoni. Next base: position 30,659,172 of record NC_080636.1, on the reverse strand, counting down.
CTGGGTCTTGCCAATATTTCTTTAGAAGCTGGGGTGGTGGGGTGACTTGGGTCCTTTTACAAAATACAGTTTTGACAGCTATGATGAAAGGTTGCATCTGAATGCAGAAGCAGGCAAAAGGTACAGTGTGAGGGGAGCATAATGATTTGTTGGTGTTCTGGGAGCACCCTGCAGGCAGAACAATGCCCAAATGACAGGTGAACCTAAAAGGGTTGATAGATTCTATAAGAAATGGGCCCTTTATCTTTGTTGTGTTCAAATTTCTCAGCTGTAAAATGGGGATAATTATATTTTTTTCCTCTCATCTGTTTTCTGTTTTCTTTATAAACAGAATTGTTCCTCTTTGTTTACCCCTCCCTGACATTTCCATAGCAACACACAACCCTTATAAATACCTGCAAATATTTTTTCCAAAAGCACATAGGAAAGAACATCACTATTTCTACAAAAACATTAAGATTTTATATATAAATTCTTATTTGCAGCAATGCATTTCTCCATGTTCAAAACACTACCCTTTAAAAATAACTCAGCTATAAATCCAATAGAACTGTGCTCTCTTCCCACTATAATGATCAGACCTGTGCTCCTTATGAACACACATGCTCACAATTGTCCATTCTCAGCAAACTGCTAATATATGCTTTTAGGACCACTGACTGGTTTGTGGTGCAAGTATACTTTATGTTAGGTGTGGGTAAATGTCATAGTGCAAGTCCCATAAGCAGCAGTCCAAAGCAGAAGTAATGTTAAGAAAATCAGGTGAGTGCTGTTGGTACAGTGCAAGTATGAGAAACCTGAATGAGTCCACTCTGCTGTTCGCTAATTACAGTGATGATTGATTAAACACTTCTATTTGAATCTACATTTTATAGATATATGGCATTGATGTGACCATCCCGACTCTGAATTCCATTTTTACCAAAACTATGAAAACTTTACTTCATTTAATCCCTGCTTTTATATTGCCTCCTTAATTAACAGAAAAGTATCTAAGCATTGTTTATGCTACAAAACTTCAATTTTATGCTACAAAATAGCTTTGAGGTTTTGTGTAGTTGTTATACAGGGCTGCACTATATCCACAAGGTAACATAGGCCATGATATTCCATGCACTGTCATAGGAGATAACTGGGGCCTGAAAATATTTCTCTTCATGAGGCCCAGTGGTTACAATAGCTTGTCAGAAGGGTGAGGTGAGGCTGTCATAATGCTACATGTTGCTATACATATGCCCCAGAAGGGCCTAGGAATTACACCAGGTATAAAGTTTTCCACTGCCTATGCATGTAATTGAGAGCATTTCTACCACTTAACAGTGAAGTGAGAGCATTTTTAGTTGTTTTATCTTTCTTCTTTGTATGTCAGTTCAAACAAACATGTAATATGTAAAATCTGAGATAAAAGACTCCAGTTCCAGGTATGATAAAGGTGGATTTTATTGTTTCAGGAAGGTCACCTAATAAAGCAAGGCCCAAGTAAGTTTGATGAACCAGAAGTTTGTGCCTTATGATCTGACACAATAAACTTATTGCTTGGTACATAATTGCAGCTAGAAAATGGTTTCTAAAAGTTGACAGACACTAGACGGGCCTTATATCCACTTTTACTTACTTTGACAGCTTAGAATTGTGATGTGAGGAAGCTGCCAAGGCTTTGTAGTGCAATTAAGTGACAAGAAAACTTTAAAGGGATTTAGAGTTAGGCTGTAAGTTGAAAACCAGGCTCGTGTCTGGATTTAGATTTGATTTCAATGGAATGCTTGCCTGTTTTCCTGCCCTTAAGCTTGGGCTCCTTCTGCAACAGAGGCAGAAAATAAGTTACAAAATTGAGGTCCTGCAGAAAAGCACATTCACAAGAAAATGCTATTCACAAGGTTCTAGAAATCTCCTTGTTTTCTTTTGTTCTGTGTGATCTTTCCATATTTCTCAATTTCTGCCATCTATTCCCTTTCCTCCATTTCAGTACTAATTCTATAGCACATTTCTGATAACTTCAGGACTTTTTAGTTCCCGGGTTTTGTTTCTTGTAGAAACAATTCTTCTTTTCAATCTTTGCTTCTTTTTCTTTTGTTCTCTTTTTTACTTTTTTCTCACTCCTTTCTATAAGATTTCAGTCATGTGCTAGCTACACTTTGTTTCCCCACTATTTTTCATTTTCTCAACCAACATGTATTCTTCTCCTAGCCCCTTACCTTAGCACACCGTGATCTCTGCAAGATTTCAGCTATGTGCTAGGACGTTGCTTTTTTCCCCACTGCTTTCTATTTTCTCAACTGCCACGTGGTTTTTTTCCTAGTCCTTTAAGTTAGCCCACCCTGAGTTCTATATAACATTCCAAGGCTGTTTCCAGACCACTGTCAGTTATTTTTTTGATGGTTTAGCTACCTGCACACAACAGTGCCATCTCTTACATAGATGCTATCTGTCTTTAACCTATTTAGCTCAGATAGCAATTACAGTGCATTAGCCCAAATAACAGGTGAATGGTCCAGAGGTTTTGGCAGTCCCCTAAAGCTCATCTTTTTGTTGTAACTGATACACAAGCTAGGTATATCAGTTTAAATACAGCCCATAAGTTAGACCAGCTATAAGCATACTCATGACTGTAGTGTCCCAAGTTTTCATTCAAAACATGCCTTAGGGTGCTCTTACCATGCTGGCCTTTTCCTTTAGGCCCATTTGGCCTTGTTTTTCACTAGTAATGTGCAGTATCAATGACAGCATCTGGAATTAAGCATGTTCTTAGGAGATCTTTAGTGCAAGTCATAGTATTTTCATTGAGTACCCAGTACCTGTCTCCAGTCTAACCACATTTCACTTATTTTAATTGTATGAGTGCATATTATTAAGGACATTAAATAAATCCATATTATTAAAAAATTTAACATTTTTAAAATTGGAAACCAGAAGTGATTTCACTGAAGTGACATTAACATCTCCACACAGCTTTGCATGAAAATATGGGACAAAGTCAGGCTATTGAGCTGCAGGTGTGCAATTGTTACACTCAAGACAAAGGCAAAATTTTATTAACATCAATGGAGCCCAAATTCCTCCTAAGGAAACCTAAGGTGCCATTCTAGGACTAGTTGGAAGTTTCACATGATGAAGAATAAAGGAAACATAGGGCTTTTAAGGAACCATTAGAGCCCTGTAATTTGAAAATTCAATACCTGCTCCCCTCAACTGCAAAATATTAAGTGTACATGTGCCTACTTACAGAAATATTCCTGAAGCAGATCCCAAATGTTTTCTTATGATGGGGTGATTGAGTCTTTTACAGACAGATCTATTCCACACTTCAGTCCTAGATCCTCTCCTTCAACATGGTATATCTTCTAAAGATTTGGCTTTGACTCATTGGAATTGCTCATGGGGAGCAATTTCCCATTAAAATGGAATAAGCAGTAGACAGATAAGTAAACAGGAAAAACTGAACTTATTTGTTACAAAAGAAAGTTTAGGCTTCACTGGTAAAAGTAAAGGATTTTGTAAATGGTTTTTAAAAATTGGGAAAAGCAGTCTCTGCTAAAGAAAGGGACTATATGACTTACATTAATCCACAAGGCTGTAAGAATGATGAAAAATACATCAAGCATTCTGAATGTCACTACTAAGCAAAGCAATGTGAAGTTCACATGGGATACAGCAGAGAGACTGGCGCAGTGCCTGTTGAACTTTGGGTTAGAGCACTGTGGAACAGCTTCAAAGAAACTTTCATGCTCTGCACATAACATGAATCTGTCCCTTTAGCTTATTAACCTGCTTTGAGAGCTAAGCTTTGTCAGAGTTACAACTATAATTGGGTCAGGGAACTCCAAGCCCAACCTGCCTGTCCCCAGATACAATTACAGGATTGTTTCTGACTTGTCTAGGGAGCCAGGGTTAACTGCATTCCCCTAATGTGTCCTGGATATGGGGACATGGCTCAGTCCTGTGTGCTGTGTGGCTCTTAAGCTGGGAGTAATTGCATCTTGGAGCTGGGAAACTGGAATCCTTTACAGCTGCAGTGCAGGACTGACCAAAAGCAACCTAAGGGAGCTATATTTAAGAGGAAGGGTATTTCTTTTCCTTTCCATGAGAGCTCCACAGAGCTCCAAATTTTATCTACTTTATGTTTATGTAAGCCTGCTTTGAACTGTTCTTTCACACCTTAAATATCACCACACAAAATGCTTGTTTTCTACTTCCCCCTATACAGTAAACTAATCAGAGACTGGAGGAACTTCATCTTTATTTATTAGGCTCTTCTGATTTAAAGAGATTGTGAGTTCCATCACACATCTGGTAGATGAAAGCCTGCCACAGAGACCAAGAGCATGAACAGCCTGATGCTGTTCCCTCCAGCACATCTGTCAGCAGCTCAGGACTGAAGTGATCAATGTAAGGCCACCAGCAGCCTTTGCCAAAAAAGCTCCTGCCAAACTCAGGATGCAGAGATGTTTATAGGCTACTTGAAGTGTTTCCTGATGCTGTAATTAAGACTTTGCACTGGGAATTTGAGAGCAATCATTGTCCTGTGCAAAAACATCTCACCCCCCATGAAAGAAGAAGCTCATTTGTTCTGTATGATTTAAGATAATGACTGTGAGAGACTGAAAGACTTTAAACATAGATTATAAGGGTACAGAAACCTCTCATTATGAACATTAGGGATGCATTAAATGTAGATCACACCCTTTTGAACCGACAGCATAAAGAAAGGTGTCAAAGGTAAACTTTACTCTCTATATCCTTTTTCTTCATTTTACAGTAAGTTGGTAGTACATTTCCTCCAATGGAAAAAAAAAACGTTCTCTAAGAAAGGAAATGTTTTTGTTTGCTTGCTGATTTGTTATAAATCCTAAGCAACTTGTACAGAAGAAAACCAAGAAACAAATAAAGAATGTTTCTCACAAATTAAATGCCTTGTGCCACACATAATTAAAGATTCAGGTGTATTTTAAGAAAACAGTGGTCAGGTTCCCTGAGGGCAGCCTTTGACTGCAGTTGTATGAGAAAGATCGGGAGAAAGCAGTCTCCTCCACTAGCATCCACCCATTTTTGGATAGCTGCAGTTTAAGAAGGCAGCCAACTGCCCTGAGAGCAGATATCTGCTCCATGCAAAGTACATTTTTCCCTTTCCACAGATGAGGGGTAGAAATACAAAGCCAAGCATATGATTTCTACCTTCAAGGTTTCAGACATGTCTTTCTTGTCACATCAGCCATCAAGACAGCAGGATTTGAAGCCAACCTGTTCCAAAATGAATTTAACAACTCCTGTACAATGCACTGAAAGCTTTTCTGGATAACTTTCACATGATTTTCTGGGAGGCAGCAAAATATCAGACTCCAATTTCCTTTTCCTGATATTGAGTAAATGCCATTTCCTCACATGAGATATTGACTCACTATAAACAATGGTGTGTCAAGGTAAGAAAAGAAGATACATACAGCACTTCCCAAGCACTTTTTGCTATATAAAAGTTTCAGCTTGATCATTTGTAGAGTACACTAGTTTTATTTGTATGTTGATTCTAACAGAAAGCACAAGTTTCCATAGTTGTTTTCATAGTAGAAAGTGAGAAATTCAGTACTGTACTCATGACAAAACAGATCCATTAAAAAGTGCATTTAAGAAAGCTGTCTTTATAAAAGGAAATTTGCCAAGAACATCAGTCCTTAAGATGACCTTAATTAGGACAGTATTGATCCCCAGGAGGAAAATTATTTTAGGTGACAGACTGTATTGAAAATCATGCTGTTTTCAATTCCTTCTGTGCTCAGTCTTTTTCTCTTTTTCTAGGGGAATAGGCTGCAAGATCTTGACATGCACAGAAAAGGGCAAGAAAATTAATCTTGCTGTTGTCAGAGAATCACAAAATCCCGAAACTAAACTAGTTGCACTCTGGACCAAATAGTTTCTCTTGATGGCATGTTGTTCTCTGGTCCCACTCCTGAAGCATCCTGCAGAATGAAGCAGGATTCTAACAGCTGTTCTTACAATTGATACTGAATTTTTTGTGACACACCCAACATTTTCCCCATCTACACTCTCTGGAATTGAAGTCCTGGCTCAAGTAAATGGCAGATGACCTGGAGACACTAACATCTGTTAGTGTCTTTTCAACCCCTGGTATAACTCCAGATGTAGACAAGGAAGAAACATGCTCATGCTGGGCTCTACACTCAGTGCTGGTGGCTCCATGACCAGCTGCAGAGCCAGCTCCAGGTTCAGCTCTGGTGGTGAGAGCCCCAAGGAAGAGACCATGAACTGGAACCAACTTTTGCACAGCCAAGGGCACGGGGACCTGTGGTGCCAGCCCGGGCACTGGACACTCAGAGACACGGCAGGAGCTCAGGACCCTCAGGTTTTCCCATGCTTAGACCGGGAGGGTACAAAAGCCCAGGGATTCCTTTGTTCAGGGTCCCTACTCAGAGGCATCAGCTCAAGTGCTTATTCTGTTGTTGCACCATGATTAAATTATTTACAGGATCCTGATGTCTGAGACTCTGCTATGGGAACCCTGGGGTCAAGCCAGTGAGGAAACCTGGTCTGACTGCGTGAGTGTGGGGTGTGTTGCAGTGAAAGGGCTTCAGTCCCAGCTCAGATGGTGGAGAGTGACCAACAGAGTTACTCCTGGATGGTCAGACAGGGAAGTTTCTGGAACACTCAATCTCTGGCAAAGTTAGCTCCATTACTAAATTACATATTGATGCTTCTCATCATTAAAGAGGCAGTGATGAGTGCTGCAACCAGCATGCAGTCCTGTTGTAACTTGAAAAGACCACACAACCTGAGTGAAAAAAACAATAAAACCAATTGCACTAGGGGAAGTTCAAGTGCTGTTTTTTCTACTGTCCTTTCAATCACAAATATATTCAGTTTTTTCTGAACCTGATAGATGGAGAGTCACATCTAATTGGGCCTGAAATTACTTTTTTCTACAATTGATTGAGAATGCAAACCTAGGAACACAAACTTAAGAGCCATACTGGAGGCCATTAAAAACTTGGCCCCATGGTGTTAGCTGTTCTGTTGGCTTCCTTTCAGAGTAATTTGAAACCAATCCGTTCTTCAGAAGTACAATGGAGCAATTTTCTATCTGGTTGTCAAAAACAGAACAAGTAAACAGCAGTGTCTAAGAGGGGTTAGAAGTCCTTGTCACACTCAAGGTCACAGTCTGGGAGAATGGCTTAGCTCAGCTCCAGAAGATTTTAACAACCAGTGGCATAAAAGCATGTCAGTTTTTGTTTACTGATGGCCAGGAATGAGCAGCACAGATGAACAGAAGCCTCTACAGCATCACAGTCCAAATGCATATGTGTGTGGCACAGGGCATGCAGTCACCTTCCTTGAACCTTACTGAGAAATGTGCAACTATGGTAATAGGTCTCAGGATATTCCAAAGCTTTATGGTGTTGAGACAGGCCCAAAATAGTGAGCAGGTCCTTTATTACTTCATTTCAGGAATTAGTTTGGTTTATCCTCACTTCATCTGGGGCATTTCATAATGGCAAAATAAAAATGGAACAAAAAAAGGACAACCAGCCAAAAAAAAGCTGATTAAAAATGGTCTCATTTATATTGATTTGAGCCAGTACAACACGCATTTAATTATGTGCACCTTAATTATTTCCTAAAACATTGTCTAACAATGCTGTGCATTGTTAAACAGTTATTTTTTCCGTCCAAATTCCTTCCCTGAGAAAACTACATTTCATAGAGCGTAAATCAAAGTCAAGACCTGTACTAGTTTCTAAAGCACTTTCACATCCCCCAAAATGACAGGTGTTATATAGGCATCACATTATCTTTTCCAAATCTACTCCTCAAGTATTCTGAAGAAAAAGGTCTTTATGGTTCAGACACTTAAAACAGCCTCTGGTACTTGACTCTAATGTAGGGAACCCATTACACCAAGGCATCACTTCAGGCCATCACCTCCCAGTATGTAAAAGCAAACACAACCTTTATCAGCCAGCAGAATAGTTAATATAAACCTACGACAGGAGATACATCTATTAGCAGAAAACATGAACAGAAACTGGACAGAGAAATCCAGCCAGATATCCAGCCAATATCACAATTAAACCAGAGGGAGAGACTTTAGAAAAAAATTCTTACTACACCTTTCAAATCCAAATTATATTTCTAAAGTACTCACTTTAACTAGAAAGAATACTTTTAGTCACAGTGAAATTTATTTTTCGTTTTCAAAAAGAGTGAATTTTCTTTCAGTGATAGGGTAAACCTTTAATACTGGCAGATGGAACAGAACTTTTATCTAAAGTTCAGATTATCTTTCCTCATACACACATCAAATGTTAGTTTTCCTCAGGTAAGAAAGTGAACTGTTTACTGTTAAATTTTACAATCTACCACTGGACAAATTTCACGATGACTACATATATATAAAAAACCACTTGGTGTTTATATATTGTGTTTATATATGGTCTTTATCTTCCTGATGTGTTGTAAAGCACAAAACATATCGTGAGCAAGGCCAGAGGACAATAACAATATGTACCTTCATGTCTTCCATTACATTTAGACTTCATAAATAGTTCACAATAGGCAAAAGAGAATTACTTTCCCGTGAGAACATACAAGAATTTTTATCTTGTTGAGATTTATAAGTGCACAAACAACAGAAACACTTAGTAATATCAATTTCTGTATCATGAAATGAGAAGGTTACCAAAGCCATCAGAAAACCCTCTTCCAACAGATGTGTGGAGCATATGAGAATGTTATTAATGTATTTATTTGTATGACTTGGGTAATTCTAAAGCCTTTTATCTACTCCTGTTTATCAGACAACTTACAGGAAAGCTAGGAACAATTAGTCCTCAACTGCTGAAGTCATTAGCCTTGTTTGCAAAATACATTTTATCTGCTTATAAGGCAGGCAGATGCTTCTGTCTGCATCAGAATGCAGGCATTCTGATGGCATTTTATTGCAGGTATAACATAGTGGCAATGCAAGGACAGAGCAAAGCTTACCGTTGCTGAAAGACTACAGTGTCTCCTGAAGCATGGGAATCATAAAGATGGTACACAGAATTATGGGATGCCAGGAAGACCCCTGAAAAACAACAAAAAAAAGCAATCTTATATAGCAATATTGCCCAACAATGGTGCAGTCATAATAATTCTTGTGGTAGCTCTGCTCCATTCTTGCAGTGGGAGTTGTTTGTCCTTCCCTTCTGTCAGAAGAAATGTTCTCCAGATCTAGATGGGTATTGCAATATATAGGTCAGGCCGAGTGTCTCCTTACTCCCTGGAGCCAAGCTGTGCTGTCTATCCCCAACCACATATCTCCTATACAACTTTTAAGTTCTTAGAATACGTACTCAGACAAGAAAAAATCAGAGGTCTTATGTTGAAAGTAGTTTCCATATGAAGCTAAGTCGCTTTACTGCCAAAGGAGCCCTTACACGTACATTTGAATAAATGCATTTGATGCAGAGTCACAAAATATTTTTTTTAATGATAGCTGCCTCCCAAGTTTCCTTTCAGAAACAGAAACACAAGTAATGTCCTGAATCCAGGACACAGGTTCATGCGTGAAAATGCAACAGTTCCTTAAGTAGAAACAGCTGGTACAAACAGCCAACACACAGTAAAGATTTCTACTATAAAGCCTCCTTCATCCAGATGCTGCAGGATTATTGGTTAGGACAATATAATTTTTTTCCTTTCCAAGGAATGCAGTTATCTTAAATAACCAACTGAGAAATTATAAACAGAAGGAAAATAAAGGTAATGCAAATATTTTAAAACAAGCAAGTTCTTAAGTAACACATTCTTGCACATCAGTACCCTGTAAGCCTCAGAGTCCTATAAACTTTCTGATAAAACCAAGACTTTTCCCTCAGTTAGCACTGCAAAGGGCTCCCAGAGTGGAGTGAATTTTGCTGTGTTGAATTGCAGGTTTTTTATTACTGGTGGTAATGTAAAAGGCACAAAAAGCAGCTCAATTCCTAGATCCCAAGAGCAGTTAGGAGTACAAGCAGCTACAAAAACCATCCTCTGGATTGTAAACTGCACAATTTTGATAAGAAAGTCATTAGCAGTGAATGAAGAGGGCCCTTTACGATGACATTGTTATACAGCTGCTTCAGAAGCAGACTTTAAGGTCAAAAAGTACTTCACATCTTCCTGCAGTGTAGACAAAATGCCATGTTTCAGGAAATCTGGTACAATTTCCTTTACTCTGAAGCTTCATGATTTCCCTTTTTGTTTTCAGGAGGTATTTCTTTTTTACGGGGCACTGACACTTTATTCCTGTACATATGTCATTTGTGCTTCTGTTCCCTTCTCCTGCTGTAGTCTGGGCTTTTTATAAAAAATTTTGTAACTAACTCAGCAAAGAAGCTTCATCAATAGCTAGCTAATATAAAATGGTTTTGCTGTAACATTTCTCTCTCTAAATCAAATTAATGTCCAAATGAGGCAAAAAAAAATCATCTAAAAATACCCAGTTAGAAGGCAAAATAATGCTAATACAAGTGAAAAGGGCTGGCAAAACAGAAAACAGCAGCAGAAGGAAGAATTGAATGTTCAACATAGTCTTGGGGTCCCTGGAGTATATAATGTAGTCTAAGGGTAAAGTGAACCTTAATGAAATGGAGCCACAGTGAGGCAGTTCAGGTGCAGCTCCTGTGAGAAAAGCACCCCAAGCAAGCAGCAAAAGAGATGAAACAGTCCAAGGTTGTAGACATGGCAAGAAAACAGATAGCTCTGACTACAGAGGCTGGGGGCTCTAGAACCTAGTTGATATCCAGCTGCCAACCTGCCAAAACAGAGAAGTCCCTGAGGTTACACCGTCATTCTCTGCCTGTGCACCAGTCCCAGAACTTCTTTCTCCTCAGCTCATCAGAAGACATCATACATGCCTTGGGTGTCACAGCCTCAAGAATACTGGGGTGTGTGCCTCTGAGAAACGAGATGAATGACCATTTTTGAGCTAGATAACAGCCACCTTACGTGGTAGACTTCCCCCTAAGAGGGCAGTGTGATGCAAATCCATGCAGTCTGCTAAGAACAGAATTTATTCAAGGTATTTATGCTAAAAATAAATAATTCCCCAGTATCTATGTTGAATTTTTTTCCCTAAATTTTTGGGCAATATATGTAAACTTGGGTACATAAATCAAAGCACAGTTATTGGGATTTCCAAAACTGTCTATCCCAACATGGAACTAGGCATATGAAAGAGGCATCTAATTTGCATGTGACAATATATTTACCCCCAATTTTTATTACAGGCCTTTTCAAGGACTCATTCATATCAAAATATACTACTAGAAGTCAGAAAACAAGTCAAAGTGTAGCCATTTAGCAGTAAGTTTGTGCTGTGCTGAGCACATTAAGCAAAGGCACACGGAACACTTCAAAGTCTCTTTGACCAGGCACATTCAGCCAGACTGGTCTGCTACTAGAATTGGGGCTTTTGCCACATTATCTGTCTAAAAAGGCAGAAACCACCAAATTGTCATATGGTAAACAGACAAGTGTTTCAAACTCTCAGTTGTTTCCTTTAACATAACAAGCAGGATGCCAAACTTAGTTCTTCACAAACCTCAAACAAGAGGATTAAGCTTCTGACTTTTTGTTGACTGAATGACTACTGGGTTCATTAAAAATACATATTCAGTAACACACAAATTTTCACAGTAGGAATCATAGCTGTAGCTGATTCTACTGGAAATTAAAAATTGGCAGTAGTCTGCATCTCATATGCCAGTTAGGACATTCACACACAATTAAAGTTGTGTTATTTATATAGCTATAATTATCAATTTATCTATATTTCAGTTTTAAATCCTGAATTAGATTAGCATACCACAGCTCTGTGTATCTTAAACAGAGTTTTCCATGTAGAAACTTCCAGCTGCATTTCCCCAGGAGGCATATTAATTACATACATAGGAAAATTTTACACAAAATTCAACTTTAGGATCCTAATGTCAACATTCTAATTTGTTCTCCTCCTGGCTCTATAACATGCCTGAAGATTATGATTAGCTGTTTTGCACATGGAGAACTGGAGGGAAGTAGAGAATCGAAGTTACTCCACCTCTATCTGGCCAGCCTGAATTGAAGCTGAGCATATTGGGCCACCATTGTTTCTTCCCCTCTTTCCAGAAGATGGTCACCATTGCAGAGGCTGGAATAGACCCAGCACAAGTACTGACTTGTACTTGTACAAGTACCCATGATGCTGTGAGATGTTGTCTTTCTCTGTCCCATTGAAGCATCCAGAGGAACACGCTGGTGGTACCTAAACATGCTGTTCTTGGCTAATTTCTGTTGTCATTATAAGTGGGCATCACAGCAACAGGAAAGTGAATGGTCCTTTGTCTCTACAGCCAAATGCTACCAAGAGTTGTGGCAGCTGCAGGATAGTTAGAGCCAGGCACAGCATTTTTGGTGAATGCCATGGTATCCAAAAATGTGACTTCAGCTGACTTCAATAATAAAAATAATCATTTTATGTTAACTACATTGCCAGTCTTGGCTCAAATTTTTTTCTCCGTGGTCAGATTTCTAAAGTAGTGAAGGGGAGAAGCAGGATACTACTGTCACCCAGCTGCATTTTTTCAGAATCCACCCCACTCCCAAGGAGACACTGGGGACCTGTGCCTCTCCCAGTGTCACCTTGGGAGTGAGAGGGATGCTGAAAAAATGCTCTAAACATTTGGCTCTCTGTACAAATGCTGCAGATTAAACATTTCAAGCAGGCACAGTTAAACTTTCTGTTCAATGTGAGAAATAACAAATATGATCTTTCTTTGTTTGAAAAAACCACACTCTGGTTCAGATATACCCTGTTATTACTTTCCTTTTTCTGGCTTGTAGGAGGAATAAAGCCGAAAATCAAGAAGCTGCACATTTGCTTTGAAAATACCTTTGACAGGTAATTGGTGTGTAGCACTGCCAATGCCATGAGCAATAGCAGCAGACTGCAGCTTATCAGCATTTGAAAGGGATTTCTGGAAGTACAATGAACAGCAACCCATCACTGGCACAAAGATTCCTGTTTGTTCCTATACCTCCTTGTGAATGTTTATATTCTGTAACTGAAGTAACTGAGGTTGTCATTTACCAGGATCCCTCAGTCCTCCAACGTAACTCCTTGCTTATTACATTTATTTGAAGCAGTTCATTCTCAAATATTTAAGATTTGAAACAGATGTCAGGACAAACATTTTTATTGCTACTATTTCATTATTACGTATCTTTCATGTCTATCAGAGAAGGCCTTCTTGATTAATCTAAGAATATACAAAACTAAAATATTAGCATATCTGCAATCCTTTCTATTGCTGCTGTTAGAAAATAAATGAATTGAAAGGAAAAAAGAAAGCCACACATTGATTGTCTTTTGCCATAGGTCAACTAGACAGTATATCTACACCATGTTTACTTTTCACAGAAACCTTCTCTGTCTCTTTAGTAGTCTATGAATTGAAAAAGAGTGAAACTAGCTGTGAGCCTGAGCTGCAAAATCACACCAGCACTAGTGCCTTCAACTTCAAAGTTTAGTTATTTTCAACCAACCTTTTGGCAAGCCCATTAGACTTGCTTGTGTGTGTGTGCTGCTCCTTTTTATCTGCCTCCAGAAGCCAGGCTTGGTTGGAAAAGGTGTTGGGTAAAGACTGTACAGTGAATTAAGCTTTGAAACCAGGAGGCAAGCAGGGGGTGGGGGGGAGGATGGTGCTGAGGAGTGCATGGAGGAGGGGGTACAGAGATATCCTTATCTAAGGACACTGATATCCTTATTTTAACAAATTTCAGTATTAGATGAAGGCAACTCTCTAGATCTTTGTCACATGGTTAAGAAGAGAGGAGGGAAAATATTGCAGAAGGTACATTGTCTAAAAGACTGGTGCATGTAAAGTTAATCCTTTGCCTCAAGATTTTTCTCACTTACTCCACTTTCTTTTCCTACTGCTGTCATCATGTATTTGTTGTCATTCAGACATTTAATGTGGGAGCCATCCAGATGTCCTTCTCTTCCCTGCACTCATTTAATCATTCCAGTCTCATCAATATTATAGACTTTGTGTGTTTGTGTGCTCTGTTGATGAAAGTCACACATACACCTTTGTAAATCTGCACAAGTCACAGTCTAATGAAGCACCTAGGAAAAACTGAAAAGCAACAAAGCTTCACTCATCCCTGGGTTATCAAAAAGTCTAAGCAAATTCTATCTGGACCCCAAGTCTAGCGAAAACACCCTCATAGATGGAATGATCTTAAAAGCAAGAAGCCAGAATATTAACAACAAAAAAACCCCAAAAACTGATAATATGTATTAGATTGTCTTGTTATGAAAAAACCTATCCAAATGTAGTTTATTAGAATCTTTCCATCTTAAAACACCCTAGAAGATTTTTTTCATTCCATCTAATAAAATGTGATTTTTCATTAGATTGATTGATAAAAATACATTTTTAACTATAAATATTAAAACAAACCTTATCATTAAGGGCTTTTTATGATCAGTTTAACATTTTAGAGTTTGCATTCACTGGGAAGACAAGTGATAAAATTATACTATACAAAGGATCCATCATGCAACAATAATTTGGACATGTTTGCAGAAGAAATTAGTGTTTCAAAGACACAGCTAATGCTTTCAATAGGATAAGAATCACCCTCTAAGGAATCCAATTGCAGGAGCATCATTTGTTTTGTGGAGCTGCACCATAAGAAAATCTGTTTAATCACCTACCTGACATTTTCATTTGCACATGAGAATCCACCAGTGGCATGAAGCAGGAGTTCATCAATAAAGAAATCCCAATAGCCCAGAACTTACATGTTTTTTCCTTTGCAGACATGCACTTATGTTTTTATCCGAATGGCTTAGGAGTTGAATCAGGACTACCTTATTCACATACAGTAATACTTCACTCTTCAACCAGACCCTCAGAAATCAGTAGAACTGCTCTGAAAATAAGCTGGTCCACTACATCTGATGTTTGGCATTCCTACCACATCTAGAACTTCAAAGCTGGTGCAATAATTTGGTAAATATTTTAGGAACATAATCATGGGCACTTATGAGTTGGCAGAGCTCACTAATTCACTAAGTTGACTTCAACAAAACTTCAATTTACATCAGCTGAGAAGCAGAGCAAGAGTATTTAACTAAGTGTATAGAGCAATAAAAGAAAAGGCTTTCCCTATGTCTTACAGAGAGAGCATGTGGTTTGGATTTAATCAAGCATCCCATGGCATTAGGCATGCCAGCTGATCACTGCACCAGTCAAAAGAAATGCTTTGATTTTTAAATTACCAAAGTCAACTTGTGTCAGATAAAGATAAGCAGTGAAATTCTGAAGTTAATATTGTAATGTTCCTGTTTTTCAGCAACATTACAAAAGTACTAATTTTGGCATTCTGAATAAAAAGAAATATGAATGAAATTGCAAGAGGACAAATGCACAGAATGTGTCCCTCACTTGATGTTATGTCACACAAAGATTTGTCTGATAGAAAGGACCAATGAATTATTTATACTTTCTCTAGAAACCTTTTTTTCTTGAGAATCCTTTTATCTCATTATCAAAAAAAAACATGACCATAAGTTTGTGGCTTAATACAGATGCTGAGAAATTGGTTTCTTTCATTCCACACATGCACAAGCAAATACACAGAGAGTAGATTACAAAGGCATTTTCAGTGCTATGACATATTTTAGAATGGTGAAATAGAAAAGGGGTCTTTTTCCCTAGTTAATAAGACCTTATTTACAAGATCTGCAGCTGTCTCCCATGCCCTGACAGTGTATAGACAGTGTATATCCAGTGGTGAACAGTAGTCTGCCATTTCAGGGTTTGCTTCATTATTATAACAGAATATTATGCTTTTGTATGTCATCTTGCTGGCAATTAATATTTATATCAGCCATGCATGATGCTTATTTCTTTTTCTCAGCATTAAAATCAGATTTAATTAACTCATTTTTACTGTGATTTGACTTTACTGCACATTAGCCACTGTTATATTGTAAACATGTAAATCATTATGAAAGCATTTATTTCTGCTATGGAGTATACTACTCACTTTATATTCCAGAATGCCTGCTGGTTTAGTCTTTGAGTTGAATGTGAAAATTTTACTTAATAGTCCCAATTGTAGCTTAAGGGATCTGAATCTCAAATGAAAACATTACTGCCAAACTCTCAGGTTTTCCATTATCTGTTTTTTTCAGTCACATGGTATAAAAACCAAACAAACGCTGGATATGGCTAAGAGGGCAATCTTCCAAGCATGGGGATTTAATGAACTGGCACAGCCCATCCCACATATATCTGCCCCAAGGAGCCCAGATGAGTGCAGGAGAAAGTGAAGTTTGGGAACAATTCCTAACTTGCTGAGAGAAAAAGTGGGACAAGACTTTTGGAGGCCACATTGCCACGCAGCAAAATTTTCTAAAAGCCTTTGCAAAATTCTCTTTCCAGAAATTTTACATGCTCTTCTACCTGTATCTCTTGCAAAACCTACTTCTGTCTTCTTTAGAAGGGCTGTGAATTAAACCATGGTGGGAACAGCACATCAGTAAGTCCAGCACTGAGCTAAGAAGTGGCATAAACTCTCAGTTAGCAAAATCACAAGCTCACAACTGTCCCTTATAAAGCTGATGTCTATTGTCATTATCATTGTATGAATTGAACCGGGTAACAACATTTATAGATTGGTTGTTACACTTTTAATAAAGTGTAACTTTAATTAAAAGGGAAAAGAGGAAGTCCCTTATTTTCTAGGAGCTTTTCTTTATATTCCCAATAGGAATTTTTGTTTCACATCTCACATACACAAGACTGGAATTGGCTGCTAAAAGAAACTCTTTTACCATTAATATTTTATGGATTTTTTTTTTTCCAGGAAGATCTGAGTGTTCTCACTTTTGCCTATTAGCTTTTTCTTTTTGCTTGCCTTTTTCTTTTTGCAAACTCTCCGTAAATTACAATCTTACCAAGAACACAGCTTTTCAGTGAGTATGCTTACTAAATTACCTTGACTAAGTTATTCCTCCCATTTCATCAGATGTCTATGGAATTTTTGTGCTTTAAATTACTAACAAAATGGTCATAATACAACATAAATATTAATGCCCACAGATTTTCTTCTCTTTGGAAAAAAAATTATTCTGTTCAAACTATCTAATGTATCCAAATCAAGACCCCTCTAACTATCCATGAAAAAAGCTGTAGATCAACCCACAGCATTCCTTATATGTGTGAAAACCTTAGATGTACCTGCATGCCAAAGCTCTAAATGCCATTAATTCTGTCTCATTTTATAGTTAGTGGAGAATGACAGTCACAAAAGTGTCAGGGGTCGGCTGCATCCTCTGCTGGGTTTGACCATGTGTGTCCATCAACTATTCAGACACTGGGGGCATTGTTTACAGAATCACACACTTGTAAAAGACTTCAGACATTATTTAGCTCATCTAATTACACTTTCAGGTGAAATGTTTTGGGAAATAAAATAAATCTATGGATCATCTTGTATTTTTCAATTTGTGGGAAGAAAAAAAAAATTTGACTGCTATTCATATTTTGATTTTTTTTTTAAGTTTACTCATGTTTTATAGGATGGGTTTGCATGGAGTTTGTTGTCATGCTACAAGCATTACACTTACTAGTTTTTCATATTTTAAAGATTACAGGCTGACTGATCAACAAAGTTGTTTGCCCTAATGCACAAACCACTGTCCCACTGTCAGTGCTGACAGATGTTTGTCTAAACTATTCTAAAAGTCCTCCAGGCATGGTGATGTCTTATCTAATCCATTTGTTCTTCTAAATGTTAAGAGTTTTATTCCAACATCTAACCTGATCCCTTTAATCCAGTTATCTTCTATTTATGTCAATTTATTTATGTGTAATTTGGGGTCTATCTTAATAGAGCTGATATGCAAATTATCTAAGTACTCCTTCCCTTCTCCATTCAAAGGGATGACATTTTCCCTGTCCTGACTTTTTACTAATGTCAAAAAACCATTTCACTATAGTTGGTCTTTTTATAGAAAATTATGGGGAAACATTTAAATGTTTAGCTTTTCAGCATCATCTGACAGTAAGAACACAAGGAACAACATACTGAGCAGACCACAGTAGTTGTGTGACTACAAGCGGCCGACTGCAACCACTTTGGAAAATTATAAAGCAAGCTGAAATCATAGTTCTCTTAATATTGCTCCCTCTGCCTTTAAAAAACTACTCAAAAGCGTGCAGTGTCAAAAACTGTATCTCTGCCTTTTTGTTTAAAAGGCAGAGATACAGTTTTCTGGATTATATTTCAAGCTATTATCCTAGGACAAGGAGTTTCAGGATTTATATACACAATGTAAAAAAACCACTCCTTTTCCATCTAACCGTATTTGTGCCCCGGTTGGTGTATTATAGGAAAAGTAATTTTAAATTGACCTGCCTGGTACATTCACAGGTTCATATATTTCTGCCTGCCGCCCCTCATTCATCTCTCAGTTTCCTCCCCAGAAAAGGGGTGGCAGGTGAGCCTGGGTGCAGGGTTGTACCCCAGCAGAGGTGAGCTGAGGGACACCCCTGGCCATGGCCCCACAGTGCCCAGCACAGTCCCCAGGGAGCAGGGAAGCCCCAGGGGACTCTCTCCCAGCCCTGTCTCAAGATGCAGCTACTTCAGAAAGAGAAACACAGAAAATGAACTTGGCCTATTTATTGCAGCAAGGATTTGAGTAGGTAATTATTAAAAATCAACTGTTTTTTAACATCCCATAACACCTTTTTGTAAAAATAAACCCTCACCAGTTTCAAGGCTTTCAAAAATATTAAAATTTGTGATTGTTATTTCTGATTTCTACCCTCTTCTTGCAAAAATATGTGCAGATTTCATAGAACTGGCAATATAATTGCTTAAGTAAAATTAACTAGTTTTCAAGATTCCCACTGCAGCACAAGGACCAAAATAACATGATTGCTTTTATGAGCTAATAAGAACTAGCTAAATCTTCATCAGTGCCATATATTCTCAGCTAGTAGTTCCTTAGCAACTGGAAAAATATTCCCTGCAGAAAAAGACAATAATTTGAAAACTATATGTTTAGCTGGTATTTGCCCAAGGTGCAAAACATAAATCAAATTTTTCAGGACTTTGACATTTTTATGTATTTATGCCATATTGAGCCAACAGCTTAACCCAGGTTTAGCTGTTTTTCACAATACATTTTATGAATAATGTCCTATGTGCAAACCTTTTTGAAAAGGGAATATTGCAAATTGGCATTTCATGGTAATTTATTGGGATAATGTACCATTAGGGTCAACACTGCCAGTGACAAAACATAGATATAATTACATATCAATGTTTTAATATCATCATAATTGGAAAATGACGAAGCATACTCATAATTTTGAGATGTAAAATGTTTTTACTACAACTGTACTATGTTACAAGTTCCCAACAATTAAAAAATCATACCCTGTAAATATGGTGCATGAGACAATGTTTCTTCTTTTTCCTTAACCAACTCCTCTCTCCATGTGCAGCAGGGCAGAGCACTCGGCAAAATATTTTGCCCAGCTCCTATTTCCAAAGTCTCTCTCCCCAGAAGAATGAGTTTGTGGAATTAAAATCACATCAAGAGGGGGGAAAAAAGGTCTGATATGTTACAGCATCAGTTCCTTAGGCTCCATATTGCCTGGTATTTCCAGGTACTCTAAATTGCACCAGGGCTTTAGGGATCAGGCAACAAAAGCAGCCATGCCCTGCCTTCTTGATGGATCCAGACATATTTGCCCTTCCTCAAGTAGATTCAGAAGGGATAATTCAAGACATCTCTATGCATGCTGTGTGCAGTGAGATTTTTAAAATCCTTCTACAAAAGCTGCAAAAAATGTCTGTAAATTTGGTAGACATTAGAGAGGACAAATATTTAATTGAAACTAATTATGCCTAATAAAAATTTTCTACTAGCAAGAATTGCTACAAAAGCAATAATTATTTCAATTTCATTTCCATCACCTGTTTTTGGCTGTTTCACTTTCATCTTTCTTTGAACTTTGCACATTAACATCACATTACATGGCCATTATTTTTTTCAAAGTATCACTATGAGTAAGTGTCATTTCCTTAAAATTGAGTATATCTTTGAAGATTCTCTCTTTAATCTTGAAGCAGTCACAATATTTGTTCTTTTGTCAACAGTAAAAAAAACAGTTTTACTACTGCAAAGTTATATCTAGCCTTCTGTTTGAACACTCTGGACTTGCTTGCTAACAGGAAATGAGAGAGACTGAGATGCTCCTTTACTTGCTGCTTTTACGCTACCAAAGTTCCTAGAAGAAGTGATAGAAGTTTTCCCATCACTGTGAATCAGCTTTAATATTTTATGCTGTGATTTAATTGCTTGACAGTGTGACTCCCTTGAAATGAGATTTTTTTTCTTGTAGCCAATTTATTAACATGAAAACATGCTTTTGCTGAAAAGGCTGCTAACACCTTGCCTGTCTTTAGACATTTCCAGATTGGTATTGCAATTTTATTTTGACTGTGCACATTTAACTTCCACTAAAATTAATTGAAAGGCTGCACACTGAGCAAAAATATAAACATAAAAGCACATATTCAAAACAAAATTAAGCCAGTTAAATGAGAACATTAAGGGATACGTGAAAACATCACAAGAATTGGCAAGCAATTTCTGTAAAAAATTCTGAGGTGTTTCTCTCCTCTTCCTTCCCGAAGTCTGGCATTAATGGGCAAGGTCTACAGTATGTTGAGATATGTCATCCCAACTTTGATACACTGAAGACTTCAGTACATCAGTTCATAAAGATCCTTTCCCAGGATCTGAAAGCAGGTTGTTACCAAAGGTGACAGAAAGCAGCCTCCTACTTCATGCACACTGGGATTATTTTAGACAGAAAATTTACCTTGATCTACTATTCTAAAATCAAAAAGAATACCAGTTTCCCATGCAAATATTCTTCAATAATGAATAGATCTTGATCTACAGCTATGTTTAAATCAACATGGCTGCTTTTTTTTAATATCAAGGATAAAACCAAGCAGTTTTTATGATGATGAACCACATATTAACTGGGGAGGAAGAGGGTAAATCCTACAACCATATACAGCAGCTTAAATTTATTAGGATACGTGAGATATGTCCATTAAGGGTCTACATCATGTTCACTACAAACTTGAAGAAGTAAAGGAGGAAAAGGCACATTATTTGAGTCCAGCTGATGGGACCATAGGTGACTCCAACCCAGTCCAAGTGCACTGAAGGTGCTGCCAGCTTAATTGCTTATGGATCCATCATCTAATCATCTGCATCTGCTTTCTGACTCATATCTCATGTTATGAAAAGTTTTAAGACTGCATTCATATTCATGTTAGAATCATGTTAGAAATCACACTTCATCTAAAATAGACCTGAATAGTGGGCATAGAGCAAAATACACCCCTGATGTAATTCTATTTCTTTAATGAAGGGATTTATTTAGCTCATAGGGTAAAGTTCTGATCTAAGACAAGTGCACTTGACCATCAACAGAAAGATTATCTGGGTAAACTTCATTCTGATGTTCACATATAAAAGATTCCATGCAGGTCTAAGAGCAGTTAAAGCAGATGCTTTTCTCCTCAATATGTATAAATTGGAGAGTGACAGATATAAATTGAAAGGAATTTTTCACATGTATCTTGCAGATATGTATTGCAATGAGACAAACACTGAACTTGGGTTTAAAATCCCTACTGCTTCCTTTCCAATATATGCTGCTGTTACTGGTTCCATTACAACTCAAAAATAGGCATTTCAGGCTGTTCCATTTTCAGTTATTATACAAGCTTGCCTCCGATGGATGTTGATATTAGCAGCTATAACAGATCTTTCATTAAACAGAAACACCTAAAAATTTTTAATGCAATTAATATCTATATGGCATTACCTCTGGTAGGGCTTTTCCACTTTGCAAGATATTCACTGATCCAGTTAGAAACATTCATTCCATATTTTACCTGATTTTTAATTCTTCCCTGTGCATTTTTCAGCACTATTCCATCTACAGTAAAGTTTAAAAATGGTAAAATTAATATGATTTCCTAATTATTTAAATTCACATTTTCAGAAAGTTATGCTACAGTTCAGGTTTCCTTTTTGTGCCTACCTATGCTTAATACATCAGGATACTCCAACTTACTTACATGCTTTCATAATATCTCAATGATACTGAATAGTAAGGAAAATCCAAAAATACATTTGCAGGCCAAATAATTGCATATCCTCTGTTTTATTTCAAATGTGGTAATTACCAATGGCTGTGTGCAAAAAAGCCATTTGGGTTATAATAACTACCATAACTCCTGCAATTAGTATTCATTAGGTACTAATGTGGCCATATCCTTTAATTTGAACCCACCCATCAGGCTTTTAAAATAAGTCTAAGAAGTAAAAATCTACTTCTGCTTTTATAATTCTGTTAATAAAATAACTCTGCTTCACTAACTTTTTTCTCTATCTGACTTTGCAGTAGTGACATACACACCTAAAAATCCCAAAAGACACTGACTGCTTCCTGAGAAGCAGATGGGTTAGTGGCTAGAGCTGCAAGTGAGCATTCCCCATTTAGTGGTACCTTATCACAGATGGCTTCTTGGGTGAGGCTTTAGGAGCAAGAGCTGTGCGAGACAGGAAGGATCAGTTTCAGCAGAACAGTGTAAGGTGGCAGTAATTATAACCTGTCACACACATCATGAATCTATATGAGACTGAAGAGCTCGTCTGTCAAATCTCAGACACCAAACGCTACAGATCTCAGGTAATACAGAATCAGTGAGACTGGCAGCACATCCTGTACATTTCAGCTATGATGAGAAAGAGGCAGAAAAAACTCAACAGGAGTTTAATCCTTTGGAGACAAGTAGGTAGGTAGGAGAAGCAGCTCAGACAAATGTTTACATAACTTTTTAAATAACTAGAGAGCATAGCTGTTCATTTCTACTTCAATTCTCTAAGTGGGCTCCCGAAAAATTCCATAAAGTAGGCCTACTGACATCAAGAAGGCAAAGACTATGCATACCTGTATTTATTCATTTTACACATATATGCCCTCAAAATTCCTCATTGGAGTTTAAGGTCCCTAAAGCAGCTCAATATAAGTTACAGCAATCAGTCCATGTGAGTTTAAATCTCAATCTGCCATACAACATCATAGGACTCTCCCACTGAGGGGTCTCCTCATATCTAGACTCATGGAGCTACATCAGGCATAAACCAGAGAAGTATCTTCTTTACTATGCATGACATAGCCTGAAGTACAATGTGTTTCATCACTTCAGTTAAAGCTGAACCCTTTTGCAACTGCTAACAATTCAGGCATTTGTTTAATTGACAGAAAGCATCAGTGTAGGGTAAAAGACTTATCTGGACAGCTATAAATCCTAAAGTAAAATGTACACATATTCCAGAAAAACAGATTTGAACCCCCATATTTCTTGCCAGCCAGTAAGCAAACTACAATCCTACTACTTCTTCTGCTCCAGACCTCAGCAACAGTGTCCAATGCCCACCTTTGCCTCTACATTTGGCTATTCAGGTCTCTAATTTATCTCACTTGTTACCTCTGCATATTACTCAGTCCCTCTTTTTCACTCTGACTATGCCCTTGACTATATCACAGTCATGATATAGTTAATTCTGAATATTAATAGCAGAGCAATTTACTCATCCCAGTCATTCAGACATGAGTAGCTAAGAGCTTTGGAAAGAGTCTGCCATCAGCTAGTCATCTCTCCTATGAATTATCATTCAGCACAATTTTTAGGCAAGCCTAATTTTGAGAAATTGATTGACCATGTAGTTTCCTTCTTGTTAAAAGATAATACAGTCCTATTCTCTAAATTAAAATTTTGTGTTCTATGGCACAACCTTTTCAATGTGCATCCTTCTGATTTGATAACCACTCCATTAATCCTTATTCAAGCAGTAATTGATAGGTATGTGACAGTAAAGTGTCTATCCAATGAAAAGCCATGATAGAAGCCAAAATGGCACACTGTATATAACATATTGGCTAGTTAAAATCTAGTCATTTATTCCTATCACAATTTGTAGTAGGGACACAAACTAACATGACATGAATCTGTTCACTTGACAAATCTTTTTTTCAGGGCAAAGAGCATAATGAAAATTGCAAAAGCTATTGCACTAGCTTAAATCAAACCCATGGCAGAATAATGTACTTAAACCTGTGGCCTTCTGAAATGCAGTAGGAACTGTAATTTAAGGTGCAATCAATTCCCCAGCTGAGACTTTTATATATATGGGAAATATATATGTTTCTCATATACTAGAAACCTGATTATGCAACCACAGAACCACATAATCGTATAAAACTCAGCACTGAGAAGCCTTCTGTCACATATTTCATCAAGAAATTCCCTTCAGTTTAGTTCCTGGCATAAAACTGATGTTCACCAAATGAATATACTATTAGCATTTTTTAAGAACCATCATATTTGCCTAGAGTGTACATGGGGATACAGTAACTGTTTAGGTAGAGACAGTCATTGTTTCTACTGATTAGGTTCCATAACTAGAAAAGAACAAAGCAGATTTTTCTGCTGCATGGATTTAATCCGCTTTCTAAAACTCCTGAGGAACAGATCAAGAAATACTTTCAGAGTATTTTAGTGTCTGTACATCAAAACTTCCTACTCAGTAAATAAACCAGCCCATATCAGCCAGTAGTCATGAAACTTTGATCCAGATGATATTTTCCTTGTGTCCAATTCATATCAGCCAGTCTTAAGTCGCACAAACATAATCTGAAAATGTTTTGTGACTCCCTATATGTCACAAAAGCACACAAAAGAGTCCCAGAACTCCAGTGTTATATCTGGTCTTCTAGGAATTTAGTCCATGAAATATAGTGCAGTTAAAGCTGATGATGAGGTATAACTATTGTCTCATTATTGCATAGGGTCTTCAAATAAAAACATAACGAGACATTTTTCAACAGTAAATTCCCAAGAACAAAATTTATCGTTCAAAGGTCTAATGGGGTCTTACAGGCGAAATATATGAGATAATTAGGCCAGAATACACTTTCACAGCTTATGGGCAACTGCAAGCTGCAGTACAACTGTCACACACTTTT
This sequence comes from Ammospiza nelsoni, assembly GCF_027579445.1. Classification (NCBI taxonomy): domain Eukaryota; kingdom Metazoa; phylum Chordata; class Aves; order Passeriformes; family Passerellidae; genus Ammospiza; species Ammospiza nelsoni. The sequence continues at coordinate 30,634,015 of NC_080636.1, read as the reverse complement.
GACAAAACAGCACCTGTTGACCCTTCTCACTGAGTGAAGGTTCTGAATTAAGGACTTGTCCTAGTTAACACTAGCCAGCAACTAAATACCATGCAGCTGCTTGCTCTCTCACCCCTCACCTTCCCTCTATGGTGGTGGGAAGGAGAATAGAAAAAAAAAAAGTGGTAAAACCCTGGAGTTAAGAACAGATTAACAATTGAAATAAATAAAAATGTAATAATAATACTAATTATGACAATAACAGTAATCAGGATGCGAAGAATTGGGCTGGTTTTGGCTGGGTAATTTTCTTCACAGTAAGCGGTGTGGGGTTGTATTTTGGATTTATACTGAAGAGCTATTACTGCCGAGATGGGCTTGCACAGTGTCAAGCACTATTCTGCTCTTCACTCCACCTCACTATCAAGGAGGCTGGGGATGCAGAAGGAGCTGGGAGGGGACACAGCCAGAACAGGTGACCCCAACTGACCAAAGGGATATTCCAGACCACATACCATCATGCACAGCATATAAAGAAGAGGAAAGCAGGAAGAATGGGGGAACATTTGAAGTGCTGGTGTTTATCTTCCCAAGTCACCATTATGCATGATGGAATCCTGCTTTCCTGGAGATGTCTGAACACCTGTCAGCCCATGGGAAGCAGTGAATAAATTCCTTGTTTTGGTTTGTGAATGTGTATGTATGGCTTTTGCTTTCACTATTAAAATTTCTTTATCTCAGCCCCTGAGTTTTCTTGCTTTCACCCTTCCATATCACTCCAAACTGTTGGAGTGAGGAAGCCACTGTGTGGTGCTTGGTTGCTGCCTGAGGTTAAGCCATGACAAGGAGAGAAAGATTGGAATGAAACCCAAGAGAAATAAACTATGCAAAATACAAGTGCTCACCATCCACTGAACAATAACCAGCCTGTCCCCCTGCAGTGATCATCAGCTCCCAGGCAAACCCCCCCAGTTTACATACTGGGCATCCCATAGAGGCATGGAATATCCCCATGCCCAGTTGGAGTCAGCTACCCAGCTATGGTTTTTTCCAGCTTCTTCTGCACATCCTTGCTGGCAGACAAGGGGGGGGAACACTGAAAAGTCCTTGACTTAGGACAAGCACTACTTAGCAACACTAAAACATCAGTGTGTTATCAACATTATTCTCATCCTAAATTCAAAACAAAGCCCTATACCAGCTACTAAGGAAAAAAAAGCTAATTCTATCACAGTTGAAGCCAGGACAGGTCTTTGTCAGCACCCATTGAACATACTCTCTCAGCACATTGGAGTATCCTCACGCACAGTTGCTCTTCCATTTTTCTTCCCACTGCTCTGCAGTCCGCTGCACGCATTTTAGCATCCCATAAAGTGCATAAAGTATCTAATTAATGTTAACCAAAGATGGGTGGAAAGGCTTAGTGCTTTCTCCATCTGCTGCATGGTCATTTATGATCCTCAAACTTGTTCAAGAAAATATTCACCTGCCATTGGTCTCAGGGAGGCTCATCAAGCAATGTAGAATAAACAGAAAATCACAAAGTCAAGAGAGATGCATGAAGAAGTTTCAGACATCACAAAATGTAAAGCCATTTGCATTCATGAAGTGTCACATGCATTGCATTCTGTTATTAATCTGAAACCTTTAATCATTGACAAATGTATTCCCAAAGCACTTCTGGAGAGATCTGGAGGATCTTTTTCCCACTTCAGAATTTCTGTTTGATTTTATGAGCACTCTATTTCTTTCTGCTTTATAATAGTCTACTGTTAAATACTAGCTTTTTCTTCTCTTTCTTTCTTTCTGTATGGTACTTATTAAAGCAGATCTTGCTCTGTAAAACCTAATCCTCCTTTTTACTATCTTACACTCATTAGGGCATTTGAAGCTCTTGGGATAAAATCAAACAGCTGTAGCTGCACAGCTGAAGTGACTCACTAGTCTGACTGGTCAGTGGCTGCGTACAAGACTAATGAACTGTCTGTAGTGCACAAAAGGACTAACAAATGCCTACAGACTGCAGCTGTGGTATTGTACAGTGAGGATACATAGACCCAAAAATGGTCAAACACCACTTAAAGTTGTACAGGGGGAAGCGAACATATGGTGCTGCTAATTGCAAGAATCTGAGACCATGCTTTAAATATGGATAAAGTAATTAAGTGAAAATGATGAAACACAGGATAGTCAATTAGAAGTTGAAGATGAAATCCAAAATATATTGTGGACTAATAGCTTTGGGCCCTGCTTATTGAACAGTTGAACTCCACCAAGTGTTGCCAGATCACGAAGTGTAAGGTTTGCTATTTTCTATATTTAAATGTGCCTGATAAACACAGCATCAGGTCAAGATGTGTGGAAAGGCTGAGCAAGTTTAGTCCCTGCAAGAGGTGAGACTCAGAACATATCCTCATGCACTCAGCTATGAACAGTGAGTAGCTACTTCCTCAAATAAGGGTCAAAGTGTTAACAGAGCCAATATTCCTCAGATGCTGGCTAACACAGTAGCTCATGCAAAAGACAGATGCCAGAAGGAACAGACAATAGTCAGAATTGCAATAACTTTGCTTTGGGCTTTGAATAATTTGAGGCCAGGGTACAGGTTATTAGAACTTAATTCATTCACATGAAGGTACTTTTATTGCTGCTTGTGATTAATGACATTTGAACAATATGATGGAAGACATTAAGATGCATAATCACAAAGGCAAAAACCACATGGGATATAGCAACTGGAAGAAACAGTCTTAGTTGTGACTGAAAGGAAACCAAGAACATCACAATTAGCCTTGCTTAAATCATATGAGATATTACCAAAATAAGTGCCATTAAACTTTCCTTTGAAATATGACAGTGATAAAGGTCTCTACAAAAGTCTCTACTAGCAGACACCTAGGCCAAAGATCGATGTAGCCTGTTGTTCCTACACTCATTCATAATGACTGAAAATGCTCTCTGTGAACTTAAATAGCTCAAACCATTTCAATGACCATTAGTATTCTAGTGATATATTCAAGTGCAATGACAACAGTTTGTTTCTGACGCTGAAACCTAGGAGCCTTAAAATTTGGCTTGCAAATTGAAAAGTCTAGGGTTTAATCTGATGAAGAGTGAAAAAAGACATGATTTCACATCAATGCCTACTTGCAGGTCATAATATCACCAGCTCTACAACTATAAAACTATTGTGAAAATGAAACATGCCAGGAGTAAGGTACCAAAGATCATACCTCCAAAAGCACTCACATTAAAAGAAACATATATTGGGTTTTGTGGCCAGGTTTGGTAGTGTAGGGAGGGGCTACAGAGGTGGCTTCTGTGAGAAACTCCCAGAAGTTTCCCCCATGTCCATCAGAGCCAATGCCAGGCTGCTCCAGAGTGGACCCACCACTGGCCAAGGCTGAGCCCATTAGAGATGGTGGTAACACCTCTGTGATAATATATTTAAGAAAGGAAAAAAAAAAAAAAAAAAAAAAACAAACAAAAACAGTTCTTGTGCAGAAGTAGTTCATCATCCAGAGAAGAGAGGACTGAGAATGTAAGAGGAACAACTTTGTAGACACCAAGGACAGAGAGGAAGGAGAGGAAGAAGGTTCTTCAGGCACCACAGCTGAGATTCCCCTGCAGATCATGGTGAAGCAGCTGTGCCTGTGCAGCCCATGGAGGTCCACAGGGAAGAGACCCACACAGAGGCAAAATCCCTTCTCTAGTCCTGCTGGTAACTTTGGTTTTTATACAGTCCAGGATGCCACTGGCCTTCTTGGCTACCTGGACACACTGCTCATGTTCAGCTGCTATTGACCAGCATCCCCAGGTCCTTTTCTGCTGGACACCTTTCCAGCCACTCCACCCCCAGCCTGTAGCACTGCAGGGGCTTTTTGTGACCCAAGTGCAGGAGCCAGCACTTTGCCTCATTAAAGCTCATACTGTTGGTCTCAGCCCATGAATCCAGTCTGTTCTAGTCTCCAGGAGATCAACGCTCCCACACTAGTTAGAGTTGCCTGCAAAGTGTAGTTGGATAGGATATAATATTGTTAGAAAGAGGTCTAGGAACAAAATTAGGTCCCAGAGAAAGTCATTGTCATCTACTAGTGAAGACCACTTGAACAAGGGATCTCTTGAAATAGAACAGCTGGGTACACCAGCATGTTATTGCAGTGAAATAAAGAGAGCTCTCCCAAAACCCTGACAAGTTACTCAGATCTACACTGGTAGAAGATCAGACTCTAGCTCACAATATTCATCCACACAGCTTGAGGGAAACCTTGACTCTGCTTCTGGAATGCCTTTAATGCAAGATCAGACATTTTTCCAATAGCTGTGCCACTGATAAGAAACACTGCTTTTACTGAAACTGTGTGGTAACTTGAGAGCTATTCCTCTAGGATTATACAGCAAGCAGCTGGATTTGATTTTTCTGCTTGATATTACAGGCTTCATCACAAAAATGAAATTGTGCTTTCTACCTTGACACTTAAGCCAGCAGTGAGTACTAGGCACCAAGGCTAGAACAAAGCTGATCTGCAACTATTATCTACTTGTTTTTCCAAAATCTTCAGCATTAAATATTTCCTTCTTGTACTACTAAGAATGAAAGAAATAGCAACCTGCACAACTAAAGATTTCACACATTTTTTAGTTAATTAAAAATTATTAGTAGCACAGGACTTTTAAATAATACAGCTTGAGAATTTTTAATTTTTTTGTTTGGTTGGGTGTTTTGGCTCTGGGATTTTTGGTTGTCTGTTTTTGTTGTTGGTGATTGTTTTTGTTTTATTTTTGGATTTTTGTTTGTTTTGTCCTTGGATAACATACTTTAAGTCTGACCACATTTGATAACTGACAAAGGAGAGTACCACAGAGGTCAAAAATTGGATGCTGATAGCATTGCCTGGCTATACGAAAAAATCCCAGGCTCCTGTAAATGGAAAGGAGATATAAATACAGTCTCAGAAAATTTCTTCACAAAAAAGACAGGAAAACATCAGTGGTCACAGACCAAAATGCAGGGCACATTGTGAAATAGATATCCTATATCAAGATGAGGTTCATCAAAAGCACAGCATTTGCAGTGCTGTGTTACATACACAAATTTATACCCACTGCATTACAGTTAACTTCCCCCAGATGAAAGCACACCACACCCTTGAGATTGTGTCTGTACAGCCTGAGCAAGGCCTTCAGCAATGCTAAAGTATTAAGCACGTCTGGTTTTGTGACAAATCTACAACAGTTCAACAGGTTTTGGATGTACGGATCTTGATGAAATGCTAGACAAGTCTATGAGAGCACCACAACACTCCAGCTTGCAGGGTGCCTTTTCCCGCACGGTATTTGAAAGCTCAGGTGATCCCACCCTCTTCAACCCGGAGGTAATTGCACCTTGGGGCATGAACTCAGCAGAGTGAGACAGGACAACTGTGCTGAAATTACACCTTTAGGCTCTTTGTCTAGCTGAGATCAAATGTTGCACATTTGATATAAAGTATAATAAAGTTATAATTTTATTATCAGTCATATTTACCTAGGAAGTGGAACAGAGAAAGTAGACATGCAACAGCACTGGAGAGGTATGGACAAAGATGGGAATTCCACAGTAGCAATCAAAATATTAGAGCAAATGGAACGAACAACCAATGTAATTTCCTCATCTGGGTTATGTATCTTTCAGACCCCTACACTTCTATTAGGTAATATTTTCAACCATCAATGAGATAACAAAGAATGAAACTGAGTAATGAAGAAAAAAGTGGATCCAAATGGAAGATTGGCTACACAAATTCAATGTAATTTCAAAGGTAATTAGTACAGCAGACTTGTGAAAAGAGTTGTCCCCGTCCTTGTTCCCCTGCCTATTTTCATCTTTATTTTTGTACCTAGTGAAGATAAACAGTGGTGGAAAGCTTTTAAAAGTATAAAGCCTTTTAGAATGGAAATTTGCTCCATTTTTTTTAAAGATCCAGTCTTGTGGAATCAATTTAGAACATCCCTTTGACAGTCTTTTAGTCTCAGAAGAATGCCAAAGAAGATTTAACCTTCTGTTTATATTTAATGGTTTTAAGCCAAGAATTACTTGTGATGCCATGCTTCTACTAATGAATACATTATTTTTTCATGTACCCAATATAAAGCAAATATATTCTAATGGAAAGAATAATAGTCTTTGAAATCTGCTGCAGCTGTAAGGTTAGCACCTCAAAGACAAAGGTTGCTTACCTCACTTAAAGAAATGAAATGTCTCTGTATGTTGCATTTTGGGAGAATGTGATATATAAAATGTCAATATTTTCCATTTAAAAAATAGCTTTCTATATAGCATTTCAGATAATATTTAGGTAGGATGCATTTAATTGGAGACCACATGAAAGGACATGTTTCTTTTTTTCATTTTTGTTCCCAGATATTAAATTTTTCATTGCATTGTGTATGCTTCCATATTGAAAAATACTGAAGATGAGGACAAACCCAAAATTGGCAAAGCAAATCATAAGTGACATAAAAGTGCAGATCCATTGGATGGAAATCAAAATATATCTATATTTTTACATGTGACATGATGTGATTATCTTTTGCATACAAAGTCAGTAATTGAACTAAAATCTGACTTGTCATTTATTGCCCATCATAATAACCAGAAAAAAAACCTAGGAAATGAGTGAAAAAAGAGAAAGTGAACATTCATTAGGAGAATAATTAAACAGCAGAATGAAAACCAAACTTAGCAGAAATCAATGAAATCAAAGCAGACAACTACATGTTAAATGCAAACAGAGAAAACAATTTTTTAATTATACACAAACTACCTAGTAAGAGAAGAATTACAAGAGAACATGCTCTAGGTTCAGTTTCTTTTTCAGACAATGGTATGGAAAGCCATTTGCTGAGTTCCCTCCCATACCCAGACAACATTATGGGAACAACATGCAAAACTAACAATAATTGTTCCTGACACGTTTGGTCAGAGCACATGTGAAAAACCACGCTTAGCCTAGTCCTCAAACAGAAACCAATTATTGATTGAGATGCACTTTTGCAAGGAAATAGTCTGAAATGATAAAGTAGGAATTATCAGTGATTAATATATTCTGGAGAACATATATGTCTAATATATTCTGGAGAACATATATGTCTCTCTACCGCAGATTTTATTCAGCCTATGATAAGTGTTTTTTCAAGCATCTGTAAATCAGCTCCGCATTTTTCCATTTCCAAGCTTTCTATCTTTTTCAGATTTGTTTGAAAGATGCTTGGACAAGGAAAACTATTACTCTTTATGACCCATTGAAATGCCATACATGATTTAAAGTGAAGTCTAAAATGGCCCCAAGTAGAATCAAAATCTCGCAGTTTGACATGTGGATTCTGGAATTAACTCAGTGCCAAGGGAAGACTAAATACCTACATTTTCATCATTACACTTAGTCCATTCATCACAAAACTTTGGGACCTATGAAATTATACCAGTTTCTGAACTAAGAAGTAGAAAAAAACAGCTGCTATTTCTGACACCAATGATAAATTGTCTGCTTGTACAGAAATTGAGGTGTATCATGTGCCCCAATTTTTCAGTAAGATTAACTATTTTCATTAGATTAACTATGTAAGAAGACAAGTTTTTAAGGTCCCTTAAGATTCCATCAGAAAAATTAGTAACTACTTTCATGTAGCTTCTTTGCAAAATGAATGTGTAAAATTAATCTTCATATCCAGCAAAGTAGATTTTTCTTATCAATAGTTCCACCACATAACAGAGACTTGTCTTCTGTGTAAACAATTTTAGAAGAGAGCACTAATTAATGAGACCCAGAGGAAGATATTTAAATTCTTCTTCCATGTTGAGACATGGTGAAAGGTAGAAATATAATGAGATAAGAGTTAAGAGATAAGAGTGATTATACTAAAAAAGAAGAGAAAAAGTGGAAGTAACTGATAATCACAAGTTTTAAATATAGTAGAAGAAGAAGACAGGGCAAATAGAGATTGAACACTATATAAAGAAACTTTAGAGGTGAGAAACAAGGGATAAAAAAATACAGAAATACTAGGCAAGTGAGCTGAAACAAGTATTCCAACTAATCTGTTTCAGTAATATGTCATATCTTTGAAAGAAATGTGAAGCTTTTATATACAATGAAAAGACAATAACAAAATGGAAATGTTACTGATGCCCAACAGCTAGCTAACTATGTAGTGACAGCAAAAACACAAGAGGACTGGAATGGAGGTATATTGATTAGGAAGAAAAGGTAAAGGAAACACTGAATGGAGTGCTTCAATTGGAAAAAAAATAGAACTAGCATGTAGCAAGATTAATTGATTTGTTTTACAAAACTTTATAAGAGACTGTCCATCATAACAAAGCTAGAGGTCTCCTACAATCATCCAACAGTAGATATTGTTGTAACAGTGTTCAAGAAATAAATACTGCTAGGAACTGGAAGGTTATGGAAGACATCAGCCATACAGACATATATTGGAGAAACATCTGTACCTCTGGTTCATGTTTTCAGCTTGGGTCCAAAGCAACATAATAAATTCGTCCAACACTAATCACAGATCTGAGCTTATGTGACCTTCCCATTTCAGCTGACCACCAGGCTGAGGATCACTTCACACATTTCACTATGAAAGCCTGAGGTAGGGCAAATTAATTGATTATTTAACACTAACTAGGCAAGCACCAGGCAGAAGGATGATTTATATCACCTGAGGACACAAACAGGTATAAGCTATAATTTAATAACTGTGGGCTTGAAATTATCCATCAGGGAAGCTGAGGACAGAAAATATTTTAGAGCAGTTTTATGACACTAGCTGGGGTCCCCTCCACCCCAAATACATGCTTGTCCAGGGGAATTGATGAGTTTATGATTGTCTGTTATGCAGTTGAGTGGGGCTGGGTCCAGTAAATCAGAAGGTGTCTCTCCCTGTAATCTTGGAAATATGAAGAGCAGCACCTAATGAGGAAGTAACAGAACACTACCCACTGGCACACCAGACAAGATTTCCAGATGCTTCGATGACTCTCACTGAGCAGCACGGGAGGTACCAAAGAACTTTCCCTATCCTTTTGACAGTCATTTGTCAGTCAAAAAATACTGACATAACAGAATGGAGCTTGGTCAAACTCAGGTATCTCCACTAGTGACAGTTCCGAGAGGAACTTGAGCTTAGTATCTAAAGATATCAAGTGAGCGTCCAAAATAAATCAGACTGCAGACCAGCAAAAATAAAAATTGCATCTTTTAACGTAACACAAACCCATCAGTGACATTCTTCCTTTATTTAGAAAAAGAATTTGCATAAACTTCACAACACTGTCCACAGTTTTTAGAGCCTTTCCATTCTTACTGTGGATGTAACAGGCTAGTGAGACAGTAACTGTACCTGAAATAAGTGTGTCTCCTTCAGGTCATACAGCTCACTGTAGTGTACTTAATTTTTCTCTAAGCTAGACAGCAATACATTTTAAGTCCTCCTTTACACCCAGTGGTGTTTCTCTTTTTCTATGCAGCACACTGCTTACTTTGAATTCAGTAGGTGATACTCTTTTATTGTCAACATATTAGATATCATTATAACTTAGCACATGAGTGGTTTTATTAGTCTGTCATGTCATGACAGATAGGAAAGTTTTGTTAAGGGGAGTCAAAATTTCCTACTGCAAAGTCAATCTCAGGCATTTTATGTGCGCCAAATGCCTTCCAAAGGGAGTGTTAACTGAACACAACACAAACCTCAAGTAGACAAACAACCCAGCTTACTGCAGCAAAATGTTTGATACAGAGCAAAACACTAGCTGAAGATTAACAGCCTATTAAAAATGAAATCAAGCTATTAGAAGCCAACAAGCATGGGGAAGGTTCTTTTTGTCATTCAGCTATTATCGCGTTTGATGTCGCATTAAATTGCCCATTGGGCAAAGAACTGAAAAGCTAATATGGGAATGCCTTGTTTATAATGTTCACTTTCATCTGTGAATTAAAAAAGCAATTCATCAATAACAAAACCAGTTTAAATGATGTATGAAGTGAACACAGAATTCTGCAACAACTGCTTCTTCCAGATAAGACCCAAGGATAAACTGCCTCCATAGGGGGATGAAAACAAGACACCATTGGGTTCCACAGGCAAAAAGCATTTTACTTAGCATGAAGGACTCTTTATCAAGTGCAGTCATTTAGATAAATTATAATCAGGCCAAAAGAAGTTCTGATCTGTACTTCACAATTTTCCCATTAGCACTAAGTAAGGCTGTAAAACACTGTAATTTGGTAACAAGTCCCTTAAATGCCGTGCAACATGTACAATTTTCTCCATGAACAATGACATGATTCCCCTAAGATAGGTTTAATAAAGCCAAATGAATCAGTGGTTTCTGTTAGTTATTTATGAAACATTCATGAACAGCTGCAAGAAATGTACAACTTCCTAAATGGGTTCTGCCTCCAGCAGTTGTGTAGACCAGATGGGAGAGTGACAAGTTCCACTTAATGTGTCACAGCATCAGCTCAGTCATAAAATGGTACTAAACAAATCTCCTTGGAACAGCAGCCACCTGTTTACTATCAATACACCTTCTATTTCTCAAATGGCAACTCTAATTTGTGATGTGTAACCTAAAAGAAGCACCCCCCCCCCCTTCAACCTTACAAAGCAACCCTCAGCAAATTGGTTTCCTTTGCAAAAAGGCAATGCCTCACTCTTTATAGTCAACCTCAGGCAGCTTTAAAGCCTTTTATTTACAAAGCTTGCTCACACATTAGTCAGTGTACCATCTTCCCACTGAGAATTTCCTGGGTTAATTATTCCAGTTTGAGTTTGGTATGTCTTCAACTTTTACTCAGTAGTTATTAGAAACAGAATTCTGCAGTGCCTTCTGTTTTACCTCAGTGCCAGAGCTCCCATCTAAAAGTCTCAGATCTGGTTTCTGCCCATAGCCATTATTTTCTGAACAAGAATATATTATGTGGGGTCTGTCACAGCTCACTCAGGAAGGTGTGAGGGGTCTCCAGATGTCTATGACAGCTTAGAAATAATCATGTTGGTCTAGGGAGAGACACAGAATGTCATTAGGAAACATAACTTACATACAAACTTTCCAAATGTTTACTTCCATAACATAATGTCTGCTTTATAACAAGTGTTTGTATTCATCAGGAAGGCTTATTGCAGTGTCCTGCAGAGAGGGGGTACTTCCACCATCCCTTCATTCTAGAACATGGGGGTATAAATATGGAGACCTGAACCTATTCAAATGACTTCCTGGCAATTAGAGGTGTCTAGGCTGAGATTGTCACAGCATGTGTTTTGATGTTGCTTAGATGCATTACATGAACCTAAACTTCAGGGAGTTCACCTTGCCAAAAGTGTTTGGGAGTACACATCTCTGATGCTAACATACAATCCCAAGGAGGACTAGACCCAGAGTGGTCATGCATATGCCAAGGTTCTCTGACAATTAACAAGCTTTTATTCTTAACAATTGGCAAACAAGTCACCTCTGCAGATGTTTAACTTTCTAAACATATCCAATCCTGCTGATGTTTTGCTTGGATGGCATTCATTTATAAAGCGTCAGATGCTCCCCATGTCAGCATCTGCTCATTCATGTGGTAACTATTCTATTAGGGGATCAGGATTTCAGCCATTTGAAATTAAAACTGGTATGACATTGACAACAGGAGTTGGTGTTGATGGATGTCCGCCTGCTTCAAAGGAAGATGTTGCTCTTAAAGGGCAACACCAAGAAAACAGAGCTTAGAAAGCTCAAGCCCTACCAGTATTAAAGGACAGGATTAAAATTGGTTTAGAGGATTTTTCCAGTATATAACATTTTCCAGGAAATGATGAGGTGAAGAACTCTATCTAGCTTATGTCTCCATACAGCCACTGCAACTAGTTTTGAGCTCTGTGTACATGGTGTCTATTCTGCTGCAGAAGTATCTCAGTTAAAGGTTAAAATAAGAGACTCCAGGCCACCACATCATACTTCTAGAGAGGTACATTTGTTTGCTCTCACCTTCATTGGCTCTCTTTCCCCAAAAATGCCTGTGAATCCTAACTTATATTCATTGTTGCTCTCCAGATATCCACACTTAGAGATTTTCTTAAATTAGTACTGAAAAGATAGCCTTTGTTGTTAGGTTTGTTCTTTTTGCACTGTTTCTCCTTTTCACAGCATTTTGTTCACACAATTTAGTAATTGTTTCATAAATCACTACTTCTTTTTAACTCTTATTAGTATGTGGGAGACTTGTTGTTTAAAAGAAATAATTTTGTTAGAACTAAAAAATATAAAAACATATCTTTTTCCCAAGAAACTCTGGTGGCACTAATATTTTAAATGAAATAAATTAAATCATGAATGTTGAAACAAAATCTTTCATATTAGCTACATATATCAGCCAATTTTAAATCTAAGCGTTTCATTTTGGAATATACCCCACATTCTCCTAAAGAAACAATGATTACCTCTAATTCTCTTGTCTCACTTTAGTCCACTCTCCCATGATGCACACACCTTCCTGGGGCTGAGCAACATCAGGTATCTCTAAATGATGAAACAAATGAAGTCAGGTCTGACATCTACCATTCCTGAAAGGTGCTGCTGCCATGGATCAGCTGCAGGGCATGAACTGAGTATCTCTGAAGAGGCAAAGCACATATGCACCATGGCCATGCATGATGTCAGCTAAATATCCCCAAACACTAAGTGCTTTCTTTTTGTATAAAAATACTATTTTCTTACTCAAGACATGTGAAAATATTCACTCCTTTTTTGAAAAGAAAAAGAAAATATTTACAGGAATAATGAAATTTCCTCTATTGGAAACACTTTATAATCCATATGACTACCAACGTGAAAATACAATTAAATAAAATATACAGAGCATGAAGAAACAATTCCCTATAAATAAATAAAAAAATCCACATCATATATTTACAAACCCAGGATCACATTACATGCAAACCAGAAAATGCAAAATATATTTCTGAACATGTATATTTTATTCAAGGAATGGATTTTTTTTTCACTTTAAGCACCCAAAGTCCCTGCTATGTCCCCAAGAGGCCCAGTCTGTCTCTGGCCTCTTGCCCATGGCCTTGTCTTGCCGTGGTGGCTGAGGCTGCCCTGGATGTCCCTCTCTACTCCCATTCCTGCACTGGGCACAGCAGGATGGGCACCAGACCGCAGGGAGCCAGCAGCACTGGCAGCATCCTGCTGATCCATGCTGAAATTGCTTTGTCATCCGTCCCATAACACAAAATGTGGGAATGTGTTAACAGTGGAAATTAGAAGCAGGGAGACTTCTTTATTTAACTTTTGTTAAATAAAGAAGCTCTTTATTTAACAGAGGCTCTTTATTTAACTTTTGTATCAAGGCTAGCTTACAGCAAGGATACAGTCGAGCATCTTTGCTCAATGAATTAAGAAAAAATTATCAAAGTTGATACAGTCAGCAAAGCTTCAGAGTTGCTCCTAGGGTGCATCCTGTGACCAATGAAATGTCAGACTAGCTTGGAGCTAAATTCCCTAAGTGTTTTTCTCAAAACAAGTTATGGCCTAAACATTTAAATTTGATCCAAACAACTTCTCTATTAGAAGCCATGTTCAGATTCAGTTATGTGCATGATCCTGCAATAATATTCCCTTTCCTAAAAGTCAGTGACTGCTATCAGGTTGTTTGAGCAGGGAGTAAGACAGCACCTACTATTCACTGCTTGCTGAGTGTTGTTAGTCTTGAGCCTGTAAGCTATGAAGAAGGCTGGCCATTGTGAAAAACCACTGCACAAGATATTTAAAAATTTGCTGATCAGCATTGCAGCAAGGTACCTATGGCACTGGTTTTCCTCTGCCTCAAATGCTGCAGTCTGCTAAACATCCTGTATATAATTAACCCTGAGCTGCACCAACTGCAACTTCTCCTATTTTCAGATATTCCCCTTTCTGTTACCCCTACTCAGTAATTCATCAGATCTAACGTGTAATTACCCCCATAGCTCCCCAGGAGTACAAGTTACAAGCATGCCTTAGAAAACTGTCATGTCCTCCAATAAACTTGCTGTATCAAAAATCTTAAAAAACCTATTAACTAGATCTAGCTCCCTGACAGCAAACCCATCTGCTGTCTGATATAAAATTTATTTTAAACATCATTGCAGCTGAGAGTCATGATGCTAGCTGAAAAGTCTCTGTCCGTGCCAAACTCTGCTGTGGTGCCAATCATTTGTTGTGACTGATCTGCTATAAATGACAGAATATGGACAAGTAGGCATTTAAAGACAGGAATAAAAGAACTAAAAAAAAGGCACATGGGAAATTCTTTCAAGGACAAGGGACAGCATAAAGGCAGCAACGGAGATGAGTTGAAAAACAGAAATAAGAAAAGTTAAAGGACGCAAAACAGGATTCAGCAGCTGACAGGCACTCTGCTTCACTGCACTGAAAAATACTGATTTGCTGTGAAATTTGGAATCGTTACACTGGCAAATCTGTAAACATTTAAAACTGTAAGAGCAAATATCAATAAAGATTTCCAGTTATCGACTATTTATGTAACACCTGGGACAATCTCCCTTCAGAATCTTGAACACAAAGAGGTGTCTACATGGCACTATTGTTAGTAATTTAATATTAATTCACTCTTCTGTAATTTATTGATTTAATAATGTAATTATTAATAATTTGCAGCAAATCTGACAAGCAGTCTGCCAACATGGCAGACACAACAAGTTGTTTTGTATATGAAAATGTTGTTTTCATTATTTTGTCACTAAAAATTTGTAAAAACTGTAAGCTAATCAAGAGGACTTAGAGCAAAATTAAAAATTTGTTTTAATTAGTTGGGTTTTTTTCATGCTGCTGACATTAGCTATGTAAGAATTAGAAAAGATCTTTCTCTTGATGCTTTTTAATTAAATATCATTATAAGTCTCTGCAGCTTCAACAGAGAAACTCATTTTTCAGTAACAAAAAATTTAATTTACAGTTGGAGCTCCTTGAAGGTTTCCCTTGTAAAAGAGATGTCCATCTTCTTCTGTTTTATCTTTCACATTAATTATTAAGAAAACCCAAGCTCAGTATTTGTTTCTTCATCTTAAGAGAAATTTATTAAAAAGTTCTTCTTTGCTCTCTAAGAGCACTTGCTCTGTCTTCAACTGGACTGATTCCATATCATACAGAAGCTGTAGTCTAGATGCCTCATACTTCCATTCTCCCCTAGATCAACCATGTTTCCAAAGATAACTTGTAAGGATTCAAACTTGCATACAGAGATGTATACCAGGAGTAAGAGCAGGTTTATATTAAGTAGAGACTTATAATTTTTATTAGTACATATTTAATATGCATAATAAATTTCACTGGGAAGATCCCAAAGCATCCTAAACCATATTCCAATTAATCATCTGCTAAAATATTACAAAATACTTCTGAAATATTTTTTAAGACAGAAGTATAATTACAATAGTTACAACTAAATTTGGAGGAAATAAAGAGCTAATAAAAATTATTGTGAATAGCATTTTAGGACAGTTAACAAAGAATGTCAGTGCTAAGAGGATATCATTTTTCTTCCATAATAGAAACTGTATAAAAGTGAATAGGGTAACTAAGCTCACCCCACATATTTCTTATAAAGTATTGTCTTTGTTACCAGGACAAAATATTTATTTCACTTTATTTGCTACAGAGTTCCTCCCTACAGAGGCTAAGTATATCTCTGTATTAGCTTTGGAAATCTTATTTATCAATCAGACTTCTATTTTGCTAGACATCATCTAGCAAGATTTAGGCATCATTGTAATAAGCAGTAACAGAAAACGTGAGAAGATAAAGTCAGTACTGTGAATTTCCCTTTAAGGTTTTTCCTTTTCCTTTCATAAGCCAAACACTTGCATCAGTTCATCTCAACAACCCAAATAATTAACCATTTGCTGACTAGGTTGTTATTGGACTTGTCAGCATATAAAGGCCTATTCATATTTTGTTCCAATTGGGTAACAAAACTTTCTTAACAATTGACAGATATTCAATCCAGTCCTGCAGTCTTACCCTTCCCATCAAAGATAATGCACAGTGTTTTGCTCTACTAATTTTCCTTCTTATTCTCCATTCTGCTAAGACCTCTCAGTCGGCTTTATAAAGTGACCTACAGCACCCTATGTTTATAATATTCTGTTTAGTGTTCATACACTGTTTATAATGTGTTTTGTGTTTCCATAGAGATGTCAAAGCCATAAAGGTTTACTTTTGCCACAGCTCTGACATGTGTCTGTCGGGGCAGCTCATTTAGAAGACTGCATTGGTCCAACTTATAAAATAGACATTTTACTTCAGCAGGTTGCCATCCACACACTGCAATAATCTGGCATCTATAATTGCTCCCTCAGAGGGCTACCATGCTCCCACTCCCCTGCACAGAAGTGGAAGAGGTCCTGCTCTTGACCATGAAGGTCTCAATCCAGACAAATGAGCAGTGGATGCTCAGGGGAGCACATGCACATGGCCAGAAGAGCTTCAGTTACAATGGCTGGCCTAAAATTGGTATTATTTGCTGTGTGTTTTGATATCATGGCTTGGCTTCCCATCTAATTAATATTGGTGTGGAACTGGAGCCAACCAGTGGAAGTCCCACCAGACTCTTATTAAAATGCCTGGCATATGTGAAACCCAAAACTTGAACTATGTTTATTTTTTAAATGGTTAGTCTGATTAATTCTGTAAGATATTTTCTCTATTTTCTCATAGAAAATAGTCAAATGATACCATTTTTATAGCTGCAAAGACACAGGCTTTGTCAGCCTGTGTCACAGTCCTTATACACAGCAGGCATGAAAAGAGTAAGCATGAGCTTCTTGACAGAACACAGAGATTAATTTATCTTTGCCACCTCCTTAATTTGAGAGAACAATGTTGAAAACCTACTTTATTTACGCCTACACTGTATCAGGCGCATGAACAGAACTTTAGTCTTTTTAAAACTAGAATAACAGATCATTTCATTACTCCTCCAGACACTTAGACACCACTCATAAAGCACACTGTACTACTGAAATTTTCTGCATGTGCCTACAGTATGAATATATATGCATCTTAATGCCTGGTTTTTTTCCTCTTGGAACTACTTTGTATTCTGTAAATAGTATGCTACCAATGAATCCACCACAGAACTCACTAAAAAAGCTTTCTCAATGTCAAAGCATTGTGAGTCATGCCAGGTTAAACTCAATCCCATCAAGTGACTTCTTAATGATTGGCTTGTGTTGACCCATAGGTGGAAGTAGTGCTAGTAAGACCAAGGTTTGAAAAGCATTCATAAAAGATTATGCAAGTGATAATTTTACCTTCAGATCATTTGATAGGAACATGAAATGCATCATGCAACTGCATCTCTTATGTGTAATACAGTATTATGATCAGTTTTCTCTTCCCTTTCAACAAATCAGAAAACTGGTTCCTTGGTCAAGCTTCTCCTATATGCTCAGCCTCCCCTTTCTTTAAAATTTTTACTGGGTCTCCAACCTTGTTAATCTTAAACAAATAGCAGTAGTTCATATATCTGCATTGGACACAAATGTGGAATATCCTAAAGCTCTTTGCCATTGCAGGGTCATTTCCTCTTGTTCAGCACCATGACCACTTCCAATCACATCATGTGCAGATGCATTCTCGTCCTCAGATGAGGACAAATTCATACTCATGCCAGGCACCTTCATTGTCGCACAAAAATCTCTAAGTCAATTAATTAAGACTAGAAAACAGTGTGCAAAACATACTTTCCATATCAATGCCAGGCTTCACACATTAACATTCTGACCTTAATTATTTCCAAGGATTGATCAAGTTCTATCCCAGACTTTTCAGCTGCCCTACTATCTCTGCTGTGCTGGAACTTCTGCCTGGAGTTTACCTGAGCCCTCTGTTATCCTCTCTTTAAATAGTCCTAACCCAGTGACCTCCATTTCATAGCTGCTCTGCAAGATACAAATTGCAATGTGAATTTAAATGTTAAAGATGAGGATGACAGGAAGAGCAAAGTATAAAGTTATTTGAAATAGGTTATTTGCAGAGATTCATTGCTTATGGACTGCAGTAATTAGACATCAATGCCTTAAACATCTTGCATTTTTTAACATGGAACTCAGGCTTGTGTATTATTTTCTGTCAGGCTGAACTGTCCAATATTACCCTGGAGACAGACTGCAAAGTTCATTAGCAGAGGGTAGAGTGGCAAGCTGCTCTGTAAGAATGCCAAGACTGCCTGCACTTCCAAATTTGAAACTGCTTCTGTGGATGCACCTCTTGAAGGCTGCTAAATGTTCCTCTTAATTCTCTAGAGTTGGTATAAATTATCTTTTTCATCTCTTTCTGCATTAAGTAACCAGAGTTCAACTCTTGCTTCCTGCTCATTACTCAAATTCTCTCACAAAAGACTGTAGCAAGGGGGATTTACTGGATTTAGAATGTAGCAGATGAAGCACACTGCTCAGCAACAGTGTCTTCCAGTAATTCAGAAAAAGAAACGTCCTACAGTAAACCAGTTGTTTAGAGGGCTCGTTCTTTGCTTCATCCCCCTCTGCACATCTCTATCTAGTGCCCAGCAGCATACTCTTCATTCATATTAGCAGACATTTTGACATGGAGCAATTCTGTTTACACTGCTTCTTCTCCAATGCTTAAAGCATGCTAAAAATATTTTTCACATATTATTGTTACTTGAGCTTCTTTTGTACCCTTTCAAGACCATATAGTCAATGGATTTTTCAAACTGGAGCCACGCACATACAATTAAGTTGTTCTTCCAAAGGGACACTGTGGATGAACTGGGCCAACTGCAGAGCATATAGGACAGATACCCATCCAAGACTAACATGATCAGCACGTTTTGTGTTCTCCTTTTCACTGTATTCCAATAGGATCTAATAGAAATTTCTTAAATTGTTTATGAAGGAGAGGGAACTGAGAGACAAATATATGGCTACATAAAAACATGGTAAGCATGTAAAAATTAGTCATATCATAGACCACAGCATAGCTCTTTCATTATAGATCCATACTGGGGATTTAGAAATAAAATGTGAGTATCTCCAAAGATACTAGAAATAGCTGTTTAACCCTAACAAATACTGTTTCATTTTTTTAACCACACATAAGAATATTTTGACATTTAAAATTTGTAGAATGAACTGTAATTCCCTCACTATGCTACATTTATTAGAAAACAGTGAAGAATTCAGAAAAGACAGAAAGAAATTGATAGTCTGGTTCCAACTCACAGCCTGAAACAATTACAGCTGCAATGGTGCCTTGGGCGCACAGATTTTTTTCACTAATCAGATGAGGATACAGCACCAGCTATATTACATATGTGTAGACATTCAGTAGCTTAGAATCCACGTGTTGACTGCTTTTATTTACATGGGCCCAAAAAAAACTGTTATAGAACCTGCCACATCATGTACTTCATGGCACAGTACCAATTTTAACTTTATGCATGTAGGTAATTATTTTTGTCTTTTACTTCCCAAAAAAGTCACAGAATTATCTAATGAGAAAAATCAAAACACTCTATCAAAATCAGTACCCAGTTGTACGGGCTTGGCGACAGTGAATTATCCTGCAACTTATCAGGGTAGTACTGTTATCTTTTTAATAGCTAACCAAAATTCCCCTTTATTATAATATTCAATATTTCAGAGCACTAGTTACTATCTAAAGACTTCATTGAAATACTGACTTTGAAATACAGGTTAATTTTTAAGAGCCTAGCATTTAATTCTGTAGTCAGAGAACTAAAAGCTCAATGATACATTAGACAACATATTCACTGTGCATTGTTCTGCTGACAGGACTGTACATTATCTGAAGACAATGAACACATCAGTACCATAAACTCGAATAAAAGAGCTGAAGGAGTAAAATGCCAAAATGTGGGTTTGACCTCTCCAAGGATCACATGGCTACAGTTGTAATAGATGGAACCAGAAATAATAGCATTTTGAGACCAGGAAATAAAAATGCTACCCACAAAGTGGATGGGAAGTCACAAGATGCTAACCAAATAATTTACATTGTTCTCAAAGTTCATCTACAAATGTAAATAGCAGAGGACAAAGAAATATCAACAAAACCAACTGTAAAAATGTATGAAAGAATACTTCAGTTCTTTTTCTGTAGGTCTGTGTACAGTGTCTACTTATAGTATATTCATGGTGTTTAGAGATACTATTAAGATTTGCTTTTATAGCCTCAGTCTAAGGCTCATTTAGGTCAGTAAGAATTTTTTCTTCTGTTAAAATACTTATGAATTTTTTCCTAGGTTAAGAAAGGTATTTTCTGGATAGCTAAATGACTTCTAAAACAGCAAGGCATGATAAAGACTGTGCACAGAGTGTGAAAATGTGTGCATTTGTGTGTTATACAAGAAGTAATATTTTCCCTGCCCTTTAAGCCATGAAGCAGCACAAGATTTTATAAACGAGTGTACCAGGACAACCAAGTACTGTAAAGAATGCAAAAAGAAAAAAACCTGTCAATCTATATTGAGATTCATTTCATCTTTATGGAAAACCTTCTCTTTAGTAAGCATATTATCTTATCAAAAAGTAGATGGAAATCATACTATCCATCTCTGTATTTGTACATCTACATACAGAAATGACAGGGAGCAAAGCAAGAAGTAATTACTACTTCACAGCCATATCACTTGAAAATATTGGGCAACAATTCTCTGAAAAGCAGCATGATTCAAGTACAGTTCATTCAATTTAAAAAATCTGATATGAATGAAAAGGTCAAAAGCCATTGGATTTGCTCAAAACTGTCAGAAAATTGAACTGAAGCCACAGGAGAGCACTGACAGGAAAAACTTAGCACTCTCAGATCTAATTTGGTCAGAACATCAAGACCATCAGTCCATCACTTGTAAAACTTCTTTGGTGCAGGTAAAAGCTAAAAGTATGCTGCACTCAATTGTTTATTGGCATGGCAATTACAGCCTTATCAGAATTTTACAATATGCAGCATCAGTGTCCTTTTATTTATGAAAGCACTTAGTTTTTTTCTAAATAAAGAAAGATAATGTTAACCAAATATAACCCTACAATAAGCTTAAGTTCAAATACATGCTTAGTAAAAAAAAGCCAAAGGCTATTTCCCATGACATAATTAGCACAGACTAAAAAAAAAAAAACAAAGGAAAAATAAAGGAAAAAGAAAACAACCAGAAACTAGCATAAACCTACCACACCTGTGAAAGTAAGAGCAAAAAAAAAAAGGTGGTAAAACCAGAAACAAAATTGGCACCTTTTCCACAATATGTATCAGTCAGACAGCCTCTATCTCATTGAATTTGTGCTGAATCACAGCTTCCCCAAATTCTTTTTTGAATGAAAAATGCTTCCCTTTACACTACCTGTGTGACTTTTGAAAGAAAAATCACACAATAGAACAGATTGCAGGGGAGTAAAGAGAACACAGAAGAAGGAAAGAGCTTTGTAATTATATCAAAGTGAGGATGTGCAAACAGCAGCCACTTGCCTGGCTGGCCACACAAGCTTTTACTGAGAGCAGCAAGCAGAGGCAGGAACAGCACTACAGGTGGCTGTTCCAAGGCAGCAATGCAGGATGCAAAGCACCCTTATGGACTGCTTCTGCTTGGAAAAGGAAATGAGACAATCTGTGGTTTCTGGCCACTTAACAGAGCAGACTCCCATAACAGATGTGAAAGACATGGTGTGACATATTTACTTTATGCACAAGACAGAGAAGAGGCAGCAGAGCAAAAAATATGATGAGGAGTGTGGAAAATAACTGGACATTAGAAATACAGTCCTCAAAGAGATAACAATATAACATTTATAGTAAATCAGGGAGCTTTGAAAACAAATGATTGTTCAGCTTGAATACTAGCATTATCTACATATATAAATACACATGCATGTACAGCTGTAGATGAGTGCTACACTCCATCAGAAAATATAGTTTTATGCTAATGTGTCTTATGCTTAATAGATTTATACTTAGAATATTCAGACAGACATACTGATGAGAGTCATCTAATGCTGTCTCAAAAAAACTACACTCAAGACCATTTCAAAGCTAACATTGGGATTTTTTCTTTAAGATCTGCCAATATTTGTGTAGATAAGTTTGAGTTAATGTCACAGTGAAAAGGTTGTTATTATTACCATCATCATCATCACTGCTTTTAAATTCTCAACATAAAAGAGTCACCTAAAAAACCCTGATTGGGGAAAAATATCCAAGAAAGAAAATAAAAGTATCTGAGAATTCTTCAGTTGTTCCCTATTATGGGGCAAGATACCCTGGATATCTTGCTGGCTATCAGGATCCCTTACAGTATTGCGAAGAGCTCTACTTCTCAAAATTTCATCTATATTTTATGGAATGACAAGAGGAACCCAAAACAATCCATTCATCTCTTATTTTTTCAAGCCAATTCCAAAATATGTTCAAGATGTCTTAGATTATAAGGTTGAGGAAGATAAACACTTCACGAAAAGACTCCAAGAAATCTAGAACCTGAGTTCACACCCAAAGAAAATACTACTCAGTGAGTATTGCTTCTCTGTCATGATCTACGAGTCCCATCTGTGGGGTTTTTCTGAGTGGAGAGTAACAACAAGCAGATGTGAGAATGCTTGCATAAGGATTACTTAGTGAAACAAGGAGTCACACAACAGCATCCTTCTCACACCAATCTTTAACACTATTGAGCAGGGTACTCCCTTTCATACAAGATTATGCCTGCCTCAATCTTCAGGTACTTTGCAATCTCTATCCTGCTGGAACCCCTTTGGCTGCTTAAACATCCTTCAAAACCAGAGAACATTTGAAATCACCTTTCCACCTCCTCAATCTAACTCTTGCCCCACTTTTCACCTACAGTCCCTTACTGACTTAAAATATTTCTTTAAAATAACAGAAATAACAACAATAATAACCACCACCGTACACATTATTTGGAAACCTGCTTTTGTGCTAGGAACATCACCATAATTTATTTACTCCACTTCAATAATAAACCAGAAAATAAGACTTTATCTTTCCATGCTATTACATTTTGCTTTCCATTTTTAATTTTTCTTCTTTATTTTCTGGACCTAGTTTTTGCCACATACTCCAGTGTAAGAAGGCACAGTCAGGATTGAAAAAACAACCAGAGCTGCAAAAAAGGAAATGGGTTTTGTAAACAGCACAACTCCATAAGCAAGGGATCCAACAATCTAGAGCCTAGCAACAGCTTCGCCATACTGTGGGAGCTTAGTCAAACCACTCAACCTCTCAGTACTCAGCTGTCCTTTGGAAACGAATATATTACCTTAAAATAAAAGCTGTTCCACATCTATGATAATATCCAGTCTTTATTTTAACACAAAGCTCTCCTAAAGGCTTATACCTATGCATGGCAGCATAGACTCCATTCATCTTGGAGAATAAAGGGCCCTCTACTGTGGATATGGTGAGTTTGGTTTCTGACAATCCTATTTGAATGTTAGAAACATTATCACTTAACATTCAAAATAAAAGGAAAAAAATCCTCAGGGAGGAATCTCTACTGCTTTAGGAGGTTTTATTTAAGTTACATGTTCTCCACTCCCTCTCCCTCAGATCTAATCAGCATGTCCTATATTAAAGACATAAAATGTAACTTTAGTCAAACAATTTAAATTAGTTATACAGAACTTAGAGCTATCAGTTTTGTTGAAGCCCCAGGTGAATGGCACTTCAGCTCTATCAAATTCAGCTCCAGCAGCGAGCACCAAATCTCTCAAGGTTATTTTCTATCTGTAATGTAACCCAAATCCATCAATTATATAAGCTCCTTTGGGTTAAAAAGTTGTAATAAATTGCTCTTGCTCTAAGAAGATGAGTCTGATGAACCTGTCAGTATTATTAGCAATAATAAGCTGTGAATATTCTGACACATCCTGATAGTCAGAACACACTGCTAATGGCTCAAGATTTAGCAATAAATGGGATCTTTCACTGGGTGCTCACAGCCAAGTGAAATGCTTAATTTCTTCATTATCTTCACTAGTGTGTAGACCAAAAAACAGCCCAATTCTCCAACTCTGATATTTGGGATGCATGCATGTGTTGAGAGGACTGCATTTTCATACAATTCATTATTGAAGGACACAGATTAATTTAAACCCAACCCTTTTAGAATCTTGCAATGTATTCAAACTGATACAGTGCACTATTTTTTTCTCTAAAGCAGTCCAGGCAACAGCCAAGGTCTTCTGTATCATTCCTCCCTGCATGGCCTATTTAATAGCAGAGCAGAGCTCAGATCAGAGGGTTGTTCTGGAGAATAAGGAATCTCTAACAAGGGAATTTGAGTATAAGAGCAGCTTGGCCAGAATTCTGAAAGGCTTTTTGGGAGGGCAATATGAAGAATCAAGATCCTTTTTTGTGTTACTTTTTCCTAAGGGGAAAAAAGAAATGAGGTCTCATCTTGCTGTATTGGTTTACACCAGATAAAGACCAGAGGGAAATCAGTCAATAGGACAGACATCCCCAGAAGATCCTTTTGCACATTATTATGTAAACATTAATTTAGTCCAGTTTTGTAAGCTTCCTCATCCTTTGTTCCCCAACAATTTTGGTACCCTTTCACCAATTCAAATTAAGTTGAGATGAGGCTCCCAAAGGTGTTAAAATCCCTGTAAATTTGGTAAAATGCAATTGCATGGAAGAGAAATGGAGACTCTGAAGTGCCTCTACTTGCAGACAGGCTACAAAATTAGGTCATCCCTTTTGGATACAAAAGGATATACATGACAGTTTTACTTTGGGATATAAACCCATAGGAAGCCAAGCTTCAAACTTTCCACTGCTAAGAAGAAAGAAAATTTGGGGTTTACACATTTTACAAAGAAAATGTGGGGGTTTTTTTAGCAAATTGCTAAATTTACCATGCTTCTTTCAAGCTTCCCCAAATATCTGCAGCAATACTTCTTGCAAAGGCTGCTGAAGAAGGTACAGAGCCATCTCCCATCAGCACTGCCCCAACACAAACCTATTTTGGGAGCAGCATTCCAGTTCCACAATAAATTCAGGTAAAACATGCCCACTTCCCCATGTAGTCTGTTGTTTTGCTAACAGAGGGAATCAAGCTCTATCTTAGCACAGGATCAAGATTATTTCAATAGAAGAAGTATTCTATAATACTGATTATCTTTTTTAATTTTTTGCCCATGTTGATGCAGCATGCAGACTCAACATTAAACCTCCGCTTGTCCATATGCTTCAACAGCTCGTGTATTTGCCCTTATTAATTTCTCCTCACAAAACATTAAATAAGGATCTCATGAGTTAGCTGGCCTCAGACCTGTAAACTATTAACACAAAATTTAAGGGATGGTCATTACAGTGGGCTCACAGGAGCCTTTGACATGGGTAAAAGGAGACTGATAGGTTTTCAGGGGAAGGTTTTTATTTGCAATTTATAGAGACACTGGAGGATACCTATGCAGGTTCAACTCTTTCATAATATTTGACTTTCTTACATAATTTCCCAGTGAGGTTCTTTGTCTCCTTGTCTTGTTTCCTCTCCTTTAAATTCTTTATAATGCCTTCCTCACTTGAATTCCCCTTCTTCACACAATTAATTCCCTTCATTTGGGTATTTCACTCCTTCCTAACATGGATTCTGCCTTCAAAGATAAGGGCAGTTAAATATAGATTATATGGAACAGATTTTTCCAGGACACATTACTCTTTAGAGGACAGGTGGAGGAGACATTTGTGCTTTAATATAACAGTAAATACACATGAGACAGTGCTCCCAGGAGCACAGCTACACATAACACCAGATTGCTGGCAAATGACAGATAGACTTTATCCTGAATCTCAGTGGGGAGCCCAAATCTGTATTTTTTAAACCCATCTGGAGTATTCAATACCCTTGGTACAATGAAGCCAACACAGGAAAAATGTGAGGTTTTTTCTCTTTTTCTCTCTTTCCTTTCTCTCTAACAGTTCCAGATCCTAATTAAGATGACTTTTTTTTCCCCCCACTGGAAACAGTTTAGTTTAATTAATTCTGACATTTCAGTCAGCACACTGTGAGCTTGCTCACTGTTTTGCAGCATTTAAATAAATAAATGAACAAACAAATAAATAAATAAATAGCTTATCTCCCCAGCAGCTAACATAGTTTATTCAGCTTCATGGAAAAGCAGATGGACAGAATCTCTATTTACCATAAGATATCTCTCACCCCAACCCACACAAACATATTTTAAAGGAAGTATATTCATACCCTCATGTTCTTGCTCAGAAAGGAACAACATAAATTTAGAGGGAGGAAAGGAGACAGAGGTAAGAAACCAAATTAATGGCCCAGGTTTAAAAAAGAAATGAGAGAGATGTTGCACTGACCACTGTCAGCCAGGAGGGCTGCTGAGTCCAGTGTGATGAAAGGCCCACAGTAAGTGAAAGGGACAGCGGTGAATTTGTGGTGGTTCGAGCAGCCATGGGATTGTGGAAATCAGCACTAAGAAATGTGGATAATGGCACAAGCAGCTGCCCAAGGGAGGCCCAGGGAAAAAGGATTAATGACTGTCGAGACCTGCTCCCCTTCCACTCCTTCCCTGAAATGCCAAACTGCTGAGCCAGTTATCAATCAAGAATGTGAAATACATTGGCGGATTGATTGGGTTTGATACAGTGGCAGCCAGCTATACTTTTGAACACTCCTTGAAAACAATTTTTACTGTGCAATGCTGGAGAAAGCCAACAAATAATAAACCTGTCAGAGTACTCACCGAGTGCTCGTAAATACTAAAGCTGCTGCAGTGCCTTGCAGCTGCAAATGGGAACCATTCCAAAGCCTGAAAAATCGTCAATACTTAATCGTTGCATCTGATATCAATTCTAATTTAAACTTCTACTCTCTCTTCCCCCGTGTCTTATCTTCCCTCAGCAGAAAACACACGAGTCTTAATAAAGAGCATGCTGGTATCTGCCTTTCCTTTTAGTGAGAAAGGCATAGTCTTCTTTTCAGACACTCTCCACTTCTCCAGTAATTTATTCTGTTCTTCTGAGCCCATTTCAGGCTCAAATGTTTTTAAATGAGAGAATGAGGCTATATAATAACCAAGGAAAACTATGCAACCTTTACTCAGACAAAACTAAGTCAGCAGCACTTTGCTTGACCAAAGCCAGATTAGAAGCTCAGTCACAGTATTTTATCTTGCCTTTGCCACAGAGAAAGCAGAAAGAAGTTTTCACTCTGTATCAGTGATTGTACTCCCATTCCTAAAATGGAGAAAGGACAACAATAAATAGACCTTGATATCTTTAGAGACATGAGCATGTAAAGCTCATGTGTAATTTTGCAGTATTTTTTGCCTTACACCTTGTACACCAGGCCTAATGAAGTCCTAATCACTCAGTTTTAAAAGCATAAAGAAATCCTCATTGAACACTGAAGCTGTAGAAAATACACAGCTTTTTGCCATAGCTTATGGAACTATCTTGAATGGCTTGCAGACAGTTGTACCCTTTTGTTTTCATGAAATCTCTTTCAAGAATTATTCTTTTTCTTATCACCAGTGGGTACATCACAGTCTCTAACACAGACCAAAAAGGCACATTTTGGACTTGAATAAGGATCATGTAATTTCAAACCCCCTTTTTGCATTTTTACAGTACTTCCATGTACAAATTACTCTTCACAATCTTTAAAAATTATTCCAAAAAAATGTCAGCCTTTGTGAAAATATGGGGAATATATTGCTCAATAACATAAGACAAGACACAGTGTCTCATAGGAAAGATCCCAACAACCCAGTCTTCTGTCTCCACCAGTGTAAACAGTAGAGACATGCAGGGGAGGAGCATGAAGTAAATGCAGCACGGTCCTCCTCCTCTTACATGCTTCTGTCAATCAGCAATAAGGTGCTTAAAACATCTGGTCCTGTATGCTCTCTTGTAACTTCTGTGTCTACGTTCAAGGCAGTAAGCAACTTCCCCAACCCTTGTTGTGGTTTTATGATGTAATTTCCACACAAACGGGAAATATCATACACACAAAACACACACCAAAAAAACCAAAATAACAACAAAAAAATTCAGGATGCTAGCCAGCTATGCACTGAGCAAACATGATTTGTAACTCTTAAACAATATTTTCTTAAGTTTGTTTCCCCTTTAACGTTCTTGTTTATCTCATTTGGATATAGGTATGGTGTTCTCTCAGGCTGTTATCATTCCTCCCCTTTTTTTTTTTTTACAAGTTTCATCACACTGAAATATCTTGAGCCCTTTGGTATATATGACACAAGGCCGGCAGAAAATTAGTTCCTTATATATCAGGGATTTGATTGGAAATATCAGATATCTCTGTTCCAAAGGCATCCCAAGGTCCCATAGCACCACGGTCTGAATACACAAAAATGCATATATGGCAGCAGTAGGGAAAAAAAAATGGTGTTTAAGTGCATCAGAGCTGAACATCTTAACTTGGGACAGTGCTATAAGCCTCTCCTTGATCTTGATCTAACTGCCAAACTTCTTGACTGGCAAAGTCTCTCTAATGATCCCCAAGGTTCTCATATTCCATCTGTCTGCTGTTTACAGCTGCCTAAAGACCACCCTCCTTCCTCTTGTCTTGGTTTCCATGACTCCTTCAAGATATGTTCAAAGCACAGCTGGTATGTTCAAAAAAACTGGCAAGAATAGGGGAAGATAACAATGTTGGGCATCATTTTCCAAAATCTGATTAACATTTCTACTAAAAAATAAAGGTCAGATAGATCTCAGAATTACCCAGGGCATACCAATGTATTCAAAACTGCAAATCTAAACAGAAGCAGCAATGATTTTAAAGTATAATTTTAGCAGTTAAGAAATAATTATTATCTGGGATACTCCTTTGATACATGCACTAAATCTGGAATTTGTAGAAATGGTTTTGCTGTTGTTTCACCTTTAGATTTGAGGAAATGAAGATGGGAGAGAATTAACTGTTCTGTGCAATTTCTTTATATAAAGAGAAAAATTAATTTCATTTAAAGATTATGACATCAAATTGAGACAGACAGTTTTTGCAAACAAACAACTGTAAACCAGATTACATCATCATAAACAGAAAGTGTAGGTGGATACCTTCCTTATACCTTGTGCCTATGTTGTAAGTTTTCTTGTTAATAGACCTCATGAGCATTCCGTGTCAGCACGGTTTCCTACTTTTGTCTTCAGGAGACATGACTTAAGCAATGAAAACACTACTGTCTTACTATCCTTCAGAAGCAAATGTGAATAATTTACAAAATGACTCTATATACTAGTTTGGAACTAGGCTTGAGATTATGAACCAGTGCATTGTAGCTACTGGGACAGGCTACCTATAGAGGTGTTTGATGTTTCAAGCCTGCCAGTGTTGAAGAGGGATTTGGACAACAGCCTTAATAATATGCTTTAGGTTTTTTCTCAGCCCAGAAGTGGTCAGACAGTTGGACTAAATGACTGTTCTAGGTCTCTTCCAACAAGAACTATTCTGTACTATGACTATGCTGTTGTACTCAAAACTTTACAAATTGCTTGCTGGCTATAAAGCTAGATGAACTTCTCTGCTGTCTTTGTTTCACCTTGCCTGGAAATTCCAGTGTTGAAACAGGGTAAACAGCAAAGGATTATAAATCTAGATGACCCTCTCTTGAAGTAGAGGCACTTCTGGTCTTTAGGAACACTGAATAAACTACAGAGCAAACTGAGTAATACTTATACTGAGAAGTTTAAGAGGGAAACTATGAGGACTTGTAGCTGACCAGGATTTATTCCATACAAAGTTACTGGAAGTATTTCCAATAAATATGTGTTTGAAACCTTGGACTCTGGTTGTCCAAATATCAGAACACAAATAATAAATCTCTGAAACCTGCTATTATTTCAAAGATGGAACTTGTAGAGGGCATCTGGAAAGAGTTATATGCATTTGAGTATTTAGACTTGTCAACATTGCAACATCTGTTACAATTAATTAAATGCTAATTTGCTAAGACTATCTTCCCTTTGGATAAGACCACATCACATTGTTGTTTAACTCCTTTTGTCTTCTGCCATTTCTGCCAGTGAAATTTAAACTTCTAAATTTAATTGCCTTAGCTTGGCCATCAAGCTCAGAAAATCTGCAGAGCTTGAATCTCTCTAATTCTTAAAAAAAAAAAAATCTCCCATCTTCTCTGCTAAATATCAAGTACCTAAGAAGTGAAGGAAGACAACCATAGTCAATCTTTCAACTCCTTCTCCATTCAACACTTTTAAGACATACTTCTTCAAAGCTTTCAAGAAAACCCTTAATCATAACAGCAGGAGTAGATGCAAGAGAGAAACTGATCTCTGCTAACTTTATTTCTGGGAATTCTTTGTATAGATTCTTACTTGAATCAGCATGAAGACTTAGCTAGTGCACACCCTCTATGCTTAACAATCAAACCATAAATAAATATTCACTAATTTACCATCAGGGTAGTACAGCTCAAACCAGTTACCGTACCTCAAAGTTTATCCAACAGAGACAAGTACTCACAGAAAACCACAAAACTTAAACTCATAACAATGCATTCTACAAAAACATAATTACAGCTTTATGACTAGCTGAAATTTGATAGCATGCATTTATTATAAATGATCAATTAATAATATATTGCCATACAGCAAATTTAAAGTGTGTAACTCATCACTGGAGTACATTGCTCTGCCTCAACAGCCTGTTGATTTTATGCCATTTCAGTTAATATTTTCAATACATCAGTCAGTTACAACTTGATACTTTATCCTACCTCACTTCACTGAATACAGTGGTAGTAACATGGTGTTTTGGAGAAAAGGCTGCCATATAAGATTTCTAGGCAAAAAGCAAAAAAGAGGTTTCTAATAAAACAATTTGTCATCGTATCATATGAAAATCTATTTGTAGGACCTTTTTTTATTTTCACCTTTGCCTGGAGAGATAGTTATAGCAAATGGCGATAAACTGCTAAGTAGTTATAATATATCACAACTACTGCTCAGTATTTGCAAGGCATTAAATGCAAACAGGTACCCCTTTGTAAACAGCAGCACAATTTATTTCATAGGAGGGAGTTTGCATGACCATAAACTTAGTGAATTCACCAAACAGAGGAAGAAGAAGAGGGCACTGTGGAAAGGCCAGCTACTTCTGTGAAGGTGACATTATAAAATCTATAAATCTCAACATTTAGTGTTTTGCCTCCTTATCTTACTGAGGGTTTCCTTGCACTGTCTTCTGCTCCTTCTATATTATTTTGTCTTGGAGATCTGGGAACTCACACAGGTCTGGCATCATTGACATAACAGATCACTGCCATAAAACATTAGGATGTCCTGAAACCTCACAAAACCCAACCACCCTAAGGAACCCTCAAAAGTCAGCTGCATTATTCCAGTCTATGGCAAATACAAAATAACTTTTTTAGCCTATATGAAAGAAATATCTGACCAGTAGACTAACTCCAGACATGTAGCAAAGAGCAAATACAAGGCACTTCCCGTTCCCACACATAGCGTCACAACCATAAGATGAATTGTTCTGCCATAAAAAAATCACATAGAAACACTATTCTTTACACTTTACTCTTCAATAAAATCTACCTTGATAAGATACATTTTTTGAAAAGTAAAATATTGTAGAATTACCACAATGAAACTTTATTTCACATAGAAAAAGACATTGTTACTTTGGAATTACTTTTAAGCCCCCAATATTTTAATATTGTTTAACAACATGAAGAAAGAGTACTTTGAATGTGGTATTTTCAGAAATAAATATTTAGACAATGCCACAAGAATAGAAATTGCTAAGGTTTTCACTATATTCAAAGCACTCATAACTCAGAATGCAACACTGATCAAAAAAATCTTTCTGCTCTTTATTTTCAAATTTTAATTCCTCTATATTGCCATAAGTTCAATGCATCAAAAAAGACTTAAGTAAAGCAAGTTCTTTTCATGTCATGTAGCAAAGGCTAAAACTGTTTTAGCCAAGAGAAATGTTCATTGCTTTGCCATTTTCATAATGTCTTTCATTTGCTTCACATAACTGTGAACTATAATACTGCAGAGGATCCATTACAGAAAAAGCAATAGCCAATTGAACAGATGGGAAGAAGAAATGGAACCACAAAGGGATAGAGTCTAAGCTGTTTGTTCTGTTGTAGTTATGAGCCAATAAACTAGACCTTTATCAGAAATAAGAACCTAAGATTACCATTAACCTGTAAGACAGGAAAACGGCACTACAGACTCACCTCATATGTTCCCTCTGCCACTGTTTATTTCTCCCATTTTTCTTCATCTTTGTCATGTGCTTACACCATTGGCCTCCAGAAATCTTTTTAGCCTGCACATTGGAGGCCTTTTTAAGTGCCCCTCCACTTAAACAGCACCTGAGTTGCTTACACAGAGGAAGCCAGCTGGAGCAGCCACACTTGTCTTTTTTCACAAATACAGAGCAGCCAGAGGTCTACACTTGGACAAAAAAAGCATTTCAAGCCAGTGTTATTCCAGGACTACAAAAATACAGAATTTTGTTGAGGCCCCACATGGAATACAAGTGATCACTGGATTTCCTGCAATGAAAAAATAAATTCTTCTGCACCAGAGAAAAGGAAGCAAGAGAAGTTCCAACCTGGGGCGTACCCTCAGGGTTTTTACAAGAACAGCCTCACATTTTCAGGTTGCTACTTCTAGCCACAAGCAATTCCTGAGCATGGGTAATAGTGCAGTTTCAAACTGCTGCTCTTTGTTTTATCACTACCTAAGCATTATACATTACAGAATTGCAGTTTCCCATACAATTCTGTAACAGCAAATCCTCTACAAAATGACAGACCATTCTTACACTGTTCTTGGGAAAATCAGATTTTAAATGGGAAAATAAAATGTATATCCTTAAAGTCATTTGTTAATTATCATCTCCTTGTCATATTAAAATAAGGTATCTCTTTACTGAACTTGGCATTCAAACATTAAATTGGCTGATGTAGTGATTTGTAGGCACACATGAATACTGCACTCACAGAAAGCAGATAGAAGTTCACGCAGTTTAATGAGAATTGATGATGGTTCTGCAAATTCCCATCCCTTTTACAATGATAGCAGGAGGGAAGGGCAAATGTCTGTCATGCTATGCTGTTACAATCTGGGTTTAAGCATTACCTCTGCTCATTTAAAGAGCTGCTCTCTTCTGATCTTCCTAGTGTTCTGTAATTAGACAAGCCACTCATTTTTCTTCCACACTATTTGCAGTTTCACTGATTTATAGAAGAGGAGTAGAGCTGTTTATGACATACAAAATATAGAGCAGGTCATAAGCATGGATTACATAGTAATGTTCCATATAGAACATTTGGATTACTAAAATCTTATTAAATAACATACGGGAAATGAAAGTACTGCTTGTAAATAAGAGTGAGGTACAGCCACAATTTCAGCCTTAGACAGATTCCAATTTCACTTTTTGAGCTATGATTTTTATTTGTGCTGCAGTGATGTAAGGACCTGCTTCCACTCACTGAAGTCATCTTCTCTGAGACTACAGAGCACCTTCATCAAAAACCATATTGCTAGCATGAAGGCAGTGAGGATGACCTGATCTCCAAAACATTTGGAGACATGCAGGGCACCCTAAAGAGACTAAGAAGCAAGCAAATAAATACTGCCTGGTAAAGGAAAGAATGGCAGAATATGACTTTTCTACCATCTCTATTTAAATGAGAAATATATACCTGGCAGAAAAACCCAAAATTCAGAATACTAAAATAGATTAACTGCCAGCTTAACAATATTATTTTTCTGCTCATGGGCACCATTTCCCATTGAAAAAAGTAAGATGAAGACCCTTCAGGAACAGTATCACATTTGGAATGCCAGGAATTAGCAAGAGATCTTGCTGAAATCAGACTGGGTAGTGAAGAGATGCTAGGTATAATTTCTGTAGTTTTATAAAGAGCTTTTTTGTAAATAAGGACTAACCCCCCAATGAATGGTGTGTAAACATTTTATCTTTAACATAGAAGTGAGACATTCATAGATAAGTAGAGCTGATGATATGGAATTATCATTATAATGTGTGAATAAAATGGTAAATCTACATCTTTAAAAATACCATTGTTTCCATTATTATGTAGATGTTAAATGCAAACATTACACTTAGCTTTATTTGTTCGCTTAAGCATGTATTTATTTTTTTATGCAATGCACCCCTGCAAGTCACATTTTCTTCCTCATATATTTCTTCTCCCACCCAAAATATTAGATTTTTTTTCAACCTCTCTCTAGTTGTTTTTGTTTTTCAATATTTTTCTAGTTTTCTGGGGTTGAAGATCTCTTTTTAAGGCTAGGGAAAAAAAATCACCGTTTTCCATATTTTTCTAAGATTAAAACATGGTTTACATTATGGGCCAAATACCAGTTCCTTGAAAATGAACTGCAGAAAAATTCCAGTTTGGCCCATCTGGAACTCCAAATTCCAGCTGTTCATCCAAATACATGAAAGCAGTAAGGTTTAAAAATTGAGCTGGAAATTTCACAAGTCTTTTGAGAATCATTTCATATTCTTCCTCCTATTTGATCTGAGGTAGAAATTCTCTAGACATTTTTCAGCTTCTATGAACACAGTTTTTATTAGAGACAGATTACAAGCTCCATAAAAGTGAAAAATAATGGGATATGATCAATGGGCAATTAATTGATTTCTTAAAAATATTTTTTAAAAAGATAAGGTTCAAGTTGCAATTTCTTTTGTACAAATAAATTCACATAAATGCCTAGCATTTTATTTCTGTTGGTACTATTACATAATATGCTTACGATTTTTTTAAAAATTTACAGTTACTAATTTACTCTGAAGCCTTCAATTTGTATGAACTAATAATGGAGTAGCAAAAGATGCCTAGCCTGTTGTCAGTAGAAAATGGTGCTGCTCTTTTGAATGAGTGAGCAATGCCAGGAAATTGCATATGTGCTCTGATCCAGCGTGGACAAGCATGTAGTTTCAGCAGTTTCCCAAGAGTTCTCGAGTTTTAATGTGATATGCATTAAGGGAATAGGCTGGAACTCTCATCATCTCCTGCAGTGTCTGCTCCTCCGATACATCAGAGACAAGGTTATGTCAAATGGGTAGACAGATTTGACAGAGATGGACAAGTTAAGTCAAAGTAAAAGAAAATTAAGTGCAGGTCTTGTAGGAAAAAAAAAAAAATCTTAAGTCCACAAGGCATGCCTGATGTACAGGTCATACATCCCAGCTGGTTCTTCTTGGCATTTCTATTTCTAGCAAAGTTTAAATGCAAGATGCATCTGAAATATCTCAGCCTTCATTTCAGCTGGCACAGCTTGAGTTGTTCATAATTGTCACCTTAAATCCAACAAAAACTGGTTTACAGTGATCAGTATTTGCAACCATTACTAAACTCACCTATTAATTCAAGTACCAGAGAGCAATAGTTGTACTTTATCTCCCCTATACTCTACTAGATTTTTTGCAACCTTATTTCTAATTAAGCAAGATTCCTATTTACTGTTTTATTGTTCAAGACAATTAGGTATCAGGAAAATAAAGATGTTTCAAGAAGTTTTCAAAAATATGAAATGTTGTACCATTCTTTGGTGAGTCAAGTATGCCAGCTAGCTTGGATCCATTCTACACAAAAGGATAACAAGGTTAAAATTAAGTACAAACGGCTGCAGATCCAGTTTGGTCTGAACAAACAGCATAAGAGGAACAGCACAACTCTAAAAAGACATTAATACAAGTCATCATCACCAAAGGAAATTTTTTCTTTTCCTGGCAGTCACAAAACAGCTTACAAGAGAACCCTTCTTACTTTGACCACAGGTTAGTGGGAAATAGAAATCATCTGTTTCAATTCTGAAATTACCTCTTCTCTCCTACAGGTCTAACTTACTAATTTCCTTTGATTCTTCAGTTTTCTCCTCATGTTTTCAAAGGGCTCTACTAGGTAAGCTGCATTGCCTGGTGTTTTGAGAGTTTTAAAAATTACTTTGTCATCCTTGCCTGCAGAGCTCCTTGCATGCCTACACTCAGATGATCCATTCATGGGTTTTTATTTTCCCTCCTGCAGGGGAAGCCCAGTAACTAATTTTCCTTCAAAATTCCCCTGTGAAGTTCCTAAGAGGTCTCCAACTTTCCTCAAATTCTGCTCACTAAACCAACAGCTCCTCCACTTATATCTTCCTATTTTATTCTTAGCTAATAGCTTCATGATCATACACATGCCTATAGAATGTATACGTTCACTGGGCTTCTTTATAAAGGTAATAACCTGCAATGCCAAGGCTGGACTGAAATGTCTCCCTGCACAACTAGATCTTCTCATATTTCACCAGAGCTCCTTAATAATTATCAAAGTAATGGAACCCTTTCTCTACATCAGGTTTTTACTGCTTCCTACCAGAGACTAACTAAAATTGCAAGTCAAGCCTTATACATATTATTTTGGGATTTCTGAAATCCATACAAATGAAGCAATACAGAGGACCAATAACAAATGGCATGGTTTATGAGAAAAACAAAAAAATACTTCTTTCAAAAACCACAAAAAGCTCTTGATTGATGTGTGGCAAGTACATGACAACTTGGTTCAGACCCTGATTTAGCCTAACCAGATTCCATCTTTAGTTTTGGTTAAACAAAAATGACTTCTGCTCACACTAGCAGATGCTTTTGTTACTCAGCCCAGCAGGAAGGCTACAAATTCAGTGCTTAGAAAGAAGCCTGATTTACTGGAAACCTATAGCCCCCTAATATCCATGTTTTGTAGCACATTCATCATTGCAGCATTCGAGGTTTCCACACACTCCAATTAAAGTGAACACAAAAAAGAAGCCTGTATACGTCTCACATAATTCCCTGGATTGTGCTTTGACAAGGATGCTTTGAGAAAGCCAAAGGGAAGAAAAACGTTTTCTTTTTCACTGTAAAGGCAATAATGTTAGTAGTCATTGATCTCACTGGAAGTATACTGAATAAGAAACAATTTATAAGAAGGCCCTTGATCCTGAATTTGCTAATATGATTTTAGGCTTTATTTTACTGTTAACCTTACCTGTTGAATGTGCTCTTCAAGTGTAAAGAACTTGGAGGATAAAGTTTTAAGTGCTTTAAAATTAAGGACAAAAAGGATCTTGATGCTCTTCCACAAGGGTAACAAAACATGGTTCTAGCAGTCAGTATCTGCCATAGTGAAGTTCAATACCTAATTGTTTTGTAAACACCAAAATTTTTACTTAGTATAATACATCAAAGATTATTTGCAAAAGCCTTTTAAGATGATCAAGAAACTGTGAGAAAATCACTGATGATGTGCGTGCAATACTTCTTCAGTAATTCAGCAGATACTTGTTATTTAATTACAGTATGATATTTGCAAAAGGAAGAATTAAAGCAGAAACAAATATAAAATTAAGAGCTGCAACCCTGTAACCCAAACAATCTACCCTGACATTTTCTTGTTCTAAGACAGGAACAAAGCCATCAATCTCAGGTTTTTAAAAAAAAAATCTGAGAACAACTTTGTACTGTGTAGTAGAAAGGTTTTGTTCATGATTCAGACTGACAGAGACCAGATAACATCCACGCTTAATTAAATGTCCTTTTGCTAAAGCACTGAATTTGCTTTCTGCTCTGCTTCACAGAAGTATAATTCAGAAGACAGGCTACATGAGTATGAAATTTGTGCTGGCAGTAAGTTCTATATCATAATTCTGAATATACTTATGGAATAAAGGGATGTTACCACAATGGTAACCCTATCTCCTCTATTCACTCCATCTGTTGGTGTATGTGTCAGGAAAAACGAGCCCTGGAACAACCACGACCTTACAAGTACATAGAAAGAAGAAAGAGAGATGGAGTCAAGTAGGTAAGTGCACATGCAGTACTGATAGGAGGCTGCTGGTTTCTTAAATGGCAAAATAGAGTGAATTGTGAACACATCTCACAAATCATACTGATTTCTACTCCTAAACAACAGATATTCAGTCATGCAAACTATGCAAAAGTAAGTAGTTTTAAAATGTTAATACTGTTGTCTACAAAGTCTTGAGGTAAGTTTTCATTCGGGACTACACAAATTAATACAATTTTCCTTCCCATCCCTTCAGCATCTCCTCAGTACTGCAGACTTCACACAAGGCAGTGAAAGGTTTAAACAATATCCAATCTGAAGCCCCTTGTGGCAATTCTTTTAGAGGCACTTCCAAATTCACTTGCCATAAATTCTCATAGCTCTGCATATTGGAGGTTGCATTTCTAACACATTACCAGCTGGGAAAACACATGCTGTAACTGTCTTCAAACAGGGTTTCCATTTCTAAAGGATACCCATGCTGGCAAAGATGGTGTTCTGAACCACATAACCATAGTTAAGCTTAATGGGATTTACATATATTTAGCATCTGAAACAAAATTATTTTAGAATGGAAAAAAATCAAAATAGATGGACTTCTTATTCTTTAAAATAAGCTATAGCCCTGCAACCTTAGATGGGACTATTATGTTTTAGTCATCAGTGTTTACTTAAATATGCCTAAATTATACCTAGGCCTGGCTTTCAAGAAAACTCAAAGATTTAATGTTATTGTTCTGTTTTAAACAGAAAGAAAGCCAAATCTGTTTTAGGAAGTCAGACATTCCACGCGTAAGTTCAAAAATCTCTCTGCAAATATGAAAATTGTGTCTCTTTACAGTAGGACAGAGAAAAACATAATACTACATATTGTTTCAGTCTTTTAAAAT
This sequence comes from Ammospiza nelsoni, assembly GCF_027579445.1. NCBI lineage: Eukaryota > Metazoa > Chordata > Aves > Passeriformes > Passerellidae > Ammospiza > Ammospiza nelsoni. The sequence goes on along the minus strand of NC_080636.1, from coordinate 30,595,211 downwards.
TACCACAGTATCATAAATGCTGCCAAGAGATAACTGGCAGTAGCTGGAGACAATTTTCAGGGAGAAAGCTGAGATGCTGTTTTGCACCAGTATGCAGGGGAAGGTTGGCTAACCTTGTATTCACAGAAACATGTGTTTTCTTCAAAATTATGCTTCCCTTACAAAAGGCATTCTGCATTCTATTGGATTTGCTTGGCAAGGCTTTGATAGAGAGGGTGCTACAGGCCTGACTTCTCTGAGAAGCTCTCAGAAGCCTCCCGGATGGAGCCAATGCCAGATGGCTCCAACACAGACCCACTGCTGGCCAAGGCTGAGCCCATCAGCAACAGGGCAGGCACCTCTGGGATAATGTAGCTAACAAGAGGGGAAGAAAACAAAACATGAGCAGCAGGCAGAGAGAGGAGTCAAAACACTGAGCAAAACAGCTCTGCAGACACCAAAGTCAGTGCAGAAGGAGGGTGAAGATGTGCTCCAGGCACCAGAGCAGAGATTTTCCTGCAGCCCCCAGTGTAGATGCATGGTGAGGCAGCTGTGTCCCTGCAGCCCATGAAAGACAACAGGAATGTAGAGATCCACAGGCAGAACCCCACACTGGATCAGGTGGATGCCTAAAGGAAGCTGTGATCCCATGGGAAGCCAGTGCTGCATTAGGCTCCTGGCACGACCTGTGGAGAGAGGAGCCCACACTGGAGCAGATTTGCTGGCAGGACTTGTGACCCCACAGAAGAGACCCACACTGGAACAGTTCATATAACCTGCACCCTGTATGAAGGACTCCAGTTGGATAAGTTCATGGAGAAATGTCTCCCATGGGACAGATCATGTGCTGGAGCAAGGGAAGAGTGTGAAGAACCCTTCCTCTTAGGAGGAAGGAACAGAAGAGACAATGAACTGACAATAACCTAAATTCTCTGTCCACTTGAGCCACTGGAGGGGTGAACAAGTAGGCAATTTGTGAGTAAAATTAAACCTAGGAAGCAGGAAGGGGTGGGGGACGAGATTTTCAAGATATGGGCTTATATCTCATTATCCTGATTTGATTGACTAAGAATCAGTTAAACTCATTTCCCTGAGTAAAGTCTATTTTGTCCACGATGACAATTGGCAAATGATTGCTTTTTGTCCAACCCAAATGCTTTCACTGTATTTTCTCTCCCCTGTCCAGCTGAAGAGGGCAATGGCAAAGCAGCTTGGGTGGGCAGCTGGCATTAAGGCAGGGTCAACTCACCACAGACATTCAGAGACTCTTGTGTTCTGGGGATAATAAACATTTTAGATCAACACTTATTCAGACTATTAAAACATCTAATGCAACACCGTCCTTCAACAGAAATTCTAAAGGACAGCATTTAAATAATGTTTCTGTGGTTAGTTTCTTGTCTTGACTCATTTCTGCTTGTAGAAAGAAGACAGGGAGATGAGATAGGAATCCTTGCCTAATTTTGATGGATTTATGTATCCTCTCATGGGTTGTAAAGTGTTATTTTGATGCTGGTACTTATCAGACAGCATGGTAGCCATTAATAGCTAGAAGGGATTTTCTCCAGTACTTTATTTAATTAGGGTATTTTACAGGAATTACATAAAAACTTAGCACCTTTTAAATTACTAAGCTGAACAAAAGCAAACACCACTAAAGTGAAAGAAAGAACACCTTTTGACTTTATCAGAAATTTTTGATTTCATATATCATGCATCCCATTCTGTTTCACTTACTCATTAATGACATTTCCATATTTTCTTATTAATATCACATTGCTAATGATTTTACAAAAGCAATAATAACTGTTAAATTAATTTAGCATGAGCAAGCCTTGTGAGCCTACAGCTGTTAGAACCATGCTGAAACTCATGGGTCTTAAATCATAGAACCTCTTTATGAGAGTGCAAAAAAGAAAATCTACCGAAAGTGAATGCAACTGCTCACTGTCCACAATTTGTTACAGAATCATCTGCAGATGAAAAAGAAGCAAGGTCCCTGCTTTGAGACACTATTCTGCTTCTTTGTCCCACAAGGCATTTAGGAGTGTTAAAATATGTTCACTGCAGGTAGGCAGTTAAAGAGCACAAGCTAAAATGCACTACATCCTTCTCCCAGTGCTCTCAGAGAGAAATAAAGTGGCCTTGATTCTCTATTGCTCAATCCTTCTTAGTTAAAGCCTTGGTAATTTCAAACTACTTTACCCCTCAAAGCAAGAATCCACATTGGGGTTTAATGTACTTGGGTTCTGACATAACCATGACTTTGAAACCTCTGGCTGAAATACCTTACATAAGAGGTAATTAATTATTATGCCATTACTCACTCATTCAGACCATTAAAACATCTAAGGCAACAGGGTCCTTCAGTAGAAATTATAAATGACAGCAGCTTTTCGCAATGTGTTACAATGTTCAACAGAATTTACTTTTGACCTATACAAAAGACTAAGACTTTTTCTGCCAAAATTTTTTGGCAGCCTGTCCAGACTTACTCCTGCAGCAAGAACAGTGTGTTTTCACATCTATTCATTAAGTCCTACTGTGAGATTGCTGTGTGTGAGGAAGCAAGAACAGACATTTTAAACCATCTTACTCACCATAACCAATTGTTGAAATAATCTGATTTTTTTTCTCATTATTACAGTTCTCATTTTGAGTGAAGCTCATTGGTGAAGACTGAATGCAGCAGCTGACAAAGCAGCTAAGTCAGCTAACTAGTTATTAGCACTTCAGCAGATCTCAACAACACCAGAAAAAGTCAGAAAAATTAGCAAGAGCTAAAAGATGATTTGTGCCATTTTGTTACAAAACCAGTCACTCTAAGGACTGTTGGCTCTTTGAGGAAAAAATCCATAGCCTTAAAGCTCAACACAGAAACAGCAAAGTATTGGAAAGCAGCCACTCAAATGCAATAAAAAACATCCTGGTATTTACTTCTTTAATAAAATACACTTTTTCTTTTGGAGGGTTAACTTACTAGACTTGCACTGGCATTTGTGAAAAGGGTTAATTCGCTTTTACTACACAGACACAGGGAAATCCTGCTCAGCCAATACAAGACTATCCTTGAAGATGTTCAAATGAAACACCTTTGGTCAAGAAATACATCTCTATTTTTGCCTAAAAAGGAAGTTAATTACTAAATTATATGGTGATAAGGACCATGATATATGGTAATATGAACAGGTGAATACACAACTCAATTGCTGCTTGACACTATCCAAGGAGGAAAAAAAAGCTATCACTCTTGAAATTAGTGGTTTGGGGCCACACAAAATGATGCAGCCTTTTAATACACTTCCTATTGGGCAAGTAGCAGCAAAACTACAGCTTTCATTGCTATAAAAGCTTTTTGAAATTCACTAATGACAAAAACGTAGAGTTACCATGATCCATCAGCACCATTTAGACCAGTGTCTTTTAGATCAGGTGACTCCCATTCAGTATTTTTTACTTATTTTACGTTCATTATGGACAAGAAGACACTATATCATATAAAATAAGCAAAAATCCTTTAAAACAACTTGTTCAAAAGAATTATCCTACTGTACATTAAACTGAGGCAGGGAAGGTTGAAATAGTTACTAGATGCATCTCCACTTAGTTGTTGATTCAGAGATAGAATATCTTTACTCAATGAAAGCACAGTTCCTTCCTGATTTAATGGCTTCGTTTCAAAATTGTGCCATCAGGTTTACCTTTTCATCTTTCCTCTTTCAAGCACAAAGCTAAGTGAAAGTAAAAAAAAGTTTTGGATCAAATTAGAAATGTAAACTCCAGTCCGACAAGATTGTATTTGTAGCTTGAACAGAAACAGGCACAACATCACAGCATGCTTATCTCCACAGACTTCACTGACCAGAGCTCACCTGCAAGTGTTTCCCAACATCCACAATCACAACAAGGTTCATCCATACTGCTGTCCTATCCTGGCCTGATGCATGGCCCATGCTTTTGTCACCTCATAGATATTTCTGTACACCTATGACTTCTGCTTGTTCTGATATAGCTGTCTGATAAAAAATGTAATTGTGATCTTTCACGTCCCTAATTCAGGAACTTTAGAATAAGTTTACAAAGCAATGCTATAAAAACTAGAACATCAGGTTTTCAAGACAGATGCTCAGAAAACAGGAGAATCATTTTCATAAATTTTTGTAATATCAGAATAGATTTTTTCTTAAACAGTTAAAAGTTTACATGAAATTTAGGCTAGAAAATGTGACACAGACCAGTTAGAAATCATTACAAGTGTCACATTTATTAGCACACTTAACCCAACTAAAAATGAAGCAAGGAGAAGGGAGACAACTACTCCACTAGAAATACTAAATATTCAAACTCGGTTATTATTTGTAAATAAAAAATATCATCCTACCCATCTGAGCCTATGCTGTACAGTTTATATAGCTGTACAACACACTGTGTAAGAGTTGCAGCCAAGTGAGGGCTTCAGTATCCAGCCTCATCACCAGCTGGGATTCAAGTCAGAGCTGTGATGTGTCAACCAGTGACACTCTGGAACCGAAATTAGAAGGATCTGTCCACTGAGGAATGTTTACTCCATGACAAGAATGTCACCCTAGGAGATGAGAGGGCACATCTAGGAGCCAACTGTGTGCTTTGCCAGGCAGTAGCAGCACACTACAGGGTACAGTGGATAAAATCAGATGAAATATGCCTTTTGTAAAAATGAAATAGAAAATGTCAACTCCAACAACCCTGGAAAGTTGAAAATGAAACACTATCTGGGGTGGTGGCACTACTGATAAGTATAATCCTGGGTGAGCCAGAGACTTATGAAAATTCAGAAATATTGAAGAGTGAGAGGAAAGTACCAGCAAGCAAGTATAAGTATTGATTGCTCTGCCTTCATCATGGCGTGCAAACTCTCTACATTTTATTGAAATTGTCTTCCTGGAAGTGTTACTTGAAAATTGCTAATATCAACTGCCCCCTGCCTATCTGATACACAATATTATATCAACAACATCAATAGGGTAGGAGTTGCTTATTAAAATCAGCAGGGAAGAACAGGGTTTTCACTCTTTTCACCCGAGGTTAAATCAGGTTCATTTAATGGGTGTAAATGAGCTTAGAAAGAGACCAGCTGCACATACATTGAGAGGCTTATCATAACATAAGTGAGGTGTTTATTCATAAAATTGTAATTGCTATCTCATTGCTTTGCTCCATTTTCTAAGTAGTTGCACACATATAGAGATACTGAAATCAGAATAACTCAGTAGATGATCTGCTGTGACTTTCTCTATATACTAGGCCTTAAAATTTTACTCAGCTATCTTAATTTAATGAAAAATGTTGTCTGCAATTCACACTTGAATAAATGTAACTTCTGTTGGGCTACAATTTATCTGTCAGATCAACATCCAATTTTGAGTCAAGACATGAAAACTGAAGATCAGTTTTCACAGAATTTTGTTCCTGGAGTTACACCCTTCCTTTAAAGTTACTTCGCTAATTTGAATTGTTTTGCTTTGGCTTTCTACAATGAGCTTTCATTTCACTGCTGTTTTAAAGGTCTTTCTTGTATTAAAGGTGTTCTACCCCAAGAGATACCTATACAATGGCAGTCAGATTTGGTTTTTTTACACAAAAGGCAAAAAAACTTTAGCCTCATAAAGTAAGAAAATGCAATTCTTCAAATGTTGGTGTACACTGAAGAAAATCTTTCTCAGTCTTAATCCAAGTAGTTTTCAATTCCTGAATAACCCAAATGAACTAGCAATAGCTAAAAGCACAATGAAAAACAAAGCTCAACTTGGCTTTAATTTCAGCTAGCAGCCTACTCTTTTTTTCCCCAAACGCTATCACTTTTAACACTTCTACTTTTAACTTTTTAATCTACTCCATTGGTTTTGCTCAAGTTATCTAGCTCAGATTGGCTGACCCAAATTAAGAAAAGACCTTTTGCTTTACTCTCAGGATTGCACATTAAAGAAGTCTGAGAGGAGACTGGAGCAGGGCAGAGCCCTCTGCTGTTCTTGCTTCCAGCAACACTACTCTCAACTCCCTCTGATAAGGCAGATTGACTGTACCTTAGCATGACCAGGACACATCCCAGTCCAACAGTGACTACAAGCAATGAAGTGCTGAACTGTAATCTGGAATAGTCAACACACAGGCAAATGGCCCCTTCTCCCACTTCTACCAACAAGATAGGGGTGTCTGGCAGAAGAGCAGACAACTGGGAGCATTAAAGTTTCAAATCATTGCAGCTAAACCTCCAGTCTAATTGCTGACTACCCAGGGTGCCACACAGTCCTCACAAAAGCTCAAAAGTATGATACGTATTTTTTTTCACTAATTAAGTTGCCCTTTTTTCATCAGTCACACTTTTTTCGTCAGGGAGAAATTAATTAAAAGACAGTTGAAATATACGCATCTGCAGAAACCATACATTCAAAGAGAAGGCTCTCCTGTTTTAACTCAAGGTTTTAGGTGAAGGAAAGGATCATTATTAATGATGACTTCAATTAAATTTATATAGTATCTCTGGGGAAACTTCAAGCCATATGCTGAAATCCTTTTAATGTTAATGGTATTACTTGTTCTTCTATCAAGGCTAAAGAAGATGCTTATGCCTCATACTTCTCTGTTGGAGGACAGAATGTACCAAAAGTGTTGTGTGAGAGGGAACAAAAGGACAAAGTGATGACATTATTAACAATGATATATGATTTTCTGCTTTAGTAATTAAAAGGGATGCCACACAACAAAGAGAAAAAGAGAAGGGTTTGACAATACATGGTCAATGTTTATGTATGTTACCAATCAGTAGAAAAGCACTGTAAGTGAAAGGGAAACTACGCTGAAAATCCAAAGAGAGTTAATTAAGCTCTCATGACCTTTAAAGCAACTGTATGGGCTGCACACAATGGAAAGGCTCACTCAACAGCTAACTGTTTGGGTTTCAGCAGAGTTATTCCAGGGACAGAGCTGGTCCACATTGTCAGGTGACTCACAGCCATAGTTTGCAACAATGGACAGCACATCCAAATATTCTGCGTGGAGAGCAGTGAGAAATGTTATGCCACAGGATTCATATTATCCAAGCTGAACCCTGCATAGGCTACTACAATTAAAGGACTGAAACAGCTAAATACATCTCCATTATTTTAGACCATAAATCCTATGCACCGTACACCCAGATTCTTTTCAATAACAGGATGTCCTTCCTATTATTAATTTTCTTTATACTTGAAAACCAAAAAGAGCAGACCCATTGTATTTTTCTAAATAAAATATCTTAGAAGCTCTCTCAGGACATGAAGGAAGATTTATTCAATCTGCTTCTAAACAGCTTGTCTCTTTTCCCATGAAAGAGAAACTTTCAAATATTGCCACACACTCTTTTGCTCTGGCCTTCATTCTTGGTCAGTTGCATCTCTTACAAATCCTTTGGGCTGCCTTCACTGACAAGTACCATTAAGTGATAGCACTATTAACCCACAGTCAAGGGCACTTAAAAAGACTTTTTCTAAATAAGACACCTTTGATCTTAAACAACACTTATCAGCTAACATGTCAAGAAGAACGTAATGCATATTTTAAACATGTTCCACAGCAGATAGTCTCCCCCAGCAAACACAGCCGAGAAAGCAAGCTTTGCCCAAGTAGCATGGGGTATGCAATCAAAAGGGAAGAAGACAGAAAATAAGGAGATCAACAGGACAATCAACAGGACAGAAAATAAGGAAATCAACAGGACAATAACATGCTGCCAATATCAAACCATAAAATTAGGCAGTTTTCAAATGGAGAAATTTTTTAAAAAATAGTCAAAAATGTATCCATTTAAGTCTCGTCAAAATGAACTCTTTCAGGAGACTTGAATACCAAATTCTCTTGACAGGAAGTGGAAATAATGTATGTTCCTTTTGTGGCTTTATCATCAAATCTTGTCACAGCACATGCCACACAAAAGACAACCACAATACACAAGGTATGCGTTGAAACATTTCAGAATGTTCCAACCCATACAGAGCAACACTACACCATATCAGAAGATATCAAGTACCTACCCATACAGAGTAACACCACTCCACTTCAGAAGGCTGCCAGCATCTGCCCTTGTCCTTCAGCCCCACCTTTTATACCCTCAGGCTGATGCACTGCACCTGTGTGCCCTCTGCTCCCTTTGGAGGTTGGTCAGTGCCCTGGGCACTCCAGGGCTCATTGCTGTCAGTGCTGCTCACCTGCTGCTCACAGCTGCGCCCACTGGGGATGAGGCTCGGCCACAGCCCCACTCCCATTCACCACAAACTGTGTGCCTACAAAATTCATGTCATCAAATATAAGACATATTTCATTATCATTCTTAAGTGCAAACTGCCTAAAATTTGTCACTCAGTGGCCATAGTTAATATGTGTGTGTGTGTGAGATAGGAATTAGACTGCTAGTATATTTCCAAAACATATGCTGCCTCCTATTCTACTTATTGCACACTTCATCAAAGTCTATCTGCATCCATTTCTTGGGAGGATGAAACTCCCTGGGTTTTAGAAAATGTCTTTTCTTATCTCCAGTGATATTCCTGATACTTATATCTGTGTCCATTTCCTTTTCCCTCACTTGCAGGACTAGAAAAAAATCTTGATAATCCACGACAACTATTTTAAAGACATGTTTGGTGTCCCCATTACTTGCCCAGTTTTGTCACTGAGAGCCACCGCTTCTGAAAGAAAAGATGCAAGTGGCAGTAGGGAAATACGAACTTTACCAAACTCCCAGACTAAGGAGCTGCTCCCCATCCCCTTTCTTATATGCTAATTGTCTTTCATTATCTCACAGCTGGAGATGAAGTTCAAGTGCCTAGGACAAGTAGCTATTGTTCAGTACAGGAAGATATTATTTATTATTTTACAAATAGCAGTGTAAAACTGCATGATGATTTTGCATTAAAAAAGAGAGGTTTAGACCAAAAAATTATTTCTGCCAGATGATTTATGGTTGCCTGAGCATACTTAACCTGGCCATCTCATCTGTATACCCAATGACACAATCTTGGAAAATACAATGATTTTCTTCTTTTCCCCTCTTTTTTTTTTTAATCTCATGCATTCTCCACATGTATGGGACACAGAAGGGAGCTGAATTGTTCTCCTGGTGTCATAAATTTTCTTTTTTCTACCCTTGACATTCTTGACTTTATAACTTTCAAGTATAAGGATGCAAAAGAGCAAAGAGTCCAATGCACAGCTTTACAACCATGTCATATAAAAAAGGTAAACTCTGTTTTGAAGACCTGTCCAATCAAATATGAATTTGATCTGCCACTCTGATTGGAACACCTGAGTATTCCAGAAGTAGTGGGTATTTCTACCAAGGAATAATGTAGTTGCTCCAGTGCCAACACTGTCATTTATCTTACATTTTTCTTCAGTCTTCCTGTTGTTCAAAGCCTATATATTATTTGTGTGTATATGGATAAAAAATAATTTCTAATCTCCCTTAATTTAAGGTTAATGCAACTCTTCAGCATTACTTACTTATGGTGTGCTCTCCATTTTGTCCCAGGAGCCTTCCTCATACCTGTCTCAGATTTGATTCATCTTTCTTGAACACACATAAGTTCCTATTAACCTTCCTAAAAGTAGTATTTATGTAAATACAAAAAGATATCCAAGGAATAGTTAAAGGATTAGGAAATTATACCAACACTACACTGTCATTCCTTATAACACTGAACATTGCTTTCTGAACAGCTAAGTAACTTATTTCAACTCCCAACAAGAAGCTGAATGAATTATTCATCACAGATCAAAATTAAAAATTCTTGACAATATTTGGAAAGGAGAAAAGTGGCAGTCAATGTGCATATTTTCCAAAAGCTTTGTGGGGTTTTGGTACCATGGATAGCTGAAAAATGGGAGTCAGTTGAGCATTAGAGCTCAAATTGCTACACTTTAATCAAAATTTTTGGGTTTTTTTCATGCTGTGTGTAATCATTATTGTGTGCTCTTAAACCTTATGCAAAGAACACATAGATTAACTGCTTTTTAGTTATCTAACTTACATCAACATGTGGTAATAAATACCAAAATGGTGAATATGGTACACAAGCACTGGTTTCAAATAGAATTGCTGTTATAAAGTCAGTCATCTCAAGAAAAAACAGATGGATGTTTTTTAATAGACTCTTCAATAATCATCAACAAGGAGAATGGATCCATTGCTGTACTAAATGAAAAATAACATGTTCATTGAAATCAGAAGTATTCCTGTTTTTTCAAAGAATGTTTTGGAATAAAGATTAGAATTAAGACTTTTGAGGTCCTAAAGGCAAACAAAAGTTGAAGAGAACAGCCTAATGTATGCCAATGACTAAACAATGCAACCAGTTCTCTGAAACATCCTTCAGCTACAAACACATATTATTTCCAAAGGAAGATGAAATCCAGTTTTCTACATTCCCCTTTAAGGTAGGTAGCAAAAAGTAAAGACATTATGAAGTGACAACTTCCACTAATGACTTGAGGACATTAGTGATTATTCAGAATCAAGTCCCATTCCTGCAAAACAACTTCATGGTAGGTATAATTGTGTAATTCCCATCTTTCCATCTGCCATGGAGAATGCATGATGGATTAACGTTTATTTATTAGCCTAAACTCTTGTAACTGAACTGGACAAGGTCTCCCAGAAAACCTGCAATTACACAAGAATTTATTTTTTTCGATACATGGACTTTGGAGTACATTTGGAAAGGTAGAATTAATGAGGCAGAGACATTTAATGAGTCCTACTGGAGGACAGTGACAAACGGGACCACAGGGATCTGTTCTGGGATGTGTCACATTCAGTGTCTTTATCAATGACATCAAAAACACCATCTTTAAAAGGATGGTGTTCTTCAGGGAGCCAATCTTGTGCAATTCTCTGGGCCTTTTGTTTTGACTGAAAGAGTAATTTCTGACAGATTATGGAGACAATCTGTTTGGTTTGGGCAGAACCATCAGAACAATGACTGCACTGCAATGTACAGGTGAGGAATTACAACAATACCCTATACCAAGACAGCACATCCAGCATGACTGTAACTGTGCCAAGAAAACTCCGCTTTGTATCACAGCACAAGCCCCACATATCTGTGGAATTAACTCTCCTCTGTTGTAACACATTTATACTAACAGTTGGAGTTAGCCTCAGAGATTACACAATTTCAGAGTCTTAGCTGACATGATTGTGTCAATAGATTATTTACTGAGATGCACAGATGCTTATGTATAAAAAAAAGAGAAATGAGAGTGCAATGTGGAATAATCCACACAAGAAGATCATGAAGAACACAAAAAGTTTAAGAATGAGTTGCCTAATGCAGCCAGCCAAAAATACTCAATGAGGTTCCAGTCCTGAAAGGTGCTGGACTCTTTGGAGAGCTGTCTTAAATCTCCTTGAGTTTTGCAAGTCACATGGTCCAGCACCTTAAAGTAATAAACAAACATATTCAGAACCCTTATCTCAGAAGAAATTATACCATTATCATTACATTTACTTTCGTTCAATATGCACTTGAAAAGTTGTTCTGCAGAGGGAAATCATGAATACTGACTGAGTTATCAGGCTGTAAAAGCTGTCCTAAAAGCATGAACACAAAGCTGATCATTTACTGGTTTTGATATAAATAATAATCAGATTAAGCATTGAAGTACATGAGGATAAAAACAACGTAATGGCAGTCTATCAAAACTGTCACAGCCTTCCAAAGCTGCCTTCTGGGCTGGAATAAAGAAGTCAAAAGAATGAATAAATATAAGTGGGTTTAATCCTTGCTCAGTGCTTTAATCCAAACAGAAGCTCCATACTTGTAAGAGAATTAGCCTTGGTGATGAAGATTTACAGTAGCCAGGAAATTTTTTCATATACAAGAAGGGATCAGTACAGCTGAAACGAATTATTTCATGTGAGGATAATTATGCAGAAATAAAAAATGGGGCAGGTCAAAAAGGAAAAGCCAAAACTAAGGAATGCTATCGATATTTAAAGGTTACTGAGAAAACATCCTGTGCTTGTGATACCTTCAGAACTTGCACGCTTCACAGGTACCTGGGCTGGTATGTCTTAAAATCAAAGTAATAGAGGAGAAAATCACACTAATTGTATCACCTTGATGAGCAAAATGTATGTAGATTTCTATTTGGTTGGACTCTGTAAGAACATACCAAACATTCTATAAATGTCTATGAAATTCCATGAAATATCTTTAAAAAAAAAAGAGGAAAATATAATGTTTGCAATTCCTAAATAATACACAAAATAGGTGAATTCAGTATAATGTCTCTACAGTTTTTACAAGTCTTTTCATCTCTTCGTTTCTCCTTGTTTGTCCATAAACTGGAAGAGGTGTATTGAAGTGATGAACTGAAGGAGCTATCTTCAAGTTCATTAGATAAACAGAAGATAGCAAGTATCTATTGGAAATGAATCACATAATCCTCATCAGAATGCTTTGTGTGGAAAATTGACTTACTTTGATAAGTCAACTCATATCCCATCAGAGATGGTATAGAGCTATCAATTAATTAATAATTAAGCAGGAAGTCAAATACCTGCCAAGTTCAGAGAGAGGAGATTAATTAATTAAATTAGATAGTAATGAACTTAGCAGGAAAACAGAGTGATTAAAAGAATAATGAAGGAAGAGAGAGGAACTGAAATTATTAAAATTGAGGTGAGAAATAGTGGTAAAATAAGATGTATAGGCCTAGAAGGATACAGCAGAGTAGGGTAATAATTAGGCTAGTAATTAGGATATCACTCCAAATTTCATACTTTTGCTAATACATTTGGTACAAAAAGGAATAAGAGAGAAATCTGCCAAGGAGATGCGGTGACATCTTAGAGAAAGTTTGCTTATGCAAAAAGACACCAAAAAGGCAAAAAGGAAGAACTGAATTACACTGAATACCAGAGAAGAAAATATGGGATTAAATACAACAGGAAAACATGCAAGGCTATACAATTCTGAATGAACAAGAACTATTTATTCATTCAAAGCTGTTCAATCTTATATTTGAAACTACACTAGAAGGAAAAAGACCTGAGTATAATATACAGTCATTGGAAGACTGTGAAAAAGTGGCATTATTTGGATATGGAAACAGTCAAATGTGGTATGTGTAAGAGAGGTATTTCCAAGAGAGAACTGAGGAAAAAATTAGGAGTTGCACTACTGTGTCAGGATCAATGACCCTCTACCATCCATGGTCAAACCACACATCAGACTCAGGGAAGACAAGAGTCTTTTTACCTTTAAGCACTGAGCTGACAGGACAACTTCCAAAAGCAGGAAGGGGGATTAAAAAAAATGCCTTCAAATCAGATACAATTAGATTATATTATTGTTGGAGCAACACAAAATTGGATTCAATTACTTGGAGATGAAAACCATTCCTGTGTTCCTACCCACTCTAACAACATCATTATATATTATTCAATTTCAAGTATAAAAATCCACTAAAATAGCTGGGTCAAATATCCAAGACTTGCCACCATAGGGGCTTTTGTGTTTGGACACTGGATTGAGCTGCTGGGCTGAGGAAAGGGAGGAAACATTATCAGAACAAGTGCTTTATATTTCTGTATATGTGCAGAGATAAAAGGAATTGTATTGTACTGATTATCTGTCAAATGTACCCCCTGAGAAACCCATCTGCCAAGCTATTCTTTCATTCTCCTGCATGAGGACTCAAAACACTAAGTCACTATTTGCAAAGACATTAATTCATATAACAAAACAAAACAGCAGCTCTCTAATAAGCATTGAATATTGTGTTGATTTCAACACACACACAATATTGAACCCTCGAGGTTAGCTGGTAGAAAAACAATGAATGTCTGATAGAATCAGGAAACTGGGGATCTTTTTCAGTCTTCCTGCCAAGAAATTTGGAGGCAAATATACTTGAAAACAAGACTTCTCTATTCTCTGGGCTTGATATTAGGTATATGAGGTCTCTAGTGACAGTGGGTCCCTTTCAAGAGCCAATCAATATTCGAAAAATGTGTTTCCAAATTATTTTAGGGGAAATATTATTTATCAGATTTTTTTTAAGTTGATGTTTGGTTACAAATGTAATTATCCCTGTAATTTTCTTAAAGATTCCCAGCACCTGGAACTCCAGTTTGAATCTCCAGAAGAGTCTAGCTGGAGAACTAACAGCAGAACAGCACAGGGCATGCTATGTCTAAGGGAACAAATTAACCCAACTTAATTTAACTGATAAAGGTCAGTCTCTACCTCACTTGAAGCTTTAACTCCAGAGTATAAATTCTGTCACTCATTAAACATTAGGCCAGTGACCTAGACCACAGTTCTGGCTCTCCAGGTTGGCAAAGACTTAAGATTCATATTCTAAGACATACCATCCAAATAGAGAATGTTGTAATGCAAATAGTAAGTCTAAAAGTCTGAGTATATGTGTGGAGAGTTATTTGTAAACCATCAGGAAGTGACTGGTGGTCAAGAAATCCTAGTGGATTTGTAACATATGTCTTAGAAGGATGCTAGCACAAACTCAACTTAGGTCACCAGCATAAGGCACTAATTTAGTAATAGAGAAGACATTGCTTCCTGTCATGTAGGTCTCCTGGTTTAAGAAGATAGGCCATAAATTAATTGTAGAAGAAAATTTGTAAATTACCTTTAAATACAAAATCTCAAAGTTTTATGAGTGAGGATTTTTTAATCTTTTATTTTAGTTTTTTAAAACTTCTATCAGGAGATTAATTTAGGTAACAAATTAATTTATTAAAATATTTTCCTTATCTGAATTATCATTTTTACTGTGCTTAATTTTGCAACACTTCAAGGTTTGTTAGTTCAGTTCTAAGCAAGACTTTTTGAAAGTTTTTCATGATAAGTCCCTGCAGGACTGAGAAGCGAATGTTTGAGCCTGGTCTTTTTTAACTCAGTGTCCTTCTGGGGGCAATTATGGAATTTTTGGATCCAGCCTAGGATTCTTCTCTAGTGAAATCTGGTGAGCTACATAACTACTGGAGGTTTTTAAATGCCTTCACTCTAAACAGGCAACCTCAGCGCTGTAAACTCTCTGGCTCACATGAAAAGAGACAATTTTCCAAATTTACCAGTCTCTCAAATCATTTCTATGTGATTAAAGTTACTAAGAAAACAATGATACTACAATTACAGACTAATATCAGTCAAATTTAATATTGCAAGAAATTTACCTCAGTAAAGACAACACAAGTAGATTTTATGGTCAGCTGTGGGGTTTTTTGTTATACTGCTCACCAGAAAATTCTATTTTTTTTCCCAAACTCAAAACACTATAGTGCATGCTCTGAGTCTTCTCATTTCCTTTTCCCATAATGATTAATGTTCTTATTTATTAGACAGAAAACTAATGAAGAGTGAATAGGAAGGAAGACTACAAATCCATGAATAGCACACAGAAAGTGAATAGAGAAAAACCTTTCACTCTTCAGCATAAGATACAGAGCACTCAAGGACAAGGAAATAAGTGGAAATACGATTTCATCACCCATCACCCACACTCCATAGTGAAACTCATTGCCAAAGAACTTTGTGGAAAATGAATATTGACATGCATTATAAAAAAGGCAGGACAGCTTTATGAATAGCATGTCTAATGGTGGCTATCCAAAAGAATGGTGTGCCTGCCATCTCCCCCTGCTTGCCAGAAGATGTTAGGCCAAAGCAAAGCCACACTTGTCTTGCTTCTCATTTATTTTCCTAAGCATCCACTACTCACCACATCCAGGTACAAATTTTTAGAGATCTGCATACACAATTTGCTAGTTTCCTCTTTACAAAATAGACACTAAAGTAAATGTTAAAAATGGAAATGTCAGAATTGATTTTCATATCTTGTAATAACTAGTTTGCAGGAACCAGAAACTAATTCAATAAAAATTTAGAAAACATTTTTACTGGCAGGAAATCACTTGTCCAAGAACTACTTTAGGGAGACAATTCTCATGTCCAACTACTTTTATATTAAAAGCAAATGTTGTCTGGTATTGAAAGCAATTCATTACACAGCTCATGCACCTTATCTAAAGATAATTTCTAACAGATTCCCACTTTCCCTGAAAAAATAAGTTCCTAGGCATTCACTTGCTTACTGCAGGAGGAATTTCTTCAGTCAACTAAAATCAATTTAAACAAACGCATTTTTCTATCACTTGACACCCTAACCAACTAATACAGACTGTGATGAAGGTTAATGAAGACTATTTACTATGTGTTGTATCTCTTTTCCCATATATGCAAAATGTATCACAATTTCTTTTTTAAAGGAAAAAATGTAGTTTAATATCCAAAGATTATGTACTACTTCTTTCAGTAAGTTATGCATAAGAAAAAGAAATATTAAGAATTGGTATGCTGTGGCATTTAGTACTTATCTCTGGTATTTCTCAAAGCAACAGGCTACTTTGGCAGCCAAGTTCATATTACTTCTAAAAATATGTACATACAGTCTAGTATTAATAAATGTAAAATTCTGAAGGAAAAATTAGGGCAGCACTGCTGCAGTTTTGCTATGATTTGAAAGGCCAATAGAGAAGTCCAAAAGTTTCTTGGGAAATCGAGCACCACAATTTGCTTCCTGCATTTCTTCAGCACAGCGACTTAGCCAGGGATACAGAAGTGAAAGCAACCTAAAATAAGCTCTCTTCACACAAAAGTAGAAGTTGACAGATCTGCTCAATCACAAACTACTGCTTTTAAGAAATTATTATATCAAAATGCGTTGCTTGAAGGATCCTGTACCCATTTTACACAAGGAAATAATTTCCTATCCCTTACTAAGTCAAAACTGAGAGTCATTTGGCTTAAACAGCTCATGAGGTCCAAACACCCTGGTTCTAGAACAACCTCAGAAACTGATTTCCTCCCAAGGAGAAAGAATTTTGTGATCCTACCCCCAACAATAACAGAAATGTTTTTATCAGTAATCATATGGTAACATTTTACTTCAAGAACATTCTTTAAAATTTTTTTAACTCTTAAAATGTCTTTAAAAATAAATTTGTAATTTCACAGTCAAAACCAGCAAAACCACAGATTATATTTTTTAAGGGATATCTGACCTATCATCAGAAAACTACATTGCAGAGTACATCTGGAAATTCTCAATACCCAACCATTTTCATTAGAGCTGATAATTTAGAAGATATTTTAAAATCAAGAACAATGACTCAAGTACATAAACATGGATTAATGAGCATGGTTTTGACCCCTAGTGGGAGATTATCTTTGCGGTCAGAAAACTGAAAATGTTTCTTGTTTCTTTTTTTTCCCCACATACAATTAAACTTAAATTCAGACTGAAACATGAAGCACATGACTCCAGGGCTCATCCTGCAGCTGATATATTCACAGCTGCTACTGTTGATTCTAAAAGGGTTTGCACCCAAAAAATACGCGAGGACAATGTTTTAAAGAGACATGCTGGGCTGGACTTGCGCAGACAGACAACCCTGACAGCACATCTATGCTATGAAATGGAGTGCAGCACAGTGATCCCTAAACAAGCAGAGATCCAAGACACCAGTTCATGAAGAGGGAGAGAGCACAGTACAAAATTGCTTAAACAGCAAGGTTTAACACCTGCATTATGAGCTTTATGCTGCCGAAAGCAGTCACCACACCAGGCCACTCAGCAATTTCTGTCCAGAATAAACAAGAGACAGTTTTGTACCCACAAATGAAAGAAAATGTGATTAAAGTCAAACAAAAGACTGCAGCTCCAGTGTCTCCTGCCTCAGTGCTGTACCTCAACATACCTAAACCACTCTGTTGCTGCTGTCTGGTGTTTTTAAAGCATCCCTTCCCACATAAAGTAAACTGTGCCATGCCATAGAACAAATAAATTCTCATAAGAGTTGGACTCAAGGATCCTTGTGGGTCCCTTCAGACTAAGAATATTCTCTGTGTGTGATTCTGTGTTAAACTGACAGCCTAGAGGCCCCTCTAAATGTTAAACTGAACTAGAAACAGCTACCTTATCAAAAAAAGTCTGAACTTGTCAGTATACTCCAAACACATTTAGCAGATTATATCTATCAGCCTCACCAAAACAAGTGTGGAATTGTGACATTATTAAGGATGCAAAGGATACCACCTGCACAAACCACAGCCAGAAGCTAGTGAAACAAATTATGAACTAAAAGAGATACTGCCCACAAGAAGAAATAAATTTTTGGTCTCTAGGCCATGTACTACTGAAAAAAAGCAGATATGCTTTAGAAGATTAATTCCAAGAGGGGCAACCCCATCTAAGGATTCCCACCTGCAAGAAAAGGCATAATTCTGATTTAGTAGTCAGAGAATCCAATGAATAATGCATTTGGGGTTACCAGTTTTTGAAAATCCACCCTTCTGTTAGTGGCTTCTATTGGTGTCCCTATGTGGTATCTGGCTCTTCCCATCTACATCTATGGGGACTCCACATGTAGAATTCATATCCCTGAATTTGGTGGCTGAAGGGTGCACCTGCGCACAGCGAAGATGATCCACGGACCCCAGAGTAGTCTCCAAAAGCCTGGCATGTCTCAGAGGGCTAGGGAAGCACAATGTAATCTTTTCCCAGACCCCAGAAAGAGCTGTCACAGGAACACTGAGCTAAAATACTCAAACCCTGCCTCTCAGCACACAGCATAAGCTCAAGTAGAGCATAAGGCTGACACAGCTGCTGTGTCCATTGCCCTACTGCTAGTGACATCTACGTCATGCACTTCAGCAATTCACAGTACTCCAGGCTGTCCAATGCAATTGGTCATGTTTGGACTGCAGAGATGTTTAGTTTCTCCTTTTTCTCTCACAGCAACTCAACAAAAGCCACTGAACTATGGGGCAGTCAGTAGAAGAAACTGCAGGGCAAAAACAAAGAGGTAGAGCAAAGAAAGAGATGCATCTAAAAAAAAAGTTATGTGAGAAAGCCTCCACCACCTCCATGTAAATTTTAATGAAATGCAGATTGGCACAGTTATCACATAAAACCATAAACAGAGACAAATTATGTATAAACATCACAACTAAGGGTTGATTGAAGTGTTAAAGATCAGGTCTGGTAATATGTAATTAGTCATGATTGAATCACTTAAGACTTACTGTTGGTGCATAGAGTCTCAGAGGAATGAGCTGTAATTCTGTAGTTTATTGGTATTTATGTCACTAAACAGTTCCTTGAATTCCAATTTTACTGTTTTTACCAGTAGGCACGGTTTCTGAAATAACACAATTCATTTCAATATCGTGTTTGGCCCTAATCCACAAAGTAGTAGACCCCTAAAAGATAATGAAATCAAGAGTTCAATTTAAAGTTTATCATCTGGGATCCTCAAAATGTATCTAGCATCTAATTATGAATAAGTAACCATTTATAAACATTAATAGCTGCTAATTATGTGAGAAAAAAAAAACAGTTCTAGGTAAGCTTTTAGCACTTGTAATGTTATGGAACTTCCCTTAGTAAAATAACAATATGTACTGGTTTTCTTTGGTAAAATTGTGCTTGTCTTCTGCGTTACTGCATTAGCCAAGAAAGTTTAAAAAAAATTTTAAAAGGGAAATGGCAAAATTCTCTGAGATTTTTGTTTCTTTAATAAATATAGCTTTGGCATTCTATATATTGTTACTTCTGAAGCACACTTTCAGTCCCTGAAAAAACTTGAGAAACATTTGTAGCCAAAGACTAGGAAAAGCAACACATAAAACAGAAAAGAGAAATTGGACTTAAAGCAATGATTTCACATAGCAACTCAATATTGTGAATACTGGTTTTTTTTTTTTCATTTCCAGTGTTCAGTCTGTAAAAATCAGGTGGCTTAGGCATCAAAATTGATATTTCCAAAAACTGCAGAAAAAAATTACTTTATATTACTTGTCTCAAATGATAGTCACAATAAAAACTGAACATAAGTAAAGAATGAAAGCTCTAATAGGGAATGAGAAATGCAGCAGACATCAACAGAGGATTTCTGAAAATCAGGTAATATTTCCTTCTGAGCACAAAATATTTTCCTGAAAATTTGTTTTTCTTTCTCAAATTTTTCATCATCCTTTTATTTTAAAGCTTTCATGCAAGCAGCTAAAGAGGATATTTATCTTAAAACATTATTGTATATGCTCTTTTTTGCTATGTGATCAGATTTTTCAAAAACAATCCACTACAAAAAAAAGTTACACTCTACAGATTCAGAGTAGTAGGTGTATTCTCTTTCAGAAGTGCTGAGAGAAGATGAGACCATTTACACATCTGAAAAATCACAAGGTAATCTGATTGTAGATCATGGAAGGAAGGGGCGAATTCATGTGACTAGACAAGATACACTTATTAGTTGATTTTTTTCTGGCAGACCTATAAACACTAAATATTGTTTTAGCATCCACTAAGACAGAAACAATTCCATTTTTTGACTGCATTCATAGTAGTATAATTGTAGAATTTGATTTGTAGTCTAAAAACGATTTTAGCAATCCCAATAATTACAATAAAGATTTCTCAAAAAAAAGTTACCTTAGATTCTGCAGAAGAGAAATGGTGCGTGGCAAAAACCCAATTTTCCATTAGCAAGGAAGATCAGCTTCCATCACTGGTCTCACAAGACTCCAGTAGGACCCACAGAATTTCTTCACCTGAAGAAGGGACTTAAAACTCTAAAGTTTGATACAGGACATTTAGCAGCTGAAGAGCTTTTAGTTTTTACTTTCAATTATTTAATTACAGAACTTCATTTTCATGGAATTGTATTATTGGTACTTCTTATTTCAAGAGACTTTTCTTTCCTCTTTTTTATATACAGTGCAAATGTGAGGAAGAAATTATTAAAACCAAGTAAAAACTGCACCAGAGATGCCTGTTTTCCATTCAGATAGAAGGAATATAACAATTTAAATTCCATTTTTCTGCTTAAATGGGGTCTATGGATCAAATTCAAAGTGTGGATTATGCTCTATTGAAAGGATTGCAGGAATAGCTATACTCACAGTGTACTTACTGACACATCCACCTTCCAGCTCTTCCAGATGCTATCTCACTGCTGACAAGCAGACTTCATGTGGGGGCTCTTCATGGGCTTTCAGGATCACACCTGAGGCTTCACTGACTGCAAGAAAAATAAATCTGACCCCAAGAAGTGCCTTGGAAAGGTAGGACTTCCTTGCTGGTCCCTCAAGACAGTGTTTTGAAGAATCATGCCCACACAGATAGGGACTCTAATTATTAGCCTAGTTCTTCTCATAGTTAGTCTCAGAAAACAACCCCTGGAGGAGCTTTTGTCCTCTTCATCACCGTCCTCTTTACAACCTTGTCCAGCATACTACTTATACAAAGATTCCTACTGCTTATACAAAGATTCCTTCCTCAAGGAACTACACAACTCTGAGCAGCTCTCAGTGCTGCTTCATGTCTGTAGCTACTTCTTCTAAACAATTCCATTCACTCATGTCCATAATTTAATGACATAATTAAACCCATTTCACAGTAAAGTTGTACATTTAAGAGATTGTACTTTGTGTGACCCAAAGCCCAACAATAAAAAGGAATGTTATGTTTATTTATGTCCTGCCATTTTTTATGCTATTTTGCATGTGCATAAAACCACTTACAGACCCATGTTCAAGGTTGCTGGATAGAATGTACTTTTTTTTGTTGTTGCTTGACATTCGCTGAGTCTTTGAAATAAGCAGTTATTCACTAAATCTTCAGACTGGTTTTTGCTGATCACTACTGCTCACTGTTTATGTAAATGTCTTTCCAACATATTGTCCATCCTTATTTTTTATCTGCTTCAGACTGCTAGGCTTCTGCTATGTCTACAAAAAAAACAAAGAGAAAGATAAAGTCAATATTTTTTGTCAGTACACATGGCATCTCAGAAAATGAATTGTAGCACTACACATTATTAGATGTGCAGGTAATGATGTATTCCCCCTGCCAAACTTTTCTGAGATAATAAAAATTACATGCTTATTGAAGACACACCAATAATGTGCAGTTACAGACAAAAAAAATTGAATGCCTTCCTGAGGTGTAGATTAGTCTGTATTGAATGCCGCCTTTGGCAACACATTTAGGAATTTTATTTTAATTTTCTTAACAGCAAATTAGAAATATATTTGAAAACCATTAAATTTGAAATACTGCCAGCAAAGCTGATGAATTAAATTGATAGTGGAGTTTCTCCACCATCTATTCCTGACTGAAAAGAAGGAAATTATTTGGCTTGCACAATATGATTTCAGTGTTTCATAAAACAAGAGTATCTAGAGATGACAGACAAGACCATGACTGTGCCAGGGGTTGCAGAAACATATATAACTACAGCTCCTTTTCAACAGCTCAATAAAAAGTGACTTTGTATGTACTCTTTTCTTTACTAATAATAGCAAAGGAATATACAGGGGGATAAAAAGCCTTGGTCCTACATCAGGATAGGCCTCTGACAAGCTGAAATTTCCAAATAAGCCCTCAGAATTGCAGGCACACAGGTTGTCACAGGCTGTGAGTGAGTTCCTGCCTGGCTTCAGCACTGCAGAGGACATTCTATCAGAGTCCTCCAGACAGCCTGCTTCCTGCAAGTCTGTCTTTCCAGGCTTACATTTTCTTACATCAGATTTGTTCAGCTAACAAAAGTTATGTGTTTCTAATTGGTTTGGCCTGGAACTGGTATGTGGCATGGCACTGACAAAAATAAATCAGTTATAATCTGCAGCAAAACCTTTTTCAAGCTGTAAGAAAGTTCAGAAAACAGATCAAACTACTGGGAACTCCCCTACTTTTTAAAAAGAAAGAACTGTGTTGCGCATCTCAAAAATGCACAGCCTAATTGGGAGACAAAATGCCATGGACCTTTAATTTAAAGTATCCTCTGTGAGTATACTTTTTAGCAACTGTAGCTAAAAGCAAAACAAAAGAAGAAGCGCCATTAGTCCTAATCATCTTCTCTCTGCTGGAAGATTTGTACCTCACAAGAGATGAGGGAAAGGCTCTCAGCCACACAAATTTATTAACGGAGGAGTGGTTTTGGCTTTTCTTTGTGTCTGGCAGTGGCAGGGAGCCCTGGCCCATGACCCATGATTCAAGACCCAGCACAAGAAATCCACACACAGGGCAGAAGACCTCGAGCCAGGTAAGGAGGGACAGCGGGTGGAGCAGAAAAGAAGAGGTGACAGTGCCAAAGTTTCAGCTACATTTGAAGATGTGTAATTCATTGAAGACCTTAAAAGTAACTCTGAGGCTCAGTGGGACAGCATGCTACTTTGGAAGCCTGTGGTCAGAAGCAAAACAGACACTGAGCTAAGACACCTTCTCCATATGATCTGGCCAAATGCCAGCCTACAGTATTTAAACTGCACCAGGCTGGAGTCATGGGGATTTTTGGGAATTTGAGTCCCCAAAACTTCCCATTCTGCAGTCAGAGGTGCAGAGAGAGCTCAGAACCATCTGCACTGCCCACCCCATTTCGTCCTCTGTCAAGTGAACTCTCCTCTAGAAAGTAAAAATCAGTTGTAGAAAACCAGCAATGTAAAGCAACACCTTGTTTCCATTTTTTCTGTTTTCAATAGAGCAGCTACTAGCAGCAACATTCTGCTGGAGCAGTCAGCAGAGAACAACTATTCTCCTTGTGCTCACACACTCAGTTTAAAGAAAAAGAAACATCTGTTGCTCCTGTCTTTGTCTAGTTCATTTATGAAGGCTCATTATTTTATTCTTTCTGTTACTACAACTTCGCTCTCCATAGAAGCTATTGCTGACAATGCCTATAAGGTAGATCAATCACTCTGGGCAGAAAGATTTCATTTTCAATTCCCATTTTCATCCTCATTAAAAACAGCAACAAAATCCTTAAAGATATATTCATTGTTAATTATAATTATTCTATAAACATATTGTCATTTCACAAATGTCACTTAGATTACAAGAAAAAATAACAAAAAGGTATTATATAGTCAATAAAGAACAATATACTTTAGGCTACATTACTGCAAACTGCTTTTGTCTAATGGAAGATGTAAAAGGAACTAGCAGCCCACAATCCAGTCAATTTCCTAGCACAAATTAAACTTGGATACAATGAAGTTCTCCTGGGGGGGGGGGGGCATAATCACTGTTTTCTAAGATGCTGTATCACCTCACCTGCTCTGAACTCCCTTGATGCTTTGAACTTTCTTCTTCACAGGACCCAGGCATAAGGGGAATCTTCCATTACATGGAAGGGGCAATGGCATGATTGTACTTAAAGCACTTTCAAAAACACAAGGGAAAACATGTTATAAAATTAAAACCAAAGAACAACTTCTCTATATTACTTTGGTATGTTCAAACTCCATAGACAGAATTACCTTTTGTTAATCGACTGTATCTCTGCAAACCTCCCAGAGCTAAATACAAGCAATGTGCTACAAAAATGTCAATGCAGAAACAAAACAGAAGTTAATATTAAAATATACCTCAAGAAAGCTGGTACGGATAAACATTTTTCACGTCTTTTTCTGTTGGTACCTAAGTGAAAATTGTTCAAGCTTATCCAGGCAAAGAAATCTTACATACAAGGGCCTTATAAGAAATTACACTAAGAAATCATGTATTAAGAAATTACTAGCTGCTAATTTGGTCCAGTTTTGGGTTTTAGGCATCTGAGCTGCCCAGCTTCACCGTGAATTTAATGACCTATCTAGACAGCACTATTGTTTTGTCAGATATCCTTCCCTCCCATCCTTCTCTGTTTACATGTAACATAAGTTAATTACCTGTATCAGAAAGGTACTAATGAGAATAAATATTAACTGGATTCTCTTTAAAACTGGAAGAAAATATATCAAAAAGAGATTTGAAGCATGACCTCGCAAACTAAGGTATCAGACTTGAATGGGGTTCAAAAAACTGACCATGAAGGAGCTGCATTTTACAAACCTCTTAAAAGATCTTTAGAGTTAAGTAAAGCCCAGGGATATTGCTCTGTTTCCACAGAATTTTGAGCCAAGATGGGAAAGTCCACAAGTTCCTGTAATTTGCCACAGATTTATGGACTACTGAGAAAGTAGGTGCTAAAAAGGATTAATTCCTGATTTACATATTCTACCAGTAAAGTGGCAAGGTCTTATGGAACAAACACAACAGCTGCAAATTACGTAATTATGTATCTGTATGCAAATTTTCAGACATCTCCTAAATGTTGGAATACTATTTGCAATGCTAATTAAGTGCTTTTTATTACCTCTGCATAATTCCTACATGTGATCCTGTGCCAGATCTCACTGTCACTTGGAAAGTATTGTCAGGTTAGCTGAGGCAGCAAGCATTAACATTGCTCATAAAAATCCTAGTTTTAATTAAATTTCCTGCAGTGTGTCAATAATTGCTCATTGTCTTCCTGTCCAAATCAGGTTGTTGATTTCTTTTTTCAAATTGCACACCTGAATCATAACTTCCAATGCATAGAAGTCTTCCTTCTCCACCTCAGAATTATTGAATATACTAAAAAGGAAAAAAGTCAGGAAAAGTAACATCTTCAGATGCCAATATGATTTCCTTATGGAAGTTTATGCAGTGAATGTCACGAGAAAGACAAATAAGGGGTACTGATTTTGAAAAATGTTAAACTGTCTCTGCGCAGGAAGAAGTTATATGGAGGTTGCAATCAACTAGTCGAATCAGTGAATCACTCCTTCACATTGTAACTCTTAGAGTAAGTTGCAAACCAGGACCATATTTCCTCCTAAAGCCATTTTTATGAAAGGCCTGATTTGAACAATGTCTTCCACACAAATTTCTTGATCTTAGGCCAAATGTCTGAGCAAGGATGCCAAGGAAAAAAACAATGGCGAGAAGGAACAAGCAAGAAAATTAACTATTTCTTCCTCTGAAAAAAGCAACTCTCAGTTTGTTACTTTTAGTAGACCAGGATCCAATAGCGTGTAACTGGAGCAATAAAACAAGTACTTGACTTCCAATGTCTTGTTAAAAGAAGCTTAATAAAAACTTTATGATGCCCTTGATTTAGACCACTGTCCTACAACACTTTAAGCAACCAAGTAATGACAGACCTCTCCCAGGCTGCAGTAATTTTAAAGACAGCTGGCCAACCTTTTCTGACTGAACCACTCTACTGTTTGCAGAAGCATGACAGTCTTTTGTGTGTTCTTCCATTCTGGCTAGGCTTCTCAACACACTCATCAAAGACTTTGATTTTACTTGATATTACTCGCTCAGCGCTAAAGACCTTGGCATTAGCTCTTGGTAAAACTCTACAGAAAGAGTTTTACCCATGGTTGAGAGTGAAACATTAAATCAGACTTCTTCACAAAACAAATAAATATTACTATATTACATGAAGCTGAATCTTCCAAAATGTCTCATTATTTGGAGTTTACTACTACACATGTTGCTGATGGAAGCACTTTTTGACAAGGTATATAAAATTATCCGTGGTACAAACTAGGCATCATACCCTACCTGTTCAGCTCAGAATAAATCTGGGACTAAGGTGGATAAAGCTCTAGTCTTATTTTCCATCTTCCATTTTACAGTATTTTCCATCAAAATTATTACCTGTGAGATTTAGGAGTACCAGAGTGAAATCAGAAAGGCTGCTGGAGTGAGATTCAACTGTAGATTATAACATCATTCAATTGTGCTTCACTAGGCCTGTATAACCAAAGTGCAAGAAAGATGCAGCAATTTTTTGTGGTTTTTTTAAGGCGCTGGTAGAAAAAAGAATCTGCAAGAAATTCTGTTAGAACAGAAGTTGTCATAAATTAGGGCAGGCTAACTCAATCTAAGCTATCTATTGAGAACATTAAGGAAATCTGCATTACTTTCATCTAACTGAGGACCAGTTTTATGAACAAGCCTTATCCAACAATTCTCTATTGCCAGTTGAGCTAGGAGCTTGGTGTCTGAACTGAAAAAGAGAAGGAACCGCCTAGAATTTACACTGTATGTATATCAGCTGGCCACAGGATTGGTCCTTTAGAAGAATTCATGTACCTTTTGCTTGCACTTGGAAACTTTATCCTCATTTCATGGGTTTAATGTGAGGATTAAAATACTCAGAATATTCATGTGGATACAACTGCCACCCGTGCTTTTATTTCTTCCTGTTTCTTTGTCAGCCAAGCTTTCTTTAAACATATTCTGAAAAGCTGGATTCTGTGCTGGCTAGAGTATATACAGAACATATAGAATCATTAAGGCTGAAAAAGAACCTCCAAGATCATCGAGTCCAACCTTTGACCAAATACGAATAATAGTTCAATACCAGCCTATTCACTAATTCACTGTTTGGTATTTACAATTAACCAAGAGGGTGTAGTCACTGCTTCAACTCTTCTGGGTTCCCCAGACGACAGGTAAAAATCATTACTCTAGAATGCTTCAAATTCTGAAGAACAAAGTAGAAGAAGCTAGAAATGGTCACTGAAATACCTACCACTTCTACGTATACTGCTAGATATTATTAGAGCACTAGGTTAAAAAGTGGTATTAAACTCTAAAATAATGAATTTATTTTATTCAAATTAATGTTCAAATTAATGAACATTGAGTTCTAAAAAGGTTTGTGTAACAATGGCACAGGTATATTCCAGAAATATCTAAAATTATTAAATGTGTAAATACCACATGCAAGCAGTAGAATGGTATAAACCTGTGTTCTTGAAATTTGAGATGCTAACTTTCTTAAAATCTTTCTTCAGTCTATTATTTCTCATCTTATTTAATTGCCTGGTTACTAATCTAACTAGCAACAATTCCAGCTCCTTCAATCAGATGAAAATCATACAAAGAAAAATGAAAGGTACTTGAGACAATTTTTAAAAACTGCTCACAGTCTCTTCCCTTTTTTTTTTTTTTCTTGATGCTCTTATTCATTTTATAATTTCTAGATTGCCGTATCACAGATTTAGCATTTCAGTCTGGACTTCTCCAATTGCAAATTCATTCTCTCTGTGGATTTTCATTACAGATATGCTGCTACAGGTTTATATTAAGATGGTCAGTATCTCAGAATTTCCACCAAAAATCTCCTCCTTTACTCTTTTTCAGTAACTATGCCAGTACCTTTGTTTTCATAACGCAGAAATTTTGTTTTCAATAAAAGCAGCTACTGCTGAACATTTGCAGTGAGTCTAAGTAACCTGGGCACCCATTTCTTGAGTTATGTGAATAATTATTTTGGGGAGCTTTCTGGTTGACTCCATAAAATAAAACAAACTACTTTGAACCATTTGTAAAAATTAAAATGAAGATATTGGACAATATTATCCATTGTGCTATAAAAAAATAAATGTATATGATTTTAAATTAAGCTGAATTCTGAAACAAAAGTAGATATGTCTCATTTTGACAAAACTGAACTGAAATACATAGATTTTATCAATTCTTTTATTGAGCAAAAAAACCCCCAACAATTCAAGGGTCAATCTGCACAGTTTTAATAAAGTTTGTTTCCTGAAAAACTTCACTTGGTGAAGTTATTCACATAACTTCTATTACAAATTAGAGAAGTTAATTTCTTTTACCACCTCTAAAAATGTCATCTGAAATTGCTATAGGTGTGAAAAAGATAATAAATATCACCAAAGCAATCTTGAGTAGTAAGGAAATTCAGACTACCAAGATCTAAAGAACAAATTAATCTTGGCTACCACTCAGCTGCTTCCCAGCAAGCTGGCTCCAGGAATTCTTTGCTCCTTTGAGATCACAGAGTTCTATTTATTTCTTTTCAGCAAGACAACTTCCCATTTAGTGATGTTTCTAAAAGTATATCCAAGAAAACTTATGCATTATTAATAGTTAAGCTTCATACAATCAAATGATAAATCTAAAGGTCATTCAAACTTCTAGGATTAGGACAAGTCAGCTGATAATATTTTGAGACTAGTTTTCTGCAGCAAGATTGTTGGATTTCTACCAAAAAGAGAAAAATTTCTTTTTTAATACTTCAAGAAAGACTTGTATGCCACATATACTGGTCATGCATAAGAGCTTAGAAGCAGCGCTGCAGAAGAAGGGAACTAGAATGATAACTGAAAATTCATAAACCTGATAGCCATGCTAACAAGAAGACATTAATAGATCTAACTTGATTTTTTATATTAACGTTAAAAATAAAAACATAACACAGGTGACACAAATATGGATGAGGTTTAAGAGCAGTTGAAAGGATGAACCTGAATTATAACACTCTAGAAAGAAAGGTACTGTTGTAAAACAGCCGTTTATTTCTTTCCCAAAGGAAATCCTAAATGCAAGTAGCAAAGATAATTTGGATTAGTACAGAATATTTTAAGGTGGACTTCCGTAGTCAAATACTTGTAAAGTCAGATAATCTTTCCCCAAAGACTTTCACAATAAAAAACCTGAAGACTCAGAAATAAGCTAGTTAGGGCATCATATTTGTGATGAAATACAGCACAGTGTGAAGCTTAAGGATACAATTTTAATGTTCCAGCAAACCTGTGAATTGAAAAAGGGAAGTTTAAGAGGAATGGGAATATGAACAAAGCTTTTTGAAATTTATCAAATAGAGGTACCACTTGGCCCTTTCTACCTACCACAAAAGGCTGATAAGGTTAGGAACATAGATGTATTCATATGAAAGTCACATAAGGCCAGGGAGAGCCCTGGGATTTTTTTTAACTTTAGACATGAAAAAGAAGCCATAGCATATGACTAAAAGTGAAAGGTACTCCCCAGCTGTTTTTTAAAAGCTTCCAGAAATAAACCTCAGATTCAGCCAGTGTTAATAGGGTCAGAATTTCCATGCCAAGTAGTGATACCAAAGGGACTGAAGAAAAGAGATGTAGTTCTAATGTACTAATAATGACTTGTCTCCTTGGATTTTTATAAAATGTCATGCATTCAGTTCTTCAGCCTTTCTGCCCCAATACTCACAGGAATCCCCTACTGTGAGCAGGTATACCAGAAGCATAGTGGGTAACACTAGCACAAATGAACTCTAGGAGAATATATTATTTGCCAGCCACCTAGCCTTTCTTCATATATATTTTCAGCTGCACAGTACCTGACACTGTGGAACTGACAGCCTTGTGCTGCAAGGCTTTGGAAAAAAAACCCATGCATACAAAGTTTTGGGAAAAAATGCCATATACTTCAAGTTTTATTGTAAGGAAGTTATTTTCATTGTTTCATAAATCTGGTGCATGGCCCAGTCATTCTGTAAAGTCTGACAGACAGCATAGCTTCATACTTCATGCCTCCTTTTTTCTTTGCATATTCTGGTGTAGAGAGACATGAAGTCTGTCAGCAGTTTTCTGAATATGTCATGGTAATTTTAAGCTGCTTTTGCTCAAATAAAGGAACTAAGATGAAAGACATATACAGAAATCATTTATCTTCAAGCTGGAAATGCTGTTGAAATAATTCCTTAACTATTCTTGCACTTCATTCATCCTGCAAAGCAATTTTCTTCAGTTTGTTACAGAGTCTACGATACAGGAATAGGGTTTCCATTTATGCTTCTAATGGTCGCCAAGGAGATCTAACCTGCCATTCTTACAGTTCAAGGTCATATAGTTTTGGTCTGAAAGTCCTTTCATTCATTAATTAGGTATTATGTTGAAGTCAAATCCATTATTGGATCTAGACAGAGATGATTCTGTTGTGCCTTTCAGCTTTCTCTTGTTTTGTACTTGAGAAGAGAAACCACGTTTGAACCATCTCTCTGTGCCAGTAACAATCTCAGGCAGTCAAAATAAGATTTGGGCTTTTTCAAATGCAGCTACCCCTATGTTTATCTAGTGCTGCCAAATCTTTACAATAATTATAATAGAAAACAAAAACCTTACAAATCAAACAGGTTGATTACATCCCTCTCTGCAGCAGAGGTGACCTTAACCTTGTTACACATGTGTCCTGAAGGGAGTCAGAGAGAGCTTGCTGGTAAATCTGAGCCTCTTCCTACACATGGGACACAGCTCACCCAACTACAGTCATCATCACTACATGCATGGACTAAAAATCATCTGCTTTTCTTTCTCAAACAGAATAGCATGCCACTAACAAGAATCAAAGTCAGTAGGTCCCCAAAGGTTATGATGGAAAGGTAACATTCTTCTGGTCATCAAGATTTATCTTAATAAAATTTTTAACACTGTCTCTTGCTTCACCTGTACTGGTTCCAGCCCTGCACACAGATTCTGATGCAGAGGAAAATTAAGTAACAGAAGGTCACTCTGCCCATTTCCATTCCATTTGAATGAACCCTTGGAGGTCCTGAAATGGTAGGAAGTGTGTGTGTTTTTGAGAATCCTGAAAATGTTAAACCTCTCCCCAGACACTGCAACTGAACTCTTAATTTCCAAAAGCTGCTCCGTGTCTTAATATAATTAAAGCAATCTTAGTATCCTTGCTTCCCACAGCTGTTCCTTACGACTGCAAGTTACCTGTCAGAAAATTCAGCTCCCTGGTAGGAAGAGAAGACTGACAGATGGTGAATAAATTCAAGGCTAGTTTATTTTTATAACTGGAAAATAAATTTCAGACATCCTGGTGGTCTACATATTGCTTCCAGGTCTTTCCTATTTTTATGAAAGATAAAATATGTCTTGGATTCACAATCAGGCAATTTAATTTTAGCCAAATTGCAGAGAAAAGTAAATGCCAACTCTTATTCTAAACTTTAACCTTCTGAACCACTGAGACATTTATCTTATATAAAAATTATTGCAATGATAATAATATGTTTTGGTTTACAACTAATTTACCAGGAAATTAATATTTGGTTTTATGAACACATTAAGCAGATGGTACTTATTGTTGAAATTATCCCATAAAAGTACGTATATTTAGACTTGGTTACAATGCAAGGCGTTAGACTCTTTCAAAGTCTAAAAGGGGATTTTTCTTTTAATTTTTTTTATAACAAGACATTTTAAATCTATATCATTAAACCTTGGGGTTAACTGTGGTGACTCCATAGATCCATTAATTTCAAAACTATTGTCATGATCATTTTCCCTCAGAAGGAGGAAAGAAAAGAGCAGTATTAACGTTAATAACTTGCACAGTTAGAATTCTGATCTCTCATTAGCTTCATGACAATCACCGATAAACTAAATAACTGTTATAAAAGTTAAAGAATGGAATAGCCACTCCTGACCCCACTGAAGTTACCATTAAACTTGCCTTTAGTTTTTGCAAAGCTTCAATATCCTTCAAATAGCACTCTTGAAGCAATCCTGTTATCTGCAAAAAGCTTGCAGAGAACTGCTGCAATTCTTCTACAATTTAAACGTTCCATTCCACAAGAATTCCCTCTGAAATTCACTGCAAACTGCCCTTGACTAACAGGAATGATATAATAACTGCACATGTACTTCTGCCTGGTTTTAAGACAGACTTTTTCATACTCTATCATTAATTCAGACTCAATATCATTCAGTCACTGAAACCATGCAGTTAGAAAAGAAAAGCTTTCGAAGTTTTAAATAAATTCTATATTTCCTAAAACTTTACATATTATTTAAGGGCATTGCAGGATCATGTTACACAGAATTATATATGCAGCCTGCAGTCCCAACAACAGTCCTGTTGTTGATTTTGTACCATCTCCAAATAAACAGATACTGAAACTGGCCTAGTTACTTGTGTGGTAACTGGCAACCCTGTCACTTTGCAAGTGAACAAAGACTAGAGAGAAAAATTCATATATTAGAAATATCTACAAACTATCTCTTTATTTCCCTCACATCAAGTCAAGCAAAAGATGGAAATATTTTTAAGAACTTCACAGTTCATTTAAAAAAATCTTATCACTGAAAGAAATTATTAAAGAAGTTATTGCTCAACTCAACATGAGAGAATACACACCTGAACAAAATTTGATCCTCCTTACACACACTAACTCCAACTTTATCAGAAATTTTCCAAGTTACATGACTATAGCTAAGGCTCTAAAACCTTTTTAAAAAGAGGTCAGTGGCCTGACATTCAAAAGTGGTAATTCTGCCATTTATTCTTTATAGCTTGGTTGCAGAAATATTAAAGCAAATAGATGAACATATTTGTTCTATTGACAGAAAAGAAGAACAACCTATGAATCACTGGGTGCTCAGCAGAGTGGAAAATCAAACTAAAAAAGCAGGTATCTAAATTTAAGTGGAAGAACATGATTTTTGGCACAGATCTGTGCCTCATAACTTCTGGCAAACTCATTCCATTCTCCTCTGTTACAAGGAAAGGGATCCACATACAGAATGCTCCTAAATTAGGTATCTCAATTAAATTACCAAAGTTAAGTTGGATATATTCCAGCTAAGTTTAGAAGATCTTGGACACATTCGCAAAACTAGAAAAATAAATTCACTTAAAGGTGTTGTACTTAAACAAACGTAAAAAGATTCACATCTCAAAGCCAACCTTAACTATAATTAGTTGCAATTTTTAACTTTTTTTCAAAAAGTTATTCATAAAGCACAAAGTGCCAATTAAGTCAGACTATAAATTTATGGCAATTTATTATGACATAAAGTGGTGGCTAAACAATTGACCTGGAAACCTGGAATCCTGTGCTCCAAAGTGGTTGCAGGCAGCCTGCTGAGGAGGTTGGGTGGGAGAAATGGCAGGACCCCTGGCAGGTTTCTGATTAAAAAGATCAGCTGGAATAGCATCAAAAATTGGGCAACTGACACACCAACAACTGCTGGGAAGTGTTTTGGAGCATTCTAAATTTATATTGACATGACCCAATATTGCTTCCGGCTTACTGAAAATGGCATGCTACTTCAATTAGACAAGCTGCATGACAAACCACAAACAGTAATCCAGCAGAGGAGTTTTTAAATCTACCTGGCCTGTCCTCAGAATATTTGCAGACACACTCTGTTGCAAAAAGTATTTTATCTGGGTGCATACAGGCTGATTTCACTGGGTGCAGTGGTATCTCCAAGTTTCTTACTAGTTACTGACAAACATGGTAGATTGGTGGGCACCTATACCAGTCTGGGTATTGGCAGGTTCCTTTGTTCTGTAACTCACCAGAGAAAGTTAAAAAAGAATAGATGTTTAGGTATTAACATCCTGGGAAAGTGAGAATTGCAAACTGCACAGCACTTGACAGTAAGAAGAGTATTCTAGAGCTTCACAGAATACCATACTGTTCCTGGGAAGGAAATTTACTCTGAAATCAAGATTCTAGGCACTTCACAGGATGAAAGACTTCCATTATATTATAAAATCTTGGCTGTGCACACACTGCTTTCCTGTTTGGCCCTGAAGAAAAGCAGCTATTGTTTATCTCCTAAAATGAGAAATACCTTTGAAGACACAGAACATTTGTCACCCTACACTATGGAAGAGGCCTGGATCTTCTTCAATGCATCAAGGAAAGCTTTGTCAGTGGTTTCAGCTGTTCAGGAATTTTTCATCTGATCCCTTTTTTCTTCACTTTATACACAGTAGCAAATTGTACAAACCACTGAGTGAATGAAACCCACTAAAATCAGCTCTGAAACTGCCAGTGATTACACTGTGGTCTCATTTTAAGTATTTAAACAACAATTTGAAGCAAAGATCTCTCCTAGCCTCAAGTGAGCTAAGCCTAGACTAGAACAAGAAATACACCATAAAGTTGCATTCTCTATCAACTCCTGGAGGTTAGGCCCCTGAGCAAGGGTAATTTAGCACTGAAATTACGTTGTCTTCTCTTGGAAATATCTGTGATCTTCTGCTTCATGCAATAAAATAAAGTTGCTGATTTGATGCTGTACCTTCATACCAGAATAAAGGCCAGTTCCTATTTGCATCAAGCAGGGGGGGAAAAAAGTAATTATAAATTATAATTAAAACAAGCACATGATTTTCCATATTTTAATGAAGCAAAGGTAGCTGCACTTGTTTACAGCTCCAATCACATTCAGATCACATTAATTGGAATCTTCCATTTCAGACGAGTAAGACTCTAGCAAGAAGGTAGAGAAGGAGCTCTAATGAGTTTCCTCACCACAGAAAAATTATCTGGCAAACAGTACAAAGATCACTCAAATGAAAACAAATACTCAATAAAGCAGATAATTGACTGCAATCTTAGTTAATAAGATGGCCCCAAACTGCCCTGCAAAAATGCCAAAGCAACTAAATATAAATGTTTATCTTTGTTAGCAAAGGAAGAACTCCTGTGCTTTTCTGGGGAACTTCTATACAGTTTTGTTGGAGCCTAAAGTACCTTAAAATTAATAAAGCATTTTATGTCGTTGTTTCAGGTTTGAAGTTTTATTTCAGTATTGAATCTGATGGTGTATGACCTAGAGTCCTTCCCATCCTTTGAACCTGTCAGCATCAGTATTTGTTTACAGTGCCAAAAGAGGATGCTAAAATTGAAGACTAATCACTAACACTTTTAAAGGCCTATAAATTTTAACAGAGGATATTCTCAACTCAACATGTGTGTTTAAATGCTTGTACACACATACACATATGTATATGTGTGCACATGTATATATCTGTATATGCATACCACAATATAATGACAACACAGCTGATTTAAACCATTTTTTTCATTATAATACCAATCCTTCAAATACTGAAACTAATGATCAGGGGAAAAAGCCTTCCAACAAGATTCCCAGAATATCTGTGTTGTCTGAGAATTCCTTCTTTTTTTTTCAATAAATAAATAGCATAATCAAAGGTCCTTTTTACAATAAGGAGTCACATCTCCTTATTGTGGAAAGGACTTCTTATTGTAGAAAGGACCTCCTAAGATCTGCCTTAATGTGAATTACCATGAAAAAGTCTAGAATAGCATGCAGAAATTCTCTGGTCAGCAAGGTACTGCATATGTGGTGAGAATCCAGCCAATCCAGTATTACTGCTTGCATACCATTATGTGCTGTCTGCATACCACTAAACAGCTTCAGTGTTTTTCTTAACCAAGACAGAAACATCTGACTATTCCTGCTGCGTTGCAGAGCATGGCAGAGGAAGTATCCACTGTCCTTTTCAAAGCAGGTTGTGGGAATTGGTTACAAGGGACAGACATACACTTGGTATGTCTCTGTCATTATGTCCATCTTATGTCTCACCTTTCTGTTCATCCATCACTCTATATGATGAGTTAATGACAACAACAATTTTTTTGAGTAATACCTATATTCAAACTATGCCAGCTCCATCAAAAAAACACACATAGTTTATCGTTTTCTAAACTACATAAAGTAAGATGTCATTGTAAAGAAGAAATAAATGCCCATTATATCCTTAGTAACATTTGATCGCATAAGGATCTCACTTCTTTGAATTTCTGATTCCACATCCTCTCTGCTATTTCAGGGGGAATGCTATTATCCAGAGCTATTTTTAAATTGCTTTAAATTTAAAATTTAAATTAAAATCCTTCTAATGTCAGATTTTTGTGAATGGGTTACTAATAATGTAGCTGTTCCTCCTAGAAGTCTCAAAGTTGGAAATGAAATACTCTCTTCCCTGACTCCCCAACACAGCCAATTACCCCAAACACTTTCCCACAACTTCTTCCCAGAGTCAATTTTCTGTCTCACGAATGCTCACAGGGTTTAGTGCTGCCATCTTTTTTAACATACCTTCTATCCATACCAAAGAAAGCTCCTCAAAATAAACAAAGGAGGTGGAGGCAGATGACCTGCTAGTGAACTCAGCAAATTCAAAGAACTGAGAAATTATATAAACTTTAACCTTTATCTAGACTGTGCTTCCTTCTCCCCCCCGCCCCCGCCATCAACAAACTTCCAGTCCTCCTTTCTTCACAGTTCAAATCCCTGTTGCCTTTTCATACACTGACCTGTCTAATTTCCTCATGGATCTGCCACCCTAAAGAGATTAGGCTGACAGTGAAGCTGCTGTGGGGCAGACAGACATTCCCACTTCAGCAACCTTTCCACTCTCTAGAAAAGTGTTCTTGTTCTTCAATTTCATCTCCCTTTCACCTGATTCTGACAGGACAACATAAACCCTCTGCTACACTTGCTTAGCCTCTTACTCTAGGTTTTAAAACTAAACTTCTAACACTTTGAGTAGTAAATGATCCGTAAAACTGAAAAAGAAAAGGCATGCCAGGCCCTAGAACAGATGAAAAGCAGGAGGGACACAAAAACAAATCACCAAGCCTCCTCAACCTCCCCTGCAGCCTCCCCTCTGCTACAGGAAAAGATTTTACTATTTCAAATCACAAATCAAGCCAATTCCTTTCACAAATCAAAAATCCAAAGATGATGATGGTGAAGAATAATACTTGCTTTGTTATGTATGGTATACATCTGGTATAACTGGTACTGTTATACATCTAGGAAAAAAATAGCCTCTTTCTGAAATAACCTTTTCACATATGTGAGCAGGAGGTAATCTATCAGTGTAATAGCAGTGAAAAATACAGGAGTGTAACTTCCTCATTGATGGCAATTTGAACTGAAGCAACTCACAAACATGACCCTCATGCAGTTCCTGCTCTTTGCTGAGGGTGTGACAAGGAAGATTAAGATATGACAGACAGATTCCCAAATGGACACTCATATCAGAAAACTGAAATTTCTCCATTAATACACAGTATACTTAAAAAGAATCTTCTTGGATTGGATAGAGGTGCACATTCCAGTTCCTTTCTTTAGTCTCCCACAAAGGTGCTAAGCCAACTATTACCTCTAAGCATTAAAAAATTACAAGATTTCACTTTCATACTATGGCAGATTTCCCCTGATAGGAATCCCAGTAACATAGAGATAGATCTCTGTGTTAGATGGTATCTGCATTTACTTGTTATAATTGTTTTATTCTGCCATCTTGAAGAAACCAGTTAAATGCTCTGCCTCAATTCCCCCTTCTTCAAAATGGAGATAGTAATCCTTAATTCCAGATAAGGTCTCTCACCAGCTCTTGCAATAAAAGTATTGTGTAATTAAATAATATTACTGCCAGTCTTACTAATTATTTTATATTATGCATATTTTTATAATTTTAGATGGATTTTAGTAAATGCACTTAAAAAAATTTAAAAGGCCTATTTCCTTGTCCTAAATCAGCCTTAGACTATCTGGTTTATGCCTCACATACCTACCTACCTTTGGAGTTTGAATTCAATGTAAAATATCCCTGATACAATTACACTTCCTTCATTAATAAAGGCCACAAGCAAATATATTTAAAAATGTTTATTCTGGAGATAAGGCTGCTAAGCTTCTAGCAAGCTTTCATGTGATGAGAAGCAAAGAATCTGCAATAAGTTGACAAATACTAACACCTGTGATGTTCTCAAATCTTAACACTAAGCCGATGCACAGAGGCAGCAAACTCTGAAGCAAAGGAGCCTTGTGGTTTGTCCAGCTGGAACAAGAAGTCAGCAGACTATGAAAGGCAATCTGCCCAAGTTTCCTCAGGTATTTCTGCTAATATGTAGTTTTCATCTGCGTCATTTGTAGTATTTCAACCAGGGCACAGATGGGATCTACTGGCATCCACAAAAGTGCATGTATTGACAAGACCATTAAAATAACAAGAGATCTAGAAGCCATTTGGCATGCTGTTGGTCCATCTTGCCATACTGTAAGGAAAGAAAACTGAAAAAAATTTCTTTGTAAAGCACTTATAGGAACATGATACAGAGGTATATTTTTAAAAAAGCAAAAGCACACGATATTCCAAAGGAAATAACGCGACATTATACCCACAGCTGTGATAATATTACTTTAGTGACCCATGATTACACACCAAGCAAACTGGAATTACTATCTTATATAGAAAAAGGTGCTGAACCAGAAAAAAAAAAAAAAAGATGAAGAGAAGGGGGGATAAAGCACTTAAAAGCAAATATAAACACAATATCTATCAACACACCTGCTATTTGTTCCTGTCAGACCTGTCAGTCAGTGATTTTAAAATGAGAGATTGGAAGCAATAGCATATGTGTCTGGAAGCTACTGGAAGCTGCAAAATTATTATTACAGAAAGCAGTATCTTGTAGACAGTAGAGAATCAAGGGAAATGGTGCTGAGAGAGAAAAACAGAAATAAATGGGATGAGTTTCTGTTACTCTTTATGCAATCTTCCATTGCAAGAATGTTTGAGGCTGTTGTATGCCTAAAAGACAACATATTAAAAGGGGCAAGGACTGGCCCAAAGTTGGTCCAAATCTCACATGTCTTTTGGAAACTACAATTTACATACATCTCTCTCATGTCTGTGGAAGCACGTACAGGATGGGGCTCAGTAGAATGGTAATTTTATTTCAAATAGCACTGTGCACCCTATATACTATCTTTCTGTAATTTCCTATCAAGCAGAACATTTCCATGCCTGGAAACTAGACAAGTGTTTAATCCTTTTGGCATGTTTCTGAGTGCCATTTGACACAGGCAAATGTTACAGGATCCTGAGAGACCTCACCAGTAAACCAGTTAAAGGAGTACTATTAAAGCTTCTGAATTCAGCAACTGAGAAGAACACTAACCATCTTCTCACATCACCATATTAAAAAATATAACAGCAATATCTGACCATATTTCTTTATACAGAGATGCATTTCCACAAATCAGAGTCAAGACACTGTACTTCATAGGTATTTGGGTACCAACTTTCTTTGTCTAAATAACAGAAAAATCCATCCATAATAGAAAGCTGGCCTGATTGAACTCAAAACCCTTCTATGATATAAATATTAAATTTAAAAGTATTGGAAGAATAGCTTTATGCTGCCTTCCCTTTGTTTTTCCCCTAGTCCCAGGATTAAAAAAAATTTATTTCGTACTGTTCCCTTCTTCTCATGGAGAGAAATCCTGGTTCTTTAAAATCTTTGTCTGAACTGTTCAATTCGGCAGACCTAACTTTTACAGAAGGAACATGTCTATTCCAGTCCCACTGAGAGGTTTTGTGAAAGTCTGAAGTCACAGGTACTGTGATCTTGAAAATAAAGTCAGATGTTTCATTTACATATATTTGTTTTGTGAAATGCTAACCAAATATTGACATTAAGGAAGGCAAAAAAACCCCTCATCCTTGTGCATACTATGTCCATCCTTTAAGCACATTGTGTCCCAAGCAGGAAAGATTTTCTGTTCTGAGAGAAGTCCTGGTAAAAGCAGTATAAACAATTACTAAATTATTATGCAATTATTAAGCTAAATTATTATGCAATAAGTAATTATTTTATATCCTTAAATCTTCATGAGGGCAAGATTTCCTCACAGGAAAGGGGAGTGCAGATCAATCACCTGTCAAGGTGGAAAGGAAACCACACATGACTCCAAGGCATGAGAGCAGAGGCAGTGGGGAGACAAGGAGGACCCCAGAGTCAGCAGCCAAGGTGAGGAGAACCAGGTAAGGGAGATCCTGCAGAAAAAAAGGACAAAGGATTTTTCTCAGGAACTTACATCACTGAAGAAAAATATTCATGGAAGCATCCACAGGAGCCACATTAAACAGCTCAGTCATGTGCACAAAGAGGGTCCTATATTACATACAAAGAAATGGTCTAGGGTGCCTTGAAAGACTTAGAGAGCCTGGTGGGCCTTTCTAGTGTTTCTATCCAAAAGACAGGAACTAATGTCCATGGACCATTCAGCAACTTATTGAGAAAGTCTGACTTCACATGTAGATGATCACTGATTTCAGTGAGTTCATAATACCATCTTTGATACCACAAATCCATCAGTTACACACAGTTTAGAGAATCAGACAGGAAGGAGATCTGCACTCCTGTACTATACAATCATAGGGCTGACCTGAATTCCTGTGTAAAGCCAAACACCATATTTAGGAGGAAAAGAAACTCCTTCAGTCTAAGTTATTCCCTCAAGAGACAACATCATTAGCCCCATATGTGTGACACTACTGTTGCTGTAAAAAATGTTTCAGTGTGAGTAAAACATACACAATTAACCCAAGGAAAAAAAAAAAAAGCGTTTTAGCTTCACTATTGTAAACTTCATTGTTGCTTAATTCCTGGGTCAAGTTTATTTATTTTTAATAAATGCACAGAAGATGGAAGTCATTTTGATGCATTTACAATTACTCATATTCTTAAGAAGTGCTGGAGGGAACTTTCAGAGGTAATTAACATTACAGGAATCAAGTGACAATGCTTAAGGGTGTAATAGAAAACATTGTAAAAGAACTGTCACGACATACAGCAAAAACAAAGCTTCTTTATGGAATATGGTTTATTTGAAATCATCAAGAGAACTGTTTTTTATCTGCAGTCCACACTAGGAAATTATTGTATTAAAAAAAAAAAAAAAAACAGGCAACTCCACTACCTGAAAAAATACCTTTCCAATAAGCCTGTGCCCACAACCCGTTAAAAAATATTTTTATTATTTTACAGTTATTTCTACCCAACTGCTTCAGGAATTAAAATGCCTTTTTAATAACACTGAAGATGGTCTCTGGCCACTTGTCTGTCTGCAGAAAATTGAAGTTTGGAGCCTCTGTAGTTGTTTAGCTGCCAACTGCATAAAGTAAATCAAATGAATTGACACTATTAGCATATAAAGTATGTCTAACTAAAAACAAAGAAACTATTTTCCTGGAGCAGTAATTTTGACCTCCTTTTGGTACTGTACTACTTTTAGTCAAGTTTTTTATCAGTTCAAATTAAGAGAGACTGTAGAAAAATGACCAATTATCATATTACTAATAAATGTATAATCCTTTCCCCGGGTTATAGTTCTTTTTGTACCCTTGCAATTAACTTTTTTGCCTTAGGGTCACATCGTCCAGGCAAACAGGAACAGAATCAGAAATGCTGGAGAACATATGGTATTCACACAACACTTTGCATTAAAATATCTGAAGTGAAATGCAAAATATTACTTTCAGTGGAAATAATTATGTCATGAAATAAGACTTTTGGAGAAGCTGCTGGTTTTTTGTAGCCACCACTCATAAGCAAGTCCTTCTTTCAAAGCTGAAGACCAAAGAAGGATAGACAGATTCTCATAAGTTCGGTGGAAAAACAATCAAGGAAACAGAAGAACAATGATCCAATCTTGTTCATAAAAGACAAGGACTAATAACCAATGGAGACTCATTTGCATGTCTTTTCTCATGGCCCAAGACAGGCACCTTTACCTTCAGAGAGAGCATCTTCTGCTTCCAAATTTGCTGTCACAGACTTCAAACAGTCAATCTGCTCCAGTGCTATTAAAACCAAGAAAGCAAAGCAAAGTGACACTGACAAGGGAGGAGCATTGCTCAGAATGGTCTGCAAAAAAAACCACTGTCTGTCAATAAAGAATGGGGAAATGACTAAGAAAATCCAGGTTTCCCTTTCCTAGCTGTATAAGAGATTTCCAGAGAAACCACGAAGAGCTATGAAACACTCCAGGCTTTCTTCAGTAAAGGAGAATAATGGAACTACTTTGTGTTCTTTGCAGAGGAAAATGTGTATTAGCATGTTTGCTATGCAGATGGCAGACAGGCTAGATCTTAGCTGGGGCGGTCAATGTACTCCAGTAATATAAAAATCAAATGCAAAAGATGTGTGAAGTTCCAAATTAACAGAGGATAACTGAAATAACTCAGCA
Organism: Ammospiza nelsoni; assembly: GCF_027579445.1. Classification (NCBI taxonomy): domain Eukaryota; kingdom Metazoa; phylum Chordata; class Aves; order Passeriformes; family Passerellidae; genus Ammospiza; species Ammospiza nelsoni. The sequence goes on along the minus strand of NC_080636.1, from coordinate 30,552,702 downwards.
GCTCTAAGGCAGACCAGTTTCCTTTATTAATTTTATTTTCTGCATAACAGTGTAAGTTGTCTGATACCGTGCAACCATTTTTCAAGTGTAATTGAGATGCTGCACAATATATAGCAACTCCCATATATAGCTATATAAATAGCAATATTCATGTTCTGTGAGTTCCTGCTATCCACATGAAGACAGTAACTCAGTTATTTCTGCAAATTCAGTAATCAGACCAAATGCATATGCAAAAGGCAAGGTCTGTTGCATTGCTGCTCTGCCTGAATTAGTTTTCTGATACACTGATTAGCTAGCTGAGTGCATAGTGAATCACACAGTGATGAGTTTACTGTAAAATTGATGAAGAACAGACTTCAATATTTATTGCCTTTGTCATGGATACTGGGGGGGAAAGGGGGATTTTACATAAAGCTATTAGGTAAAACTAGACCCCCTGAATATTATATGCATATAAAATGAGTTCATTTTCCTACTCTCATGTAGAATTTAGTGGCTACTTGCCAGGACAACCAGCTAAAGAATCACTTATTTCCAAAAGCATAGGAAAACTGCAGACTGTTAGGAGTACTTGTGTAGAGCTCACAGCTAAGCAGTAGAAGTAATGCTTATAATGGCCTATAGACCTTTTTTTTTTGCAAAATATGTGCTTTTTCAGTGAAAAGTGTTTTCAGGTATCTCTGTGCCTCAGGATTCTTCCTGAGAAGTAAAGTAACCAGAGAGTAAGGGTTCTACCAATCTGGACACCTTTTAATCTACATGGAGCTCATATTAGTCTGTGGCAGCTGGTTTTAAGTAGATGAAATAACATTAAGTGTGAGATTGCTGGTTCACATTAGAAACCAGACAAGCAAGCTCTGCTACCAGCAAACTTTTCAAAGAATGGAGGGGATGGTTAACTTGGGGGTTTTTATCATGGCTTCTCATTAATAACCTAAAACAAAAGATAGCAGATCCTGATACATTAGATTTTATTTGCTTAACACAAGCTATTTTATGGGCACACATTGGTGCAACATGAAAAAGTCCACAGGCCTGTGAAAGGGAGGGAGCCAGGTGTTTTTTCCTTGTAGCCATCTCCCATAGGTAAGGAATAAGGCTGGCTGACAGGGGACCTTTAGAACAACTTTTAAGTTTTAGAGACTGAATTAATCCCTCCTGATTTTCTTTTGCTGTTTGAAATTATGCAGTGGCAAGCAGATTCCAAATTTTATAATGCCCAGGATGTTAGTTAGCATTATACTCATGCTACATTTTATTGTGGGATTGAAAAAAGGTGTCTCAATATAAATTTAAGAAAACCCTAATCTGTTTCCAGGAACTGTGTAGTAAATTGGATCTGCATCACAAAATCTTTACTGTTTCCTCCTCCTCTGTTGTAAGATTACTTCTTAAATGTAATAGCTGAGACTTTAATGCAATTATTTTTTCCTTATGATAATCTTGATTCACTAGAGTAACAATGATGGAGAAATGTTTTTTATTGTGCCGTTATTTTAACTACTTGTTCATCATATGCAGTCCTAGCTTTTCTCACTGAATCACAGCAATACAAAGAAGTAGGTTAACTTTGCTTATAAAGTTCCAGAATCTTTTAATCAAAACCCACTATTCTGGGGTCTGCTAGAAATACAGGGTGTGTTTCAACCTTAAGATATACAAGGGAGCAAAAAAGATCTCCCCACTGCTTGACAAATAAATGACTGGGATAAACTGCCTTCACAAATAGGGGTCTTTTTTTGTCTTTCTGCTTTAGCAGATAGGAGAAAAGGAGAAAAGCAAATATTTCAACATGCCTTTGAAGCTTTCTTGCTCTCTTAGTCCTTTTACTTCTGAGTTTTCACAGCAGCAGCAAAGATGGTAGGAATAGGCTCCATAGGTTGATCAGTCATTAGGGTGGTATTAACCACGCCATGAACTTCTCTGTATGCTCAGGAGGCCTGGAAACTGCCTGGGAGCTTTCTGACAAGATTTCCCCATTCTCATTTTGCACAAAAATTAGGTGATTTGCATTTTCACCAGAGAACATCGTAGATGCAAATTAGAAATTCCAGACATTCACCCAGAATACATCAAATGGGGCTCATCACTGAGCCACTAGAATAGACAAGGTGAGGACTCAAAATTCTTCTCACATTCTCTGCAAGCATCCTGCCCATTTCATAACAATTTTTTATTCTTGGATTATGACAAGCATGGCAAAACTCTTCCACTTCTGCCAATGTGTATTTAGCACAACAGTAATTAGCACCAGTAAATATTTTTGAAAAGAAAAATTGAAATTCTTAAATAAATACACAGCAGAAAGGATAATAGCTCTCTTCCTCTTTAAATTTAAAAAAACAACACTTCAACCTATAAAGACCTGAGATTACAACCTACCTTTTAATAGAAACATAATAATTTAAGAAGTAGTATTAGATACCATCAGAAAGCAATTAAGCAAAATTCACTGATAAAAACATGCTTATCAGTCCTTTATACTTGTAGGTAAAAAACCAAACTTGTATCTGCATTCATATCTAGAGATTAGCAATCACGGATGTCTGCCTTTCAAGTGTTAACTGTTTTAAATCTTACCTCTACCATTCTCCCTCTTCAACTAAGGAAAAAAACTCATAGTTTCACTATGAGTGAAGATTTTAGAGTATAACATTTATATTTTAATCATTAATACTTTGCTGTCTGGAAGTTTTTATTCATGCATACAAAATTAATAACCTCTGTGGAATTACAAAAGACTCATATTTAAATTACACAAAATTTAAGCACAATAGCCTTGCTGGTTTAAACCCTTGATTTAAACTAAATAAAATAATAGGTCAACTACTGAGCACTGTGGGACATTGTTAGTTTAAAACACGTTCTATAGTGAAAAATGTCTTGTTATATTGCTCAAAATCTGCATATGACTGTTCCAAATCTTGATTATTCAACAGGTGTAAGGACAGCAGCATCTGACACAGGACTGCAGTGTTTACTGCATATAGTATGTATCACTTTTTAGCATTCTTAAATTTTTTTTTTTCCACAGATTTAGGGAGAAATAAGGCATAGAAAGATCTGAGACAATGAAGCAATATCAGATCTGGAAATATCCATTCTGTAGACACGTTTCTTAACCAAAGGCCCACCACTGCCAGTAAATTATAAACCACGACACAGAATAAAACGTGAAGTGAACATAATTATCTTTATACAGGCACTACAAGATTTTTTAAAACTGGAAGAAAATACTTAATATTTCTTTATATTTATATAAAGAAAATACTTTAATCTATGTTTCTGTGGATTAAACATAAACAGAAGTCTGTCAAGTCTACCAAGTTTTAGCTATTCTAAATCTCATCTCTTTCCATCATTCTCCCTCTTCAACTAAATACCTCAACTGTTTCAGTGAGGATTTTACAGAATATAGCAATTGGATTTTAGACAGTTGGATTTTCCTAATTACATTTAGCACTCTATGCGATGACTGCCATTGGAGAGCAAAAATTACTCATCATTCTTAGTTTATCCTTCTGTTGTTGTGGTATCCTACATATAAACCATATGTTTCTGGTGTTTGATAGGGAGACACCATTACACCCAGTGCTGTGCATTATCTTACCACCCAAGGCTGAGTTTTAGAGAGTCACCTTTTTATGACACTCCATACAACCCAGCCCTTAGTTTTATTCTTTAGTATTTACGGATGGGATTGATGCTTACAAACAGAGGACAATCCTCAAAGAACATTTAAATTTTAAACATAATGAGCCTACAAATAAGAACATTTAGCAGCATCTCATATTATTTAATCAAGAAGGGACTTCCAATAAGGAAGATACTTCTCTGCTCCTGTATCTCTATCAGTTTTCTAAGTGAAGATGATGACTGTTGCCTGCACCTACTGAAAGGATAATGGGATATTTTATAAAATAAGCCCTTGATAAAAAAATGGCATCACTAGCTTCTGGAGAATTGCTTAAATACATAAAACTTTGAAAACTGTTAGTAATGGGATAAATTTTGTTCATTACAACCAACATAAGACTAAGTCAGCTGAGCTGCATGTCCTTGTGTGCACACACTGTATCAGAATGAATTTCTAATGTCCATAGAATATCTGCTTATTATATAGAAAAATACTGTGCTTGTAGTATCCTGACAAAACATTTCCAAACTAGTTTTGATTGATTTTATTTTAATTTAACTAAATTAAGATAATCCACAGAAGCTATAAATCTGGTATCTATAAATCATAAGTAATTATACTCCGGTCAGGGAGCTGGTAAAAACCAGAATAAGGTACATGAGAATCAGGACCCATAGATGGTTGTTATCATTATGACGCACAGTCCAACCCAGTCTAAACTAATGCCAATTCCTAGAATTAGGCACTGTTGTAACTTTCTTATATTTATACATCTATTCAGACCTGGGTATAGTTTATTCTTTTTTCCCAGACTAGTACTCAAATGAGGAATCATATTTTAGTGAGAGAAAGCAAATAAAAAACTGTAATGTTAGTCACCTGGTAGTTGAGAAATTATAAAATTACAACACTTAAAAATTAATTCCCTTACAGATGGTAACTTCTAAAAAATGAGTGGGAAAGTTGAGATCTTGAGGGTTTATGCTGGAGAGCAGAATTAAATACATGCCCTTCATCTCTTCCTGTACTATCATAGAAAATACAGGTATGTGTTTGGGAAAGCAACCTTGCATTGTTAGAAATGTATTTTCCCCAACTGGGCAGACACTTTTAATCCTATAATGTAAGGACATACTTTATTTCAGGAGATTTTCTTTTCAGCTTTCCAAATCAACATTTCAAAGCATTTAATGAATCAAGCTGCACACACAATGTCATTTCAACCAGAAGTAATTCTCATTATTTCTGTGCCCCAACTTTTCAGTGAATTTGTATTTTCATGCATAAGGGAAAGAAGCCAACAATTGTCAGGGAAATTAGATAAAGATGTCTGAATAAGATATTTCCCAATTAAATCAATGCAGGAAACTTCTGGTGGCTGGAATTCTTAATGTAGAAGCAGAATGCAAACATCTTCCAACTGCATGAGTTCTAGAAGACTGATACTATCTATTCACTTGTATAAATGTGAATGTTTAACCTGCTGTTCCTAAAACTGAGATTCATGCAGAGCACAGTTTGTCAAGTGACTGCTGATGACATTAAACACTTTTATTCAAATGAACATTGCTGATATATGTAGATAAAAGAAGCAGCAAGCCTGCAATAGCATCAACCAGCATCTCTCAACAACCTCAAATTTCAGTTACAACATCACTGAAGTCCTTAATTTCTTTTACTGTTCTTTACACACGGCTTCAGGAACTACACTGTCTTTCTCCTGCTTATGTGCCTCAGTGAATCACCAAAAACAAACAGACTAAAAGTTATAGAACAGTAAAGTGCAACAATCTTGCTTTCATTTCAGTCAATGAGAACAGATAAACCACTGATACCCAGTAATACAAACCCTCAATTTCAGCTTCATAATTTTAATTTTTCACAGTTAAAGATGAAAAGAAAAACCTAATGTAAATTAAATTTTCATGCTTAACAAGAGAACTGATGAGCATTTTGTTATGTTTGGATGGGCTATTCCTGTATCTAATTGAGTTCTAGGTTCCTGGTTTCCACCAGCGTGGATTCTATGTTGTCCAGTGAGGGCTCAGTTGCAGCCTTTCCCCAGCTCAGACAGCTGGTACTTCTTCTACCCAGCGTGACATTTTCACAAACTCGTAGGGACTTAGAATGTTTGAAATACCTCTACTACTGTCAGATTAGACTTAAGCAGAGAAATGGGATCATAATTTTTAGGTCAGGAAGAAAGTTAAACAGTATGACCAATACTATCATAATAAAGTTTTGTACTGAGTATTTCTTAGCCTACTTCTTCACACTACAGACACTAACTTCATCTCAGCAAAAGAAGTACTTCTCAATATCCACATAAACTCAGTTCCTTTGTTAACAGATTTCACTGCTCACATGCCTTAAAGAGCACTGCTATCTGGCATCATCCTTAGATTTCTCCATTAAATAGAAATACATACAGCCACAATAAATGTGGCCAGCACCTGTAGTAAAATAAACTTATAAAAGAGAATTTGAAACTATTATAGAAATAATTATCTGGTAATTCTAAGTAAAATTTCATAATCTGAAAATCAAATGGCTACTTTTTAAATCTGCTTTTTTCAGAAATTATTTTGGTCTTGAGGTTTTACTTCTTCAGTCAAAAAATTGCTCAAATCAAGCCAACACTGAATGCAAGTTTTGTATCAGGAATGTGCATTTCATGTGCATCTGCCTCTCTCTCCATGTATCATACCCCTATTTGTACAACAGAATGGTATCAGAGAGCACCTGGATCCCTTCCACTTGAACTACATGAGGAGACAGAAGTCTGGGAGAACACCCAGTGCACTCTCACATATGGAACAGGCCTAAGTTAATCTAAAACTTTTGAAATGTGTGCAGCATAAATGCCAGATCCTCAAGATCAATTATTCTGCTCTACAGACTTGCTCCTATTGCATTGCTCTACTTGTTGTGGTAGGACATGGAGTAATACTCTGGACCAAACTATGGGCCATGAGTGTGTATTTGTGTACAGAAAACCTTCTGTTCAGCCAAAAAGAAAAAAAATCTTTACAGGGATCCATTGTCATAGGCACCTCTGCCAGGAACAGGAACACACTGAGTGTCTCTTCAGTTTCTGCAGAAGGCTGGGAGGGCTCTTTCATCAAATACAATGGATCAAGGGTTTAAAAGCTAAGAGATCACAAGAACACACTTGTGCAGACAAAGTTCTCTGCAGACCTAAAAATTCAATTATACAATCACGCTGATGATGATGACAGGTTTGATGGTTCTAATATAGACTATTTTTAATTACGGAACTAGACATTAAATCCACAGATAAAAGGATAGATCATAATTAGGGTGAATTATTCACATTTCATTTTCTGAAAACGGTCTTCATAAGTGCTGTTTTTACTCTCAGGACAGTATTTTCCACAAATATGAGATATTGGAATTCTAATTCCTGATAAATTATGTGAAATGCAGCAATGCTCTGCAACATGCAAGCCTTAGTCAGTCCATTCACTTAGACTGACCACTTCCATGCATTTCCCACTCATCCAGCTGATTCCACAGAAAAAGTAGAGGAATTCTGCCAGATGTTCAGAACATCACACAGTTTGATCAGTCATTGTGCATGATAACAGAATACAGTAGCCCCCTTGGGCAGTACAGTACAGAATGAACACAACATGGAAGCAAAAACTCCTATGGGAGGTCCTCAAGCCCCAAATCGGGTTCACAAGAATAATTTAGGTTGGAAAAGAATCTTGACATCACTGAGTCTAACCACAAACTTAACACTGCAAGTTCACCACTAAACCATGCTTTTAAATACTTTCAGGGATGGTGACTCAACCACTTACCTGGGAAGGCTGCTCCACTTTTATCAAATTAAAACACGACAGAAAATATATGAAAGTGGATGTAAGCAAATCTATCTGAGGTGCAAACAAAGTTAGGCCTTGGCCTTTGATACCTTCTTTTCTTTGAAATAATTGATCTTACATCTGTATACTTACTTCTACTTAGCAACAGGATGAATTCTTAATTCTACAATTAATCCACGCAAAAATCATCTTCCTTGGTCCAGGAAGACTGGAGGAATCTCTACGACCTTGGTTCTAATGTTAAAACAAGACTGATGCTGTTTATCTCCTTGCAAAATAGCTGTATCAGCTAAATATGCAGAAATGCTCACATATGGAAAATGCAAAAAATTTTTAAAGCAATTTCTAGCCATCACAAATTTCTTCTGCAGTCCCTAGTAATACAGAATATGAAGCCTTTTCTTGATGTTCCGGCAGATATTCTCTCCCATAAACTTTTATCATCTGTCTCTGGTGAAAAATGCACAATCGGGGAAAGATAATGCAAATACTAAACCACTGTCAGTTAAAATGTTTGAGAGTGTGTGCTTTGGGATGATGAAAAAGCTCCTTTTGTATTGAAGCTTAAGTGGTAATGTTCTAACTGAAACAAGAACACTATTTTTAATCCATGCTTGAAAGGTCAAATTAAATCTGCTAGAGTCAACCTTGGTAGGGGTGTATCTATCAGAGACAACTTCTTTCTTTATGAGAAAGCAGCAAGTCTAAGGCTACTGGATACTCATTTGTCTGGTTTTCTGTAGACACTCAGGGAGCTAGGGCAATCATTTCTAGCAATCCCCAAAAAGCAATCCCCAAATACTGGGAGATCAAGAGGAAAAATATCTCTTTATATACATTCCATTATTTTATTGATTCAGCAACAGAATTTCAAACACAACCTTGTCACAAGTTCACTGCACTTTTAGGATAATGTATCAGGGCATTGTCTTACATCTTTAATTTAGTCACGGTCCTATCAGCAACATCACTGCAGTATTTCTGGCACCATGGTTGTTTCCACTACAAATTCTCTATTATACAGATGTTAAAAGTATTTGGGAATCGGTAAGTTTGAAATTTATTCTACAAGCTGTCAACATAAATGCAATATACATTTTTAAATTGGTTTTACCCTTTTTCCTTATAGGATCTAGAGAAAGGCATGAAATGAACATTTGGCAGCTACTAAGAAAATACATGTTCTCAGAGAACCCATAGAAATAATAGCACTTAATTCATCGTCTGCCAGTTTTTTACTACAATTTGCTTTTAAATACATTGGCCAAACATTGAAATATGGATTTTTTTTGCTTTTATATATAAATTATTGAACATTTATATTAAAAATCATTCAAATTTCATGAGGTAGTAAAAAGAGAAACTTGAATTCTATCATTTTCTGCATCTTAAATATATGTAAATTGGCTACTGAATACATAACACAAAATGAGATGTGCACAGCAGCTTGGCATTCAAATGCCTCTGAATTTTTAACTCCCAACTCCCTTAAAATTGTCACCTAACAATGTTGGGAAGTTCACATGAACAGAAAAGGGCCGAAAAGAATGACAGAATGGCAAAAAAGAATGAACCACATAAGAACAATCAGAAATAAGGACCTGTTTCAAACAGGGTGAGCTAGCCCAAGCAGGATACAGCAAAGCCTGCAGAGGTCAGGGCCATCAATCTCTCAGCAACTGTGGAAGTTCCTGTCTATTGTTGTTAATCCTGAAGTTATAAGATCAATATTTTCCTCATCAGTTCTAAGCAGCAAAGATTATTCATGTTGTATATTTTAAAAAGCTGAGGAAAATGTAAGAAATGGCTGATCCATTGACCACTGAATTCAATAGGAAAACATTCATTTGAGGTCAAAAATTTCTTGCTTTTTTGGATGCGTAAGATTATTTTCATATCTCGACAGATACTTGGTTTTTTAGATTACAGTTATCATGTTTTCATATTCAATTACTATCTGCAACTATGAAAACCTGGAGAGCATCATAATAAAAATATCTCTGCCTTACCCCTTTTTTAAGTTCTTGTTGCTCAAATAGAGAAATCCAGAAGTTCTTAGCATGCTCGGTACCTCATGAAAGGGATTTTAAACCAACAAAGAAAATTTCTAAAGGTAACTTACCCCTTGATAGAGCCAAGTTATTCTCACTTCATTGAAAAGAAATGCTATAACGTAGGCATTGTTTCCATAATGGAAACCCATTAGTTATCATTCTGCTTTTTTTCTATCAAAATCTCTTTAACACAGGTGTTATTCCTCAGTTCTCTTAGGAGATAATAAAATAATTAAAATTCTCTTTCAAAATTCCAATCTTATTACATTACATTCATGCATAATATTTGTCTCTTTGGACCATTTCTAAATCCAACATCATTAACGCTGCAAAATGATCATTAGAATGTCTAAAAGCATATGGGGAGTTATTTTTGAACCTTGAGGAAAAGGGATACATTTCAGAAAAACATTGCAGCATTTCACTGAAATACTGTTTGTCCTCATCAAAACAGAAAAGTTCAGAGAGGGCACTATGTATAAAAACCAGAGTAAAAAATGTTGGACTGAAAAATTAATGAAAGCGATACAGATATTCTTATTTCTAATTAGGAACTGCAGTTTACTAGGACAGGAAGGTATCACTGAAGACTCACTCCAGGGAATTCTGCTACATTGTTTTTCTTGAAATATTTCTGTGATCAAGGACATGATATCCTGGAAATTAATAGAACAAGAAAAGAGGGAAGAAAAGAGGAGGTTTCAGCAGCCCTTCACACAAAAGCCTGACTTTAGAAAAGTAAAAAAAACAGGCCTGCTCGGGTTATTAAATCATTGTTTGATGAAAATGCAGTATTATAAACACTATAAAGCACGGGGAGCATATTCACTCAGTTCAGATTTAACTAATTTTCTTCATATTCTGTGTCAAACAATGTTTGATATGGACTGTTACCGTGTTTTATCAAAGATTTTGCACTTGGACCTCAGCTAAGGACAAAAAAGGGATTCTAACTACTCCAGCCAAGAACTATAGATAAAGCAATTTTTCAAAAGGAAGCTACACCATCCAGGAGCAGGGCTGGCTGGAGTAACCTAACTTTGGAGGCAAACAGTGTAGATGACTACATCTCAGTCACTCATGTCCCATGACTTGAAGAAGCACAATTCCTCACACCAAGACATCCTAGCACAAGCATGAGGCAGGTGCCGTGCCAAGGCCTATAGCAGCTAGCTAAAATGTGGAAGTATTCATCAATATATGCAGTACCATCCCCGTGTCCAGAAAAAAATAAATCAGATCACTCTGTATGCCACAAGGAGGCTTCCTGTGACATTTTTTACAAGCAGCCCTGTACAGTATATCCATAGTTGTCTCTTATTTCATACCCAGAGGGTCTGAAAAGACAACAAAAGTTACTAAAAAACCCCATTTGGTCTCTGAAACTACAGGATGCAGCTCTTAATTGTCACCTCTGGATCCTGATGAAGAAGAACCTGCACACAGAGATATAGCAGCTATCAGCTGGCATCTTCAGTACAGAAAAAAAAACTGTTTGCACTTATCTAGTTCTTTCAAGGATATCAGTGCATGAGTTTACAAAAGACAAGTGAACTACAGACCAATGTTAAGACAGAGGTACATAGAAAATCAATAGCAGAGTAGGAAATCTAACTTGAGAAATATCTCATTTCCTTTCCTGTGACCATTGATTTACATCAGTGTTGGCAGTTGCAGAACAGTTTCTGACTACACAAAAATACGTTTTGGAAGGGATGACTGGTAAGCTCACAGAATCTAGATACATGAATCAAAAAAAATCTTCTTGTCTTCCTACTTTTGCCCCTAACCATGGAATGTCCCTAACATTACATTGTCCCCTACATAATTTTTGTTTCTCCATGTGCAAACTGCTGCCTTTCTCCCCCTCCATCTGTAATACTGCTCAGTTTACAGCTGTAAAGTGCTTTGAGACCCTAGCATAAAAGTACAGGGAAACATAAAATTCTCTTGTTTCTAAGCTTATCATTACTCTGAAACACAATAGCTATTTTGAAGTCATACTGGGAATATATTCTTTTAATTTGGATTGCCTTGACATTGTGTCGTGTTTCCATTTTAGATTCTTTATAGGATTTATCATATTCATTTTTCACAAGGTTTTGTTTTCAGGTTAGTAGTAACACGAGATAACAGATTTCTTACTATTATTGTGAAGGAAAATTATTAAATCTGGATGTTCATTGTATATCTCAGCAACAATGGAGAAAGAAAAAAAAAAGGAACTTGAAAGGGTCTTCTATCCATTCTGTGGAGAGATGCCTCTTACAGAAAAGTAGAGTTTCTGAGTGCTCATCTCTACTAAATTGAAGTCATATCCTTGCAGCTCCATTCTAATTCCTAAGAAGGGCAAAATAAGAGAAAGACTAGCAAATTAAAAAATTAAACTTAGTAAATAATTCCTTTGGTTTTGAGTGCAAGAAGTTTCTAAAGCTTATTTCCCTTTCTTTCACATAAGATAATTTAGAGCTCAGACGCACCCGACTGGAATGGAAGAGTAATCAGTAAGAAAAAACGAATAAATTTTGTGTCTGCCTCTGTTAGTGGGGAAAATAATTGAAAGCATGACTGCCTATGTGGTTCCTCTACAACTTCAAAAGTGTATAAAATCACAGAAAAGGGAATGCCATCTGTTTGCTGTTAGGGTCATGTTTTTTATTTTCCTGCTTATACTCCCACTGAAAGCAATGAGAAGTTTTCAATCCTCCATAATGAAAATGACATAACTTTATTCTCTCTCCTATATTCGCTTTAAAGTAGGCTTTATTATGCCTTTTCCTCTTCTCCTGAGTATGTTTAAGTCTTGTTAACTAGCACCTTTGAACATTATCTATAAAACAGAACAAAAGTAGCAAAAAATGGTTGCCACCTTGTAAGAGAAGGATAAGGAGAAATAGTGGACCTCCCCCAGGTCTGAATGTTTTCATCAAGAAGATTATTAAAAGCAAAGCCACTGCAATAACACAGAATGCGCCTTGGCATAATGAAAACAAGATGTAAAAATGTGTTGGTGAGAAGGGCAGCTTTGAAGCAGCTGCAGCCCAAGCTCTATAATATCTGAAGGAGGATATGCTGGTAATGGAAGTGTGCCTCGTCTAACTTCAACTATTCATCTCAAGGGGCAATTTACAAGGTGATAAAAGGTTCCAAGCTGCAAAAGGTACTTTAGACCGTTAAAAAGGAGCTTTTTATGATCATTTCTTCTGTACAGTACACGTTGTTTCATTAATCAAATGCTTATTCTATTAAAACACCCACTCTTTTAGCTGGTGGGGCAACAAGTTTTACTACCATGAAATGGCATTAAAAGCCACAGACTTCCCAGCTAAGCCTTTGTAATGATTGTAACACAGCCCAAGTGTGGCTGTCTCCAGAGCTGAATGGCAAGTCTGCCCTGCTTCACTCCTTGGCAAGTGTCTTGGCATGCTTCAGTTCTCAAGGTCATGTCACACTTTCCACACAGGAAAGCAGGCAAAGCACACGTGAATTCCCTAAACCAGAGCAAAGCCAGCAGCTCACATCAAATCTGACTGTCAGCATTGAATTCCTTATTAAATGAGCTTTAAAAGGCAAGTGTGGCTGTGGAAAAGGGAAAGCTTCTGCTCACAAAGACAACAATTGCAATGCTTTAAAAATATCAGCCTTTTGATCTCCTAGAGGCAAAAAATCCAATGCTCACAAGGAAAGTTAGAGATCTGAGGACCTGGTGTATGAACCAAAATAAACAGATAAACATTTAAAGAAAGTCTTCTCAACTCCTGTTTTAGCCTTTGAAATTGACTCCCCAAATCAAGTGCGTCACACATCACCAGCTAGGACTTCTTTGCTTTTCTACTCCTTAAATCATCAGACCACTAAAAAAAGGAAAGTGATTCATTATTTTGCAAGCCTAGACCCAAAATGAAAGCATTAAAATTCCTACACTTTATTCCACCAGGGAAACCAAAGCACAACTCAAACAGGCAAATCTGCAGTACAGTCATTCAATCATACATGTAACTTCCTAGTCCACACAGATATGAAAAATAACCCCTATGTAAAGCAGGAAAGTAAAACAAAACAGCAAATATTTGGAGCCCACGTAGTTGGAGTTGGAGAAAAGGAGAGGGATAGGGAAAAGACCCAGTTGATTTTTTGGAGGGCAATCACAGTGACCACTAAGGAATTTAAACTCGCATTTTAATGAAGTTTATGTTCATTAAAATTTAACAAATGTTAAAATAGTAACTACATTAATGAGGAAAAAAAGCCATGACAATATAGTGGCTGACAGGGGCTTAAAAGTCTAAATTCACATGAAATTAACTTCAAATCCATGCAGATGCATTATAAAATGCACACTAATAAAGTAATTTAAATTTATCAATTGTATGTTTGTATGAAACTGTATGTTTGTTTCAGTGTTAAAGTTCAGGCTGTATTTTCCTAAAATGTATAACTAAAATCCTATAATTGCTTGTGCAGGTTAAAAATAAGAGAAAACAAATGTTTCAGAGAGCGTATCATAGTAGCATTAAAAAAAAGCAAAGGAATGATCCTATATTTAAATATTTTAATATGTTAAATACAAAATCATCATCCTAACACATGACAAACAGATTTTTTATTTATCCAAACAAAAACATTTTCTTGTTATTCTGTGAGGTATATTTCAGTATTAGTATGGAACAACAACATCGCAAATTAAAATCCAACCATGGCAAGTGGATTATCAACATTTCAATGAAAATTATTCAGGAAAGCTACACTCAATATTACTTTACTGAGCTTGGTAGAATCCCTTTGCAGTTTGTATGCTACTATTTTGTACCATTATCTGTCTGACAATATAGCAGGAGTCTTGCACTAAAACATGGCATTCCTCACTCTGTGTAACCTGTTTAATTTGTGTGTGAAACCAATCTGTGTCACAGCAGGAGGCAAGGTGTCATAACTGCTGCTCAGGATTCAAAAGGATTAACATACCACAGAGAAGAGGTTAGGAGGGAATTCTTTCAGAAGCACAACTAAAGGCTGAAAAAAGGTTATGTTGTGTTAATACTCACACAGCTCTAAAGACGATTGGACAGATTAGGGTGCAAAGCCTGACCTAGAGAGAGCTAAGTGGCTACGGCACTATGGTAGCCATCAAAATGACCAGTCAAAAGGTCAGTCATCCTGCCCACACCATTCACCCAGTATCCTTTTTTAGTCAAGATGCAACAGTCAAGCCATGAAGAAAGGAAGATCTGCCCTAAGCCATCTGCCCTAAGTCATCACATGCAGTTATCTTCAGGCTGGAGTCTTTTACTCCAGATTTCTCCATAGCGTACTGCAATGGAAATTCTCATCAGCTCTCCCCATAGCCATGTACAGAGCCTTAGACAACTGAGACACAGCACAGACTTTTCTTGAAATTCTCCTTGAAACCCAAAAAATGACAGCTGCACTCAGGAGCACAAGGAAGAAGCTGTTCACTTCTGGAAACATTTCAAACCACAGACCACTCTCTGTGCTCGGGAAAGCAGAATAGACAATGCCAGTAGTTCACCTTCACCTCCTTAAACACTAACAATTTTTTAAAGCAGGCTTTTTTTCTCTTACTACTTACATGTTTTCAAGGAAATCCAGAAGATTACCAAACTCTGCACACCATGAGTATTGAGTTAGCTGTCAAATGTGCTAGCTAGATTTCTCCTAGACAAGGCTGATTACATGTTAAGAAACATGGACAGAGTTTGAAGTCTGTTCTCACCTCTTAGATCACTAGCAACAGGGGTCTCCACTTTCCAAATCACTTTTGCAGACATACAACTGAACTGATAAGCATAGTCAGCAGGACCTCCTGCAGAAGTCATCTTAGACAAAGTCCTAGGACCACAGCAAAGCTATCTCATTTATAATGGCTTTAGGGAATCATTGATTAGCTTAAATAAACAGCAACCTTGGGAAAAAATGGAAGAACATCCAATTAAATACTGGCAGTATCTACTCTGCAAGGGCAAGAGAGGCAATTTAAGTTCAAATATCTGAATACATTAGACATATATAGTCATATAGCTTTCAAAAATTTTGAACACTGTACCTGTTCCTTAAACCTCATGTTTCAAAAAGTAGATGCCTGTTTTGGAAATGTCACCCAAACTATTGCCTTTACCCCACATTTTATTCTTGGCAACAGTCTATTAGGTTGGGTTGGTATCTGAAAGCACCTGTTCTACGCTACTTTTAAAAATAAAAAATTTTTCAAAAAACCCTTTTCAGTATTTTCTTCTTGTGCTGTACAGATAAGTACTTCATAACAACAATTTGGAAGTAGAATTTTTCACACATGTCTTCTTGATCAATTATTAGGAAAGAAGACAGTCAAAAATCAATACTTAACCCAGTTGCTGCTAGCCCTTGTCATATATGCTTTGCCTACAGACAGTAAGGGTTGCAGTGATCTGGAAGAACCTGATTGCTTATATGCACGCTTAAAATCAATTTTAGCATGAAATACATGAGATCAGCTAAAGAAAATGTTTAGCAGGATTAAAATAATCATTCACATTTACATTTTGCCAATGTGTTGACAGCTGTAGTAACTAAATGTTAAAAAGTTTCTTATTTCTGCAGAGTCAACAGCTCTCTGCTTTCTCAGAAATGCATTAGAACCACAAATTGTGCCTTGTCTTTGCCCAGGTACACAAGGCAAAAGGCTACTGCATAGCAAGTTACAGACTCATTGTTGCTTTCAGCTTCTCTTCTATTTTATACAGCCAGTAATTCCAGCATTAAAGTTGAATCTAGACCATCTAAGAGTCTCAAATATGACTGTGAGTTCTAAGTGTTACTTAAATTAAACCAATTGAATTACTCTCTGACTTTATATAAAAGGAAATTATAAGACTATTTTACTATGATTCCTGATTGGTTTCTGTAAAGTGGATAAACAGCAATGTCCCCTATTTGTAACAAATTTTAAAAATACCACAGAGGCAACTACTGAAGAGATCCTTCATATCCATTTCAGCAGAAGCTAAGGAGACTATTAGAGACACAATTCAGAATTCACTCACAGTTTCATCTGTTCTTGACCTTCTGCTCAAAATGGGAAGCTCAGTAAACCACAAGTGAAGCTGTAGAGCTGACAATTCAGCAGGACCAGTTTTTGTTTTTTTTCATTAATCATCAGGCTGGAAACCTTCTGACTTGCCTCAACAACCCTGGAATTTTTTTTTATTTGTAAAGGGATAATTCTTAAAATATTTGCCAATGGGTGTAACTATCTCCCCTTTCTAAATGTAATTAAACCAAGGAACAGAAGATCTAAGTGACTGCAGAGGTCATACAGGAAGCCAAGAAGAAAATGTGTTGTCTTTCATCTAAAGGAGCAGCTTAAAAGTTACAAAATACACAAATTAAGAGAGAAAGAAAAGAAAAACTCCACAAAAAAAAAAAAAAAAACAACAAAAAAAAAAAAAACACCTAAACAACAGCACTCAACAAAACCAGTGAGCAGAGTCATGAAATATGATTTGGCAGTAGTCAATCAATGACAGAAGCCTTGTCACTTTTACTCTCATGGTACTTGGAGTAAAATACAAAATAATTCAGTACCAGTCTCCTTGATAAATCAAGCACTAGAAAAGCCCTGAATGCATTATCTAAGAGATGAAGAATTTGCTATAAAAAAATAAAGCATCATTAAAAATCAGAAGTCTTATGAGGAAAGAAGTTCAACTTTTATCCACACTTCCTATACCTAAACTTCTAAGATTTTTAATCAGAATTTCTTATTGGGACATTAGTATGCAATTAAGCTCTGCTTTTCATTATATGAGATTCTCATATAAGAGTACAACAACATTCTTCTCTGGGAGCTAAAAGTCAGTTGTTTAATCTTGTGATAAGCTTGCATTTCTTCTGAAAAAGTCAAGAATAAACTGAGCATGACTTTGGATTTAGGAAACAATTGATACCAGGTCCTAACTTTTATCTTATTCCAGAAAACACCAGAAAAAACAGAAACAATAGCATTGTGACTAGATGTATTGCTCCTGCTAAATTATTAACCTCACAAAATTCAATAAAAGGACAAAGCAATGAGTATAGACATTCACTATCTCCACCTTAAGGTATCTCAGGACAATATCACAAGCAATTAATAAAAAGTAAAGTACTCTCCATATAAATATTGCCTACAAAAGAAGGAAACAGCAGTTGGGAAAACAGTGTCACTAGGCTGAGATAAAAATGCACTGATGCAGAGCAACCTGCATGCAATATGACTGCTTTTAATCTTTAAAGTTGTGGGGCCAGTACATGCTGTAGCTCACCCCAGGTCTCTGGCTTCCTCCCCAGTCATAGCTGGTAATCTTTCATCACCACTCCTTTTCAGCTGAGACATCTGTGTTCACTCCCTATCGGTCCCAGGGGAGTGAAGGAGGGGAGAGGGGGCAGACAAAATCCTCAGTCACCTTTGCTTTGACCCTCATACACCAAGCACCCACCATCTTCTAGTAAAGTAAGAGGAAATGCCAAAAAGGCACTTCCCTCCCCACAGAAGGCTGCTGCAGAGGGGCAGTTCTGGTGCTCTTCAGAGCCTGCCTTCCCCATTGCTCTGCCAACTCCTCAGCTTCCCAACACTTCAGGACATGCATCTCCAAAACAGTCTTGTGACCTATTCCAAGCCACTGACAGCAGTCTCATTTTTAACAGAGAATTTCAAAAGCCAGAGGTTTAACCTTGTATCAGAATGAAAAAAAGAGTTGAAGCAGAAAAGGTTTTTACAAACCAGAATGCACTTTCTCTCCTTACTGCACTTGAGGTGCAAGAAAGGCTCCCTCCAGAGAGGGAACAAGAAAGGATCACTCCTATGCTCTACAGATACACGCAGCAGAGGAGACTTAGACTGGCACTGACCTTTTCAGCTGTTCCAAAAGTAAGGAACAAGAATGAGATGGAGGTTCAGTGATTAAAAGACCACCAGGTAACAAGAATTTTGGGAACTGGAGTCCAAGCTTTACATCTCTTCCAAGGGGAAATATTACGGCTTAACAACCGTAACAAGTAAACAGGACAAGCATATTTCTAGCAAAGCAATGTTGCAACCAAGTGGAACAGAATGTGTCTACCCAACTCACTGTGACTTACTCATAACAAAGAAGCATGGCAATTATAATAAATAACTGAAAAAAAACCTAATTATGTTTTTTATTCATACCTCAATAGGAATCAATTGAATTTTCTGTGAATTTAGGGAAGTTAAAACACCAAGGAGAAAAATCATCACTGCATTTGTGGCAATCATATGGTATGGCATAATTTCCACTGATAAATATATTCTTATCCTTATCATGCACATCCTGGTTACAAAGTAATCTCCCGATAATGAACACTTTCATTCTCCCTACACAGGTATTGACAAAATTTGTGAAGAAAAGAAAGCTCAATAACCAAATACATCTCCTCCTGCTCCCAGTGAGATATATTCTCAGGTTTCATAATGAACATGTTCCTTAATGATTAGACTGTCACTTCTCCCAAAAGATCTGAGGTATTTTTATTGAATTTAGTTCTCTAAGTTTGAAAGGGCAGTGCAAAATGACTTTCCAGCTGATCAAGTTGTTTTGATAATGGCCAAGGTATTGACTTGACTTAAAGAAAATAGCTTGTGTCTATCAATGATGGAGAGAATGGTAGAAGGCAGGAGAGCTCTAGAAATGTAGCTATTGTCAGAATGGATATAAGTCTAGCCTCAGGTCCCATCTTTGGCAGTTCCTAGCCTTGGATATGTCCTTCATTTTCCTCTAAATCTCCATCAGAGACAGACACAAAGTGAGCTGTCAAACACAGAAATCTCATCCTACTGATTGAAATTGACTTAAAACTTTGAACAAACACTGTTTTTCTAACACTTACCTATCACTTTTTGTATTATCCATAAATATTCACCCTCCGCCAAATTTATGATAACATTTTATGTTTAGGAGTTTGTTGGGTTTTTTTTTCATGGAAGCAATAATTTTCTCCCAGTGACAGAACTTCATCACTTCTTTTCCCAAGAAAATTGAAACATTTAACCTAAAGCATTTTTTAATTTCTTTTTCGCATGAACTTTCATTATTTCATTTTGTGAACCGACACAAATGGGAAACTATCAAAAGTTCATTTACACATTTGTTATATTATTCCACCTTTGTTTAGGCTATATATTCTGGTTTCCACTACTGGTTTCTGCCTTTTAACGCATCCACAACTGTAGCAGGCTTTCTTGACTGTCAAAGGAAATTGCATCAAGACAATGTGTGTGTGATTCAGGACTTAGTCTGTGTGAAAACAAATTATGAATGCATCTCTCAACTGCAGCATATGGTGTTATGTGAAAAGAAAAATCAACACAAATCAACAATTACAGCAACACTTCAGAAAGCCTGTGAAAAGAGTGAGCACCTATACAGGGAAACCAAACAACGCACAATCTGATGACGTTCAAGTTATTTCCCAGAGTCAAACTGAAGGGTAATCACATAGCACTGGCTCATTTCACAGCCAGAATGAGCAACAGACTGTTTCCCTCCTGCATGATGGGAGTGTAGAATAGTACTTGCAGAAAGCTTTAAGATTCAATTTCAGGGGTGGATCAGTTGATAGTGAACCATGCTCTCATGAAGGAAACCTGAAACAGGAGCTGTCAAACATCAGAGCATTCACAGCCTGTTGCAAGTGTTCAGTCAAGTCTGATTTAGCAGAAAGGTGTCTGTGGGTCATGCAAGAAGAACTCAAGATAACCATAAGAGTTGGGTTTTTTCTCCCAATTCTACCTAGTAAACTCTCTCTCATACCATCTTCCTATATGGCTTATTTCACTAATAGAATGCAAGGTGAGGGGAAAAGAGCTACACTGTGTTTCAAAAACTGCAAGATGGAAGCAGCAAGAACAATTCCCTATAAGACCAATGTCCAGTTAAAGACAGAGAGTAATAAGCAGGAAAAAAAGCAAACCCTAAGTGGGGCTTGTGCCATATAGTAAAATATCAAAGCAGAAATCTAGACACACTCCTGACATGTTAACAATAACTACTTACAAATGCTACTGCCAGCTAGTCTTCATATTTCACTGCATTTTGTTATTTCTGAGTTTTGTGTTTGGAGGGCTACAAAACACTGAAGAGTTAATGGATATCTTCTCTTACAAAATTCTAAGATTTATTATTTCTCTATTTTTCTTACATGTCTGCGGACATGTTCTGCCAGCAAAAGTGCATGGAATCTGATTTGAGAAATTATGAACATAATATGGTCTTCTTATGAATGTGAGCCTGAAAAATAAATCAATTAAGATTCAAAGAGAAAAAATTATAAAACAGGCCACTGCTGCAAAATCAGTAACATTTTGTAGGACACTAATATGTTCAGCAAATCCACAGACTTACTAAACATATTTTTTCTGATATATTTATGAAACTAAGAATTAGCCCCCCATTATTATTGGTGTTTTACAGTTCAGGAATTCATCCAAAAGAAGCGAAGGCCCATATCTACAAAACTGCCTTTAGCTACCTCAGTGTCACACAATGCCTAACGCTACTTGCAAAAGGATTCAAAGCTGGAGCCAACATCTCTAATTTGCCTGCCAGAGCTTAGGCAGATATAGCAGGCTGAATACCAGCATTCACGCCTTACTGGTTTGAAAGCACAGTGCTTGGGAATTGGAATTGTGAACCATCCTTGAGGCCTGTACACCAGCTCCAGATGAGTCAAAGTAAATATCTGAACATTGCTCCAAATTAATCACCTGCCAGCTTGCCATCATCCTCACTGACATCAGTTGTTTAACAGCAATTTCTCTATGAGTGCATCAGTGAAACAGCCATTTCAAAAGAGAACACAGAGAACTCATGATCACACTAAATTGTCTCTTACAGAGTCAGAGAATGTTCCTTTATCAGTCTATTTCCCATTTCCAGCAATTGTATTACATAGCAGGTGTTTAGGAGAGACATCTGAATCCTTTTCTATGATTCTGTTACATTAAACTTCTAGAGAAAGATATTGTTTCTGAACAATTACATACCCAAACTTGAAATTCTGTTTAAGCCCTTTTTCTCTGTTCAAAAAGACTATGAGACAGTAAAAATGTCACTTTATGTATATTGTAAATTAACAAAGCTGTATAAACCACAGAATTTTTACGCATAGAAAACTCAGCTTTTCTGTAAAACAAATAAATACCACTAACACTCAGATAGTGGCATTCCATCCAGTGAAGATAAGAAAGCAGTTAATTTGTCATCTCTTCTCTTTCAACAGCTTTTTTGTCCCATCATCAGAGGGGTGTGTGGGTCAACATCACTTGAATTATCTGAATTACTCAAGTAGCATTTGAGTTACTCTGATTATAGTGTGTTCCATACTATAAGATGCAGGTTCCTGTTGAGAAAATATGGTTTACAATGGAGTGTCAGTGAAGCAAACCACTGTTATATTTCTAACTTTAAACTGGAAATCCCAAAATGTCCAGTGTTAACAAAGCTTTGCATTTCCTCACCAGTACATACCATCCCACAAATGACACAGGCAGCAAATCCCTAGACTCAGTATAGAACGACTCTTTGAATCTATATAATCTTTCCACCCTACTCTTCATGGTCCCAATAAAGCTCACATGTGATCAATGCATAAACCTGGGAAAGAAATTATCAAATTTCAATGATACAAGAGCATTTCAGGATTACTCCTGATCCAAACTCTCTTGTAAGAATGAAGTTAAGTGTATAAAACCATATTTCAAGCAACTTCCTTGAAAGCAAAAATGCACTGTATTGCAAATCACTCAATGTCTAATCCAGCAAAATTAAACTAAAATCTTCTTTTGCCATCCAGGTTTTTAAGTCATCAAGAATTAGCATGAAACTGGAAACTGATTAGGCCTTAGAAAGTCATGCAAACAAAGAAACCTACTTTGCCTTGTCTCACTCTTATTGCAACAACTACAGAGGTTGATACTACGGGTGTATCAATGGCTAAAAAGCTTACAGAATGGTATCTGAAAAATACCAGAAGTTTTAAATATTTTTGGTTGGTTTTAGAATTTGAATTTCAACATAATAAGTAAAATTGTTTGGTCTCTTCAGTCTCCAGTTGATTTGCAACTAAGTATACACCATTATACACAAGAGTACAGATAGCTGGAAGGTTTGGGACTTTGTCTAAAATAACTTCATCAAAAGAAATTAATAACTTTTAGTTCTTCTAACCAAGAAAGTCATAATAAATTAATATATCTAATTAGAACCGACCTCTGTGAGATTACATTAAAATCTCATTTTGTTCTGTTAAAAAATTCAATAAAACTATGCCAATTAAATTAGGCAATCAATAAGAACAAAGAACAAAGTGATTTTCTTGATGTTTCATCTACTATGCTCAGCCATTAGAAGTCATTTTTAACAGCTTGTTGACAATTTTCCTCTCTTGACAGTGCTGCAGGTAGTATCAGATGTCACGTCCCAAATCTGCTTTGACAAATCTTCCTTGCATTGCCATTTAGCCCATCTGCCTCTGCAGGCAGTTGAGTTCTCCTAGCAAGCCCAGTACTACTGTAGTGTAGGGCATAACAGTTTATAGGGTGGAAGAAGGGAAACAAAGGGAATACTGAACTTTAAGTTAAAGTGATACAGGGCGTAAGACTATAAAAATGTAATTAGCAAGACACAAGCTGTTGCCGAGGTCGCAGTTTCAGCTGTGGAAGAAGGAGCTCAGGAGAACTAATAGTTTGTATAAGTGTGCACTATTTCATTGTCTGCAAGACTGAAGGGTGGTTCACTTTTGCTTTCTTTTACACTTTAATGCCTGCTGGTATTGCTTTCCCATATTGATCTTCAGCAAAAATAGATTGGCCATGCTGGGAAAGAAAAATCTCCCAGCCAGTTTCCAGCAGTTCTTACTCAGCATAAGGTGCTATTCAGTACGGACTGTGAGGAACTAGTGCAAAACGTTCCCTTTCTGTATTACTTACATTGAAATTGCAAATTGTTGTTGCAGACATCCCTCTATTCTGCATGTCTAGCTCCTGTACATCTCAGCTTATTACCTAAGCCATCAGAAACATCTTTTCTTCAAGGTTGGTCTCAAAAACAGAATCAATATTTTAATTAGTGGACTGATACAAAATGACAGAACTGATCAAGCTGTCACATTAACAGAAAACTGTCACTCTGATGAAAAAACTTCAGCTCTAATACCAGAAGAAAGAAAAGTAGAATTTTAACTTCCACATACAGAAAAAGCATTGCTTTTGTCTCAAAACAGACAGCATTTTGGTACATTCCTTCACATTTTCTATGAAAGAAAGATTATTCTTTAAATTATTTAATCTTTCTGCAAGGAAACATAACAGCTGACTACTGGGATGCATTCCCCTTCGCTGTTCGACTCCAGCAAGACTCACTCTCAGAGACTGAAATGTTATAGTTTACAGATTTAAACATTTTTATGAAGGGCTTTTGCCTATTCTAGCAAAACTGTATAACAAAAGCTACATGGAAGACCACCACACCCTGAGTGGGCGTCTGGATTGAAGCGCTGAACTGCAAGATGATGGAGATAAGAGAAAGGGACTCAGGTCTGGGCTGGGGGAGAAGAATACATTCACACCTTCAGGGTGGGACCACAGCCCCAGGCTGTCTGCTGTCAGGCTGGCACAGAACCTCACACCAAACAGAGGAGCATGAGAGGTTTTAGGTGTGTGGTGAAAAAGCCTCTGGTGGGCAGTGAATGCCCACCCTCCGCCGTGCAGACCAGCCCAGCAGCGGGGGCTCCCCACGCCAGGACAGCCACATCCATGGGACATCCACATGAATGACAGCAGAGGGGGGGTCGTGGCCCATCAAAGGCCCGTCCCACGCCCAAAGGGGTCCCCAGACCCTGCACCCATGCACTGCATGTAATGCAAAATGATGCAACAGATGCAGTGTCTCGCAAGGACACTGTCAAACCTAACCCTCTGCAGGGGAGGCACCTGGGCATTCCCACCTACCCAAAGTGTATACTAAAAGTATATTGCAATATACTTTTTGGCATGGGGGACCTTCACCACCAAGAAGACCAGGGAGTAAGGAGACATCGTTGGGACCCTCAGAAAGGTGATATGTTTCTACCTAACCCCTGCCACTCTCCCTGTCCCCCTTTCTCTTTTTTCTATTTCTTTCTTTATTTTCTCTTTCTTTCTCTTTTCCTCTTTTACTAGTAAATAAAATATTTCCATTTTTTAGCATCAACTTCTAACTTTGTTTGGGTTTAATCAAGTTTTGTAAAATATTTTGCACCTTTCCAGGTTTGATCAGTTTTATTCACAGAGTTTTCTTTGCTCTTCTGTACTCAAGTTCATAACACCCAACTGTGATGGAGAGATTTTAGAATGGAGCTCTACAGCCTCTTAAAGCTGAGGTGCTTTTTTATGCTTTCACATTTCCTTCTACGGTGCCAAAAGCCTTCTGCTCCCTGTGCTTTCAGGTTCCCAGCTATATGATAGCTTTACTGAGAGAAGGTCCTCATGTCTCAAAATACCCAACTTCTCCAAAATACACTATGACAACTTACAGATTTCAGTAACTGACTAATATGCAACTTTTGTTCAAACACGATTCCATCCTGGTGAACCATTTCTGCCACACATAAATGTTTCAATGAAGCAGCACCTGAGAATCTCTATTCAAATTAAATCTCAGAGACTGATGACTGATTTAGGAATGACCATCAATATATTGAATAGTTGGGTAGTTATTCTTTCATACTTCCCTGATAAAGACACTTTTCAGGTTGCCTCGTTCCCCAGATGATCTGTGTTTATTCTCCTTGCTGCATAATGAGGTGTAAGTGCCATTTAATATTGAATAAAGGCTGTTGTAACAATGTCAAAACATCCCACTTTGACATTTTAGAAATAAACATTAAGGCAGCCTGCATGACTTTACTAAGAGTGGCAAATTGTGCCAGATCAATCTGCTTTCTATGGTGAAGTTATGACAATGGTTAACAAGAAAAGACTAACAGATGTCATCTACTTAGACTTCTGCAGCACCTTCAGTATGAACCCACATGACATTCTTATCTTCAGATTGGAGACATATGGATTTGATGAATGGACTACTCAGTGACTAAGGAATTGGCTAGATGGATGCAGCCACAGAGCTGTAGCAAATGACTCTATGTCCAGTTGGAGGCCAGTGACAAGTGGTGTCCCTTCAGGATTCTATCTTAGGACTGATGTTCTTCATTCATGATCTAGGGGGACCAAGTGCACTCTCAGCAAGTTTGCAGATGACACAAAGCTAAGCAACAGGATGGGATGTCCTCCAGAGGGACCTGGACAAACATGAGACATAAGCCCATGAGAACCTCATGGAGTTCAGGAAGTGCAATGTGCTGCACCTGGGTCAGGACAATCCCAGACATGAGTCCAGACAGGAAGGATAAGTCATTGAGAGCAGCTCTGCAGAAAAGGAATGGTGAATTCTTGAAGATGGCAAGCTGGACGTGAGCCAACAGAGTGCAGTTGCAGCCCAGGAGGTCTGTATCCTGGGCTGTATTAAAGAGGAGTGTACAGCATGTCAAGGAAGGTGATTCTGCAACTCTAATGACCCCACTTGGAATACCATGACCAGCTCTGGGGTCCTCAACACAAGAAAGACATGTACAGGCTAAGATGGGTCCAGAGAAGGCCATGAAAATGATCAGAGGGATGGAGCACCTCTCTACAAAGACAGATTGAGAGAGCTGGGGTTGTTCATCCTGGAGAAGACAAGCCTCTAGAAACGTTGCCATTTCAGTACCTGAAGGGGACTTATGAACAGGAGGGAGAGGGATGGGCAGATAGTGATAGGACAATAGGCAGGGGTTTAAAATGGAAAGATTTTTCAGGTAGCTTTAGATGAGATATTAGGAAGAAATTCTTTACTCAGAGTGTGATGAGATATTAGGTTTAGATGAGATATTAGGAAGAAATTCTTTACTCAGAGTGTGATGAAGCACTGGAACATGTTGCACAAGCTGTGGATCCCTGGAAGTGTTCAAGGCCAGGCTGGATGAAGCCTGAGGAACCTGATGTAGCAAATGTGTCTCTGCCCATAAAGCAGGGGGTTGGAACTGGATGATCTTTGAGATCCATTCCAAGCCCTGCCATTCTACAATTCTATTATATTACAGTTGCCCCATTTTGTAGTGCATTTCCATTTGAAGTGACTTTGTAGAACATATACAATTACTGGTTTGAAGAGGTGAAATTGAGATTGTCAACATGAAATTATTTGTTCTGTACTCATATCACTATTCACAATTTTGCCATTTTTTAATCTTACATGCAATGAGAAGGAATGTGAAAAAATTGAAGTCCTTCACCAAACTGTTTCTCTCCAGCTACAGGAATTTTTAATATGGAGTGGAAAGGAGATAGTTCCTGTGTTGTCTGCATAATCTTCACTTTTAAATGCTAAATAGCCTTTGGGACAAGGCAGCTGTCACTTTCAGCTACAGAAAAATAGAGACTGACTCACTACAATGCCTATCTCCCATTCAGACTCCTGGGTGGTTTGCACTTGTTTAGTTCTTCATGGTTTTGGGTTTTTTTTCCTTTACCTTAATCTGAAATTCAGTCAATTGTACCAAGAACTGCAGGGTATAAGAAAACTTAATGTTTCTGAATTCTATTTTAAAATTTAATGGTGCTTTAGTGCTTTGCTTCAAAGTATGAGGTACATTACAGAGTTCCTAAATCCAAAAGCTCAGAAGCTACCCCCTTCCTTATCTGCCCAAGAGATTAGCAACCCGCAGGAAAGCAAGAGAAACAGGACCTGTCTCACAAACATGTATTGCTACAACTTTTAAAATGCAGTATTTAACAGAGACATAAGCCATTCCTCTTCCATCTATCATTCTTGTGCACATGCTACATATTATTAATTCAGGACCTCTGGGACAGTCACATAAATCTGTATGGAGCTAGGGGTCTGGGGTGGGGAGGGGTGTTTGGGTTTTGTGGGATTTGGGAGGGGAGTTAGAAGCACTCTGTGATCCAACATACCATTGTCACTCCTTTGGATCCTAACACACAATATAATTTAAACATATTTTAACAATCTGCATGATAGTGCCGCTGCTGCAGCATTTTTCATTTAGAACATTAATATGGCAGCTGGTTTCAATTTAAAAAAAATAATAGGAAGGCTTTTTCTACACTAAGGACTAGAGGGGAGAAAACCCCCTTTTTTTTCCAATAAAAAGATTGGAAGAAGCAAGGAAAGAAACTTGAAACAAGCAGAGATGATCCTTGGAATCCTTAAAACATGTATCAAAGGAGCCTTTTATTTTGGGGCCATCTCTGAGAAAACACAGTAAAATCGATCCTATTTGTAAATATAAAATAAGCATATCTTGAGAGCATTTTAAGTTTGTTTAGTCTCTATATAAAGCCATGGAAAGGTATGATTCACTTTTGAGGCTTCAACCCTCAATATATTTCTGGCTTTCACATAGGACGTTACAAGTCCAACTTTGGATAACTCTTTAACACTTTCAGTAAAAACTACTTGTGAATTATTACTGAGAATATTTCCAGGAGTAAATCAGTGTATGGGCGCATGTCTTCCTTGTAATCTCACCTTCCTAGACTTCTACTTACTCTTTTTGTCCTTGTTCAATTATACATAGCCATAAACCTGAAAAACCAGCCCTGATGGCTAATTTACAGAACCATCATTAAAGGAGGTCCCATATGGACTGGGCATGATTAGAAAGTGGTATTTCAAGTTTGCTCATGAAACAGATTCAGAAACAGAAACAAATTCAGAAACAGAAAAATGGGTACTGAAGAAGTGCTGCTGTTTGCAGTTCCTAAATTAGGTAAATTGTTACCAAACCAGCAGAAGTAATATGCCACATCTCAAGTAGATTTATGCTTAATTGTAGCTTGATGTTTTAACTGACTTATACTAAGCATGCAAAATTAAATAATCCTCCTCTAAACATCAAGCTTTCAATACTTTCTCTCACAGAATTGTTCTGGACAACATGTCCAGCACACAGCTGGATAAACACAACATGCAATAGGTGAGCTACTGGCTGATGGGTTGGGCAAAAAGGTTTATAATGAATGGGGTGACATCAGACTGGGGACCTGTCACTAGTGGGTGCCACAGGTCTCCATCCTCAGCCCTGTGCTCTTCAACATCTTCATTAATGACTTGGACACAGGACTGGAAGGGACACTGAGCAAGTTCACAGATGATGCAGAGCTGGGAGGAGCTTTTGACTCCCTCCAAGGAAAGAGGCCCTGCAGAGAGACTAAACTGCTAAACTGAAATGGCACTCAAGTAGTCCAGGTTTTACACATATAAAAAGGATAGATATTCTTCTCCTTTTCAAAATTATTAGTAAATTCCCATTGAAAATTACTAAAGCAACTTTGAACTATCTGATGTATTAAAATGACTCATTAATGGTATAGAAAAGGTTACTTCATTTTTTTCAAGTCTGCAGTTGATGAGACACAAACTCATCTGAGGTTAGCTCAGCTAGATGGAGCAGAGTACTAATAAAACTAAGGTTGTGGCTTCATCCCCTGTATGGGCCATTCACTTAAGAGTTAGACTTGATCCTTGTGGGTCCCTTCCAAATCAGACTATTCTGTGATGTAGCTAAATACACATATAAGGAAAACAATTATATTGCACTGTTAATCCGTTACATCGATTTTTTCAACTGGATCAGCTTTTGGTACTGAATGATAATCAAGCTATAATTCATGCCAGACCAAAAAAAAAAAAAAAAAAAAAAAGTATCTTGATGATATTTTGAAGATTTGGAATATTGCCTAGAAATACTCTGATAAGTAGCTATGGAACAAGTGAAAAGATTAAGGAGACTAGAATTAAAAAAAAAACGTAACTTAGCAATTTAGAACTGCTTTCTGACCTGACTAAAGAAAAAGAAGAAACTAAGCAAGATGGAGATGAACAAAGCCTGTGATTTTCACATTTAAGACTCTGGAAACAATTGCACAAATCCAAAGCTCTCTGAATAAAGCACTATTGACAGTAAACTTGAACTTGTACTGTCTCATACACAGAAAGGCAGAAAAAATCTATAAATGCACTTCAGGATTCTTAGGTAACAGGCTTTTCAGTATAGGTAGACAGATTGCTCAGACAGTAGCACTTTTAATTTGAAAAGTTTTTACTTACTCTATTCTTCAACCTGACCACACTCAAAAGATAATTTCAGTAGATTATCATGCATTTCTGATTTCCTGTTTGCCTATTATTTTCTTTCTTCCTAGGAAATATCCGCTCTGATGAAGATATGCCAGCATAAAAACCTGAGACAGATTTAAGAATCAACTGCAAATCGCACATCTAAGGCAAGAAGAAACCTGTGCAATGATTCATTTTATCCTGCATAAAGCAAGAAGCAAGCTGCCCTAAATTACTGTCCATTTAAAGTCCAGCAACTGTGTTTGAATTCAATATCAGAAAAGAAATACAATTACTAAAGAAACCCTTTCATTTTGGAATTTTCATTGGCAGAGAATGCGTAGTAGCTCATGGCAAGAAATTCTAATGAAACTGCATTTAGTTTACTCCCAATTTTTCTGATTTCAAATTCTAGCCATATGATTTTTCTATAACTTTCATTGCTAAACTGAAGAGTCTTCCACTACATCATATCTAATATGAAAACTGGAAAACACTGCATTTTTGATTTCTTTACATCATAGACAACTAAAAAATTGCTTCCAATTCTTTAATCCATATCCTAACTCTTCTTTGCACCACAACTATTTTTATTATGAGGTGTAAACATCATATTGCAATATAATAAGCTAAGAGATGTTATATCAAACACAAACATCGTACTTCAACTCAGGACTGCTCTTTCCATTATTTTAGAAACAATTATTTCTTATTAGTACCTCATTTCATTTAGGTTTTCTCACATCTAAAATGATGTTTTGTGTTCTGTATTTACTGATTTAAAATATTTCACCTAAAGAATGTGTGTTTTGATAGAAGAAGATGTGTGTACAATTAGGTATGAAACCTAAGATGCATGTGGCTCTCATCTTTTAATCAAAAGAAGAATACATTTTCTGTGTCAAATACAAGATTTTTTTGTGGACTTGCCAAATTCAGAAGTTATTCTCCAGCTCTTCTGATGCCAAAGCCTCTCTCAACAACCTATTTTATCCCTCCCGTCTCTCATTTGTCTTCTCCTTTTCTTCTAGCACTTTTTAAAGGAGCTTGTCAAATCTGCTTTATAGCTTAGATGGGGGAACAAAGGGCAAGAAACATCATTAACTATCAATCTCCTAGTTTTAACAGCCTGGGTGCAGGGATATTAGAATCCAGAACTCAAAACCATGATCTAACCTAACAGTTATGACTTCCCCTTTTAATTTTTTTAATGGGGTCTAAAATATATACATGTTTGAATGGGGGTGGGAGGTGGGGTGAAAGTTAATCCTGGTTGCCATGTCACTCTACAAATCAAAAGCAAGCAATCCATTACAGATAGTTTTGAAGGCAACAGTACTACAGTGGTATTCCTGATGGATTTAGAAATTATGGTCTGTGCAACTTCACAGGCATTAAGCATGAAAATAAAACCATTAGATCTTCTCAACAAATGGAGTCACTATTGAAGGATATATTTTTTTTCTGCTCACAGTTGGGTTTTTATTTTTCCAAATTGGAAACACACCACATAGAGGAAGTAATAACATTGCAGTAAAGTATTCAAAGCCAAATTTTTATTCACACTGATTATCTTTTACATTTTGAAGTATTGCCTTTGTACATCCATCTGTAAATGTTTATCAGATAGGAATTCAAACCCTTTCCTTCGTTAAACCATTCTATGGGAACACTACCATACTTTTGTTATATTTTTGAGCAAAGGGGAAAAGAAATATGACATGTATAGTTTTTCATCCACCTTCCAAATTCAAAATCTGTATTCTTTTTTCTAATCCCTACAACTCAGAAAAATACATATATTTTTAGTTTCAATTTTATCACTACAATATTAAGTGCACATGAAAAATGCTTCTTCCAATCAGAATATGAATGGTTTCAGGAGTCTTTCTCCTTTTTTATCATACTAAAATTATTTGCACATCCTCAGACAAAAAAGGAAACCACCAACTTTAGATGGCTAGTAGATGACAGACTGCAAATAAAAAAACAGGTGGGATCTTTCCAATCTTAAAGTTAATTTGCTTATGCTTCAAATTAGTGTCCATTAACACACTTCATGCAAAACAAATTTTGATGAAGGAAGCAAGTAGGAAGAGATACTTGTTTGAGTCTTTCTTAAAGAAGTCTTCTCTTCAGGCATTCATTCCAGATCTAAAGTCAACATCTTTATTATTTGACCAGTAATAGTTTTTTACATTATTTGGAGTATGATCCAGGCAAAAATTTGTTCACAGTAAAGTTGCCTAAAGGAACCCTTGTATCATCACTACAAAGATATTTTTTCATGCACGTCAGTTTCTATTGCTTGTGTTCTACTTTAACAGCTAAGTGAAGGAAAGCTGCTTACAGACTTGGACACACAAGAAAGGATACCTATCTTCTTTCATCACATAGTGTAAATCCCATTAAGAAAAGACTTCCTAAAGAAAGGGGAAGTTGTACCCTTTTTGACCCTTTGTCAAGTAATTTATTAAATTTGCAATTTCAGAGACCCTTATGCAGACATTTCTGAAAAGGATCATTAAGTCAAATGTACAGTAAAGAAAAGGTGCATTTTTAATTCAACACCTGACAAGCTACATGTCTTTAAGCTGCCAGTCTATTTCTCATACATTTGCTGCAGAAGTTCATGTGCTCCTTCCTTTTTTTGCAGGATACTAAACTCAACAACCTCATGCAGAAATTGGTCACTACATTTTCAACTGTTCCCTGCTATACATTAAGCTTCATTTTTCAGGGTGTAAAATGCTTGCAGCTGCAATGAATTTCATAGTTATTGCAAACATGACCATTACACACAACAGATTTGGTGGAGATACCCACAGAGATTCTGCAACAAATGCCAGCTGTATTTCTTAAAAAATATGCATCGCAACAAGCTACAGCAAAGTAGTAATGGGAAAATGAGGGTCTACATAAAACACAATTAAGCAGTGGAACATAAATAAGAAATTATGAATGGTCACTGTAGTCTCTTAAGAATAAATTCATTTAAATTAGCTCACATAAGTGGCTCAACACATTGACTATCTTATGAGCATTGGCTGCAGATATTATATTCCTTGGATTTACTTCAATTACCAAGTTGTTACATAGTGAATCATATCTAAGCAAGAAAGAACGTAAATTTACTTCTCAATTTTTTTGATCTGTTTCATAGAAAATACCATGACAACTATTTATTTATGAAATTCATATCAGGCTATAGAAGCAATTCATAATACAATAGTAATTGTTTATAATGTTGCTCTAAAACAGAAAAGAAAGATAAGGTGACAAAGCAAAAAAAAAGGAGATTCCTTAAATAAAATTTGCTTAATAGTTCAATCATTGCAATTTAAATGTAAGATGATCTCCACAAAGAGCTCTACTTTGGAAAAAAAATGGACCAACAATTAGCATAGCTACTGCTGCACTTGCAGAAACAGGTAATAAATAAAATCATACATGGAAAATTGCTAAAGGCTTGAAAGAAATTATATGCAGACAGTATCATATATAATGAAACTCCTGTTGCCATGCTGATACATGAACCATTTATCTCTAAAAATGCTATTTTACTTCAATTTTTACAAGATTTTCTGACATAGTTTAAGATATAACATTTATTTCCTGATAATGTTTAAAGAAATTATTAGGAAAGCATTTTTATATATACACACATCTATAACTATGAAACTGGATTTCCCATTATGAGTTAGATTATACACAAGTGTAAGTGTAGCTATAAGAAATTACCACTTTTACAAATCAGTTTAATTTCCCTGCATTGCAGTCACCTAAAGCCTCCAATCACTGCACACAGGCATGTAACACATGAAAGTGAAGTTGTACAGGCAACACGTTGGATGTCAAAATAAACCTATTCACTGAGTACTTGCTCTGAGTTTTGCTAATGTGTAGCAGCACTGCAGAGCTGTCAAAACAGTGATCACTGAAAAAACATTAAATAATGAGCATTTTCTTTGTATTTTTTGCTAGCATCATTTTCTTTTTCATGTTTCTTTTTGCCCATTTTTTACTATCTACCACCTATACATGATAAAATGATTACTTTCTGTCATCATCAAAAAAAGTTCATAATTAATCATAATTATTATTGTTTGTCTATGCAATTCTGTTAACCAAATAGTTCTGCTGAAGTATTTAAATAAGGTGATAAGATCCTGTTGTCTGAACAGCACGTACCACATGAAATTTGATAATTTAAGTTACACCAAGATAGTTTTACTCAAGTAAGAGACATGATTCCACCTTAAAACAGGACTGCCCATTAACACTATTCATATGAAAATAAAAGTAATTGCTTACCACGTCTTTTTTAAGAATCACATATTATCTCACGGTGTAATGTGGCAGAGTGGTGAATTTACAATCAGGAAAGCACAAAGGACAGCTATAGGCACAGGATAAACTGTGACTATCTTGCAAAGGTTACACTGAAGGTATACAGATACAACTTATGCAGACAGATCCAAAGGAGGGAGCTTAGGCAGCTCTGCTAAAAGCAGCCAGCAGTAATCATGGTCAGATGCCAAATAACACCAATTCTTTTCGTGGGGCTTTTAACATATTCCAAGGACTACTGAGGCCATACCTACACTAAAACTACTACCATCCAGGGTAACCTATTTAGCTCAGACCTGCTGATGATTTCAAGCTAGGTATTACTTGTAGACATATCCATATTACTTAGAACATAGGAAACACTCTCAGCACATGATACAAGTAACACTTACTCCACTCTGAATAGCTGCCATGCTTGTAGGCCCACAACACACACATGGTTTCTGCACAGGAACTTTTCTAACAATTGGATGCCTGTAACAGAAAATTTCTAGCTATAAAACTGTTGTCTTCCTGGTTCAGCTGCTATAACTTTATATAGATGTAATGAAAATTATGTGAGGGGAAAATGTAGGAGAAAGGAGTAATTAGAATGTTTCCCATATTTATTGATGAATTATTTGATGAAACAAAACCTAAGAATTTTTTCCTAAAAGTGCTCAGATTTAATGCCGAAACTTTAATAATGCACAACTCACCCCATTTTATCTCTGCCCATTTAAAAACAAACAAACAAACAAAAATCTAGGAAATTAGCATTTCTTGCTGGAAAGTACATTTTTTATCAAATGTTTCCTGCCATATGTATATATAGGTATGTATACATGTGGGTCTTACCTTAAAGGCAGCTGTTAATCATCCTGGGAATAATACACCCAGTCATTAAACCCCAGTATAATATTGTAGGAGTGGGCACAGGAGCATCAAGAACAATGCAGTGGAAAAGTGCTGAGGTACAAGCATGGCAATGAAACTAACAGGCAAAATTCTTTCTACAGCAGGAACTGGTACAGACCCCCAGATGTCCAGGAAACCAATGTGAAATTAAATTTTAAGTATATATATATGTAGCTACCAAGTTGATATTCTTGAAAAATAATAGGCTTGTTACTTCTGCATTTTTGTGGCTCTATGAGGGGTGCACAAGTAACTGAGAACAAAAACAGGACAAAAGGGGGAAAATCTATTTCAGTTACACATGTATAATTGCATTTAGTGAACTGAATTCTGCCAAGTCAATGGAACAGCATGTGACATAAACCAGTTTAAAATTAGGCCACAAGAATCTATCCAAGCTACAAAATTTCCAAAATGTGAATACCTATTAAGAGTCTCTATTGCACATAACATCATATTAGCTCCATAATGCTTTGGTCCTGCTTCATGAATGAAAAATGCTTTAAAACTCAACCAAGTTGCAACACTAAATAGGAATAGCAACTCCAGAGACAGCCAACTGAACAGATTAAATATAATTTTTAATAACTGTAAAGCTGCACAGTGAAACAGAAATCCTACAAATAAAAGAACTGCGACAGTGCGCACTTTATGTGCCCGATGGCTTTTCAAAGGCTCATATTGTGGTGGAGAGCAGAAATTTAATAACTCTGGTGATACTATCATGTAGCACTAATAAGATACAGAACATTTGGAGAAGTCTAACAGCCAGCAGACAGCTACAATCAGAGTTGTTTGGAAATGCTATCTATAGATTAAATTAGCTCTATGAACAAGGACACATGGACTGAACTTCATTTTGTTATTGTTTTCCTTTCTTGTCTTAATACATTTAGTTACTTTAAACTACTAATAATGAGGTATTGGCTGGCTGCATTTACAGTAGTTTGATGTGTCTCCACATCTGGCTGGACCTATCCTCATTACTATGAGAGAAGATGATTGCTAGCATGCACTCAAGGCTGAAGGTGTATTATGACCACAGCTGAAAGGTACTGGAGCAGCACAAGGCATCCTCAAACAAAAAGGCAGGATCAGACCTGTACATGATAGCAGTACCTCACACACCTGGAAGCAAAACACACACACTGAACACAAGCTTCAACACTAACAGCTTCTAGAACTTCTAAATGTGCACAGAGGGTCTCTGAGCCACTGGATTAGTGCATAAACTACAACAGCTTTTTCTGAAACTATATGAAGCTTGAATTTTTACTTTTGAAAGTACTCAATACTTGCAAGATGACATCTGTCAGGATACGTCTGGTCCAAACATCCTGGAATGTAGAATTGAGCTACCCCAGTTTGCTTGAAATGGGGTAGCTTTGGCAAGGGCAGCAGCTAGTCAAAGCAATACATATTTAATGAAGTTCTATTAAACAGCTGGACAAGGGAATATCCAGCATGAGTTGTTATAAAATATGATACAAAACTAGAGCAGAAGAAAGGGTGAGAAAAAATACATTAAGAGAGAATGAAAATGTATGCAACAGATTTATGCGGATCAAGGCATTCCTTCTTTACTACATCAGTGGCCTGGCATGTGATGTGAGCAGCATAATAATAATTTTATATACATGGTAAATATCTACCATCTGTATTCTAAGGCCCAAAGCATAAAATGCAGCACAAAACAATTAAATCAACAGAGAAAAAGTTCCGGGTACAGAAAGCTTTTGATCCACAAAAATGGCAGATGTTATATTTGAGTGACTGAAGACCAAAAATATGAGTGAGAGCAAGTACAACTCAGTTTTTAAAAGTACATCTCAATCCATGTGCCAAAGGGTTATTTGGCATGATTGCCATATTCCTAGTGAGGCAGAACAAGAAAAAGAAAAACTTATTTTAAGACTTTAATTAGGTCACAAGCTAAAAAAATTCAGTAACTCTTTCTAATGGATTTCAATAGGTCTTTCCAAGTTCAAGTTAAGAAATTCATAAAAATTTACACTGTATTGATATTAAAGCACAGAGTTTTTCCAGAGTTTTATGCTGATGGAGAGAAGCATTCATATCTCACTTTTTTAGCAAAGTATCCCTGAAGTACACCTGTTCTGTAAACTCTCAGGCTTTTCATCCTTTGGGCAGCACAAGTAGTACACTTGTAAGTAAGGACAAAACAGTAAACCATTTATATGTTGTCTTTTTTGTTGTTTAATAGTTTAATGTAGCCTTCCTCCTAAACGCTTTCCAGCTGCAGACCTCTTCAGTGAATCCTGAGTCTTACAGCTTCTTTCAACTACAGTTACTGCTGATCTCATTCTGCCATCAATGTCTTCCTGTTGTTGCTTCTGCTGTTGCTACTGCCTATTCATTTTTCACTTTCCAAATTCCCTCATTGCTACTCCAGCTCTACTCCACATTCCACCTCCAACAAAGCAGATAGAACAGCTTCTCCTTCATTTTGGGCCTGTTCCTTAGAATCCTCTTTACCAGATTTTAAGATGGAGAGAGCAGTTCAGATACTAAAAACCGCAACCTGCCACAAGCAGTGAAACCAAACATGGTGCTGTGCTTGAATGCACAGCATGCATGGCATCTCCTATCATTAAGGAGATTATCATCAAAACCCTTACTATCCAGATGGGAACTGAAGCACTGAGAGGTTAAAGCATTTCTTCGGGGCTATGCCATTTAGTTGTGAATAACCAGGAATCAGAAATGTTCTTGTCAACAGTTCACATGCTTATCATGCTGCATTGGCTGCCTTCCTTAAATCATGCAACTTCTTTATGCAAAAAACTAAGTCAACCACAAATACTCTGTGCTGAGTTCTGCTGTGATTTTCTTCCCAGTGGCTGGTATGAGGCTGTGTTTTGGATTTGTGCTGAACACAAGGTTGACCAGGTAGAGATATTTTTGCTGAGCAGAGCTTTCACAGAGCCAAGGAATTTTCTGCTTTCTGTACTGCCACCCTGGAAAGGAAGTTGTTGGGGCATGGGAGGCTGGGAGGAGACACAGCCAGGACAGGTGACCCCAACTGACCAAAGGGATATTCCAGAGCATATGGGATCATGCCTAGTGTATAAAGTAGGGAGGGGGTAGGAAGAAGGAGGAAGAGGGGGATGTTTGGAGTGATGGTTTTTGTATTCTTAAGTCACCATTAGAAGTGATGGGGCCCTGCTCTACTGGGGATGGCTGAATGCCTGCCTGCCCATGGGAAACAGTGAATTGATTCCTTGTTTTGCTTTGCTTGCATGGCTTTTGCTTTCCCTATTAAACTGTCTTTACCTCAACCCACGAGCTTTGTAGCTTCCACCCTCCCAATTCACTCCCCGGCCCTGCTGGTGGGGGAGTGAGCGAGTGGCTGCGTGGGGCTTGGCTGCTGCCTGGGGTGAAACCATGACAACTTTATACTCTAAAGAAAATAACTGTACTTATGAATTATCTCTTCATACAAATACTGAGATTTATACATCTCAAACATCAAAAAATGAAACCTCAACAGCTATCAAAGCAAGGAGGTTTAATCAGAGTGCTTAAAAATCATGTTTGCTTTTCTTACAACTCACAATTGTCACCTGGTTGACAAATTTTGAGAAAAAATAATATTATTATGAAAAACCATAACCCTGTTTTATGAAAATTCAGAATCTTTCACATGAATAGCATTCCTGCCATATTGGTACCTAATATTGCCAATTTTTCCATAAAATCAGCAAACAAACTCAAGCCATGTCTTTTATCAAGGGAAAAGGAGAAGGCAAAAACCAACAAGGTTTAAAGAACAAAGATGTCACAAAATAATAAGACTATGATAATTAAAGAAATACTGATTCTATACAAAAGTATAAAGATAATACTTCCCAAGGACACTGAAGTGGAGAACTGTGCTTAGCACAAAACATTTTAATGAAAGCAAGAAGGACACAGACAGTTCAATCTGCACATACCCTAAGAGAGCCTAAAGCCTGCCAGAATACCCAAACCTAAAGATATCCTGTCTAAGGAAGATCCATTATCTTCACTCAGGGAAAAGTTTAAATCTTCAAGGACCAATGAAAATGTATTTGCCTTCATTCAGTGGTTTGTTATTTCCAGAAGGCAAGGGAGCTGGGGAGGAAGCTGGTTGTTTTAACTTGGTCTGAAAGAATTCAGCAAGACTAATCTTTGAAATTTATGCTTCCTTTTGGTTTCAGCTATGATGGAAATGATGTTAAGCAATCCTTGGTGGATAGCCTAGTGTTTGTGGTTTGAGTCTCATCTGGAGGCAAGGATCTGAAAGAAACACAAAACTGAAATATAACAGACAACCTTTTCTTCCAAAGATGCAGGAACAGCAAGCCAAGTCCATCCAGCATCCTGTCTCTGACAGTGGTCAGTAGCACATATGGATGGGAATGAAAGAACAGAAGCAGCATACAAAAGTAGTTCTCTAGAATATTTTTTGTTTGATTCACATGATTTCTGGCTTCCAGACTTTCTGAGCCACAGCCAACAGCCTTCATATATTCTCTTTTCATAAACATATCTAATAAATTTTTGAACCCTTGAATATCCCCAAAAATCCTGGGACAATAAGCTTTTAGAACTTTACATTGTACTGTGAGAAGTATCACTTTCTGCTTGCTGTGAACCTGTCACTTGCAGTTACTATTTCACCCCCTCCAGGTCCTGTTCTCTGATCAAATATCTATGACACTTGTGCTTTTCTAAACTTCTACAATCTTCAGATTCTTGAAAGAACAGAGTTTTGTAGTGTATGTGGTAAAAACAAACCGGCAAACTAGAAGAAGGAAGGCAGAAGAACACAACTGCTGATTTTATCTGAATGTTTCATCCACAGATCTACATTAGCTTGCAGTTATTCATCCTGAAGAAGAAGCTGCATTCATTTCTCACATCACACACTGTTAATCTCCTGTAACTCTCTACAAACTCTAAACTACATTTGCATAATCAAATTTTCTACTACAGCTGACTTTCTTGCACTTTCCTCTGGCAGCAACTCTTTGAGGGGAGAGAAAACAAACAGAATCAGAAAAAAAAAGGGGAGGAGGGAGATTATAGGAAGAAAGGTATTCTTTTTGCAGGTGATCAAATGAAAAAATCCTGCTACAGGGTTAATCACATCATCATTCTTTGCCAGAAGAGCTATCTCTACCTAAAAGGATGGTTGCAAGCATACATCTCATAACAAAGTATTATATATCTAAGTTAACTGTGACTCAGGTCCAGTTATCTCTAGTCAAATTCTTATAGTAGTTTTTAAACTGTTGATTTGTTAATCAGTTGGTGTACTTTCTTTATACAGATATGTGTATTAGAGAAGATTATACTAAGATTAGGCCTTTTTTCCTGTTAGTTCCTTGTTCAGTCCCCTGTACCTGCAGAGGTACTACCTCTGTACTACAACACAGATGATGGCAGAAAAATAAAAAACATTGACCATGGAAAATGGGAATTTGAGACTTCTTTCAGTAGTGGTGCCAACTTATTGCTGGCTGTGAGAAATCATTGAACTACATCTGCTGACTGGTGATGGACTGAGATACCTGACCAACACTTCTTTTCAATCTAGACTGCAAAAATTTTGGAGTAGAGGTTTTTTTGTTCATTAATACAAATAAACAGGACACAATGGAATCCAAACAACTTCATTTTGCTGGGTATGACCAACAAATATTGGAATACATAAACTAGGGATACATTTCAGTCTCGTAATTTTCTGAACATGCAGCTCCAGGAAGACCACTAGAGGGCCCACAATTATTTAGTTTATTCTCCATTTTGCACTGCACATAAACAGTGAACAAGAACTTTCAATGGATATGCCACAGGTTAATGAAGATAGAAATAAATTATTTTCACAAAAGTCAGTTTTCAGGAAATGTAGTGCTTAAATGCTAAGACCCAGATTAGCTTAAAACCTGATCAGAAGATGCTACTTCGTTGAGCACAAACCATTTTGTGGAAATGTTGCAGGCAAATGGTTTCTGAGGATCATTTTGAGTCATCTTCCACAGGACTCAAAATGAAGTCACAACAGCCCACCAGAGATGGACTAAATGTTAGTGTTTCACAACTTAAAAACCAAGGACAATAGCCCAGCTAAACTGCCACGTGACCAAGGAAAATGAAATCTTGGTGTCCATGGTTCCCTGTGCTCAGAGCCACCTTTCTGGGTTTCTGTTGCAAAATTTGAGAAGTGATGGCATAATCTGGCTGTTAATGGTCCCACTTGGTAGCTCCAGGGTCTAGCACAAGTTTCCTCCTTATTTATTATTCAGAGGAAATTTGGATATAGACGCATATATATGCACATCTATGCACATCCACCCTATATTTGGACAAAGTAAAAATATTGAGGAAAAAGAAACTATTTGGAAGGCAGAAATACTGACTCTCAAAACCTGTACTAGCAGTGTTATTATCATGCTGTAAAATAAATTTGAAGAAGCCAGAAACAGTTAAAATCCCCCCTCTTTTTCCATCTCCTTCTTCTCTCCCTTTTCTCTGTCCAAGTTTGTGCACTCAAGCAGATAGCCTGTTAGGTTTAGGTATTTCCGCAGTTATGCAAAATAAAAACAAGTGTCAAAACCCCACTATTAACAAGGCAAGAGAAGTAACAAGAAATAGATTTTCCATAATGTACCATCTGAACATGAGGAAAATGTTTTTCGTCAAAGTTGTCACCATGTTGTATACAGAAGCATAGTTGTCTCTTTTCAAAGCTTAGTGATTTGTCTCCATCACCATTATTATTCCTAAAGTTAGTGAGAATCACAAAAGCTAGTAAGAAGAAGAAGCAATCCATCCCTTCCTCTTCTTCCCTGTGAGAATTGCACAGTTCCTGTAAGATACCTCAAAGATGCTGTTGTGGGAGGAAAATTACAATTTATATGGATTTTTTTTTAAAGAGAATTAGAATTGTATAATATTAACCTCTCCCTATGGGTTTCAGTCAGAGTGAAATATGAGATTCTCTCATCATCCTTGATTCTAACTTTCCTTTCATGAGAAAGCACAAATTATCTCAGTCACAGCAGCAAAACCAATGCTGACATGTATAGTAAATTGTTGTGAGGAAGTAAGGTGTACTGCTGTGGCCATGCACCTGGAATGAACAATATGAACATGAAGTATTTCTCTAGGGAAATCATAAAGGTTTGTATTAATCCGTTTCAGGAAAATGAAAGTGAATCCCTGGTTACAGACAGATTCTCCTGCAGCTGAAACAGCCAGCTACTTACAATAGCAGCTTTAGAAAGCAATTTAACAACAGCCAGGCTGGCTCTAATGCTGCCTTTTCAAAGTGCAACACAAATCAGTTTCAGCTTGGCTGAGCATCTTTCCCACCAGGGCTACAGTACCTCAGTTCACACTCCTGTACAACATCATCCAGTAATTAAAATAACATCAGTAAGTTCTGGCTTTTCAAAGGTCTGAAAGGCATGCAATGTATACAAGTGTTTCTCTTTATGCCAGAATCCAGTTTTGAATTCCCTGAAGTCAGAAGCAACAACAATCCCTAGCAAGTCTTCCGACAAAGTCAGTAGATGTTGCTGTCATTCATTTCAACACCATCAGAATTCTGTATTTTGTGTTTGCCATTTAAAGACCACCACCTTCCACTGGTTGGCCAGAATGAAAGACTGTCAGCCCCCACTTGAAAATTGCTCTTTATATATTACCCAGCTATAACAGAAGGAAGAGGGAGGCTTCTGCTAGCAGGAAGACCAAGAGTGTTTGTCTCACAAACTGAAGCCATGAATTCATATTCTTAGTCATTAGCCAAAATCAAAGTTTGAACTTTGCTATTATCACATCTGAGTTTAGCTCCATATTGTTCATCACCGAAGCAAAGTTGGGACGGAGGGAGGGAGGGAGGGAGGGAGGGACGGGAGGGACGGGAGGGACGGGAGGGAGGGAGGGAAACTCAGAGACTATAATCACAGAATCACAGAATCACAGAAGTTCAAGACTGGAAGAGACCTATAAGATCATCAAGTCCAGTCGATGTTCTAACTGTTCAACTAGATCATGGCAGCAAGTGCCACATCCAGTCTTTTTTTGAATTCTTCAAGGGATGATGACTCCACCACCTCACTGGGTAAATGATTCCAGTATCTGACCACTCTTTCTGTGAAATACTTCCTTCTTAATTCTAACTTACATCTCTCTTGACACAACTTGAGACTGTGTCCTCTTGTTCTATCAGTTATCGCCCGGAGAAAGAGGCCGACCCCCAGCTCACCACAGCCACCCTTCAGGAAGTTGTAGAGAGCGATGAGGTCGCCCCTTAGTCTCCTTTTCTCCAGGCTGAACAACCCCAGCTCCCTCAGTTGCTCTTCGTATGGCTTGTGCTCCAAGCCCCTTATTAGTCTCGTTGCCCTCCTCTGGACACGCTCAAGTAACTCGATGTCCCTCCTAAAGTGAGGGGCCCAGAACTAGATACAATACTCCAAGTGAGGAAAAGGACTTGGTAGGAACAAAGAGATGCAAGAGATAGAGCAGTTACATGTACAAGGAAATTTGAGGATTAGAAGGGAATAGGAAGGGACAAAAATGGGTGAGAAGTAGAATAAAAAGAGGTAGAAATGCTGCATTTCATTTTAATAAATAAACTAAGAGCTTCTCATTGGAGCACACAGGACATGAATGTCTGATTGCAGTAATATTCCTATTGATATGTATTTCTGGTTATTCAAAGGTAGAGAGCACCCTTCTACTTCTTCCCTGTCTTCTGCAAATAATCAGTCTAAATAAATGATTTTTGTAAATGGAGAAAGCAAAATTTTTATAAAATATGTGAATATCATCATGGAATAAAGCAGCGACTTTTATACTTACAGCATAAAAAGAGCAAAACTATTTATCATGAGCAAGTCAACTATAAATACAATTTGGATAAGTTTTTTAAAGGCCCTGCATTTGAAAATTGATTAAAAATAAAAATCAATGTAGGCGTAGTTAGGCAATCATTATTAATTATGGAAAATTACTGCACTGATGTATGGCATGATTTGGAGAACAAGAAAGAAGATTAGGGAAATTTTTTGCAGCCAGAATATTCAGGATTTTGGAAAAACAACAAATAAAGAATTCCTATAAGCTAATCCACAATATGTCGGGGGTGAAAAGTGCCTCTTCCCATAGTAGAAAGAAATACCTACAATCTAGCAAGATGTCAATGATAAAAGGCAGCTCCTTATATATACAAGAAACAATCTTCCACCAAACGTATCCACTAAAGACCTGTTTGAAGTAGAACTGGAGGTCATCGAAGGTTAGAAAAATAGGACTAATATTTCTCAACAAATTTAAGAAAACAGTCAACTTGCAACTTCACTTTTGTGTTCAGAGACATCTGATTTTGAAACATTAATGATTTAATGCCTGACAGACAAAAAAAA
This sequence comes from Ammospiza nelsoni, assembly GCF_027579445.1. NCBI lineage: Eukaryota > Metazoa > Chordata > Aves > Passeriformes > Passerellidae > Ammospiza > Ammospiza nelsoni. The sequence goes on along the minus strand of NC_080636.1, from coordinate 30,508,278 downwards.
AAAATTATAAGACCCAGAGAGGTCATGTTTCAAAGACACTCATAATTGTAGCATCAGCATAAAAATGAAAGATGACAACATCATCATGAAAAATTTTTCTTGTGGCATAATTGGCAAATTTGCACAGCCAAGGAAAATAGTACAACTCACTTTACCACAGGAAGATTCTTGGAGAAGTGAAAAATACATGTGAGTGTTGCTCTCCAAGAGATCCTGAACATATATGTAAGACAGTGGCCTATGTGACCACTGACTGGCTGCATCATTTGGGGTCATGAAAGGTTTCACATGACTACAGTGAAAAATTCTCAATTTATCCAAAAAGTTCAGGAGGAGAGCTGCACAAACAGTTCTGCCCAGCAGGCTGAGATGGCAAATCACTTCAAAATAACTGCCTGGTGAAAGTGAAGTGAGAGCATAATCATGCTCTATATCCCCTGCCCTGGGTCAGGGCAGTTTGCTTTGTACCCAGCTGGAGGGTCTATCTGCACAGTAACAGGTACTGTACAATGGCTGCTCCCCAAAGCTGTGGCGCATGCCACAGGTGGAGCATGTACTGGAGGATTAGATACAGTAAAGCACTTGGCAGCCGCAGAAAAGGAATCAAAACCCCAAATCAGGTGCTTATGGATAAATAAGCATTGTGGAATATGATCCAAAAATTCCATCTAGTGCTGTTAGACTACAGTTCAAAACACTAACGGATAAGGGAGAGGTGGGGGGAGCCCAAAACACCACACCTATCAGAATCTTACTTAGCAATCTTCACAAATTTTGTACACAGAGGCCTGACTTCTAGAGGTTCTGATATCTTGATATATTTTAGCACAAAGTATCACAAGTATTCCACTTGTCCTTTAGTTTTGCCCTTTTTGTCCTCTATATGAAAAGGTCACTTCCATCCCATTCAGCTTTCAGCTGCAGTGAAACAGTCGCCTCCTCAGTTCTGGATGCTTGGCTGATTTACAGAAGTGTGTATAACCTGATGTTCTCCAAATATACAAAATGTCTGCTTTATGAATCAATACCAGAATGTTAGCAGATAAAAACTTTTAGCAGTTCTGTAGAAACTACTCTTTCAGCCTCTTTCAGATCTTTGAACAATTCCAGCCCTATTTTTCTCCCTCTGAAGAGACAACCACTACTTTCTGTAATTTATGGTGTCCAACATCATTCCTGGTACACCATCATACCTGATAGACAACATGTGACAAGGAGGTGAACTCACCCAAGGCAAGTGACAACCCTCATGACAGACTGTTGTCACAGATAAAATGGCTGAGCACAGATGGATAGGAGAAGCCAACCAAACCAAGTTTTATGAGTCACAGCTTGTCACTGACCTAACCAGTGCAAAACAGAATTCATTTGTCACCATCCCTGCAAAAGCAGATTCTCCAGTAAGCAATTTCATAGCAGTAACCCAGCTTTAGCAAAACTCCAGGCAAGTTAAGAGGAGAAACTGTGAAAGAAATGTGACATCTCATTGAGTTATTAAGTTGTTTGATGTCATTTAACTCATTCTGTATGCACCAAAATGGAAACATTTGTTGTAAGTACTATTTTCTACCCTTTCTCTTTTTAAATCACATCAACAGCCATTTTTGTTCATCTCTAGGGACAGCAATCTGCTGCTACTTTTCCGTTAAAAAGTTCACAATATGGAGAAGCATCAGGAACAATTAGCAAAAAATGCTGATGGGAACTGAGCAGAAAGTCCACATAGACTCTCCAAGGAGATATTTGGAAGCACAAGAAAAAAAATCAGCCAAAACCCCTCTGTCATTTTATGTACTTCTGGAAGTATGCAATAATTCATGAAAAAACTGTGCCTATTGAAAAGTCTGTCAAGAGAGCTTCAAATAAGTGGAGTTTTTTTTCCGCTCAGTACTTCCATTATTTGCATAAGATTTTGCCACCTTGCAGCAAAATCTCCTGTGATGGGCTACATCTGTTGCTGCATGCTGCCTTCCTCCTTCCTCTTCCCCTTGCCTACTCAGAATCACAAGCCAATATTCACTACTCTATCCCCAGCCTTCTGCTCACCTGACAGCTCTCAGCGGAATGGTCCCATGAAAACCAGGCAAGAGCACCAGGCAGCAGGCAGAGTATGATAACATGCACCCTTTGCTAAAGCAACTGGGCTTACAATAAGAGTCTATTCAGAAGAATGTATTTCTAGGGAGAAGGCATGCTTTTTGCCACTTTGTAGCAAAGCTGGTTCCTGCAGGTCTTCCTGTTCTGTAACTTTCATTCAACACTGAAGGGGACGAGATATATTTATATTTAAACAGCCAAATAATATCACAGTTGGCAAAATATGTTTAATAAATATGCATGTTTTACTTAGGACAGGTCACAAAGTAGCTAAAAATAGTTAATGAAACAGCTGAATTTCTTAGAACTTTAATACATTTTCTGCCAGAGTTCATAACTTTCACTAATCTCAAGAGCTTGCTTCCTCTACCTCCAAATACCACAATTTTTGCATAAGGTAATACTCATTGGGAAATAAAAGAATTAGAATTTTTATAATTAGAATTAGAAGGCCAATAGAATATGGCCATTTGTATTAGAAATATTAGAATATGGCCCCAAAAGCAACATTAGAGCATCAAATTTTCTGGTTTATGTGTGTAGGAATCCTATACACTCAGATCAGGTTTTTTTATGATTAGTGGAAATTTTTGAAAACTTTTGAAGACTTGGAATAACAGACCTGCTAAGTAAATTGCTAAGCAGTTCAAATACAGCAATTAAGATCTAACTGGCTCTGACAAAGGCCTAAAATGAACAGCCTGGATCTCTTGGATTACCTCTTCCCCTTCAGAAGGCCTACTATTTATTCCTTTTTGAAAAAAATCACAGATGCCTTAAAATTGAATGGCCCACAACAAATATGTCTCATCCAAACTGCATATATCTGTCTTTTAACCAGAGAGGACGTCTAGAGGCAACCAGAAGGAAACTCTGAGAATGTCACCAGCTAAAATTGTGAAATATTATTTTGCTATGGTATTGAATAATTTCTACAAACAGAACCAGTTCACATTTTGTCTTATGGTAAACCTGCCAGTTATATGGATGCATAGCTGCAAGGTTCAAAAATCACAGACTACGGTGTAGTTGCTGCACAACTCCAGTGCAATTTACCAGCTACTTCATGAAGCACATCTGTTATCAAAGTGTAAAGCTTAACCAAGATATATTAGCAAGAAAATCAGACTATTTATTGCAGTAATAAGACTATGCTGAACTGGTATTTTCATTCTCTCTTTTTTTACATCTGTAAGAAGTACTGCCCTGTATTTTAAATGTTCAATATTAGAAAACACTACCCCAGCTACAAAGCATATGGCTGTGAAGATACTAGCATTTCAGTATCTATCCAGGATACAAAAGTAATTTCAAAATTATAATTAAGCCTTTGAAGAGTATCCAATTAGTGTAGAAAAAGTACTTTGAACAAATGTGGAGCTCTTTGTCTAAACTGAATTAATACAACACCATTGAAAGTCTCAAATTTTGAAGCTTTGCTACCTATGTGAACACAACAATTTTTCTAAATATTTTATGTTGTCAGCATCATCTTCACCAATTACTGGCTTGTGGCTACCTCAGACTACCTGAGGAGTAGGAGGAAATACACCTAATTAGTTGACTGACAGTGGCATATATTCAGCAGATGACATTTGCCACATGGGAGATAGGAAGAAGTCTTAATATTGAATACTGTCCAAGTAAGGGGGATTCTTTAAAATGGACATTATATGGCTGGTTCCATTATCCTTAGAATATTCCCACATACAACCATACTCTCATTGCAGCCAAAGAGCAGACTCCAAAGGTTGATAAAGCTGGGAAGTTAAAATAAAGTCTGTGAAGAGCAGGTTACATTATTTAAGCCAATACAAGAAAGAGCTAAGATTAGTGTTTTACAAACAGCAGGTTCAGGCCCTGACCAAGACTTTTCAAAAGTGACAAGTTTGTGACTGTCTTAGTTCTGCTGGTGAACCATTACTTAAAAGTGTAATATTAATGTAGACAGTGGGACAATTCATAGATTTACTATTATCAATTACATAGATTTACTGTAAATCATAGTGATTTACATCACTATGAACTAAATGCCCTTTAGTGAGCTAAGAATATCAACAAAGTAGCAATATCCTGCTCTAGAAACATAATTATATCAGCTATGAAAACTCTTATCAAAGCAGTTTCTGCAGTGTGTATTATTTCTTCTCTCCTATAATCCACACCATTCCAAAAGCACAGTAAATTTGCCTTTCAAAGGTCCAACTTTCAAGATTGCATTTTGACACTCAACAGATACTGAGTTATCCAGAAGTTACTTTGCTACTCTTTGACAATTCAGGATACTAAAAGCTATTCTACACAAGAAAGGTTTTTTCCATTCTTCATTCAGTCAGAATTGATAGAAATTCACAATAATCTAGAATTCCATTCTCCCTGCTTCATAAGAAGTACTGGACATGGATAAAAACACAAGAAGTCCCTTTTTAAGAGATCATCTGTGAACAGAAACAAAAGTGACGCACATCAAAACTGGAAGGACCCATAATTTTGCCTCTAGACTATAACCACCTAATTAGTTTGTACGTGCTGCTAATAACTGCACTGTCAGGTGCATGTTAAAAACAGCATGCCTAATTTAACCATTATGATAAAAAATATTTAAGAAATCAGCATAAAGTCATTACTACACATCATTTCTAATTAGTGTCAATGCAATCTGAGACAAAGTTTCAAACACTTCAAATAATTTCAGGCTCCTCTTTAATAAACTACGTGGTATCTGTGTTTATTCCTCACTGACATTTCTTTACACATATATGCAGTGGCCCACCTTCAAGCACACCTAGGGTATGCTAGGTTGTAACACTGCTCCTCAGAATGTTTTCTGAAGCTGTAGCTCCACACTGCCTACTTATTAATAGACAATACTGTTTGTATAGCTATTACAACTACATTCATTCTGGACATGGATGTCTCCAAATGAAAACATTTGTTTCAAGGTAAGGTGCTGGCATTGAGTTCTGTGACTGAATTTCTTCCCATTTGTCCAGCTTCTCACATAATTAAACCTCCCAGTTCTGCATTTGAAAATTAACAGTTCTTTCCAGTTGCACTTAATTCAACTGGAGAAAAGAAAATACTGATGACACAAATTCCATGGCTTTCCAAGAAGCTATCCTGTGACCAGGATGAGCAAAAGTGGATTGGAATTGTTTTTAGATAATTCTGTGGAGCAAACCAGCCCTAACTGATCCCCGGTCAGGACAGCTTAACTGTAACTTGAAAGCCACTTTCCACCTCTCCAAATCTGTTCCTATCTGCACTGAATCATACTTAACTAGTCAAGCTGAGCTGAACAGAATAAAGCCTATGATTTTAACTTTCACATCAGGCAATACTTCACAAGACCAAAGGTCACCTTCTCAATCATTATAAAACATAAATTTGAGTTTATGTTCAGAACTAGATTTACACAATGAGGATTTCAGCAAAGAAATCATTAGACTACTGCACAACACTGGAGAAAAGAAAGAATAGATCTGGGTAGTAGTTCCACTGACTTAAATAAAACTGAGATACAATAGCAATATCTCATAAAGCAGAGTTGTAGACATTGCATTCTTATCCTCACACTGGTGTTGCCAGTAGTGCCTACTGTGCTGCTTTGCACTGTGATCAAGTTACTTTTTTCATAGTACCTTGTACATGGCTATGTTTTGGATTTGTTCTGAAAACAGACCTGATAAAACCAGGTTATTTTTGTTATTGCTGAGTAGGGCTTACACCAAGCTCAGGCCTCTTCAGCTCCTCACCCCACCCCTCTAGCGAGGAGGCTCCGGGCGCACAAGTAGCTGGGAGGGGACACAGCTGGGATCCCAGGTGACCAAAGGGATGTCCCAGACCATATGGCATCGTGCTCAGCATATAAAAGTGGGGAAAGTACGAGAAAGCTGGGGTGTTTGGAGTGACGGTGTTTGGCTTCCAAGGGAAGTGTTATAAGAGCCCTGCTCTCCTGGAGGTGGCTGAACACCTGCCTGCCCATGGGAAGCAGTGAACTAATTCCTTGTTGTGCATGTGGCTTTTGTTTTCCCTGTTAAACTGTCTTTATGTCTACCACTACTTTTCTCACTTTTATCATTTGAGTTCTCTCCCCCATCCCACTGGGAGGGAGAGAGTGGCTGTGTGGTGCTTAGTTGCTGGCTGGGGTTAAACCACACTACCTACATAAAGAAAACAGCATATATTTATAGGGAAACTATAGTAACAAACTGCCTTTAACAAGGATATTGATCACAGACATGGGGGGCCATTCTCTCCTGTTGGGATCTTCTGGAAGTTTAATGTCTCATACCAGCAAAATAAGTCATGACAATGAGGACATATTCATGTTGCTTGTATCCATAAGGAGCAGAACTCAATCTTCTCTATAGGAAATGTGCATGTAGCCACCATTTGTGCCCTTGCAAAATTCTGTTTTTCATGTAGATAGAAGCCAGAGAATTTGAAATTCATAATAACCAGAAATAAGCACAACAGGCATGATGGGGAATAAAAAAGGACAAGAGATTACATTAGGAGGAATATGCTTTTTTTAGAGGTGATGCCTTGTCCAGTGAGTATATCATATCATATCATATCATATCATATCATATCATATCATATCATATATATCTTATTGGGATTTTTTTTAATGGGGTGTCACTTCCCTTTGGGTTTTAATTGCCAAGAGCAAGAAGATAGACCTGGATTATGTATTACTTGTAATAATATTGGCAAATAAGTTGTAATAAGAATGAGAGCAAGCATAAAAGATAATGTGTAAGAATATGGAGAAGTGTGAAAAAGCATTGGGAAATATATGCTGCAGCCAAACAGACAATTACATTAGAAAAACATTGTTAAAATTACTATTTCAAAAAACACAACACTGGATGCCCTTGAGTACAGGATACATCCTTCGGCTAGAAATTCCCATCTTCAACAGTAAAAAGGACAAAGCAGTGATACACCTTCCTGATCATAAACACCACAGATTTTCTGCACCCAGTGCAATTTACAGGCTTAAATACTATTCCCACTGAAGTTAACAGGAATCTGTAACATTCATCACCTTGTTAATGCCTAACACTGCCAATCACAATTAGCCCTTAAAGAAAAGAATTTCTTTAATATAATGTGTTTAGCCACTGTAATTACTTCCGTTTTTTTCACAAGAGGAAAAGTGGCTGCTATTCCCCAATAGCTTTTCTCACAAAACCCCAATCCCAGAATATCCAATGCCTAAAATACCAAAAAAAAAAAAAAAAAAAAAAAAAAAAAAAAAAAAAAAAAAAAAAGAAAAAAGAAAGAGTAAAAACTGAAGTTCAGCTAACAAAAAATCCCCTATAAAATATTCAGCAGAATTTCTGAGGCAAGAAATACAGCACATCACAGTTAAGTCAGTGTGGAGCAGATGAAAGATATTCAGGGCTTAGACGCACACAGTAACTCATATGATAGAAGAGCAGCATTTCCAAGGCTCCGGTGCGTCACATACATCATCTAACAATATTCCCCTTCACACTTGTTCAAACATTATTCAGAGCCTGACAGCCTTTCAGGCCACTCTCTGCTGATTTCACTCATTCCTCACATGTCATGCTGCTGCTGCTTTTCACACAGCAAGCCGACAGTCCCACAGCAAGGCAATGATCCAGTGTTTCCTCTTGTGTTAAGGTTAATACACAGGCAATATAGTTTAAAACATTCATGTAAGCCCATGGCACTCTCATAACAACTCATTTGGATCCTTTGCAGTAAAACATTTCACACTGTGATTTGAATAGTGATGAAACCGAACACATCTGTAAAATACTTAGTAAGTACTTCTGTAAACTTAGATGCTGTAAACATTGTACAAGATACTGTGGTATAAATGCCTCTTTTTGCTGATAGTTGAAAAAATTATTTGTCTATTTATATAGAAATGTAAATATGCAAATAAGAGAGCCTTATAAATATTGTCAAATAATACAGGAATGAAAATGAAACACACATCTTTCAGCAGTCCACAGTTACATAAACACCAGTTATACTCACATCCTGTCTGTAAAATGATGAATGATAAATAACCTAAAAACAATTACACCATAAACACAATTGTCTAAAAATATATCACTGTCCAGCAATCAGTAAACTGGATCCAAACCTTCAGGAGGAGTTGGCTCACCTGAACATCATTTCTTCTCAGAGCTTATTAAATTGTCATGTAAGATTTTATTTTCCACATATTATTTTTCATATAAATATCCTAGGTGGTGAGATACAGGTGAGGTTTCAAATTAAAAACCTAAGGTGGAGGTACGTCAGCAGAAGTGTTTATGAAATAAATAGGTACCTTCAGAAAGACAAACAAGAAACCTATTATACTATGCTTCCATCTGGTTCCTATCTAGAAAACTGCCTAGTTCCCTATCATTTAACCCACATAACACATGTCTAGCTAAAAGAGAGGATGCTAACAAATTAGCACAGTGCTAATCTACATCATTTTATCCTCAGCATAAAGTAGCTGAAAAGTCCATCCCTAGAAGTTCAGTTGCCATAAAGGGACAATTCCTGTAAGTGTTGTGGCAGAGATGATTTCTTCTTGTGGGGTTCTATAACCATAGTACCTTGAACTCTTCCCTTACTTCTAAGTTGTGCTCATAAATCCTGTCTGAAGAGACAGCACAGTACTTTAGAATGGGCCAGCCCTGTTCTCTATCTTTCTAGGAATCCATCAGTTTTGGAGAGGTTGGTTGCATATTTAACATAAAGTGGCTAATTAATCACTGGCATGGCTGTATCAATGAAACATTTTCAGTTTGTTTTTTGTTTATAAAGTTTGCCATTTCTTTGTGTCATCCCCAAAAAAACGAATTGATATTATTCACTCTTCAAAAAATATAAGAGAAAAGAGAAAACTTCACTTGGAGAAAAGCACTAAGGACAAAAACAAACAGTGAACAGTTAATAGGAAAGCAAGAATGAGAGTGCCAAATTCCTCTCAGGATGTTAACATCCCAAAAAACTGAGCCTAATACTCTACTCACAACTTTAACAACTCTCTAATACAAAACAAAAAATATTTTTCATGGAAATAGTATGTAGAAGAAGAGATGTATAATGTATGAGACGAAAGCAAATTATCTCCCTTCCCTAAGGGAATAGCTTTTGTCTCAGATGTAGGTCATGCCAGCACTCATATTTTCAGTATTCTTTATATGCCCATTCAAGCATTATAGATTATTATGTCAAAATGGTGCACTGGGATTTTTTTATTGCAATTAATATCCCTTGTAAGGACCTTTGTGGAATGAACTCAAATATCACCAAAAGCAATTAAAATCTACTGGAGACATAAAATTAAATGTTAGGCTAGCTAAAGGGAAAAGTGGTGCAACATACTTTTCTAGGATATAAGAAACAGAACAGAAAATTAATAGAAAGTATAGTAGCAAGGCATGAACTTCAGAGACCATGAAAACAACAGACAGGATAATAAAAATTGTTCACTGGTGAGAACAAATATATATGAAGCAACCAGAGGCAAATCCCAAGCTTCTATTTTAGCTTATTTTATGATTATTTTAAAAAATTTAATATGAATAAAATGAAATTTAGGGCAGAAAAAGAATAATCAGGTTTTCAATTAAGTAGAAATGAATCTTTATTCCAGTTTGAGACTTTATTCCACTTTGATACCTATGATGCAAAAGTCTATAACTTTTTTTTAATGCTTGAAATAGTTTTAGTGCTTGAAATTCCACTGGTTATTATTCTGCATTCTGTTTTAGTCTAAATAACATGACCTGTTATGGAAAAGACATAATAAGCAAAGATGTCATTAGTTTAGTCTCACAGGTTCATGTTGCTTATCTTACATTTCAAACTCAGAAAAAAAGACTTTACCTGAAATGTAAACTACTACAACTACGCACTCAGCATAGATTTTAAAACTCCAGCTTCAAAATAGATATGAATGATAGATGGTGTTCTAGGGACTTTTTAAATTGTAGTTACTGTCAGAAATCAGCCATCTGGTAATTTGTCAAAAAATTGTGATTTCCCAGCCTTTCCATATTATATTGTCCAACAATACAATGCGTTTTTCATTAGAGTTACTTTCTACAATTACCACATTTCGATGACAAGTGTAGGTCGCAGCTTCCTAAAGCTTCAGATACCCAAAATTCTTTTTTCTGTAGCAGGAATCAAGTCCCTAAACCTTAATGTAGACTGAGAATTTTAGAGAGCTGTATCTAGCACTGTATGTTTATATACAATGCACATTCTAGCTAATAAGTAAGAGCAAGACCTAAGGAAGAGATTATGCACACAAGTGCACCTGCAGCCTTCATGTGACATTTTGTAACTCTTCAAATGTGGACTTCACTGTAGTAATGCAATTAATTTAATGCAGTTGGTCTCTAATACAAAAAAATATACTTCATATTTTTAACAATATAAATTTTTGCTCTATAGTAGGCATAAGATTGAATCTCTCATTAAAAATGCAAAATTTATCTAACCCTAGATTACCAAGTGCCATACAAAGCATCCACAAAGATAATAAAACACCAGTTCTTTATTGTATCAGTTCATTAGGATACTCTTGAATGGTAACATTTGCTAAATGCCACTCTTGGGTCAGTCTCTAGTGAAGGCAGGTTTCATAACACCACTTGGTTATCATCAGTGCCCTTTCACCCTAAGTCTCATTTTTAAAAGTACTTTGATACCTCTTGCTCATTTTTGTACTTCAGCAGACTACAATCTATTTCTACCTATAAGATTACCAGTAACTGAGATATTTTCCACAGAAATTATATTTATCCATGAAGAAAAGCCATGCTCAGCTAGTCTTGATACAGTACTAAATGTATTTTGTACCACAGTTAGTAGATTGATGAATTAGCTGTAAATCTCTCACCTCCCTCTCCTTTAATGTCAGTATTCTATGATACTGTTTATTTTAAACTGGTAAAGCCCATATTGTCCATCCTTTCTTTACAAATGCATGGGACTTCATGCAGAAAAAGAGTGATATTCACACGAGGAAGGCTGTCACAGACAGCATTATATATAAACAAGCAAAGTACAGCAAAGTACAAAAACACACAGCAAGTAACATCACAAATAATAGAAGTGCTAAGCACCTTTCATTTTTAATCTAAATGCAACAGTTCCACCTAATACTGTGTGATAGTACAAACAAAAGGCCAGTTATGTGGCTGAAGAATTTAATTAAAGCAGGAAATAAAGTTAGTTTTGTGCTCAGCTTTATCATTTTCTGTGTGCAAAGACCATTCTGCAGTTTCATTTGACTTCAAAGCAAATTAGGTCTGCTCAGAAGCTCTAAAAATTCATCTAATTGAGGCCCTTAGATAGGGGTCTAGAACAAATGCTGTACCCCAAAACCTGCTTTGAGAGTTCCATTCTCATAAATGTTTTCCACTGAAATTTTTTACATATGTTATATAACGTGGGTTTTGATATCATATGCAAATTCTGTAGGCAGAATGTTTAAAGAACATCTACAGACACTTTTGTTGCAATGCTCTGGAATGTAAGGATAAAAAAAACCTCTCCTGGAAGTATGGCTTAAATCCATACAAAGCAAAGAGCATTCATCTCACTGTCTTTTTTGTTCTGACTTTCCCCTAAAAGGTGTACTTCCATTATTCACTGAGAATGAAATAAACACTAGCATACTAAAGAATAATAAAGAAATTTTAAAAATTATTTGCATCACTATCATATGTCAGCCAATTGGATGTTATATGTTAGTCCAAAGATAAAAGTGTGAATGAATGTACAAATAGGCACACAGTTCCTGATAAACCTTTTTTCCTTTAATCAATATTGTCTCTAAATTTTAAAATCTCAATCAGATATTCAATCCCAGTTCCAATAACAACATAAAAAGCACCCATTTAAATCAGAAATAATATAAACCTATTGCAGGATTATTTTTTAAAAAGCAATTGTTCTGACTGTTCTTCTTATGTTAAAACTAACTGTGCAACCAGAATGAGCATTGATTTGCACTTCTGAGATCAAAAGAATTCTTTTGATAGTCTCATATTTGTAGTGGTGTAGCTGAAACTTGAATCTGTGCCTCTGTTTACATGTTGAAAGACAGCCATAGGAGCAAGTGATCAGAAAACATGATTATATATTCCTGAAAAACAGCCAGCTGTCAGTATTCTTGGTGCCAGTGTATCAATGCAAGAATCTGCAGCCAGGGTTTCACAAGACACAGTGCCAGCAATATGGAAAAACCAATCAACAAACAACACTATAGTCAATGTCATATATTTGGAGAGAGCAAAAAATAGAAAAGTATGTATTTCAGCAAGGATTCAGGCATAAGGAGCTGGCACGCCTCCAGTCTGAGTATCACAATGAAACTTTCATTTCCATGAAAACAACATATTTTTAATTATTTTTAACCCAACCAAAGAGCAATACAAGATTTGTCCAAAATATTTAAATGGGAGCATAAAACAAAGGTCTTAGGCCTCCACCCTTTAAAAATGGTTAATTCTTCTTGACAATCCAGGAAATCTAGCAAATACAGGATACAAGCACAAGAGGTTTACACCGCCAGAGCACAGCAGCAAGCACAGTAGTACAAGGGGGCTTTTATGCCATCCTAGAAGGAAATCTAGCCTAAATTGTAATTTTTAGATCCATACATGCTGCTCAAAACCTGTATCAGGACATCAGGAGACACTGAATGTACAGGGCTTCATGAAGAATGGTATAGCCTCTCTGGCAAGCGAGCCACCTGCATTAGCTAGTCCTCCCTCGTGTAAGGATGTCAGCATATCAACATCAGCTAGAGTTTAAAGATGAAGTAGAGACAGAAGAAATATGAGGTGTGGTAGAGAAAACCTGTTAGTTTGCCTCATTTAAGACTTGTCCCATGGCACAAACCAATGCCCAGACTCTATAAAAATTATATTCTAAATAGGAATCAAAACAAAACTGAATCTCCTTATCCAAAATACTCATTCTTTCCTTGCTGTCCCTTTCTCTAATAAGTGAGAAAAATATTCATGAAAATAAAATCTACATTACAATCAACATAAAAATCTACAGATTAAGTTTTGTTCTTATTAACATAAGCAAGAATTGTGTGTGATACAATCATATTCATTAATTATTAAATAGTACCTAGAACATCCCCAAATATTTCAGTGAGCATGGCACCACAGCCATTTGAAAACAGGACTCTTTAAAACACAAAAGAACATACAAATAGTAGCAACTAATTTTAGGTAATTACCTAGGCTTCACTGAACTCAACACTCAAAAATCTATTGGGTGGAACAGATGGGAGAAAAGCAGAGACATCATTTTCATTGATTTTGAAATTAATAGGTCAGAAGTTTTAGGAAGGTGGAACATTCTAAATAGCACAATAAATTCTCTCCTTTAGAATTTCACAACCCCTTGAGAAGTAAGTTTGGGTTATACTGCTTGATGACTGGCTTGATGAATCATGATGATACTTGCTGAAGACAAAGTGTGCCCAATACTCTATTTGTGTGAGAGGTAAACACTTGGGGAGAGGGCATTCAAAAGAACTTCCTCTTGCTCTGCTGAAGCATGCTAACTTCAGTATTTCAATCTTGGCAACTGTTTCCTACTTAGGGACCAAAAAGTGATCCTGTCCAACCCTTAACTGCCTGTTGTTTAGTAATAAACACCTGTTTGTGTTTACCATTAAAACTTCTTTGAATTGCAATTAAATCTAGATTTGAGCAGGAGATGAGTGGCAAAGTTCAGACTCCCGAGATTTTTCTTTTCTTTTCTTCTCTCCTGGTAGATATTCTAATTTCAGTTTTTCAGATCATATGAATGTGCACATGGAAAGTTCAAACCTGAATGATGACTAAATTGCATTAGGTTAAAAATTCAAGAAATCCATGTTACATGACTTTTAAGAAGTTGATATTAGTGCAATAAATTTATGAATCTGCTTTATTTGTTTTATCACAGTTTTTGCTAACAAGGCCTATTGTTAGATTTTTAATGTAGGAGACGGTGGAGGAAAAGGTACACAAAATGGTGGGTGATCTGGCACAATGGTATTTTTCTTTCTTCACAATGAAGCACTGTTCACTTTCTTCTATGGCCTGTAAATCCAGTACTAATACTAAACACTGCAATGTCTCAAAGTCCATTATATAATATTCCTAAAGCATCCAAACAGTCACAATTTTGTTTAAATAGACATTTGAATAAAATTTAAATTTAAAATGCTCCTTGCCTCCTTCCATTTTTCTCCTTTCCAATGGGTAAAAGGAGTTAAAAATTAACTAGCTAGCAAACTTGGATTTCAGTAATTACAGGCAGCAATTTTACTCTATCGCTTTTCTAAATGCAAAGGTAAAACAAATTGAGTTAAACAATTCTTTTATAACTAACTTTTATGTCTTCCATATTATTCTAGCCAATGCTTCCAAATTCTGTCACACTACAAAACAGAGACAACCTTAACACATTGAAAGAGACTTAGTTTCAGTTTAGTGCTTGGTATGGTAATTAAGTAATGCTATTTTCATTTCTCTTAAACTTGTAATGAAGTACATATTAAAGAGAGCAGAGAAAAGGTACACTGGCAAAAGCCTCTGCTATATTGGGACTGTATTTGCCTTTGCTGGGAGTGTATTTTAGAAACAAAAGGAAAATAGTTTCTTGATAATAATTATTCTATCAATAAATCTACATTCTCTTTTTCTTTGAGACTGAGAGCTTACACTGGAACTTGATGGACTGAATGAGACCTGGTACCTAGCATGCCTGAAAAGCACAGGTTTACTGCTCACAGCACTGATTTGCAAAGCCTGCTCTCACTGCAGGACCTAGAGAGAGCAGAGGGAGCAGAAATGCAAACAGAAGCAAAAAGGAGAGAAGCAGAAGAGGAATCTCCATGACAGCGTGAAGAGGCACAGCCAAGCAGGATCAGTTTTAAAGATAAGGAAAAAGGCTGAATAATTAACACAGTACAATTTTCCTGGGACCTGGAACATAATGCAAGTCTCATCACAAGTTTTCGTCACTCTCAGAGCAAATACTTTTGAATTCCCAAGGAAAGAATGTGTCTATTACTCTTACTTTCAAGAGCCTGATCCAAAAAGTATTATTTTACTGCTAGTCCTTGAAGGTGCTGAATCCACTTCACTCATCCTGATGTGTGGCTTGGTTCCACACACCACTGTCACGGGGTTCTCATAGCTTGGTTTTAGATCACAGAGACAAGGACAAAACACAACTCTCAGAAGCTGACAAGCAACAATAAAGATTGCCAAGGCAATCTAAATTTGGTCTCAAGTCAATACTTCTTATAAACGGTCGTTAATTACAATAACACAAACTATTTTCATTGCACCTTTATCTCAATTAGAGATTTCTTCAACATGTATACAATGACATATCCTACTACCTCCAAAAATACAGTCTCACATGCTTGCATTTCTCTTGAATAGACAGAACAGTGCTTTCTATGTACTGTCATTCACACAAGTTGCTACTCTCTCCTCTCTAATAAAGAAAAAAGTTATAAAAAAGCATGGGTAATACTCATACTACAATAAAACAGTGTCCTGATGCCCAATTGTTGTTCAAGTGGCTTTAAAAGAAGCATACACTTGCTATTATTTCCAGGCCTCACAGTGGCAGAGGGGTTTTATTTTATTCCCCCTCTCCCTGCACCAATAATGTAGATATTTTAAGAGATTTAATGCATAATTGCTGTGCTTTTAGCATATTTCTCCTATGTGCTTCAAATTCTACTGAGAATTTCCAGTAAAATACCACAACACAAAATTTAATTATTCTGGGAACTAATTTTCGCCTTTTTATTTAAATCCATTAGGGTGCTTATAATAGAATATTGTATTGGATTCTATTTATTTTTAAACTGCAAACATGAAATAAGTATGAATGTCACAGAATAAATGTATCCTTATAAACCTCTACAAATTGGAACAATTACTGAAATAGCATATATCTGTTTTACTAGAGTCTATGCCAATTGATGTTTCTCTTGTTTCCCACTGGAAATTACCTAATGCAGACAATTAAGACCAACCACAGTACCACCATATTCTTTCTGCTAAAATATTATCTCAGCAACTCATTCCAACTATATTAATAGAAACATTTTGAAAATAAGGAGAAATAATAGCCTTGAAAGTGCTGTTATATAATTTGAATAGCACAGAAAACACCTAAAAATGCTACCTGATCTAGTCTGGTAATCATATGAGATCTGTAACAGCAGCCCTTAGATTTCTCTGTTGCATGTGTTGTATAAATAATTGCTTTAAAATCAGTGTACATCTACAGACTGCTGGATCTGGCAATAACTATTACAGATTTACCTACATTTCAGGGCACAAAAAGACCATCCCCTGAGCATTCTAGATAGCAAGTCACAAATGTACTTTTCACATATGCTCTAAGATGGCAAAACTCAGACTTGACTTCAGGTTATTAATTGTACAAAAGATGTTGTACTGGGACATAACAAAGATAATACTTTGGAGGATTACTGCTAGTTTAGCCAGGTTTTCAAGAGCTGATCTTCAGGCAATTAAGGCTAAGACTGTAAATATGACAATGTACACCGTACACTCACAGAGCCTGTTTATTCTCAGTTTAAAGAAAAGGTGACTCAGCTATCAGTTCAAAATGTGAGCAGTGCTAAAAGTAAAATGATGCCTTTCTTTACTCCCCTGAAAGGCCTCAGGGGAGATCATTATTGTATCTATAACCCTCCTTCATTCCACTCTTCATTAGCATTGATCCAACTCTAGAACTAGAGCAGCAAGCTGAACTGTCACTCAAATCACACAGGTTATAATCAGGTCACCGTGTCTACACTGGGAAAGCAGCGTGTTCATCCTCTAGAGAGATCACTCATTCATCAACTTTGCCAGTTAATGAATGGATTAACACTGGCAGCAAAAATGAAGGCATTTCTTTCCTAATTGGTAATTGCTCAGATAAAAAATGCAATCTTAAACATACAGTGACAGTCCAAAACTATTCTCTCTCCCTGAGCATACAAGGAAGAGAAGTACTTATATGGATTGCTTCTCAATATCAGTATCAAGAGGCAACAGAATAATTATATGGAGTAAAAAAGAAGGCTGATCTACCATAATACAAGATTAAAACAAAAATGGTAAGACGGATGAAACACTGAAGGAAGTCTTTCTTCACAGACTTCACAAAGAAACAACTGTCAACTATGTAAAATTACACCCAACTGCTAGTACTGCCTAAAGGCATCAAAGACAACTATTATGTTGATTTTGTATGTGTCAGAATTTCTTCACATGTTGGTTAGGAAGGCTGCATGACCTTGACACTAGAACAACAAAAGACATTGTGAAATCTGCAGACTCACACTGAAAAGCCTGCCTTAGAGAAATGTCACTCACAGAACCTGCTCTGCTCTTGTAAAGACTGATAAATTTCAGCTGTTAAGCTCATTTTTGAAACACAGCAAACCTGAAATAGTGATTAAATATGGAGGTCTTTCTCCTTAGCTACGCATGTTAGCACTGTAGAAAAATGTAGTAAAAGCAGTGTTTTATCTTGCTTCTGAAAATTAAAATTAAATTATGAAGAAAAAGGACATAGTAGGTCTAGGAGGCTCACTCCAAAAAGATCTCAAAGCAATTAATAGACATGGTTAGCCTGGTTAGACATAAGTTAGCCTGGAATAAACTGCAAATATATTTCTGACTTATATGAAGAAAACTGGATAATCAGGAAAATCAGCTGGAAGGACATCCTCTATTCTATTAGGTAGCTAAATCATGCCCATTCATCGGTATGCAAGAAAATCAAAATGTATGTGCCATAGGTGTGGAGTCAGCACACAAAAGATTTCTAGTACCAGTAGGAATGCTCTCCTTCACTGCAAAGATCCTTCACCCTCCTTCAAAAAGCTCAATGAGTGCTGAGGAAACCACAGAATAAACTCTGATGCAAGTTTGGTATAGAGGGAGGGCTGCTTTCAGAACTCAGAATGATACAAAAATATTGATCTCTCAATATCTGAACTCATAATGTGGTTTTAAAGTGCAAGTCATAATTTATGTATATTGCACAGGCTTGCTATAATGATATCCTGTGTTTATTGATAATTGTAACTACCATAACAATGTTACAGAACTGTCAGGAGATATTTCTATCAGGTAATCACTGGATAATTTATTCCAGCCTAGTGCCATGAACCTGCAGTCACTCTTACTGGGCAGGGCTGACAGAAACTTGAGATAAGCTACTGTTATATCACAGTTAGAACTTTTATTGTCTCTCCTTCCAGGTGTTACAGAAAACAGATTGGAGGAATGCTTGGGCAGTGTAGTTGACATTTGCCCATAGCAAATCTAAGATCGATTCCAGTGGATTCCAACAGCACTCTCATATCCCACCTATGATATCCAGCTACCATATTCATATCTCTCAAACTGAATAGCTCTATTACTACTGACTGAAAACTTCAAATTTACTTTATCACGTGTTACATTTTGCCCCATTCTTACTTGTTGATGAATTAATCTATTAGGACTGATTCTAATTAAAATTAAAGAGAGCATTTCCACTGAGTTGGGAGTCCGGCTAAAGCCAGTAAAGACCAGATTTCCAAATTCTAGGAAAAATTCATTGAATTACTTGTAAAATGGTCGTTTTGCTGCTAAAATGTGAAACATATTTTTGATTCATCAGGAAGAGGGACCACAAACTACATCTTTTAATTCAAAGTTAGCAATTTCCTCAGTATTCTTATCAAGTGTACGAGACTGTTATGGGCTGGCTAAATATACTTCCAGAATTTTAGGCCCAGAACACTCAATCTCATATTCAGCTTGGTTTTCTTCTGTAAAGAAGCCTAAAAATGAAGTTCAAATGAGACAAAGTGGGGTGTGCTGCACTCCCAGTATTTCTCATACTCTGAAGAGGAATACAAATCATTAAGTCTTGTGTTTGAGCTTTGATATAAAGTTCAATGAAATTATAATTTTAAAATTATCCTGGTCTAAACAAATTATGTTTGTCAAGCCAGCCAGATCTGTCTCAATGTAAAAGATATGCAGTATAACAGAATAGCTTAGAAATTGCTTCAAATTGTTGAGGGAAAAGCTGGAAGGAGAGCTTGTGATTGAGCGCTATCACTGAAACAATTAGTGAGCATTTCCAAAGACAGGTGCAAACAGTTGCTCTCACTCCACTTGGATGGAGGTTCTCTTCATCCAGGCACTGAGCTGAGGCAGTTCAAAAGCTATTTATTGATGTTAACAAGACATTTGGCCTAAACTAGCATATCCTACGCACAACAAGGCCCACTGCCATGTTAAAATGACTCACAGCAGATGAGCTCAATAAACTCACTCCCACCTGCTGGTTCCATGGAGTTGCTGTGGCAAAAACACACTCAAAAGGCAGGCAGTGGAATGTAACAGATGATTAACTGTTTTTAATAATCATTGAATGAAAAGTCCCCAGTAAATTGCAACAAAAAGATAAAACATATTTAAATCAACCCAGTTTCAGAAACTCTTTTGAGAGTGAAAAGCAACAAAAAGTTGGCAGAATAGTAATTATCTACATTATTATAATTAAAGGGAGAGAGAGTCTATGTCTGCATGCTAAAGAAAAGAAAACTTGAGCAAATAAAGCAGAGCTGAGTCATAAGGGGGTTACTGACAAATTAAAGCTGCTAAAATATACTTGCTGGAAAACAGGGAAGGGAGGATTAAAAAAACAAGCTCCTGTGGAAAATCTGCTATCTTATTCCTGAGAAGCAGAACGAATTTTAAAGGACTTTCAAATAAGAAACAAATTGGCAACTTCCTAAGAAAGAACAGGATAAGCTCTAAGCAGCTTGGTTTATCAAATGGAAATTTGCTTTCAAAAGGGGTATGCTGAGACAGAAATAAAAAAAAGACGGAAGCTTGCCCAGGAGTGAGCCTTCAGTTTATTTGTAGGGAAAACACTGATCAAAGCTTGCCAAAACTGGAGAGTATTTAAGGTCTTGTTAACAAAACTGACAAAAATCAAACTTCATTTTCAGCTATTAATAGTAGCACAAGAGCTACAACAATCAATATTTAATCTGAAAGAAGAATAACTGTTTCAAGGAAGTTGATTTTAACTTGATATTTCATCTTGTTCTTGTCAATTAAAAAAAAAAAAAAGAAGCCTACATTGATTCCTGACATGATTACAGAATGTCAACATACAGTGATAGAGACCTACTCAGAAGGATCTTGGGCTTCAAATGCAATCTGATTTGAGCAGTTACCCACCACTGCGAGTGTAAAGATGAAGGAAAAAAACTCAGATGGATGGGGAAGGGAATAGTACATAGTGTGGCAACTTACATACAGTTTGATGCAATCACTGCATGAGACACAGGCCAGTGAAATTATCTGAAGGGGTGTTGTCAGGGGAATCACAAGATAGCACAGAGGAAATTACATGCACTACTGCTAATTTAGCAGGACTGCCCTCCTTACTCCATCAAGGGTGCATGGAACAGCTAAGGTATAGTTCAGTGGCACCTGAAAAGGGAAATACTGCATGGTACATATTTCTACAGTTCCCAACTTACAGAGCACTGGTCTCCAAGTGTCTTGGAGCCAATGTCACAGAAACAACCAATAATTGACATTCTCTGAAAAATTCAAAGAGTTACTACAAACAGGAGATTTTTTTAAGCTATTATTGAAGTCACATCATTTTCCTCTGTTTCAATTATGCTTAGGTGATGACATTTTTACTGTTCCTGTGGTATTGCATGGAAAATTACCTGCACTTTTCTTCAGGATTAAGACTGTACAGAAGTATTCTTCCTGCTCTCTCTGCTAAAATATCTAGCCTCTGTTATGTGCAGAGAAAACTTTCTTTAAGAAAGAGTTCAATGAAACTCTACAAATGTTTTCTTGACAGCCTCTGCAGTCACTCTGCACATTTCCTGCTGGAGCTCTTCCACTTTACAGAATTTAATTCAATGCTCTTTTGACCAAAATGAAGGAGATTGACTATAATGACATAAGAAACAAGAGTAGTAACTTCAAGACATATATAATTTATATGTACTGGAGCAGTTCCAACCAGACAGTTAGAAAGAATCTACCTAGAATAAAAAACCAAGATCCTGCTTATTGGACATTTGCTTGAATTGTTGGAAGTTGATGTTACATTGAATCTAAGGTGACTTTATCCACTCTGAGCTGTTTAATCTACCTCTGGCCACCTATATTTGGCCTTGAAGTCTGTATCAAATATGCCACACACATATTACTCTTCAAAAAGAACCAAGAAATGCAAACGTTTTTTTCAGATTCCAAATTAAGGAAGAAGCCCATTCAAATATATAAATCCACACACTTCCTTTTAGCTATGTACAGAGATGTTCTCTGGAGAATTTGCACAGGAGGTGCAACAACATCCTTATATGCACAACATCTGCTTATGTTAATCTTCTGAGGAACATGTAGGGGCTTTAGGAAAAGCACTGCAGCAGTTTTAGCTACAGTTTTTTACCTGATTTCTTGAGAAGACAGGTCATCTATTTGTGAGTGATAACCATTGGCTGAAGTTGGATAACAAATGCAGATGTTAGCATGGTTGTTGCCGTACTTGGGGATAAACAAGCAAATGATGACAGAAAACCTCAAATGGTAAAAATAGCTAAGTTAGTCTTTCACCAGATGACCATTCACAGATTTTGTGCAATAGCAAAGTTGATCCACCGAAGTTTCTGAGGAAGAGAAGGAAAAATAATCTGGACTAAAGCTCTCCAGCTCTCCAGTCACTTGGACTGAACAACACCAGAGAGCTTCAAACCAGCAATTAGTACCTCCATGGCAGAGCCCTCAGTTTTAACCCATCCTAATTGTTGTGGATACTTTGCTACATGTAGCTCTTCCAGGACCAAAACCAATCCTAGAAGAGAGACATTGTCTCTGAAACAAGAAAACTAACTAGAGCACAGAAGAATTGTCACCATCATCTGGAAAAAGCTTCTGAAGCTTCTAGCTTTGAAAAGGCGGTGTCTGCCAAATTTAATGGCTTCATTTAGCTTCACACAATGCTTCCTGGTATACAACAACAACCAGTCAACTTATCTCTTCATCTCAACAGGACTAAATGCTACATTAGCAGCCTAAAGAAAAGGCTGAACCTAATTTTATACTTACTCTCATCCAAACACATTTTTTGCAGGACCATTCTGGTACATAAATACACATTAACAAAAGGAAACCAAACCAAAAAACACAACCAACAATGTTCTGAATACTATTTTTCAGTCCTTGGGTGAAAATAAAACCAAACCACACAAGTATCTTGTGTTAGTGTTACACCAGACACTTCTGCAATAAAAGATTCCTTTTGAGATTTATATCAGTCAGTAAAGCATATTGCATGAAAGATTTTTGGCCACAGAAAGATCTCATTATTCATAAAATTATTGATCAATCTTTGAAAAATAAGCTAACAAAACAACAGGAGGCTGTTCTAAGAGATGAATGTTCACTTTTGCAGACATGTATAGTATGAAAACAACCTGTCAACTAAGCTGGCACTACTTTCAGTAAAAATGAAGCAAATGTTATAGACAGCTAAGACTTGAAGAAACTAGAGGAGTAACCAGTATTTTTTATTTTACAAATAATTTTTTATTCTCATAAAAATTTTTCTATACTAACCTCAATTAAAAGAAAACTTATTAACATTACATTTTCAGGAGTAAAGAGAAACTTCAGCCATTTTATTATAACAGTGTTCTGACATCCAGGGGAGACTCCATGAGTCTTCTCACCAATTAAATACCCACCTGGCTTTGGAAAAACACAAACCAAAACCAAGAACATCAATCAAATAATCACACAATGCATAACTAAACTATGAAACTAACTGGCACAGAATGTTACAGAGAAAATTAAATAAAAGGTTTCAAAACCAAATTAAAAAACCAATGAAAGAAAAATACACAAAGTGACATTAATGGCTGTACTTTTCTGGTATGTTAGACTACAGAAAAATAAGTTAGCTTTCACTTTAAAAAAGGACTTCATGTCATTACCACATAGTGTGGTTAACCACAGTACTGAGTGGTTAAAATTGCTCACTTGATGGTGTTTCAGTCTAACGTGATTGCTGGTTCATTGACTCATTTATTTAATTTTAATTGCAAATCTGATTTATACTTAAAATACTTACAATTCTTTCTAGTTTAATGAAAATCAAAGTGACTTTAATTTAATTTTAACTTGCTTGTTACAAGTCACAGAAAGAATGGAGGTTATTTTTTTCCCTTCATTTTCTGACAGCAATTTGTACCTGAATTGTGAATGTAAATAAAATTACTGAATTTATCTAGATGCCACACAGTTTTCAATAAATTAGTTTGCTTTTCCTTTACACTCCTGAAAATGTCAATACATCTCAGGGCATATGCATATGAAATTAATGGCAATTAATGATCTCCCTTGGCACCCAGCTTCCTGCTGTGTGATGAAACATAACCCACGATGGTTCCTACTGCCTGAATCTCTGATGTTTGCCTAATTCTTACCTTTTTTCCCATCAAAAATAACAGAAAATGGAACATAAACAAAATTTTTCTAAAGTTAATTAAAATGGTCTTCATGTTACAGCTAGCATTGCAAAACTTAAAAAAAAATTACATTAATAGTAATCCCTTAAGACTTTTAAAGGTCGGGTAACCAAACTACAAGGAGATACTAGAGTTTTGATCTGGTGATACCAAAGACAATCTGTGTGTGTCCTGAAGGATGAGTTAATGGACAAGATACAAAATATCCCCTATCAAGTTCTTTACATAACCTTTCATTTAGCAACATATGTCCCTATTGCACTTGCTGCCGGAGACTATGCTTTTAAAAACAAGCAGACTTCCCCACATTAATTGTTTATAGGTATTTATCCTGCCACAGTGAAAAGTACATCATTCCATTAATGGTGAACATAGAGTATTCACTTATTTGCATCCCACTATATTTTATTACATGAAAAAATATCATTCCCTGAAGCCAATAGCTAAACTTCATTTCATGTCATTAGCTTTTACTTATAGCAGCTAAAGATCAATTAAGTCATTATATTTTTATTACATCAAATAAACGGGAGAGGTTGAATTAATTTTTTTCATCTCTCGACTGTTACAATTTGTTTATATTAATTATAAGTTTCGATGATTGCTACCTTTGAAGCATGGTTGTTAACACTAATATACAAATACTGTTTAATTGTTGTTTATGTTTGCTATAAATTAATTGCCATCAAAATTAACCTCTCGCTGACATGTGATAAATTATGAGGAAGTTGATAATCTTCTACAGGCTTCAGTAAGTTTCTATTCAGTAGAATACCAGATTAAAGAATAAAGCAAATAAAAGAACAGATATGGGTCAGCAACACATCCCAACACAGGCTAATAAAGTAAGCTAATATGATATTAATTAAATGTGCAACATAAAACACCAGTTCAAAGAAAACTGAGGAAAGCATCTGCTACTTAGGCTCCCCACCTATGCCAGGTAAAACATTCAACTCATAAAGCCAATTTTATGAGGGATCCAAAACCAGGGTACAGGGGTGGACAAGCATCCAGACAATAAGCTGGAGTCAGAAGAAAGATGTCAATCAATCTGTCTGGGGAGCACAAAGGCAGGGACTATACTGGAAATTAGACTACACAGGAGGGATGCAGCTGAACAGTGAGACTCTCAGGTGGTTGTGACCTGGCAGTCCAGGTGGTGGTGACTGGCACAAGCCTTCTGCAACTACAAGAACTGAACACAGCAGCAGGAGTTAGAGTCCTCTGTGACAGACTAAACTTGCAGACACATAATATAAACAGTGACCCATCCTCTTTTAGCTATTGCACAAAAAGAAAGTTAAACCCACGACTTTCAATCTGGCGTTGGTAGCTCATGCAGCTGCATCTCTCTGCAACAGACTTCAGGAAATAAATTCTGTCTAACAGAAAATCAGCAGAGCTGCTTAGATGTAAAAGAAAGAATATTTTATTCCTACCAATCTACCTCTACTGATTTCAACTGATATACGCCTGGGATTAATTGGCTATTGATGTTTGCATCCAAGCATACAGACCAGACTATGGCTTTAAGGCAAAGCCCCCAGTTAGCAAAGGAAGCAGAAACAATGCAAACTAGCCAGTACAGCTGAAGAGGAGTGTGATAAACATACACTCGATCCTGAGCTCTGGGTGTCAGGGGGGCATGGGTAAACCTGATGGAAGAGTCTTAGCAAGTTACATATATTCTAGCCTTGGTGCTTCCCTGTTGAGTATGCAATCTTGAAGGATGCAAAGTGTTTTAATGAAGAGAGGATAACCCAGGAGGAATGTAAAATAGCATTTAAAACACACATCTCAGAGCTAGAAATCAAATTCTTTCTATTTTTGTGACAATAAATTAGCAATTCATCAACTGGAATGCAAGGGGATTTACTTGCTGCTGAATTTAACACAACAGAAAGATTCTCCTTACTCTCAACACAACAGAAAAAACTGAGCTTTGGTCTGCTATATGTTGAGCAAATATCTTAATCAAAAGGAAACCTCATCCACTAATTTCATTTTAGAAAGGCAGCACCCACAGCTATACTTCATAAATGGTCATTTCAACCAGTGGTAGGTTTACCTGTAACACTGAAGGACTTAAGCACTAGAAGACTACTGCATGTAAGATCAAGTGATGGACACCTTTCCTTCCTAATTCCAAGAAACTATGCAGACTAATTCAAGAGGTATGAGTTGAACTGCTTTCTCTGTTTCACTTAAATAGAACTGGATTCCCTCTAAAAACTAGCTTTCCTTAAAATTTCTATACAATCATGCTTAACAAATAATGCACTCTTATCATGTGTGTGATTCTTGAGAGACAAGACAGCTCTCAAGCTCTTGCCAATAAAGCTTTTTACACTTAACCTTTCACCTAGAAAAGCTTATAAAGAGTTTTTATATCAGATAATGCAGCTTATTTCAGATTTTTTTTTCCAAAACTCATATAAACTCCCATATGGCCAGGTGCAGCTCTGAGCACTGTTAGCTGGAAAAGTATTTTCAGATCACTCTTACGTGGTCATGTGTTTGGAAAATACATTCAGTGTTTCAAGCAACTTGATATTTGATGTAGAATACCTCATTGCATATTCAGATTCTCTCATACCTGCCATTGTAAAACAAGAGAATATGAATTATAAGACCCTTAAGCAACGTATGCAGAGGATCAATCACATTGTAGCCTAACTGGGCACTGAATGTCACCATTGCTTCACACAAACACTGTGCCATTAAAAGTGCAATTACTAGGATGTTGATAAAGTGAGCTATTAAATGAGAAATCTCATCATATTTGACAATGCATTCTGGAGCATTCCTCATTAAGGGATGAGAATAAAATGTTTATGAGCTAATTTATTCCAAACATGCTTGTAACTGTCTATGGTTAGCACTGTTTGATCCAAGAAAAGGTTATACTGATTGAAGTGACAAAGACAAAAAACCTCAAACTCTGAGCATTTATACTAAGCTTGATTTTTGTTTCCAAACCAAGACTATATCAGAAATATTACTAGCAGTCAAATCACACAAATTCATTGCTCCCTGGTGGCTAAAACAAACCCATTGTTTCTCTGCTTGTATTGTTCAAATAACTGGTGTGTGTGTATTATTTTATCTTTGTCCTTCCTGCTGTCATATTTAATATACTGCCAAGAAAATTGCTAAGGTTTTTCTTCCACACACCTACCTGCAAAAAAGAAAAATAGAGGGAGAGAATAAAATAACATGGATGGGGAAAAAAAAAAAAGAAAAGCTTTTAATAATAAAAAGCTGAAATGCATTATCTTCTGTATTTGACATAAGCTGTTTGAAAATATCAAGCTCAGCAATATCAAGTAATAAAAAAATAATGACTTTTAAAAATCCAAAATAGCTGCCAAAATTTAAAGACAAAATGCAAACTGCAGAATGTAAGTCTGAATAATAATGGTATAATATAGAACTGAATATCCCTGAAAAACACAGCTGATCCTTCTGAAAAAAAAAAATAAAAAGGCTAATAATCCAGTTTAAGTGATAGTCTATTATGTTTGAAAAAGCAATATTCACTCCCTCAAGGTAATTAAAATTTCCTTCATCTATCTCAGCTTGAGCAGTTGCCAGTATTTACACCCAATACAAAGAAGACAGAGCAAACTTTAAACCATAAAGGGTATTGAACTAAAGCTATCCACCAGCATGAAAAAGAAATTAATTTGGTAGATTAATAAATTAATTATAACCCATGACAAAATAAAGACACTCAAACTCATCCCACGGTCACAATAATACAGATGCAAAACCAGTGAAAGTGAGCTATGAAACAGGGAGCCCTATAATCTAAAAGTAGAGGGATTTGGTCCCTGAAAAAGGGTTACAAAAACCAACATAAAATTAGAACCTAATCTTTCCATTCATTAAACTAGGTCAGACTGTCCTCTTTTTCATTTGCTCAGCATATTGTGCAACTACAGCTGAATAAGGAGAACTAGTGGTAAAGCTGGGACTACAACTTCTAGAAGAAAAAAAGAGAGTGGGCATATTATTTTGATTCATTTGAGGCATCCTTTTACTCTGAAAGTGATAACCACTGTGTCTTCTGAGTTCATCTGGTCCACCTTTTTAGAGCAGGTGACAACAATGTTCCCATGTTTGTAAAGATAGAAAAAAGTTTTCCATTTGAGAATTTCCTTAGAGAATTACATAGCGTTTTCAAACTAACCAACTGTATGGTTTTCTGATGCCTCATGCAGCCCTCTGCTGAGACCACAACAAGCCATCATGAATACATGTGTTCCCAGCTGAGACAACACTGACAGGCAGCCAGGCTTCTGGCTGGGCCACCGCCCAGGAATATTGGGAGTCTCTGCTACGATTTCATCCCTTGCAGGCAGCTCTGGAAGGTTCCAGGAGGAGAAGGAGGAGGAGGAGAAGGAGGAGAAACCATTAGTTTTTTTAAGGAGGACTTCTAAATTCCTATTCCTAAGGAAATCTTAAAAATACATTGTTCCTTTCCTCTTACCAAGGGTTTCTCTTTACCCCTCAGAACACGCATGCCAGCTGTTGAACACATAAAATTCCACTTGTTAAACTCAAGGCAAGAGTGGGCTCTCTTTATGTTAAAAACAGAAATTCTGGCACTCCGACTTCATTCCACATGTTTATTTTCACAAGGCATTGCTACAATTAGAAAATCCATCCTTTCAAATTTCACAGCAGCTTGCTCTTCATTAGAACAATTTTTTCACTATTAGATCAGTCCAAAAGATACTGAAAATTAGAGGATTTATCCTGCTATATTATTATCTTGCTGTTTTATTACTTGCCCTAGCATTTATGGTAGCAGACCTATAAGCCTGATATGTGTTACTGCATTCTACTCAGAACATCCAACTCCCACTGAAGTGAATTATCAGGTGGAAGACAGGCTTCACTGGTGGAGACTGTTGCTTTAACAGACATACATTATCTGTGGAGCAAAAGAAGATTTCCCAAGATACCTAGTGGGAATTGTCAGACTGCATAATGTCCCTGCCCTAGGGACAGCCTTGTTCACTTGGAAAAGCAGTAAATGAATGCTGTAAAGGGATATTGTTAACAGACCTGTGGCCCTGGAAGTGTAACCTGAAAGAGATTCAGCCATTTGAGGAAGAGAAAGCATTACTGAATGAAACTGAGAAAAGCTACAGCAAGCAGAAGAGGTTAGGATCTCTAAATATGAATATAGAGGTTGATAAAGAGTTGATATTATACCTACCTTCTAAGTGAAGGTATTTTTATTGAAATTTTACAGGAATTTTTTTCTTGTCTTTTGTTGGTTTTGTTAAATTCGGACCATTTGCTCTGTTTCCCAGAAGGTAGAGGGGAAAAAAGACAAATATTCTAGTTTTTTTCTGTTGCAATAATTTCTCTTTTGATGGAGAAAAGTATGCCAGCTTTTCAAGCATACTACTGGATAATATTTATCCACTATCCACTTAGATATCTTCTACGTAGCTCTCGATGAAATAATTGACAGAATTATTTCTTTCAAAATGGAATTCCAGTTCTTTTTACTTAATCAAGTAAGCTATTCAACAATTTGTAAGCTATCCAACATCTTCTCAATAAAAGGAAAACCAATGCTTAGAAAGATGCAATGACTTCATGTTATTTAATTCATTCCAGTACTACAAATTCCATAATGGGATGTGTTTACCCAGTACTAACTAATGCATGTTCAATAGGAATCTGTGGGCTCAGCTGCTCTCCAGAACCTCAGGTTAAACTGAAGACAAGTTGTAAGTTTTTATACTATTAGGCCTGACTATAAACAAGTTACATTTGCTTTAAAAACATGCTGTGAAAATCCAGTAAAAAAGGACTGGAGTTTGAAGATAAACCTAATCACTACATATTTCTTGATTTGAGCCATACCTAAGCTTTGCCTTCCATCCCTTCTCCCAGTAATCTTCAGTGCTCAGATTTTTAAGCATTCACAGAGTAGTGCTGCCTCTTTAGACACAACCTGCACTGGGTGTGGTGGAAGCTTTGAGCATATTAGGTGATGCACTTCCTCTAACAACAAACTGAGGGGAATAAAAGCCTACATAACTATTTGTTTATCTGCTCTTTATATTTTGTGTTGGACAAGATGGCATCCAGTTTCTTACCAGGATAAGCAAAGGACAACATGAAGTTGAAAGCCTATCCTGCAGATAGGACTGAAAAACGTGCAACTTTAGCCCGTGTATCATGGAAGCAAAATAAAAAAAAAACAGCTCCAAGGTGGCACCACACAAATAAAATATGAAGCATAGTAAACTGACAGATAAAAGGTAGGATAAGGCACATGTTTTAAATATTCTGCATACTACATCTGTACCTGCTTTTACTTCTGTTTCTTAAAAAAAAAAACAAAAAAAAAAACCAAAATCAACAAACCACACATTAATACTACACTCTCCTAGATGTATAAAAATTACAAAGCCCAGCTGTTGAGGAAAATGTTTTTAAAAAATGAAAATCAAAACATCAGAGTAAGTAAAATTCTTAGGATAGTATGTAGCCTCATGTGGAATAAAGAATACACATCAAAATAAGCAGTATAAAGCAAGAATTCATAAATATGTAATGTCTTTTCCCCCCTTTTCTTCACTTTCTCTATGTTTAATCCATCTAGATGTTGTACTAACAGTGTCTTTCCTTTTGCTGTTACCTTCAGTTTAAGGTGCAAAATTGAAGATGCAAAGTGACAGCTAATTGCAAGATGCTGGGCACAGTGCCACAGTGGATATCAACACAGAACACACAAAGCCACTAATACTTCAGTACAAGCAAATCAGAGACGTGTCGAGACGAGTTAGGCTGACATTTCTACAAAGAAACTTATTTTTCTCTCATAAGACAACAATGACAACCTCCCCTGATGGCAGGAACAGCATGGGCAAAACCCATCAAAGCTGAACATTGCTGACACAAGTACAATACCTGTTGATACTGCTGGGAGATCCTGCTGTTCACCATGGTCTCAGTTCTCCATCTGCCCTGTTGGATGGTTTATTCAAAGCACATTTCCTATTCCTGACATATTCATCTTTACTAGGTAATGACCCAAATAGAAATGCATGAACTAAAAAATCTGAATCTTCTTTCTGAACTTTTCCACTGAATTGTTTGTTTTGTTTCATCATCCAGTGTCCACTGGCAAAACTATGAAAAGAATCCTAGGAAAAGGGCATTTCTTGTTTTGCTGGTTATCAATCAGTGATGACTTTTGTGGACTTGGCAAAGGTGAATCAACAAGACAAAATGTCAGTGATTTGCTGAACTACAGACCTCAGCCCTTCAAGGTCCAGGCAGATCTTTCCCTCTGTCTCCATTTATATATATCAGTTCATATAATGCTGTGTCAAATAAAGTATTTTAGTAAAGGATCTTATCAGCATCAACTCTCGTGCTATTCAGGATGACTTTTACTGCACATGGTACAACTACTTAATCTAACAGTTATCAATTTCCCTACAGTTCTTTAGCTACAAAATGGATGAGCACAGCAATTTTCTGTCTAGCAGTGAAGAGGAAGTGAGGACAGTTGCCTAAGTGAATACTTAAAATTTAAGATTGCACGGAATAGAAATCTCTGTAAAGATGATACAATAAATCTATCATCATGTCCAAGAAAATTTAGCCATTCTGACAGTGATGAATCTTACCGAACACAATCTTGTGTATTGATATCATCTTATCTTCCAAAAAAATCCCTTTGGCATTAAATATTTAGAAACAATTGACCCCTACCACCCCATTTTATGTCATAAAGTTTTCCCAACAACAAGTTCAAGATGTACAGCATTTTTTCACAGAAAGAAATCTCAGAACATTTTAAAGATCTAAAAAAAAATCAACTGTAGTCTAGAATGATAACCCTACAATGAAACTTAAGAATAGGAGAAACAATTGATTGTTTGATTTATAAAATGGCAGCAATCATAAAGAAAATTCATGATTCACCCAATTTAGCGTCGCCACTTTTATGGACTCAGTTTGCACACTGATGAGCACAAAAATTTCAGCTCCCAAAAGCATCTATTCATAGTAAACAACTGTCACACTCATGCTCATATGCTCGGCTGACTCTGGGCTGCAGTTATTTCTGCAGAGAAATCTATTGCAGCACATCTAAAGTAACAAGAAAATAACATATATTTACCACTGAGCTAAACCCTTACCAGGCATATGCCAAGAAGAAAGCCACCTAAAATAGTTGATCTCCAAAAGGAAATAAAATTATACCATTCAACTTATAGAGCCCTTTTTGACTCAGGACATAGGGTAGCAGATACCACTTGAGAGAATGTATTTTAGGGAATTCTTTGTGTCTGTAACCAATGAGGAATCCTTTCCATCTTTTGTATTCCCTATTAAAAAAAATTATTTCCTGGCAGCAGGAAAGGTAAGGGAATCATTTAGAGCTCTTCAAGAGAATCCCATCCTACTAGCCCAAGGCAGGGGAGCTGGAATTAGATCATCCTAAGGGCCCCTTCCAATCCAAACCATTCTATTATTCTATGATTTTACTTCCATTTTTCACTTTCTCCACTTCCCAAGTAGGAACTGCCCCAGCCAAAACTTTTGTCTTTGGAGACAACATGCTTCAAATTGGGTATCCAGTTAAAAAGCCTTGAATGAGTTCTGCAATAGATCTCAAATTAGAGACAAGCCAAACCACACAGACACAAAAACCCAAACAAACAAACAAAACACACCAAAAAACCAACACAAACAAACAAACCCACCAACCCAGCAACACTTTCTGATTTAGTACAAGCTAGGAAATTAGGTGTGAAACTTGGATCCTGGATACTATGTAAAGGCCAAGTAAATTCATTGATTTATTTAATATATACTGAGAAAAAGATGTTTTTATATTCCTGAATGCTAACAAAGGCACAGAAGTCATTATTTAAACCCAAGATTTTTTAATATAGAAATTAAATACGGAATGTAAAGGAGGAAAAAATAGCTCATATCTAATCAAAACTTAATTAGAGGTTTTTGGTGGGAGAAAGTGGAAGATAGTTTCAATCTGTCACTTAATAACAGAGTTCATGGCTTTAAGCTTTCAAAAGGACCTAAATAACATTTCTCCACAGCAAAATTTAAAGCAAAAGCTGTGTTTGGCCCTTCACAAGGACTGCACCAACTAGAGTGACAGGAACCAAAATCTCTCAAAGATGCAACATTAAAATCATATTTTCCAACTAATTCTATAAGAAGAAAAATATTATAACCTTAATGATTACCTGAAGAGCTTTTCAGGAACTCTGGAAGTCAAAAAGAACTATGGAATATAAAACACAAACACTCAGAGCTGAAATAAAAAGGCTGAGACACCAGTCAACTAATAAAGAAACAGAAAAAGATCCTATAAATACACTAAAATACAAAACCAGAAGAAAATACAGATTGACTGTTTCACAGGGAAGCCGGGTGAGCTGATGATAACAAAAAGGTTAATTTATAAAACAGCTTTATTTTTGAAAATAAGATGAATTGTAAGCAGATATTTTTAAAGAGGGCAGAAGAATTGGGCAAGTTAGGAAACATAGGAGTATTCAGATAAATTGTATGTACACAGGTTTGCAAGGCTTGATTGAATTCTGTCTTTAGGACCCAGTGAAACAGTCTCTCAAACTTTAATGGGTTTTTCAAAAATTCACTGGATACTCTCAGCGGACTGGAAAAGGATAATCTTGGTACCATCTTTAAGCAGGAGAGAAAGAAGGGACTGGGGAATTGGAGACAGCCTAACTGATTCCTGAAAAGATTCTGGAACATATTATTGAGCAATTTATAAGCACCTCAAGAATAATAAGATGATAAAAAACATATGAATTGGATTTGTCAAGAAAAAAGGTTGTATCAAATTGGCATAATTTATTTCTTTGACAGAGTTGCAAGCTAATGGATAACAGGGAAGCAATAGACATGATAAACATAAGCATTACCTTTTTTTTTTTAAATTCTCTACGGAGTTGTTTTTTTTTAATTCTCTTAAGTATGCTAAGAAAATCTGGTCTTCATTAATTCCCTGTAACATGGCAGAACCATCTAAAAATCTCCCAAGTACAGACTTCAGCATTTCCCTGTCAAAGTGCAAAAGGATTTGAAACAGACAACAGCAACCAAAAAGCCCTTTACTTCTAGTCAATATTTTCACTGATGGTCTGAATGACAGGCATCATGGATGGTGAGGAAACAGCAAAACAGAAAATTAAAAACTCGCAGATAACAAAGCTTAACAACATTGTGAGCACTTTCAATTTGCCTCTATTTTCAGGATGGTTATGAACATTTCCAGAAATTATTCAAAATCAGAAGCTGAAATTCATTATGACAGGGTGAAGAAATCCACTACCCAGTTATGATATTCAAAACATCTACCTACATTAGGTACTATGAAGAAGATGCTGATCAACCATAAACTGAGCAAGCAGATAACAATGGAAAATTCAGTCCAGAATATTGAAATTTGTCTTCAAATATACTAACTGGAATTTTATCTGTAATATAGGAGTAATTTTTCCATTTTACTTACAGTTTTGAGCACAAAGGTAAAACAAATGTACCTTGTCTTAGATAATGACTTCAACAAGAACACAGAGCAGTTTGAAAGAGTACAAAAGAAAACCAACAAAAATACAAACAAGTTTGGAAAAACCTGCTCTTTGGGATTAAAGCTTGAAAGATATTTACATTCTTTCATTTCATCTAGGAAAAAGAAAAGGGAAAATAATTGTCAATACTTAATGGTTGCAAAATAAATGACAGTTGACTCTTCTCTATGCTGACTCATACAGAGAACATATTTCCATCTGCAAAAAGATTAAACTCAGATTCTAAGAAATATTTTTGTGACATGAGACATACCCAAATTGTCTTCACACTTTCAAGGCAAGGAAAGGAATTGATCCAGTCTGACATGACAGGATCTAATCAATAAGAGCTCTAAACACTGAGCTACCCTTCACAGAAAGAGGATGTTGCAAACCTTCTTTACTGTCTGCTCCAGTGATCCCAAGGAACAGAGCCCATTCAGAGCACGTACCAAGAAAAGGAAAGCTTCTTCCAGGGACAACAGGAGTAAATGCTGTCACTGGGCAGGCTAATGAGCAAAACTTCAGACTCATAGGAAATTTCAACATAAAAAGTCAGTGCACTTTTGTTCACTATTAGGTAAGAAAAAACAAGCAGAGTTTTTTTTAATGCAACTTTGTATTAGCCCATAAACCATTACCAGGTGGTACTTAGGAGTTTGCTATCTTCTGTAAACATATAGTCCAAGCTCTTTAAACAGCCTATATTGCACTTTGACATTACAAGCCCAAGTCTGCAAAACTGCCATGTTTTTCAAAAGGCCACTAAATCATCCCTGTTTTATATAGCCTTATCTATGCATTGGGAGAATGGACAAAGTAGTATCAGTATTGACAAGAATTTAAACCTTCAGCAAATATATGAATGAATTGACTAGTAGTACATATAAAAATTACTGATGTACTTGGGAGAAGAGTGAGCCAAAGATAGATGCTATGGATCCAATGTAGGATGACAGAGCTCTATTAATACTGTTCATTTACAGCAGGTCAGATTCTACCATAAAAGACAAGTTTGGTAAGGTAGAAAATAGCATGAAAAAGAAAAACCTAGCATGCAGTAAACCTAGGATCTGCCAAATTGTAAGGGACTGCTGTTTTTATCATTCATTCTGAATATAAGCATTTTGCAGACACTAAAGTAAATTACTGTGGAAGAGAATTTTTTGCCTAAATGAACACTGAGACTATAGTGTTATAATGAAGAACGAATACACTCCACACTACATTTTGTCCCCATCTACCCTATCTCACCCTCTGACAATCATTTTCTGTAAAAATATCTTAAAAACATGTTTTATATGCTGGGAAGAAATTACAGCAGTCATCAGCCTTCCATTTTCCCTAGGAAGAGAGAAAAGAATGGCAGTGCTCCCTGGCTAGGAAAGTTAACAGTTTGTACAATCTAGTATGTTCCTACTGAATGATAATTAACATTACCAAATTTGCACTTTAACTTCCCTTCTGTTAATCAACATAAGCAATGCCAGTTTTCACTGCAGAAATCCTGGGCCTGAACTCAATACCCCAGTACTCTTGCTCATGGACTTTCCCTGAAGTCATCAAGCTTTATTCACTTCTCACTTGTACCTTAAATAGGTTAGAATCAGACGTGGTATCTACCACTACCATGATATAGTAGCATCAGTGCAACAGGCAAATTAGACATTTCAGGCTTTAGTGTCTCATGTTGCCAAACATCCACACACCTACATGGTAAGGCTATGCCTTAGGAGACAAAAGAAGGACATATAGGTACTCTAAGTGGTATGTGTTACCCCATAAATCAGTATGATCTATAGCTGTAAATCTCTCACTAAGGACTATGATGCTCAATATCTTTAGGCAGAGATTCAATCTATCTTTTCTGTATTGGTCAAGCCTTTCTTTCTGCTATCCAATAGTTCAATGGTTTCCTAACTTTTATACTTCATAACGTTCTATAAAGTGACAGCATGTACTCCATCTAAAGTTAATACAATTTAAAAGGGAAAGTTTGGTGAGCAAGGGAGTCTTTTTCAGGTTTTTCTTCTATCACCAACATTTCCTGTTTCTGGGACAGGAAACGTTCCTTCCATTCAAAAGGAAAACTTTCACATGTGCAAATTTAAATGTTTTCTAAAACTATCTCCCAGCATATATGTAGAGACCAGTTAACAAAATTGCTGTGTCTGTCTCCTTTTAATCTCTGACTGAAGGAATATGACTAGCTCTCCTCAGTCATCTCTCATGCACTCTTTTCCATCTAGTGAGATTTCTTTCTGTCTTAACCTTCACTGTAATCCTCTACATACTGTCAGTTAAGCTCCAAGTAATAAAAGAGATCTTGCAAAATTAAGAGAATAAATTTCATTTTAAAGGTTGAAAAAACAAGATTTCCCACATAAAGCTACAGTTAAATACCAAACTGATCTAACTTTAGAAACAGTTCCTTTATCTTCAGTGAGTTGTAATATGACTGCTGCCTCTTATAACACTTCTGAATTACTGTCACATTCATCATGACAGATGTGGGTCATTAGAACTGAGGAATTAACTACATGCAGAAGGGATTGGGAGCAGACTGGTTTTGATGGAAAACCTAAAATCTACCAGAACTGGGAGGTCGGCTAATGCTTAAAAATTACTTTCTGCCAGTAAAAACAGAACTGTAGGAGGTAATTATCTGACTCTATAAAAACACTATGCTTCTTGATTGGACTAACATATGGACTCCACGAGTTCTCCGAACACAAAAAACAGTAAAAATGTGACCCTGATAGAGTCTGACATCAGTCATCATAGGTGGCATGGAAAACACGCACCACATGGAAGAACAAATCCAGAGATCTAATCCCAAAGGATACCAGAAAATCTTTACTTCCTGCAGAAATGCTTGCCAAAGTACATTCATGGGATTCTCTCTGGAAAAAACAGTAAACATGACTTTTGGTCAATTATTTCATTAACAAAAAAAAAAAAATCAAAGTAAATATTCATTAAAGACTGTCACAAGTATCTTTCATGTAACAAACTTGGTAGTTCTCAAAAAAAATGTACACAAGCAGTATTTATTCTAAAGCATAGATTTAAAATGTTACAGTAGAGGATAATTCATGGAAATCAAGGGTTTCAGTTAACCACAATGTACAAAGGCTACCCTATAGTTAACATGCTGTTTGCCACTGCAGTGCTTGCATATTTAACAGCAGCGAAAGTGCATGGGCAACACTTTTTATCTCAAAAACTGCCAAGTTTTTCGTCTCACAATATATTCATGCAGAAAAACAAGACATTGAGAATTCATCACAGCATTTAAATGAAAATAAAATTATCTTTAAAAATTTTAAGAGAAAGCAGATTCTTCAGAGCAGGAAAGCGCAGACTGATAAACAGAATGATGACAAGGACTGCCTCTGTTACACTCAGCCGAAGAAAAAAAATCAATTACAGACTGTCACTGTCCATTTTCCCTAGTCCTTTTTGTTGCTTCCTTTCTGTAATTAAGTTTATAAGAGCCTTTATTCTGAGATCACAGATGTAAAGAACTTCAACTTTTAAAAAGCCCAGGGATTAACTCCTCACCACTTTTGTTTTGTTGCTATTTAACAGATCCACTATCATGAGAAAGGATATACCTTTGCCACTAATATGCTCAGTGCAGTCACAAAACACAAGCATTTAGAAAAACTCCAGAGAACTTCACCTGTAAACACATTGGGAAAAAAGCCACAAGACCTGAATCTCTCACACAGACAGGAATTTGGAATGAGGTATCTAGTAATTTTTAAACTTCATTTAAACTTCATTACACAGAAATAATGGCAAGTTAACCAATGGTGTCTGCTCCCCCTTGAAAGCCTCAGCTGCTAGAATGCTCATTCAGTGTTGCTTGAAATTGAGAAAAGACTACAATTTTGATTTGATGGGCTTTCTTTTCATTTGCAGGAAATCTGCCAGCCAACACAGAATGTTGCACTATTGCACCACATTCATAAAAGATAAGTAAGGCACAACTCTGCATGCATAACAAAAGTAATTATTAATCTAGGTCTTGTTGTCAGGATATATTTCAGGTGATCCTAGCTGTTTCCAGGAAAGGAGCAGGCAGGTGCTAGAGCTGTGTGCCTCTGTTTATGGCAGTAAGCAAAATGATGACTTGACAGCAACACTCATCATAATCACTCTTGCCCCTGCTGTCTCACACATATATACAACCTGCTAGGAACAAATCCTTATGCAACAGAAAGCTGAATGTAATGCAAGTAGTGACTTGTGGGGAATGTAATGTGATTCTTTCAGGAGTTATTTGGTACTACTACCTAATGTCTGACATTTAACAGATGTGTGTCCACATGGTGAGTCAGTCCGAAAAACCTCTTTGATCAAAACAAATGCATCTTAAGCACTAAGTGCATTTTACAAATATCTTACACCCCTGACCAGTTCCAACAAGAAATTCACAGACTATGTCCTTTTACAGAAATCTTTCTGTGGCATATTTTGAAAGAAGCATTAACTGGAAGACAGATGCCTTTTAGTGCAATAAGAGATATGCTCTGTTATACATAGATCCAAAATTGATTGGTTTTCCAGTGGAAGCAATATCTATTTCTTGAACTTATTGTATTTCACCTAATGCCATGACAGATGCCTACAGCACAGTAAACTGTATTTTCCTCTTCAATAGTAAACTATTTCTGTACTAGTCACTGTGTTTGACATTAAGGATTTCACACCACAATTCCAATTGAATTGGAGCTGTTCAATATATTTCAGGTAAACAGGTCACTTGCATTTTTACAGGACAAGATATGTTCCTTTTTAAAAGGTATAGAAAATGACAGTTTATACATAGAGCTGGGATCCCAACAAAGGCCACTTTCTCTTCCAAGCTTTCCAAAAGAAACAGAGGGGTTTTAGCAACCTAAATTTTCGATGGTTGAAGGCTCTTTGTGAATAGATTAATAATTTTTCCTAGGTCTTGCTAAGTTATATATTTATGAGTACATTTTTTTTCTGTGAATCAACTTTGAAAGCAGTCAAAAATAGTCATTATACTAACTACTCAGAAATGTTTTTACTTTCTGCCAAATGAAGAACAGGTGACAAACATGTTTTTCTATTCAGCTCTCTCTGCCTCTAATACCTACAACAAACAGCAATGTGCTGTCAGAAGTGCAAGAGCCACAAGCCCAGCAGTCCTGCACTGCTTTGCATGTCTAGGCCTTGACAGGCCAGGCTATTTCTGTGGTTTATTACCTGTTATTACAGTGTCTTTACATTTGACCTGTAGCTTGCAACTATGAAATGTGGTATACATCAAGGTACACTAGGTTATTGAACTTTTAGTACAGTAGAAACAAATGTGACTTAATGCAGTAGTTTAATTGCCATTTAAAACAAGTGCCAATCTTTTAAGTGATTTAACTAACAATCACTTACAAGTAGCAGGTGTTTTGCCTTCAGATGAAAGAAGATAGCAGCTAATTTCTCAAGAAGCTATAATGTCAACAGTAAAGCTATTTTAGAAAAAAGATATATGAATTTTGTGGAATCTGTTATGGTTTATCATAAGAGAAAAGGAACTTGCATTACTCTGGGCTCATAAAGAGGTTTTTTAAATGTATATGGATCCCTGTTATTCCTTAGCAATGGATCAAATTCAGCATTAACTAAAAGCTAAGTACTGTCAGCAGCAGCATTCTTACTCTACTCAGTAGGCAACATACACAGGCCTTCAAGGAGATGCCAAATGGGCACAAATGTCCTTGAACCTCAAGAGATAGCACTGTCACTGCTACCAATCAGGAGTACGAGCTGCAGGTTTTATGGCAGCAATGATGTCTGGAAAAAGCTGAAGTAAAGCATCAGGAGACATTCTACCCATCTTTATTTTAGTAAAACATTGCTTAAGGACAGGGCATAGCCACCAGAAACATAGGTTTTATATAAGCTAAAGCCTAGCAAGAATATATCTTAGAAGTACTTATATTTTTATGGCTAAATATCTGGTTTTACGTACCAGTTTTCCAACAGGTAGAACAGAGATTCTGGGGTTTAATCAATAGGTGTCTGATTGCAAAGTAAATAGCATTTAAAATGTTAAGACTTTGCCATTCAGAGCAGGTAAGTGCAACTTGATCCTCCTTGGATAAAAGCAACACTTATTGGAATTTTTTTCCTATAGGTCTCATATTCACAGCATTAACATCCAAAACTTTCTTTTCTTTTGTCTTTCTGTGACATACAGTTGCACTACAGATTTATGAGCATTCAGTTCTTGCAAGAGCTATGCATATTGATTGAATTCAAAGGCAGACAATCAACAAAAAACCACAGAGAAAGATAAAAGATCAGTCCTATTTCATAAAGGTTGCAGATCACAACATGTTAGTGGCTAAGTATATAAAGCATTCCCATCCTGATGTATCAGTTCATGATCTTCCTGCATTGTAAGACAGTTAGTGGAATCTGATATATATGATTAGCCACAAAACATTTATTTCATAATTAAAAGGAACTATCTATATTTTTATTTGCTTTATACAGCTTTTCTGCCATGTACCCCATTACTAATAATGTATTAATATTGCATTAAAAAAAAACTGTGATCAGCTTAGGAGCACAAAAATGGGCGCCTATATACTAAAGTCTAATGAATAAATCTAAATGTCTTCTCTGTAATATCTGAA
This sequence comes from Ammospiza nelsoni, assembly GCF_027579445.1. Classification (NCBI taxonomy): domain Eukaryota; kingdom Metazoa; phylum Chordata; class Aves; order Passeriformes; family Passerellidae; genus Ammospiza; species Ammospiza nelsoni. The sequence goes on along the minus strand of NC_080636.1, from coordinate 30,467,278 downwards.
GTACTTCCTACTATTTGACCCAAATCAGAAACAAGGCTTTTATTTGGAGAAAGCAATGTGAGAGCAATTTTTCTCCTCACTCCTTTTTCCTCATCTCTTGCTCTTCCTTTTCTTACTGCTAACCTTTTCATCCTCTATCTTTATTGTCTTTAGTTGTGCCCATGGGAGCTAAGTTGTAGTGAGTTTTATACTTCGCCTAGGAGACAGAGAGATTTGTGGTCATTCTTATCTACTCAGATAATAATTTCCAAAGCTTTGGCTGTGTTACTGAGGAGGTCTTGTCTTCTGCCCTCTCAGGCTTCACCCTTGAAGTTGACAGCTTCATAATTCCTGAGGAACACAGCTGTCAGGAGAGGGTGCACTCACAAAGAGAGTTTCTCTGAGGTAACATGTACCAATTCTGTTAACGACTTTGAAGATTAACCCCATGACCTTGAATTTAACATAGCATCCTGTGAGGAGTCAGAAGCATGAGGCAAGTATCAGTATGATGTGCCCTAATGGGCTGGCACGTTGTAAGAAGAGGGATGTTATATTCTGAAAAACGTGAGAACTATTTCAGTCTTCACCAGAGATAAACACTCACAGACTAAAGCTTACATAACACCAATACATCCAGGTGACAAAATCACAAAGAATTTACTCACTCTCTAATGTAAGTATATGAACAGCAATATCATCACCAAAGGCCTAAGTTGTGCTTGAAGGAAACCATACACTTAAAAGCCTTGCTAGATTGGCAGACGATCCTTCATTTTTGCAGATTCAAACAGGCAGTGGGTGTGAGGACAGATTTCCTATTTGATAAACAATTTCTGATCAGCTATAGGTTAAACAAATGTATTTCTCATTCTGCCATGAGCTCTGTGTGTAGTGGTTTGAAACTAAAAGATTAATTTCCCAGTTTGCAGAGCATTTTGACAAACAATAATAGGTTCATTTTGCAGAGGACATACTAGACCTTGCTTTACCAGCACTCTCTTTGACATGCTTGTGTTAAGCTCCAGGCAGGTGACTTCCATGCAGAGATAGAAATCAGCAGGAAGCCAGAGTTGGCAGAAGCAAGCCACACGTAAACTGTAAGTCCTGCTGGAAAGACAGCTGCGACACCAGCCATTTCACCACCTACATGTGATGACAGCTCCAGCCTCAGCATTTTGTGTAATCACAACAAACTACAAGGAAAGAAGTAGTAACATAGTAAAGGTAATAAGCACACAGAAAACTCAAGAATTAAAAACAAAACCCAAGAAAATAAAAAATTCCTCAACTATACAGCTCCCTTTTCTGTGAATTCCATACTAGCAGTGCTGTCACTTAATGCCACTGCAAAACCACAGCCAAGGCCTGACTTCAAAGTGAGTTTGAGAGCTACAAGTGTAACTAGTGCAGCAGCTTGTCTTGCATAGAGTAGAATAGAGTAAAAAAAGCTACAGGAAAGAGCATAAAAAGAGAAAAAAAAAGAAGAAACTTGCCTCATTTTGCCATTCCACGTTCCAGCAATCACATTTTAGATTTTATTAGTTGAAAGATTCATCAAAACATTGCTTCACATTTTCTTCCATGAATTTGCATAATCTCCATTTAAATGCATTTATTCTTCATGAAGTCCTATCTCAGTGCATTGCAAAACCAAACTATGCATCCCATGGAAAAGAATCTTAGTTTCATATGTACCAAGTCTGCCCTTTGATGTTGTCAATGGACTGTCCTCTACTTCCTATACTGAGGAAAATGGGAGTTTTTTTCCCCTTTATTGACTTTCTGTATTGATCTCATTTATGATTTTATATTAACATATTGTACTACCAACTCACCCTTTAGTCCAGCCAGCCCATTTAAAGGCAAGTGCTTCAGAATAAAGATGAACATTTGGGATTTTCCAAACAGCTCTTTACATTATCTGATTAAAAATAGCATGTGCTTATTCAACAAGCTGTTTTAAGCACAGACAATATTTAATGGCTTAAAGAGGACTTAGTGGGGCAGGGGATGGAAGCCAATTGGTTCATTTTTCAAATTTCTTTTAAAATCATTGGAGAAAATTCACAATACTAACCAGGATGGTCTGACTCTGGATTGTGGATAATGACTAAGAGATCTCCCAGTACTTTAGAAACGTTTAATGACAAAAGTCTGTTCTATTTAGTTCCACAAATCTACCCAAAAGTATTAAGAGAAAACATGTTTGATGTGACAACTTGGAAAGAACATCTTAAATACTAATGATCTTGAAATAGAAAGCCTGAAATATGTGTTTTGATCTCTTGTGCTCACTCCAGATGCAGGCTGCACAATATTCTGTCTTGAAACTGTGATATATCGAACATCTACATCTAATCATAATTTGTATCTGAAATACACTTAGCAAAAAATATATAATTCTAGCTCTCAAGATCATGACAGATGCTGCTTTATATAAATCTGTATAAACTTTTCCTAAACAAATATCTTTAAGTAAAACATTTGAGAACTGCATCTAAAAATAACTTCAAAATGTCTAATGCTAAATATTTGGATCTTTGTTTAATCTCAGGAATTTCAGGATATATGTGTAAACCTGTGGAATGCCATAAGCCTTCGCTCTTTGTTTCTGTATATACATGTGAATAAATACCAAGACTCTAAACTTTTCATTTAGATAAAGAATGAACTATTGCTTTTTCTTCCTCTGTGCTGTTAATTCTGTTAACAAGAAATTGCTACAAACTTTGTTAGTACAAAAATCATCTATTCTGCCAAACTAGAGATTACTATACCTATTGACAAGAACTGAGGGAACTTAGTGACAAGAATTTGAGAGGGAAAACTGTTATTAAAAGCAACACTGAATATTCTGATACTCAAGAAAACCCATACTAATTATAGATGCCTTAGATGATATAAAATAATTATCGTTTTATACACAGGAATATGATAGACTGGACTTCCAGATTTATATCATTATAGGGGAGATTTTTTCTTTAATATGTACTAGCTAGTTAGTTAAGCCAAGTCACTATTCAGAAAATAAATGTCTAACAAGCGCCTTTAACCAAGAGATTGTCTCAAAATTTATGAATTAATTTACCTCCCAGTAGATCCTGGGATCAAGCCTACCCCACTTTACCTGGAGGCCTTATCCATTGCCCAACATAACCAATTGTTTACATGAGCTAGGCCACTTCTTCTCAATAGTACAATTCAGAAATATTGTACACACAACTTCTCAGCTACTTACACGTGTTGCACACTGTCTTCAACTACTCTGTGAACTCACACCATTTCACTGCTTGAAGAACCCTTAGCAAAATAAGAATCAGATCTGTATGGAAGTTTTTGGAGCAACAATATTATAAATGCTAAAATTGCCAAAATACATGAGACATACACATATTCTCTGCTGCATGTAGACCCTCTTTTAAAATCTTAGCTACACTTTGAGTAAAAGGAAAAAAAAAACCTGCTATGATAATATTTCTTGAAATGTCCTAATCTGGATTGCTGTATTTCTCCATCCCACCAAGTTCACTACCTCAGCCCTGTTTTCTAGGAATCAAAACCATTGTCTTTTTCAGAAAGACTAGAGAGCTAATCTGTTTCTTCAAGAAAACACCATCATCACTCCACTGTTCCTTTTCTCCCTGCTAAACCAACTGACCTCACTCCCAGCAAAGTTCTGCATCAACCTTTCTTTCCACCTTGCTATGGGATACCTCTCCCAACACCTGCTTGCAAGGCCACTTGGAAAGGAAATGGGCAATTGAGAACACTGAACACTTTTGCACTGGAAGGTTTACCCATGCAAAAGAGGCAGGGTATTTGGCAGTCATATGTGGGGTTTGCAGAGAAAATATGAGAGTTTTGTTTATGCAAGCACTTTCACCTGCACTGTGGATAAATGGTTATTTTCTAACAGAAGTTTTGTGAAACATCCAGCAGATGTTTTGACAGGCAAGAAACAGTGCTCAAGTTCCCTTAGTCTGTCCAATTTCTAACAAAACTGCTTAGCCAATTCATTTACAGATCATAGACTGTTCAGTTCCTTTCATTTTCTAATCTCCTGAAATCTGAATCTTAATCTGAAAGAGAATTTGGAACAGATATAATGTATTTTGAACTTCAATCACCAAGAAGGATTTTGCCTTGTTAATCTCAAAGGATTGGCATAGAAATTTTACCACATTTTCTAAAAAAATCCCTACAAATTTAAAGTCGAGTTCTGGATTTAATTGAAGTAACCTTTTGTACAATCTAGCTTTAATGAAGTGCAATGAAGTTAAACTCCATAGGGGCCATTAATCTGAAACACTCCATTAAAACAACTACAAGGGGAGTTTTTAATAAACAGTGTGAACTAATGCCCATGTGGAAAGGTAATTGAGAGGGAACTGGTGTCTGGGCCAGATTGTTATTAAATCCTTATCACAGGTAAAGCTGAAACCCCAAATGGCAAGCTGCCATGTGATTTATAGTGACCTTCTCTTCCTAGCCTTAAAGAAAAGACTATGTTCAATAATAAAAAAATCCTGTGACTAAGCTATAAAATAACTGAGCAATTACTTAGAATAATTTATACAGTGCAATACACTGACCTTGCTCCAAGCATAAAATCTACAAAATAACTTCAGTAATAAAACTGTGAGCTACTAAAAGAACTAAAGGTTTAACCATTTTTATTGTGCAGAACCTGAGGGTACTATAAATACATATCACACTCCTAATAGGAGAGCTTAAAAAAATCCTAATTTTTTAATCTTAAAAAAAACTTCTCTAAAGTCTGGTAGGGTTTTGCCATATTGCAGGAATACCTACTGTCCTATTTTAAAACATTCTAGTGGGCTGCTAAAGTCCACACTTTTGAACATAATATACACTCAGCAGCTGAGCCCTGTCTAAGCCTCACAGGAAGCAATGCAACAAGAGACAGAAAACTGCACCACAGAACAGTTTGGTTTACAGCAGTATAAACTGTACTTCTAAGAAAGGAAAAAAAAACCTTTAATTATTCTCTTGAAAGGTAGTATAAGAACATATATTTGCTCTAACAAAATGTGTATAAAAGTAGAAAGTATATATAAAAACAAACAATACATACTTTGAAACAATCAAAATACTTTTCTGTAAAAATTTGAATAGAGATTACTTCAAATCAAAATGATAAGAAGCATGGCTTCAGAGCAAAGTGGAAATGTATTTAGTACATCACTGGCTCTATACTTTTTTCTATGCTTCAAATGTCTGCAATTCTTATCTAAATAACAGAATTAGGATGTGTTTTGCAACAAGACATATAATAAGTGTAAGAGTGCTACAATGGAAGTTTGACAGGGTCAAGTACAATCAACAGCAGAATACTTCAGCTGAAAAGAAAAATAACCACTTTTATTTTTAGTCTAGCAAAAATCCAGATTATAGCAGATGCCATCCAGAAGGAAACAGGCTATGCACAGCACAACTGAGAGACAGAAATTGTCAACAGGCTCATATCATGCAAGACAGAGAGCTGTCAACTTGATTAATTGGCTCTTAGTTAATTTGGCAATGTGGCAAAGGTTAGGACACTCCATTACATACAACTTGTGTTGCCATCATCCGTGGGCATTTCTACTGAGTTCATTTCCTTTCGGGAAGGGAAACGAAATCTTGCCATTTCAATGGGGATCAATTTTGGCAAGTTTTGGTGCATATCCCTGCACTTCATACCTTTTGATGGCTTTCACTTTGGTGAAGATTTTTTTTTTCCAGAATCCATGCCATGTCACTCAGACCTTCCCCTCAAAGTTCTGTCTTCCTCCTTGATTTTTCCCCCGCTTTTACAGCATCTGTGAAGTTAGTTTTGGCTTGTTTTGGTCCTTTGCACTGCACCTCATTTCCTCCCAGACCACTGTCTTGTAGTCACTAAATGTTCCAATTTTCTGGTTTTTTTAGGTTTTTTTCAATTGCATTTCATTTGATCATATCTCCTTTCCAGAGTGTTTGTAAGCCTTTCTGTTTCGCAAGATTTCATTTCCCTTCCCAAATGAAAATGAAATTTCCTATCTCTGATTTCAGAAAAGAGGAAAGAACTCCAAGAAGGTCCCTTGCAACATACAGGTAAAACTACTTAGAAAAAATATGCTTGTCAAATTATTCCCAGGTATTGACCAATTTCCAGGGGGAAATAGATCTATCTATCTATCTAGATGTGCTTTTTTGACTTTTGGCCAAAACACATCTTACACTCATATCATGAGAAGAGATACTTTTCATAAATTTAGATTAGATATTAAGAAGAAATTCTTTTCTGTGAGGATGGTGAGGCATTGGAGTAAGTTGCTCAGAGAATGTGTGGATGCCCCATTCCTGGGAGTGTTCAAAACCAGGCTGGATGGAGCTTTGAGCAAACTGGTCTAGTGGAAGGTGTCCCTGTACATGGCAGAGAGGTGATGGAACAAGATGATCTTTAAGATCACTTCCAACCCAAACCACTCCATGATTCAAAGATTCTGTGACTCAGTAATGGTTACTAGGGTGCATGTGTATTTAATAAATACAAGCAAATCTGCACTTGTTTCTGTTTATTGGCACCTGAAACATACAGCCAATAAATACAGTCAGTGGAAACTCTGGTTTATGGAGAAATTACTCCAGTGTTATTTTACGTTTCCTCAGAAGAAAGTGTGATGTTCATATGTCTTTGTACCTCATTTTAAAAATAGAAATATAATTTAGCTACATATTGGCAAGTGGACAACTCTGTCATTTTAATACAAATACAAGTGCAAGTTCTGTATAAAAGCATTGGAAAGAAATAGAGTTCAGCATGTGACTAAAGTGAAATACATTCTTTAAGTACATTATTAAACAAGGATGAACTGAAGCACATGTTTTAATGTTTCACTGAACTGTGTCTGAGAAAGAACTATTTTCAGCTTCTGCTTATGATTTTTCCAATGCTAAATCTCATGCAAAATGAAGCCATTCCAAACAATTAAATGTGCTTAACTGTACTGGTCTCTTTCCTCAGCCAGCTGATTCTTGTATTTCAAAGGAGCCACTCCAGTTTGTATCAGCTCAATACCTGCTTCATCTGACTGGGAAGACTTTTTACTTTAAAAAATCTAGGAAAAAAAATTCTGTTGAGGTCTTTGAACATGACTGAACTACATTTCATAGGGAAATGCCCTACAGGATAGGAGTCTTGGTCAAAAAAGCAAACTAGTGAAAATGCTGTCTCTTCCCAAAAGGTTTTTTTTCTTGCCATTTCAGAAAATAATATTTAAAATTTTCAACTTGGAATAATTCAGTTATTTACAAGTTTCAAGAGACTGTAACAGTGAATTCCTGTTCATGCCATTCTAAGTTGCTTTTTCTGAATTTTCTGATGGAAAATTGTTTCTTTCTCAGCTCTCAGTACTGTCCCCTCACAATGTATTTTCTTCCTACCTTACTTCTTTACCATGACTATAAAGAACCTGTGCATCCCTGACACAAGCTCTACTCAGAAATGGGGAGGGTACCTGGCAGTCTTTGCATTGCTATCTAGAGAAGGGATGTGAATACAATCTGAGCTGTTTCTGCTTTGAAGAGTTACAAGACTTGTTTGGGAGAATGTCAGCAAGCGTTAAGAATCCTACATTGTCAACTCCAATATTGGCTGGACATTGCTTTACTAACAGAATATCATCCATTTCAGCATCATTTGTTTGATTAGAAGTTATTGACTAAATCAGTATCTTCTGTCAGTTATCTGCTTCAGAGAGAAATCAAGCTTTTTTCCCATTTTTGCCTGAATTTTTCCAAAGACATTTCCTAATGGATATGGATAATATACTCTAGCCATATGGCAATATAGAAATATATATACACACAAGCCCATTACATCTGTATATACAAAACACCTTAAAAGTAAGTCTCATAATACTGGCCATGTGTGTAGGGATACAAATAAAGTATGTAAACAACATACATTTCTGTCAGCTTTAAAAAGGTATGTTATTTCCTGAGCTTAAAGCAAATAGCAGGCTCCTGAGGAATAACAATGCCTAGTCAGAAAGCAACATACTGAATATTCAGAACAATTTAGCAATCTGCTGCTCTGCAATTACAGTTTCCTCCCAACTCACATGTAATTTTTTACCATATAAAATTCACTGCCCCTTAACACAAGGAAAATTACCTAAGTTTCAATACAAGCCCAGCTGCCAGGAAGCTCCCAAGACAGATGACTGGACAAGGTATAAAACCTTATTCCTCCTATAAAATCCCACTGTTCCATTTCTGAAGGGAGCTTGGCTTCTTTGAAATGGTTAAGACAAAACATGAAAACAACATTTCATTTTTTTGGCAATCTGCAAAATCATTCTTCTTACCCAACCCAGAACTCAATGTTATTTTGTTCTAAGGGGATGTCCCAGTTGAAGGAAGGGTGGCTCATGGATTTCATTACCTGCATTCTACTTTCATAAGTGATGGACACCGTCCAGTTCTGCACTGTCCCATGAAGGAGTTAGAACTTCAGATAAATCCCAACACAGGATTTCGGTCACCTGATGGTGTATTTTATCATAGAATCATTCAGGTTGGAGAGACCTTCAAGATGACTGAGTCCAACCTTTGACTGAACACCATCATTCCAACTAAACTCTAGCACTGAGTGCCATATCCAGTCACTTCCTGAACATTTCTAGGGATGGTGACTCCACCATCTCCCTGGTCAGCCCATTCTAATGTCTAACCACACTTTCAGTGAAGGAATTCTTCCTGATGTCCAACATGAACCTCCCCTGGTGCAGCTTGAAACCATTTCCTCTTGTCCTGTCCCTTGTTACCTGTGAGAAGAGGCCAACACCCACCTGCCTACAACCTGCTTTCAGGGAGTTGTAGAGGGAAAAGGTCTCCCCTAAGCTTCCTCTTCTCCAGACTAAACAAATGCAGCAAAGCTCCAGAAATAGGTAACACCTGTAAATTTGTGCTGTTTAGTAATGCACTTTCAGAATACAGCATAGACTGAAAACAACAAAATGCTAAGGAAAATAAAGCTTTATCTTTACTGCCCTCTTCAGGCTGCAATAATTTTGGGTTTGCTATGCGTAACAAACACTCTTCAATGCAGCACGTCCTTAGAGCCATTATGAAATATTTTGTTTTATCTGTGATTTTTGCCTAAAAGAAGCTATTTGATTTAGACTGATGAAAGAAAGTGAATCTATGGGTGTACAAAAATCAAAAAAACTTTTGATGGCTTCATAAAACATACACTATATGAAGCTCTCACTGTCGCAGTAATTGAGAAATTCACAGCGAAACAAGCTCTTAAGATTTTTCAGAACAGCAGAAATATGGTAGTGTTCATGTCAAACAGCTGTTCCACAATTTAGAAGTGTTTGTAAAGGACAGAAAGCTAGAATCAAACATTCAGTAAATGTATGATTTTTCACCCCTTACAAAGTTAAAATTTCATATTAATTTTAATCATGTTGCATCATTTCCTTCTACAAACAAAGACTTCCATATAGTATATTTTCCACTGCCTAAGTCCCTCTAGTTCTTTAAGATCTAATTAATATTCTCAACTTTTTCCAAATGTGGTTATCTCATATTTGTTAAAGTATTGTTTATACTCTCATACAGTATGTTGATGGAGACAGAAAATAACTCTTGAATTTGAACTTATTTCTGAACTATTAATTAACCTAGACTCATTTTAAAAATGTATTTTAATATTTATAATCTTTTAAGTGTCTGGATTATTCTTATTAATTTCCTTGAAAACCACTAAAACTTTTTACTTTTCAGTGGCATTTCAGAATTTGGTCTTAGTATCCCAACATCAGCCATATAAAAATGTTACAGCAAACTAAATCTTGTGCATTGTTTGCTTCTATTTTGCATATGAGGCCTGGTGCAAAATCATGTGAGACTTGTCCATTAAATTCAAGAGGACCATGATTAAAATCCAGCCCCTACTAACACAGCTGCACCTTCTGAGATCCAACACTCTCATTCACATTATTGCAGTATTCTGGCACCCAAGTTCCATACTTTAGGCATCAGACTGTCCCATCTTTTCTGCTTATCTTTCCTTTATTCACCCCACATTTATTCTGACTTTTTGCAGTGTTTTGGGCTCACAGATTTAGATTATTCTGAGATTTACTTTTGTTCCACCTTCCTTTACCTAAATCTGTCTTCCAACACTTTCTGTTTCCTTGTTCCTCATTACCCTTCTGTCGTCATCCTTTTGACTGCTCTTCTCTGTGTTCTAAAAAAATTTGTCCTTGCTCTCTTAATTAATCTCAACCTGTAGAGTCTGAGTCCACTGATTCTGAAGCCAGTAATCCAAGGGGAGGATTTGGCCAGTATAAAATGGCCTTCCCCCCTTGAATTCTGTGAATATGAGGTATGAAATACCCATGCAAGATATGATATATTATCATTTTGTTTTCTAATATGTACATAAAATGGAAACAGCAAAAAAACAGATGCTCTTCCAATAATCATAAATATAACTGCATTCTTAGCATAAACCCTGAATAGTTGTGTTGGCTTATAAGTAGTAATGCCACAAGTGTGACAAGGATTTGACCTGCACTACACGAGACTTCAGCTTTTTGATTATGGCACATTCTTATGGAAGTTGGATTTTTTTCTGACACAGTTTGGAGGAGGAAAGGGTTAAGAGGTCATAGAAAGCAGGGATTTAGAGAAAGCAAAGGTATTTGGATAAAACAAAACAAGTATTTTGTGTTTTCTAGTATTTCTGTCTATTCAACCTGGTTACTTTAGGCATTAACCTGCAAAGCATTTAAGTTTAAGCATGTAACCAGGTTTAATCACATGCTTAAAATTAAATACATGCTTTGGTTTCATATTGAACTAAGCCTTGTGCCCTCTGACTTAAATGGATTAAAATATAGCTGTATTTCCATCAAATACAGCTTGTACAAATAATGCCAAGCAGTCAGGCTCCTCAAAACAGGTACTTTTTATTATTTATTTGTTCCTGAAGCATGTTCATCGCTTTGGTACCTCAAATAATGGGGACTGAGGAAGAAAATTAGCAGACAAAGCTGAATTGGTTAAAATGAAAAAATAATAGTACCTTATTATGTTTGCTAGCGAGCACATGGCTACCTAGGGAAAAAAAAAAACTTCTCACCCATCACAGACATTACCACATGTGCATGTATTTATATGTATCTTATAGTGCCTGGATTTCTCTTTCACTGTTTTAATTCAGTTTTTGAAACGTGCCAGACAAGCAGATACAAACAGGACCTTGTTTGATTTGATTAGGCTAGAATGGAGAGTTTCTTTCCAAAGTTTTCCAACAGTTGACCTGAAATGTATCAAAGCAACTTCAAGCTCTTTTGTTTCTATCAAGTTGTCCCAATTTCCTAATTTCACCAGATCCCACAGTTGGCATGACTTTGAAGTTCATTTGTTCTTCATGGTTATTTTCTTTCTAGTGATTAGTATAGCAGACACTCAGACTGAGAGTGATTTCAAGTTTGTCTGTAATTTATTCTAGTTGAGAATCTACATGCTGAGGCAGAAATACTGTATTCTACAATTGAAACATGCAGAGATCAGGATGTTAACATATTTGGCACTGAGTACTGCAATACCATATCATAATCACCATATTACTTGATGTTTCTGCAGTGCTATTAAATTGGAATGTGAACATGTACATAGAAAATGATTGTAGAGTAGTGCTAGAACTCGTGCTGAAAGACTTTATAATCAAGATTATGAGATCCTGAACACTTCCTTTCTAACAAATACTGTGCAATTTATCACTGATGTTGTTTCATATAATCAGTCTTAGTTTAAGAAGAAAAAAAGCAAAGTTCATACTAAATATGAAACCAAATGTCATTTACTTTTAATCCCCATCACCATGTGTTAGCTCAGTCATTAGCTTTGCCTCAAGGTAATGACATTTATATAAATATTGCAAAATATGTTTTCATAGCTTTTTAGTTTTCTTAGGATTTTCTCCCAAAATGAAGAGGAATGGTCAGGGGGAATTGGCAAGAAATTATGCAGCAGCCATTAAGTATTTCTTTAGTATAAAAATTCAGGCTTTGCTGAACCTTCTTTTGAGACAGCACTTTGTTTACTTACAAGTCTAAGTAGGACAGTGACAGGAAAATCCTTTGTTTTCCATCAAACATCAGGGTTGGCGCATGGATGGTAAGGCTACTGTTTCCTGAGAACAGAATTTCCACTGAGACCAACCTTCAAACTGTAATTGCAGCTCTGTGCAGGATCTGCCAGAATGGGGCGGTCTCTATTGGCAGCGCCCTGCCCTAACATCCTCATCTCTCCTGAACACAGAGGGCCACTGCACAGCCACATCAATACACTGCAGTTGAGACCCTGTCCAAGCACAGGAGGCCCAGAAAGATTTTCTTTCTGGCACTTGGAGCTAAACTAATCAGGAAATTTGGCACAGAGAGAGCAGTAGAATGAATCCCACTTCATAAAACAAACTAAGTGAACACAAGGGAAAACTTCGCAAGCAGGAAAATCTCTGACAGGCAAAGAAAAGTTTAGGGGACTTTTTAAGTAAGCAACACAGGAAGAGAGAATTTTAAAAATGCTGTGTACCAGTTCAAAACTGTGTGAAAAACTGTTAGTATTTTGAGGAGCATCATATCAAAAAATCACGGCAGACTGTCACGTTCTCAACACTGCAATAGCAGTGGCATATGTGGCTTTCCTGTAACTGTTGGATGAAGAATTCAAAGCCATTAATCTATAAAGGTTATTGACATTAGTAGTTCACTAAATTACTGATACTAAACATTTAATGAAGAAGAAGAATTGTTTTCAGAAGCAGACAGACATTCTTTGACAATAGCCCATAACTCCTTACGGACACAGACATAAAAACATGTCAAAAGCTCTAAGCTTTAAATTTTAAGACTTCCCTGCTTCTGGGGCCATGTCTACACAGTGATATGGAGAGATGCCTGATCTAACTTCAAATGCATTTATTAGCACACTTGACAAGACAGTATTCAAAGTCTAAAATCTTTAGTTGATCCTAAATCTTGAGGACAAGTAGCTGCTTTTACTTTGTTTGCCCACCTCTTCTGCTGGTGCCTCTGCCATTTCTGGTAACTTATCATTACTCTAATGGCAACATTTAAAACTGAAATCACAAATGCAGCAGAAGCAAATCTATGTACAGATATTTTTCAAGTTTAAAGTACCCTTTGGTGTCAAAACCTTCCAAGTATTCAACTATAAGCTGTGTAATTTATTCTTTTGAGACCTCATGTGCAGGCCAAAATAAAAAGTACAACGTCCTAAATGTGACAAAGAAAGAATTTTACCCACTTTGATAGAAATGAAATTGTTGGTGAGCTTTTCACTTACAATCACTGCACTACTGGCCACACCTCCTGGAAAGAAAAAGAGATGAGTGTTTGCCTTTGCATTATGTAGACCATTTAAAGACAACAAAGCTGGGTATGGCACAAAAACCAGCTAATATCTATTATTTTTAATTTCAAAAGCACTCTTTTTTAATATCACAAACCATTGTAGAAACATCATTGTAGCCCACATGCTTTACCATTTTTATAAGTAACAGTTGTTTTGTACAAAAGGTTAAACTTGACACTTGTAGACACCTCATTCTTAAGATGGGAAAACACACTGAAGACATTACCGCCTCCTCTAATCCGCTGACATTCCTAGGCCCCTCTCCTGTACTGCCTTTCTTTTCACACTTCTCTTTCTTCAGTGCAGCTTTTAGAGAGAACAAAAAAGAAAATTTTCCATACTTTGACATTAACAAATCTCCCTTAATACCTCACACCTCTTCACTTTCCACTGCTGCTTTTTCCAACTAAGCTAAATGTCAATGGTAACTTCTTTCTCTGCTTACCAAATATGCCTTACTGCACTCTTTTCTGATGACTTTTAAGAACTGCCCTTGGCTCAAATGTTACTGGTTTCCCACTGCTTTGAAATAATCAGTCATCATTCCTTCCAAGGACTGTCTTCTCAGGAATATTGTATTTCTTTGATCAAATTGTTTGCGGTTCCACTAGCAAGACCAACTATTCTGTTCATACACAGGAACTCCCAGGATTTTCTCTGGAATCTTACACTGTCCACATTCTAGTTTCCTGATTTGACTTTCAGAAACCTTTAGTGCAGCTAGCTCCTGGCTGACAAACGAGTCTGATACAAACTCCGACAAATACACATTTTTGACAGTATATTTTGCATTTGTGGAACAGAAAAGCTAAGCTTTTTGTTGTTGAAGAGTGTTGTCAGCAGAGAAATTTCCCAACTCATCATACTGGGAGACATTCAACTGGTTTACCCACATGAGATTCTAAAGGACAGGAAACAGAATAACGCTTACTGCTCTTGCTACCTCTTAGTAGTAAGATACTTTGAGTCTCCAGAAAATGCAAGCACATATTCTAAACGTGTCCCCTAAAGCAGAGGACATCGCACATGTAATCTAGGCAAGTACTCAGACCCAACAGCAAAAATTGGGAAGGATACAATCTGACTTATTCACATTTTAATTGAGCTGCTATTCCAATCATTCAGCCTGCCAGTTTGATATGGCACAGGACATTCTGCAACACCCCAACATCCTAAGACAGAAATGTCTGCTCCCTTGCTGGTGTCAAATTCCCTGTTGCTGAACCCATCTGCTTCTTTAAGTGACGTTTCTGGCAAGCACTGTTCTAGATTAATCTCTTGTAAAACCCATCTGCCTTTTCCCAAAAGAACACCAAGTGCTTCCTGCTGGCACTCAGGGGAAAACATGGTAAGAAAAATGTCTTTCTTCCTTAGCTAAATGAGTGCTAAAATGATTGAGGCTCTGTTTTTACTCTTGCACACCCTCAGTTTCCATCATGTCAGGACAGATGTTAAGATACACAATACTCCCAACTCATTCATATCTTGAGGTTCATCTTTGTCCTATCATCTACATTAGATTTATGCATTCAGGCATTTCTAAACTTAAATAAAAGGAAAACCATAAGTGTTACCTAAGCCAACTTCACATCTAATTTTGTTTCAAAGGTTCTTAGAAAGAGAGATCTTTCTCCAAATTTCCTAAAGGATTTCTCAATGCCAACTGATGTCAGTAATAATGAACAAGAAAATGAGCAATCAATTAACTATGTCACTACATTACTTTTATTTCTATGAAGGGACCAGAAGATTTGTGTTAAGTAGGAAAAGAGCTACTTTTCTTTAGTACAACCAGAAACCAGCATTTGAAACTCTAAGTGACTTTTAGAGACATCATATCAGTCCTCATATACAATGCCACCATCCAGCTCTTTGCTTACCTTTTATTCAGAATAAAAATAGCTATTTCTTGAAGCCTGTCTAGCCTGAAAATGCACTTAATAGAGTTTGCTACAGTGCACACTGGCTTCCTGCTTTGCCGGGGGAGAGCTATTCTCAGTTATACACATTTTATGCCCAGAAACCCAGTAAAGGATAATCCACTGAAATGTGTGTATGTGTGTAGAATTCCAATGTAAACACAGGCAGAGAGAAATACCAAGAATCCTTAAAAAGCTCACAAGACTTTGCTTATTTTTTTTTAATTTATTACATGCAAAATCCTATTGGTATCTGCAAAAATAATTTCAAACATTGTTTTCAGCCATGGATATGACTCCTAAAACAGCAGCAGGAAAGGAGGCAAAAAAGATCTAAGAGTCCTTGGCATATCTGGGCTCTTCCTTTGTTCCTTGAAAAAAATCAAAAGCACTAAAAAAGAAAATTTTCACAGCTTGTTCAAATTTAGGTGTACGTACTGTGTTTTATGAACACAAGGGTTAAGCTCAGCAAAAGAAAAACAAGATTCTCTGCTTAACTCAAATGCAGCAATTTCCTGAAGATTCCTAGGTTGCCATTAGGCATACTCACCACCTCTTCACAGTTTTGTATATACCTATACTCTAGGAAATATTTTGAGAATCTTGTTGACATATACAATGATGCTTACATGAGCATACGAGTGAGAATTTGACAAGACATTTGCGGTAAGTCCAGACACGCAGGTTGTTCGCTGCAGTTAAAGTTCTAGCACGTAAGAACCTTGAGTCAACTGTATCAATAACACTTCACTCACATCAAAGTGGTGAAAAGAACTCCTCAGTCTTTCAGAAGACTAAAATACTGCTGATTACAATTAATCCCTCTGGTTTCAACAGCAAGCATAGGCTAGTGAAAAAACAATTTAATAAGCTCAAGCATCCCTTAATATTTAGGAGAAAAAGTCCTGCTATCTAGGAGGATTTGTAAACCCTGATGCTCCAGATGGACTTAAAATGAGAAGTTCCTCTTTTTGTATTATGTTCTTAATTGGTGCTAAGTATCATTGATAAACCATTGGGCTTCCCAAATGAACCTGAAATCTCCTAGAGAAAACAGACTGCCAAACAAGTCCTTAAAATCAAGACACTGGGGAGGGAAAAAAAAAAAAGAGCAGGCAGACATTGGCACATCTCCATCAGTAGCTACTTTCAACAGCTTTATACTTACATATAGCCTTCATGTATATGTGTGTTTGCACATATGCACTAACCTTCCTAAAACATGTTGCTCTGAGATCTTATAAAGCAAGTTTTAAAGACAATCATTCACAACTTTTGATACTCCTCAGCTAAATTCTACTGACCAGATTTTTAAACTCCTGTTTCTGATTTCTGTGCCCTTTGGTTAGTAGAATTCTACCGCAGAATAACATCAGTTCTGCTTGAATAAGGAAAGCACAGTAGTTCCAACTGCACCAAGACAGCGTGAAAAGAACCATCAATAAGCACTCAAGAGATGTGTCTTGAATCTCAAGTAATTTCCACAAAATGCTCTTAATCTACAACAACATACTTTATTTCCCCACTTTTGATGCCACTTTTGTATTCTACAAAACACTGAGGGCGGCTTTCTTCTATGCTGAAAAATTCATGCAACTCCTGTTGTCCTGTTCAACTGCTGTTGTTGGTATGGTCCTG
Organism: Ammospiza nelsoni; assembly: GCF_027579445.1. Classification (NCBI taxonomy): domain Eukaryota; kingdom Metazoa; phylum Chordata; class Aves; order Passeriformes; family Passerellidae; genus Ammospiza; species Ammospiza nelsoni. The sequence goes on along the minus strand of NC_080636.1, from coordinate 30,450,299 downwards.
TTACTTCCCCATATACCCCTACATGGTGTATTTAAGATGAATATTTTAAAATGTACTGCATGCTTATAAAGGGAACACTTCTTTTAAAGGGAATTGACTTCTGTTATGATCTTTACCTTCTCTTGTGATCTATCACTCAGGATACAAAAGGCCGAGGACGTCTCAGCTATTAAGTTACTCTGTTTCCCTCTTTTGGAATAGTTGTATTCATAGATATGGGTGTGTGACATGAATTGGGTCATCTCCATATTTTTATCCCTTGCATTTGCCTTCAAGGCTAAAAATGCCAAGTGCCAGTTCACGTATGCAGATACTTTTGTATCTTTCTATGGGCAGGTAGAGCATGAAATAAAAATATCTACCAAATGTTTTTTGGGGGTTATTTGGTTTTATTTTTAAAACACTTCTTTGCCTGTTAGAAATTATACTGGTAGAATGAAACAAGTATAAGAACGGCAGCAGCTTTACCAAAGATGAATAGATGAGTGCAAAACTCCATTGCTATGAAGAAGGTCGTCCAAGCAGAAACTTGCTTAAGGTTTGCCTTTGTTCCCTTTCTGAGGGTTGGTATTTTCTAGTCTTGTGCATAAATTGAAATAAAAACTCTAGGCAACTTCTCTAGAAAATCCAGCCATCACAACAACACTGAAAAATTTATTCTCAAGCTTCACTCCAATGCCAGGATACAGTTATTTCACTGTAATTTAACAGACTGTGACATGTTTATATAAGTGCAGCAAAAGTCACTTACATAAACTTGTTCCCAGGTTTCCTCAGATTCAGAACCACAATTCACCAATAAGCATTAATTTCCACAAGAAGTATGGTTGAGGTGAGCACTTTCAAGTGGTTCTTTACAGCAGATGAGGCTTAGTCAGCTACTAACAGTGCGTGACCAATTTTGTCCTGTGGAAAGACATGAACAAAAGCAGCTTGCCTACATATTCAGAAATAAGGCTTTTACAAAAGCCCATAATAGTAGGGCAGATTTTCAGTTACTAAACAAATCACATCTCTACTAAATTGACTCAGGTTTGGATTCTTCAGTGAACAGCTCTGAGCTGGAAACATGTGCTAGTGAAATATGTAAAGGCATCATGGATGTGCCATTATTTAAAGAAGCATAAAATAAATTAATACATGTTCTCAAAAGATAGGGCCAGCGCTTTTGGGCAGTCATTCATCAAGCAAATGCCCATTGGGGGGCATTTGGAATTTCATATTTGATGATACTTCTCCAGTGTTTCATTAGTTCTGTTCACTTAATTATGTCTTGTCTAAATGATCACTTAAATTTTTCATAGAACCAGATTCCCTTCAAAGAAACCAGTCATGCAATACTAAAGGCATGTGGCTTTATAGCTCCTAGCAGCCATTTAAAGGAGGGGAATCCCCCTGGAGCTCCATGGAGATTTCAGTGGGCACAAATTCAATGAAGTATTATCAATTTTGCATTACTTTTATACAGAAGAGGTGTCTCATTATAACATATTCCTACTCAGGTGCTGAGAAGATGACCTGTCAAAACAAGACAACAACTTCACTTTAAAACAATTGAATTAGGCAGTATAGACTCTTCCCCTGTGTCTTTATCTGGGTACTTTGTGTCAGTGGAGAGCCACACTCACAAAACATAACCCTCCAGCAGATATGGCTTAAAGAAATAGGACATTATAATCACAAAACACTTGAAATAATCACAGTATTTTTTCCCCCTCAAGTGAAAACAGTTGTGAAGGGTGCGAGTGTCATGTTTTACTTATGTGCTCAGTCACAAAGGAAGACCTGTCTGCCGGTTCACAGAACAATTTTTTTCCTCCACATATAAAAGGTTAAAAATATAAATCCAAAGATCCCAGATGAATGAGTTAAAATTCCAATCCTACTAAATGATTGTTTTAACCACTGATTTCAGCAAAAGGTTTCACATGGCATTTATACAGCTTCAGCCTGACCCACCTTCCTCCATAACACCTGCCACAGAGATTTGCAGACAAATTCATGCATCAATACCATAATCATTATTCACTCAAGTACCCGAGGGGGTGTGAGAGCAGAGGAGGAAAGGAAATAGATACTCAGTGAACCTCCACTGAGTATGCAATTCAGAGATGTTAATAAGCACAGCCGTGTGGAAAAGATCAGCAGACTTGCTCTGCCTCCTCCTCAGCAGTCAGTGTTCCCTCTGTGGGCCACAGGCTTTCCTCTTCTACCTTTTGCTTCAAATGGAAGAGTTATCCTGAGCCTGTACTCCGGTGTGAAACGAGTATTCAGCTCAAAACAATGCTGGTCCTGGGGCTCTCACAGGAAACCTCCCAGCACGATGTCCTGGATAGGCAAATCACTTCAGTCTGTCATACAAACGTTTTAATTTTCACTTGTTTCAATCGAAAGTTTTTTCCCAGCCAAAAAATCCAGCATAAAAATGCTGTCTATTTAAAAGAACTCATGTGTTTCCTGGTGTAAACACAAACTTCAGAGTGAGAATGAATAAAGCAAGTATGGTGGTAATCAGTCCAACAGAATGCTCACCCCAAAACTGGATTATCTCTTTCTGTTTTCTTGACAAGATTTTTAGGGGAATTCAAATGCTTCAAAAGTTATTTGAATTGAGTCACTTTCATGAGGATGTACAGCACAAGTAAACTCATTAACAACAATAACAGCTATATATTTATATAAATAATATTAACTATAGTTAACAAATGTTATCTTTCTTTACCTGAATTACATGCATCTATTTTATAAGATCACTATTTCCTGTTCTGCCAAAACTCTAATAAAGTATCTCTCAAATTTAAAAATTAAAGAAAAAAGACAATCTGTGATTTCTATCATTTTCAGTAAAGGGTGGGTGAGCTGCATGGTTTGCATATCCTACTGTGTTCATTTTTATACAGGTTTTTTCCCTATATTTTCAGATAGGAAATTCTAATCCGGGAACCTTTTCTCAAAAGGCAGAAAAGGAATACTGAAAGAGTGCTCTAATGTCTGAAAAATATTGTTACTAAACCTCCACTATCTCTCTTCTGGGTATTTTTGGTACATAGGTGATGTTTGGGAACTTCTTGATTTTCGGGGATTTAGAGTAGGATGGTAGGCCTATATATAGAGTGTAGTTATTTTGTTCAGAAGTTGGGATTTGCCTATATATGGAGTGTAGCTATATTTATATTATAATTATGTAGTTATATTTTCAGACCCCCCCTGGAAATAACCTCCTCATTGTGCGTGCCTACATGACAGAAAAGGGCAGTACACTAAAAAAAAAAAAAAATCACTATTTGTGAAGAACAACTGTCATAGTGTAGCTTGTGAAGACAACTCTGGTTGTTTGACTTTCAAAAAGTATTACAAAAATCTTAGAACCAGCTTCAAAAGTGCAGTGGCTGCACTGTGCAGCTTTCTGACAATTTCTGCTCTGGCTCTATTTTTACACTAAAGAAATTCAGAAAAAAAAGTGCTGTGGTTGAGAAAAAAAATATATCCAAACCACTGACACTTAGGTAGTAACATTTAGCAGCTTTTCAAGGCTTTGATCACCTGCCACTTGTCTGAAGGTGATATATGGTTAAACACTCCCAGCCAAAAGCAGTTTCTGGAAAGAAGATATTATCACTGGAAGAGTAGCAAGGGGTATTGATCATACTGCAGCACATCGAACTGCACCTCTGAGACTTCAGATTTTCTTCCTCAATACACAGACAACTGTAAGAATCTGTCCTTATTTTTTTTAATGACTCTTAGCCAACTAAGACTTCTTTTTTTTTGAAGGTCTTCCTTCGGCCAAGCTTTGGGTGTGCAGTAATTATTTTTACAAGTAGAATTAGTATAACAAGTAAATACCAGAGAAAACTAAAAAAAAAAAAAAAAAAAAAAAAAAAAAAAAAAAAAAAAGGGAAAAAAAACAACAAAACCACAAACTGACTACCACAAGCAGATGAATCTCCACAAAGATACAGACCTACTAAAACTTGATGGAAAGCAATCACCAGACTTCATTTTCAGAGCAACAAGGGCTCACATTAACACAGATAAAAGGGCAATATCTTGATCCAAAGCACTATAATGTCAATGGAAAGATTGATCAGGCTCTAATTTCCATGGACAAAGATGAGACTGGGGACAGGTCAGCCTTCTGAGAATGGATGGAGAAAAATATTACTGAAATGTCAGCTAAATCACACATTGCAAATTTATCAGCTATTCTCTTGTAATCGCCCCAGTGGAAAGTATTTGCTTATTATAAAATAATAAGCTTATTATAAAAAATGTAAAATAAATTGCCTGTGCTTGCTCCAATAACAAGCAACTTACTTACATTACCCTTAGGTGTCTAAGAAAGGCATACAGATGCTTGCCAAGTACAAAGGACAGACTGCAAATTGACACCAGAGTCTACCAGACATTCACCTATTTAAATAGCCACACCCTTCCTTGCCAACATATTGTTTGTCCTCACTATCACAAGCAAAGGTGAGAATTCTAACAAAAAGTCAATAGCTGCCATGGGACTTAGGAGGCAACCAGGATAGCAATTCCCACAGTAACCATCATTAGAGTACTAGGGGCAAAACCAATTAACTGAGAGTAGCATAAGCCTTGATCCCCAAGGGGGTTAGGCCAGATAAAGCATGGGGGGTAGTGTGGTCACTACCCAAGGGACCCCAAAGGGCTGGGCTTATGCCACCTCGCAGATCAGGGGCCAGCCTGAGTGACTGCTGTATTCTGCTGCCATGGGGCTCCACACTGGTTGCAACCAGAAGGAATCAAGCAGATGGAGCCATATGCCAATAGACCCTGATGTGGGCAATGAGCAGCCACAGCCTCTTACTTATCCATCTTGACCCTAAATCCTTTAACTGAATTGACACTTAATTACCAGACATGATTTTAACATGGCAGGAATCCCATTCATGGGAGCTCATTCACGTCAATACCATCTAAGACAGGTGGATGGGCCACCTCTGAGCCACAGAAGGGACACACCTGTGCATGTGTTTGATAAATAGTCAGTTCTGATTCTCACTTGCCTTTGTACTGGTATCTGAAAGTGCATTTTTCCCTCTTCCTAGGAAAGCCTAGCTGGAATACTGAGTATGCATTAGTCAGCAGGTAGGGAAGTTTGATCAACCAAGGGCTAGAGAAGAACCTCGCTCTTGTCCTTATGGACAGTTTTCTATAGTGTTCTGCCACTGATTCAGAAAGGTAAAAATGGCCTCAGAATTTCCCTTAGCAAGTACCATCAATTTTGTTTAGAAGGAAGTAGAGACATGAATCACAGTGGAACTGAGTTTCAGGCTCCAGAGGCACCTCTTGCTTAATCTTTGGGAACAAATCCCAACTTACTTCTGAACAAAATAAATACACTCCATATATAGGCATACTGTCCTACTCTAAATCCCCGAAAATCAAAAAGTTCCCAAACATTACCTATGTACCAAAAATACCCAGAAAAGAGATAGTTTCTGTGATTCATCATCATTTTATGATGATGAATCACAGCAGTGACAGAAAAAAAAATTTGGAATCTTGCTATTCAAACTCAAGGAAATCTTGCACATCACAGAAGGAATGATAAAAAGATTTCAAAATTTGATTAATATGTCACCCCAGCCTTAGATATTCAGCAAATTACTATGCTATCTCAATTTACCAAATAGTTTTCACTGAGAGAAAAGGAAAGTTTAACTACATGTTCAATACCAACAGAGAAAAAGTGATTCCCTTCTGACCCTTGAAATTAATATCCCTGAGGTATCAGTACCAGCACTTATCAGTGTAGGGTTGAACTCAGGTCAGCAAATGTCTAGTACCTTTCCTGTGCAGATGTTGGTATTCCTGAAGTTATTTCCCTGGACTATGAGATGAAAAAAGAAATAAGGAAATGGGAGCACTCTTAGAGAGAACCACAGACCCCCTTGTACAATGTCAAAAGAGTCTTCATAATAGCAAATTCTCAGGTCACACTTTTTTGAAGATTATATTTCAGTATTTCTGCATGTGAGCTATATATACCCGATCCCACCAAACTATTGGATTACTAAAAATCAATTTACTATGGGATTACTTAAATACCATACTATGTAACTGCACATAGTGTGTGTGATATTCTGACTTGAGTGAGCTCAGCTCAAAAGGCACCTGCACAGTTGCTTTTCAAAGCAACTGCAATAAATTTTACTGGTTGTGGGAAACCTTATAAACATTAAATAATGTCATGCTTTATAGGCATTTCATTCAATGTGACTAAACACATGGATAGCATTGAGGATGATATTTAACTTTTTCCATGTGCAGATTTAATACCACAAGAAAATCTGAGTCCCCTATTGCTAATTTTCCACCATGTGGTAACTATTTAGTTGTTTTTTAACAACGTTACTGAATTACAGAATTAAATTACAGAGCACAGCAACCACCAGTGGGCGTTGTGTGTCCCTCTGGCTTAGCACAGGGTCACATATACTGGCATTAAATCACGACAGTATTCCTACTGCAGTACTGGTTGTGTTAATGCAGGAATGAACACGCTAGCTGGCAAGACCACGTGCTTATGTACTTCTAAAAATAAAGCACATGGATGTCAGATTTGATTGATGTGACTCCATCGGGTTCCTGTCATTTTTAGCACACCTGTGACAATAACACACTGAACAGAGGTACATATAATGCTGGTGGAAAGCCCTGTTAGTATACATACCTCAATTAAATCAAGTTAGACTAATTTATACAGCTGTGCAGGTCCAGATGTAAAATGAGAAGTGTCCATGAAAATTGAGGCTAGAAACATTCACAATATAGAAAACAAGGAAAAAGTATGGTTTTTGAGCTTCCCTCACAGGTCAGTTTACAATCTTAATCCCTCTTTTTGGAGAGAGAAGCACTTTAACAGACCCACTGCAAACTGCCACAGGAGAAAACAAACAGTAACCACAAACATTTCCTTCTTTCAGTATCAGTGATGACGACCATTTATTTCCAGTGGATGAGTGGGACAGACCTTTGTTGCCTTTCAAAGAGCATGTTTTAAAATTTGACTGAAGCTCAGAGCTTTTTCTCTATTTTACATACTAATGTACATCAACACTGTGGCATCTGAATATGCTCCTCAAAAGCAGGAAAATATCTTCCAGATCCTATTCACCCCAAAACTGTGTATAAATATACAGGATTACAAATACACTGCCTAAGCTTTATGGAGCATGAGAAATGCTCCTGAAGCATCCAAATGCACAGTTCCTGAATTAATTTATTTCTTTACTTACCACATCTTAGGGGTGTTTGAGACAACACTCACAGCAATACAACAGATCATAATCACAATCAGCATTGATAAGAATGGAACATAATTCCTAGAAATGTAAGCACAAAGATTTTAGCTACTCTTTTTAGAGCAATCAATGGTAATTAATGTAGCCTTAGCCAGATTTAATTAATCCTCTCCTAGTCATTGTCTCTCAATATTGTGGAGAACAAAAATTTCTCTCACAGTCTGTATTACCTAACATTTGTAAAGATATACATAAAGAGTGAATAGTTGTTAAGAATAACTCCCAATTATCTGCCATTTTATTCTCTCTAGACATATTACTTACCTAAGGGAGTAAAGAGAGCAAGGTGTGAGTTTAGCACCTTGTACATTGCTGGTTCCAATTTATATCTGCCAAAACCCTCTGTATTAATATTACCATTAAGAACAGTAAAAGGCAGAGGAAAGGATAGAAGCAGACCCTCCCTTCAAAAATTATAACCAAAAAAAATTAAATTGCAAGGAAGGAATGAAGAAAAAACTTGTGGGGGATACCCATTCAGGGGGGCAGCAGAAAAGATACAAAAGCAGAAAGGGCAAAAAAGCATCAAGTAAGTATCCCTTCTTATGATTCCTATTTCAAAAATCCTGTTTGAGACATTGTGTTAAGTGCTGAACCCGCTTTCATTCATCTGTTCAGTAAGGTCTGTATTCTGCAGAGTTTTAGGATAGAAAACCCATTACTTGTGCCCCAGGGCTCAAAGGGGCTCAGTTTCAGAATACACATTAATTCTCACAATATCCTTTCACCTGAGCCCATACTAAGGCCCTTGAATCGCATTCCTGTCCTTGTATTAGTAACTCCTCATGCATATTTGCCTGGAAAGTAAAATGCATATTAACAGCCTTTTGATACACAATTTCCCATATTTTTAGATCTTGTTGTATTTAATTGTTACTGTATTTCACTTAGCAACTATTAAACTGCATATTAAACTACTGAAAAACTCAGACAACATCAGTCTGGCCTTTATGCTTTTTTGTGCTCAATACCAGACAAACAATACTTTCCCTGGCTAACTATTTTTTGGCAAATGCAAATGGATTTATTTATGCAAATATCCAAGACTAAAGTATTTTTAAAATAATAATTGGATATTATGACTACACAACTGCTGTGGGGTCAACCAGCAGTACTTGCTCTTCTTTTGTTAATAATGCTAAACTCCCAGAAGCTCATTAACAGTCTTGATCTAGACAATCATTTAAGCATCATGATGAACAGGATATGGGTCAGTGAATTAGCAAGTAGTCCTTTACTGAGACATCACTCCACAGCTACAGCATCACTTGTCAGGCCAAGTTGAAAATGAACGTACACAGATCTTCATTTGCCTCTTGCCCAAAACACAAGTTCTTCCATTTCTTATTTCCAGTATGGCACCATACCCTCCACTCTACTCCATCAGCCTCTAGTGCTTCAAAATTTCACAAAATATGGGGAAAAGGACTACACAGCATGCATTTATTAACAGTTTCTGTAGAGAGAGGTTTATTTTTTGATCCATACCTAAGATTGTTTCTAATAGGTCTTATCTGACTGTACTGGTTGAAAATCTGAAAACAGCTCTTGCAAAAGGAAAAGCCATCTTTGTGTTTCTTGCATTATAATACAAAAGCAGTTCATTAGTACCTAAAGAATTATATCTCTGCAGGAGAGTAATATAATTCTCTTTCTGCTGTAGGCAGGATAATCTTCGCTAGAATTTCAAAGTTCCTCCTAGCATCCTGAAGAGAAAAAAGCTCCTTGTAGGTAAAGGGAATTGAGCATTTCTATGTAATTCTACCATCTTCTTTGTTTGGAAATTTTAAAAGCATTGCTTTAGAAAGTTATCTAATAAATCTTTCATTTGTTGTATTACGTTCTATATATAGAATCTATATTTCATTATGCAGAAGCTAAAAGGCCAAAAATACAGATTTGTGTGTGCCCATCACCACTGAAGAGGAAAGAAGCACAACAAAGTAACTTCTCCCAGGGGAAAGACCATTGTCAGAGAACATTGTCACCTTAGAGAAAAAACAAAGGATTTTAAAGCCCATCCCAGAGAGCAGTTTAAAGTGCAGACATCATAACAGATAACTCAGAGGAATTAAACCTGGAACTTTCTATGTATATTTTATTACTAATTTCTACATCCTGTAAATATTTGCTGGTTCAATTAACATTGTAATGTTATTTACATCCTAAGTGAAAAGGCAGAAGTATTCTCCATTTCAAATTCCTGTGTCTTGAAGACTGCACTGATTGCAAGCGGTTTAGGTCTGTAAGAGAGCAAAGAAATACTTGTGGAGCCAACTTACTTCTGTTTGAGAAAGGATTTTTTCTGTCTCTAGGCACATTACAAAACCAGGCATCAACATTTATTTATGGGAAGAAAAAGAAGCAGGAGCACCTGCAATTAGACAGTGCAGACAGTAGATGCTGGGCTAACTAGAAAATAATGCTGCTGATGCAGCAGGTGAAGACAGCCTCACCATCAAGCATTGAGACAAAACACCCAACCATGCCAAGCAACAGGGGCTATGTCAAACAAAGCTTGGACTGATCCAGTGCAAAGGGGAAAAGATGGTGCAGTAGCTTCACAGTGACACTAAGCTGCTTATGGACCTGTGGTTTTATTTCATCTGGTTGAGCTGTTATTTTCTTCACCAAACATCTCTTTGTCATCTCTGCCTTGCTTATGGTCCCCACTGGTATAGTGCTGATATGGGAGCACTCAGACCCAAATTAGATATTGGGACTTCTTGGACATCCTTCTTAAATAATTTCCTGGCACTACTGCATGAGCTGCCTACAGTACAGATCTAATGCCAAAAGTAGCTACTGCTTTCTGGTTTACATTGCTCTGATAGCTGTCAGGGAAGAGAGCAAGCAGATATTAAAGCTGCAGGTAACTACCTTAAATTACTTGCTAGGAAAATAGGATTAACTACAATTATCCTACAGTAGAATGACAAGAATCTTGTACGTATAAACCTGCACATCAATACACAGAATGGGAGATTAACCTAAATCTGAAACTTTCTTTGCTATCTCTATTTCAGTCTTCCAATCTATTCTGGCATCTGTTGGAGAAAGGAGAGTAAATAAAAGCCTTTGCCCTCCAAAATCATCTTTTACCAAAGGGAAAACAGGAGATATTATAACTGTGGGAATAATTGGTCTTGTCAACAAGGGCTCCCAGATAACAGCTTTGGACTTGTTTGAAGTACCATGAGAAATCTGGATGTTTGCATTGCTCAAAGGAAGATAAAGGGGTAAAGAGAACTGTTTAAGCGTCCCTGACATATAAAACTAAACTCTGTGGTTTAAAGACAGATTGCTTTGATTCCTCACAGCATCACCCTGCCACTTTTAAAGATCAGAGGAGCTTGTTAAGCTGTGTGGTTGTTGGCACTTTCACTATGTATGACAACTGACTATTAAGCAAAAATAAAGATGAACACTGATTTTTGAATGTTGCAGGAATACTGGACTGACAATTGAGAATGGGGAAGTGAACAGTAAAAAGCTGTGATTTCTCATAATTCATACCTGGTTTTTTTCCTACATCCCGCTGGGTTTTCACCTTCTCATATGTTGCCAATCCTTATGCACTCATAAAGTATTGAGAAACAGGTGGGGAGAGTAACAAAACATGGGACAGAATACAAGTCAGGGAGTAGCAAAGAAACCAATGGTAAAAATTGCTTTGAAAACTAGGAATACTACTGGGAAATCGAAGTTGTTCTTGTATTTCTTCTTCTGCAACATCCCACTATCCTCTAACTGAAAGCAGATCCAGTGTTATATTTTTATCTACTACTTTTACCATCAGATTTCTCAATTATGTAAAAACACTGAAACCACTGGGTATCCAGTCATTATTTCCCTTTATCTTCATATGTTAGGAAGGAAAATCTTCACATGCTAGGAAACATTTCTTTCCCAATTATAGTCAAAGAGTGGAACATGCTTCCTTGAGAGGTAGTTGATGCCCCAAAGATGCATTTGGAAAACCATGTGTTTTAACCTCTGTTCATCCCTGAGGTGGTCAGGCAGTTAGACCAGAGGACTGCTGTTCCTTCCAACTGAACTATTCAATTCCACTCCATTCGTATTTAAAGGAGCAGACCACATCATACTTTTTGCCTTTTCTAACTTCCCCCTGTGCAACTTTTTCTAACTCAAGCAAAGTCACTCTAGGCAAAAAAAAAAAAAAATCATTTTGCTCCAGATAAATAAGTAAATATAGAAAACTGCCTCCCTCTCCATGTTTCTCATGTGTAATCTTAAAATGGTAAAAAGTTTGCATCAGGTCATGCTCTGCACATACTTACAGGATTTTAGAGTATAGTACAGGCACATTCCTGTACTATACTCTAAAAGCAGTGCCTTAAGTTAAATTAGAGAACTTATCTTTAGCTTTCTGAGACATAGAATTATACAATGGGTTTGGGCTGGAAAGCACTTTTAGAAGTCATGTACTCCAACCCTCCTGCACTGAGTAGGGACATCTTCCAGTAGACCAGACTGCTCAGTGACATGCCCAATCTGACCTGAAATGTTAATAAAGATGGGGCATCCACCATCTCTTTGGGCAACCTGTTCCAGTGTTTCACCACACTCATTGTAAAAGCCTTCTTCCTTAGATCTAATCTAAATCAACCCTTCTTCTGTTTATTACCTTTTTTCATACTGCAAGACCCTTGCTAAAATGTTTGTTCTTCATTTCTTATAAGGCCCCTTCAAGCACTGAGATGCTGCAATCAGGTCCCACCAAAGCCTTCTCTTCTGTAGGCTGAAAACAGCCCAGCTCTTTCAGACTGCCTTCATAGAAGAGGTGCGCCATCACTTTGATCATCTTCATGGTCTTCCTCTTAACCCAGTCCAACAGGTACACACCTTTCCCTTGCTGAGGATTCCATAGTAGTCCTGGTGGCATCTCACTGCACAAGTAAAGCAGAGGGGTGGAACCCCCTCCCTCTCTCTGCTGCTCACACTGCTTTGGATGCAGCCCAGAACATGTTTGGCTTACCCAGCTGCAAGTGCAAATGGCTGGGTCATGTCCAGCCTCTCATCCACCAGCACCCCCAAATCCCTCTCAGGTGGGTGTTCATGATCCATTCATGCCCCAGAGTCAGGCAACAAACTATGCCTAAGAGAAAACTAAAAGTGTGTAGCAGCAGACTGCTGTGAAAACTAATAAATCAGAAGCAACCACTGCTTGAGCTGACTTTGTCAAGTACTGCTTTTTAAGTGACCTTTTGAAGACGTCGATAGGCTGAATAGGTTTTCTTTGATTGCAGGGGATGAAGCTCAATCTATATTGCATGAAGTTTACACAGCAGAACACCTTCAATGAGGCAAAAGGAGGTATGGAGGACTTGGGATAAAGAGAAGGAGGTCTTCACAGAGCTAGTTGTTATCAGACTGTGATCCATAGCATTTCCTTTATGGAGGTACTGTTTGTTCTCTAATTACCACAGGATAAATTAGTGTGCAAAGTGGGCAGCAGCAGTACCTGTATGCAGTACCTGTTCATTATCACAGCTGCAACCGAAGATCTTAGCTACACAGGTGATCACTTAGTGACAAAATAAAATTGTATTACACAAGACTCAAGGTACAATATTAACAGCTTGTCTGTGTGCCTACACATACAAAATATTCCCCTTTGTTTGTTTTCAGAGATAGTCAGATGTGGAAGCACAGAGTCCAGAGACCACCCCATTGCATTGTCCATGGCCCATTGCATTGTCTATGCAGTTTCCTCAAACGGCTTAATTATGTACCCTTGGGAGATTTAAACATATATTAATTCAAATTGTTAATGCTTTACAAAATCCTGCTTGTATTATTAAAACAGTTTCAAATAATTGCTACTGAATAAACTGTGAGGGTGCATTTTCCAGGCTCTTTTATGCCTAATTCACATCAATCACATCCAAAGACAAATGGACACAGGCCCCAGTAGCAGAACGGTGACTTGGTGATCAAGTTGCAGCAGTTCATGCATTCAACTCTGAAAACCCTTTTATCAATTCCTATCTGTTGGCCGAGAGCTGATTATCTAACAAAGGCAGCAGAATTTGGCCCACCATGTGCTCCATTTTAAAAGCACACAGCTGGGATTGCCAGCATAAGCAAATGTTGGCAGTGTTTAACTCTTACAGGAATGCTCTGTTACATATGCTATGGGACTGTCCAATTCCCTGGCAGAAAATAAAGTGCCAGTGTTTAAGTAACCAAATCTTTTAAAAATCCACGTTTGTTTATTTTAGCAGCTCCAAGTGTACTCCCAAGGATAGCTTCAGCACTAGAAGAAGGCTGTTCTGAGAATAATCCATTTCCAAAAGAAAAAGTCTTATGAAATAAAAAGCAACAAGAGAATTTTTCACATTCCTTGCAGGAATTAGCTCTGAACTGAAATTTTTAGTCTTTAAAGAAAATCACCTTTCATCTAGAGTCCTGGATCACTTTTACTGAAGACTGTACCTTCCTTTATCACCTTAGGTATTTTCTGGTACTGGCTGTAAATCACAAACCTGGAAGAGAAGCTGCATCTATACCATGTTTACTGTGGCTTGCTTGTCTCCATTTGTTTAGATTGCCTCCTATCACAGATTGGCTGAAATTGGTCCAGGAATGCTGAAGCCCAGCAAATACATATATATTTGACAAAGTGGGCTGCAAGTAGATGAAAGTTATGAACAACATTATATTTATCATTTATCTTTCTGAAGCTCAAATAAATATCTGCCCTTCTTTCTGTACCTTACAACACCCTTGAACAGAAAAAAAGTTACAGCTGAACCAGACATAAAAATCTAAAGTAAATCATAAAATTCTAAAGCACTATGCCTCAATTTCATTTACAATGCTTCTCAATATATTTCATTTATTCTCTTATCTAAACTTTCTATCCACACGGTAAACATGTAAAGAAACTTTTTTGTCCTTGTTGCTAAAGCATTTTGTACAACGTTGAATTTCAACTACTAATATCAATAACCCGTAACTAAAGTTTACCTAAATGCAAGTACCCAAAAGAATGACTTGGAAATGGATGGTCTATTTACTTAACTTGGGATGAGTACAAACATTCAATCTTTAAAATTGATTTATTTCTAAACTCATTCTTCCCCATTTGATTTTCTGACAGAAGTTACCTGTAGGTTAATAGAAAGGTAAAGCTGGAGTAGTCAGCTGCAGAATACTGAGCTGCAGGAATTTTACTGTAAATGCTATTTCAAAGACAAGTCTTGCACAAGCTCCCTTTTTTCCTAACATTTATTTTTCTTGTCTTGTATTGCTTTCAGCAATATGCCAACATAATGAGTTTTTCTTAACTTATATTCAAGATTTAATACTCACTGAAGAAAAAATTCACAAGAAAGGCAGATAATGCACCTCCTCCAGTTCTGGAGCTCAGCTCAGGAATCATCATGTGGCAGTACATACAGCTGTAAGGTACGTTGCATCTTGCTCAGAATCAAGGCACCTTTTCCCTTTTCAGGGATCCTCTGCAGTGCTACAGAAACCCTCAGAAACCCTTGCTTCTCTGGAGATCTACAGTTTTGAACAGACAACATGGCAAGTTCTGTACCTTTGAAAAGGTGTGACTCAGCACTCAAAGGAGGACTGTGGTCCTCTGATACGGTCAGCAGCAATATCAACACATGGAATTAACTTGGGACCAGGAACTAGAAGTCTTTAAGTCTCAATTAAAATTAAGCTCTGATTGCAATGCCTCCTAAACATGAAAATTCAGGAGAAATATCAGACAT
This sequence comes from Ammospiza nelsoni, assembly GCF_027579445.1. Taxonomy (NCBI): domain Eukaryota; kingdom Metazoa; phylum Chordata; class Aves; order Passeriformes; family Passerellidae; genus Ammospiza; species Ammospiza nelsoni. Next base: position 30,435,214 of record NC_080636.1, on the reverse strand, counting down.
GGCAACAGCTCACAATGCTGTGTCAGTCTCAAAAACTTTTCTACCTCCCCTCATCTCTCTGAGCACATGGGTGGCCTATGGCTGCCTGAAGAGATCAAGGGCTGACCTAGAGTGTGTGCTGACGCAACCAACCTATTAAAGACTCCAGATAAAAGCACAATACTAGGAACTGATGACAGAATTTGCTCTAATCACTTCCACCTACCTAGATAAAAGAGAAAAGGAAATACCTCTGTCTCAATCATTCAGTTTGGAGAAACTGACTTGTTGGTAAGAGAAAACCTGCAAAATAGTGCTTTAAGATATCTGTTAAAAGCCTCTTAATATATCTGTGTATGTATTCAGTATATTTACCTGAAGGTCAGAAAGAAAAGTAACCAGTGATTTTTAGAGTTTTTTTTCATATAGTTCAGATTTACAAATCATTCTGAAAAATAAACTGTTGCCCAAACATTTCAGTTTATTCCCACGACAGAAAAAACAGATGTGTCATAACATTGGACAGAGCTTGAAGAACTTTTGGGGGTAATTCTTCTGAGAATACCAACTACTCCCTTTAGCTAAGAATTTGTATACATAGTACTACCGCATGAAAAGTAATTCTTAAACTAGAGTTTACTTTAAGTAGATAAGAGACCAAAGCCATGTTTCAAAGTGTTTGGACACTTAAGTATGAAAACTGCCTTGCCAAACAGAGCTTATCCAAATGACAGTGTGAAATCCTCCCTGTTTGCCTGCATTAGTTTTAAGTGCCTTCTAAAATCAACTGTCATCAAAACACGTATTACGAAAAGGATGATTCTTTTTTAAAATATGCAGTATGTTTGGGAAAATACATACTACATCTCGTGTTAGTGGCCATTCTTACAGTGGTCTCAGCTGCTTCCCATCTACAAAACAAGTTACAAGGATGGGAATGGAACTTCATTTGCAAAGTAATAGCTTTCAAATTAAGAAAACTCAAGTCCTTCATCTTATTACTATTGCTATATGTTCAAGTGCCACAAACTCTAACAGCACTGGAGAGAGAGAGAATATCCCAGACTTGAGGAGACTACAAATTGTGAATTTCTGAGAGTGTTACATTAAAAAAGTCATCAAAACTACTCCTGCATATGAAAACAAATAAAATCAGCTATTACTTTTGCCAGTCTAGAAACTAACTGAAACTAATTAATGCAAAAAACTGCAATAAGGACCAGAGAAAGCATTTAATTTCCTTATTTTTCTAATAAAGTTCAGTAGTTCAGTGTATTGCCCTTTCAACAATTTTTTCAGGCTATTATTCTAAGTTGCTTTGGTTTTATTGCAGATGTCAGAGGCTTGAGGAGATGTTCAGTATTGGTTTTACATGGCAAGGGGTGGGAGGTGCCAACTCCAAACTCACTGCAGGACAGACACAGCTGAGGATATTGGGCAAGTTGGGGGCATCTCTGTGATAACTTATTTAAGAAAGAACCAAAAAAAAACCAAACATTGCACATTAATTATAATACAGAGAAGTGAGAAAAAAAAATCCCACAAACAAGGACAACGAGGAAGGAAAGATGCTCCAGGGCTGGAGCAGAAATCTGCCACAAGACCATATTAAAGTAAAAATTCCCTGCAAACCACAAAAAAGACCAGAGTGAAGCAGGTGGCCCCGCCGCACAGGAAGAGCAACACCGCAGTGGGTGGATGTGCCCTGAACAAAACTGCAGCCCATGGAGAGCCCCTGCTGGAGCAAGCTACTGGCAGGAACTGATGCCCATGAAGGCCCCAGGTTGAAGCAATCTGTTACTGAAGAACCTTAGCCTATAGGACAGCTGGACTGATTGTAACCCAATTCCCTTTCCTCCTGCATCTCTGGGGTTGGGAAGGGTTAGAAGAATGGAGTGAAGTTGAGCCTGACAAAGAGAGGGGACAGGGGAAGGTAGTGTTATATTTGTCCTTTTTTTCAAGCTGTCTATTTTGCCCGTGAAGGTAATGGTAAGTGGTTCCCCATCTTTATCTCAGCCACAAGTTTTTCCCTCTGATTCCTGTGTACTGAATCACAGAACATCTAGGTTGGAAGAGACCTCCAAGATCATGGAGGCCAACCTGTGTCCCAACACATAACTAAACCATGCCACCAGTATGGTACTGTTGAGAAGGTGGAGTGCAACAGCAGCTGGGAGAGCATCTGGAAGTCTCCCAAGATCACTTTGTCACAGGTCATAAAGTACTTTTACAGGCTAGATTTCTTTGGACACTTCACCATCATGGATCCTTCTTTTCATATTAGCAACAGAGAACAATCCCAAAAATGGCATTTACATCGTATTCCTCAGACACCCCATGGTATTTCCTTCCCTAAACATTTTCATTTGGAACATATTCAGCATTTACCTTGATTTACATCATATTACAACCCTTTTTCCCCACGTAGCTTTACCTAAAATTTTACACATGCCATGCAGGGCTGCATCATCGAAAATATTTGTTGCATTTAATGCTTACTTTGAGGAGATAAAATAGTGAACATCTGAAATTGCATGCAGATCTTTCAGTAATTTTTGTAATTGGATCCAGGCCATCTACGGATATATAGTGTTTTTCTCATGTGCATCAAAAATTTTAGGTGTTTTATTTGTACCAAATCCCCATTCCAAGTGTTTATGATCAGGTCATAACCAAGAAACAAAATAAGAAAACCTCATCTTCGCATTGTCTATTCAAAATTTATTACACAGTAAGATAAGCCATTCTAAATAGCAACTACTAGAGCTGGGACAACTAAATTCTTGCTATAGCTATTTTGCTTTCTAAAGAAGTCACATTTAAAATCACAGATGTAGATGTTACCAGATCAAAATGATATTGTTCATTAAACTGTGAAAATGATAGAACAAACCTGTAATTCCCAACAGCCTACTTGCCTACTGGTACTGATTGAGAAAACAAAATGAGATATTTCTCTGCCAACGTTCCCATCAGAATCATATATGTGAACACAAATGAGTAAAGACTTACCCAGGGTAATTAAGTTCATTCCCTTGATACCATGGGTGTCCCACCCAGGAATGCCTTCTACAAACTTGTCAAACTGCCTCCTAAAAGATGTTAGTTTTTCTTCTGATTTCCACTTACATTAATTACATTTCATATACACTCACAGGCAGGGCCGAGACAATTTCTAAATTCTCTCCAAGGTGCTTCATCCAGCTAAACACCTATACATTCTCCTAAGTTCTCATTAAGTTCTCATTCAAGTTCCTCAGCTCTGGAGTTGTTTAGCCTGAACAAAAGGAGGCTCAGCAGAACCTTATTGTTCTCAATAACTACTTGAATGGAGGTCACAACAAGGTGGGCAACAGCCTCTTTTCCAAAGTATGAGCTGAAAGGACAACAGAAAGTTGCGCTGGGATGTTTAGATTGGATATTAGGAAACATTTCACTGAAACTATTAGTGAGAATTGAAATGGGCTGCCCAGGGAAGTGGCTGTGTTACGATCCCCAGAGGCATTTAAAGCAGGTGTAGATGTGGCATTTGGGGTTTTGTAGGGAACTTGGCAGAATTAGGTTCATGGTTTCTCTTGATGAGCTTAAGGGTCCTTTCCAATTCCAATTATTCTATGATTGGGATCATACATCTATTGATGTACTGTAGTACATTCATATTCTCTCCTGTAATTGATAAAATCACTATTATTTTATGATTGAATTTAAACTAAATTTACTCATTATAACATAATCCATAGTTACTTTCTCTGGCCTCTTGTTTATAGTCCAAGACTCATTAAGTTCTGCATGGATCTCCTGAGATCCAATCTCTTAAGTTCAACCTGCATGCTCAAGAAGAGTGAACTAGAGCAAGTTGCCAGGACCACAGTGGAGTCTTACTCAATGAAAACAAGTTAAAATAAAACAATCTCTTCTTCTTGCAGTGCTATCAGGCAGCAAAATTATACTAGAATGCAAGTACTAATAAAAGCTAATATAAAACTCACTTTTATTAATTTTGTATTAATCATAGTTAAAAAAACTCCCAGATTCTGGAGCCTCTAGCCAAGCAATTTCCAATAGCACAGTGAAAAGCATCTGTGCTGTGTCAAAAAACCTATCTGTATGTTTGGGCCTTTGTGAGACCACAGTCACTGCAAGTCATATCCAAACTTACACTTAACTTACTCTCAGTTTTATCAACCTCAGACATTAGGAGAGTAAGACACAAAAGCAGGCAAATACTCAGACAGTCAACCTGTTAGAAGCTGCAGTCATGGCAGTAAGCCTGCTACAGACAAACGCAGAACACAGACAATGCAAATTCAATATTGTCCTAGTATATATCTGCCTGCTGGAAAGAGCAGAACGGATCAAATGGATGACTGCTGCTCAATCTAACATCACATGTGAAGCCAAAACTGCTTTTCAGATAATCCTTCAAAACACAAACTCCATCTAGTCTTCCCTATTGTAAGGCAACTCATACAGACAAGGTTAAGACTGTGTCAGAGACTGGGTTTTAATTTTTATATCAGGAGTCAGAAGCCACATGAAAAATTGCCTTTTTTTCCATGTTGGTATATTAGTTCTCTAAACCTCAGTTAAACACAAAGTTTTCATTTTTCTATTTGAAACAGAAGATGGCTTGTAGAGTTCATCCACATGCATGCCCGTGCATAGAGAAGCACACACCTTCCCTCTGTGAAAAGCCTAGCATCACACAGAATACAAGAGAAACTAGAAGGGAAGAAGCCTAAAACTTTCTCCTGCTGCTGTGCTGGCATTGGCAGGGTTAAATTGAGTGTCCATTTGTACTGCTGGTTCAGATAAATGGGTTTCATTTCATTGTTTCCTTGTACTTGATAAGGTTCTTGGATTGATTCCGGTGGCTCACAGTGCCTTCCAGGCAAAGGATGTTATTCATACTACTGCATCCAAAGCCTTTCACAACACTGTGGTTTCTTCTTACAAAGACAGGCATTACAAAACTAAAATATCAGCAAAATCAGTTTCTCCATTTTTGTAAAATGAAGAAAAGTCTGTGAAATGAAATCAATTTTGTCACAGTATGAAAACCATGACAACCAGAAATACCAAGAGAGCTGGAAAAAAAAACCTCCCTCTTCCATCAGAATTGGACAATATTAAAGCAGTGTGGAATCCATGATTCACCTTAATAATCCACAGTTATAAAAGTATCTAAATATGTTTCAAATCATAGAAGCTTCTCTTACAGAGCAGGAAAGTATTTCTAACTGAGTCAATTAGCAGCAGCAGCAACTCAATTTCCTCTACCTGAAAAACTATGTCTCCCTCCTCATTGATCTTCATCTCAAATACAGCTAATAATAATGTCCATTGAACCCCAAGAGGATTTGCATTACTTTGCACTGGGAAACACAGTGAAATGGATTGCTTTGCAGAAAACTAAATTCAAGACTTTTTGCATCACTGCCTCACCTCATCACTGACTCACACAGTCTCAAAATATCTGTACATCTCTGCATGCCTTCATTTCATGTACTGTCTGCAATAAGATGTACACTAACATCTAATTACCTAATAGAAATGCTGCTAACATTCATCACTAATAATAAATTATTTTAAGAACCTAATTTTTTAATTAATTCAAAGAAGCCAAAGAACTGATTTTTCATCACCGCAGTCTGGTGATTACATTGAACCTCCAAGACTGGGCCCATCATTTTGGAGCACACAGGAAATTTTTACTACAATAGCAAGGGAGAGTATTTTTGCTTATGATCTGATCAAGAAAATGCAGAGGTTATTAAAATATCTAATGTGTTAAGTATTTTCCTGCTTGTCACATGAATTCAGAGAACACTTTCCCTAACATGAGTTTGTCTCTACATTGCAGAACTAGAGAACCAGCTCTGTTTTTTATACATACACTCTGGTCAAAATCTTCTAGGACAATTTTAAACTTCTCCTGACATTTTCTTGAATCGCATCCAGCTCTTTCCTCCATGTTATCCTGATGTAAACTGTAGCTTTGGGACTGGATGCAAATTAGAACTTCAACATTGCAACAGCAATTGCGTTACAACACCTGTCTCACACATCCTGCCATCCTAGGGAATCCTGCTCCATGGAAATCACCCAAACACTAAGTGCAGCAGTGTTCAACCCTGACAGCAGTACCTGTGACTGGCAGCCCCTTCACCTGCTACATGGCTTACCAATTTGTGGCTTAGGGAACAGAGCACACCACATTATCTCCTCAGCCCTCCTAACTCAGTAGCCTGTACACTTGCAGGATGTTAAGGTGACAGCTGTCAAAGCCAATATTCTCATCTCTGAGCCATCACTCGCAGCAAGTGCTCCAGGAGCACCACAGTAATCACAGCAAGTATGACACAGATCACAAATCAGAACCTTTACAAAGAGTAGTGTTTGCTAGGACTAAACACACAGCCCACAGAGCTTGTAACCTGGTGAGTAGGAAATGCCAGAGAAGGTGTTTTCAATTCTGCCTTTCTGCAGGAGTTACAGCCTCCCTCCCCACCAGGTGCATGAAGACAACTAGACCAGATAAGGATTCATTTCTCTGTATCCTCTACATGTATATAGAATGGACAGTAGTAAATGCTGTTCCTCAAATCAAATTGCTATTAGTTTTTACAGGCAATCTGAACAGCATCATATAGAAAAAATTAAAGAGCACTACTCTCACTAGAACTCAAATCCTAGAACCTAAAGGTACATACTCAAAACCAGACAGAGTAGGGTATCAAATCCTGGTCTCTGACATACTGGATGATCCCTTAAATGCTATGATAAAAAGGTGAAGGATGTTTGAGTCGAGGGATTTATGTCACATGTGCTAATTTAGAAATATTTAAACAAGAATCTCTTTGCCTCACTGTAGAGCAATATGTTCAGCACCATCTTCTTACATTCAAGGCCAGTTCTCTTGCACCCATGAGGAATTTCACACCTGTGCTTGAGCTTTCCTTTCAAATTAGCTGCTTATCAACTCTATTACTAAACAAACATGAAGCAGCTGTAGCTCTCAGACTATGATTAAAATTAAACCCTTCAAATCCAGCCTAGCTTAGAGAACCTCTGTACAGTTGTTCTCCATTGATTAACTCCAACTGGCTCACTACTAAAACTAATCTATTAAGTCTGGAAAAAAGTTTCAAATAAAGCCTTTCACATAAATGGGATCCAAATGTCCAACTGATATTTCAAGTAAAACACAAAAAGATGGTGCCACTAAAATGTTTTAATAAAAATAAATAATGTATAGGTTTAAAATGCTTTTTCTTCACCTTAGAGCAGTTAAACTGTGGATTACTTTATTGATTCGGCATTCATTGTTTTGCTTTGCACAACACTGGAAAAACAGAATAATGCCCTTACTGGTCTTCTAAGGGAGGTAATGGAAGATGATAGAACTACAAACCAACCTGCCAACCACCAGCTGCATGCACCACCTGTGGTGAAATACTGAGTGCTTACTAGAGGGCTGTGTTCCAGCCAGGCAACAGAACAGGTTTTCGATCTGAACTTCCCAACATACATACCCCCTCTGCGCAGTCAATGAAATACAGGAAAAGACAAATAGGGCTGATCCACAGGTCTGCAGTATCCTGTTTAGTCATGATGTGGCACACAGAATTAGAAGCTAGAAAGTTACCTACACAATAGGTAAATTAGTCTTCTGAATGAAGTCTCAAAACATTTCAGAAAATAGCTCTTTGCCTTTACAATGTCTCTTTAAGAGAAAACACATCTACAAGATGTTGCTAACTGAAACTCATAAATATGAGCAATACTAACCCAATCACATACTGTCCTTTCCCTTGTTTCTATTTTAGGTTGAAAGCTTTTGCCTCAAGATCCGTGTCATTTTTACTGGCATGATTAAAGGGCTGAATCCTCTCCATGTAATTTCTAGGTAAATCACTGGTATTTCACTAGAACCTAAACAGCCCTATAAACATCCCTTCGTTAGTATTCTCATTACTCTTTTCTCCACCTGCTTAACCAACTTCAACATTTAAAGTCTGCCAGTATCTTCCCCTCAAGATGGAGCTGGCTGCTGATTCACTTTGACAGTGATTCCACCCTCACTTGTCCATCACACCCTATGCTATACAAAGTCTCTCAAACTCACGATACCATTTCACCATTTTGAGATAGTAGCCTGATGTATTTTATGGTCCCAGCACTACAGATCTTCCTCTGAGTCAGATGCAGACATCATAGTCTCCAGAAACTGGCATCCAGTTGAGGAAATGCCTGATTCCATTCTGAGGTTTGTAACAGATTTAAAATCTTTGCCAAATTAATGTTAAAACATTTTACAAACAAACAAAAAAATGCCTAAAGCTTTATGGGAGATGGGAAGACATAGAAGGCAAAATATTTGGGAGCTTCAGAGATGAATAAAGGCACCACAGAGCATGCAGCCGGCATAAAGACTCTTACTGTACTTCAGGAAGCGGAGGAGAATGGAAACACCAAGGACCTGCCCTTCAGACATCAGCCTAGAGGATGACTACATTGCCTTTCTCATGCCAAGAACAGACCACTGTCCCAGCAGCAGCCCAAACCACATCAATCCAACCAGGATTATTCCCCAGCCTTTCTGTAGAGAGATGCTTTGTGAAGGCATAGGACAGCACCATGCATCCAGATAAAATGAGTGCTCTGTCACCAATATCCAAGGAGATATTTGAAGAAAAAAAACAGCATTCTCCAGCTGCATTTCCTTCTTCCATTAGCAGGGGACTGACAGGTGATCTTTAACAAACCCCAGCACCTCCAGGTTACTTTCACCTGAATTGCATCTCCACACTGACATGTCTGTCCATGAACACATCACAGCTACCAAGGCTTAAACATCATTTACTGTCAAGTTCCTCAATTCAAGAGAAGAGCAGAGTGAGGTACAAAAGCAGGTGTAAACCTGTTGGAATTTGTAGTCACAGCAGTAAGTCTGATACAGACAAATTCAAAACTAACACAGACAGTGTAAATTCAATAGCTAGTCTTACTATATATCTACCTGTTGGGGAAGAGTAGAACTAATAAAATGGTTGACTGCTGCTCAATCCAGCATGACATTTGAAGTCATAAATACTTTTTGGATGCTTTTTTAAAAATACACATCACTGGCACCAAACTGGGGGAGCTCTGTCACATGCCTCCACGTGCAGGAGAGGAAACAAAAGGTGCCACCTGCAAGTATTCTTAGCAGCTCTTATCAGTACCCACACCAGGAGAAGCAGAGGGAAGAGTTGTCACTGTCATTTGGTGGACAACGGTTCTACTTGCAGGAGTGGGTAGCTGTGAGCTGGATCTTACACTGCTACAAACCCTTGTTTCTTAATGGATGTCACGTCTTGGACTCATTTGGATTCCACAGGGAGCTTGTGTTTCTCATTGCCTTTATCAAGTGATCAGTGTTTATGTTTGTTGTCTTCCTGTGTGTAGTCTGTCTCAGGCCACAACCCAAGCCTGACATAGGAACACACTGAGTCTGAACTGATGTTGAAGCTTTCCAGAATGTTGCAGTAAACTGCAATGAACAGTGTTTCAAACAACATCTGGAAATATTATGTGGTTGTGAATCTTGACTACTGCACACTTCTACTAAGGACAGTCCTTTACACGCTCTTGCCAGTCCCTGAGAAGAAGACTGACCTATACGTATTCTCTCTTCTTTTTAATGCCCCAGCACAGCAGAAAAGCATTGAAGAGTTAAGTGGCCTGGCCTGCAGGACTCACTCCTTGTCTCATACCACAGAACTGCAGATGTTCTTTTTACACTACAAACTTGCTCTAGTTTAACAACATGACCATGTTCCCTAAATTCCATTATACTGGGAGGGGTAGGGCAGGGGCAGGGGAAAGAACCACATATTTTCTGTTTTCACTCTAATTTCAACCAGATGCAATGGTTGCCCTCTTGCATCCTGTCCCAGGGTGAGGAGGCCTCTGCACTCACTGGGTTGGACCATTTGCCTTGCTCAGGACAGAAGGAATCATTCTCCCTGTCTCCATGCGAAAATGAAGTGCAATGCTATGTTGTGGATAACCTACATCTCTGACCATAGATACACACATTGACTGTTGCTATCACAGGGCAGTCTGGTATTATTTTTTTTTAAACTAGAGTACTTGTGGCTTTCCACTATATATTTGGGGAAATTTTTAAAAAGGCATGTCCCATTCATGGGTCTGGCAGAAGTAGACATTTTGTACCTCCTAGAAAAGGCAGTTTTGGGCACCTCAGGCAGTGATGAAACCTGAGCTAGATCTTGGCCATCTGCAACAAAGGCAACAGCATCAATGGACATTATCAATGTGGAGTTTTTCCCCTGGACCCCAACATAACCATAACTAAGGCCAGTTTTGATCCATCACAGGACTATACACCTGAACAGGTCAGGGAGAATTTCATGTCTAGTGCTCTGGTCCAGTTACAGCAAATCCTCACACACATCCCTAGGGATTCAACCCTCCAAAAAGGCCAAGGAACAATAAGGATATGGCTCAGTATTTTGTTAAGAAGGTAACTGCATAAATTAGACCCCATCTACTGCACATGGCAGAAATTCTTCTGGATTATTCCCCAGTACTCTGGGATGCACTGAATCTGTGAGACTGAGCCAGTCTCAGATTTCACCTTTTAAGACCTAAACCAAGTCATGCCTTGTCACAACATATTTCATAAAGCTGTGACAGCAAAAAAGACTATTTTTATCTCTGCCAAATTAGAGTTGGGATTTCCAGAAGCAGTAGCCACCTCTTCAGAAAAATAAACCTTAATTGGGAAAAAATATCTTGTGCCAAACCTAGACAATAAGAAAAGCCCTGACATACACCAACCGTATGCTGTGGGGAAAACAGCCTGAAAATAGTTGATGCTTACTGAAATGTTCCCTCTCCTTTTCTCTCAGGATCAGAACATGGAAAGATCAGCACTTTCAATTTCTACTCACTTACCTACTGTGACAGGACAAAAGCCAACAGATGTTCCCAATGCAAAGCACTCAAAAATCATTAGTTAGGCTCCAAAACGCAAAACAATGGCTTTAGAAGCAGAGTTTAAAAGAAATATAGGTATGCTCTTCTTTTGTTCTACCTTTCAAATTTTTAAACCTTTACAATCAAGTTTTATATCTGTTCATATCCATGGGGGACAGGCATTCTAGTTTGCACTGTATTTTTTCAGTGGAAGCTAAAATTTTTACATTATTCATTCCTTAAAGTTACTGAAGCTTTAAAAAAACAAACAGCATTAGGATGGTGAATGCTGCCATCTCTGGCTGCTCTGTTTCAAAGCAGCTTCCATGCTGTGTTATGGGTTAGAAACCTTATTTACTTCATGTCAAAAAGGAGGTGATTACTGTAAACCTGTTTTGTCTGCTTGTGTTGCTTTTAGAAACTACAAGACAAAAAGCTGGCCAAACTGGGCTTAGTAGATATGTGATGGGCAAAATAAAAAAAATAAAAAATTACAAGTTATTGATGATAGTCCTGATGAGGGCAAGGACTAGAAAGTTCTACATTTTCCTTTCATCTCTAACTGCCTCAAGCTAATAAATATTGTCAACATTTGGAGGCTCTCTGGATGAATAAACAAGTAAGACAGTCTGAGTGAGACCATCAAAAATGAACCAGAGTTAAGTGTACTTATTTCTCTTTTATATTTGTCCTGGGGGGACCCACAAGTGGATCCATTGTAACTTAGATTTTACACGCTTAGAAGGAAATGAGTGGACAAGTGAATAGTTCAGAATAATGACTAGTTCAGAATTCCCTCCAGAGCAAAAAGCTTTTTGTGTCTTTACCTAGACTATACCTATTCTATAGGCAATGCTCTACAGGTCTCTCTTTCACCTCCAAAATTCCCAAGTCCACACAAAAGCTTTTTTAACAAGATATTCACTACCACTGCATTAGTAAAAAATTCCTTCTTCTGGAAGAGCATCTGCATTCAGGACAAATTACACAGAATCAGAAGCTATGGGAGATAAGAAAACTGGTAATAGCCCTTCAAATTCAAAAGGGCAATGCAAACAATCATAGCACCTATATGATCCAGTTCTGTTAGGAAAAAAAATGCTGAAAGAAACTATATGGCAATCCTGGGAGAGAGGAAACAATTTACAAAGAGAAGGGGTACAGTTTTATGGCCATAAAAAGGACAGCAGCACTGAAAATTAACACCCTGCCACAGGTTCATTCTAAGTCCTGCCAATCCATATCTCCATTGAAATTTTAAAGGACACCCATGTTGTCTAAGAGGAAACAGAGTAGGAAAAATATATAGCCCAAAAGGAAGCCACATATTTTAGGGTTGGAGTGGGTTATTGTTGTAAGTCCCTTCCCAGAAGAAATGCTGTGGAGGTGAGTACAACCTGCCCAACTAGCTTCAACCACCTGTTTATTTCCTACCAAATCACAGACAAAATACAAAGAGGAAGAAAACATTTTTTAAACACTGAATTTAATAATTTTTTTTTAAATATGCTACTTAGAAACTGTATTTAAATTAAACTTGATTATGGGCTAACAAAGAACAATCACAACAGTGATATACATGTACATGAAACAGAAAATCTTTCCCCATGGATCCTGTGGCTTTCCTAATGAGATTCAAACTCAGCCACATATAACAAGGGAAATAAGGCTCACTGGAGACCAAAAAAAGGACGTCCCAGAAAGGGAGAAGCCTGCATATGAACACATAGCACAAAGCAGATAACTTGCCACAAAAATTCTGTTGTATTTAATTTATAGTCTGTATTTTAGTCTGTATTTTCCATACAGTATCAGTAAATAAAGAAATGAGTTTTCAGCTACATTTGCATCAAACATGCTAGCTATTTGTCAGGAAATGTCAAAAATTATATGCTCAACTTACAGAATCAAATTTCCATCCCGTAAAAAATGAAATTACAGTACAGAGAAATAGGTTGCTTTTTTAAGCACTGGAAGCAACACAGTTTGATTTTTCACTCATTAGTGCCCTAGATTTACTAGGAGATTTTTTCTCATAGACTGATTTATGGATGAGTGTTCTCTCCCATCACTAGTAAGAGGGGAATTTATGTTGTAACCCCTGCCCTTGCCAGGGAAGTTACAGGTCTTTTTCCTACTTATCTGACAACAGTTTCAAAACTCACCAGATTTCAATCATTGTTGTGATTGTGCCTGTTAAAAAGGCTAAATCTGACCAGTTTTAAAAAATATTTATAAAGAAACAGAGTAACAGACAAAGAAACAGAAGTGTTTATATGCATATAAAAATTTTCCTTAGCACCTCAGGATAAAATGCAGAGCACTTGGTGGGAAAGAATTTGAAGAAGTACACATGCATCATTTGGGATGACAAGCAGAAACTAGAAGGTCTGAGTTCAAGTAAACATGATAGAGAGTTGGCATCAGCATGAAGCCACTGCACATCTGCAGTTACTTTTCCATTTCTCTTTTGCATTCCCTCAGTGTGCAGCAGAAAGGGATTTTGGTGAGTGCTCCCTGACAAACTCTAGAGCAGGATCTCATGTCTGGAGAAGTAGATATTGAGGGTCTGGCCAGCTAGAAAAAGTTCACTACAAAATTTTACAGAGTGACAGCAGAGAGATGTGATGGAGTGATGAGGCAAAGCAGAAGAAGCTGAGAAGCCAGAACCAACACATGGATGCTGACAACTGGGGGATCTGAGCTGGAGCTCCATCCTGCCCTGAAAGGCTGAGAAACCCTTCCTGCTTCTCAAATACTCCAAGTACTGAGCCATAACCCAAGTAGGAGAAATGCAATTTTGAGAATATCTGTTTACCTGTGCTTTAAAACCTGACACTAACATTTAAGCTTAAAAAAAAAAAAAAAAAGGTAACTTCTGACCACATTTAAAATTTGGAAGTTATAACAAAACCATTTTCAGAATGCAGTTTAAAAAATGCTATGAATCAAAAAAGCTTTTTATTTACATCTGTCATGCACCATCATGTCCTGGGGATGCCTCAACACTGGCACAACTGCTGCTGAACATTATGACAAACCACAACATTCCAGAGTATGTACTTTGTCCCACTGGGGAAAAATTAAAATATAGTTGTTCTGGTTCTAACTCACATCAGATTTCACTCCTTCTGTAAATGAGTAAACAAAACTATATCGATCTTGGCTGTTACATCAGTCAAGAGCTTTGATATTTCACAAGGGGCCCACACTTATAAACAAAAGAGAAAAAAAAACCCACATAATCTGTCAACTTGGCTATCAAGAGAGCTACCTCAAGTTTCTCTGGTTTGGGGAGGTATCTTAGTATTTCCTAATGTAACAAAACATGATGGAAGAAAACTCCAAAGCACCCAAGTTTGGGTCCAGGCCCTTATGACACTAGACTATGACACAGATGCTCAACCCCAGCCCTTCACTTCCATCAGTCCTGAGTTTCTAATACATTTTTGTAATGATCCCCGTCAAACGTGAATGATGAAAGTGCACATTTTGCAAATGACACCTCAGCCAGTCTGCCCCATCTGCATGAACAACAGCAAATGATTTCACTCTTTAGGATTTCAAAATAAAATGCACATGCGGCAAATTCCAAGCTGGCAGGAAAATCCAGTCATTAAAAAAGTGATTTGTTTTCTAGAATTGCAAACACAAAGACTCCATTTATTTCCAATGCCATAAAGAAAATGAACTGTTATTTTTTTTTTAAGCAACCACAGCCCAGACGTATTGGAAATGTTTTAATTTCAGAAATACTAACTGGCAAATTAGAGTCTAAATAGCTTCTCTAAAGTGGTACCATCTTATATACAGTTTTCAGATTTATTTCATCACTTTGCCCTGCAGGAAAAAGGTTTCATCATCTTCTGCATAAACTGTAATGATGCCTATCTGTTGCTGGTGTCACTAAATTTAAGAAGAAACCTAAGATACATGAATCTTAAGTAAAATTACACTCATTAACAAGAAAATATATAATACATCATGAGAGCCCCCCCCCAAAAAAAATCTACATTTCTATTAAAATATTTATTGTCTCTATCATTCTGTCTTTCCTACTTTCTCTTCAAAAAACAAAAGAATGGAAACAGAACAGCAAATTAAGAAAATAGCAAACATAATTGGTATAGCCTCATCCTAAGAAAGCTTGCAATCACTATCAACTTTACACTAAATGAGCTGCTTAACTGGACTCACCAGGACTATTCCCTATGCAAATGTAAGCACACGCATCATTCTTTCCAGGATCATGATTATGTAAGGGTCATCTGTAATGAAAATAAACCTATCTCCTTTTTTCCCTCCCAAACTTCTCAATCTGCACTTATTTTTGTGGCTATAGCAGCATCTGGTGGACAAATAGCAAAATGAACATCTGGCACATGATAAAAATATATGTATTTTAAAATATAAATTGTTTTAATTGCTCTTGCTTTTTTTAAAGTTAAAAAGGAAAAAATGCACAAAAAATCCAGTTTAGATAATCCTTAATAACTTTAAAGGTATTACATCTCTTATAAGTGCTTTTTATCCTTACCTTTTCCTCCCTCATTGGACCTCTCAGCTAAGTGCTTATGTACTATGAAGTGCTGGTCATAGTCTATCAGTGAACACTTTGACAAAAATGTACAAATATCTCATGAATACAAAGTCTGCACAGTTAAGCAGTTAAAAAATTAGAACCTATTATAAATAAAGTTTTAAAGTTATAGCTAAGAGAACAAAACTAACTCCTGCAGGCTTTCTCTCAACAGAATCAAAGGCTAAAAAGAACTCAGATCCCTAAAATAACCACTGAAGATCAAGTCAGCATGCTAGGGTGGCAGACAGACATTTTCTCCTGCTTCACTCATCTCTTCTATGCTTTGTTCTGACTTTCATGTAATTGCTCTCCTTTCATATTCCTTTTACTAAAATATCTGCCCTATAGGAATATCTGTTTAGAACCTGAAAAAAAGTATTTAATGATACAAGTCAAATACAGCTGTAACGGTATTTGCTAAAATTGCTCACTGCTGAAGTTGGCTTGAAGTGAATCCCAAAGGACTAGAAACATATGAATACATTGGTTAAATTGACAACCTTCTCCTCCAAGTGAAAGAGGAGCCAATAAGGAGAGGGGCTATGCTGGATCTTGTTCTCACCAACAAGGAGGGGCTGCTGAGGAATGTGAAGCACGGGGGCAGCTTTGGCTGCAGTGACCATAATATGGTGGAGTTCAAGATCCTTAGGGCAGCCAGGAGAATGAACAGCAAGCTGGCTTCCTCAGGCTTCAGGCAAGAGGATTTGCATCTCTTCATGGATCTTTATCCTGTGGGAGAGTACCACAGGATAAAGACCCAGACAGAAGAAGCACCCAAAAAAGATTGTTAATAGTCAAGGATCACCTCCTCTAAGCTTAGGAGCAATGCATCCCAACAAAGAGGAAGTTGGGCAAAAACGCCAGGATGTCTGCATGGATAAGCAGCTCCTGGGCAAATTGCAACATAAAAGAGAACCCTGCAGAGGGCAGGTACTTTCCTATTCACCAGCAGAAAAGTTGTCACAGCACATGTCACAGCTGAGACAACCACGATACAGAGAGTATCACCACACAATTTCAGACCGCTTCAACCCACACAGAGTAACACCATAACACACCAGAAGGCTTCAAGCACATGCCCTTCTTATTCTTTAGCCCCACCTTTTATACCCTCAGGCTGATGCACTGCACCTGTGTGCCCTCTGCTCCCTTTGGAGGTTGGTCAGGGCCCTGGGCACTCCAGGGCTCATTGCTGTCAGTGCTGCTCACCTGCTGCTCACAGCTGCACCCACTGGGGATGAGGCTCGGCCACAGCCCCACTCCCATTCACCACAAACTGTGCAGCTACAGAAAGTAACAAAGCTAACACACACAGCCACACACAAAAAATATTCTGAATTTACATGGACCAGCAGCTTAATTCAGGAATTGCTTTTGCTAACAAACACAACATCCCTAAAGCTCTGAAATGAGAGACTTGCCAAAACCTCCTTGAAGTTCATTAGGGTTGTTTGCATTTTACACAGCAAGTGTAACTACAATACAAGGTAGTGTCCTCTTAGGCACGCAGACAGAAATTCAAAGAAATTTTGGTGAGAAGAGGCAGGGTTCTGGATGCAACCAAAGTATCTGTGGAAGACATCTGCAGTCATCCACCAACTCCAGGGTCATTCACTGGGACACTGTACATACCAAGCTTTGTCAACTGGTCACTTTCAGTGACTTTAAAAGCCTTGACATAAACACGTATGAGACTCGCATTTGTTACTTGTAGAAGATAGCTCTGAGGTGCTGAAAACTTACAAGCATAGATAGGAAATTAACTTGGAAACCAAAAAGAAGCAATCTAATGCAAGCATCTCTGTACCTGTACATAAGACATGTACAACAAGCCTTGTAGGGGTAATAATTTTCATTTAACCAGGTAATATAATCAACAGGCAACTTTTTGGGCACAAACCCACCTCTCTCATGAATGAGAAGTAGGAAGAACACTTTTGAAGACTAAACACAAATTACTACTGTAGTTTGGATTCTAATCACACATGGGCTAGTAAGGCTGTTCCCCAAGGAAAGAGTCTTGGTACCTGTCTAGAAGGTTCTAGGTTAATATGAGAGAAAGGTCGTTATGTGCCAAGGGGGAAGTCTGACGTATGTTTTATTGCATGGAATACCAAGTGGCTAACAGGATGGAAAAATTTGTCATACCTCATTTCACCCCTAGCGTGGTATACCTGGCTGACTTGCAAACTGTATTTCCCCAACGGGTCTTCATAGGCGTCCCTGGAAGCTTTTACTCCTTCACCAGCGCATCCAGGCGTCCAGCTCACATGTAACCCTGCCAGAGGCAAGACCTGCTGCCCTTGGCCTTGCTGCCCTCATGTCCGAGGGCTCTGCTGATGTTCATGACGTGTTTTACAACAGACACACACACGGGCTGTAGGAGCCATGGGTTCTTCATTCCTTAGCGTTCTTTGCCTGCAGTCTGGCAAAGCGCAGGCACTGCACCCATGGAGCCAGGCCAGACTTAGACGGGAAAGGTGCCCAGGGACAGACTGTTTAAATGTAATTTTAAACTCTTCTTGTTTCATTTTTCCGCTCAAACTCGGTGTCCAGCACCCTCCACGTGCGCTGACCGAGGCACGGCGCCGCCGGTGCCCGCCCACAGCCGGGCGGAGGCCGGGCCGCGGCTTCGGGGCTTCCGCCCGGCCTGAGGCGGAGTCGGCTCCGTCCGCCCGCCCTTCCCGCATCCCGACATGGCGGAGTATTCCTGCGTCAAATCCACCAAGCTCGTCCTCAAAGGCTCGAAAGAGAAGAGGTGAGGAGCGGGCTGCCCGCCGCGCCGCCCCTGCCCCGCGCTGCGGCAGCCGCCGGGGCCCGCACCGCCGCGGGGCCGGTGTAGGAGGCCGGGCAGGGATGACGCCGGGCCGGCCCTGCTCTTCCCTTCCCTTCCCTTAGCTTCGCTCCGGCCCGGGGGCTCGGCAGGGCTGGGGCCGGGCTGGGCACCGCAGGGTTCCGGCCGGGGTCAGGGAGCGCTCCCGCAGGGCCCGGCCGTGAGGCCCGGCGGGACAAGGGCCGGGTCGGCGGCTCGTTCTCACTTCTTTGCATCTCCCCTTGCAGCAAGAAAAAGCACAAGGAAAAGAAAAGGAAAAGGGAAGAGGATGCGGCAGAGCAGCTCGATATTGTTGGTGAGCTGCTTTCCAGGAGTTATGTGACATTGCGGAAACTGTAGGGGATGTGCCAGAAGCTAACGGGGTCCTTATAGGACTTAGTAAAGCAAGTGTAGCTGCTGTAGAAATATATAACTGTTTCTCACAACATGTCATTTGTGTCTTGGAATCTTCCTCGATTCCACACAGAACTTGTGACACCAATAGAATGGATTCAGTTTTTTGTAAGTAATTTTAAAAAAGCATTACTATCTTAATGAGCTAGGAAATATTTGTAAGACAGTATACAAAGAGAAAACTTTACTGTTCAAAAATTGTAAAAGTCATAATTCTAAGTCATGCACATGGGAAGGGCTTTAACTTTGGTAGAATTCTGTAGGAGTCAAATGTTCAAATCCAGATTGGCTTGAACAACTGAGGTCTAAGGATTACAATTTACATATTTAACAGCGAGATTAAGTAGTATCTCTGATTCTCTTGTGCTGGAGAATCTTATAAATGGATATGACTCCAAAACTGCAGGAGACAGATCCAGAGGGAAAAAATCTTTTTCTTGTGAAGTGTGTCTTTGCTGCATCAGCTGAATGAATCAGCTTGGTCTGTGGACTAACACAAAGAAGGGATGAAGCACAGGAGCTTGTAGCTAGGGATGGCAGCTGGTCAAAGAGCAGGACTTCCTGAGGCAGCAGCAGCAACACCATTAAACTGGCTCTGGACTATAAAATAATGCACGAAGTTTGTGAGATAGCTGTCTTTTGAATTTAAAATTTCAGAGAAGACACAGAAGTATAACCTCTTTGGCTATTGTAATCAGAAGTTGTGGTTACTGTGTTAATAAACTGTTGTGGTTTTATATTACAGGAAACTGGTGGGCTGTCAGTAATTTTGGTGAAATTACAGGAACTATAGCTATAGAAATGGATAAAGGAGCTTACATCCATGCCCTTGACAACGGCTTGTTTACACTTGGAGCACCACATAAAGGTTTGTTCCAGGAAATTTGAAAATAATAGAGTTTTAATAATAAAGTGCCTAAAAGCATAGAACTAGCATCACCTCAAGGCAAGCAGTGTTACAGCTAAAACCAGTTTACTACAAAAAAATGCAATAATTTTAGCTGAAGCATGCAGATGACACAAACCTAATGACTGCCAATCAGTTTCACTCATCTAGTTTCATGCTGGCTTATGTGCGCAATAAATTGAACTGCACTGGAGATGATTACCTGTTAAAGGCCATACTTGCTGGATAAAAAGCAGTATAATTTTTATTAAAACCGATAAAGTGTTTATGGTGTCACTTGAAGAGTGAAATTCAAGGTAGATGAGTTTTAATGCTTATTGCTGCATCCTTGTCATAATATACTTGTTTTGTCAATGCACAAGAGAACTACCAATGTGCTGGGATAATTAGCTCGTTCTTGGAATTTGAGGGCAATGACTCTGACATGGACTGTTCCAGAACCCTGACAGTCTGTGTGTGTTTCATCTCCAAACAGAGATCAGAGCAACAATGGCCATATTCCCTTGTTTTGGTTTTGAGGGATGAAGAATCCAGTAGCTTTTAGGATACTGAGTTGAGTTACCATAGCTGAACCATAATGCATTTTGTTATCAAAGAAATAACATTACAAGGAGATTAAGGTATTCAAAGCCACCAGGAAAATTACAAAACATTCTCAATTATAAATTTCTTTAACTTATGATAATCTTTATTTTGTGCCTTGTTTTAAGCATTGTAAATATATGAGCATAAATGACCACCTGCATTGCTTTTTTTTAAAAGTGAGTACTCAAAAAGGAATTTTTAATTAAATAAATACTTTCCATAGTATTTAGTAATAGTCAATGTTCAATTCTTTTTGATACTGGAGTATTATTAGGCTAATACATTTTATGTTTATACTTCATACTTAACTAATGGAAAATTCATTCCTCAGGTGATGAAGGCCCTAGTCCTCCTGAGCAGTTTACAGCAGTTAAGTTATCTGATACAAGGTAATTACTGTAATGTTTCAAGTTTTGATACTTGTTATCTTTGGATTTTGTGAAAAGGCATTTTAATACTCTTTTGAAATACATTGTCTTCTACTAAAAGTGTCGGTGATGTTTTGGGTATTGTGAATTGCATTAATTAAAAACGCTCTTTCTTGTTTCCAATGTTTTCCCTTTGAGGATTGCTCTCAAGTCTGGTTATGGCAAATACCTTGGTATAAACTCAGACGGGCTTGTTGTTGGACGTTCTGATGCAATAGGATCAAGAGAACAGTGGGAACCTGTCTTCCAAGATGTAAGCTCTTTGCAATGGTTTATTTGATGTTGCTAGTGTTTGATTGTATTTTGAGATGGGTATTTTTACTATGAAGTTAAAACCTTTTGCAATCTCTTTCATATTGTAACTTATGATTTTCCAACTGCAACGCATTTACTGTAATTGAAAGTTTTTTAAATGCTTCAATAGCTGCATTTTGGCAGCTATAAGCATCTTAAAAATGAAGGAGTCAGCAGGTCTGGCTAGCTAGTGAAGTATCCATCCATAAGAGAATTATTTACAGAGATGTTTGGCATATTGTAGAGGATAAATTGTTACAAATCAAGGATTATATACAGCCTCATTATACTTACAGTGTGTGATATTGTTTCTGCAGAGGAAAATGGCATTACTAGCAGCAAACAGCCGTTTTATCAGGTGTAATGAGGAGGGGGACATTGAAGCCAAAAGCAAAACTGCAGGGGAAGAAGAAATGATAAAGGTAATCTATAACTTCTACAATCTACAATTAATACAGGATTGGCAGGAGTCGAACTCAAGCAGGTGTCTGTGTGCTATGATTTTCTGTTAATACAGTTATAATTGCTTCCTATCAGCTCTCAAGTGATCTGGCCACAAGAAGGGTAAATGAGTTCCAGGGCTGTAATAATTCTCAGTACCTCCTGTAGAGATAAGAAGATACTTTACCACTCAATAGGACAAAAGAGTCTATGTGATCTTCCAGGTACTTCTAAACAGCTTGGCACAGAAGAGAGGAATTATGACCAAATCAGGGACAGAGAAAGGGGGAGATCTTTTAAGAGAATCTGCAAAGACTATCTTGACTTTATCTGAACATGGGAAATATATCTCTACTCTCCAAATAGAGATAGGTGTCTTAACTAGTGGGAGCAACAGTATTTTAAGTCAATCTCTGAATTGTCCCTGCCAAAATTAAGAACTGTAGTAGTGCTTCTTTGAGATAAAGGCAGTTATGTCTAATATCAAGGATTGCACTTAACATTTCCCATATTTCAGGCAGCTCTTACTTTTGCAGTTGTTTCTGGTTAACCAGTTTGAAAACTGAACTTGAAAAGTCACTGTGACTCTCAATCTGTTACGAAGGATACGTAGTCATTCACCTGTAACTTACTGTTTTTAAAATACAGGTGTTTTCTGTTGTGTTTTGGTTGTTTTTTCATTTTTCTTTCAATTATTAGATTCGTACTTGTGCTGAAAGAGAAGCTAAGAAGAAAGATGACGTTCCACAAGAAGACAAAGGAAATGTTAAACAGTGTGAAATCAATTATGTGTATGTACTTTAAAGCTGGTAACAGGCTCAAGTGCCTTTTTCTGTTTCTGACTGGGGCTGTCTTTGGGCCCAATGCCCATCCAGCCTTTCACTCTCTTTTCATTAGCAGGACAAGGGAAGAAAACAGGGTGAGGTAGCTCATTGCTTGAGATAAAGGAGAGCTGCTGTACCAGATACTGTCCCAGGGTTAACTGTGAACGATTTGTTAAATTTATTTTCTTTTCATTGCATGTAGATTCTGAGAGACAAAAATTATAAACACCACCTTTCCCCTTCTCCCATCTCAAGCTCGACTTCTCTCCAGAGCTTCTACCTGCTCCACTAAGCCAGATGGGCTGTAGGTCAATACACAGTGTTTCCTTTCAGTCACTCCCTTCCTTTCCTGCTGCTCTGGTATGGTCTTATTCATGGGCTGGAAGGTAATATTTGGTCCAGTACCTACAGCATCTCCTTCCTCTCCTTCTCTGTGCTTGATGTTCCCACTGCCATTTTGCAGTTTTAGGGTTGGGGTTTTTTTTCCTTCTCTGCCTGTATGGCATTTTGCTTTATCTTAAATCTGTTTCCATGGGAGTGCCACCTGCTTTGCTGGTGGATTTAGCTGTGTCCTGTAGTGGATGTCTTGAGAGCCAGCTCTGTCCAGCACAGGTCAGCCCCTGGCCTTTTCTCACAGAGAAAACACCTGCACTTCCCTGCAGTCAGCACCTTGCAACTACATCCAGTACACTTTTGCTCCCTGATTTCTTATGCTAGTAGTTAAATAAGGGGCTCTTTAGAATTTGTAACCACTTCATGCTAGTCACATAGGGGCTCATTCCTACTTAGACTGCCAAAAAAAGCAAAACTTGAGTAGTTTTCACCTACAGAAGCCTTAGTGCAACCTTAGTACTGGGATGGTTTGCTGGAATTTATTAGGTCAGTCAGCTACTAGCTGCTTTAATAGGAGCTAAGATCCTTACCACAGCTGCTGATGTGTTGGGAAACAAAAAAATTTAAAAGCTTCAGTTCTTTACTACTTTTCTTTTCTTCCCCCTTACAGGAAGAAATTCCAAAGTTTTCAAGACAAAAAGCTTAAAATAAGCAAAGAAGATACAAAAGCCCTTAGAAAAGCCAGAAAAGAAGGCACTTTTCATGAAATGCTACTTGACAGGTACTTCAAAGTGCTAGAAATAATGTATTGTTTAATAAACTATTGGGAGATGCACATATGGTAAATCCTGGGGTACAAAAGAGGGCTGGATTTCAGGGACATAGGTTCCTGAGCATTTTTCCACTGGTGAGTGTTGGCCCTGAGTCCTGGGGCTTGCCACTTTTTTTTTTTTTTTTTTTTTTTTTTAATCTGGATTTTCACTTCTTTAGCTGAAGTTTGCAGGTTTGAATTTACCTGTAAAGTAGTTCTTTTGAAAATCTTTAATCCCTCAACAACTCGGAACTAAACAAACTGAACAATCTAGTTAATCTTTTTAATTGTGAAAATTGAGCTAATTTTTAACACTTTTCAATACCTATGGTACCAGAATATTTTGGAGAGGCAGAAGTTGAATTTTAAAGAGAAATAGTGTTTATTAAGAACAGTCTTCATGTTATCTAGAGGGAATTTTTTGTCCTGCTAAATTAAGACTATAGAAACCATGTTGAATTTTTAAAGCCTTTTATGTCAATATATAGTATAAATATTTGCATTAATTCAGTGGCTGGAATGCAGAAAACTACTTCTGATAATTACAAGTAATGTGAGAACACTCCTGGGTTCTCACAGGTGGTCAGCTTCAGATCATGCTGAATGTGAATTCCATTCCTCATGGGAGACAAAATGCAATTATGTTGATTTGAAGGGAAAGTCAAGGTTAACTTTAGCAAGTTAACTTAACACTGCAGTTCTACCTCCTTAGGAAAACAAAGTAAATTAACAAATCCAAAGTGTTGTTAGGCCTTTATATGTACTTTGAAGCAAAGTTCAAGAAAAATTACTTTTAATGCATTCTTAACACTTTGAGGCAGATAAAACACCCAGGTGTAATTGTGTTTGGTCTTAATCTAAATCTTGTTTCATTCACTTTTCCCATACAGGAGAGCTAAAGTGAAAGCAGATAGATACTGCAAGTGACATCCAGCTGGCCCATTTTCTTCTGCAACTTTGATGGCAGCGTCAAATTGAAAAAGAGTAAAATATTTTATAGGTGTTTTTTATTTAAAGCATTTTTTAAGTATCTTGAAGAATTGTATTAAAATTTTCTCAAATATTAATAATCCAGTTATCTTGTTAACTGTATAATTTGTGAATACTTGGCTTGTATGAAGGGAATGGCTCCAACAAAAATTAAAGGTAAATCAGTTAATAATGGTAAGTTATTTCTTATGTAACTTAAGCCCTGGGAGACAGACTGTGCACTGATTTAGTCCAGAGAGAAAGCTCCCTGGCTTTTAGGACAAAATTTAGAAATAAATAGATTATTGTATGCAGATGTTCCTGGCCAGAGTCAGGAATTCTTGGATAAAAATGCAGCAATAGCTGTGAGGTGTGCTGTGGCAGAGAGGGAGGAAAAAAAGTTACTGATTTTACTCCTTAGTTTGGCCTAGGACTGGGGATTAGGGCTCATTAACTCATTGTTGTAGGTACCACACTACACATCCCTCCCTAGAAATGTGACTGATGTACAACAAGCCCTTGGAATATCACAGTGCTGCTGTGGCCTGCTGCCAAAATTACACTCAGAAACACCAGGAAACAAACAGCACTGCAAGGAGTGGGCTGCAGCCCAGAGTAACTATTTATTGGAAGTTCAGTGCAGGTCTCATTGATCCACAGTCACAGTGAAACTTAAATACATCTGAAGTGAACACTGATGGTGGAAGTAGATTGATATTACAGCATCTGTTTTTCTTTCAAGAATATATTGTTTGAATAAAGACTCATAGAACGCACAAAAATAGTTACTCAGATACACCTGGAAGCAGAAGTATATGCTCTGGTGGGGAAGGGTGCTGAAAGGACTGCTCAGCAGCAGAATAAGAACCTGAGAATTACCCCTGAAAGGGAATTTTCCATTTCATATTAGTGTAAATAGAAGAATACAATGTGTTGCAAGTTGCTATAAGTGATAGTAAGGGCAAAACAGAACTTTTGTGTTTTGTGTTTGTCACAGAGAGGTGAGTAAGTGAAGTAAAAAGCAGTGGCAGAGCAAATGAAATGGGACTGTCCCTGGTAGGAGAGGAAGTACTAGACTTGGCAAGGGACTGGCAGCCTTGCAGAGAATAAAGGTATTTTAGTAACGATGGAGTTGCCCTGTATGTTGGGATTATGACACACTAGAGTCTTGAGAAAATGTGTTCTGAGATAGCACAGATAGAACAGGGATCTGGGGAATTCACTGGAAATCTAGGCCCAAGACAGTGAAATCAATGGTATAACAAAGCAGTGAAGATCATGTATTTATTTTAACTGTTACTCTGAGGAGTCTTTTTGGAGGTTTCCCAATGGAGGTATTCATGGAGTCATCTTTAAGACACTACATCCTGATAGTAGTGTTGACACAAGGAGCTTTAATTTAACTGAAACAGAAAAAAGGAGGAAGTAATTTGGGCAGCCCCTACTTAGGGGTGAAGGAACAGATCTGGAGAGGGGTAATACAGTACTGGATAGATGAGTATGAGAGAGCAGAAGGGTGGACAAAAGTGCTAAGTTTCAGTGAGACCAGCTGTCAGCACAGTCAGCAGGCTAACTGTACATCTTAAGAAGCATTTTCCTTCTTAGATTTTTAAAAACTGACAGAAGAAACATAGACTAACCCAGCCTAAGGTGCTGGTGTGGACCCTGAAGGCAAGGCATTGTGATAGGAGCACAGCAGAATAGCCATAGTCAGAGAAGGTGACTGGTGCTGAAAGGTAACTGTTGCTTAAACTGAGAATTTCTTTACCAGTGAAAGAACTAAACCAGAATCAAAAAGAGGCCTCAAAAAAGTACGCTGTGTAATGTGACAGTGACATCATTTTGTCTTCGGAGCATTTGGAAAGAGATTTTAATTTTCCAAAGTCATTGTTTATTTTCTCCTGTTAAAAATGTACTAAAGATGGTAAAGCATCTAGACAAAGATAATGAAGTCCCTTACAGCTGTTCACCCCAGATATAAAAGATGACCAAAAAATGTTCAGAAAATAGCAGGACCAACTTAAGCAGACTCTTTCTTACCATAGCCCATAATAGTATATTCAGATATCTAGAAGTAAACACAGGATTATTGTTCTACATGTATCTATTTTCAACTGAAAATATTTTCCAAACTCGATAGAAACTGCCTGATGTCCTGATTTTAAAGAACACTCCCATAAAAATCTCAAGGTTTGTCCAGTTACACTGTAATTTTCCTCAGTTTCCAAATCCACAGATTGATCCTGTATCTTCTTTCACCTGTACTTAAATGTTTTTATGCCTTGGTCTCTAAAGCTCCACGCAATTCCCAGCTTCTGCTCTGAGCTGGCTCCTTACTACACTCTTGCACGCTCACCTCCCAGGGCTTTCCCACACTGCATTTTCTATCCTTTCCTGTTTCTTAATTTTTGCAGTTCCATGCAGTTTTCCAATCAACTGTCTGCCAAGGACTTCCCTTATTTTCTTGCCACCCCCACTTGGTTTTGTAAGAGAGTTAATTGCACAGGCAGTTAAGTCACGATGTAGAGACTGCATCACTTCATTTCTGTGTGCCTAAAAACACGTGGCATGGCTTAGGCATTGCACAGAGCACATGAGACAGGCTAAAACACAGGCATCCTGGAAGGGTTTGAGTACTTTTTCATGGTGCTTCCACCAACTGTTGCCAGTGTACACACTCATGAAGCATTCATTTGTTCACACTAAAATTACAATGCTCATACTAAGATGACCGTACACACCTAATTTGGATGCTGATTTCTACTTGTTACAAGAGCCTGGTCTAGTGGAAGGTGGCCCTGACTATAGCAGGGGGCTTGGAACTCGATGATCTTTAAGGTCCCTTGCAATTCACACCATTCTCCAATTCTATAAAACAGATAACCTTTTAAACAACAATTAGAAGGCAGGGCACTTATAGACGGATGCATCTCATACCCTGTGTTTCTCATTAGTCTGTCTCCCCAGTTGCCCACTTCCTGCACTCCTAAGCTGCAAGATGGAGAAAAATCCTTCCTCAAGAACATGCCTGCCTGGCATCTTTCATTACCACTGATGCTCAAAAGATAGGCTGGAAATAAATCCCCATGGACTGATATCTATATAAACAGATATTTGTTTATTGCAGTGCTGGTGGTGAGGGGGATATCTCCTAACTCACCCATCCATGTCAAGTGCTGTGGTGTATTTATACAGTAAATATTGCTTAGTACTGCTATGTCACTAAAACATCATCATGTACATGCTGGAACTAATTTACATAATCTGATCTCGTGTTATTAAATCGTTCCTTTGCACTGCACTTGCATCTCCCCAATTCAGAGGTTGTTGGGGGTTTTTGATGAAGGCTTCCCAAGGTCTTCTTCACATCAAACTTTTCAACTTTGTCTTCAGAGCATGCACAGTTATGGTGTTCCTCGTCTGTCTAGTCCCAGCCAGTCTAAATTCTTTTTGTGGCAAATCGGCTTTACATTTCCCAGTTTTTTATTTGTACTATACTTACCTATCTCTAAAGCCATTCACCTGATGAGTTTTTTCTTCTTTTATCTATTCAGCATTAAGCAACTAGTTAACTACAAACTAGTTAACCACATACCAGCCATTATATTGTCTAGAAAGTTATTTATATCAGGTTATATAGGTATAAAAAGCTATGATTCAGGTTATATCAGGTTATGTCTTATAACTCAAGCTATGTTACCGCCTTGTAACTTTGACCTGAGTTATATAGGCATCACCACACACCCTACCTAAAATCCGCACAGGACACAGAGTCATTAAAAACCGCACTACTGCCAAAGTGAAAACTGGTGCCACGGGTTTTCTCCCAGCGTTGCCAAAGAGAGGCGATTCTCTTTCACACAACTCTCCTGTGCGGAAGTTGCCATTTGTGGAAGGGCGACTGAAGATGAACTGCTGAGCTTCACCATAACTGCACGGGCGGGGCCGTGCAGTGCAATGCCGTGCCGGGCTGGGTCGGGCCGTGCCGTGCCGGCGCTCCCGCCCCCGGCGGGCGGGGCTCTGTCATGTGGCCGCGGCTCCGGGAAGCGCCGCTCGGAGCGGAGCCGGGCAGGACCATGGCGGGCCGGGCGCTGCTGACGCTGCTGGTGCTGGCGCAGCCCGCCTGGGCACCGGACCCGGTGAGCCTGGCGGGGGACGGGCAGGGGTCAGCGGGGCCGGCGGAAGCGGACGGCCCCGGGGCTGGCGGGGGGTGCGGCCGCCGCCCTTCCCGAGGCGGGAGGCCGGGCGAGGCTCGGGATCCACGCGTGTGGGTGCGCGGCAGCGCCTCGCTGCCCCCACGGGCTCCCCGGGCCCGGCAGGGCTCCTGCGCGAGGGGCTGTGCGAGCCCTTGCTCGCTGCTGCGCTCGGTTCTGTAATGCCACTGTCGCCCTGCTACACCGCAGCGGCGATCTCCAGAAGCGAAGTTCCGAGGGGCTTGCTGGAAAGGCGCACGGTTGTGAATGTGCTGAGTGTGTGCGCTGTGGCTCAGCGAGGGGAGGAGCGTGGAGCAGGTGGACTTGGTGTGTCCTTTCTTGCTCTGTCGGCCGTTTGGGTATTTTGAACTGAACAAATGAAATATTTAACTTCTGGTGGAATTGGGAAGCTGGGAATGCAGGGATAGTCGTTTGGAGCAGGCTGGCTTCCATCTCTTGGGCATGTAAACAGTTGCTCTTGTTTCCTGGTGTAATCTTGCAGCAGCGAAGCATTCTTTCGTCTCTTGAAGTTCCTAAATTTACTCGTCCTCTATGAAGAGAACAGGTTTTAAATATCTCTGGGTTTCAAAATATTTTTTGCAATCTATTTTAAATATTTTAAGAGTATACTACCTCTTTTATTCTTTACTTTGCTCCAAGTCTTTTTTTTTTTTAGCAAATTGATTTTGGGGAAATTATTGTGGTTTTTGTGAAAGGGGAGAGCTGCAGGAAATTACTATGGACATCTGGATGGCCAGTGTTCCCTTAGCATCTTTTAATACATAGGATTTGGCTTTTCTCTCTCCCCTTCTTCCCTTCTTCCAATCCCATCCTACCAGCCAAGAGCAACTTCCTAATGCTATAAGCTATCTCCAGCTTAAAACGCCTTCAGAATTTTAGCCAAAAGTATCCTGGAGTGTGGAGTTGTAGGAGAAAGTGCCAGCTGTCAGCAAAGTAGTAGCATGAGAGCTTGATTTGCATGTGATTTCACTTGGTACATCCTTGCACTTGCACAATATCTGCTGTGTATCCAGGTTGTGCACAGCATGCAGCCAGGTATTAGGCTTGGATATTTTATTTTTGTTTGAGATGCAGGGTTGCATCACATGCTGAAGAATTCTTCCTGAGTGCCGCTGGGTTCACCTCATTAACAAAGAGCACAGAAAACAAATGCCTTGAGTTGCATCTCAGAGGTGCAGACTGTCAGTCCCTTCAGCTTTCCCTGAGGCCCCCTCAGCCATGCTGACCTTTTTGTCCAAACTGCAGTTTAGGTTGTCTTGTCACTGTTTCTTCTGCTGCAAGAGTACTCTTAACCTCTCTCTTCAGAAGGGTGAACAGCACTGGGACTCCTGCAGCACAATAGTGTTGCGTTGGCATTATCCCATGAGGGAAGAGGAGCAGAGAGGAAAATGTGTTAGATCACAATGTTCATAGACCAAAGGATGCTCAATATAACAGATTGACTGAAAACCTGGAATTATATTTAATAGCTCAAAGAGGTAATTTTCTATTTGCTTTTACATAGGAAGGTGAAAAATATAAAATACATAAATACTAAGAAGGGATGCCAGAGATAGTCCATCTCAAAAATAAAGAAATAAAGGAAGTGCTGGTATTCCTTAGACTGGACAATCTACATTCAGTCTATTTCATATTAATGTATCAAGCTAGGTGTCAGAATATTTATTCAGCAGTTATTAAACCATGCATTAATTTTCTGTACTCCAGTCAATAATAACAGTTACTACTTGATATTTTTTACAGTTCACCCAATTCATCTCAACAGCTTGCTAAGTTACTTGTTTCTGTTCCACTTTTTCTTTTTTATACAATCAGTCAAAGTATAAATCTTCTGTGATACTTCCACTTTTCATTTCCATATTTCCCCATACCATGTTCTACTTCTCCTCCACTGTGTTATCTTCCTGTTAATGTTTCGATCCCGTGCTGTCACACGTCTGGTTTTGTGTCGTTACATACATCTCAATTTCAAAGTTGGCAGTATGTAAGATAATCAAGATATGCAACCTGCTGGTAAGAGTACATTTTAAAAAGCAAAACGAAGGGAGCATTAAATCACCATTCAAGAGTAGCTGTATTGCTCTTAGGGGGTTCAGTGGGTGTTTGAAAAGCACATTAATAGTGGTAATCTGCTGTCTGGGTCCAGCTGCCAATAGCTTTTTCTAGGGGATGACCTCTGGCTTGCCACATTGGAAACTGAAGGTAATTCTGTCATGCTGGAAGGACAGTCCTGGCGTTCTTGGACAGCATTTATTGTTGTTCTTCCAGTGTCAAGCCTCTGCAGAGAGGAGAGCCCCACTGACCACGGTGATAACTTCATAGCTGCTTATTTTACTCTGGTTATAAAAAGTGCTTGATGGATGTTCTGCTGATTCCAGCTAATTCTTTAGGTGTCTTTTTTTTTTGTTTTTACCTTCTCAGAAAGCTTTGCAGATAATCTTTAGCTGGTTGCAAAAGTTAACTTTTTTTTTTGTTTGTTTCTTGTTAGAACTTTTTGTAAAAAAACCCAAAACAACAAAACACCCCACTTCTAGTTTTCTGATTGTCTTGACATCTTTTTAAGTTGCTGCCTATTTACCAGGAGCTGTTGCAGTCACTTGGTTTGTTCTCATTGGAGAAGAGACTGAGAGGAGACCTCATTGCAGTCTACAGCTCCTCACAAGGGGAAGCACAGGGCAGACACCAATCCCTTCACTGATCTCTTCTTCTTGCTGATCAACAATAGGACCCGAGGGAGTGGCCTGAAGCTGTGTCAGGGAAGGTTTAAATTGGGTATTGGGGAAAGGTTTTTCACTGAGGCTGGTGGAGCACCACCTGTCAGAGATCAAGATGCTTTGGACAGGATGGGACTCTTGGACTTGTCCCCTGCAGGGCCAGGAGTTGGACTTGATCATCCTTTGTGGGTTCCTTCTAACTCAGGATATTTTGTGATTCTATGATGTAATAGTTAACCTAAAGAAACAGTTATTATTAACTCTAATTTCTTCAGATGCCTCAATCAGTTTTGAAAGGTGTACAGGTTGTTTTAGGAAATACTGACTTCTTTACCTTGCTTTATACATAGACAGGTTAGAAATCTAAAAATACCACATGTAAGGAGGGAACATTTTCTCTGTTCTCTGTCCCTTTATCTGTTGCATTCCTTACCTTTTTTTGTAGCTTAGGCTGCAAAGCACTGGGAAGATAAAAATAGGTGCAGATACAGGATTAAAATCTCAGGGGAGGGTGCCAGGAGTGACATAACATTTAGCATCTTTAGCTTAAAATCCTCTGAAATCAGTTTTGCACAGGTGCCGCTGTTTCCTCTGTGAGCATGGGCTCTACTGACAGAGCAACAGAATTCTGATCCACTTCGGATAACTTTTTTTTAGAAGCTTTACCTGTCAAGGAAACATATGTTTGATGGAGATATATCCTGAAGGTCCAAATGTGTACATCCATTCCAGTAGGATGTATATGTAATGTCACTTCTTTCTGATGGATTTTAGAATTGCAGGATGGAAAATTGCACAAGACAGTTACATCAATACTGTTAAGCGTTTGTCTGGCTTTGCACAAAACCTCTGACTTTTGTTGCCGAATTAGTCATCTGATATCCCTCCTACCCGCCTTGTTTTGATGCTTCCTCACTTTGAAAATTAAATGGCCCTTTGTGTTTGACTTCTTGTTCCAGCTGTGCAAAGGCTGTTAACTGCACTGCAGTGAAATCTAGGAAACACAAAGCTGCTGCTCCTATACCTTCACCTCAAGTGTTGGAAACCCAAAATTCATCTCCTGCTTTCTCCCACCAACTGGAAGCAGTAGAAAGAGATAATATTATAACACAGAGAAATCAATCCCAGTTTAGAATTGCTGTTTCCAGTTGTAACAACTTAAGCTGTTTCAAGTCTGTGGCATTGTGTACAACACTGTGTTTTCTATATTAATGCATTAAAAACAGATAATGAGATTAGCCCAAAGAGAACATTGACATGAGTTAACTTCTTTGTCCCACTTACGTAGGTGCGGGAGATGTTGTCACAGTTTTCACTGGAACCAGAATGCATTTCAAGGACACACTAGTAATCTAATTTATACAGCCTAATAAATACTGGAAATCAAGGGTGGGGAGAAAGGGAAGTAGTGGTGGAAGGATTGCTCCATATTTTGTTTGTGTTCTCTCTCCCAAACAATTGTGCTTTGGGAGCTTTTTATGGGCTCCCAGAACAGCACATGTATCTTTCCGTTTTCTTAGTGAGATATATTAGACTCTAAGGAACTTACTGAACTTCTCACATAATTTTGGGACCAAACCTGGCCTGCTGTCAACTGGCCTGAAGCACAAGTGTGGGTGGCCAGTAGGCATTTGCTTGTGTGTCACTGGGTAGAACATAGAATTACAATTGTGGCATATATATGCATATGTTTATTATATTTATATGCATGCTTTATGTAATTGGTAGAAAAACAACCTTGCATTCAGTTTGAGTACATCTGAAATAGTTCTCAAACTTTCATTTGTAACTAGCCATGCTCCCAGGAATGAAGGTATATTGTTTAGTTACATTCCTGAATTGCACCCCATGTAATGTTTGGCCCCACTTCAGCAGCACTTGTCCACACTGAATCCTCAGCTCATTCCACCAGCTGAGGAATTGCCCAAAGTTCATTATGCTTTCCCTGCTCCAGCTGTACATGCAGCTTAATACTAGACATAATTAGGAATGACACTATAAAATGGGATTAGGAATTGGACAAAAAGAACAGATTGGTCCATACTGAGATCTTTCTTGAACTTGTATAAAGAATATGCTTTTGAAGGTCTCTTCATTAAATCATATGGAGTAAAAATATATACAATTTGTATATTTATCATACCCTTGTGCTTGCCATGGAGTACATTAGCCAAGTTGTCTAGAGATCTGTCAGACAGCACAGGGAAGTTGCTGCTGGTCCCTCCTCCTCTATTTTCCTCTTTCCAAAGTGCCAAGACTTTGAATTAACTGACTAGTCTTAAAGGTTTAATTCAAAACTAAGTCTACTAGAATAATAGTGTTTTACAAAGCAGCTAAATAGTAATGTTTCATTGTTTTTGCAGTATGGAGAAGAGTGTAGGAGTAAAATGTACCCTCCTTCAGGACCAACGTAAGTAATCTGATTCAACTTGTCTAGCAAATTACAGAGAAGTTGTGATTTGCAAGTCTCAACAGGGTTTTTTTCTTGAAACTTGTTCCTGTTGCAGGTCTAAAAAATGCTAGTTACAGGTGGGAAGCACCTATTTTGTCAAATGTTTTTTCAGAGCCTTCTTTCAATTTGATCTCTGGTGTTTTTCTCTCAGGTTCAAAGGTAACATACCCACATATGTCATAAATCTCGATTTGCCTCCCAGCAGAAGGTGGGATGACTTGATGCGCGACAAAAAGACAGAGGTGAGAAATGCAGAGCTGCTCTGAAGCTTAGCAGATACAAAACTAGCACATAGCCTTTTGTTTTGAGAAAAGTTTTTAAAGGAATACATGTGCTAAAAGTATCTGAAAGAGATAATAGTTCCTGTTGATTTTTCTAATATGATTCCAGTTCAAAATAATAGCTTGAGTAATTTTTTTTTTTCTGTTTAACACTTAAGGTAACAGCATCAAGTGTAGAGACACTGGTGTTTGGGATGTAGAGGTGTAAAAACCAGTGTGCCATAAACAAGTGTGTGCCATTCCATTTATCAAATCTCCTTAGTGGTGAGGTGGTGCAGAATGGA
Organism: Ammospiza nelsoni; assembly: GCF_027579445.1. Taxonomy (NCBI): domain Eukaryota; kingdom Metazoa; phylum Chordata; class Aves; order Passeriformes; family Passerellidae; genus Ammospiza; species Ammospiza nelsoni. The sequence goes on along the minus strand of NC_080636.1, from coordinate 30,400,904 downwards.
GAGGGAGCAGTACACCAAAGGAACAGCCTTGGTAAACTGAAGTGAAACTGAGGCAGCATTTCCTCTCTGCACCTCCCTACTTCTCTCAAAATGCTGTGTGAGATATGAAATGGCAAGGGGGAAATTAAGAGCTTCCTCCCCTTTTCAGGAATGCTGGTTGTGGCACTGGTGTTTACATAGCACAAATAATTTTTTTAAATATTTGAGCCTATTTCAAACTGCCCAAAACAGCTGTGGTGAAGATGGACGAAAATTGAGTTGAGTAATTTTTAATTTCTCAAACAAGGCTAGTGCTTTTTTTTTCTGTCCCTTGACTTTGGACTTTCCTCTCTGAAAGCCAGACAAATTCTACTTACATGCTGATATTTATTTTAAAAGGCGTTGGAAGCTTCAGGTTTCGCCTTAAATTCTGAAGAGTTTTATCTCCTGTGTACTTTGGAGCTTGATCACATGGAGTGGAACTCTTATTTGTGACATTTACATGTTGCAGATCGAAAGCATGTGCTTTCATAACAAGTTTATTGAGTGTTTTTGTCTCCAGTAACATCAGTGCTTAAGCAAAGAGCTTGAAATTAACATTCTGAAAGATAGAAGAATGCAGAGTATTGAAATGTGTTCAAAGGAGCAGAAGATGAGGATGGCTTTCCTGTAATTTGTTATTTCTGGTAGAAGGGCACATTGGAATTAATCAGGAAAGTTACTTGAATAAAGCTTGAAGAGTGATTCTAGTGGGGACTTGGGGGTATTTGTCTCACTAAAAAGGTGACATTTAACACTTTATTTAAATATGTATGTTTCCTCAACAAAGTTTTTTTTTTTTCAAAAGCCTGTCAAAGAGTTCTGTTAGTATTCCAGCAATTCTTATGCTTAAGATCTTCTATTCAACAAAAGTCCTTGCTCTTTTTAGCTGAAGACTGTGGTCCAGAATATTAAAGATATAGCAAATACCTTCTTTCCCAGTGGCAAAGTTGTTGACATAGTGGATAACAAAATAGTAAGTATTTTCAGCTTAATTATTTTATTACTGTATGCTCTGACTACAGAATTAGAATGCTTCTGAATCTGGCAATTAAGAACTTTCAAAATTATTAATTTACAAGTTCTTAATTCCATTTCAGGAATAGAACAAAAATGTTATTTCAAACAGTCACTCTGAAATTTTGCCTTGTTGTCTACTCTGAATGACTGAAACCATTAAAAAAAATGCAGGTCTCTTCCTCCTCTAATTTTTCCTAAGATCTTTTCAAGTTTGGATTAGTAACACTAGACAAATATGCAACAGCCTTAGTTACTGTAGCAAAACACAGACTGAAATTTTTTACCATGTTCCACTTCTTTTAAACAGTAGAGTAAAATCAGGTTTTGAAAACTGTAATAAATGTCTGATTACAGGCACAGCTTTGGCCAGGTCTCACAAAAAAAATAATTTGGTTCTGATTAGCAACGCTTTGGCATGGAACAGGAGAAAGCAGTGTAGGGTTAGAGACAGCCAAAGGTCACATCTCTACCCCATCTTTAGTTACAGCATATCCCTGTGTGCCTGAGTGGACATAAATGCAGCTTTTACAGGTTGCCATGCCAATGTGTGAAAGTCAAGGATGCCCATAAAGACTGGCATTGAGCTCCATTGCAGTTGAGCTTTAATGTGTACGAGTCCTACTTCACTTTTCTGTCTGTTGCTGCAGAGAGAGGCTGTGCTCATGTCCATTGCTCACGTCAGTGTTTTGATAAGTAAGAGTTTTATTCCCTTAAGTGTATACTTCTCTTCCAAGTACTCTGCAAACATCCTCAAGTTCTACAGGTTGCAGAGAAATTAAACACTCAATAGCTGGGAGAAAAGTGTGTCTGTTGAGGAGACATTTGTTGTAAGTAACAAAATACTGTTAATTTAAACATATATCATACAAAAAAACTTTTCCTTTCAGGCTCATCTGACTGCTACACTTCCTTATCCTTTCAATGAAGAGCTCCAAGGGATTGCAAATTCCTCTGGGATTCCTTTGGGTAACAGTTTCCAACACTTGATTAACACAGTGGAAAGCTAGGAATACAGACTCATTTAAAATTAATGTGTTTACCAATATGCAGTTAGCTGTGACTTTAACAAATCATTGCTTAAGTAGTTAAAGCAATAGATTACACCTCACCCTAAACAAGAACAGTGTTTTAGAGAAGAATGAAATAAATCACATAAGCCTTTTATCAGGCTGGGACTGCTCTGTAGAGCTGTAAGTTCTCCTAGGTTTTGGGAAGTGGAGCAAGTCTCAGCTGTGTGCACCAGAATTTGAGGGAATCCTTTATTCTCATTGGTTTTGCACTCTGCTGTGTGTCTGCTGTTGACATAGAGAGAAGTCAGGGCTCAGTTTCCTGCTGTGCTTTCTTTCCCTTGTGGTCCCTGCCATGTCCTTCTGCCTTCCCCCTGTACCTCCTGCAAAAGAATGCCATTCCAGATGAGCAGGCACCGAGTTCTTCCAGAACTGAGACAGGGAAGGAGCACTGCCTGTTTGCACTGCTTCCCTCACACAGGAGCACCACACCTGCTGCTAGCAGCAGCTCCTACATGGCAGTAGTGGTGCATGTAGCTTTCTAGCTTTCTAGCTTTCTGCATGTAGCAGCTTTCTACTTTAAAGTCAATTTTATAGCTTGTTTTGGGGTTTTCAGAGGAGGAAGTAGCAATGACTGTCAGCTTTGTGCATAGTGAGGCAGAAAGTCAGGGGATTCTGATCCCTCTATTTGCTTTTCAGGAAGCTCTTGATTTTGCTGAACCAGTCATTTTAAAGATCAAAGGAGATTTAAATTGAAATGTATAACAGAAATATTACAGAATAATGAATTTGCACTATGCTTTTTTCCTAACAATTTTTTCTGTTCATGGCAAGTTTCAAACTACTGAACTTTGTTTCTTTTTTTTTTTTTTTCCTAGGGGAAATCGTTATTTTTAACATTTTTTATGAAATTTTTACTGTGTGTACATCAATAGTGGCAGAAGATAAAACAGGTAATGCAATCCAAAATCATGTTAACAGTTTTCTTTTATGTAGAGGAGGGTCCCCCTCAGTTATGCAAATACAGTCCTCCTCAAATGCAGCCAGTAAGGTCTGTTAATAAAAGGTAATAATACGTATATTAATAAAAGGTAATAATAATGCCTAAGGTAATAATAATGCCTAAGAACTGATAAGTAAAGGTATTCCTTGAGAAAGGGAATAAGAGTTCATAAATGTCTTAGGTTTAAAAAAAAAAAGACAAAAATACTTTCAAAGATAGTTTGGCTTTGGTTTTGTTGGATGGTGAGTTTTTTCTGATTGGGGTGTTGGGGTTTTTTTAAGAGGTGGTATTTGTTTTTCTAGGGGAAAGAAACACCAGCAACACACTTGAAACTTTCTCAGTGCCATGCAGGATTTTGCATCTAGTTTCTAGATATTGCATGTGTATGCTGGTAGAGAAAATGGACAGTCTCTTCTGAGAAAAGAGACTCTTTCATTCCTACTTAGTTCTGCAGCCCTTGTCTGCACCTGTTCCAACTTAGGAAGTTTCTAAGGGATTCTCAGAGGGCTTACAAACATCTCACTTTTAGAAGAAGCTCAAGGTGTTGCCATTGCATTAAGATAATGGAAAGATTAGAGGCTGAGATGGACAGCAGTTTGCAAGATGACTTGATTTCAGTTATGGCAAAACACTTCTCTGACCAATAAAAACCCATCATTATATTGTGGTTATGAAAAGGGCAAATGCTTTGTGGTTATGAAAAGAGAATGCTATTTTCTTTGTACACTTTCCCAGATATTTGACTGCTTACTCATTTCTTGGGTTTCTAAGCTGAAATTTGTCCATTTGTTTGGAAAATTGTATTTAATTATTTATTGTTGTATAGGAAAGCTGTACCATGCCAGAAACTTGGATTTTGGACTCTTTCTAGGGTAGGTACTTAAACTTGTGACTTTTTTTAAAAACTCAAAGAAAAAGCAAGCTGAACTTTAAATAGCTACATACATTCTTTGAGTCTTCTTTGGATGTCTGTAAGACTGTGACAAGTAATTCTCCATTGTGTGTTGTGAAAAAAGGCTAAAATTGAAAGATCAGGATGTTCTACTGATCTGATGTCAAACTGCCCCAAATGCATCAGGAACAGCTTGTTTTGCTACTTACTTTTTTTCTCAGCTGCAGTTCAAACTGTGTCAAACCAAAGAATGGCCCATGTAACCTGATCTCTGAGGCACAGTATATATTGTTGTTTACATGATGGGATGAAGAATCAATTTTAATATGTGCAGTGACACGGAGATTGGATTGGGGCATGGCATTTTAATGCTTCCTCCCCACTCCTCCCCCCCAGTTACTGTACTGTGCTCCACTGACACTTCCCCTCATTCTTCATTTCCACACAAACTCTGTAGTTTGTTGCCCAGCACTCATTGGTTCTCCTTTCATGCCCCTGATCAGGTAGTTCAGCATTTGCTTTTATTACCCCAGTATATTTTGTGACATCATTCATCCTGATGGTGCTCAATGCACAATTGGAACTTAAATGCTCATCTTTATTAAAATTCTTACCTACCTATTCACCCATTGTCTACTGTGACTCCACCTGTCCCTTGGTTTGGCTTGTGTTGGACTTCTCTGACTTGCCAGAAATACTGTGAACATGCTTCCTGAAAATTAAGCAAACTTTCAAAGCTGCTCCCAGAGTCTGGATTATTTCCAGAGAATTTAACAGTCTGCTCTGTATCAACCTTTTGCCTCCAAATTGGTCTGGCTAATTTTACAAACTAGAATTGGTACTTCCCTTCACGTAGAGCAAATCCAGTAGTACATGGTTTCTCTTCTGCCTTTGAAAAATAAGAATTTGAGGTTTGGTGTCACAGGCAGGAGCTGTAGCTGCCTTTGCCAGCAGGTAGAGAACAAAGTTACGTGTTCAAAACAAACCAGCTGTGATGGTGGTGCTGTTTAATCCTGAGCAATATATATGCTCCTGGTTCAAACAAAACTTAGTTCTTTTCACTGCCAGCCTCTGCATTTAAACTTCTTAGTTGTTCCTAGCTGGTGCTGCTCAGGTAACTACAGAGCAGTGATCTTGCCTGATGTGAGTTAGATCAGAGGACAGGCATCATACACAGGATGAATGCATGCTGTGAAGGGAAGCTTTGAAAACTCCTGAGGGAAGTTTCAAGTGCTGTACTGTCTCCTGCAGGTGGGATGTTAAAAATAATTCCTGGACGTTAACTCGGGAACTGAAGCCTTTAGTGGTACTCTTGGACTTTCAGAGAAACAACAAAACAGTGTTCAAGTCCACAAATTTTGCAGGATACATAGGCATGGTGTCTGGAGTCAAACCAGTAAGTATGGGAATGGAGCCTTGTCAGTTTGTTACAAATGCTTCAGACTTTCCTTTAATATTTAAATTTTTCTGCTTCCATGCTGTGCCTTGGGATGTTTTCCAGTAAATGATCTCTAAGTTGTTCTGGTGCATAGCATAGCTACTTGAAGACAGATAAAAAAAAAATGCTGCACCTCTCCTTGTGAAAGGAGATTGCCTAAATGAAATGTTTCTGTTTGGACAGTTCTTAAAAACAGCATTGAGTTTTGAATATGAACAAGAGTAAATGAGAAGTGCTGAAGTGGTTCGAGTTTCTTGCTGGCTAATAGCTAATGCTGTGATCCCACAGGGGGAACAGCACACTTGTGCTATTTAATTCTTTCTCCAATCCTTCTTGGAAAAGGCAGTCCTGCATTTTAAGATTTTTTTTCTTGGGTTTTCATTTAATAGGCACCTGAAATCTGGGGTAGCTGAATTCAGTTTTTGTCTGAAACATTAGTTGCAGGAGGCTGAGATTGGAGTTTGAATTGTGTGTTCAGTTAGCATGGACTGCAGCGTGTGCAGCTGCATGCCCCCATGCAAATAGCAGTAATATAGCAGGGTGTGCTTAGCACTGGGACTTAAAAATCTGCCTTCAAAGTAGAATAGTACTCAGAGGTCAGAAAAGAAGGTGACATACAGCAGGGAAAGGAAAACTGCTAATTCAGCAATGCAACTGACCAAGAGGAAAAAATGGCCACAGGCTTGACTTGCTCAGCATAAAAGCATGCCTTGCTGATTGTCTGCCAGGTCAGAAAACTAATTTCTACTTATTCAAGCCCTGATAAATTAGGTTCTTCTCTACATGAGCCTGATCTTGCAGTCTGTTACTTGAAGGGGAAGAGCCTAACAAACAAGCAGCTCAATTGACATCTAAATTGCAATGTTGCCTCTTGTTTATTACTGGTACTCATGGGCTGGCAATGGCTGAAGGTTGGCTTGTTTAATGCTTTTCAGAACTTGTTCACTCTGACAATGAATGAGCGTTTCAGTCTTGATGGTGGTTATGTGGGTGAGTAATGCTCATTTCTTTCATTATTTCTGCACAAGTTTTCCAGACCTTGGGCAAACCAGTTACCTTAATGAACAGGCACACAAATGGTGAAAAGATTGCAGATGAGTTAGATAAAACACAGCTTATTTTAAAACCAGCTGTGGAAGTTAGAGTAGCATGAGTGAACTGTCTGAAAACAAATTATTCTGATATTTTGCAGGAATCTTTGAATGGTTTCTTGGTAGAAGAGATGGTATGTGGATGGGCTTTCTTACAAGAACTGTATTAGAGAATGCTACAAGGTATTCCCTCTCCCTCTAAATATTATGCTGCTTTAGTCTGCTTTGCATTCAACTAGCATGAATACTGTAGATGTATACTTAATATCAGATATAGATACCTTCCTAGTGGCCTTAACTTTAAATAGTTCTGGTGTTGCTGGTACTCTGGAGCAGGAGGCAAAGCATCACACGTGATCCCTCAAATATTTTTCGTCAGACTTCTTTTTTTCCTTATGAGCCTGTTGGTAATCAAAATGGGTAACAGCGTTCTGCATCAAAGCACATCCAACAGGTACTACTATATTGTAGGAAGCAAGCAGAAACAAAGCTGGTATGCAATAAATCAATTCAATATGACACAGTATGTCATCATTTTACTCATATTTAAAGTGTAGAAAAAGTGCAGAGAGCACCTCTAAACAATCTTACTTTAAGTACAAAATGAGACAAGAAGCTTTGCTTAAATGCATTCCTTTATCATGATCCTGTTTCCTCATATGTGCATGAAAAAGGAAGAAAGGCTTAACTACCCAAACTTGTCCTGAGTCTGTGGAACATGCTCTTCAGTACTTGAACCATTTATAGGATTTAATAGTCCAACATTTTCTTACCCACAGTTACCAGGATGCAAAAGACAGACTGGCAAAAACAAGATTGCTGGCTCCAGCTTACTTTATTCTGGGAGGAAAAAATTCTGGAGAAGGGTGTGTGATAACTCGATCCAGGACAGCTGCTCTGGATATCTGGGAGTGAGTATGCTTGACCTGACACCTGACTCAGCCTTCCAGAAGAGGACAGGTTCCACCTCTAATTGTGTGCTCTGTTTCTTGTGACTTCTGTTGTACAAGAACTCACTTCTTTACCATTATTGAAAAATACCACAGCAAGCCTAAAAATTTAATGTATCTGTATATAGTATATATTGTATATGTGTGCTTGCTATATACTTAGAGAAGCAAAACACCAACTTGGACCTCTTTTCCAGCCTTGATATCAAGAAGGGTACATGGTATGTGGTAGAAACCAACTACGATCGCTGGAAGCCTCCACTGGTGCTGGATAATCGTAGAGGACCTGCAATGAAATGCCTGAACCAGACAACACAAGAGGTAATCATCCTCCAAATACCTCACATCCTGCTGGTCTGAAACTCCCAGCTTGCACTACTGACCTGACACAGCCAGGAGCATTCAGGTTATTTTCAAGCTCAGCTGTAATGACACAAGTGGCTGATGATTTTGTGGTAACTTGTCTCTGCTTCTGGGTTAGAACAAGCTGCCTCTTTACATGGGGAAGGTTTGTGGGTTTTTTGTTTATTTGTTTGGGGGTTTTTGGGGTATTGTTTTTTTGTTTGGGTTTTAGTTGTGGTTTTAGGGGGGCTTGGGTTTTTGGGATTCTTTTTGGTTTGGTTGGTTGGTTGGTTTGTTTGTTTTGGGCTTTCATTTCATCTAGGTGGGTTTTCTGAAAGTATCTCCAGCAGCTGCATATGCAGGAGGGTACACCCAGGGATACCTTGAGAAAGACTTGGTGTTTTTAGGGTAGTTTTACCTGTGAAATTCAAATACACACTCTGGGGCAGCAAACACACTTAAGTGTGCCATGCTCTACTAAGATCTGGTCTGGTCAAATTTTTGCAGCCCACATTCTTCTGATATCAAAGTGTTATGGGTATCTTGTACTCTTAAAACTGCATTGAGTTATTTAAGTGAAGTGTAAAAAAGTTAGTTCTCAGCATTTACATTAACAGGTAATGCCCCTTAATATCAGTGTATTATTTTCTTTCAGAATCTCTCCCTACCTGCAATTTATGATGTTCTCTCCACAAAGCCTGTGCTCAATAAGGTAATGCTTCTATTTTTGCAGGAAGTTTAGAGTGGGGAGCAGACCACTAACTACTGTACATATAAGGAGAAGCCTTCAGTGGTATATTCAGGGGTTTTTAGGTGAAAACGTATGTAAAAACAAGTTTCATATTACTTTGTGAAAGCAAAATGTAATTGCTGGAATAGCTATTTTCCGAAGGCTGTACAGCTTTAAAATTCTCAGTAGCCTGAGCCCTTTCCTCATAATAGCTTGTTCTGGTTAGAGGCAGCAGCTGCTCTGCAGACATCTTGAGCACCCTTCTGACCAGAATTAATGTGTGATCTATGTCTTTGTAATTCACATAAAACAAGTTAATATACCTCATGATTGAGGCATGCCAGAGGCACATTACTCTTGCAATAAAAAAGGTTTTAGTCTGGAATTGAAATTTTGGTGTTTAGGAAAAAAAATCTGAAGGAAATTGTTTTTAAGAGTTCTTGAATGATGAAGTTTAGTTCCTGTGTTAAGTAGGAGGAGCATTCTTGACTGAGAACACAGACAATTCATACTTGCATGTTGCTGACTGAAGAAGGTAAATGCTTGTTTTAGTAGGACTGTTCAGCTGTATCAGAGAGAGTTTTTCACTAATTCCTGTAATGTGGTTGATTTTCTTTTTTCCTCTTCCCCCCTGTGCCCATTAGCTGACGGTGTGCACCACGCTGATGGAGGTGTACAACGGCCATACCGAGACGTACCTGCGGGAGTGCCCAGATCCCTGCAGCCCTTGGTAGCCCTGCTCCTCCCCGTGCTGGAAGCTGCTTGTCCCAGTTGGTGTCCTCCTTGAGAAAATGCTTCTGGAAAGAGATTACTCAGTCTGACTCCTTTCTTCAGAAATCTAATGGCTCTATAGAAATGGCAAAGTGTTTCTAACAGTGAAGGACCCTATCTCACAGCAGACTTTCTTGCTTTGTAACCAGCAGTTCTGCTGACCAGAAATGTATCCTCACAAGGGTCTGGTGTGATTTCAGCTGTTTCTGCCAAATGAGTTCAGCACTTAGTTCTAGATCTCTTCAGTCTTGGCAGTATTCTTGGCGTGTTGTTTGTTGGGGGTTTGTTAATTTTTGGGGTTTTTAGGTTTGGTTTATTTAGATTAAAATCCCAAGGAACACAAGTTATAATGGCACCTACCAAGCATCAAAAAGAATTGGGTGTAAGATCATCTGGGACAATACAATTCTGTTATCCTTTCATAAGCACTTAAAATTAATTGCTATTGTTCTGGTGTAATGTGAGGATATGTCTGATATGCCATTTTATAAAATAACCTACCAAGTGTCATATATAGTCACAGAAAAAAGGTCTTGGGGAAATATCTGAACCAAGATCTGAGCCAAGAATGTCTTGCTACTGATTTATAACTCTTTTGCTGAAGCTCTTTCTTGGCCTGTTAACAAATGTGTTTTTTTAATACAGATTTTTCTGTTGTCTCAAAAAAATACTAATTCAATAAAGAAAAGATACTTTCTGTCACCAAAGTACACGTGTACTGCTTTCATACTTCAGTCTGAGACATCATGCATGTTAGATACCACAGTGCTTTCATTTCCAAATAGACTGTGTCTGCAAAACTGATTTCTTCTGATTTTGTAAACTGGTAGTTAAAACTGTTATCATAAGGCAGTTGGGTTGTTTTGGTTGTTTTTTTTTTGAAGTTGGGGAAAGGAAGCCAAGTCAGATTACACCATTGTCTGCAATTCAAGTTAAGAAAGAAAGGTTGTTTAGAGAGAAGTAGTAGCACCCTAATATCCTAGGAAGCAGAAAATGTCGGAGGCAGTAATTCTATCTGTGCCACTGGCTGCATTGCTGGGACTAGCTTACAATTCCAATTCCTGTGTTTTCTACACAGGGATGCTATTTACCAAATAATTTTAGCAGCTGATAAATAAGCACGGCTTCTGGTTGAAGAAAATGAAGCACTGATACTCTAGGCCTTAGAACAATGCCTGTAGTAGCACAGCCAGAAGCAGTTAAGGGGATGTAACACTGACAAATTGAGAGCACACAGAAATCAACGTCCCACTGATTAAACAAGGACCAGTCTACTTTTACATCTAATTTCTTTTTTTAACTGAAGCATGCAAGCAGAAGTGTGTTAGCATGATTGTACTACCAGGGTCCATTTTTAATCTCAGCTATGAGTATTGAAATCTGTTGAAACCAATAGTGAATCTATTGAAACCAAATATAACAACACAATTTAAATCAGTGAAAAATGCATGTGTGAAATGCAGCTCCAGGGCCATTTGATTAATAAAAGACAATTGAACCAAGTCAGATGTTACAGTCTGTACTGTAAGGAGCCTATCACCTGTTTCTGAGTGCACACCTCAACCTGCCAGGGGATTGTTAGGATTTATGTGGAATGAAGTTGTGTAACATCCATAATCAAATTACTACCTAATTTAAAAATCAGTTTACTTGCTTAATTAGTCTTGTCCCACTTTAGCATATGTAGAACAAGGCAGTGTAGACTAGTAACAGTTAAGTAATGTCCCTTGTGCAAGACAATCCACATTTCCACACTGGAAATTGCTTTACAAGGACAGCTAAATTCCATGGATGTCTGTCCAGAGCCTGAATGCCTATGCTACTATTGACTAAAATAAACAAAGATATTTAAAAGCAAAACCCCCAACAACTGTCTTACTGTGTCTGCCCTTATATACAAAAAGTGATGAATGTGATTGTTTATTGATTTAACCTTCACCTATCAAGTCTGAAAGTTTTCTCAAGCCAGACAACAAGTGTAACTTGCTTTTGTTACAGATAGACATACCTATTTTTAAATCAGTTCATTGCCCTCCCCCTACTGCTCCTGCTCTAGGCACAGTGACCATTTCACTGAAGAAATGTTTGCAGCTACTTCAATGTTGGGATTTTGTTTAGCTGCCTTTTATTTTACATAGGAAGATACAATGGCAGTGGGTGTGGTTTTTCATATTAATTTGCTGCACACATAGTTGAGATCCCTCACAAACACTGAGGGAGTGGTCTGATTACTTTTTCTTAGGTTTTTTTTTCCCCAGGTCAAGTAACCATCCATATATATTTTTCTCTACAAGTTTACATAAGAGATTTATGTAGCTTTCCTAATTCAGTTGTGAAAAACAAAATTGTTGCAAAAAAGGTCAATATGTGAGCAACAAGAAAATTATGCTTAATTTTTGACTATTACTGCATAGCCTAGTTCTAGAAAAACCACCTTCAGTCTTGGCTTCTAGCAGATTTACTGTTTATGTAAATACAAAGAGTTAATCCAGTTTACTATAAACTGAATTAAATAAGGTGTTACAGAAGAGACCAAGCTGTTTGGATGCTGTCATTTAAATGGAAAAAAAAAAATAAGTCAATTTGAAAAGAAAATTTTTCACCTTTACTGTTTTAGGAAACCATGCAGTGAAGTCCCATACCATTTCAGAAGAAAAAAGAATGTCATCTCCCATGTTAAAAAGCAAAATTTTGGCAGGAGAAGGCAGGAATTTGAATCTTAATCAAAATCAAGCAGTAGTTCTGGGACACACATGCAAGTGAATTTGCTTTAGAGTCAATTACAAGTCAAGGCTTTGCTGTGAAGCAAAACTCCAGAGCAGGGCCCATAGATGTCCTGGCAAATACCTGCAAGGAAAGCGGCAAGAGAAAATAAAAGATTCTCAGTGGAGTGAGCAGGCATGATGGAGAGTGGATGGACAAGCAGCAGGTGAGAGCTTCAGGCAGACTCCACAACTAACAATTAAATACTCCTTCCTCCAAGCACAAGCTCATGTCCTGCTTTCACACAGCAGCTCTTTGGGCTACAGGTGCAAGGGGGAAAATGCAAAGAAAAATCTGGATTTCACCTCAGTGGCTGGCAGCAGCAGCTTATGGCAAGATCGTACTTATGGCATGGATCATCAGATGAACTCCTGCTTTTGGAGGGCCAGAACTGTTAGTGAGAAGGGCACACCCAAGCTCTCTGAGCAGTAAAAACCTCTCATCCTTTGGACCAGAAGAACAAGATGAGCCAGGAGTAATGCTCAATCAAAGAACTGGCACAAGCCACAGTTTGCCTTGGGAAGAAAACTGCAGATATTTATAATGCATTTTGTAAGAAGCTGGCTTTGACAGTTAAGAGAGTCTGAAAACTGAACCTACCAGTTGGCCAAAGGCTGTGATCTAGAACCAAGCAGACCATGTGGTTTTTCCCTTGAGCTCTGCCTACCAGTTTTTCAGACCATTGTAACATGGCAGAATCAAAGATTTTAAAGGTCCTTTGTAACTATGTCTGCTCCCACACAGTTCCATATGGGAGAGGACAATAATTAAAAAGGAGCTAGCCTGTTTACATACCAAGAAGCACTATACTTAGGACATTTCTGATCTACATGGATCAGAATTACATAAATTGTATATGGGACAATCTCAGTCTAATCTGTTTTGACAAGTTTGTTCTCCTAGCTCAAGGGTTACACATGAGCAATAGAAGGATCCCAGTAGTGAGACTGCCTATGCTGGAGATTCTGCATTTAAGGTAACTCCAGTCTTTGCTTAATGTTTTGTGCTATTAGTCTTGTCTTTTAAACTTGCTAAGTTTTCTCTATTTGGCAGATACAAAGTGTAGGGAAAAAAAAAAAACATTCCAAGGTTTTTTCCTCTTTATATTTCAGTGAAAATGGGTCATCTCAGTAAGAAAGATTTTTTTTTTGTCTGCACTAAAAAGGATTAGATCCCAAGCACTGAGTTGTAGCAAAGCGTTGCCATCATGTTTTTAAAGCGGAACTTTAATTCAGGTACCTGGATTAGACATAGCCTAATATTTGGATTAGACATAGTCTTTTCTCAGGCTACACCTACCATCTGAATTGCACCAGTATTTAAACCTTTGAGTAGTTACATATTATTTGCATCTGCTTAGTTTCCAAAATGCTACATTTACATTTCTGCAGGAGGTGTACATGCACCATCCCCTGAGAGCTGGAAACAGTTCTTTTAAGACAGCCATATCCAGCTCCATGAACCTTCATGCCTTCTGTGGGAACCAGGTGGGAAAAAGAAGTAAATGTGACTGGATGGAAAGGAGAAAACAGGGAAGGGGGGGAAAAAGTGAAAGGAGCAGGAGCTAGTCAGAAAATGTCAGAGGAAAGAGAAGTAAAACAGCACAAGAAGACAGACAATAGTGGCAGGCTATGAAGATCTAGCAACTGCAGTATGCTCCTCTACTGACCCTTCCTTTGCTGTCAGCTGAATCCCCAACCAAAATGTGCCTCCTCATCTGCAGCAACTGCTGTTACCATATATTTTCAAATTATGCTGAGAGACAGTAGATCTAAATTGATTCTTTAAGAAAAGAATATTGAAATCAAAAATACCTATTATCTCAAGCAACTGTTCTTCAGATTTAAAATCAAGATAAGTTACATTAGAAGTATACTCAGGCTGTGAAGTGGCCAGAAGCATAGAAGCCATTCATTCCCCTTTCTTTTTGAATCAGATACACTCTCTTAGTATGATCCCAAAATTCCCTTTGCAGAGATCCCTTCTTTTGCTCACTGCACACGATGGGCTGCATTCCTGTGAAGAATGAGAACTACATAACAAAGGAAAAACCTGTTCCAGTTTTCAAGACATCTCTCTTACAAGAGAAGGGATGATGTTACAGACCAGACACATCTCAGTACACAATGAGTCCACTAAACTCTCACCCAGCTCTGCCAGGTGCTGCCCAGGCAGTAGGTTGTGGTGTCTAGCTGGTACCCAGTCTGTGATACCAGGGGTTGTATTTTGGAAGTACTGATCACAAAGGCAATTAAGACAGTGGGAGCTATGCTGCAATTATATAAAGTACTGTAAAGTGAATCCTAATTTTTTTACATCTCACTTAAGTCTCTCAAAACTATCCAGCAGTCTTGATTTCAAACTCTGTACATCAGAGCTCCATATGTAACACAGGCAAAATATTCCCTTACTTTTCTCATTATCAGGAAGATAAACTAATGCAAAAAGCCTAAAGCTGTCAGAGAAAGTTGATTTAGTTTGATTCCAGCAAGTCTTCAAGGATCATGGAAGGGAAAGCACCATAGGGAAACTGATAAAAAAATGCATCACTTCAGTGCAAGGTTTGTTTGGTTCACAAAATAAGCAGGGCTCAGAGCATGCTGAACATAGACACCCCCATGCTGGCTGAGGCATTGCCTTTGTGAAAGGGCCAGCACAGGGAAAAACAGGAGATATGACTGTGTGATTAAGAGCCCTGTAAGCACAGGGCAGCAGGTTACATACAATCACTTACTATGATTCTGGTGTTTTCTTATTTTGTAGTGTCTGAGCTAGACAGGTCAAGATTTTAATTGATGAGAATGAAAGACACAGCAGACTGTCTGTGAGAGAGAGACTATAAAAGAACTTGACACAGATCCCATTTACTCCAGGTGTGCACCACAACCTCCCACCATGCCAAGTGCACCAGCCTCTGCTCTGCCAATGGGTCAAGCATACCACATTTGCTTTGTGAAGATCTTCCCTACACCTTTGCCCTCCAAAGCAGCAACCCACTAATTTTCTCCTCCAACCTCTCATCAGACTCTATATTTATTTCTCCCTCCTGAGGCTGCTCAGTTGATTATCAGCCTCCTTCCTAAGTAGCCTGCAAGTGCAGTGCATGCCCATATCATTCCAGATAAACATCCCAGCCACCCAAATGGGTTTGAAAGGAAGCCAAGTGACTTTGCCTATCCCTGTCTCAAGCTCCCACTTTCAATAATGTCTGTGTTACACAATATCACAACAACATACCAGCACAAATCCTGCTTCCCACGGCCCAGGTGCCAGTGCTACCTGCAGTCTGAAACACCTTCTTGGTTTTTTTAATAAATACCACATTTTTTTTTTTTCTGCTTGGCTCTGAGAGTGCAGAGCTGGGCCAGCACCTCTGTCTGCTGCATGGGGGTTAGCTGTCCTTGCCAAAGGAGTTGTCAGCCACAGCATGACAGGTGACAGCTGTTTCCTGTTTCTGAAAGCAGTGTTACCAGCCACATCATCCCTCTCCTTAATTTAGAAAGCTGTTTTGTTGTCATCTGGTTGTACACTTCCACATGCAGGCTGAGGGCTGTAACAGGAATAACAGCACGACACCCACAGGAATTGTTTATTGTAAACATTTCCCACAGACTAAACCCAACAGGTAGCAGCAAGCAGTCCTGCTCCCCTGCATTTTCTGCTGTAACATGACAACAAAGGAGCATGCTCAAGAACCACTATATGGAATGAGGTTCAATGTTACCTTGTGGACATTCTATGTTTGCAGTTGAAGATTCATGCCAAATATAGTTTTCAGCTCTGAGTACCTGCCAAGTGGATTCTTAGAAATGGGAAAACAAAGAGCACTAGCAGAATTTTTCTCAGCATATGGGATGAAACCAATCTCTGTTACTATAAATGACAAAGCAAGACCAGAGCTAATATCAGGGATTTTTTTTAATAGTCACTTCTTCTTGCAGTTTCTAAAAAGCACTCTCAAACCCCTAAAGTTTTTGAATCTAAATTCCTGGTTACAACGCTAAATATGAGGGATTATTTTTCTGGTATCCACCAGTTCTCAGAGGCACTACCTTCTGTAGTGACATTTACAGATGCCAGTCCCACAATCTGTCCTATGCAGACAAACACCCACACCTTGAGTCCTCAGTGGACCCACGTGCCTGGCAAGTCAGAGAGTCAGAAATGCAGCAACAAACAGCAGTAACAAAAGCACAATACATGCTGCAACAGGTACAGTGGAGCTGTAAGTCACTACAAAACACCAGCCTCCACTGTGTGTGTAAAAAAAAGTTCTGAAAGAGGCACAGATTTGAGATGAAATGTGATGATTGCAATCCTAATAGAATTCAGTATTTTAACTCTGTACTGTACAAGGTCTAGCAGCCTTATGTCAACATTGTTTTTAAACAAAGATATCTAATCCATAAAATGGTATCCATAACTTTGTCTTCTAGAAAGGTACAGTGAAAAATTGTTTTTTCTTTCCTTTTGAAGACATAAACCACCTAAAAGGATTACTAAGTAAAAATATGGGAACTAGTAACCATTCCAGTTTTTCCTTTAACATACTAAGATTTCTAGTTGGGTTTGGTTCTGAAAGCTTCTAAACAAATTATGTAAATTACCTATCCTAAGTACTTGGTTCACAACAACAACAAAAGGAGTTAATGATTATGTTACTTTTAGTCTTCTAAAGTTATGCTAATGAAAACACTAATCAGAAATTGCAGTCACATTTTCAGTCCTTGCCTGTTGTAGGTGGATTGCATGGAGCAATAAGATTTATAGCTTTATCATGACACAACATATATAAGGCTGAACTCAGTTGCTAATGAAATGTGATTTGGGGACTCTTGCACCAGCTGGGTGATGATTAGGGCTTATCACAGATAGGTCTAGGAAAAGGCTGGGAAATACTTAAGCTTGTTTTGCAGTTGCTTTGAGCTCTTAGGAAAGGAGCAATTTCTCTACAACATCAGCCTGAGGTTTTCTGCCCATACAAGAGAGGTAATGATAATGTTTTTAACTGATTTGCAAGTAGTAGGATTATATGAAGTCTGGCAAAATCCTATCAAATCTTTCTGGCTTAGTGCCTTTTAAAGTGTGAGATGGGTACTTTGTCTTCTCAGACAGCTCAAAAAAATGTTAATTAAGCAACTGGCTTCAGAGAAACCTTGCAAAACTTGCTCTATATGATGCCTCTTGACTTGAAATTCTGCTTCTAATAGTTGCCTGCTGGCATAACAAGCAACTCTGCATAAGTTTCCCACAGCAAAAAGAGCATCCTAAATGTAGTTTCTGATTATGGGAATAGCTCCATATAAACTATAAATAGCTGGGTCACTCAAACATCTAAGTTATTGAATATTTTTTAAAATAAATGTTTTAAGAAGATAGCTCCTACCCTCATAAAAATAAATACTTTAAAAGCAGAGGAAGTTAAAAGTTAAACTCTGATTTCTAGAATATCTTATCTATACATTATATCAGCTAGGGGAAAAAAGGCAGGAAATAATCTATGTGAGTAGTAGAATATTTGTCTCCTTAACACAGACTGTAGCTCAGCTGCAGAGCAGAATTCTGTTTAAAGCCCTTCTGACTTCAGAGGGCTACACACTTCCTACTCCTTTCCTTGGTAAGGGTGGTCTCCAGCTCCTCTCAAAAGAGAACTGATGCCTGTCAACTGAAAATTACATAATAAGTTTTTAAAATAAGTAGTTTTCATGAACTGTGAGATTTCAAATTGGGTGATTAAATGATTGAGAGGTTTTTCAGAGTGGATTGGAGAAACAAAACATCAAACATAGCAGAGCACAGTAGAAAAAGCTTCCCCCTGTTTTTATTTGAAGTAATTTTTATTATAAAATACACTCAAATTTGATTTTGTAGCCTAAAAGAAAGATTTCTTGAGGGGGTTGGTTTTTTTTTCCATGAATGTCTCTTATTCAGGTCAAGTTCAGTCATTTTTGTAAAAGAAAGCCATTTCCTTTTCTATTGAACCAAAGGCTTGAATATTTAAATTTTCCCTGCAAATGGACAGTGAGTTCTATCGATTTGTTTTTGAAAAAAGCTGCTCACTTGAATCCCAGAATGTGTTCATGATACTGAAAGTATGTGTTTAGTTATGGCAGGGGGCAAGGTTAGGCTCTGTTGTATGATTGTGGTGGGGTTTCCTGGAGATGGTGGAGTTTCTGTGTGTTTGGTTGGGTTTTTTTTTCCCATGACTATTTTACATGGTTGTAAGACTGTACCTGACAAGCTTTCAACATCAAAGTGCTCAGAAACACTTCAGAGTAGTGCTTGCTTTAGAGATGCAAGTACAGAGAGCTAGCCTGAGCTAAGGAGTCATCCAGAGAGTTGCTAGGTCAGCAAACTGCTTACAGTTCAGGTGCTACTTCTTACCTAGTGATGTTACCTACTCATCACACTCCCTCTGAAATAATTTCATTCTGTATATGACTTAGGGTAAGAAAAGGAGTCAGGAGAGCTGTACCTAATACAAGTCCTTTAAGTGCCAGCATTCTGCTGACATACTAGCCAAGAACTAGATGAAGAAACAGTTTTGTTCTTTTTGTTTAATACTGCCACAATCCAACTGGAGGTCATATGACACAAACCCACACAGAGGGCACCCCCCGGCCTTTTCTGAGATGCACCCCAGACCAATGCATGTGAGCAGTAACATCCCAATACAGATGCTGGGGCTGCCCTTGGTGCTCCTCAGCAGGGCTGGGCTGGGTTACAGAATTCCATTGCTGGCTTTCCTTTGGGCCTGTACTGGAGGCTACAGTGCCACCATTCTGTGGACTTTGCCCAGTGTGGAAGGACAGGGCTCAGTGCTCTCCAGAGCACTTCCCTGAGGAAACTCAGAGCCATGCTACTCTTCTCTGGAACTGGCTGAGGACACTGTCTATCCTTTCCTTACTGCTAACTATAAAGCACTGCACAGAAAAAAAGTTCAAAATTAGGCCGGAAAGAAGAAGAGACAGAAGCATAAATTATAATATTTTTCTGTGGATTAAATAGGTTAAGCCCCTTTTGAGGATGAGGGCAAACGAGAAGTGAAAGAGTAACACAAAAGTAATAATAACAACAAAAAGAACAACTTTTTAAAGTGCTTATTCATGAAGGCTTTTGTCAAAAAGCACAGAAATGCTGCTCTTAGTCTGAGAAAGATTGCCAAGGAACAGACTGATGTTGCCAAAGCTTCACTCCTTACTGCTGTTAACTTTAACTCTCTTGGAACAGAAAAATTTAGGTTAGGAGGAGGATCTGGAGGCCACCTGGTCCCTTTCTCATGGCAAAATTACTCTCAAAGCCAAGTCAGTCTGCTTTGGCTCTTGTCCTGTTGGAGTACAGAGACTCAACCTCTTTCCTGGACAGCCCATTCCAGTGTTCCCTCACTTTTCCTGTAGGAAATGTAGGTCAACATGGTGCTATCACCTTCAGGCTTTCCAGACTCAGACCAGCAGGTTTCCATTGTCTTTGCTTTCCATAACGCGTACCCTGTGAAGTGCAAATGTAATCACAGCCCAAGTACTAGGCTAGTGCAAGTGGTTCCATTTGTTTAACTAGGATTTCTGATAAAGGTTCCCTGGAAGCTCTGATAGCAATATGCAGTTACCTGGGCTGCAGCTTTACCACCCTCTGCAGTGGGTGCCAGGGCTGGATGTAGTGTGCCATAATGTGCCATCCTCTACCCTCACAGCTCCTGACCCAGTGGCTACAGCTGCACTCTGCCCGAGCATTGCATGGCTCCCTGCAAAACCAGCTGGTAGAGGCAGCAGTGTCAAATACTACTGTAGGATTTTAACATGCCTCAAAGAAAGGAATTGACATTTGGCTTTGTTGAAACACATCTTAATTTTTTTCTTCTCCCTCCTAACAAATAAGAAACCATTATGACAGTTGGACTGATTAAAATTAGTTACATTCTCCTTAATGAGATTAGGAATATGGCCAGAAGTCCTACTTCTAGATGAGAAGAGCACTAAGGGATAAAATGTGCTGACTACCCTGTGCCGAGGGCCAGATAACTTGGAGCATCCTGTGCCCCAGCTTTGCAAAATCTTTGCAAAAGAAAAAATATCACAAGGAGCATGTGAACAGGTGCTCAAATACCTGCTGTGGCTTTGCCACTAAGGCAGATACAGTTTCAACTAAGATTTCTTGTCCTGAGCTTTATTTTTGAAGGCTTTACTTTCACTTCTGCTCTGGCTGGCTGTGAATGCAAACAGGCAGACCTAGACATGCAAGTTAAATGTGCTGTCTTCTGGGAGGATTATGAACATTCTGTAACACATTTTTCTAGATATCCTCTTTTTACACATTTTTTTACACAAAGATGATTTTTACACAAGGGGACATAAATATTTCAGCGGTAAGCATTTTATTTTAAGATTAGATAATTTCTGATACCTATTAATATCTTCCCTATCCCCAATGCAGGTTAAGGATTTTATATTCCTCTGTTCAGTGAAGACTTGCCAAAGTGCAGCACAGCAAATGACATGTTTTTACACCTGGCTGTGAGGGCTACGAAGGGTTTGCTGCAGCTCACCTCCCTTCTCTTTGTTGTACAGCACTTCTCCACTGGCAGTGGCTCAGCTCCTGATGGAGGAGCACTGCGTTCCCAGCGAGGTGCCGGCAGCCCTGAAGCGCCTGGCCAAATGCACAGTGCGGGGTTTCTATGGTGTGGAGTGCTCCCTGGCCCTGGACGTGCTGATCCGCTACCCCTGTGTGAAGGAGGAGGACCTGTTACAGCTGCTCAAGTACGAGCGCAAGCAGCTGCGCACGGCCCTCAACACGCTCAGGGCGGACAAGCTGGTGAAGCTGCGGGTGCGAGCTGAAACGGGGCCCAACGGCAAGAGCACCAGGCACAACTACTACTACATCAACTACAAGGTGCTGGTGGATGTGGTAAAATACAAACTGGATCATGTACGCCGCAAAATAGAAGCAGAAGAGCGGGATTCAACAACCAGATCCTCTTTTAAATGTCCATCTTGCTCTAGCACGTACACAGACCTTGAAGTCAATCAGCTCTTTGATGCATTTACAGGTGTGTTACTTATATTGTTTATTTGCTGTTATCTTAAAGAATAACCCTGATAGCACAACTGTTTCCAAAGTGAAACTGTTTCCAAAGTGAACTTTGCAATAAAAGCACATTTGTTAGAATGTGCTTCTTGTTTGCTGGTGAACGAGGGCCTGAAACAGGGGATGCTGGGAGGTGAGGGAGAGAAATGCTGCCTCTGTAGAACATGCCAAAAAAAGGAAGAATAATCTTGAATATACGAGCTGGGGTTGAGAATCAGATTCCAGGCCTCAGCTTTGCTTTGAACCTGGTTGAGTAATCTTAACTAATGCATGTCTTGTGAGTCTCACTTCCTCATATGGAAATACGAACACAGCACTGTCTTTACTCTGCTTTGAATCTTAGTTAATCCATTTGTGTGGTCAGTCCTTCTGACTGACAAGTTGGACAAGATGGGTAAAACCGTTTGCAGTCACCTACTGTAATAAGCATCTTGCAGCTCAGTGGCACCAGAGCAGAGTTATTCTCCTGGGCTGGAAAGTTCAGGCTCCTCACAGGTCAACATGACACATCCACCCACAGCAGAAGTGGTGTCAGAGCTTGTGGATTTTGCTTCTCTAAAATCAAAATAACTAAATAGAATATTATTTCAAAATGAGTCAATATGGCATCATGTGCAATACATTACTCAGAGTACAGTACTGTGCTGACATCAGGGTCATGGGATCTGCAAAGGATGCCAGAGCCAGGCAGAATGAGCCTTATATATGACTAACCTGAAATGCCAACAGTGAAATTTGTGTCCTGCCACTTGGCAAAATCATCCCTTTCTTTCTAAATGGAGGGGCTCTGTTGAGTTACTGAAATGCAAATATTGAAGCTGGTGATATATTTTCACAGAATAAACTTGAAGTTTTGTTTGTTTTCCTGAAGACATAAATATGGGTTTTAGCATATGCCTTGACTACGACACAACTAAAACCAGATACTACTTATGCTTGAAAATGTCTTCTGTTACATTAAGAACTAAGATGAGGCTAGAGAAGAAAAAAATAAACTGATGATAGTACATGTCTATCCAGCTTAAATTTCTCTCCCAAGACATTTCTCACTTGCATAACAAGTGTATAATACCAGTCTGTCTCAACTTTGTCTGTAGAATCACATTCCCCTAGTTAATGTGAACAAATGGATAAAGCCAGAATGTCTGCATAGATGTCCAGGCTGCAGGCTGCTTACCAACATCCTGCTGATCTTTTTGCATTCTATGAACATGAGAATTCCCACTTTGGAAAATGTTGCAGAGACTTTTCGCTGCACTTACTGCAACACAGAGGTAGAGGAAGATGGCTCGGCATTTCCGAAGCACGACGCTCGAACGCTGCTGGCCAAGTTCAACGAGCAGATCGAGCCTCTCTTTGTGCTGCTGCGTGAGACCGAAGAGATTGTGTTGCCCTATCACTTGCTGGAGCCTCAGCCAACAGAAATACCAGAATTATCAGAAAGGTATGAACACCACCCTAGAACTTCTGATCAATGCAAATCCCCCCAACAACTTACCAGTTGTAAAATCTTTGAAATACTGAACTTGCAGCCTATGTACTCCATTCTGCTTTGTTCAGTACAGTCAGCTGTTTAATGAAGAAATCTGTAATATTTAAGGCATCCTAAATTATTGCTATACCTTTTTAAATCTTTGATGCATTTTTTAAAGTCATTTATTCACCAGATTACTCCTTCAGCTAATGTTCATAGCCCTTCCTATAAGAAAGTAATATTTCTCTATCAGTGTGCTTCATCCAGAGATGCACTACTGAAGAGACCTTGCAAAAATCAACGGTTCAGAACCATTTACCTCTGAGAGGCAAAAGGGAATGTAAATTATTAGAGCACTTGTTAAAGCTAGCCTGCTAACAAAACATGGTTTTGAGGGTTGCTTGTTTGTGATTGTTGATCAGGTTTTTTTAAATGGGAACTGGGGTGGGGGGAAGGGGTTGTTGTCGGAATTCTACCTCTTCAAAATGTGACACCTCATTCAGCTTTGATCCAAAGCTGGGCTCAAGTGTGCTGGAATCCTGCAGCCGCCCTGAAAAATGGGCACACAGAAGTTCTGCTTTCGGCCTTGCATACACCCAAAATTTAACTATTGATGTCCAAGACTCAAAGCAAGAGAAGAAAAGAAGAGAAAAAGCAACTCAAAAGCAACCTATCTGGTTGTCACAGAGCACTGTGGAAGGAGTAGCAACAGCCACCATCAATAGTGTTGGTAAGTTTAGTGAATTCACCAATTAATTCTGCAGCCTTAGTATAAATACAGCTTTCCCACTGAAAATCTAGTGAGCTTGGTTTAGAAGATAGTGTTTCAGTTCTGTGTTAGTGGTTATCAGACCTTAGTTTCCAAAATCTAGTTTTAAGACTGACTGACATTATATTCCTAAAGCCAGAGATCAGATGTGTCCTAAAACTTCTGGCGTTAGCCACGCAGTAATTAAGTGATAATTTTTACAGTGGAAAGCTCTCAGAAACGTCTGTTATTTTCAAGAGAATTCTAGTGTGGGTAAAAAAGATCCAGAGTAGAAAAAAATAATCTATGTAGGATGCCTATGGGGTAACTGTAAACACTTGATCCCTCTAACACTAAGTGTTGTTTATTAGGAGTAAATGCTTCTGAAGAAACTGAAGAAAATGTTAAAGAAACTGTCCCTGATAATGAAATCATCAAGAGTCTTCTGATCTATGAATCCAAGCCATCATCTAGCACAGACCAGGCTCCTATTGTCAAAAGCAAACTGCATGGATCACACAGTGATAGCAGTGAGTTTGAAGAGGATGCCAAGCACACAAGAGGAGCAGGAATGAAAGTAGCAGGCAGCAACTTTGAACAAGAGGAGGAACAGGAAACTCTGGATCCTATTTTAATGGTAGCTGGCCAGCCCTACTCATATGGCCAAGTTAGTGAAAACCCAGAGCTTGTGTCTCTCATGACAAATGAAGAGAGAGACACTTACATAAAAATAGGACAGGAAATGTTCCAGTCTGTCTTTGAGTAACTACTACTGTAAGAATATCCAACCTTGTACAGAATGGATGAAGGCTTCTGACTTATGTTCTTCAAAGTTTACCACTGAAGGGTTTTGTTTGAACTTGCTCTTAAGCAAGATGGTAATCCTGTAGTAGGTAACTACAGTTCAAATATGATCACTGCAGCCACAGCAAGTGTTGTTTGTTGTTGTAATGCTTACACTTTGTGGATGATGTTATTAGTTTTGGAGCATGAATCATTTCAGGATACATTTGGATCTGATTAAAATAACATTTGAAAAGTAGTGATGCAATCTATAATAAGAAATAAATTATTCCACCTCTCTCCCAGAAGTAACAGTTACTTCCAGTAGTGAAAATGAGTCCAAATCCAGTATGAGTTGGTTTCATTCCATATGTGTGTTCCACTGGTTAGGTCACTCACAGTACAACAGTGAAGGACAGGTGTCACACAGCAACCTCCTTGTAAGGGAAGAGTTGTTCCTAAATTGCATTAGCAATAGATGAGAAGCAACTCTGGCATCTGAACTTTCATACTAAGAATAATTTTTCCAATTCTTTTTACTCAGGGCACTACAGTTCTGTCTTGAACTGTGCAAGGGGCACTGGACAGTAAAATATAGCATTTCACTTTGGTCCAGATGGGTAAGGGAGCAAGGAATGTATCAAGCACAAGACTCTGCTTCTCCCATCTCACTCCCATACTCTCCAGTGTTCTTTTTAAGCAAGAAACAAATTCTGCTTGAAATGAACTACAAAAGTAGGGCTGGCATCAGGCATAAGTGAGAGTTCAACTTCATCAGGAGTTCTACTTCTTGAGCAGGCGATAATGAAAGTAGACTAGAAGGGCACAAAGTGAAACACAGGAAGTTCTCTCTGAATGATAGGAAACACTTCACTGTAAGGATGACAAACACTGGTACAGGTTGCCCAGAGAGGTGGTAGTCTCCCAAAAGGAAGATACTCAAAAGTCACCTGGGCAAACAGCTCTGAGTGGCCCTGCTGGCACAAGATGACCTTGAGAGGTCCCTGCTGACCATTCTGTGATGAAACAGTAGAGAGTAGGTATGACCAAAGAAATACCATTTCAATGCATTTTTCATGTATCCATACTGTTGGTTCTGACAGGTAATTTTCTGTTCAGTAGCTGGTGTGGGGCTGTTTTGAACCTGTGGGAAGTAAGTGTTGATACCTTAGAGCTGTTTCCCTTATTGCTGAGCAGCACTTGCACAGAGTCCAGACTGCTTATCACCCTGTGCCCACAGCCAGGAGGCTGGGGATGCACAGTTAGGAGGGCATGAGCATATAGAGCCCAAAGAAGAAGGAACAGGGGACAGTTGGAGTAATGGCATTTGTCTTCCCAAGTCCTTGTTTTCCTGGAAGTGGCTTAATGCCTGCTTGCCATTTTGCTTTGTTTGCATGTGTAGCTTTTGCTTTACCTATTAATCCTTCTTTCAACTATGAACTTGTTTTCACTCTTCTACTTCTCTCTCTGAGCCCACTGGTTGGGGAGTGAGCAACCAGCTGCCTGGTGCTCAGTTGTTGGCTGGGGTTAAATCCATCATTCCAGCACAAGAATTCAGGAATGGGGGGTGCTTAGGTTCTTTCTTAAGCTTAGAACTTAATGATTCAACGTATAAACTAGCCTTATTGAGCTGCACACAATCTCACTCTACTTTATAGCAAATGTCCTCTTTTAGGTCTGAGTGATTCTTGTGCTTAATTAGTAATTAGAAGTTTGATTGTTTCCGTGTTGCAGCTTTGCCGTTGTCGCAACATATTTCCTTGGTCCTCAAAATGGTTAACTTTCTTCTGCCTACAGCAGTACCACCAGTGTAAAGCCTGCAGAGTAACTAAACTTCATAAAACATTTTGCTAATCTACTTTCATTCTTGCACATGAGAGGCATGTGACCATAATCTGCCAATTCAAAATTTGTTCATAAAACCTAGAAACACTCCAAACAAACTAGAAAAAAAAATCACAAAAGTATTACAATCTCATTTTATTTAAACTTCAAGCACATTTAGGCTTAACCATCACTATACTGTCTCCCACAGTATATAACCATATTATCATACTAGCCTCAAAAGCAACACAATCCTGAATTAAAGATAACTAGTGCTTTTTAACTACCTTCATAAAAGCCTTGTGTTTAAGGTAAACAGATGTTTATAATGTAGCAGGTGTGCTGAATAAGCTTCTTCTAGCTCAATTTTATGACTTAAATGTTATTAGCAACTCTGACCTGAAAAACTGAGCAAAGTTTTCCAATCTACTCTTCTGTAATTCTGCTTTACCTTGAGACTCCAGGAGGTGCTGACTTCAACTGCATTTTAAAACATTGACTTTGTAAGGAAATTTAGGAAACTACAATTAAAGTCAAACACTTTAGAACAGATTCTCCAGACCATAGCAATTTTAAGTTAGCTATGAAAAGATATTAACATTTTCAGACAGGTTTAATCCTGTGAACATCAAAAGGATTCAGCAAATGCAGAAAAATACAGCTGGTTTCTGCAGTAAATTATAAACCTGGGGTATTCAACTTCATCTCAGATAAATGTGCTGATAGAAAGGAATTCCACAAGCCATGAACAGGAACTTTTTGTTACAGACAAGCTATACTCTAGGCTATAAAGACAACATGTAGGTATGTAATGTGTCTATACCTTGTATTTTGAGAAGGTGCAAGAAACTTGGAGAATTTCTTGTCCCAGGAAAATGAGCAGTGTTTCTTGCAAGAGAAGAGCAAACTGCTACAAGCATGCCAACAAGTCAATTAACTTCCGGCAACAAACTCAGCATACCAGTTGGTAAGCCAAAGAAAATTTTTCAAAAGAGAAAACTTACAGACAAGTCCAAACTTTATTTAAAACTACCATTGTGAACAATTTAAAAATTACCAAACAAGTCACAATAAAAATAAAAAATTAAGACAGAAAAAGAACAGTGCAGCAAAACTGAATAGAAGTGGATTCAGTTCCAGCTGTTTAAACTGCCACAGGCAGAAGATCACATACCTATCCTAAGAGGCAGCATGTTAAAAATTTTACATTTTTATACACTTCCAGAATTCTGGGAAATTAGTACTGATCTTTATGCATTTGTATACATAGAGTTTATTAGTGCAGACATCTTCGGGTAATTCTTATGCAATTTGAGCTCCAAAAGTTTCTGTAAAATAAGAATAAAATCATTGTCTAATATCTACAAGGTATCAAACAGCTCATTACCACATTTCAACTGCTATTTCATCCTCACAAGCATTTTGAGCCACAGCTTACTTGAACAGCTACAGCCATCCCCACCCTGCAGAGCTTAATGGCTTAGAGTTAGCTACAACTTAGGTGTGGCATGGCTTTCTTGGTCAGACTGCTCCCACAGCAGCCCTGGGCATCAGCAGCCACCAAATGGGCACAACAGGCTTGTGCTGCCAGAGTTGTGACAAGCAGAAGGCTGAACAGGCAGTGACCAAAACAGAAAGAAAGATGCACCTTTTCTCACACTTTGCTCTGGAAAAAAACCTGTGCTACGACTGCATATGCATTATATGAAAAGCAGGTTCATCAGCTTATACTATCTGAGGAATTGGAAGGAAGCACACTAGCAGAAAACTGCTACTATCAGAATACCCAGTTCATGTCCTTTATGTATGCCAATACTGTACACTCCACTGGAGAATCACAAGTCTAACAATAAAACAGAAGTCTTGAATACTGTAATTCTGTGACAATATTACAGCATAATCCCAATTTACTTCAAAATGTTGAAGTAAAACATCAGTTATTTGTACCGTTACACACTTAAGTGTATGCAATTTATCCCATGAGAGTATGTGACATGATTTCTGACTGAAAAAAGTTTTTAAAAAGCCCACAAAACCCATTTTCTCTCACTTGCATTATCAATGTATCTGCATAAATAATATTTCATGAAAATGAAACACACTGGAACTATCATACACACTATCATACACACTGGAACTTTTTTCTACCACATGGTATACTTCACATGAAAAAAACTTTATTTCTCTCTGAGGAGAAGTTTTACTCTTCTGAAAAGACTCTTGAATGTTCACAAAAGCACTGAGCAGTCTGTCAGGAACTTATACTGAGTGTTATTAAATCAGATAAGAGCAATTATAATTTACAGTATTATTAAACCCAAGGTTGTGTAACAAGAAACAAAAATACCGCTCCATTTGAATAAGTTTCAAAACCATTATGTTGTGACATCCACTTTAATATATTAACTTTTATGACTTTATCAGCCACAGAATCTAAAAAAGTATATAGAAGGGAGATGGACAGCAAGATAAAATCCCTTCATATCAATACAACACTTTCAAATGCATGATAACAAAACCCAGTGTTTTTACTGCACTACTGTAACTGCTTACTTCAATCAGCAATATTTAAATTCTAGCACTCCTGAGTGTTTTCCCAATATGTGTACAGAATATAGAAAAAAATTACCAGGTTCTTTCAATGTTTGGGCATCTCCGACTAATTCTTGACCTTGAGCTCCACCTCCATCCAGTAATTCATCAGACAAACTCTTGGTTTGGGCCTCTGTTTCCATTTTCTTCATTATATCTGCCTTTGTAACAGAAAAAGCAAATCTGAAAACTCTGGATAATTCTTGCTGCTGTCTGGGTAACACAGACATTAACAGTTACACATGCACTTCTAAACAACAATTGCACAAATACTAGCAAAATACCTCTGAATACACAGCAAGTTTGAGGGGCAAGTCTTCAACTTTCACAAAGTCATCTTCATCAGATTTTTGACTTACATTTCCAGAACCAGGTTCCTGTTAATAAAAATTGTGGTATTTAGGAAGTGCTACTTTGTTTTCTTTTCACTCCAAAACTATTGAAGTATACTAAAATCAAATTTGCAGATGGGAACAAAACAAGACTGCAAACCAGAAATAACACTGAAATAAAAAAAGCTTATAATTTCTCTTGGATGGATCTTAAATGAAATATACACACATATTCGTTCACTAGCACAGGTGACTCTGTATCAGGGCTGCCAGCCATGGAGCTTTCAGAACTTGCAACAGATTTGTTTTCTGCACATGTGGTATCTGGTGTTTGAGTTTCATTCACTGCCAAAGATGAGCTTGATCCTTCACTTTTCACAGTGGCTGCTACAAAGGATTCTGGGGTATTGGCTGTTAAAGCTGGTGTATTCTCCATGGCACTGAGGTAATGATGCACAGCTGCAGCCACATCTTGTTCACCTAAAACCACAGAATTACATTTCAACTAGGGACAGACAATAAAATATTCTGAATGTACAAAAATTATTATTCTTTTAAAAATTATAATCCAAAGCTACAAATGAGCAATGAAAGTGAATTATAGTCTCTTAGACAACCCAAAGCTGATTGAAGTAAAACATCAGTTATTTGTACCCTTACACGCTTAAGTATAAGCAATTTATCCCATGAGAGTATGTGACTTGATTTCTGACTGAAAAAAGTTTTTTAAAACCCACAATAAACAACTTCCAGAATTAAGTGACCTACTACAAAATATTCATTCTAGGTATGAGGAGATATAACACACAACAGTAAATACCTTAATATTTTGCCACTCTAATATTGATTTTTAGCCTACAAAAAAAGGCCAAGAACAAAACTAATGTTTGCAACAGAAAAGCACAGGGAAGGTGGTAATAACAGTTACACTAGAAATAATATTCATACAGCCCAGTAATGTTCCCTTCTTTTGATGGAAAGCATTTCTTTGCTCTTAATCAGTTACAACATTACTCATAGAAAAAAAATTTAAAATAGACCTTTCAATAACTAGTAAAACAGTAGTAGCAGAAAAAACAAGTACAAGACAAATCTGAACATCAAAACATTTTAACACATTAATTCTGATACAATAGTGTGCCAAGAGCTGCAACAAGCAGCTAAAATTCTTGCTCATGTCAAGCATCAAAAACCACATCTACCTAAGTAAGATCGTTCCATGTTTCCTCTTTAAAAGGTTTACTGTGTCAATATCAACACAGGTACATCCAGGCAACTGATGCAGTTCCATGAAACAGTCCAGTAAATTTGGTCATCTTTCTCTTAGTTACATGCGTCACAGAATTGTCCAAGGCAATTCTCACCCTATGCAAATTCATATGAAAGTATTACTGCATACAGGGCTTACCTTCAGCAGGCTCTTGTTCTGATGATGAAATTTCACTACTTTTTGGCTTACTCAACTCTTGGTTAGAAGTCTATCGGGGAAGGTAAAAATGAATTAGAACAAAATTTTACTGATTAGCTTCATAGCTTATTGGCTAATTTACTAACTAGAAATACACTGTTCACTTGCTCCATGAATTTGTCTTTTCACTAGTTTGAAATAAAGACAGCAAGTCCTACTTGCCAGCTGGTCAGTAACAGTTTACAAAACTACCAACACTGATAGGCATGTTTTATCTGAACATTTTCTTTTCACTGCAGCAGTTCCCAGGAAAACTCTGGTTCCAATTAAAGGATCTACTGTTTTAAAGTAAAATGTTCCAGTCACATCCTTGCCTAATGTTGAGCAAACCAAAGTTTCAATAGATTGTCAGTCTTATTTAATATATAAAGAACTGACAATTCTCCAAAACAAGGTTACACATATTAAAATTTTAAGAAAACTAAGAGTGAAATGACAATCATACCCAATAACATTTCACCATTGTTCCAGAAATAATTATCACAAAAGGGATGAAACACAAACAAAAGACATGCTAGAATACAAGAGTGAATTACCCCCAATTAGAACTTGATCTCGGCAAACACGAAGAAAGAACTACTTAAAGGTTTAAAATTATGGTTTTTTGAAAGTTCAACTTCTCACTTGCAGCTTAACAGCTTTTCCTCTCTCATAGCAGATGTAAACACTAGTTTAGTCTCTGTCCATCCATCTACTTTAGCATCAGCTGTAATAAACTCAAGTGAGGAATGCATTTTGCACGTAGCACCTACTGGCATCATACAATTTCTTGTATTATTCTTTTACTTTCAATAGGATGAAAAAAGTGCAAGAAGAAAAATGAGGCACACAGATATATGTACTGAAAAGGTGTGCACTGGCACATGTTTGTTCTGCTTTTACAATTTTGTCTGTACCTGCTCATTTTCAGTTGTTTCACTGCTGGCTTGTAGTGATGTTTGCACATCAACAGGTCCTTCCTCAAAGTCTATTTCTTCATCTTCATTCTCATCTTCTCCACTGCCATAGTTAGTCAGAGCCTGGGTTTCTGCTTTTGATAAACCTAAAGGCAAATCAATGTAAAACCACCTTTGAATTGCCAAATCCTGTTGGGGAATTTAATGCAATGATATCCCTTACTTCAAAACATTCTTTAAGATTAAGATACAGTAACAACTCAACTTGCAAAGATCTCTATGTTTCACATCAGCTATATTATGAACTAACACCCACGTCCCTGTGAAATGTCAAAGTTATAAACAAGTTGGTGCAAAGAATGTA
Source organism: Ammospiza nelsoni (assembly GCF_027579445.1). Taxonomy (NCBI): domain Eukaryota; kingdom Metazoa; phylum Chordata; class Aves; order Passeriformes; family Passerellidae; genus Ammospiza; species Ammospiza nelsoni. The sequence continues at coordinate 30,369,317 of NC_080636.1, read as the reverse complement.
AATGGTAAAGGAATCCAAGCCAGAAGTAGTTGATGTAAGACAAAAATCAGGACAACAAATAAATAAACAAACAAATGCAAGCTTTACATTAAAGTAAAAGCACATTTTAAAAAGCCACATTGTTTAAATTAAAAACTGCATAAAATTTGCACAGCTTTCACATCATTCAGGTTAAAGTCTGAGAAACTTGGAGTTCAACTAAGACAGGATATATATAACCTAATGAATCCTCTTCTAATATATTTTTACAAATTTACTGATTATGAAAAAAAATTACTTCCTCTAATTGGAATATTTAACCCTTGACATAACACTAGGAAATACAGTACTGCAAAACTTTCACTGACAAAGGACTGACTATAAAATCTGTGAGAGAACGTGTTACATAGCACTACTTCATGCAAATCCTGTTGTAAGATTAGCTGGTCAAAACTACAGTGGAAGCATTGAGTAATCAACTATATAAAAGTTCCTTACTTATTGCCACTGGACCACTTTCACTTTCCTCATCTTCCTCTTGATCAGATGCATCAGATCTAGTATTTTCAGGCACTCTGTTACCAGCACCCACTTCTGAGTCCGGCACTTGTTTAGCAGTTTCAGTCTCATCCTTGTCCTAGGAAAACATGCAATACTGTACAATTTCATGTTTATGTAAAGACTACACTAAGGTTTCTGCATAAAGGAGCTGTTTCTCAGAAGTTAAAAAGTATCTACTAAAAATAGTCCTTACAGCCCTGAAATGAATACAGCAGAATAATACTCATTAACAGAACATCAGAACATGGCCCTGTTCAGACACAGCTTTCGAGGACCTTGTAACTATTGAGTATGTCATTATCTGCCAAGGTTCACACTGATCAGCATGCTAGGTTTAAAAACCCTTTCAATTAGATTTGTCATTATCAAGAAGAGAGACATACCTGCCTTATTACCTTGCAGCAACTTCCCTGCTGCTCCTCAATGAGGAATAAAAATATTTCTAACTGCAGCTTCTCATTTCTTTAGCAATATCTCCTCAGCTGAATGATTTGCTAAATATGCTAAATGAGAAAATTCTGCATTCCTGTATGAACCTCAAAGAAAAGCCCTGAGTTTGGCTCCAAATCTTGAAAGGACTTTTCTACACTACAGCAACTGTAACAAGTGATGTACAACTAACTACCTGCTTTAACTTCCAAAGCAGTGTGGCAGAAGCTCTAAGCCCTAGAAGAAAGCACTGGCTCCACTCCCACACATGCCTACTCCTGTACCCTATATTCATTTAGGATAGCAATCAACATTCTGCTTGGTATATATACTTGTACCATTCCCTTCACTGGAGAAAGCTGAACATTCCAGCTGACCATTTGAAACTTCATACACAACACATCTCCCCAGTGATATCAGTGATTTTCAAAAGAAACATGAAAAGAAAACAGACAAAATCTGAGCACTAACATTTCATACTCAGAGCACAGTAAGGCTGGGACTCTGAGAACTTAAATACCACATGTCCCAATTCAGAACATCTACCTTCTCCTGAAAATGGAAAGTAAATTAACTTATTCCATACCATTAACAAAGAAAATGTTAACTGCTATAAATAGTTAAGCTGTCCTTAGAAATGCAAATTATAATTTACTTTGTACCTTTGATAAAATAAATGACTGAAAATAACAGAAAGAGATTAATAAATTTCTAAAGACTGGAAAATGGGCTGCTTACAGATACTTGATTCCTATGACAGACAACAGTAAGACTACGTGACCTATGAAATTATCTGAGGAATAAAGACAGTTGAAAGGCATACACATACTTTGTCCTCATCGACATCTTCAACAGAAGAACAAACATCCACCTGGAGACCTTTTTTTGCCTAGAAGAAACACAAACTATCTTCAATTCTAAACTGAAATAACTTGGAAATACTGAATCAAACTATGACTTCATGAAAGCCAGGCTGAAATGCTAATCTCACTAAGAATTGCTATCTTAAAACAGCAGGAAGTCACAGGGACTTTTGTACACACAGATGTCTTCAAAATTTCAGAGTTGCAAGCATTAAAAAAATCTGTGCTAACCCTTCTTATGTAAACAATTATGTTTATATTGGGCTAATCCTACAGTCTGTGGTTGAATCATATCTAGCACATAGAATTAGATACATCATGGAAGGGGGATTTGAAACTAGATGATCTTTAAGGTCCTTTCCAACTCAAACCACTTCATGATTCTAACTCTGGTCAAGACAAAGAGCTGTGTGTTCAGCAGTTACTTTGCTGGACTCAAGAGAGTCAGAAAATCGAGCAAGACCAAATATGTCCGCATCAGGATTCCGGAGTTGAGGGCTGTAAAGACCATACAGAGATAATTGCACAGGGCTGTACAAAGTAACCAGGGCCTATGACTTCTGGCTCATCTCTGGCTTTGCTGAATCTGAGCCTCCGCCACAGCAATGAGGCAAACATTTACTTTAACCCTAATTTTGTCTTCCAGGAGAGAAGAAATACTGAATCTAAGCTAGCTCCATGCTTTCTGATAGCAGGTACAAACTAACTCTTTATGTAACAAAGATACATAAAGAGTTGGTTTATACCTGCTCTGAGTTGCCAATGGACAACTTCCGATAAAACAGGAAGTCATGTCTAAATCTTTCTGGATTCAGTGTTCCTTTGGCCTCTTTACAAGGCACTTCACAGTCTCCCTCATACCAGCCATACTATTGAAATATCTGAATTTATTATCTTGAAGTACAGCTGGCGGTACACCTAAAAATACTTGTAGGACTTCATAACAGGTTCAAAAAAAATATCTTTTGATGGCATTTAAAAATTAATTAAGGGTATGTTTTGGTATTTGTGTTTCTAGAAGAAAGCTGAAATGACACTGAAATCATAAATACATTAACATGATCTGGTTTATTGTTTGCTTTGTAAACAGATCATGCAACTTAAAAAAACGCAGATATGCTCCCAATAAAAGCAATACTAAACTTAATAATGTAAATGGTGTGAAACCTAGCCAAAGCTTGCTTTTTAGAGCAAGAATATGTCCTACAGTCTCAAATATTTCTGAAAATATTATATATATTTTACATACCAAATCCAGAAACTAATTCTTTCTGCATATGCCAACAAACCAACTACATGACAACTTCAGAGGATTTACTCTTATTTTTTTAAAGATGATGCAAGGAAACCAGCAGGCAAAGTAAAGAGATAATGAACTGGGACCTCCAATATGTCAAAATACTTAGCTGGGTGTAGTAGGGCCATGCAAAACCAATACACTGGGATAGAGTTAAACTTCTTCACAGTAGATAGCATGAGGCTGTGTTCTCGATTTGTGTTCAACACAGGGTCGACAGCGCAGGGATATTTTCATTACTCCCAAACAGCATTCCACAGAGTCAAGACCTTCTCTGCTCCTTACCCCACCCCAAAAGCAAGAGGTCAGAGTGCACAGCACTTGGAAGAGGACACAGCCAAGGAAGATGACCCTCACTAACCCAAGGGATGTCCCACACCACACAGCATCATGCTCAGCATATAAAGCTGGGTGAAGAGTGAGGGAGAGGGGGAGATCCCAAGTGATGGTGCTTGACTTCCACGTCTCCATTACATGTGATGGAGACCTGCTCTCCTCGGGGAGGCTGAACACCTGCCTGCCTATAGGAAGTGGTGAATGAATTCCTTGTTTTGCTCTGCTTGCATGTGCAGCTTTTGCTTTACAAATTCAAGTGTCTTTATCTCAGCCCACGAGGGTTCTCTATTTTACCCTTCTGCTTGTCTCCCCATCCCTCAGACGGGACTGAGTGGCTGTGAGAGGCTCAGCTGCCTACTGGGGTTAAACTACTCAATGGCCCTAGGTGTTAAAACTATTTTAATACTTATTAATTCCTTCATATGTTCACATAAAACCATTAAGATATTTCCTCTGAATTATAAACAAAATCTATACAATTAGACATCTGTAACAGATAGTCATCTGTAACACAGGATTTGCCCTTGCTGAGGAAAACCAGTTCACACTCCTACACAAGCAATACTGTGATTACACAGCAACTTGTAAAGTAAATAAATAAACATATATATAATAATGCATTTAAGGCAAATAATGCAAAAAATAAGGCAATCAAACTAGTTTAGAAAGTACACATACTTAGCAATCTTACAAATGCTAGATTTTTCGAAAATAAAATAAAACAAACCTCTTTAACATAAGACTGCATTACTTCCGTGGTTTCTATTTTTCGTTTAGATCTCTGCTTCACAGAAATACTGTTGTTGTCCAAGTCTTGCATGAGTTTAAAAAAGGCTAATTCATTGAATAACACTTCAGAGATCTCCACAAGAAGATCCTCCCCACAATCTTTTAATTTTCTACCAGCAAATTTTGCTAGTGAATCCTGTGAAGAGAAATAATTCTTCAGTTTCTGAAATAGGCTTTCAAGCTTTAAAGACTAAGCAGTTTTCATATTTCTAATAACTTGAAATTAGTTATGTATATATAAACTCATATTTTTTAAAAAATTTTAGTGCTCTAAATAGATTTTACATGGAATCTCTAGTCACATAACAAAGAACTTAATAACCTCATGATTTAAATTCCATGCTTGTAGAAAAAAAAAAGAAGAATGAAAAAGTGCAAACTACAGATTTTCAGGAATTTACACAAGATGTCCATGAAAAGCATCACCAGAGCTCTCTTTGAAGACAGTAACAGGCTAGAGATACATCTCTCACTACCTGGCTCTGACAGAAAAGATGTTCCATGTGCATAAATAATTTGTTTAGGAACAAAGGTAATACCTCATCACTGTATCTAAGGTGAGGGAGAATAGCAGCTGTGCTATTCAAGGTGTAAAATACAACTTCAGAGAAGTCAGCTCATTAGCCAACTTGAGTGCTGTAAAACAGAACTGAAAAACTACTAACCTGAAGTATACTGCCAAGCTGCTTATGAAAGAACTTCACAAACTCTTTACTTTCATCATTTTGTTGCGTAAGAGTCAAGACCATACGTCTTACTGATGTCAGTAACTGAGAAGAGCATACTTCATCCATGTGTTCCTATACAAGTACAACAGAATGAGCTTTGTTACCACTTCAAAAGAAAACTAGCCATCAACTCAAGTATAGAAATTAATTTATAAAAAACCCACTTGTCCACTAAAGAAAAGCACACCACTAAAAAGTCCCAATCAATCTCACAAACACCATACTTCATAAATGACTGCTTGGTCACAACACACAGAGATTTATCTCAGTTTTCCAGTACATGAGTACTTGGCATCTTATAACGTTTGGCCAAACTAAGGAGCTTCCTATATTGTGGCTGTGTACACAAGTGTACTGAAGTGCATATTAAGACATCTACTCTTATATGCAGCCTTAAAATTGCAAAAAAAGAACAAGTCTTCAGGCACTCTGACTCTGGCATGCCAACAATATAGTTTTTAAACTTAGTATCACCAAACACCTCATTAGACAAACCTAAGCTTATACACTGTGCATTCTATAAAAGAGAACAGGGAGATGCCTTTACTAACTCCATCTTCTCTGCTCTCCAACCTTGCAAAGAAGAACTGTGACTAGCTCTCCTTCTTTAAAGAAGAACATTTCTTCTTTGTAGTCACAGTAGTTAAAAAGTTCCCAACAACTTTAAAGATATTTGTAAACAGGAGAAAATAATGTTAAAAAATCAACTACTCAGAGACATTCTTCAAAAATATCCTATTACTGTACATTTAATTAGTCATCTCAGTTCTGTCTGCTAAAAGGCACCAAATATTTCAGAAGTACATTCTCCAACATTTTTATATTTAATTTTTTCAGCTCTAGAGCAAGCAATCTCTATTCTTTGTGATGTCAAGTTCACCTGCCCTATAAAATCTAGAAACTTCACCATTCATTTCTCCTATTAATAACTACACAGAATCTTTCTGTGGAAAATCTAATTCTTACTTCATCTTCAGCAGAGTCTGCAACTGAACACATATTTATTGGCAGCTGTTTCTAAGAGGCAAGTTTTAGATTTTAGATAATGCTCTTCTGTGCAATTATACAAGTGCTTTTCTTACTCTTCTAATTCATGCCATATTATAAAGAGCCCTTACCTTCAGAAAAGGAATGACCTCTTTCATAATTGCTTTTATCTGCCGGTCAAGCTGCTGAGTATCTATGCGAGGGCATGGAACTGCAGAAACATCACCTGACTGTGGCACAGACTGACTTTCACCAGTTTCTGGACCTTGTTTTAATAAAAAGAAGAAAAAAAAGGCAGTACATTTAATACATTCAACATTACTATTAAAGAAATATTACTTTCAAAAATTTATTTTAAAAAAGAAATCTTATTTCCTTAAGTATGCAAATATCCTTTCAAACTTTGCTAAGTTTTCAATATAAATAAAGAGGAAAGCAATTTAGCTTGATAGTTACTATAATTATTTTCTAAAACTAAGCAAAATATACATATATATGCATACCTTCTAATTTAGCAGCAGAAGCACCCTGAAAATTACTAGAGCAGCCCTCAGAGTCAAGGGTACTTTCAGCTTCAACTTTCATACGCTCATATTCCCTCATCCAAGACAAAGCTTTATCTAAGTGAATCACTGTGTTGCCTATATTTAGAATAAAAACACTTTTTAATCTAAATAAAAAGTTTTCAATTGATAGACAAATAAACAATTATTAAATTGACTTTAAAGCCCCAAATTTTGAAATCCACATATAACTAGTTGCAATATTTTATTACACACTTTGATGAACTCTATGTTTCACAATTAGCTCATTTAATTATGTTTTTTCTTACAAAACATGTAATTACACACTAAAAATCAAGTAACAGTGTACTAAAGTGCAGACAATTGCAAGCACTTAGGGAGGGAGGGAGGGAGTAACACTTAAAACACTAAGTCACATCATTCTCACCAAGGTCATCAGTGGCAAAGGGTTCAAAATTTGAAGAAGTAGACATAGTACTGCCATTGTCTGCATCAGGTTGTTCACAATCTTGACATACTTCTGTAGAAAAGTTCTTGCCAAAAGTTTCCTAAAAAATACCAGACAACTGAATACAAAGAAGGAACACACCATATTCTCACAGATGTGTGAACAAGCCTGCAACTCTTTTCAGTGACTTGTTGTGGTATCAGGGTTTGTCATAAGACTGCCTGACTGGAGAACAACCCTACTTTCAGGTGATAAATCCATCAGGTTAATCTACCATGCTTACTTCAAATACTTCAAGTGCAAAACATGTAAGAAACTGTACAGAGGTGTAATTGATTTCTTAAATCCAAGCAAAAAATTTTGGAGAATCATGTGATCAGTACTTGTCCTGACCTTACTAAGGAGAGGATTTTGGCTCTGAATATATCAGTTTCCTATTTACAATCCTCTCCACATTTCATTCACTCCTGACACATTACTCATTTGCAGTACCAAGAATCCTACCATATTTTATCACTTTTGCATTGATTCTTTTGCCACTAGTTGTTTAGAAAAGTCTGTGTAAGTCGATACTAATTTTAACAAAGTTCATTCCCTAGTATATTTCACTAGACAAGCATATATGTGTGCAAACTGAAATACAGGAAAAGCTGCCAGTAGCTTCTGAATTTCAACACTTACATCATCTGTAGAAGCAAGACTTTCACTAGGAGTGAGTTCAGAATTTGATGCTACCCATGTTGAAGAATTCAGTGATTTTCCACACTTCCCTTTTTCATTTTTCTCACATAAATGTCTGGTCACGATATCCTGGAAAAAGATAATCTATGCTGTAAAAAGATCTAAGGTTTGCTTGATTCATAAATAAAATCAAAAATCTGTGCATACCTGCAAAGCATATAGAGCCCTTTGCCTCAGATAATCTGTATTTAGCAGCTGAAGCTCATGGAAAAGTTCAATAAGAAAATGGGGACGAGACTCATTTTGAGAAATAAGAGTTGCCACTTCAGAATAAATTGTGTCTCGCAAAGCTTCAAACATAGAAAGATCACTACCAGTTTCTGTAGAAAAAAATAAAGGAACTTTTTAAGTCCTTGACAGGCATCCACTGAACAGGCTATCAGGTATGCAACTTCTGAGTTTACAAATTATATCCCAGTCATTGCAGATTCCCAATATAGCTGCTTTCATAAAGCTTATTAATTTCCTGAAGGGCAAACATTCTTAAATTATACTTTATGCAATCTTCAATATATAAAATACAATATAGAGCAATTGTAAAAATAATTTTCTTTACACTTCTGAACAATACCTTTTGAAAGTATTGTTTATAAAAGAGAATACTGCACACAGCACAATGATGCTTTCAGAATAAGTATTAAACACTGAAAATGGAGCTTCAAGACATTTCAAGAAAGATAGTGAACGGTCTCAGGTTTATATAGTACAAGCAGTCCACACTTCTGCAACACAAGCAGCATTAAGAAAGCTTTAGGCTGAACTCTAGAAAGCCACTCTTTGCCAACATAAATGCTACACTCTCATACATGTTTAGCATCACTCCCAAGTTCACAAAAAACCTCCTACCCTTAAACTCTATTACATATAAGACGATGTGTTGCCTAACAAATCTCCCATTCATTTGAAAATTAAGGATTATCCTTGCATCACAACAATCAAATTATTACATGCATTATTTGGGAAGTGCTGAATGGAAACATAGCTAAATTTGGAAAACTCAGTTTAACAGATGTGTAATTGTTAGTATTCAAGGTAATGAAGTTATTAGCAATACAGCAAACATTACTGTGCAATTTGATTATCTGCAAATAGTTGACCAATTTTTTAAGCACAGGCAAGCTTTTTCAACCTTTGAAAAGTTACCACAAATTGCATCCCTCTCCCATTACTAATAGGTAATAGCAGCTTTTAAACATACTAAAAATGCCTACTGAAATAAATTTTTTGATGCAGTATCTACCTCCATATTTTCTATTTGTGTTACTAATCAAGAACATGGTAACCACGTTCTCCACAACTGTAATTCAAAGCAGTTGGTAACACTGCACTTCATGCAAGGTTACTTCTCTTGTCTTGGTTATAGGGAAGGTGCTGCAACAGCACTAACCTTGAACATCTGCTAAACAGTGAGTTACAGGACCAAAGGTAAGAGAAGAAAAAAAAAAAAAGTAATAGCATATTGTTGAAGCTAAGCAGTGAATGCATTACCTGGCGCTTCAATGCATGCATTTCTGTTAGACTGCTGCAGAATTCTCCTAGCATGCGCTGTAGGAAAGTGGGGATAGACAGTGATAAACACAAAAATGTGCACCAGAAATAAAGACAGGGTCTATACAAAACAGCAGGAGGAAGACTGCTTAGTCATCCAAACCACATCAGAGCTGCTTATTGTGAGAATGAGAACTTGAGCAGTGAAGTTTATTACGTACACTAATAAACAGCTCTTAGTGTGAGCTACACTGGCAAAGCTTTATATTGTGCTACAATGACTAAAATTTCTGCATCTCTTAAACAAAACAGAAATAATGGCAGAACCAAAAAAGGCACAGGAGCAAGAACTTTTATGATCTAGATACAAGAAAAGCAGTGCAGATGGCAAAAATGTAAGGGTTTATGTGATGTTAAAAGACTGAATTTGAATGGTATTTGATGGGGCTCATTTAAGCACAAATAGGAAGAAGACATGTATGCAGTATAGGATGTAGTTTAAACACTAAGCAAAGTTTTATCAGTATAACAGTTACTTTCCATAAAATCACCAACAATAGGTGAGATTGGCTACATTTTTGCTTTTTGTACGGTAAAAGGTTTCTAAATTACTTTAATCAAGTATTTAATATACAGAAAATGCCCAAAAGCAATTAATATCAAACTTTTTACACATTTACATTCACAGCATCCTTAGAAATTAAAATGCAAAATTCACACGCTAAATATATAGTCCTGTCTTCCTGCCAAAACACACTGCATTTAAATAACACACTAGCAACTAAGGTCTCTTACTCACATAAGTTAACAAAATAATTAAACATTTAGAAAAGAGTACCTGAAGACATTTCTGTAGATCTACTGTATTTAATTATTTTTTCCAATTGCTCCTGATTCCTTTTGCTGAACACCTTTGCATGAACCACATCATCAGAGTGTCTGCTTTTATTGTTCTTGCAGGGCTCACACACACTAGAAGCACTTGCACTTTCATAACCTAATGGGAGGAAATGAAAGGGAAGAAATAAAGAAACAGCTTACAACATGTTTTATTACTTCAGGAAATTTGTTCAAGGGCACTCTTAAAGATAAAAAATACTAATGATGCTTCCTATACTAAAATCTTCCTCTGTATACTGAAGCCATACAGTAGTACTAAATCCTCAGCAACTCCAACAGTACTTCTATACTAACTAGTACTGTCCCTCTCTTCTCACAATTTTAACCAGGCTTTTTTTTCCAGCAAATAATCGAGTTTGAACGAGAAGAAAATGAAGAAGATTCTCCTTATTTTAAATCTGCACGTATCTGCATCCATGATCCTCTCAACTGGTTATTTTCTATTGACTGAAATCCTAAAAAACCAGATGCAGTTGTATTATATAAAATTAAGTCATTTCAATAACTTATTGCCATTATTATACTATTTACTGAGAGTAAATTCTCTGGAATGTAATGATTATAATCCAAGCCAAATTTGCCACAGTATCCAAGATTACTTTACAACCTACCAGCATTTTTAATTCTGCCTTTTAGCTGAGAAGAACTCTTCCTCTTATTCTTTGATTTGGGCGTTTTATCTTTTGATGCCAGGCTTGCTTGTGCTGATGCTTTTCTAGATCTAAATGTCTTTGTCACAGTAGTTGGGTCTATTGGATCAGGCATGCTACTGAAACTCTCCAAAGACTCTTCATCAAACTCTCTTCTCCGGCTCATATCACACTGATTTTTCTGACCAGAAGCAGTATTTTGTACTGAAACTGCAAAACCAGCATTCAGCTGAGACTGATCATCTTTCTTCATTTCTTGGCTATCATCAAGCCAAGTTGATCTTTTCTCCATTTCCTCTTCAGGTTGTCTATGATTCCTTCTGTCAGAAAAGAAAGACCAACAGATCAATTTCAATATACCATAATCTGATCTCTCAGATAGAAATGTCATGTATTACCAGGCAAACAGTTTAACTGTAATGCAAATTATCTGCCCTTGTTACTTAGACATCAAACAAATATTGAAAAATAAATAACTCCAGAGAACCCTTCCAAATGGAGAATGGAACTTCCCATTTATCTCTCACTGATTTCAATATGAATATATTAATGCAGCTACTGCTGTGTTCAAATAGTACCACAGGTCAAAACATTTCTTAAAGCAACATTCAGTACAATCTACAGTAGCACAAAAAAAATTAGCATTCGCTGAAAGTACATCCTCTAGTTATTCAAACAACTCAATTTTAAAAGAATCCCACAGAAACAAAATCTTACTCCACCTACAGAAAGTGTTGGAAAACCACTCCAAGATTGCATTTGATTTTAAAATTTTCATGAAATGATACATTAATTAATATATAGAAAAGCAGAACACTACTGGAAAAATGAAAGAAATTAAACTAGAAGTTACAGAAGTCAAGCTCATATAGTAATTCTATGACAATAAATTCCCTTAATGAATGATGAATTCCCCTAAGCCCCAGAAAAGGGAGGAGAAATTATTAGGGGAGAGCTGCACTTTGACATTCAATACCTTTGTTTTTCTGCTCCATTAGAGGAACTGCTTTCAAAGGGTTTGGGGAATGCCATATACTCAGTTTTCCCAGAAGTATTTTGATCTAGAGGATGCTGCTGCTCCTGCTGCTCACTGCTGCGTGGAGAAACATTATGTGCAAAATCTCCAAAACCAGATGGAAACACTGGATTACAGTTAATACCTACAAAGTAAACAAGGGAGTCAAAAGATAACTACATCATTTACTTGCGCAGTAAAATTCAAATTTGAGACATACTATGTGGCAGCATGGAATTATGAGCAAATATACACTGGGGAAGTAAGCAAGAATTGTTTTCATCATGAAAGCACGTAAACAAGCAGACTTTATCTTTAGTGCAGGTTTTGAACACTACTGGATACTACAATCCCATCAATGGAAATCAAGGTCCTTCAAGAAACTATGCCTATTTCCTGGTTTCCTAATAAGACTGAAATATATTAAGACAGTTTTGTTTACTTTTGAGTTATACAGTAAAATACCTACACTCCTTTCCTCCAAATCCAACAGCAAAAGTAGATTAGAGAAAGAGATTAGGAATACTGTATCCAAATCAACAGTTACTGTGTAACTCGATGGGAACAAAAATGAGTTAACGTGCTCCACTTACAAGCACTTATAACAAACATGAGTGCTTGGAGTTCTAAGAAAAACAGAAATAATTACCAAGTGCCACCTTCCAATTACATGGTTCACTCAGAACTTGATTTCAACTGTGAAATGATTGCTGAAGGTATGTAAAAAGCCTCAAACACTGCTTTTTGTATGTTGGATTTGAAACCTTACATGGAGTGAGTCTTTTCAAGTATAATTAACTTCATACTGAGAGAGTCTTGCTCTTCATACTGAAGTAAAAATATTTATTTATTCAGCAATAAACAGTAAACTTCTGCTTAAGACCATTTCAATATAAAGGAAAAGTGACTGAGTTCCATTAAGTTCACATTACAATTTCAATTAAATGAGAAAATGTCCATTTTTGAAATTCATGTTACTTCTCATACCCACAGTAATACTTACCCGGAGCAAAGGAGGAAAAATTAGTAAATCCTGGAACACTAAAGAGGTTCACAGGTTGTGGAGGGTAGTTGAATGGACAGAAAACAGGAGATGGAGGCGGTGGTGCACTACTGCCTCTCTCCTTTCTTGATGGTTTCTCTTGACACTGCTGTTCTTGCTGTTGCATAAGATCACTTAACATTTGTTTCAACCTTGAAAATAAGAAAAAATAACAACTTGGGGAAAAACAAGAATATTATGGGAAAACTAAATTTATACTCAAGTAATTTGAGCTTCATATTATCTCACCTACACCATGTAATGTATGTAAAGAAGTACTCTATTTAGCTTATTAAAAAACCTCAAGACAAAAATTACTTACATTTAATCCTGAGTTGGTTTAAAATCAACTGCTCTGTACTAGTGGTCATGCATGCACAGTTTAAACCTCCTTGTAAGAACAAAAAAACCTGACTACATACTAAAGAAATAAGCAAGCTGAAAACTTCAACAGAAACAATCAAATATACAAAGTATTTACAGAACTGAGGTTAAAACTGATTTTAAAAACTGTGTAAGAGGACAGCACATATCTATCACTTACCAAATACAAAACAGAGATGAAGAGCTTCAACTTTCATGCAATGAATTAAAATGACTATTACATCTTTTGTCAAAAAGGATAATTTGGAACATGGAATCTTACATTCCATCATCTGAATGGAATGTAAAAAGCACAAATTGTAACTGAAAACACTAAGAAAGGACAAAAAGCTTTTTTGCTGTATATTACCATTAGAATCCAGAATCTTGCCAGGTAGTCTAATGAAGACTACAGACACAAAAGCATATTAGAAAATAACTACTGCAACAGATTTTTGCCAACTTTTGGTTCTCTTCAATGAAGATTACTAGGAAAGTACTTTTAAAGGTACTAAAGAGGTCATGGGGGAAAAAGATGACAAACAGAAATGCTACACACAATTTCAAAAGCTCATTATCAACTCAGAAGTTCAAGAGTCTCATATTTAACCACTATCTGTAATCTTTTATTCACATAACCATGTTCCTGTTACTGAAGCATTTCAAATTCCACAGTTAAACACTAATACAGTCAACAAACCTTTGGACATTATTCTGCTGCCAAGTCAGCTGAGTGTAACACTGGTTTAATTGATGCATAATAAGATGTATTTGTGAAGATGCAACATTATTGGGCATCATGCTGTAGGGGCCTGTGAGCAAAGTCTGCAGAAGGCAAGAGAGGGTCTGTGGAAAGAAAATATTTAACAGTGACCAATCACAAAAAACAGAAGTTAGTGCTAGAAGGAGTTAGAAAGAGAATAAAAGGCAAATAAGAACAGCAAAATAACAGCTCTTCATATCTACCTGCTGATCCTGCATCAAAGTCTGACAAATGCTGACACTAAATTCATGCTGTTTCTTCAACTGATTGATCTGCTCTTGCCATCGCTCCTTTTCTTCCACATAGGAGAGCTCAGACATCCACCGAAAATTTTCCTGACGCCGCATATTTATGTTTTGCTGTTGCCTGGCCTTAGACACGGGACGGTAATTTCCATCTGCTGAAAGGGGACGGCAGTTTTTCCACCTGGGGTGGGAAAATTTGAAAAATGAGGACAAAATCAGATAATTCAAACAACTAATGATACTTCCATATTCACATTATGTTTAAGTTGTGCATCAAAAACTCACATGGCACAGGCCAGCTAATTACACATGCCATTTTGTCAATCCAAAATTATCCTAAACAAAAAACAGGAGCTCCCCACCTGACTACGACTGTCAAAAAAGGAATGGCTATCAATGTGCCTGTGTCTTGTTTTTAGTATTTTCCATTACTGCTAACATGTACTCAATGAAAACAGAAGCCACCAACATAATACGTTGACAAGTCCAGCCTCTGATGAGCCCACTGTCTACTAAAATCATTTTGGTATCCAAACCAGAAGAAATAATACATGCAGATATATACATTCTTTTTAACATGGTATTTTCATTTAATCACATAAATGTTATGAAGGAAGTCAATCAGGTAAACAGGAGTTAAAACTATTCACAATAATTAAGAAATAGTTTCCACAACCACAGAAGCCAGCAATTTAGAAGGAAAAAATTTAGAGTTAGTTTAATTCTCTGAATTACTATTTTTGAAGAGACTGATCATAGCAAAAATTTCACCCATGTGATTATCTTTTAAGCTGATTAAAAAAAAATGGGAGCATCAGAAGCCACTACCACACAACTGGAGAGCTCAATGGCAGATTTTTAGTAAGACTGAAAACAAAAGAAATCACCAAGTCAGTTATATACATTGCAGCTGCAAAGACTCAGAGAAGAAACTGCCACTAATAAGAGAGAATTTTCCTTTGCTGTGAGGATGCCCTGTAGTTCATGCAATGCTTCTTCCACCATCTTCCAAATACTCAGACAAGCATCAGATCAACAAATAAGGTTACTAACCTATCTTTGTTTCCTTTACCAAAACAGGCATTTTCTGGTATGTTGTTATTGGGATAAACAGAAAAACTGTCATTCAAACTTGATGCATCTTCTTCCTCTTCTTCTGCCTGACCAGCTCCATCAGAGAGATAACCGTCTTCATCTCCATTTTCTTCCTCTAGGGCACACTGGGTAGAACCTCCCCAGGTAGCCATTGTCCTAGGGAACATTGCAGGGTCAGAGAGAAAAGGGGTGTTCGGAAAATGAGTATTTTTTTTTCAATTTTATGACAAATTATTAAAACAATCTGTTGACAATTTCAAGTCTATCTGCAATTAATCAAGTTGCACCAAAAAGAACTGAACTGTTCTGAAGATGAGCCAGTAGTGTGCCCACATGGCCAAGAAGGCCATTGGCAACCTTGCCTCTATCAGGAATAGTGTGGCCAGTGAGACCAGTGAGGCCATTCTTCCCCTGCAATTGGCACAGGTTAAGCCACACCTTGAGTGCTGTGTCCTGTTCTGGGTCCTGCAATTTAGGAAGGACTTTGGGATGCTGGACCATATCCAGAGAAGGGCAACAAGGCTAGTGGAGAGACTGGAACACAAGTGCTATGAGAAGTGGCTGAGGGAGCTGGGGTTGTTAAGCCTGGAGGAGTTTTAGGGGAGACCATATTGCTCTCTGCAACTGCCTGGAAGGAAGGTGTAGCCAGATGGGGAGTCAGCCTCGTCTCCAAGGCAATCAGTGACAGGACATGAAGACAATCTTAAGCTGAGTCAGGGGGATTTAGGCTGGACATTAGTGATTGACTGGGCATTGGAATGGGCTGTACAGGGACATGGTGGAGTCCCTGGTGGCATTTAAGGAAAAGACTGGATGTGGCACTCAGTGCCATGGTCTCATCAGCAAGATGGTTTCAGGCCACAGGTTGGACTCAATCTTCAAGGTCTTTTCCAACCCAGTTGATTCTGTGATTCTCACCAATGCAAACTGCATTCTGCTTCTAATACTGGGACAGACAAATGAAATTACTGTCTGTATTGGAGCTGTATTACTTTACTATAAAATGGGTAAAGATGAAAAAAACCTACTCTGATCATTTGGCATTTTCCATGCAATTTCTTCATCTTAGGTGTTTCTTTTCCCCACTAGTAGCACAGAAGAGACTTAACATGCTGGGAAAACCCATAAAACTGGCAAGTTGCTAAATAACAGTCACTTCACAAGCCAAGAAATTAATTTCCTGCTCTGTTAAATTATCACATTCAGTGGTCAGATGAACAGAGGAAACTGCCCCCAACACTGACATCCTAACTGAACAATGGAAGCACCCATTGATGAATACAGAGTAACTCGTGCTCTTACTTCTCAGTCCTGCTCTGCTGTGGAGTACACCGAGCTTCTGACCCTTCACTTTTAACAGATGCAGCAACAGTAGATATTGTTTCTGCAAGCTCTCTCCTTCTCTGATCTTCAGCCATTAAAGCTTCGAGTTGCTTTCTTCTCTGTCGCAATTCTTCTCTTAAAATCTCATGTCTTCTCATCTCAGACCATAACTGCTTGCAGTAAAATGGAAGAATTAGAACATAATGCCAGCATAATTTCAGGAAAGAATAAGTAATATCCAGATCAATATCAAAGACAATTTCAGGGGGAAAGGTGAAGAAAGACACAAAGATAAATCAAGTTTCAACAAATACTTTCACCATTTTCTCGAAAGATGACCCATCTACAGTATATAATATCAAATTCTCATGGTAAAAATTAAAAAGTAATTCAACTATCACATTAATATTTAGTAACAATTGCTATATTTGGGGGAGAATGTCTTGCCAGTTCAAGTCAGTATTTCCTTTTTTCCAGAAACAAAATAAAGGAGTTATATATGTTTTGTTAAAATAGCTACTACTCCACTCCCCAGGCCACTTAAAATATGTCCAAGCAACCTGTAACTTCTCTCTCAACCCTTTTAAAGTCACTGCATATCAAGTATGGAATACCTCATTGCCTACTGGTAATGATTCATCACATTCAAATAAAGGCTTGCCAGCTGTGTTACACTCAGTCATGGCTGGAGTTGATGTTGCTTGTGAAGATTGTCTATTTGCTGGGCAGTTACCCAGGCCACCTGACAACTGAAAGAGAAAGCAAAATGGCAAAATATGTAAGAATATAAGAGCTTTCTAAAACTTACCTGCAGTTAAAACCCAACACAGTTAAGGCTTTATGAGGCTAGAAAGTCAGTATCCCAGGAAAAGGATTTTTAAATCAATTTTTAACATTTATTTCAAAAGTTACCTAGCAATCAACAAAACTGATGTATTATTATATAATGTTCAAGATGCACAGTATTGATAATTTACTGCTCACTTCACAGAAAGAAGAGCATGAAAAACAATAAAGCCTGTAGAGTTAAGTAAAATTGCAATGAATTGTTGATCATGCATTCAAGACACAGCATCGCTCCAAAATATCAGCCAATGACTACTGAGAGAAGTAAAGAAGTAGTGACTGACTAGTATGGACAGACAAATTTCAGGCTAAAAATAAGACAGAAGGTTCTCTATCTTTGAAGACACTTTCAAGGCTTCTGAAGACAAATCACACTGAAATTAACCACTGAACTATAATCATTGAAAAGTGAATGACATAAGCAGAACTCTAGAACACCTGCTTACAGTATACAAGCATTACCAATTTAAGGTTTTTTCCAATTTTCATAGGCAAAAAAAGGGTGAGCAAGGTATTTTTTGTTTCTTTGCTCAACACCTTAAGACGGCAAAGAAATACATTCTACCTACTTGAAGGTCAGGACAAGCTTTCTGTAACACTTGAATTTTTTCCTGGATTTCAAACAGCTTTCTTCTTTCTTCTTGTAGCTGCTTAAGCTCCCGTTGCTGCTGCTGTAGTTTAGCTTCATAGAACTTCTCTCTGTGTAGATAAGTTACCCACGTGTTACTTGGCAAGAAGTTGCCTAAAGCACAGCTCTCCCATGCTCTGACAAAGGCTTACCTTGCTTTCTCATTCAGTCGCACATCTTTTTTTAACTTGTTGGAACTTGCTCGGACATTGTTTGGCTGTTGCTTTGTCTCTTCCCCCTCACCCAACAAGTCACCAATATTAGATGCATTTGCAATTGCTCCTTGAGGTTCTGGATCATCACACTAAAAGGATGTCAGAAAGGCAGTTAGACTATTTTCAAGTTGATAAAAAAAATGTAACATATCTAGTTTGTCAAGTTTGTCTGGTTTGATTTTTTCAAAACTAATCAGTCTGAAGAGCTTTATCTTCAGCACAAGAACTGAGAAGTCATTATCACCATGGCATCATGACTTGAAGATATATTGAGTTAATGAGAGAATTTGAAGTTATTTAGCTCAACCTGAACTACTGAAACTTCCACTCTAAATGTAAATAATTTGTCTCATTCTTGAAGCATGAAACACTTGCCTGTGACTAAGTGGACAGAAACATACAAACATATGAAGAAAGAATAAGGAGGAACAGAAGGAGACTGAGGTGAACAACATTGTCTATTTACCGCGATCAGTGAACTTAAATATTAAAAATAACTACTCTTGAAAACTAAATCTGAAATACTTTGGAGAAAGTCTTACTGGTTTTCTGTTCTGCTTTTATTTTTTTCATAATTTCTGTATTTTTAGTTCTCAAACTGAAAATATGAAAGCTGTACCCACTGCTGCTTTGGTTTTCCAATGTAATAATTTTCCATAAAGACTTTGCTGAACAGGAGAGACCACTGGTGACCAAGAGTGGCACAGTTCACGGGCCTACTGTATCTTTGAGATTACATACACATAACAAGCCTTGCAAATATGATTGAAGATATGCCATTAATTAGGCTACTCATCAAGAAAGCTGCTGAATCATCTCTAATTCTGATTCATACCACTGCACAGTTAGCATCTCTATAGTGATGATAAAAAACAACACTGATCTAGATGCTGAGAAATAATACAGGAGTTTGATACTGAAATAACAATATTGTGTTTATACTGTTGCTATTGTCAAACATAGGTTCCAACTGTTAAGCCTTTTCATTTCTGATACACCTCTGTGCATTCAGTATGCACACATTACAGCAGATGGTGATCAAATGTGTGCATTCTGAAGGGACATTAGATCCATGACATTGTGCTGCTAACATCACTAGATAAGCATGAGATATTCTACATTAAAAACACTCCCAACTTATAGCTTGCCCTCAAAATTCTTAAAATAAATAAAACCACTGCCTCCAAACCAGAATACTGCAAGTCAAACATATTGCAACATCCAAATATTTTAATGAAAAATGTTCCTCATTGATTGAACAATGTCATAAAATCTAGGGCTCAAAAACGTAAACATGTTGAATGTTCTGTATAATCTTAAAAATGTATAATATTAAAAAAAATAATACTGATCTACTTCTTGGTTTGTATTTCATAATCCAGTGCTAAAGTTAAAGACCACTGTTTCTTAGGCTGGCATCCTCCAAGAAAATCCCTGAATTGAACCTCAGAAGTGGCACCTTTGAAATCAGAAAAATCCAACTGTATCTCTTTTTCCCTAGACTACAAATAAGCATTTTAAATGTTCCATTCAGCAGTTTTTCCCTATCAGAAGGTACAGATAACACGAAACAATGAATGCTAAATTTTTGTGCACAAGTTTATATTTATAACATACCTGCACCATAGCAGCAAGGTTTTGTAACTGTCTAAGCTTCTGTTTTGCAGCTATAAGTCTATTGATCTTCTGCTCAAACTCGGCATCTCCAGCCACATCACCCAGGCTGCTTCTGTGACTAGACATGGAATCTTCACTAACTCGATCTTCTTCCACTTCATCATCTTCACCTTGGGGTAGGTCGAGGTGTTTATCATTCTCCCTATTATGACAGTCTGGAATAGGGAGAGGAGGAAACAAAACAATACCAAAGACACATTACTGAACTTCTGAAGTCCACTGTAATTACTGGATATTAGAAAAATATTAGCTTAATGATAAGGCTCTTGAATACTCTGCTCATCAAACAGGGGTCTCCCAAATGCTATGCAGCCATCAGAGTTATTTGCACTAAGAAGTAAAATTATTGGAAGATTTTAGAACATACCTAAAGCAGAAGACATTTTTAGAGTCCTTATATTAGCAGCAGATCTGTTGTTTATTTCACAGTCTGTATTAAGATGTCTTCCATCTCTGTTATTAGTTCCACACTGTACATTTGAGTTGCTATTTATTTCACTCCAACTACTGATTCCTTGAGGGTTTCTAGGGTGAAATAAATTACTCATGTTAACTTTTTAAAAACTGGTATAGATACAATTTTCCTTCAGTCTTTTTCTACCTATCTTTTTTATAAATAGGTGTTCTGACCACTCCTCCTAAAAAAACCCAACAAAACCCCCAAATGAACAAACAAACTCCAACCCCATATAAAATCCACCCAGACACTGGGAGGTTTTCCATATTCATCTCTCCAACAGATTGTTTAAAAAAAAGTAATCAAAGCAGCTTTAAATTATCCCCTGCTATATCTGCAACAATACATTAGGTCTTACAGGTATATGTCTACATTATAAAAGCTTTGTATGATGCATAGCTGAGTGACTGTTCATTTCTACCAGGTGAAGATCCTCAATGCACACAGGTAAACTGAAGGGTTTTTTCCTCCAATTCTCTGGTCTAAGACTGTAATCTTCTAGTGAAATTCCATACACATAATTCAGTACTTAAACCCAAAGGAATTTCAGACTTTTGAAGTCTTATAGTGATTTTCTAAATGTTCATGCTAATCTAAATAAATAAGACACCAAGGATTAGATAATTATTAAAGATCTGTGTAACAGTCACCTCGAATTAAAAAATTCTGTACTTTTGTTAAGGTAATAAGCACAGATTTAAGTTACTTCCGTTGACTCAAATAAAGTATTGCAGGTTTCCCAAAGCAACAACTCAGCTACAAAGACTTTGGATAACAAAAAATACAACAACCTAATATTTGTAACAGGCTGTGGATGCTCATGTTCAGAATCACTTTCTGATTCTTCTGTTTCTTCCTCCTCCTTAGTGTTTTCATTCACAGCATCTGTCATCATATCAGATGTCTGCTCATAGTAGTGAACTAACTCACGTAACTCATTCAGTCTCTTACGAACCTCATTTAGCTTCCTAAGGAGGAAAACAAAGAGTATTTAATCTGTTTTGCTGTATTATGCTAATCAATGTAGAGTTAAAAAGAATATATATACTCTAAAGTTCTTAGAAGTTACTGTCAGTTTTCAAGAACTTTACACTTGAAGCTCTGATTCAGTTAACTGTATTAGATTGTTTACTAAGTAATCTGTAATACTAAATTAGGTAGATCAAAAAATGGAAAAAATGGAAAGAGTTACTCAACACAAAACTTATTAAAAAAGTAATACTCCAAACTACTAAAGCAACACTGAAAAAAAATTAAAGAACTTTTACTGAAGCTTTTCTGTTGGATTTAGATTTTCGTCCTCTTCACTCTCATTTTGAGAAACCAGAGAATCAGGAGGATAGGGAGCAGATGCCAGACTATTTGGTTCACCATTGACAACAGTTACTATGCCTACAGGACCAGAAGCAGCTGAAGTTGTACTTCTTTGATCAACACTCCTTTGAGGAGAACCTGAAGCAGGAAAAACTACAGAAAAGAAATACAGCTTATGTGAACAATTCGTAATAACGAATCTGCTCAACTGAATTATATTAAAATAACAACAGAAAATATTATCAATAAACAAAACAGCAGTTAATAACTTCTTTCCTTAGCAAAACAAAAGTTTTTTTTCTTAAGTTTCATTGCACACAATGTCAACAGGCAGTGAGTAATAAGGTGGCTTGTGTAAACAAGATTTCAGTTATTCCCTTTTAGCTTGATCAAATGTGAGAAGTAGAAACTTTCATGCTGTGAATCTGCCCATAGAAATTTTTCAAGGGTTTACTTAGGGCTACACTGCTTTTTAACAAAAATTTAACATTTTAGAAATTTGATCAAAAGAAAAATCCTAGCAAATTTTTCACCTCTGCTAAGTTCTTTTGTCCATTTGCTGTACAACAAACTGGATGTTTGCTTCTTCTGGCTACATGAAATCATATCCAAATACGTTCATATTATATGCACTAAATACATACAGAAAAACTGGGCTACAGTAACATAACTATTAAATCAGCATGTCCTTCTCCAAGTGCATGCTTCAAGGCCTCATTTCTCAATGCTAACCAGAATATGCTGTGATCACCCCTCAGAGGTTTTCAGCCACAGGACAAATGTCACCAGTACAAATGCATTGTTAGAAACAGAGAGCAAGAGCAGCAAGTGCACAGGTCTGCATGAATAAGCAGAGCACAAAGCCATTAAAAGAAAAAGCCAAAGCTCTACTCCAGTCAGACAGGTAAGGCCCTCTAGAATGGTCTGTGATTGAAGCTCCTGCCATGAGAGCACATGAAAGCCTTTTGACAGAGAGCACAGCCATATTGCCATAAAGCTACCAACACATGAAGTGCTAAGTACACAAATGCAAACATACTGTGATAAAAACACAAAGCTCAAGTTCATGTGGCTCTTTTTTTCACAAGCCAGAAGTGTCACACACAAACATCACATCCTCACATTAGTCAACTTCAGTGTTATAAACGAAATTGCTAACAGAGTCATCATCATTAAGTGCTAAGACACTACCAGCATTACTTGTAGAGTTTTTTGTTAAGACAGGAACTTATACAGCATTAAAAACCATTTATATTAATAGTGCCCTAGCACAGTTTTTATCACCAGCATTTCACTGACCAACTGCAATCTCAAACATGTTACAAAATATGCACATTTAAAACATGGTATTCATGAAAAAAATACAGTTCTGCCTATAATGACTTACAGGAAGAGTTGTTTAGATGTTGGTCACGAAGTGTATGAAGTTCTCCTAGGAGTTTGTCCATCTTTTGCTTTTTACCCTGCAACATTCGCATCTTGTTAAAAAGCTGTGCCTTCTCATCTGACTGGTGTTCAGACATTGAAGAGTTTCTGCTTTGTGAAATCTCTCTGGTAAGTGAAAGGCTTTCTGCTTGTCTTCTATTGTCAGGCACAGACGGTGTCTAAAAAGAGTAATTCCATTTTTTTCAGAGTACAACACAAAAAAGGTCAATAAACTGTAAGAAACAAAAAGCTTTCTCATGGACCTTCTATTCACAACACCAGAATCAACACCAAAACAAAGAATATTATAAAGGGAAATATACTGAAAACATTCTAATGCCATCCCAATAATATAGTGAGTTAATAATTAAATTGCAATAAAGAAACTACTTCTCTAGACTTTAATGGAAACCCATGAGACAAAGCATAGATCCGTCAGCTAATAACCATTAGGAATTTTCAAGTTTGCTAGTTTTCAAGTTTGGGGGGAACTCTGATAACTTCAGTAGCAAATACACACAGATGAGCAAGACAAACATTGAACTGCACTGTTAAATAGAATAAAAACTGATAATGGCAAAATCTATACAGTAAAATCTCAGGACTAACCTGAGAATCATGAAGTTGGTTGTGAAAGCGTTGAATTAAGTCATTCAATTCTTCATTCAGTTCTGATGTAAGACTCACTCCTGAAACACTACCTGTAGTTTCTGTTACAACTGGGCATACAGAAAAAGGGGAAAATATAAATATTTTTCCACAGAAATAAAATAAAGGCTATTTAAATAAAAATGTGTGGTTTAGCGAGATCAACATACTGACCCTCTAAAAATACAGCATGTATTTTTGATTTTGTGTCCTTTGCACCAGCTTTATTCTTGAAAGATGACTTATGCTACAAAAATACTAACAAGACAACTCAGAGCTGCTTTGTAAGGGACCATACAAAACGACTTCAGCTTTGCTCTGTGTTTTGCTAAAAAGGTCAGAGCAAAATGACAACAACCCATTAGTCCAAGGCTGATAGAACTTATTAGAAATAAAACTGCAATTATTTAATATAGCTAAACTAACAACAGTGCAGGTAATTTCAATTTCTCAAAATAATAAATGAACAGTACACCAAGCTTTCATATTGGCGTAAGTTGCAATATTTACAGCTGCAAATGGTGTCTTGGAAGGTTCTTCAAGAAGCTTTATGAGAAAAATAAATTTAAAAAAAAGCTTTTTGCCTTTGCCTCAAAGTTCATATTCAAACAATACTAAATACGCAAGTGGCAGTTGAAAGACCCAAATGATTCTATTTTCCCCCCAAATACAAAGCAACACCTCATAAGAAAGTCAAACACAAATATTACTTCTTTTCCCCAGGGATTATGACTTCATTACACACTTAGTAAAGTCTCACTGTTTTCAAATTTCAAAAACATTTATTTTGCCTTAAGTTGAATTTGAATCTTATCATTGAGTAGACCAATTCTTAGGAGAAAAACTCATTTTAGGATTTTACAGGTAAGCCACAGTAATCAGTGCTGGGTTTTTAAATAACACGTCATTTTATAATGTTACATTGTCAACTCTTCAGAAACAGAGGCTTTGAAGTAAAAAAGCCTTTTTAATGTGTATTTCACAATTCCAGCTTTAATCATTCAGTCAGCATGCTAACATGCTCTAAGAGACACCATCATTCCACATACCAGAATCATCCAGGACAGCAATGGCTTGTTCTGCTTTATGCTGCAAAGCAAGAAGAGCTG
Source organism: Ammospiza nelsoni (assembly GCF_027579445.1). Classification (NCBI taxonomy): domain Eukaryota; kingdom Metazoa; phylum Chordata; class Aves; order Passeriformes; family Passerellidae; genus Ammospiza; species Ammospiza nelsoni. The sequence continues at coordinate 30,344,432 of NC_080636.1, read as the reverse complement.
CCTGTCTTCCTTGAAGAGCCTTTAATTCCTCCTGCTGTTGTAGCATCCTTTTCAATAAATCATGCTGTTTCTTCAAGTTCTCTAACTCTTCTTTAGCTTCCTGTTGAGGATCTCTGGCCTGCAAGAGATGGAGCAACATAAGCATAACTACAACCATTTATCTGTTGAGAACCAGTAAAAGAAGTGCCAAAGCAAGAACAATCTGTATATAAATTAACAGCCTTATATATAAATTAACAGGTTAATGGAAAAAAGTCAAAATGAAACACCTCCACCTTTCTGATAGTTCTTTATTTAAGATAAACCTCAGACATCCAACAGGAAGCAACCTGTACCACCAAAAGGTGTTTATAGCTCCAGAGGGTTTAAGTTTTCTTTTTCTTTACAAAGCCAGTCAGCTGCCCTAATGTGACCCAAAGACTAACCAAAGCCTGCCTCTGCCTTTTAAATCATAACAGAGGGTATTAACCTTAAGACTGCTGAAGGTAAGCAAGGTAAGGCATTGCATCATGGAGCTATATAAAACACAAGGTATCAATTGATTTACTGGCCTAAAATCTCTAAAATTTTCAGAATAACGTTTTGGGCACTATTTCATTTCTAACGTATAATGTGTTTAGTTCTGTGTGCTATATTTATGGCATTGATACTAAAAACCATCAGATTTGGGTAAATCAATTTCATAACAAAAACAGGCATAGAACTCTGTCTGCATTGTTTTCAAACAATATTTTGAAATAGTTCTGAAAGAATGAAAGCATGCTGAGCAGTTAAAATATATTAAAACTCAGACATTTTCCTCATCCAATGCTAATTAGGACCTGGAGATTTGCATCAAAACTTTTACTCAAATTAAGTATTTTAATGAGACATTAGTTAATATCCTGATCCTCTCTGAAGTTGCATTATGGCACTTTGCACATGAAATAATGGAAAATAACAAGCATCTACAAAGAACACCACTAAATTGAAAGCATAATCTTCTATCCATAGAGTTTTAAGTTTGTAAAGTAGAAAATTCAGTCCAAATATTCCGCATCAAATGTCAGATTAGAAGCAGGCACCTTATGAACCAGTTCTGGGTACTAAGGAATGCTCAACTTTCCTGCAGAGAAAGCAGAAAACATCCAGAATTCTAAACTCCTCAAAGTGTCAGTAAAAGATGCAGTGCAACTAACACTGATGATTGCTGTTTAACCCTCACCTTTCATATAAACAGCAGAGTAGAGTCCAAACAGATCACACACTGAAATCAGCACAGGAAGGAACAAGGGGAAGAAAGGGAACAAGGGTATACGCTCAGCCTCACTCACCTATGAAATAATCCAGGCTTTATCTAAAGTACCAGATTTGCTTGAGTTCATGAAAACTGCTTTTAACAAAATTTTCAAACTTAGTTCTACATTTAGACTAGTAAGCTTGACAAAACATTTAAGTCTTTTATTTTTGGGGAAAAAAATTATTAAAGATTTTTTTAAAAATTAAATTACAGGAAGGACAACAACATAAACAAGCTCATAATGGGTAAAAAGAGATGCTTTAGAAAGTTTTCAAGACATCTTGAAAGTTTTCCTCCTTCCAACTAAATACTGGTATCAACAGCTACAGAAAAACACTTGTGGAACAAGTTAAGGCTATTAATTTCTAATTCGTCTTCTGTATTTGGTATTAGTTTAAATGTGCATTGGCAGACTATTGGTGTAACCATGACAAGTGTCTGAAAGTCACATTTTCAATATGTTTTCCCAAGAAGGGAACAACAAAACTTAGAAGGATGATCTACATAAAATCATAAAAACTGCTGTACAGAGTTACATCAATTCTAACTTTCAATGCTAACAATTCAGAAGAAAAAACTGTGAAACATTTCTGTTCAAAGAAAAAAAAATATTTGAGGCCAAGAAGACCAATTAATGAAAAGACAGCTGGATACAGATAAGCAATCCAGTGGGAACATTCACTGTAAGTAACAAGTACATTTGAAGCAATTAATAAGGGAGGTGGGGGGATGGGGAAGACTAGCCTGTATAAATCCTATTTGAGGCTAAAGTAACATTTTGAAGTGTACCTTTGAAAGCAATCCATGATCCTGGCTATTAATCCCACAAGGCCAGATTTCCCTGCCATTCAGAGCAGCTCTCTGTCTTTTCCCTTTAGGGCTTGGTGTAACATCAATGTCTGTAACCTGTTCTCGTGCAGTTGAATTCCCTAGTTTGTCCTCAATGCGGGGCCGACAACTCAAACTAAAAGATACCTCCTATATTGAATAGTTCAGTATGTTAGAATTTGATAATGCACTCCGACTTAGCATACATTTTTAAGTTACAAACCTACCCACTTTATCTTGTCAAATAATGAAAACTACTATCTAATAACATCTACTAAAGAGTGAAGACAATTTTAGTCATTCTCAGAATTTGCACAACAATAAAGCTCCATACAGCAATCAACATTATATGACCAGAAGTATGCACTCTGCATGTAAAACATTCAAGCTGCATGTAAAGAGAGCTTAGATGCAAAATTAAGAGCCAAACAAAAAAAATCAGCGAAAATTTTGCAAATATTGAGACAACTGCAATTTTACATGGACACTTCTTAAAAAACATACCTGTCTTTTTCTGCATTTTCCAAATTTAATTTTTTTAAAGTTAAAAGTGCATCTTCCATGTCTATCATTAAATTTACTTACAGACATAGAAAGGGTTCTTATAAAGCTAAAAATAATTACAAAAGCTTCTTAATGTTTTAACTGTTTTATTTCCAAGCAAGTAAATTCTCCTTATCCATAGGAGATTCAGTGTGCTAACTGGCAAAAAGAGTACCTGCTCTCTGGTACTTTTCCTCAGTGCAACAGAATTGAAGACACAAAACTTAAGCTATTAAAATGCCCTTGTATCTACTATAAGATATATTTACCACGTTAAAAAAAAAGCTTTTATAAATAGAAAGGCAGATTGGACTGTTTAGCTCAGCACTAAATTCAGAACACATTTTCTGAGGAGGTGCCTATCTTCCCAAAAAATGAGAGAAACTTCTGTGTTAGGTCAATACTTCTATCTTGTCACTAGATAAATGCTTGGACAATGGCCCATTAATGATACATTTCTAAATCCCCCCATACCCAATACCCAAACATTCCCCACTAAAAGAAACAAACCCAGAGATGAAAAATTGTATATAAAGGTATTTCTTCCTACAACAAGTGAGTTCTCTGCCAAAGTACACGTTCAACTCTTCATCGTACTTTGAGGAAAGAATAAAGATTTAAAAGATTCTTCAGATTGCTGTTGTGACAGAATCATTCCTTTTTTCTCATATTAAAAAAATAATTCCACACATGCATAGACACCTCCTGAATGGAATGCTTGGAGATTTACTATTTTTAAATTGAACTGCAGATTATGACACTATCATAAGACCCATGAAAAAACCAAAATAAAGCCCTAATTTCTACCTTAATTGCTAAAAGGCAGCTTACCGTGGTATCTGAAGCCTCAGACTGCACATCAATGTTTAGCGATGTGCTCTCACCTACAGAACCAGATCCCACAGCTGAATCTATAGTCCGAACATCATCCTCCTCATTTTCTCTAGCCTGAAATATTTCATTGGCACAAATCAAAAGCTATATAAGGGGGCAGCAAAAATGAATTATGGAAGGTACTACATACCAAAATCAACACCCTCAGTAGCACCATCAAAACATAAACGGTCAACTCCTAAAAAAAGCTTACAGTGCAGAAACAAAAATATTATGTTCTCAAACTTACAAGCATCTTTTGCAAAAATTTCAGATAGGATTTCTCCTGCTCTTTAAGGTCATCTATAAGGTGTGATAAACGCTCAACATTGGCCGATCTCTCATTTTTCTCTACAAGATCATCCCGCATGGAGCTGGCCTTAGCAATATAGTCGCGAATTTGAACTAGTCTGCTCACAATCTGCAAAGACACTGAAGTTACTGAATGCATTCAGCTACAACTGCAATGTATTCAATGCACAAGACAGTGATAGCAACAGCAAAGGAGTAATGAAAGGGAGACAGGTTAGTACTTTCACTCCTCTGAGCGCTCTTCCACAAGTGGTTAAAAGTCAACAGCCTTTAAAGGACAGATTTATGCATGCGGGAAGTCGCAAGGCTGAAGCACAGGGCTTCTGGTCAACACAGGCTAGAACACAACTGAGCTCATCAATATAGGAAAACAGTCAACTGTGAGAGCACTTTCTGGAACCACATAAAAGGGAACCAACCTCTAAAATGAAAATTATTATTACTTCTGTTACCAACAAGCAGATTTCTAAAGAACAGTAGATTATCAAGTCTGGTTTCATGTTTTCTTCACATTTTAGAAGAGTAGAAGTTAAATATTTCCAATAAGAATTTATACTTTGAAGAAGTTTAGAAAGCAGCACTGAAGATTAAGAGTCAATATTTTGTAGACTTTATTGGCTGTGTAAATACCTGGCTACTATCCATCGTTTGCTCTCCCCTTCCATCTTCTTGAGCAGATGCTTGACAATTTTGCAAGAAATCCTTGCTTAGAGCAGCTCCAAACAACTCTTTACATTGCGCTGGTACCTCACCTTCCTTTTTTTGGGAACCTGAGGCAGGATCTTTGCTTTTGTTAGTGTTAATCTGTAGTGACAGGAAGTTGAATGGTTTCTTGTTCTCGTTAAGTTGACGTTTGTTATTAGCAGCCGTTGCCCTGCCTTGCGAATCACTTCCAATGCTTCTCTATATACAAACAAAAGTAAGAAAAAAATGCTTTATTTTTTCATCCAATATGTTCTCAACACTGCTTCGTTTCCCGGCTTGTATTACTATTCCTACAGTATTATTTGACTGATTTTAAAGTTACCTAATCAGTCACCAACTGGCCAAAAGTTAGCTGAAGACAGTGCCAATAATTTTTTGTCATAAAGTCTTCAGAAAGCAAATCCATCCTCCCAGAAGAATGAGAACCAAAAACATTTTGTAGTTTCTCAGCATTTAGTTCCTCATTTTTGCTGTGAACTCGATCTTTACTGCAGCAAAAGGCAGTCCACTTCTCCAGGTACATTTGAGAAGAGAATAGTAATAAAAGAGTAACATATTCCTGTGCAGAACATAATACCTCAAAACTTCAGCTTTTCTTTAAAACCTTGTGAATAGCAACATGTTGCCATAACATACATTTGAGCAGGAAGTTTTGCCCAGCCTTTAAACTGTAAATCAACACAATAAATCACACTTGAAAGAACCATCATAACCAAAGAAGTTAGCAACAACCTTTGGTAATGATGAACTAGCCTCTGTTCTGAAATTGTTAGCACAAATTTATGCCTTGTTCCAAAAGACTCAATCCCTCATATTCTTCCTTAGCTTTGGAAAAGGGAAGGATGAATGTGCTGTATTTCCAAAAAAGTAGTTTTGGTTCAAGAATTTGTGCCATAAAATTCTCTGTTCTACTGAGGAGCAGTTTTTAATGATACTCCTCTGCTTAATCCACAAGGGTAACAATGTTCAGGATCACAAACTGGCAGTTTGAGAACAGATTTTCAAAATAAAGTAACAGCTATTTTCAGGTAGCATACAAATATGATGAGTAAGAAATACTGCTCTGAGGACACATGAATTTTATAATGGCTGAGAGCAAGAAAGTGAAGACAGCTATCACACAAACAGAGGAAAGCCATAGTCCTGAACTTTCTCGTATTTCCTGAAGTTCAAAACCAAAATTTTGATTTGGTTGTCATGGTGCCTATAGGTTTGGTTTTTTTTTACCTTGATCACTTATGAAAGGATTCTGTACTCATCTGTCACTTTATTAAGCAATAACTGAATACATTTTGGAGTCACATTTTAGTGGGAGCCAGTATTCACACAAACCTGATCCAGATCACTGAAGTTTATTCTTTGTTTAAGCCTTTCTAGTTCAGCCTGCTCTGGAACAGACATCTGAGTCATGTATCGAGCATGAGGAAAGCTGTGAGTTCTGGTCTTCCGTCGCTCCATTCCAGGGGAAGATTCTGGAGATATGTCATTAGTAAGTCTTGTTTCACCTTCCCCACTAAGCTTTTTCTTGTTTTTCTCTGAAGATCTGTTTGCTTTCTTCTGTTGACCTCCCCAGTCCTTAGGGGGTAGGAGAGAGACAAAAAATAGTACTTGTTATCCACCCAGACAAAAAGCAAATGTTTGCATTCTGTGATAGAGTTTACTTCCATTTTAGAAGTAAAAATAGCAAGTCACATTACAAAGAAGTAAAAATAGCAAGCCAAATAGTAAGCACTAAGTTTTCTAGAGCAAACGTCATTTTACAAAATAAAATTTTCTCCACTGCATAATTAAAAATAGCGTATCAGGAAATTTTAAATCCATTTCATCCTAAATGCATTAAATTAACTTCAAATGAAGCTCAAGTTGTATTTTTCTTCTTTGCTGGGAGTTTTGAACTTTCAGGAGTTCAGAACATTTTAAACGCTTAGTGAAAGCTACTTTAAATAGCTTTCACTTTCCTGTCACCTACAATGCCTTTGTGTCCAGCTACTTTATTTACCCCAAACGCTTGCCACAAATACCCCTTAGACCTCACAATCTCTGAATTATACCCACAGCTTCCTTACATGTACCTCAGGTTTTCCAGGTAAAGCTGCACTGGATGCAAAGCCATGCATGATGAGGCTTTGGGGTTTGCATCGTTTCCTGCCACTAAGAGAATCTAGCTGGTAATTATAATGTCCAGCACCAAATGGCAACAAAAAGAAAAGAAGAATTTTACCGTGTTGTTCAGCCGGTCGTCAAGGCTCTCACTGCTCCAGCTGGGCAAGCCCTGGTCATTCATGCCTTCTTCAAAGGGACCACCTCCTGCTGCCATGACAAGTGATCAGTAAAAGCAATCTATAAGGAGTTGAAAGAAATGTGCTGTATTAAAATCAGTTTACATAGAAAATTTTCATTATTCATGATCTGAGAAGACAACTACATATTCATTATATGATAAAAACAAAAAGCTGTTTAGGAAACTAAACTCCCCATTACTACGCTCTGTTACTAGAAATGTATCAATGAGAAGAACACAGAAACTGGCATTAAAAAAATAAAGGAATAGTAGTTGTGAATTCAGGGCTTTTTAACCTCTGATCCATGAAAGAAAGATTTGGGGGTTTTCTGAGGGTTTCAATTGTCCTTACTTTAACACAAACTGTACAGTGCTCAGAAAGGCTGCTTTGTAATTCATACAGCCTACACTTCCAGGCCCAGGGCAATGTCTGTTTGATACAGTAAGTGACTCTGGAGACCCAGAATGTCAAACTTTCACATCCATTTTAATACTGAGATACTGAAAACAGAGTACTGAATGACACACCTGCAAAAACACATGGAAGACAGACATCAGTAAAAGGATTTTTACTTTCATTACCACACATTAAGCTATGTAGGCAGTGAATGACCTGCCACTAACATTACAGATTCTACCAAAACCAAACAAAACCATGAGTTTCATAGAGCTTCGCTGCTCTCCATCAGGGTCACTCTGTGCAATATAAAGTAACTTAAATGTTTGAAGTTTTCATTTTCACTTCTTGTTTTGACATTAGAACTAAAAAAAATTGTTAAAGATGAAAGATCAGGAAAGTATTCCTTTATGAGAGTACAATTAGATTAGTCTGTTCCAAAAGGTGAAGAATATGTAACTAACTATATTTGCTAAGTGCTGCTGGCACAATTGCACTGCAGAAATGTACAAAATTTAACTAAGAACTGTAACAGATGCAGAAGAAAAGCAGTCTTGCAGAGATTTACTTTTTCCAGCTCGTTTCCACCACTATGTCAGGACGTAACCCCAAGCTTAACTGAAAAAATATAAATATAGAAGTTGATAGGAACCACTTTCTCAACATTTTACTGCAACTATCTACTAATTTTCATAGAGTGCAGGTGAAGAAATCACCCAAAACTAAAGAATACAAAGTATTTAAGAAGTTTGTTGTTTTTTTTAATATCAGTTCCAGAAAGGAAAACAGAAATCTTGAACTAAATTTAAAAGCTGTCCTAGTACACCTATCTTGCTTAGGTATAGGATTCAATCAAACTTACAGAGTACAGCCCTCTCCAGAGGCACACTCACCAGGCAGTATTCCCATGCAAACACAGCCAATTACTAAGTCACAAAGGAAATGGGATCTAGCAGGCATGCTCCTCACACCATAACCACATCTCCACTGGGCAGCGTGCCAGCCTAGGTCATGGGAACAGCTTGGAGTCATTCCTCTTCTGCATCTCTCAACCACAACACACACAGAACAGGTGCAGGGGCCTCTGCCCTACTGTCCCTGCACAAGGACTCACACTCCCTTCTTCATCCCAACAGAGGTGCTCACTAGGCCATGCAACCAGAGGGTACATCCTAGAAAAGTTCACAGGGAAGCTCATGCTAAAACTTACAAGCATCCAAAGCAAATGCATAGTTATGAGCTCAGAAGCAGCCATGATTTTAATGAACTATCTCCAGTTACAGACAAACTGCTCAGCTTTGCAGATGTGTAAGACCCAACATTTCAACAGACACTGTATCCTGACCTATGTCACTGAGCATTATGAGGAAGATTAGAGGCCATCTGGGTTTACAGTCCAATTCTCTAAGCTGTTTCCTCATCATCACGTTATATAATTCTACTAAAACCATAGCAAAAGTAGTTTTTCCCTATCTTCCACTCTAAGAAGAACTGGCAGTATTCATCTCTACATAATACAAGTAACTACTCACATTTATTTCTTCTAAAACTTTCACAAAACCTGTTCTCAACTGTCTTTGCTGCAGGAGACTCCATTTCCTCCGAAGTAATTTCACAGCCCCAGATGGAATATTGTGAATTACAGGACTCTGGAATATTGTGAATTACAGGACTCTGGAATATTGTGAATTACAGGACTCTCAAGCAAGGAGACCCAGCATACATCAACATGCCCTGACAAACACGGCTCAAAAACTACATTATCTTCATTATTTCCAGCAAGTGGATTTTAAAGTGTTCCATCAGAACCATCCCCGTACCAAAAAGAAAGTTGCTAAATATTCCTATTATAGTCTTTGGCACCTCCAAATGAACTGTAATCAAGTAAGTTTAAGATCAGAGAGCTCTGATGGTCTATTACCTCTTTAACTCAGCTGAAAAACACAGAGAGGTTCAGCTAGGTTTTAGTTTCTTTCATATGAAGCTGTTCATTCCACCTCCACATACACATTTTACCAATATACATTTTAATTTGTTTTCATTTTACCAGCCATTTCTACAAAAAATCCTCTTCTAAAAACTTTGCTATCTTCCCACTATCTACCTACAGCAACCAATTCCTAATTTCAGGTTCTTGCAAGTCATAGGATCTGTACAAAACCTTTTGAGCATATGCCTACTGCCTTACAACATTTAACAGGGACTTGAGAAAAAAATACGACTTTCAACTATACCTTCTAGAAAAATTATAACCTCAGATAACATGCAGAATTATAGGCAAAACACGTAAGACAAGAGTCAAAATATTCTGCACATGTATCAGCAAGGTGAATATTGCACAGAAGAGACACTACTTAACACACAAGCAATACAAAGGTATGTACTTCAAAAGGCTTTTTCTACAGTAAAGATGCTCTTGAGAATTTTTTCCCGTAGCATTCATGTGAATGCAGGAGCTCTCTAGAGCACCTAATACTGCAGAGAGGAAACTTCTGACAATCAAAAAAAATTAAACGGAAAACAGAAAGTCACAAAAAACCATCAGAGCAGCATAAAGGCTGAAAAGGGGCCTAATACTTCCTTTTAAGTTTAGCTTTTTAAGACGTGCACTCCTCACTGGGCATTAACTCCTTAAAAGCAAACCAAACAGTATCATCACACAGGAGCAGTCAGCAGAGCAAATCCTCTCCTGCCGCAGCGGCCAGCGCTCACAGGAGCCGCACACTCACACACCCCGGCTATGGGCGGTGTGTCCGGCACTCACAGCTTCCAGCGCCGGGGCCTCCGCAGCGCCCGCGGGCTCCGCCGTCCCGACCCGCTGCGATGCCAACGGCAGGCGCCGAGCGCAGGCCCGCCGGGTCTCGTCGCCGCCAGCGGGGCCGGCTCCGGAGCGAGCGACGGCCCGGCGGCTCTGCCGGCCGCACCGCTCACTGCCTGAGGCGGGCCAGGCGCTCCCGGCCCGGGGGCGGCGGGCAGAGATCCCGCTCCTTCCCGGCGCCAAAGCCCGGGCGCCGCGGGCTGCGTGGGTAGGCGGGCTCTGCTCAAGGCGCCTCCGCTGCCGCGAACGCGGCGGCGTCTCCTTGGAGAGGGGATAACGCGCCCTGCCCTGTCCGAGGGGCGCGGCCCGTACAGCCCGCCGCTCCTGCACGGTTTCCCCGCCGCCCCGCACCTGCCTCCGAGCCCACTGCCTGCCCCGAGCCCCGACCCCGGCGGGCCGCCGCCCTGCCCCACCGCACCAGCGTGGCCCCGCCGCCAGCAGGGGAAAGGGACGGGGAAGGGGCAGCGCGCCGCGCCAGGGGCAGGAGAAGGCGGCTCACCCCGCGCCGGAGGGGAGGTCACCCGGCCTGGCTCCTCCTCCACCGCCGGCCGCCACTCGCGGGGCCCGGGCTGCCCGGCCGAACGTTTCGCCTTCGGGCGGCGGAGGAGCGGCGCGGCCTCGCTTCGCCCGATGCGGCGGGACCGGGCTGGCGGAGGCGCTCACGACGCTCCTGCCTCAGCCACCGCCGCCATCTTGGCCGCCACTCCGCCGGGGGCGCGGGGGGCGGTTCCAGGCGGAGGGATACAGACACAGACAGACAGACAGACACTCACCGTTACCTGGTAACCTCCGCCCGCCCATGCCCTTCCGCACTGCGCGCGCCCCGCCCGACCCACACCGCGGAGCGCCCAAGGATCCCCCGCGCAACCGCCGGGGCCGTCGGGAGAAGAGCGGTGGGCGAAGAAACTCCAACTCCCAAGGTGCATTGTGCGGGGGGCGCGGCGCCCCAGGACCCGCGGCGGTGCCTCCTGGGAGCGGTAGTTTTCCACTCAGGGCACGGCCCCGCCCCATGGCAGGACTGGGGCGCGTCTAGCGCTGTTGTGCGGCCGGCGGGGAATCGCTGAGCGTGTTTTTCTTACAAAATAAAATACGAAAATGGCGATGCTATAAATGCTTTTGCCTGATTGGAAGACAAGTAAAATCATGTCGAAATCCTAAGCGTGGACGAGGATCAGTCTTGCCCTCGTTTGGAGCAGTTTCGACTGCTCTGTTCCTGTCAACCCATGGTGTGTTTTGCTCCTTAATTTGTGGCAGATAGATGGAGTTCACGCATCCAGGTTCTTTATACTTTACTTTGGGGGGGTAAAATTTAACTAGAGGGTTTGGCATTTAAAGAACTATAGCTGTGCATAAAAGCCTGTGCGCTGTGCTTGATATTTAACTGAAGTTAAAGAGAATCACAGAATATGCTGAGTAGGAAGCGACTCTTTAAGATCCAGCTCTTCCCCTGCACAGGACACCCCAAGAGTCGCACCCTGTGTCCGAGAGTGTTTTCCAAACGCTTCTTGAGCTCTGTCAGGCTTGGTGCTGTGACCACTTCCCTGGGAGCCTGTTCCAACCACCCTCTGGATAAAACACTTTTCCTAATATCCAACCTAAACCTGCCCTGATGCAGCTTCAGGCCCTGTCCCTGTCACCACAGGGGAGAGGTCAGTGCCTGGCCCTCTCCTTCCCCTCACAGGGAAGCAGTTAGTCCTTCGGGGGACTTGGCTTGGATAACACACTCAGGATTTCTATTTCAGTGAAGCTATATCTTAAATGTGACTTTCATTTAGGGGGGATGATTCTTTGTCAAAACCCCCAGCATTTTCATTTCCATTACAATGAGTTTCTAAAGCAAAAGCATTTAGCATTCACATAGGCTTCATAATTGATCTTGTTAGAGAAACCTACTACTGGCGCAACATGGAAAGAAGTTAGTCTTCATCTCTCCCATATTAGGACTTATAGTAATGTATTTTGCTAAAGAAAAAAAAGATACATGAATCCTTTTCAATGATCCATTAATCTGTCTGTAATCTAGAAAAGGAACTAAATAACTGGAAAAGAGTCAAAATAAAGATGTTTCAATAAAAGTAATTTTGTTATCTCCAGCACATTCCCCCATACCAAAGTTCTGGATAATACTGAGTGAGTGAAAGAGGTGAGTGTAAGATTGCCTATTAGAGCAGAATCTTTCTCCCATTTCTATCACAAACTACTTGACTGTATAGCCACTAATGAAATTACTTTTAAAACAATCTACAACAGTTTAAAGGAAGCTCTCTGTGTGATGAATATATATTATCAATCTCTACTGCAATTCTACAGCTAATAAAGAAGTCAGTTTATTGGCATTTTTATTATACTTTTAACTACTGTCCTATTTTTCTGAACTCAGGTATCATGTCTGGATAGTCATCACAATATTGGCAGTGTTGCTGTTGACAAGATGCTTTCTGTTGTCTCAGTGACAAATCTCCCACAGCATGGCAGGTATTAAGAGAAAATACTGCCCTTGGTACACTCACTACAATTTATTTTTTTCGCTGAGCCTTATTCTTAAAATACAGCTCCTTCATTCCTATTGTTTCCTGCAGAAAAAAAACCCAACCAAACAAACTTGCATAAAAAATGTAATACTTTTTTAAGGGGAAAAAATCAAATTGACTGTAGTATGTTTCAGTAACAATGGAGTATTTTAGTATTTTAGTGTAGTCCCTTATATGTCATAACTGTGTGCTTTCCTTTGCACAGTATGAGCTTACAGCATCATTACTCTGATTCCTGCTTGTCATTTGGAGGATGATTTTTCTCTTCTTATTTTCTGCCCCTATTCTGGAATTGGCTGCAAACTTGTTCATGTGTTTTCTTTTCTTTTTGTTTGTTTATTTTAGAAATGGCTCCTCAGAGCCATTTTCATTTGGGACAGAGAATTTGAAAAGGTACAACAGGCACGAAGGAATCATGGACTGCACTGCAAGATGCATGATTTCCAGTAGGTGGTTCTCCACTACTGTTGTAAAATAACATCTCAGGCTTTGGGAATGATTATGAGGCAAAACTCATATGGCTTAAAGAATGTCTTTTTAATTAAATAAAATAAATATTTGGGGGGGAGAGGAGGAGGGAAATCCTATATCAATGCTAATGAGCCTCTAAACAGACAGCAACTAAACCCCCCCTACAAAGATCTCTATTATAAGGACTTCCCCCAGCAACATGCTAATGAGTGCATCCTCACAGAAACTGAATGGATTATCTTTGAGAAAGCCCAATTTAATTAGGATTGAAAGCCATGTCAGAGACATAATTATATTTTTCTTACACAACTTTTGGCTGTATCTTGTTATCATTCTAAGGTGAAGGAAAGCAAACAAAATACAGGCATGTAAGGGCTGGAGGCAAGAAGAAGTGAAGGATTAATGTTTTATTGAGACAGAGGAGATGTGAGAAGCATCTGGGAAGAGAGATTTTGAAACCCCCTAGAACAGATATACAGTAAAACAGTAATTAATTAAAACAGTAATTAATTGAGCATTTGATTCAAGCAGCAGTTGTCCATTTTTATCCCTGATATTATGACAAAGAGGTTTTTGCTGCAAAATTTAAACTGTCCAAAAATTACCAGCCTGCCATAATATGGTTACACCCTGACTACCAAGCTACTATACTAAATGCGTTTTTCTTTCTTTGTTATGTTTGCATAACTTTAGATTGGAAAGATCTGATCTTTGAAGGCAAAGAGTTTCAAGTTGATTTATCTAGGCAGATGAAGTGTCCACTTCTCCCTATGAGATCTGATAACAATCTAAGCAGGTGTAAGGGAAGAGACACAAGAATTTAAGACCACAAAGGCAAGCTTTAGGCTTGTCAGGATTCACCAATTTAATACTAGTGAACAAACTAGGACAAAATTTTTGATGATCCACTCAAGCAAAACAGTCATCAGAAACAATAAAGGAAAGAGGAATTATTGGAAGATAGTTATTAGCTAACTTAGTCAGAGACCAGGAAATATCTCAGATGGAGAATGGACAGGATCCCCATAGTAAACATTTTCCACATCCTTAAGGATGCAGAAGGTAATCCTCTTGGTACTGCCATTACCTCACCAATCTGTAACATTTGCTGCTGTATGCACTCCAGGTATTACATTCTAGTAAAATATTAGTGACTGGAGTCAGACCAAGGGATAAAGTGATGGATGGACCCACAAGACATAACCATGTTTGTTTTATTAAATGCACTTATTTAATACAACCAGCACACACCGGGATCACCAATGCTGCCCTGCCTAGAATCCCTAATATTTTTCTCATTGTCCTCTTTGAAGTCAGACTCCTTTGAAATCTATTTTTAAAACTATTTTAAAAAGGTCTGTATAGCACAGAAGTTGGCAAGGTTATGAGTATTATTTCACTCTTTAGAAATTAAATAAAATTTTACAAGCACCATACAAATATGGGATTTAATCCATATGTCTGTCTATGTTGTTTAATTCAACATTATATTTGATACATTGTACTCTTAATTACGTACTCTCATCTTTTTTTTTCCTATTTGTACTCCATTCTCATCTTCAATTCATTCCTTGGCCAACAAAGATAATCCAAGAAGAAACAGAATACTTCTGTTGCTCTGAAATTACATATTTGACTTAACCAGATGTATCTGCAGGTTCTTCAGAAAAGTGAGTAGGAACAACCTTTAATTCACAATATCTTGGGTGGTTGTTTTATACAATGACATTGCCTAGCTACTTCCACATTATTTTGATTTCTGGAGTTGTAACATAAATATGTGCTACACTGAACAAACAAGTAAATTAAAAAGTGAGCAGGAAAAAGATAAAATTATGATACAGCTTAAGAATACCACATAAATTTTTAGCTCTGATTTGATTCAAAGAATAAGAATATGAAAGAAGTGACCCCACCACACACAGAGAAATGCTCAGAACCAAGAATTTTCATTTGCAAATTCTAAGAGGAAAAGGTTGTTGATTTTTCCTATTCTTTTTGCTTTGCAGCTGGCAATCTGCAATGTACCTGATATCAGTCACTCCTGTGTATTCATAAGTGCTTTCCCTACACTGTATGGCTTCAGTTATGTTGAAGACTTACCAGCATTAAAATAGTTAGTCTATAAATGCTACACTGAATTCTTCGAAGCCACCTAATATTTTTTTTCATATGTGTTTATATTTCTTTAAATGGGAAGAAATCTGCTGAAGTTGTGGGACATTTTACAGCCACTAAGCAGTTTACTAGTGAACATCCAATCCACAAAAAGAAAAAAAATCCTAAAAATTATGTGGCCTTTTGTTCATAATCCATTGTGCTGACTTCTAATAAAAAAAGCTTTTATAAGGAGTTCCACTGTAGCTACACAGAGTTGATTCATTTTATGATGTTCTGCATTTTATCCTATGGCAATAATGCTCTTGAAATACATACTTGCCTTTGTGCTACTGGTTTTGCAAGTATAGAAATAACCAAGTATGATGGCCTTCCATGTCCAATGACTATATTCACACATGCCAATATATATGCAAGGATTTAAACTAGAGTAATTTTGAAAGGTTTTAAATAGCTTTCTAATCTAAATCTTTCTGTCACATTAGTAATTTAATTACTTTCCTGGTTCCTTTCTTTTTCTAGTGGTAGAGATTTGGTGCTATGTGATTCCAGTTGTACTGTTGATTACAGATGGACAACAGAACTAAATTGATCAATACCAAGGAAGAGGGATTAGTTGGTGCAGCTTTCCAAAGACATTGCATACTTTTCAACAAGTAGCATATAGGAGAAGGATGTTTTTGAAGAGGGCAAAAGGAAAACTGAGGCCAGCAGGAAGCTTCCTGTGTAAAGAAGGCAGGAGAAGGCAGGATATGTAAGCTGTTCTTCTAAATAAGGCAGAAGATTATGGGCCATGTTCTTTTTTTGGCACTCACACTAAGATCTTGAGCAGGTCACTTTGCCAGATACATTTCCTCACATGAACATTTAACATAGTTAAATTGATATTTGTTAATATTTTGAGGGTGATGAATAGAAGACAAACACCAGCAATGAAACTTGCTTTGATTTTTGGGTTTTTTTTTGGAATAACTCTGGGCTTTCTCTGAGTACACTGCTTTTTCTATATTCTGCAAAGATGTGTACAGACCTAGATGTTTGCTAGGTCTTCAACTCCATGAGGTGTTCCTATGTATCTATGCTAGTTACACTGTCTTTGCTACTGCCTATTGAAAAAGATGGGAGGAGCTGCTTATTTTATATTTCTAATAAGAATTGGGGATTTTTCCCATATTTGGTGTGTGATAAAATAATGTCTAAATATATTGAATTTACTGGTCTTATTGTTCATGATAAGGATATGTTGCTGACTTCTGTATTATATATATGCAATAACAGATTATGAAATCACTGAATTATGCACCTATTTCTAAGAACACTGCACAAAAATGAGGTAAATTATTTTAAAACTGGAACTTATTTTTGTACATTTTATCCGTACATCAAGAAATAAGGTGCCTTTATTCTGTTTCTTCAGAATAGGTAAGAAGTTATTTTCTGCTTATCTCTTGGTCTCATTAGGGAATTGCATTTATTGATGTAATATTTCAAATTGATCATGTGATTATGTAACTTTTAGAGATCACATACTTTAGAGAACACATATACAGGTTGCAGTAATAGGCCCTAGTCACTATGTGCAATATGTTTGGTGAATATATAAATATGACAAAATCTTCATAAGTTTATAGATGGATTGCTGTGTTTTGGTGCAACCTATTTCTACCACTCCTTTTCATTAGGATTGTGTCAAACATTTTGAAGACGACATGCTAAAAACCAAAAAAGTTTAAAATATTGTGAAGCTTTTTTTTTTTTTATAAAAAATACACTCTTGGAAAGAACGCTGCCTTTAAAAACATTAACCTGCAGAGGTTTTTAGTCATAAAGCTGAGTTTGACTTATCTTTTATTTAAGATTTGTTCTGCTTCAGAAACAAAATATTGGTATGGAGTACCCACATTGTTACTATTTCATAATGTCCTGGTTTTGCAGACAAAAACCCACAAAGCTAAGTTTACTCAGATATCATGATTTTGATAAGAGCTGGTCAGGATAGGTTTTGGGGTTGTTTGTTTGTTTCTTTACTTGCTTCTACCCCTCAGGAAAAAATGCCTAGCATCTAAGTTATGAAACTAATTATTGTATTCCATTTCAAATTTTCTATTTATTATTGTAACAGTTTAGCATATGTAAAAGACCATTTCATTATGGTGGATGTACAGTGTAGGTGCACATTTTCAAATACATAGTCTCAGCCAATCCTAGAATGAAATACATTACATATTCTCTGTTTTGCCCTTAGCATTACACAAATGAAAACAATGCAGAGAAGCGCATAAACAAATTAATTTATAACAGATAGAATAAAAGTCCATTTTGACAAATACAGTTACCACGTTGTGATTCTACAATCTTTGACCCTTCCATATTTCTACAACGACAGCTGAAGGTGATTTAAAACTTTCCTGAATAAAAATCATACACATAATCTATAAAGGTATACTTTTTTTTCTCACTTTTAACATCTGTGTAACAACTCAGAAGGGAAGAATCTACGGTTCCTTGTATTATTAAAGCTTATTGTATGCTTGCAATTCCTTTTGACTCTGAATGATAAAGAATCACATTACGAATACATTATCTTTCATTTGCTGATTTTACAATCTTGGAATCATTAAATGATTTCACTTGGAAGGGACCTTCTAGATCATTTATTTCCAACCTCTCTCCCATAGGCAGGGGTACCTTCCTCCAGACCAGGCTGCTCAAAGCCACACCCAGCCTGCTCTTGAACACTTCTAGGGATGAAGCATCCGCACTCAGGAGCTGGTTTAGGGGCTCCAGGGGCAGGGTGTGGAGCATGGCCTCGGGTGTGCCAGGGCTTGGCAGCCCCTGTGGGGGCTGGGGTACAGGCCCCAGGGATGGGGGGTGTGGAGCAGAGTGTTGCCTTGCCAGGGCAAGACTTCATCCGCCCCTTTCCCCACACAGGAGCCTGAAGTGTTTCAAGCCAACCATCTCCTCCAGTCTCTCACAAGCATTTGCCAGTTCTGAAAAGACATTTCTTTCTTCCTTTTGTGCTTAGATGACATCCATTTGTATATTCTTTGAAAATATTGTATTTAGCATGTTTATTTTTACAAAACCATTCTGATGAGAGGTAGCATATAGACTTCTTGAATAACGCAAATCTCTGACTTGACACTATATATAATTCTTGTTTGACTGAACCATAGTCATATATTTTAGCCATCTAGTCTTTGTTTAAAGCCCTCAGGTGATGGTCAATCTCCTTATAACCCTCAATAAATTGTTATTTTATTTCCTTAATTTAATTTTATTTATTTATTGTTTAAAAATCCAACTGTAAAATGCCATGTCTTTTTTCCACTTTGCAAATTCAGAGCGCACCCACTGAGTAACTATTGGTTAGGAGTCAGACTATGAACAGGTATGTCCCTCTTTGAAACAGTCATTAGTCATAGTAAGATTCTCAGTAAAAATTATTTGCTCAATGATTTTGAATTTTTGAATGATTCTTACTGTAACTTCCTCAGGAGTAATTAATAAAGATTTGAAATTCATAATATGAATTTAATTAGTAGGTGTAATGTAAGAGTAAAGAGAAATACTGCCAGGCAACCAGATTCCAAATAGTGCACCAGAAATTATTCTGAGGACGTTTGCAACAAGTATTAGTCTTCAGTAGGAGGTACATGAAGGGCAATGCAAGACCCTGAGATTGGCTTAGTTGGATTCAGGGTGGGTGCTAATAAAGCCACGTTGCAGGTTTGTTCCCCATATGGGCCATTCACTTAAGAGCTGGACTTGATCCGTGTGGGTCCCTTCCAACTAAGAACATTCTGTCATTCTGAAAAAGGGTGGAGAGAGACCACTTGCAAGGGCATGTAGTGACAGGACAAGGGGGAAGGACTTTAAACTGTGAGAGAATAGGTTTTGATTAGATATTAAAAAGAAATGATTTACTGTGAGGGTGGTGGAAGAGAGAAATTGTAGATGCCCCATCTGTGGGAGTGTTTGAGGCCAGGCTAAATGGGGCTTTGAGCAATCTGTCCCTGCCCACAGCAGGAGGTTTGGAACTAGGTAACCTTTAAGGTCCCTTCCAACCCAGGGCATTCTAGGATTAAATTGTGGAATGTAAAGCTCATTTTATTGCTATTCAGTATTTCCTTAAGACTTTTTTTTTTTCCAGCACATTCCTTTAAGCATACTCATTTATTGAATTCTTTGGGAAGAGCCAGCATAGAAGAAGGGCAAATACTTAGACTGTATTTTAAAACATTATTTGATGTATTCATCTGGCTCTGAAAAACTGGTCTAGAAAATGATTTTGTCTGACAAAGTCACTGAGAAAAGCTTCCCAGTGCCTTGATTAAAAAAATATATCAGACAAGTTTTTTTTTGGTACTTTTTTCTCATTCCCTTCGGCTTTATCTGTACTTTGTTTGTTACTTTGGGTTAGGTTTTATTTAGCATATTTCTTTTTTTTGTTACACTTCGGACATGTAACTTCTAGTCTGAGTGATTATTGGCTTTTTTCTTAAATCTATTGAGTCTGTTACATTCTCTAAATACCTCTGGAACCTAAGAGATTTAGTCTGTGACTATGAAAAGGACTGGAGTACAAAGCTGAGTATGATACAGAGAGCAATTTCTTGAACCACAACAGTGAAAGGGAATAGATGATCCTTTGTTATTTTTGGTTTATTTTTGTTTCAGAAGTGTTGTGTTAGGCACAGAATTGCCATCATCTCCTTCTTATGTTGCAATTTAGTCTTGATAACTGCAACTTCTCAGCAGCATTCCAGCCCGGTGACTCATAGCAGATGTAAGCCTCCACTTTGCAGAATTTAATAGCAAAAACAATCGCAGCTTGGGAAGGGCTCTGGAATTACTTGCATCAGTTTAAGAAGATTTAACAACTTTGGGTTCTGTCCAGAAGTTAAAGGTAAACATTTAGGGTACCTATGAGGGAAGAAGGAAGATGTATGGCTAATTTCTATAGTTATGGTTTAAAAGTAATTTGTTTTTTGAAGGCCATATAACTGCTGCATAATGATAATGATGTATGAATGTTTTACCAGAATCTAGCTATTTTCCTGCATTTCTAGGTAGTTAATAAACCCACTATTTGAATCTGCAGTTTCTAAATTTGTAATACTATGGGCTATACAAACAAGGCTGCTTTTAGAACCTAAAAGTAAATAAAATCATGACTGAGATGAGGAAAACAGGGCAATTTTTGTAACACCGCCAAATTTAAACAAAACCCAATCTGTGAATGAGTTTAATAATTCTAATTTTAAGAAAGCAAACAAAAAACTTTCCAGTTATTTTCTATCCTTTCAGCAGATTCTCTCTTACTATTATTGTATTTATTAGCAATGCAAGTCTTATTGACACTGTGCCAACAGAAAGAAACAGGCATCTGTGTTTCATCTAGTTTGCTGTCTCTTAAATTCAAAAAACATAAAAACATTCTAATGGTTCAAAATTTTTATAGTACAGAACTTCTTTAATGCCATCAAATCTATTCAGTAATTTTTTATTTAAAGTCTTGGAAAAAATATCATATTCAGGGGAAATTTGAATATGGGATTGACTGTGTGTGTATCCTTTAAAGAAAGCCTAGGCACAGAGAAAAAAAAAGAAATCTTTCTAGAATTTTGATTCCATAGCTTTGGAAAAATTTTCTGCCTAACTGTACAATGCATATTCCAGGTGTAATATTGGAATAAATGAGTAACCCCAGGGATAAAATTTCAAGGTTTCACAAGAGTTGCACTTAAATTTAAATTGTTTCAAACAGAAAGTGATTTTTTTTTCAGCTAACTGTTAAGGGCTTGTGTTTCAACTTGAAAATAAAATACCAAGTTTTTCTCACTCTAGCATATGGTGTGTGATAATTAATCCACATGTGTACTGTCTGAGATTAAGATTTTCCTGGAAAGGGATATCCCCTGTACAAATCTGTGGTGGTTTTTTTCCTTTTTGTTAAATCGACACAGGTGTTATAAAACAAGTCTTGGAAGTCTCTCAACAGTTGTTAACTCTTGAGGTTCATCTGTGACTGATTAAAATTTGTAATTTTTTGCAGTTTTTTTGAGGTAAAGTTTTTATTCAGTTGTGTACTGTCAGCAAAAAGCTATATAGCAAGGGTGAATATTTAAAGGACTGAAGAAATTTGTTTAAGAAACTGACTTTCAAAGGAGTCTTCCTAGAGCAAGATGTTAAGCTTCCCTTGAGCAGAACTTTAGCTTTCCCTGTTACTGAATACTGTGGATGTGCACCTTCAGAGAACTGTTACTAACACAACCTCTACTGAAACTTTTTTTTAGAAATGTGGGTAACTAAGTAAAAAGTACCCACATTAATTCCATGTCCAAACCTGATGATTTAGTGTGTCAAAGTGCTTTGAATGTGTAAGGGGCTTGACCCTATTTACCACTTTTCTTGTCACTGTAAAGTTGACCACTCAGTGAATCTCATGTCACTGCAACTGTGAGATAGACGAACTACAGGAATTTATGCCTGCTGAGAATCTGGCTTAAAGGTGTGAGGTCCAGAACAAGCACTGCTGATTGTCCTCTGACTTGTCTAGGTCTACCTGCTGGGCCGTGACAGAAGCAGAGAAATGCTTTAAAGCCACCCATTTCCTTTCAGAACTTGAATTTTCAGGTCTCTTCCTAGTCTTTTTTACCTTCTCCCTTTCTTTGGAGGACAGAAGCATAAAGATTTTGGTTTCCCCTAATTACTAGAGGTCCCTCTGTGGGTTTTTTTACCCTGTGTCCTCTCTGTTTCAGCCTTCCCTGTTTCTGACTGGTAGATCTGCCAAATGGAAACCCAGTTTCTCCTTCTTTATAAGCCTTTTGTCTTACATTCATAGTGAGCTTATATTGTGAGTGGCTACAGGGTCAATACTCCATCTTGAGCTTATTATCCAGTTTTCTTTCTTAAAAATGAAACTCCAGGATTAAAATATCTTCACCAATTTATTTAAATTGTCAAATTTAGAAAATTATGAGACTATGATTATATTTTGCTATGTCTTTTGAGCATGTTTTAGTTCAGCACTAAAGCTGACATGCTATCTCCCAAGTGCAGCCCTTATGAAGTTTCCCACAAGAGGAACATTCTATTGAAAGAGGCATCCCTAAATAGAAAGGTGACTTCATCTGAAGATAAACTAAATCAACTGCACACACTCTACACTCCTCAGGTATTCATTCTTTTTGTGCAGCTTGCTCATAGCAGCTCATACATGCTGTAAGGGACTTACCTGCCTTGATTGAGCCTCACTGTGTTCTATTTTTTTTTTTTTTACTCACATAAATTTCTCTGAACAGTATCCAAGATTTACTTGATAGTCTTTTCTAAAAAATAATACTGTTGTAAAGTTGTGTAATCCATTTAAGATTGGGGTTTATTTTAAGGTTGATTGTGGTATTCAGGCATTCACAGTCAGTGAAATCATGATACAACAGTTCAAATACTAACACTAATGTGAGGGAACATACTGTGGTTTCATCATTAAAATAACAGGGATGAAGTAGAGTATATGAAATATGAATCTTTCAGTGAAGAAAATAGAGTCCCTTCTCTCTTAGAAAACATATTTAAAATATGCGAGGATTCAGGCTAGCAGTTAGCAGAGACAGATCATTTGCAGGCTGTCCAGATAGCTAATGTACTCTGGTCACTCCTATCACAGCCAGTGTCATCCCAACAGATGGCAACATCTGCTTTCAAAACAGAAGCGACTGTAATATCTATAACTACTAATGTAATTTTACTAGCTGTAATTTTAAAAAAGCATCCTAAGTATTTTATAGGTAAGTGTTGAAATCTGAGATTTGTTTGGGTTGTAATTTCTAGTTTTGCATGAAGTTTTCAGATATTGGTGAAAATACAGTTGGACTTGTCCAATTTTGCACAAACTTATAAACATACTTCTCTTAAGCACCTTGCTTATCTTTGTACTGTAAAAAGCACAGTCTGCCAAAGTTCCACTCATATTTTATATTAATTCCTGTAGAAACATGAGTGGAAATTTTCATAAAGTTGTTTTTTCATTAAACACATGCTGGTATTGAGTCATTAATCACTATTAGAAGTTTTACACTTTGTCTAACCACAAATTCTTTAAATGTGTCACCATCCCTGGAAGCATTCAAAAAATGTGGATGTGGTGCTTAGGGACAGGCTTTGGTGGTGGGCCTGTCAATATTAAGTAATGGTTCAACTTGATGATCATGGAGATCTTTTTCTTATTAACTCCATGGTAAGAAAAGCAGAGTAGACACATATTCTGGTTTAATTAGGTGTTAACAATCCTAAATTAAAATATTCATAGTTACAAAAGAAAAAAAAAATTCCTCAGTTGATAGCTTGCAGAAGTTTAAGTAATTAATTCAGAATTAATTCAGAATATGTATAATGTTTGTAAATATTTTACTGATTGGCAGCCTTGTTTTCTTCTCTGTGAAAAGCACAAATCTGTCTTACAAAATTATTTTGAAGTTCTATCATCTAACATTTGCAAGGCAGTCAGATACAGTGGTGACTGGTTTGGCCCATAAAATAATTTTCATATGAA
The DNA here is from genome assembly GCF_027579445.1 of Ammospiza nelsoni. Lineage (NCBI taxonomy): Eukaryota > Metazoa > Chordata > Aves > Passeriformes > Passerellidae > Ammospiza > Ammospiza nelsoni. The sequence continues at coordinate 30,320,719 of NC_080636.1, read as the reverse complement.
AAAATGCTATGGGTCATGAAGTGCAAAGTATCCATAGTTATCATTTTAAAGATGCCATTCTTGTCACCATTAGAATAAAAGCTGATAACTATGTTGGATTTTTCCCCCAAATTACTCTATGACAGTAAAATTATCTTGATCATCTCCTGGTGCACAAAATTTGCACAAATCTTTAGATCAAGGACAACTAGCCCAATTCAGAATGTAATTGTATATGATGGGGATCTTTCTCACAAATTTAAAAGACCAACAAGGAATATTTCTCTGTTTTCAGCTTGCTTAAAATGTTTCTTCTTTTGTCTTGAAAATAAAATGTGTGCTTTTAATCTTGAATAACTGTCCTGAAATACACAGAGAGCTCTAATATAAAGTGGCCTAAAAGAGTAAATGATCATTTTACTGGCTTTTGGAGTTGTATTTTATCAGACTATTTTAGACATTTGGAATGAATCCTGCATGTGCACTGTATTTACAATTTGCAAGAAAATAATTATAGGTTAAATAGACTATTTTTAATAAGATTTAAGATGTCAAGTGTAAATTTTAATGTTTAAGTTAACTAGTGTTTCCTTTGTTCCTCTACTTCACAGCTTCCAAAATGAAGATTTTGATAATGATTGATTTTGTCCTTGCAGCTAGCCTGATGGATGTCATTGGCAGCTCTGTAAGTTCTAGTAATTAAATATTTCTCTAGAGTTTCTTCTAAATACTGCATACCTTATCCTCCATAGTGCTCACAATGCACATCCCCTCCATAGTGCTCACAATCTCTACATACAATGGCAGAACCTTTGATGGGAAAGATTAGAATTCATTAAAGAATGAAAGAATAAGGAAATATCTTCAAATAGTGTTTAGTGGGGACAAGTTTCCAATAATGAAAGAGGAAACAAATGCATAAGTTTACAATGGAAGGTCCATCACTAGGTAATGGTGCCAAAAAAAGAAACCCTTTCAGTTTATGACTGGATCTGATGTGAAAAAGGAGACAATAAATCTTCCCTAGAACAGGTATCATATGGTGCATGGAGGCACATTGTACAGAAGGCACACAATTGCCATTCAGGTGTAATGCTAACTCAGAATTGCACCTGTAGTTTTGAGCAGCACAGTTACAGAAAGGCGAAGCACGGGAGCTCCTATAGCAGTGGCTGCAGCAGTGCTATTAATGGGCACTGACACCTGGCATGCAGAATGTTTCCATCCTTTTCCACCTTGTCCACTGGCCCTACAACCTTTTCTCAAACAAAATCCATAACTTCATATTCTTACTTGTTTCCATGTAACTACATTGTAGTTCACAGTCAGAAACAATGATCAAAGCTCCTTCACTTCAAGCTCCCAAAGCCCTCTCCTATACATTCTGTTTCTCCAACAAAAACCCTAATAAAATCACACTTGCTCCACAGTTTAAAATACTTCCAGCCTCACCAATGCTGCACTGCATGTCATGGCTGTCTTTATTAGTTTTATATCCAGGTCCTAAATAGCAGAGACCTAAAGGGATTGAATTCTTGATTCATAATCGCCTAGGCAGAAGTAGTTGCTGAATTTACAACTATTGTTTGTGGATTACATTACCTTATGGAAAACTTTTGTTCAGATAAGTAGCTTTATAGAGGCAGAATGGGAATGACTCTCTAATCACTTCTGCTCAGTGGAGAAAAATATTACTAATTTCTGCAGAAGCCTACTGAGAAAAGAGGCATCACAGTGAAATTCATTTACTTATTTTTTAATTATTGTTTTTCATTTAGAATACTTTGGACTTAGCTGACCTTCTGAGTAAAAACTGGGAATATTCAGAACTTCATCTCAAATTTTTCACCTTTTAATCTAATTAAAACACTAATTTCAATATAGAGTTATTTTGGAGCTAATTCATACTATTAAAAGTAGACGAAATAGCACCACAGGTAAAAACCTTGCATTTTTATAGTTCTCATTAAGTATTCCGAGTCCAATTGGTAGCAATAATTTTAATGGAAGGTCACTGGCTGCTAAATAATTCACACAATAGTGAAAGTGAATGCACATTAATTGCAGCAGCTGGTTAAATGTAGGATTGTGTGCCCAAGAGCAGAGCTGTCAGCAGTTGTTAGATAATTGCTTCTCAATGTGTAGTGCAAACAGTTGCTTCACTGAAACAGACAGAACAGGTTGTGTTCAGTCTGCTTTCAGTCAGTGGGCACCACTGTCCCCTGGAGATAGCCACAGTAAAATCCACATTTTTCTTGAGTATTTCAACATTGTAATGGTTTAACTTTGGTCCAAATATAACAAATGGAATAGCAATATGTGAGAACTGTAATTTGCATTTTGCTTTTTTATTACTATTTTAGTACTCCAGCTTTGCACTGGAGTGGTTTAACCATTGGTTTAACTTCAATGGTTTTTAAAGGATTATCCTGTGAAAAAAAGTGTAGCAGCACATTGCAAGAACAGCCTGGTAAACTGAAGATCTAAAAGCCATATTGATCCAATTGAAGTTGCAGTTACCTTGTCATTGTCCCATGAAAAAAATACACATGGAATTCCAAATATGAGAACTGTGGTTTTGCTGTTCAGCAGCAGAAGTCTAATGGGATTTGTCTGGAGCTGACAGAGAGACATTAGTGAGAATGCTGAAGCCAGGGAAAGAAGAGAAAGTATCAGACACCAGTACTTTTCATATGTAGGTTACTTTCAAAACTATTTCTGCTCAAGCATTTTTCTTTTCTTATGCTGTTATTATTCAGTATGGCTAGTCATAGCTTGATTATCACTTCTAATTTACTCTCACTTCCTAAGCATTAAGAGCTTAAAACCTTTCAAATAAGGCAATTGCAATGTGTGGTGTAGATATATCACTGTTCACCCCATCATGAGTGTATTGTCTGCAAAGCAGATGAGAATCAGCTCACAGTTATTTTTATGAATTAATTTATATTTTTAAAGTAAATAATAACAAATGATGGATTTAAAATGCAAGTTTAAAAATTATATTTAGAGACATAGCCTGTTGCAGACTTGTGTTTACTTTGGTTCAAAGGAAAGGACTTTTTTTTGTGGTATATGAAGTGGTGTCACACTGAATTTAGATACCAAGTTTTTCTAAGGTAAGATAAATTTTTTTTCAAGAAGTTCTATACTTGTACTATATAATTTAACCACAGCAGGAGAATGGCTTTTAGCAGTATGAAAGGGGAACTGATAGAGGCATTTCTTTCACCTGAAAGAATCATGTGTAGCTGCCTGTAGCTGCCTCTCCCAAATGCCCTGTCCCTTGCTCTTTCCAGAATGGAAGGTAGCTCTTTGTGGCTCAGATCTGCCACTGTCACAGAGGCTGCCCACCTGAAGTCCTGTCTGGGAAATTGTGAGGGCCTGGCAATGGGGGCCACCATTTCCAGGACTCTCCTATCGCATGTTACCATGTTTCCTCCAAGCTTGTGAGGGCTGAGTTAAGACTGACACAGGCTAAGCTTCTCACTAAAACTGGTAACTGTGGCAGGGTGGCTTCTTTATCGCTCTAAACTTAGTATGATTAGAATAAATATTTGGTCTGACCAGGAACATGAAATTTTTTGGACAGCTTTTCTTTTATATTTAGCATTAGCTCATCAGGCTGAGCCTGGAAATATTTTTTCAATACTTTTAAAATTTATTCACTCTTTCTCAATCCACCTATTTATCTCTTTCTCTAAAGTTCTGCAGTCCTCTGTAATTTTCTGTATTCACAGAGGACCGGATGGACAATTTGCAGTCACCTGTCAAGGAAGCCTCTTCTGAATCTCCCACTGAGTACAAAATTCAGCTTTTGTGAAGGGTTTGTGTGAAGCTGCAGACACAATTGAGACAACCGCCCTGGAGAGGCTGCACAATAAATAGTGCATCTTTTCTTTGTAATATGCAATATGTCCCACATTAGCCAGTGCATACAGTCAAGTACCATCCCTCTAAGCCACTGTAGCAACTTTGCATGCCCATATATTTACCTATTTTCTTCTATTGTTTCCAGCTAGAAGAAAAGGATGATATGCTAAGCATCTCGTATAGCTATCAACAACTGAAAAAACATTTTCAAGCGAAGGTTCTTAAATCAGATAGAACTTTAAGGGTATTACTGGGTCGTTGGCCGCTGTGTCCCTCTGAAAAGGGCGTTTGTGCCTCTGGCCCTACAGCGTCCCCTTGTGGGCCAGCATCGCCGCGGTGCCCCGGAGCTCCTGGGCCAGCTCAGGGCTGCGGCTGGGCTCGGCACAGCGGCCCGAACTGCCCGGCGTGGGCAGCCCAAACACAGCCTGCTGAGCCTTTCCCTCTCGGACAGGTCGCTGACAAACTGCCTAGCTTGTCAGCGACCTGAAAAAATATGTTGGTTTTTTTCAAATGTATATGTATATTTTTTTCCCCCCATTCTTTTATTTCACTGTGTACTTTCGATTGCAGTTAAGTATGAATACACTTCAGTAGTAATACTTAAGGCAGAAGGCTGTCTTCAGGATTGTTAAACAAATTTTTCAGTTGAGCTAAATATTGCAGACAAATGGAACAGTTTGTTGGAAGCGTTCATGGGCAATGGGTGAAACTTGAGCTTGATGCAAATTAAAGTATGCAGACCCCACTGAGGTGCACCTCACTATGCACAGCAGTATGCTATTGCAGACATCTCTATAGTTTGGTGTGATAGGGCAATGTTCTGAGATATCAATTCTTCCATATAAATGGCAAATATTGCAGGTCTACATGTAAATAATGTTCCCGATGAATAAGGTAGCACCAATTTAGAACTATTGCAAATTTGATCTTACCTGTCAGTTTTCCAGAAAGTCACCCTTTGATTTTGCCTTTACAGTGCTAGTTGTGCTCTTCTACGAGCTACTAAACTCTGCTTATATAAAATTTCAGTGTTACTGATGCAAAACTTCTGTCATGTTTCCAAAGGCTTTTCTCCCTCCCAATGAAATCAAATTTATTTAATATATATTTTAAACCATACAGACTGTTTTAATTTAAGTTCTCCAGATCAGGTTGTGTTCACTTTGGCTGTTTTACCATAGTCTTTAATCTAAAACCAATTGTTTATTGCTCAGCATGCATTCAGCATGTCAGAATTTGGAAGAGCTAATCCACTATTCCAGCCCTTGAGGGTCAAGTGAGTGCTAGGTAACACTGTATCAGAATTACCACATTTCTCACCCACTCTGCATGGCAAAATTAAGTACAAAAGTCACAGCACAACATTGACTTTAACTTTTGTTTTAGCTTTTATTTTTCATGTATATTCAGGGCTTCTTAGAAACTATTTTAACATGCCAAAAATGAGCTTAAAACTTAACAATATTTATGTTGGCAGTGTTAGGATTTTTATCATAAGAAGTGTGTAACTTAAAAGCATTCAAAAATGCACTATGAAGTTGAAAACATATCCATGTGGATTGCATTTCTTTAAAACTCTTTAGAACCTTTAGAACTCTTTAGAACAATATTAGTAGCAGGCTTTTCTGGATAGAAAATCTCTGTGCATGGAAGATGATAGAGATATTTTAGTGTTTTTCCCCAAAGTCTCTGCTGCATCTTTGCAGTTAGAGCTGGCAGCACTAAAGAGAAGGTCTCTTTGCAAAGTGTTCATAATGTGTATGTTTTATATATTACATGCAGTAACATTTGAAATAATTTTAAACAAAGTAGCAACAGAGATGGAAGTCAGTGTCTGTGGGAAATTGTGACAAAATATTTTATTCAAGTTTAATTTTATTTATGTTTTGGTTGCTTGGCTCTTTGTGTCACATGTTAAATATAACATAAAATTTGTTGATTTTACAATAAGATGTTTTCCTCTCTAGGATTTACAGAAATGTTTTCAAGAGCAAATACGACTTCAGGGCCAGGTGAGGCTTCTGGAGCATCGTGTGAAACAGAAGCAGTTAAAAATTATACAACTCTTAGAGAAGAAAGAGATTCAGTACAGAGATTCAGACAGAGAAGATGAAAACAGTGTCATTGACTTGGGAGGAACAAGACAGTATTCAGGTTAGAAATGGAGCTATTCTTTTCATTTCCCTTCATTGTAATTATACCCAGAAGCTTTAGCACAATTGGGCCTATTGAGATATTGTTTTAAAAACTCCTTGTAGAGTGTTTGTTTAAAACTCAGTGCTCAGCCTTTATCTAGACCTGTTGTGCAGGGAAAAATTGCTGATGTCAGATTGAGGAAATCAAATCAGGATTTAAGAAGTTTACTGATTTATTAGTAGTGCATAACATGAAAACAATCAGTTAACAATCATAACTTAAAAACAAGCATAAATCTCAGCAATACAACAGACAAAAGCCAGACATTTACAAAATGTTAATCAGGAGCTTCAGATTTCTAAACGCCATTCTTTGACTAATGTCAGAAGTTCTAGCAATCTCAAAAATAACTAACAACAGGGTTAGTTCACATTCATACATTCAAGTGGTTTCCTGGGTTACAAGCAACTGACTTTGTTCCAATCTGTAAAGTCCCTGAGACCTCCATATTTACACACATAAGCCTGGCACTATGGCATCTGCATCTCACTTTAATAAAATTTTCACTGAGTTGGATTCAGCTCATGACATCACAGCTTTTAAATCCTGGTTTAAAGTTCTTTTTCTAATTTCACCAGCACTCCGGTGGTGATCCACTCCTTCTACAGTGGAAGGCCTTTAATAAATACAGTGGAAGTATATAATAAACATCATCCAAACTCTTGATATAATAAAACACCATCCAAAACAATAGTTGGATTGAAAATACAATTTAGGAGACTGACTTCTAGGTGGTGTTTGTTTCTAGCTGTCCAGTGCTAGAAAGTCTTAACTACTATTATTTTTAATAGCCTTGATTGAATATGCTTGTAGTGCTTATGCTGCTGGAAGAAATACCAATATATATAACATTTGATCTCAAGGCATCAAATATAATAAAACACCATTAAAATGAAATAAAAAGCAGTTGCAAATCTGACATAAAAATTCTACCTGTGTATTTATGTACTCAGCATTCTGGAACACTTTATTTTTATTATTAGAGCTGACTTACTTGTTACTGAAAAGATTATTAAAGCCACATTTCTCTGAAAGATATTTGTCCTTTCTTAGCATAAGCCTCAATTTAGTCTTTTACAATGTTACTCTAATAAACAGATCTAACTTGTTCCTGTTTCTGGTTATTTTCCCCCATTATTTTTCACTTTCTTTACAGCTTGGAAAATGCCTTTCCTGTTCATACTGTATTATTTTCTTAAACTGCTGTAGCATTATAATATCAACAGACCTGGATAATTTGAGTTAGATAGTGAGGGGGAAATTCCATACTATATACACCTGCTAAAAATTAAGATATGCTTGTGTTTTGCTGACCTACTTAGAAATTAACTTTCTCAAAGCCAACCACACATTCTCTATAAAGACAACTTAGCTGTTATTTAAATCATGTTTTCTATTAGAGTTTATTCAAATTCTGGCATAGCTATTTGTTTTCAGTATAAAGTGTTTATTTTCTATGTCTTATCTTCACTGACACTGTCACTGAAGAGATATATAATAGTTTATAAAGTTTCAAGCAGGCCTGGAAGTTCAGCCAATTCAGAGAATTCCTTAAAGTTAATCAGCTCTACCTTAGCCAGGAAAAACAGAAATGCTGAAAATTATGTCTTTTCTGTATGACTGCCTGATGTGGATTACATATAAACAAAGAACTCATTTCATTTCTTAATTCCTAGAGGAAAGAATATAAGATTATACAATTACATTGCTGTAATATTTCTATGAGCTCTGAATTTTGTTATTGTTGTAAATGATATTCATCAACAGCAATGCAGACCAGACTGTGAATGGTGCCAAGCCAAAGTGGTATCATTTTACACACACACTGCACTTTTTGGGCGTAGTCTTCTGTATTGTTTTGCTGCTATTTGATAGAAAGGACAGGAGAATCAGGCCTTGCATTTGTTTCTGTTTTTAACAATGGAGATTCCATACTTTTGTGTCTGGCATTTCTGTGAACTTCTGGACATAGAAGTGCATGTTTCTTTTTAAAAGTTACTGTATGTTACATGTAATTTTAAGTTTGTAACAGGATTCTAATGTGGATGATACCACTGTAAAGTAAAAGTGACACCACTTAAAACAGAGGAATCATTTTGCTAGTCAAGTAGAAACAAAAATGGTCATATTTCACTATGTGAAAATATTATTTCAATGATATATCAAAATAATTACAGGTCAGCAAAGCTTTAGAGCAACACAAGTACAAAAAATACCCAAAAGTCAAAGAAATGTGTTTGCAGAGACATTTAATTTTATTAGTGTGGTTCATGTGTGACTTCTACATAACATGACTTGATTACTGTTACTGACTTGATTTCTGATTTCGCCATTAAGTACAGGACTAAAAATGTTGTGTCCGATTAATGTTGTGTGAACAGATTGTGCAGAAATCTACAATGAAGGCCATAAGCAAAATGGATTTTATAAAATAAAACCAATCCAGAGTCCCAGAGAATTCTTTGCATTCTGTGACATGTCTGAAGGAGGTGGCTGGACTGTGTTTCAGAGACGTTCCGATGGCAGCCAGAATTTTGATAGGTAGGTACTAGATTTGGTAATTAAAACTGGAAACAAAGTGAAGAAACATTTACCAGATGGTGCTAAGTTAAATCTGAACTTTAGAAGTATATGAGTAAGTTCTTATCCCAGATAAAAGGGAGCAATGTTTGTTCTGTGGAACATACCACTTCTGGTTCTGGCTGTCTTCTGTGAGACATCCGTTCTGATCTTTTTCTGACAACTTGTGTATTTGACACAAGGACACTTCAATGTCAAATGCCTTAACAACTGTTGGAGCAAGGACTCTTAATGATGAGGAAAGATTGTCTTCTGCAATTAGTAAAAATAAAAAAAAAAAAGCAAGCAGTCTGAGGGATCTTTGAGTAAAAATGTTCACAAACATGTCTAGTGGGAGGATGAGAAACAAAGTACCTCAGCTGAAACAAGAGAGGTTCAGGCTGGATATAAGGAGAAAGCTTTTCACCATGAAAAGAGTCAGCAGGTTCCCCAAAGAGAATGTGCAGTCTCCATCCTTGGAAGTTTTCAAGATCTGAACAGACAAGCCCTGAACAACCTGGTCCGATCTCATGGCTGATTCTGGCTTGAGACTGCCAATGGACTAGCTTGCCTCCTGAGGTTCCTTCTAGTTTGAGTTAATCTGTGATCTAAAATTGTGTTATAAAATGTCTAAATAAACTTGCTTTTTTGAGAAATTAGTAATTTATACCCATTTCAGACTCTGGGCTGACTATGAAGAAGGCTTTGGAAATTTTGTTTTGAAAAATGGTGAATTTTGGCTTGGAAACAAAAATCTTCATTATTTGACTAATCAAGGTAAGATTTGTATTGTAACAATAGTCTTATTGTTTCTGTTTCTTTGCTCTTTCCAGGGATTTTTTTTGTTTCCCCTTTATGTTATCATAAATCCTGAGTTCTGTTGTTAGTCTGCATGGACTTCTCCAAGTTTCAGAAAAAAACACATTTGAATATATGTTTTCTAACAAAAAGTTCAAAACTGTCCTTAGGCTACTGGCATACTGAGAGCCCCTGTGAAACAGGGAACAGGAGACAGGAGTCTACCTTAAAAGAATTGTCTCTATCCATTTTCCATCAGCATCACTAACAGTCCAGAGATGGGTATATGCTGTACCAAGACACGGATTCGGGGCTTTTTAGCTGTGTGGGCTATTACATGGAAGTAATTCTAGTCCAGTCCTGTTGATGAGGCCAGGAGTAGAAAGTTATTTCCATCTTTCTAATTGTCACTCAACATAAGCTAACTTCTGCTTTGTTGTAGAATGCTGCAGTTACAAAACTTAACTTACCCACTGGCTTAGCAGGCTAAATCATATAGAAATCAGTGCTACGAAGATGTGATAGTAGTATAACTTTATGTATTTTCAGAGTATAAAAATCTGATTTTCATAGGTGAAAATTTATTGATGAGTTTTCACTATGCTTTCACTACCACCTCAAATATTTTACTAAAATGTAAAACCTGTAAGGCCATCTTTTTTTAAAATTTTTTCCCTACATTTAAAAATTTGTATTGAAATAATTCTAAAATTTTCTAGGCTGAATAGAATTCACTCAGCTGAATAAGGCAAAGAATAGCAATATATGCTTTACTATGCATAAAGAAAGAAGATAAAACCCTATAAAATATGCTGAGGTGATAGAGATTCATGATAAAAACATTTTCTTTTAATCTTCTACTATAAAGTCCAGTTCTGAAAAGCAGTGAGATAGTCTAGTTTAACTAAAATAATTTGGTTTTTTTTTTAAGGGAATTATACTTTAAGAATTGATCTAACTGATTTTGAAGGAGAACGACGTTTTGCACAGTATGCAAGATTCAGAGTAGCAGGAGAAGAGGTAATAAAATATTAAATGACTAAAGGTTTTAATGAAAATGTGGAATCTGTAGGCAAACAATAAACACACAGGTTCCCTAATTTCCATAAAGATTTGTGTAGAACCTTCATTTAAGGTTCTAAACCATATTTTCTTTCTTACGCATGCTTATAATTTTCAAATACCTAATAGAAGTGGTTTACTCTGAAATATTAATTTCATACTTTCTGTAAGTGATATGAATAATTTGGGTTAATAAATAGATAAAAGCAGTTTTTCTATGTTTGTTGATATTACCAACAATAATGTGTCGCTATAGGACACGAAACAAAACAATGAGGACACTGGAATCTCCAAGGTTAAAAGAAGGACATTTAATTTCTGACTCCAACATTTATAGATTTTCAAAAGTGACAGTGGATTGGAAGGTGACAGTGCCACCACTCCAATGACACTGGACAAACCAACAGTCCATCAAATTTCCCTCCTCCAGAAAAGAATGCAAAACAAAAAGTGTTTACAGAAAAGCGCTTGAGAAAGTTGGTTACAAGAATGTAAACATCAGAAGGCTTAGAAGAACTTAGAACAGGGTTACAATAATGATAGAAGATGTTCTGATTTGCTAATGTATACTGCAAACTAGCCCTAATGTTATTTTTATTAAGTCATTTATACATGGTTAATGATAAATTTTATCCCTGTTAAGCATCTCTACATCCTTTCAGTATTAAGGACATCGTGTCTAAGTGGCAGGACATTTCTTAGCATAAAAATAGCAGCAGGCTAGGTTCTTCTTTGTGGTTTCACTCTCTGACATGCTAAGGGCTAAAGACATATGGGAATTTAATTTTCTTTTCTTTCGTCACATTTTTTATTAGCATTCTTATGAGATGAGTTGTGGTGAATACTCTGGTACAGCTGGCGATTCCCTTACGGGTGGATTTCATCCTGAAGTAAAATGGTGGGCTGATCATCGAGGAATGAAATTCAGTACTAGAGACAGGGATAATGACAACTATGAAGGGAACTGTGCTGAAGAGGAAAAGGCTGGCTGGTGGTTTAACAGGTATTTTGATTTCATATGGGTACTGTCAACTATTCTGCTCCATGGGTATTCATAAAATAATAACATATGGTAGAAGATAGATTGGGATTGTTCATTTATTTGCAATGTGCCCTTGTGCCCTAGCAGAGATCTCAGTGCTGGTAACACTGAGGCTCACCTTAGAAGGGACAGCACCTACTGTGCAGCTCAGGCTGGTCTGTGATAATGGCATTTGCCACAGGTCATCTTTGTTGTCAGGCAGTGAGGAGGAGATAATTCTGCCCCTCTGAGGTAAATAGCTTTTACACAAGTAGGTCATGTAGAGTTTGCAGATACATCCCTGCTGTACTTCACTCTCACTTTTCTCTTGTGTTGCACTAGACCAGATGTGGCAGCACTGCAAATATCTGACAAGCTAAACTAGTGCCAGGTTATCAAGACTCATTTTTTTCACCTCACTTCACAGTACCTCACTCTTGTTATTCTTTCCAAATGGAGATGGTCATGTGTCCACTCAGTTTCTGTCAGTGTGCATGTCTGGACTGAGTGAAAGATTTTTTTAAATAGGGTTGAATAAGAGAATTTAAAAATTCAACTAACATGCAATATACCAAATCAAAAATAAAGGATAAAAATGGAAGCCTTAGCCTGTACAGATCAGCTGTGTTCTTTCCTGTAATTAAGTAAATAAATATAGCCACAAAAAGAAGCTCTGCAATCAGCTGTGTAATAGAGAGGTTTAAAATACAGCTCAGGGAGGCACACTACTCTCTCACTGTGATCTCAGTTCACTTGGCAAGAGGTGCCAGGCTGGATCAACTCCATTGTTTCTGTTGTATCATCCTTTGTTTCTCTTTTTAACTCCTCATTTGCCAAATTCTGTTTTCATAAGCAATCAGTGACCACCTTAACTGATATGATGTAGCAATTAACTTAGTGTTTCACAATTAAGTATTTATTTTAATACATTTTAATATATTTGCATGGATAGTCAGCCAGCAGAGTATCTGAAACTTGGAAAAAGTCACATGTAGACAATTTTTTTTGCATTTCTCAGGAAAACTAAGATATAAAAGGGAAAGGCAACTATGTTGGAGCTTCTTTTCCCATGAAATCAGAGCTTTTGTAAATTTAAAGGAGTATCTTGGACCTCAAATCACATAAAACTGATATCATGCCATGGATTTCATTAAGACTGAATTACCAATCACTTTTAGACCACTGAATAAGTTTTTTTGCCTTTTAAAAACTTTTTTAAAATATTGGATTGACCTGGACAAAAGAATGACCACTTTGCAAAAGTAGCTGCACAGCGGAACTTGACAGTTATTTATACCTTGTGTTGGTGCTACATAACTTCTAAAGATAGCTGACTCCTACTAGGCTAGTTCTTATTATGGCTGTGTAGCTCATGCTCTTAAAGTGACAGTCTAGCTTGATAATGAAAGTGAATTACTAATAGTGTTATTTCACTGCTTTGTTATTGAATTTTTAATGTTAAGCCTAACATAAAACTGAACATTGCAAAATACTAGAAAATGTCAGTATCATTAAGTCCTACTCAAAAGGGCAGTACTGGCAGAGAAAGGAAAGCACTCAGAAACACATATTTGTCATGCACAGATTAGCAAATATAGAAGGAATTAGTGCTCTTGGCTGGTTTGCATAAGAGCTCCCAGCTATGAAGGAATTGTTTATAGCCAGCTCTATGCTATCAGGACTAATGAAATACAGAAAAGCCCAGATAATATGAAAACCAAGGGACGTGACACAAGTGAGGCCACATGGAAGTAGCTCAGAGCTAGTTTCAAGCCACCAGTCTCGCTTCAGCTTAGCATTTGTTGTCCTGGACTTCTGCAGAAAAATGGCCCCTTTTGTAAGCAAAGCTCCAGCAGAGATTTTTATCTTGAATGCAAGTCCACAGAGCTGAGTTCACTCCAGCACTACCTGCAGGTCATAAGCTTTCCAGTACACAGGGTATTGCAAAGCTCATAAGTTGCTCATAAGTAATGAGATAAAGTTCATAAAGGTTCATAAGTAGTGACAGTGCACAATTCCAGTTGGACATCAGCTTATTCTCTCCCAGCACTCCCATTTTTAGTTATACCATGTATGGATGGTAAGAGGGATCTGTTAGGCAACAACTTGGGGCCAGATATCACTAATTCAAGCTTCCTGCCCTACCAATCATCCCAGAGACTGCATAGCTATGTTCATGTGGGGTCAGTGGAGTCAATACATCCAGACAGAATTCAAAGGGTTCTTCAGGGAAGCAACTCTTATATATGTCACACAGTTAATACATAATTCAACTAAAATATCCATGGAGAGTTAATACAGAATTCAGATAAAATATCCATGGACAGTTGAGAGTTGGCTGTACTTTTGAAACTACTGCAGTGTAGTTTTTAACTTTATATTAGCCTATTGAAAAGATAGGAGGAACACAGGCTAACTTTAAGGTATTTATTGACTTGTGAATAATGAATGTTTTTCCACAATATCATATCACATGCCAGTTGTTAACTTAGTATGTACAGTTACTTTAGAAAACATCTGCTTGGATACTGAATACTCTGATTTTCACTATTCATGCTTCCCAGCACTAATTAAGACTTTTTACTGGCTCATACTGCTGTTGGCAAAATTATGGTGTGCCTTCTTATGATTCTTTTAATGAAATCTGTGTTTGGATTCAAAGTAGGCAGAGTGCCTCCTCATTGCAGAATTTGTATGATTAGAAAGATTAGGTCAGCTCTGATACAAGTTTGTCATTCTCAAAAACAAACTCACTTTTGATGTCCACAATTTATAAGCTTTCAATTAAAACATAAAAAATTGTAAGCAATAAATAAGGATATATAGATGAGAATTTTCCTATCGAGTTTTTGTCATAGATTTTATCTCAGTTCTCAAAAACTTTGTTAATGACGTGTGAGCAAAGCCAAAAAGACTAAGATTTGCCAGTAACAAAACTCATAAGGTTATTTGGAATGTTTTCTGCATGCATATTTTCTGAAGTCTGCTTTTGGAATCCATCATGGTGTTCAACAGCTAGATATTAACAGCATTTATAATGAAATACTGAATTGGCAGATAAACCAAGCTGATTCATCATAAAGTGCTGCAGAAGGAACTGACAGTTTGCTCTCAACATAAATATCTAAGCTTGTTTCTCGTAGAAACCAGGCAAGTATCAAGGTTGTGCTGTTCCCTTTTCAAGCCTTTTGGGTTTTGCTAGGGTTTTCTGTTTGTTTCAACCACTGTATTTAATAAAGGATAACTGCATTTCTGCCTGAGTCTGTTAAAAACAACAAAATCCCTTCTACTTTGTGTAGTCAAATAAAATGCCAGCTCAGGTGATCCAGTGAATTGGTACACATGTAATTAGCTGTCAGAATTCATCTTTGTAAATAGAAGCCCACAGGTGGGCAGGCAAACTGATGGTGGTATTCAGGTTTGTCATACAAAATACCATGTGCTGTAACTGGAAAACTTCAAGAGGACTACTCTGGAACAACAAAAAAAACCACAACAGTATTTCTTTCCCAGAGTGTGGTGTATGCCCTGCTGTCTTCCATCCTGAACAGCTCTGGAAAAATTTTCCACTGAAACAAATTACCAGGAAAAACTCCAAGAGCTAGTAATGTCAAAAAACATGGAAAGAAAAAGCAGCACTTTTGGTTAAAAGAAGCAAAATGCATTTGCAGTTCTTCGCTAATTAAAATCCTGTTGTTTATGCGCAAATGCAAATTTATGCAGTTGTCAGACTAGGCTGGCAGCAACATGGCAAAATTTTTTGACTCTCAGAGAAATAAATAACAAATGCATGGAACTTTTCAGCAGGAGGCCTTATTGCTGTTTCCCTTTACTTTCCCACCAGGTGTCACTCTGCCAACCTGAATGGTTTGTACTACAGAGGTCCCTACACTGCCAAGACAGACAACGGGATTGTTTGGTACACCTGGCACGGGTGGTGGTATTCTCTGAAATCTGTTGTCATGAAGGTCAGACCGGCAGACTTTGAATTTAATATTGTTTAAACATTCTATTAACACTATTCACCTGATTAATCTTTTAGGAAATTAATTCCAAATCAAAATGGGCAGATTTTTACTTCTCAATCTATGCATATATAAATTTGGAATGATTCCTGTGCAACCAGTAGTTTTATGAGATGTAAGTGAAAAGACAAGATAGCCTATGAAGCTTTAGATACAAATATTAATGGTAATAGGTCCAAGTATTTTTTTAAAAAGGCAAGTGTTTACCTAGGAATAATGACATCTTCATTAAGATGGCGAATTTTTGGATTTCCAGTAACTCCAAATCCTTTCACCCATAAGCAACGGCATTGTTACTGTGCTATTTTTATTGTTACTATTTCTCAAAAATGAAAAATAATTGTACTTACACAATAAAACCCCTACTCAAATAGAAGCATAAGGTTTACTCAGTGGATGGAACATGCCTGCTTTGGAAAGGTTCAAGACTTTAGGAATGAGTTTCCTGTAAATCCCTCTGATGTAAAGGTTGCATGTGTTGTGTACATAGTGTACATAAAAGGTTTAAAGAATGAGGCAGGGAACTGAAGAAAGAGAAGGGGTGCTGCCAGGGTACAATCAATTGAATCCAGCATAGAGAAGTGGATTGTCTGTTGTTTGCTGAGGCATTTCTAGGGCTGGTCACAACATTTCAGTAATTTTCAAACATTTAAAAACGTTTTTAGATGGACAGTAATTATGCTTTTCTCTTTCTTGGTAACCATAATGCCTTTTCTTTTTCTTTTTCTCTTTTTTTTTGTCTTTTTTTTTTTTTTTTTTTTTTTTGTTAGATTTTACAACTCTCTAATTTTGAATGTCCTGTCCAGTCACTTCTTCTCCTTTCCCTATATACTTGTCTAAACTCTCTGGGTTTTTCTCCATCTCAAGTTGCATATCCATATATTTCTTGTACAAGAATAATGGTAAGAGAGACTTTGCCTACCCCTGGCTTTTGTGCCTGGCACTACAATAGACTCTAACAGCCAGTAATAACAAGAGTTACTGATTAGTGCTTGCTGCCCTGGAGAAGACAGGAATACTCTCTAGAAAGCTATCCAATGAAATGTAGTCCATTTCTGCTGGGCAGATGCAAATGAAGACTTCAAAGAAAATATAGACCTAAGCTTGCTTTCCTAAAATAATTTTGCTTTTGTGGCTGAACTGCCACTCTCTCTTCTCCTGTCCAAATACAGTTTTGAACATGGCAGCCACTTTCAATCATGCTTAAAATAACGAAACTAAGTTTTGGTAAAGGTCAGTTTATAACTACATTACTATGAATACAGGAAAGCTGAATTGTAACTCTCTGCATAGCAATTTTTCCTTCCATTTTCATCCTCCCAAAACAAAATTTTGTAAAGAACCCTTGAGAGAATTGCATGGAATAGGGGAGGGAGGATATTTGGGGGGAAGAAAGAGAGTTCTTATGAAACAATCTCACTCAATAAGATAAATCATGCTACACCTAAACAAAAACAAACAAAAAAGTGTGAAGAAAAAACAGGGCTCAGGCAGCTAAAATAATGTCATAATGTAAAAATTGTGCCAATGAAAATCTGCAGTTTTAGAGGTTTTAAGGTCCCTCCCCTTTTTTTTTTTTTTTTTGGTAACAGCAGATATTCTAGATAATCCAGTCTTTTTCTTGATGTATCAACTGATACTGCGCTAGAGATTTCTAGCCTTTAGCACATCCCTGTACCCATGCATGAGAGGAACAATGAACAGTTATTCAACTGCTTATTTTGAACTTTGTTTAATTAGTTTTACCAAATTACATTTGGTATCTGGGAGGAAGGCCCATCTTGCGTGTGTCTAAGGGGGGTAAGAGGGAGGGAGGGAAGTAAAGAGAGAGAGAGAGAGAGAGAGAGAAACCGAGAGAGTAAGATAAATTCAACATTAAAACAGAAAATCTGATAAAGTATTTTTATTCGATTTTATTACATGTAACTTAAATTGGGTTCCTATGTAACTATGCAAATGTCTGTAGGTATGGGTTATTAATAATGTGATGGAAGTTTTGGAGTAGTTGAAAAAATGTTGTAAGTATGGTATTTCTCATAATGATTTTCAAATTATGTTTTCACTCTATGAGGAGAAAGCTTTAATTATTTGGAAAAAAAAAAACCCAAACAAACAGAATGCCATTATGTAGGAATTGTAAAAACATCTTTAGTTTTTCACTAAAATGGAAAGATTAACTCATTAATTTGGAGAGTGTCAAGGCAGATCATATTCCACCAAAATAAAAAACAAGGAGGATTTGTGCATAGGAAAGTTGGGTTTTCAATCCAAAAAAAAAAGACTTTCAAAATTTACAGATAGTGCTCACAAAATCTATGATAATTTTTAATATACTGCAACATAAATCCTAATGAAATCTTTTGGCTGAGTGAGGGTGCTTTTGACATATTCTGATATAAAATTTGACTCCTTTTCTTTACTGTAAATCATAAAATGAAGAAGAATCAAATCTGTCTTTGTACATCTTCAAATTCAGTTATGTGTTTTTGCTTATTTGGACTGAATGCTCTTCTGAACAAGGAAGCATCTAGCATACTGTCAGCAATATACAAATATTGTATTTTTAATTTCCACCACTTTTCCATGGCCTTTCTTTGTGCAATAAAGTTTTCTGACCACATGAAAAGCATGTCAAAGTGTTGTAATTCAAAATGGTCATATAATTGTTCTTAAATAAACAAACCATTTATTTTCAAAAGGGAAGTTTTAATAGCTACCAGGCAAGACACACGGTTGGGAAAGAATTCTTTCCTCTGCCAGACTTGCCTGTTGACATGAATTTATTTTCTCAACAGGTACAAACATGTTATAAATAGTCTTTATTATTACAAGATAGCAGAACACAGGCCAGTTTATTTGTTCTGGTGTTAGAGAGAACATTGTTCCCAAACAACTGAAAATGAATACCTACTATTTCATAGAAATCATTTAACCCAAAAGAATAAGAATTGAGGAAATAACAATGAAATTGTTTTGTTAGTCATGGTAATAAAGAACATCATGATATCTACCAGCAATGTGGAATCAACAATATATATTTTTGTAATATCTGTTCAAGGGAAAAACTCGTATTTTATTTCCATGTCTGTGTTCTTGCATTTGCTCAACATATTGGAGAGTAAAAGAATGGAAACCACAATTCTAGATTAATTAAATGAGCAGCAACAGAGGCTTTTATGTTACAGCATTTGTTTTCCCTAGAATATTTAGAATGCATTGATAGAGCTCAGGTACTGCAGTCTGGCCTGTGGCGTTCCATTGGAGATTCTTCTCTTCAGCTCTAATGTTTTGCTACAGTCTACCTCTGCTCACCATTCCCAAAACTGTTACTCCTCACACCAATATCTGAATGCCTTTTGTAAGTATAACATTTAATTCTGTCAGAGCTGCTTCTTCTTGCTCTTGAAATGGTATGCCCAGAAAGGGGATTGGAACCACAGGTTGCCCAGTCTGTGAACATTCCTGTCATGTTCCTTTAGTTCACTTCTCATCTCAGAAGAACAAGCTAAGTTTTTGCTCATTTTTCGTCAGCAGTGAGTTCTCTTTGGCAGTTGTAACAGAGGTAGAAAGAGCAGAAGTATCCAGGCAAGTATTCTGTATCTAAATTTTGAAAAATTGGAAATATTTGCACTTATTTCTGGGTTGTGGGTTTGGTTTGGTTTTTTTTTTTTTTTTTTTTTTTTTTTTTTTTTTTTTTTTTGGTTTTGGTTTTGGGGTTTTTTTGGTGGGGGGAGGGTGGGTTTGTTGGTTTTTTAAAAATTATTTATGAAGTAGTCAACTCGGAAAGCAAAAATGGAGCTTTCAAAACCAGGAAGTACTTTGAAATGGGTGTGAGTATGCTTGTTATTTCCTCAGAGCAGGTCTGAGAATTGGGAATTTGGTAAGGCTTGAAACATTTAGCTAAAATCCATATGCTCAGAGGAAGGTTCAAATTTTTGTTGAAGTGCTTCTTTAAAGAGGGTATAAAACTTTACAGTGATAGTGGCTTTTTTTGATGCTTAATTAAGTTTTTTGTTGTTGTTGTTGAATACACAGTGCTCATCAAAATTTTTCTTTTCCAAGTACCTGAGGGCCCTCTTGATCTTTGTTTAGTGCAGGATGAAATCCAGCTTGTCATTGCTACATCTTCAGTTAACTAAGACAGTTCCTCTTAATTCCACCCTAATGGTAAATGGATTGCATCAGAAACATAATGGTGATACACAAACACTGAATAAACAACCTTAGGGCCAAATTCATGTTTGTTTGCTTGCAGAAGAAGAAAAATACAGCCTTTACATAAAAACTGCAAGCAAACCATCTCATAGCTCACTTTTCTGTCCTTCCTCAGCAAGCCATAAATACCTGCGTATAAATTCCTTTTACCTTTTTCTTGTACAGAATTAAGATGGATTTTTTTTCTTCCTGTCTTAATGACAGCCAGATTAAAGACCTGTTATTTGTCACTTGCATACCTGTGACTGTTTGTCTTAAGGAACCTGGGTAGCTCTGAGGTTCTGCAGACCCTGAGCAAAGGCTCTGAGCAGCTAAAGGATGTCTTAAGGCACTATAATGGCAGTTGTGAGAACAGACTGGACTGAATTATCTAATGAATATGTCACCCAACACTACTGGCAGGAAGATAAACAGATTCCTCTTACAGGTAAATGGTTCTCACAAATTATTACCTGAATTTCAGTGCATCCAGTTTTGTTGTCCTTGCAAAGGTCACAATTTTTAATCCATGCAAAATTATGTTGCCATGGGAGCCCCTGGTCTGGCACTTTATGCAACATGATAGTTCATATTAAATGAACTTAGAACATTAGTTGAACACAGGCAAGTGACAAATGAGCCAAAATGCTTTTATGTTAGTGATATCCTGCACTAGATGGTGCTCTGTATGTGGGTTTTATTAGGCAACACTACATTCATTAACTAGTACAACATTTCTTCTGATTAAGTTAATTATTAAATAATAAAAAATAAGGGAAAAATATTTAGGTTAACTTTGTCCTTAACTATTTTTTTAAATAATACATGAGTACCTGAGGTTACCTCAATGGTAGAAATTCAAGGCATCTAAAATTCACTTGAGGTACAGCTCATTTACGTAGGTAAATTGTGGTTTTGGTTTTTTTTCCTAAGTCTCCCATTACAACAGTAGTTTGTGTCTTCTGAAGAAGCAGAAACAAAACTATGCAATTTCCAAACACTACTTGAACTAACTTATCTGTACTACTGCATTCCTGCTGTGATTCTTCTACTGCTCTTCCCTGTTGGGATATCTTCCATTTTTCACATCTCAACTACTAGGAAATTCAAGGCAACTTCCCTGTAGTGAGGCCCATCTTTATATCATAACACAAATAATACAGCATTTGAATGTTTCTTGTGATCAAGAAACTGAGATTATGTGAATGCTTGTGGCACAAGCAGGATGAAGTGCTTGGGCCATACTGAATTCACTGCAGGGAGAACAGGAATCCATCTCCTGCCAAAATGCCATAGACCCATCTGGGAAAAATACTTCCTTACAGAAATCAGTGGGTTATTCATGTACTCAGAAAAAATAAAATTCATGTTGCATGTCACTGCTAGATGTCTTGCAAGTCCTATTCTGTAGGGTAGTATTTAAGTTAGAATTGTTAATGCTTGCAAGACATGCAGTCACATTGCCTTGTGATAAAAGGGTTTTTAATGATTGCAATGTATCTCTTTTCAAAAAAATTTTCTAATAACTTTGAGTATTTGATTTTAAATATATCATTGAAATTTTTGAAATAAGGCTATTTCAAATTGTTCCAGTTCTCTGTCACTGAATCCTACCTCTGTTACACATCAAGCTTAATGAAAGATCAAGAAGAGGTCTCATCTATTTCTCTAACTTTTCCTAACAAGGGGTTAAGTATCTTATGAATTGATTTCACTAACCCTCTGACTCAATAGAGGAGAAAAAGAAAACAGAAAAATCATACCCATCTGGAAGAACAAAAGCCTCTCAAGCTAAAATTTCTAAGCAAAAAGCTCTTGGATACTGAAGGAAGGGAAGGGCCTCCTTCTTATGTTTACACAACCTGAATAAAACAAGTCATTAATAATACAACTTGGAAAAAATAGTCATTAAATATTTGCAATCCATGATAATAACTTAAAGTCTTTCTATTTCCCTTTAATATTCCCAACTTCCCAAAGCATTTGAGCTACTAAATCTGACATTAAAGTTTCATACATAAGAAAATAACTGGACACCTTTCCTGCTGTGCTTTTTTCTCTCCCCAAAAGAATTAAGAAAATTAATCTCATGCAAATCAATAGTGTCCAGTAAAGTTACTGTGGGGATTAATTATGTATGTCATCTGTTTCTCAAGCAGCTCATTTCTATTGTATCTCAAAGAAAACACAGCTTTAAAAACAGACCTTTTCTGTTATTCTACTTTCTCATTAAAAAGACATCAACCACATTCATTATTTAGTATTCTAGAGTGAGTGTAGCCCTGTTAGTCTGGATGTGCTCTGTAATTCATCATATACTAATGACCAACCATCTTCTCTCATGTTACTGGAAAAATAAAAATATTTATGTATGTCCAGCAAGAGCTGGGAAAAGCTCCAACCAAGAAGACAAGAAAGAAATGGCCCAAAACATCTCAGGTGTACATGTTGATGCATGTGAGAAGAGGCTATATATTCTCTAGAGAGGTCACATGGTGTCTTTGTAATTTGTACACTAATTAACCCTCAACCCCAAAATTCAAGTGAAATTAAGACATCCTGCAGCTTTTCAAAGAACACCATCAGGAAAGACGAGCGATGAGGCTCATCCAACATAGGAAAAATTTCTGACACAAATAAGAAAGAGTGTTATGAAATTCACCGTTGAGATATTCTGGTACATCAAACAGTGACTGTACAGACTTCCTTAGAAAATAGCACCACCATAATGATTTCAGCAGATGAAATTTAATTTAAATGAGTATTTACTTTTGGTTCTTACTTAATGGGCATCTTCTTCATATAAGACAGCTTTAAAGAAAATACTCAACTCTGTATCCTAGACGTCTCTCATGAAAAGCTCTTATGAGAAAATACAAAAGACTACCTGTTTCACAAGGACAGATGCCACATTATGGTTCTGTACAATATCAGTGAGGACACTGATATTTTTTAAGTACATAGTGGAAGCTGATGTCTGGCAGCTGCCTTGTCTCTCTTGTCTCTGTTATTCACCTCCATTTTTTTAACAGGATCTCCTTTCAGTTGAATAGCATTGGAACCCAAAGTGTAAAATGAGACTTGGGAGAAGTCAGCTGCTAATAAAAGGTTCCACTGTCCTTTCTTGCTGACCCAATAATTTAAATGCAAGCAAGTCTGATGTGATATCAGAGAAAGCCTTAATTGAGGGGTACTTATGCTTACTCATTATAAACAAGTAAGTTTCAGCAGACTGCTTTCTTGGAAATGCTGTAATATAACATCCTCAGATACAAATGTGTTTCTTACATTATTTTAAGCAAAGCCTGGATTCTTCTCTGAAAGAAAAAAGTACTGCAGTAGTGTTTATTTCACTGCCTATTTTACCATCCAATCATTGTGTTAAGAAAACAAGTGACCAAAATGAAAATCCCTTCTTTGGGACACAGAGATTTTGAGATCAAGAAAAATCTGGAACCTTCTGACTCATGGATCTCATTTTATAAATATAAAGAATAAGCACCAAATATATATTTTTTCAGTTTAAGAAGTGAAACCTAGAATTTGAAGATGTGAAAGTAACAGTAACATTTTTCCCCATGACTTATATTCTCTGAATCATGTAGCAAGTAACTGAATTTTTTCATACTACCCTCATGTATGGGAAATATAATTTAAACCTTTTACAGAGCATACTGAAACCTCTTTAGAAAACATGCAATTCAATAATGATATTTTATTCTATTACTAGCCTAGCCTGATAGTTCTGACTGATCCTCGTCTATAAGCAAAAATCTTCAGGTTATTCACTAGAATAAAACCTTATTAACAGCAGTTCCTAAAATAAACCCCAGATAAGAAGAGAGGTTAAGGCTTTTGTGTACCCTTTGCATACAGGTTTATGTTAGGAGAACAGTTCCTTTTCAGAAGCATTCTACACAATGATTAATTCAGTCCCTGGGAGGGAGGTACTTTGAAAGTGTTCCAGAGTACATTTAAAATGCCCACCATTCTCCCTGAAAGATTATCTGTGCTAGCTTGCATCTAAGCTGTGTATGTAAAAGAAAGAAGTGCTGACTATACCAAAAAGCTCCACTATACTTAGCCTTTATTGTCTTCAGTTTCTGGGCTGGCAGGATTAATTAAGGAATTCTGAAGTTTTGACTTCCACAGAGAGAGAGTGCTGAGGAGGAAGAAGTAATCAGCTCTATTATACCAATCATCCATTATACCAATACTCACAGAGACAGGATCAGTAACTCTTAATGAAAGCACTGCCTGTTACACCCTTTTTAAACACTGCAAGCTGCTCATAGTAAATGGCAAATAAAACCCAGAAGTACAAGTTAGTGTGCACAGTATGATATTGCAGTCAATTTTCTATGATACATACAAAGTAGGGGAAATACAGGGATTCCTTGGGGAATTCTAGCCATTCTAGGTTTAGAAAATTCTATCTGTTACCACAGTTTCCATATCAGACCATGGAAAATTATAAAAACTGAAAAATGCCCATGGATAGGAGGTTCAGGAAGAAATTGTGGTTAAGGAGGGCGCCATGTGGGACAGCACAGATGAGTTATTCTTCCGCTGCACATTCCAGCTCTGACTCAGAAGCTCATCACAACAGAAAACATGTTTTTTTATAATTCCTTGTGCAAACTAACTGACATCTGCCTTCAAAACACTCCAACACTGCACCTTGGTGGCATATCTGTGTGCTAGTCTTAATTTCAGCTATAAGAAAGCAAGGAGCTAGTCACAAAAAACCAAGTATGTTTGTCTGTCTACCAATTTAACTTTTCTTTGCATTGTCCAGGACTACTGACCTATCAGAAAAAGGAACTGAGGTTAAATCAACAAAAGAAATACATTGCACAGACACTGCTAATGCTAATAATTTTTTAACTTTGTATGCCTGGCTTTTCCTTTTTTCTTACAATTCATTATACTTCAAATTAACACTTAAGACTGCACAATAACCAAAATAAGACATCTAAAATAGTAATTCAACATTTATCTATTTTATTAATAACTATATTTACATTGCCATTACAGTATGAAATATCAACAACACATAATTTCACAGATAAATCATATTGAATCCCAGGTTAAGAGTGCTGTAGACACATAATACATATCTGATCTGTCTCATTCACCTGTAATTCTCCAATAAAATAATGCTGTTCTTATTTCAGATATACCAGGTTCAACAGTAATCTTGTCCAGTTTGTAAAGGTGAGTAGCCTGAACCCTTGACAGGGATAAATTTTCCTCTGTAAGGTCTGTCCAACCATTAATACTATGCCAAGAACAACAGACTTAGGATTTTTTCCCTAGCAAAGCTTCCTTGATAAGTTACAAGTATAGGGGGAAAGAAAATTAATACATCAGGCCTGTTTTAAGGAAGATAAGGACTGGCTCAGAAATGAGTTCATGTTAAGATCTCTAAATTATCTAGGCTGCTATAGTTTCTTATTTGCACCTGATGTGTTTTAGCCCATGTTTTGGCAAAAACACATCAGGTGCAAATAAGAAACTTTTTTCCCTCCCATGGGATTATTTTCACTCTGAATTCCATCTGTATTTCCTAATCTTCTTCCTTGTGGTATGGTTTACCACCCAGAAGGGAAAAAAAATATGACATTAATTTTCTCGCTCCCAGTGGATTAATAACATTTCTTGAAAATGGCAGCCAGAAAAGACTTGTGCTTCCTTGCTTTTCCCTGACATCTTACTGTCCATTCAGTAACCTTTCATGCACAGAGAACATAATTCAATTTGAACCACCAAATCAAAAGCACATGCTATCCTCGCATTAATGTTTGAATTCATTTTTCTGTGTTAGAGGGGATGGGAAAGAGAAGGGGAAGGGGTTTAATTTCCCAGTTACCTGACTTAGAGCAATGAGGGGTAACTTCTCTCATAGGCTGCTGCAGTACAGCTTCCCCCACAGTATTTTGTTCTGTCCTTTCTCAGGAAGGCTCAGGAGGGGACATCTTGTTGCCACAGAGAACTGGTTCAAGCTTTTCTTCTCTGTTTTGTTGATGCAAGCTTCTGTTTAATACACCTGTATAACAATTACTCCCATTTTTCTGTTGTTTCTGTCCCCTTACATTTACCACAGTTAGTTCTGATTACTCCAGCCAGTGTGAACAATGGCATAATTTGCAATATTAAGGTTACTGAGTGTCCAATGAAAGACACATTCACATACACTGAGATTTGATAGCTATAGCAGTCATTACTGATAGAACAGGATCTAAGCAAAAGTAGTGTGGTACACAACATTACATCATCTTGTGAGCTCAGGAGCACCATCAAGTTAGCACCTATTAACAACTTACTGTGCATCAGCTGGTCTGCAGAAATTGTCAGTATATATTACTTTGCATTTGCTGTTGGAAAACCTTGTGCAAGTGTGCTCAGTCTCCTCTCCTGTCAGAAGGAGTCACATCACCACGTATTTGCTGCTGGCTAAGAGCCTATTCATCCCCACATCCACATTTACCACGTGCAAATGATACTTGCTAAATCCTGCTGACTTAATCTCACATCCAAGCTTCGCACTGGGAAGATGCTGCAATAGCAATATTATTTATGTGTTCTGTAATCATAGAAAAGTGACAAAAGCAAGTAATATTCAGCACCATTTAAGCAGCTGACCTGCTACAGATAAGAATGAAATTGCTTTGACTTCAGCAATTTATTTTTTTTAAGACATTAGGTCTATAGGGAGCTAGTGATGAAAGCACTGAAAAACAGGAAAAGAAACTGGCTGTATGATCTTCTCCTTCTATTAATTTCCCTTAAATAAATCTTAGTGCTAATCATTCTTCAGCAGCCCCCAGTTAACCACTCAGCTGAAGGCTTGGAGCTGTTGCAGACACAGCTCCTAAAGGCTCAGAACCATTTGTTTTCTGGCAAGACACTTTCAGATAGGTCTATGCAAATAGTCACTTGGAATTATATCTTCACCTTCATTTCTCTGCCACAGATGGTTCCTTTAACAGAAAGATCTTAAGGAGGACTTTTAGGAAAAAAGGTTATTTTTAATTAAAACAAAAAACACCCAACCCAAACAAAACCAAACCAAACTAACAAAAACCAAACCAAAAAAATCCACCCAAACCTGAAAACAAAACAAGGCAAGAATGTGTTGTGCTGTGTCTAACAGCTAGATTATCTCCCAGATCTCCAGCTTTCTGATTCAGATGCCAGCATCTTGCTTGAAGAAACCCTCTACTGTCGCCTCTTATTTGTTATCAGGTGCCAGAGAAATTTATTGTCAACCATTGTCTCTTTATCACATCAAATAACCCCATCAGCTAGCATCTCTTGGCACTTTTTTACAGGTCTCTTCCTCTCTCTCCTTGGACCAAATCTCTCATCACATTAGTGTTCTTTTGGTTATTTAAGTATCAGCTCCAGTTCAGCATGACTGAAAACCGGGATTCTAAATGTTCTTTCTGGTCAGTCATTTCTTGACATCTACAAAGAACACCACTACTCTGTTAGGAAGTGGGCAGGTTTGACTGGAAATATTGACACTGTGGCAATACATGACTCTCTCAAACATCTTCCCATGATCTGTGATTAAACCTTTCCTAGCAGCCATCCTCCCTGCCAGTACACTTCTGCAAGGTTTACCCATGTTCCTTGCTGTAATATCCCTTCCCCATGGACTTGACAAAGGCAATTAAATTCTTGACTGAAGCTATTGCATTACTGATAACTCTGCTGGTTCATCATGTTCACTATGCAACCTTCCCCCCTTTCTGCTCAGAATAACAAATAAGCATATTTGGGATTTTTTTAAAATAAATCTGCTTCTGTGAAAGTGTGTTTGCTTAGGAAACAGCATATGTGGAAAATTCCAAGGTGTAACAATTGGCACAGAACAGTACAGTTGTCATTCTGCATATGGCTATGTAAACTCATTGAAATGACACTAAAGAAAGGCGGAAGAAATTAGCCCATTTTTTATCTAACCACAAAAAAAGTAATTAAAGTCCTCTAGAAGAATATTTTCATATTTTCAATCCCTTATATCAGAAAAAAACCTTATATTGATTACTTGACATATTAATTAGGAATAAAGCAGTAAAGAGGTATTTTAACTCCACAGAAGATGAAAATTATGTTATTTGCCATAAGAAAATGCTTCCTAAAATTACTGAATAGATTTGTTCTTATGAACTGTGCTACAAACCATGAGCCATTTCTTAAATGTCCCTTTAAGAATAATGGAAGGAATAAATAATGAATAACACATGCAATGTAGAGGTTATCCCACAAATAATGGCCTGTGAAGGAAAGAGTTTATTGCATTAGGGAATCAAGTAAACTACAATTAGTCTAATTGTTAAAGCATTCAGAGTATTTTCTAGTTCTTCACCAGAGCTGCCTGTAAGTGGGTCTGAACCTTGCTTTACTGGAAAGCATATGGAAGAAAAATGACATATGTAACTAATTTAGCCGAGAGATGTGTGATCTGTACACCAGTACTTTTTGTGAGGATATACACAGTCTGATTGTTTTTTGAACTGTGGAGGAAAAATACAAGAATCCTTAGAATTATGTTACTTTTAGCTATTACAGGGAAAATCAGCAGCAGAATTTTAAGATCAAACCTAAATTACTATCCAAAGACATTTTCAACATTTTCAGCAGCCCCATTCAATGATTTTCTCTGGCATACCTCACCAATATGTTGTCAAGGCAGTAAGTACACAATTTAATTCAAATAAGTCATATGAATGTGAAGTTTGTGGTAAAAAAAATTTAAAGAATAGTCATTAGTAATTGAGCATCAGAAGATAATGAAGACTTTGAACTGTGGTGATATACTTTTCTGAAACCAAAATTGGCACTGGCCAGCAGAAAGGTTTGTTTTGTATTAATGCAGTACTTAAATAGTACTATTTAGGTAGTCTGCATAAGCAAAGGGGAACAGTACTCATCACTTGCTAAAGAATTTGAATGCAGTTATCAACAGTCATTACTGGCCCTCTCTCCGCCTCAAAAAACAAAAACAAACCCAAAAATCCAATGGAAAAAAAAGGCCCTAAAAAATCCCAACAAAAAAACCAAACCAACCATCACAACAGAGTGCTTTAACCTCCAGCCTGCAGGAATTTCATCTGACAGCAGTCAGCCTCCTGATGCCAGAGAATCACTCATAAACACTCTGCTGTGTAACATAAACAAATCCACAACATGGTGTTTTCCCAAATACAGCCAGAGTAAGACTTATCACAGACAATGAATCCACCACAGCCAAGCTGTTTTGAGTGTTGAGAGCTGCAGCCCCCAAGTTCTGGCACCATTTGGCTACCCAGGAGCCACAGCCCTGGGCCATGTGCCCCATTCCCCACCACAGCAGAAGCAGCAGTATCTTGGACCACAGTCTCCAATAAGGAGCGTCAGCAGCATTCGAGTTGACAATTTCTGACATTCCAACTACAGCTTTCTTGTCATCTAAAGCATATAATTCTTGAGTTAGGCTTCAGTGGGGTCTGCACCTAGATTTTGGCATTTTTCAAAAACATGACAGGAGGAAGGAGAGGTCTCTCAGCAGCTAAACAGGCAGATGTAAGACGTGGGGGGTCATAAGGACAACAGTCCAATCTGACAAAGTCAGAAGTCCTATCTGATAATTCCCAGGAAATTCCCTTCATCACCAGGCCAGAGGCTAGCTGGGAGGAATGTCTTTCATTGTGCCTGCTGAAAGTCTGTTATTCTGAACAAACTAATCCACATGCATTGGACAAGGGAAGCAAGGCATCACTTTGCAATGTAACAATTAAGGTCCCTAGCTGGGAGTAGGGAAATTTAAATTACAATCCCTATTACAACACTGCTTCTCTAGGCAATTACCATATAATATTAAAGCACACAAGCAACCATTAAGAGTCAGGAACAGAAACTGAGTTCCCTAATAACCTATTCAAAACCATCCATTACCCTGGATACCAGCAGGACACAGACTGGGCTGTCCTGTGCTGCTGCATTTTTACTGTTATTGATACTCAAGTTACCTGGTACTATTTCAAATTATTTATACCTGCTGCAATCATATCTATTATTAAAGACAGACATACATTCATCTTGGAGTATGAATGCATCTAAAAGTATCTTTCAGAGCCATTTGTGGAGCCTGCTCCTGACTACTCCCACTGACAAAAACAGGGAAATAATATAAAAAAGACGTGTTAGTTCATTTATTCCCTTTCCCATCTATTGTGATATTCACCTCTTGCTTTGGTGTCTCCAATTCTTTCCCATGCTTTATTCTTCTTGGGGCTCCAGGCTACTTGCAACCTCATCACCCTTTGTCATTCATTTATCTTCCTTGTTTAAGTGATTTTGTCTTCTCTCTTTTTCCTCATTTCCTTCCCTTCAATTTCAATGTTCAGTGACAGGATCCTGCAGTATTCCTCTTACATTTATGTAAACTCAAAAATGCATGGACCAGAAAGAAGTAAGAAAGAAAAAAAAGGCAGAGAAGCAAAAGTCATTATCTCATTATCTCTTTTTAAAAAAATCTAAGTATCTGGTTTTCAATTTGATTTTTCTCCTTGATTACTGCTGTATGAAAGGCCTAGACAAACAACAAAACCAGGAAAAATTAAAGAGCCATCAGAGTGGAATGGCTGCAGCAAATGCTGAATGAACTGTGATCTTAGGCAGGATAAAGATCAACACCACAAGCTTTCAGCTGCAGCAATCAGTCGATACTTTCCAGACCATCCCCACGGTGACAAAGACAGAGGCATTTTTAAGTTGTAATTGAGATTAGCCTTGATACATACAGTTGGAGACATGCCTGTGAACTTTGCTAAAAGGCTGGCTATGTAAACTATCTATCACTCAGTTTCACATGAGCAGTAACCTAATGACACCACAAAAATCTCACTATGTCCCTTGCCCCACACGTTCAGCCACAGCAGCAGACTCATGCCAGGGTGCTTCAGCTGTGCTACTGAAGTGTTTGCCTCCCAAGGTCTGGAGCACTATATAGACTATCCTGGGGTGCTCAAGTTTTGTACAATGCTCAGCATTGTAGCCCAAAAGCACTCTTGCTCTGATCCAGCTTACTAGATTTGCAGTCACGTGCTAACTGAAAACCCATACATAATAGTACTGACTCCAGCACACTATGGATGAAGCCCATAAAGACACACAAGATTGCTTTTCATGGATGGGAATAAAATATTTTGTTTGTTAGTACTAAGCCAACCACAATAAATAGTTTCCTTTCATGTGGTGATGAAACAAAGCAATCATGCTGTATTCCTCTTCTAATTATTAGGTTGAAAGAAGCAGTGTCTTCCTGGCATGTTTAATTCTGAATCATATTCATCACATATATAAATAGCCAGCAACTGTATCTAGTAGAGGAGGGCAGAGAGGAAGGTCAGGGAACTAGCTTGATGTCATGAAAGCATTTCCTGTGGAGTCACCAAATCTGTCCTGGATACAGACTCCTATGTTGGCACACAGGGAGCCTAAAGGCAGCTGTGCTCTCACGCACCAGACATGCCAGGTAAGCGTCTCCAACCTTGCTGGCATTTGGAAGCTTCTCTTCCCCAGAAATCACATAGGCATAATTTACTTCTTAGGGCTTTGCAAGGATGAGTAAAAGATTTTTCCTCTCTGCTTCACGTTACAGTAGTGCCACCACTGTGAAGACACAACTTCAGTGCCAAATCCCCAGCAGCTACTCCACTGGGTCAGGGAGACTACTACAATATGAACTTTCTCCACTGAAATCCAAGTGGACAAAGCCTGGAGGGAAGTGCTGGCTCTTCTACCACAGAAATCCAGGATGTCGAGCCCTAAGAAGTGGCAGCAAATAATACCATGGACAGAATGCTAAAAAGAATTATGGCAGAGTTTAAAGTTGTGGCCAGTCAGTAAACTCACACACTTTCTGTCTGGTTTGTGTTTATAAACCACTCTGCATAAACACACACTTAGCCTAAGACTATCATT
Organism: Ammospiza nelsoni; assembly: GCF_027579445.1. Taxonomy (NCBI): domain Eukaryota; kingdom Metazoa; phylum Chordata; class Aves; order Passeriformes; family Passerellidae; genus Ammospiza; species Ammospiza nelsoni. The sequence continues at coordinate 30,289,036 of NC_080636.1, read as the reverse complement.
GCACAGTTTAGGCCATCAAGAAAATTACGCCTGAACCTCCTGAGACATCTTGTTGTAACCTAGACATTGCCCTAGTGTTGCTACACACTGTTTCACTAAGGTAGCTCTCAGCTGATTTCAGAGAATCCTCGAAGTTGGAAGAGACCTTTAAGATCATCAAGTCCAACTGTCAACCCAGCACTGCCATTGCAACCAGTAAACTCGATCACCAGGCACCGGATCCAGATGCCTCTTAAGCATCTCCAGGAGCGACGACTCCACCACTTGCCTGGGCATCGCAATATGTCGCAGGAACTTCTCAGGAACAGGCTTGTTATCCAGGCTGCCTCATTCGGGCCGGCAGCAGCGGGCACGGGAGCGATCCGGCCGGCTCCCGCCGCAGCCCGGGCAGGGATGGCAGCGCGGCGCGGCGGGGGCAGGGCCCTGCCGGGGGAATGCGGCCCGGCCGGCCCCGGCGCTGCCCCGGGCGGGTGATTTAGCCCGGCTCTCCCGCACCGGGGCATCCCACGGCCTCTCGCTCCGCGCGCCGGCCGCGAAGCCACACGCGGTTTAGGAACTGAAACGAGACCAGGCAGGTTTTGTCGCCGTCGGTTGTGAGTTTGAAGCAGCGCACTTTGCCCGGCTGGAGCAAGGTCACTGCCTGCCCCGGCTCGGCCAGGGCCCACCATCCACCGAGACCCGCGCCAGCCCGGTCCCGCCGGCTGCCCTCAGGAGGAGCGGCCGCCCCCCCGGTTGCCGTAGCCGGATCCTCCTCCATCCCGTGCGGTATTTTTAGCCGCTGACCCAGTTCCCCCGCTCGGCTACCTGCGCCTCTCTCACCGCCCGGCCGGGCGCCCCCGCCGACAAACGCACCGCCCAGGGCCGGGCCGGGCCGGCCAGGTGAGGGGGGCTGCTGCGGGGCAGGTGCGCCCGGAGCACGGCGGCGCCGTCTCGCACGGGACGGCCGGAGGGGGCGCGGGGCTGCTGAAGGGGCGCAGCCCGGGGCGGGACAGCCACGAACGCCGAGCCGGCGGCGCTGGCGAGGAGCGGGCGGGCTGGTGCGGGCGCGGCGCTGCCGGGGCCTCCGCGGGGGCGGAGGGGAGGCGGTGCCGGCGGCGAGAGCGGCCGCGGCGCAGTTTTCTGCAGCGGCGCCGATCTACAAGTGAGGGGTACTGTGTGCGTGCCGCCGTAAGTGCTGACTTGCTGTCTTTTACAGAAGTGTGAGTACTCCCCTTTCTTCCCTTCCTTTTCTTTCTCTCCTCGCTCTCTCAGCGAGCGCTCCCCAGGGTGGCCGGATAACGGGGCACGGGAGCGGAGCGCGGCTGCGGCTGCCCGGGGGAAGCGGTCACTGCCGCCGCTCCGTCCTGCTCCAGCCTTCTCTCCTCCTGTGCTCTTGGGCGACTGCCGCCCGCCGCGTTCCCGCGGCCCCGGCGAGGTGAGGCTGAGCCGCGGCCTCGGGGCGCAGCGCAGGTGCGGCGGCAGCGGGGCCCGCCCCGAGGGGCCTTTCCCCTGCGCTGAGGGGTCACAGCCTCGGCGGGCCCGAGTTGGGTGTTCGGAGTTTTCCATATTGAGAGATACGGAAATTGTATATTGCAGTATGTCGCAGTTGTTTGGTTTTTCTTTTTTTTTTTCCTTTTCTATCTGGATGAACAGTGACACTGTGTTTGATATGTGTAAAATGTGCTACAGCTCGCTCTCGTGCACCCGGAGTGCTTTCGTCCTGCACTATGAGACCGAACTCTCCTGAGATTTTTAAAGGAGTATTTTTAATGCTCGCTCCTCTGCTTGCTGCTATTTATACCACGCAAGGTTGGCAAGGAGAGGAGAGCTAGAGTTCGGAAAGGACATTGAGCTTTAACTTGATACCATTGTTCCAAGGCGAGAAAGTGCAGGTATTTAAAATAAAGCAAAACAAAGAAATGCCCTGAAAACAACCCCGTGAAAACACCCTACCTCTCTGTTTTTCTACTGCATTATTCAAGCAGAGAACTGAGCATCCCTTTCTGGTTAGGGTATGTAGGTGATGTTCTGCCACGGGGTCTAAGCCTGGACTTCGGTTTTATTATTTGTTTGCATTTTGCTTGTCATGTGATGGACAGTCCAGCTGGTTAAACCCCACACCGGGGGATTATCTGAAAGATGAAGTCTCACACTGGCAGATGTATGACTTTCACTTAGGTAAGAGAAATCATTACTGGTCACTGTCTATGCATTGTAAGATAGAGTAGCTATAATGTAAAATATTGTTAACACTAAGTCTGAAAAATTGGATGATACATATGCTGTTGAATATATATTAATGGGTAAACAATTTCTTTCTTCTTTTTCTGAATTAATTCTGTACACAGCAACACCTCTCTCTAAAGTCAGGAGAGATAGAAGTTTTTCATACAGTGAAACTTTAATTTCGGGAATAGAAAAGCTTTAACCATCATCGTTTATATCACTAAGATTTTCTGAGTGGATAGTGATAACTAATATGGATTGCTAAATGAGATTGGTATTAAGAATTGTGTATTCCTCGTGACATGCACCGTGCTCTGGTGGAACTGCAGAGCAGCATTGCAGCGGCTGGCTCGCGTGACTGCACACCAGCCACTGGGGCTGGCTTAGTTCTCCTAGTGCTAATTATCCTGGGTGAGCAATGGATTGCATTTGACTGTGTTTTTATGGAGTAATTGCATGTGTGGTAACAAGGCTCTGCTAAAAATTCATATAGTCCCTTTTAAAATATTGCAAAGCTTTGACTTCTGGCTGAGATCAGTCTGCTTCGGAACTGTGGCTGAAACAGTGATCATGATCTGGTAAATCTGATACTAAAACTTCACTTTATCTGATTTCCTGTTCAGAGTTAGCATGATTCTGTCAAGATGCCATAAGTTGAAAATATTTGAACAAATGTTTAATTTTTAGTAGCTAACCCCTTAATTTGGTTTCATGATATTTTTGAGCAGTTGTGATCCATAAATAGGAAACCTTCCTGCCAGATGCATAATTGTTCCTTATTCTCATGTGTTTTACTTACACCTGAAATCAGTATCTGAGTACTGACTAACTGCAACAGTGCAGTGTCAAGGCCTTCAAAAGTCAAGATTTGACAGAGTAATGACACTCTAAATGCATTTGGTGCTTCTAACTCTTGCATTTTGTGGTTTCAAACTTTTGTCTGTAGGCATGTATGTTAGAAGTGGTCTTTTTTTTTTAGGCAGAGCCAAGGTTCTTGTACAAAAATGTCAACTCTAAGGAGGCTTTTTTTTAATCTTTTAGGATTTACTATTGAGTTGAGATTTAACATGTCGGGTAGCTAATGGTCTCAACAATCTAGCAAAATAATTGCTAAGATTTGTAATAGGAACTGTGGAATGCAGATTAACTAGCTGATAGTGCAGGACTGATTTTTTTTTTTTTATCTGCGGAAATAAAGATGCACTTACATTTTTATACATATATATGTGCACTGTACATGTTTAAATGTATATGTTTTGTGTAGAAATACAGCATATTACATATTCATATAAGATGTGACAGTGCACCACTGCTGTAATTTGATTGTTTGATGATGAGAGATCAGATTATGTGGTCAGAAGTGCCACATGTGGTATGTATGATTCAACAGAAGCTGCTGAAGTGATTGCCTGTCCTAAGTCCCTATTTCTCTTCAAGTCATTGTGTTCTATTCGTTCAGTTTCATGAAGTATCCTGATTTACTCTTTTATTGGGAAAATCAAGCATTTTTAGTTGCCTTTATCCCTTTAATATGGAAGATTACCTGGTGAGTTTGTGAAATGCTCATTCTATGGAGTAGTTTGGAGTTAAAGCTGGGAAAGTTAATGCTCTTTATTCTGCTTGTTGGCAAGGATCAGTGCTTCTTCAGTGTTTGTGCTGTGGAACTGGCTGTTGTACAGTTTGCTCTATGCAAACACTGAAGTGAGAATGATAACAGCCTACTTCTTTTTAAGGGAGTGCTTGCACTGTGGAGTTTTTTGCTTTTCCTGATGTACGTATGAAGATGATTTTAGACTCAATAGTTGCTCTCATGGAGGCACGGGAAGAATTGTTTTCTACTTTCCTATTTTCTCTGTTGTTGCAGTTGATTCCACAGAGTATGCTATGCATAGGTATGCTTTATTATCTGACAAGAAAGTTAGTTCTAGTTGATAATTTTGTGTCTTTCAAGTAAAAAAATAATATTAAGAGTCGTAATTTTCTACATGAGTGGACTTTTTCAGTGCCAAAAAGTTATGTCAGTGGGAAATTTCCTTTTTCCCATCTCTAGCACCTAAATTAATTTCAGTTTTATTTCATGGACTTCTCCTTCCCTTGCATGAATTGCATTAATCCTTTTACACTAAGTTACTGCTACACTCAAACTGCTTTAGTTACTACTCCGTTTAGTTTTTTCATCAGGAAAACCTGCAGCTGCTCTTAATGGATGACTTTGATGTGACCTGTGAATTGCCCACTTGTATTGACTCCCCATTGTCTGTTGTCATTCTCTTTAGATGGTTCTCTTAATGTCTGTCATTTTGTTTGGCTTTGCCATAGAATTTATTTGAGCCCCTCGAACTTGGCTAAGTTGCCAGTGTGCTCTCAGCAATGTTCAAATACTTAAAAATGTCACAATTTTTTTTCTTTTGCAGTCTTAGATAACTATGTTAAAAAATTAAAACTAGCTTATTTTTGCATTTAATATAAATGTGGATTTAAAGATTGTAATATGGTAATTATGCAGGAAAACGAAACTAGTGCACTTAAGGCACTGGGAGTTGAGATATTGTAAGCCACACTGGGGTTTGATGAACTAGTTCTAGTGCAGACCCCTGTGAGTGTGCACACAGAGGCTGTCTGTGTGCTCAGAGTGACATTGGGCATCAGCTGTACAGCAGAATCCCTGAGGTGGGGTACAACAGTTGGCATGTGTGTGTACCAGCACTTCATTCTAGTGGCTGGTGTTCCTAGTATCACTAATATCTTTTACTCCGTACTCTCTGTACTGTGTCTAGCAGGACGAAATAGGACAAGCTTTCTTCCCGAGTCAGTTTCCTCTGTGTTTGCTCCATTCATGTCAGTGAAGAAATGGACAAGCCTTCTTCAAGCAAAACCAGAGTATTGAAGCAGGAATTGCTATTACTATAAAAAATATGGTTGTAGATATATTATATGTTTTTATTTCCCCTGATCTCCTGTCAATGTATAAGATCCATGTAGTGTATTCTGGGCTTGTTAGTTTAGTGTGATAGCATTAGCTGACACCAGTGAGGTCTGGGTGGAGTGATTTGTGAAACGGTGTTCCTTTTCTCTTTCTGAGATCACTGTAAACCTATGGGACTGGCCAAAAAAGAAATTATTAACATCTCTGGGCTCCTGAAAGAGTGTGATTGTACTCTTGGATGAGTGTGAGTAGTTGGTGCTGCAAGTGTTAGAGGCTGCTTTTTTCCTCCATTCATCCCCTGTTGGAGTTGTAGCTGAGGCTGCTGTCTTGTCATGACTCTGGTGTTGAATTGCAGCAGACTGAATAATCTTGATTGAAGAATTTAAAAAGTAGGAGAATTTTGCTGCACCATCATTTCAGGAGGGTTTGGGAACTAAGGATCTGTATGCCATTGGGCAGTCTGAGTGCATTGTGGTAAAGATTATGGGCTGATGAATAAACTACTGTTAAACAAGAAAGACCATGACTTGTCCATTAAATATGGTTTGTGTGCCCATTCTCCTAATTAACGTGGATCTGCCTTTCCTGTTTTACTTGGTGCTTTACCTGTATGCTTCTAGTGAGTCAAATATGATTACTCTTACCTGAGGATGCTAAAGGTAAGATCCTTGGACTGATTCAAGACCATGGTGTGAGACCATTTTTTAATTGGAGATATAAATGGAAGATGCTGCTGGCTTATGCACAGCACACATCCTGTTAATGCACAGTCTACAAGAATCATCAGTTCTTGGACAGTCTGAGTTACTTGCTCTTAGTGTCTGATTCAAATGTTCTCGTGACAGCAAATTTTTTTTTTTTTTTGCTATGATTATTAGAGGTATTTGAAATACCAGTGATGTGACTTTAAAAAGGAAGTCGGGAAGTACTTTCATAATATTTTCCTCAGGTTTGTATTTTTCTTTAAAAAATGCTTTAATTTACAGAATTACAGTTTGCCTGAGAAGTGCCTTTTTCTAACCTTCGCACTGAAGTAGGACTACAGCTTGAGCTAGATCAGGTCAGACATGGCAGGGTGCAGCTGAGTCTTGCAAATCTGTAGCTGGAGGTTCTGTGACCTGTTTTGGGTAATCTAGCAAATAACATCATTTAAGCAAAGAAATAACTTGAACTAGGATGGTTGGTGAGCCATTTACAGGATTATAGGCAAGTGTTGTTATAGAAGTTAGTTGGCAATTGTACCTGCTTTTGGTACTGAACTCTTTCAGATGAAACACTGAGACCTTCAAGGAAATTGATGTAAGGTGAGCTGTTGGTGGCCCTTTCCTCTGAAATTACATTGATCAGGTGATTAATCCTGTCCCTGAGCAGGACCATAGCTCTTTATTGCAGCTCTGAGTTGCAAGAAGATTATAGTGCTGCAGTTTTCTGAATGCTGCCTCTTGCTGTAAGAAATTCTCATATGCTCCTCTGTGAGCCTGTCATTTCACCCAGTTCTATGAAGTTTTGATGTGTCAGATGTCCTTAGCATTTCTTTTAGTTTGAAGGCGGAAAAAGTCTCCAAGTTTTCTGGGTGAAATTAGCATGAAATTTGACTATTTTTAGTGGTTTATTGGTAAATGCTGCATAATTGGAAGACTGCTTAATGGATAGAAATAATAGCTTGATAAAAATTATTCTATAGAAAAGTGACTATATGCAGTGTGGAAAACTGGAAGTCTGTCTTTGCAAGCTTTATTTAAAAGTTTTGGAGTTCTGGTAACGTGTGCTCTGCAATGGTCAGTACAACTTCCACTCTGTGCAACAAAAGCAACAATACACAGCTGTTACTTTCAAACTGGATGTCCAGTTTTAAAGATGTATCAAGGATTGTTTGATTGGAAATTGTCAAAATTGAATCTGCTTTTCAGTCTGAGTTGCTTTTGTTATTTTCTTCTCCTGCTTATCTTACTGCTTTTGATGTCTTGAATTCTGTGTTATTTAATGTCACTTCTCTGTAGTGGCTGTGTTTCATGTGGGTAGTTTTCTATCTTGGCCTTTAAGTTGCTCAGTTAAAAAGACAGTTTGTGGCAAAGTCATTCACCATGAACATTTGGAAGTAACCTGAGTAGGTGTTTATTTTGGGAGATACTGATTGATACAGAAAACAAATATGCAACATGCATCCCAATATTAGGATTATTTTTATCAATCTTAATTCACCATTTAACTTACAAAGAAACATAAAGCTTTAATAGTGTCAGAATGCTGTCCTCTTGAATCTTTGTGATGTTCTTTTGGGAAAGAAACTGAAGAATAGCTTGAAATTTCGTTTGAAAGGCTTTTAACACTCCTCTCTGACACAGGTAGTGCTTTTTGGACTGTCATGTCATCTGCAATGATGTCACCTGGAGATTAAACTCTTCTGGTATTCCGTTGATGGAGTTTTACCACTTGCAAAGCATGAACTCCCCTAACATCTTGATTACTAGGCTTTATTTAAACATTTGTTAAACCTTCTGCAGATTTGCATTGGTTTGGTCCATACTTAAATTGTGCTCTTTGAGGTTAGGAAACTTAAATGTCATAGTTTTCAGAGAATTCATTAAATCAGTGTATGACTTTCCCAGAAACTGGTGAACTCAATGTAATAAAAAATGAACTGTTGCACCTTGATTTGCTGCCCACATTTGTCTGAAAGCTGATGTGTGTTGTTGAAGGAGCTGACAACTAAACATGTTAAAGCTTAAACCCAAAACCCAGCAGAGTGAAAGGATGGGTTATTTGAAGAACTAATTCTTTTAGCAAGGTGCATGCAGTATTAGAGTTGTCACTTTGTGGAATGTAAAAATTAACTTCTGTTAGTGATCATCTGTCTTAATTCCTGGGAGGATACATTTTGCTCAACATTTTGGACTGAAGGAGTAGCTTGTTTAGCTCCTCTCTGAGATTAGCATTGAAACTGTCTTCTCATACTGGTTTTTAGCACAGACATATACCCTGGCTCATTAGAAAATTTTCTGTGGAGACTGGACAACTCTGCTTAGTGTACTTGAGAAAGCCTCCTCTGTTGTCTTTGATGCCATGTTCAGGTTCTCCATGTAAGGCTCAGTGCAGGTTGCTACAGGTGATCCTGTCCTGCTTTTTTGTTGTTTTGGTTTGAGTTTTTTCTGTAAAAGTGGTGGTTGAAACTAGACGGTGCTTTGTCCATCATTGCATGTGGACTTTGTGATTTCCTCTAAGAGGATTGACATCTTTTGGTTTTGCAAATGTGCTCTTGTTCAAACCATTACTGAATTATTGTATGTCTCTTTTTGACTCCCCACTTCTTTCTGGTTATTCATTTGAGGAGGAAAAAAAAGAAGAAAAGGAATGCTTATATTGAACTGTTCCTTTCCACTTTTTGGACATTAATCTTTCAGTTCTGTTGTGTACAGGATTATTTCTGACTCCTGGCTGAAGCTCTTAATGGTCATGTGGCTTCTTTGTTGATGCTGTCTAAGCGTGTGAAGCACTGGTGCTGCCTCCCCTGTGCCTGTGTTGAGTTGCAGGACAGCTCACCTTCGATGCTGCTGGTTGCTGGCTGTGTGATGCAGACCATTTCTGATGTACTGGCCTAGCAGTTCCTGGCACTGTAAGCAGGCTCTGTCTCTTGCAGTGTGCTCTCATCTGATGTGTGATGGTTATTGCTTTGCTCCCATCAGTCATCAAGGATCTTAAAACCATTACTCTGTGGCTGGCTGCTATCTAATCTTGGGAAGCCTATTGATTGCTGTTCCACTGTTGCAATCTTACCTAATTGCATGGCTTGTCTGCCAGTTTCACCTCTGCCAGACACCCTCAGTGCTGACTTGACCATTTCATTACATTGTAGATACCTAGAAGGTGCCTACAAAAATTTGCAGAAGCTTGGTGTTTCTTTATGTTAGTTCTATTTCAACAACTCCCTGTTTCAGGTGTGCTCTCTACCAGATGCTTTTAAGTGGGCAGCCTGTGTGGTGATGTATCATCTCAGTAATACTTCAGGTGTAAGTTTGCAGGAGCTGAAGTCTGCTGCAGACTTCCACCAAGGAGAATGTTATTTTGTATGCTTTATTTGCTCCTCATTTAGTGTTCCCAGCCAAACTTATGGAACTTTATTCTTACTCTTACTTATTCTTACTCTTACTTATTCTTATTCTTACTTCTTTCAAGAAGTGTGGAAGGAACATGAACTGTTTTTATTGTCTGTGAAATTTCAGCCTTTTCAGGTCTCTGTTAGCAGCAGCTGCTATCAGCACCCTGAAGGTGCTGGGATAAAATCTGTTGGTATGATTTGTAGTTCATATGTATTATAGCATATGACTTGATTTAATGAATTTGTTGCCAGAATTGTCTGAGAATTATTTTTGTATCACATAGTAGATTACTTACTTACTGTGTATTTTATTTGATGCTTCTTTTGAATTTGAGTGAGTAATTTTATTTGTTCCTGAGTTTCAGGTAATTAAATTTTTGTATCTACAGGTAGATTGCTGGAGTTGTTCCTTTGCAAGCTTTCCTGAAATGAAAGGAATTCCTTGGATATTTTGCTGTTTGAATCCTTACTTGTGTCTCAGTATAGAAGCATCTCAGAGCTACGGATGTTCCCTACAGTGCATCTGTGTTTCCTCTGCTTTGTTCCAATGTCATAAACAATTCATAGGACCTGTTGAGGAATTGTTATAGTTGAGTGTTATGAAACTGAACTGTCTGGGTGTTGTCTCTTGACACATTATTATATTCAGCCAGAACCTTGATGCCAGGAGATAATGAAGGCTGGTTCTGCAGTCAGCATAGGTTGGTGGCCTTGGGCAGTTGGATGCCTTTAGGTGTTTGCACTCTCAGTATCTGCCTGCAAGGACAGCAGAGGCTTGCCAAGCAGCTGGGAAGGTCACCTACTTTAGTGTGTAGTAACAGAATGAATATTCTTGCTCTGCTCTCGTGTAATGGATAGCTTCTGGTTTGGAGTTGTGCAGACCACTGCTTCACCTAAGGATTCTTTGTGCTCTGTAGATCCTTGATATTCTAATAGCAGATAATACAAACCTTGTGAGCTTGGCAGTTTTCTCAGGAGATTGGACATGCTTTTGGACATCCACTTGATTATGTATACTGCTTGTGGTAAAAGCTTGCTTCTACTTTATTGCACAAGCGCACAGATCAAGATATCTGAGCAGTTTCTGTATGTGGTTAGGATTCATCTTTACCTTTCTTTTCTTGCCCTGAGCTTGTTTTTGTGTTTGGGTTTGTGTGCCAAATATTTTGTGTAATAAAGTGTCCCACTGCTCAGCAAGTGGGCTCCCAAGTCAAATACCATAAAGTCAATCTTCTGTGTTATACATTTCTTATAGGTTTCATAATAGCTCTGTTTGGTGTAACTAGTATTTATTCATGCTTCTCTGTTTTAATCAAGCTGCATCTCAATGCTGAAGAAGTTAGTAAGTCTGGCTCCAAATTTCAGCCAGCTTGAGCTGGTAGTTCATTTAGTACCCTAATTGCAAGGTGATAATTGAATAGGAGTTGTCTTCAGTTCCCTACATGCAGAGGCTGTATCATTAGACCTTCTGAAGTCTTGCTAAAAGCTGCCTCTACTGAAAGATGTATTGCAGCTTCAGCTATTACTTGAACAAGAAAAGCATTGAGCATGTTTTTTGTTGTTGTTGTATTGGACCAGTGGCTTCCCTGCTTGCCCAGATGACTATTGGCCAAGTGCTTCAAGCAGAGCTGGTGGTGCATGCCCTGTTAATTGGGGTCTCTGGGTGTTTTTCAGCATTCAGCTTTTTCCACTTGTCCCAGCCTAGTGGCAATCAGGACTGTAATTCTTCCCCTTGGTTCCCAGCTATCTTTATTGCAGTAAGCTGAATTGCTATGCTCACACAGGTCCCAGCACTGTTGTGCTGGTGTGTAAGCCTTACTCTACAACAACATTTAGTCACAAGCACACACATGTGTTAAAAATGCACTTTTTAAGACAAAATAAGATCTGTGGAGCCTTGAAAGAAGCGACTGTAATGTACTCAGAACTGAGAAGAGTGAAGGTGAGAAACCGCAGTGGGAGAGCAGCTCTCCCAGCAGAACATTTGACACTTCAGTGGTGTAGCTTGGCATGTGGGCATGCATCCAGCCTTTACTCTCCTAGGGGTTACCCTCTTGGTAAGGTGGCACCTAAATATAGTAAGCCTGTGTGCTGGGGGTGGTTTTTTGCCCCTGCAATGGGCTATTTTCAGTGTAAAATAAGCAGGAGAGCTTTGTGTTCTACAAGGTTACTCCATCACAAGCTTTCAGATGTTTCTAGTTGTTTAGTTTTCTTATTGAAGGCCATGTAGAAAACGTGTGGAAAACTTTGAGATCAATATTTCTGTTCTCTAATCTGTAATGGGTGCATATCATTGATAAAAGATGTCTGGTTCTGTAGAGGTCATTCCATAGTATTTACGTAAGTTATATTTAGTGCATGTTTTTATCTGATTGGTGTCAGAATAAAGCTGCTGTTACAAACTGCTTACTTATTTATAAACACAGAGAATGCAAGCTTCCCTAGAGGGGCAGCTTAGAATGTTGTTCTTAAAAAAAATGTGAGGGAAGTGGTTTCTAGGAAAAAAAAAATCAGTTGCAGTGTGTTCTTGATGGCTGGTTGGTGGTGGTTTTGTTTTGCCAACCAGTGGCTTCATGTAAAAGTATGTTTGTGGTTGTCAAATGTGAATACAGTTAGATGCTGTAAAGAATTAAGTTTCTCAATCTCCAGGACTAATCATAATCAGCAGGTAGCAGAAGGTGGCTTACAACACAGTTGGAAAGTGGTGGACTGGCTCCTTCCCTGAACTTCCTGCAATGACAGTCTTCCCCTCTGTCCCCCCAACCCCCCCCCCCCCCCAAAAAAAACCCCAGCAAAAACCCACAAAAAACCCCTAAACCCAAAAACATGTAGAAATGCACTATTCATGTACATCCCATCTCTACTTATGAGTGAACACTTGGAACAGTGTACAGCCGGGCAGGTCCTTGAATCTCTAAACTTAATAGCCTTTCAGTGTATGTCTTTTGGTTTCTGTTTTTGTTATAGAGAAGTCTTGGATGGCAAATTCATCTTACTTTGTGCCTCAAAGTAACATTGAATAACTGGATAACCCTACTATATAAAACTATTAAGTGTAACTGTAGCAACCCTGTATTTTTCCATTGGGCAAAAAAGTAGCATTTTTAAACACAGAAGATGAATCTGTAGTATTGAAAAGGGAAAATGTCAAATAACGGGCCCCTGTCCACTCTTCGGAAGAAGTCTGTCATTGAAGTGATTATGAATGCTGTAGTATCTTTTCCATTCTCTTCAGCTCTTCCAGAAATTGCTTTCAGAAAGAGGCAAATGGCCTTTGTACTCAGTGATAATGCCTAGAGAAAAATTTAATCCCTCTGGACTAACGTCTGCCTTTCTACAAACCAGTGACTTTGAGGTTAATGTTTAAATATTTAAATGGATTTGGCATGTTGCCATTTAAGTGGAACAGAATGTGCTTAACCTGAAACTCAAACAGTTCCCTGGGTAGCCAAAAAAATAAATAAATTGCTCAATAGTGCAGCGATCTGATAAATTGAAAGATTATAGTTTAACCCTAACCCTGAACAGGGTTATCCCAAAGGAGGAATATCTGTCTTATTTTTTCTATTTAGTTGAGGGCAATTTTTACGGATGTTATTGGAACTTTTTACAGAAGTTCTTACGCTAAGTGGTAGCACTTATCTGTGGATCAAAGTCCAGTATAAACCAGTTCTAGTGTAAGTTACTGATCTGCATGAAATAATTTTAAACTTGTTGAAATACTGAGTAACTTGCTTAATTTAGATAATTTTATTTTTAGTTCTGTCTTTGGGGTGGAACATAGGGGTTAAACCAAGGTTTGATGAGTATAAAGCTTAGTTTGAGAGTCTTGATACTTACAGATTGAAATGGAAGAAGTTAAAGAAGAAAGGCAAGAGCAAGTGCACCTGGCATTCTTCACATCTCTAGGTCTACCTTAATCCGAAGGGTTACCAGTGCCTGGAAGAGAGGTGGGAGCTTTGGCCTTGAGACTGCATCTCTAATCCAGTCAGATTCTGACCTTAAGTTTACCAAGAACTTTGCTAAAACCATCCCACTCAGGGGAACTTTTCCTGCCTCTTGTGCCAGATGATGCAAACCCAGGTTTTCTGCCAAGTATCCCAAAGATTTTCTCATTTTCTTCACATTCTGCACTGGTGACTGCATGCTGTCTGTAGTTGAGAGAATGAAGCAGTGTTCAAGGCCTGCTAAGGTAAACTGGGCTGGGTGGGGGAGACAATTTTCTTTCCTCATTGTGCTTTCTTGTACAAATCTCATATTCAAGTTAAACAAGTATGTGAATTTTTCATGTATAGATGTGAAACCTCACACTTTGGAACTCTTAATGAAAATAATTATAAATCCCATAACTCCAAGCCTATTAAAGAAGTATTTGAGTTTGAGTTGCAGCAACTTCCCAGACAAACTGGTGTTTTGTTTATCTCTTGATTGTGTGGTATTTGTACTACAGCAGAGAAGTGAAATTGTCTGGGCCAGTGTTAGGTGTTTGCTTGAGCTCATTTTTGCATCCTAGAGAAAGGAATGTTACTGCAAATGTCCAGCACAGAATTTCTACATCGCATACTGTGATGTGATTGATGTGAACCAAAGGGAGGTCCCCTCATAAATGGTTAGGAAATCTGCACAGTACCAAAAAGCATCCTCCACATGAGTGTTACAACTCTAAAACTGGTATGAACTATTTATTCTTCTACATCAGCTATGTCAGTAGTTGGAGACAATTCTATCACAGTTTAATGTATTTGGTCATTTCCTTATAAAGGAAAAAGAAATTTCTACTTAAACGACTGTTTCATCAGCCATTTCAGGAAGGGAGGACAGACAGACTGCTTTTCATAGACCAGCCTCTTCCTGCTGGTGGTTCAGAGGTAAAGGGAAGATCAAGACAAAGAAAAGTTTACTTTTGAGTGTTTTATAGATGGATGTAAAAAAGACAATCTGTGTTTCATTCAAGAAATAACACATTAAATACCTCAGCTAGAAAACTTGCAGTAGGAGCTTTTAATATGAAATTTTCAAATCTTACTTCTGAAGAAAGTGCTCTTTTTTACTCCTTGCGTGTTAAATGAGATGGAGGAGAACAATATGTTCAAATTTTCAGCTTAACTCTTAAAAGACTACAGTGATCTGTGCCTGGTGCTGCCATGTGTAGTCAGCTTGCTCCTGCAGCACTCTTTAGCATCCTTAGTCTAGGAAAATTTTTCATTTAGGAAAAGAATCTAGCAGTCAAAAGTGGTAGGCAAGAAATCGGAAAAGCCTGTTCAGGAAAGCACTCAGATTTCAGATTTCATCAGCTGCAAAATATGAATGTATGGGCCAAAGAGAAGATAATTTGGATCTGTTCTGAAGGGGAGAGAAGAAGGGCAGATGGTTGGTGATCACTTTTTTTACAGGGAGATATTTGCGCTGTATTTAAATAGATTGAAAGTATGTTAATCTCCACGAGAGAGACTATTATGGGCAAAATGGGGAGTAATGAAGTAGAAACTTAAGTCCAGAGCTCAGTATTGACTAACCTTAAAGAGCAGCTTTTAAGAAGTCCTTAAAGGCATAATCAAGCCATAACAAGTTCAACTAGGGACCGAGGAAAGCCAGGTAATGATGAGATGAGGCAGGCCTGGCACAGCAGGGGAGGAAGAGCCTGTGTGTGCAAGCTTCCGCTGGTGTTTCTTTTATTTTGGGGCTGGTGTTTGCACGTGGCTGTTAGATGGCTGTGGTTAACATACCCTGCCTTGTCCTTTGTGCCAGCTGAGCAGCAGCAGGATTCACCACCCAGTGATTCTGAATGCAGAATGCTTGTGGTGCTGAGGGTGAGGTTCTTCAGCCTGAGTATCCTCCCAGCCAATAGCTATATACTTACTGCTTTAGTTCCTTCTGATTTCTGCATCTTTGTGTGTTGTTTTGGTTTTTCTCTCAGAGGTCACAGAATCATGGAATGGCCTGGGTTGTAAGGGGCCTAAAGATCATCCACTTCTAACCTCCTTGGCATGAGCAGGGATGTGTTTGATTAGATCAGGTTGCTCAAAGCCTCACCTCAACCTGGCCTTAAACACTTCCAGGGATGAGGCATCCACAACGTCTATGTTCAACCTTTCCAGTGCATCACCACCCTCACAGTAAATAATTTCTTGCTAATGTCTAATCTGAACCTACTGTCTTTCAGTTTGTAACCATTCCCCCTTAGCCTGTCACTACATGCTCTTGTAAATAGTTTCCATATTTCTGGTAGGCTCCATTCAGGTAATGGCAAGCTGCAATTAGGTCACCCTGAAGTGTCTTTTTCAGGCTGAATAATCCCAGTTCTCTCAGCCTTGATGATTATAGCCTGGAGACAACTATTCCTATTCTGCAGGTGGTCAACTCTCTACTTTTCTATTAAATTTCTGACATGGTGTTTTTCTGATGGTTGGTGCAATGAACTGGTAGTCAGTATTTGAGGCTGGGAGGTGGGATCTCAATGACAAGCTGTGTAGTGCTGAAATCTTGGCTCTTCCAGTATCATATTCTTCCATTGGTAATGCTATGGGGCTGTAGTGTGCTGTGTGTTGTTAGATGGGAGAACGAAGCTTGTTGCCCTCCACTTCAGTTTTGCAAAGCAGAAAAAAACTTGGATTTGTCAAATTAGTTTGACTCCTTGAAGAACTTAAATGCTAAAAAGCTCATTTTTATAGAGAGGTTGTCATCCAAGAACATGGGATAGCTGAAAGAGTTTTCTTCTTCAAAGAGCAATCATTTTATTCATTTAGCATTTATTGCTTAAAGGATGTCTTAGTAATGTAACAGTTGTCACCTATTTCTCTAAAGGCAAAAGAGTGAGTTGATGCTCTGTGCCTTCTTCCATAATGATGCATTATCAATTCTCACTTATAATTAAAGATAACTGCATGATTTCTTGTAATACTTCTGTATCATCAACTAGATGCACATTATCCACTAGATACCTAAGATTCATAACTTTGTTTCTGAAATATTGGGGGTTGTTGCTTTAAAAAGTGTTTAATTCTGTGATCTTCTAAGAGATTTCAATTGACTCTATTCCTTATATCTTGAAAACTCAGACACTGAACTGAATAAATTAAATGAATGCAGAGAAGGTTCTCATTGGAAAACAAAAATTCCTCTGAAATGTTTAACTCTTCAACTCTAAATCTGTGTACCCAAAAGTAGTGGTTTGTCTGTGTTTAGAAGTGTCAATGAGCACATACCACTCAAATGGCGCAATTTAAATTTGGGATGTGTTGGAGTGAAGTTTAATATAACTATGATAATTCCACATTTAAATTGACTTTCTTAAAATGAAGTTATTTGTTTTTATTACAACTCCTTTGTACCCTGAGGAAAGAAATTTTTTCAGAGAGTGAAAGTAAGTTTAACACTGTTTCACATAACTAATGTATTCTAGTTTTCTTTTTTTTCTCTTTCCACATTTCCTGCAATGGTGAATTAATTTAGAAACCTCGAGTAAATAGGTTTAGGAGCAAGTTATACACTTCCAGATTAATTCTATGATGTGGTTACATTAATTTAGTAAAGGAAACTCTTCAGTTTTTTGGAAGCACCATTTTCACCTTTACTTGCCTGTAGCAGACAGGAGTTAAGAGACTGCAGTTTATGTCACTTATAAAAGGTGAGGGAGAACTGTTAGTTCCATAATGCAAAAGTGAATAATTGTTTATGTGTTGCAATATGACTTTTCCAAACAACTGTTCTTTTCTCAGGCTTTCTGAAGGTAGGCTAAGATTACATTTATCCAAGCTTCTCTGCAGGCTTTGCAGTTTAAAATTCTCTTCCAGGGAACTGTATGTGGTAATTTGTCATGCACAGGAGAAGGACAGTGACAGTGGGGGAAACACCTGCTTGTGTGTGTTTCTCTGTGACCTGGAGCACAGGGTCAATGTTTTGCCATGGCCCCACATGTGTGCTCTCAGCACCCAGCGCCTTGCGGAGCCTTGTGCTGACAGCACTAATGGCACTGGGCTGCAGGAACTCCTGGGTGCAGCAATTGCTCTGAAGTGACTTTGTAGCCTGACTGTATTTGAGTTGTGGTAGCCCACAGCTTTACAAAAACAGTAGTTTGTGGTTTTAAAGGCTTCTAAGTTCCTCAGCTGCAAAAAAAAGTGAGCTGAGTAAGTCCGTCCTCCTCCTACTTCAGACCTGGCCAGGCAAAGGTGTGCTTATTTTGTTAGCTACAGGTTTTGTCCCTCAGTGGGAACAGGATCCAAAGTGTTACAGAAAAGACCTCTCTACAAATAGCATTTGTCAAATTTGTGAAGCCCTTGTCAGACCTGCTGAATGTGTTAGTAGCATGCAGGAAGTTTTTGGTGCAGTGCTGGCAGAGCGTCTAAGGAAAATTCCTTAGCCTGAGTCTTTTATTGCTGCCTGGCTGAACTGAACTTTGAAAGTTGAAATCTTATGAGAGGACTCTCTAATCTGGATTAAATGGTTTTGTTTCAGTTCTTCTTCCCTTACTCTCACTGATTTCTTGTACTCTGCTGTGTGCCACTGGGGAGAGCTTTTGATGAGTAATCAAACTCAGCCTCGACTTGTCTCTTTTGAAAGGCTTGTGCTTTGACTGACTAAGTACTTTGTGGGGTATGTTTCTTTCTACTGTGCCCTAGTGTAAGTTGCTGTTATACACCAAATAACTTTCCAGATTTATTACTTGAAGTTGTCTGTTCCATAAACATAGAAACATGCTTTTATATGTGACACTTCCAGTTTATTCTTTACTGCTTAGAGGTTGAAAAGATTATTAGCATTTTCTCAAGCTGTTTGCTTAAAAGTGGTTCAAAGTAAATATTTTTGTTGTAAAAATTACATAGAATGTAGTAGTACTTGTGATTGAGGTTTGGTGGCTTGTACTGAATGATAAACATGTACTTGCATTGATATCATGTTCCCTGTTTTAAATTTTACAGCTAAGACAGAACTGTTAGTGGCTTCCACAGTTAAGGCTAAAGACATACCAGGCTGAGACAAATGCCAAAAACTCCCTTCACGTAGTTTCCATATGTTGCTGACACACTATTTCCTGGAAGGCTGGTTGATGTGTTGGCAAAACTACTGTAATATGCTATTTTCTATTAGAAATTTAGAAAGGACTGTCAAGTTCCAGCTCTTAAAATGGAGAGTTGGGGATGATAAAGGGCCTCTACTTAGTGGGTGTTTTTCCTATTCTCATTATTTGAAGTGGTCTTTAATTATTGATCTTTGCATGCTGAGGTACTGCTTTTCTGTGTCTAATCTTTTCTGATCCTCATATCTTTAGCTAAGCTAAAATACTGAAACAGGATCTGCCAGTATTTGATTACAAAATTAAAAGGAAATATCAACCGGACCTTTAAAGGTGATAAAGGAAGTGTAATTTGTTTTTCTTTATAGAAGAGGGGAAGACCTAAAACTAGAATGGGAAAAAAAAAAGAGGAAATTACTATTGCAAAATATATTCAAGCAAATTTGAATGTATTATTGAGTTGTGATAAATACTCTGTAGGCAGGACTAATTTGACCTTCAAAAAAGCACAATCCCATGCTCAAGCACAGAGTTCAACACCAGGGGCAAGCAAATCAGTGACTTTGTAAAAATTCATAATTTGAGTGATAGTGGCCCAGCTGCCTCTTGCTGCCTCAATCTTTTTGTGATTCAGGGTTTTTTCTAAACAAGAAAGTAGCCACAGCTTCACCTTAACTTTTACCTTCACTGTGGTTGTTTCAGGAAGAAAGGTAAAATACACCAAACTCTGTAGGAGGAAATGCTGGATGCAGCAGTCTGCATATGGGTCTCTGTTAGCTGAAAGTAGTAATTATTTCTAAAGAAATCCTGGAAGTAGCTTTTGAAGGATTGTACCACAGTGACAATAGCTTAAATTTAAGATTCTCTTTTTTAGGTTATTTGCGAATCTTTTGCGAATAGTATCCGTTTTCAGCATTCTCCCATTCTAACATTCTAATCCTGAAATGGTAGAGAAGGAATAAGTTGTGTGCCTACATTTCTATACCTCACATCTTCACCTGTGGCTTTCTGTTTTCATCGAGTACAACTGGTAGCAATGTTTTTTCCAAAAAGCTCAAGATTTTTCTTAATAAAATGTCTTTATCTTATTGATGCTGATAGGTGAAGAGTGCTTGCAAAATAATGTATGCATGTGAGGAACAGTGTCTTAAACACTTAAGCATTCAAATTGGAAGCTGGTGCTTGGTATCAAGGTGTCCTTCACAGCCAGGCAGATTTCACCTGTAGCACAGTGGGTTAACGTCTCCTGCCAAAAGATCTGGAAAAGTGCATTAAGTTGAATCTGCTTAAATGTTTAACAAAACCACTGTGGACTCTGACCTGTATCCCATTCTGTCTGTAAGCACAGATATGTTTTTCAAACTGAGAAAGGGAAACCATTGTCACAGTTCACTAACATGCAGCTTTTAATTTCTCTCCAAAACTGATCATTTCCTCAGCAGATGGAGTGAAGGGGAGGGCAGGCTGTGGAGACAGTGGTGGGGTCCATGAACTTTGTTGCCCTTACTGTGATCTGAGGGTATTGCACAGTACCAATTCTTGGCCAGAACTGTATGATTCTTGTACGTCCTGTCCTGTTCCTGGTCACTCCGCTGTAGATGAGGCTGTGACAACTCATTCATGTGCTTATAAAGCAGATGTGCCCACCTGCCTTGTAAGTGAAGCCTCTTGACTTCCAGCTTTCACCTTGACTCTTGATTTACCCATGAGGCTTTAGTTAGTGAAAGCAGGTGATTTGTATTTGTGTAAGTATAGTGGCTGAATTTGTTCTGTGTAAGAAATACACTATTGCTATTAGAACACTTAACCAATACCTGAAAGTCTGCAAGTACCTTCTGTCAGAAGCAGCTAGTGCCTGGTATTTCTCTGTATATATTCTAAGTAAGCATGGCAGTACTGGCATCTTTCTTCTTTCTGAATATGGTAGATTATTAAGCAAAATGTGTTCTTGTGACTCTGACTCACCTCTAACTCTTCCCCCCCTCCACCCAAGGCGGTAGTCTGAAAGCCAAGCTTTGCCATTCTGGTCTGAGTGGAGACTTATTCAGACAACCTTTTCCAAAGGGGGTCTTTACTTTCCTTCCTACTTTGACTAGCACTTTTCTTTTTTTTTACCCAGGCATCTGGAGTGTGTGAACTTGTTGGAGTTTATTCTGACTGTGGGGAAGATGCAGCAGCTTACAGTCGGGAGAGTCTGGTATTGGGGTGTCCCGCTGTCCTGATGATACCCTTTGTAGTTGTTACTCTTCAAGTGGGAGTGCAGTTGTGATTGCTGCAGCTGCATCTGCTTGGTTGTTAAATGTGCCTTGGTGGTTCTGCTTGTGTTGGAGAAGCTTTCAGCTTTCCTGGACCTCAGCTGGCTCTGTGCATCTTGGCAAAGAGGTGGGATGTCATGCCAGGGCTGTCAGACTCGTGTAGTTCGTGTAATACGAGAGACATGAAATTTGGCAGCCTCAATTTGAAAGAAGTCTGGTGGTGAGACCACAGGAATGTTCTCTAAGTTGATACTTGGTTTCTCCTTCCATAGTTAGTGCTTTGAATGTGGTGACCTTCTAGGTACAGGCAAGATGGATCTGCCTAGGCCATGGGGGGAGCCTATGTAAATGCCAACTTCTGCTCGTGGTTCTGGTGCTGTAATTTCAGTTAGCAGAGCCTGAATTTGGCTTTATTACATAGTTTGGGTTCAGAATAGAATCAATTCATCTGTGGTTGGTTTGGAATCCAAATTATTTGCTGATCTAACCGTTGGTTTAAATATGTATTTGATGTTGAAAATTTAACAGGGATCTTAGTAAATATATTTTGTATTGTGAGTGAGCATTTTATAGTTAAATCCTAGAATTGTATTTTGTCCTTTTACACTATAAAGAAGTTACTCTTTATATCAAAGTATAAGGTAGAGATAGGCATTTGATTCGTCAAGTTAACCTAGCTGCAAGTTCCAGTGTATTATTGCGCTGAATCAGTGTTTGTGATGACTTGTGATTGCGTTGTCAAATAGGTTTTAAAATGTATTTTTACATTGGCCATATAAAGAAACATACAGGTACTGACATACAAAAAATGAGACTACTGAGGTTTATTTCATTTTATTTCTGCATGTGGAATCTAATGCTGAGCAAGCTTATTGAAGTAAGCACAGTGTAATAGTGGTGTTTCTTGTGTTCTGTCCATTCTGTGCAAAATAACTGAACCATGTGAGAGGATGAAGATGTAAAAATTGGCTGCTAGGCTGGAGCACAGAACGGAACAAGAGAAGGCACTGATGGCAGCAGTGTTCTTGTGTTTGTAAAGATTACTCTGCTTAAACCACAATATTCTCTCTGGCTTGTTGGTGTATGAATGCCAGTTTATTCTCTCTGTGTAAGGCTCTTTGAGTGAAGTCTGTGGGAATCCCTCAAGTATATTGGATATAAAAAGCATTCTCATAGAGTTTCCAGCATCTCTGCTATAGCATGTGATTGGCTTGGATTTAGTTTGTATTACCACCTGCTACATGAAATTACAGTTTCTTTATAGTTCATGGAATTGCAGATTTGAATACCTAAATATTTTTTAGGAATGAACATAGCTTGTCTGCAGCATTTAAATTTGTTAGTAGCTAACTCTTAATTTGAAATGTACATGAGAATAATTTGAAACCCAAATTTGTCAATCTTGTTATGCAAACTTGGAATTCAAGGATGTGATGGGGAGAAACACACACCAGTTTTGGTGTGACTTAGAGGCAGGTGGTAAATTGGTAGGACTTAAAACTTGTAGAAACTGGAAGTTTAAGCTGAAAGTTGCTCTCGTTTCTGCCTTGGATGGGGAGAGGAAGATTTTGTGAAACAGTTCAGAAGAGTTTAGTGTAGTTTGCTATTATGAAAACAGTTGCTTTTGCTACCTTTCACGCTTGCCATTCTCTGTATTGCAATGATTTGTGAAGAAAACAGTCAAAGGACTCAGTCTATCAACTACTGCCATGGAAGACTTGACTGACAGAACTTGATTTTGAGACCAGTATGTATGCCTTAGTAGAAGTTGTTTACCTGTCATAGGATCATTTAAGAATACACATTTTTCTCCTTTTTAATTAAAAAAAAATCTTATTTTTCTTAAACTCTTATCAGTGGTCAGAAATTAAGTACTCAGTGCATGAGTCAAGCTGTCATGAAGAGCAGGACTAACTTGAGCACTTAGTACTTGCTCACAGATTGAACCTTGGCCTCTCCTGCATGATAATCATTCCAGTTCCTGCGTGCTGTCCTTCCTTCTCACTTCTGGCATACCTCATTTTGATTAGGAACTTCCTTGTAGATGGGAAAAATTCAGTCCAAGGAACTTTATTGTCACCATCCTCTTCGTAGAACTATTTTGCAGACTACTGTTTCTTGTTACTTCTTTCAGCAAACTTATGAACAGTTTGAAATCTAACCACCAAATATTGCTTTGCAATCCTGAAGGCTTTTCTGTAGCTCGACTTTTCAGAGGATGGAATCAAGTGGTTTCCAGGTGCCGATCCTTTCCACCCCTGGTTCTTGTGAGGCAATTTCTTCTGAAGAAAGTTCCTAATGCAGGATTAATGACTTGTAGTTGAGGTTTGTGAGCAGTATACTACCCAAATGGCTTGTGAAAACACCTCTGGTATGTTTAATTTGGCACAGAGAGAGCAAAACCCCAGTGGTGGATTTGAAGGAAAAGCATCAAGGTAGAAACAGCTTCCTCTTCCAGGAATATCCTACAATACCTGATGAAGGAGGGAGAAAGTACTCTTAAATAGTATCTAAAATTAGAGAAACAGAAATGAGAGATCCAGTGGATCTCTGTTCAGCTCAACCTTTTCTTCCTCAGCTTTTGGCAGTTAGGGTTATGTATTTTCCTAGCAGGAAAAGCTTAATGACTTTTCCCCCTATTTATTTTCTAAGATTACTCAGCACTGGGTGTGTGTTGTGGTTTGGGTTTTTTTATTTTGTTGGGTTTTTTTTCTTTCCCCCTGCGCAACCCTTCTATATTCAGCCTGCTCCAGCATTCTGGGATTTCATTTACCAGAGTTGTATCAACAAGCTGTGCATGCAGAGTCCTGGTTGAGCAGGACATGAGGGTCCTTGTTTGTACCCTGTGAATTGGTGAATTTCTGGATGAAAATTTAGAAACTGCAGCATTGTTGACAAACTTTGTTGAACTTGTTGCTGGTAGAGGAAGTAATTCTGTCATGCAAACTTAAATGAACTGAGATTGCTTTCAAAAGGAAGTTGGTTACCCTTCACAGGACAGCATTTGGTGGTGTGCAAGGTTAACTTTTACTAGGTACCTGAGTTTTTTTGTTTATTTTTTCCTAAGTTTTTCTTCCTCGTTCCCTAATGCCCCCCCCCCCCCCCCCCCCCGTGCAATGTGCAGCCCAAATACATGGCTATGTGTGAGAATTGTTTTCTTCCTTCTTTAAGCTGAAATGCAGGAGTTCCTTATCTGAGTTCCAAACTAATGTCAGCTGTATGAAGTGACTCAAGTATGCTCTGTGTTTAGCCCTTTATAGGAGCTTTCCACCTGCATTGCAGGGTGGTGAAATACTTGCCTTATCAGTGTTTCTGACTTGCCTTTGATATGGATGGTATGGATGGTAGTTCCATAGATTTCTGTACTGTTAAGTGACTGTTTGACCCAGAAGCTGCCTTTTGGTGCTGGTACTTAGCAGAACTAAATAATGAAGACCTGTTACCCACGTAAATCCAAGAAGTAACATTCTGTCTCAGTTAATGATGGATATGTATTATGTCCTTGGATGAACAGCCTGCACGGCACAGCTTATGCACAGTGATGCTTTAAACTCTGGTGCTCTCTACAGTTTTGAGGTGGAGAAGCTTTGAATTTTGAGTGTACGAATATAAAGATATCATTTAAATAGGATCTCTGCCTGTCCCTGTGCAGAGTCTATAGAAGCTGCAGTAATTTTTTTCCTCCTAAGAAATTTTTTGGATAGTGCTGGTGAGAAGTTCCTTTATCTGTGTTCTTCCAGTTATTTACTGCTGCAGATTTGCGTGTCTTAAATGTGTTTTACCCCAATAAATGGTATTGTGTAGGTTGCTGCTAAGAAGACTGAATGTCTGGTTGTAGAATGACTGTTTGGAAGTGTACTGGATCAGAGTGATGACTTCTAAATCATCATGCTGCTGTCACTGCCTGTATGCAATTTCACTCCATCAAGCTTATAAAGTGAAAGCCAAAAGGGTTAAATGTGGGGTGAGCAAGTCCTAAAGACTGCAGAGAACCATGTCAATTGCCTGACTGAGGGTACTTTATGGCATAAGTTAATGTGTGATTAGTCCTTCCAAAAAAGACAAAGCTGACTTTGAAAAAACCAGCCAGAGCAAGAGAAAGGCAGTTCTTGCATGTTAATCATGAGACTCAATTAGTTTGTCATTTATTCAAGGGTTATGATCTAATTTATTGTAAAATCAGAGGGTTGCCTTTTCACTTGTTAGCACAGAGACAGTGCCAGAGCATGCAATGTTCTCTAGCTGTGCATATCTCTTATCTAATGGAAGTTTGTACAGAAGCTGAAACTCACTGGGGAATATCAAGGATATGGCACTGGGTGCGTAACACTTCTGTCAGTGCCTGTGGCATTTATTTTAGTCAGTTTTGAGTTGAAATCAAAGCTAATGTTCCCATATAACTGTAGTTCCAGGGTATCTGCAATGATGTATATACACTTCATTCTTGTAGGACGTTGTCAAGTCAGCTATTAGTTGAATGGGGAGGACTTTTTCAGGAGTTTACATTTGAAGTTATTCAGCTCTCTGAAGAAAGTTTTGGAAGAGGCTTGGCTATAGGATAAAACAATATGTAGTCTATAACAAGCACCATTTGGATTTTATGCTTGACTTCAAGCAAATTGATTAAAGGAAAAATATTTAAAAACTAATTTGTATCACTTGAGTTTCAAGGAAGAAATTTATAATTATTTGCTAATCTACAGCATTCTTGTGGGATCTCAGATGGGGTGACAGGATGATTTCTGTACAGAAGCTGAGTCTTGCTGTTGCCCTGCAGATGCACTCCCTGTCTGCGAGTACTTGCTCAGGGCTCAAATGGAGCCCTATCCCAAGAGCCAAGGAGAAACTGCAGGGCACAGCCAGTGAGCCTGCATGTCTGCATCCTTCTCAGGGGGTCCCTTGGGTAACCTTGCCCTGGCAGCCTTTCAAGCAACATGTGCCCAGCTTGCCCTTCTCTCCAATCCTTCACCCTCCAGGTCCTGGTGGAATTTCAGCCCTGGTGAAGCTGAGAGCAGCCTGTCATCAGCTGTGTGAAGCAGCACAGTGAGCTCATGCTTTCCAGAGAGCATTGACTGCAGCCTGCTACCCAATAGCACTGCATAAATCAAGCTGTTGCCTTTTTTTTAAACCAGCTCTGCAAAACTGCCACAGCATATTTTTTGCCATTTGTCTGTTTCAGAGGTGCAGTGCTGTGTGTAGCTTTTGCAGAGCTGATCCCTCTTGGATTTGGGGACTTTTATCTCCTGGGTCCAAAGGAAAACAACCAAAAAATGTAGAAGGTATACAACTCTTGTATCAGGACCGATCTCACAGTGAGAAACAGTTTCCTTTGAAGGAAAAATAACAAGATTTTCTTTTGAATGTAAACCAAGTGTGTTTTATTTGGGTTATTTTTCCCTGAGACTACAACATTTGAAACAATGGTTGTGAATTGCCCCCTTGCTCCAGATCCCAGTTGTGCAACACTGAAGGTGAAATATTGGGGAAACTGTTGGTATTTAAACAACTCTCCAGCAATACTTACTGAAAATCCTCAAATGCCTTTAGGACTTCTAATCATCGGGTTGATGCTGCTTCCTATTTGGATACCAAAATATTATTTCCTGTAACTAGTTTATTGCAGTTTGTTAAGTTTTTTTCCACTATGTAGAATCAATAGCCTATATAGTTTTTTAAGTCTAAAAACAGTTTTTTAATTGGCAAATGCAGCATCTTCAGAATTAAATTCTGCTGTGATGATGTTGCTGTGCAAAAGTGCAGTCCTAACTCAGTGGTAGAACTTCTTGATGTGTCAGTGGAAACTGTTCTTGGCTGGCTGTAGTCTTTACTGAGTAAATGACCACTTCTGCACAGCAAATAACTTTTGAGTCTGCAAAAACAGCAAGCTGGTGAAATTTCTGACTTGGTTAATGTGAGAAATCCTAAGTACATTGATTAATTCTTCAATTTCATGGCAAAGGTGCTACTCTTTCAGTCATTAGTTATCGTTTTGGTCTGCTTTTTCATAGAAATTTATCAAGTTATAGATGCATTGCACAGAATACTCCACTAGAAGTAAATAATCCTGCTGTACTTACTGTCTTCACTACAGGTTGAGAGTACTCCAAATGCTCTGTAAACTAGTTCATATCATATGTCTCTGTTAAATATAGCCAAATGCTGAAAGGCTTCTCAGTTGTAGGTGAAGATCTGAAGGACATGCAATGCATGGGAGCAGCTGAATCTTTCTATGTCTTTAACAGTCTGATTCCATTGATAAGAGTCCATGCAGAGAGTGCTGCTAATGTCAGCTCCAAGTTGGAGCACTCACACGAGGGCTGTGGGCACTGATGCTTTGTAAAAAGTTTGGGGCATGAAAAGCTTCAAGTTAGCACATAACCTTAAGAACTCTGTGTATGCTGCCTGGCACATTGTAGTAATGGTTAAAGCCATTTCTACTCTCACCTGCCAAGTTGTGGCTCATTTTTAGAAAACAACAACCTTTTTTTTTTTTCTTCCTCCAAAGTTTACAGCTGGCATTTTAGCCACTACTCTTGCAATGTTGTGCTGCTTCTGCAGAGTATTTCTGCTTTTTTGAAAGCTTTGTATTTGTCAGACAAGAGATTAACAGCAGACAGTCTTCACTTAAATATCATTAAATAATCAGGATATTTAAAACCTAAATGTTAAAAATCACATGCAAACAAAGAAAAAAACCAGCCAAAACCAAACCACCATAAAGCCAGCAGCAAAAACACTTTGCCATTTGTCTTAAGAATCCAAGGTGTTATGCCTATTACTACTTCCCTGTGTACCTGCTTCTCTACTAGGTTTGACTTAGCTAGGATGAGAACAGAAGAACATGGGGCAGCTTAAGAGGATTGACAGGTCTGCAAAAGAAGAGAAACAATGCAGGATAGAAAGGCTGGTGGAAGGAATGACCTGTTAGTTTGGAACAGCTTCTGTTTGAAGTTGATTTAAAGGAAAATGGGCAGCAAGGGTGCTGATGGATGGAATTTTGTCAGAGAATGAGAAATTATGATCAAGAATGTATGATGAGAGGTGTCAGGAAAATTGCTGGATGTCTGAAGACTAGCTTGAAACTTGAGAGCACTCTTGAAGAGCACAAACCTTATTTGGTCTGTGAGCAGATAGCGGACCTAGCAGGAGTTGACAAAGTATTTTTGTTCTGCATAATACATTACTGCCTTTCTTCCCATACTGATAGTATTTCCATCAGTAGGGATTAATATTTCAATCTGAGGGGAAATTTCTGTGAATAATCCTGGCTCACTGTTTCATAGCTCCGAAAGACCAAAATGTATGAATGTACCCTTTAAATGGTAGCAGTGGACAAAACCAGTTTAGCAGAATTCCAGGAAACAGAGAAGGTGATCTGATTTGTAATCCCTATCTAGTCAAATAGCTTGAAGACTGATGAGGATTGTTGAACACTGAGCTCTGACAGTCTCAGGCTTGTTTGTGTTTACCTATTCAATCAAATCTTTCAAAAAGAAGTACCTGAACCTTGACCTTGCAAGGAAGTGCCATAATAAATGTACTGTTTGTTTTTTTCAAGTTCCAGCTCCTTATTTTCATTTTGACCTGAAAGCTTATCTCTCCTTGTATAATAACATATGCTCTTGCTAAATATTTTAGTTGTGATAAAATAGCAAAAAAAAAAAAAATCGCCAAAGTCTCTTTCTGAAATGGTAATGTCTAATTTACCATTAAGAAAGAACCTAATGGCATTCTTGCAAGTTCCTAAAGAGGAACAGACATTGATCTCATGGAAAACCATGCACAGGCTTTGTTCATAGTGGCAATGGATAGATAAACAATTTATAACTAAGTGTATAACTGACCATGTTGAAAACCTTGTGAGTAGTCTGACACTTTTAGCAAAGAATGCTGTCTTAATGAAGCTGCAAACGAGTCTGATTTACTTATGAGAGTGTGCTGGACTATTCAGGTGAGGGACTTATTGCTCTTCCACATGGAGATAGATACCTTTGGTTTTGTTTGATCATGCACCTAATCTCAGATAATAAAGTACACTTCCTTTCTTGCAGTGTGTTAGTAGCTGCTGTTTGCTTAGCTCTAACTTATGTGAGTTTCATCCTGGCAGTTGCTGTAAAACAGAGTGGGGGAAAAGACATTTGCATTTGCAGAGCACTCTGGTCTAGGAGGTTGCATGTGCTCCGAATCACTAGAATACTGGATGACATTTCTAGACAATGTTACTAAGTATCTTGGTTATCTAAGTAAAAGATGGGCTTTATTCTTTTAAAAAAATTACTGGACTAGTGTTCCACTACTGAATACAGAGATCTCCTAAAACTTACCTAACAATAAAATTCAAAAATTGTCAATTATTAAAGGAAGAACGGTGTTATCAAGACACTGTATAAATCTGTTGAAGTATCTCTGTGTTATGTGCTTACAAATAGTCTGAAATTGAAGGTGGAGAGAACAGTACAATATTCTAAAAACCAGGACAACAAGGATGGCCAGAGTTTATAAGTAATTAAGTAGATAAGGACTTTTCATCTTAGCAAAGTGGAACTGCTTTTCTACTTTACTTCTTCCATATCTTAGAGCCAAGATGGAACTGATTAAAATTGATGCTCCTTGATTACTGTAACTTTTATATTATGCTGCTGCTTCACTCTTGAAACAGACTAGCAAATAGCCCAGTAGAAGGCCAGACTTGATGGTTTATGCCTTTGGAAGTGATAGAACTTCTTCAATCAAAAGTGCCTGCATGATTGCTTGCAAACATAGCTTGTGCATTATTTCTACTTACTGTATCAAGTGTCTAACATGGTTTCTAAAATGTTGTTTACTGAAGTGTACAGATATTGCTTAGCTACCCTGTGGGGTGGGTTTGTCTTTGGTTTGATAGTTTGTTGGGGTTTTTTGTTCTTTTATAAACATCTTCTCAGTAAACTCACTGACAATATTGTGTATTCTGAAGCAAGCAATGCCATGAGTATATGAGAACTTAATGTAATCCACTTTTAGGAGTAGATTGTACTTGTAATGTTATAAATGTTTGTGTGAAGTTGTTATAGGAGCTTAACTTAATCCTCTCTAGAATAGTTTGAATTAGCTTGGCAATAGGCTAGTTTACATTAGAATGTGACATTACTGAGGCAGCAGAGAGAGCTCTGAAATTTGCAATTCTGTGTAAATGCAACATTGCCTGAACCATTTTGTGTTTTCCTAGTGCTTTCTTATGGGGCATATTCAAGCAACACTGAATAGCACGTTGGGAGGGATGCCTGGTTGCTGTGGGTGATGCCATCTCTGCCTTCAGGGGTATGTGCTGAAAAAGTCATACTTGTGTTTTTGTGTTGTGTTCCAGGACATGGGCAAGTAAGCTGTGTAATGCATAGTGTAATGCATATTAAATGCTCTGTATGCTTTTTAATTTCAGGTAGTCATGACCACATAATATGGTTTTGTGAGGTAATGCTGATGCTGCATTTTGCCTGGTATCAAAGCATGTTCAGTTAATTAGAGCACTCTGGGCAGCCTCCCTGCATGTCTGGGCATGCCCTCTCCTTTCAGATTTATTCCCCACCCCATTTCCCCCCTTCATGCAGGCTTCACAAACAGCTGATGGGTTTGAGTAAATGCTCTGTGATGATTTGCTTGAAAGAATCAAGTTCCAGATGGAGTACCAGGAAAAGTGAAAAATTATTAACGTCTGCATTGTGACACTAACACAAACTAACTTGAGTTCTTGTAGTAATTTGTCAACCTGTGAGTTGAATTATGTATTGTAATTATCTGGTTTTGATTCCTGTTTACCTCACCCTGAACAAGTGACTATCCCCCTGCCCTTTAACAGCACACCCCTGGATGCCTTTTGTTGGTTAGTAGAAGTGACAAGATCTTGCTCTGAGCCCAGTTCTGTATGTTGTGGTGTATTTAGTGTATTTCTCCTGGATCTGGGGCAGTTGGCAGCCAATCCCTCCTCTTTTTAGGAGAGCCTACGTGCCAAGCTTTTTTTGTTGTGGTTTTGTTTTTGTTGTTTTTGTTTGGTTTTGTTTTGTTTTGTTTTGGGTTTTTTGGTTTTGTTTTCCAAGTGGTCCTGCTGTTACCCCAAGCTCTTATTTCAGTAGAGGAATGGGAAAACTTAGAGCTCAGGTACTGAAGACTTTTTTCTGCTGTGTGTAAGCATGGGAGGTACACAACTGAAGTTTGGTAAGCTGAGCTTTACTGAAGGCAAAACCAGACTGAGCTGTTTTGCACTGCACTGGAGCGTGTTGTGGAGGCCAGGCATTCATGATGCTTGATGTAAGACCAAGTCAAAGCAAATTTATTAGTATTTAGTTTAGAGAATTCCTCCAGTGACTAGTTGCCAGGAACAGTGTGTTCTCAGCAAGGGCAACTTGTTATGTCTGTGTTTCTGCTACTGACTCCCCCCACCATGGAGGAGATGCTGGGCTGAGGGTAATTTTTCATTCAGCCTTATATGGCATATCTAAAACTAATGAATTTCTTTGTTATATGAAAGTTACAGAATGTCAATTCTTTAAGGAGTAATGTTCATCAGATTTTTAAATACCATAGCTGATCCTTAGGAATGCCTCTCTTTTTACGCAGGATGCTTTCAGGACTCTAAATGTGAATGTGAAGCCGGTCTACTTGTTCATGAAAGTATTGATTAATATAGTGAAGGCTTGCTTTAAAAATAGTTTAATTAGTAATTGATTTCTACTGGTGCTCTGGCTATGTGAAAGTCGAGAGCACTGAGTAACAGACCTACGTGTGTATATGTCCACCTTGGTATGTGCAACTTTTTTGTGCTTCCTCATTTCTCTACTCAGTATCAAATCTGCTTTTATTTTTTTGGAGTTTCTTCAGCATCAGTTGAATCAAGCTTTACTCAGCTACCTGTGTTGTTTCAAATTTTGGCATTATTAGCTACATATACTGTGAAGTAATGCAACGTTCTTTAAATTCTTGGGATTTTATTCTTGCTAAGTCTTGAAATTGCCTGTTTTCTTCAGAATGAAAACTCTTGAAAGAGGTGAGACTTCTGGTTTGATCTGAGCTACTGCTGAAACAAAATGGAATCTTAACTTTTGTTGCATGACTAGGTGAGCAAGCTGAGTTAAGGGCTAGTATCCAGACGAGCAGAAACAAGTTTCAATGTGTCAAAACAACAGTGAAAGCAAAGTTTGCAAATATTTTTTCAGCAGTTGATTCTGTGATTGACTTAAACTAATGGAAAATTATTCAGAACAGATTCTTGCCCTGCCTTCAGGGAAGACTTTTTTAAGAACTCTTCAATCTGCCTTAAGTTTCCTAATTAAAGGTGAAAGTGAGGGTACTGCAGTTGTTTATGTTTCTTTAGGGATTGTATAATAGTCAGTAAGCAAAAGATCTAGATCAGCCTAGAAGCAGGAGATGTTTTAACTAGACAAGTCTTTTCATCTTGGGGATGGGAGGGGGGGCAGAGGAAGGTGTGCTGCCTGATCTCAGTAACTTTTTATTTTTTCTTGTTTCATGGTCTTTTTTTCTTCAATCTGAGTCAGATGTTCAAAGTACCATGTAAAGAAGATGGGTTATTGACCAGAATTCACTCTGTGTTTGGTTCATAGTGAGCTGACAAATTCTTGAAGTTCTGTAGTAGTCTCACTTTGGATGTTGCTGTTTTGTTCTCAAAACTATTTATGGGCCCTGCAGCTTTATACTTCTCATTAGTGTGATGAAGGCTTTATTTTGAATGTAGTCACTCAAGCTGTGTTTCCAGCTGAACAAAGAAAGTTTTAAAGAAAAATTTTTTGCAAGAATTTAAAAAAAAAATTCTTGCATTTTGAATAATGCAAGAAATCACTTACCTTTCCCTACTTAGTGTGCTGGCTTCATTTTACACTTTCCAAAGTATTTGTGCATGAGAGTTTGTTTTCTTTCCCTTGCTGTGGTTTCCAGGATGGCTTATATGGTTTCTCTGAGGATTCAAACTTACTTGTTAGAGAACAAATCAAGAGTTGCTTCTCAGAACAAACTTGTTTCCCAAAGAAGTCTTTGATTCCTCTACAAAAATATGATTACAGAATTATTCTTCAATGTTCCTAATCAACATTGCTATACCAGAAGTCTAATATTAGTATTATCAGTATTATTACAATATTTTCTGACTTTTTTGCAACCATCTTGTATTGCATCCAGTATTGTCACCATAGTTGAAACAGTGAAATAATTTTGGACTTTAATATAATTCTTATGTGAATTATGAGTTATTCTGCCCACCGTCCATACTTAATCCTGATGTACATGTAGTGCTGCACCAAATTTCAACTATGTCATTAGATCAGTGTCCTTGTTTGAGGACACCACACTCTGATAATCAGTCTGCATTTTTGTTTAAACACCAGAGACCTGTTTGCTCATTGTTTTTGATGACGAGTGTCCTCCTTCCTGCTCTTTGGTTGGAGAGTATAGTCTGTCAATGCAGATAGGTGAAGGTGTTCAAGGTGTTCATTTTCTTCAGTTGGGAAGCTGACCTTTGTCCATGAATGCATCTTCAGCCAGATTGCCTTCTCAGATCCATTGAACGTCTTCCCGCCCATTCAGGTTTTAATTGCTCCAAAAGCCTCCTTCTGGCAGAGTCCCCATCCCCTGCAACCATATGTTGTTATAAATCTGAGGTTCTTCCTGCCTCTGGTCTCATTTCTGGTACTAGGAGCCTTTCATATGGAGTGCTACAGAGGTCATCCAGCTGCTTTGGACAGTTTGATCTTCTCTCTCATTCATATCTTTGTCGTTTTGGTACTTAGGTGCAGTCTTAGTGCTTGTTAGGAGCTTGTCACTGTATGTTGCAAGGGCTCTGTGCTGTTTTTTGTTTGTGAATCTCCACTCCCTGTGTGGTCAGTTGTTCCCCATCATCTGTCCATGTCAGTCCCACCCCTTTACCTTTCCATTGGGTTTTGGGTGAGGTTATATGGCTCTGCTCTGCTGGAGAGGACATTGGAATTGTTTTGTCATTTGGCTAATCTCGGCTCATCTTTATAGAAGATGGAGGCAGGTAACTGATATGGAATTGCTTTCCAGTGACTCTGAAGGGGTCCCACGTGGGTCTGCAGTTGGCTGCCCCACCAGCATGGGGCAGTGTACTGCTGGAGCCCCAGAGCTGATCACAAACCTCCCTCTCCTCTCTGTTTCAACTCAAATGTCTTAAGTAACTCTTCCAAAATCTTCAGCTGCCTCTGCTATGCATTCCTGCCTTGAAGGGTGGGAAAAAGGCCTTCAGTGCAGAGCACAGTCTCTAGGTGCTCTGCATCAAGGGGTGAAGACTGAAGTTTTTCTTTGCTGGGGTTCTGAATGTTGCTTCTATGTTGCTGCTCTGATGTTTGAAGACTAGGAACTTGGAATGCTTACTGTCTTAAAATCCTGGTTTGGCTAACTTTTAAAAATTTCTTTTTAATTCCAGAACATTTGAATCTTCTTGGGAAACATGAAAACAAAGAACTGCTTTTTAGATATCTTTCAGGACAATTGACACATTCCAGGGAAAAGAAGTTGTTTTTTTTCCTGCAAAGTTCAGAAGAATCTGCATTCTCTGAGATTTTAAAGAATTCTAAAATGAAAACGGTTTAAAATTTATCTTTCAAAATGAATGTTGGGAAGTCTGATGACAAAGCAAAGAATGGGTTGAAGTCTTCCTTACTTATAAGGGATGAAAATGGAAATAGCTATGCATGTGACAGAGGTACACCTTCGTTAGAGAATTGTGCCACCAAGATACATGGTAATTCAGCTGCCCAAAATATAGGGGCTGAGCATGAGTGTGATACCATTTTTGAAAATAAGGGCGACTTCAGAAGTCTTTTAGAACAGCAGTGTATTGAAGTACTTGATCTGCAGAACACACCTGCTAAATACAGCTGCACAGGAGCTCCATCGGGAGATACAGATGCTGCACACAAGTCTTCTGGGACTGAGCAGACTTGTATGTGTTCTTTGAAATGTGGCTTGGAAGCAACAACAAGCTTAGTGAAAGGTGATTTTGCTATGGCAAAAATGCAAAATCAGAGTATCAAACACTCAGTGCCTTACAGTCAGACTGACTCTAAGTCTGTACTAACTCTTCCTGCTTCAGAGGAGAACATGCAGTCCCTGGAAAATGACAGGGCATGCTGCCAGCTGAACACATGGGATGTTACTAATGTTACAGGTGAAAATCCGAGAACTGATCAAAAAGATGACATGCATCTGGGGGAAACATTGGTCTCTTCTGAAGTATCTATCTCAGAGAAATTTGGTACAACCACCTCAGAAAGAACACCTAATTTCACCTCTGCAGGTCTTGAGCACTATCAAAAAAACCCTATCAAGAATGATAATGAATCACAGGAAACAGAAGCACAGGCTGTAGAACTACCTGCTGGACGTATAGATCCTTATAAGCTAGATGCATTATCACCATGCATTAATATCAATGAGGACGACCAAGTGAAATCCTTGCAGATTTCTCCTTTCCATGAAAAAAATGGGAATTCCAGTGCTGAAACATGCATGGATATTGTTGTAAATAGTGTGCACC
This sequence comes from Ammospiza nelsoni, assembly GCF_027579445.1. NCBI lineage: Eukaryota > Metazoa > Chordata > Aves > Passeriformes > Passerellidae > Ammospiza > Ammospiza nelsoni. The sequence goes on along the minus strand of NC_080636.1, from coordinate 30,254,002 downwards.
TTCTCCCGGTAGATCAAATAGATGGAGAACAAGTATCAAACAAAACTAGTGAACCTTTAACCAAAGAACAAAGTATCTCTGGAAATGCTGCTCTTCAGAATATGCACAGCATTCCTTCTGTATCTTGCAGTGTTCCAAAATTAAAGAAGACGGTTATGCCTGAGCTGAAATGCGAAGCAACTTTTTTAGTCTTCAGTCCAACAGCTGATAAAAGCAATTCATCTCTATGTACTTCAACTCCTAAAGAACAATCAAAAAATAGGACTTTTTCTGTTTCAGCTTTGGAAGAACTTGGACACAAGTCTTCTAGACTAAGACAAAGTGAAGCATTTGTAGGAGGGCGTAGCAGGCCTGGGCTTAAAGCTAGTTCAGATCAAACTGCAAGAAAATCAATGGGCAGGTCTCCTATTGCATCAGCAATAACCAAAGCAAGGAAATCAGAGATAGTTAGTTTTCCCAAACCTAATTTTAAAAATGTTAAGCCAAAGGTTGTGTCTAGACCTGTGCCACAGCCAAGAGACAGTGCAGCATTAAAACAGTCTCCCCAGTCCCGTCAACTATCATCTGTCTCCTCACCCTCAAGGGTTGGTTCCCCAAGGCAATTGTCCTCCTCTATAAAAGTGCTGAAAAAAACAGTAGATCCAGCTAAAGATACTAAGGTGGAATTGCCTGTAAATAAGCCCCATAAGCTACATGTTAACAAACACCTTTTCACTAGCCAAGTCGATCATGCCACAGCACATCCCAGAAACGCTTCCCATAAGGTTTCAAAAACACCTGCATTAAAGTTAAGTCTGCAAGACATTGACAAAGCAAGTGCTACCCATCCGGTGTGCTCCTTGGCTTCTCCTGCGCTTCCAGCATCTAGAGAGAGCTCAAAAGAGATGTTAATTGATAAAATGGAAAGTTTAAGCTCCTTAATGACAACTTGTTCTCAAAACATTGACCTGACCAAAGGGGAAGAAGAACAAAGCAGCAACATGGGGGTGCTTCTGGAAGACCCATTGGTAAAAGATACAGCAAACAAAACATTTGAAGTGCACTCTGTTCCTTTGGTAAGTTTTTTTGCTTTCATGCTTACTTGTATGTTTTGTACATTTGCAGAAAAGGAAATTGATTATTGCACAGTGTGAAAATGATGGAATAGGTCTGGTGTGTGCAAATGTAGCTGTAGTGTTGATTTCTACATGAAGTCTCTCCCTAGTAAAGGCACTGAAGAAGTATTGTTTTACAGATTAGTTGCAGTTGGCTTCAACTGCAATTTAGTGTCTCCACCTTCATCTTGTTCCGTAACACAATTTTTTTAGTAGAGTCCTTTTTTAAGGTTTGTAAGAAATCTAATAAAAGCAAACAAGTCTTAGGTTAGTCAATCTTGTAAAATTGCCTAGCATAACTTGGTGATGTTTTCTAAATACAGCTTTTAATGTACATTTCTTCAAGATTATTCTAGTGATGCTGTAACTTCAAATAGACGTTAGAGATAAAGTGCTGGTTTGGGAATTTTCTTTCAAAACGTGCTTTAGAACTAAAGTAGACTTTTAAAAATTAGTTGTGTAAATGTTGTGCTTATATGAACAGTAACATTAAGTCACACAAAACCCAGAGACCAAAAAGTTGGTGAAACATTTTATTTTTAACAACTTAATTTCACTGTCTCCTTTTTATAATTTAGGAGTTTATTTGTTTTAAGTAGAGCTGGGACTCATTGGAGTAGTTGGGAGTAGTCAGGAAATATTTCTCATGCAGAGGGCATATACCTGGTTTTAGGCAGTCAGCCAGCTGGAAGGTGCAAACTTCCTGGCCGGGAGGTATGCATGTGCTGGTTGGTTGGGAAATACTTTGGGATGAGTCAGCTACCTGTCAGGAGAAACATGCTGCTTTCAAATGCACTGGAAGAAGGTTAAAAGACAAGGAGAAGGGGAAAGAAGGGAAGAGCGTCAGAATTGGGTTGATGAGGATTTCAGGAGGTGTAGTAGGAACACAGTCTTGGTGCTTTTTGGAGTCTCTCTTGTTACTGGCTTGTGGATTCAATAACTTATGTTAAATTGGTGAAATGGAGGCAGCAATTATTACTGGTAAAACTGTTGTCTGAATTTTTGACAGGCCTTACTAATTTGCCAGAAAAATTTCAGTGAAGCTCAGTATATGGCAAAGCTGCTTAGAACATTTTTGAAACATTGCACAAGAAAGTAGAAAAGTACTATTATTTGGCTAATAATTTAACTTGAAAACCTAAGTAAGCATGAAAGCAAGAATGGTCTATTTTAATTCTACAGTCTTTAAGAGTTTGCATTCTTTGTCAGTCCTTACTTTTGGTATGAAGAGTTGAGAGAGTGCTTTTAATTCATTCCCTTGCCAAAAAGGAAAACTTTGTGATTTTAATTGTTCTGCTTGTACATGGAGAAGCAATAGAGAAATTTCTGTAAAATGCACAGTAGACATATCAGCTGGATTGAATTTAAGAATGGTCTTCTTAAGTGGAAAAGTACAAATTAACATCTGAAAATGAACATGAGGATTGTCATTGAAAATTAAAAATTTGGTACTCTGACCGAACTGCTGCAGTCAGCTTGAGTCACAGAAAAGCACAGGAAGAGCTGAACTGTCAAGTGTGTCTTTATAGGCTTGACAGGAGTGGCTGTGAACTAAAGGTTGCATAAACTGGAGCAAGAATTCTGTGTGAAACATATATAAACCAGTTTCACAAATATAAACCAGTTATTTTATACTGTCCTGGATCTACTCCTGCACTTACGTTTTGTCTATGGCACCTCAATGTGAAGGATTTTAAGCTGTTGTGACATAAGACCTAGATCAGGAAGCTAATTACAAGGACTGTGACATTTCCGGTAGTACAGAACAACTAAATTTTCAGGGCCGTGAACATGTGTAGTTCATTGGTTAAGGTCTTGGGAGTGGGTGTAGTCATGTAATTGAGTGGCTTAATTAGAGTTTGGGGAGGAAGAAATTCTGATGACCTCTGTAACCTCTTTTTAGTGTGTTGGTCATTACTAGTGATTAGCTTCAAACTAATAGGTTTGCATTGCTGGAGGCCATTCAGGAGATTGTTCTTGAGGTTCTGAGCTGCAGATGTTGACAGTGGCATAAAGACTAAGCATGTTTCCTACTTGGGTGGTCAGTATTTCATTGCAGATGCAGCAGAGGGAGATCTTTAGTTTCTCACAGTGGTGGTGTGTGGGTTGAATTGTCGTTGGCTTTTTGCTTTCTGTTTTTTTCTTAAAACAGATGCCTTCTGTGAAAGATGGAACAGCACAAGGGAAAAACATACCAAAGAAAGATCAAATCACACTACGAAGTGTATTAACTCCCAAGGTTAAAATGGTGCCATCTGTGTCGACCTTGAAGAAAGGATGTGAAAATAAAACTATCAGCACTATTAAAACACCTTCTCACAAAGAAGCTCTTATGTCATCAAACTCTGGTAAGAGAATTTTTCACTGGAATATTACCACTTAACTAGTTTCTTAAAATTAAGGTATCATACTTAAGGTACTTTCTGACACAACTTTTAGGGTAGTACAGAGCTATATGTCAGTGTTAAATACAATGCTGTCTGAATTGTCAGTTGCTAATACAGGATGTGGTGCTATTATGAAAATCAATATTAAATATTATTTATTTTTGGTTCTATTATAGGATTTTGTGAAATTACAACTAAAATTACTTGAAAGAGGGAAAAATAGAGTGCTCAGGTACAATGCTCTTGTGATAAGCAGCTGCATGCTACCCCAATGGGAATGAGTCCTTATTTCAGGACATAACATATTTTGTTCAACCTAATTTTAGCACAACTCTGTAGTTTCTAGAAAGGAGAGAACATAATTGAAGGTGAGACTACTGCTTGAGCTGCTAATTAAACTCAGACTGATTAGTAGCAAGGGCAGGGATGAATCTCTCATCTAGTCTGTAGGCTGCTGCTCAAATCTCATGACTAGAAACTACATTCTGTAACTGTATTATAGGGATTCAGAAGTGCTCTGGTAGATTATGTGCTGGGTTTTTTTAACCAAGTGTGGCAATCTAACTAGCTGCAAAGGTAGCCTGTCTATGAATGACTACACTACAATGCACTGTAATTTGGAGAGTACACACCCAGCTATACCCAGTAAAACCTGTTCTTTTTTTTATTTTTTAACCCACTCAATCTAAGATTATAAAACAGTAAAAAAAAAGTCCTCTTAATTATATACAGGTGGTGAAGTGTGATAAAATCTGTGTATGTATGTATGTATGTATGCCTTTATGGGATGAGTCCCTCAAAGAAAGTGAATATAGACTATTCTCCCACTTGAGGCTTGCTCATGTGAGGCATTTGCCCAGTGAAGCAGGCACCAGCCTGTAGGCTGCCAGTTTCTTGGAGAACTCACCACCCCTCTAAATACCAGCCCAAACCTTTCCTGTCTGTAATTATGGCCTTAGAAGAGGAGAGATGGATATAGATAGAGTTTTCCTTTAGGTTATTAATCCAGATAGGATTTATGATACTGTCACTAGAAACAAATATAAGCACAGGTGAGTTATAGGACTAAGTTCTTCCCTTCAGAAAAAAAAAAATTGCTTTCAGAAGAAACACAAATAATTTGCTGTTGAAATAAAAACATTTACTCCCCAGACTGGTTTTTTAAAATAAACCTGTCACTCCTTAGCCAATTGATGTGCATTGAAATGATGGTAGTCAGTAGAATATTTTCCAAATTTTTCCTACTGGAAAAAGGCTGCTTAAACTAAAAGCAAAAAGTAGCACTTCAACATTTCAAACTTGTGGTATGATCTGGTAAGACTGGAACTTTAATGCTGCACATGAGAAGAAATTTTTTTTCTCCATGCCCTTTCTCCAGTTCCGTGTTCCTGGTTTAATGGTCCTAGCACATATTACCCTTCATCTTCCTTGTGCAGTGTTTTTGTGCTACAAAGTAGGGTTTGATGCATTCAGCTGTATCAGATTAACTTCCCCATCCCTTACAAAGGGAGTTTATAAAAATGTGTCCTTGCTCCTTGCAAACCTTGTACTGATGCAAATCATAGGATAGGATAGGATTATGGGGTGGGATTTGGGGCAAAGTAGGAGTTATTTGGAATTGCTGCCAAACCCCCACAGTATTATGTGACCACACCTTTCAGGTAAAACCATACTTACTGCTGCTTACCCCTTCTGTTTTTAACATTTTTGAAGTAAAACTGTACATACACTTTCTGTGACAAAGTGGCAGTTTGTAAACCAAACCCAGTTACTTCTTTAGGCTAAAGCATTCCTGAAGTGGGATAGCTGTTTTTTCCAGTGGAGTCATTTGAACACTTACGTATTAAACTTCAGCCCCCAGATAAATCATTCAGTAGCTGTACAGTTGTTTGCTGTCAGGATTTTGTCAGACTACAGACAGACCAGCTAAATCCAGAAAGGAAAGGACTTCTGAAGGTCGCCTAGTCCAGCCCCTGCTGCCTGTAACTGGGTCATTGCTGAATTCAGACTAGGTTGTTCAGTTGTTTGTCAAGTTGAGTTTTAAAAATGTCCAAATCCTAATGAACTTGTTTCTTTCTGAGGTACTAACATATGTGCAGCTATTTCTTACCCAGTTACTGATAGTATTTGGATCGTTGGGCAGAAAGAGAAGTTTATGTAGTTGAATTAATTAAATACTCTGAACAAGACAAGTAATAGTATAGCTTTATGTCAACTCTCACATGTGTGTGGTGAGGGACAGAAGTGGTGCATCTGTCCAAAATGTATTAGTGTGTGTATTATTCCTAGAATAATCAAGAGCTTGTGAGGGCTGTCTTCATATAATGGCTGTTCAAGAAATGAAAGAAAAAAATGCCATATATAAAACACCAGTTGCAAGATCCTTGGAACTTGTCAGGACTTAAGATTTTGGTAATTTTTTTACCACTTGGAAAACTTAAGTACTCAGAGGTAACATACCAACCCAATAGAAAGAATTTCTTCTCAGGAAATTTCCTAATTCTCACCTGAACAGCAGGAGAGAACTCATATCCCAAACACTGTATTTTTGTGAGGTTATTTGCAGAGCATATTAGGCTAGAAATAACTGGGTTTATTTATTTCAAAATGGTTGCTGAGCATTGTTCACCAGTATTGGTGTATTTTAGCTGGAACTTGAAGTTTTTGCTGAATTAGAAATAGGTTCTCAAAAAGACAAGCCCACCTTGATCCAGTGTACCAAAGTGATTTGGGAAATGATGAAGCCCCATTTCTGCAACTGTGATCAGATTTGCTGCAAGCTAGATGCTTCAAAAATATTTCTGTAACCGTTTATTTCTTTTCTTCATAAGAGGGGATGACACACGCACTCGAAGACAAAAATCTGAATTCTCTACACATAACTTTTCCATGGGGTGGTGTGTAGGTTTCTGTAGTACTGGATGGCAGGCTATATGTCATTTACTATGTTTGTTTTCTGTCAATGAAAACAGTTATTAGAATTTAAAACACAGAATAACATTTTTGACTTACCCATTTTTACTGGAAGGGATATATAATTTTGGAGCCCTGGTAGACGACTTTGAACTAGTTTCAAAATCAAAGCAACTGTTGTTTCTGTTCCCATGAAATACACAGAGCCTTCTGATTTGGATGTGTCATAGCCAGTGTGGAGGAGTAATAGTCTGATAATAGTTGAGGTGTTATGGTATGGGAAGAGTCGTGTCTTTGCCTCACCTAAAGGGAGGAGTTGAAGGGGATTGGAGAAGCCAAGGAGCTTTGGTTTTCCCATGGAACATCACTCCATGATTTTCTGCTATCATACCTGCCCCAGCAACTGTATATTACCTGTGCAGTTGAACAAAAGCACTGTGACAGTTTGAGCCACAGGAAATTATTTAAACAGCATCAAATAGGAAACTAAATGATTTACAGTAAATCTAAAAATGTATATGCCCACCAATGCCTTTTTTACCATCTTTTGTGGACTAGCAAGGACTAGGACAAACTACCTGAAATTATGTAAAGGAGAGGAGCTTTACCTGCAAGACTTCCGATATGCTATAACTTCAGTTCTGCCTTAAAATTACACTATTAGTTTAAATTATTTCTCATTGTAAGAAACTTCACATTCTTTTGGATGTCAGCTCTTTAAAGATGCTTTCTCTGTAATTGAAACTCTTTGGGAATCTGAAAGTATCAGTAATATTATTCCTCTGCTTACTGTTAAAAGACTCACAGAAATAAATGGAAACCACATAAATCATCTGTGTAACAAAAAGATCTCTTACTGTCTGGTGGGGTTTTTTTTGACATTTCAGCTACCCTTTTGTCTCTGATTTAAGTCACTGATATTCCTTCAACAGTAATAGCAGCTCTGTGCTTTACTTCTAATTTCCATTAATCTAGTCTAGTGGTCACTCCCTTTTTCTCTTGAGGGTATTTTTATAGCATTTAACAAGACCACTGAAAGCTTGGATACAGAGAAGCTTTAAAGTGTGAATTCTGTGTTTCCTTAAAGATATTTTTTGAACAAGTGAGTCCTTTTCCTGATGACAAGTTGATCATACTGAAGGACTTTTCCTGTGTTCTGTGACTACCAGAAGCATGGGAAAAATAATTCCCCAAATGGTATAGAAAATGAGTATGCAGGATTAGCGATACTTTGAAATACTGATTTTCTTTGTAGTCCATAATTGCTAAATTCCTGCAGCTGAATTTTGGCTTGATCATACATTTAATGTCTGATTGAGAGAAGCTTCCATGGTTAAACAGGCAGTGACAGATTAAGACTCAGTTTGTTACTGAGTGTTATTGCTTTTTATTGCACAAAGAAAGGCTTCTCAGATGGAAAATTCAAACCAGATGGATTCAGTCAGTTTTCATACAGCTGGAGACATATAAACTTGATAATTCAGGACTTCTTGGTACAGCCTTTCACAATACTAGTGAAGCAGGACCAAAACAGTTTAGTTCCACTAAGCATTCTCACAGTCCTTGAGTCTTTGTTCTGACACTGATCTAGGAGCCAACCCAAATGTAGTTACTGAAAACAGTTTTTCAGCTTGTATCATTCCTTTTATCTACCATGTGCCTCTTTAAAGCTGGATTGTCATGCTGCCAAGAGGAAACAAATATTTAAAAAGACAAATATAACTTCCAGGTTCTCTGGATTGAAACAGTCATGACTTTACTCAAAATCCTAGAATAGGCAGTCACTTGTAAAGGTGTTCATATATTTTCTCACAAATAAGTCTGGAATGCACCAGGGTCTAAAAATAAGGCTTAAAATTTCATTGTTATGCTTTTCTTTTACAGAGCAGCCGGTTTCTTTATGGATCCTAAAAGCAGGTTCTTCATAAACTAGCTCACCCAGCATGATTATTTGTCTTTCTTAGTCCAGATTAGTGAGTCTCTGTCTCATTTTCTTTAATATATCTGTACTAATTAAAGCCTGTGTTAAAAGTGAACTTAAAACTTGCATGTTTACCTTCAGAGCTATAGGAAGGAGGAAGCTAAAACATGACACAAAGCTTGTGTCATACTCCTTCTTTGGTTGTCATAATCCAGACATCTCCTCTGCATAGTGATTCTGTATCTCGTAACCAGTTCTCTAAACTGGGGAAGAATTACACTGTGTATCCAGAAGGACTTTTGTCCAGTTGATGAGTTTGTGAGAGTTCAGAAAACAGTGTTAATTGTGAGGGCCTGAGTGCCTTGCTGTTCACTGTTTCTCCAGTCAGTTGAGTTGGACTTGCCTGGTAATGTTTCCAGTCTACTTCGCCCTTACTTCCTGGACACCCTCAACAGGAATGGTTGACTGGAAGCTGCCTGGAGCAATATAATTACTTGTGCCATGTACTGACTGTTAAATACCTGCCCCAGGTGTTGATCATTCAGCTACAAAATGGTCAATTCACAATTTGAAGGCAGAAAGGAGCTATAAAATGATGTAATCTGAACTGAAGCTTTGTCAATTTGCTTTTGGCCTTGACTACATACACTATCAGAAAAGCTTACCCTAATTTTGACACCTATTTTCTTTTGTTACTTTTCATTAACAAGGAACTCTTCCTGTGGGATATGTTCAGCTTGTGTTTTTGCAAGCCTTTCATAGGGTTCTTCAAAAAACGTATTTTGGAATAAAATACTTCCTATTTAGCTTTGGAAGTCAAGTTGACAATGAAAAACAAGTAAAAGTGAAAGGGTTTTGTTTGTGAGGTAGTATGGGATCTGTTGCTGTGAATGACTTCAAAGTAAACTGGGTTATTTATCTCTGTATAATTTGGTTGGGGTTATCTGAGTTTTGAGGGGATGGGAGAGAAGAGGCGGAGGGAGTTGGAAATATTTGAGTTTACGGATAATTCAGATAATGTGGCTTTCAAAAGGGGGCATTTCATTCTATCAGTGTTGCTTAAGGTGCCATCAGTGACCATAGTTCAGGAAATAAATTTTTCCCATATGTTCCCAGACTTTTTACAGGCAATTTTGTGACTAGCCCCATTGAAGTTTTAGTATGTTGTACCTGTACCAGGAAGCGTGATCGTACTTGCAGAGACTGATTCTAACAGTCAGCATATTGACGCTGTCAGAAGTGTGAATGTATCTATAAGAATATTCTCCTTTAGGAGAGAGGTGTGCACTACTTCCCTGCAGGGGAATTTCTTGGTGCCTAGTCATTTACTTGCTAGGGCATGCTGGTGTGTCTTCAATAACTCTTTACCTGTACTGCTTAGTTCTGAATTCTCTCAGGGTAGGTGTAAAGGAGGAGGGAAGTACGCATAATTGTCTTCCAGGAGAAATTTGTATTTGTTTGGCTGCAGAGAGCTTCCTCTTTGATTCAAGAAACACATGAAGTCCCGCAACAGAGAACTTAAGATTTGTAGATAATGTGAGTTTTAAAGCTGCAATCTAAGTCAAACAAAATTCAGTACCAGACATAAAGGCTGTGTGGTATGGAGAGTTGTACAATAATGAAAAGCATGATTGGATGAACTCCATCCACCAACCTGGTGGTTTGCTTCTGCCTCAGCTTACCTTGCAGTACATTGATTTGACTTCTTGTGCCCAGTACTCCTAAACAGACTGAGCTTTACCACAGCTGTGTTAAAGCTAGTGGTTGGGATTGGATTGTTCAAGTCAGCATGCAGCCTACGAGACTCTCCTGGCAAAACCGGAGGGGGCAAGCTTTGTGAGCACTACTGTGCCTGGGAAGCTGGTGTAAAACTGTCTGCTGTCCAGAGATGGGCTTTGCTTGGGCTCATAGGAGGTTGGTAGCATGACTGTGCAGACTGCATGGTCCCTCATGGGGCTGCTCTAGTTCAGTCTTCAAAAGGAAAAACTTAAGATGGACTAAATCCAGCAGGCATCATTGTGGGCAGACAGGAGGTGAGAGAGCAGGTGTGAGCTCAAACTTGAGGCCAGGGTAGAAAAGCGCTGTTTCTAGGTGCTGGAGAGGTTATAATGCAAGGGGTTGAAAGGAAGATGAGGAAGGGAGAAGTCTCTGATTGTGGAAGGGTTTAACCGGGAGGATGTCTGCCATATTTCAAAACTGGACCCAGGAAGGGGCAAAAGTGAAATTGAACAGTAGGCATACGTGAGACACTACTCTTCCTCTCTCTTCCTCTAACTGGAAGGAGGAAGTCACCCCAGTCACTCTTCTGATGGTAGGATCATTTGAGGGAAGAAAAAGGGTTGTTTTGGTTGTTGGTAACTGCTTATAAATGCTCTGTAGTAGTGATGATCCATTCTCCAGTTTTAGTCCAAGAATGTTTAGCTGAGAGGGGAAGAACATGTGAACACCTACCTGCATGGCTGCTGACACCCTAGTTAGACTTTTGGCACTAGCTTACTGCTGGTTCCTTGCTACCTGTCTGAGGGTTGTAGGGGAAAGGGAAGAATGCTGTCCAAGTCTGTAGCAATGGAGAATTGCATCTTGCCATAGTATATAAACTGTTCTCTGACCAGCTGTTACCTGCTGAACTAGTAAATGTCTTCTATAAATATTTCAAGAGCCAGGGATAACTTGAAATTCCCTGGTTTTGTCCATGTTAATGTTGAACATTTGAGCATTCACAGCAACATAATGTAACTGTGTCCTGCCTTTTTGATAATTTTGGTAGTAATTTGAGGCTTTAAAAGGGAGACATAATTAGAAAGACATTACCTCAGAGTTACAAAACATACTGTAACCAGTCTTCCTTCCTTGAAGGATCACTGATATATGTATAGCATAATGGATAGTATAGTTAATAATGCTGAGTGGCTAATCAGGCAAACTGGGGAGCTTGCAGCCATCAGAAAACTGTTGGTATTGCTGCTGCTTCACACTGTTTAAAATGGCAACCATAGGCACTCTTACATGTATGTCAAGATCGATCTGCTGGAAATAATACCAAAGTCCAGTTTGTTTTTCCATTATTTACTTGCACTTTTCAGTAGATGCCAAAAAAGAGCTTGTTTTCTTGGAGGTTTACTCCATCGTGCTTTATCAAGACCTTGTACTGTAGGCTTAGACAGGACTTTTTGCCAGCTAAGAAGTTGAACATTTTTAAAACAGAGCCCTTTGAATTTTTAAACTCACAGAGAAAATCAGAAATGCATTAAGCAAAAATCCAAAATTCAACATTTTCAAGAGGTTAGGCATTGAAGGGCCGAAACAACTGTTAGTGTTAGCTTTAGGTTTAAACAAAAGCAGCAACAACAAACAGTATCCTTCAAAAAACTCCTTTTGCACTTAGTGTGCTCAAAATTTGTGTTTGGAAAAGGCTTCCAACCACTCATTTCCAGATGCCATGTAGCTCAGTGAATTCCAGTTGCTCAGTGTTCAGCTCTAGATGTAAAATGTGTTGATGTGTTTTAAAATAGTGGACATGAAATTTCAGAATTTGTGAATATGTATTTGGCTTTACAGTCTGCCTCATGTCAACATTCTGTCATTATGTGGTTTTTTAGGCTCCAGCGCTGTTTAAAGGAAGCCTTAACTTTTTCTTGACAATGACCAACTATGATGGATTGATATGAAAGGATGATTATTTGAGTAAGGATATGAAAGCTGACTTCAGAGCTTCTTGAAGAATGAGCTTTGTTCTTTGATTATTTCCATTCCAATACAAGACAGACTTTAACATAGTTCAAGTAACATGGTGTTGCATGGAGAGTTTTTTCTAAAGAATTGCCAACTCATTAGTTCACTGTAGAGGAATGCAGTATTGCTGGTATCCCACTTCAGTGACTAGATTAAATAACTGATGAAAGCCTGTTACTTTGATGCTACTGCTTGTTTTGTTTATAATAATGGTTGTCTAAATATCCTGCTTTTATGCTCATTTCCAATACTTTTGTTTGTGTTCCATATCTTCCTGCTTCTGTCTTCAAAACCTTTGCATTTCATTCTGTGTAGCTCCTTTCTTAGGGAATGGTATTTATTTAAAAACTTCTAAAACCATTAGTTGAAGTAATACCTAGAGTAGTTTCTTAATCATCTTTTGTCATTACTTAAATTCTCCCTCGAGCTGGGCTTTTGAAAAATGCATTTGAGTGCTTGAGTAATTACTTTAATAGAAGCATTATAGGAAAGTACCAAGCAGCAGAAAAACTAAGAGAAAAGGTGATCTGCTTAGGAAAGGTTTGACATGCTTTTGAAACTGGACATGCTAGATTGCTGTGCTCACTGGATGGGTTTGAGTTCAGAGCACTGCCACACTGCAGCCTCTGCAGAGAGGTTGGGCTTGCTGCAGATCATGTATAGAGAACATGCTGTACTAGAAAAGACTCAGATTTTCACATGCTTACTTTGATCCTTCTTGAGTGAAAATCACTGAAGGAAACAGGATTTTGTTCCGGTATGTTTTGGAACAGATGAATGAGTCCAGCACAATAGAAATCAAACATATTACCTTCACCTTTAAGTACCAAATACAGCTGATCAAATGCATTTGTTCCTCTAGCTCCCTTTTGTAATGTAGAACATTAACTCACTAAGTCATACAAACTTTAAACACAGTGTTTGCACAGTGACACTTCTTTCTGTTTGTTTTTTGGGGGAGTTGTTTGGGTTTGTACCTTGTTTTGCTGGGAGGGTATTTACAAAAGGAATTCTGACTGGTTTGGATTAGTTATTTTCCTGGTATGTTGACTCATTAATGAAAAATAATTTTAAAAAGCATTGTGGGAAGCTTTATAAAGCTGTCAGGTTTGTTCTATGACATGCAAATGGGACGAACTTTTTTGGTCAAACACATAAATTTGTTTCTGTTATGTTGTCTGGAGTGCTGTTTCAGAGGTGTTTTTAAAAAGTGTGAATTTATGGTGTTCTCGTAGCACAACAAAACTTGTGTGCTCTTTAGCATGTTCCATATATTCAATTGTCCCTTTCAATAACTTTCAAAAAATTCTAAAATATGGCTGATAATTTTGTCTCAGAGGTTTAATACCAGGCTACAGTAAAGCTATGTACAGAATCAGAGTTCTGCATGATTAGTGACAGGCAGTAAGTGTTCCTGTGAAGAGACATCTGATGCAGAGCTTGTTTAATTGCTCATTGAAGTTTGTGTGTTATATTCTGTGACCAGTAGTATGTAATAGGCTAATGCAGGTTTAGTATCTATTATGAGGCTTCTCTTTTGTTTCTGAATTGATCTGAACTGAGGGAAGTAGCTTGGACATACCTTAATTTACCAATCCTGTTCCTGGTTTTGTCTACTTGATACAGGATGTTTTGAGGCAAGTTACCTAATCCTGTCACACCACCTACTGTTGAAAGACAGACATGGGCATGTTTTTATTTTCTAAAATTTAATGCAATCCCCTTAATGTCATGATTTCCTGGGTTTGGTGCAAATTGCAGGTTTCTTGGTCATTAGTATTTAGGAGTAGAAATCGTGTAGTAGAACTAGTGTTGCTTAAAGTGAAATTACTAGCTAATTTTGTCATATGACAGAAGACTGTCAGCAGTCTTCTAGCTTAAGCAAAGTTGAAATGTTGTTTATTGGCAAGAATTAATGAAGGGTATTCCCTTTAAATAGAAATTTGATTGTTCTATGTAAATTCTTAGACACTGTAGTTGCTTCTTTTCCTTTAAGATAAACTATCAGCTTTGAAAATGGCAGTGGCATAAGAAATCAAGGTATTTTAGATATATTTTTTAGAAAATATTTTGTTATAAGAAAAACTAAGTCTGTCTTCTCTGTTTTTGCACAAAAATGGAAACCTCTTATCCATATTCAGAAAGCTGATACTAAGATCTTGGTATTGGGGGCTGAGAGGAATAAACTCAGAGCTGGCAAGAGAAGTCTGTGTGTGTATATCTTCCCTGGGCCATTGAAATTTTATTCTGGGTGCCCACTTCTCAAGAAATAAACTAAAAGCTTAATTTGTCTAAATTCAGATTTTCTTGTGGAAAGTGTATTTGCTTTGTTAGTAATGCAAGAATGAGCTCCTACACCTATCTCTTGTGTAGGTGCTTTTCCTGTTTGATTAACTTAGCTGTTGGGTGCTGGTGTTCAACAAACTCAAATGAAAGCTGGACTTAATGCAAAAATGTTTCTGCACCAACTGGCATTAAGAACTTGTTTTTGGAAGTGCTGTTAAACTAGTTCTGTAGAACTACTCAGTTTTCAGGATATGTATTATATGAGTACAAAGCAATTTGATACTCTCATGCTGTCTAATTCCTTGAAAGGATACTATCTTTTAGAGTGTTCTGGCCAAGGGGAATGGGGTTGTGGATCTATTTTGGGGAGGAACAAACAGAAGAATCCTTTCTTAGATTGTCTTTGAAATGGAAGTTATATTTTTGTGGGATTGCCAGTACAGCGAACCATAATGTGAGGTGGGAAAATACAAAGAAGTCTTTTTTAATATGTGCACGTGTCTGCACTGAAGGCAAATCTATTAAGCTCTTGACTTGTTTCTAAGGCTTTAAGTCCTTGGAACTGTTTTTATGCATTTACAGCACTTTTTACCGTGTCAATAGGAAGTAGATTAAGCCATTTTATATGGATTTTTACTGTGTAAATATTTTTATTTGTAGGCATACACTTAAAAGAAGCAATCATTTAAGTTTCTTTCTTACTTCTTTTGTTCTTATTTCTCCCTCCTCTTTCCCCCCTAATTGACAGGTGTAGGATCTTTGCCAGGAGAGAGGCATGCCTCAGTGAAAAATTCCCTTGCCAAATCCAAAGTGCCTGTCAAAAGATCAATGCTTGAGAGAACACCTAGCCTCTCATCAGTCAGCAGCGCTCAGAGTGAGCAAAGTCTTTTCAGCACTAATTGTAAGTATATGTGAGGGTTATGGGTTTTAACTGATTGATAACCAACATCAACTGTTTGTTGGAAAAAATCCTCTTGGAAGGGAGTCCTGTCTGACAAGTACCTGAGTTAATTCTGATTGTACTACTTATTAGTTCTAGGTCTTACTCTTTTTGCCTCTTTACTTAAAACTTTCCTTTTTGAGACATACTGTCGGAAAGAGCTTTGAGCCCTGGATTTTGGGTTGATGAGTAGAGATTGTAGTACAACTTCTCTTCCATCCTGAAACACTACTTAATCAGCATGTCTTTTTAAGCTCCTAGTGTTTACATGTAGTATAATATGTCTGAACAGAATGGTTTACTTGTCAAAATACTTGGAACAGTGTGTTACAGGTTTTCTTGAACCAGTTTATATCTGCTTTCAGCATTTTAGGACAAAATATGTAGATCAAATTTCAGGCACAGAAGTGAAACTTTTTGGAAGATGAATCTTTGTATGGCTAGACTTCTGTAATTTCTAAGATAGCTGTAAACATTGGTGTATGACCTAACCAAATCAATCTTGATTAAAATTAGTGAGAATAATACCAGGATTTGCTTTGATTTGAAGTTCTGCAGCACTTCTTAGGAGTTCTGAGGGGGAAAAATATTAAGAAACTAACATACAACTGACTATCAGACATATTAGTATTCCCAGCTATGCATATTTAAATAAATACATTCAAATATTCTGCTACTATTGTATCACCTGTTATATCTTGAAGACTAGACAAAGACCTTTTATTTGTGCCAGATGTCATTTAAATCTGTCTTCAATTGACTGAAAAAGAGAGCTGTGGTTTAACACACGTCTGTGGTTTATATATGCGCATATGCATGCACACATAACAACATTTTCTCCTATTCTTCTCCCCCCTCCCCCCCCACCTCATACTGCCTTCATTAAACTAAACCTCACATATTCCTCTAATGAATAAGAATATGTGTAATAAAATATGCATGTGCATCTTGCTCTGTAATGGGATCAGTTCTGATACTGTGACAGCCATGTTGACTTTTGCTGTTCAGGTTTAGAACTGTATCTGGAGTTGCGAAGCAGCTTTGTCCTCTCTTAGTTTTGTTCCCTCATGTAACAAAGGAAGGGGTCAGCGCTTCATAACAAAGGAGTGTATTCAGATTAAGTATCCAAACAGATGACTCCTTATTTAGCCTGATTTGCTGGCTGCTGTAATCTGTTTTGTCCACTGCCTTCAAGCTTACAATTTTTTCCACTCCGATTCACGAAGACCAAGCAAGAGCAATGTGAGAGGCTGAACATGGCTGCAGTCTTGTAGACTTTAAGCTCGCTTAGATCTTTTTTAAATGACTATACCAGGAGGACTCCGCAGTTGCACAGAAACTAATTTTTCTCCTGTTATTTTCTTCAATTCTACACTAACACCACCGACTGACTCAGGAAGCCACTATGATATTACCTTACTGACACTGCTGGTAGTGGGGTCTTACAGCTTTTGTATTGTTCCTTTGTTAGCCACGTTTACTGGGAAGAGAAGTAGGTTGTATTCCTTTTATTTCTATTCTAAAGCATGTATTTTGTTTGGGTAAATATATGCAATGTTTTGATATGCTGATTTCTGTGATATTATTTTTCTTTAGGGAATCTTTTACACTTGATGAGAATTATTTGTATCTAATAGTAAGGTTTTGTGAGTATAATAACTTAAGATTACGTGTAATTCATATGTTAATGAAATTTGAATCAAATTGGAAAGAGCTAAGGAATTTTCGTTGTATTCTAATGCTAAGTACAGGGCTGTTTTTGTTTTTTATTCCTGCATTTAGTCTACTATGTAACAATTTCAGAAAAAAATTTTGAAGCTTAAGTGTTTTTATTAGATTGGTGGGACACACAAAGATCAGAATGGGAGGTTTATGCTGTGTGTTTCATGAAATGTATGACAATCTACTGCGGTCCTGTCAACAATATTAAATCAAAAACATGCTTGGCTTGTTTGGAGTTTGTCTTCTGTTAGCAGAGAAAAAAATGGCAAGCTGCTGCTTTGTCAGCTCAGCCCTTTGTTATGGGATGTCCTTGGATTGGTAATTCTGTGTGGCAGCATTAGCCTTGTTTTTTTTTTGTGTAATGAGCACTTGAACTTTATGCTTCTTTTCTCTTAAATGACTTCTTATTTGAGAAGCTCAAAAATCACATGGTTTGAAATCCTGTTGTTAATAAAAGCATAATTTGTATTCAGTCAGTTTGAGCATTAAAAACCAGACTTTTTTTAACAGTAATTTTAGTTTAGTGCTGAGCTGAAAATGCTATCCTTTGAACAGACAAAATATTTAACTCTGAGGTTAAGAAAAAAGATTGCAGATTTTAATTGCATTAGAATAATTGTATATATAGTAAATAGTGTTTCAAAAGTTAAAAAGCTGATCCTAGCAGTTGACCTGCATCTGCATTTTTGTGCAGCCAATACATCATTAAAGTTCTTTTAATGAGTTGAGTTTTCAGATCTTTACTGGGCTGAGATAATTTCATACCTGTCCATCTTTATTCAGGATTGCAATAGCTGCTCCAAATTTGAATCCAAAAGTGATCAAATTCTGTAAACCTGGGAGGTTTTCGTGGGGTCGTTTTGGTTTTTTTTTAAATTTCTGCACACAGCCTGGTTGGCTGACTCTGGAGCTTTAATAGGACAGAACAGTCCCCTAACAGTACTGCACCAGAAGGCTGCTCACACACCCAAAGCATTACTACCATGGTGTGCTGCTGATTTAGGAGAGGAAGTAGCTCACTAGTTTGCAGGCAGTTGCTAACTGTTTGCAGTGAACTCTGAGCAAACATCCTTAATTTAGTGATTCACAAAAAATATTAAGGACTGCTTCACGCCTGGTGCTTTACTAAAACAGATTTGGTTTAATTATATAATGTTGATCAGGGTCAGATTCCCACACAATAACTGTGTTGCTGATGTGTTATGCAAATTGCTCCTCATGTATAGATTTTTTGGCAAATATTTAGCTTTTGTGTTTTTAGAGAGGCTCCAACTTCCTTTTTTTAAAAAAAGATGATGGCTTCAGTTGCATGTGTTTGTTAAAAGGAAATCCTCTTTCTGTGGTAGAAAATATTTAGTGGCCAAAAGCATCTTTTTGAAGTAGTTAACTTACATGGTTAATACTAGTCTGTTTAAAGCCAATAAAATAATCTCAAGATTGTATGCTCCATCTTTTGATGAACAATATTAGACATGTAGTTCACATTGCCTTTAAAAAAACCCAGTCTCCTTAAAACACTTCTCCGAGGCAAACCTGGTAATATATGATAAAAGCTTTCCCCCTCCCCCACCCTTTTGTTTTTCAGTGGCTAGAGAGAAAAGCATTGCTGTGACAAACAATTCCACAGTGACTTAATTTTTTCTTGTCTCTAGTAAATGCCATGTGAATTCTTACTCTTTAACATGTTAATATACATAATTTTTTAGTGTCCAAACCAAAGTCTACTCAATCTGTACTTACTTTATAAATATTTTCTTTATTTTTTCTGACAACAGAAACAATGTTTCCCAAAATTTCAGTTTTTTGTTTTTCAAGGAAAAATTTTTCTTGTGACCATTAACTCAAACCTCTTTCAAGGTTGTTTAGTCTCTGGTAAAACTGACTTGTCTTATGATTTAATTTTCTATAAACTATAAATGCCTAGAGCAAATTCCTTTGTGATTCTGTTTTGCAGCTGCAAGTGCCACAGTCATCAGGAATGGAGAATGGCCTTCAAAACCAGCCTGCCAGAATGGCACTTCAGGGTCTGTCCCTTTGAAAGCACTACCAAGACCTAGATTGCACTCGTTGAGGTCAACTCCAAAAGGTATATGAGTCTGTTTGTACACAGAGGAGGTAAAATCACATCAGGGGTGCTTCAAGTGTTGTATCACTTCACGGGAAGGCCGAAACATTCTTTGTATTGCCATAATTGATGGAAGTATTTCAGGGAAATGAAGAGGTCTACGCTGTGGTGCAGCTCAGGTTTGCACGGTGCAGGGACTAAATGCACCTTGCTATATGGCAAGTGTCATTGCGTGGGGTTTGTGTTGTTTTAGAGTTTACTCTTTACCACTGCTGGTAATCTGCAGAACAGACATACCTGAATTTATACTGAGTGTGTGGTTGTTCTTATCTTTATGCAGACTTTGTATTATCTTCACCCTTTTCAGGACCGGCAGGGTCTTGGAGAATGGGGATATATTTTTGAATAAGATATTGTTAAAATGTATCTTCTTCTGTAGATCAGTGACACTGTCCCATCTTTCCAAGGGAAGAGTCACAGACTTAGATGTTAATGTTGCTTTTTCTTGATATTCTTGGGCTGAATTAGAAGATTTAATGGAGACGAGACAATTAATTGTGCATTATCACCTTGTGCTAAAAGAAACATTCAATGTACTTCCTGACTTTGTATTAGGCATTGTCCAGGTTCCTATTTTGGTTTGAGCTAGGAACTCTTGATTGGCCAACAGTGCAACTTCCACTCAAGCCACAAACAGCAGCTGACAAGTCATTCTCTGACCAAAATTAAAGACATAATGGGAGCGGATAAATAAGCTTGCTGTGTGTCTTTCCTAAGTCCTAACTGTAATCAGCTTGTTTCTGACCATCTTTATGGTGAACTCGTTATTGTAATTGGATAAAACCTAATTAAATGCTGCACTTCTGCATTAGACTTAAATTTTAAGCTGGTATCTGACATTAATGGAGAATAAATAAGAGATGCCTGCCAAATGTCTCGCTGTAATGACATGCTTTAAAAGAGTAAACAGGCCACAAATTCTAAGTCACTTTGAAGCAAACCCAAATCATATGGCTTTCTGACAGGCTGATGCTTTCTGTTGGGGTCCAGCACATGCAGCCCAGCTATGCATAGCTCATCTCTTCAGTGACCTGGCAGTGTGCCTTGAGCACCTGCAGGAGCAGTGTGGCCAAAGGAAGCTGGCTTTCCCCTTCAGATCTGGATCTGGTGTTGTGTTTTGGGATCTTTCCAGACCCAGTGGAGGCTTAAGAAGATGGGTGGGGTTTCTGTCCAGTGAGAAGAGGTTGAGGGAGTTGAGCCTGTGCAGTCAGTAACTTGAAAAGGACAGATATAAAAGTCATGCTACCAAACTCTTCTCAGTAGCACCAGGTCATGCAGCAATCAGAAATGCTTGCAAATTGTGGAGTGGGAGATGCATCCTTGCCCAGTGCTGCCATAGAACCACCCTTCCTGGAGGTTTGCAGGGCCCATCTAGACAAAAGCATGATCAGCTGCTCTCGTCCTAATCGTGACCCTGCTCTGCATGGGAGTGCTGCTATCTGCCCTCTGGGGGTCTCTTGCAGCCAATGTTTCCTTAGCTGCATTGTATTTGCTGCTGTTTTGAGACTTCAGTAACTTGATCTTAGTGCTAAAAGGAAATCCTTACTAATATTTTCTCCTGCTTAGAAGGCTTTTTAAATTATCTTTTTATTTCTTCCAAGGTGAGTTCTGGCAAAGCAGAGCTAAGTTTTAATACAGCTTAAACATTCTAGGTTTCTCTTTTTGTGTTTGAATAGATTTGTGGATCTTGTACTTAAATGTGAAAATGTAAGATATGTCTTTAATTACTTTAAAACTTTAAATAGTTCTACTTTAAAGTTAATCTAAGCTTTTACTTTTAGGAGCCAAGACCAGGTCTGCTTCGCTGAACCAGTGCACACCAAAATCATCTGGGCCTCTACACTTAGCAAGGAAAGTTGGTGAGACTAGAGGTAATCAGCTGTTGGGTAGTCAATTTTTCACTTTTTCTTGGATCTCTCTGGCTTGAGAAGGAGCAGCTGTGTTTTATGATTTCAGAATAATTGGGATAGTTGACTCATTTTCTTTGCAGTTCACCAGACTGGACACTGGCTCTGCAAGGTTCTGTTCCTTACCTATTTGCTTTAGGGATATTTATTGTCTACTACTGTCTGCTTGAAATTTGCATCCCATAAGGACTAAAAATTCAGCATAATTAATCTCTCTGTTTAATGATGTTCTGTCACCTGATTATGAGGTTGCATGCTAACAAGACACAGTGTAGGCTGGATTTTGCCAAGTTTGTGTTTAATTTAAACAAGATTCTTGTGAGAGCATGCTGATCAGCCCTGTCTGCTGAGGATGTTTACTCCACTTAATGTTTCTGTATCAGATTTTTTTTTACCTTTAACTTTGAATTAAAATTAGTTATTTCTCCTAGAGTGAATCAAAAGAACAGACACAAACCTTAGGACAAGGTTTGTAAGACCAAATTTTCAGTTTGGGAGCAAAGCTCTATTTGAAAGGCTGAGGTGGGGGGAAACAAGTACAGTGGTGGTACAAAGCAGCTTGTCGGTCAATTTTCACGTAACTTTTAAGGAATACAATAAGGGTGGGGTAACTTTCTCAGTGCTGTCATTTATATCTAACTTGATTGTTAGCACATTTGAGAATGTTGGTAATTTATTGCTACTCTATTCAAATAACATAACTGTAGCATACAGAAAGAGAAAAAAATGCTATAATACCAGTATAGATGATAGTTTTTCGTTTTCTGTGGTCCTCTTTGAATGAGTAAAGTGAAACAGTGCTACCTGACTTAAATGAAATATAGTAATTGTAATGATACAATTGTAATTGGGAATGCATCCTGCATTTCCCAAAGAGTTTCATATAATGCCAGATCTTGCTGTAGATCATGCCATCAGAAGAAAGAAGCTGAAATTGGAAAGCTGGAGGAGCTTATGTGGAAAGAATCTTGAATCTTAAAAAAAGGCAGCCCTCCTGCCCCTTACTGGCTTGAAATATAATTTTTTGTTTGTTTGTTTCCTTTCTGAAGGTACTCCTGGAAGAAATGTACACCAAAGCCTATCTTGTTTGGGTCCTGGTGAGTTTTCTGAGTGCATTTTATATTTTCTGTGGTGCAACCCAAATTAAGTTTATATATTATATTAGTGTGTTGGTTCTTTTCTGGAAAGAACATATGCATAATAGATAATTCTGTAAACTATCACCGACTCTAATGTCAAGGAATATGGAAAAAGCCTATTTTCCTAGGTTTTGTCTACTTCCTGGTTTCTGGCTACCCAGCTTAGGCTACACAGTCTGTTCTCTTCTTCTGCTTCCAGTGAAACCTAAGGAGGTTTAAACGGTATGCAAAAAAAAAAAAAAAGGAAATTGAATTTGGATGTATTTTTCACTTTTTAGCCAAAGTAAGTAATGAATGAACTTGTGTGTTGCAGCATTAAAAAATACCCCAAAACCAAACAAATAGAAGAATCCCACATAACCTTCCTTTTCTCGTACGTTCATGTAGATCACCTGTCAGTGTGAGCTGCCTTTGTGTATCACTGTAGACTATGTTTGTGTAAGAAGTTGAAGTTATCAGAGCATGTTGATGTGAGTGTCTGCTCATGTGGCAGAGGGAGAAATCGCAGCTGATTAAGTGGCAGATGGCGTTTCAGAATCTGGCAGAGTTTTGAGGACTTCACACTGGGTTTGTTTTTGGTGTTTGCGCCAGTCAGGACACCTGGTGCCAATTTCTGTCTGCCAAGAGACTGAAAAGTCTTCAGATGATGCTTCTACTTGCAACAGTTTCCAGGTCTTTTCAAGAGAGTTGGCAGTCTAAGTTAGTTTCCCGAGAATCAGTGTGTGTTTGTTGAATTAAAAGCTACTTGTAATTAATTACTCATTTGAAAGCCCTTTTTGAAAGATACTGAAGATCACCGGAAAGCCCTGTGTCCCCTGAGTGAATAGCAGATGTCTTTCTGAAAGAGGGGCTGTAGCCAAGCAGATGTTGTAAGTTTGAGTCTTGAAATTACTGGGCAAATTAGTTCTGACCTGTAACTCTGGAACTGTGGCAGTATTTTTTACATTTCCTGTAGTCATAACATGCATTTAATTCTTTTGTCTTTTCCTCTCTTGGGTGTCAAATATATTTGTATTAATTGTGGCTGAGTACTTCGATATCTTCTGTTAAGAGTCAGGGCTTCTGTCAGACTTTGCCCAAAGTTGGCTCTGTTTGTTGCTTTTAATGATACTGGACTGAACTAATGTTAGTTTAGGTAAAGCCTGACACTGAGTTTCAAGAGCTCAAATGCTCAAACCTAGTCTATTGTATAAGCATGTAGGGCATGATTCAGCTAGCAACATTGATCAGTTCAATTGAGGAAACTCCTAATAAGCAATAAAATCCATGTCTGGACTAGAAACTAGAAAAGTAAATTTCTCTTGCTTACCGTAGTCTCAAAATATAACTTTATTCCCTCAAAATTCAGTTTGTACTTTCTCTCTACTTTCCAGAAAGTGTTATCTCCCCTTTTTACTGCTTTAATAGACTTTTGCTTATGATTCATCTTTTCTGACCTAAAGAAAAGTGTAGCTACATAACTTTGAAGTGTTGGATTTGAAAAACACAGCCAAACTCGAAATTGACTGTAATATTTAGCAATATTTTTATAAATGCTCTTTACTCATACTTATGACTGTAAAATGGCTATATTTCAGTTTGTTTTAACAAACCTGAACTGCTTACTATACTGAGTCAGTTTCCAAAACTGGAGATGTTAGACATTCAACTTAATACATTTCTAAGAGAGAATTAGTATAATATCCCATTTATGAATGCAGAGCTGTCTGGTGGAGTATTTTGCACTTTTAAGAAGCTTTTTTCCATCCTTACAGTTGCAGATAGTTCTTACAGAATAAAAATACTGTGTGACTGCTTGGATATTCTGCAGTACAATGTCTTACATTTTAAGAAAAGACAAATGGTCTTTTTTGAAATTAACTGAAATAATGCCAGCCAGTACCATGTAGAATGAGGCCCAGTATCTTCTTTTTTTTTTTTTCTTTTGGCTTTGATATTACAGTGAAGCTTTGTTCTAATGACTACAGCTAGTATAAAGCTTTTGTTCTTTTATTTCAGTGCTGTAGTTAAGTCTACAGTTTTTAGCCTTATCCAGTCAGAAGTTCCAACCTCACTTCTCTTTCCCATCCATGTGCCCAGGACTAATTTGTTACAGCAGAACTCTGGTAATTTATTAACTCTTAACTAGGAGTTAATATTTTAACTCTTAATATCAGAATTCTGATATTAAGGTATAACTAAGTGTCTAGCTCAGTTGTTCATGCTGCCTTTCAATTTCTTCAAGGATGAGAAAATGGCAGGTTTTTCTGGGTACACTTCTGTTCCCTTAATGTTAGTGCTGTTTCTCCATTTTCCATTCATTTACAGCAATGATGCACAGCCAGAATCTGCTTGATGAAGCAAGCCACAACATACTTTTAGTGTGCCTGTAAAACTGGACAGACTTGCCTGTTTGCAGCAGTTTGTTTCTTGTTTTCATTAAAACATTCACAAGGCTTCTTTTTCTGAATTCTGTATTTTTCATGGGTGGTGTTCAGTGCATTAGATCAATTCTACAAGTTCTATAGTGTATTTCTTCATCACTGGCTTTAAAGCTTAGGCAAAATTAAGTTCTTGGGAATGTTTTAGTACACTTCTTAACTTTCTAACTTCAAGTAATGATGTTTATGTGCACTTGCTGTAATGTCTTAATGTAAGTATGGATAAAAATGTTGCCTCTTATGAGATGGAATTTTCAACTATATGCAAGACTGCCTCTAAAAATGCATAAAGTAAGTGCTGTTTCCTTTTTACTTCAGCTTCCCTGTAGAAAAAGCTGGCTGTGTCTAATGCCTCTGTAGTATATTGCAGTGCAGTGTGTGTGGAGGCAGTGGGTATTCACATCTCAGGTCTCTGTTACTGGCCAAACATTAAGTTACAGCACAGTAATCTCTGAACCCATGTAAGTCAAGCAAAAGCAAATATCCTATTTGGCAGTTCCAAAGGTAAAGCAATCACTTTGGGAATAAAGCATCTGAATATTTGGCTTATCCTGGTTTTCCATGACCCTGAATGGGATCTGTGGTGTATTATGGATAATAAGTTAGAGTTACATGTACAGCATAAGACCATTGTCAGGATAACAGCAAGGACAACTGATGGATACACCTGTAAAGTGTTATTCAATATGAACAGTGTGATTTATGTTGTATGTTTTAGCACTGGGATAGAGTATGCAGCATAGAATTGGTTACTAAAGGCTGTAGAAGCCATGACAATCAAAGAAGCTTTATCAAAAAAGGGTACATGCTCCACCATGGTGTTCTGTTTTCTTACTATCTTAAAGAAAGGATGTTTGTTTTAGTTCAGCTGTTTGTGAGAAAATATAACACTGAGAGAGGGAAGAAATTATGTCAGGGGGCTTATTGCAGCAGTGAGTAATAGTGCTGATCAAGCTCAAATGGAAGAATAATGTATAAATGTAACAGTCTAAGAAGTTGTCCCTTGGAACAGGTTGTTAAAGGTGGGGTCTGACTCTTCACTCAAACCCTTTTACTGGGATAAGATGGTTTTGCTAACAAAATACTCTTCTTCAGACAAAAGTTGGAGGCATACTTTAAGGTTCAGTTTACACCCCTTTCTTTCATGCTCTTAGTCATCCCTGTTGAAACTTGAGAGAAAGCAGTTCTTATGTTGTGGATTCTTTGATAGAATAGGTTGCTCTCAAAATACTTGCACTTTCCAGGTCTGAAAAACAAGGATTGATGTTTATCACACTCTGATTGTGCTTTGTCAACAACAAACAAGACTTAATATTTTAAAATTACATGTTATACTGTGTCAAAATGTGTATTTTTCTTAAAAATTGGGAAGAATATTCTGAGATGTGATGCACATTTTTTTGAGTGCCAAATACTTAGGTCTCCATTTGACTGGCATTCAGCAATGTATGGCAAATTACCCCACATGATGAGGAATATCTGCTCAAGTAACTCATTAGGGCTCTGTTTCTCCTTTTCTATCTGATTAGAAAATAGGGGCTTGTTATTGATTGTAGAGTGGTGTGTATTTGCTTGTTAGAGTTTTTGCAAGTGTAGAAGAATCTGTGCAGGCAGTGGTGTTGCTTGGAGACTTGAAAAGGCCTTGATAAGTATGTGAACATGCATGCCCTGACAGCCAAGAGGTGCAGGTCTTACACATTGCAGAAATGGGACTTCTGACTAGCTCTAACTGGGAATTTCAATATAGATGCATTGGATAGACTGGATTCTCAGTCTCTGGTGTTAAGAGCTTTAGCATTTGTAAATAAGTTGGGTTCATCAGTTTTTCTGTCTCTGTCCCTATCTCCACAAGAAAAGCCAGGAAATCCTGAAGAAGAACTTGGAACAGTTTTGTATGTTTTGGGGTGATTCTGTATTCATTTAAAACAGGTAATGTTTTATACACTGGAAATTCTGGGAGTTGAACAATGCAAATTAATATTTTCCCTTTATCCCTTGAAAAGCAATGGACATCAGGCTTAAACCTCTTTTTGCAGATTTTTTACGGTGGCTGGACAATTTTGTTGCCTTTCTAGCTGCAATATAAAGCTGGCTATAGTCTTTTTTTAGATTTTTTTTCATTCATGTGAACTATGAGGACTATCTGAATGACTCAATTGTCTCGTGATCTAACCTTAGAATACCTTCAGGCTAATGCTCTTATAAACAGACAGCAAAGCTAAGTAGAGTAGCTACTGCATGTGAACTAGCTATGAAGGCTGGCATTTGTTTTGCCATTTCTATATAAATAAATACATATAATCTACGTGTATGAATTGGAGTTTCTTAATGATTGTATTCATTGGGGACATATAATTATATTTATTTTGAAGAGTTAAAGGAATGTCTGTAAACCTGAAATAATATTTGAAACACAATAGCTGTTGCCTTCTTGGCCAGATTTTTTCACTGTTACTAAATATAGTACAACAACTGGGTCTAAGGATTTAATTTCTTGGGTGAGAACCAGAATGCTCCAGAAGTTTTCAAAGTGGAATGGCTGGTTTTGATAATCAGAGAATGCCACTCTAAACTCTGAAGTAATCTGTTTTGAGTGGGGTTTTTGGTTTGATTGTTTATATTTAAACAAATGGTGTTTTTGTGATATAGTGTGTTTGTTACAATAGGCAATAGGATGCAAAAAAGACAGAGGTACATGACAACAGTATATTAACATGTACTAGATTTGGTCCCTTCAGCTAAGTCTATCAGTGTATTTGCATTTATGTTCCTTGTGTTCTTCTCAAACTTGATCTTCTGAAAGTTAGCCATTTGGGAAGTTTGTCTGTTGTTGGGCGCTAATAGCACTGTTCCCTGTGCCTTCAACAGATATTTTTACAAAAAACCAAGGAATTCCAAAACCTCAAGGTTTGCTATGGAGTAACATATGAGCCATCTAATTTAAGTGGTAGTAGTATTGTGTGGGCAGTTTGTCAGATTGATGGACTGAAAATGTTTATGAATGATTATATTTAAAATTCCAGCAATGAGGACTTGGTAGGGATTTTACCAGTTTTGCTATCATGACAGATGATCATTCATTAAGGCCTTTTGTAGCCCAGCCAAAATGGTTTTCACACTACCAGGTCTTTTTCTTCTGTTAATGCTTTTAAGTAAGGACCTGTTTTGTGGATTACAGGTTAGATATTTCAGAGTTCTTTGTTATTATTTAGTTCCAGACTTCTGTGAGAACCTTGCTCTCCAGCTCCACACATCCATAGTCCAAACAAGTGGTGGTGCAGAGGTATGCAGGCTTTCTACAGCAGGAATGTTTGTAGTTTATTTCTGTGGTATTTATTCTCTTGTGGGGAGGAATGTCTGTGGTTCTATTCCCTGGTATTTATTTTGATGTTTCACAATAGCAAGCCACACAGGAGAGCAGCACAGAGCTTTGGTTTTCTCACACTTGTCTAAATATTGGGTAGGCCAGCTTCTGTGAGTGGAGAGGGCAGCTGAAAGGGATATCTACAGACTGCATCAGCTCAGTCCAAGTGATAGATAGAGAAAATTCCAATGTTGGGAACTGGAATTCGTTGGACCCTGTTAGGGGCTTAAGTGAACATAATACTTGAGAGATTATTGAACTGTCACAGAAGTGTGAAACTCATGGCCTTGTGTCAAAGATGATTGAACAACTTGTACATCTGCCTTTTTTTCTGCATGTCTGCAGTGAGGGAGGGTGTGCAAAGCCCACACAGGTAGGCAAAAGTCAGTGAGTTATCTTGAATGTCTTTTGTGCTGTCCAGATAAACCACTGTCATGTCATAGGGCATAAACTTGCCAAATTGACTTTGTTTACAATACTGCTCTTTCTTAGAGGCTCTCTGGGTATTGTTGTGAGGCCATGGATGAAATACATGTGCATGGGGAATGTAAATCAGTATTTTGTAAATAAATAATTAATTTAGGCTGTGGGTCTAGTTAAAGCATTTTTTTTTTCCTTTGTTGCATGAGGTTTGAGCTCACAAGAACTTAAGCATACACCTACCCTGTTTCTGAATGGCAGCAAAGAGGTGGTTGTGAGTCTTTTTCACATCTGGCCAGATCATTGAAGGGCATTTTATTTCAAATTTTAGTGCATTTTACTCTAGCATTATTGATATTGTACAGTGTTGTAGAGTAGTAGCTCTGTAGGATTTTGACTGAGGAAGTCTTACCAAAATGCCGTTTTGAAAGGGACATCCTGCAAATGCACTTCCCTTATATCAGAAGTTAAAAATGAAATTATTCTTGTAGTGTTTTGTGGCTATTCTCACTTATAAAAGAGTGAAGATAATGTAAATACCACTGTTGCATGTGGGAGACACAGATCAGCCTGATTCCTGTTTCAGTTTGCCCGGGAATCCACTGCAGCATCACCTTCAGTTTGACAGGCTGCTGAATTTATAATGATTAAAAGCTTCTGTGTACAGAAAGAAGAAACATAAATTATTTAGGATATTAGTTCCTGCTCTGAGGAAGGGAGATGTTTCCTTTTTTTTTCAGGAGAGGATTTGAGCTTAAAATTAGTCTTGAAGCTGCAGTTTGCATTCATTGTGGCAGCAAGTACGGTTGCCTACAGGACGATTAACTTTTCAAAGTGGAGCACTGGCTAGAGCAAGCAGATCACAGGAGAGTGGAGTGGGAGCAGTCATTTCCCAGAAATAAAAATGAGGACACAGATGACCCTTTGGCTCTTAGCAGGTTCCTGCTTTTTGCATCTCTCTTTGCATAAGCAATTACCCTTCAGTTCTTCCTGAAGTAAAGCATGCCAGTAAAATCCATCTGCTCTGCACTGCTCTTGCTGTCTTGTGACATGGAGCCAAGTGTCCTTTACATGCACTTCTTGGATCTAAATATCTAGCTCCTGATTTAGACCTTTATACAGTGAGACGCTTAACTGTGTTCCAATGGCATTTTTAGAGATTGTTGGGTGAGGAGAGAGGGAAAGGGACAGCAGAAACGCAGACACTGTGGATTAGGCCTTGTGAGGCTGAATTGAGAGCCTATACATGCCAGTGTGCTTTGCTTCTTTTTTTTTCATATTGCTAATGTTCCCAGGAATGGCAGATTTAGTATATCTACTGAGGTTAAAATAGGTGTGGCCCCTCCATCAATCTGATGGTGTCATCGGGTACTGATGCATTTAGCAACTCAGACTGAATTACGTGGTCATAACAGGACAGAGCCCCTTTTTCCATGTTAATCACAAGTTCTGGCTTTGGAGTCAGAGAGAAGCCAGCAGTAAGATGCTAGTAAATAAAATCTGTCTTGTCCTTTTGTCCTTTGTATATTGCTTCCTATTTTATTCTGCTCTTTTCTGGTGCTCTTTTCTGTCATCCTTCTCTAATGTCAAGAAAGAGAAAGACCTGTCTGTGATCCTCATGTTGTGCATGAAATGCAGACAGTGCATGCTCCTGGCGTGCTCTGTTAAGATCCCGTGGATTACGCCCTGGCTTTGTAGTCTGGCAGCACGAGGCCCTAGATGACTATCGTGGGAGTGCAGACAGGAGTGGAAGGTGCTGTTTTCCTGAGCCAAGGAAACCATGCTGGCACGTGCATGGCCACCACAGTGAAGCTGTGCTGTGGTGTGACACTGAGCTCTAGAAGGATTATTGGAGGAGCCTCTCTGCAAGTGGAATCTTGCCTGGGAGCTGTTCAGACTGGTGTGGGCAGTGCTCTTGCTGGCTGCTGTCAGAGCACTGGGTACTAGATGGCACTACATGAGACATGCATCCATTGCTCTTTATTTGTGCTGTCAGGTCTGCTTCTGAATAACACAGACTTGTTTCAAGTTTCTGGGGTTTAATAGAATTAAAACTCTAGAGGCTGGAAAGGCATTTTTGTCAGACTAGAATGTATTTTACAAATAATATGATGTATCTGTTTCTTCATGGCCTATTTTCACCCAAACAAAGAGCAGGAAAGAAGAGGCAGTAAAAGTATTATTTGTGTATCTTGGTAGAAGCAGTTTTGGTCTTTCCTAAAAGGATTTTGATGTTCATATAGAGCTTTGGTCTGCTCATATTTTGTATGGTGATTCATTCCTTCTGCAGTTTCCAAACTGGTTCATTACATCATGTTTTTCCTGTAGAGATTCTTTGTTCTAGCTCCGATTCCTAGGAGGTTTCAACGGGGTGTTCCATCTTCTCTGGTTTTACAGCCAATGAGGAGTTCTTTACCTTCCTCCTAAGCACTGATGCAAGGATGGGGAGAAGTGGTGGGTTGTTTTTTTTGGATGTGTTTTGTTGGTTTGCAGTGGTTTGGGTGGTTTTTTTTAGCCTGATTGGATTGTTTCCACCTTTGAGAGCATCAGATTGGGAAGGTGAGAAAATATTTACTACATAGGGCAGCTTCTCCCTTGGAGGAATGTGGGAATAGGAGGGAAATAAAAGGGAGTTCTTCTGGGGATGCCCTGGCAAAAGGGTAAAACTTGATGCAGCTGGGTGCTAAATGATGTCTGAAGACTGGCTGTATGCCCAGCAAAAATCTCAAAATGCCTTAATTAAGAAAGGATTTAACAATAACAATCTAATATTTGATGAGATGTGCTAATGAAACTGTGCATGTGTGAATGCACAAGTCTGCTGAACTGTGCTGTAACAAGCCTTCTGGTTTACTGCTCAGTGTGGTTTTCAAGCATCACAGTAATGCAGCCCAGAAAGGGGCAATGTCTTTGATAATAGTATTGGATTGGGAAAGAGTCTGGAACTGCAGGCTGTTGGAAAGATAGATGAACACACATTGCTGTGCCAAAGCTCTTCAGACTAGAAGGAATAGATGAGGTTTTATAGCAGTAATGACATGCATGCCCTGCTGTGTGCAGAGGCTGCCCTGGGAACCTAACAAAAAAACCTAATTTACTGTCTTTGTACTTATTTTGAATGGTTTTGTGTGGACTGAAGATGTATTATAGTACTTCAGAGTTGGTGTTTCATCAGTGTGCCAGGAAATAAATATTTTGGTACCTGCTTTGAAAACATGCTGGTGCATTCTCACACAGTCTGCTGTGGAGGTTGCCTTGGTGGGTCTGTCTGGGTGCTGTGCTGCAGCTCTTCTGCTCTACATACAGTGAGCATCTGCTTCACTGTCACTGCACCGGGCTCTGCGTGATCTCAGAGATATCCAGATACAGCAGCAACATGCTATTTTTAGTTCTAGCTCATGTGGAAAATAAGCCGTATAAATTTAAAGTGCATCTTGAGCAAGTAAGACATGCTATTAAAATATGAAAGTTAGATTTGTAAGGTAAGGAGGTAAAGAGAGGGCAGGTAAGGCACTGCTGAAATGAGAGCTGTCACTGTGATATTTAATTTGGCTTATACCTGCTTCAGACTAAGCTGAGCTAATTGTTTCTGAATTTGGAAAAACTGTTCAAAGGTATAGATGTTAGAGAAAATTGGCTGGGGTTTGCTGAAAGGGTAGAAGTGCAGAATCAATGGAAAAGTACCTAATTTTGTTGTCTCTAAAGAGTGACAAAGTCTGTGGAGGCCAGCTCTTCAAACAACGCCAAAGAAGTGTGAGGTGCCACTGTCTTGTCTCCAGCACTGGCTGAGAGTACTTGGGTGGTCTCTGCTGCAGTGGCTGCCTGGTAAGGCAGCTGCTGACCTCAGAAAAAGTAGTGAAATGTTTCTTTTTGCACAGGAACATGGCCAGTGCATATATGTCTAGTCATGGTCACGGGTAAAAAATATGACATTTTCTAATATGTAAAACAGTTACTCCTTTATTTTATAATTTTTTTTTAATTTAATTTTTGCTAATGGCAGTGGACTTCAACAAAGTATATGCAAAACTTTTCAGCTTGTTAAATAGTAAGAGGAAACTCTTTATATGAGGGCTACTCAAATATGGGGAGTACATCTATGCTGTAAGAATTCCTCCAACACTGCTTATTTGCCTAAGTGTTTGGGTGCCTTCAAAACCCAGCTGGCAGAGAACTGTTTTAATGTGAATTAATGCCCGAGTCCTTCTCCTCTGATGCTAAATAGAAGCATCTGCAGTGTTGAGCTGCCAAGCTAAGCAGAATTTCCCTTAAGCAGCTCTCAAATAGTGAATTGTTCTTAGAGAATAGATGTGTCTTTGGATTTGTTAGTACTTTAAATGTGGACGTAATATTTGATTGAAAGAAACAGTTTTAAAAAGTGCACCCTGAGAAGATTTTTGGAGAGCAAAGCTGAACTATGCCTCCAGGAATATTCAAATAATGTTCCTTACAGTTTCCAAAGAAAAATTACATGGACTGTGACATTGCCAGATGATATATTCAGCTGGTGAGACCACCCACTTCCTCCTCCTCCCTCCTCATCCTCCTCCTCCCATTTCTCCTTTTCCAGTTCCCAGCTCACGGAGTCCCGTAGCAGATTGAGCATCGGTACTGTGATGCAATTCAGAGGCTGCTGGTTTGCGAAACCACTAAGTCGGTTTTATTCTGAGGACAAGCTTTGTTTCCAGAACATCTGGTGAGGAGAAGCTGCCAGCAGCATTTACATTGTGGATATCTGCTTTTACTGATTTTTTTGTTTGTCTGTGCATAAGGAGTGGAGCAGCAAAGGAATGGAGACCTGATTACTTCTTCAAGCCTGTTTTCTTTAGCAAGAATTGCTCATTTCTGCCAGTAGTGATTTAAAAACATAGTATGTGACAGTACATGGAGGCTGTTTCTTGCTTGTTTGTCTTCCAACTGCACTGAAGACATGTTATGGTCCCCGAAATTTTCCTTATCCAACATGCGCATAAGGCTGACAGCAAAGGGATTGCTCCGAAACATCCGTCTGCCTTCTGGCTACAAGAAAAGCACTGTTATATTTCATACAGGTTTGTGTATTTTTAATATGATGATTAGATCATGCACTGAGTATCTTGTTTACTTTAACAGCATCTTATTTTTAGCAAGTAAGAATTGTACTGGGCATGAAAGTTTTTGAATTTCAGACAGAAGTCTGACTTTCAAGCAGTTTCATATTCTAAGCCTCTACATGTGTGCTGAGCTGCTTGTTTGGAAGATAGTTATTCTGTTTGTGAAATGCAAATTGGGATTTGTTCTTTCCTTGCACAAATCCAAAAATAGTATCAGGAAGTCTGTGCTATTAAATATTTATCTAATCATTTAAATGGTTATCTGCTGGGAGCACTGTCTTTTCTGTATCTTATTTGGGTGCAAGAGGGGAAGAAGGGAGGGAAGTGGAATGAATACAGGCTGTCATGGTGTGGCTTTCTGTCTGTGGGAAATATTTGAATACTTACCTGTAGGTAGCTGTTATCACAGTTGTGCTAAATACATCTTACTTGCAAGTGGAACAAAGAAACTTTTGTGCCTGTTCTTTCAAGAGAAACGTAAAAGGTACAACGTTTTAGACACTGGAGACAAGTGTGTGTGTTTAATTCAACACACACAGAGAACACAACAAACAAAAAAAAAATTACAAAATTCTCAGCTGCATCTGACCTGATTTTTATTTTCAGTGTCAGGTGAAGCAAATAAAGCACGTTTATGGAAGGTGGGCTTTATTCCAGGATATACATGTGTCATTTTGGGGGTGAGGGGTGGAAGTTGTTTTTTTGTTTGAGCTGAGCTATGTGACATCTAGAGATACCCGAGAGCATCTTATATAAGTATTGTTCTCCACTGTACTATTTAAAATTTTTTTCCTTTTACTTAGAGGGAGGAAGCAGCTACATAAGCTACTTTTGCAGAAGTTCTTCAAGAATTTCCTCTCTCACTGGAATACCACCCTTTCTGCTTTTATTTTCTTGGAGTTGAGTGCTACCAGTCAGCTTTCCTTACTGTGCTGTCTTTTCACATAGCAGCTTAAACCATTTGCCTTGTCATTTCTTATCCTTGCCAAAGTAAATCCAGCTTCAAAATTCTTCTGTGATGATAAATGCATTTATGAACATAATACAGGCCAACTGTACAATATAGGCTTCTGTTTGCAGGCTGCTTGTGTTGGCTTTAAACTAGGATTTAAATACCTTGATGCCAAAAACTCTTATGTAAAGGGTGCCTTTGTGCATATAACTGTATAAATAATGTGAAATTTCTACATAACACATACTCCAGGATCAAAAATCCTAAAGAAGATGATAAGGGGAGATAATGTTCAGTCTTCCAAATGTTCATTAAGTGCTACTGAAATTTGTGTAATTTTGGAAAGATAAATGTCAGTGCATGTATTAAGAGAATTTTGCAATTATAAGAATCAGCTTTTGGTTTCATTTATTTTGAGTGGATGTGAAAGCAAAGCCTGCCTGAAGGTGTCTGTGAAATACAACATGTAAAATAGATTGCAAGCCCTGTGTTCTAGTTGAGCAGCGCTACATTAAATAAGAAGTGCTGAACAGACCTTTTGTGTGTTTTCTCTATGTACAGTATGTACAGACTAATAGCACAGTACTGAAGCCTCAGAGGTTTTTTGCCTGCTTTCCCCCTTCTGCTTTGCTGTCCTTGTGTCTTGTTAGTTAGGAAGTTAGTATGTTAGCAGAAAGATGACCAGTGGTTAGCTAGAGCTGAGTATACCAAAAAAGTAGGGCATGTGAAAACCAGGTCATAGTCTGTAGTGGAGAATGCAAGTATGTATAGATAATACTGCGGGTTAGGAAACAGCAGAATGCATCGAAGCTTGTTAGTGATTATTTCAGGCTCATAAAACTCAGCAACAGTACATGGGGCAATGATTGTGTATATTACAAGCCTAAAAATTTTCTGTTGTTGTTAAATGCCAGGAGGAGCCATATTTAGTTTTGCAGCACCAATATGACTGTCTTTTCTTGTAGTGGTTTAATTTGTTTAAAATGACGTGTGGCTTCTTTCCAAGGTCACATGAGCGGTAGGCACAATAAACAGTATAGAGTGTGTCAATAAATAAGGGAAGGGGTAAATGCCAGATGGAATTTCAGGGTCCATCTAGGAACATGAATATGTATGAGTATTATGTAAACAACACTGAGTTCCAGTTTTGATGTAGATTGCACTTGTAAGAAGCTTTATCATGAATTTCATTCTTTGCTCTCTTTGACCATAGCATAGATCTTGACTGCCTTTATTACTATAGACCACCCTTAAGATACTTGGAGAAATTGTTGAAGTGTAGAATTTTGAAGTTGTCTAGAGCACAGGTCAGGTTGGATTGTTCTGTTGTCATATTGTGCTTGACAATTGCAGTGCAGTGACTTGGTGAGGTTAGGATGTAAGCACTTTCGGGAGGAAGAGGATGGAACTTGTTCTTGGGTTTTCGGTATGAGCTGAGGGTAGTTTGCAGCAGCCTGATGAAGTTTCTTCACATAGAGCATGGGGGGACACAGAGTTGTTTACACAGGTTTAGGTTATTCTACGTTAGTCATTGCACTTTAGCATTAAATGGATCCTTGGGCTGGATATCTTTGCACTACTTGTATTGTCATTCAAGTGGAGGTGTCCGAGTACCTAGAGTAATTCAGATATGTTGCAGCATAACCATGCAGTCTGTTCAGGGGAAGCCAAATAAAATCAGATGTTTTTCCCATAGGAAGGGAATAAATCCAGGTGAAATTTAATGTAATATTTAACATGTTTTTAAAGTATTTCAGCTTCTTGCCTTGTGTCTAACTTCCATGACTGTGCTTTGCACTGCTTCAAGGTCAAGATATCCAGAATTTTCTTCTCTCTCCTTAAATGCAGGCAGACATCAAAGTATCATTTTTCTCAGCAACTGGAAGTATACTGCACCTGCATTGTTAGCTGTATATAATGAGTGCCCTCTTCAGCAAAATAGAATCCTGATATCTTAAGGAAATAATTTATTTTCACATCCTGTGACTTATAAAACTTACTTGTAGCAACTGCAAAAATCTAAACACTTCAGAACTGCATAAACATGGCAGAGGAGAGTGGGAACCACTGTCTTTCAGTGATGAAATATTGTATTTGCTTCCTTTATTGAGCCATTTAGGATTTTTACCAGAGTGACTAAAGTGCTCTTATGTTCTTCAGGCTTCAGTGGTGTGACAGAGTAAATCATCATCTCTGTGTAGATCATGAGTTCTGAATAAACTGTGAGAGAAAGACATTCTCTTATGAATGATTCAGAATACTAGTTTGGAATTGCTTATGTTTTCTCTTATATAAAGATGAAAGTCCAGACAAGAAACTAGCTTTGCAAATGGAGCTCAAAGCTCTTGTGCTTTTTGTTGAGAAT
The DNA here is from genome assembly GCF_027579445.1 of Ammospiza nelsoni. Lineage (NCBI taxonomy): Eukaryota > Metazoa > Chordata > Aves > Passeriformes > Passerellidae > Ammospiza > Ammospiza nelsoni. The sequence continues at coordinate 30,217,222 of NC_080636.1, read as the reverse complement.
TTGTCAATGTTTCTATATTGTTTTGTCGTAAATGTTTTCATCCAGCCCCTCTTGCTGCTTTTCCCCTTTCTTTCCCTCCCTTAAGCAAACTGTACTTGTGCTCTTGTCTTGCTGGTGATTTCCATTGCTTATTAAACATGTCTTTTCAGTAATACCAGTTTTAGAAGCTCTCTGGCTAATAACAAGCAAACATCATAAATGTGTTTACTTGGGCAGCTGACATCCTTTTTCAATGACTTCTTCCCAAAGTTTTTCTTTGATCACATTGGGAGCTATAAAATTACTTCTGTGTGTTGCAAAGCAGGGCTCTTAAAAAAGGATTCTAAAAGCCTGAGATGTTATGGGTTGCTTATCTGTTCATATCACTTTTTTCCCATCCCCCTGAAGGATAAGTGAAGTACTGATTAAATGTCTGACACTGCAGTTTAATACAGCACCACAGAAAGATACCCAACACACTGAATCCTACTAAATATTCTAAATCCAGAAGTCTGCTGGAGAAATTTTATACAGGACAAGTATGTTAAGTGTTTGTGTCACCCACCAAGGAGAAAAATAGTTCAGAAGTAAAGCCTGCTTATCTGTTCTGAGCAAGAGAAGTTGAATAGCTGGAAACCATTCGTCATGGGGGATTTTAAATTTAATCATGTTCCTGTTTAAGTCAATAACATTCTGCTCCTGACTTAATCTATTCAAGACTGGGTACTAAATGACCTGCCTGATGTGCCTGATTTCAGTCTTAGTAGGTCATAGCTTCAGTAGGCATGTACATGAAAACTGAATGGAGATTCTTATTTCCAGGTGTTTCTGGGTTTGAAAGTACAATTTGTACTCTATGCAACTCTCATCCAATGGATGTGTTTACAATAGCTATAAAATAAAGGTAGCACTAGGAATTTCAAAGGTAGTCTCAGTAGCAGAAAGGATCTTCCAAGCTCATCCAAAACCCTGCCCCCCAAACAACAAAAGAAACTCCCAACCCAACAAAAAACATGCCAGAGTCAAAACAGGGTAACTTATATGTGATGTTAACATTTAACCTGTGCATATATTTAATAAAGTATGAAAAAGAATTGAAATGGGGAGCTTTGCCCCCAGAAATTGGAAAAAGAATAACTGGGGTGCTACTGAAAAACAGGTGCATAGCAACTTGTGTTCTACTCCACTGTAGCAAGTGATGCTGGATTTTGTTATTCCTTCACTTAAATAGATAATTATATGTGAAGGATGCCCCAAGTATTTGCCAGTAGGAAGTAAATAGAATTGTTGCTTCAAGCTCAACCTCATAAAAGAAAATTGGAGAGTAAATTGGTGGAGTAAGTTGGAGAGTAAATATAAAAGTCATAACAAATAATCTCTACTAGTACCACTGCATATTCTTAAGTGTGCATTTTTCCCACTTGGCATATCTAATAGGTGAAAAGGGTCTGGCTGCAAGTTCTATTGCTGTGAAGTAGGTTAGTGTTTGAAAATGACAGGCAGCTACACTTACACTTAAAAACTTGAATAGCTTTTAAATTACTTCAGGGTGTTTCCAGTGTGGTAAAGCAAGGCTTATACTTCTAAATCTGCCTCTCCCAGTTTTGCAGTTTGTGCAGATGAATCTGTTACCATAGTAGAAATGGCTTGCAGCATTCAGACAAATGAAGTATTACTTCTTATTCAGCCCTTCTAATCTGAACTTCCTGAAACACACAGCAATAGCCTTCTTTTGTGGAACATACCATGACATTTCAGTGGGAGAATGCAATGTTTTGAGTGTCAGCCAACTGTCTCACTGTCTTGTGCTACCCTTCTTTCTTTGCTGGCACTGAAAACTGGTTTGTGAAGGAGAATAGAGTTTCTTCCATTTCTGGTTAATTTCATTTTATGTTTAGTAATATGTAGATTGGGACCACAGTTACCACTCTTACTGCCACAAATGTCAAGAAATGATGATTTCTGTTTATAGATATTTGCTATTAATTTAGTATCATGTAGTGAAGCAGCATTGCTAAGGTTTTTCTTATTTAAAAAAATTGTAATCTCTCAGTATTGCAATGCATAGAAATAACCTGGATCCAAAGGTGATGGATTTGATGTGTTCAGGGAAGTTATGTTGTTCCAAACAGCTCTTGACTGTTTTGCCCAATATCATGCCAAAACATAACTTATTTGAAAAACTATTTGCAAGCAGACCCTATCTCTCCTGGCTTGTCTTTTAGAAAAAAAATCTGTGAAGGCTGCACTGGTCAAGCAGTCTAGCTGGAATAGTGTTGTTACAGTTAAACAGTAACAAGTTAAAAGCTGTTGCTGTAACAACTAAAAACGTTAGCACTATCACCAGCACCTTTCTAACCATGTCCACCAACAGGTCAGGGAGTATTGTTTCTGTTCTTTTTCCTACAGGGACAACAAAATAGCATTTGATCTGGTGAAAAATGAATGTATTGGCAGTGTTACTTATGTCTTAAAATAGTGTAAAAAAGCCCCCCAAAAACAACATCCCATTTAATTTTTCTGTCCATATACTCAAACGTGAAAATAACTCACCTTAAATAACCTGAGTTGTATCTGCACATGATGTTGCTTTACAGTTGCTATTTACAAACCTTTCATTGGTATCATCTTTACTGATGTGTAGTAATTGTAGCTAGGGCATTAAATAACCTGGAGTCCTGTGTTGAACTCCTGGTTAAATTTATATTTGCTACTTCTTGTCATGATAGTGTGCTGCTTGTACACTTATAGTAAGTAAAAGATCTTCCTCAGGATCCTTGTGTAAACAGTTTGTATGTGATGTTATGGAAATACTTCTAGTTAGGGGCAGGAAATAGAACGGCTGGGAACATCTGGGGTGAAATTCTTTTAATGAAAGCTCATCCTTTTCTCGAAGAGAACTAGCAGTCCTTCAGTAGAAAAGTCACAGTATTACAAATGATACTCATTTATTGCATAACTTCTGTAAGAATAATTTTACACTTTCAGATATTCCTTATATGAGAAGCATCTAAGTTATTTAAAATATTCTGTTTGTATTTATTACATGAATAGACTTTATGCTTAAGCCTTGTCAGCTACTTTAAGTCATAAAACAGGATTATTGGAAATGTTTTCTTCAAAAGAATAAGTGAACTTTCTTAGAAAGCCAGTTGCAATTATTCTACTCCAAATAAAACAGAAGACTAGAAAAAAAAATTGCTTTTCTTAGCCTTAAACATGGCTATGTTGTGTAACAAATATAATAAGGCTTGCTTTATTTCCACAAATATTACTGTACAATCTGCCACCTGCTTAACTCACTTATCAAGTTAAGACATTTTGCCAGTTAAAAAGATTAAAGGTCCTGATATGAAATGAGTAGCATAACCCTATTAAACCTGTATTTCACCACGGACCTCAATTAGGATTTAATGTAAAGGAAAGCAAGATGTGTATGTAATGTGCAGTGAATATTTATCTTGCTGCCTTTGTTAGTGGCACAAGTAAAGGTGCTCATATTTGGAGATTTTTCTTGAGGATTGACCTCACACATGGATTTGGGTCCTTGTGATATGTTATGGGTATGCCCCAGTGAACACCACACTTACCTCATGTGTCAGCTCGTCAAGAAGATTTCTGTTGTCTTCTTTCTCTTCCTCCCTCCCAGCCCACCACCCAGTTAAGCCAAAAATCTGTCTGCCATCTTTGTAGTTTGTTAGCTTGAACAGAAGAGACTCAGGGGCGCATAAAGTGCAAGGAATGATATGTTGAATGTTTTAAACCTTGTCCATGGGAAGTGCTTGGTCTCCACAGTAAGCATGGCAAGCAGTCCCTCCTTGATGGAAGCACTGGTAGCTGTCAGGCAACATTTGCCAAAATGGTCTTCAGTTGTGCAGCTTGGTTAGGAGTGGCTGGAAAGAGAAGTCCCTTAACTGCTCAGCAAGCAGCAGAAGGACTTTGTGCCTCTCAAAGGGTGGAGACATATTTTTAGCTGATGAAAATGGTGGATGCTGCCCTGTTCTCTGTTTTGTTTTCAGCTTGGCAAGATGTTTTCAAATAGACTCCGAAATGTTACACTAAGGGCGTTCCTGAAACAGTGGTGTGCAATGTCCCAGGCACGTCCCTGGGGGGATATCTTTGCTGTTTAATTGAAGGAAACCTGCTTACCATGACAGGAAAGACACAAATAGGTCCTTGATGTGTGACTGCCAAGATCTATATAAGCACATTTTGTGTGTCTTTTGAAAATGTGGATTTCCAGCAGTGCTTAGAGCTGGTATGAGGCACTTGAGATGTGATATTTTCTGTATTGAACTTGCAGTGAAGCATGGAAGATTGAGTTCACATGAATGATTTTAACCAGCAGCAACTGAAGTGCTTCTATTAAGATGCTGTTCTATTCTGTTGACCAGCAAATGGTTTTTCAGTGCTAGGGTAGCTTTAAAGTTTCAAGTTTAGCATTTCAAGTTTAGTTTTAGACACATGTTCATCTACCTTGGTATTCCTTAAAACATGCTATGCTCCTGTCTCCTTAAATACATTTTCCTAAAGTTGTGAGTTTAATTTTGATAGTTTAAATTTTCTTTTATTCTTCAGGGACTTAATGTTAATTGTTCTGAGATATGTAATCAAAAGTATGAAAAGCACAAGTGCTTAAATTTCAGATTAGAAAAACAACTTTCACTTGTGTGAACCAGCCCAGTGGAGGTGATCATGTGCAAGAAATATTTTTAGTGCTTTAGAAAATCAGTACTGATCTAGAGTAACTCAGAGGCTTAACTGAGCTGTGAAACAATGTAGAAGTAGGTAATCCTTTACTTAGACACAGAAAAGTTTATTGCAACTTCCCTTATGTGATCTTGCCATGGTAGTCATCTGCCAAGAGGGTAATGGTATGTCTCTGCCCTGTTGTGTGGAAATGACAGTACAAATCAACACTTCTTGTAGAGTAATTTTTTGGTTATTTTTTGGTCATGGGAAAACACTAAATCTGGGACTGATCCTGAACTTGTCAAACAAAGTCAGTGCAGCTGGGGAAGAGCAGCCTGCTGGGTTACCATTTTGGGCTGTGATTAAATCCAATCGATAATGATTGGGGCCAAGTCACTGATTGATGCCATAGTCAACAATGTTGAAACCACTGCATCAGTGTTTTATGCATAGCCCCTAAGAGTGCTAGGACTGATTCTTGAAGGGATTTGGGAATTTGATCAGTTATTGTCAACTTTACTTTTCTTAATTTCCAGCCTATAAGCTTAGTCATGCCTATATCATCACTGAATTATTATTTTTTTTAATCCTTGGAAAAAATTCACGTACTAGCTTTGTCTCTGAATTGGGTTGTACTCTATTTTATACTCAGAAATTTGTGACTTCTCTTACAAAGTGAATCTTTATGTACCAAAAAAGAGAATTTGGATGCTAACTGTTAGTTTTGTAATTTGGTATCGCAATCTGTGACGAGCAATTTTTTGAGGAAAGTGTTACAATTTAACTTCTTAGTGATCTTTTGGTAGATAAAATATGATTATATTGGATAACTTAGCCCTGATTATAGTGCTTCCTACATGCTTAGAAATGCTGTCGCCTTCCTTTTTAAAGAACATTTTTAAAAGCAAATTCAGATTAAAAATCAAATTTGCATTATCAGCAGATTTGATTTTTAATCTGAATTTGCTTTTAAATGGTTATAGAATTTCATGAAGACAATAAGATGTGTTTCAGCTTCAGAAACACTTTTTGTACAAAGGCAATAATGCAGGCAAGGCTTTGGAGTCTCTCTAAATTCCCACTGTCTGCCCTACTTTTTCTTCCATAATATCCTTTAGGCAGGATTTCAGTGCCATAGTTAAGTCAGTGACATTTGTTAGAGTCATATAACATCAGCTCACACTAGTATGATTAGATAAATAGCTTCTGAGTTCAAACTAAAAGCCATTCTGTCCTCACTATTCAAGATAGCTGCAGATACTGCACAAGGAAAACTGCTACATATTAATGTACTAGTCTTGTGGTCAAAAATGTATTTTTCAAGTATCTTCTTTGTACAGTTGTTTTCAAGGGAAGATTATGATTCTTTGCAAATTACTAAGCCTTACATATGCTCTTCTCTGAAGGACTTCGAATTGCTGAGGAAAAAAAAATCAAGTTCTTGAATCTAACATTAGTCTGAGCTAATATATGTTCTGACTGTCAGCTAATGTGTTAGTTGTGAAGAAAGAGTTACCATATTGAATTAGAAGCAGGCACAATTGACAAAATGAAGTTTAGTGATTCAGTCAAAATTCCAAATTCGTTCCGATTTGATTGGTTTGTTGGTTTTCTTTGCTTTTACTGCAACAAAGTAGACCTCTATAGCACATCAGCAGAAAGCAGTTTGCAAATTTAAAATATTAGTTGTATATGCTATCAGAGCCCTGTTTGGAGTTCTTCCGAGTCCTTTCTTGGCTTCTTGAAGCCAAGTTTTGTATGTAGATATAGATGTAATTTATGATGCAAAAAATTAAGTCTGTTTTCTTCTCTTACTTGGATTTGTAAGTAACAGTGTCTCTCCCAGTCACTTTATGTTTATCCCTAGCATAAATTATAATGTTTGCCAGCTCTTTCAGAAGGAAGCATGTTAAATAGTTGAAAAACAATTAAGCTGTTTTCACATCTGACTTTCCAGAACATAGGAGACTGCTCTGCATGGTGAGAGCAGAAGAGAAAACTCAGCTAGCCTTTTAGTATCTGTGTGAAATGTGGCATGAAGAAAAAACTCACGTCAGTGATTTCATCTGTGTGAAATCAGGTTGGGTTTCATATGGAAGAAAACATACAATGAACAAAATGCAGCAAGTCTTACCTTTTTATGATAACATTTGAGGTAAAACTTCTGAGCAGTAAAAAACTTTTTGAGGTAAAACAATAGAGCAGTCTCGTGAAATACCTTTTGTGTCTAGGTAGTTTTTACCTTGCTTCAGCAAGGAGTGATGTAAATGGTTTCAGGAGGCTTTTTCCAGCCCTGTATTCTTGATATTGAGCAAGGTGGTGTGGACTGTAGTATTAAAGAAGGAATACATTCAAATGTTGCAGTTTAAATGGCTTCCTCCTTTCTGGCTGTGTTTCAGCCATTTCACCCATGGTAACATGTGAGGGCTGGGATTTCACAAAGGCTTGAACAGGAAGAGCCTGTATTGGCATCATTCTGCTCTCGGGTCTTGTGTGAGGGTTTTCTACACATGCCTGTAACACACATACTCTGAGTGTATCCAGGGAGGATATGGAGAAACAAAGGGATCAGGATTTGTACTGGGGGGGACAGTTCATTTGATCTGGGAAGGTTTGCCAACATTATGAACTAATCATGGTGAGACCCCTGTCCCCAATGACTCTGGGTTCTAGTTTTGTGGACAGAGGCTGCAGAATGAAGGGCAAAAATGTGCCATATCCTGTACTTGCAATGAAGCAGTAGAGGGCACCAGACAGTAAGGAGCAACTTTTTGTACAGGAGTTAGGGAAAGAACAGACTGAGGAAATAGGAGCAGAAAGGAGAGACACCAGTCTTCAACATGTCTCCATGCTTGGGCTTGGTTTTTTGGGAAGTTGTGTACTTTATGGATGACAAGGCAGAGCTGCAACTATAAGAAAAAGGAGAACTGGTTCACATATTTCTTTGCTTAATCAGAGAAATACCTGAACTAGAAACTTACTGAAACACAAACCCCTTATGTAAAATAAGTATAGCTTCCAGTATATTGTATATCTTAAAGCTACGAGATTCAAAGATTTAAGGTTGCCTGTAATGTATATGATGAACTGCTGTAGCAGAGTTCAGATAGCTAAACTGAGGATACTACATTGAGATGTAGTTTAGTCTTTAATTCAGTCCTCACTGGCCAAAGAATCAACACACTGTAATAACCTCATGCAATTACTTTCCATCTTGTTGTCATGTTTTTCATTAAAAATGGAAGACAGTGGGGTTTTTTTAAGGTGGATGAAGTAGTTTTATTAATGTAGATGTGGTCAATCCCTCTCATATCAAAATACCCATGCTCTAAGCTTTCTAGTACAATAAACTAATTCTGCCATCTTCCTTCCCCCCCCCCCCCCCCCCCGCCCCCCCAAGACAGTGGTATGTAGCACTAACATGTGTTAGGCTTTGTCCTAGTTCAGAACAAGCTAAAAAATATAAAAAAAAAATCAAGCATCAATATCACCCTTGGTTGTTTGGAAAATAACCAGGATAACCCTGATGCACTGGTAGCCTATCTGGTGAATGTTGGAGTTGTTTTCTGTGAATTGCTTTGCATTCCAAATTTGTTTGTTTGTGGTCATCTCTGCATGTATGATGAGCTTATTAATGTTTTTTTCTTTGTAGTAGACATGTGCCTCATATTCATGCTTGCTATTTACTAGCTAGATCACACACAATCATGCAAAATATTCTCAGGTGGAAAGGACCCACAAGAGTCAGTGAGTGCAGCTCCTAAGTGAATGGCCTTAGAGGGATTGAACCCACAACCCTATCATGCTCTAACCAGCTGGGCTATGAAGACTTAATTCAGTTCTACATATTACAGTTCCTGTTAACTTGACAAAATACACTGTGAATGCAGAGGCAAAATCACTTTGTATAGTAGATGTTCAAAGCCCAACTGGTGTTTCTGTAAAACACACCTATGGTACATAAAGTAAAAGATGTGATGGGAACCATAGTGAGATTTTAGAATAACGTAAATACTTCTGAGATTTCCCTTTTCATTATTGTGTGTATAAAGATAATATTGAGTTCTGGCTGAAAATGAGGAATGAAAAGGGATGGATTTAAAATGTTGCACTGAGGCTACAAGTCAGTGCTGTAATAAAGTCAGTAGGTGAGGATAGACAGAGACTTCAGGAAAAGTACTTCAAACTGAATGCCTGGAATAATATGTGATGACTCTGCACTCCCCCTCCAGGCTGTACCGCATTTAAAAAATACATGCTGAAAGAACCTTTGTACCCCTGAAAAAAAACAATGCAGAGAGATTTCTGCTGTGTGTATTAGTCCTGCTGAGTCAGTTGAAGCATCTAGGTCAAGTTTCCCTACCTGCCGTTAAATTTTGTTCAGTTCTTGCATCTTTCTTAAAAGCCTCTGTGGTGGTTGATTGGTTTCTTCAGAACAGCTTGGAACAGATTTGATGACAGCTGAAATAAGCTGGTGTTCCTGGACATGGGCTAGTACTAGACATTAAAGAAGGGAAACTCAAGAGGTTACAGTAAGAGTAGAGGAAAGGGAGAGCTGCCGTACTGCTTTAGGAGGCATTTAGTTGTCTTCTTGGGCTTCACACCATGTTGATGCAGGGCAGATGCAAGATGAGAAGTGCTGTTTCTTGTCACCCATTTGCTTTGAGCTAAGACCACAGATAAAGAAGCTTCTGAGGTACATACAGCATCTAAAGTGTTTCAGTTGAGCAGATGATCCAGGTACAACTCTGAAGAATGAAGTTTCTTGCTGCAAACTAGAACTGGCTCCTGACTGGCATGCTTGAAGTGTGAACAGAGCAAGTTGGGACTGTCTGCACCAGCTTACACAGACAGGCCTGAGGCAGAGCTTAGAAACAAAACATCACTTCTTCAAGAGTCTGTGTTTGTACAATCACCAGCCAGGACTGTGAGAGGCACAGGAGGAAGGTGTATTCACCACTTGCCAAGATGGATGCGGGCAAAAATTACAGTTGACGAAGCTGTGGAAGGCCTGGGGGGATTTGAAGACTTCCATCCAAGTCCAGCCTTGCCAGGCTGTCTGCAGACACCATTAATTTAGTTTTGTGACTGCTATCCCTGTGTGTTTCTCCAACCTGGCTTATATTATAGCCCAGAGCAGGAGTTTTGGAAGAATTTAAGGTGGTAATTTACAGCTAGCTGAATTTCCAGGTCCTCTCAAAGAGTGTATGTACTGCTGCAGACTAAACCCAGCAGCTTCCTTATTTGCATGGGTGTTCTTAAGGTGTCCTCTCCTAATGGGCATAGCTTGTCACAAGGCAAGCTTTAAAATTACAGCCATGAGATTAAGTGGCAAATCAGTCTTCCTGTTGCATTGCTCAAATAACTTCTACACCTTGTAATGGGGGGAAGGCATAATTAGAGCTGTAGAAGTAGGGGTGCTTTGTGTTTGCTGGTTGGCAATTGTCTAGAAGATTTTTGTGTCTCTGTAATGCAAAAGAAATACCTTAAAAACAAAACAAAAGACACCCACAAAAAAACCTCAAACATATCTCACACAAAATAGACCAGATTTTATTTAAGTAAAATAAGTCCTTTTTTGTTCTGCCCTAATTCTTAATGTATAATTGAGAGGAAGTCTTCAACAGTGGTTGATCCATATTACTCTATAAAATCAGGAGTTGTTTTCCTAAACAGGAAAAACTGTTAACACACTTGAGATGCATCAAGGATAGAGACATCTCAGCTGGAGCAGAAGCTGATGTGCTACAGGTGAAATGAGTAATTCTGAGACAATGAATTCTAGGTTCTGAAACTTGTGCATTGATGGAATGTTCTCCACCTGTTGTTGGCTGTCAAGTATTCCAGTTGAGAGACATGTTGTAAAATTCAGAGTAGCAGCAGCTTCTGTGGACATAAAATTTGTTTTGTAATATTAACCTATAAATTTAATTTTAGGTAAGGTTTTAAAGAGTGTCTTTCAGAGTGGGGAAAAGTAAAGGAAACCTGTCTGAAATCTATGTCAAGAAGGTGGTCTTTACAATTTGACAAGATTCCTTATGGTCAATCAGCCCATCTTAGTTTGAGTGAGGAGGGTACCAAACACATTGACTGCATTCTGGATGGAATTAATGTACTCATATAGAGCAAGAGTCCAGCTTCCAAGGACAGGTTTTCTTCAGTGTATAACATTATAGCAGAGAACTCTTGGCAATTAGGGTGGGTGCTCACATTTGTAGAAAGGAGGCTGCAGCTTTTGGATTTGGTGATGCTGGACAGGAAGGACAACTCCAGTACCTAATTTAGTCACCTGAGCTTTGTCAGCCAGGCTTTCAATGTAGCTTATGTAGAGAAAGGCTTCCTTCAAGCACTTATTGATGTTATAGTTAGAATTCTGCTCTAAGTCAGTATCTGCACGAACCTGTTCCACTGCAGAGGGACTAAGGGGTATCAAATGGAGACTTTTTTTTGTCCCCAAACATTTTTAATGGTGCAGGTATTTTGATTTGGTTTTGATCTTTTGGTTTTGTTTTTTTGTTAACTCAGCTGAAATCAGTGCTTCATGGAATCACTCTTTGTGTAACCATACCTTTAAAATCATCAGAAAGTGAAATTATGGAGGATGGCACTTGAGCTATTTATCTTACTATAAACACAGGATTCATGTTAGTTGCCTAAAGTTTCTAGGAAGATTTAAATCTTGGAGGTTACATTCATGAGTCTGGAAATACCCTCCCTTTCACCTGTTTTCCAGCTTTATCACAACAGAAACAGTGGAATGAATTTCAGATGGATTTTGCTTCTGACAAGGTCTTCGCATATGGTTCACCAAGTGAGATTTTTAGTAACCACTAAGGTATGGTCAAGAGTGGAATGAAAATTTACACTGATCAGCTGAATTACTGCAACTGATGGTCAAGGGATGCAGAAGTAGTGCTGCTGCTCTTACCTGGCTCTCTTCACCTACCTAAATCTTCTGTCAAACATGTTACCTGCATTCAGACTTCAGTTTGGCCTTCTGCAACCCATGTGCTAGTCTTTAGTGGTGACTGTGTGAATAATAATGCTTAGGAGCTCTTGGGGTAGCTAGGAATGGTGCAAGGAGCCAAAAGGGGAGGAATCTATGTCTGTGGCCTCTGCTGGGAAATCGCATCAGAAAATCCATGTCTGGCCTTCTGACAGGTGATGTAGTGACTTGGAAAAAACCTCCAGCATTGACTTTGTGTTTATCAGGGGCTGTGATAGCAAAAGAGTTGGGGAATACCTGCAAGCCATGAGGTGCTCTCTGTGGAGGGCACATCTCTGAAACCTTCCTGGTCCCATTAGTCTGGACTAGTGTAGGAGGAGCACTGGCAAACCAGCAGTAAACTTTCACTGAAGACAAGAGTCCCCAGATTGGACTTTTGGCCAGCAGCACTGTGGTGATGTGGAAATCCTGAAATCTTGCATGCATGGGCTATTGGCATTCCTAGTGATGCTTCCCAGCCCAAAACAATGCTGAGGGGAGTTACTGCAGTTATTGATGGATAGCATGGGGTTTTGCTCTGGGATCATCACTGCCTCTTAAAGCATCCTGGAGTCAGGACAGGGCCAAAGGTGTGGTGTGTAAGTTCTCCTGAGTTCCAGGTTGTGTGGTCTGAGTCCTTGTTCTGCTGGGTGTCATGCTGAGTATGTGCTCAGCTCTTTGAAAGGAGAGACTGACACCTTCTGTAGACCAAGATCAACATGGTATTGGTAATTTTTTTTCAAATTGAATCCAGTGACTGTGTAATTAAACTGCTGTATAACACAACAGCCAACAGCCCGGTGCCGTTAATCCATCTGTTTTCATATGGAGCCTAGACCTTTTAAGAGTTTTGTGCTTAAAAATAAGAAGCCTTAGCTTTTCCAGAGAAAAGTTAACACTCAGACCTTGTAGCTAAAAGGCTTGGCCTCCTTAACATGGCAAAAATATCTCATTAGTAATTTTCCCCATATTGCTGTGATAAGCCTGTATTGTTTGTGGATTAGAGGGTTTCCTCAGGAACTGTGTTCTTCCAGAGATTGCCAGAAGGGTGTTGCTTGCTGTGTGAATAAGGAGAGCACTCAGTGAGAGTGGGGCATTATCAAACGTGTCCACAGATGTACACCTGAACCTCACATTAGCAGGACAGGTGAATAATCACCTTGTTGAATATACAATTGAAATAACTACATGCTGTTGAACTGTTTGGCTTTCAGCTCCTGCAGGCAATTCAGGCTTCCTTTGAGCCTTTGTGTCGTACAGGAAGGGGCAGTGTGTTCTCGCAGAGTGTTTGGCTGCGTTGCAACAAACCTGGTTACTGATGCCCAGGCATATTTTGATTGATGCACAGATCAAGTGACTGTTGGGAGTGGCTTTTGGGGTGACGTCCCATGTACAGTGATGTCAGCAAAAGATTTTAAAAAATTCAGGTGTGGCATAATCAGCCAATTAAAATGATTAGTGCTCTGGCTGAGTCCTGAGAAGGAGCTCTGACTACAGCCCTGCCTGTTGAAGTCTTTCATGTAGTGCCTTTGGCTCGCCTTGTACGAGACTTTTACTGAGTGCCTTCACTGCTGGGTGCTGCAGATTGTGGCAGGATACCATCCCAAGGCTGTGTGCTAGCTGGCTTGCCATCAGGGGAAATCTGATACCGGCTCACAGATGTTCCTGCCTGTGTGGAAGCTGTGACACTGGAAGAGGTCCTGAAACTCCTGTGGGATTGGGATGGAGTGCATCGCTGCTCTGTTGGCAGAAGTGAAAGCTAGCCAGGAGGCAATGCAGGCTGGGCAGAAGGCACTAAAGCATGATGTGGAAACATCACAGAAGGAAATCAGAACGGTGTTAGCACTGCAGAGGAGCCAGCAACAGGTGAAAGAAGATCTCAAAGCAGAGGTGAAGTCCAGTCACTTGGATATAAGAACTGTGCTTGAGGAAATCCAGAGAGTAAGAGAAGAAATGGAAGCTCGATTAAATACTCAGGCTGATCTGGTGCTACTGATCAAAGAAGTGAGCACCAATTTAACATGTGTAGACAAGGCTTTCCAGAAAATGGAGGAGAGGCAGAAAGTTTTTACCAGCCTGCATCTTCCCATGAGAGAAAATGTTGAGCAAGAATTTTTCTTTGAAAAATGCTTACACCCGACGCACGTGGGTTTTGAAAGACCTGTGGAAGCTAACAGTTTCGATGAGGAATGTGAAAAGACTGTGCTTGGGGGTAAGACAGTTGTGACTGTAGGTGTGGGGAGAGAAGTGAAGTTGTTTCTATTTGTGCTTGTTGAGAAACTTGTTTAGTCTATTTTGAATGCTTTTTAAAAATTTAATTGTTTGTAGAAATTGAATCTCTCGCCTAAAATAATTTGTAGTTAGTGTAGATACTACTACACATACCTTCCTAGTACATGATATGCAAAGGAAGGCTTTGATTTGGCTCTTCAATCCAAAAAACGTGTGTTAGAGATATTTCTGGTAATCCAACAACAATGCACAAGATAGGGAGGCTTAGGAAACCAGTAGGACAATGGAAGCTCTGAGGTAGCCCGCCAGACAAATACTGTGTCAAGCGCTGGGCAGAGCCCCAGCACCTAAATGTGACTTTGTGGAACACACCCTGTGTACTGACAGTTGTGTATTTCTTGCCTCTGAACAGCTGTGCATGAGAAACAGTTTGCTTCACAGAGAAGCTTGGAGTGGGTCTAATGCTCTCCCCAGTGAACTGGAGACTGCTATGCCATCCGTATAATGGCTGTGGGGGGAGTGAGAGGATTTGTGAACCTTTTCCAAGATTCAAATCAAATCTTCTGTGAATGATTCAATCATCAAAAGGCTTAGTCTTTGCAAAATCACTGCTATTTTTCTTCTTTACTGGTGTGAAGGATAGGATGGTGGATCTGTCCAGTTACTGTACTACATGCAGTACTAGAAAATCTGATTTTCTGTCTTCCAACTTACCCAGCTTTCCACCTTACCAAGTTTTCTATTGGGTAAAGGGGTTTTGAGCCTGCTGGAGAGGAATCTAGAACTTGATTTAAATGTGGAAATTGTTCTGTGTTACAAGTCTGACTGTATAGAGGTGTCAGGTGAACCGGCCCAAGTGAGAAGGGCTTGGGCTGTTAACCAATACCATCTTTGAATTAGTCTCTGTCATTGATGTGGTGGTATCATTAATCAGACTCATGATGCTTTTGTCTTAATGAAAGCATGGCTTTTGTTTTGACACCACAGCATGCCTTCTATACAAATCTGGAAACGATCTGTCATTGCCCAGAGGTACGTAGGCCATAAATAAACATCCTAGTGTCAGTGGTGTTAATCTGTAGAGGCAGTTCATGCTACAGAGGGCTCATGCTTTTCAGCATTTGAAGTGGCTGTGTATAGTATGTCTATGATAAAATTGCCAACAGGAATGTCACCGAGTTTCACTTCATGCATGTTTTTTGTTCAGTTTTTTTTAGTATAGTATCAAGGGCTGGCTTGGTTGGATGCTTGAATGAGCTTCTTGGAAAATACTTGGTGGTCTGGCCAGCAGGATAAAAGCAGTGGCATGAAACTAAAAAATGATAAGGACTGGCTGAACTACAGAAACAATGAGTATTTGGAGCCTTTTGTCATTTGTCGTTTTCTATTGTATCACTGTATTTAAATGAAACTTTTTCATTAGGTAATTAACTATGTGATGTAATTTTTCCCCAGCGTAAAAATTGTCTGCAATTGTTCAGGTTTAACACAGCTCTGTCAGCATGGTGGTTGTAAAACTAATTTCAAATATTTAATTAAATTATGAAACTAGCATCTGTATCAGTGAATTTACCCAATACTCCTACATCAAGAATAAAGCTCTTGTTCTCTATTTGTCATAAGTGGAGCATTCAGGAAGGGAGGTGGAATATATGAGAGAGTAGGAGTATGTAAGGCAGTAGGGAAAGGAAGAACTGACTCTACATGTTTATTCTCTAATCCTTTTTCTTCCCCCACCCCCTCCTTCTCGATTATTATTTGTTGTGATTTTTGAAGGAGCTTCAGAAGGTAACCAGTAGTTTCCTTCATACAGTATTGTCCATAAGATTGCTGGAAATTTGGCACGGTTGCTCTCAGATGTGAACTGGCATTTGTGTAAAAGTGTCTACTTGAAAGATGTTGTTACACAGTGAGAGAAGAAGTGGTCATGTTAGTTAAATAGTGGTAAAAATAGCTAGAAGTGGCAGCCAACCTTGATGCTTTTGTCCTACACATTTGTATTTTGATTTGGGTTGATACACCTTTTAATAGGTCTAATATTAAGCTGCACAATGCAGCCTTTAACAGTCTGCATCTCTGAGCAGAAGTCTAGGGAGATCTCCAAGAATACAGGGGCATTTGAACATTATAAAGCACGATATGATGACAATTCTCCAACTAGCAGAAATTCTTGCCCAGAGCAGATTTATCTAGAAAATTAATAGGCTCAGGAGGCATTTTATGCCAGGCTCAGTAAGGAAGGCGTAGAGGACGTTAGTATTTTGAACAGGAAAACTATTTTCAAAGACTAAAAAAAATGCAGGCTGTGGTAGACTGATGTATTAACACAATGCTGATGTGTTAGTCAGACTAACATTAACTGAAAATTAAAGCTTTTGTTCTTAATACTTTCTCCAGTTGTGAGATTGAACCTTACACTGCTGGGATGATTGTAGGGTCATTTGACAACCTTCAAACCAGGTGCTTGGGATTCAGAAAAGATTGACTCTTGTTGCTTAGTTTGTCCCCTGGTTTTTTTTTTTTGATTGTTCCTATCTTTCTTTTATCCAGATCTCACCTCTCAGGTTTTTTCACTCTATCATGAAGAAATCTTGTTAAGTTGAAACTGTACAAAGTAATCTGCTTAGATGTCTTCATTAAATTGCCAAGGGATATTTGTCTATTGCATCAGCCTTTTATTGCAAAATTGTTTGCTCATTCCCTTTGTGATCAAGGGGGGAAGACTGGCCCTATCTGCACAGCAGTTCTGTACTCCCTTTCCAGTCTGAAGGCAGCAGAGAAACCTGAAAATACAGTGTTTGAGTCAAGTGCTGATTTATGTCATCTGGTTTCCTCTGACATGAGATGATTGTGTACTGTGAAAGCATTGAGGTTGCCACAAAACTAAGAGTATTAAATCAATAATCTAATTTCAGGACTGTGAAAATATATTGAAATATATTACATTTTAGAGCTTTCCTAAAGTCTTGTCCTTGTGACTGAAAACTGCTACCTTTAAGAAATGCTGCAAGACCTCTAGTTAATAAAGCTCAGGCCTCAGCTACAGAGAGGGGAGTTTTTACAATTAAAATTTTGAAAGGAAGAAAAATAACAAAGGAAATGTAGAGAAAATGGTTTTGTATTCAGCAGTACTTTAGAGTGCAGGAAATATGAATTCTGTGTTGCACACAAAAGAGGACAACTCTTATTTTAGAAATAAGTTACTGAACAGATAGGAGGAAAGATATCTTGCATTTTATGAAAGTATTTTTGCAAAGCCCACTGTGAAGAGTATGCTGAAAAGTATGCCACAGAAGACATGATGGTGAGGATGAAGTACAGAACATAGTATCCAAGGTTATGGTGTTAGGAATTAACAAATTTGTAGTACCTGCTCTGCAATGCTACTGAAATAACCCTTTCTCCTAGTTAGTGTTTCAGCAAGTGTTTGTAGGAATTTATAACTGCTTTCTTTTGCACCTGTCTTTACATTGTGGTGAGATTTCAGCATGAAATGCATGTTGATTCGTTGTTGTTGTTGTTTCTTAGTTGACAAGGGCAAGCAGCGGAGTGCCAAGAGCTCATGCATACGGACTCAGGCTTCCACAGATGCACGTTCACCTGGCACTAAAGCAGCCGAGTTGACACAGTACAAAACAAAATGTGAGACCCAAAGTGGAATCATCCTGCAGCTGAAAAAATTCCTGACGTCCAGTAACCAAAAGTTTGAAGCATTAACAGTTGTCATCCAGCACCTGCAGTCTGAGGTAAAAACTCACAGCTCATCAATTTTGGCTTTAATTATTTGAACAATTAAACAATTGTTCTCTTCTCAGCAAGGGCTTCAGAAAATATTAATATACCGATAATAAATTTTGTGTTTCTATTCCAGTGGTTTCTGTTTTCCTGTGGAGGTTATACTTCTAGCATTAGTTAGCTAGAAAAAGAATCAAACCCACGACACTGGGCTTTGTGGCCTCTGCATGCTTCATGTGCTCTTTAAAAGAGTTTTTAAATGTTTGTAGTCAGAGAGTCCTTCAGGGCTGAGTAGCTTTCCAAGCATGTCCTTCAAGTTCTGCCCTTGTAGGAAAGACTAGTTTCAACAGATAATCTACATGCCCTTGCTTTGTTATCTGACATTGTATGGAAGAGTATTTAAGGGGTGGATATGTTTTTGAGCGACTCAGAATAAAGTCTGAGTTGTTACAGTTTTATTTATTGAATCCTGCATTGTTGATGGCGGTCTTAAAATTAGTAATAAAAATACAGAACTGCATCTGGAATTATAGAGTGGAACGAATCAGATGTGGCTTAATTTTTCTGATCTGTTTGAAATATGTAATGACTTAATAGTTTGATACTACACTAGGAACTGTTGGTCTGCTTTGAAAACTTTTGAGAAAAGGAAAATGTGAAGTCAAGGAAATTATAACAGTTATGTATTTATACTGCACAGCTGATGCAGTCTTGAATAGCCATTACTCTTGCATTTATAACTAATGTTCTAAGATTGGTATCAATTTCATTTCAACTCTTCTGCTACATGGTGATTTTAGAGTCTGTTTACAAAAAAGCACTGAATTGTCTTTGTTACATTTTTGCCAGAATACTTTCTCATGGGATAATATCTGCTTGCTTTCATTTAATCTAAAAATACTGCATTTATCTGCAGTATTTAGTCTGCTTCAACTCTAAGAGCAGTGGCTCTTAGCCAGTTTTCTGGGATTGATTTGGTTGGGTTTTTTTAAACTCTTGGTTGAAACACCTTTCTCTGCCTAAGGAACTAGTTTGAGATCTTCAAAGCAATTTGATACAGGATTTTTGGATGCCTGTCATTAACATGATATTGTGAAACTTTAAGTTAAATTCTCCCTGCTAAACTTCTCCGCAGTCTTCTAATTACAGTAGAAGAAGTACAATGATTTTTTCAGTAACTCTTTACAATTAAATGTCTTGGCCTAGTTTCTTCTCTCCATTATTTTTATTGCAACATTTTAAAACTCACAAATACTTTATAAATGTCCTGTTTAGTAAGAAGAAGGCCATCATACTAATTTGCTTTTTCTAGGCTATTTTACAGGTTGCTCTAGCCTAAATGTGTGTTTTTTTTTAAAGAATATTCAGGGGTATAAGGAAAAAGTGATTTTGAAGGAGGGAAGAGAGAACTGCATAGAAGAAGCTAGTGATTTTTCTCCTTATTCCTCTTTGTTAGTCTTTTGCAGGTGGAAAGAAAAAATATCTCCATCAAATTATATAAAATTAGTAATCTTGGACAGTTTAGTTTGAGCACATGAAATTGAGCTAGATATTATAATAATACACTGATGTATTTTCATACCAGTTATTGATTTTGAGATTGCTCTCTCCTTTCCTGGGGTAGGACAAATACTCATTGCCCTACTCTTGTGGAAGTACCACAGGGATGAGAAGGACCCTTCTGCCATGGTGCTGTAAGGAATACTTAAGCACCATTTTTTAGTTAGCTGGGGCAAACATCCTGAAGGATTTCACTGTTCAAGGGAACACTGTGAAGAGTAGTGTTAATTTTGTTTGCTTGTTTGAGTTTTTTCCTTTATGGTGAGGGGTGGAGTCTGGTATAGCTAAGAGTCTTAGCTGCCCATATGATTATTTGTCTGAAGTATCACGTGGGGAACTCTTTGATGTAGTTTTCGAACTCTGGATAAACTGAGGGAAAAACTTAAGTTAGGCTTTAACTCATGAGGTAGGTTTTCATAGGTTAACTACTGCATAGCCAACTGAAAGTAGCCTCAGCTTCTCTGTCTTAAAAAAAACAAAACAAGACAAACACACTTAGCTGATTACACTAGGAACAAAGCTATGCTTCCATTCTTCCCACTGGAGCAAGTGTGGAGTGACATGGTGCACCCCAAGAAACAGCTTGCTGGAAGCAGAGAGAGACATGCTCTGGACTCCTCTGGTGCTGCTGTGTCCCTGCAGAAAGCCAGTTCAGCCTACCACTACCAGAAAGCTAAACCAGCCAAGGAGCATTTCTCTGCCAGGTGCTGACGTGGATTGTCAGAGCCAGTGTGAGTGAGGGTGAGATGGGGTGAAGGACAGGCTGCCTGGCCAATGGAGTAAAGCACTGCCCTGAGCACTTGGGTCACTTCAAGGCTGAGCAGCCCAGCCTGAGCCTCTTGGCAAAATCTGCTGCAGCCTCCACTGCTTGATCTCCAAAGCTGAGGCAACTGGGATACGATTTGCTGTTAGATTTGTTTGGTTTTACTGTCGTGTGTTTTTTTTCTTTTTGTCCCCAAGAGTTCCCAATATATTTCTGCACAAAAGATTAAAGTTATTTCTTATGAGTTCATTTGAAGTGGAATATAGCTGAGAACAAAATCAGGACTTGCTGGCAATGGTTTCTGCCAAAACTGCAACTAGCCCATTGGAGTGAGATTGAGAGGCTGCTGTCAAAGGGTTAAATGGGATTGAGCAATGCTGCTCTGATGTTTCTAGCTGAGCAGGAATCTCTCAAAAAAACCTGAGCTCAAACCTGTTTGTTGCAAGAGTTACCTTGGAGCTGTCAATAGTAACAGCTGCTTCTGATAAAACCTTCCCACTTGATCTGTTGGTGTTTCTTTAGGGAGGGTGGGGAGGGTGTCTATGCTCAGCTACCTTTACCAAGACTCTTCCAAGTTAAAAAATCCTAAAAGTCTGATTTCTACCTCACAGGAACTATTGTTGCACTGAGTTAATGCTGGATGGAAAACCTCTTGGCATCCAGAATATTTGATGGCAATGAGCAGTGGGGCTGATGAGAACACGGAGTTTTTCCATTGTTGGACAGCTGTGTGTGTGCTGGCAGTGATAGGAGCACATGTTAAACTGCACACTGATCACAAAAGCAAGCTGAGACTTTCTAGAGTACTGTGCTTCCCCTGATCCCCTGGTAATTCCTGTTACTTCATGACTACTTTCCTGTTTTTTAAGTGACAGAAAAGTGGCAGTACAGAGGAAATGGCAAAATTGGCCATTTACAATGAGTGCATGAAGTGCCAAGGAAAGCAGTTTTCCATTAACTTTCAACTGCACTGAGTTCTGAAATTTGCACTACTGCATTTGAGTTGATCTTTTAACTTCCACTAGTATTAATTTTGAATTTATTGTCCCTTCAGTAAGAGATATGTTCGCAGATGCTTTAAATACGTGGTTAGCATGTCTGTAATAAGTCAGGTTGGGGATGCCACTCTTGCAGCTCTCTCCTCTCTTCCCTAGCCCTTGTGTATGCTTGGGCTTCTTTGGAAAGCCAGTAAAAAAATTACTATGGGTCTAGTTTTACAGGTCTGTCCGTGTTGAAAGTGTTTTGGGTATGTCCCCATGCAGTGGTTCACAGTGGGAAGGAGAGGAAGTGAAGAACTGCCAGTGCTGGGGTGGGGTGGGAATGTGTTCCTGAGAGGTCTGCAGCTGTGGCTGGGAGCCAGCTGCTCCCTTGGGAAGCAAAAAACCCCCAGTACATCGCCAGCTGCTGAGGCTGGGGCTGTGGCAGCTCCTGCCTGAGCCTCTGCTTCCTGCCTCCTGAGAGGGTTCAGCCCCCTCCCCTGCCTCAGGGCTGTCCCCGAGGCTGTGTGAGCCCTGCAGCTGGGCTGTTCTAACCTCCAGCTCACTGCTGGGTATAACCTCTTACATCTTTGGGAGTGCAGGGTGATTGTTTTAGCAGTTTGGTATAGCTTGGTTTTAAATCTAGTTTCAAATTTGTCTGTCTAAGACAGATTTAGCTGTCTTAGAGGAAAGATAATGTGTAATTACAATGGCTTTGTAACTGTTCAAAGTGTGAATTGATAGATATTTCATCTTCTCATTTTAGTGCATAAGCTGCTCCATTCAGAACTACTACATAAGCTGTTTAAAAAAAATTAGATGGTAAAATGTTTAGTTATGAATATCCATTTTTATTTTTCTAGTTTAATAAATTAATCCAAATTAAGCATCTCAGTAATTCTGTACAGATTCTGATATGGAAATGGGCTTCAAATTTGTATCTGTGAAACAGGGTACTATAGAGATGAAAAGAAGCTCAGTTATACTGTTGTGCTTTTCTTGGTGTGGTCATGGGAGTGCTGCTATTTACTGGTCACTTTACGTGGGAATGTTGTGGTGCCATCTTTAATAAGTTTCCTTAGTAGAGGAAAAGGCCATTTGAGAGGGTATAGAGCCTTGGCAGTGGGTAACACTAATTGTGGATGTGACACAGGAAGCAACATGAGGAATATGCTAGAAATGGTGTGACTGAGCAGGCTTCAGCATTTCTAGGTGGAAATAGAAATTAACCATTAGTGTATGATCTGTTGTAACTGGCATTTCCTGACATGTGCATGAGTATAAGAGTCAAGATGCTAGTTTCCTTGGGAGCTTAGCAGTTTAAAATGGGGTTTTTTCCATTTCAGAATACATGAGCACATCTCTTAGAAATGTTTGTCCTGGCCTTTGTGGAAGTTGAGCAGAAAATGTTTATATTTATCAAATGAGAAGTGCATATCTAGGTTAAGGGGCAGAAGTACACATTGCATCTCTAGACCCCAAGAGTTTTGGAACAGTCACATCTTTTGACCTACATGTCCTGTTGTTTAGAGCAGCTGTCTCTGAGGAAAACGTTTAGTTTTGATTTTCTAGAACTTTACATCAAACTTGGCCAGTTTTCTTTAGAATTTTCATACCAGGTGTATCTGGCTTCCCAAAACATGGACATAACTTTTTACGAGAGAGAATAAGGATATGTAATTGAGATAAATTTTGTGCTTACTTAAAAAAAAAAAAGAAAAGTCAGTTAGAAGTCAAAATATAATATCCTGATTTTGAGGCATGCAAATATTTTCTGTTTTGTAACAGAGAGTATTTGAGTAATACAGTAGTTTCCCCCTGCAGAGAAGACCTAGGCTCTGGAAGCCTGTGTCTGATGAGTAGCAGTTGGAAAGCAAGGAAGTTTCAGGTAATTCTCAATGTCTCTATAAAACTAGTATGAATGAACAAGAATGTTTTGGCAACAGATTGAAAATTTGTGAGCTCTAACATCCAGAAAAACATTTTAATCCATTAATTACTCTGAAACTAGGCTCTGTTGGAAATAACCTTTTAGAAGATGCATCAGTTAAGCAAATTAAATGGTACACCTGAGTGTTCAGAATGGATTACAGCTGAAAGGAATTGGGACTCCTGTCCTATAGCTACTCCTTGACTGAGACAAACTTGATGTTTCAGGCAACCAGTGCTGCTTTCCACAAAGATCCTGATTTTCATTACTACCTTGTTATTTCTTGTAATTATTTTTTTTTCAAGAAGCTGAAAAATTAATGACAGCAGCAAAATAGAGGTATCTATTGCAAAATTTAAGGGAGCAGTTAGTAGAAGAAAGCAAGCAACTTGTTTCAATCTTGTTTCCTTCTTGATTTGTACTACCTTTTCACATGAAATTCTAAACAGTCTTAAAAATGAAATTAATAGTGCATATTATGCTCCAGCATAGGCTCTTATTACAACATTTTTATAACTTTATAATGGTAATAGTAGTTTTATAGATGTGAGAAAAATAGTGACAGTATAACTCTCAGAGTTATAAAGTATCTGATGGCTACTGTGTCATTCAGATGAGTTGGACTGAGACAAAAAGCTTTAACAAAATAGTGAGAAATAAGTGATCACGTAGATGAGGTAAACTTAGTTTTTATGAGATTGGAGTTTCTACAGGGAAGGAAGGAGTCGTTCTGTGTGAGAAGTAAGAACTAATGTTAGCATTGAGAGACTGTAAAGTAGCTGTAAAGTAGCAAACAGGCTGTTATAGAGAAGTAAAATTAAATAGCCCATATTATTACATCTGGACCTATCTTTGCAAGGCTATTGCTATTGCAGGTGGGCACCACATCTAAATTGGAAAACAAAGATCCCTGCAAGCCTAAGAGCCTGTGTAAAGCTTGCAAAAGCATAAAGAGCCTGCAAGTAAATGTGTTAAATACATGGTGACTCATAGGAATCCTGCTTGGCTGGTTCTCTGCTTTAGTGTTTCATACTCTAAACATCAGGGAAAAAAACCATCTGATTCTCCATAGATGCACCTAGTAGATAAAAGAAGTAAAATATTAGAAATTGCAGTAAATCTCTCTCTATCAGCTAATCATGTAAATGCTGTATTCTGAGTCGTAATTCTGCTTGAAGTACGTCAAGGTGAAAACTGATGGCATATTTCATGGGGTAAGAAGGCAGTGCCTAACACAAATGAAGCCAAGAGTAAATGAGAAGTATTCATTTCACTGTATATTTATTGATTTGAGAGGGTTAATGACATTTATATTTTATCACAGTAATAGTCTGCTCCTTTCAAAAATGTGCATGGAGCAGAGAGTGTAAATCCTGTTTGTTGTGCTGCTTCCTGGGCTCATGTCTTTAGCTTGCTTTTGCATTGGGTGATGCAGAGGAACTGACACTGCAAGGGGGTGTTAAATGAGGTATGGAGTAGGGGAGTTTTTAAGAAATCAATTTCTAAAACAGATAATATCTAATGAGAAGTCTTAGAGGACTGGATTTTGCTAGGAAAGAAGGAACAGGGACAGATAGAAATACTGTGGTGTAAGGACCAAAATCCTCAAGTCAAATATCATACTGCAAAGCAGATATGAATGGCCCTTTTGTTGTCCCTTCCTAATTACCTCTAGGCTGTAGCTGATGACACATGAGTGACTGGAGTTTATGCAAAGATGTGACTCAATTTCTACACTACAGCCAATGATGGTGATCATGTTTTTATTACTGGAGCAGCACAAGAATGGAGTAGACATAAATTTCTAATGCTTCATACCCAAGAGGAATATCTCCTTAGATGAGAAAGACATCCTGTTGACAACTTAGACTGTACCAGTATTAAAAAATATTTAAATTATGATGGTTTTTTCCATACAACCTCAGCACATCTCCAGTAGGGTGTAACCATACACGTTACAGAAGTGCTTGCAAATTTACTAATTTATTAAGTTTTTTAAATGCTCAGCATTTCTCTCTAAGTTTAATTTTAGGAGTAAGTGCTTGTGGTTTGGTTTGACAGTAAATTGCTTACAAAAGCCAGACTCTTCTTTCCAAGAATAGAATTAATTTGGCCCTGTGTATGATAGTAAAACATATTTAAGTGCTTCCGTTCTTTGCATTGATGAATTTGCTTTATGCACTCTGAACAAATTTTATTTAGTCTGTTATAATAAAATGCTTTTTGAAAAGAGCATTGTGATGCTTTTATATTTAACACTTAATTTTCTACTCCTTTAAGTTCTGATTCTTGAAATTAGTTGTTTGTGAAGTGTATTGCTGATGGAAACCAGAAGGCTGATTACAGCCTGGGCAGTCAGAGGTGTTCCCACCTGCCAGTTACACCAGTGAGAGGTTGAGTTGCTGCAGTTTTCCTGAGACCTGGATCTGCCTGTCCTGTCTGCTCACTGCAGGAGGCTTGGTACTGGCATTGTCAGAGCCCTTCTCCACCTTCCCTGGGCAGGGACCACCTTGCATCCCAGCACTGAGATGAACATTCCAGGGTGGCTGCTCCATTTGTGCCATGGGAAAATTGTCACAACACAGCCTGATTCCCTGGGGTATTTCATGGCCTCAAAGTGAGTTGTGTCTCTTTCTTCACAATGTACCAGTGCTTTGCAGTTTTTGGTTGCAGTGATCTATAATGCTTCTTCTGAATCTGTTACTGGGGTAGACTAGGCAACTGTGGCAGGTGCCTTATCACAAGATATCAGTGTGATATAGCTGCTTGAAGTTGAAAAAGCAACAATTACTGTGTTTTGGTATGCAAATGGAAGCTTTTCATTATTGGTTCTTGTGAATTTTTCTTTCTTTAATACAGCTCCAAAAGAGCTCCAAACATATTTTGTTTCCCAAAGGATTGTGCTAGTTTAAAATGTGAACTGTGATGTTTGGATAATTACTACCAGATTGGGCAATGTTAGCTTATTTGGACACACATACTCGAAACCTGGTTTCTGTTGTGATTTGCTTTTTTATATTGAGTAACTGTTGATGGATTTGCAGCTCTTAACATGGAGGAAAAACTTAGAAAAGGTGATTAGGACTTTTTGACTAGGCGCAGCCTATCTGTGGCTCTCAAAGCCTTGATTTGCAGGCAGATCATGGGGCCCCCACGCCAGCATCACCCCACCTGGCCAGGAACAGGAGTGTGCTGGGAAACCTGGAATGGTTACTCTGGCTAGTTGCACATTCTCTCAAGGAAATAGAAAGTTTCCAGTTTGCTGTAAAACTTCATGGTCTTATATTTGTGGTCTGCAAAGTTGCTGTGGCATACTTGAGGAATGCCCGCCTATTCTAGCTTGAGAACTGCTCAGAACCTGATGTCTTGGAGATAACTTGGGTGAAGATTTGGTATGGGTATGTAGGCAGGAAGGCTGTTTGTGTGCTTGGTACAAATATCCCTCTTGCTCATTCTGGAATGTGGACTTTTGTAGAGCTTCCTGCTTTCAAAGCAGAGCAATGGAAACTGTTCAGACAGCGATATGTCCTCACCCTTGTTTGTATCTAAAATGACCCTAGGCTGGTCTGTTTGAATCTCAAGCTGTAGCAAAACCAGCTAGTTGCCAGGAAAAATACTCCTAAGCCTGTAATTGGGCTGCATAACTGCCAACAAAACAAACATGAATGACAAACTTCATAATTTATTCCATTCCTGACTTGGTAGTTTTTGCCATCTTGAAGCTGTGGTGTTCTTTAACCTTCTATCTTGGGCCTCACCTTCTCAAGTGTCTTTGCTGTGGGGCATATGTCTACCTGAACTTGTCAAATTTTTAAAATGTGAAGGATTTTTTAACTGGCTAGTTTTCCTCACAGCAAGAAGTGTCCAGGTCTCCCTCGTTATGCTGGGAACTTTTTTGTAGCATTCAGTGGCAGAGGTGCACTGCTCTAGTATTGCCTGTGGCAAATCTTTTATCCCTAAACTCTGTTCTTGTTCTTTTCTGAAGCTTCCATGTTTATGGCTGGAGAATATTTTGTTTTAAGTGTAACCTACAATAGGTTATTTGTAAAAAAGAAAAAAATAGGTCCCAAATAATCTACCTGATCTTTATATAAATTCATAAATTGTACCAGAAGAAATTGTAAAGGGGTATGAAGATCCTTCATGAGTCTCTGACAGCCAAATGAGGATGATCCTTATTGCTGGATTTATCTGGATAACAATGCCAAAAGTGCTCGATCCTGTATGCTCCAGCTTGGTTCTGCTCTCCCAATTTCTGGTACTGATTTTACAACTAGAATCTTGTTAAGCATAAACAAGAAGGTTGCTGGATATTCCAGCCCAAAGCATATGCATACCTGTCTTTGAATACTGAAGAGAAGCTCTTTCTAGATTATACAAGTGCTTTTGGTATTTTGCTGCATATAGATTTCAGATTCATTTTCTTGGGGAAGCCCCCATACCTGCAGCTTCAGTTCTCTCAGAACTTAGATAAAAGTGTACTAAGTTCTGCTAGTCAGTCTGACTACTTTAGGTGGCTGCTTATCCATATGAGCAACTTGGTCTTCTTGTTTTATGCTGGCAGGTTTTTTCTGAAGGTGTTCGTGAGCAGGAGGTGATGATACAAATCCATCTGGATTACTTGGATCTGTTAAACTATGAATGGGCAAGCTGGACTGAGGCAACAGGTTAAACAACACCAGTAAAAAGCAACAGGGCTTAGGAGCAGCAAGAACCATGAAGATTACACAGGCAGTGTTATTTGATTTTTTTTTTTGATTTTTAGGCTTAGCCTCTCATTAGTCCTTAGCATATGCTGATTGTAAATGCCCTTGTTGCATCAAATTTCTTTAACTGAAAACAAATACAAAATGCGTAGACCACAAAGAAGCTCATTTGGAAACACTAAACAAAAAGGTTAGCATGTCCAAAGGGTCTGGAGCATGGTAGAGCCACCAGGGAGAATTTGAGATCTTTTACTGACAAAGTGGGCTGGAAAAAAGCAGGTTGTGTCCCAGTGTGCAAGGATGCAGCTCAAATAACTCACTGTAGCATTCCCATTTTCATCATCAGATGCTGTGTCCATAGTGGGAGCACTCGTGCTGAACTGGAGTGAGATGACTCATCTCCCTTCTGAGCAGAGGAAGCAGGGAAGAGCAGGGCAAGTCCTTTCAATAACTGAGCTCTCTGCTCTCCTGAGAATTTATTGTGGAGGTGAGGCGTGGTTGTCAATCTTAGCCCACTGACACTGTAAAAAGCCTCTAAGTGCTTAATATAAAACTGCAACACAGCTGCTTAATAGCCCTACCAAAGTCTAAAGTGTCCAAAGAATTGTTAAGACTGCTTAAATTGAGTCATTAAAGGGGAATATTTCTCATACAATGTCAAAAATACAAATATTTCTAGTAAAGGGCTGGCAGTTTCTTCTAACCAGCCTTTACAGCTGCATAATAATTTCCTAAAACTTGCAAATGAGTGCATAGCATAAAAATTACTCATTTTAATTAGTCTTGTGTCAGACCTTAATACATGACTGGGTTTTGGGTGCTTATTCTTTCTAGTTTTTCTTAAGAACGGAGTATTTTACTGCTTTATTTGTTCTGCAGGCATGCAGTGAGTATTCCCTCCTCCAGGACGGGGTGTGAGAGTGACCGAGGGCAAAGGGGAGTTTGCTGTAAAGATGAGGTTTTCCCTGGGGAGAACCAGCTGTAGGTGTGGCTCGACCAGTCTGCAAATTCATCTACTGTGCTCTGTTGTGGACAAGTGTGAGGATTTTTGGGCCAGTGCTTTTTTTTCCCTTTTCTCTCATGTATCCTCGCTAAAGGAAAAGCATGCGAAATTTAAAGCTATTTGCATGCATCGGGACTATTGAACATAAGCCTGGGCATTGACAGCAGCAAAGCTGCTGTGTCTGTGGCTCTCCCATTCAGTTTAGGCCTCCTATGGTTTATTTTTGCATCAACAAATTAGGTGTGAAAGCAGCGTACAACAAGCCCGAAACAGCTAAAAATAAGCTCGGTTATGTGCAGAGAAGGGCAGCGTTCCCTCGGTGATCCCGGCTGCCGTCGGAGCAAGTGGAGATCGATCGATCTAATGTCTGGGCTCGCCTTGCATAAAAGAAGGGCTGTGGCTTTAAGTAATCGCTGGCTGCTTGTGCCAATTGCAGGAGCTGCAGTATCTGCCGCTGTCGGAGCGCTGGGCGCGGACGCAGGATAACCTGCGGAGGCAAGGTCCAGCCTTGCCGCCCGGCCCCGGCCGGACCTGCCCGCCTCGCTGGTGCCGCCGCCGCCCGCGCGTCGCCGATGAGGGCCGGAGGGCCGAGCGGGGGGCTGCCGGCGCTGGAAGATGGGCTGCTCTAGCAGCAAGCTGTGCCTCTATTCTCAGTGCGCTGCAGCAAGGGTAATGAGTGCTTGTTTCGCAGGGAGCCGCCGGTGGAGCGCCCTGCCAGGCGGGCGTGCGGACCTTGGCCCCCCGCGCGTGGCGTGGGGCGGTGACCGCGGGCCGCGGAGCGGCTGTGCCCGGCCGTGCCTGCGCCGCCCCCGGGCTGCGGGTCCGCGGCACAGGGCCTGGCCTCCTGGCCGGGGCACAGCTCCGGGGAAAGCAGGGAGGTGATGGGGGCTTCTGCTGTGCTATGGTCTGGTCACACGTGCTGCGTGATTGTCTCCCTATGAGAAACACCATCTATCTTAGCGTTAGGAGCTGTGAGCGGCAGGGTGGGTTGTATTCAACTTTGAACAGGGCTGTGCCTTTTCTTCATGGAAGACTAAGCATTTAGCAAAGTTGATGGTTTTCTGTTTGAGTAAGCTTAAGATAAATATTTAATGCATGCCTCTTTCACACATACACTATACTTCTGTGCCCTTGACATCTACCAGTTGATTTGTTCTGGAGGCTTATGTTGCTACACCCACCATGAAATATATAATTAATTGCTGCAAAGTAGGATTTTAATTGCAGAGATGTCCTGGAAAAAGCTGTTCTTTGTTTTAAAGTATAACTTCCTTAACAACAGAAGAACATCTGTGTATATTGTAACAGCTGAACTGTTATCCTAAATGAGTCATACCTTGGCTTCTTGCTCTTGTTTTTCCTACAGAACACATGGAAGTTAATTACTGGAAGGTACCCTGCTCAGACCACTAGTAACCAAACATTTGGGGTTTTTTGTTCTTTTCTCTGCAGAGGGAAGAAGCACTGAAGCAGCGGAAAGCGTTATCTCAAGAGCTACTTAACCTTCGAGGAGAACTAAGTAAGAATTTATTTTTGCATTCATCATGAAGCAGAAATGCAGCAGATCTGCAGAAGGCAGATGCCCTGGTACTGTAATGGCAGTCATTTAATTCCCTGACTGGATTCCCTTTAGATGCTTTCAGTGCTGCGCAGCCCTGACAGCGTGACCCCAGGTTCACCGAATTCCTGGCACTGATCTCACTGTGCCTTGCAGGGCCTCCTTGCAAAACATGTGTCTGATGACCACAGCACTCACTTCTAAAAAATGGGAGGATGGCTGACAGCATATATACTTCTGTTTGATCCCTAACTCATTTGTATGCTGTCTTCTAGAGATTTGCTAGCAAAAAATTCATAAACCTGTGAAACATACTGTGCAAAATCTGCATTTTTGCCTTAGTGACCTGTAGGTGAATGAGCATGAAATTAACAGAAGGAAATGCATTTAGGCTGATGAGATTAAATCTTTGAACTCATCCTAGTGGATGGCTATAACATGAAATTGAGCTCTGATGTGCAGGGGCTGGTTTTGCCAACTTTGAAGCTTGATTTAAATGCATTAAGAGGTAGCTCCATGTAACGTATTTGAACTTAGCAGATGTTACAGGCCAGTCTTAGTAGGGGCTGGCTTTGAAAGAGCCTGGCCTTCCCCTGCCTTTGCATCCCTCTGTTCTCCTTGTGGCAGCATTGCTGCAGGGACAGCCATGTCCCCACCAATGCAGTGAGCTGCCTGGGGACCTAAGGCAGCTGAGACTATTGCCTGGTAGTGCTGTTTTGCCAAAGCTGCCTGCCCTGACTTCAGTATGTGACTGAAGGAATGCTGGGACTGGAGCAGAGGAAAGGGAAGGAGTACCAGGGTGCAGGGTTGTGTTCCCCGTCAGCTGCAACTGATGTTTCTATTAGCCTAAAGTGACAACAGGACTAGGGTTTTAATGTGGAAAAGGTCTTCTTGGATCACTAAAAAGTTGTGTTATAAACTTTATAAACCAGATTTCTTTCTATTTATGTACTTGATGTGATTCTCTGAGCAACCCTATTTGTTTACCTCAAGGAAATGACTTCAGAAGGATTGCTATCAGAGTAAAAAAGTCTCTTTTGTTCTCTAGGCTTGCATCTTCAACATTATTTTTCCTTTATCAACCTAGGTACTATGTTTATCACTTACCTAGAAAGGGAAAATTCTGCTTAGATGGGTAGACCAAAAAGCTGGCCAACACTTTTGCCATTACCACATTTGAGGGTTTTGGTGGAGTTCAGGTTTTTTTTGAATGCTTAGCTCTTTGTAAGGATGCCTCGTGCTTAAATGAGCTTCCCATAAACTTGTTATCTTCCTGCTTTGATCAGCAGTTTGATGAGCTCATAAATGAGACTCCCATTGCAAGCATGTGCCATTCAGTAGGTTGATAACTGGAAAAAACTTCAAATGCAGCTGTGCCTGATGGATCTGTGACACCCGAGTGCCCAGAGCTCTCAGACAGGGATGCTGGCTGATGTGCTGCTGGATGCCATTGTCAGCTGTTCCCCTCACAGAGCTGACCTTCCTGGGTCAGTTCTGCAGGAGCATCTGAATGGCAGCCTGGGGCTCGCTTCCTTTGTAATGTTTCCAGACCATGGTTTCATGAAGCATTTATTTATCTTCATGCAGTTCCTTTGTCTTAACCACGTCACATGTCTAGCCTGTCTGTACTGCTCTCCTCAGCATGTAAAGGGAGTGGATTTCATTATAGAAATGAAAAACTATCCAGGTCTTCAATTCTGTCTACCTTTACAAATAACTTGGTTTGGGGTTTTTTTTGAAGTTAAATTAATAATTTGTTGACAAGGTGTGAGAAAGGCATTCTTAAAACAGTAGCTTTAGCTGAAAATAATCTGCTTAAATACATACCTGCTAATCAGCTTTCTATTGACACTGTTAAATGGATTCAGCTGAATTTAAGATTTCCATAGACTGTTTTGACGTAAGTACTGTGGATTTTCATTCACAGAACAATCTAAGCATACATTTTCTGGGAAAGATAAGTGCTGTTTGAGTCTTAGTTTGGCCATGTAGATGTTTTGTGGAGTTCCAGTTGCCATGTTTCTAATGACTGTTGGTTTGCAGTCTGGGGACAGACATTCTTGAGAAGAGGAACCGGGTGTGCACAGCCCAGTGGAACCTGTTCTCTGCATGCTGCTGAGTTTGAGGGTATCCTGAAGCTTGTGGAGTTTAGACTTCTCAGTTTCTTACTTTGAAGTTTAACTGTGCATGTTCCCAAGCTCCTTGATTTACCTTGCAAGACCAAATTTACTTGCTGTCAAATGGTCTGTTTTGCTGGGTTATTGTGTATGACCATTTCTACCAAAATACCTTTTTGTTAAATGGTTTAAATAGGCATTCCTGTCCCAGAATGTGACTGTGCCAGCCAGGTGATGGTTACCAGACAATGTTTTCTGCTCTCAGTAGCTGGAAACATGTGCAAGGATTAGCAGTGATAGGTGTTTGGGGATGGGCTTTTCCAAAGGGAGTTCAAAATCAGTAACAGTTGGGTTCTGAACTTGGACTTCATTAAAATCTCCAGCTACTGGTTTACTGATATTGGCTTCAATGAAAGCAGAGTAGTTCTGGGAGCCTGGAGCAGCTAAGGATGTGCTGCTTGTTAACTGTTTCTCTTAAGATGCAAGCTAGTGTGTAAACTTCTAGTTACTCGTTTAATTATGTAGGTAGAAATTGCAAGGGCTGCATATTTCTTGAGAGGTATGAAACTGTTCCTCTAAATCAATTGCACTCCACGTTGTTTCAGAGCCTCCTTGCAGCCATGCTGGATGTGATCCAGCTGAGTCCTGCTACAAGATAGCAGGTGCAAAGTTGACTCAGCTGGCGGCAACCTTGGCCCTCTGAACATTTCCATTGGTGAGCCTTTCTGCGTGGCCTGGAGAGGCCTGTGTGTACCCTGCACACACAGCCAAATGCCAAACCCCTCTCTCTCGCCTCCAGCTGCTGCATGGCAATTGCTAAATGTATTTCCTTCAGAATACCTTCGTGTTCTTTTTTATTACTAAATTATCTTCAAGATGCTTTGGAAGTTCAAATAGAAGAGACCGTTGTGTTTTACAGTGAATGTGATTCGGTTTTCAGGTTACGGTGATCATTAAAAATATTAAATAATAGGCAGATGCTTCTTTCACTTACTTGAGACAGGGCCTGACTTGCCACACTTCACAGACTTGCCTGTTTGCCTGCTTGAACATTCTGTCACTTGTAGTGTTTGCAGCACATGGGATGTGAATTTACTTCCCAGCAGAGAATTGAGTGCTTCATGTTATTTATTCAATCATATCTGCTTAAATGTTGCTTAAAGCAGGCTTCTTTGGCTACCTGCCTTGTCTAACTTGCCCAAGAACAAAAATATGCAATGTGGTTTAATGTCCTCTATAATTAGTCTCATTATGGAAGTAACACCAGAAAGAGAACGAAGAGAAATCTGGTCATAAACTTGAAAGCATTTTTGGGAAGAAGAATTTTCAATATTGAGAATCTGCCAATACCATAAATTAATTACTATGTAGATATAAATATATATATTGTAAAGAGAAGGAAATGAGCCTGTCTATAGCAGATTTACTGGTCAAGAGAACATACAGCTTGCAGTGTGAAATAAAAGGTCTGAGCAATTAAATGTTAGTGCAGTGTACTATCACATAGTACTAAATACTTGGGCTTTTTTTGTGGTAATTATCCCCATTTCACATCCCCCACATCTATTAAAATGCTGACAGTTTACTGTCCTGGTGAACTGTGGTTTAGAATTTCAGACAGTCTAATGCCTTTTCATAAATCATAACTAGGCCAGTAAGTGACTTGGACAATTTTATGAAGATAACTATTGTTTACAAACCATTTAATTCAGGGTTAAAAAAATCCATTGTATTTTATCTTAGATCTATGGTTATGGTAGCTTTAGGGGAATGTAAATTGAAACATGTTTAAGCTAAGCAGTTTAGCCATAAGGGCTGTATTGGATGATGGTTTTATAATTAGAGCAAGGAAAAAAAGTGAAAGGAGATGTACACTTGTAAGGTCTTATCTCTTGGCTACTTTTAGTGAAAATACAAAATAGCTCTCTTGGAGATACAAAGACAATTTTTGTAGTTCTCTCCTTCAGCTGCAGCCACTGTTGCTGTGGTTTGGATGTGCTTGCACTATGCAGGGAGTTGCCATGTGCCTGATTCTCCATGCTGCTCTTGCAAGCATTTGTTTTATGATTTTGGCATTTAAAAAGCTTTGTAGTGAAATACCCAAGATACAAGTGGCTGATGTTAACTACTACAAATAAAGGGTTGTTTTATATGTCAAAACCAGCATTTCTGAAGATTTGCTGTTAGCAAATCTCAGAAACTTTTCATGATTTCTAAAGGTCACAGTTGAATGGAAAAGAATGAGGCTCTTCATTTATAATTAGAGGTGTTAAGAAGCCTAAAACCACAGATTAATCTTGCTCCCTGCTGTACTGATACAGGGAGAGAAAGTTGTATGATTGGGAAGAGAGGGTGGGACAACCAAGTAGAGGAAAAATATTAATATTTGGAGGGGGAAAATGAATTAATGGCTGTGCTATATGAATAAAGAAGTGAAAAGATTGCTTCTGGCTGCCAAGTATAGCATTCCATATACACTGTCCTTAAAACTGTTTAGTGTTGCAGGTAAAATGGAGCAAACCTCACAGACAAACAAATAGTGCATGTGTTCATCTCTCTGGCATGATTTTTCCCTGAAATGCTGTTGGACCATTTGTTTCCTGTTGTTTTTTTTTCTTTTTTTGCTCAAGTTTTGTGTTCTAAAGATGTGGAATTGTGGAGAAAAGCACTTCAAGAAGGGAAAGGAAACACAGTAGTACTGTACAAAAACTATGAAGTATGCACTTCAGGTATCTCTGAAGTGGACGAGAAGTTGAAATAGATTTGTGTGTTTGCTACTGGAAAAACACATGTTCCAGTTACCAATTTTTCTTCCAAGTTTAGCATGAGTTCAGTGAGATTACTCTTCAGTTGAGCAGCAATCAGCTTTGGTTAGCCAGTGGCTAAATGGCCAAATTAAGGAATTTGGGACAAATCATGAAAAAGGCAACTTTCTTTAAAAAAAGTAGAGCAGTTGTAAAATACATGATTCAGTCTGCAGAGGGACAGGACTGTGCAAAATACTTGCTGCACCCATTTCAATCTCAAGTATTTAGATAAGCTTTGGTTTATGGGACATCTCATAATTTCAAATTAACAATTCTTTAGTTGGTGTTTTTCCTGAAGTCAGGAAAAACCACGGTCAGTTTCTTGCGCCACCATGATACTGGGAGCTCCCTGGTTGTGTAGGAGTTCTGCTTCTTGTTTGGATGGCAGGGATATAAGTCAGGCTTGTGATGTGCAAGGAAGCGTTGCAGCCTCCAGCTTTGTGGAGGCCAAGTTACCTTTATGGTAACAACTTTGAACTGCTAGTGCAAGTTTCAAAAGTCTTTTGTTTGCCTTTGTAACATTAGTCCTCTCATAAATCTGAATTGCAAACTGCCTGAAGGGGAACTGATGTGTCTGTTTTCTTTGACAAAGGCGTGGTTTGCTATTTGCTTTTTTTCTGAAGTGCTTTGCATCATCTGAAGCTCTGCGTGCTGACATTTAAAGATAAGGCAATGATAGGCAGCAAATTCCTCTGGCTAACTGGAGGCAAATGAATAGCTCTGGCCTTGCAAATAAGGAATTTGATGCTTCTTCCTCTGTTGGTTATAAATGAAGTGGGTCATTTGAAGCATTTTGCTGCAGTTACCCCAACTGAGCCATGCAAGTTGCCTGCCTCTCAGCTATGCCCTTACTCTGCTGTAGAAGGTCAGCTCCATCTGCACGTGGTTGGCTGTGTAACACCTCCGTTTGGCTCGCTGCCTGGTTCTTGGCATTGTCATACAGTGTCCCCTAACAATGGTGTTACCTCTTCAAAAATGTGACAATGCAGAGTGTATATATATATTCAATAACTTTGTGCCACTGCAATATAGTAGTGTGAAAGCTATTTTATTTTTTTTCCCTTTCCCTAAGGGAGCACTTGTAAGAGAAGTTTCTGAAACAAATAAAGATAGGGGAGCAAAAATTTATTTTGGTGCTGCTGCAGAAAGTAGCAAAAACTGTGAAATCTGCTTGGGTTGCAGAGAATGTTGTGGTAGGTTTCAGTTGAGCCTCTGCTGCATCGTTGCCAGTCAGAGAATGAAGAGCTTGGCCTAAATCTGTCCAGATCAGCACATCCTTTGCACAGATCCAGCATAGCTAAGCTTGCTGCTAAGCCTAATTCAGGTAGGCACACATGTAGATTGATTTCCATGCAGTACAGCTCACTCTCTTAACACTTTCTAGTTCCACTGCAGGTTCCAAGTGATGGTGGCAGGGCCAAGATTATTTTCAGTTCCCTTAAAAGAATATAATCCATCAAGTTACTCACATGCTTTTAATGAGCTGTAGCAAAAAAGAGTAAGACACGTGTAACTTGAGGCACTCTGCTGGGGCAGGGTGCTTTCCCTTCAGCTGACCCATTACTACTTTGGGAATCAGTCCCTGAGGATACTGTAATTTATTTATCTTAAGGTTCAAACACTCTTGTGATGAGAATTTCCTGTATGCCTGTACAGAAATCCTTGCCTCTTCCCATGCTTTTACATAGAGTTTATATTTACACTCTTTGGGCAGCGTGCCAGTCTGCTGTGAAGTGCATGCATGCACGATTTCTGCCTTTGAGGATCAAGTTAACATTTTAGTTGATTTTTCTCCTAAACAGCCACTCATCTGACTAATTTATTTTAAACCATAGCACTATAGAGTCTGTATAGAACCAGTTTTGCACAAGGTCAGTGACCACACACTTGGGTTAGAGATGCTGTTTCACCTTGCTTCCAGGCTTTGGGTGCAGCTGGAACTGCATCAGGCATTTGCTGCAGTCATATTAACAGCAGGAGGATGACTCCTCCCATTCAGGCCTGGCTGGCTGGACTTGGGCATCTATATTTCAAACTCAAAAATGCAAGTTGCTAACTTCTGTTTTGCCTTTCAAGCAGCTGCAAATATGGGGAGACAAACTTAGGCAGCCTTCTTAGCAGACCTGTGTTAATGCAGACGTAAAGAGAGTTGCAGAGCATTTATCTTTTCTTAATACTCTGCACTTTTTGCCTAAAACCATTTTCTGTCTTGCATATTTAAATATCTCATGCATAAACACATGAGGGTACCTTTCAGATTGGCAGATCTGTATCAGGTCCATGTCAAGCTAGAATTGCTTCTTTGCTGTATGTCTGAGTATGGGTGTCATTAAACATACAGTTTTCAGGAAATTAGGACTTTCAAATTTAGCTAAGTGGTTTCTATGTCAAAAAGTGAAGTACTCTGACAGATATTCTACTGAATGGGATCAAATAAGGTAAAGTAGCAAATACAATTAATTTTTTTATTGGAGCTCTTCAGTGTCCCTCATGAGACATTCCTCCTTCCATGTCGTGTCAATCTGTCCCCCTTGTGCTTTTTATGTGGGCTCCTGGCTTAGCTGGGTTCAATTCATTCTCAGCCTAAGAAAGATGGAATTTGATAGTTTTGTGAAGATCTGTTCATGTGTCCTTGGAGGCACACATTTAATGGATAAATCATATTTGTCTTTGTATATAACCATGTTGCTGTGTAATGTGTTCACTGTTTTTAATACCTGTAAATGAAGATGTGACTTTTGTATTGAACTTGATCCAATTCTTTTCTTTTTCTTTTCTTTTTTTTCTTTTGACATCTTCAGTAACCACTTCTGCAGCTTGTGAGAAATTGGAAAGAGACAGGAATGAACTGCAAATTGCTTATGAAGGGTATTTGCAGAAGTTAAACCAGAAACATAATGATGACTTAGCTGAGGTGGAGGAGAAGCTTAAACAGTTTTACACTGCAGAATGTGAGAAACTCCGAAGTATCTGCATTGAGGAAGCTGAAAAGTATAAAGCCCAACTCCAGGAGCAGGTTTGTAACACTCAAAGTAGAAAAGTTCTCTAGCAACTGCTTTCTGCTACAAATGAGCCTTCAGAGAATCCTGGGTTTTGCTAATAACAGTTATTTAATGTGAAATTCCACTTCATTGCAGCAATAAAAAATACTACCACACTAAGCTATACAGATCTTGGGCTTATGTTTAAATGTGGTGGAGATTGGTTGTGTTCTGCCAGCTTAAGTTATTTCTAGAGATCCATGGGCTATTTGGGTCAGTTTGAGTTTTAAGATTTCTAGAAAAAGACCTGCCCTCTGACCTTGCTTTGCAACTCTGTGCTTGTGAGAGATGCACGTGTTTTACTCTGGTAGTGGTAAACTGTAAGGCATCATTCTCATTTATTAAGCCTTGTACATGGCTTAGCTTCTTTTGACCATTTTAAATATACTTGACATAGTACATGAAGCCATTGAAACAATGCTTTAAACAAGGGTTAAGTTGATACATGTAAGGGGAGAAAAATCATGTTGTCATATTGCAGGTGGACAATTTAAATACCACACATGAAAGCTTTAAGCTGGAACTGGAAAACAGGCACTCAGAAAAAGTAGAGGAGCTGAAAAAGGAGTATGAATTCTCTTTTTCAGGCAAGTATTTTGTATTTAAGTACATATGCTACAGTACTGCTAGTCACAAACAAAAGTATTCAGGTGTTTTGATCATTGTGTCCCCTTTGCTGTTCTCTGTGTAATGTTTAAAAACATTGGCTGAACTCCTTCCGTCGGAACTGACAAGTCTTATTTTACATACAGCAAAAACCATGATCCAAGTGTAGCTGAATGAAACTTTGTAAATAGTTTGAGTGAAAGTGACTTTTTCTTGCAGTAAAAGACACCTGAACTGCCCTCAAAATCTCAAGTGATGGAATAATTCCTCCCACCCCCTGATTCTGTAAGGAGCACCTCAGAACTGAAAATGAGGATGAGTAGGGTTGTGTGCTTTCCATAATGACATGGATATATTAAGAAATATCCTACACTGTGTACTGTACACTGTGGCAGAGGTGTTTTTCAGGGAGGAGATGGTGACATGCTCAGGTTTAAATGATATTGTGTCTCATTGATTTAAGGGATGATGATTTCCATACTCCTTCCACTCCACTTGAGAGCTAAGTTTTCAGTGATACGTTTTTGTCTTGAAGACTGGTCATGTTTTTATTGCTTTCAAAGAGCAAACTCCTCTGCATAGCATCCAAAGTAGGAAAATAAATGTTTTTTTAGAAGTTTCAATTTCAACAATTTCAATTTTTGCTTTGTTTCCTTCCATAAACTCAACTTGTGTCAGATGTGACCTGTGCTTAGTAAACCCATTTGTTGCATGCAGATGAATGTTCCCAAAACTGACAGGCTGTTTGCTAATGAAATGGATATGTGAGGGGACAATCAGCAAATCTGAAGTGGGAATAAATCTGATCCTTCATAAATGCTTTCCATCAGTTAATGATAAATGTTCTGTGTTGCCATCAGCTGTATGTATGCATATATTTGTAGGCTGGCTCTTCAAGCTGTTTACTTTCAAAAAGAATTTTCATGTCTTATGTGGTATTAAAAATCTGCAAAAATAATTTGTTTTAGAGCTCAAGAGTACCCATGAATCTGAAAGGAAGTCGCTTGAAGATTCCTTTAAAAAGAAGCAGGAGTTGCTGGAGGTTTGTTAAGGGCTGGGTTCATTGCAACAGTTTAAAACTTGAAAAGCAGTTTGGATATATGCACTGAATTCTTGGCCTAATGATACAATATATTTACATTTCAGAAAAAAATCGATGAACTAAAAAGTGAAAACAACTCTCTGAGTGAGAAGCTGAAATTAGAAGAACAAAAACAAATAGCCAAAGAAAAAGCCAATCTCGTAAGTCTTGATCTTCCACAGTAATGTGGATGAACAGATCTTGCCTGGGTTTATTTTATTGCATATTTGCAATGAAGCCTGACAGGGGTCCCATACTTAGCCATTTACAAAAAAATATTACTCATCAGCCAGACGTTTTTCACAAGCACTGTGATGCTGTGTATTAACTTTACCATTATAATTCTATAAAGCTGTTGAGTATCTAAGTCAGAGGTGTAACTAATAGCCTACCTAAGCTGAACTGAAGACCCATGTGTGTACAGGAGTTGTACCCACAGCATTTTTGTGCACAGTCAGTAACTGTTGTACCAGTGCTATGATCAATGTGGGCTTGAATCACTACTGCAAAGGTCATTTCTAATGCATTTATTCAAATATTGATTCTTACTTTTTGCTGATTTATCCTTCAAAGAAACTTTTATTTTGTCCTGCCTTTCCTCCCAAGGCTGTTGCCTCTGATGCTTCTGGGAGAGAAATGTGTTCTGAGAGTTTTTTTATGCACTGGGTGGTGGGGCTTAGACACAAACATGCTTATCTTTCTGGTTACTCAGAAGTAAATGGAATACCAGTGGTATTGTTTATTCCACAAAGAAATTCCATGTGAATTCCAGGCCTCACTTAGGATGCCTCTAGTGGAAGTTGCCCTAGTTTTCCTGGAATTTGTTCTGTATTGTTTTCTCTTATTGCTTATTCTAGTGGCAGGACAGAGCTGCCACAAGAAGAATCTGCAACCACAATGTGTTGCTGTGGCAGCAGGAGTTTGAGCTGTAATTCTACAGGCACACTCAGATGTTGCTTAAATTAAAGGAGCAATAGTCAAGTGCCTTTACATAGCTGCAAATGTGCTTTGTGCTTTCCTGGCAGCATAAGATGCATGATAAGCTTGAGACTTGTCTTTGGAAAAGCACCAGTTTGACTCAGCATACTCTTCTGTACTAAGCACAAATTCTGCAGTATTGGAACTCCCAATAGCCCTTTGAAGAGAGAGATGAATTTCCACCTCTCTGGTATCATGTAGGTAGTGTCACTTGGTATTCCCAGGTTTTTGCTAAAAGAGGTAGGCCTTTCAGTCTTTTTATTTGCCTGTGTGTTCTCCTCTGAGTAGCTGATGTGGGGGCTCAGAATTGACTTTAAAAACACATTTTAAGACCCCTGGACTTGAGAGAAAGAAAATAAAGTGAATATTGAACATACTGTAACATTTCAACTTTTCAGGATTGCTTTCCTTGTTAGCTGCTAGATTTCATGTTAAAGTCACAAAACAGGAACAGATTGTCTGCTGCCTTCACTGAGGCAGCACAGCATGCTTCACCCTCACACTGACTTATCAAAAGCTAAACAAGAACCACTACTGCAGCAGGCCTTAAAAACAAGCAGGAGAATGACCTAGGTGTTGGAGCCCCTATTACTTGTGACATGTGCTGGCCCTGTGCTTGTGGGCCCACACCCCACAAGGCTGCAGGCATTGCCCTCCTGTCCGAGGTTTGTGGTGTGGCAGTGAAGCTGTTACTCAGTGCAGTGCACCTGTGTTCTTACCCAAATGCACTGAAACAAGTTTTGTTTGATTTTGAAGATAAACTTAGTTACACAACATGCTTAATCATTGATTGAGTTCAGCTCATGTTCCATTCTCACTATCTGGAAGTGGACTCAGACTTGCTCTATTTTCCCTTTTTTTGGCTGTAACTGCCTTGAAATGCAATCTGTTTAACTCTGCAGTGTTTGAATGGTTTCTTACTCTGGAAAACAGGTCCTTGAGGCAGCCACATCTTACCCTGCTGCGGCCTCCTCCTGATCTCCCTTCCACCTCCCAGAACACAACACAAAAAGGAAAAATAAAAAAGTCCTAACTTGCTATATTGTAGATAAGTTATGGATGTGTACCAGGGCAAAATTTTTACGTATAGTTGCATTTTCAGGCTTCAGAAGAAGATAAAGCTGAAAACTTTCAATTTCTGCTTATGGGCCAGCTACTTTCAGACTCAAACCAGGGAACATAAGCTACAGTCAAGTTCAGAACTTAAACTTCTGGTGCTTTTTTTAAGTATTCCAGTGCCTGAAAACTCTTCAAATGTTTACTCTAATTATCTCTTGGGATGGGTTATGAGTAATATGAAATAAATTTTGGAACTCCTAGCCTTAAGGCCTTTGGGCACTCCTGTGAAACAAGTTTTGCTGTGACAGCATTCATGCCTTCCTTTGATTCACAAGGGTTTTTCATGTCTGTGCATTAAGTGTTTTCTGAACAACTTCTGATGAAGCAACTGCAACTGTCCACCTACCCTGAAGGACAAACAAAAAACAAGAGGAAAGTGATATCAGATCTTGTTATTTATTCTAGTGTTTGACTTGATTTCACTTAGAACAAATAACTCGTTACTGTAATTATTTCCTTGTTTTTTCAGAATAGCAGAGAAACATCTAAATTATTCCTGAAATTCAGGGTACTAAGCAAACTCTCTGGCAATCTTTCAGAAAAACCCACAGATTATGTACCTGGAACAGGAGCTGGAAAGTTTGAAAGCAGTGTTGGAAATCAAGAATGAGAAACTCCATCAGCAGGACATAAAGCTAATGAAGATGGAAAAGCTGGTGAGCATTCCTTGGGTCTGGCATGCTGGGGCTGTGTCTCTGACTTGTGTTCCTATAATGAACTTGGCTGGACAGACTTACATGCAAGAATTAATAGTTTTTGTTTAAAAGGAAACAGAAATTCCTGATGGGACATGCTCACATTGCAGGTACAGTGTTGGGATATATATCAAGAGGCAAAAAAAAAAAGACCCGATGCTCTAAATGACCTTTTAACGTCTTAAGACAACTGCTGGTTTGCATAACTATTGCTGTTAGTACAGTTATCTGGGAGCCTCTTCCCCTAAAGAACAGAATCCTTACCTGCTACATTGCTCAAGTGGTATGGAAGATAGATTGCATTGTCAGGAATACATTAGGAAGGAAATGATCCTAATTTAACAAGAAGGGATCAGATATGAAGTGGAGTAAGTCTTGATTAGCTTAGGCCAGTCATTTTACCTGTTAAGCTGTTTGTTTAGCTGTGTGACTGTCTCTTTGACCTGTGTGTAATTCCACATGAAAATTCAATTTCAGAGGCAGGACTTGTAATCCCTTAGCATGCTGTTATTTGTGACAGGACAGGGTCCTCCTCCTGGGTGGGGCCTTTGAACACTGTTGTAATATTTGCTTAAGCAAGACTTTAATGAGGAAGTATAGAAAGAGGTTTGGACACAAAGGAACACATTGATGTCAGTTGTTCAGTATTGTGCAGCAGTGTATGTTACTCTAGTCTGCAATTACTGGCAAATTGCTAGCAAACCTTCATCTTTTCCAACAGACATTGGCCTCAGTGTAAAAGGCCTTGGACCATGCAACCACTTAATCAGTTTTTCCTTTTATTTTTATAATGTCCTCCAGCAGTGATGTGGAATCAGAAGAGCAATAGGAAAGCTGTTTATCAGGGGAACTCTTGAATTTGTCATGTTATTTCTAGACAGTCTTCTGTCTAGTAAGGTACTACAGTGTCTAAAACTGCCCATCACTGGCAGAAATTACTGGAATGTGCTGGTTAACAGCAATCCTCCTTGTTGGCATCTCATCAGCACAAGT
This sequence comes from Ammospiza nelsoni, assembly GCF_027579445.1. Lineage (NCBI taxonomy): Eukaryota > Metazoa > Chordata > Aves > Passeriformes > Passerellidae > Ammospiza > Ammospiza nelsoni. The sequence goes on along the minus strand of NC_080636.1, from coordinate 30,173,665 downwards.
GGCCAAGTGCCAGTGTTATGCAGGGATAAGCTAAGTAGGATGTTTTTGTGTGTACTGTAACAAGCTCTGCAAACTCCAGATTGCCAACATCTCTGATAGCTCAGTCAGAAGCTTGAAGAGTGCACGTATGGGTTTTATTTCAAATTGTGACCTTCTTTCCAAGGTGGAGAACAACACCATCTTAATGGATAAATTAAAGAAGGTTCAGCAAGAAAATGAAGAATTAAAAGCTCGGATGGACAAACACATGGAGCTTTCAAGGTGAAAATATCTGCGAACATTTAGATGCCTTTAATCAGGGGGAAGGGGTTCCTGTGACAAGAAAGAAAATTCTCTTGAAGTATTGGTGAATGCAATTTTTTAGTACTCTGTGAAAGAACACATCCATTTTTTCCCCACTTGTATCTCTACAAATGTGCATTCCTTTGTACAGTTAACAAGCAGGAACATTTTGAAAGGGAATAAATGTTTAGTATGTTCTTAGTACTCCAGTATTTTAGGGAAGAAAAAGCAACTCAGAAATACCATCATACAAAGATTGACCTTTTTAAGTACTACTGGCTTGTAAGCTAGACTTAGGTCATACTTATAACCACTTCAGTGAGTGATTTGTCCCCAGTTTCGATCAGTGTGGTTTATTTAGCAGTAACAGTAATATTTAACATGAATAAAACAGGTCTGAGCTCCTCCTAGCGGTTGCTTAAATGGATGGCCAGACTCTTCTGGTGTAAAGAAACCTGTAGCTTCCATGTTGAGCTGAGCCTGCAACAAGACCCAAAGGCTCCAGCACAGGTGTTTAAAAGCACATGTTGTTTTAAGCCTTACTTTTCTGATGCTTTTTCTGGTCCTTGGGGATGTTTCTTACTGGGACTTTCTCCTGCTTTCTGTAAGCTACCAGTTTAAATATAGCTAGAATGAGAACATGGTCAGTCCTCCAATTAAAGCTGGAATTCAGTTGTGAGCCAAGCAAAGGCTTATGCACTTTCAAACCTTTCTTTAAGTTTTAATACTGCAGCCTCCAAGTTGGGTTATGTGTTCTGATGTAAATCTTCCATTTGCAGGCAACTTTCTACAGAGCAAGCTGTTTTACAGGAGTCACTAGAGAAAGAATCAAAAGTAAACAAACGTCTGTCAATGGAAAATGAAGAACTTTTGTGGAAGTTGCACAATGGTGATCTATGCAGCCCAAGAAAACTGTCTCCCAGTTCTTCATCTGTGCCTCTTCAATCCCCACGAAATTCTGGTAACTTCTCTAGTCCTGCAGTGTCACCAAGATGACATCTCTTGAGAGAAAGAGGGGCCTGCATTTCATTTCTGATCTGCAGAACCTTTCCTAACTTTAATCACAGGAGCAAGAGCTATATTAGCCGCCTATGACAACTGAACATAACTGGAAACTATGTGTTGCAAAAACAGCGATAGGAGACTGTGAATATGGGAGTAAGACATTCACTCCTCCCAAAAATTGACTTGTGACCTCTATGGACATCGTTGCACAAAGCACTTATAGAGCAAGGAAAGACTTGTTTGTTGCCTTTTCACCTAACCATAAGAAGAAGCTCAGGGGCTTAGAGATAAAGATCACAACCTTTATAATATGTTCCTTATCACCGACACTTTTTTAAGGCTGTCTGTGTGCGTGTGCGTGTGCTGTGGATGGAGTGGGTGTAACACACTGTGCGTGTGTCTAATGCTGCCTTCTTTGCTGTGTACGTAATAAAGGATAAAAGCTGAAGCCTATACATTGACATGTACTTCCTTGGTACTGCTCTCAGTATGCATGCTTAACAGAGTACACTTGCCTGGGAATGAGGAAAAACTGCCACTAGTACTGCAAGGTAATTTCCTTCATCATTCTGGCTGGTAAAAAAATGCCATGAAGACCTCTGTCAACTGACTTTATTAGAGTCTTGGCCAACCGAGTATGCAACTTTGAATTCATTTTAAAACCAAATTGAATTGCAGCCATATTTTGCATGGGTTCTTGGTTTCATGTCCGTGCACAACTCTGCCATTTATGAGGACTTTTTTTGCGGAGTGCAATGGATTTTGGATTTCAAGTCAACAGGGTTGTAGTCAGAACCACAGTAGCCCCTAAAGGTCAGAAGTTCTTAGCTGAGTGGCAAGTTTAGAAGTCTAGACCTGGCATCTTACCTGCTGAAAAGGAGGCACTGATTTCCCCAAAATAGCATGTCTGTTCCTGAGGATAAACAAGATGTAGATTTGAAAGCCAGAGAAATGTAGTAATTGTAACTAGGTGCACTCTTAATTCAGTTCTCAAGAAGATTAAGTAATTTGTGAATTCCAATGTAGCTGGTGACACACCTTGCCTTTTTAAGCATTAGCATTTGTATTAACTTTCCTCAGGGTTGGCTAAATTCACCTGAGGATGAGGTGGGATCTGTGTAGTTTACCTTGCTAATTCTGCCATACTTTCCCTCTTAGACTGCAGGATATTGGTGTTTTGACAGTTCATCAGGTGAAAAATCCTGTTCAAGACATTCTGTAGAGTAGGGGAAAAAGTTGTCCTGGCTGCTGGAACTGGAGGATGAGAGTGCCAGCATTTCTGGAAATACCACATGCTGAGTTTCGGCTTCAGCAGGGTAATTGGATAGCCTTGCTCCACCCTTGATCAGACCTGTTTAAGATGACTGCTCTGTACCTACTAAAACAGGTTCAGCTTCAGATTAGTCTTAGAAAATACTACTGATTCTTAGAGTAGCTTGGGCTTCACAGCAGGGCCACGACATTGTTACACGGCTGGTTAGCTAATGCTGGTAGCTGGCTGAGTTTCCCTGACTTTTTCAGTAGCTTGGGGACAAGAATCCAAGGGCATGGGAAAGCATTTAGGGAACTCAACTGGAGAACCACTTCAAAGTATTTTACCTAAGACTTGCAAAATCTTGGCTAATAATGAGGAACACAGACATAGAAACAACACTGTTAACAGTGCTCATACAGGAAGTAAATTTGTAATATATTTAAACTTGTGATTGACTCTTTCACCATTAAATTTACTTAAACCTCTCATAATGTACAAGTTAAGTGTGCCATTTCTAGGGAACATTATGCTTTCTGTTAAGCCTTTCTAGGGCACTGTACATACCACTCATTAGTGGTGTCAGTACTTAAAATGTTTACTAGGAGGTTCAAATTTGACTATGAAAATCCTATGTTAGCTACAACTTGGCTTTAAGTATGTCTCAGAACATTCTTACTTTCTACGGTCAAAGAGATTTGATTGCATGTATTTGAGCTGAATGCTTTACAATAAATATTTTCTACCAACTGAAGGATTTTTCTTCTGCTTATGTTAGTCAAAGGATCTTTAATCTAAGGAGGAGCATTTTTCCATTTACTAAGAACTCTTGGTATCTGCTCTGCACAGCAAAACCACAATGGTGAAGCTTCATGGCACAAATTATTCAGCTATCCTTAAAGAATTTCCCCTTGTTCCTCCACTTAGATGTATGGGTAGAAGATACATGGGTAGGGTAGGTACCTGCCTAGCTGTGGGTAGGTAGGAGATCTATGGAGGCTGCTTGTGATTCTTCAGAACATTCTGTGGGTGAGAAAAGCCCCAGTTAGAGGTCAGCAGTGTAACAGGTCCTGTCACAAGGACACTTACCTAGCCACCAGTAAGAACTTTATTACTTCAGTTGCAGTGTAATGCCTCAAATAAAACATGCAAGCAGAGTGCACACAGATGTTTGAAGGTTAAATATGGCATAGCCTTTTCTGTACCAAGAGCAGGGAAAGCTTTTCCAGGCTGCCCTACAAGAAAAGTAAGTATGGTATAGTGGATAATACAAAGACTGTTAATTTGTTGATAATTTACCTCCACAGGTGACTCTTCATGTCTAAACTGATTGCAAGTAGACTCTTTAATGCTTTTATGAAGAAATGAAGGCTGCTTATGTGTAGAAATCAGATTACAGAAATACCTGTTTAGCATTTGTCCTGTTGGTGTCAAAGAATTAAATAATTCTGCTAATCTGTAAATACCGTTTCAATGTTTTTCTCTGTTTGAGTATTAGTATTTCAAGCTTTAACTTAAGTACCATGTGTTAGTAATGACTTTGTTCAATCCGGTAACTTTTACATATTTGGGGTTTTTTTTCTTTAGCATAAGGTTTCTTCAGGAAAAGTTAGAAACCTGCTCATCATCATAAGCCAAAGGTCAAGCAATTGAACAAGTGATTTTCTTCAGATATCCAACTTTACTCTCCAACTTCACAGTTCCAACTCTAATGATGGGTTTCAGAGGAAGCTATGGTGACATTTAACAGCTGTACCACATAATTTGTTACCATTCATAGTATTCATAGTATGGTTCACCTTCAATGCTTTTCTCTAAAGGTAATTGTATGAGTTGTACTGTATTTTTTATAAAAGTTGATGTGAATCATTTCCTTGAGCTAAGTAAAGTCTTGATGTTTCTCATTGCTAACACCAAAGACACTTCCATGTAAACTGGTGTCATGCAATTCATGCATGAAATTCCTTCTGACAGTAACCAACCACTGATCTTGTCTGACAGCCAGGAAATCATTTAGGGCTGAGCTGCAGCTAAAAAGGTCATTATAAAGTTGGGATAACCACTGAACCCTGAAGAAAAAAATACCTTCTGACCACTGCTGCTGCCTTGCCTTAGAAGAGCAGTGACACAGGTATGGAAATGGAAATAACAGCACTAGCAGCTTTAGGCATGTAACTTTGACAAGTCACATTTTATTTTCCAGGCCTCATTCCTTTCCCCTGTCACTGTTCATTTAGGTGGAAATGTGCAATAAACTGATCAATGTAACATCAGCTCTGCCCAAGAGGCTTTTGGTAAAATAAAAACTGTGTAAAATACATAGTAAAAGAATTCTCATAGTTTTCAATTACAAGAATTATTCTCATTCTTGGTGGGAGGACAAGGACAGAAATGATGTAACACCCACCAAAACTCTTCCTTAGAGGCTCTACTTCTGTATCAGTCTTGAGACCTGCACATGATGGTTAGGCATAACCATTACACCCCAGGGCACCACTCAAGCAATGGAATTCCACCATCTTCTCCTGCCCAAACTGTCACCAAGGAAGTGATGCCTCCACTGTGCTGTTGAACAAGGGTGGGCAGGTGACATGATCTCCCACTTCCCAGATACTTTGAGAAGGAAATAAATTGTTGAATTACAGGCTCAAATGCACTTTGAAATTCAAAAAGCTGGCACAACTCCTTTAGTTCAAAGGGACAGATATTGTTCTGAGGAGTGAAAATGCTAAAAAGGAATTAACACATTGCACAGCCTCATCTAGAAGGTCAAAGATTGTTAATTTGGTCAGAATAAAAAAAAAACACATGATACAAGGACACTTTTCCCTAAAAAAAATAGTACAAGACCCTTTATAGGTATTACTATGAAATTGTATAACCTACTTAGTCCTTTGGATTACAGTGTAATGTTGTTGACACATTTTAACAGATTAACCTCACCTCTTACACCTTCAAAGTCAGTTCTATTGCATGCTGTTTTAATTTTTTTTTTAGCTATTTTCAGAGGCCAGAGATAAAAAAAAGTTCCTGGGGAATGTTCCCCATGTAGGCTATTACACGAGACCTGCATGGAACCATTTCAGCCTTTACCATGGGGGTATTTCTCTTATCAGTTAAACTGGTTTAGGTTCCTGCATGCTGAAGAAAAGGCATTCAGCAAACTTGCCTAATGTTTTCATTAGCTACTCTACTAATCAGATCATTGATTTTATTGGGAAGCTGCCATTTCTACATTAGCACTTAGAGCTGCCACTATTCCAAACAGTGCTGCACACATCTGCTCAAAGGTCTGAATTAGCTGGAGCACAGGGCTACCTCAGGCCTTCAGCAGAAGAAAGTTTCAGGAATTCCAAACCCAGGCTGAAACAGAGGGAAGTGTGTGACCAAGGGACCAGCTCCTGCTTTGCTTCCTTGTCTGTTCAGAATAAGCTGGTTTTCACTTGCCTTGTAAGTAACATGGCTTGCATTAAATGTTTTTTGTCATTTCACTACTAAGGAGTGGATTTGTATTTAAAGTTCTAGCCCACATAAAGATGGTGCTTGAGACTAAGAAAAAAACCAAACGTTGCCAAAATGTCCAACAATGTTGTTATCAAGTTCTTCTCCTCTGGCAAGCTCTTTCTTTGTACTGGTAACTGAACCCAGGGTGAGAAAAACAGTGGCTTATTTATCCAGGTATAGTTCTGTGTAAATGAAAATATCTTTCCTTTTCTCCTAAGTAAATTAATACAATGAAGTTGAACTTGTTATTAACCTAAGAGGAAATTCTCCTGTAAAACTGAACATTATTCTAATGTTTGCTTTTTTTGCCTTTTTTTTTTTTGTTCGGTAAATGCTAATATATAAATAAATGCAAGTTTTACCTTTAGCAACCATAATTTGCTACCTAATTTGCTAAACATAACACCAGACATCTAAAGAGGAGTGAACTATTAAGTAAGCTACATGTTGTAGGGGTGTAAGAATGCAGCAACATAAGGAAAATCGAGCATACCCAACTACTTACAAGTCTCTGGAGATACTAAATATATATTAAGGTCCTAGAGGGTATTCATCTTCACCTGGAGAGAAAATTTTGTGTTGTCTTTACACACCTATGAAAATGAGCACACACACATTTATGTTTTCATAATGTTCAGAAATTTAATTATTCTTGCAAAATAAACAACTGCTATTGGCTAACTTTGTTACAAGGCTTTTTTAGTTTGCTTTTTTGTTGTTGTTGTTTTAAACGTGTACAGTACTCTTAATGTTAAAATTGCACATTCCACACAGTGGGCTGACCTCCTGCAAGAGTCTGAGGGAAAGGCCATATGCAAAGGAAAGCCCAAAGAGCACCTGTTTGCAAACATGCACACACCCTAGGCATGTTCAGACTTACACTTTACTGCTTCACTGTAGTTTCATTAGCTCACTACTCACTACTGCTGGACAGAGTCAACTCTGTCGTGGCCTGTCAAGCTAGTCAACATGAAATGCACTGACATATAAAACAAACAGTGAGAGAGAGGTTACATTTAAACATTAATAAAGAAAATTAATGGCTATAATGTCAAATAACATACAGGTCAGTCCACAATCAGAAGTCTTTTCTATCACTTCAGTTCAACTTTGGTAGCTACTGTTGTTTCTCCTTGTAGGTTCTGAGCTATACAAACATAGTTTCCCACATCTGTGTCTTCAAAATCCTCCACAAGAAGAACACTCTTTGAGATTCTTGTAGTATGGCCAATTCCTCTGTTTATCAATCTCCAGAAGTTTTGAATAATCACAGGCCTCCCGGACTGTTAACAAAACAAAACAAAAACAACCCACCCACATAAAACAGGTGATTTCACAAAGTGTATTTAGTGACACCACCCCAGCACCTCAAAGCAGGAGGCTGGAGAGTACGAGCCTATATTCAAAAGTCAGCCCTAAGTGAGGGAATTGAAGGTGTCTGCCAGTGGCAGCAACATTGCTGCATTAAATATTGATTAAATAAGCTATGCCAAATGAGAATAATGCAATGGCTCTCCCACTCCAAGCACAGGAACTGGGCCTGCCAAAGCTCTGCCTGCAGCCTGTGCATGAGCTCAGTTTTAGGCCACTTAACTAAAGTTGCATTTAGGTACCTGATCAAATAGGTGGGGTGTCCTGGGGAGGTGTCAAGATAGATGTGTGAGCTCATTTTCAGACTTCAGGCATGTCTCAAAAAGAAGGCAGCAGTGGCATGAGGTAGGAATGAGCTTTCATTCTCTTTTAGCACAGTGAATAGCTGTAGGTCACATGTTGAAAACTAATTCCTCCTCTAGTTTTAGAAAACACTACATCAGATAACATAGAAACAAACAGTAATAAGTCTCAAATACTTCTGAGTTAATCTTCACATTCTGCTTTCCAAAATGTATATGTAACTTCAAAGCCAAAAGTACAACCCCTGCCCCCCCCAGCCCCTTTATATAAAATAACGCCTTTTCATGGTTGGTGTTGTTTTGGTTTTTTGGGTTTTTTTGGTTTTGTTTTGGTTTGGATTTTTTTTGTTATTAAATAAGAGGTGCTTTTTTTTCAAATTCTATAAGGGAGTTCTCTAATGGACTGGTTATGAGGTCACACTGCCTGGCACCTCAGGAGGTCACAAAATGCTGGATAAGAGAAATTGGCCCAATGATAGACTGAGGCAGTCTCTTTTCTTCCAAAATCCAGCAGCTGCTAGTCAGCAGCTTTAAGCACACTGGCTTCTGCTATACCAACAGCTGGGATAAAAATGCAAGAGAGATTTCTGTGTGGAAACCATCCTCCCTTGCTTCATGACATAGATGGATTAACCACTTACCAACATGAATGCTACAAGGCTTAAGCTAGATGTAGCAATAGGTTAAGTTAGACACTTAAGCAGAGTCAAAGCTACAATCTCACACTTGCAAAATGACCAGTACAAAGGCAGCTCTCAGTCTTCCTGAAACTTAGGGATGAGTCACTTTGCAGTCAGTGAATGCCTAGGAAGTGGCAGGCATTACCAGCTTCAGAAAAAAAATCCCATAAAAACTCTTGGCAGTTGTAAATATAATAAAAATTCTTAAACCTTTAAAGTAATTAAGCTACTTAGCAAAGGTCTGCCTCCTGCTCCAAGCCTGAAAACTAAGTGTTATCTACTATCAAGTAATACTGCACACTTAATTCAAGTCTAAGTTACTTCTTAAATATAGCAAGTGGAACTTCCTTGACCCTGCTGAAAGTGAAGGTAAAGACTATACAAAGTGGACCCTGTTTGCCTGGTTAGGCTCTTGCTAGTCCATTTTTCCTCAAACTAACTGCCTGCTTTGAAGCCTGTTGCATGGAATCAGATTAAGGGTGGATCTGTATGCATTCACAGCAATTGTCAGGGAGTGGCAAAGTGGGGACAAGAGAAAAAAAAACCACTGAGTGGAGAAAAACCAGGAGAGGTTACTGACTACAGAGGTAAAAGGAGGGTCTCCACAATGCACCATACCTAGGGACAAGCAGGGATTGATGTGCTGGTTCTGCTCAGGAATCAGGCAGTAGGTGAGAGCCCAGCTGCTGGATGGTGTGGGCTGGGACAAAACCACTCCTGAGCTCCCAGCACTGAAAGCAGCAGCATCAATGGACACATCCAGTGAATCTTAGAACAATGTCAGTCCTTTTTCTTGTATAAAAGGTCTACATGACCAGCATCACTGATGGTCCTGTCTCTTCTCCTTCCACCTCACCTTTTTTCTTTGCAGTATGTGAACACTCTCAATAAATGTTAAGTCTTCAACAAGTATGCAGTGCTTCTACTCTGACATTTACTTGATCCTTTTGTTGGGGCAGAAACCCCAACACAACTCTCCCCTCCCTATCCCCAGGCATAGCTGGAGCTGGGATACGTTACCCTAGTGGATAAGCACTGAGGCAGGCCAGAGGCCAAAGCCTCTCTCACCCCGTAGGTGGGAGCAGTGGGAGGGTGTAGTCCTCTGTTGACAGCCCATGTGCCCTGCACTGCAGCTCTGGTATCCACAGCAAACAAGGGAGATAACCTGCATGCTTTAGCTGTTTATGTTCTATCAGTGCTAGAGAGGTGTAAACATGCACATGCCAGCATGCATCAGGTGCAGTAAAACCACTGGGAACAGCTGGGCCAGTAACAGTCAGCAAACCAGCCTGGGAAAGATGCAAAACTAGGGTGGACACTAATGAGATACAGAGTTTTGGAAGGCCAAGCTGGGTCTAGAGTGATTAAGAAATGAGCTCCTGCTATAACAGGTGAGGGTGGTTAGAGGGAAAAGTGAAGGGACTTTCAGTAATACTAGTCAGATACATCTTACTTTGTGCAAGAAAACAGACCACAGATTCACATTGTGTTTCCTGTGGATTCTTTCAGGTGAGGCTGGGCAGAAGCAGATTCAGCTTCAGGATATTGGCAAGCTTAAAAATTCTGTGCTGGGATAATTCATGCACCCAAGCCATGGAGAAAGAAGGGATATCAAACACAGAGGCAGCGGTGGACGTTGTGCCTTGCCTCCTGATGCTGCTTGGCTTTGACCCTGTCTGAGGAAATCCTGCCAGAGGAAAAGTATCTTTGGAATGGAAATCTGACAGAGGAGTGAGCTGTGCTGAATTTGATTTTTACTAAGAGGGCTCTCCAGCTTCATCCCTGTGTGACTTCTCAGGGAGACTCTCAGGGAAAGATAGGCTGAAGTTGAAAGGGGATATGCTGCCTCCTCCTGCCAGCATGCCTGAACTGGCAAAAGCATTCAAAATGCTGCCTTTGTGAAGAACAAACCCTTTCAGGCAGGGCATACACCTCTCACCTCTTGCCCTGGATACTGCCACCTGAAGCTCACATCCACATCTGGCTCCCCAAGGACGGTGCAGACAACACGAACTCCGGCTCTACCCGATGACACCGCGATGGTGGTTGAGGGTGGGCCCTTGGGAACTGAGACAGTGTTCAGAAACAAAAAATTAGCTGCTAAAGTTAAATACACTGATAAAATTGAGAGTCAGTTTTGAACTCAGTCTGCTTAATGCAACAGGTGTTTTATACCTGCAACTTTTCCCTTTAAACTGGGAAACTTGCTGGAATTTAAACTTGATAAATGTTTTATCACATATGCTTTTGATCAAGATTTTAAAACTCTCATTATATTACTTATTTTACTTTCTAAAAATTATTTTATTAGTATCGGCAGAAGAGTCAATTTAAGCACAGAGAAAACTGCACTTTACCTTCCACATATAGTAGGTGATATTTGATGGAAATCTGAGGTGCTCCCTGTGACTCTGCTTTGCAGTAGACAATACCTTTATGATCAGAAGTAGGGTGCTGGAAGACAAAACCCTTCTTTGCATCATAAAAAATATCAGTTCCATCTGTTTCAATTTCTTCTGCTGGAAATTCCCTGTGAAGAGTCACTTTTGCTGAAGGAGTAGTAACACGGCACGGGATGACTGCAGGTTTGTCTGGGTTCAGGTAGACAACCTCAAAATAACTGGGAGTAGGTACAAAAAGCTCCTCTTTGTCTGTGCAGAAGAGATAAGATAATTACAGAAATAATTACATCTTGGTTAAACAGAAAGAAAAGTACATTTGACAAGAGAAAATAGCTGTGAGCAACATTTAAAACAAAAAGCTTTGGCCTAATTTTAATATGCACCCACAAAAGAAAAAAGAGCATTGCTTGCATTAAAGAAACATTAAATTGAAAATAAAAATGAAGTATTTTTCTAATCTTAAGAAAATCTTTGGAATGTCTTCTAGTAAGCTTCCAAGTACTTATCTGGATCCCATCACCACTGGTAAGATAAGGACTATTAGAAAAACATACTTTTTGAAGCTACAACTTTTTATACCTATGCTTTTAGTCAAAATGTTTGATTTACTGTACTAAGTAGAAGAAATATTTAGTGCCCTCAGAATCACAGCTAAGGAGTATTTCTGTAATTGGCATGCTTCTTGGAAACCTAAATCTGAAATTCCTCTTTCTAGCACAAGCATTTATATAATAATTTGACTGAAAAGTTTATTCCAGCCTTTCTAAGGAATGTATCCTAAAAACATTAAGCTCTTCTTTCTCATGGTCCAATTTAACTCCAAAATGTATTGCAAACAATCCTATCTTAACATTTTGTATTAGAACATTTTCTAGCCATGAATACTTTAGCTCTAATGAGCCATCAAATGTTGTTTTACTATTCGGAACGCTTTCCAGAAGAAAAAATGAACCATTTGATTTCAGCTCTGTTGTACCAAGCAGCTGCAAACTGTGCACAGGCTCTGGGGGACATCACGAGCACTTGAAGAGTGTTTTGCCTCTCAACATGCTATAAGGACTCCTCAGAGAAATTGTGGCCTTACTGAGTTTTTTAAGGCACTGCAAGTAACTGGAATGAAGTGACAGTGGGAGAGAGTCCATGGGGTCATCTGAATGCCATGACAAAATTAATCTTCTGCACAGATTTATTTTCTTTATCAAGACACATTTTCAAGAATTATAACATTTTTTACTAGTTTTGTAGAAAATCCTCAGAAAGTCTGTTATAAAGTATGTGCTTTTCATTGCATTATCCTTTACTTTGGATATTTTGCATAATCTGAGGGAAAATGGACTCAAAAAAAAAAAATCACACTAAGCAAGTAATTTTCTGCCCACCAACAGAATCTTCCTTAACATCCACTAAAAATAGATGAAAACTGTGGCAGTAAAATCTTGACAATGAAATCACTGATATAGCATTATTCCTGCCTTACCAGTAAATATATTTCCACTAATAATCCCCCAGTGAGTTAATTACCTGTGAAAAAGATGTATGTTGACCCTGTTTTAGTCTCATCCTTCCTGCATTTGTTACCATTGCACAGCTGAAGCCAGCAGCTGTATTCACCTGTGTCTGCTGCAGTGGAGTTTGCAAGGATCAGCTGACTGTGCCTGTCAAGCTGCTTTATGCTGTGGAAAAATAAAAACAAAAGGCAAAGACAAGCACAAATGTATTTCCTTGTATATTTCTGTCAGCTCATTTCCACTTTTGATTTTTTTATTCCTTCTCTGCAAGTGACCACTTTTTACTTTCAGAGCTCTGTTGCCACTTCCCCTTTTGCTCCAGCAGAGATTGTTTACATGAGCACTTTTATTGATTTTAACTACATACAAGAACTTGTAAAAGTCTTGTACAGTTCATTTTTGGATTCCTTCAAGTCTCCACTTTGAAAATGGGCTGTGACTGTTCTAGGCCATATGTCCATCTATGTTTTGGCCTAGTTTGTCCATGTATAGCCTGTTCCTTCATTCTACACATCAACCCACATGCACCTCAGTCCTTTTTCAATACTGTAACACTGCTTCAAGAAAATCTAACAAAGATAATTGACAAGTAGTTAGTAGCAGGTATTCTACTGAGAGTTTAATAATTTCTGCCTGCTTTCAGTGTGAATGTTTTTCCATATTTTAACATACCAGTCCAAGTTTCCACTTGCAAAGAGCTGCTACCTCAGCCTGGATTTGTCCTGCAAATATAGTCATTTTGCAAGACGTACACCTGTGGTCTAAGCCACCTCACTGGAGTTTCCTCCACATCCCTTGGCTGTTTTAGAGCATGACCCTGAGAACTGCTGGAAGTGAACTGGCAGTGCCATCACGTAACTACACAAAATTCAGCCTGTGTGATTATTTCAGACTTGATTTGCCTTTTTTTTTCCTTCTCCTGAATTTCCCAGGCACATCTCTCAGTGGACTGACATTTGTAAATGTGCAAATATTTATAAATATGTAGACATTTACATAGATACTCACAATTATTCTAAAAGGCAAAGGTCCTGTATTATGAAATACAGCAGCTACAGTCTCACCTTGTTAGTTTTTAATATATTTTAAAGTTTACCTTCCTGGCTCTTTCTGGCAGACAGATGGTGGTGTGCTTGGCAGTCTACTGGGTTGACTTTTGATGGATTGCAAAAGCAATGGCCCAAAAGTACCAGTTCTCAGGGAATGCTGTCAGCACAGCCACGTGGCAGTACTAATGCACTCTGCTGCTGCTCCAACCCTTAAAAATATTATTTTCAACCAGCTGCCTCTCATGGTAGTGGATCTAGGTAATGAAGGGTTCCCTCTTTACTTTGCAAGACATTGAGTTACAAGGTAATTTCTTTCTAATCAAGTCAGGAATGATTTTTTCTAATCTAGGTATTTGATAATGAACTTCTTTTTACTGTTTTAAAAGGGATTTGGACAAATATACACCTTGCATTAAGTCTGAAAAGCTCTCATACTCATTCAACTGTGGGTTTTTTTGAATATTTATTGCCCTCCTAATCCTTACTATTGTGGTAGTTTTTCTGTAAGGCAGATACCTGACTGAATAATTTCTTTCCAGGATTAGCATCTTTGAAGAAAATGTTATTCTTTTTTAAGAGTTTTGTTTAACTGTCCCCTGCAGGCAGAATAACTGTTTAAACAGGCCACCACTTCAGCTGCATGTGCTTCCCAGGAGTTCTGGCTCCCCAGGTGCTCTGCCAGCAGTTTGCACAATTAGCAGCAATCACAAGCAGCAGTTCACATAACCCAAATCTCAGCCTTCAGCCAGGCCAGCAGCTCAGAGATTAAAATACACACCTCAAACACAGATAACTGAGAGCTGCCTTTTCCAGTAAGCCCTCAGACACCATTAGACCCACACCAACATAGACACACATGGATCCACCACAGGGCAGTTTTGAGGCCTGCCTCAATAAACAGGCAAATCACAATTCCTATCCACTAAAGCACTTGCTCTACCCAACCATGTCTGATTCCATTTTTTAGAATCATTTTACTATGGTGCATTAGCCTTTCCATTTTTAATATATGCACTACCTCACATTACAAACTATCTTCTGTTTTTGGATAACTTTTGAAAGATTCCTATCTGCAAGAGAACATGCTGTGTATCATACCCAAATGGAAGAAAAGATAAACCCAAAACATGTCCTAGTCTGTATTATTACTGTTTAGTTTCACAGTTCACATTTCACAGGCTATATGACAACCTTAGAATAAAATGTTCTCCAAAGATCAAGTAATAAATGTCTACAATACAGAGCAACCATTATGCCAGAACTCTTCTGCCTCCAATCATTAATGCAGACACTGAGCTATAGCTTGAAATCCCAACAGATAGCAAAATAAGGTCAGAGTTAATTAATTATTGTACAGTGTGTTCTTCTTAACTGTGAACAAGCTATTCAGTAACAACCTAGCAAGGCAGTCATCCACAAACATGCAATAACAAAACCTGGCATCTGAGAGTGCAGGTGTTGAAACTTGAGACATGACCATATTAAGCAGACAAAACAAGCCATATAAAATAAAGTATAAATGGTAAATCCTGCAGCTAACCAATATTTCCAGGGAAATGTATAATTTCATTAGTATTTTATTAGTATTTTAGATACTGGGAAATCTGACCCAGAAGCCAAAACCTTGCTGCATTGTAGATGTCACAAAGCAAAAATGTTGTATATACAAACATGCATGTATATACAAACATTACCAGACTGTTTAAAGAAACTAGAAACATAGCCCAAAATCTTATTCCATACATTCATCGTATTAAACTTTAAATAAAATTCAGAAGACTTTTTGTGAGAAAACTATGCCACATTTAGAAGCTAAAAAATATATTTATATAAAAAATCCCTACAAAGACAGTACATAGCATCACTCAAAGAGCATCTACCCAGCTACTCTCAAGTAGTTGCATTCATACTGACAAAAGAGAGCTTATGTCAAATACACACTCATTAGGACAGGAACATAACATCTTGCTGTTTTACACAAGAAAAAATCCTTAGCTTTAAAACTTCAAAGCACAAGCAGCAAAATCAAATTCAGTTATACACATGAGCACAAGTGACATCCCACTAAGCCTGTGAGATGCATTCAGTGAAAGCAGTCTAATTTCAGTCTAATTCTGGGCCCCACCACACCCAGTTTCCTCAATATTTGTGGGAGTGCTCCTGTGCAGACATCTCCTCTCACAGGAATGTACATGTGATGCACGTCCAGCTGTTTGCTCCAGCTTCTTCCATCAGAGCAGCTCCATTTTGTGTCAGTTTACTTATCAGACAAAGTCAAAAGCAGCTTGCCTTCAGCAGAGGAGACCCAGGCTCCAGCCAGGCAGCACAGAGACTGTGTGAAGTCAGAGCAGCTTTCTGCTATAAAGCTTTAGTAAAGGGAAAATCCTCCTGCCCTTATTTTTATCCCTCTCTTATGTTGTAGATCCAGTTTCTGGGTGAGCCTCCAGTTATTGTTATTCACAGTCTTACAAAACAGCATTCCAGCCTTTCCATACTAGGGGTGCAAGAGCAGCCTCTGACTGTTAACACCACCAATGTTTTTGGCCCGTTCTGCTAGCACCCAAAGTTTTCAGACAAAAAGTATTTAAGTGCTGCACAAAGCAAGAGAGCATTACAGATAATGCTGAAGTTCTGCAGCAAGCTTATGTGTGTCCTTAAGCGGGGAACCATATCTGCATGATTCAAGCTTTCTCTCAAGAGTTGTATGGCACACTACAGTCTCTAAAGCTGAGTAAATTGTCTCAGTGTGTACTGTGGTGTACTTCAGTTAGAGCAGTGGAAAGGCTGAATTTCTGCTCAATCTCAGCAAGAAGCAGCCAAAGAGTCCTCCTCCTCCTTTTCACTCAGCATCTCTCACTCCCTCAGATATGGTAATTATAGCGCATGTAACAGCTCCAGACCCATTAAAAACCGAGACTCTGTAGTACAGCAAGTAAAATATTTCATTTACCACGTTGCAGAGTACGCCTACAAGGACAAGTTCAATGAAAGCATAGCCACTAATACTACAGAAATGGCTTTTCTAACAAAAATCTTCCTCTTTAGAAAAGGCATATCGCTCCCCAGATTGCTGTACTCTCCTTACCATATGGGTGACTTTAAAATGTGGTAACCATAGAATGGAGGCAAAACATCTGGGTTTTATCCCTACTTCTTTTTGCAACCACCCATAGAAAACACATTACATTTATGCTAAATTTAACTAGTTGCAAGCTAAAATGCCAGAGTAGTTGACTTTGTACATACCTTCTATTATTTAAGGGGAAAGTAGTGACTGGATGCCTAAGCATCTGTTGCTATGAACAGAAGAACTGTAGTCATTAGTCCCCAGCAACTGCAGGGATCTCATCAGCAGTGTTTCTCCTCCTTTTCACTTTTCCTCTGGCACACCAACCCACTCCTTCTTCATTTTCCATTACCTCCTTTTGGCCCCACCACATCCCCCTGCTGCTGCCATCAATTCTGGTTTGCACCAGTGCCCCAAGTCCAGCAAGACCTACATGGAAATCTGAGGTAAAAAAGGCCAAGCCCAGTTAATTAGCTTGGGTTTTGCCCCACACCTCACTATCTGGTAATGAAGGGATTATCTTATACTTGATCTTTAAGTACTCAAAAATGTTAGAAGATACTGGACATACATCTACCTAGAAGATTAAACAATTTCTGCTGCAGGTTATTACTTGCTAATAAGTTTTCTGAATCTCCCCCCTCTGCCCTATATTCATCAGTTTGTTTTAAAATAATGAAAGTAACATATTAATAAAACTTTTTAAATTGCCTGTTGCATTTGATGCTTGGTGCATGGTGTGCATATTCCATGAGGAAGATCTGAGCTCCTCTGGAAAGGTCATAGCTATGCTGACCTTTTCTATTGCCAGCTCACTCACAAACACTGCCAGCTGAGCTGAGTAACATGGTACCTTTATGGTACTTCCAGTTAAAATCCATCAAACCTTTCTGAAACCACAGGACACAAATTTCTAATTTCACATTCTGTAGAGCAGACTTTGTTTCACAGGCACCTATTACTGCAAAGACCTTGAGATAATTAGCAAAGCCATGCTAAAAACGTGATCAAAATGTAACAATGGAGACATTGCACAGGATTCTGTTGTCAATGTCTCCATAAATTATTACTATTCTGTGACTCTGAAATCTGCTTCTAATCTATGTTTTCAGTTTTTCTAGTTAATTTTAGGATCTTCTGCTTGTATTCAAAAGTGATTATTTAGTCAAACACAGCCTTACTGCTTTAACAGCTTATTTCAAAAGCAATGACCATTATATTTCAATACAGATCCTTAAGTATATGCCTTACATAGTTCTAAAAGAAAAGAAATGTTTAGGCAAGTTACATCTCCCCAGTCAAAATGTTTTACAGCACTTATTTTATGTGGCGCAACCACCTTTTGTTGTATGGTTAAACTACCACTGTTAACTTGACTGAGTACAAAAATGTAAATTGCTGAAGGATCCCAAACTACTTCAAACTGGAAACCAGAAAATTACATAGTCATGAAATAAATATATTTTTTCTGTTTTCCCAAACTATCTCAATTTATTGGAACTTAATTTTGCATGAGAAGAATACACAATCAAATAACTAATTAGGAAGCATTCAGATTCCTCTCCAAAAACCCTGAATACTCACCCTGCCTTCTTCAATGCCAGATTCTGACACACAGATGGCATGGCCTGGAGGTCTACAGGACCAAACCACACCAGCAACCTATTTGCAAATGCACAAAACATTATGAACAACACCACCACCACTACACGCACACTCCCTGCTGGCGTGCTCATCCAGCCCTGCTTGCTGGAGGGCAGGCCGGTGCTGCAGCTAATAAACGCCACCTGCTGAAAGAAACCGGGATAGAACAGCATTCCTTGCAAAAGAACAACCAGCAGCAGGTTAAAGAGGCCTTTGGACAGATACTGCTGTGATAAGCCCACAGCAGGAACCAGCCTGCTGCTGTAACTTACTGTGGCAGAAACCTTGCACTCAGCCAGGGCAGTCCTTGAGCACCTCAGCCAGCAAGGGACATGCAAACAATGGCACAGAGAACTGGCTCATGAATTACAGGAGGATGTGCTAGGTAATTGCCATTCATCAACACTCCCCTTGGGAAACAGAAGTGGAAAGAAGAAGTATATATCTGAAAAACTAATTAACTGGGAGTGATTTTAAGGTAACATCACACCTGTAAATAATGTACTAGTAATGAACACTGAGATTCAGATAACCTGAGTGACTTAGTGAAAGCACACTCACTTGGACTTCATTTAGGAACAACAGGACAAGAGCTGACATCTTGACTCGTACCTCTGTGTCCCTCTCACCTCATAATCCAAGAAAAGCTCCTAACTGTTCTTTCTTTGGGTATCACTCACAGTGCTTCACAGTCTCCATAAAGCAGCCACTGAAAACAAATACTTCTCAGAGCAATAAAATGCCTGTGCAAGACATCCTTAAGCTCCTTATATGCCCCTCCTCTTTCTAATACAGAACTAAATTACTACATTTAATCTACATTTATCTATGTGTACTACCCTGAAAAAAACAGGAAGGTAATGTATGGAGAGTCTCAGAAAAGATATTCAGAGCAACAGGACACTCAGATGGTGGGGCAGTCAGTTCCTCTTCCTGCTCTAACAAATCTTTCTGCGGTTTTCATTAAGATGTCACAAGATGAAAGAAAAAGCTTTCCTCACTTTAAAGTAATAACCCTCAGCATTAAACCCGGATGCAACACAAGCCCTGCAATTTCATTGCAAAGGCAACTCTGACTGAACCACTACTCTCACGTGCTCCTTAGCATGAAGGCTGGTGTATTTTTTGCTAGTTAAGAGATGTGGGTTTGAGTCTCTTCAGGAAATTAACCTTACAACCTTACCTGGTAGCCACATTAGCAACCAGTACAGCCCAACACAGAGCAGGTCTCTGCAGAGCAACAGAGTTGGTAGTGAGCACCTGACATCCACACACACATTTTGAGAGTTTTACTTTGGACCAGCCCTAACATGGTTCCCTGTTTGTGGCTGGAGCAAATGGTGAACAACATCTTAATTTTAGATTCATCTGAAGGAAACAGAGTTCACATGCTGTAAGACTATCTCACAGTGCAAATGGTGATGACTAAAAATTGCTCATCCTTTTTGCGGACACTAAAAATGATTAAATAGAACATCGCGACTGTAAAAATGTAGATGAACACACAAACAAACTACCACACCAGTGGTGCTGAACACAGTAAGAGAAAAAATGTTCTGCATTTTTCCTGCAAAAAATGAAAAATAGCTTACCTGAGTCTGGAGTCTTTAAAGGTGTCTAAGTAAGAAGGATAGCTCCACGTAACATTACTCCCCTTACATCGCAGCTCTATGCTTTGTCCTGCAGCCAGGCTTATGGTGGCAGCTAGTTTCTGGAAATGACCTTTATCCATCACCTGTGTCAGTATGGACTGAGACTTCAAAGAGGAGTCCACAGACTCTCTCTCCTTCATTTTGGCATTCTTGGGTTTTACTTTCTTGTTAACAGGCCTAATTTTGTTTTCTCCGGGTTCTTTGGGACGCTTACTCTTCGCAGGCTGTCCAATGACTGGTAAAATAAAGAAAAGTAGGCAATGTTACTGATTAGAAAAAAGTGTATATAGTCCTTTGGGGAAAAAAAAAAAATCGTCTTTATTATCCCAGAGAACAACTGAACTTTTGTTCTTCCTAGAAAAGATGCATAGAACTTAGTAAGAGTTAATTTCCTTAAGTTTTTAAAGTCTGCCATGACCCATTTTCCTGGGGAGAAAGGAAAAAAAAGAAGAGAGCTTTCAAGAACATGTGAAAAATATACACTTACATAAACAGAGAAATATGAAAGGTATGAAAACTTTACAAATGGTAAGGGAAAGAAATACAGCACTTCTATCTGCAGCCACTTTTGTCATTTCCACCTCCTGGCGTTGCCATGCAGTGCTCAATGCTACACCAGCTCTCCACATTTGTGTCACGTGCCCATCACTTCTGCATGGCCTCTTCACACACCACACTTCCACAAGGGACACATGAAGAACTCACAAGTATAAAACTTCATGGCAATTTATAAAATACTAATACTGATGCAGGTTTCTTAGTTTACAGTAATTACTGAAATGCAAGTGATACTTCAGTCACTTGAAGGTGACTTACTTAAGTTGTCACTTCTCCGTAAGAGCCATTTATTTTGACAGTCCAGATGAAGACAGAATCTTATTTAGAGACAAATAATAAGATATTTTATTACCTCCTAGAGACAAGGATGCCCAGTTGTCTTAACAAACAAAGGAAACAGAAAGAAAAAGTGAGGTGTCTCAAATATTTAAAAATAAAAACAAACAAAAAATTCCAACTTTAACTGACATCAGGAAGCACAGTCCTTCTGTGAGACAAGCCTAAAACTGCTTTTGCCAGACACCAGAAACACCACTAACTGCACCTGACAGCTATTTCTTGTTTTCCACATGGAAACACTGAGGTATTTCATTGTACAAATCAATCAACAGGCTCCCTCTGGAATGAAAAACTCAGCACACTCCTATAGTCAGCATAATTACAACTGGTACAGGCTGCCAGTATGAACAGCGGGACTTCCAGACTGCGGCCACTGATGGCTCCTGTGACACTCCTCAAACCCCAGCTGGACACCTTGCAGTGAGTGAGCTTTGACTTCTCCAAGTCCAGGCTGATGCACAACACATTTCTTTTAAACAACACAGGGCCTTGTGAGCACAAATGTAAAAACCAGGAGTTTGTAGCATTTTTTCTTTGTATTACATTAGAAAGGCTACAGTGGGTCAGGCCAAAATGATTTGCACTGATACCACCTAGTGTCAGATGCCAATCAGGGAACAGGGCAACCACTCTGCTCCTTTGATACTGCTCTCCTGAGCTTCCAACAACCTTTAGCTCAAGGGGTCTGTGAACCACAGCTGTCATCATTTTATTGTGCTTGGCTGGTTTGGGGGGTTTTCTTGTATTTTTTTTTATATTGTCCTTGGATGTTTTCCTTCATTGATTTGTCTGGTCAATTTTGAAAATTACACAAATTACACATAAATACCAGATGCCTTCTAGTTTTTGTATTAAATAAATAAATATTCATGTTTCTCCAATAACATTCTCTCCAACACAAATACTTTTACAGAACTTCAAGGTTTTTGACTGATTTTCTTTCCAGACTGACAAGTCCTACTCCAGTTGTTCCTGTAAAGAAAATGCATCTTACAACAGTTCAGTTTCACCACATTTGGCTGATGGCAAGAACACAAAAGCAGACTGTACACCGGGTTCAAGGTATGCTCAGATCTAGTTGTACATATCAATGATGTCTTCTTTCCTGTCTAAACAGCTCATTACTTTTCAAGATAGCAATATTAGGAACTGACTTTTTTAAAAATAATCAAGTGTAATTCCAAGACCACTTTCCTACGTAGGAAGTATTGGTTAAAAATTCATAAGTAGAAACCCATCAAGGCATACATGAAGTTAGAACAGTTTGTGTTATTTAGCATCCACCAACATGAAATGTGAAGTCCTATTTTCCCTGCCCAGTTCTTCAAAACTGAGAGATCATTCTACAACTCTTTACTGACAGTTTTCTTTTCTTTTAACAGGTACTTAAACATGCTGAAAAGCATGTGCCTTACAAGATCCCTGTTAAATTCAGCTGGATAAAAGCAATTCTATCTATATGGCAAAAAGACTAATTCCTAATCTTTATTTCCTATTAGTTATTATTCCATGAGAAGTCTTCCCTTGTCTCACAGCCCATTGGTTCCCAAGGAATCTTTTACAACAGGCTTAAAATAAAAGCTTTTGGGAATCCAACTACATCAACCAACTCATCCATGGCCACACTCTTACAAAAAGTCCTTACAGAACCTCAGCAGATCCAAAGAACAAAACTTCTAAATGAAAAAACCCCAAAAAAACAAACAAAAAGACCCCAAAAACAAACAAACCAAAAAAAAAAAAAAAGAAAGAAAAAGGCAGTCATGCCAAAGCCATACTGACTTTACAGTAATTCATTAGTTCAATTTACAGAATACAGACATCTGGCTTTGTGCCTCTACCTCCTCCAAATATTGTAAAATACTGGGATATTCCACTTCACTGGAAAGCTATAGTTCTTTGATGTGATATAGTGATATGCAGTGATGACACAATCACTTCATTTGGAAAAGACCTCCGAGATCATCGAGCCCAACCTCTGATCAAAACTCACAATGTCAATTAGGCCATGGCACTCAGTGCCATCCAGTCTTTCCTTAAACACCTTCAGGGACAGTGATTCTACCACCTCCACTGGCAGCTCATCCCAATGTCTAATCACGCCTACTGTGAAGAAATTCCTCCTAATGTCCAACCCAAACCTCCCTTGGCCCAGCCTGAGGCTCTGTACTCTCATCCTGTCATTTGCTGCCTGGGAGAGCAGGCCAAACCCCACCTTGCCACCACCTTCTTTCAGGTAGCTGTACAGAGTTATAAAGTCATCACTGAGCCTCCTTTTTTCCAGGCTAAGCAACTCCAGCTCCCTCAGCCTCTCCTCACAGAACTTACCCTCTAGACCCTCCAGCTTCACTGCCCTTCTCTGGAAAAAGACAAGTAATGACAAGTATCTGGGCTAAGGCTTCACCAATTTCAGATTCAAATTTCTTTTGCAACTCAGGTGTATATCATAATATCTTGGCACTTAAACAGTTTATGTTTCTAATTTTCTCTATCACTGATTCTTCTGCCATGTTAATGAGATATGCTCTAATGATTCTCCCCATAGAGAAAAATTATATTTCAGAACCTGCTCTTACAGTGCTTCATAGGATACTGCACTCTAAGTTTCTTCTATGTTTACCATGTCACCATTTGCCATTAAAACCTCTCCAAGCACCTCCATAGGGAACATGGGTGTACACAGATAAATTTTTAAATTTCACTTTCTATAGATGCTCTTTCTTATCCCCCATTCCTACCAGTCATAAAAATTCTGCAGCCATGTCTCCCTGCCCCATCATGGTACATCAGAAGAAGAAAAAGTATTTATGGCTGATTTTATCCTTTTGTAAGCTATTTCTCAAGCTCTTTTGGTCTGCTTTATTCTGGTTTTTATATTTAACCCACATGTGAGTTAAGGAGCCTCCTCCTCTTATGTAATTCCCCCTTCCAAAATTAAACACATCAGTGGTTTCTTTGTCTTTTATTATTCCTGAAAGAATACTAGAACTACAGTCAGGCCTTTCCACAACAACATCTGAATCCAATTACTTGAGTACTGCTCCAGAGCAAGTCAAGAATTGCTGCTCTTCTGAGGGGCTCTCTGAATAGCTGCTCTAAGTCATTATTTGTGGCCATCTAAACAATTGCATTCTGCACCACACCTCGACGTGTGTGACCCAGCCCACGTGAGGGGAAGTTATGCATCCTTTTGCTTTTCTATCCTGCTGCCCATCTGGTTTTCCTTAGCAGAGCAGTCACTACACATTGGGTGGTCAGTTACCAGGATGGTTCCTCTCCACAGGGCTGGCATTTCAGCCCCGGTGACTTTTACCACCAGGAAACAGATTTAACACAAAAGTTTTCTTCAACACATACTGCCACTTCTTCCTGGGGTAAGCTATTCCATCTTAGTGGAATTCCATCCCACTACTGTGCATTAGTACTGGGAGGTTCCACTGACAGGCCCCACAAGCCTTTTGAATAAGCATTCCCATTTCAAACTGGCCATTCCACTTCCTTGTTGAACTCTCCAGATGACTCTGTAGCAGCACACAAGCTTTGGT
Organism: Ammospiza nelsoni; assembly: GCF_027579445.1. Classification (NCBI taxonomy): domain Eukaryota; kingdom Metazoa; phylum Chordata; class Aves; order Passeriformes; family Passerellidae; genus Ammospiza; species Ammospiza nelsoni. The sequence continues at coordinate 30,149,505 of NC_080636.1, read as the reverse complement.
TCAGCCATCCCTTTTCTTTTCCCCCCCTATCAAACCCTACTGAAATTTGTTCCAACTACTCTTTGACATTTCCACTGCTTTTTGCCAACCTTGATCCTGACATTATTTCTAAGGCACATGGACCCTGCAACCTCATCCCTAGGAAATGCTTCATCCCATACTGTGTGCTCTGCCACACCTGAGACTCTGCCTTTAAGAAACTGTTAAAGACTCCCCTATGAAAGCTTTCCAATTTTAAGTGCCAGAAACCTGGTTTTGATTTTCTCAAGATTAAGTTTTCCTCTCCACACAAGCTCCCTCTGTTTCATGTTTCTGCAGTTCAGCGAGTTCACAGTTTCCTCCTACACCACACTCCCAGCCGCTCAGTGAGAGCCTTGTCTGCCTGACCTTGTCCTTCCCTGCAGGTGACAGCAGGGGCATTTCAGGAAACACATCCGATGAGCTCTTACCTTCCTACACAGAAAACCTGGTTCTGCCTCTGTTGCACCTCCCAAAGGGGTGAGCTCCAAGCAAGCTGTGGCCATGCTCCTCCCCGACACTCCCTTGGCTTTCCAGATATCTACTGACCACTTCTAGCACCACTACTAGCACCTCTTTTGCACCTCACAATCCGGTCTTCTGTCTTACCTGAATTAAGTCTTTTTATGCCAGGTAACAAAATTAACTGCTACAGTATCACCCAAGGTAAAGAGGATACACAATAAAATCCCTCCAGGAACACAGAAACCATCACCAAGAATCCTCCAATTCCTTATGCAATCTGCAAGATTTTCCCAAGAAAGGGAACAAAGTCAACCAGCCCATTTATGCAAGCACATGAATATGTCACGTTTGGGATATTTCACTCTTTCACCAGAGGTATGCACTGAGCCCTCACTGTTTCAATAACATTGCACTGCCTAATGTTGCACTGCTTTAGTGCAACAGCATTCCTTATTATATAATAAAATATAATAAAATTAAGAATTAGAAAAAATATTAATTGAGAAAATGCCTCATCTCTACCACTGATCAGCTCCTGCAGTTGGTTCTAAAGAGGCACTGTACTAATTTTCAGCTACAACAGTACATTCCCTAATAACTCATCATGCCAAAGTAGGAGACTATGCATCCATATGCCACAGAAATGTATCACGCAGCACCTTTGCTCCTGGTTGACAGTATTTGTCTTACCCTATTCTTTAATGTCTGCCCCTCGTTCTCACAAATGTTACCCACACAACAATATCAAAATAGGTGTTAGTTATATAAGTGAGCCTGGTCTCCTACAAGTACAAGGGAGTCACCTTCACTGTCCACCAGACATACCCACCCCACAAGGCAGGTCCCATGCCACATCTTGGCACCATCAGAGACTGAGAACTCTCTCAACTTATACTGATTAATTCTTCCTTGAGGGGAAAATAAATTAATTGTGAGTTTACCATACATTTTAAAAATAAATTTTAAAATATAAATAAAAAATAAATTGTGAGATTACCATGAAGTATAATTAACCAGCAGGATTACTATACGAGGAAAGAGTCTTTGTGATTACAAGTAATGTAACAGAACAAGCTGGACACATCTCATCATTTGTGATACTTCAAACAAGAAGTTAATCATCCAAACACAGTGCCAATCTGGAGGGGCATGTTTCATTAGTTCATAAATCAATATAATATAAATTAGGAAGACTATTCTGAAATTGCAATTCCTACATTAGGACTTCTACATTTAGCTTTAGACGAGAAATTCTTATTAAATATACTTGGTTACTTTCTTCCATTGCTAAGCTTCTGGATAGCAGAGCGGGGAGCACCCAGTCACACTACAGCATAAACATAAGAAATTGACAAGAACAGCGTCTTGGGAAATCTTTCTGAAACCCAAGTTACAATTTATTCTGTTTTTATTGTCTATTTCTCAAATAGAAACCACTTTTCTTGATGTGGTATACACAGACCAGATCTTTCAGCAGAAATCCTCTCCTGCATCAATCTGATCCACAGTGCAATTCCTCTGCATGTAGTCATGAGAAAAACTAGGCTGGAAAAGGCTTCTGGAATTCCCTTCCCATCTCTGCTCAGCTGCTCTGAGCAATGCCCAGTTGAGCTCTGACTTTCCCAGAGGCTGGAGACTCTACAGCCTCCTCTGACAAATTCTCTCTATGTTTATCTTAGGGTGGAGGATTTTTTATGTTCTTATAAGAATGTTTTCCTTATGACCTACTAAAGTATTTGTGGTAATTGCCTTTCACCACGCACCCAAGAGCCTGCCTCCTATTTCTCTGCAAACCCTTCCATGCGTTATGCAGGCCTTGATCCCCAAGCCCTTCCACAGTGAAAAACCATGGAATAACTTTTTTGTTGTTTCTTCCCAATAAGTATTGATAAGTTCATTTACATTTTGCAAGGGGGAAAGAGTCTTCCTTATGTTAATTAAAGTCTACCTAAATCAAAAATTAGTTACGGATGTCCCTTCCCCACCAAGACTTTTCACAGCCTGAAGCGGCTGTGAGAATAAAGTTATGAGAACTTTTCTCAAAATACTCAAGTTATGAGTGAAGTTCGATGCTCTCAATCGAACAACGATGCAGAAAGCCAAAATTTTTTGGTTGTTTTTTAAATCCAAGCATCACACCCAACACTGTCCCACGTCCAGCCGTGTCCCCTCCTCAGGCGCCACAGGGACTGGACGCGGACTGAAACGTTCTACCCCAAAGACAGCGGGCGGCAGGAGCAGCCGGGGCTGCTGCCAACGCCTCTCCCCATTCCCAAACCCACATTTTCGCCTGAAGGCTTCGGCGACCTGCTGGCCTCACACGACGCGAGCAACCCGCCTTCCCTCCGCCTCTGCCCAGCGGGACGGGAGCCCCGCCGCCCCCCCTCCCGTGATGGCTCCCGCTCCCGGTCCCCGGGACGGTCGGGCCAGCGGGTACGGCTGGAGAAAGGGAAGCCGGTGGCGCCTCGCAAAGCGGGGGGACCCGTCGGGCGGCGGCTCACCGTGTGGCAGCGCTCCCTGCAGCAGCAGCAGCACGCCGAGGAGCACCCAGAGCCGCATGGCGGGAGCGGCCCGGGCGCGGCGGCGGCGGGGCGGGCGCGGCGCAGGGCGGCCCCGGGGCGCCTCGGCGGGGAGGGGCCGGGGCCGGGCCGCTCCCACCGCCACACTCCATTCCTCGCTGGAAACCCGGTGTGCGGAGCGGGGCTGCAGCCGCAGGACGTTCGGGGACACCGGGGGAGGGCTGTTCTGGAGGCAGCTCCTCGGTGCCAGCTGCCCCTCGCCATACGAAGCTCTGCACAGGTCCGGCTGTTTGCGGCTGCCCTGGGGCCCATAGCCGGGCGGGCAGAGCGGAGCACGGGCGGTACCGCAGGTGACCCCGGGGCTGCACTGGGGCACTGAACGGTGCTGGCCTGAGACAGCAAAAACATATTTTTACGTCAGACTGTTGCACTTGTACCAGCCTGCCACACCGAAAGTTACCTCGCTGTGGAAAAGAGAGGCGGTCTCTCTCTAGTCTCAGGTGAAGCACATTGGGAAGGCGCAGGTCTCTCTATGCTGTTAGCAAAGGGATGAAAATGGTAAACTTGATGTCTGCCGTGTGTGTGGTTCTGCTCACAATGAGCTGTAAAAAGCCATTCCTTGGAATTTGAGGGTTTCCTTGGAGGAGAAGGGAGAGGAAAATATGACTGGAGGGGCCACAAAGGCAGATGCAAGGCAAGGTTGGACTTGAATGGGGTGGGGGGAAATAATGACTGTCAGAGATCAAAGGCAAACCCCGTAGTAGACACAACCACAGTCCAAGATGAATAAAAATAAATACAAATTCAAATTGTGTCCCTGACCACAGCTCCAGGGTCACAGCAGATGTTAGAGCAGAGTATTTACAGATTACTTAAAGGTTTACTTCATCTGTATCCACACAAAAAAAAGTTAGAAGGTCCATGCATAATGTTCCCCCACCCTCATAAACAGAAACACATGCAGAGTTTGGAGACTTGCTTGCCGAACCCTGCTCTGATACTTCACCCTGGGGCACCTGGTTAGTATAAGGAAACCAGTAGGGCCCAAGAGTGGAGTAGGTTGATGAAATTTCATGATCACCTTTTCATTCTGCTATCATAAACATGTCATCCATTAGCTGTAACAAATTAAGAAAAAAAAATTGTTGCTACAGTATTTCCCCCTTGAAACAATTAGAATAACAAGTGGGGTTTTTTTTTCCCTGTCATCTGCAAAACTGGTTACAATCCTTATTTGCCTTCCTAAGTGAAATTTCCCTTTTGCTTTCACACACAGGGTAGGTCAATGATCTTATGCTGTCTGAGCAGCAAGTATTAGTGTACTGTGGAAAACATGGTAATAGCACATGGAAATTACACTCAGACTGCATTAAAACATATTTAAACTGGCATATTCTTTTTTCCTATGAAAATGTGTATAATGAAGAAGGTTATTTCATGGATTTTACATGTCCTACTTTACAAAGGGTATGCATGAATTTTCATTTATAGCCATCAGAAAAACGAATGTAAACCATTATGTGAGGACCCTAGTCCTCCACATGAGTAAGCTGATAGATTAAATACATTTTCCAAGTAATACTTTAAATGTGATGAGATGCTTGCAGATGACTTGCCCTCCTTTAAATCAGTGGCCCTATTCCACTGCTTCATGGGACCAAGATTTTCAAGACCAGTCTTAGTACATCCGTATGTACAGTAAGGTGATTATTAATAATTTGAATACTATTATATAATTCTTTATAAAGAATATACCTCAGAAAAAAATACTCTCATAGCCACTTTTAAGTCTGTGAACAAAGATCAGTACTCAAATGTCTTTGAAAACAGTGCCAGATGATAATCTTGCTCTGTCAGTAGGGTTCTGTATCCAGACTATTGTCATCCATTGCTTAGATACATGCTTTTATTCTCTTGCTATACTCACAGTACTATTAAAATTGAGGAAGGTTTTGGGGTTGGTTTGTTTGGGGTCTTTTTGGGTTTTGGAGGGGTTTTTTTAGGATTGGGATTTGGGTGGGGTTGTTGTTAGTGTTGTGTTTAGTTGATTTGGTTTGGGTTTTTTTGACAAATAGGGAACAAGGAAACAACAAGTTATTCATCCAACTTTGTAGTTGGGTGAATACCAGGACAAGGCTTGGTGCTTCAGAAAGTTGAGCATGAAGCTGAGGGCCACTCACCCCCTCTGGAAATCAAACCTAACATCATCTCTGGTTTGGCAGGGTAACACAAAATGCCCAAATCAAAGGCTGTTATTCTCTGTTCCCTCTATGCAGTCCATACAATGTTATCATGTTATTTCTTTTAAATGTACTATGATTTGTGCAATGTCATGACATTAGATATCTGGCATGCTCATGATGTTAAGTTACTATATTATTTTAGTGTTCACTAAAACTATAGTAGTAGTTAAAGATACAGCTGCTGTATGAAGGACATACAAGTGATATTCAACTTTATTTAAAAATATGGAACATATGCAGTATTGTTATCCCACAAAGCATGTTTTACAGTAAATGAGAAGCAGTGTAATTTCCATTAAAATCTGGAACTAAGGTATCTAAAAATGTCACTGGTAACAATTCTGTTGTAAAGTGGGGGGAAAAGCACCATATTCTTAAATACAAGCAAATTTACATTCAGAAAAATTCAAGACTTTTCATTCTGGTAGAGCACTGCAAAGAAATACAAATCTGTGGTTTAAATTGCTTCATAATCATATTATCTACACTTTGAATGCTCAGCAGCATACAATACAGAAATAATGACTGAAATGTACAAACAAACAAAAAGATGGATATGAATGCTAATTTTTTTTAAATGATTCACACATAATTGATTTTAAAGATATGTAACACATATTTCATGCTTTGCTTTCTGGTACCATGAAAGAAAAAAGCTCTCCTAAATATTCAAATCCTCATATTCTGACTCCAACTAAACTTGGTGAAGCTGGAGTTGACCTCATACAAGGCTCATGAAAACATAGAAAAACAACAGAATTTGTCCAACTGACAATAAAAAATATATATATATACACATACAGTTCTTTTTAATGCATGTCTATGCACAGAAATCCTTCAACTCATGTAAGGAGTTTGATTTCTAAGATCAAACAGAAAATAGATCAGCACCGGGTAAAGGCATCATATTTAGTTTTGAAAAGGTTCAACTATTAAAAATGCAGAGGTCCTCAAAACATGCCAGAAAGAAATACTAAAGGTACAGGAAATTAAAAACAAACACAAAGATCCTATACTATATGAAATACCACCTGTTCTTTCTGTAAAATTTGTATTTGCTTAACACTGAGTAACCTCAGTGCCTTCAGTGAACACCCAGCGATTCGTACCGACTTCCCAGCGTTGTCCAGGAAGAATTAGGGCCTAAGAGCATTAAAAAGGTGGTTTCATTTTCTCTTTATGCACTCAAGTAAGGCACACCAGACTTCTTATGAATTAAATTCCTACTGTAAAAAATGTGTCTCAGTGTCAAAGGCCTCATACCCAACTGCACAGTCCCACACAGGTTTCCTGCACTGTCACCCCCTCAGGATGCTAATGGCACATTGATATTGGCACTTATTAAAAATTCTGTACCTTATACACTGTACCTTATATTTCTTAAATATATCTCTTTTTCCATAAATTTTAGGGGAAAGGTGACTAGACTTGTAAATTTATCATGTAATAAAATACAGAATATATATTTAAGCTTTACCAAGCTTTGCCTCTAAATTTATTCTATCATTCTAAGTTTCTGGATGACACAATTCCTGCTTAAGTAGCTCTGTATCACTACAACTGACATTTATTGCTGCTAATTCTCCAACAGCAGGAAATAAAAATGGCTTTAACACTTGGCAACACAAGCACAATATGATAGATTTCAGGAATCTGACCAGCATTTGTTGTGCAGGAAAAAGCGTACCATTAACAGAATATTTTATCCATGATAACAGACAATGAAATCTAGGTTACCTCATAAAAATCCCATTGCAGAATGAGGACTGGAATACCACAGGAAGACCACTTCAGTTAACATGAAATATTCAGAAATGCTTTATAACTTCTTAACATCAGAACAAAAAGATTTATTTCTTCTCTGTTAAATATGCTTTGGATTACTTTTTTAAAGCCAACTAGGGAAGAATAATTTATCTAATGGCATATCCTGAATGTACCAAAAAAAAAGCTTAGATGAACTTTTTTTCTACAAAGGAAATAAAAACCCAATAAGCTACCTTCAAAAGTAGATATTTTGTATAATATGTACTGTTATTACTTGCACAGAACAATTTACAATACCAACAACTGTGTTAAAAATAACAATTACTTAATTGCAATGGACTTGTGCTTTCAGCTGATCTTTCAGCAAGTGCAGAGATACAGCAAATGTGAGAAAGGATCAGGATCTCTTGCATCCATCACTTCTGTGTAGGACTAGCATGGCACGTCCTTTGCTTCTGCAGAGTCCTGCTAAAGCATCTGGAATTTTAAGACTGCATATACAAATGTACATCAAATTGACCATAAATATCTTACCTCTGGCTTGCCTATTTTCACTCAGCCACTGACTCAAAATTACTATACACATATAAATAAGCTTTGTGCAGTTGAAGCAACTAAGAGTACCCAGTGCCTTTCCTTTAATTTCATTTTGTATCTCATTAGTTATGTGGATAGCTCTGGTGCTGCAGCTCCTCCCATCTGTCTTAGCAACACTTGTACAGGCACATCCTATTATTTTAAAATAATTAATTTTGCTAACAAGTGGAGAGAAATATTCATACAAGTGAAAGAGGAATTTGTCAATACACAAAGTGCTAACACATCCATCAGGTAAATAAGCTAGAAAATTTACTTCCCTTAGTTCTCTCCAGAGGCCTTAGCTAGCACTTGCTTTAGTCAGAAGCTAATTGTATGGGCAGCATCCTTGAAAAGAAAAGTCAAGTGCAATACAGAAATTATTTTAACCAGTACATCAAATTTGCTATGGGCTAATTTCAGACATGCAAATGCATGGACAGGTGTGCACATATACATTCTGTAGGATGTCCTTGGGAGGGAATGGAGTCTTCCTTGCACAGCACAGAACAGCAGCAGTTTGTGCCTTGGGAGCCTGGCTGGCCTGCTCTGTGGCATCAACAACCACAGCAAAAAGTAAGTCTGTGCTTCCCACATGCTGAGATGTGGAAGGAATTTTAAGAGTTCTGTTTCACTGTAGGCTTGTAAAGAGATCACGCAAAATCTTCACATGGGCATGGCTGACTTGCTCCCACGGCAATGGTTTTCTTTGAAGCTGAGGATTTAAGACTACTGGGAAAGAAGTCATTTTCAGATTAAAAAGAGCAACTTATTGCTCTGAAAAAGGAGAGCGACAGAAGCAGCCTAACTAGTTTGGTTTTTTTTTCCTTTCTTTCTTTCTTTCCTTTTTTCATAAAATTCCAGCTCTTATAAAAAGTAAGGTGCTCTTCACTGTCAACCAACATAGCTCTCATGGCATCAAAAGTTCTTATACCTAACAATGGAGATTAATACCAATGGTTGGTACCAGCAACAGATTGCAACTCTCCATGACAAAGTCCCAGACAGTTCTTACTTTAGGGAAGGACTTTTTGTCAATATATTCTTGCAAAATTACTTCATATTGTGGAATCCTTCATGGGACTTGAACCGACTCCTTGCTGAGAAAAAGTGTTAAAATATCTGTGTGCCTTTGACAGATAACATGACTTATGTTGAAAGAAGAACATTTTCTGGTTTTAGCAGCATTAAAATAATTGTTTACCCAGCGCTGCCACACCAGTTTGGTTCTTTACATAAATTAGCATTTAGACATCGTACCCACATGAATGGATTTGTGGATGTAGGCTTGGCTCACAAGAAGTCCTATGCTAACATAAATTTTAGGACTTAATGAAGCAATTAAATACTGTTTTGATAAGGTTTTTTTTCCAAAATCCAGACCTCTGGTTTTTTTAGCCTTCCCTACCATCTGAAAAGAAAACTGGGATTTTGTGCATTGATTTTGTTTTAGGAGAAGCGATGTGTAACACTAATCTAGCAATATCAATTCTGGGACATGTATTAAAGAGAAAATATAGGGGGAGAAGTGAGTAGTAAGGAGGAAAACTGCTGAAGGTAAGTACCAGATTATGTAAATACCAGATTAAGTACCAGTCGGATGAAATTCTGGCCCTTCTGAAGTCAAAAGCATAAAATTTGCTAAATCACATCTGACTGTCACTGTCAATACTGTAACCAACAGATTACTTCCCTGATGATTTTGCAGAAAACAAAAGAGCTTCTGTTGTGAGAAGCATCCTTCAAAGAAAAGGCATGCACTTAAGTAGAAATCTTGAATGCTACTTAGAGGGACTAAAAACCTCTTAAGTATCTTCACTGCTTAAGTTCTCCATGACCACAGATTAATAGTCATGATTAGCAAAGATAAGCAATTACTTTTTTAAACATAAATAAACGCTCCTCTAATTTTTACCAAGTATCTAATCCATACAACTACCATTCATTTTGCAAATACTTTCCAGGCCTGTAAGAATGAAATTTATCTCCCATGAGTTACTTCAACAGAAAGAAGACAATTTAGATTGTTACCAAAACACATAACAAAGATAAGGAAAAGGTATGAAAGGCACTTATGTTCACAGTAGATTGTCAAATACTCAGAACTTCTTGCAGACAGTTCTAAAAGTCTTCATATCTGATGACTGCCAGTGATTTTGGATGACACTTCAAACAATGTCTCCAAATTTTTGCTTGCTAAAGGGTACTTTTAAAAAAAATTTAAATAATTATCTCCATGCTGTCAGTTCTGAAATGATGAAGATGGATTAGCAGCTTGTCCAAAATATCAGTTAGGCCTTGTAGTAAACACTTTCAAGAGGCACATGTTGGCAGAAAGCTTCTGAAATTTCAGTCTGCAAGTAAAATACCAATTGAAGGTTTAAAAGATTTGTGTGTTTGCAGAGTTTAACATTCACTTGTCCTTTCAGGTGGAAGAAATTGATCCCTTTCATTTGCATTTTCAGGGTCATCCACTGGGTTCTTTTCTTGCATCCCGCTATTTTCTGAACAAGAATCATCATCTCCATTGCCATGATGACCTTCAACACTGTGTCTGATGCCATAAGCAAAGTAAATGAGGAAGCCTTCCAAAAGGAAAAAAAAAAAAATTCATGGGGTTTTCAGGCAAGTACTGCATTAAAAAGTACATATTTTTCTCTGGCTGAACAGATTTTTGCTAAAGACTGTTCTTCAGATATCTGAATCAGAGCTCATGTTTCAAGTCTTCCCTGTTTCTACAGGAAACTCCAGTGCATCGTTTTTGCATAATTAAATGCTCTAATAAGTTATGGAAAGTATTATCTGTAATTCATGTCTAGATGGAATTAATACCATTTTCTAGATCTAAAAGAGGACAGACTGATATACTGGGAAGAAACCTGTTATAAGCAGGTTTCTACATAATTTTGGCTATACTTACTAGGCTTATTGGAAATCTTCCTATTACCTAAAGACTATATTTGTAATTTTGACTGCATATAGATACTTCTGAAGCATGCTCTTCCTTTTTATCAGAAATATTAGCTGATTTTTATTAAATCACAGAGATTTTTTTCAAATATTTGAAGGAAAAGAATGTTTTAGGATGGGAATCATGAGCTATAGTGTATGAAGTGACTGAAATGAACAGAAGTACATACCAAGTAACATCCAGAAGCTAAATCTCATCCAAGTCTCTCCACTTAATTGTACCATCAAGTAAATATTTACCAGTATACTGAATGATGGCAAAAATGGCAATAGTGGAACCTAAAAGGAAATATTTAATATGTTTCTATTAAACATAATTTTTTTGCATGTCACATTTCAGGTATGTAACTCAAACTAGAGGTACAGTGTAATCAGTAATAAAGAATTGAAACTTTTTTTGGTGTTGTAAGGTAGTGAAATTTTTACTGTGTTTAACCAACAGTCTCTATAGATCTTAAACTTTTAAAATACATTATGTTTAATATATATTCTCTAAGGCTATAAAAAACTTTCCAGTTTGTGTGGAACATATACTAGTGAATTTCTGTACTTACAGCTGAAAAATAGTATATCTATCTCTCTTATTCTGAAATGCTCCCCCACCTCCACCAGATTCCTTGACCTTCATCACTACACTTCATGATTTCCATTAAATAACTGATCTTAGAACATAAGTGAAAGTGCAAAATGAAAGGATTTATACTGTGTATGGAGTCCAAAGGATTGTAGATTACACAGACAAGTGATTGTACACTCATCAACTTCTGATGAAGTTGTTTTCCAGCTTTAAGTTCTCTCTCCCACTCCTTAGAATCCATCCAAAGCTGTCATCAGAGAATAACATAGAGAATAAGTTATTCACCATAAAGGCTACTTTCTGCTGGTTCTGAGGCTGCCTTTGGATGAGGAGAATGGTAACTATGAAGGATATCACCAATAAAGCAAGAAGGCCAATACTCCAGGGCTCCAAGTTAGCAATGAAATGAATCCCGTATGTAATGAGGACACTGAAGCCACAAATCAAGCAAGCTGTATGAAAAACAAAATTACAGAAATAGGTCACTTAATCTCAGTGTTGAAGAGGAAGTGACTTTTAAGTAGAGTGATAGCAGAGCTTCAACATGAACTGTTGTTATGAATATGTTTAATTAAATGAAAATGACCACAGATTAGATTGATTCATGAATGATAAAAGCATAGAATGACACATGTATGACTGAAAGAGGGAATGTTATCAGTGGACTTTTAATTCTGACTTTAATAAAATCCCACTGCAAATGTTAATGCATACATGAGTTTGGACAGCCAAATACTTACCTAAGAGGCTCACTAAGTAGTTAACTATAGTTGCAGTCCGCTCAGTTGGTAAACTGGATGGATTAATCAAAGCCTGAAGACGGAAGTGATTTTCCTCTATCATGTTTATCTGTGACTCACTTACTGCAGATGCTCTTTCAGCTGCAGCCAAAGCTGCCTTTTCTGGAGAGTATTTTGGTTCCTCATAGGTGGGTTGGTACCTATGCATAAAACAGAGTAATAACCATAAAGCACACTTCTAAATTTGAAGCAATATGAATCTAGGAAAGTTCTGAAGCACTAAATTATTTTCAGCAGACCTTTGGAATTTCCCAAGTTATAACTGCATTGCAACAGCATTACTAGTCAGTGTCATATATAAAAATACTATGGCAATTCACTTTTTGGATTGGTTTGTTTGGAGATTGGGGGTTTTTTTTTTGCAGTTTTTTAAGCTACCTGAATGTACCAATAGCTCAGATAAATGAACAGTCCCATACAGAAAGAAACGACAGGGTCTGGTAGTCAACAGCAAGGAAAGAGTAAGGGATCTTGTTTCTGACTTGCTTTCCATACTCTAAGAGGCTTCTAACTGGCACTAACTGAAAACTGGCATCTGCTTTGTTAGCTTTTAAATGTATTTTAAAAAAATACTTACCATGAGCTCTTTTTAAATAGAATAGGCTTCTCTTTTAAAGTGTAAATTATTGCACAATGAATTTGAGCTGAATTTAAGCTGTTATACTTTTCAAAGTTAATTATTTAGACTTAAGTAATAAAGGCTGACTTCTTAAAATCAGAAGAGCAATACATAATAAAGTGATCTGTAGTTAGGAATATATAATTCTGTAGCTTTACAAATATGACAAATACCAGAGTTTTTCTGAGAAAAAATTATCATCTCACATATAATTGCACTCTCTTCTAGGGCCACCACATCTTAAAACACTTGTCTGGTCATATATTTCTGATTAGGATAATACAAAGCAACTATTAGAGCTTGTACATCCTGCGAACCACCTGGAACGTCAACCCCTTTCACATATGGTCTCCAAAATGCAATATGCCTGATGTACAGTGTAGATTGCATTCATATACAAGTATCAGTCACTGTACTCAGGCTTATATTTAGTACCTTTGGGGCTAATGTTTGGACCAGTACTATTTCTGGAAAATAAAAGGTGTCTTGATTTCACCAGAAGCTTTAACCCGACTCACTGCTATACTTATGTAATATACCATTGTTTACTTAGAGGAGTCACTGCTTATTAGAAACCATTTATATGCTTACAGCTACTGGCTATCTAACAAAAAACATGTCTTGTAAATACGACTTCTATTTTTTTATTGACAAACCCAAAAAACCCCCACAGTAGAATACAAAGGATATTTTTAGCTCACCTAAGAATGAGGACACAGGTTGCCACAAGTGAATAAGCAAGAAGTGTGCCAATAGACATCATGTCCACTAAAGCCTTTAGGTCAAATAGAAATGCCATTACAGCTAAAAAGAAAAGAAATGGAAAAAAATTCCAGGAGACTGACATAGAATTGTAGCATCATCTACACTGGGAAAGAAATTTAAGATCATCAAGTCTAAGCATAAGTGCCAAGATTAATATTAAAAATATATTAAGCTAAGATTTTAAAATCTGTCTGCAACCTAACTTATTGTTTTACTGACAGCAATATGAGTGAAATCATGATAATCCTTAAAACCACATCTTTTAAGCTACTGGTATCATTTCAAACCTGATTCCCTACAGCTGGGAATCTCATTCATATAGACAGGCCCTGATGAGTCCTACAGTCATGCTGCATAGTCAAATGCTTATGTCAGACTTATTTGGATGTAAGTATTTGCACACATATTGTTGAATTTGGGCCATATTAAAAATACATTTTTCCAGAATGAAGTTCAGATCCTGCAGTAGAATCTCACCAAAGCTGAAAGGATGGATCCCACTGCCAAACTGAGGAAAAATCACTGAGATGTAAAATTTCTGCTGAGCTGGTAAAGAGCTCTGTGTGAAGAGGACTTTCAGGAGTTGTCTCAAATAAAATAGTTTTGTGGGGGTTTTTTGAATGGTTATCCTACTAAAAATAGTTTTCACTTCACCTTCAGGAACGACCAGTAACATCTCTCAGGAATTAATACTGTTATGACCACTGAATTCAGAGGCAGAAACTTCCATGGCAGTGGAAGTTATTCTAGAAATTCTATTCTAAAAGCTAATGCCATATTGATTTGGAGATTCTGGAATATTGTTTTTGTCCATGCTGTTGCACACAGAAGCACATTATTTATAAAGAAATTAGGAGAAGCTATCAGTAAATGAAAGGCTAATTCCAATTGATTTGAAATACATGTGTTCAAAGAGCCTCTTAAAGTATTTGTATTTTATTAATATTTTTGAGATGCAGATTTTTTGAATCATCAGTAATCTCAACATCAACAGAAACTATTGAATGTAGTCTTTATACACTGTATGTATATGCACACCCAAATTATTCTATATTCAAAATATTTGTATTTAATATTTATGGTATGCATTTGTTAATGTATTTGTAGACAACTGCATGAGTGCACAAACACATGGACACATACTCCCATTATTTATCCTAAAGGAGGAAGCAAAATGTGATTTTCTGAAAACAAGACTGCTGGATTTCATAACTTTTATATAATCTGGGAGTCCCTTTTTCCAATTGAGACCATTCTTATTTCTTTAATGAGAGTGGATGTTCCTAAATCCAAAAAGTAATTTGCAGTGTAGATTTTTGAATACCTCTAAGCTTTTCATGCTCTAAAGAGCAAAGCTGAGGAAGAACAGAACCTACTAAAACCTCATGAACAGTAGCTATATTTAATTTTTAATCCCAGCTTCAAAAGGCTGCTCTGTAGCCTAGATGTTCTTTAACTTTAGAAACAAGGTGAAAAATGCCTGCAAGTTTCTTCTTAGTAATTCTTCTATACCAAGAGAAAAAAAGGCAGAGTATCTCTTTTCCACCTCTCTTAGTTCTACTCCAAGAGACAACAGTAGGTACACTAATGGTGAAACTGGACTGACACCAAAACATTTTGCCATGTGCAGAGGTCTGCCATGGTGATTACCACCTGTAAAAAGGTCAGTCATGTAGTAACACGTGACAGCTGCCTCAGCTGTAGTCTTGACTTGATAACTTTAATTAGGCACCTCATCTTAACATTTCTTACAGCTGTAAAATTATTCATGCTACAAATGCATAGCAAAGTCAGATAACATAAGCAGTCACATACATCCACAACTATTCTGTCAAAACTATTTATGACCACAAATTACCAAATACAGATTAAAAAAAAATAGAAGAAGAAATGCTGCTCCAGCAGTAGAGAAAGTTGTTTTTCCAGTGAGCTGCTGATGCACCAAATTCCTAAAGAATTTGGTCTAGAAGTCCAATGTGAGCTGCTGCAGAGCTACAGGCAGGGCAGTGTAACTATACCAATCACTACCAGCCGGGTAATAGACTATTCTTTCTTCTCATCATTCCTGTAATTTCACATAAAGATCTTGATTTCATCCCACAAAGGTGCACTTTCAAATTCTTATAGGAGAATATGTCAATAAGATAAATTCAAATAAAATAAAGTTGAAATAATAAAAGTAATGCTATGCCATCTATTTGTACTCTGACCAAAGAAAGGGACCTGATAATAATGCTTCATGTGGGAACTATCTGGACAATGACTGTGCCTTTCTGCATTATTGTCAAGTATGCAGTTTGAACAGTTCCAGTCTTGTGGCATCTGAGGATGACTCTGACTATAAATAAAAATATTTTTGTCTCATTCCTGAACTTCTTATTTAAGATAAATTTTAGCCAAAGTTGTAAAAGTTCTAAAAGTATGTATCTGATATTTGAATTACTTAAAAAACTTATTTATTTTCCTTTGAGCTAAATACTTCTAAAGCTTCCAGTTTTCCCGGGTGATTAGACATCCCACTAAAATGATGATGAAATTTGGGCAAAGCTATATGTACCTCTGCAAGAAGTATGAATCTAAGTGAAAGAGTTGTATGTTAAGAATTTATCTTAGGAGTTGGCAATGGCTCCCAAAATACTGTTTTGGTAAAATATATGTAGGCACATATGTGTATACATATATGTGCAGACACATAAGCTCCCAACACACACATGCCTCTCAACCACAACCTGGTAAGCCTATACAATAATTTTCTTTGGAAGACAATTGAAAAAATCCTTGTAGTTGACAAAAAAGTTGATCCTGCTGCAAATGCAATTTTTTTCTTATACCTCATTTGAGAAAAAAGTGAGTTATTTTCCCCCCACTACAGATAGGATAAATATATTAGGTCTACATCAGACAAGGAAGCCCCGTCAGTAGAGCATCAGCCTAAGGGACTCAGATTAAGTAACAAGCTTATTCACCATATGGGGGTTAATATTAAAAAAAAAATTGAATTCTGTGGCATTAAGGCCATCACCACCACCATGATTGGCTTGATCTGGAGTTCTTACACCCGTTGATTACTCAGTAATTTTTTCCCATTGTACATGCAAGGGAAGTTAACAAGTAGCCCTTTTCAAAAATATGAAGTACCATGCACGTGCATAGAGGGTTTAAATCTCAGTTTGAAGTAAAACGGCCTTTGAGAGCTTACCAGAGATGACCCCTGCTGTCAAGGTGGCAGAAACTGGTGCCTGCCTCTTATTCACTTTGGCAAGAAAACTAAAGAGTAAACCATCACGTGCCATGGCAAACAGAATTCGGGGCAAAGGGAACATAGAGCCGAGAAGACTAGAACAGAAAAATGTATAGTTCAAGTACAGGTTATTCAAAGCACAATGCTTTCCTGGTAAACTCAACTACACAAAAAGAAAGTTTGGAGGAGTTAATGGGTTTAGGTATAGTTTTGCTTAGGCTCTGTGTTGCTGCTCTTAGGATTTAGTTTGGTCGACTGATGTTCTTGGTTTTGGGTTACTGTTTATTTTGACCCTAGGCTTTGAAAGCACTTGAATAAACCAACAAGTGAAAATCTGAGGCAGAAAAAATTTTACTGGTAGACTACTTTACCTAGCAACAAGCAGATTTGATCATTTCAGTCCAAAGCAAGTCAAAGCTGCACAACAGTGGTTTATTTCCATATATTCAATGTGTTTAGCAGTGCACCTTTCTTTACAAGGATCAGCTCTTAGTCTCACCTGCTACTGCACCAGACGATAGAGTAGCAACTAGTGGGGTCTTCGTTTTGGAATTGATTTGAGCTAGACATTTGAAAAGCAACCCATCCTTCGCCATAGCATAGATTACACGTGGTATTGGGAAAATGGATCCAAGAAGACTGAGTAAAAAGCAAACACATGCAACATGGCAAACACAATTCATGCAGAGTTGTATTCATGGATAAGATAAAAAAATGTTAATTAATGGCATGTATAGAAACAAAATGTATGGTTGTAAGACAAAACCAGAAAGCCCCATAGCCCAAGGTATTACAGATCAGACACAAATAGGTTTTTTTAACTGCAAAGTTGATTTATTATAATATTAATTTAGGTAATAAAATTGCTTCATCAGACAGAATCCAGATTAGCAAGATAACTCTCTTCCCATCACCATAGTTCTGGGGTATTAATGGACCAGGAACATGTTCCAGATCACATTAACTATGCAATTAAGCTTGGGTATTCCTGGAGAAAGTCTGTCAGTCAGCAGCAGCAAAAAAATAAGCATAAGCAGCATCCCTTACACTCTATATTTCCACGTAAGCCTGCTGATTAAAGTAATTCAAAGTGAGCACCATACAAGAGTACTTGGGCAGATTAATTCATTCGATTAAAGCACCTCTAGGCAAGCTGCATTAAGACTTTCTTTTGGAAGAAGTAAAGCTAATTAATTTAGATGTTATTAGAACACATAAAGCTTTTAAACTATTGATAACTTGAAGCTCTTAAACATACTTCTTAAATTAGGTGGTTTCTTTCCCTCAAAGAGAAATACTTTTAATTAAGAAAAAAAGAGGCAAAATCATAGCCAGTATAACCTCTGCAGGAAGCACACAAGTTTTTGACCAGGTGAAGGGTTTGCTTTCTTACTTTAGAGAAGCAACTATATCACTTAAAGAAGGCACAGCTCTTACATGCCACAGGTGCTAGGTACATCCAGTAATCCTTGTGGGACATAAGTATTAAGGGTGGACAGGAGAGAAGTTTTATTGCAAATGAACTGATTTTGATGTATAACTGTACCTTCCACAAAAAAGGTACATTCCAAAAAATTCCAGAAGTTTTTTGTTGTTTCAGCTTTGTAAGGTTCATTTATCCTACCCTTCTTTATGTACATTTGCATACATAATGGCAGTATTAACAAACATCTTTACCTGGCAAACAAGTTCATGACATAGCACAGTAACAGGAAAACAAAAGTAATTCATCCCAATGTCTTTTCTTCATTGTACCCCTAAACTGAGGAGCATGAAATACAGTTTCTTTTGTTTTGTTCTAGACTAACATCAGTCAACAGATTGAAAGATTAATCTCTCCACAGGAGTACATATAATTCTTCAGAATACATTGGAAAAAGAGACAGTTCAAATTTCTAAAAATTTCTTACCATCTCAGTTCACTTTGTTTTCCAGTATTAATTTCTTTATTCTGTTTTTTTGTATATAACTTCTACTATTTATCAATGTAAAGAAAAAAAAAATCAATGAAACCCTCCAACCTGAGGGGACCATGACAAATATATAGAAAATAACAAAAATAATCCCAGGATGAACTGTGTAACTGTGACATTCCTCAGTCAGTCCTACATTTCTTTTAGTGTCCTTCTGGAACTACTTCATATTTCTTATTCTCTCCTGCATCTAAATGTTCCTTTTCCTTAAACCAATGCCCACAGTTGACAAACTCATATTCAGGCTAATGCCTGCAGGATTATGTTGGAGTGCTTTTACGGTTGGTGCTTCCACAGGAAACTTGTTTTCCTTCGTGGAAAGGCAGCCAGTGCTCTTACCATTGAAGGTCATGGAAATTACTCCTTTCCTACATAAATTCAGGTAAAAGATTGGCATCAGCATTTTTCTATCCCTAAATTCAAGTATCAAGCAATTTTCTATTTTATTAAAGTGTTTGTATCATATTAAAATTGGGGTGTAATATATTTGAACACATACTAATATATATTGTGCCTTCCCTGATATGTTTAATCAAAATAATATGTTAAGGTACATTCACAATTTCACAAAGGGGATTAAATTATAATATTTTCACAGCTATAGTCTACATCTCAAATACCCACACAGAAACCACAGGAAGGGATGATGTCAGAAGACAGACTGGCTGTTGGAGGAAAACAGAGACAGGCAATGAAGATGAGGAGTGGAGCTAGTTAATCATGTCTTCAATTTTGCCTGCAAATACACAGAGCCCATAAAGTTGCTGAGTCACTGGGAATGGACAGCAAAAAAAGGAAAAATGGGGGAGATTTACTTTGTCAGTTAATAAAGATAACTTGCAGGTCATATGTTTGAAAATACTTATACATTAAAAAAAAAAGAGGTGTAATAAGCTTCTACCAAAGAGGTAGAGTTCAATAACAGTACAGTTTAGAAAAAAAGGAGCCCAAATTAACACAGCTACTGTCAACTAGACCTGCTTAAGTTTAATATTTGCTTATAATACTTATTGTTAATTCTTTGCATGGACTGAGCCTTCAAAGTGAACACACGAACATACATACAAATGTAACATACTATTAATCAACTTTTCCCAACAGAATTACTATTTCAATGTCTTTACCTTGTAGACAAAGCACAGAGGGATCCCACTGCTACAACGTATTTAGCAGGACCCCATCCAACATATTCAAATGCTACTGGCAGAGGACTTTTCTCATCTAGGAGATAGTATGGCATCATAAGTGTCAGTGCAGCTGAAACCAAGCAATAGGCCATGAAGCAGACGAGAAGGGACACCACAATTCCTATGGGTATGGCTTTCTGAGGATTCCTGACCTCTTCTCCTGAAAAAAGGAAAAGAAAATGCCCCACCAAAAATTTGTATTATTTTTCCCCTTCAGCTTTTAGAGACAACATCAAAGACAAATCACTTGTTAATCTAAGTCATGGGAATCAGATCTGTAATAGAAGTTTTAAAAACCTGAGTAAAATAAACTGAGACATACAGAACAGAACTCAGTGTTTTGTTGTCAGAAATAGCGTTAAAATAGTGGTAAATTAAAGGCCATAAAATACATTTTATATGCAGAGTATTCCAAGCCCATAATTTTTAGTTATTTACCTACACTTTCAATGTACTCAATATACTCATTCCCTATCATGCATTGGGAAAGACACCTTTCTTTTATCAGAGAACTGTAAAAGTGAGCAGGTGATTAACATTATTTGAGCAGAAAAATATACTAAGCACTTTTCAGACTTAGAAAGCAGCAATCATTTCTTTAGAACAGGAATGAAATAAAATGAAGCTCCTCCTTCTTACCAGAAAGACAGCCACGTTCAGGAAAGAACTTAGACTCAATCTACATTGACTGAAAGAGCTTTGGAAGAAAGTAAAGTAAGAAGAGTAGACTGAGTATTATATTTTTTGTGGTTCTTTGGTTGGTTTTTTTTGCAAAAATATCCCCACGTTAAACATATATACACACACATATAAATACTATACCAGTTGTTGCAATGCAGTCAAATCCAACAAAAGCATAAAAACAGGTTGCAGCACCAGCCAATGTTCCCGTGAAACCATAAGGCATAAAGCCACCACTCCCATATATACTTGTCACATTTTCATAGGATGAGCGGTTCCTATAAAGGACAAAAATACAGCAGAAAGATAATTTTTCCCCCCCTCATTATTGGTAGGATAAATACATGCACCCTCCTACCCTAGAACTCTAAAAAAAAAGTTTAAATGTTCTCATCATAACAGAGGTCTGCTTTACAAAACTGCATGAGATAACATTTTTATGTCCAAGCTTGTAAGAAAGAGAAGAATAACAGCAAGAGGAAAAATGTCTGAATCAAGTAACTATCATCTTACTTACTTGAAGTTTGTGATAAAACATATTCAAACACTAATAGTGTTTATTATAATAAAGCATGTGTAAGACGAAACTGCTTGGAATATGAGAAAGTAAATAGATTTTTAAAAATTACTCTGTTACTGCAGTAAAGTTTCTGAGATATTCTTCACTTTTCTTCCAGTTGTCAACTTCACCTTTCACAAAACCAGAAATAATAACGAAGACCAAGACCAAGATGTTAATAGCAGTGAAAATTCTATTCACCCATGCAGATTCTTTTACTCCAAAAGATAAAAGACCTGTAAAATAAAAATATTTTGTAGATGTGAATGGCCCATTAAACTAATAAAATGGCATTTAAAGAAGGGATACATGTGAAAGAAGTGTGTGCATGTGTGTGCTCGTGTATATGTATATGCAAGTACTGTGGATAATACTAAAAAAAATCACGCACCAGATTTTAAAAAAAGCATTATCACAAACTTGCTAGACTCTTTAACAGCATGGAAATAGGCAAAAATATTGGAAACCACAAAAGAGAAAGCTTCTTCTTTAAGTATTTAAAAGTATTTTTAGCAATGGCTACTTTTAACTTCTCCGAGATGCCAATCCATATCTCTGTTTTATGCCATGGAGTAAAAGTAGCTACAAGAATACTATACTTTGTAAAAACAGATTGGTAGAATATATTCCTTTCAGAAGAATTATCTGTTAGATTAAGAAAAGAAGCAGAATTATTAAATTAACAATATGACTGATTGACTCTACATTTTTCAGGGCACACCCATCAGAGTGTGCTTCCTAGTTCATTAATAGCAGCTTTAAAAGAATTGTACACCTCATGTTTGTAACACTGATGCACAGAGATTCTAGGAAAGAGTCAGATACAACATACACATAGCTTTAGATTACAGAGTAGGACATTTAAACAATCTGAAAGTTATTCCATCAGGATTCTACTTTATCATTAGATTTCAAACAATTTTAAGTGCTAGAGTGTTAGCAATTTAATGGAAAAGGCAGTAAGCAGATCAGGAAAAATTAAATACAATTGGAAAGTTTCCACAGATCCTTTGCACTCTAAGCATTTCCACTAATATCACATACATACTTTCCCTCATTATTTAGAGATTAAGTCTGAAAATTTTAAGCCTCTCAAAATAATGTCTAAAAGGTTTCTGACTCCTTTAATGAGATATTTGCTATCTTATCAGAACACAGAAATTATGACCTGCTCAGGTTTTCTTCATCAATGACATTTTTATTGAAATAGATGTATGCTTTCTTCAGCTCAGTTTTTCCCCAAAAGGCAGTGTCTCAATCAGCCTAATGCAGTGTGAATCATAGTTTGTGCATTTTTATAGTCCTTGCATTATCAAAAAAGCCAAACCAAAATAGAACAAAAAAACCCAAACTCCACACAAAAAATAAACCCCAAACCCTCCAAAATTAAACAAAACCAAAAAAAAACACACAAAAAACCCAAACAAAACCAAAAAACCCAAACCCCAGAGATTTCTGTGTACTCTTCCTCATGCTTAGCACATAACCTTTCCTGTAAAACATCACCTGCTACTCCTATGACTCAGCTTTACACAGCTCACAATCCAATTACTGTATCATGCTCAGCCTACACAGTCCTGAGCCATCCCCACTTCCCTCCTTTCAGCAGTGGGGAATTCCACCCAGTTCAGTCACTGAGGGTTTGGCTTCTGATCACAGACACCTGGAGAGGCAATTTGCAGCAAAAATAGGAAAGGAGTGAAGAAAGAATGATGGTAGGGATGAAAAGACAGGATGCAAATGAAAACTCAGTAGCAGTGATGAACACCAGGGGAAACATTTCTCCTTTTTTCAAGAACCTCTAATTCTTATGTTCTGAAGCAGCAATGGCAATGGAGAAAACATGAAAGATGTCAGCATCTAAACTAGGACTGTATAGTTTGGTTTGTGAGTTTCAGTGCTCTGCTTTTCAGGGTGTTAATTTTTGTCTCCTTTATTTGGAAGAGGTAGAACTGAAAGGTCTGCTCCAGTTGTATTTCACATTCATTCCCAACCCTCCTGAGGACATAAGGGTCTGAATTGGTCCTACAGGCAATTCTTAGCCACAAATGTGGCAGGATGCTGGACTAAACCAAGTCAACTCCCAGATCTTCCTAAGTACAGGAAGCTATTCTTTTATGTACAGAGACCTAATAAATCTTCACATGCACTGGTCATTCATTCTAGCAGCAGGTAGAACAGAAATGTTTCCCTGTGTCAGAAAATCCCACTCAGAACAAGAGAACAGGTTATATACATATAACTTATTTTCACTTTCCAGAGAAGAAAAGCTTCTGCTTTGGCTTAATCCAAAGAGAGACGGAACATGACAAGTATATGAGATATGGGTAAGACCTCTACTGAATACTGAAGTGCTTCTAGTATTGCCTGAAAACAAACTGCACACTTTAGAATACACTTCCTGCTTCCTTCACTCCCAGAGCCAGTAGGAACATTTCTATATGGTAAAAAATTGCTAAACACAAACATGGAAATAAGTTGCAGTATTTTTGAGCTTTCTGATCCCTCAAATAGGAGGTAGCTAATGTCAGGGTTTGTGATTTAAAAGCATGATACATGAGTAAAGACAAAAATAGCACTTAGAAGAGTAGACAGGAGAGGTTTACTCAGGTTTCAAACTGGTCTGTAGGTCCATATAAGTACCTCAGGGTGCCCTTTAGATCAACAATCTCTAGGATAAACAACTGGACACTTAAAAAGGGCAACTTTATTTTATACCAAAAAAGTGAACAATTTAGGTTGAAAAACCCCCTTACCAATGCTCACTACATGCACAATATATAATTTAAGGAGACCACATCACCAAACTACAGAGCTTAACCTCCAGGCCACTCCAGAGGCATTTACTGGTGACAGAGCCATGAAAATACTGAGAACTCTGTAATTTTCCTGTTACCATAAACCTCTAGAATGGGTTTCATTGAAAAAAGTACGAACAAGTGATTAGTTCATACCTCAGTTTCAAGACAAGAGGGTGCATGTGAAAATTTGGTTATATACATGTAATTCACAGAGCCATTGTGCCAGTACAAAATGTGGCACTGAACTTCCTTAAGGTATTTCCGGTGCAAAACCCTACAATTTAGCACTTTTAACTGTAAAATATCACAACCAACATAAATTAAGCCATATATTTTCTTACCTGATAAAAGTAATATAAGGAGTACAGCAAAGAAGTCAGGATACTCTGCTAGCCCAGAGTAATTCATTTTGAAGTAGGCACTGAAGAAATGACCAATCCGTTTTCCAAGAAGTTCATCAAAGGTGCCACTCCAGGCTCTTGCTACACTTGATGTACCTTCATAAAACATATGCATGTTTAGGCTTTTTCATTGGGATACAGCTACTTCTACTGAAAAGGAAACAAAACTAAGAAACTAAGTCTCTTGCTACTTTTATTTTAAAAAGCAGAGCCTGTGATGTTTGTTTTGCTGAAGAATTTGAATGTTTAAGAATTTTGCTTGTTAAATGGTAAAAAGTTTTCCTAGAACCAAAATATACAAATTTTTTTTGCCTTGTTTATTCCCAAATATTGATAAAATGACAGAAATTATTTCTTTGTCATTTATGCCTGATCCTGGATGAAGCTTATTTCAAGCTATTTCTAATTTCCATGACATATGTTAAATAATAAAAAGTAACATAAGAAAGCACTTTAAGAAAGAACATAAAGGAAAGTTTGCCCACCTGTAAGTAAAGCAAAAACAATTAACTAGCAAGACATATGGCACTAGAGTCTGTATTTAAAATTAAACACTCCTGTGGCAAAGAGTGCACGGCCAAATACAATCTTATTTGTATAACTCTCCTCTCAGGAAATACATTTTAATACAATACTGGAGAACATCAGTTTTGTTATGATTTGAACAACCATCCTGTAGGTACACATCTAAAGCTAGTTCAGTTCATACACAATATAATGGAACTTCAGAACACATTTCTCCAGAAGAAATAATTCTGAAAGCCAAAAATGTTATCTCTGCTGAAGCACTGAAATAGCTGTTTGACTATCTGCCACATAAGTATTTATTTTATTCAACTCTCGTCAACTTTGTGTTTTATGGGATTACCTGATAGGACAGCAATTAATTAGCACAATGTAACAAGTTAGTACTTTAACATCATGAATTTCCTGTAAGATACTATAGTGGAGTCCCTGTAAATGTCCTTGCTGTATATACTTTAAAAAAAAAGTTTATTGGTTTTACTGAAATTATTTTTGCTGACCAAAGATGGCAAATAAATCTTGTGCATCATCACAGCATTGTCTGACACAATCTTCATACAAAGTATGTGCTTCATACGTCACACTGTTACAAAAATATCTTGCAAAAAACCTGCCTGCAATGGTGATGCACAGAAGAAAATAACCTGATCAAATATTTTGGTTATTTCATCTCAACAAGACTAAAAAGAAAAAGCAACTAAGTGTAGAGACAGAAAAGAAAAAGAGCCCTAAGTCTGTATCTTTTATCTGCTGTCTCAGAAACCCCTGGGAGCGGTGTTTGCTGTTTAGCTTACCTATGATGTAGGATAAAACGAGGTTCCAGCCAGTGATAAAGGCCCACAGTTCACCTACTGTAACATAAGTGTACAAATATGCAGAACCAGTCTTGGGGACACGAGCGCCAAACTCGGCGTAGCAGAGACCTGCCATCACAGACGCAACGGCAGCAATGAGGAAAGAAACAATGATGCTAGGTCCAGAATCAGATTTGGCCACTTCTCCAGCAAGCACATAAACACCAGCACCAAGGGTACTCCCTACTCCCAGGGCTATCAGGTCCAGCGTTGATAAGCATCGGCACAGCTTGGTGTCCTCGAGACTTTCACCACCGATGTTCTTCTTGCGCACCAGACACCGAATAAAGGACAGAGCCGTTCCACAGGGCAACATGGTGGATGTAGAGCTCTGAAATAAAGGAAATTATTCCAGAATGCAAAAGGTAGTGCAGACTCTGGTGAAAAACAGTGGGAAAAAGTATTTGCATGAAGAACATTAATCACATCTACTAACTAATATATTCACACTGTTTTGTGACATTAGATAAGACGGCAGGTGCTTTTTCCCCCAAAAACAAATTAGGGATACACTTTTCCTAATTTTATATGTAACACTTATGTCCCCTGGGAAAGAGATCCATTATTCTTAGGTTTATTACATTGCTGTAAAAAAGAACAAATTGTTTATAATTACCTGCTAATGGCCACTCCGAAAACAGACACAGACTATTATCTCATATATCATAGAGCCTTTTATGATAAGGATCAACAACATAAATAAGGGGTTTGAGGATCTAAAACTAAGACTATAAACAGTGAAAGTTTAAAACACATTATTCTGAGAGCACCAATTCAATACCCTTTTGTCTTCAAATACATAGCTTTTGCCTTTAGAATTGCCTCAGTAAGAACTGCTTGAAAGCAGATTAAAATAGTGTTTCTACTCTCTCACATACCAGCAAAGTTTCTCAGATCTAATTATCCTTACAAGAAATCTTCCACACCTCTGCCTAATAATCATCTAACAAAACCTGATGGGCTAACCATTCATCCCATGCCAGCTGCAGTTCTTCAATATTCTCAGTGCCCGTCACAGTGGGGGATGTGATCAGCTCTAGCACACAAGCTGGAATTCTGTGACCAACCCGGTCCTGGAGGCCAGCAGGTGGGCAGTGCCTCTCTGCTTGTGACATGGGTGCCTGCTAGGAGCAGCAGTAATCCAGCTTCCCAGCTAAAACAAATGGTCACTGAGGGTCCAAAGCATTTGCTTGGGAGGGATGCCATGGGCATCCCATAGAAAATAATATTTTAAAGAGGCAATACTAATGTACAAGTTCTATCTTCATGTATTTGTTTGAATTGTATCATTGATGGCTAAGAGTTTGGTATGACCATCTGTCATCTTCCTAAACCAATGTTTGTCTTTGCAATTCATACCATAAATATCTATACTCTGCTCTTGATTTGTTATGTGGAACCCTCCTGGGAACTGAAAATCTATTTAATTTAGACAAATATATTCTGCTGGTTTATTTCTTCCTGGTCTGTATCAGTTTCCTAGAACACTAAAGGGCATTTTTACTCACACTAGCTCAATCCACTAACAGCGAGGACTCCATATGAAGATGGATAGCTCAATTAACAGTGCTTGATCCTAAAACAGAGAGTCAGAAGCAGAGAATACCAGGAACTCTGCCATCTCTATATAAGATTGCTTGGGGAAAAAAAATCACCAGAGAAGAAAAAGAACATTTTCACCCTATATATGTAATAGCTCCCCAAGAACACTCAAACATGCCACTTCTGCCTTCAAAGAGCACCCTTAAGAAAAAAGGTCTTGATTCCCTTTTAAGTAAAGGGAATTTGACAAAGGGTAGTGAATGGAATTGAATAGCTGTGGATAGTGATGCTTAATCCCCTTAGAAAAGTGATAGGTGGCCCAGGACAGTGGGAGGAGGCAGACAGGCAAGTTTCCAAAGCTCTGCTGCAATTAGGCAGTCCTTTCAGCACACCAGAGACAAGAATCTGCCCATGGTACGCAGACTCACCCACTATGAAAACCTCACCAGTTACAAAACTCAATGATATTCATGTCAGCCTACATCCACATCTTCTAAAGGAATTAGCATTGAACTGTTCAGGCAAAATTCCCTGCTGTGTCTCCCGAGCTCTTCAGGGAGAGCAGCCTTTCTTTGGGCCTGAGACTGAGGCACTTCTCTCCTAAACATAGCCAGGTTTACTTTTCCTGGGCTGTACTTGAACAAATATTTTGAGGCCACTTTTTTTCCCTCTACAGTTCTGAAGCTGTAGCAACCACTTAGGATGTTATATTAATATGCTTACTAGTCTGCAGCCCATGTGAGAGGCAGCAACGCTCTTGTGACTACATGCCCTTCACCTTAGCAATTTCAATGTTGCAGAAACACAGCATTTTTTAAGGAATTATTTCTCCCTCCCCACCAGATAATATTTAATTTCATAAGTCATTAACATGAAAAAATATTCTGGCAGACCTTGTTCTCAGACTACTAAGGAATTTGTTGTTATTCAAATGACATTTCAGCTTGTTTTGCTTCTCTGCCTTTGGGACAAGAAGTCCTGAAAACTGTACAGCCATTTACTGCAGTGGCCAGTAAGTAATATTATATAATGGTTATCTCTGCTATTATATGCTAATACCTCTGGATATTATGCTTTTCTCTGCTGAGAAGGAATCTCTATGGCAAAATAGGAGGAGTTTTTCTGCTTCTGATTTCTGCTTCCTGGGGAGAGGAAGGAGGCTAGTTCTTGCTAGTCACAAGCCAGTAAAGACACTTCTTCTGACAGAAACTCAGCCTTTCTTCTTCAGCCTTTAGAAACTGGAGCACAAACAAAGACAAAGTTCAGTATACAAACTTTGTGTCAGTAGACGAAAAAATAACACCTTGTGCATGGCAAACTTCTCTAAGTATATCCATCCTAACATGGACTTGACAAACACATGTCCTTTTACAATAACCAGTGGAATCCAGCGCATCTTCCAGTTTCCTACACTTAGTATGCCTAAATTCATAGCAAAAAATGCCTGAACCCTGCTTCACAACTTCTGTTGCTGTGTGCCAAGTCCAGCACTGTACCTCAGGCATGGCCCCCTTTCAGATTTGGCTGACACATTTCAAGACTTCATACTTGATAAGACAGTGCAGCAGGAAGAATATCTTACAAAGATATTTGGCTTCACACAAGACCAAATGACATAGCTACAAGGTGACAAGTGCCCTCAGAAATAACTGACAAGTGTAATGTTTTTCTGAGGTGTCTCTTGTAAAGCAGATCCTTTAATGCATTACCCCTGCAAGAGAACAGCCTGGGCAATGGCTCACTGCTGATGTGTGCTCACAAGCAGTTTATTAGAACACTGAGGCAGAGACATCTCATGCTAAAATACAAACCTACAGGAGCAAAGAAGGTAACAGCTGGGTGTGCCTTTTGGTGGCAGCATTGTCCTAGACAAGCTTATACTGACTGCCACCACACACTCTTCTTATATGGGGTCTTATTCCTGCAGACCTACAGATCTTTCTGAGTTGGACAAATAGCAGTTTTCTTCTCTGCTGATCTTTATGGCAGAGAGAAAAATGAAGTAGGGCAAATGAGCATATTAAAAATTATCTCTCCTACTTTTTGACTAGCAGGTTTCAGTGTTTTCCTATCTGCTCCTTTATTCTTCCTCCTTTCCCTGCTGCAGCCTCACTGTGCCTCATCCTAGCACACGACTGTGGGCTCTGTTTCATCTTGGCCTCCACTGCTGTGAGCTCTGCCAGTGCTGGCCTGGGCCTCTGCTAAATGTGCTGCACATTCAGAGCACCGGCTCTGCTCTGAGCCTTCCTGGGAAGGCATATGTGACTGCTTGGGAAAGGGGGTTTTGATAACTACACTGGGTAATCAGTCAAGGAGGAAGTGAGTGCTTCTGAGGCATCTCTTGCACACCTGTCCTACATTTCCTGGAGCAGAGTTGGATACCTGCCTGCCTTTGAACAGCAATGTTAGGCATGTAGGCTGCAAGGACCACCAGTTAGGGTGGGCTGTGCTGTTCATGCAGTTTGAATAGAAAAAATATTGAATCCTTACCTTACAGAAAGTTTAAAAATAGGCAATGAGTGATAAGAAACCACAAAGGAAAATCCCTTGAACTCACCAACAGTATGCAGTTATTTCTAATTAAAGTGTGGAGACAGCCTGATTAGTGTCTCATGCAAGCCAGACTGTGCTAGGCTCCTCTTTGAAGTCTGCTTTACAGAGAGCGCAGCGCCACAAGCACAGCAAGTTTCGCTTTGTTTCACCTCACAAAGCTGTGAAGTCTGTTCCTGACGCTGGCACGCTCCTGCTGCTGCACACAGCCGAGGTGGCAGCTCTCTGGCTCCCATCTGCTGGCTCACCAGCTCCTGAAGGCTCTTTGGACCAAGTTTTAATTTAGCTACAGGTTACGCTGTAAACACCGAATACACCTCCAACAGCCCTTCAAAAAAGGCAAGGCTCAGTTCAACTGCCTTAGCCTTGAGGACCAATGACCGGCCTTTATGGAAACTCCTCCTTCCTTGAAGGAATTCCTAGAGAGAACTGCTAAGCTATCCACACTACTGGTGAGTTTGACCCCTTCAATCACCCTCAGCAAAGATACAGCAAGGAGGAGAGTAGGACATAATTTAGACAGGAAAGGAACTCGATAGATTTATCTAACAGGGAGAGGATAAAACAAAACAAAACTTTCTTATGTCTAGTTGACATCCATAGTATTTGTCAGAGTACCTGAATAAATAACCACGTATTTCTCCAAACCCTTTTGCTCTTTATTGTCTTGGTTATTTTTTTCTCTACAGCATCTGCTGATAAAATCATCTTAATTTCAGCCTCTCCTGGTCAATTGTAAATCAGGCAATTTTAATGCTTGTCTGCTACACATCTGAATTCCAGTCCAAGAAGATAAGTTCAGCCTTACAATTCATATCAGCTCTTTGTTCAGGTGGATGATCAGGAACATTTAATCATCATCTGTTGTCAGCCCTCTTCTGTCAGGAAATATTTGGTGTCAAAAAATGTGTAACTAAAAACATGAGGGACAAAGTCTCTACCTGAAAAGATTGTATTAATATTTAAACCTGCTTTGACTGCTCCAAAGTCATACAAAATTTAACATTTCTGCAAAGTATTTTTCATGTTAAAAAAAATCCAATCTAACCTCCTATTCCACACAAAAATTAAAAAATATGTGGATATTGGAGCAAAAAAAGGTAACTTCCATCATGTGCCAGTAATTTTATTTCCATTAAAATAAAATTTTAATTTGATTGTCTCATACATGGTTTAAGTTAGTACACATTAAACCCCAGCTACATATGGGAAAATCCAAAGTTTTGCTGCAGTTGCCATTCAACTTTTCCCATAAATTTTTCCATTAAAATTTTTAATAAAAAACCAAAAAAATTGCATATGGAAAGCAAATGTTATAAAGCAATACGAAACCTCCGAAAGTTTTAGTACTGTTGAGATTTATGTTTAATGATTTTTGAAGCCAAAATAAAATAAAGATATTTTATTCAAAACTATTCTGTTGAGCTAGTATTATATAATATACTACTAATTTTAGATGCAGTAGTTAAACATGTTAAACAGCATACTAATTAATGATAAAATACTCCAATAAGTTTGTAACATATAGAAAATGGGAAAATATAAATATATACTGGTTAATACAGATAAATTTAGCATATTTTTTCAGTCCCATTTTTCCTAAAGAACCTGTAAAAGTTTATGCATTTTTTCCTATTAAGTACATGTAGCATTATTCAAAATTGCAGTACTACATTTATTAGGTCTTGTGCAATAATAGATGCAAGCAAGGTCTTGTGAAATAACGCAAGTAAAATAACACAGAGATGAAGCAAAACTAGGTATAATCTATGATTTGTGTGTGTACACACATGCACAGGCAATACATTATGTTACTGCAAGTGTCCTGAAAATTTATGTGGTGCTCAAGACTTTGATAAAACTCCTAACAGCTTGAAATATTTAAAGTATCATATTTCAATAATAAACCATAAAATTGGAAAGCAGCACCTGTAACAGAAGTATAAGATGCATGAAAGGTAAAAGCAAAGCAAATTTTATCATTCAAAAAGCAGAAACACCTTCTGGCAGACTGGGAAGGAAAATATAACTGCATCTTCTATATATTAACACAGAGTTTTTACCAAAGACAGAATAATGCTGTAATGTAAACAAACTGCATACCACAGCTCTTGCTACTCAAACAGCACATATGTTAAAGGCAAGGTTTTCTAAGATAACCTAGGCTGCTTTCAGGTTACTTCTTTCAGCAGTAAACGTCATTACTAACCTGATTCAGAGATCTTCTGCTGGGCAAACTTCTGCTCCTCTTAGTCCCGAACTCCTGCCGTCATAAACAGAAGAGTAATGACTTAAAGTGATTTTATTAAAAGACTTGCTTTGAAAGCCAGCTGCGGACGGTGTGGGAGCCCTGAGCCCTGAGGGGTGGGGAGGCTTGGCTGCCCAGGTGATTGGAGGGCTGCAAGCTGGCCAGCTATTTGCCCAGCCAAGAGGCAGGGAGGGAAGGAGGGAATCTCACTGGTGTTCAGATAAATCCTATCCACTCGTCATGTTTTCAGTGCACAAAACCCAACTAGAATGCCATTCCCTGCATTTAAAATGCCTATGTCAGGGAAACTAGTCACACATCCTGAAGGAAATGCATGGGGAAATCCCACTATGACACCCTTCCATTGCCCTTGTGAAAAGCAAACTGGTTTTGAAGCATATTGAAGGATGATTTGCAATGTTTTGAGACCTGAGTAAATTTTAGAAGAATATATGTAATTTCGAAAGCATTGCTGTGGCTAGAAGGAACACAGAAGGCAATATATTTACAGGGATGGGTTAGAGCCCATTCTGTTGAACTGGGGTAGATGTACCATAGATGATCTTCTCCTTTATATAGCTTGAAATTAAAAATGCTGAAGACTGGACTTAGAACAAGTCAAACATTGGTTGTGACACAACCAATAAATAAATCTGAATTTCTTAAAAATTAGCTTCCACAATAAACCAAACCCCAATATGTAATTTACAGCTCTATTTTTATTACTTCCAATGGCAGACAACCACAATCTAAACATGTAGTAGTATTTCCAGCCAGTATTGTTCACATCATATTGTTTCCTTCTAAACACTCATATTTCAATCACTTCATTTTTGTTCAGCTAACATAACATAAACCTTGCAGAGAAAAGTGCTATGCTTCTCATCATTAAAGGTCTTTCCTAGGTCTTTCCTAGGAAAATAGGTAGAAAAAGACATTGTGTAGCAGCCAGCTGCAACTTTCTCTCAGCTTTTACTTTTCCCTTAGTGTAAGTCTGCCAATGCTCCAGAAGCAGAGCATTTCTTGCTTCATGAATAGCCCTACTTCCTGCAGCGACACACAAGGGAAGAATACAAGCATTCCTCAACTCTCCAAAATCCAAGGAGAAATGCATCCAAGAAGGTTTGCTTCACAAGGATGGGCTCTGTTTCAAGACCAGGAGTCCAACTTATGTTACCCAAGCCAATTATCTTCCGACAGGCAAAAACAAATTAAGAGAAAAGGTCTTTTTTGCTGAAGGTCTGCTGATGACCATGCTAATGCTTCTCCTCATGTTGGCCTCATCCTTGTTAAAGATGAACTTTATCTCTTTCACAGCTAATACACAGTCAGAAGATAGAACAAGAAGTTATGCTACAGATTAGGTTTCTTGCGCAGAAATGCATGACAATCACTTTTAAGGAACATTTCTCTGACCTGTGACAATATCTAGGCAATATCTTTTTATTTATCAAACTAGCTCTCTCTAACAAGTCCATGAGTGACTCAGGAATTACTCAGATGGTTCTTGAATGTCTCCAGTGAAGAAGACTCTGAATCTCTCTGAGCAATCTCTGACAATGCTCTAGTCACCTGCACAGTAAAGAACTTCTTCCTCATATTTAGCTAGAACTTCCTGTGCATCGTTTTTTGCCCTTTGCCTCCTATCTCTTATCTTTGCCTCTTATATTTTTGCCCTTTGCTGCTTATCTCCTATCTGTGATAACAATTCATCCCTGGTAGCACCACTACACTTATGGATCATTACAATGACAGGACTGGGCTGCTTTAGTTTATCTAACTTTCTAAAACTTAATCCTGAGAACAGCAGCACACAGAAGCTAAAGGCACTCAAACCTAGGTGCCTCCTGACTCGCAGTCAAGAGGCAGAGAGCACTCTGGCTGTGAAATAAAGGGGTTTACTTTATTTCTGGTTTACTTTTTTATCCTCTTTCTGAAATAAAGTGGTTTGCTTTATTTCTGGTTTACTTTTTTTATCTGTGCCACCTCGACCTAGAGCACTGGGGGTAGATCAGTACATCCCCATTACGCAGTGTTTGGACCAAAGGTCCCATGGACAGACACTCAGGCATAGTTTTGGGTGTGTTTTCAGTAACACATGCTTAAAACTAACATGTTGCCACCCGGGAAAGGTCATTTTTGTAGATTCAGCTGAGAGGTGTATCTGTGTGGCAGAGGGTGTGTGACAAAGCAGCATGAGAGAGATGATCATAAAGGGCTGGGTCTAGTGGGGGATCAGTGAAGGATGCTCAGCAGACGTGCTGCTCTTTGGGCAAGACTGAGCAGACAGTGCTGTCTGGAGGCAGCTTCCTGTGTAGCATACCCAGCTTCTCTGTCACAGGACATTGCTGTTTCTCTCCAGAAAAGAGCTGTGGTAGATCCACTTTGTGGCTGCCAGCTTCCTTCCAGTTACAAATCCAGCTGTGTTTGGACCAACAACATTAAGTTCTGACTTTTCTGCTCAGAAACTACATCCCTTGGATGAATCTAAACAGCCTCATCCAAGAGGTCTCTGCTTTACATACCCCAAGGACTTTTGTAGCACATTCTTGGCATTAAAAAGTTGATCAGGAGTTCTCTTCTTGCCAGGAAGCAGTTGGCCACATTAGAGGAAATTATCTGAAGGACAAAACTATTTTATTTTATTTTCCTATGAAAGTCTCCTTTTAAGACTTTCCCTTAGAGTATATTTATATACAGTTACACAGAAATTCACACTTGGGGGATTTTAATTTTACAAAAAAACCCCAAACAAATATTTTTGAAAGTCTTGCGCAAACTGAAACAGAGTTCTCAGATGCCCAAGTGACAGAGTGATTAAAAGCTGCTCTGTTGTTGATTCTGACTCGTCTCACAGGCACAGCCTCACAGCTAGGGGCCGTGGAGTTTTACATAACCAGAAGTGCTAACTGTGCACACGCACATCCATGTGCTTGCCCATGTCACTCACCAAAGTTAAACATGAACAAAAGTGCTTGCAGGCCCAGGCCTTAGTGAACCATGGCAATCTCTCCACTTTGCAACCAACTGTAACAAACTCAACTTTAGTCATGCACAATGAAAAAGAAACACAACATGTTTTGTACACTTTGTGCAGCTCTGATGGGTTATGAGAAGATGTACTGGTATGTATAAGAGGATTCATCAAGTAGCCAGAAAGAATCTTTTCAAGATAAAGTAATTACATTTTAGTGGTTCTGACTTGTGGTTCTGAAAATAAAAATCCAGTGCAATCTGCGTGCTAATCTACACAAGATGATCATAAACGTTCAAGAGAGAAAAAATATTTATAAAGCTCAACAGTGCTGTAGGCTGTCTCTATAACATTATGTGAGGATCATTTCTAAAGAGAATAAATTACAATTCAACACTTTTTAAAGGACTTCCTATTTATTAAAATAAAAATATTTTTATTTTAGATTGCTTCTCATGGTTTAAGCAGATTACTGAATCTAGTTCCTACAAAATATTGTATAGATTAAAATAAAATTATCACTTAGCAAGTCCCTCAACTTTTCTTTAATAATTCTTTTTTCAGTTTGTACTTAGGAAAATACATCAAATCCTGAATTTCTGTAAAAGAAATTTATAAAAAAGAAAACACATACTAGTAGACTAATCCAGGTAGGAAGAATAAACCTGAAATTGTGCATCATTTCATATGTAGCAGGAAGAAGGGCTACATTAGCACAAATTGCAGTTATTTTTAATCCAGGAATGAGTAATTTAACCTAATATTAAGCATGTCCCGAACAGCTACTAGCTGCCATTTACTGAATTGCAAATATTCCCAGGGGTCTAAAGGAAATTTTTGTAGTGTTGACTCACAGTGCTGTCCCTTAAGTCTAAAATCAGATTTTTCGAGAAGGAAAGTATCTATTTAAAGCCATACTTTCTAAAAAAAAAAATCCACACACCCTTTTTTGACCTTGAATGCAGGATAAATATAGATAGGAAATTTAGATTTAAAAGTTTGTAATATATACAAAGAAAAACCAAGAAAATCAAATTTAGAACTAAGACTTGATCTGTAATTGAAAATAAACTATGATGCCACGTCTTGCCAAAACTGAAATGATTTTGTTTGCATCTCCCTGGACACCTGGGAAAGGTGTGTCAGATGCAGCTCCACATTGCAGCTTGGGCAGGAGCAGGAGAAGGCACCCCCAGCCAGCTGAAGCATGAGGACACTTCTCCCTCAGAGGCAGGAGGTTACAAAGGGGCTTTCAATAAGAGCAAGGACAAAGATCTAACAGAAAACAAACTATTAAGGCACGGTTGATTTTTTGCAGTGTAAGCTATTGGGTAA
Source organism: Ammospiza nelsoni (assembly GCF_027579445.1). Classification (NCBI taxonomy): domain Eukaryota; kingdom Metazoa; phylum Chordata; class Aves; order Passeriformes; family Passerellidae; genus Ammospiza; species Ammospiza nelsoni. The sequence goes on along the minus strand of NC_080636.1, from coordinate 30,113,315 downwards.
CATCTTACTCTGCTTTTTTTTTTTATAAGCCTATTAGAAATTACAACATATTGGACTGAAGCAAACGTTAAAAGAAAAAAAGTATTCAGTTTCTGACAACATCCATGTTTGAGCCAAACGTGGGATTGCACATCTAAAGGCCACTTAGGTTGGTAACCAGGCACATTTCATAGAAATCATCCCAGCCTATGGAAATTCAACTGACATTTAAAAGTAGTACTTAATGTCAAAAAATACAAAATAGAAAACTTTTTTACCCAAATAATGAGGCTCTGGCTTATTAATTATTAAAAGTTGTATTATCATGTACAGAGATAATTTTTCAGTTGTTTTGAATGTGCTTCATTTGTGCTTTTCAAGATCACCCTGTTCTAGTTATCACTTTCATCACGACCTGAATTAACCAATCCTTCTGTAATATAGGACTTCCTCTGACTTACTGTTTCTCACCCCAGCCAATCAATCTCTTTCCTCAGTTTACTTGGATGTTCTGTTGCTGGAATGTCGGTGAGGGCTTTTGGTTGTTTGTTTGTTTTATCAGGAGGTTTTTTTGTTGTTGTTGTTGGTTTGTTTGGTGTTTTTTTCTGGTTTTGTTTTTACTTTTCTTTAAAAATTTTTCAACTGGAAAGGCTAAAAATTATCATTTTCCCTGTATCAAAAAGGGAAATCTTTCCAGTTACTATCTTAAATGAACATTTTTTTCCTATTAAAAAACAGTTTCATCCAGAAAATTTCTATTAACTCCATTCCTACTTAACAATCACTTTCCCTTCTGGAAAATGACATGAAGGTTGCTTTTTTCACTTACTCTTTTTAATCAGTAACAGAACTTTACCTTTCACCCCATGGTTACCAAGTTTTCAGTAACAGCCTCTTGTGTAAGACACAAGCAAAAGCCTCTCAGAAAGTTAAATAAGATCAATTCCCTCTATTCTGTTCTACTGAAAACCTGACAGAATCAAAAAAATAAAACTCTGAAAAATTAGTTGAGATATATTTACAAATATAGTCCTGGAATATTTTTTTCAGTGATGTTAGGAAAGATACACAATGACTGCAGGATCCAATTTAAGTCCCAAACATTTCCGTGATGAAAATTTTACTGATTTGCACAAAAGCTGGTGATTCTTTAAAGGGACTTAGACACTGGTTTTAAAGTAGAAATAGTGAGAATACTTTCAGTTGCATGAAGTCCTGAGGTGGCTTCTGGAATGTCTATAGAATCTGTATTTTTAAATGGCTTTGCCTGTGTGCTCCTGGGCACTTCCAGAGGGGAGTTAAAAAGCCCAAAAAACAGCCTAATTTCATGGTGCAAGAGTGGAAATTAAGCAAAGAACTCATGATTCAGCTCATTTCTCTCTCCTCCCTTCCCAACCTCAGCTGGCTGGTTTGATGGCTTAGGCAGCACCAGCTCCAGGGGTTCCTACTCAGCTGGGGTTGTCCACTCCCATCCCTCTCAGCCCATCTGACCATACACTAATGGCTTCCAATGGGTCTTTCTGTTTTAAAAGGCAGTGCAATTAATATTCTGTGCTGAGTTACTGAAAACCCTTTAAAGTAACTCAATTTCATATGTATTAAAAAGTGGCCTTTCTCCTTATTTTCTGTGGGGGCCAAGAAAGGAACAAGAGCGAGTGGAGGAGAAAGAAAAGCTGAATATATATAATTTAAGACTAAAAGAAATCACAGAAATAGCCTCACTTACAAAAATATCATGGAGCAGAGGAAAGAAGGGAATTCCTATTACACATCTTGTTTCTATATAAGTTTTTAAGGCACATGGAAAAGATGCCATCTCAAATAGTTTAAAAACCCAAGAAAAATCTAGGTCTAATCAAGGTGGCACAACTTTCTCATAATGCAGTCTAAAATGAAGCATGTATTATTATTATTATTATTATTATTATTAGCCAAGAGTTCAAAAATAAGAGTTTCAAAAACTCTAAGTTTGCTTTCTTTTGCTTATAGAAATCCAAGAATTAGATGCACATTATTTATATTCCATATTTCTTTTATCTTAAGCCAAAGGCAGTAAGAATTAATTTAGGAGATTCTTGCATAAAACTTTTGAAAAATCTCCTTTGAAACCAAATATTACTATGAAATAACGGCTAAGTATTTAAATTAGGATTCTTCACCGGATCTGTACTGGACTTTAAATATTAAATCAGAGTTTGCTTCCATTCTGTGTGAAAATGGAACTGCGATATGCCCAGCACCACTACCACACATCAGACATAACATGTCTGCTAAGTGCACTGCTGTGATTTATTTGAGGTTTATACATCAGAACAATACAAAACAACATAAACATAAAGGGTTACTTCACATGATATAAATAAACCGCATCTGCAATGCTTAATCCCAGAAGCATTAAACAGCTTCAGACCACAGGGATTCTGTGGTCTGAAGTTACTACTGTTAAAACCATCCCCGGATTCCTCGCAAGTACTTTCTGCACCCCGCAAAATCAAACACCAGTTACTTCAAATATGAAATCTCCAGAACAATGAGTCCCTGCAAAGTCACTAGAAAAACCCTGTTACAAAGCACTACCCTTTGACATTAAATGTGGCTGCTCTAGACAGACATTCTCAATATATACTCTACATATAAAGATCACATAAATCCAAATATCTATCATGATTTATAACTGAGATAACTAATGCCAGAGCATTCCCTTTTCATTCTTGGCTTTAAATAGCACCACTACATTTAATGCCTCAGGAACAGAGTTGGAAGAACATTACAACCTTCAACTGGGTAATATTTTGGAAAGATTTTCAAATTTCTCAGTATTTTTTAAGTAAGTCAATAGACAGCTTGACTGCATGTAACATCTCACAAGTAGAACATGACTAACACTTCAAAACACAGCAAAAGCCGGTACTGACCTCGACAGGTGCCCACTGAGATCGTGCTGACAGATTTCCAGGGCTGTTTAGCAATAGGTACACCAAGTGACCCTAACCAGGCTTTCCAGAGAGCCTGAACAGGCTGCAGAGCTCCATGATGCAACATAACAGAGCATACCCTCAATCAACATCTTCTGAGGGTACATCAAAAACCCTCTGTGAACTTCCATTAGGAAAAAAGTATCTATTGTATTTTGATCAAATTACAGCTATGCATGACACGCATAATTGTGATGAAGACCTGCTTTTAGATCCATGCAGATTTTACGTAACCTAGGAAGACAGAGACATTGGCAAGTCTGCCTGAAGAAACCAGACCTCTTGGAATAAATCCAGGTTCAGCAATAACAGGAGAATCATTTCAGCAGAGCATTGAGGAAGCACAACCACTGGTTCATAAAGCAATGGGTGTTATGTAAATAATAAACAACATACAGAATAGCACAAACATTTGAGAGAAAATCCAACTCAGGTGTTCATGTGTGTTTCTGTACTCCCAGCCAGCCAGCACAATAGTTCTTTACTTGCAACCTTATCTTCAATACAAATCATCTGGAGGTATTGAAAAAGCAAACAGTTTAGCAGTTTCACAGTTTTATCAGGAGGCAGTTCTACTCACAAAAATCAAAAGTCATTTGAGCATTAAATTGCATTTACTCTACCTATGAAGTTACTTCACTGACTACCAAAGAGCCCAGAGGAACAAACCACATGAATGTTGCCCACAGTAATATAAGTATACAGTACTAACTGATGATGAACTGGTAAAATACTAGAAAATGTGCTTTCAGGGTAATTTGTGTCACGTAGCAAATAGGAACTTGTTGGGACAGCCATTACTTCTCCCACATGAAGATCAGGTGAAATACAGTTTTCCAGTTTTATTCTGTTGAGGCAACAGAAGATCCCATAAATGCATAACTTTTTATTCTATCTTCAGCAAACAAAAAGCACCTCAATAAACATTCTATACCACCTCCTCTGCTCAGTAACTTTCTTCCCTTGCCACATCCAATGATCCTGAGTAGCATGACCAACGTCGGACTGAAAAGGTCAGGGGAAACCACACAGATCATTCCCTCAAACATCTTCTTTTAACTGAGATGTACTGAACATAAGCAATACTGAACATCAAGCCCATTTAGTAACCAACTTGTAACTCATATTTGCTCTTCAATTCTATGTTCATATATTTCTTCTTTTCTTATCTTTTACTTATTTCTAAATCAATACAAAAATTAACCTCATCCTCAGCCACCCTGTGAATAAATCATAGGGAAAATCCCATAGAGTGCTAGATCCTAATACAGCCAAATATATTTGGTTTAAAAAAACCACTCCAAGTGCACAAGTCAGGCCCTCAAAAGTCCAGACACTGCAATAAGTAGAATAGCTGTCATCAAGGAGATATCCTTCCACACTTGTTGTGTATATGTGGCTTTGTGTGTATTCATGAGTGCAGACTACATGTAGAACTACTAGTAGTTATTAATATGCAAAAAGATACTTTTATTATGGCTGGATCACAATTTTGGAGTAAAAGTATTCTGCTTGCTCACTTCTCATGAGCTCTGGAAGCAACAACAGCAAATTCAGTTCTGGCTACCTGTGTGAGCAGGGGTCTGGCCACAGCCCATTCCTTACCTGCCCCAGGAGAAAAAGGAGGCCAGGACAGAGCCACTGCCTCAAGGGCCAAACCCAGAGAACAAGCTGCCAGTTGAAATGCAATGGTCTAGGAAATCACAGGCAGGAAAGATCTGACATCTTATTTTACCAGCTGCTTGCAAGAAGCTGTGGACATCAGGTATCTTGTTTCATAGATAAATTAGAATACAACCCCAAAGGGGTAAAATACTGAATGGAAAATGTCATAGGAATTACTTCTGATTTCAAAATGCCACCAGTTCCCTTACTAGTACTAGATGGAATATTTAAGCAATCTACTGATTTTTATTGAACCTGATCACTGGTTAGTACCACCTGTAAATGACACATATTTTCATAGTGGGAAGAAAAAAATTGGCATGAAGTGTAAGTACATATTCCTCATGGAAATTATAAAACCATGAATCTTTAATTTTTATACACCAGAAACAGATATTCAGAAATTAATTCTGTTTCATACAATTATTATAATCAATGTCAAATCCTTCATGCCTAATCTAAAAAAATTTCTTAGCTAGTTTCAATGATAATCAATGGAGAACACCTTGGCTAAGACCCTTTCTCACCTATGCATTTCTTTATTGGCCTTCAGAAAATGCCCCTTTGGCATGTATTTGTCCAACTATTGGTCCTTATTTCTGTCCCTAGAAACATAGCCAGCAATGCACATGCATATCTCATGCATCTCAATTTCCAGCAGCTGAAGAGGCTTAAGAAGAACCAAATGTTCCCTGTGATCAGACTCTCATAACTTCCAGCTACTTTCTTTTATTTCCCTGCATTTTTGACCTTTTTCCACATTTCACATACATACTAGGTTCAATTTTTCATTACTTTCTGCCTACTTCAATCATGATTCATCAGATAGGAAAATACTAAGTTACAGTAATTGCTCCACTATGAAAATATTCTTGAAAATGTTTCAAATTGCTTCTAGTTATATGGTAAGAATTGTTTGTTTTGGCTCAAAAAGAGCCCCTAACATAATTCTAGTGCTTAGAAGAAAAACAATTTAGAAATACTTTGATGATAACAGAAGGAAAATCACTGCTGCTGTTCAGCATTTTTCCACTGAAATCTAAAAATAATAAGCTGAAAGACCAAAATACCTCCAGTTTTGCAAATGTTATGTAGCCTTCTCAAACAAACCATCTAGAGTTCAGCATCTGTTACTGAACTACCGAAAACATTATCTATCAATGTTTTGGTAAAGAGGGGGGAAAAAAGAACAAAAATGCAGGAATTACTAGTCCGTGCATCATCCATTTGTAACAACATGATTCTTTCAGGTTATTTGGTCTGTGATAATAATTTTGAAAAAAAATGTCCTTGTTAAATGCTATCAATCTGGTATAAAGACAAATAACAAGCTCTAATTGAAGTAACAAAATAGGATGGAAATTTGGAAATTCAAGGCAGGAAGTCTGGGTCTAGATAAAAGGATTTGAAGGACAAAAAGCTCCTTGCAATTTTGTGCATTAAGAGGAGCTGTGTACTTCCTAGCAAAGTTTCAGTGGTGCACAAATTGGACATGTTTTTTTGTGCTAGCCAAATATAGTTTTAGAAATCTATCATTATATACACAGCAGAATTTCTGGCTAGAACAAAAGGTAAAAAAAAAAACAACCTTGAAGATAATCCAGGTGATTTACCTGGAATTAATTGCCATCTTCTGATTTAGGCAGGGATTTATTCCCTGAAGTCTAAGTTCCTCTCTATTTCCAAACTCTGCAAAAAACTGTAAAAAAGAAGACAAAAATCAGTGAAATCTGATGCTCTGCTTCAGCACTGCAGATACTTAAGGAAGCTGGCATAGCAGCCTGCCTGTTGTGTACAAAACATCTGCAATTACTTTGCCTCTGAATGACAGAAGATGTTCTCCCCCCTCATGTGTAACTCTCCAGTAGCACAAGCAGTTGTCCGACCTCACCATGGTTATCCCTAAAGATGGGCTGGATGATGACACTCTACAGTCTCTTGCTGACATAATGTAGAGAGAAATTTTTGAAAATTGAGAGTACAAGTCTGAAAAAGAAAAATGCTCCTCTGCTAACCATGCACCATAAACAGGTATTTCTTCTGAAATTTTCAAGACAACTCATTTTACATGTGAACTATTAGCTAGGTACTGTCCTGAGCAGGAAAGCTAAGACTTCACAAGGGTACAGATGGACACATTTCATTTACTCTGCAATTCTCAACAGCTGCAAAGAGATATGAAAAAAAACCCCAAAACAAACTCCAAATCATTAAAACCGATCAATTATCTTCAAAAGAGGCCTTAAAAGAGTGGGGTTTTTTCTGATGGGAATTGCAAAACGCACCACAAACAGCAGACAACTGTGTGATGGCCAGGCATACTTCTGAAAGGGTGCTCAGGGCAGGCCAACAGCAAATGGATGAATTGTCCAGAGCAGAAAAAATAGGTTTACTCTTGAAAGATATTGGTGGACTCTGCACTGGACTGCAATGATTCATATGAAACTGGTGACAGCTATTAGGCCAAAATATGAGAAAATGAGAGAAAGGCAGTAGAGCTACTGAGCCCAGAGATCAAACAGATCAAAGACAACTACTCCTTCAGAAAAGATGACTCTTTCTAAATTTTATTTACAACTTTGCCCTCTGATCATAGTTGTATGAGTGTGTGACATTAGAAATTTTGTCATGATCCAGACATAAATTATCCAAAAGAGCAGCAAATTCATCTGAGAAAGCAGATTCTTTACCATTTCATGCCTATCACTATAAAATATACACTGGGATAAATGATGTGCTGACATGCCATGACTTTTTCAGAATTAAAGTAATTTCATGTTTCCTTTCATTCTACTTGTTCCTAATTCTATAATGCCAACTCTGAAAAAACCAAACCTCTCAGAAAGCAATTTCATATGATTAAAGTTATGTTTTGCTAACAGGTTCTCTTCAAAGACAACACATAAACAGAGCATGAAAATACCATTCAGCTGAGGAAATTGTTAAAACTATGCATCTGGCTCTTCCTAAACTAAGCTTAACTCAATTTATTCACATTGCTTCTTTTCTTCTCCCCTTCCTTCCAGAAAAGACAAAAGACTAAACAAAATAATGTTCACAGTTTTAACTGCTTGGAAGTAAAACAAAGCACATTTGTTAGAGCTTGTGTAAAAGCAGGGAGATGGATTCTAAGTGAATGCAAGTTGTGTCCAGAGTACTTCTATGTTCAAAATTTATCAGACTGAGTATATGGAACACAAAGAAAGCACAAGTAAGAAGCACATGCTGGATCAGAGGCTATTTGAAAAGCGCAATCAAAACCAGGTGAGAAGTCATGGATAAGGAGGAGTTAATTTGTGGCACTGGTATGAATTTCAGAACAGTATAAAAGATCAAAAAGAAGATACTGACCATAAAGATTATGACATCACCACTTCCTCAGAATGAACATCTCTCTACAAATGAACTGGGTATTACACAGACTTCTACTCTTAGGTTGGCCATCAGATGTTAGCCACAAATTATTCCCTATGACATCTGTGCTTAATACAATTCAGCAATGCCCAGAGACAGCCAAATGTATATCCAACAGAATGCCCACCCTGATGGGAAATATTTTTAAGACTTAGATTAACAGAAAATCTCTAAATAAAAGAAAAAAAAAGAAAAACTGAGAAAGAAGAACAAAGAAGAAAGGCGAAAGGAGAAAGAAGAAAGAAGAAAGAAGAAAGAAGAAAGAAGAAAGAAGAAAGAAGAAAGAAGAAAGAAGAAAGAAGAAAGAAGAGCAATTTTCTGTCAGCTTTACAGATTTTAAGCAGTTTTGAGAGTTTTGTATTATTACTAACAGTAAAATGACTTGGTGACCCCATTTATTTGTATAATTCTTGAGGTTTATGTGACTCAAATTCATGGAACTAATTTGTCTGGATAACAGCTTTACAGAGGTTCTGAAGAGTCTAGACATTTTTCACTGTGGGAAAAAAAATGCACAATCCATTTTATGCAAACTTTACAAGTAATATCCTGCAGTCATCCTGTCATATTACAAATTGTACTTCTAAAGTCAACAGCAGATAAACTAAAACATGTAAAAGTAGCTGTGTTTGTGCAACAGTGGAAAGCATCAAGGGAAATGGAAATGGCCTTTGCTTCAACTATTTTGCAAGAAATGATGCAGCAAAGAAAATGTCAGTTATCTGCAGTGCTGTGGACTCCATACAACTAAATTTTTAAGGCATGTGAAATTTTACCTAATGATAATATATATGATGTGATAAGATTATGATATGATATGATATGACATGACATGACATGACATGACATGACATGACATGACATGTATGATATGATATGATGATATGAAAAATAAGCTACTTTTCAAAGAACTATTTAACTATGTTATTTCCTGTCTACACTGATTGAGGCTCAGGCAGAAGAAATGTAGGATCCATGAGAAGTTTGAGTACTGTTTCAAGCAGTCTAGCACAGCTTGACTAATTGGAGAAAGAAGAAAAAGGAGGTGAGGAAAGACAAATACTTTTTTTTTTGAGTTGCACATCACTCTCTCCCACTATAGCTGCAATTTTAGCTTACAATTAGGTTCAAAACTTACCTTGTACATACTTTGGCTTTACTCCATTCTAGCCTGCCAAACTATTTTCCAAAACTGGTTTAACTAGAACTCTTTCAAACACTGCTGCCAAGATATTTAAGCTCCAAAACAGGAGGAAAAGGAAGAGTTGGGGTTTATTTCTTTTAAAAAGTAAAAGAAAATACTTAATCCTTTATGCTTTATCCAGAAATTAAAATTTATGCATAACCAAAAAAGACTGAAATCCCTTCAAAATTAGGGCTTTGTCATAAAAGCACTTGAATTTACTACAGATTGTAGCCACATGGCACAATTCTCTCTATAAATATACTTTGAACCCCAGTTAGTGAAACAAAAAACTTTCAACTGTGCTAAGATAAAAAATATCTCTGCATTGATTCATACTGCAGTAATACTCAGCTCAGAATCAAGGCCTTAGACCTTAATCTAAAAAAAATTGATAACATGAGAAAAGTAGAGTTAAGCAGTGAAATGTGCATGTGTTGGCAGGTTCATCTGTTTTCCTACAGATGCACAATGAATATGCTTGACTGTCAAAATACCAAGAAACTCCTGTGTAGCTTCTGCTGGTCAAACAAGACCAAACAAGAATAAGGATGGAAACAGTCAGTACAGCTCATCTGCCAAACACACAGCCAGGTTTCTTTCATTGGCGCTTTTTAGACTATTCAGATTCAACATTTTCCTTTACACAGCAAATGCAACACGTTCAAGCACTGTCTTCACACTTCCCTCTTTTTGGCAAAGCTTCATGGAGGTGGATACTCCCTTTCTACGTGGAGTCACATGGCAAAGACAAGGGTAAGCAATAAAATTTGTTCTTGGGGAGATTTCCCCAGGAAAATCTTCCACTTCCCCAGGGAAATGGTGGATTCTCAGGTGTTGGGTACTTTTAGGATTCAGCTGCATGGGATGTTGGGCCATCTTTTCTAGACCATGCTTTTGCTGTGAAAGATTGGACCAGATGATCCTTGATGTCTCTTCCAAACTGGTTTTCTATGATTCTATGTTTCCATCAGCGGAAGATCCACAGTCAGTCTGGAATAAGAAATTCCCTTCTTTGGGTACTAAATTTTATGAAAACACATGTGCACACCATGAACAGTCCAACCAAAACCCTTTCATTTTATTTGAATTTCATGTTGTCATACGTAGCTCAATTTGCATAGAATACTGCCAAGGTAGATAGAGATGGGTGATAAAAAGTGCTGGAAAATATCTCTTTTTCTGACCATTACCACCAACAAAGAGTGAATGAATGCATCAGTCTCAGAGCTTGGAGATCAAAGCGGGACCAGCTGCTGAACTGTCAGCAAAATAAGTTTTGAACTGGAATCAGAAAGAAGGGGAGAGTTACGCACAACAACAGAAACCCCACTGATACCACAGAGCAACTGTCTGACTGCAGCATCTACAGGCAGAGCCAAGTTACCCTTGCTAAGTTTACACTGGCATTTTTTGCTCAGATGAATATTTTCAAAGATGTTTTCCCTGTCATCCAGACAAATCACTGTGCCTTGGTTCACTCCATGGAACAATCCTGAGGCATCCTTCTGTATGAAAGGGAATTTGGATATGTATTCCAGAACAGCAACCAAGTACACTCCAAGTGGTAATGGAAATTCAACCTGTGGCACCAGACAAAAACTAACCTGACATCCTCCCAACTGTCCCTACACATAGCAAAACGTAAGTGGTGTGGTCAGTGAATCCACAGCATCAGAAGTTTTCCTCTGCAGCTCCATTCCTGTAGAGCTGCACCAGGTGCTGAAATAGACACTGCCACTGCAGACAGATAATACTGAATGCTCAGGTGCAAAAGCTGCAGGCTGGTCTGCAACCCACTTGAATACAAAGGTGCTATTAGACTGTTAAGCTCTGTGCTGCCATTGCTTCATCAGCAGCCATAGCACAGCTGGAACTAAAACCTCAAGCCAGCGTTTCCACCAAAACACGTGGTGTACCCTAACCAGATACTCGCTCCTGTATTCTTCCCTTGGGCCAACATAAACATTTCTGTGGCACAAAAAGTGAATTAAACTGGGGAATGGAGACACACTGCGCAGGCACTAAGTCAATTTTGAACCAGATTGGTCTCCTGATACAATTTACTACAGAGCTGCACAAGTTCTTGTAGCAACACTACTGCAGGGTACACATGGAGAAGGATTGACTACTGTAGGCAAGACTTAAATATTTCATCTCTTTTTGGTGCAGCCTTAACTCAAAGTAAGGACAAGATTATTCTCAAGAAAGGCCACAACAGTCTGAATGGCAAGATTAAAGTCTGGAACATAACACTGCAGCAGTGTTGATGATGAATGACTCATAACAATGTGTAAAATCTGACTCCATCACTGGTAGGAACACATGCAAAAGACAAATCCATTTTAAGTAAACTTGGACAATTCAGTTGTTCAGTACACAGCATTACTGGTACATCTTAAGGGAATAGAGATATTTATAATGTAACAGTTACAAAAGTTACTTTAAGTCTTATTCCATTCCAAATTCTGTGAAATTAATTGAATTCTGACACCACACCCTGCACCCTGATGTGGCATTCACTCATGGAAGGCCAAATGAAACTGACTACAAGTTACTTGATCTGAAATACAAAAAGCACATTAAGGATACTACAGAAATAATACAGACATTATTAGTTCTGCTTTATTTCTAAGAAAACACAGCCTAGGTTCTATTTCAGCATGTCTTATTTTCAGTGTGCATACTCATTTCACTCCAAACTGCAGGAAAAAAGCAGCTAAGAAAGACAAGGACAGCAACCTACAGAGACTGCATTTGTATAGAAGGGGTTTATTTACTTTCTTATTTCAGTTTCTGTTTCCACAGTTTCTGGAGAAGACCATTATGAAAGCTCATCCCCACCACATGCTGAGATGGTGTTAATACATGAACTTGGAATTAAAGTAGGAAGTATTGCTCATATATCTAACTCCATACAAAGCAGACTTCATCCCCTTCCTTTCGTTATAAATTTCTTACTGATGACTGTCCACCTGCTTCACAGGGCCTTATACCTTTTTAGTACACAGTGTATGCCTCAGTATTACAAAAGGGCTGCAGCAGGCATGTGGGCAGTACCTTCTTCCCACCACCCAAAGGCAAGCTGGTGCACTGTACAAGCCTGAGGACACACACAAACAACCACTCCTCCCAGTGCAGCCTGCTGTGGGAGCATATTCTGAAACATTAGTTTGAACAGCACTGTTTCACATTTTGCAATCTTGGGAGCGGGATTTTAACTCTATTGTTTCTCTCTTCTTGGTGTGAAGCATATCCCACTTCTCCATTTCTTGAAGGCCACTACAATATCAAGTATCACCTCTTCAGGCAAAAAACTATATTTCTTTTAATGTCTTCTACCTCAGAGTCTGTTCTCAGAACCTTATCTTTCTTTTCTGCCCAGTGATTTACCCAATTTATCAGCAAAACTGAACCAAGCTAAATACGTTTCAGCAGAACTGTATCAGTCACAAAAAATAGTAATGTCAAGGACTGCAGTATTTCTGATGGGGCAATCCAGACTTTCCCTTCCTGGGCCTCCAGAGTAGAAATCCATGTTAAATATTCAGCCTTATGCGAGTTCCCTGTCTGACTAAGTTTCATATCGAGGGAAACAACTTCTATAGCCTATCCAATTCACATATTTATTTCCCAGGTTAGTTTTGGGGAGACTTATTTGTTGTGGTTCCTGAAACCCTGCTTTCTAAGTTTGCTAAGAGAAATGCAGAAGTATTCCACACTGAAGCCAGCAGCCATGCTAGCTGTTCAGGAGAACATGACAGAAGTAGCACTGTGAATAAAGTTGCTTCATACTACCATTTCAGGTCTTCCTTCAGCCTTTGGATCTGTTTTCCAAGGGGGTGTTTACTATCAAAGAAGATTCTACATATAGCACTTGGAAGTGTCTCCAACTGCTCTGACTTTCCCTTTCAACTCAGATGATGTTTTCCAGAGTTTGTAGTCTCCTCCAGCAAGGTGGTGAAATCCAAAGTCACATATTTCACATGCCCTGCTGTGTGTTTGCAGAGTCCTGTTTCCCTCAACACAGAAGGAATCAAAGTACCAGCAGAGCTTCTTCCCTTACAGTTCCAGGTTTCTTTACAGCCACCCCTCCAGGGAACACTATGAGCAACATTCACATCATGCTGTTCTTTTGCTGCCTTTCTGCTATTTGCAAACAGCCATGATTAGCCAACTCGCTGTCTCTGTGCTATCGGCAATGCTTGTTATCAAATCCTTAGAAAGCAGATGGAACACTGAAACTCACACTTCTATTAGCTAGGTTCCAGCCAAGCTAAAATACTGTATTTCACTGTTCTTTTATGAAGATTATAGGAAGATACTTATCAAACTCACCATCCTCTACAGAAGTCACTTGTACCAGTCATCACATAGCTGTCTGGACAAATATGTCTCTGTTCATGAAAAAGCACAAGAAAATAATTTTGAAGAAAATAATACTCTAGAAAATTATAGTCTACTAATAAATGCAAATGAGAGTTGAGAGAGTGCTTGGGAAGGGGAGGGAAGAGGAAAGATATTTGCCACTTTGGTAATTTCACTGGTTCCTATGAAAATATTCTCTATATCTTCAGACAAAGAGATCAGAAACACGTCAAATATGCACTACAGGAGCTACAGTTAGATGTGACAGGTTACAAGTAAGAACTATCCAAAATTCTTCATTCAGAACCATTTCACATACAAGTCATTCACCAAGGCAGTCTAGAAGAGTATCACCAAAAGTGCACTTGGTAAGTATCATCTTGTTTGAAAAGTTACAGTTCCTTTATTTCGAGTCCAAGGAACAAAACTATGGAACTGAATTCTAAAAGACTTCATTTGTTGCAGGAAAAGAATGATTCTAAATGCCAAAACTTCTAAAGTTTGAGGGATACCACTGTCATGGTCAAAGTTTTTCAACTACTGAAAACTTTGTCACTTCAGTGACAAAGATGCTCTAAAAGGAAGTGAAGACAAAAATCAGAGGATGTAAGAGAAATTACAGTGTGTTTTACAGCTATGTGGAGCATGATAAATAGTTTTTTCCAATGGCTGTACAATTGAAGCAGCTCCACTGCTCAGTCTGTTCTCTCCTCTGTGTCTGTTCCTGAGCTGTGGCTGCAGAGCCATGTGTGTGGCCATTCCAATTGGAATAGGGAACTGATCTTCAAACAAAAGTATCCCAAGAAAAGAGATTAATGTTTCCTAATCCAGTTCATTGCACAGAACAACAAGCAGCTGTGCAGGCACAGAGGGATGGTTATAGGAGCATGAACAAGAGATAGCAGGCTGGAGCAAAACATAAGAGTTCCTTATGCTGACATTGCTTCAGTAAGAAATGCACAAATTGTACCTATGAGCCCATGCAGGCTCAGAAAACTGCTTATTTCACAGAGCATAGTGGATACATTTTAATTAATTTCGATGAAAGAGTGTAAACATTCACTTTACATAATCAGGAAGCTGACTTAATTTATTGTGTGTGAATAAAAATGCAACATAAACAGTATTTAACTGCAAATTCTGCTCATTTTGCATCTGGTTCATTGAACTAAGTGCAACCCATCTGTTACCATATAGGACAGAAAAGCTGTCAAATAGGGAAAAAAAACCCTCTTATTTAATACAACTCTAAAATTATTTGCTTAGACAGCTAATGAAGTGGAGTATATAGGCAATTAAACTCCACAGAAGACTTTGCAGAGTACTGTAAAATTGAATAAAGGTTTATAAATGTTTGTAAGTGAGACAATTAGAAATACAAAATGGGGTTATTAAGTCTGATGTTGAAACTAATTATTTCAAAATAAGACACATGCATAAATTAAAAAAATAAATTGAAACAGTCTAATAAATTATTTCTAAGAGCTGTACATTGCATGGGAGACTGCAAAACATTTTGGACCAGATACTCAGAAGCACTATTCCACTAGGGAATAAATGTTGAGACAATTAGAACAGATTTCCTTCACTTAGAGAAAGTACATTACAGGGCTGATTTTTCCCTCTCAGTTTCTTCTCTCCCTACCATGCAAAATCCACACAATGATTCCCTCATTGCTCTAAGACATTCATTCTAGCAGAACACCTCATGGCAAATGATAAATTACTACCACATGGTATTTTTCAGCATCAGGCTCTACCACGATGATGAAAGTTGCATTTTCATGGGACAAATGGGATTTCTCCAAATGATGCACAAACATCTACTTTTTAACTCCTGAAAACTTATAGTAATTGCCTCAAAAATCTAAAGGTGCCTAAGCAATAGCTGGTTGACATAATCCCGAGAAAAAGTTATACAGTTTCAGAGGTTGGGCATTCAAAAGAGAGCAGGAAAAACTAAGCAAATGTGGAGAAACGAACAAAAAGCAAGACTGGTAGGAAAGTCATATATTAATATCATATTGTAATTGGCAAGCCTACAATAAAAATAAGCTGTAAAATCTGAATGTATGATTTTTGGGAGTACGTGTGTTTGGGCAGGGCAGTGGAAGATCACTGATTAGTCTGCATGATGATCTTGGCCTAGAGCATCCATGAACTCAAGTTCTGGCGTGACTGTCAAGCACTTCAGCAAAATAAAACAGTTATTGTTCCTAATTAGGCAAGCAGTTTTTAACTGTGTATTGTTTTTAGATAATAAAATATACTTAATAAAGGAAGAAACAGAGAACACATCAATTGTGAAGTCACAACACTTTCCATATAAAACTTACTTATGAACATGTCATTCCTGCAAGTATTTAAATACTTTCAGCATCCAAAGTATGCAGTTAAATAATTTTGGTGTCCATTGTCGGATTGTTCTAACTATTTATTTTTTTGTCAGGTCAGCAAGAGTCAAACCAAAGACCACAAAGTAAGATCTTCCTTCTAGTGTTCTGTAAGCAAGTCAGCACTGAACGTTCTACTTATAATACATTCAATTTTCCTGCCTTTTTCTAGACACCTGATATGACTTATAATGTTCCATGCAGCACAAAAATTTATGCAGAATGTGAATGAAAACCTAAAGCTCTCAGATAATCTGGATCTACCACAGGTCTGAACAAACCTGTTCAAACTCTCAGGAGCACACACCACATGACTCACCATTGCTTCTCTATGCAGCATCTCATCTTCAGCTACAAACTACCACAGGCAACCTCACAGTGCTCTTTTTTCTCATGTTACTGGCATAATGCAAATTTGCCACTGCTCCATCTCCACACATTGCTCATTATTTTCCTAGATGTTGATGAAAAACCCTGGGAAAACCTCTGGAAAAACCCCTGGGAAAAATTCTATAAAGCCCAGGAAATAAAAGGAAAAGTCCTGGAAAAGCCTCTGGAAAAAACCCTGGAAAAATCCATGGAAAAACCCCTGGAAAAACCATGTATTTCCTGGAGCAGAAAACCATGAAGTTATTCCGTACAAACTGATGTAAACACAAAGTATTTACTGCACTGAAAAAAAGGAGCTGGGAAACAGCAAAAACAGCCCTCTGAGACTATGAGGAACAGCAACTCACATTTGAGGCTTCCTTGGGAGATATTTTAATCTTTTTAGTAGCAACTATTCTGACCAATTTGGGTTTGGGGCACTGAATAAAACTAAGAGAAATGATAAAATACTTGTCAAAGGATGGCAAGGACAGGTACATAGGCTACCTTAAAACAATGAAAACCTCAAAGCAGGTCTATTATATACAATAGGAAGTCTCCCCATGGATGGTGTTTTAAGAAGCACTGATTTCTATTGCTCTGGACTTCTCCATCTCACAGTGAATACTATAATTGCAAATTTCATAGTGTTTCTAACCAAGCACCAGGTACTTCTTGGTAATTCATACATTTGAATTTTTAATATTTAATCTTTTTTACTGATCTAGTTTAAGATAAGCGCAATTTTTCTCTTATTAGTTTGCTGGCATAGCAATTTACCTAGTGCATACTCATGCCTTCTTGAAAAATATGTTTTTTAAAAAAGCCAAATTCATAGATGTAGAAGGTGCCTTCTACAAACAGGCCTGAAAGATGCCTTCAGCTCAGGACTTCCCTCTTCACTCAGGATGAGACCTTGTCCTGCCTGTAGAACAGCCCCTCTTTATCAAAAAGTGCCCAGGGCCCCGCCTTGAGTCTTCATAAAGAAAGAGGGTGAGCACAGGTTGGTAAACAGTGTAGAGAGATAAGGCATCAAGATTTTCTAAGAACATATTGCTGAGGAAAAACAACAACCACAGAACATGTAAATTACTAGGTACATATTATTGCACATAACAAACCTGATGTTTCATGATACTTCTTCAGTACTACCCTAAAAAGTTCTCCTTGTCTTCAAATCCTTGCAGCAAGAACAGGGCAACTAAATTCTGAAACTGATTGTACTCAAAGACTTACCAATACTTTAAAGTTAGACTGTCATTACAAGGATCAAAAATACTGCCTACTCATCTAAACTAATGGCTCCAAAAAGCACACCGAAGCACTATACCTTTGAAAAGAATCACACATGCATGCTAATTCTATATATCCACAAGACTTTCATCTAATTCACAGTGCTGAAAGTTATTTCCTGGCAAGTCACATCCCATCATTTTCTCTCGACTACATGATAGTCCAAAATCATTTGAGGGCAAAATAAAATCAATATCAGACCAAATAATTCATAAACAGTGTACTCAGAGGAATTAATTTAGTCCCTCACAGGAGTAATCATATACCTGTACAGTATCCAAATGTTTCAATTTCCTTAAATAATATGGAGACATTTCTCAGTCTAAGGAGACTGAAAAAAGGACAATAACAATCCCTTCCAAATTCTGTTTCAATGATTATTTATTCCATAACCACAATGTGCATGGTACTGCACAAACAAAATAAAATAAGCACAATTGCTTTCCCATGTTGTCAAGCAGCTACAACTCCAGGCAAAGAATAACCAACCTCCAACAAAGTGAGCAAGGAGCAGAGATCAGCTACACGAATTCACAGAGCTACAGAACAACTTATGCACATCATTCACTGTGACTACAATAAAGGAAATGAAGATTATATTGCACTGAATCCAACTCCCTCTCCCTAAAAAAGTCACTTAAAGCATAATGTTCTTTAAAG
Source organism: Ammospiza nelsoni (assembly GCF_027579445.1). NCBI lineage: Eukaryota > Metazoa > Chordata > Aves > Passeriformes > Passerellidae > Ammospiza > Ammospiza nelsoni. The sequence goes on along the minus strand of NC_080636.1, from coordinate 30,095,016 downwards.
CAACAATAAATTTATTCCATGCATTTCTCAAAGAAAAATATTCTGGAAAGAAAAAGCACAGGTGGAGTAAATTTGTACATTAAATACGAACGATGGAAGAAAAATCTGGCAAACTCACTTGGTACAATTTGCCTTTTTCTCATTCCAGTCCCAACTGGCAAATGTTCCCTAGTTAAGCTAGCTCCCTGCAGAAGATTATTTTGCATTTTGCCAGTTGACACCTTTCTATGTTTTGTTACCTTGCTACAACAGACAAATACACAAAAAATCTAGTAACCAATTAATTGGATTAATGCAATCATCCCTTTCTAGTAGTACATCTGACATCATAATTTTCAGAAATGAGGTCATTTAGTGAGAACAGCAATGCAAGAAAACTGATGTTACCATCACAGAGGCAAAACTACCCTGCTATTAGCAATAGAGGGAACTGCAGCACAACACTGATCACCAACACTGACTCTGCCTGTTTTGACTGCTTATCAGAAACAGCAGATGCTGTGTGCACTCCACTGCACAGGGAACAGAGAGCACCAGAACCCACCTCCCCCCAGCAACTGCATGGAGGTCTTTTGGGTCACCTTCATTAACTACTGGTTGTGGAAGGAAAAGTTAACTCCAAAAGTGAAAGGGAAGAACCAGATCCAGCGAGCAATCATGATGATAACATGATGTATGATTGCTTCCTCCTCTGTGGCTGGTTTACTGCTACTTGTCAGACACATGCAACCAGTCAGACACAATGAGAGACTATACTCTTCCAAAGTAAGTGTTGTAGAAGTCATCCTATGGCCCGAATTTTAATGTAAATAAGCTTTAGATAGTGTTTCTAGAAGCCATAACCCAAACTAGAGCAGACAGTTGTCATCAGAGCTCTGATGCTACTATTCCATACCATTCAAAAGTTCATTGCTGTCTGGGCAAAATTTTGAGAGGCTCCATCTGTCTTAGAGATTCTATAAACTTTACAATATGTGAATGGAGATATATTTCATTTGTAAGGACTTCTGTTATTAAGTTGAACCATAAAATGTTCTACTTCATTTTTTTGCTTAATTCTTCATAACAGATGTTGGGGGGCTGCTTACATATATTCACAACCATCACACATATACTTGGGAGTCCATGTGCTCTAGGACAGAATCTTTACAGCTACAGTAAAGAAAGGATAGCTATGGCAATTGTCTATGTATGCTATGCCAGTAGCACCTCTCCACCCTCAATAAACACAGGCTCAACATCAGACATTCAACTATCAATGTTTTAGACTGTCACAACCTGCCCACCCTATTTTTTACAGGGGTTCAGTTCATAGTGAAGTGAGAAGGAGGGATATTCATGTATGCAACTGCTGTAGATCATGTATTGTCATTAAAAGACCTGGAACAATCATCTTGCAATCAGAATGCTTTATTTGAGGTAATTTCTTCTCCAGTTGTGTGTAGAACAAGATGTCCTGAAATCATCCTGTGGTCAGTCACATTTCCCATCAGTGTCGTTCATCCATTCAGAAATCTCTCATTCCACACACATGCAATCTGATGCAGGAACTCGTGAAAACAAGGACAATCTAAATGATCTTTTCCTTGGAGTATGTCCACTTGGATAAATAAGAATTTTGAGATCAGGCAAGACAATACTGTGATCTTGGATGATTTTCAGCAATGACTAAGCTTAGGAGTCCCAGAAGCCACTTTACTAGTAACCTTTAAAACTCTCACTGGAGTTGTAGTGGCAGATCACTTATACAAATGCTTTTCCCAGCAGAAAGGAGGACACATTTGTCTTTTTCTGAAAGTTCAACTGTTTGCTTCCAAGAGCCCTGTCAGTTGAGTTACCAATATTAAATTTCTCAGCTACTAAACCAGTGGGATGAAGTTCTCCCCAACTGCAGAGCAAACAAAAGGATGAAGAATTGAGAAGCCTGAGGATCAGAATTGTATCATGATGCTGAAGAATCAAGGGCCATGTGCTAAATGGTATTATGAAGATGGACACTTTCAGACACATGAAAATCTACAGACACAGAAACATGGTTCCAAGCACTTTTTACGATAGTGTATAATTTTGAATAATTTCAGCAACATATAAAATGATTTTTAATATCTTAGTATGGAAAAAGCTAATATGAATGCATGAAGTTCTGCTTTGAAGCCACAAATATGCATTGAAATGGCATTGCTAGCTTTCTACACCTTTGGCTATATGGCATTAATAGATCCCTAACTAAAATATGCTAAGTGCATTAATTTATTAACACAATTCTCTCGGGCACATGGTGTGATTTTTCAGGCTGTCCTGTGCAGGCCAGGTATTGAACTTCAATGACCCTTGTGGGTTCCTCCCAACACAGGATATTCTGTGATTCCATGGTTATTAAGAAAATTGAAACTCATTTTGATTTAATCTGTGTGTACAAAACTAGAAACAGCTACCTTGTCATTTATCTAAGCAAGTACACTTTTGTGAGATCAGGAACCTTGGTCAGGAACATTTATGCACGTACACAGTAACCAACATACTGAGCTTCAGGATCAAAACTTCATTGCATTTAAACTTGACAAAGTGCCAGGTTTCATCCACATCTGAAGAAACAAACTGCATTTTAGTAACATCACTTAGAAGACTACTCCATGCATGAATAATGACTATCACAACATGTGGCAAAAGAGTAAAAATGCATGTCATTCATACAAAAAATCACTGCATTTTTCATAAGATACCAATATGGCTACTTATGTCTTTGTGGGGCTGTTTTATTTCTGTGCCAATTTGTATCAGAACCCAATGGACTGGGGTTTAGAAGAATTGTGTGGTCAGGGGAAGAGTAAAATGAAATCAATTGCAGACATGAAGATCTTACAGGAACAGGGCAGGCAGGCACCATTTCTTTTTCAGTCTGGGCATGTAGTACATCATAGATGTCAATGAAAACAAACTTTTGTGTAGGCATGATGCCTATTTTTACTGTTGATGTTTTAATGCCATTAGGTAATGCAAACCAGAACTCAAAACATTTTCCACAGAGTTCCAGGACCCACTGTGTACTGAGTCTGCTCAGTGTCTACAGGAACTTTGATAGAATGTGTTTTGTCTTTCTAGCACAAACAAACCACCATCAGCTTGTTTCAATATATACAAGTTCTCTATGCCGTGATCCCTTGTTTTACCTTCTCCGTCTCTGAAACATCCAGATGCCTCACAATAGATTTGTTTTTATTTTAACTGGAAGAATATAAAGAAAGAAGTTTGAAAGCTTGTCAAATAATGTTGGGTATTAATATACTTGAAGTAGAGGGTAGGCTTGAAGAAAGTCCTTTCACACCTTAGGTCAAACTTCAGGAAACTTCTGTTCCTTTCCTAGGTAAGTTGCTGGAATGATATATTAAGCACTAGCATAAAAATCAGCAGAAACTACATGTGCTGTGATGCTGTCAGAACTGAAGTGGTGTGAGACCCTCCCCTTCCCCAAACCTAATGTAATTCAGCCAAATTAATGGAGTTCACCCAGAGCCTGCATCCAATTGATAATGCTCTATCATCCAAACAGTATAACAAATCTCAACTGATACCAAATATTTTAAAGTGGAAGGATTATGTTCTGCAGCTTCTGATACCTTAGATTTTAAACTTATTTAAGTTTAAAATCTAAGGTATCAGAAGCTGCAGATCTTATTTTACTTATTTTACTGAACTCGTTTTCTCCAGCTGTCAGTAGCATTATATGTAGGGTCATATATTCTTCAAACACATCTCTAGATTTAAACATGCAAAGTTGGCAGAAAGGAACATTTCGTAAACTTTTTCCCCACAGTTAGGGATCTGTACTTACTTCAGGCTCTCCACAGAAGTGTGACATCCCCAACTACCCAAAACACATGAAGAGCTGGGGCTGCAGAGCTGGGGTCGCACTGTGTGCTTTGGGTCAGTCACACCTGCACGGACCACACCTCCAGGTGCGGCAGTGCCTTCAGCGAGCTCGTCAGAAATGCAAGGAGGGGCGTTTCACCCATCGACGCCCCCAGCCCTTTACAGTAGGAGCAAATGCCACCCCAGGACCAGCAAGCAAGGTGCCACACGTGCCCAGGAGCCCTCAGGAGCCTTTCCCTTGTGCCACATGCAGCCCCGCGCCCCCCGGCTGCCGCAGCCCGGCGCCGGAGCGGCGGCCCCCAGGGCCAGCGCCCTTCTTCCCACCGCGGACTTTAAAAGGCAGCAGCGAACTCCTGTGCGTCCCTGCCCGCGCAAGCCGCCCAGCTCAAGTTACCGAGTTTTTCCTGGGAGCGAGGCGGGAATCAGCGCCCCTCCGGCCGCACAAGCCGGGCTGGAGCTGGGACTGAGGATCCCTCCCCACCGCGTCCAAGCCGCCGAGCGGCCCCGACGGCGGCGTTCCCCCAGCCCCTCGCCCACGCGGTCCCGAGGAAGGAAGGAAGGCGGAGAGGGGAGCCACTTACGCGGCCCAGGCACGGCTCCCGGCGGCTGAGCGGCGCTGCCAGCGGCGGGGCTCTCTGGGCGGCCAAAGCCGGGGCGCTCCTCCCCTCAGGGAGCCCCCATGCCCGGCCTTCCCACACGTGCGGCGGGCAAACCCCACCCTGCCGACCCCCTGCCCGCCCTTCCCTCTCCTCCTCCCCTCCGTGGCCGGGGCAGTGCGCTCCGCTAAGCGGCGCGGGGGCGCAGCGGGGATGGGAGAATTCCCTGAAGGGTCGGACCGCGTTCCCCCCCATGTACACCAGGGGAGGGAGGCCGGCCCGCCGCGGCACCGCGGTCTCGGAGCCTGTGCGGACACCCCCGCTGCCCCCGCCCTCACGGCGCCTCCGCGGGAGCGACCATTGGGGTCCCACCCGCGACGCTCTCCCACTCCTCAGTCGCAGCAACCACGGGCTTCCCTAGCCTTGCTTTGCCCCGAGTGTTTAATGTTCCGCTCGCGAATAGCCCTGGCGGGGGCTTCGTGAGTGATACGCCCTCGGAAACAATTTCCCCGCAGCATCATAGGGGGGAGCCTGTGGGCATTTGCCTGCCCTGACTTTGTGCGGGAGGCAGGAGGAGGGGCTGCTCCAGGGCCGACCTTTGCCGCTTGCGGATCTATTTTCCGAGGCACCTTTCAGAAGCCGGTGATGGGATTTTGTAAGGAAGCTCCAGGCAGTGGTGACAACGAAGGTAGAAGTGCCGCTCTGTCAGTCCTAGCAGATAACACTTTCTATACTTGTTTTGGGAAACATCATAGGCAACATTTGCCTGATGACAGCAGAGAGTGCCATTGGATGGGTAGAAGTACAATGCAGCTTCTTTTCATTCTAGTGTTGTCAAGCACTGCCTTTTCCTGCAAGCCTTGTCATATTTGTTCAAGATAACTGGAATGGCAGCTCTATCTATCCACAGATTGGAGAGTGTTAAATGCTTCCCTCTTTTTCAGCCTAAATAATTCAAATAATTTCTCTCGGCCAGATATCTTTAAAAACTCATTTTAAGGCTAAGAATAGCTACTGCTAAGATCAACGTTGAGAATATCCAGAAGTCATCATCTTTTTCTCTCTGCATATATTCTACTTACATAGGTCCTTTCCTTTTAACACTATAATCTGAATTGCCCAGCTGATTCAGGGTGATGATTATCCCACTCTGCTCTGTGCTGCTGCAACCTCACATAGAATATTGTGTGCAATCTTGGGCTCCAGAATACAAGAAGACTATAAAGCTATTTGAGAGTGTTCAAAGGAGGCCTACAAAGATAGTGAAGGGTCAAGAGGGGAAGGCATTTGAGGAGAGGCTGAGGTCACTTGGTCTGTTGGACCTGGAGCCTGGAGGAGACTGAGGAGATGTCATAGCAATATTCAACATCCTCATGTGGGATAGCGGAGGCACAGGTACTGACCTGTTCTTTCTGGTGACCCAACAGGACCTGATAGAATGGCCTGAAGTTGTGTCAAGGAAGGTTTAGGTTAGATGTTTGGAAAAAAATTTCACCCAGGAGGTGGCTGGGCACTGGAACAGGCTCCCCAGGGAAGTGGTCACTGCACAAAGCTGTCTGAGCTCAAGATGCATTTGGAAAACGCTCTCAGGCACATGGTGTGACTCTTGGGGCTGTCTTGTGCAGAACTGGACTGTGATGATCCTAGTGGGTCCCTTCCAACTCAGAGTACTCTGTGTGATTCTATGAATACATAAAATCCTTGGACACAACTTTACAAATTTTGGCTATGGATCTGCTTGTCTCATTTTTATGATATTCTCTCACTAGCTATGAGATGGATGTGTGTACGTATATGTGTAAATATGTACATTACATATTCATATACCCACACACATGCATCCCTACTGTCAGGAACTGCCTTTTAAAAAATTCCATCTTTAACCTGGCTAGGTTTTGCCTTTCTCCTTCTACAGGGAAAACTCCTTCAGAACTGTGTATCTGAAAGAAGTCAGACATCTATAACTCTGGTTGAGTTCTCATTCCGTGAGTCTCTTTCTTCTCACAGAAGATCATATAGAGGGCCAATCTGACAAGACAGGAAGAGGAGAAACATATTTGAGGGGGTGACTTTTTAGTGAATTAGCACTTCATAAGTGAATTTATGGCTATAAATTAAATTGTGCTTTGTTTGCAGAAAAATAATCATGGACCATTCTGTTAAACATTTATGTTGTGTTCCCTTGTAGTTGGACTCCTTTTACATTGAAATTCTCATTAGAATTTTCCACCTTTCCTTTCCTGAACATTTCAAGTACAGTGTCATCAGCCTACTAAGAAATAGCTACATCAGTGAAGTAAGCCATGCAGTGAAGATTTTTATCAGAATACACATCGGTTATTGGGAGGAATCATGTGAATAAGGGGCAGCCTATTCAACCAAAACATTAGCAATCAGAAAGTTATTTGTCTTTGCCCTTCCATGTGTGCAGAACAACAGTTTTGACTAAATATTCCAATCCATATCAGGAAATTATGTATGTGATACATAAAATCTTCTGAATACTACTGAAGAGTAATTTTTGAGTAATTGAATTTGTAAACACAAATGTCTCACTAAATGCTCTGTATATCACATTACATGTGAGAAGTCAGATGTAAAAATAATTAAGCTCAACAGAATAAATTAGTCTCACCAAATCTGTGATACAAAATTATTTTTGTGAAGTTTCCAGCATATTCTTGCTGTACTGTATGTGCTTTTATTGCATGAATATTAAATGATCATTCTCCACCACATTCTTTAGCTGATAAATGCAAGGAAATTTTTATCATATACAAAACAAAATGAAAAAACTACTCATCCTCTTTCTTTCCCTCACTCTTCATTTACCTGAGTGAAGCAATTGAAACCTAAGACTGTGTTCTCATTTTGAAAATTCTAGTATTATCCTCTGTTGATGTGTTCCTTTCACTTTCCTGTTTTCACTGTGGTTTTGTATGTAATTGTTTCTGTTCTGAGTCTATATTATCCTGTGTGTCCTGTTGACAGGAGGAAATGTTGAAGAGATAGTACTAATATACTTAATGAACCTATAGTAAACTTAATCTCTTGAAGTTTAAACTTGTGAGCTGTGCTGGCTGATGACCTGGGGGGAGTTGGCTAAGCTCTAGCCTCCTCCCTCTTCACCACCTAGCTCATGGCAAAGTTATTCATAGACAGTGGTCCTTTGAGGAATGTAAATGCTGTAAAAATGAAGGCAATCTTCCTTGCAAACAGGTTAATGCTGATATGGCCATGACAGAATTCTGTAGCAGAGCAGAAGGTTCATGTTTTGGCTGCCTGGACTACATTTACTCATTAGATAACTAAGAACTTTTATTATGCAGGATAGATTTTCCTTTAAACTTCTAAAATACAAACACAGAGGGGAAAAAGGTTTGTAAAGGAAAAAAAGAAAAGCCAAAAAGTATTTTTAATCTCTGTAAGTAATTAATTACCCATTTTTAGGGAAAAAAGAAGTATGAGGATTTTAAATATTTATATGAATACTGAATGACAATTTTTAATAGTTGGGGATTGATTTTCTTTAGAAAACTTGTCCGTGTAGCGCCAAAAATGAATTATTGCTTTTCCCCAGTAGGAAAAAAGTTCTAGCAGGGCTTGATCCTCAGCTGCCAAAAGCAGGCTTGCCATTTGAGACTTCCAGGGGGTGTGCCGAGGGGAGTGTAAGGGGGAGTGGCAGGAGAGCTGCAATCATCTCCTGTTTCCAGAGAACGGCACTGAGGTAACTAATAACTACCTCCAGCCACCCATGGCAAGTCTCAGGCATTGAGCAACTGAGGCCATGTCAATGAAACTTCTAAAAGGAGAAGGAGCATGCCAAGAAACTTGGCCAGACTAGTCAGCAAAGAAAACATACTTTTTGTTTCAGTTTTCAGCAGGTTGCTGATGTATTAACCACTGCTTAGCAATCTGTGTTCACAGGCTCAACACAGTCTCTTCTGGGATCAGAATTTGCTTAAGTCCTTAGGGTTTGATTAGCCATAATGAATCACATGAGTGGCCTCAGTAAGATAGTATTAGGTGAACTGCTGAGGCTGAACCAGCAGCATGAATTTGGCCCATTTAGGGAAAAAAATGTATCTTATGGGATTGTGAGGGTTGGCTTCTTTTCATCTCTTCTACTTTTCCACATGACCTGTGCATCGACTTGACACCTTAATTTGTCTGAGAGAAGTTAAGGAGGTAATCTCTTAAATTAAGTTGGGGTACTGATATTGGTTTTCTACTTTTTCTAAGGCATGAAATAGCTGCAAGTTTTTAAATCTCATCTATGTGGAGCTGCTAGTTAAATTCAGAAATTGTATGCACTACTTATGCATTTATGCATCACATGCATTACTAAGTGGAGTTCTGCACAAAATTAGCATCTGCCAATGCAGGCTTGTCTGGCAAGGGGAGCAGCAGAAAGAGAGCTACAACGTGTTGCAGCAGAATTTAAATGCAAAAGCTTAAACGTGGTCCTGTAGAAGTGGTGCTGTCGAGTACTGTTACTGTCATCAGTTCTGCAAGCTCAGAATAGCTTCTGAACCAGAATCTTTTCTTCTTTCTCAGCATCAACAGAACCCATAGACTGTATGATTTCATGTCCTCAGACACTCAGCTGTTTTGAAGCATCCAGATTTTCAGTTTAGAGGGAAGAAAGTACCTTGCCTGAGATTTATAAAGAAAGCTTGAATAACCAGATACAAATGCCATCTCATTGGGCTTCTGGGATTCCTGGAAAAAAAGTTCACACTTGAGAACAAACTGTTCTGTGTAAAAGTTTGTATGTTTCTGTGCAAAGGATGCCAAGGTTATCTTTTAACAAGTTTTTGATTCTGGATTCTGGTAACTATTTATATAGAGCTTTGTGTCTCTGCTGTTACATTTTTCCTGACATGTGAACTTGGTTCTCCATGAGTCTGGAGGCACTTTAACACTCCATGTCAATTGTGTACTGTAGACAGATGATGAGAAACATGAGCTGCTCTACACATTTCAGTCAGACAGTTAATTTTAATGCCAAAGGCAATTCTACATCAAGGGCACTGGTCTTTAATTAATTAACAGTCTATTACTTTGATGTTCACCATACATTTTAGTTTCAGTTCAGCAGTTTTACACTGTATCCTTGATCTCCTTCTTATCACAACCTCCAGCTCTCCTAAATCAGTTTCTGTGGTTCAGCATGTCTCTTCTGCTCAGAAAACTGACCAAAAATTTTTAAAATTCACTTTTGAGAATAAAGTAATACTTTTAATCAGCTTTCCCAGGAAGATTTCATTGACCTTTGGGTTGCTGTGCAGTCCCTCAAACAGCTATTCTTCCCCTTCTCTGTGGCCGAAGATGTGAGAGAACTTCCCACAGTAAAAGGGTGGGAGAGAGCAGCCAGATGTGAAAGACTTAAACAGCCCTTCTGCCCTTGCAAAAGAAAGAGCAGAAATATTCCCCAAGGAAAATAATGTTTACAACTGGGGCTTGTAATTGACTACAGAGATGTCACAAATTCTATGACTACATACATTGCATATGTCTTTGCTCATCAGTGTTCCAATGTGTATGCTTTATAACTGAGTATACATTATGCATATATGTGCTCTGAAGTTGATTAAAATGACATGTTTGCAGCTTTTTGATGAGATGAAGCTAAATTTTTAAGTGGTAAGGAAGATTTTGGATATTGCACAGAATTTTTCTTCATGATTTAGAATGTTTGCTCTTCAAGTTTTTTCTTCAAAGAAAAATATCACATAGATAATTTCCTTCAACTGCCACTGGCACCCACAAAATGGTGGTATTGTTCCACTCCTGCAGTTCCTATTCATCAGGAACAGATGATATCACCATTGACAATGTATCCTGCAAAATTTTATGAACCCACCAAAGGATTCTAAGGTATTAAATCTAGGGTATTATTCATATGATGGATTTGTACCCACCACCTTTCTGTACACTGCTATTTGTTTTCTTGAATAAAAGTATGAGTCATGCAATATTATTGTTTTCTTCTTTTGATATTTGAATTGTTCTGAGCTTAACTGAGCAACAAGTGATAGAAGGCTTTATTTTTCTCATGTCATCAATAATTATATTTTTTCCCCTCTAGCCACCCACATATGTACTTGAGTCCTGCCTGTGGCCACTCATGCAGGAGGAGTAAACAATCTACTGCATAGAAAGCAGTGAATCACGACTTCAAATGTGAATGAGTATTGGCATAATACATTTCTATATATCTGTTTGCATTATCATTTCTTATTCTTTGGCTGATCTTTACATTTGTTAAAATGCTGATGCGCAAGACACCATATAGTAAGATTACTAAATACATAGAAACTGCAAAGAAAATCTTGTCAAAGAACTGCCAGCTGTCACAAGACAATTGGCCTCATCAAATCCTGCTTCAAGATGTATATATATTATACTGAAATCTGCAGTGCAAATCTTCCAAAAAGAAGGTTTTTATCACAGCAAATAGAAGACTGGTAGGAGATATGGTTGCAGCATATATTTGAAAGGCTAAGTTTTGGGAAGAGAGACGAATTGTTTATGTTGGCAAAAGAAGATATTGGCACAAGAAGCCCATGAATATATTTGGCTGAGATGTATGAGTCAATATCTAAATTTTTGTAGTAGTGATATATGTGGAGAGGAGAAATAATGTAACTGGTCTCAAAATGGAGCGGTCTGATTTGTGAAGATCATATAGGGAAGTAGTTCACAATAGCTTCATGATTTCCAGAAGATCCCCTTCAGTCCTTTGTCTTTCTGAAAGGGTGGATGTATTTTAATTACAAAAGTAGTTTTGGGGAGAACTATCTATGTTAGTTACATTGCCCAGGAAAGATTAGGCCTAAGCACAATGATTTAGAGACAACTTGTTTTTTTATTTTCGATGTACACTTTTTATAAGAATGAGCACTCATGGACTTGATTTATTTCCCACAATTAAAAAGAGTCCAGGAAAAAGAGTGTGTTAGTATGACCCAAACACGCAAGATATCCCACACAGAGCTGAACTCAACTTGTTACAACAACACTGAGGATTAACAGGCTGGCTCTAAATGCTTTATAAGACATAGAAATTAACACCCTGCAAGTGCCTGTTGGACACAGACTGTACTGGTTTAAAAGCAGTTCTTTGCAGGGTAATTTTTTCATCACCACCAGAAGTAATATAGAGCATGACCTATTAATCCTGGTATTGAAGACCTTCCAGCCCCAAGTTTAGTGGTATTCATTTTGCTTAAAAATAGCAGATTTCTCGTGCTAAAGCTAATGGTAACAGCTATGGTGCAGTGTCTAATCTTGCAACTACTACCGTTTACATAGTAAATGCCTGTGAATATAAAAGTCAGAAAAGGTGCAGCTCTCTCTCTGTAACTTTTGACTTGGTCTTTTCCTAAGAAATCCTGTGTTATGCAAATTTCACAAAACTGAGAATCTGTGTTCAAGATAGATGCTTCAGGCTACATGTTGAAACAGAATGACTCATCATAACCAGAATCATATAAGCAGCTTTTTGGTCACTGAAGTACAAAAGCTCCAAGTTGTCTCTCTAAAAGGGAATATCAGAGCCTCACTGCTCTGTTGTTAAGAGATATTCCTGTTTCATCCTCAGGTGAATCCATAGACAATTTATATTTTTATTCTTTCCTAGAGTATCAGTAATATCCTCTAGTTGGAATGACCTTCCCTCACCCTTTTCTTCTCAGATATGTTTTCAGGAAGTTACCCTATTCTCGCTCTGATTTTATTTTGCAGGTTCAATAAGAAAAAATCTTTCAGTCTTCTCTTGTGCAGTAAATTCTTCATATCCCTAATCAAGCTAATTGCCTTTTCTTACACTCATTCAAAGTTAGTACCTTTTTCTTGAATATGGATGAAAAGATTTGTAGACTCTTTCATATAGGAGCTTTCCAGGTCCTCTACACTGGCTACAGGACACTAGTACTTCCTGTATTTCTATACAGCATTCAAACCAGGATTGTGTTGGCTTTTATTGTGTCTGAACTACAGCTTCAAGAAGTTGATTTATTCTTTTTACGTGCCATTTCAGATTTGTAGAAAATGTTTTATGTATTTTAAACACCTGGCTCATGGAAGTATGAAAAATGGAAGGTGATTAAGTCTTTTATTCAAGTAGGAGAACCTTAAGACAAGGGGATAATTCAGACAAGATTACTTTGAAGAAGAAATTGGGAGTCCATGCTAGAATAATCAGAGTCAAACTGCTAATACTGAAACTTCAATCTGACAGAACTTCAGGGATTTAGTAAGAAAACGTTACAGAAAGCCCGAGTAGAGGAAAGTGAAAAAGAAACAGGATTTCATAGCAAAGGCATTAAGTTTGAAGTCTGCCACCACACAAGTGAAAGGGAAGCTAGCCTCAGTAGAAAGAAAGAAAATGCATATTGCTTGGTTTACTAAATTCAAGAAGAGGGATCTTGGATTTCTCCCACCCTCTTGTGTCAGATTCCCTGGTCTCTAGTAGAGGTTGTGCTGACATTGCAGCATGCAGCATGTTGTTTAGGTGAGACTCTCACTTTCTTTTCACAGCAGCCAAAAACTTCCCAAAATTCTCTCTCTCTCTCTCTCTCTTCACTCCATCCATTGCCATTAATCCCATTGCCATATTCACTGCCTTGAGATGTTAGTAAGGAAAACTGACTGCCTTTAAAAGTCGGACAAGGTACAGTTCCTGACTATTACACTTTTTATAAACTCTCCACTTTTGCGGGAAAAATAAGCCGAGTACATAGAAATTTGCCATAAAATCAAGAATGCTGGAAAATTGAATAGAATAAAAAAAACTAACAAAAAACTCAGGCTTTCTGTATTGCTAGGCACATTTCCAACATCAGTCTATGCAGTGTGGACTTTCCCATGCCCAGTATGGAAGCCAGAAGTGTTACTGCACATTAATAGTAAGCCTCTAGAAGCTATGTCAGTGTTTTTGTCCACAGGGACGGATCACATATGGAAATGGGGGTGGATCTGGCAGTGCAATGTGGGAGCCAGCTCCCCTCAGAGAAATCAAAGTGGTGAAGGTCATCCAAAAGTGGCTCAGAGTATCGTTGTCACTTCAGCTTGCATGAGCAGCTTCCCACTGAATTTGATGCTGTCTTGCCCAGCTTGTTATCAGGAATACAGCACTGATTCAGCAGTGTCAGAGAGCTGGATTGATGTTACTCCTCTCACATTGCACATAACATTCATGCTATAGAGCTACACGATCCTAACTTAGCTAGTTTTCCTCTCTTGTCTCTTTCAGAGCAGCAGTGTAGTGTAGATGCACTGAATGGTTCCCTCCAGCCCGCACTGAGTACCTGTGGAGTTTTCCAAATCAGCTCCTGAAGTTCTGTGCCTAAAGTGGGTTTGTGTGAACTATGACATGGATGGATTTGCTGCAAGTTACTTGTTTTTCCTCTCCTTTTCAAAAAGGACAGAGCATTGTAGTGACAACAGGAACAAAAGAGTTTTGCTGATCCCTTCACCCCCTTACATAATAAGGATACAATGAGTTGTTCCAACTCAAGTCATGCAAAGACTAAAGAATGAGGTTCAGATGCTGAGCACTTGCTGGCATTTATGTTAAACCTGATAGTAAAAAGATGACGAAGACTGTATGTATTGCAGTACTGAAGGTGCCAACCCAGAAATTCTCATTCATTGAACAGATGTGCTAACTGGAAGCCTGTTCAAAGGCAAAAGAAGAAATGCCTTTTATTCAGTTTTTAATTTTGCAAGGTGTTGCACAGTTCCTGGGAAGATTTTTGGGATGTCCTGTGCAGGGTCAGGAATTGGATTTGATGATCCTTTTAGGTCCCTTCCAACTCAACATATTCTATGATTCTGTGATTCTCTAATGACTTTAATCCTCCCAATTAAAGCCCCTGGAGTTTGGGTGAGCTCAGTGTATTGCAGAATTAGATTCCTAATGAAGAAACAAAATCCTCCATTAAAAAGGAAAGAGTAGTTCAAGGGGAAGGAGGATGGGGATTGCTCAGAGAAATGAAGACTTGCAGCTGTCCTACACAATGTGTCATCCACCAGCAATAACAGAAACATATTTTCTATTCTTAACTGCTACTTATGTGGGCTTTTTGGTGTTTGGGGTTTTTTGTTGTTGTTTTTAGGTTTTGTTGGGGTTTTTTTGTTTGTTGTGGGGTTGGTTTTTTTTTTAATTCAGCTTGAAAGAGACTTTGGTCTACTTCCTCCCAACAATACTCTGATACATTTGTTGTGACTGCTTCTGCTGAATAGGAACTTTCACGCTGTTCTCATTTACACCCTCCAAATAAGGCTAATTTTAGCAAGATGCTTTTAAAAAGTGGCCTCAAACTTGCCACTATTGATTTCTGTCAAAGGTTACATTCAAGAGAAAAGACAGTGCCATAAAAAACTCTGAAAAATAGCTATTGTTTACCAGCTTTCATTATAATAACTAGGAATGTCTGAGTTTCTACAGATCAGAAAATCATACAGAGAAAAAGTAGTTACCTCACATTCTATTGCCAGTAAGAACAAGCACATGACAATTCCTTTGACTTAATGAGCCTTGTTAAATGCAAATTAAAAATAAAAACAACAACAATAAAAAACCAAAAAGAAAACCAAAAGAAAAACCTCAGAGTATTATGTACAAAATATACAAAATTATGAAATAATACACAGTTTTTTATTTCTTTCAATACTAACTGGTTCTGTCTGCCTATTGCGTTTTCCATCCTCTGAGTAATATGACAGCTCTAAATTTTCAGGGAAAATATCACAATAGGTACCAGGCTCCAACAAATACCTAACATTGAAATCTGTTGAAAAACCTATGAGTAGAAATCCTGATTTAATTCAATGTTGTGAAATCATCTTCTGGAATGAAATTCTGGACCAGGTCAACTTGCTGGGAGTTTCATAGCAAGAGGATATACTGCCATTTTCTTTATGGTATTTAAAATATCTGCTCCAAGATCTACAGTTACCAAGGTGATGCAAAACCTTAGTGTGCTTTTAAGAAGACAGCTATGGATGAAATAATGAGAAGCACTGTCTGCTATTCACATCCTGGAGTAGAAGAGCTGTTTTCCTCCTTGCTTAGTTTTGGTCTAACCTGTGGAATAATGGAGTTTGTTAGTTGGCTTTTGTGCAGTAATTTTTGGAGCAAGGCTTGGCACTGGGCAGTATGATTTGCATATATCTATGTGGACATTTTATTGCTGGCAATGCTACTTCAGTGTATCTGTTCCTGAAGACTTCTGGTGCTCGTGCATTTGCTGCCTATAAGTTATTGCAACTTGGCTCCTCTCTTCACCTGGTGAAGAGGGAGCTGTCATACTTTTTAAGTGCAGAGGGTTGCTGGATAAGAAACCAGTTAATTCTGTGATTTGTTTTTAGTTAATAATACAAAAATCATTTAGGAAATGAAGAATCTGACTGTACAACTTCTGAGTACCCATTAAGGTGTCCAGATGCCAGCCAGAATTCCTAATCCCTTCAATATGTACTAACAAAGAGTATAACAAAGAGAAGCACCCACAAAAGCATTTCTCAAAGACGTGAAAATACCCAGCGTTCTAGCTTGTAATTCATATTGCAATTTACTTTCGCATATTAAAAGTAATGTATTGCATTGTATGGCTAATAGACTCAATTGATGAATCGCTAATGTAATGAATGCTGGAAAAATGAGTTTATGATGGAGTTAGTATAGACTGTGAAATTTGATTTCCTTGAATTGATGTGGCATGGAGTTTATTATGATTTATGCCTACAGTTACTGCCATATCAAAATCTAACTAAGGTCACTGCTGTGAAGGAAACCACGTGTGATTTACTGATGGGAAAATTACACAAGGTTCTAAATTACACAGACCTTGGGTTTCTACTCTACTAAATCCACATTACATATTTCTATTTAAATAAGCCCTCAAGGGCTTTGTTTGACTGATTTTTTATTTAACTGGTAAACATACCAATGTAATATATTTACCAATATCGAATACAGAAAGAGATTCAGGCAATAAAAATTAAGACTATGTAGTTTCACTTTGTCATCTGCTTTTCATATCCTCCATTTATCTTCCCTGTCAAGTACCAAAAATTAAGTTTTGATGATCACATTGAAGAAAAAAATCACAGTGGCATATTATACTTTAAGATAACAACGTACTTGGGTGTTAATAAGTGATAGACTAGTAAAAACATCATATCTTCCACCAAAAATGTGCATTTCTGCACTGTTGAATCAACTCAAGTCTCAGACAAACCTTATCTTTCTTACTTTACAAATTTTTTAGTCATGCTAAAAATGTTCACTTGTGAAGACAGACCTTTGGTATTTTTAAAGGTTCGCTTCAAATAAATGTTTAACCATAGGATATCTGGGTTTATTTTTTAGAAGTAAATTTTTGAGGTTTGTGTCTTTTATAAGTTCCATGTACAAGAAATATATCTAACTGTCTCTATGTTTCTCTCATGTAGGCCATATTTCTTTTGCCCATTTCTGCATTATAATGAGAATATAAACAAAAGCCAAACAAATAAAATAACTATATTTTTCAACAAATGCTGATTTAAAGACAAACATTTAAAAATTCACTGAAATATGAAACAAATTAATTGACTCCTTTGATTTTGGAAATATTCCAATAAAGGGCTTGTCCAACAAATAGTAGGAACCTTGACAAGGAAAAATAACATCAAAAGCCAAAGCATCTGAAAGAAATAAAATTATCTTGAATCCCAGTATTTTCTGGAATGATTCTCCAAATGCTGAACTTTCCCTCTTGCAAAACACAGCAGAAAGATTAAGACTTCAAATAATTCAATTAAGATAAACACTTTCTAAGATAATAGAGTTAATAGTACAGAAGCTAGGCTTAGACGCTTGGAAATTTAGAGAATTTGTTCTCTGAAATTTATTTTCCAGCTACCAATATGCAATAAATACTACAGACGGACACTTCTGAAGTGCAACTTTTGCAAAACATAAAAGGCAGGGAATCTGTTCCTCGAATACCAGTCCACAAGTACTTGTACCTTGTCAATCTGGCAAATTTTTTTTCTCTTTCTTCCTCTCTCTTATTTTGCCCACAGATATAGTCAGAGACAGTGAAGCTAGATCCAACCCGGACTTACTTGGAACTGCTGGGAGAAAAACTTTGTAGTTGAGCACTCCTTGACAGTGTAGAAACAGGAATTGCCAAGTGCAATTCTCTCTCTCCCTCTGAAAAAATCCAAAATTTTCCAAGATGCCCTGAGATGCCCTCAATCCTTTTAAGTACCACCAAACAATGTGCTAATAAACTTAAGTTCTACATGCCAGAGAGCAGCCACTTGAGGATTTGGCCCTAATCTTTACTGTCCTGTTCATCTCAGCAAGAAAGGAGATGCCTATGGAACACAGGTCTCATTCCTGGCTTTATAGAGACAAACTATTTTCTGCCTCTGAGGACACCACAGGGGACTCCAACCAAAGCCCAGGCTCTTCTGTAGGACTAGAAAGGCCAAGAGTGAGAAGCATTGGTGTTACCTAACCCAGTGATGTTTAAGGTGCACAAGGCAGGTGGCTGGTGGGCACAGAGGTGAGAGCCCTGTGTGCCCTGTATGGGCACCAAGACATGGAACAGCTTGAGACATTAGGATGTGAATGGTTCCCCCTGATACTAGTACAGATGTTGATCAGCAGCATTAGACATGTAGGCTGGCAATAACAACCCAGTTCAGTGGCTCATGTTGTGGCACGCAGCAAAAAACACGGTGTAGACATGTGCTGGATGAGTTGACCATTGCCATTAAGTCAGATTAATGTTAACTTTTAACTCATTGGCTTTTATAACTGTTGACTCAAAGTGGGCAGTTTTGTAAAACCACATCCAAAACCATCTGAAGTTAATAGTACATCTCATCTCACAGATATTTTTTCCTAGAGATTGCATCCTTTCCACTCAGATGAGGACCATTCAACCATAATAATTCATGCACCCTGTGACCAATGAGCAAAAGTGTTTTTTAGCAATACTCTGGACATTCCTCTCTGGGAACAGATTACATCAATTGCTGTCCTCTCATGAAAATAATTGACAGAGATAAAGAACAGAAATGTAATACTACACAGGGTGAGAAAATGTCAAGAGTTAGAGAAATTTCCTGAGCTTCAGAGCTTTCAGCCCAGAAATGCCAGAACTTTCTTCAGAACCCACTCAAAATTTAAACTTTTTCCCTAAGCCCAAGCAGCAGTAATGGAACCTGAAAAGTACTGACCAGGTGAAACAAAGTGAATTCAAGTATAAAAATGGGCAAGTTTTGTCAAAGTGCATGTGAATTTATTCATAACACATTTTCAGTCTGAACACTGAGGTTTCTATGACCCTTGCTTAATCAGCTATTTCTCAAAAACTAAATTGCTTGTCAGTAGCTTAAAGATTACCACATACTCTGAG
The DNA here is from genome assembly GCF_027579445.1 of Ammospiza nelsoni. Classification (NCBI taxonomy): domain Eukaryota; kingdom Metazoa; phylum Chordata; class Aves; order Passeriformes; family Passerellidae; genus Ammospiza; species Ammospiza nelsoni. The sequence continues at coordinate 30,076,124 of NC_080636.1, read as the reverse complement.
CCCCTTTACCACAGAGGTTTAGTGATACTTCACTGGCAGCTTCCACAGTGTCAGCTTATTTCCATAATCCTGTGGTAGATAAGGGGCCAAGGCAATCACCTGAAATTCAGAAGGATTTCAAGAAGCACAAGGCAGCCAAAACTGATTCTGGCCACTTATTGTGATGGCTGTTTGTCAGTCAGGTGGTAGGAATCACATCAGTTGCAGTTCTTCTGCAGAGAGATTTGAAGAACTCTGTTTGGCTTCAGCACCTTATTAAAAAAAAAAAAAAAAAAAAAAAAAAAAAGCCTAATATTGGGGTTTTTTTTTTAGAGGCAGAAAGAAACATATTATCTCAAAAATGTACTTTCATATGGTGTGAATTTGGAGTATAAAACAGCATTTTAGTAAGGGTTTTATTATATATTTTTGGGAAAAAACTGTCCTTTTTTTAAAATTTCACTTCATACAGCATTTTCTGTAAAATTTGGAGAGTAATCAAAATTAATTTGCAATTATCACACCCTCATGCATAAGCACAATTATAAAAGACAATTCCTTCACTGAATTCTGATCACCATAGGTCAATGGGGAGCTTCAAGATAATCTCTTCAGTATTTTAAACATAGCTTTAACTAGTTCTTATACAAAGACCAGGGAATAAATTTCCTTTGTTATCCACTTTTTCTTTCTTCTCTAGTCTTCTTTCCCTAAACCCAAATACACCATGTCCATATCTTTTTCTTCATGTTGGGAAGAATGCTCTAGGCAGACCATTAATATGGTCCTATAAGTTAAGAAAATGTTCTTTGTGAATGTGTTGGAAGCTGCCTTGCTATCATGTTATTTTTCATTGAGCAATACTGCTTCAGACTACACACAGTTGCAGTCTGCTTTTAACTCTACATCTTTGTTTTCATCTCCTGAGTCATTGCTGAGCCTCTGACTGAATGTTTAAATGGAAATAGTTAAGATAAAGGTGTTTTTAACAATATATACCTTCTTTTAAAAGTTATTTTTATTTTCTAATATCACTTAGGGGAGTACTTCCTGTCTGAGATTTGGGACAAGCTAGTGTAAAGGTGATCAGCACATGACAGATGCTACAGTTCAGAGGCAAATCTCTAAGCAGTATTTCACAACTTCAGGAGTTTAGGAGCTTTAAATTATCTTGTGGAAGAGTCTGTTTCTCTGCTGGCTGTATTGAGAAGCACTTCTCTCCTTTTTGCCCCTACAATCCATATTGTAGTAACTGACTGACCCCTTCCTGTAAGTGCTAAGATTTTCTGTAACTGCTGTGTGTGGTATGACAAACACCATCTCCAGGACATCCTGACTGACCTTCCCCCACTATTTCTCCAGGTGGTTGTGCCAGCATGCTTTGTTATGTAAAATGCAGCATTTCAGAGCAACAGGTTTGAGTATTCTAATCTTGTTGCAATGCTCTTATTTGATCAATAGTTACCACTTTGTCATAATAGTACCTGTTTCTTCAATATGTGAAATCATAATGTAAATAACTGGACATATATCCTGAGTAATTCTAGAGTTTTGTCTATTTTATTTCTCTACTATGCATTTCTGGACAATTATCACAAACCTGGCCAGATATCATGTGTGATGTACCATATATCATGTATCACAATGTTATATGGTATATGTTATATGATGTAAATGTCAATTTGTTTATCTGCAGAATAGCATCAGAACCATTCCTGTTTCCAGAGGTTGGCTGGTATTTTTCCTGCAAAAAATTTGCTTTTATAACAATGTAACAATGTTTTCTAACAAGGCCAAATCAAAGACTTTGAGCTATTCTTGAAGGAAAAGTTAAAAGGTCAAACCTAGTAACAGTCAAGTTAAACAATAAAGTAGAAGCTGCTCCTCACATCCTTTACCTTGTACATGCAGTTCCTGCTATATTAACTGGGGGGTGAAGTCTGTGTGTCCAAGTTCATTTACCAGGAGGAAGTTGCATGTTCCCTGAAAAAGGTTCAAAAGTTATGAAACAAATATAAACAGACACAATGTTTTCTGAATTTCTGGTACTTATTATCTAGGGCGTAAACATGTTTCAATAGAATGAATATCATTTGACAAGTGGCATGAAAAACCCTGACAAAAGGAAATAACAAGAACAAATCTTATGAGGAGCAGAGCAGCTGAGGGAGCTGGGTTGTTGATTCTGGAGAAAGGGAGGCAAGGGGGACCTTGTCACTCTCTACAACCCCCTGAAAGGAAGTTGTAGCCAGGTGAGGGTTGATCTCTTCTCTCAGGCAACAAGTGACAGGATGAGAGGAAATGAATTCAGGCTGTGCCAGAAGAGGTTTAGGCTGGATATAATGTTTAATGCTAACATGTTCAGGTTAATGGCTGGACTTAATTGTCCTAGAGGTCTTTTCCAAACTTAAAGATTCCATAATTCAAATAAATTTTAGAGGTGGTTTTTATCGTACAAAGGGGTTAAACCAGCAAAGAAGTACTGTGGAATTGTGGAAGAAAACAATTTTGAAACTACAAAGTAGTTACAAGTTACATGATGCTCTTGTGTATTACTGGTGTAGATATGTTATGTTTGAAAATTTATTAATATACCATATTTTATGGTAAAAAGTGGTACTGTTTCCCTTTTCCTATTATAAAAAGTTGATTTTGCCATGCATCTTACTGAATATTTTCATTAGATGAAAACTGACATGGAAGTCAGTTGGCTTTGATACAGTCCTATTTTGTTTGTGTGTAATTTTCAACAAATAATGTACAAAGACCTGTATGGTGAATTGCATGAGAAAGAGCTGATGCCCAAAAACCACTTTTTGCCATCAGTGGGTCCAAAAGCATTTCCTTGGTGAAATGTCAAGCTGGGTTTTTTTAAGCTCCATTCCTTATCCACAAACCAAGGGCTGCACTCAAACTGGCACTCTTTGCCTTTAGCCCACAGTAACATGGGCTGAGCCCAATCTCCACATCTTCATCCCATGTACCAGACTCTTCAGTTGGAGGATTCTGTCATCTTGGCTATAGCTGTCCCAGCAACCAAGCTGTTATATCACCAATATTCAGTTATTTTCCTGCCTACATGTCAGTATTTAATTTATGTCTACAAATCTGTGGACTAAACTTTAAAATAAGCATTAAAAGTACCTAAATGTATTCTTTGATTTTGTATTATATTAAAATGCAGCCCACAGGAAACTACCCTTAAACAAGTAAGATATTATTGGAAAACACAAATAAATCCACAAAGTCTTCCACATCTAACATTGTGGTTTCAATACAGGCCAGGTAGCTTGTATGGAAAACATCCGAGTTTTTGGGTAACTCCACTGACTATAACAGAAGTGTTTACATATTGGAAGTGAAATGTGCTTTCAGGTTTTAATGGATGAGGCTGAAAGCTGACTCTGTTACTTGTGGATATAGAAAATAATTACGCTGGTATGATTCTAGTCCTCAGTGACTGGCATCCTTCATGGGAAATAAATTAAGAACTTTATTGGCAGTTTCAGTAGACAGGTCAAAACCTATGTAGGCATGGCAATTTAATTTTCCTGCCCCTACATCCTAGTCAAGTCAGAGCAGTAATCTGCAGAATTATTTCTGGTTATACCTTTACAGAGGATTTCATTTCCACACTTTGAGGCAGCAGTCTTCATGAGCCTGAAATGCAAATGAAAACTATCAGAGAATTTTTAGAAAGCTGTGTTTACTGAAGCTTTACATGACAATTGCATTAGATGTAACTTTTATCTAAACCCAAGTTCTGTTTACAGCTGCACTTGCCCATCAACTACTTTATCAGCCCAAGACAGGCCAAAATCTGTGTCAGGATGTTGAGCAACTGATTGCTACCTGGACAGCAATGCTTTAGCTTTGCAGATACTGATGAATGTGAAGCAAAGTTAAAATGCGTTGTCACTTGCATCTGAAAGTTCTCCTGACATCAACTGTAGGACTTGAACTTAGCTGCGATGAATCACAAGATGTACCAGAGTAAAAGCATCTCTGGGGACTGAAAGGATAAATGTATTTTCTTCCAACTTTACTCATTGGTGGTGATGCCAAAAGATGATAATACACACAATGAATCACATCAGCTATAACTGCAAACGAAACATATTCCATGGTTGGTTAATTCTTAATTTATTCTGATGCTCTGGGCTAAAACAGAGAATAAAAATTTGCCACTGATCAAGAGTCTTATGAAGTCCACACTTTATGCACATTTATGGATGCCATCCAAACAGCAGCAGAACTATGAGAGGAAGATGGGCAGAAATGGGCCAAAATGGGAGTGGCAAGCAGAATGGTCAAATCCAGGGGTGACTTATTTTCCACTCATCAGCTTCTGCCTCCTCTAACCTAAGAGCTGATATAAAAAAAACATCTTGGTGCCCTGGGTTTTGTGGATAAGAAATGGGGGAGGAAAATCTAGCCATTCACTAGCAAGAAAGTGGCAGGATTGGAGAAACTTTGGAACCAGTAGAGCTGTACCCACTGTTGCCTTTCCCTGGGGGTAAAATGCATTTCTGTTTTTGGTAACCCCATGTTATTTTCAACCCATATTTTATCTTTCACAAAACGAATTAAGCTTGCTCTCTTCTCTGCAGGCAACAAAAGGATATGCTGAGAGCTTCTGTTGCTGTGGAGCAGAGTCCTCTTGCTGTGGCCTTTGTGGGGCTTGTTTGACAGGTCTCCACATTTTTTCTATGCCTCCATGAGGCTAGTCCTTACTTGTGAAGAATTGCTGGAATACCTTGACCAATATAGAATAGCTGGGCATTTAATATTCATCTGAAATAATATACTAGCACCTCTAGTCATTTGCACATTGGTATAAACACTGAGAAGTTTCTCTTTTTGCTCTGAATATGATAGCTGGTTAGAGTATGAAAGATGGTTAGAGATACTTGTTCTTTATCATCACACTGGTAAACTGGGAAAATCATCTCAGTGTCATTTCTTTTTGCTCCAAGAGGAAACACATCTCTGGCAATAGGTAAGGCAAAAGGAATTTCTGACACAAGGCTGAAAACTGTGTGTCACTGAAAATATTCCCTTGTGCAAATCTGAGGATGCAGCAAAGTCGTCAACTACAGACACACAGAACTTGAGATAAACAAAATCCAGTGCTTCGGTTTCAGTAAGTGGAGCTTCTGTCTTTGAGCTATTGTACGCGCTAGGCGAGGAAACAAACAAAACGGGGGGAGGCGATCTCAGACAGAGCTCGCTTTAGCTTCCCATCTGATCTCCCCTGAAAGAAAGGGCAGAGCGATGTAACGCTCGGTGAGACAGCACACCGTGCGGGCTGCGCGCTCGGGGCCGCGGGCCGGAGGCTGCGGGCAGTGCCGTGCCGTGCCGTGCCGGGCAGTGCCGTGCCGTGCCGTGCCGGGCAGTGCCGTGCCGTGCCGGGCAGTGCCGTGCCGGGCAGTGCCGTGCCGTGCCGGGCAGTGCCGTGCCGTGCCGGGCCGTGCCGTGCCGTGCCGGGCAGTGCCGTGCCGGGCAGTGCCGTGCCGTGCCGGGCAGTGCCGTGCCGTGCCGTGCCGTGCCGTGCAGGGCCGTGCCGTGCCGTGCCGGGCAGTGCCGTGCCGTGCCGGGCAGTGCCGTGCCGGGCAGTGCCGTGCCGGGCAGTGCCGTGCCGTGCCGTGCCGGGCAGTGCCGTGCCGTGCCGGGCCGTGCCGTGCCGTGCCGTGCCGTGCCGTGCCAGGGTGGGCACGGAGCATCCCCACGGCCGGGGCGGCATGGCAGCTGCCGGGGAGGCGGAGCCAGCCGCTGACCTGCCGGCATCGCAGCACGGGCGCATCATCTGCCGGCAATAAGCCCTCCCTTCTTCCTTCCCACCTGCGCCGGAAAACGCCAGGAAAACATCAAATGAAATTATATGATTAAAAAAACCCCAGTTGCTTTCAGCAGCAGGGCGGGAGCACGGCGGGGAGAGGCCAGGTGCGCAGGGCCGCTCGGCGGCGGGGGCGGTGCGTGAGGAGCCCGGCCCGGCGCTGCCGCCATGGAGCACATCCGCATGCCCAAGGTGGGTCCCGCCGCCCGCGGCTGCATCCCCGCTCCGGGCCCGGCTCCGGCCCGGGGGAGCCTCGCCCCGCAGCCCTGCGGCCTGTACGGGCCTGCGGCTGAAGCTGCGGGCTGCCTGCCTGCTTGCTGCCCTGCGGGATGCGCTGCTCGGCATTCTCAGTCAGCCCCTCGGACAGCAGGCACTGCCCGACAGCTGCGGGCATCCCCATGGGCGGGGGCGCTGCTGCTCGGCCGCCTGTCCTGTGCCCCGAGATTTCGGGCTCGGAGATTAATGGCTTCAGTGTTTCTATGCAATGTTTGATCTTTTGCCGACGTAATCCGTTTTTTTTTCTACAGCTTTCTAAGCACTAGGCCTGTATTTGTTGAACAAAATTGCCACGTTACTCTAAAAAAAAAAAAAAATACAGTTTTAACACATAAATAGGTTTAGATTAAAAGTAATCACAAAAAGTGAACCAGAGCAATATGTTAATTCGAAATGGGGTGGGATATATTATAAAAAATATTGGTATTTATTATAATAAATAAATATTTGTGTATTTATGTATTTATTTAATAATAAGTAAATACGAAATTAATAATTTGTTTTTATTTGTTATCAATATTTAATATGCTGGCATGAATTTGAGATCAGGGCCTTGTTATTTGCCTATTTTTTTCAGCCTTTAGGTGTTAAGCTGTAAATCTAGTAAGAAGATAGGCATTTATAACAACTGCCTTCCTTCTAATCTCATTTCATTACCTGTTATCTCCCTTTTTGGGAAGGAAGAATTTCAGAACAGTATGGCTGTGTCCTCCTGCAGGTAGGTACAATTAGTGGAAGTTGTCCGTACAGATGCTGTTGACCATTTGCTGAAGAATGCTGAAAGCCTGAATGAGAAAAATATTAAAAACAACTAATAAGGGTGGAAAAATATATTAAAAAAATAAATGGTTGTGTTTGCTGCAAATGGGAGACCCAGGCAGGTCCCCGTTGCAGGCAATGAAGCTTATCTATTTTCTTTTCTACAACCAGGTCCTGGTCCAGAAAATATTACTCTGCATATGTAAAACCCATTTCTGTATCTGATACTGTGAGAAGGCACTGTACCAATGCCTCAGGTCACTGAAAATCTTAACTCAGTGTGAGGTGATTCCGCAGTCCTGCATCCTGGCAGTCTCTTAGATTATAGCTATGCTGAAAGGTATCTGATATAATAGAGCAGTTTAGGAAGAATGATTTAAAGGTACAAGGGGTACAAAAATCCTTTAAAATTTCCAATATAAATGTAGAAAATCAACATGTTTTGATTGATTACTAAAATACTTAATCTCTCCAGTTACTCCTAAATACACTGAGAAAACAATGTATCTACAGCTCCCTGACAGAATTGATACCATTGATTTTTTTTAATTCCTCATCTTAAAATAAGTCACCAGTACTTGTTGGGGTTTTTTGTTTTGTTTTGTTTTTACTGAATTTGGTTTTGATAATTTGGAACTGAACATTAAATGTTTTCCAATGCCTGTAATGTAAAAATAGGTAAGGGAAAGCTCATAGTACCATATGTTAGCCTCTGGTGTCACATTTCCTGACTCCATACAAACCTATCCTGAGAGAAATTTGAGAAGTGACTGCCCTGCTCTGCAGAGGTATTAATCTCAGAATAATGATACTTTCCTGATTCACAAACCCAGCCACATGGAAAAGCAAGATAAATTCTTAGCCCAAGTAAAAGCTTTTCCTTCAAAGGGAGATGTATATTACATAACACCCTTTAGGTCTCAGCCATTGTTTTAATAGAAATATGACTGTAGTGATTTATGGTTCATAAATATTAAAATTAATCTGATAAAACATAACAGACATTAAAAAAGCAGAAGGTAATTACATACCAGGTGGGTCAGTAGTTCATTAACATAACTACTCTGTGTCAGAGTGACAGAGGAGAGAGAGCATTTAGACCTGGCCACATTCTGCAGCTTCTCAGCATTTACAGATGTATTAGGTTCCAGCTCTTCCTATTAGTGTCCATTTATGGACCTCTCTGTGTGAGTTAGCCAGAGCTCCTTATAGACAGGATGACACTCTCTGGCTCCACAGCCTGCATGGAAGCACGCTCCAGAAGATCACAGCTTCACAAAAATTATTTTCTCCTGTCTATTGAAAAGTCTTGAGTAGCTTCCTTCAGTATTGCTTCATTCTAGCTTCAAGGATTTGTTCAATAAATATTCCATGTTCACCTTACCCATGCCTTCACAGTAAATCTTGATCACAGCCCTCCAGATTCTGATAATTTCAGAGCAATGTCATCAATGACCCCAGGACCTCTTTCCTATGTCCAATCCATTGTTCTGTAGATATGTTTTAGGTTGTTTTTCTTGGAGGTATTCTACCATGTCTGTCTGTGTTGAAGCTCCTATGTGTCTCCTTTGCCCGCACAAAGTTTTGCAAGACTCCTCTGGAGTAGGATTTCCCACTGCAAGGGCCATTCTGGTGCTTTCCCAACAGACTGTACATATCCACCTGCTGACACACTATTTGGTGTGCTGACCACTGTTGTTCTGTCATTATACTCTTGGTAGAAAACAGGGTGCATATATAATGTATGCCTGTATGAACATACATAGGCACTGTATTTTCACAAGGTAAATGCCATCCTGTGTATGAAGGCCATAATTTAAGTTTAAAAGTTGGAAACCATCCCTCATTGCTGAATAGAATTATATATAACTCCCATACCCTTTAAAAATTAAAAATTAGTAAAACCAGTGACTGACATGAGTTTGGATTGAACAGCAAGATGGTTTAGGATAACTTTCCAAACCCAAAATATGACAAACAGCTCATAACATTCAGAAAAAAAGAAATCAGCAATACTTCTGAGAGGATTAGAAGCACGTTTTATGAGCATGTGTAGAGATATGTCTGGCCAGGGACAGGATGAAAGATCCAGAGCTCTCTAGATATGTTCATATAATTTGTGTTTGTACATTGTCAGCAGGCCTATTGATGGCCCTATAATAAAGAACACATCAGTTTTTCCCTGGTGTACTAGCTGTCTTCAGTGGGCTTAGCCCAGAAATTCTTTTGGCTCCGTGTTAACAGAATACTTGGGATGACTTGAGTTGCTGGAGTGCTTTCATTTTTGTGATGTTACAGTGAGGTACTTCCTTTCAATGATGCCTCTCTCAGGCAGAATTTAAGATCTGCTCCCACGCTAGTGACAAATCACTCTACCAGATGTATTGCTGCACAGAATAAATTTCCAGCATGTGCAAGTGAACTATGTGTTTGCTTTTGTTTTTAATCTAGTTTCCATAATTCTTAATTTCTAATAAGATTTTATAACATGTCCTTTTTCACAAAGTCTCCATCAGGAAATCCATGTAATTTATATCCGCTTCATATATGACAATGTAAATGGCAAAACATTTGTTAAGATGTCTATCCAGATCAATAGCAAAACTGAACCCAGCATGCCTAGTCTTTACTTTCCTATGACATGTTCTGGGTTGCTGGATCTCCATGTTTTTTTTGAGGTAAGTTGGCATATTCTACCACTGCTCTCTGTGTGCCTTAGGTTGAGATAAGGTGTGATATTATAGTTATGGTCTCTGTATCCAAGCTACAATTCCTTTTGGAAAAGTTTGATGTATTTCAGTTGTGTGGTATCGGGAAACACCTGGGGATGTGAACTGGTTGTTTCCCCCACTGGAATGAGCAATGGAGTGCCACAGACACTTCACTACAGTACTACAGTTTGGCTAAACTTGTGTTTAGTTTGCTACTTAGGAAAGGTAGAGGAGGTGAGGCTGGCATGGCCTTTGCCTTTTAATGGCGTTTTGGGTCATCAGCTGACAGCAAACACATTATGCAACATCTTTTAAGTGCCAAGATGATTTTCTGCTTTTCGAGTGTTGTGTGAAGGTGGTTTTTGTGCTTTCCTCTAAGTATACAACTTAGAGCAGTGTGTATTACAATTCAGCTGGTGTTTTCTGATTTCATAACCATTTCTCATTTTACATCATGGTTAAAAATTGTTTAGCCTGTTCTGGGTCCAGTAATGTTTAATGGCTTCAAATATGTCATTCTACTTCACTGCTTTAGTCAAATGATGCATTAAAACATATACACTAATCCTGGACACATTTAACTCTGATTTTGTGAGTTATGGATTTTTTTCTTATTAATAAATCTTCCTTATTTAGAATGAAATTTAGTTTTCTTTGGGCTCCATTTGTTCCAACTTTGTGCTATGAAAGTTTGAACCCAAAGGATAAATTTAACACAAGTGAGCTTTGTAGTGTACTATGCCCAGAAAATGTTCTGTGGTAACATCAGACTGGAGGTGGATAAAATGAAAATAAGAACTGCAGAAACTGTCCAGATATTGTGGGATTGGACCTAAAATATCTGTTTGGAATTGTGCTATAAAATATTTGTTTTGAATTAGAGTCATCAAGCTACCTTCTTAGTGTGAGTTTCAATTTAAACAAAGTCTTATAACAGCCATTATTCTCAAAATATTTAGTCAAAAATGGCCAGAAGATCACAAAGACTTTCATATTTTCAATAATGTGACACTCAATAAAGCGGTAGCTGGATAAAGTCACAAAACAAGCTCTAAAAATCATGGGTAGTCATGTGTTTTAATTTGTTGTCTTGGTATTTATGTCTAAACTGCTAACTCCAAACCTTATTGCACTTGAAAAATAGTACTGGAAATCATTAAGACAGCATGTCTGCAGGGTCCTCTTTGATATTTTTTTGCATTGTAGGGGACTGAAATTGGAATGAAGGATTTGAGAAGTTAGGCTTGGGGGTGGTCAAGGCTGGAATCTCTAGGCCCAAGTGGGTGGTATTTGAGCCATTGCTGTCTGTAAACTCAAGGAATAATCTATTTGCAATAGAAAATGCACACTGACATTTCCTGCTGTGCAGGTGTATTCTGCTGAGAAAGACAGGTCCCTGCTACCAGAAAAGGAGTCCTACAAATCCATTTTTAATGCAAATCTCTCGTGGCCTGCACAGCTGAAATGACTTGGTACTGCTGCTCTAAAATAGGCTGCTGAACATGGCATGGTTTCAAACATGTAACAGAAAAGCCTGTATCAAATACAAGAGTTTAAAGATATATTTCTTATTGGTATCCTTTGGCTGCATGCAGAATTCTTTTTCCCTATATATCTTTTCAGAACCAAATCGGAACAAATTTGGCTAGTGTATTAAGATTTACTGCCTTGAGGAATCATTGTTTTTCCTAAATTAAAACTGTTAGATAGGATTTTTAATAGGATACACTTAGTTGCTGTCTTCTCCTTTTCCAGATAAATGAGATCTAATACAGACTGAAAGTTTTATGTATGAGCCTTGTGTTAGTGTTGGCGCCATATTGGAATGCTCTATACTGTTGTAATAGGGTCTTGTTTGTTGCTCCCATTCTGCAGCTGCTACTCAGGTGTATCTGCTAATGTGGTGCTGACCTTGCTCTTTATAGATCTTAGCAGTGAACAATTTCTTTTTTAAGCCAAATTATTAGGTAGTTTGTTGTCTGTCTTGCTATTATGAATCATTCATTAATATTTTTTCAGCTCTTTTCCTCCATTTCACTTTATTTCTTTAGAAGATTAAACTTGTTTAGATTTTTCTTGAATATTTCCCCCCATCCTGCCAGATTTGCCCTGAGGAAACTTTTTTATAATGCATCTCTTAAGGTATCTTTGCTTAAATTTAATTATTTACTTTTGGCTTTGTTTGAGTCTTTTGACATAGGTAGCCATCTAACTTCATAGACTGTGCATTATTTTACTGCACTTGGGAGATCTTTTCAGAGAGGGAAATATAAAAATGTAACATGGATCAAGTACAGTTTTTATGATTCTTATGAAATAGAATGGAAACCACATTAAAAGGCAGCATCAATTGGCAATTCAGTTTTCTTTTATTCTTACTCCAAGATCATGCAAAAAAGATTACTTATTACATATTTTGTTTAGCAAGTACAACACTACTATCTTTGTGTTGGAAAAAAAAGTCATAGCATTTGGTCTTTTTTCACTCTCAGGAATTATGCTAAACACATGGATAGCTGGGGTCAACCAGGGTGAAGAAAGCTCAAATGTTCCACTTGGCCTCCAACCATACCAGCTGTGCTCCTTTTTTCTCATTAGGCTCAGGCTTTTGGCTTTCACAAGCTCTTCCCTTAGCTTTTGTCTGCTGGCAGTGCTAAGGCCAGCGAGAGTCCTGTCATGAATTCCCAGGATGCAGTTTCTTCTTGCTTTTACTCCTGGGGGTAACCTCATGAGGAGAGGAGGGAAGGCAGCAGAAACCCCTGGTCAGTCCAGGAGGCCAAGGGGATGGACAAGAAGAAGTCTCTGTAGGGCTAAGTGTGTGCCCCCAGGGCCCAGCCTTGGCTTTGGGTCAGCTTTTTCAGCAGCAGAGAAGTTTGTGGAAGTGGCCTTTCTTTATCCTTGGAGAATCACTGAAACTCATTTGTGCAGCCAAATTTCGAGGTAGTTTATCAGCTTATACATAAAACATGCTTTTATGGGTTGTGGTAGAGCAATGAATTTCAAGTGTCTGAACAATAGAGAAGCTCCTGAAGATGTGGCCTGAGTGAGGACATTCCCTGCTTACCTTTAATTGGCAGCTTTCTCCTGTCTGGGAGGGTTTTCTGGCCTTTCTCCTTCTTGGGATAAGGAATTAGAGGAGATGAATTAGTCAGGGCTCCTCCTAAAGGAACAGGGAACACTTGGTGACATGGGAGCTGATCTCTTTTGTTCTAGGCTTTTCAGCTTCTTCAAGATGCTCAGTGATAATGAGCAGGTCAGCAATGACCGTGGCAGAACTAGCTGTTCAAGTGCCTTCCTCTTCAGGTTAGCTAAAGCATAGGAAGCAAACACACAGACTCAAAACCTATTCAGCGAGAAAAAAGCTCTTTGAGATTTTTATTTCATAATTCAAATTTAATTTTATTGGAAAATCCTACAGTAGAGACCATTTTGTGTCAGATAGCATCTTCCTGCTCCACATGAGCTTTGCTGTGACAGGAAGCTCCAGTTCTGGTGTACAGCCAATCTGCTGTACAGTTTTGCTTCTCCTTTCCCTACTCATTCTGAGCCCACAGTCAGAACTGATCCTGTATTTATCTGAAAAAGCTTTCCCACGTGGAGCTGTGAACAGCCTGAAATAGTAGCAGTAACTTCTGCACTGTTTTGAGATGGTGACATGTTTGGAGACACTGAAACAGCTTAAAGAAGTGAGGATGAAGGTAGCATATTCAAAAAGCATTCAAAAATAGGCAATGCAGTCAAAGCTTATAAAAAAAGTTATTTAAACTCAAAATGAAAACAAATTAGGGTACTTGAATATTTTTAGGAATAACATTTTGGCAGGCAAACTTTTCCAAATGCTTTCAGGGTCATATGCTTGCTGTTCTTCCTTAGGTGGGAGTCCCATTTAAACTGGTGGGAGTTGTGCCTGAATAAAACTTTGGCCCATGATTTTCCCTAATATGACATTTTTTCTTGAATGACCTCCTGGCAACCTTGTTCATAAGTCAATTGTCATGTTTATTCTATGAGTAAAAAGTGCCTTCCATCTGTTCTTAATCTGCGTTCCCTTTAACTTCTATTTTTGCCTCCTTTTTTCTGTCATCTGTGTTGCATTGGAAATAGACTTTCTGGGCAACTTTATTTATCTTCATGTAAGCACTTTTAGTTATTGAAATGAATCTCCTGGTGGTCTTTTCTTTAGGTCTAGACAACCACAGTCATCAGGAAGGAAAAATAAAAAAGGAGGAAAAAAAATGAAGAGGCAAGAGCTTTGAATTAATTATTTAAATTATGGAAGTTTTACTTAGATGCCCCTCTCTAGACTGCATTAGCTAATGTTTTCTAATTCCTTGTGGTCTTCCAGCTCTCAGCTTTACAGACTTGTGTTTTCTGACCTGGTCTCTGCCACCAATTATTCATTTTAGGTGAAGCACATGAGCATGGTCTGTGCTTTTTCCTAACATGTCAGTGCGTACATAATTTCCTACATTCTCCAATAAAGTCTACAGTTGTTTTGGTGAAAAAGTGGAGCATTGTTTCATAGGGAAAAAACAGAAAAATAATTATTACCTCTTTCTGATATAAATTTTGGCAATTAATGCTGATTTCTCAGCATGCTGCGACTTTTTAGATAGAAAAAAATCGCTTCTTCCAAAGCACTATTATGTGTGTGCTTCCCTTTTGTGGAAATGAATATGTTTCCATTCCTTTTATTCCCAAACTCTCTAGGTTTAAAGAAACTGCTGGACACATCTTTCTTTTCCTGATTGGGAGAGTGCAGGAGAAGAAGAAGGCTCATTCTCTGGATCCTTTGATCAGCAGAGTGAAATCTAAGATTGAGCAATGCCTCATTATACTGATGGACTAAATTTATCATTAATAAATATAAGATGATATACATAGGGGGTAGATCTTAACTTATATATGCAGGCATGACTAAGAGTTACAATTGCTAGTTCTAAAAAAAACAAAACCAAAAAAAACCCCAAAACTAACCCAAACCCCAGCTTGTTCAGCAGAGGACAAAAAAGCAAGCAATATTTGAGGACTTTTAAAAACTAAATTAAAAGCAAAACAGCAAACATCACTATTCCACTACACAAACTACAGAAACCTGTTGTACATCCAATCTTTGAGTTCTGTTTGCACTTTTGGACTTTTCTCAGGAAGTAGACCTCATGCAGAATAATCAAAAGTGTGGAAGAGCTTGTCTGGAATAGCTTCCATAAAGGTCACAGCTATGTAAAGTTGGGCTTTTCACTCTTGGAGCACGAGGATGGAGGGAAGGATCTGTAACAGCACGTGTGGCACATAACTGGTGACAGGTTCAAAAAGAGCAGGAGGAAGGAATTTATTGTACAATGTATAGATGAAATGTGAAGTTCACTCTCACAGGATGTTACGGATGCCAATAATTGACAGATGTACAAGATGTTATTTAATAAAATTAATGGAATGTAAACACAGTTGTGGCTATTAAAAAGTGTGACCTCATCTTAGGAAGGCCCCAGAGCTGGGCTGAGATCCTGAGGGAGCATGAGTGCATGCCTGCCTCTCACGCTTCCCTCAGCTGTTGCTGTCTGTTCTTGAGAGACAAACTGCAGACAGAGGTGAATTCTGATCTCCTGCTGCAGCCACTGCATTTGCTTTGGTGAAATCAGACTTACCACACAGCTCTTACTGCAACTGTTCCTGTTCATTCAGATCCAACCTTTAATTTATTTGTAGTTCTGTATTAAAAAAAACAAACAACCACAACCAAAGAGGAGCTTTGTTGGTCAGCATTTTTCAGTCATGGGGCTGTGATTGATGAGTGGGGAAGGATGTGACCCAGGTCTAGAAATGCATCCCTCAGCCCTGTCCTGCTGTGTGGATGCCTGCTAGGTTGTGTTTCATGGCCCATGCTAGCTCACTTTGTAGGCTGGGGTGAGTGTTGAGTGCCTTGTGCAAGATCAGTGCCTGTGCAGCAGAGCCCTTGCGGGCTGGACTGCAGTGTAGGAACCTTTCTTCATCCAGAAAATGCTGATTTTTATTGGTTTTGTGGGTTTCTTTCAGAAGGGCACTGCCTACATTTTTCTTTTGTATTATCCCTCCTCTTTTGCTTGCTGCTGGATGCATGCTTGGTTAATATTGTATTTCTTCCATTCCTTCTCAAGCCAATACATGACCTCTGAAGTAGATGGCCCTGGGAAAAGACTTCATCCATGCTTTCTAGCAGCCTTTTTTGTTTAAATAAATAGTTTCATTTTTGTTTAAAACAGATTATAACTGGCCTTGAGGGAGATGACTCTGCTTTAATAATGGTTTGGTTTAAGCATTTTGCTACTAAATGGGCTTATTCTCATTTTAATGTTTTCTTTATTCCTATTTGTAAAATAGTGCAATGTATTTGGAATACACATTGCAAACATGTAATTCTCAGATGCTGGCATTCTGTTTTTCAGGAAAATCAACTAATAATAGTTTTGAAGTTGTTGTAGTAGGAGATCCGTCAAACCCATGGGACCAAACTGGTAACTGTTTTGGACAGATTTTATCCTGCTGAATATCTATCTAATATCTAACTTGTTGACTTCTTAAAGTATTCTGGTTTCTCAGTCAGAAATCATGGAACCCTAGAACCATTTGTGTTCAAAGGGACCTTAAAGATCATCTAGTTCCTACCCCTAAAAGGTGCCTATAGCACATGCCATATACAAAATGCTAATGATGTATGAGTCACAAGCTGGTGATCTGAGAGTTAATAATGTGTTTTAGACTCTCCTGTTGTCAGAAGTGCAGCAAAGGGAGAATGCCCATTTTGTGCCCAAGGTGGGGGAGCAGTGGAAGTGGAGCTCTTGAGTCTGTTGAAAAGATACTGAAGGCAAAAACTTCCAGTGTGACCTCTGCTGTCAACCCTAACAGGAATGTAGGGAGCAACATCAAAAAGTTTCTTTTAAACTCTTTTAATGTTGTTTTAAATCTTAACAGAGATTTGGATGGAAGAAAATTTGCCTGATTGAGACCCAATGAAGAAAGGCACTCTACCAGTATTATCTCCTATTATTATTATTTTAATTTAGCTGGAATGGAGTAAGAGTTTTACTGAAAGACAGGCCTTGCCTTGCTGTCACATGGTTTAGGTAAGATGAGATCACAAGGAAGAACTTAAGTGAGAATATGTCTTTTGAAAGTGTTAGGTAACAGCTTTTTGGATACAGAGGTACCACAAGAGAGGGGAGAAAAGGAAAATTAGGAAGATCTGAAAATAAATCACATAATCACATTTTCTCATATAGTTATACTTCTTTGATATTTAATGTTGTCCTGAAAAGAACTTTGTAATAGACAAAATGTGAACACTGAGCTCTCACTATTGAGCTTTCTGTCATAGCCTAATAATTTCTTTCTTTTTCCTCTGTCACTTTTTTGTATAGGTGGAAAATGTTAGGTTACTTGATCGTTTATCCTCAAGAAGAGCTGTGGTGGGAACCTTGTATTTAACAGCGACCCACGTCATATTTGTGGAGAATGGTTCTGAAACCCGCAAAGAAACCTGGGTATGAATTTTTATTTTTTCAGTAGCTCTAAGTGCATGGCACTTTACTGATGGTAGTTTGAAAATTACTTCCAAAACACTTTAAAAATAGTTAATTACTTAATATGGATGCTTTTATGAGGCCATGTGAAGTTCTAGCCTAGCAATTTTCAAAAATTTTCAGTGGATTCTAGATATTACAGTATAGTAAGAGGAAGAGAAGGGCCTTCACTGTATGAATACCAGATGTGATTGACTGAGGAACAGCTGCTGTAAACTGCACTGTTGCTCCTATCATCCAGTAAGAACTGAGGAGAAATGCCTTGAATATGAACCTGTCAATTCTTGGCCTTCTCCTTTACTGGTAGTGTTGAATCAGTGATTTTTTTTTTGTTTAATACTTTATCTTTTTTAATAAAGTAGTAAGTTGAAATAGCTGTTTTGATTGATTGATTAATTGATTGACAAAATATATTGCCTTTTCTTGTTTTTTAACCCCAACCATTGACCAAGCCCCATGCAGCCACTCTGCTCCCAACCAGCAGAATCAGGGAGAGAAGCTAAAGAGTAAAAGGTAGAAAATGGGTTAAGATCAAGAGAGTTTAATTAGGAAAGGAAAAGCCACACAGACAGGCAAATCAAAACAAGGAGCAAATTCACTGCTTCCCATGGGCAGGCAGGTGCCGAGCCTTCTCCAGGAGAGCAGAGCCCATCACATGTAACAGTGACTTGGAAAGGTGAATGCCATCACTCCAAATGTGCCCTGCTTCCTGCTTCCTTCCACTTCACACACTGAGCATGGTGTCACAGGGTCTGGAATATCCCTTGGGTCAGCTGGGGTCACCTGTCCTGGCTGTGCCTCCTCCCAGCCCACATCACTCTCAGTTTCCTGGCCAGCATTGCAGTCAGCCTTGGCTCTGTGTAAGCGATAACAAAGCCATCTCTATATGATCAACCCTGTGTTCAGTGCAAATCCAGAACACAGCCCCATGGCAATCACTGTGAAGGAAAGTAACTCTGCCCCAGCCAAAACCAGCACACATGTACACATATAGGTACAGCTGTTGCTTGGTGTCATATATTGAAGAGTCTTTTATGTAGCTTAATTATGCAGTCCCTGTCCATTTTTGCACTAATTAACTCCATCTTCCTTTGATCCCACTATTCCTGACCAGATTTTTATTGTAATGCTTCATCTCATTTGATGCAGTATTTAAAGTTATATCAGCATTACCGTTCTACCCATGAGGAGGCACAATATTTTAGCCTTATGTAACTGATGCTGGTTCATCGTTTCCCTGTGCAAACAGATGAAAAGACCCTTGACAACCACTAGCTTACACTAAAGCGAACAAACAAAAAGCTTTGGTAATGTGAGCAGGCTGGTGTTTGAGCAGCTGAAACACTCCAGAAATGCCTCTTTGTCTGCAGGTGATGTATCGAGCTGCTTGAGCCTGAAGCTGGAAATAGAATCAAACCACAAGAGGAGGAGCATGAGGGTTTTCTGAAAGAGTAGTGGAAGCTACTGTGCCTGCTCTGGCACATCATTATAAATAATTGCTGTTCTTCTTAAAGATTTGACTAGCATAACTCTTTTCAATTCCCCTCAGGTTCTCCACAGCCAGATTTCCTCTATTGAGAAGCAAGCCACCACTGCCACTGGTTGCCCCTTACTGATCCGCTGCAAGAACTTCCAGGTGATCCATCTGGTGATCCCTCAGGAACGGGACTGCCATGACGTTTACATATCCCTGATCCGGCTGGCTCGGCCAGGTATGGGAAGAAAACAGCACAAAAGTCAGCCTTCATCCTGAGGAGGGGAAATTTAATGGAAGAAATGTAACTGTGCATCTTTGTCCTTTGCAGGTTAAGAAAAAAGGTTCGATAGAGATGCGTTGTGAGAGAAATATTGATATAATCGTTTGTAGATCAATGAAGAAAGCTCATTATAACAAGTAGTTTACTCCATAAAATATGACATATTATTTAAAATAACACTCTAGGGCATCATGGGCCATGATATATAATATAAAGATATATTGTGTACAACTCATTTGCTGGATGACTTGTGTAAATGTAGGAGAATATTCTAAATTCAGGTAACTTTTATGTCTCTGTTGTAACAACAACTTTACAATACATTTAGTGGTCCTGTCAAGATTTCCATTTTGAGCTTTGTGCTGTGCAGAAATTCCTTAAAATCAGTGAAAGATTTAGCAGCAAGTAGTTGTTTTATTTTACTGAGCTGCCTGTGTTTTGGCCTGTTATTATCTACATTTTGAATATTCCCTGTGTGTTTCTGAATTCAGTTCAATGTCCTTTTGAAACCTTTCCCCTTTTCAAGGAAAAAACAAATGTTGCATCAAAGTCCAACATTTAATTGCCTACATTATAGCTCTTCTCTGCACTGTGCTCTCCTAAGCCCAACTGAAAAAACTTCTGGATTTTTTATTTTAAACCATGACTTTATAAATATAACACCAGCTTTGGTTCCTTATTATTATTTTAACAATATTCAAAGAAATTATGTATTACAGTATTTACAAAGCTGACAACTGGATTTAATTTTTAAATTTTTTTCTTGTTAGGAGAGTACCAATTTTATCTACTGTATAGAGGGCTCAAAAATTGCACAGTCCACCAGCACAGCTACTGAGTTCTATGAAGTACTAATAGTAGCAGTAGTACCTCCTAACTGTAGCAGAATTAACCTGGTTAGCTAGGTGATGCAGGGTGAAAGTAATCAGAGAAATTGAAAACAATTAGAAAAATTCCATCAGTGATTCTGCTGATGAAAATCTGGATTCATTCCATGCACCTCAGCTGCAAGTACATGTTCATGTATGCTGGAAGGCATGTGATTCTGTAATCCTTTTTCTTGGAGGCAGGAGGAGGTGTGCGTGCTGCTGTGCACCAGAATGATGAAAGGAGGAGTAGCTGAGGACCCTGAATACAAGTTCAGTGACTGACTGCAGTGGACAAGAAGGTCTGAGTAAAGAAGATGCAGTAACAGCACTGCAGAATTAGCTCTTTGCATGGTTTAGCTGCACAGCAGTTTTCCTTCTCCAGCAAACTATCTGATCATGATTTGAGGCAGCATAAGATCTTGCCTACCTACTCAAAATTAGAAGGCTCTGATTCAAGCTGAGTCATTTGTACCTGACTGTGCTCTTCCCTGTCATTTTGTCAGGGCATGAAGCTGTACTTCCTTTGGATAATATGGTTACTCAGCACTGGAAGGTATTTTTTACTCCATGAGCAGATAATTTGACCTATTCAGGCTCTATTTTCCGTTCTCTGCCTGTTCTTTTCATTCACTCCTGAGAGAAGCTCACATTGTATACCAGCTTAACATGTTCCATGCTATCTGATGTCTTAGTTACAGTAAAGATGAAGATTATGCTTAATTTTATTTTTGCTAAATTTTAATAAGGTCAAGCTGTCAGCTGAATTTGGCCTTTTTGCTTAATTAAGCAATTTTGTAAAACAAGCTGCCCATAAGATACTACATGTTTAATAGCAGGATTGCAGATGTTTATGGCAAAATTACTGAAAGTTTGGGAAAGGTCCTGTAAGTACTGGCAAAGATGTGGTAAAGCACTGACTACTAATACTTGAACATTTTTGTTGCTGTGTGCAGATACCATCATGTGATAACACATAATGTTGAGGCAGACTTCATTCATAAGTAGCCTGGACACAGGTAGATTTTTAAAGGCTTTCCTTGGGCCTGTGAACAGCAGGTCCATTGGAAAGAAAATCCAGATGCTTCTGACAATAAAGCAGTGAAAACAGAAACTCAGATTGCTACTAAAGGCTTAGCTTGGATTTATGGATTGTGCTAAAACTTTAGGTTAACATGTGAGAAATAAACCATACTGTTTTCTTGTCTGTGCTATGCCAGAAATTTGAAATTAGAGAATACAGAAGCAGTTTAAACTGCTGGAAAATGTGGAAAAATTCTCTTTTTTCTCCCTACTCAAGTCTTTGTTGATTTTCAGTATGTTCCTGACAGAGTTAACATGAACATCCCTGTAACAGCTGGGATTCAATGGCAGTGATGTCTGGCTGCCACTGGTCACCAGGATTAGGATTAATTAAATGGATATATACTCCTAAAATAAAGTTTAAAAATTCCAGCACCACCAAACTTTCATAAATGGTACCCGGTCAAGGGGGACAGGTGGCATAGCTGCTTAAACAACTTCCTGATGATGATAAAATATTTGATGTAGCACATGCTTCTTTTATGCTATTATATCATGTGCATCTCAAATGCATTTGCTAATAATTCAGGGACTGAATTTTGCAGTCCACAAAACTATGATTTCATTGGATCTGTTGGAAACCTTTCTAAATTAGGGACAATGACTACTGAGGGGTTTTTTTTCATTTTTGGAAGAATGTGCTGCAAAGTCCGTTGCTCATAACTTTTTTCTTTGCCACAGGATAGATGTTACATTAATAAAGGAACTTCTAAACTACCTCTAGATTGCAAATTCTTTTGAATAACCAGTGCTTACTCTGGCACTGGCTTGAGTTTTCTTTGGATGAAAGCATATTGCTGACATTTTGTCTTTGTGCTGGGGATAGTTTTTACAAATCTACTGAAGACTAGCAGAACAGTCTATTTTAAGTAGCACTTCTCTTTAAGGCACATACATTGGAACATATACAAACAACAAAAGAGCATGTACTTTCAAAGTTTACTTTACAGTAGATATAAAGCAGGATATGTGCTTTTGTGAAGCAAAGTGTGCTCTTTGAAAGGAAACTGCATCAAGGTCCATGCCAAATTCTGAAGTGTGATTTCAGGACGAGAAATCTGAAGTAATTTACCCTTTCTGTTTCTTTGCTTATTTCTTTTCCCAGTGAAATATGAAGAGCTGTATTGCTTCTCCTTCAATCCAAAATTAGATAAAGAAGAACGAGAGCAAGGGTGGAAGCTTGTGGACCTCAATGAAGAATATAACAGGATGGGTGTTCCAAACAGCTATTGGCAGATTAGTGATGTGAACAGAGACTATGGAGTAAGTTGTTGGGATTTTTCTGTCACAGAGGCTGTCTGTACAAGCAATCAGCAGCCTGGCTGAGGACCACCATAGTGCTTAGTGGCAGTATCTCTTTGTGATCAGTGCTGTGCACACATGTAGTAAAGTGCAGTTACTTTACTACTACACATAAAATGGCACACAGAAAGTGAGAGAAAGGATGGCTCTTCATTAACAGATGTGGAAATGAAGAGCAGAAAGTAAGTCCACTGTGTTTTAAATGTTAGATTTCAGCTGCCTGGGAAGAAGTTTAAGTCATACCTAAGGTTATGTGTGTGAATAAGAGTTTCCTTGATATGTAGGGCTATGTAAAATTACTACATAGTCGTTTTAAGAAAAAAAATTTAAAAAGTGTTCCAGATAGTGAGCTTGGCAATATTTTTTCCTCACTGGCTGTTCCCACACTCCTTTTGAAGCATCTGTGATTGACTGTCAGTGATTTTCACAGCGATCTTGTGGTCATAAATCTTCCTAGCTGCCTGCTGTCCTTGCTCATGTGGTCTTGTACAATTGAAGACCTTTTAATGTTAAGTAATTGTGAAAAATAATAACTAAGACATTTTTGAAGGAAGTTTGTCCATGCACTCCATTGGTTCTGTTGCTGGAACATATCCATGTTAAGGAGGGACTGTGACATTCTCAGAGAAGACTGAATGTGCTATCAGGGTTTGTTTTCTTTTTGTTAAAACAAGTGGAAAAAAATGTATGATTTCTTTTAAGATAAAGTGTAGAAAAAATGTCATGATGAATATAATCCAGCTCAACATAGCAACAACTGTAACCACAACTCCTTCCTTTCCTTTCTCTTTCATTACATATCTCTTGACTCAGAAAATATTTTTTTCTGGCCATCCTTAGTACTTTAGTCATCTCAGAAAGTCAAAGGGAGATACTGAATATCCTTCTGACTCCAGTCAGAATGCTACAGACAATATCCGGAAAAGGGGGTAAAAACAGGATTCCATCTGTAGTCTCACTTGTCTTCAGAGGTAATTTGGGGCTTTTTTTGCAGGCTTATCAGGGGCATTGTCAGGGCTTTTGGTAGCGTCATTTCATGTGGCTTAATTTCTTGTCAACATGTCCCTATTTTTGTCCTTTTTTTAATTATCAAATTTTCTGAAAAATTGGGCTCTATTATTATTTGGCTATATTATTATAGCCTTCCCATTATGGTCCCCTCCTAGCAGAGTATTTGAGAACTTCACCCACTCCCATCCTTACTCCCAAATTCCACTACAGAGGATACTGCAGATGTAAATGCAACCTTGGTAAATGTAACAATAAATCCTTTCTGGGATGAATGTGTGTTAAACCTGTCTGTTCTCAACAAGACATGAATTAACACTTGGAAATACAT
Organism: Ammospiza nelsoni; assembly: GCF_027579445.1. NCBI lineage: Eukaryota > Metazoa > Chordata > Aves > Passeriformes > Passerellidae > Ammospiza > Ammospiza nelsoni. The sequence continues at coordinate 30,052,657 of NC_080636.1, read as the reverse complement.
CCCTTCAACCCTTGTGCTTCAGTTTTTCCATCTGTAAGTTAGGATTAACTTTCCAGCTTCAAAATAATGTTTTGAGGAACAGCAGTAATATGTATACAATAATAACAGATTATCCCCTGAGGTTTGAATTCCTTGGTGTTTTGTTTTTGCTGTGGAAATGGCTAGTGCTACTTGTACTTTGCAGACCAAACAAACAGAGTTTCCTTTCACAGGTCTGTGACTCCTATCCTACAGAAGTCTATGTACCAAAGTCGGCAACTGCACACATCATAGTGGGGAGTTCCAAATTTCGCAGCCGAAGGCGTTTCCCAGCTCTTTCCTACTACTGCAAGGGCAACAACGTAAGTGTGAGTTTGTAACCTCAAAGTGTTTGCTTATTTTGGCCTTGGCCTCATAATTCTTCTAGTAAGGTTTTGCGAGACAAAATCGGTGTTTATTTAATTAAAAAAATCTTAGTGTAGGCTGGTTAGTGTGATTAGTTCATTAATAGACATTTAGTGCAGACATTTAAACCCAGTCTCGCCATCCAGCTAACACAAAAAATAGGTGATCCGTGTATCAGAAGGAAGTGGAATAGTACAAGAGGCCCTGAGACACGGGTGGCAAAGCAGCAAAGGCCAGTAGCAGGCAGCTTAGTAGCTGATTGGGAGGAGAACAGAGCAATTTTGTATCTGGTAGCCTGAGAGCAAGTTGAGGAAGTCAAGGAAGTCAGAAATTATGCTTGCATCAGTTAGAGAATCAGGAGCAGCTTTTCAAGAAAAGATCTGTGAAAAGACACAGAAAGGATGGATATAACAGCTACTAAATTTTGGCTGAGCAGTGTGTGGTGGTTTTGCTGAAGAGATTCTCCTTGTCTGCAAGTGAGGAGTTCCACCTTTCCCTCTCCATAGCAAAGGGGCAAGGAACTGCTTCACTTGTCTATAACCATTTGGGAAAAAACCCTGTACCTAGACTACTTGTATTTCTGTTTCTGGCAGCTGAGGTGAGAAAAGAGACCCTTGGACTGAAAAATCCCCAAACTGGGTGTTTTTACACTTGTGTTCCAGCCCCTTAGGGAACTGCCTTCGCTCAGCTGTCATTACCATTTTGGAGAATGGTGTCCCCTTTGTACTCTTAAAGGATCTGTGTGACTCCTGCTTCAATCCAGAGTGGCACTGAGAGGCCTTCCCTAGAGCTGGGGGGTGGTCAGGACCTTCCAAGAGACAGAGCAAGTCTGGCCTTACAGGGTTTCTGTAGCATTTGCCACACAGGCTGGGACATATTTCTGCAGAATGTCAAAAGCACAAATCATAAGCTACAATCTCCATGGAAGTCTTGCCTTTACAGCAGCCTTTATAATAGATTTAAGCTTCAGAAAAAAGGAATGAGACGACATTTTTACTCCTTTACCCTGTATTTCATCAGAGCATTGCTTCCATAAAGATCTGTGAATTTTACAATGAAGTGGAGAATAGGAAGATTTAAATAGTAAATACAATCTCTGCATAAATTAAGTATTTTAAAAACATTTTGTTCAGGTTATATTTTTCAGAGTTAATCACTTTGCATGATCAACTGTGTCCCAATATAGATATCTAGGATTCAAAACACTTGGACATTTCCAAACCTCAGTGAAAGAAAAGGTTTCAGGGTCAGGTAGATTACCATTAATATATTGTAATTAATCTTGGATGAGTTCCATGTTTCAGCCTGAATGTTTTCCCTGCTGTGGTTGAAGTTCAGGTTAATGTTCAAAGTACCAGGATCTGAAGTGTTGTGTGTACTCCTGGAACATTTATAGTTTAAAGAGCTAGGAAATGCAGTTTTGAAGGAAATACCTCCTTGTGAGTTTGGAGGTTGCCGGTAAATAGAGTAATGGGCAGGAAAGGGGTAAGATTTATCAGCAGTTTGGGAAGAGCCTGCTGCATGCAGAGGAGACAGGTACCACACATTCAGTTATTCACAGACAGAACTTTCACACAGCTCCTTCATCCTGACAAATTCAGTGGTGATGTGACACCTCTGCATCTTACACAGTCTGTGTGAATATGATGAGATCAAAGTCTGGAACTATCTGTCCAGTTGTGCAATAGCATGTAATAAATCACTGGAATATGTGCTGATCAGAAGACTAAACTCTAAATAACAAGAACCTGTTTGAAAAACCATTAATAAAGTATGAACACAGTTCTGGGTTTCCCTCTTAAAGACCCATACTTCACTGGGTAACTACTGATAGTTCAAAGATGTGACTGAAAAAGGCATGTCCTTTCTCACAGTAATAAATAATCTGCAGGAGAGCCTGCAGAGGTTGTGACCTTCAGGCAGATTCTCTCCATGCTAGTGTTCAGTGCTTAGAAAGTGCACATATTATCCCCTTGCCTTCTATAAATCTATCTGTCCTCTGCCTAGCAAAAATAAAAATCTCCCTGCCCACCTATTTCACATTTTGTTTCTTCTTTCCTGGTTTCATCTGGAAAGAGGGTGATCTTGATGGCTCTGTGGAGAAACTCTCTTGCCTCCTTCAGTAGCCCTGCTTAATCCAAGTACTCCAGGAGTCAGGCTGCCTGACTCACTCCTTATGCAGTGAGGTCTTTTTCCTAAGGCAGTGCTAAGAATACCCCATCATTGGTGATCTGGTTGCATGTCATACATTTTTGTTTCCTGGACTCATGCTGTCAGGCTGTTTAGTAAAGCAAGCACTGGTGTAGGTTGGGGGTAATCAGTCTGGTACCTGGTAAGTGTGAGTACAAAAGGACCTATTCTTTATGTTATATCAATGTTCTCATGATTTCAAGGCTGTACTCATCCTCAAGACATCACCTTTCAGGAGTTATTCCACATTAGGGAAATACAATGCTTAAAATAGCTCTAAAATTTGATTCAAGACTAGACTTGGGCAAATGGGGTTGTACTGTTTTAATGCTTCCTTGCCTTTTAAAAAATATTTATTAACATGTAACTAAAAATAATGCATTTATTAATTTTACCATTCTGCCTTTCTCATGTAATTATCCATCTATGCAAACATCTAATGATCTGGTTTTCTAAATGCTTCTGGATGCTAAATAATTTCCACTGTATAATTCTGTAAGGTTTTTTGTTTGTTTGTTTTCATTTCTGCAGGCCTCCATATGTAGAAGCAGCCAGCCTTTATCTGGCTTTAGTGCTCGATGCCTTGAGGATGAGCAGATGCTCCAGGCCATCAGAAAAGCCAATCCAGGCAGTGATTTCATCTATGTTGTTGACACTCGGCCCAAAGTAAGTACATTACATTTCTTGCACATAGCAAGGCTGAGTCTGGGCTGGATCCATTAGGGAAGACACACAACCTGAGTGACTGACCAAGGCACTTCTCATCTTACTTGCACCTGTCTAACTCCACAGGTACATGAGGATTTATCAGGGGAATCTTAACTAAGAACCTTGACCACAGTATTATCTCTAGGAGAATTTTCTCCTTTCTCTTTTCTTGTTCTGAACCTTTCCTCTTTCTTGTTCTTAGCAAAATGTTAAGATACATAAAAGTAAATAACGTGTAGTTGTAACTGTTTGCACACACAAAGGAGCTATCTAGTATATTTCTGATGAGAAATTGTTTGTAATTTTGCAAACCTCTGACGGCTTATACTATAATTCTCCATGAATGATTTCTCTTGGAAGTGAGAAAATTCCAATGACCCCTGCTTAAGGCTAAAGAAAGACAAGTCACTGAGATCACAGGAATGCAAAAGACCTTTAAATATCTCCAGCACTTTGGTGGTTTTGTGAGACAATCTGAAATATGATAAATAGTGACATCAGATGCCATATCTATAATTGAATAAAAACCTCTGGCCAAGAAAAAAGCTCTAGAAAAAATTATGGTATGGAGAAATATAGAAACTCAATAATGATCTAGAAGAGGTGGGAAGCTAAGAAAACTTTGTGTCAAAATTATCAAGCTAGCAAACAGCTCAAGGTAAAGACTAGATAGGCTTCAGTATCTGGAGGTGAGAATAGGGAGGTGTTCTTTCTTATGCTACCAGCAACTTTCCTCTTGAAGTTACCAAAGCCTCTGAAGAAAAGAAACTAAAGAGGCAAACATTCACAGAATCCCTTGTAGGTATAGGATTATCTATAGCATGGAAAAAAGAAAAAAAAGGAGAATAAATGTTTGAGGAAAAGGAACAAGGAAGCTGTTTCATTGTCCTGAGATCAGAAGACAGATCTGAAAGGGCAAGACGAGTGAAACTGAGAAACATGAGAAATGGAGTGCGGAAGGGCAAACCTGGCAGAGCTGGAGCAGATACAAGGAAATGCATGGCTGGTGACTGAAGGCATGAGGGTTGGTGGGAACGTGCTGTGAGTGCTCACAGCTCTAATGGGAGGCAGTAGCCAGAACATGAGGGCCTTGGCGTGTCTCATTCACCCAAATCACACCAAGGGCTGTGTAATCTGGTAACTACCTTTACCTTCAGTTCCCTCTGTTTTGTTGGGAAGATGAGGATGCTACCAGATTACTTGTGGTCCTGAAGCGAGTGAATTGTGATGAGCACTAGGAAATGACTGGTACCATTGTGTTCAGAAAGGGCATTGGACATGGAGTACAGGCCTAGCTGCCTAAATAATGCTTGTTTAACAGTTTTCTGTGTGTAATAATAGTTATAGCTTGTTTGCTGTCTGATGGTATTGCTACTCTTCCCTAATTAAGGCAGTCAATTTATTGCTAATGACTTACTGACTTGGTTATTAATAATGTTTTACCAGGTAGTAACAGGAAGGACCTATCCTTTAATTTTTTTTTCTGGGAAATTACTTTGAGACACCTTCTGTGTGCAGTGAAAAAAGCCCATACTTTGTGGAGGGTATGGAGAGACTGAATCAGGCTCACTTAGCCATGAATGCCAGCCCATTTCCAGCAATGCTGGCTTCCTCAGAAGCTAGTCAGGAGATGAAGACTGTTTGTTTTCAGTTAACTGTTTTGTAAAATAAAAAGGTTTTGATCATAAGAAATATGTATACCAGATTCCTACTACTCCCTGTGCAGCAAAAATGGACAGATCTACAAAGCTCCTGTGATCCCAGAGGCCAAATACAGCCTTGTTACAATTTTGCACCTGATAATGCATTTACAAATGTAGAGCATATAGCAATGGATCAGTGGAAGTGCTTCCTGGCATTCCTCAGGGAACCTTTAACAAATGTAAAGATAAGATATCCAGTCTGGATATCAGGTGGAAGGCTCTCCATTCCTGTAGGCAGTTAAAAAAGCTGTTTGCCTCATTTCTCATAAGAACCAGCTCCTTATAAAGATCGTGAATATTGGTGGATCCTTCAATTCAGTATTCCCAACTTCATAATTTTCAAAACAAAAGATTTGTCTGCGGAAGAAAGCTTTGTTTCCACTTTATTTAAATATATCAGGATAACCAAATACAAATTTACTTAAGCCACTGTCATTTCTCTATGTAATCACAGAAGAAGCTAATGTAGACTTAGTGTTTATGACTAAAACACATTATAACAAGACTTGACTTGTTTATCTTCCAGATTAAAGAAAATGCCAGGAAATCTTGCAAGTGGGGTCTTCTGCCTTTACAGGCTGTATCCTCATATTCACTGAGATTAATCAAGGACATGCACAATTTAGATAGCTTCACAAGGACTACTTTAAGAGCAACAGATGGAATTTTGGTAGATGATGTGGAAAACTTGTTAGTAAATATTGTGGCAGCTGCAAAGTTTGGCAACTGACAGTATTTAAAATAAATGAGTGTTAGAAAGCCTTGCAAATTTAACCTTATATTTATTTACTTTCATAGAGTGCCATTTCAGATTGCCCTTTAAGAAAGGATATTTGTGATAAGATTGCTCTGCTGCAGGAACAGTTAATGGTATTTATGTGCTGAGTGCTGGGTTAGTTGGAGCATAGATGTTTTTTAGGTTTCAGGGGTTTGAGGTGGCTGAGACTCATCTGTACAGATCTTTCTTCCTGAAGCTATAGGCTGCTACAGAGAGACTGCCTAGTTTTGTTTATACAAGAACACTGATGTCAACTTCAAAAGAGAAAGATTAGGATTCAGCAGATATTTTATATCTTTGTAGCAAGTCACACAGAGGACTCTGTCCTTAACTGACATGCCGTTCACAGGCTGTATGTTTTTATTATTGTCCACTGATAGTCAAAACATCAGCAGACTGCTGGTGGTAAACAAGAATGGAGTTTCTTTGTTTGTGCTCTTTCCTGAATTGCATACTACAAGTTAAAAGAAATTTTGCCCAAGCTTTGTATAAATCAGAAATGTTGGATTTTTGCCCAGGTTCCTATCTGGAGTGTGGTTCCTCTGTTGTGTCATGAAATTCATGCAATGCTTCAATTCTTAATGGTGGTCCACAAATGTAACCTTTTAGCTTTTTCCTTTGAAAGTCAAGATATCGGGTTTGGTCCTTGGAAACCTGTTTTGACATATAATGTAAAAAAGCTGGGCTTCTTCATCTTGGTTTGAGGACAGACAGCATCAGACAATCAATCCTCAATTGTGCGTATTGGCTCCAAATTAAAATGGAATATTGGGAATATGTGTTTTTGGGGTGGAAGAGGTCAGAAAAGGAGACATTCTTGTATATCCCATGACTCCATTAGCTAAGCACTGAAATATATTATTGTGACTTTCAGATGTGACCACAGAAGCAGTGAATCAATAGTACTGCCTGCACTATTGGGAAATAAACTGGAGACAGAATTATCTGCACAGCCTCTTGTCTCCTAGGCAATGCCTAAGAGAGACTTTTTTTACTCTTTGATGAGCATTGGCTCTCACTGAAATGAAGATGAGTCACTTTTTGTCCAATTGATGCCCAATGAAGTCTAAATCCTTTATTATTTATTTCTTAAATCTTCCTTAGCAGAAGCTGTGAGTTGTGCTTGGAGGCATGGGGTTCTGCAACTTGCTTTGTCACTCTCAGAGCCTTCATATTTCTTGGCAACTTTGAAGTCCCCCAGCACTACAGCATGAATTTCAAAGCATAGACTTTACGCAAAAAGACAATTTCTTTCCATTGCACTGTGAGATTTTGCTAAAGAAAATCTAGAAAAAAAGTAGATAGGTACTTAATAAAAGAATAATTTAGTTAAAAAGACTTATTAAAAAAAGTAAAAGTACTTAATTAATTTTTATCAGTTTTAGTTTTCAGCCCAAAGATCAAAATTTGGCATAAGGAGCTTGGCAGATAGTTTTCCTTCCCACTCGAGGGTTCCAAAAAGGGGAAAATAAACATTAACCACATCCTTAATTCTATGCTTGAGAAAACTGAACTAAAGAAGTATTTAGTCACTTTCCCATGCCAGGAAGCAAGTAACAGATTTGAAGACAAAATTTCCAGCTGAAAGTATTTTTGCTGAAGCGCAGCAACTCCTTTGATAGCTGTGCATTGCAGATGGAAATTTTTGTGGTAATTTTGTCAATTCAAATATTTTGTAGTCTTACTTAACAAAAGCCAAGTAACTATAAAATTAGGGAAAATGACTCCATCTCCCTGTTCATTATTGCAAGCTTCAGAGAAGTAAGCTGTAGCAGCTTTTGGATGGTTTGAGCAGTAAAATGCAGTAACTTGGGTGACACTGGAGTGTGCACAGGCTCTGAGCCAGGGGCACGGCAGATGAGACACTGCCACCTCCTGGGCTGTTCTGCTGGTAAACATAATGCTGATCCAACAAAAAATCAAAACTGCCCTTGAAAATCAAAACCTCTATGCTCCTACAAAGGAATCCTGCCTAAGCCATGAGGGTTTGTGTTTAACCTCACTCATGAAGTTTCACTCAAGAGGTGGGAATGAAATAGGGACATCAGAGACTCAGCAGCCCAGCGCCCTGCGAGAGGCTGTGAACAGATCCCCGATTCAGAGCCCCTTGTGTTGACGCTTTGGCAAATGATTCCTATTTGTGACTGACTAAAACTGCACTGATTTATTGCTGTAGACCACAAGGTTTTTTTTGAAAAGATTCTGCTACTAGTTTTCATCCAATTTTCCCTATGTTTTTCAGCTCAATGCAATGGCGAACCGGGCAGCAGGGAAGGGATATGAAAATGAAGACAACTACTCCAACATCAAGTTTCAATTCATAGGCATTGAGAACATCCATGTTATGAGAAATAGTCTGCAGAAGATGCTTGAAGGTAATATTCATTGGAAACTTCATTGGAAACTAGAGGAAAATAATTGATCCTTCTGTCAAAGAAATCAGAATAACTGCTTTGTAATCAGCAGCAGTGAAAAAGAACATGGAAAGCAATCTTTATCTATTACAGCTGCATGCAGCTGCCTGCTGGCTAATGGGGCTTGTGCAATGGAGCATCATGGCCAATGCTGGTTGGTGATTTCTTATTTGTGAAAACACCTTGTTTCCTAGCTGAAATCCAGATTTTGTCATTTAATGACAAAATTAATTTTAATTCTGTACACCTTACTGCTACTCTGTCTTTTTTTTGAAATTTACATTTTGATGGTGAAATGAAAAAACATCCCTTATTGTTGACTTCAAGGCTAGTGGAAAATACCAACTGATTTTTTTTTTTAAGCTCACAAAAACTGTGGTGGGGTTTTCATATAAGGAAGTTGAGCATTTTAGGCTGTGAATTTTAACAGAAACCTATTCATGCCCTGCATAGAACATATCCCATCAGGTCTAGTAATGAAATTTACAGTCAATGAGTGTAACAATTCATCACTATCGATATCCCATGGAAATTACAAGCATTTGCTTCATAAATAGTTAGCAGTATTTAAACCAGCAAAGCTGTTCTGCCATTTCCTATTTGCAGTACATAACTGTTTAGAGGTCATCTGGGAAAAGAGCAGAGATAAATAAGCCATCCTTGATTTTTAAGGAAATAGGAAATAGTGCTCACTCCACCATGTGTCCATATTTACTTCATGTACATCAACAACAACTTCCATCAGATCCCAGATCGGCTTCATTTCTCTTATTCTTGACTTGATGCTCTGCCCATGCTCTTTTACTCTTCATCTGTCCCCCACTGAGTGCATGCAAATGTAAATTTGAAATCTAAGAAGGGCTTAATTTTCCGTGATAGGGAAGCCATGCTCTGTTTTCACATTAGAGCATTTTATGGAAACCAGGGTTAAAGTGGGATACAGGTAAAACATCTATTCATGAGAGTTTTCTTGGTCTAAGGAAAACAGTGGTGGGGAAAACAGATATTTTGTTCACTAGGAAGTCTTGTTTGGCTAGGAGATAGGCTGGGTGAGTAAACAGGTCCCTTTATTTGTTCAACTCAAGACTATCTATGTTAAAATAGTAAACAACCAGTCTGGCTGCACGGGCAGTACTGTGTATAATTTTTGAGCCAAAAGTTCATGAGACTGGTCCATGGCCCAAACTTGCATGTAACAAGGTAACTTGAAATGTATTTAACACTTCAGGCTGCTTGGAGGGCACAAATTCTTAACATCTATTTTCAAGTAAGCTGTATGGTTAAAACATCTGCTTTTTTACTGGGTTTTATATTTGCTATGTTGAAATCTCTCATGTACCAACTTGACTGATAAGATTAGAAATCAGAGAAGTTAAGGACTTTTAAAAAGAAAAATCTTATGACTTTCAGTGTACTAGGGCTTTCCCTATGTGAGATGCTAGGTAGATGCTAGGTAGTTTTTTATCTTTTTCCATTTGTATGTGTCTCTTAATCTGTTTTTCTTGTGACCTTTTACCTGACTTGAGCATGTAAAGGGACCTAGAACCAAAATGGCTGTCAAGGATGATAAAACACATTTGTGTTAATATGGCTTTAAATTTTTATCATTTAATACCTCAATAATATATCAGTAATTATCAATTAGTGATGTATGATCAGTATCAATAAAAAAAGATGTAAATAATTAAAAAAATACAGAAATAAGATAGCAATATCACTGTACCTATGTGAATCTCAAGTAAAGCATCACACTACTCTTTACAGAATGAGACTGCTGCTCATGATCTGTGGTAAAACTTTATAAGATGCATAAAACCTTTGAAAAGACAAATGAGGCTGATGAAAACTGATTTTAGTTTAATGTGAGCTGTATTGCTGCTTAGAAGTATACAGCATGAAAGAGGACATCAAGATATAGTTGGCCAGATGTGTTGCTGAAATGCAAGGCCAGTTTCATTCAATTTACTGGTGCTAAGCAGAAGTGAAGAGCAGAGGATCTTCACATGCCAGACTGCAGATTATTTGCAATATACAATTTTAAATAACTTCCAATGCTAAGAAAATTTGAAAAAAAATTTAGTATTCAGTTTTCCATTAGAAAATGGACTTATATTAGGAATGTATTCACTTAATTATTCATTATTTTGGGGAGTGGGGAGGAAAGGTGAGGAAATACATTTATACTTATAAAAATATCAATATTTTATTTTAGTAGGTAAAATTAATAACAATTTACTTCTTAATAAATAAAACACTATTTTATTTTAGTAGCTGAAAAATTGATTTCAGCTTTGTGATTTTACTACTTTATTTCAAGCCAATTTATCTTATTTTAACATATATTTACCTTAGTAAAATGTTGATTTTTGCTAAATAAATCAGCATTATAAAATGATTAAATTTTTAGAATAAGGTTTTTTTCAGAATATGCAAAAAGTGTTGAGATTTGACTGTATCGTGGAAGTGAAATGCATTTCAGCATGATGGAATTTCCTTTCCAAAAAAGTGTAGTATGGATTTTTATTTTTCTCCATTTATAGATGGGTCTATGTGAAGAACCTTGAAATATTTTGATCCTGTGTGCAAACTTCCTTGAAACAATATTTAACATTAGAAGGACATTACACAGGGACTTTTCTTGCTAAAGATCCCAGGTGTGCCTGAGGCTGCTGCTGGCACTGGGGATGGGGTGGGCTGTGCTGCACACCCAGGCCAGCTGAGACCTGGCTCCCGTGTGCTGTGCACTGAGCCGATGGCCCCACATGCTCCCTGGCTGTATTTAAACAGCAAATATGAGCTTCTCCTCCCCTCTCACCAGGAGCAGCACTTGCTGATGTAGGAGCAGCCCTCTGGTCCTTGGACTTCTGGGACAGATCAGGCAGGGAGAATCCCAGTGGGTTTGGCCCACAGTAACTCTTCCTGCCTCTGCTTATGGCTGTCCTGCCAGGAGTGGAGGACTAGTCCAGCACACCCCTCTGGTACTTTTGCTGGTGGAAGAGGCAGTTGCCAACATGTGCCCTTTGTCTTCTTCCCAGTCTGAGACTTGGGTGCATTGCTGGAATTCCCAGAGCTCTGCCTGTTGGCTCTTGATTTTCCTGTGCATGAAGCAGGCCATATTTCTAAAAGATTTTAGTACCTTTTCTGCTGAGATGGAAATGCCCTTTCCCCTTAGGATAACTGAATTCATAATTGAACTCAGTACTAGGGTCCAGATCAGTTGCCAAAGTCATGTGAAATGTACAGTGTATGCATTTAGGACAGTATGAACTTTGCACAGTGAAGTGGTCAGTAAATATTGACTCCAATTTTGGAGTGGGAATGAGCAAAGCACTGTTTCAGCCTTACCTTGGGCTTTTGTAAATAGAGACAGCAGCTTCAGCCAGTATTCAGCCACTAATTGGTCATGCTTCCATCTGCACAGAAACATTAATCATGTGAAAAGCTGTTTGCTTTCAGTGCTGCTATCTCTGCATCTTTAAAAATATCCTCCAAAAATTACTTTTAAAATAACCATCTGGAAGGGGCCTTACATATAAACATTGCAAGACTTTGTATGGACACATTAGGCCATTTTGCTTCTGAACTAAATGGAGTTAGGACAATCAGATAGTTCAGATATGATATAAACTCTATCTTTGGCTTGTAAAATTAAATTTCAATTACGCTGAAGGAAAATAAAGCTATTGGCCAGGGGCCATAATGGCCATAAATAACAGAATCTTTTAAGATTTCCAGACCACAAGAGACTTACTAAGATATTAGTAATTGACAGATCATACCTTAACTCAGTAAAAGCTAGGATATTTTTCACTGTACTCTGAAAATTAATTTCACTGGCTAATACATTTTTTCTTTAAAAGACAGTATAACTCTACATGGATCAAAATAAAGATGTAGTCTTTTTATGGGGTGATTTTAGCATCTTAGTATTGAAAATAGATTGCACCAAGTTTCATTCAGTATGTGTTCTGCTGGATTGAGGCACCTTTTTTAGATTCTGATTGGTTTTTTTCTTCTGATACCACAAACTCTATCATTAAAAAAATAGATACTTGGATACAGCAGAATAGGAACTTAGAGCAAAAACTGGGCAATTTTTTTTCCTTCAAATGTGGCATAGAGTTTGGAAGATTTCGGGAAAATATTTTCCTTGATGAATTATGTCTTGTCTTCACCATCCGAATACTTTTTGACTCCAAGTGAAGCTTTAATAAGGTTTAATTCAGGGATGGAGAACTGTGGAGTGAACCACTTTAACTCAAGCACCTTCATCTGTGGTGGTGCTGGGAGTAGGAGGCAGGAGCCGCTTGGGTGTCTGTCTGCCTGTCCAACAGCAGAAATCAAACGCTTTCTGTTTCCAAGCCCTCATCATCAAATACATGAAATCCTCCCAAGGGTTTGAAAACTTCATTCCCAACACAATTTTGGAAAATACATGCTTCAGAGAAGGATGGATTTGGATTTGTTTGCAATAGGCTTTATGACAGCTTCTCTTTTTAAATTAAGTCAACATATTGGGTGAAATTTGACCCAGCCCCATTTCTCAAATACATGTGTTTCTCAAAGGTTAAATTTGGCAGAGATGTTCAAAACATAAGCGTTCTTTTCAAAAGATGCATGTTTTACACAGTGGATATCTGAAGAAGAGGTAACTCTTCTTCAAGTCAATGAAGCTTAAGGGACTCTAACTACTATGCATTTAAAAAGTATCTTATTTTGCAGTTTGTGAGCTGAAATCACCTTCAATGAGTGACTTTCTGTGGGGTCTAGAAAATTCTGGCTGGCTGAAGCACATCAAAGCCATTATGGATGCTGGCATTTTTATTGCAAAGGTAAAGTGTGTAAAATGAGAACAAATCTTGGAGTAAGCAGATACAGAAAATGAGGACCAAATTCTCTGCTTATGGGTGACTTCTGTTATCTCTTCAGTGATGTTATACCTGAAAAAAGCCCATTTGCAGTGCTTTGTGTATGAGGAGAAATGATTCTTAAGTGCTGTGGTGTTGATGCTTTTCTAAAATAGTAAACAAAATCTTGAGTTCTTTTGTGCTGAAGCCTCTACTAGCCTGTGTCTTGTTGTGGCAGACATTTGCATGTCCTTACTTTACTCCCCAAGAGTGATTGTTACTCTTTCTTTCCCTATTTGCCCTGCCTCCTCCACTGGTTTCTGGGCACTTTCTTTGTGGAAATGGTAGTTGTAATAGATACATATAGCTATATATAATGTATAATAAGTTATATTATACACAATGTATAGCTACTGTGTTATCTCCTCTGAGTTATCAGGCAACCAACCAAATTCACCTCTTGAACCAACTCCTGTGTATTACCATGGCCAAACTCTTTAACAGCTTCTACTTTTATTTACTTGAAAATTCTTCCAGAAAACAGTTTTGGCTTTAATAGGAAATTATTTCCCCTACTTCCCCCCCACAGTAATGTAGACATTTGTCATCTGCCAGCGGTAGCTTTAATTTTGTTGCCCCCAACCTTGTGATCTGCCTTTTACCGCTACAATTCCTATTTTTGAGATTACAATTTCTTATTGGCCATTTTATTCACATGACCTACTGCCCACAGTTATACAGATAAAAATTCATGGGTTTCTCTCCTCACCAACTGCTTGTTTCTCTTGCATTGCTTCTTCCTTCTCAGTAGGCAACTGTAGCTTCTTACCTGAACAGCAATAAATACACATATTATTATTATACCTGTGCAATAAATACACATATTATTACTCCCAGACCTACTCCTTTTCATTAGCTCATAGAAGTAAGGTTATTTACATTAGCTTTGCAGTTTTCCCCCAGTGGTTAGTCTTATTATCCTTTGTGCATATGCTTGCTAGCCTAGTGCCTTCTGACATGCATTTTGACCCATTCTTATTTGTGCGGTTCTCAGTTCTCTGTTCTTGGTCTTCTGCCCACAGGGGTACTATTTTTGTCTCTTGAGATAAACATAGATAATTTATTATTATTTGTCTTTCCCTATTAAGCCCAAAATTAACCTAAATGGGTGGTTTTTTCCCTCTATGGTATTTTTCCTAACCTACTTTATTTTCTACTTCCTAAATTCAATTCTCTTTAGAAATGATAAAAGTCAAAACCCCTAGAATTAAAAAAAAACAATCACCAACCCTCAAATTCTAAAAATAATACAATGCCAGACTCTGGAGAACTCAGTATAATTTCTTCTTTATGTGTTTATGTACAAAATAGAATCCTCTCTCCCCGATTATTACATTAAAGATACTGATAAAATCTTGCTTGTTAGATGTGGAAGTTTCCCACCACCGCTGGCTTCCCCAGAAGCCTTTACAGGATGCAGGATGCCACCAGTGCAATGCAGTGTGCTGCAATGATGTCCAGGCTAGTGATGGCATTGGAACCAGTCATTGCCCTTAATGACATTACCATCAAGATGAAGAATAAGGAGCCATATTGCAAGTATGGCTATGCTTTTAGTGGCATGTAAGTGGCATGAGATGTGTTGGAGCATCTGAATCTGCTGTAGGTAGTTGTCTGCTCTGACAGATTGGTGTATTTCAACTGAATTAAATGAATCCCACATCTTCCTGTAGTGGAGCATAAACAGGTAATTCTCAACCACCATATTGCATGGCCTGGGGTGAATTATAACGTTTCAAATTAGAGTAATAACACTGATTTTCAAATAACACTTAACTTTATTTAAGAACTCTGTGGTAGAGTAAAAAATTAATGAGCTTTCCAAGTTTCTGAATTAATATTCTCTCTATGCCTCTTGTCTCACTTCTTCTCCCTTGCCATTGTCTTCCTCCCTGCTTGTGAACTTCCTGACTTTTTCTGTGTCCTTAGGCTGTGGCTGAGGAAGGTGTGAGTGTGCTTGTTCACTGCTCTGATGGCTGGGATAGGACAGCCCAGGTTTGCTCTGTAGCAAGCCTTCTATTGGATCCATATTACAGAACTATGAAGGGATTCATGGTAAGCGGGTTCTTTCACAGAGTAAATGAAGTAGTGTGGCATCACTTCAGATGAATGTCTTTGTTTTAAATAGGAAACAAACTCCATAAATGTCCATAAATATACCCTTTTGTTTTGTTTTGTTTCTCTTAAGTAGGAGGGAAGGCTTCTATATGTTCATGTTATAGTCTCCTGATTTCTCTATGAAACATTATTCAAGGTGGGGATCAGTTGGTCACCTACGTTTGTTGTTTTGTTTTTTCCTAATCTTGATTGAGAAACTTTCTCATAGCCCAGAGAGCATTTGTGAAAGCAAGAATTTGTACTCATTTGAAATGAGCATTTTAATTTTGAGTGTCAGAAGTATGTCTTTTCTAGACATGAGATTGCAATGAGCAGCTATATTGGAAAATCTCCTTTCGCAGGTCAATCAGCAGCAGTAAAGCATCTAGAAGTGGTTATCAAGTTACTGGTCACATGTTAAAAATATGTTTGAGACATTTATAAGTTCTATTTTAGAAAGCAATGAAACAAGATGTTTGAAGTTGTGCTGTAATACTGGCACTCTCTCTGCATCCATGAAGAGTGCTGTTTTCCTGAGCTGGCAAGCAGTGCTCATTATTTTTCTGCCAGTTCTGAAAATTACTTAGATTTCTAATATTGCTTGCTTCCATTGTTCTTGCTTGCCACTTTTCTGATCACTCTAAGAATTAACTGGGATTCCAGCACTTCTTGTTTACACCACCCTTCTGCCTGCTTCAACATGTCAGCTCCACTCCACAACACAATATTCTCATTTCAGGTGTTAATTGAAAAAGACTGGATTTCCTTTGGCCACAAATTTAACCACAGGTAAGGTAGGGCTAAGGTTTTCCTTTCTATGTATGTGTATGTTTATGTAGTCTGTATCTGCTGCCATTCCAGTTCTTTGTTGCTGCCTTACAAAACACTGCAACAGGAAACTGCCGTACCCTTTTCTCCAACTATGTGATTTAGCTGCCTGGAAAAGTCAGAGTGAAATATTTCTATGTATGCACTCCAAAACTGCTAAGGGGAGTCCTGCATGCTGCTCTTGCAGCTGCTGTGAGCACTCAGAGGTCCATGTGAGTATTTGTGTGTGTATTTGGTTTGCAAAACCACTTTGGAGTCCAGCAGATCTCCTCTGAGTGCCAAGGCCCCCACATAAGTCCCTGTTCATCAAAGGGACTTCTACATCTTCCAAGGCAGTACTTAATCTTAGGCATGTCTGTGAGTTACCTATTACATAATATAAACTCTTCCTGTTACAGTCTGTTATAAAAAATCCAACAAGATCTGCTCAGAAATGTCAGGCAAAGTGGGTAATTTATTTGACCAAGTTATTTGGAACACCAATCCAATGTAAATGCTATAATGTAATGAAAAATGTTTGAAGACTTAATATATTTAAACATGGGTACATTTTCACATTTTCTTTCTTTCATGACTTTACTTCTGTTTTCTTTAAAAATTAAAAATGCAATTTTTATATTGGGGTTCAATTACATTATATTGCTTGATTTGAATATAAATTTGTTATAGTTTAAAAAACCAACAAAGTTCAGAAAATCTGAGCATCTTCACAGCACCTGTGAAATTCCATAGGAATTACTACAGTTCATATGATACTGTCAGTTGGTCTTGATTATCAGTGGGACAAGGTATTATGAAATGCAATAACCACTGATAGCTTTGGTTGGCTGCTCAATATTGCTGTATTTTATTTGATGGTAATAGAAGTTTCAATTTTAGATATTTATAAAATTCTACTCTGTTGGCATGTGTAAATATAAGTGCACATACACCCCCCGCCAGGAGAATAATTGATTGAAAATGCTTCTTCCTATTATATAGACTTACAAAATACCTTTTACTTCTATGTGTATTTTATTTTCAGTCTCCTTTTCTTCATTGCAAGTGGTTCCAAGAGGCATTTTTATACACAGAAAGTTTCATGGTCACTTGACAGTCACAGCAGCATGTAAACATTTTCCACTTCTAGAAATTTCACCAAGAGAGGGCAGCTTTAACCTGTTTTCTGCTGATGTAATGAAAGCAGATAGCTCTCCTGCTCAGTTTTCTCATTTGGGGAATAATCTACTATTAAGAAACTGTCTTCAGGCACACTTTTGTCATTAAGTCATTTCAGTCATTTTTCTGATAACTTATGTTACCAGGGTACAATTTATACTGATAGCATTAAAACATGGCTATGCAGCAGCCAGCTTTTTGTAGCTGTAATATAACAAGACAACCAATTAAAGAGGGTTTTTTGTTTGCAATTCTGCCTCCATTCTACTTCATGATTCTTGCATCATTTTTTAAAGTAAAAATATAGTAATACTTGAGATTTTAGAAATGAATGCCTAGGATGTACCTTGCACACTAAAGTGGGGGGTGTGTTTTCCTTATAGTTAATTCAGTTGTCTTACAGGAATTCAGGTTATAATTGGATGTATCTTGTCTTGTTTCAGGTATGGCAATTTAGATGGAGATCCAAAGGAGATATCACCTGTTATTGACCAGTTCATCGAATGTGTTTGGCAGCTAATGGAACAGTTTCCTTGTGCCTTTGAATTCAATGAAAGATTCCTCATCCACATACAGCATCATATCTATTCTTGCCAGTTTGGGAATTTCCTGTGTAACAGCCAGAAGGAGAGAAGAGAGCTGAAGTATGAAAATGCTTTCTTTAGTAGCATATTTGTGCATGGGGTCTGTGGCTGGTGGTGTATTGAGCAGTCAGACATTCTCCAGTTTGCATGTATGTGTTTCATAAGGCACAGGGTGTATGTCTTCTGGCAACACAGATTAATACCAAAAAAAGTTGATCCTCTGCAGTGTAGCTGTGCTGGGAGCATAATCCATGATGTGCGTGACAGGGATTAGTGAAAACTGACAAGAGCATTATGCCTTCAGCCATGTGGGCCTGCCTTTACTGCAGCCCTGACTAAATACAAGGCAAGCTGGCCCTGTAACTCCAGTATGAAATTATGGTAACTCTAGTTAAATTCTCAGCTTAAGAGTTACTGCTCCTCTGTGCTTTAATCTGTCTTTGGATCTCACGTCAGGACATTTTAGTCCTGCTGTCTTAGGTACTTCCTTATGAACATCCTTTTTGTCTGGTAGCCCTCCCCAGGACTGAGTCAGCAGACTGTCCTTCTAGCCCCAAAGCAATTATGAATTAATCTACCTGTCCTGAGGCCCAAAAAAAGATAGCATCATGATTCCTGGCAGTGCTCATGTTTGCATCTGCTTCCCAGGGCCCCGGGTCCTTGATACATGATGACATCCATTGTTTTTCTGAAGCAGCCTGGTGATGTCAGCAGTAGCAATGAGAGGAGGTGCTGCTTACTGCTGGCTGCTGCCATTTGCTCCCTTTCACTGCTCAAATGCAGAGCAGCCACAGTGGATGTCCATTTAAAATCAAAACCCTCACAGATCACCACATCCCAAGACCCAACTGTGTAAGAAATTGTAGCTCAGTGGGATAGGAGTGCTTTTAAATGTGGGGATCTCTTTGGTGCAGAGATCTGTCTGAAAGCTCACTTTATGGAAATTATCCTCTCCACCTCACAAAGGAACCAGTCTCTCCACCTACTCATTCTAGCTGTTTTTGCTTTATGGGAAATGGATCAGAATTTGCTTTTAGTGAGCTGCAAGGGAATTTGGGTCTCTGTTTCTCTATGTAATTCAAGTCTAATTCTGTCAAGGAAGCTGATTGTAAACTGGAAGTATGGAGGACAAGAATGCTGCATCTAAGCTTTAGCTATCCCTGAATTGTAATAGAGGCTTTAATATATTTTTATTTAATGTATTGTTTTTCAGAATCAAAGAAAGAACGTATTCATTGTGGGCTCACTTGTGGAAAAATCGTGCTGATTACCTGAATCCCTTATACAGGTCAGACCACAGTCAAACCCAAGGGACCCTGCACCCACAGATAGCTCCATGCAACTTCTTGTACAAGTAGGTAGTACCACTTGCTGCTGGGAATTGTAGCGTGGGTTGGGTTAGTACAGAACAGAATGCCTTTGTATATAAGTATTTCCTGTTCTATAAGGCCATTTATAGAGAGTAAATTCTGTTTCAGATGCAGAATGTTTGTTCCCTGTGTGCTCATAGTCAGCCAACATCTCTACACCATTCCACAACAGAGTATTAGTCTGAAAAGAAGATTAAGATTAAAGCTATATTGATAGTCGTGTGTCCTAATTTCAAGGCTACTCACTTCTTCCACTGAGAAATGCTTCTTTCAGTCCTGCTGTCATCTGCTGTTTCTAAATTTACAGTCACTTTAACTTCTTCCATTCCAAGATTATGTGATGTTAGTTTGGATCAACTGGTGTCAAAAGAAAAAAGGATCTTTTCAAGAAATCATATGATTTCATTGCTAAAACAAGTATTTTGTAAAAAAACCCAGATTTTGCCCATGGTGTTATATCAGGTAAAACAAAGTTAAGTTTTCCCTGATATTTCTTCAAAATATAACAAAATACCATAACTTCAGAATTATTACCATTGACATTCCGAGTTAATTAATTGTGCCATTACTCTTAACACACTTTGGGAGAACTTGAATAGAAATTCATTAAAACTGTCATTTAAGTAAAACTGATCAGTTTGTTTTCCAGTTGCAAGTAATAGCACCTGTTAAAAAGTCACTAAAAATCCTGAATGACAGAAATTGAATTCTTTCATGTCTATATACCAGGTCACATCCACTTTAAAACAATTTAAAAATAGTCATTAATCGTATTCTTTGGGATAGTGGGATTTATAAAAGAAGTACTGATACAGCAGATCCTCCAATGGATAAGTAATCCTGTTGATTTTAATTGAATTACTTGGGTGTGTAAAGATTTCCAAGCATGAGCTATCAGATGATAAACTTAAGGGGGAATGTGATTTAAATAGTATATTATTGGGATAGGAATAATAAGCCACCAAGCAGCATGCACGGGCTCCAAAAATATCTGTCAGCTCCTTGGCCAGACAGCTGCAGCTGACAGCAGGGCTGGGCTACTTAACCTGTCTGGTGAACTGGTTACACACCCAGGGCCTGCCTGTGGCCCTGTGCCAGCAAGGCAGGAGGAGCACCAGAGTAACACAGAATTACAAAGCTGAGTTCATGGGAAGTTGAACAACAATTGAGAACTACAAATATGAAAAACTGTCTTTACTAACATTGGCTATTTTATAGGTACCATTGCTCTAAAGCCCATAGCGTAGAACAATAATACCAAAAAAAAGCTTGCATTCAGTGAACCTTTCTCAGTTGTGGTCTAAACTACATGAATCTTTCTTTCTATGGTCTATCAGAATTAATTTGAGCTGCTTATGTCCAGCTGCCTATGAGTTGCACCTTCAGAATGGAAAAAATGCAAATGAACAATGAACTTTACTAAACAGCCTATGAACTTATGTGTATGCACTCTAATGATGAATAAGCATGGATAGATAATTTAGGACAATATGTGTCTGGGGAGAAAAACAAAACAAAGCAAAAGGTGTGCATTTAAGTCTCATGAGGCTACTTCACTAAATGGGAAAATTGCTGACCTTGCCATCAATTCCAGGTTCTGGAGTGGTATGTACAACCGCTTTGAAAAGGGGCTGCATCCTCGACAGTCAGTTACTGATTATCTGATGGCAGTGAAGGAAGAAACTCAGCAGCTGGAGGAAGAGCTGGAAGTCTTGCAAGAGGTAATAAACAGCTGAGCTTGATACCCCAGACTTGGTAACTGATTATAAATTAAACCCAGCTCCATATGCTGCAGAGTCCGCTACACATTACATCCTTTTCTGGAAGGAGGATGTTCAGCCATCCTCTTTGTCCTCAGATTGTTTGTGATTGTTTTGCATTTAAGACACAAAAGTGGACTTTTTTCTTTAGGGATAAAATTTTACCTGTGTTGATACACAAGTACTACTGAAAGTAAGTTTAATCCTTCTGTAACTCAGCAGGAATTGTAGTTCAGAAGAATGCTGTAATTCAGCATTGGTGTGTGACAAATTGTGCACTTCTCATTCTCCATAAATGGAAATAGTCAGTTTTAAAGGGTGGGTTGGCCTTTGGAAGTTTATTTAAACAGAAAAAAAGCAAGGACATATAAGAGGATTTCTGGACCCTAAATGTGTCCTCATGGTAAATCCTATTTCCTTCATTTCAGAGATTGGCAAATCTTCAGAAATCACAATCAGGTAATAATAAAGTCAAGAGTAAGCAACAAGACCGAAGCAAACAGTTTGGACTGTATGCCTCCAACAACAGCTTAGCTAACACTCCCCAGGAGTACAGCAGTGATCTGAAATCATTCCCATCCCGGAGCCCTTCTCAAGGGGATGAAGATTCTGCCCTGATTTTGACACAGGACAACCTGAAAAGCTCTGATCCTGACCTCTCAGCCAACAGTGACCAGGAGTCTGGTGTGGAGGACTTAAGCTGTAGGTCCCCAAGTGGGGGTGGCTGCTTGCCTAGTGAAGACAGTGGCAAGGACTCTGATGAAGCTGTGTTTCTGGCAGGCTGAAATACCTGCATGGGAGCAAGGATCCAGATAATGTAAAGTCTTATACAGTCTGGAATGACATCTTTTCATCAGATGAAGAATGGAAGTGGTCTGTGGCCTAAAGAAATAATCCAAAGAAAGGGAACTGTGCAATTGTGTAAGTTAAGACCCG
Source organism: Ammospiza nelsoni (assembly GCF_027579445.1). Lineage (NCBI taxonomy): Eukaryota > Metazoa > Chordata > Aves > Passeriformes > Passerellidae > Ammospiza > Ammospiza nelsoni. Next base: position 30,030,840 of record NC_080636.1, on the reverse strand, counting down.
AGTAGAACAAGTTATTACTAATTTTAAGACATTACACTAAAGAAAAGTAGTGCTGTTATATTTCATTAAGCCAATATGGTGGTTGTTTTATCAATGCTGTACATAATTATTCCTTACTTTGTACATTTCCACAGTTATTTATTGGACAGGATAATAGTTCTTTTCCTAAGATGTGAAATTCCAAAGTACTCTTACAGAAGGCTGAAGATGCATTACTGTTAGCCTCACTGGTGAAGCAGTCAAAACTTATTTTTGTAGAGCTCATTTACCTTCAGACATATGTATTTTCTCTGCTTTTTTCTTCACAAGAAGTTAGAACAATTATTTTGCATATTCTCCTACTAATATCTTTTACAGCAAAGTAAAACTAACAAATGGACACCCTGGCTCAGGGGACAAGGATTTTTTTGATCCTTAAAAAAAAAATCCATTAATAAGCAGTTGCTGCTGCTGCTGCATCTGAATGCATCCAATTTGTACTCAATTCTCAACCAGTGTTGAAAGTTCAGTAGATTCTGTGACCAAAACTTCAAGGCTCACACAGCCTTTGTGCTAAAACACCCCTTTGTAACAAAAGGTGCACCAGGCAGTTTGCTCTTGCCTCTTTATGTTTTAAGTTTGTTTATATCTTACCCTTGTTCCAAACCACCTACATAAGATATAAAGGTAAAATTTTAAAGGTGATAATATCTCTGATTCTTCAGCCCATTTTCCTACTTGAAAATGTTTTGAGTGGAAGTGAGGTACATACACAGAGTAGACAGAATAGGGAATATCAAATCACTTAAAGAAATCACTTATGAAAACATCATTCTGAATCAGTAAGTAAATGAAAACTATGCCCATAAAGGAACTGTTATAGAGAATATTTCTTCCAAATTTTGTTATTCAAAATAAACTAACCATTACCATAATGGTGTTTCTTATCCTCACCCAAAATTTCCCTTTTAGTATTTGCCAACCTGAACACAGCATAGCAATACTAATTTAAGAAAAGGACTGATTCACTATTCATCAGAAAGTTTAATCTCATTTAAGAATTCAGCTATTTTTAAGAATAGGAGTAGTATTTTTCATAATCAACTGTTCAGAAGTAAACAACTGAAAAATCTTCAAAATTTGGAATGTCTTGAAACTCACTAAAAAGGTGGCCAGCCATATTAGGCTGCAACTTGATTTCAAGTTTTTTGTTTTTTAAAATTTTATTTAAAGCCAGTGAGTTAAAAATATAATTCATATGGCTGCTTTTACATGCTTGAAGACAGTGCAGAATTGAACTCTAGTAGAGCAAAGTGGTAGTAATGTGAGTTTACGTAGATTGCATTTCACACACTCCTTCAAGTACAGACCTACAGAAAGAACAGTATTATATAAATATACCTCAAATTAGATCATCAGATTTTAATTATTGTCTGCTTTTCTGGAATGGCTTTTCATTCTGTTCTGTGAACATGTTATTAGAAGTGAATAGGTAAACTTCAGTATTATTACTATCCTCTAAAGGGAGCTGCTGTCTTTGAACAAATAATTCTTAACAGCAAGGTTTATCTTAATATTATATTGGAAAGGCAAGATCCTCAATTTGATAAATTACTATAGTTCAATTCAAATAAAAACAACAATAAATTATATTCTGTTGAGAATCTAGCCTTCTGGTTTTTAATCTTTATGAATTTTTAATAAATTAAAGCCCTGATTTTAACTGCACTTTTAAAAGTGTTTTGTATTTTGAACATAGCCTGTAAACTTTATGGCATTAAAGGAAACTTTGAATGGGTTTTCTCAAACTAAAGAAACATGCTGTGAAGTCAGCAATGAAAACAAAACACACAAATATTTTGCCAAAAAATCAGTCTGAAAATTGGCAATGTTATTGTACATATTTAAAATGTAAAATGGTATATGAAGACATTGTGTTCAACTAGACATGTATAGAAATAAATGCAGAAGAGGAAGACATGCAAATTCAAAGCACTGTCTTTGTGTTGCTTATGCAACTCCTTGTAACTAGCTTTACAACTACAATATTAACATACTAATATTTTCTTTATTAAGCCTTCACGTAGCAGCCCTCTGTGATGTGTCTTTTAGTCCTTAGAGTTCTTGCATTAACTATTACTGCTTACATTGTACTGTATGTATTTGTGGCATTATCAGGCTAATGAGAAACACCTTCAAATAAACACTTAGGTGTTCTGAAATGTTATTTCACACCAAAGAATGAAACAAAGGATTGCTTTCCTGATTTTTGTAATAGAGTTCTTCATTTAATCAAGAGTCACTTTGTCATTGAGATCAAGGCATTCTTGTATCTCCCCTACTCTGATACTTGAATCCAGTAGCTGCAGTTGTGGAGGAATCTACAACTGATAACTAAACAAACTGAGACACTCATAAACTGTGTTAATTGTATGGGAACATGTTATACTCCTGTATTTCTATTTCTTTAGGAAATGAGAAAAAAAAAAAAAAAGATGAAAAGACTTCTCTATTAACTACATTGTTTTCTTATAGCCTTGCTGCAAATCTTTGCAAATTTGGCCCATTTTCAATAAGCCCACTGTAATTTGAAACAGGACACAGATGAACTAAACTGCTGAAGTCCTCACTAGGTTCAGGCTGCTCTTTAGTATCAAAATGTGCCTCTAAGGGACACTGAAGGCAATGGGATCAAACAGCTGAAGCCTCCTTTACAGAAGGAAAACTATTTGCCAGCTGCTTTTATTGGTAAGTCTATACAAGAAACAAATGTGGTTAACTCTCTAAAAAGCTGAGAAATTAATTAGTTGGAGGGCACAACAACACGGCATCAATAAAAATAAAAAAGGAAAAACAGAAAGTAAAAGGAGGAAGGCAGGGAAGGAAAGCTCTTTGTAAAATCAGCAAGGCAGAGAACCATGTTCTCTGAAGACAGAGGCAAGCCAGGGCATGGGTTCACAGCATGAAAGATATTTAATGACACAAACCAACAATAAAACCACAGCAACAAATTGGGATAGCCTTTGCAATGAAGGTAAGAATGCCATCACTGTTGACCAGCTAAGATAATGCTTTTCTGTGGACACTGCCCGGAACTGCATACAAGAATTCTCAAGTAGATCACAAACACAGCCAAGGCCAGGGGCTGCTTCTGTGCAGAGACAGGTAAACACCACAGTGACTGAAAAATCCTCCAAGGACAGGTAAGTTGCTGACAATTCATTTGGGAAGGGAGGAACATGTGCTGGATGAGTTTGAAGTAGGTCAGCTTATGACAATACTAAGACACACGAAAAATATGCCAAAGATCTAGAGCCAAGTGTGCTGCAAACCCTGAATTCAGAGAGGTGCCAGAGTGTGGGCATAAGAAGATAAAAGAAAACATTCAAATTTACTTATATTATTTAAATTGCCAGTAGAGCACCTGAAAGCAGCAAATCCAATAATGTTAAATGTTAAAATAAAATGTACTAGTCTTTTAATATAAATCATTCTGTAAAGAAGCTAATGAAGCCTTACAGATCCACCAGAAAAACAACTGAATCAGGCAAGGACTGAGTCTGTTGCTAAGGTTATTCAGATAAATTTATTCTGTTTCTGAAGACTAAAGAACACAGTTCTTTATATTGAGGTATTCCCTTGTTATTGAAATATAGGCTCTCTTTATAGCTTATTACTGCATAGAAATGTGATGTCTACAGGTATCTGACAAAAACAAGGCATTTTCAAAACCCAGAGACAAAATACAGGTTTTTAAAGCCCATTTTAGTGAAGGTAGCTCCAAGAATTACTGCTGTTTAAATGGCTGAACAGGAAAAGCTCAAACCACTGCACATGAAGATAAAAAGTTTGTCCTTGAGTATTGTACTGCATCCACTTCCAACACAATTCTATATCCACTCAAAAAGTCCTGCAATGCCCAACTGTGTCTGTAAGTTATACAAGACATATTAAAACCTTAAAGCCTTTATTTGTAAGTTTAGCACATTACAGTATTTACTGTTCAGAATAGTTAAGGCTGTGATACTTGACTTTGTTGCCAAAGTTTTAACTGAGTTTTACCTGAAGGTCTCTTAAATCTCTATTTTATAAAAATTTATTCTAGTATTTGAAGGGAGTAGTTAGAACTTGGACATGTATAAAATTTCTAACTTCCACATTTGGTCCAGCTTCTAAGTGGCAAAGCTGCCGAGTATGTAAAGAACAAACAGAATTACAGTTCATACTGCTTAGAACTGACTGACCAGTCTCTGGTTTGCAGTGGTGCTGGTATAGTGCCTCTCAGCAAGTTCAGACACCCAGCTGGGAGGAGCAGCCAATACCCCAGAGTGCTTTCAGCCCTTCAGAAGGATCTCATTGGAGTGGAGGGATGGACAGAGAGGAACCTTCTGAAATTCAACAAGAGCAAATGCAGGGCCCTGCACCTGGGGAAGTTCTGGGTTCCTCAGAACAAAGAAGGCATGGAGCTCCTGGAGCCATGCCAGCAGAGGGCAACAATGATAAGTGGATCACATCACTTAAGAGACTGAGGGAGCTGGGCCTGCTTAGGCCAGTGAAGACTGAGAGGAGACCCCATCAATGTCTGTGAGTATCCAAAGGAAGGGTGTCAAGGGGGTGGAGCCAGGCTTTTCTTTGTGGTGCTGAACAATACCACAAGAGGCAAATGGCAGAAACTGATGCCTGGGAAGTTCCACCCAATTATGAGGAAGCTTTTTACTGTGTGGGTGACTGAGCACTGGAACAGTTGTCCAGAGAGACTGTGGAGTCACCTGCACGGAGATATTCAAGAACCATCTTGGCACAATCCTGTCCCATGTTCTCTAGGATGACTGCTTCAGCAGGGTGGTTTGACCAAATGACTCAGTGTGAACCTTTCCAACCTGACCCATTCTGTGATTTAGCAGTATGATCAGGTATTAAAATTAGGCAAACCCCAGACTCAATCAGCAGTTACAACAAAGAATGTACACTCTCCTCTGCAAACAACTGCAACATCAGAGCTGACCCATCTTCTTACTCTTGAATTTCTTGTTCGTTGAGTTGGCTTTCCCACTGGGAGAACATCTGAGGATGACATTGTGCAAGGCTCCCACGAAACAAGTCATTGTACATAGCCTTTTATTCCAGATTGCTTAAAAGCTCTCTTGACATATTTCAAAAACCATTAGAATATGCATCTAACAGCACCCGCCATTCTCTTACACTTTGTGGGAAACTGGACTTACACCTACGCTTCATATTTTGGCAAAAATTGAGGTAAAGAATGTGTTTAACAGTGGGCTACCAGCAGGCTACCAGCTACCATCCCTAACTCTGATAGAGAGAGTGTTATCAGTGTTCTACCTAGTCTTCTGGTGAAAGTAGACCAGGGAAGGCACAACCAATATAGGACTAAAACAAAAGAAAAACAAAACAACAATAACAAAAAAATCCCACTCCAACCAGCGTCAGGTAGACCCTTAAAGAACATAAACAGGTTGGATATTCTTGGATGTGACAGCATTCCTGCAGCTAATCCAGAATACATCATCATTGAATACAGAGACTTCTGTGCTTCTTTTCTGGAGGATGGGTTTGTGACAGCAGAAGGGGCTAAAAAAAGGAAAAATATCCAAAGAACAGTAACAATGACATCAGAGAATAGAAAGGGAGAAAAAAGAACTTAACTCTGAAATCCCTGAATGACAAACACTGAACTTGCAATACACAGTGACATTTTCTTGTAGATTCTACTCCACTACCATCAGAAAGACTCCATGGAGAGAGAACTTCCCAATTTGAAAATTTGCTTACTAAAGTAACATAAGAGGAAAAGCTGAAGAGTTCAGAACTTGTACTAGCAAATCCTGTTATAAAATGTATAAAAAAGATACTAGCCCAATACAGCAAGAACACCAGATGTCTGGTCATCCATGCCTGTCTCTGTTCACAAGAAACAACAAAAAAACCAGCTCTGCACAGGACTGTGTGTAGTCTTGAGAGTTAACTAGATTGTCAGAAACAGATCAGAAATAACTCAGCACAAAATTAGATGGGATTTTGCCAAGAAGGTTACAGTGATGACTTACACCTAACTTCAGAGCTGCAGAAATCACACTACTCAGACACAAGTTCAGAACCACGTAGATGTTTACATAACCTAAGGCTTTAATTAACACATTAGCAGGAGTGCTATGCCAATATACAGGCAGCACATTTTTTTTAATAAGAACCTCTAAAATTATTGCTTAAGCATTCCATTTATAAAGTGCTGATTTTTTTTCAGACACTGAAGTATGTTTGATTTGGACCACAGATCTATTTTTTTGGGACATCTGATCTCAGAATTTGTATCAGCTTTAAACTATGTCCTATAAAATACCAGTGAATAGTCTACTCACCCTGAGAAGGAACAGCTTAGGACAATCACAAAAGTGTAACGAACGGCAGAGCTGAGACTGAAGACCCACTAGCCTGTGAACAGACTTTTTGCACTTACATGATTTTCCTTCATTCAGAAGAAATATCACAGTTTGCTGGCAGAATATCAAGTTTAGGACTGAAGATCAGTGATATAGAAAAGCACATGCTTGGACTGTGGTCTGAGATTTGAACCTGCCATGTTCTGTGATCCTATCTAGGTAACACACAGGTAGAGTCTTGGCTAAGAGGTTTATCTCCAGACTGCTTCCTGACAAGAAAGAAGCAGGATTTCTGATACATTACTTAATCAGCACTTTATCCTACTTACAACTCTCAAAACTGTAGCATTCCTTCTACTCCTCCTCAACTGTCTCCATGAAAACCTGAGGCATTGAGAAGGTTAAGAAAAAGAATGTGTCTTCTTGCAATAGCAAGAGAGAAAATACATGCATATTTAGGACCTGTATTTTCCTCCTACAGAACACTGCATTTGGTCCTACCCATTCTCACCAGATATACCCCACCCCCAGACTGTCAGCTTACCAGAGGCAAGATTCATTGATGAAAGCACAGAATTGAGTTTCACTTCCGAATCCAATCGCTTGCCTTACCACATGACAACTACAACCAAATTAGTTTCTTTACATTAGTAAAAAATAACTGTTTTCCAAAGAACTTCAGAAGTAGTTTTTGTAAACCATTTCTGAGTTCCTCACATGATGAACTTATTTATATTGCACAAAACAGAAACAAGAAGGTGACCTGCTTATTATTCCTTTATGAACAAAAAAAAGAAAATGAACTTGTTAGATGAAAATTGTGTTTAATTAGTGGTAGGTACCAAACCACTCTTGAAATCAGTGCATCAGTGCTACTAAGCAACATAACAAATCTATGCAGATATCATTTATTCTATTTTGATTCCAGTATAATTTTTTTCCAACACATCCTTTGCTTAATCCCCAATCTACTCATCCAAAACACAATACAAGCTATACTTAGTTTTCTATTATTACTTAGAAGTAAAAAAATTTGTTCTTTAATATTTTGGCTTCAAGAAAAGACAGCTTGTGAATCCAGTGGCAATCTCCATTAAGAACTTTTTTAGTTTCCAGAGTCCTATCACTTAAAGTCTTCCACAGATTAAGCCAAATCTATGGTTAAAATTCAAAATACAAAAGATATGAATTATGTTTTTATAAAAATGTAAAAAGCTAGTCAAAATTACATGTTTAGATATTTAATCTCTGAACAATGGAGTATAGCAGCAGGGAACTTAAATATTATAACTATCAACAATAAATACAAGAAATTAATGCAAAGATTGCAATAGAAGGATTCTTGAGTACAATGAGAATATAAAGAGACATTCTAATTTGTACAAAAACCATCCCAACTCTGTATACAATCTCTTCTATAAATACAACCAGATAAGATGAAATGCTTATTTGCACATAATAGTTATTAAAAAGTGTGCTTTATTGGGGTTTTCATTCGTTCTCTTGGCAGGTGTAGTTTGCAGGAAGTCTGTAAGGACAAATTTCCAAAATTAGATATTTTAACTTCTCCAGAAGTTGTATTTTAAATACAAGTAACAACAGATGCAGAACACACTTGATTTCCACAGGAACAATAAACACTGTAACAAATGCATTACCATTACCAGGTGTGTAACAATAAGGTGAATTGTTTAACAAACCAAGTTTACCTATAGTGGAGCATGAAATTGGCTGTGCATTGCTATTGCCTGTTGAAGTTTCTCCTCTTTGGCTCGTCTGCAGTGGCAGAGCTATGAAACAAGACATACAAGACTGAATTCTAAAAGCAGTTTTTGGAATGCATACTGCAGTTTCTCCTTAATGATTTAGCTATTTTACAGGCTCTTTAAAGAAAGAAAATCCTGCCTAACCTACCTCCCTTCCAAGCTTTGGGCTGAACAATGGTCTATACAGATAACATTATTCTATCCAAAATTGTTTGTAAGAGGATTCTTTCCAATGTTAAAAATGCATTTATTGGGCACCTTTAAAGAAAGGTACACTACTTGGTAAGTTACTTTTGTCACAGCATGAACAAGAATGGTGATTTTTGAACCCCAGTTACTTATTTGATGATAGCCATCAACAAAATTTGTTTAAGATGTTTAATAAATTAAACATTAAGGTTGTTTAATGCAACATGTCAGTTTATGTCAACCTTCCAAATATGAAATTTACCATGTGGCTGTCTTCCCCAATATCTATACAAGATACAGAAGAAATTGGCACAAAACTATCTGCAACAGCACATGAATATGGTCTAATGCAGAAGACCTTTGCACTTCCATCTTAGAAGTATGTGCCTTTGGAATGCAGATTATAGTCTAAAGAAACTGAAGCCATTTAAGGATTTTTTCTCCTTCTGTCAAAGCTTACTAAAGCACTGTTCTGTATCACACGACTGCTCAAACTCTTAAAAAAAGAAGCCCTAAATTTATTCACTGTGTGTTGTACATGTCTTGGGTTAGAAGTACTTGTGTATTACATACCGTTCTCTTTTCCATGAAACTACTAAGAAAGTCATCTATCTCTGTTTTGCCTTCCAAGAAGTCTTCTGCAATAGTATCAGACTCCTCTTCAGCTTCATGAGCAGCTACTTTAAGTCTGGCCTGCAGAGCACTTGGACTGCAACTCTAAGAAAATAAAAAGTCCAATGTAATATTAACCTGTCTGTTAAAACTCATATTTTCAAAAAGATAATGACTATATAAATATGGAATATGTGGACAGAGCACTATTATTACATAAAAGCCTAAGTAACCAGATGAAGTTCCATCTCCAAGTTACAGAGATGGAACTCTAGATTGTTAAACTAGAAAGGTTCCAATGTGAGAAAAGTGTTGCTAGTTTAGGTCTTGATACACAATCATTCACACAAATGAATAAAGTTTTTCAACTTTTACCCTACAGTGTAGAAAGCATCCAGCTTGGAAATCTGACAAGTTCTCAAGTGCATGATTTCTGAGTAGAACTAACATTTCAAGTGTCTTCAATAAATAGGGTCTACTTTTGAAAATCAGTTGTGAACCTGAGAAGTATAAAAAGGTAAAAAGGTAAAAAAGAACTTACTGTTCAGCTTTTAAATACCCTTGTAATGATTGTGGAGAAGACAGGAAAGCAAAAAGCACCTACTCAAGAAGTAGATAGACTGCTAATCTTAATCAGTGTACTCATTTTTCTGTTCTTATAAACCTCAAACCTTACTTCTGTTTATTGCATACAATTTCATTATTTTTTCTCAAATATATCTGGGCAGGTAAACAGGACATGATTCACATCCAGCAGGAGTCTGAAGAGAGCCAGAACTGCAAAATTAAGGCATTTATAGATTTTAGATGCTTGGCCTAACCTTCATCTACCCTATGAAAAATCTTTTACTTATGTACTTTAAAATCTTAATGTAATCAAAAATTTCCTGTTAAATTGATCTTGTACAAAATACAGAGAGTTTGCTCTAATAAAAGAGGACTAAAATTCACTCAATACAAGTAAAAATACTTGTTTGGAAATTTGAAGGAAAGAGAGCAGGAGATACCTGTGCACAGCAAACATCACTACATGAAGATATAGCATATTGGGAAAAAAAGCAGAAAAAATCAACTGCTAGTCCTCAGCTCTCAGCCTCCTATCCATCACTAAATTGAATCAGCAAATCTAATTTAGAGAAAAGAAAAGGGACTACAGCAGTGCAATGTTATGTCCTGTTCTTAAGTGGTTTCTTGCAAAAATAGGTGGTTTATCCATGTCAACTACCTCTACCCACTTTAAGGTCAAAGGAGGCATTAGGAGTCAGACTCTTCTAATTTTCAAGTGAGGAAATCTCTAATATTTTGACCACCTATGAAATCATTTGGTTTGCCATCACGCAACTTTTTGGTTGTTTTTTTTTGTTGTTTTTTTTTTTTTTTTTTTTTTGGTTTTGTTTTTGTTTTTTTTAATTTGTTTTCTTATTTTCGGGGCATTCAGAAATTCAGGTACTATGCATGCTAAACTGATGGACTGTTGCATTCTCAGGTGACAAGTCTTGCAAATGATGAAGATTTTAGTGCAGAAAGTGGTTTATCAGAAGTTATATCTTCTACTAAATACCCTGGTAAACATACCAAGAAATTATTCTCCTCCTCCAATACTTTCTGAATTAATAACTTCTGCCCTGTTTACACTGTAAAACATGCAAGGTTTGACAGCACATAGAGCACATTGCCTGAAGTAAGCATGCCTAGTGAATTGCAGAATTTAAGTTCCTGAAGTTATTGAGCACTTTCATCTGGCACAGTTTTACAAGCTCATTATGTTAAATGAGTACCATTAATTGAACAAGCCTTCTTTAAAAATTATTCTATTCTTAAAACTGGTTTGGACTGGGATTGTACTAAACAGTTCTAGATGTACATTACTCTTTTCTTCCAACTCCTTTGCTCCTATTGTAGCAGTAAAAAATAAAAAGCCAATGAGAAAAGCCATTACTTTGCTTTTAACTTTTTGGTACATCATTCATTTTTTTTCATATTTGACGAAATACTTAATCTACTTCATATTAAATGAGAGTTTAACCAAAACAATATTCCTAATGGATAAAAATACATATCAAAATTTCAGATTTATCGAAGTATTCTTGAAGGATGTCATGTAGGAATTATACCTCACTAAGTTCATGCTGTCTTTGCATCTTTTTTTCAAAGGCTGCTTTCATTTGCGTGAGTTGCTCATACTGGAAGGAAGAAGAAAAGGAACATTATCACCTTGAAAAAATTCCAGATATTACCACTCATATTTCTGAAGATTATTTGATTGTTAACTTACTTTATCCAACACTGTCTGTCTTTTTGCTTCAAGACTAGGCTCCAGCAACAGGTTTTTTTCTGAAAAATAAAATCATCATTACTACTTTTTTTTAAAGGATTTAGTTCACAGAACAAAGCCACACATGTTAACATTTTGACAGCTTACTTGCCAGCTCTTCAATGCTTTTCACTAACTCATCTCTGTCAGTAATGACTTGCTTCAGCTGTGGAAGAGTCACAAACTGTTCCAGTAACACCTCCTCTTGCTCATTCATACTGGTCAGCTGTGATATACTGTACTCAAACAGAAAGAAAGTACTTTTAAAGCTGAAAACACCACATGTAAAGTAGTTCACTTCATCCAGAATTTGAGGCATTTTTTGGGACTTTACAAACACATGACACTTGAGCACAACTTATTTTTCCTTTTTCTACTGGATTGTGGGTTCTACTATATGCAGCAGTGAATTTAAAAAGCAGCATGTTAAAAAATATCTTTCATTTTAAGCCTTACTTCCCATAATGCTACTATAGTGGGTTGACTATGTTGAGCTACCAGATGCCCCCTCAGCTGCTCTCTCAGTTCCCCTCCTCAACAAGCTATGGAGGAAAATCTCAGGGGTTTAGATAAAAACAGTGAAGTCACTTACCAGTTACAATCAAACACAAAAACACTCTCAGAAAAATTTAACTGAATTTATTGTCAATTACAGTAAGAGTTGGATGGTAAGCAAGAAAGGCAAAAACTAAAATACTGCTCCATTTTTCCTCAGGCTCAACCTCATTCCTTCATGCCCAACACTGTCTCTCCCTGTCTCCCTCTCCTTGGGGCAAAGGGGGAACTGCAAGTGTAGCAGTCAGTCCCCAACAGTTCATCTCTGCTTCTCCTTCCTTCTCACACTTCACCCCTGCTCCACAGACTGCATTCAGTTCCTGGCATGAGTATCCAGTCTAGGTAATACCTGGCTGCAGCTTCCTTCAGGGCATATCCAACATTGGGTCCTTTCTGGACTGCAGTGTGGGTCACTGCTCCAGCACAGTCCTCTCAGCTACAGGGTACATTTTAAAAATACCCATACTACTGCAATCTTTTCCAAAACTTCCATGGGCTGTGGAAAAGTAACTGCTCTGGTACGTGGAGCACCTCCTTCTCATCCTTCTTCCCTGACCTTGGTGTTTGCAGGATTATCACATTTTTCCATTCCTCCCCTCAATCCTCACTGCCTCTGCTCCTTCTAGAATGTTTTCAGAGGCAGTGCCTGCTTCACTAATGGACTCAGGAGTCTTGCAGTGGGTCTGCTGCCAAACCAGCTGTGCCTGGCACAGGGGCAGCTCCTGACCCTTTCTCACAAAGGCCACTCAAAAAGCCCCTTTACCAAAACCATGCCACCTATACAGAACAGAACTATTCAGAACAGCTGCAATACCTCTGTCATTCCATTAAACAACCAACAGAAGAATAATGGAATTTTAATCCAGCCTTCTTGAAAGGACCAGGCTTGATCAGAATGTTTTAACAAATTACACTTCCGTGCAAAAATCTTAATTTGCTGTTATGTAATAAGGATGCTGTCAGAACTTAAAAGCTAAGTCAGCTAAACTAAACGGGTTCTTTGGGAAGTATCAAAGGAAAAGAAAAAGCCACCCCAGTTGAAACAACAGTTTTCAATTGCTTAACTATGACACCACCAGAGAGATGTGAGATCTGAAGGAGTTTATAGTGAATTTGTAACCTATTCCACCCCACATAACTGATCTAGGAAACTGTCTCATTAGATCTGAGCAAGCTGCTGGGAGCAATAACTAATACAGCTTGTTTGAATAATGACAAACAGATGAAAATATTTGTGTAGTATGTGTATAAAGTATTTAGATGTAGCAGTGATTTGCACTGGGACAGCAGACACATTTACCTCCTGGATTTGCCTAAGCCAGCCTCCCCTGAACATGCTGAGCTGCTCACAAAGCAGTTCCCCATTTACCCTGCACTACAGTTCTTTGGCATTTAGGAGAATGTAATTTTTGGAACCAGCCTCAAGCTACTCCATTTCCTCCTTCAAAAGTTATGCTTATTGAATTACTAGAAATTAAGTCCCTTGTAAGGCCTCAGAAAAAACCAAAACACTGATAGTAAGAAACAGTAAAAATAAATACTTCTTTTCCTGGTGTTGAATCAAGTACTGCTCCTGCTGACTAAACTCTAAAGAAACAGCATATTTGAATATAAAGCAGGTTTATTTTCTGACTACAATACTTTGGTATGTGGCAGTTCCCCTAATTATAATTTCAGTGATGTGTACGGACCTCTGACAAAAATCAGATACAGGCCAGTAGTACAGTACAGTGCCTTTCAGTAACTATAGAAGTTCAGCTAACCTCTGGAAATTTACCTTAGTTCTGAGAGCTCTGGAAAGGTATCAGGAATATCAGGCATCTTGTATGTAAATCCATTCTGGCCAACCTGAGTCAAAATTTAGAAATGCTTAGTAGATTTCTCAAGTGCAGTTTCTTGATATTTAACCTGATTAATCGAGAACTGAAAATGAATATTTTCCAGCAACAAGAGAAGCACGAAAAGCAGTAAGAAGCAGTAGTATCTGAACAGAAAACAACTCAATCAATGCAGCAAAATGCTTGAAGATGTTTGGGGTAACATGTCATAAAAGATGAGTCAGTTTTGGAGGAAAATAATTCTGTTTTGCCACGTCCTTCATTTGAAAGCAGCTGAATGACAGAGAAAATACACAGGAATAGTAAAACTCACAGAAGTGAGAACAGAGAAGGAGATTGACACTTTGATCTCTTTCATGTGGTTTTTAGAGCTATAATCTCTCAGAAAAAAAAAAGTTTTAGACAAGGAAAAAACAGTTGTAGAAAATTTAAATTGCATAAAGTTACAAAAGTGCCTTCCAAGCCTAAGAAAACTTTTTTCCATAGACATGATTTGATTCAAGACTAAACATTTAGATACAAAGTTTTATTAAAAATAAAATTTCTTCCAGAGTTCATCAGCAACAGGGAGTTTAAGTATAAACATACAAGATAAAATGCTTCACATAAAGACTTGAGATTGCACACTGCCCTCACCTAATAGGTTCTGAGCAGGAAAGCAAGCAAGAGAAAATATCTTCTGTGGTTGGAGATACAGCTACAGCTGCCCTATGGGGGAGTGCAGCTCCAAAACAAAACCCCTATCATCAAAGGCCATTAACATAACACTAGTTTCATTGAAACTCAGACAAACTTGTTGCTCTGACTTCAAGTTCTAAAAAATTCATCCAAGCCAGAATGACACTTTTGCTTCCCTAGCACCAGCAAAACAATGAAGTTCACTCACTCAAGTGCTTCCTTGAGTTTAACAGCAATGCCCTGTGTGCCTCTAAGGGCACTTATACCCAGTGTCTGCCAGCCTAAAGAGCAAAAGTCAGCACACCGACCTGCAGCACCGCCTCTGCTGTGGGGACAGGCAGCGGCAGATCAGCAATCAAGCCATAGGAGGGAGCAGCAGGCTTGTCTGTAGTGTAGCTTGAAGAAACTGATTCAGAAATGGGCATGGGTGCCATTGTTCTGTTTGTTTCTTGAGGTGGATATGGAGGGAGAAATGGAAACCCCTGAGGAGCAAAAGGAGGCATTCCAGCTGGTTTGTTGTAAAGGCTAAAAACAAACAAAACCACAACCATAAGCAACCAACTGCTTATAGCACGTCTTGTCATTTGAATTATAATTACGAGACCACACATAAGACATAAGAATGAATTTTCAAGTGACCATAAACTTTGTATTTTCTGTTTTCAGTTGCTTCCAATGTAATAACCCCTTCTGTCTAATACTGCAATATAGTCTAGAACTCCATTAATCTACATTCTTGTAGAACAGCCAAATACACACTTACACTCTTAATTATCAGAAAGCTATTTCTCAAAAATTTATGACAGCATAATTTTAAATTGTTTCCATCCTTAAGTTGTGAGAAAAACATCTGTGTCATACATTAGTTCTTATGTATGGTATAGCATTTAATAGCTTGGGCAACACACAAGTAATTACTTCTAAATAACAGGAATGATTTTTTTTTAAAATTCACAACTGCAGCCACACCTAAACTTAATATCACCGTCAGCCATGAGAACCACAGTTGTGGCTCAGACACAATCTGAATTTAACACAATTCTTTAAATCACCCAATTTCTGCTGCACATGGTGCAAAAGGAACTATCTTAAGCCTGGGAGATTATGAATAGAATATGAAAAAACACAACTGCTCAGATAATGAAATACAGCAAATTCCAGATTTCAACTGGTAATGTAAAAATTTATTTTTCAAGAAAATGGATATAAAGTTACATCAGGCATGTTGATTCAGTAACTCCAATGAAATCTAGTGTCTCTTCTAAAAACAATCAGGTCATCTACCATGCACATGAAATTGTGCAAGGACAGGGAATCTAATTCTTCCGGTATATCCATTACATATTCCTGTCTCTGCCCTCCTTATAATTGGTTTAGTAGCTTTTTGAAAAACTAATAGACATTTATGATGTTTTGATAACTTACTATGGAAATGACGTTGAGCTAGGAGCTAGAACCGGAGGATTCTTCCAAAACTCATCCAGTAAACTCTGAATAATTTTTCCAAGATCTGAATGCATTGTAAACTGGGAAAAACACAAAACAAAATCCAAAGAAGAATAAAAATTATGTCTGGAATCCAAGTGTTCCAAAATGTGCTGAACTTGATTGTTTATTATACCCACATGACAGTGCTGAAAAGCTATTTCAGACATACTAGCTAATCCAAACTATATATACATAAACTCCAAATAAAGTGATAAAGCAACCCAGAGTTGAACAGAAACTAAAAGTCTTTTGTATATTCCATTATCAGTGGAGAGTCAATGAAGTACCACATTGCTATTGAACAAGCAAAAATCCCCACTTCAGTTACCAAGCTACATTTGTGCAAAGAACAGAAGAGGAAAAAAAATAAAATCTGAGGACAAAGGCACTAACTACATTCCAAAAGAGTCAGAACCTCCATCCACTCAAGAAAAAATAGGACAATCTTGTTGACAAAAAGACCAGCATATTAAAATCCTGAATATTGCAGCTAAAACCTTGACGCCATTCTAATAGGATTAGGCTAGAAAGAACTATGTTACAAAACTGACTTAAAGCATCCCTCTCCTTTATTTGGAATACACTGGAATGTAATTGGAAGAGCTGTGCAATTAACAATAACCAAAAAAATGTGATAGTAATTTTCTAAGCCTTCATAACTTAAAATAGTTTTAGATACATGGAATACTCAAGTCAGAAATGGTATCAGTAAAAGAATAACTAGAATAACTACTGAACACTTCTGAATTTATTTTCAGGCCCTGAAATACAGTTTGAAAAAGAGTAGGATCTATACTAATCTTTTTTACCAGGATTATTAACAATAATCTAGTGTGACATGTATTAAATGCTATTAACAGTAGATCTGTGTGAAGCCACAAGTAATACATACATTACTTATTAATGGACCGGTAACATATACCCCCTGCTTGTCCATTAAATGATGTCTCACAGGTGGGAAAACACTGATGACTGGCTTTTCCTGAGGAAACTGAGGTGGAAGCAAACTGCAAATACAAGAATAGTTATTACTACAGTGACACCTCATGATAAAGTTTGCATAAGAAGGCTTCTTATGAAAAAAAAAAGTACTATTAATTACATAAACATACTTTTCTATGAAAACTGTTATGGACAAGTGCACAATGAATTAAGCATACAAAAGGATTATTCAGTTACAAAATTTGAAGTCCAACAGATTGGAGCACCAGACTTCCACAAAACTGAAGAGAGCATTTTTTGGGCAAAATTGTAAGTATAACAAAGGAGGAATTATCACAGAATATTCTGAGTTGGAGAGGACCCACAAAGATCACTGAGTCCAGCTCTTAAGTGCAGGGCCCATACAGGCACTGAACCTGCAGCCTTGGTGTTATTAGCACATGGTCTGACAAACTAATAGACAACAAAAAAGCCATAGCATAACAAGAACATTTTCAAATACAGATGCTATTACTACAAATACAATGCAGTGTAGCCTGTAAGAATATTACGCCAACTCTGCAGGGCCAAATAATATAAAACTTGTGAACAGAATACTATCAACATTTGCCAGAACAAAGTGTGCCCCCAAAGGAAATTTGCACTAATATTACAATAAATCACTTGAGTTACAGAACCTTCACCACGGTAAGAGTATGGAGTTACAGCAGACTAAGAAATTACCAATCAAGTTTATTTTCAGTGGCAGAGAATCAAAGTTACCAGAAATCCTCAAACATTTTCACCTAGTTACCTTCAACTAAAATCATATACCTACCTTAGGAACTGGGAACAGTAAAATATGATTTTGCTCTCAGCTGAACATCTGTATCTTGTACAGAGCCAGTTCCACCCAGATCACTATAACCACTAATATAAATCCAGGTTATGGTTCCTGAAATTAATTATGAGCTGGGAGCAGCTTATATTCTATTACCAGTTAGTTGTTTTTTTGGATTTTTTAAGAACAATTTTAATTTTCAAGATGTGCCTAGATGCAGCCTGCTCTACTTACATGTTAATGTTAATTGTCAAGTTGTTTACAGTGAATGGCAGTCGATATTCCACATCTTTCTGTATTTCTGCAATGCTGTCAAAGAAAAAATTGTTAGCATCCATTGCATGGTCAATATAACAGCTAAAAGTCTAAAAAGAAACAAGCATGACCTCAGATATTTGTATTCAGTTGAAAAGCCCTGTAAGAACAAAATTGAAAAGTCTGGAGTATGTAAACAGTCTTCAGCATTCTATATTGAATATTAAGATTAAATTAAAAAAAAATAGTGGATTTAACATTTAAACCTCATAAATAGTCACAAGCAAATGAACTATGGTAGGAGAAATCACACTACTCATGCCTCTGACAATAATCTCAACTTATCTTTCTCCCATTACTGGCTTAATTTAAGACAACACATCAGTGTTATTTTAATATACTGAATTTTATCTGATTAAACATTTACTTCACCAAGGCATTATATCAGGTTCACATTGCTCTGCAACACTGCCTTCAGATCAATATGCAGAATGTTTATTAGACTAGGCATTCTTCCTTAATAGACTAGCCTAATATTTAACAGTAGTTTTTACTATGTGCACCAAGCTCACTTGGACAAGCTTTCAAGAATTATCTGGAGTAAAGTTACAATCAACAATGTAAAGCTTCAGTGAGACTCAAGATCCAGGCTCTCCTGAAAGCACTTACAAAATCTAGTAAGGTAAAATCCAAATTTGTTTTTCCTGCAACAGGTAAATTACAGAGGGAAAAATCTTGAAATAAGCTACATTATTAGGAAATTGATTTCAATACTCAAAGCATTCTACAATTTCCATGCACAGCAAGATTGTTTTGAAAGAGAGCATCCCAGAGAATGTGGAGGAGGTGAAGCTCAGAAGCAGAATTTCTAGGCAATACGAACATATCTAAGCAGAGAGTAAAAGACAGAAGGGCAGAAAACAAGCTTCCTCTTATAATGAATCAAAACAAACCATAAAAGCAGACTGATTGCTCTTCCATGTATTTTTCCTGCTTGCACCTGGTTAATAACACTCTTTGTAACCTCCCCTCATACAGGAGAGGGAACACAGCTCCAATGGCAATTAATGCCAGCCAGGTGTTCCCAGAAAACATCTTTTGATCCAACTTCAGAAATGCTCCTCCATCCACTGCCAGGTACACTCCATACAAGTCCTTTCTCAAGAAACCCAGAACACATTACCTGCAAATGTGTGTTAAGAGTATTGGGAGTGTTTTGTATCCTTCCAAGGCACTACTGGGGCATAGAATTTAAGGCTTCAAAACGAAGTCTTTAAAAGCTTGGGGAACAAATGGGAGTAAGACACTAACTCAGCTATGAATCTTGCTTTCTGCAGCCTGATCTTATTCCTCTCATAGACAACTCAGTATTTGCTCTTTCCTGGTGAAATCACATGCTGTTTGAAGAAAATATCAAATATCTTCAGCACAGGAGAATTCAAATCAAGGGTTCTGCTGTGTTACACCACACACCACTATCTGCAACTTCTCATCCTTAACTGAAGGATTCTCCCTGGAATCTCTCACTCACATTCCTGCCCCATAATCATCTGTCACACTTTTCATTAGCCTGCTGAAAAATCCTTTTGAGAAGGGTATATAATTACACTCCACTCATGTGGATACTGGGGAGGAAGATGAGGACAGAAAGTGAGGAAGAAGAAAGCCAGAATCTCATTGAATGTTCAAACAGTTATAACCCTGCTTAGGAAAAACCTTGAACTAATAACATTAGTTGTTGCTTCCCCAAGTGGGAATGAGCACATTGAAAAAATGATACATTCTTAACTTTGTCTAGAACAACAGCAAATGTAATAATCTCTTTTTTAAATGCAAAGGTTTTATTTCAAGCTCCTAACCTGAGAGGGGTTGTGTATAGGAAAGCTAGCTGCTTTACTGAAATTAAGATCACACATACCTGAGCTTTTATGACCTAAGACAACACAAACCAAACTTGACTAACTTAGTGAACTACAGCATACCAAGAATTTTGAGCATTTTGGTGAAGAGCAACAACAGTACTCATAAAGGAATAACATTTGGGCAGCTACCATGTCCCTTCCCCTCACCTCAATTCCTGGCTACAGCATCCGTTCCCTCACTGCCTGTGCTTGAGCTGGTGCCTGCACAAACAGCAGCAAACCAGTTCAGCAAGCTCACTGACAAAAACTGATCCCTTTTTTGGGGACTTAATTCAGGAGGAGCTCATCTCATTGCCAGATTTTTAAAAAGTGGATATAAACAAAAGGCCAAGTAAGGCCGCCCTAACAAAAACTTTTAAGTTAACTAAGCTCCTATATGCCCACAAGAACAGCTCCTTGGGAAGTGAACTGTGTCCAAAATATCTGTGAAATTAGCTCTGAACAGACTTACACTTATTCAAGCAAAAATACTTAGAATACTGTCATATTTATGTTCCCTATGTGATAATTCAAAAAATTAGGAATGGAAACTATCTGCAGTTATTAAACTTTGAAATGCATTTAGTATCTCTTCCACTCCTAGCGTCAGTCTGATGTGATGGGAAGCATTCCTTGTCATTTTTCTGAATTGTTTTGGAGGCAGCTACCATTTCAGTTCTACAGAAATCCTAGGAAGTTGTATGTCAGTAGAATGCTTACTTCACGGTAACTATAACTTCAAATGTAAGGAATGTGGATCTCCTTTTAAAATGCGAGGAGTTTTAAACTAGGCAAAACAGGGCAGCATACTGCCAAGAGGGAGTACCTCAGAATAAACTGTTTTACTTTAAAATTGTGGATGTCGAACAGCAGTAAACACAACTGGCCTCTTCTCACCATCTAAACAAAACTACTTTTTAAGGAGCAGCCAGTTTTTAGCAGGTAACACTGAACACCAGGAAAGTGTAAAGCCAGTAGGGCTGCTATGCCACTGTGCCACTGCGCCACACAACTCCTTGGTGCTCTGCGTTTTAGTCTCAACTTTTAATCAACTACGCTATGACAAGCAGCTTCCAGAGAGGCTTTATCGCAAGACGTGGTGGCGTCACTCCGAAGACATTACACGCCATGAGCAGGCTTTCCGGGCAACGGCAAGTGAAACCGGGCACGCCGACCTCCGCCCGATCACCCGGCCGGGCCCCACCGAAGCCGGCGGGGACGCCTCCCCGACAGCCAGCCGGGCTTACAGTTTCCGAATTCCTGCTCCCAGCCCGGCGGGGTCCCACATCGCACGGTCCTCCGGCGGGGACTCCGCGGCAGCGCCCGGCGGGACCCTTCGGCCCCGGGACAGCGCGGGGCTGGGCCGGCCCGGGCTGCGGCGCCGCCGGCTCGGGGGCCCTGTTTACCCACACGGCCGCGAGGACCCAGCCAGGCCTCGCGGGGAGGGGACGGGGCGCAGCCGGGTTCCCGTGTCCGCGCATAGAGAGACACGATACGCTACCGACACGCCACCGACTCCGCGCGGCGCCGCTGCGGCCCCGGGACGGGCGACACACCGCGGCCCTCCCGCCCCCGCGCCCGCCGCGGCCACTCACGAGGCGTGCGCGGCGCGCAGGGACTCGACCTGGCGCTGCCGCTGCTGCTGGAGGCCGGTGCGCGCGGGCGGCGCGGCGGAGGCGGGGGCGGCGCCGCCCTTGGCGAGCGGGAACAGCCAGTTCATCGCGCGCGCGGCGGCACCGGAGGGGCGCGAGCGCACCCGCGGCACCGCGCGCACCTCACCGAGCGCCGGCGCGCGCCTGCGCGCGACGGCGGCCCCGCCGCCCCTGCCCCGCCCCGGAGCCGCCGCCGGCGGGGTCGCGTCAGCGCCGCGCGCCGCGACCCGAGCGGCGGAGGGGCGGGGCGGGAGGGGAGCGGCGGCGCGGCCGGCGATTGGCCAGAGGGGAGGGGGGAAAGGCCGCGGCGCGCGGCGATGATGTAATGGCTTTGTGCGCGCGGCGGCGGCGCCGGGGGCAGCAGCGCTTCCTGCGGCTCGCGGGGGCCGCGCGGGGCCTCCCAGACCCGGCGCGGCCCGGCCGGAGCGCGAGGGGTGAGCGGGGGCGGCGCCGCGGGCACCGGGCGGGGACACCGGCACCGGAGCGGGGCCCTGCGGGACCCCCGCGCTCCGCGG
The DNA here is from genome assembly GCF_027579445.1 of Ammospiza nelsoni. Lineage (NCBI taxonomy): Eukaryota > Metazoa > Chordata > Aves > Passeriformes > Passerellidae > Ammospiza > Ammospiza nelsoni. The sequence continues at coordinate 30,008,935 of NC_080636.1, read as the reverse complement.
CTCCTCCGGGCGCTCCCGGGGCCTTTCACGCGCGCGGGAACCCGGCCGGCCGTGTGTCGGTCTTCGCGCGCCCCTCGCTGGGTTAGCGCGGCCCTTGGGAGCCGCTCCCGCCTCGCGAGGCCCCCGCGGCACCCCGGGGCTGCCGTGACTCTGCTCTGCCGCTCCGTTCCCTGCTGCACGCAGCCCGGGGGTCCGCAGGAGCCCGCCTGCCGAGCCGCGGGGCGGGAGCGCCCGGGGAGCCGGTGTCTCCGGTGTCCGTGTCACTAGTGCGCCTTGCCGCCCTTGTGCGGGAAACAGTCGCTAACGAAACCGCAGGGGTTTGGTTTCTGATGGTAATCTGAGCTCGCGGAGCCGAAATTCCTGTGGCTGTGTTGTCCTGCTTTTGTGAAACTGCGAGGATAAAGTGTGGATGTGGTGCTTAAGCCTTTTTTTTTTTCTTCAGATAAACTGAGAGTAAAACCTTACACTTTGATGCTTTTCTTTGTTTGTCTCTTAGGCTAAAAAAATAACAGTTGAAGTCCTCTTTATGAAACCAATCCTCGGTCAAGTGTAACATTTGATGTATGGTCTCTAAAGCCCCCCACTATGCCAGCAGCTACCGTAGATCATAGCCAAAGAATCTGTGAAGTTTGGGCTTGTAACTTGGATGAAGAAATGAAGAAAATTCGTCAAGTTATACGGAAGTATAACTATGTAGCTATGGTAAGTGGGTGCTTGATGTCTTGTCTAGCAAATTACTGCAGAAATCGTAACTTCAGCTGAGGTCAGTAAATGTGCTCATCCTTTTAAATCGAAAGCTTAAGGAAGTCTTAATGTTGAATTAGTGCTGCATGAACATCTGGATCCTAATCTTTTATCTTTTTAAAAGTTAATTTTACACATAGTACTCTTCATCTATGATATGGTTAGATCTATATGGTTGTTGTGTGTTCAAGTTTAAATTCTGTTCTTGCAGGACACAGAATTTCCAGGAGTAGTTGCAAGGCCTATTGGAGAATTCAGAAGCAATGCAGACTATCAGTACCAACTCTTACGCTGCAATGTCGACTTGCTAAAAATAATTCAACTAGGACTGACATTTATGAATGAGCAAGGAGAATACCCTCCAGGAACTTCAACTTGGCAATTTAATTTTAAATTTAACTTAACGTAAGTATTCAGTTCTGTGCTGCTAAGCATATGTTTCTGACTTACTGAAAATGTATAAATACTGTAGCAACTTCATCATCTATCTGATGGTAGTACTGGAATACCATAAATACTCCTGTAAGGAAAACTTCTGTCAGCCAAACATGATTTCTTCCCTCATTTCTGTGCAGTCTGTCTTACTGTTGGTAATTTGGTCAAAAATGCTAAGCAGTTTAAAAAAATATGGAAGGCATTTTATACTTAGTCCAAGAGTTAGCTCTGTGTTTTCACGTTTAGCATTTCAGAGTGCTTCTGCCTTAACTTAGTTTAACTCTTACTCCTTGTTATAGAAATCACATATTGTTTTTTTACATACTTTAAATGGAAAATAACAACACTTGAAAAAAAAATAATTAAAGTGACTAAAAAAGTATGTCAGATACTAGCATTCTGAAATATTTTGTCTATTTTTTTGGTTAAAAAGCAAGCTGACTTTTACTGTATTAGAATAATACCATGGACTTTATTTCAAAATGTGATTTTTATCAGTGATAAAACTTTTTAAGCATAAACCTCACTTTTTCAGGGGGATCAAAAGCTTATCTGGTGCTCCAGTTATATCTTTAGCTGCTCAACAAAGTTACTAGTATCTTGGTTTTGTTTTTTGGAAGTAAGCAAAATTGGTGTGATAGATTCTCATATGTTGATTATCTACTGAATTGAATATCAGTACTAACACTTCTCACACGTTTAAGCCTTGGGGTTTTTGGCAGTTGTGTTACAAGTTGAGAACTGGACAACTTTTTATACATGAGTTAAACTCACAGCCTACAAAGAAGGTTTTAGAGAACAGACCTTTATTTTTTCTGTGAGTGAAAAGACTTGTTTTCAAAGTAGTTGGAGTTCTTAGGAGGAAAACCTCTGCTGCCTCTCTTGGTCTCTGTGCTCTTTTAAACAGGCAGTGGTGTGGATTGTCACACATCAGTTTGATCTGAGCAATGACATGCTCTGTTTAGTCTTGTGTGAATTGTCTCTTGAAGGAAAAGTAAGCACAGATTTAATGTTTTGGTATCTCTGAACTTAGCTGGCCATATAAATGCTGGATAAGAGTTACCCATTTTCTTAAATAGAAAAATATGCTAATCCTACTAATTATGGGAGAAAAAGGAATTAATAACTTCCAGACTGGTGATCTATGAAGAAGGACCTATGCTGCACTTCATTTATTTTCTGAGCTTCAAAGGTCTACTTAACCTCAAACAACTGAAACCAAAAGTAGCTTTCCATCTATTTGTGCCAGATGCTGCAGAGATAAGACAGTTCAGTAGGCAAGATACAGGTAATCACCAAATTACCTTGTTGCTAGTTGATGGTGGGGGTTATTGAAAAATAGAAACTTGGTTAGTACTGCATGAGAAATTCATATATATATATATATACTATACATGGATGGACAACCTATTTTGTCTGTTTATAAACATCCTTTTGGGAAATGGCACTGTGCCAAATGTTCTCCTCCTAAAGCAGAACAGCTGTTTGTTGTTCTTAGAAGGTAATTTTTTGTGTGTGTGGTTCCAGCCAGGTCTTGTTTTAGTGTGCTTCTAAAGAGCATAAATATTTCTCTAATCATGTTCTGCACCTGCTTAGTACAGAGCAGCAACTAGAATGAAACCCCCTTTTTGTTAAATGGTGCCTTTGTTTTGGATGGGTTCTTTAATGTGCTGTGGATACAGACAGGTGTTGAGAAGCTGATGCCCCAAAGCTGGAGAACCAAAGAGCAGCTGTGTGGGAGTGAGGAAAAAAGATGTAACACATCTTGAAGATATATGTCTGTGTTCTAAAGAATGATGACTTGCTCTTAGGAATAAGGAATACAGATCTATGACTGAATCTAATAGTCACGTTTGATATATTGGTTGTCTTGTCTAGGTTTTCTTGTGTTTTTGTGTTTTTTATTAAAATTTGAAACTGTACACTGAAGAGACTTTGTGGAGTTGTATGTTAGGGACAGTAAAATGAACTGCATTCTCTAAGTACTTACATGCTTACTTTTTTTTTTCTTCATTTAATCATTCCATGTTTTTGTAATGATGATACAGATAAAACTTAAGGGAGAAAATAAGCTCAAAAGCATGAATTTCAGCATGAGATTCTTAAAACATTGCCAAAAAAAAAGGTGGTGTTAAAGGGAATAAACACAGAGGTAGAAGGGGTCAAAAAAAGATAGAGGAATTGTTATTTCATCCTCTTAAATTTGAGGTCCAAAATAGGTTTTAAAGTTAAAACAGATTGTTTAGAAAGAAATAATTTAGACAGAAAAAGTTAGGATCTCTGAATTCTAAGATTTTGCTAAATGGAGCAAGTACTCCATTTCCAGTTTTACTGAAAAAAAAGTTCTTATGAACACATGTCTAAATATTTACATAAGCTTAAATCACAAAAAACTTCTGAGAAATATTTTCTACAGAACTAATTCAGTACTGGGATCTGGATTGTATTTCTCATATTTCCTCAATGTAATGTGTTACTCCTTCAACTGTTACATTTAATTTGTCACAATTCAAGTGATTTATACAGATATTTTACCAGATAAGTTCTACAGATGCACTTTCATCTATAGACTTGCAAAAGGGTAACTGGAAAAGGAGCAGGAACTAATTTTTTTATGAATATGGTAAGAATGGAGGTGCTGGGAATGGTAAAATGATAATGAAGGTTAAAAAAAACTTTGAAAAATGGTTGGTTTTGTAATTAACCTAGAAGGAAATTAAATTGTTTCTAGTCTGTTGAATGAATACCAAAAAAGAAATGTTACCTCATTGAGACTTGTAGATTTTGGAAATTTACTTTTCCTCTCTGTTTTTAGAGAAGATATGTATGCTCAGGACTCTATCGAACTGTTGACAACATCTGGTATCCAGTTTAAAAAGCACGAAGAAGAAGGAATTGAGACACAGTACTTTGCAGAACTGCTCATGACATCAGGAGTTGTATTGTGTGAAGGAGTCAAGTGGCTTTCCTTTCATAGGTAAATTCTGCACGTGAAGTGTTTGAGATTCCAACATCTCATGGGTGTTTGAGTTCTAGAACTTGGATTTCACACCCCTTGAGTTTAAATGCTGTGCATGTAGCCCATATCTTGGTCGGTAAGACTGAGGAAATATTTCTGCTGTAATACCTCTAACACCATTTTGTATTAGAAGAATAGAGGGGTACTGGTGTTGAAGAATACAGGGGTTTTACTGGTGCTTTTAGCTTGGGTATTTATGCAGTAACCAGAAAACCGTGAAGCTGATAAACACGAAACTGCTAAACCAGCAGGTGGAGCTGTACACGTGCAAGTAATAACAGAAACATTACTGAAAGCAAACTATTTCTGAGCAATCCTTGGGGAAATATTGTCTGTTTATAGAAGAGGGTTATCAGTAAAGAGTTCTATATGGCACTCTTAAATTTGTTGTAAATCTCTTGCTAATCTGAGCAGATGAAATTACTCAGCTTGGAAGGAGATCCTTCCTCAGTTTTATGTATCTTACTACTTATTCCATCATCTCTCAAGTAGAAATAGAAATGCAAATGTGAAATCTCTATGAGCCTGTCATAATACAAAAGATCTTTGAGTGTTAATAGGATTTAACACTTTAAAAACATACACAGTAGTTGTTTAGCTAACTGCATGCCAGAATTTTTGCAAGCAACAGTGTCTTTAAAGGCTTATTGCTATGTAATGCCCTTGAGTTGGTGTCTTAAATGCTGGCTTCTAAGGAAGTCAGCAAGGTAAAGGAAATGAACAAGATTGTAAGCAAACCAGTCTCAGCTAAAGTTTGTATCTCGTGTTGATGGATGATATGTAAATGATGAAATTAGAATAAAAAATTCTTTGTCCATAAGTATTAATAGTTGGAAAAGACAAAGTCACATGGAATTAGAGAAGTATTTATGCAATAAACAAACTTGAAAATAAGAATTATTTTGGCAAGAAATGTGTAACAGTAGTAGAAGGGTGCATGTAACATTTTTGCAGAAGTCATGGTTTTGATTTGTTTTGTACAAAGAAGTGCTAGGCTGAGTTTCCAAAGCAGAGAGGTTTAAAAGAAAAGACAGTTAAATACAGAAGGATCCTCTGAGCACAGTTGTCACTTCCATCTTTCACTTAACAGCTGTTTCAACTCACGGTAGGACTCTAAAATAATCTTACTCTTGTTATCTTGTTTCTAGCGTAGCAGCCTGGGGAAGAATACTGTAACAAGAATGCTTTAAATTGGGTCAAAATAACTACAAAAGCCAAATTAGAGTTTTTTTTCAACTTCCTAAGCACAGTATTATGGGCTGTTATGTGTATATTTATGATTTACACTTGACTACAGTAATATGACTGGGGTGGTTCAAGAGAAGTGGAGGCAGGTTATGCATGTAACTGTGCCTCAGCAGAGGATGCCACATAGAAGCAGCTTCAGCCTCAGTCTGGTGTTTTTCCAATATTGCCTGGTGACTAAGGGCCTGGTATAAGGCATACCTGAGCAATTTCTACTCTAGGGATTCTTTCTAGAGCATAATTATATTTAGTGTGTGTAATTCCTGACTAATGGGCTGGTCAAAGTGTAGTGCAAGCCATGTGCAATAATGCCATTTCTTACTGGTGCAGCTTATGAAGGGTTTTTGAAATGGCTTTATTAATAGAAGTCCAGTTTCATCTGTGCTAAAATGAGTTTCTGTTCTGGATTTCACTGAAAGTGTCTTTAGAAATCCTCTTAAGACAGTTGTTCAGCATATGTTTGTCAGACACTGATTATTAGAGTGTTTAAAGCTTTTGTGCTTTTTTAGACCTTGCTGTTACTATTTTGAGCACAAAACCTTGGAGTAAGTTAAGTTCTGAGGAAACCAAAATTATGTAAAGCTGTAAATGAGCATGGGTCATATAAAATGTGCCACAAAGAATAGTGAACAGTTGTTTTTAAATACATCTTTGATTGTGATTATGTTCTATCAGTGGAAACTGACACAGCAGGATGCTCAGTTGAAAATTTGTTCCATTGAGGCTCTCCATGCAGTAGTTCTTTAACAACTGATAAAGCTGTGCTTGATAGTTGCTGACTCTCCTATTGCCTCTGTTACCTTAAAATGCTTAAAGTACTACTAACTCTTAAAATTTGAGTCCCAAAGTAAGTGGGAGAATTGAATTACTCCTTCCTCAGAGTATGACGATATGATTTGGTTTTCATTTTCTAGTCTTTGATTTCCTTGAACTTTTATGCAGTTCATTTGCAAGCTCTTCACTTCTCAAATAGTTCTCTTTGTGTGCTTTTTATCTCCACATTTGATGTAGCTGCCTTGGCATCCTGACATGTTGGCAAATCTCTGGATATGCAGTTCTGTCAGATATGAGTGAAGAAATATTTGCACTGTCACCAATTCTTGTGTATTGCAACTTCATAGATGACTTCCATCAAATCTTGTGTGTGTGCGTGTTAAAATGTATTTGAGTTACTGAGAGAGAAGGAGGAAGCCCTGAATTTGTGATTTTTTTATCGCAGTCAAGAGAGCTGTGAGTGCTTGACAGTCTAGCAAGTTAGGAAGGAACAGCTCAAATGCTGATTTTGTGGATGTTCAACTGTCTGCTCAAGCTTTGAGTGTCCACTTCTGTGCAACCTCCTTTGTCTACCTTTGGAGGGTCAGTGGAAACATGCGTTTTGGAAAACAAAAACTAGATGTTCTTGGGATATTGCAAAGTTCCAAGCTAATGTGTTTCAATAATCATTTGTGTCTAACTGATTTTAGTAAAATTTAATCTGTTGGCTCATTTCTGTTAGCGTCATAAAATGAACTAAAGCTTTCTCAGCTCTTGCACATTTTGATTTATTTCAGAGTTTTGGTGATTGAGTAGAATTCATTGGCTATCTGGATTCTATCTTGATAGTAAGGAAAAGAAATAGAGGCTTGTTTGATGTCTACTCTTGTCTTTTTGCCTAGAGCTGTCCATGTTCAGTGAAAAAAACAAAACAAATGTCTGTAACAGTGAGTGCTTGTGTTGTATAGCTCCACAGATTGTGGCTTGCTGTGCTAAGCAATTTCAGGTGATTGTATTAGAAATGGTGCAAGGTTTTTCAGGCAAGGAAGTCTGTGTGCTTCAGGGTGTAAACCAACCACTAGTCACTGTTACAGGATTAGAAGAAAACTTCTTTAATGAGCACATAATTACATAATTGCTCACCATGGACTTACTTAGCCTTCTCTTAGCATTCAGCAGTGGCCACTTAAAATTTGTTTTAATGGATCTATCTTAGTCTTAAATTGGAGTGACAGTTTTTATGTCTGTAAGCTTGGATCTGCTACAATCTCTAAGTGAAAAAAATGTGGAATTCTCAATCAAAATTGCTATTTTTAATAGTCTGCTCTGTTTCAATATGAATAGTAAAGGAATGTTGACTTTTCTTTAAGTATTTCCTACTTTAAAGAAATTAGAAGTGTTTGAGGGCATCTATTTTCCATTATTTCGTTAATACACTTTTTTTTGAAGACAGGTCAAACTTTTTTTGAAGAGGAGTAGCACAAATATGCTTTCTTTCACTTTAATATGGCTTGTTATATTTGAACCTTGAGGATGATCAAGGAATTCATTGAGTTAATAAACTGTAGAATCTGAAGGAGTAAGTCTCCATAATCCTGAACAGTGTTTTTTTGCATCTTTTTGATCAGCCTTTTTTGTTAGTGTGACTTTTTCGTTTCTTCTTTAGAGGGCTTTATGCTGATATGGACTTTCCCACCACTTCCCTCCCTCTTCAAATGATCTAATAAAATTAGACTTCCAAGCTACTGTTTTGCCAAGTTTACTACAGTTTTTACTTCGTAAGAGTCAACTGAAATCCTTCTTTATCTTTGGCTCCTTTGCTCCCTGGCCAGTGTCTGTTGCTGTTGAGATGGAGGGTGGCCAGCACAGCTTCAAAGTACCAGAGGCAGTGCAGGATTTGGTCAACATAAAATTTCTCCTTAGAGCACTGGAAACTCCCATGGGAGAGCTGCAATAATCTATAGGTATTTTATATCTTGTATTGATGGACTTGTAGCAAACAATCCATATACCCCCAGTATGTTGAAGGTTTTTCTACCCTCTGTCTTGAAACTCATAGTATAAAGAGGTCAGATAATCTTATTGTATAAAAATGGTTCAAAAAGTAAACTTATTTACATTGAGTGTGCAAGCTGAAGCTTTGAGCCTGCAGATGTCACTGCTTTTTGTGGCTCCTAAATATCTGCAGGATCAGTGCTCTTAACTGATTTGTCTTTTCTATTGCTTATTTCACAGTTAAAGATCCTGGCCAGTATTTACCAAATCTTGGTAAAATTCTTGGTTTTGAGTATGACCCTTGTATAATCAGGAATGAGCACAAAGTCTTAAACTGGAAATTTGGAGTCTGTGGTGGCCACCTGCTCACTTGAATCGTCCCTCACCCTATGCTAAGATTCCTTAAATAGCAAAACTGACAAAGCCTTCAGTAGAGACAGCCCTGTGGTGTGTTTTCATCTTCTTTGTTAGTACAGGCATATTTGAAATTGTATGTCAGTAAAATCTAGGAACTGATCTGGTTCAATGCAAACATGGAAGAGAAGGAAATCACTCTTCCATTTAGTTTCATGCATTAGCAGTCCTACAAATACAAGGGATCAGAACAGGTGAGTTTCATGGTCAGGTCATCAATAATCTGGTTTGTAATTGCTGCCCTCCGAAGAAAAAGCATAACTTGTCATCACTGCTTTTTGTTATGGAGTCAGGGTTGCTTTAATACCCCATATCTGTCTTTCCTCTACTTAACCCTCTTGTTTCCTCTCATAACTATTTGTAAAAGTACGTGGTTGCCCCGTTACTGCCACACCTCCTTCCTATGTCCTCTTTATTCAGTCACACTGTGGGGGAGGAAGCCTTCCCAAACTCTTCTCTCTACCATGTGCACACTACAATACCACCATTTCTTCTAACAAATAAGCACTGCTTAGTTACTTTTCTGCTTCCTGCAGAGTTACATGTACACACAAAAATTTTTCCAGCTTACTCTGTCATTGCCTCCAGAAAGAGTAATAGTCTACAAGCTATTAAACTTTGTAGTTGTCTGTGTGCTGATTTAATTGGAAAAGTTGAAAGACAATTCCTCTTCTTTGTTGCTGAGGGTTAGACTTGCCTCCAGGCATAAACATGCACTGGCTCTGGAAACTCATTAATCTTTTGGATTTCAAGAACTGTAGAAATGTCTGTCTGTCTCAGTTTGGAGGGAGAAACTCCAGTCTATGTGAAAGAAATCAGCTTAGGAGTCTTTATGGTGAAAGTCCTTGTTATCAGATGAAGACCCAGCAGCCCTACCTTATTTTGGGATTTAGAGAAACTACTGTAGGCAGATCTTTTTGCATCTTCACTTGGCCTCTTTCAGACTAAATTGTTTTCTCTGGAATCTGCAATGGGGCTGTTTATATTGAAGTTTCGTTTTTTTCATAGAAGTTAGTCTTTATTGCATTGGATTTAAGCAGAATATCCTGTCAATGTGCAGTGAAGTCCTGAAGGTTGTTGTTTTTCCTGTCAAAGTGATGTGAAATCTTGAAGTGAGAAGGATGCTTCTAAGTCACTTACTTATATTGTTTTTGGTATTAATTTGCAGTGGATATGACTTTGGCTATCTAATCAAGATCCTGACAAACTCCAATTTACCTGAGGAAGAGCTGGACTTCTTTGAGATACTGCGATTGTTTTTCCCTGTCATCTATGACGTAAAATATCTTATGAAGAGTTGCAAAAATCTGAAGGTAAGTAAGTAATCTGCTAATGGTTTGGAACAAATTTTGCATTTGGAGACAGAGTATGTCATGCTTAAAAATACTTTCTCTATTTTTATTCTCTGCTTTTACTTTTATGATGCATATTAAGCATTGTTGTCTCAAGCTTTATATATGTAATATTAAAGGTGTTGTGAGAAGCCAGCAAGAGCACAAAATCAATTTTTGTAATTGCTTACCAGTTAAAAATACCAAGTTGAAACTGTATTTACAATACTTTGATAGATGATAAACCCATGTTTGGAATTAATTCTTCATTTCCTTAGCCATAAGAATCGATGGGTCTCATATACTCTTATTTCCTCGTTGTGCAGTCCACTAAAGAACTGCAGTCATCTAGGCTGAGGTAATTTCAAGAAGATGATGTGTAAGTGTCTTGGGAAGAGAAATGAAGTGAAGAATGTTTCAGATGGCCCAATAAGCAAAGATAAACAACAACATATGTTCAGGGACAACATGTGACTTCTAGGAAAAAAAAAAAAGAACTAGAAACTAGTCTCTCATGTCAGGCCAGGGGGGCTAATTGGCTTACTCTGTCAGGCATAAAATTTGGATACCTTGTTGGACTGGAGAATGAGTGGGAACTGGAGCTAAGTGTGTGAAGGGGGAAGACAGCAAGTGAAAGAAAGATACTAAAGGCACTGTTAACAGCTTTACTTGCCGAGGAGCTGTTAAGAGTCTGGACTGCTGCTGGAGTGAGCTGCATCACTCATCTGAGGCAATTGATGATTTGTTGCTTTTATGGAAAGTAATTTAATTCTCTAGGATTTCTTAATGAAAACCCGCAGTAAGAAGAGAACACATCACATCAAATCCTAACTAAGGAATGGCTTGCCAGTTCATTGTGCTGAATTACTGATCTGTGTGCTGTTTATAGCCTTGTGTTTCTTTCTGAGATGAACTAACAGTGTGGCACTTGGAATAGTAGCCTAGTTTTGTGGAAAGTAAATTGTGTGAATCCTTTGTTAATCAAATTAATGTTGAAAATGTAGATCACCCTTCCAGTTAGTAAGAAAAGTATACTTACCTGTGTTCTTATACAATTGTTACTGGTATAATCATCTGGGCAAATGGCTGTGTATTAGGGAACATCTTAGAAACACTTTTTCTCCAAAGAGGCCAGGAGTAAAAATTAAATGCTCCTAAATTTCAGGAGTCTTAATGTGGGGTGGGGGCAACTCACCCTACAAAGTCTTCACTTTCACACTCCCAGTGAAGCAAAGCAGAGCATCTGGTGCCTATCTGGTGACATACTTTGCAAGAACAGAATGTATATTCCAAATTTAGTGACATGGAAAAGGTGACAAATTGATGTTCCATGTCACCATTCAGAGGTGTCATTCCCAGTGGGCTTGGGAAAAGAGGGTATTATGGTTTCTGGCATAATTAAAGCATAGTTGTGTGTAACCTGCATTGTTTAGAGACACTAAGATTTTTTTAGAAGACGAGAAAAGCCTCCACAGGTCTTATTTTGGCAAACCATAAGAACAAGGGTGATTTTTTTTTTCAGAGCTGAATATGTAGGTCAGCTTTCCTGCAGTAAATTTTGATCCACTCACCTAATCTGCAGACTGATAGTGACAGCAGGGGAAGGGAAATAGACTATCTTACCCCTCCAAATTTACCAGTGATGAAATGATGGTGGACTTGAACTGTACTGAGAGAAGCTACCTGAAACAAATCACTAAACATTTAGTGTTGTAACTCTGAAAATGCATGTGCTGTCTCCTAATGTGTGTCACCTTTGATCATTATTAAATTGCAGTGAATTGAACAGCTGTGCAGTTGTCTTTTATTGACTTGTCTAAGTTATTTTTTATATGTCACTGATCTACTGTAGGTCCCCACTCTCTGCCCCCACACACTCAAAAAAGATTCTTGGCGTTGGAAAGAGAAATAGGCTTCAGAACTGGAAATCTGTTTGATGCTTTTTTTTTTGGAGTTAAGTACTCTGTGAATTTACAGTCTGTTATTATGACTTGGCATGCAGATTGAGAGTTGCTTGTATTAGAAGTTAAAGTCCTGCTTACAGTCTAAAAGGCTTTTTATGTAGACAATTACAAACCTTTTGATAGTAGTGGCAATCCTAAGTAATTTAAATTGGTAGACCTTGTTGGAAACTTGCTATTAATTCAGGGTTTTGTACAGAACAGTGAGATCTGTGACTGTGTCGTGAAATGAGAATTTGATGTAGATTTGCTGTTGACCATGGTGGTGTGATTATGTAAATTATTTTGTGGCCTTTTTCTTGGAAGTTTGACACTCTGAAAATTTGGGAAGAATTTGTCCTTTCCCAAGAGTGAAGCATACCTATGTGGAGTGCAGAATTCTGAAAGAGAATCTGAGTAGACTCATAATTTTTTGTTCTGGTTCCATTCAGGACAGGGTGGATTTTTGCCCCCAGGATGGGGCATGGCTAGGACATGGAAGTTATTCTGTGACACTTCACATCATTTTCTGGGCATGGGGGAAGGGCTTGCTTCCAGGTCAGGGTAGTGTGGTGGAGGGACCAATCATTATGTTTCTGTTCGTGTTTCTGTTGGTGAGCAATGTTTCTCTTCTTGCCCACTCTGTCATTAATATTGTTGGTATTTCTGTTTGATTTCTTATCTCACTGCTGTTTTCTAGTAAATGGCTCACATCTCAACCTGTGATCTTCACTTTTTGTGCCTCCAGTTCTCCTCTCCAGTCTGCCACAGGAAAGGGTGGGGATAGGAGTGAGTGAGTGTAGTTTGAAGTGGTTTTAGTGGAAACACTAACTTGCAGAATACTGTTCCTAAACCATGACAGCCTTACTTGGCACGCAGTGTGGGGCATGAAGGAATGAGATCTGATCAGAGTGGATTTGAAACAAATTCCATCTAAGCATTTGTCCCATTAGATTCAGAGCCAGTGGTCTCAATGTTGCTTGGTCTGTTTGTGTGAGTGTGTTACCTATGCCTGTATATGTTTCTGTAGATATACTATGTGCCCATGAGGGTGCTCTTTTTCAGATCAGGATTGCTTTGTGGATGTATGTTGGTTGTATGAACCAGAATCATGTTTATAACATGATAACATCAAGGGCAATGAGGATCATTTGGGATATTCAGTGTATTCAGTGCTACTCTCCTACCCTTGCTTTGGGCGCTACCTCTGGGAGTCCATTCCTAATCATACCTAGTCTGTGGAGAGAACACAGGAGGATAGCTTTCCCCAGCTTTTCAGTACCCTTTTCTCCTTCAAGCCTGTTAGAATAGCTTTTGAGAATTTTTAATTTCCTTTTGATGTTAAGGAAAACATGTTCTTGCTCCTGTGTCAGCTGTGTATCAGTCTACATGGTCTACACCATGTTTTGAGTCAGTACAGTCAACACTGTGTCTAGAATCAGGACAAAGATTTCTAGGAAGGTTAATCTGTCTGAGGGAGGATAGTCATGAGTAGCATGGAATGTGGGATAAAATAGACCATTGTTGGGGAAAATTCTCTCCAGTGTTTTGAGAGTATCACTACCAGGACCTTGATAAAGTGACAGAATATTTGCAAGAATGCTGTGGCAGCTCCATAAAGAATCAACTTACTGAAGTGTTCTGGGCCCTGGCTACTCTTTACTGGACACAGTCCAGTGCTGGACAGAACCCTGAGGGGAAGAGGAAGAAAGCAGATCAACAGGTGGTGTGACCACTCAAACTGCAGCCGAACTGGAAGAATAACTCATGCCAGTAACAGTAATACCTACACAGAAGAAGAAATCCAAGAACCAAATCACTTTGCATAGTCAGGGATAAAGAGGAAGTAGAGCTCTCACCAAAGGAGGAAGAGGCAGGACCAGAGATAATCACTCAATTCCTATCTCAATGTGAGCTAAGTGAAAAGATTCCAGCCACCAGTCATGAAAGCCCTGGATGAGCTGGCTGAAATGCTGAAATATCATGGCACACAATATGAAACTGGCATCTTCATGGGGATTCAGGAAGAGGACAGAAACTCTCACCCTCAGGTGACTCCTGTCAAGTGTGAACAAAGGGTATTCTCTCATGGATGATCCAGTGGTGTGCTCAAGCAGATGCAACACATGGAGAAAGATACCTGAGATAATTAGTTGTGCTGGAGGTGATATGTAAGGATTCAAATAACAGGAAGTCTCCTGTAGATCCAGATAAGGTCCATTGTACACAATCCATGTGGCAGAAGTTTGTATGGAGCACACCATTGTCATTCACCAGCTCCTTGGCATTGATGTCAATGAAAGGATGAGAAAAAGCAGTCCATCAGGTGACAGACTCCAGTAATAGGAAGATCATCTCTTTTCCTCCTTACCAGCCTGCTCCTTGGTGTCGAAAGACTGTCCAGACAGATTCAAAAGACTCGAGAAAACTGGAGAGATGTCCCATGCCCCACCAGTATGGACCAGAGTCTCCGCTATTGAGTCATACAGAGACTCTGTGTATCCTTGACATAGATTACTGCAGGACCCAGAATGGCATTATTGGGCTTTTGGGATAACTACAGTGGAAACAGAGGAAATTAGACAGCTGAATAACTTGTCTCCTTTCTCAGAGGACCCTTCTGCTTTGGGACTGCTGAGGGTCAAAGAACAGCAGGTACCAATCTCTACAACAGCAATGCACTGTCAACAAAACTGCACTGACCAGGTACTCCATGACCTCCATCCATGAGATGATTCCTGAATTGGAGAGCCAGGGAGTGGTCAGCAAGACGTGCTCACCCTTTAAAATCCTATATGGCCCATTGACAGCAGACTGTCATGGCCTGAATGAAGTCACACCACCACTATGTGTCACTATACTGGATATGCTAGAACTTCAGTATGAGCTGGAGTCCAAGGCAGAAAAGTGGTACCACCACTGATATTGCTAATGCGTTTTTTTCCCATTCCTTTGCCAGCAGAGTGCAGGCCACAGTTTACCTTCACCTGGAGGAACATCCAGTACACCTGGGACCAACTGGCCCAGTAGTGGGAACAAAGCCCCCATCATTTGCCATGGACCGATCCAGACTGCAGTGGGAAAGGAGGAGGCTCCAGAAGACTTGTAGTACATAGATGATGTTGTTGTATGGGGCAACATGGCAGAGGAGGTTTTTGAGAAAGGGGAGAGAATAATCCAGATCGTCCTGAAGGCTGGTTTTGCCATAAAGCAAATTCAGGTCAAGGGATCTACCAGGATATTCAGATTTTAGGAGGAAAATGGCAAGATGGATGTTGTTAGATTCCAGTTGATGTGGTCAACAATGTAGCAGCTAGATCCCCACCAACCAGCAAGAAAGGAACACAGGCTTTCCTACGTGTTGGGGGTTTTTGGAGGATGCATATCTCAGATTACAATAAAATTATAAGTCCTATATATCAAGTGACCCAGGAAAAGAATGATTTAAAGTGGGGTCCTGAACAACAACAAGCTTTTGAACAAATCAGATGGGAGATTGTTCATCCAGTAGCCCTTGGGCCAGTCTGGTGGCAAGATGTGGAGTTATGAGCTCTTCATGGCTGCTGGGGCGAATGACCTTCCTGAAGCCTCAGTCAGAGGCTTCCTGGAGAGACTTGAGGCTGACCTCTGGGTTCTGGAGCTGGGGGTGCAAAGGATCTGAGGCCTGCTATGCCCCAGTTGAAGAAGAGATTCTGGTATTTATGGAAGGATTTGAGCTGCCTCAGAAGCAATTGGCACCTAAGCACAGCTCCTTTTGGCACTCCAACTACCAGTGCTGGTCTGGGTGTTTGAAGGAAAGCCCCTTCCATACATCATGCCACTGTTGTGTGGAGTAAGTGGATGTGCTGATCTCAAAAATAGCCTCATAAACACCTGGGCCAGAGAGCACGGTATGAAGTGAGTGTATCATACTCCCTGTCATGCACCAGCCTCTGGGAAAATTAGATGGTACAATGGACTGTTAAAAACATTGAAAGGAATGGATGGAGAACTTTCTAACAGTGGGTCTACATTAAGCAGAGGCCATCTCCTTAAATGTTAACACCAGTGAACACCTTTGTTAGAGGTTCCACCAGCTGAGCTGACCTTGCCCTATCAAAGCCTCCACATACCACAGAAGGGGATAAATCCCCATGGTGCATATGAGCAACATGTTAAGGAAGTCAGTTTGGATTAGTCCTGCCTCAAGCAAAGGCAAACCCATCTGCAAGATTGTTTTTACTCAAAGACCTGCGTACACATTCCCCACAAAGGGGTGGGGAAATGATAATGTGTACTTCAAGGGGATTTGATTTTCGGGTAAGAACAGTTTGTAATGTTGAATTGTATAATATTGGTTGCTGAATGCCACTGCCTCTGGATGCCATAACTACTGTGGCCAACGAGAATGGAGCTCATGAGCTCCTGATGCAGCTTGTAGTGAGCTGGCAGCACACCAGCCCTCCTTCCCTGGAAGGCATAGAGGATAAATAAAAGCCACAGTAATGGACTAAATTAACAGACATCTCAGAGGGAAGCTGTACTTGTGTGTGTGTATATATATGTGTATTGTTGGATCTTACAAGATTTCAACATGACATAGATAGTATAGAATATGAAATGGATAATATCCTGGTTCCAGCCAGGACACGGTGAATTTTTGCAGTGGCCAGGCTGGGTTATGGAGGTTGTTAACATGGAGGTTATTCTTTGACACCTCACATAATTTTCTGGACATGGGGAAAGGACTCACTTCTGGGCCAGAATAGTGTGATGGAGGCAGTGATCAGGTATTGTTAGGTATTTTTCTGCTGCTAAGACAGACAAAAATTAGCAATAGCAGTACTACGTTTTCTTGTTAGTTTGTAGGTGTTATTTGGGAATGTTATTATTGAAGCTTTCATCTTTTTAAACAAAAAACAGGACCCAAACATGTTGCCATAAGATTCATGGGAATTTTCATAATGTTTGATCTGATTTTCAATTTGGACTCCTTTGTAGCTCCATGAGTTTTAATTTTGACTGTTATGCTTTTGCCTCTTATTGCTTCACTTCCTGTATGTGAAAGAGGTCAAGAGCGTACGGGAAGGTGAACTCTAGGTATTCTTTGTTTAAAAGCATTGTCTTTGTGCAACATTTTTGCCTTTCAGTGCTTATGGCAGCACTAAAGGTTCTTTCTTTTTTTTTCTTTTTAATCTCTCTAGATCTTTAAGAATGTGCATGTGCCTAAGTTATGCCAGTAGCTTTTTAGCTTACTGAATTAAAACAAGTCTTTGTACAATCATGTGCTCACGGCATTAAAATATTGCAGTTACAGTATTACATGTCTGTCCTTCAGCTGATCAGGTTATCTATGTAAAACTAAACCAAATTTTGACAGCTTTGCTCTCACACGTAGAAGCTATTACTGTTTTGGAGAGGACACTAAAATGATGTTTATTTAGTCACTTTGCAGTTAAGGGGATAATTTTTCACATAAGCTTATTGAAAAGAAAATTTCCTTCAAAACTGGAGAAGTTTTACCTTTTAGAGAAGATAGATTTGCAGTTTTGGTGTGTTCTCTACAGCCTTGTAGTCTGTCCTTTTAAAGCATTGTATCAACAGTCACCTTAAAGGAATTGTTAAGTAATGACATCTGGTTACTGGAGAAGCTGGAACATAAAGAGTACTAGTTTTGTTGGTTGCAAATACTACTTCATTTAGTCAATACTGACAGAGAATATTAATACTGTTTGATAGGGAAACTTTGATTCTTCTTGTATGCATTTATCTAGTATAATGTCTGTTTCAGCTACTGTGCAGATATTGAAATATGCCCGAGGTTGTATGGCCTATGTAACATATTTTCCCAAATATAGCTGTTTTGTGTTCTAATTTAACAAAAATGTTTTGTTTTCCAGGGTGGGTTACAAGAAGTGGCTGAGCAGTTAGAGCTGGAAAGGATAGGACCACAGCATCAGGCAGGATCCGATTCTTTACTCACAGGAATGGCCTTTTTCAAAATGAGAGAAGTAGGTGGACATACTGTTTTTATTTCCATTACAGTAATGGGTTGTGATAGTCACATGGCATTGCTGATCCTGATAAGTCTGGTATTTTAAGGAGGTCTCTGAAGGGCTTCAGGGGTCAATCCTTTCTTGACAAAAATGAGACCACCTATATTTTTCCCTGAGTAAGTGTGAACCAGCCTTACTGACTCTTTGCTTTGCTGCTGTGAGTGAATATTTCTTCCCAATTCCGGCCTAGGCCTGACTTCTGGATTTTTTCTGAAGTTTTGTTTTGGGGTATTTTTTCCTCACCTGTTTTGCAGGGTGCCTTTTTTTAGGTGACTGCTGTAGTGATTTGTGAACTGCTGAAGCCAGACTCCTTTTTGCGTGACTGCGCTCAACTCAAATTTTTTTTTTAGAGCTTTTGCTCAGTGTAACATCCAGCTGATGTGTACTGCTGCTTGTGGCAGGCTGAGAGGTGGGGAAGGAGTATTGATGAACCACTTCTAGCTAAACTTTCAGGCTAGAGGTATATTAAATAATGACTTCCAGTCTGCTTTGGAGAATTTCTATGCATTTCTTTCTCCTTGCCATTGAGTGAAGCTCAGTTTAACTAAGGTTCTAAAGGTCAGTTAATTCAAGGTTACAGCAAAGACAGTCAGGTCTTACAGGCTTCACATTTCCTTGCTACTTGTCTGCATACAACAGGAAAACATGATGATGTTTTGCATTAGCAGAACAATGAAATGTCGAACAGGCCTCTTCTGGAAAGCAGTTGCACTGAACAAATGCCAGTGCATCAGAACATGGCATTCTTCCAGCAATTCAGTGTCATTTACCATGTCAAAACAGATGGCAATATCAAACCTCATCATTTAATCATATTAAGTACTATATGCTGAAGTCTACCTTCTGCAATCCAGCCTTCTGTATGAAGGAGAAAATGACCACGAGATTGTTACAAATATTAGTGACACAGCAGCTGAATAATAAAGAATGATGGTTTGGGCTGGTTTGCTCTTCCTAGCACTCTGTTCTGCTTCTGCTGGACCTGTTGCAGTTGTCAGGCAGGTCATGGGCTGCAGATGCAATAAAAAGGATTAAATTTCTGTATGATCCAAGGCCAGTGCAGCTACCTGCTGTCTGCCTAATATTGTAAAACTTCACTCTTGAATTTGAAGATCCAAAGCAAACGAAGGGAAGCATATAATAATCATGCTTAAGATACAGCCTTTCAAGTTAGTTTTCTAGAGTAAATGTCCAAACCCATGATAGTTTCTTTAATGAGATGCAGTTTGTGTTAATGGCAAACTAGCTGGTTGAATTTATTTACTAAAAGCTTTTACCAGAAGTAGAAATCTCTGAGGGTTTTTTAGTGCAACACACTTGCTTAATTAAGCCAACAGACATGGACTGATAATGAATATTTTCCCCAGTACTTAAATACTCTTTGCAAATACAGCATTTCTGAATAAGAATACAGTACTAAGCATAGAGGAATAAATTTAATGTAGATTTTTAAAGCTTTTTAGCAAAGTTCAGTGTTTAAAAATGTATTTCTGAGTAAAAAGACTTCACTTTATAGTGCTTTTTGAGGCACAGAATTTTGTTACTAATTACTGTGACAGAGTTGCAACTTGCTTGCTGGGTCTTGGAGTGCCAGCCAAAAAAGTTACTGATCCTTTTCTTTCCATTAGGAGTACTTAAATAATGGTACTGCAAGAGTAGAGTTGTTATTTTGGGCTCTTCCTACCTGTTTTATTTCACTAAGAACTGCTGGGGCTGCAAAGCTTAATTGAAGTCTCTGATTACTACAGTACAGAATTTTCCATCCTGACTGTGCTGCTAAAAGCAAAGCTTGAAGGGAGAAGTTTTGACCTGTGTGGTGTATACAGGTCTGCATGTTTAGATTGTGTATTGCATCCATTCTGTCCCTGCATATTTGTGCCTGTCTTAGATTTCTGGTATTGATGATGACTCAGAATGGGAACCACTGGAGTGTCCAGAATTGCTGTGAAGGTTTTGGGGTGAAAAATGTTTGTGCATGTGTGTCTTATTATTTTGACAAGATAATTTGTGATTTTCTGCTTGAAAACCTGTCTGAATGGCAGAGTATCAGAATATCATGGGCTTTAGTTTGTCTTCCACTGAAAGGTTCCATTTGTAATTTAGACTTGTAATATGTAAATGCAGTCTTGGTACAAAATTTTGCTCTTCCTCATTAAATAAGGTCTCCCTCTGTGAGGAGCTGAAAATGCATCTTTCTGCATTTCTCTAAACTGGTTTTGTGCTCATCTTCCCCACCCCCAAACCTATATAATACAAATCAGCATATCTCTATTCCAAGACAGTATGATGAAAACCCCACACTGAGGGGAGGTAAGGGAATGGGCACTGATGATGGATGCTAAGCATATGCTTGTTGTAAAAAGCACCACAGAAATCAGATGGAGAAATGTCTTTGTTGCTCTTGCAGATATGTGAGTGATGACTAATAATACAAAATTGTGAAAACATTGCATTTGGCCATTTAATTGGGAGATGTGCACAGGAAAATTGATTGTATTTCTTGACAGATTTAAATAATTGTGTCATTGTGATAATGTGTTGAGATTAAGTGTCTTATTATACTAATTATATCATCTTTTGCACCTTGGGATTTGATATTTAAAAAGAAAGTAATTTTAAAGCCTTTCTACAGTTCTGTTGAAACGGAACCTTTTCTTTTGCAGTAATTCATGTCTCTTCACTTTTTAGATGTTCTTTGAAGATCACATTGACGATGCCAAATATTGTGGCCACTTATATGGTCTTGGTTCGGGGTCATCTTATGTACAGAATGGCACAGGAAACGCTTATGAAGAAGAAGCCAACAAACAGTCATGACATGAAATGAAAGGCCGTCTTTTTGACCTCCACATGCTTGTATATAGGTTTTATCTCTGGTTGAACCCCTTGGACAATTAAGGCTTTTTTCCCCCCTTTCTCAGCACACTTTCTTTTCTGCCTTTCTATGTACTAAACTTGACTGTTCCTATCACAGATTTTGATCTTAATATTGATATGTAAAATTTTCTGGGTTACATTTTGGCCTCTTAACAAGCCCATTTGTAAAGAAGCATGTATAGGATCAGTGTGGCAGAGAGAAGGGGAAAGTTGAATCATAATGAATATTCTGGTAAATTTGCCTACATCGTTCTTCCAGTTTTTTGTCTTTCCCCTCCCTTCTCTAAATTAATTGGCTCTGATTATAACTAACTTCCCCCTTCATGTCTGTTCTTTCTAGTATGCAGGCGTTTTAGCTATTCAAGATTGTGGACCATCAGATTTGCACTTTAGAGAGCGACTCTGACTCAGATCCTCTGTTTTATTTGAAGTTTGTTTTGGTTTTTTCTTTTGCCCTCAGCTAGAAAACAATCATCTGCCAAGTTCAGCAGCTTCAAGCTGTATTTTCTTGGTATCTCAACCCACACAACGGGACTTATTTGCTGCATAATCTCTGTTTGTTCAAGCAAAACAAACTACTGAAATCATAGTAATTGCTCTTACTTTACTAGTGTTTGGTCATCTTCCAACACATACTGCACATGTCAACTGCTGGTTGGCCTGCTGCTTTAAAACTGCTCTGTGATGAGGGAAAGAGGCTTGAAAAAACAGCTTTACACCCTTCAGGAGAAGAACAGCTATGACTTTAGCCTTTTTGCCATTAAGCTGAGAGTTGAAGGATAATGGAAAAGTAGGAGTCTTGTAATGGCACATTTCCCTTGATTAACCTCGTGGCTTTTATCCTAGTAATGTACACCTCAGATATTTTTTATGAAGTCATATTTATTATGTACTTGATTTCATGATTTTTGTAAGTCAGTTTAGTTGAAGACGAACCCCAAAGATCTGAAAAATACTATTTAATTGAATTACTGAATTAGAAGGACAATTAAATCATGCCTTTTTGTAGTTGTTACAAAGACAGATGTTAAAGATATTTGTTGTAAGACAACAAAATATAAATAACTTCAGCTAATAAAGTTACCTGAGGAGTGTAATGCTAGTTTATTTTTGAGTATATCTTACAATATATTTTAGATATATTGTTTCCAAGGACCCTAAAGTATGTTCTTAACTCTGCATAGCATGTGCACAGAGCAGTTGTGCAGGAAGGATTTTTGGTATTGAATAGCTAACTAGTAGCCTGGAATGACGGAATGTGTGACATTGTGTGTCTGTGCGTGTGCGCGCGTACGTGTGCCTGACACGGAAATCAATGGCAGAAAAATCTCCACATGTTCGCCAATTACTCTGTTTTATCTTGTACTGAAAAGCAAAAAATCAAACTCCTTTTTCTCATTGAATTATGATGATGTAACTAGGCGGTCCTTTTTAAACAAGTAATTTGCATAACAGAGGGTATTTGTTTTTAAAGCTTTTGTAAATAAAGGCCTAAGAAATGTTTTCTTACATAACAACAGACTGGTGATTTTGTTGCAAAATTTTTCCTGCAATGTGATTATTTGATCAGTTCAGCTGTGTTTTGTTAGGCATGATAGTTCTTTTCTACATGCTGACATAGAGGAATCTAACTCACTGCTCCCTGACTGATTTCACATTCAGAGCAGAATTGTGTTCATGGGTTTCCAGTCATTTAATTCCTACTGTCCTGAGTTGGAAGAGAGTTGATTGCAGTTTACTTCTGAGGCATCCTAATCTCATTAGTGCTTTTATATCATTATGCATTAGATGATGGTGACTTGTTTTAACTTCAGTTGTCTTTGGCTTTAAGATTGTGATAGCAAAAGCAGGATGAATTCTTACTGCGGCCTCCAGGGTTTGCATAGACGTGGCATGAAGAGCCCCTGAAGTTTGATGCATTTGCTTTAAAGTATTAGCTTTGCCTAAAGCATATGGATACAGCTATCTGGTTAACTTCAGCAGAATGACTCTTTGAAGGACTTTAATGGGTTTTTGTTTTGAAGTTGGTTTTTAATCGAGGATCAAAGGAAGTTTTTAGAGCCTTCTGAATGTGTGCCTACAGTGAAAGTTCTAGTGCCGATGGGGATTTGCTTTTGAAGTAACTGCTGAGCATCCCATATGCTGTGCTGTGCTTTTCTTTGCTTCCTGTTGTAGAATCAGGGAATGGTTTGGGTTGAAAGGAACCTTAAAGATAATCTAGTTCCAACCCCCCTGCCATGGAAAGGGACATTTCCACTAGACCAGTATGTGACTTCAGAGAATTCTACTCCTGACTTTTTTTTCAGTAACAAAAGCATTTCTCAAAAGCCACTGGTCAGCATGAAACAGATTATGGTTTATTCTGTGAGAGAACACTTGCTCTGATCACTGTGTCTGTTAAGAGTTGATTGCAGCCAGGGAGACATCTGTGCATCATTCATTTCCTTGGCAAAATTAAGTTTAGTTTCCATTAAGGAGTGATTTAAATTGTGAATTGTAGAGATTATGAAAAAAGTAGTTTCTTATGTGTATGACCATTACATATAAACTTCAGAGCATGAAATCTATTTCCAAAGTGGCCAGCTTTAATTGCTTTTGCAAAAATTAATGTGCAGGCACAGTTCCAGCTGTCTAGACATGCACCTTTTTGTTGAGAGACAAGAATTCTCTTTCTAGGCCTCTGCTTTTCCCAATCCATTTAAAATACAGTGTTCTTGAGTAGGTTTGTCAGAAGAAATGCAGTATCAAAACCTGTTATATTTGATCTTTCTATTTTTAATCCACTTGTATTTTTGGCTTCTGGAGTCAGATGAGTGTTCCAGGAACCTTATGTTCTCTGCCACTATTTTTTTAAATATATATAATTTTTATTTTAAGCATTTAGTTCCTTTGCTCATTGAAACTAAGCAAGAACCATCCTTGAAGTGGAGGAAAATAGGTCTGGAACACAGTATTTAAGGCTTTTTCCCACATGAATTTGCTGATGACCTATACACTCTTGACATCCAAGAAATTTCTCTACCTTATCTGACTGGTTACTCCATGCTCAAGAATGCTTCATTCCCTAACTGAAAATCCAGGAAAAGTAGCAGGAAGCCTGCATTAATGAACAAGGTGCTTCTGATTCAGCTCAAAACACAGAAAGGTGGAAGCAGGACATGTGACATAGTCTGGAATAAGGAAGATTTATCCTTGGTGGAGGAAGATCAGATTAGGAATGTAAAAAGAAACTGGACATAAAGAAGTTCTGTTTTAAACTCCCAATTGGTTTTTCAACCTTGAATTAACTAATAATTCACTTAAACCAACATGCACTGAAAGAAAACACTCCTATACTGAAGCAGTTTTTAGGCCTTCGCTGGAAGTTTAATAATCACGTCAATGGATTTAGGGTGGTGTGTGTTCATTGCAGTTTAGTAACCTGTAAAATAATTAAGTGCAATTTTAAATAAAACAGACTTCTCAAAATTTGAATTTTACACCACGACATCAGTGATGGCAAAGAAAGCCAAAAGCTTCCAGTAGAATTGTGGGTATTTGTCTAACTACTTTTAATTGTTGAGTTTGAACAAAATCTCACAAAGAATAAATCCCATTTTTTTACATAGAGTAAAATCAGTTATCTCTGTGTACTTTTCTGTTTATACCATGAAGTTATTTTCCTGGTATATCTTATTTAGTGCACCAGGTTTACTGCACCTCGATTGGTTCATGGGAGATTATTTTATTTCCCTCATCCATGAGGCTGCTTATTTGATGTCTGTTTCCCTCTTGCACTACCTCACACAGCTAGTGAAATGAGGATGATTCTCCTGCATTAGTTTTTTGGTCTTGGGTTGGGAATAAATCTGCACATTCATGCCAGCTGTGAAGATCTGATTTCTGCAGGGGCTGGTGTTGTCCTGCTGCCAGCAGAGATGAGGCACTAGTTCCTGCCTCTGTTGGACAATTGTCTTGCCCAAGAGTGCTCTGTCTCATGCTCCTAAGACACTTGCCTCAGTTAACTGTGTTGGATAATATGAGGGAGAACTGGAGAAAAGGGAAGCCTTTTCCCTTCTCTGTGTACCAGGTAGAAGTTGGCAGCAGATGAACTTTCTAAGCTGCGTTACAGAAAATGTGCTTCATTTTTTTGTTGGACAGCAAAGCAGAGCTGGGGTGGCATTGGCAATACCTTTTCTTTACTTCTCATCATATAACTGAGCTTGGCAAGCTCCCTGTTTCCTTCATTCTTGTCCCTCTGCATGCTCTGGGGAGTAGCTGTAGTATCTATGATGAAGCTCCTGATTTTTATTATTGTATCTGTTTGAAATACCGGCCAGTTAAATCTCTTGATGTGATGGAGAAAATAACTGGAAGTAAGTTCCTGTTGTTCAGGCTGTAACAGTATGTGTGTTGTCTATTTTTGCCTTTATATCAGGAGCTCTTTCTTAAGTGAACTAAGAATTATTCTATTTTCAGATTAAAAAAAAAGGGAAAGTGACTTCATGAAGTGATGACTGTCAGGAAGTGCTGGGTCTGTTCCAGTTATGCCAATCAGTTAAACTGTGAGCATGCAGAGGGGGAGAGAGGGGAGATGGCTCATGGCACATCTTCCAACTCCTGCACTCAAACTATTGGGACCATCTGCTTGAGATTAAAGTGGTCTAGGATGAAGGATGTGATCAGTGCCTCAAATACAGGATTTCAGAATGATTGAGTTACTGTATTTCAGTGATGAGTGACAACTTAGAGATATGAAGGAATTACCTATCAAGAGTCAACTTAGGTTCTTTATTATTCTCCCTACCAAAGTAGGGAGAATTTAGCACTTTCCATCTGGACTTCTAGGGAAGGGAAGGAGAAGAGAGAAAGATGATACAAAATTTAAAGAAGGAACAATTGAAAAACTGCTGAGGGAACGTGGCAAGGCTTTCCTTAGGTTATGTCAGATGTCACTTGCTCCAAGTTTCATCCCAGAAGGCTGGTGCTTTTCCCATCCTACTACAAGGTCACTCATAAGCAGGTGGTAGATGCAAGTGAAGTAGCAAGACATCCCACCACCCCCACTGCATAGCACTACATTCTTTTTAATCTTGTTTTGGATGAGAATGTTTGTGTATGGTTCAGTACCACTATTTTTGGAAGGGTTTTAACATGCAGTATATGGTCCAAGCTCACCCTGTTTTTATGTCTGAAGTGGTAGAGGTGAAAGCTGCTTTCATCTTTACGTAACTGTTCTAAGCTTTAGAGGTCCCTGAGCCAACAGTCTCCCTCCTCTCTGCACAGGAGGTGGATCCAGCACTTTCCTAAGGAGGACTGTCAGGAAAGAGGGGAAAGTCAGGCAGCTTTGGAGAGTCTGGCCTGGCAGGGAATGGAGAACCCTCAGAAAGCAAAGCTGCACTGTGGTGGCACTGTGGGTGACAATCCTGTTTAGAAGCTATCTTTCTTGTACCTTTTCACTTCTATAAAGGGTAGGGGATTTAGGACACCCCCACCTCCCCTCCCCCCCCACCACCCTTTTTTAGGGAACAAAATTCCGCCTTTTTGACTGTCAACATTACTCAAAAAGGAGGGCAGCTCTGTCTGCTCTGCCAGCATAAAATGTTTCACCCATGAAAGATGATAAAAGAACTGGCTCCTTCTCAACCCCTTCCAGTGTCAGTGCATTGTGAAGTGAAGCTTGGAGAAGGGAAATACACCTACAGAAGTCCAAGACTCCTGGTGAAGGGGTGAGGGGGGACATTTTCAGCACCTATGTTGTCAGTGAAGCCCTAGTAGGTAGAGATGATGTTCTGCTGCTCAGGTACACCATCAGTAAAACTGGGAGTAGTGTGTCAATGAATGCTACGTCCATGGCATGCTGAACATGAAGCATTTATTTTATTGATGGGAGCAACACATTAACACGTGGCAAAGTTATACACTAAATTTATGTAGAAATATATTTCCCCCCACCCCTCCACACACCAGTCAACTGAACCAGGGGAAGAACTCTCAGTTAATTAAAAAATCAGTTGAAGAAAATAAAACAGATAGGAAATGTTTTAGTAATTTTCTTTTGTGCATTCTTCAAATGGCAAGGAATCATCAAATAAAATAATAAATACAGAGAATATTAACATACCTTTCCTTACATATTCAGATGTTTCTTTTAAGGGAAATTAGGTTTCAGTCCAAATAATGATGAAAAACAGCTACTGCATTCCACACACTGAAACAAACTTGTTTCCTTTCTGCAGTGTCCCTCACAAGAGATACTCAAGAACCACCTGTATTTCATACTGTGCAATGTGCTTTAGGATGATCCTGCTTGAGCAGGAACCAGATAACCCCAGTGGTGGTCCCTTCCAACCTTTGCCACTCCGTGATTTTGTGTTTCATTCATTACCTGCCCAGCCATAGTCTAAGAAAGAACTTTCAGTCTGTAACCTAAACTGGACACTGTTTTGTCTCTCAAGTTAAAGTACTAAAGTGCATAACAGCAGCTGTATCTTAACAGCTCACATAGATTGTGTTCCATTTTCTTAACAAAAATAGTTCTCTGTGAAGACTTTGAGTACTCCATCACCAGTACATCTACTGATATAGAGTATGTGTGGACTACTGGTGCAGATGTTTTGGATTTGTTCTAGCCTACAAATAAAAGACATTTTTTTACATGTAGGGAACTATGGTTCATATGACTGTTTACATATATACAAAATAAATTTAACTTTGCTGTCATTTGGGACTCAGGCCCATCTGAGGAGTCTGCAGAACTCATCTAGTTTCTACTAAAGCTTGAAACGCACCAGACAAATACCTCTAGACAAATATCAGGGATATTATTTTCTTTTTAGCAAAAAAGTAGATTAGTAACTGTACAGTAGGTAAAAAGCACTCCTTAAAAAAAATACAGACATTACACCAAAGGCTGTAGTAAAGTGCCTAGCAAGAATATAAAGGACAGGAGAATCAGTGTATGCAGACAAACAACATTGCATCCTTGCTACCCTGACTTCTTCACAAATTCTCCTGCATGCATTGTAACACTGACAATGGTCAGTATGTCAAAAAGAGAATTTTCACTTTGTTATAGAAAGTATTAGAGAGTTTAAAGCCAAGAGTACAGTCATATCATCAGAGATTATACTTTGGAGCATGATTGACTTGATTTTGTCCATACTCTATACAGTGAGAACTGCCAGGAACCCTCAAAGCCTGCTGACAATGCTCTTCATGGAGACACAGCTCATGCCCATCTAGAGAGCAGACGTAGCTACAGCCCCCTGGCTCAGACCTGCTCAATGTTTACATCTGAGCTACCATCCTTTCCCTTTCTCCTCCCTTCATCAAGTCTGTTTCCCGTGGCTCCATCAGTTTTCTGTGAGGGGGACAGCCTCTGGCTACAACAAAACTGCAGATTATTTAGGGCTATTGTGCTTTCCAAGTGTGACTTCTGAGACATGGAGAAGCCAGGCATTTCTTGATCCCTTATCCCTGTCCTTTCTCTACGTGGATCCCCAGCCTTACTGAGAGATCTCAGAGCCCTGGACACAGAGAAACCGACATTAGAGAGATCCATTTCCATGATGTGTTTTGCTTGGGGAGGAAATCTTTTGTCTTTACATAAAAATATGGTGCAAGACACACTGAAGCTGAATTTCAACTTTCTATTCGGTATTTTTAAATGCATGCTCCATGACAAACCACCCTGTGACTAACTGCATAAAAAACAAGACTCTACAGATAGAGAACCTGAAGTGTTAAAAAATATATTTTCCCTCTCCCCCTTATCCCTTGACAAGTTCGCCTTTAAACAAACACGAATATGAGGTAAGCTGACAGAACAACATTGAATAAAGACCTGCAAAAAATCTTTTGGTAACTAGATCTATCTCTGCAGGCTTAATGTAAACTGTATGCTACCTTCATGCTAGTTTAAAAAAGGTGTTCTACATCAAGGGATCCACACTCTGGCACTTCTGGCAATAAACAGATGTTTTCAGGCTGGTAAAATTTTTAGATTCAAAAGAAAAAAAGTAAAATAAATATATTTTCCCTCACTAGAGAAAGAAAAAAGTCACATTTTGCTACACAAGCTATCACCTAAGTTGCAAACCCAAGAAAGACAAATTTTGAAGTTACCTGCTGGTAGTTAATGATAGTATCTTTTGCTTTCAGAATTATATCACTTAGTCCTGCTGCCAGTTTCCTAAACAAATGACTGGCATCTTTACACTGTGAACCAACCCACTAAGTAATTCAGGTTTGATAATAGAAGTACTTTCCTGTTTCGACCGAACTCAGCATAGTCTGAGGTTTTCACCTTTCTTTTTTTTGACTTGGCTTTTTATCTAGCCCCCTAGAAAGCATAACTAAGTTCCTCCTAAAGTTGTTTTCAGAATAGAAATTTGCACTTAAATGTAAACACTGATACCATAAATGTAGTGTATACAAAAGGCACAAGACAATTTGATTTGTTTTGCTGAAATTTCCTTGACTTTGAAAGCCAAAAATGCCTCTTTTATTCTAGTCAGTAAACTCTGATCCTAAGAAAGCTGCTAGGTCCTAACTTAATTAAATGGGATTTCCTATGTGCAGCAGCTTGGCTTTTTGGTATTGCAATCAAAAGTCCATTGTCCTGTAAATGCAAATATCATAAGTAATAACAGTAAGTCACCTTGACTGCACATGGTATTCATCAAGTTATGCAGTAAGAAAGGCAGTGTCTTGAAGAAAAAGTGAAAAAAGAAATCCGAAACAAATATTAATAGGAAATTAGGAGCTTGAAAGACAGTGGCCCTCAGTAATTAACACAGGTTGGTAAAAAGCCTTTTGGATCAAAGTTCAGGGCCAACATTTGCTTCCAAAGGGGTAAGAGCTCCAAATGGGACAATAAAATCCCATTTCATAGGACTATTCTGTGAAGCTGCCATCAAAATCCCCAGCTGGCCGGTTTCATTTCCATATTACCCCCCTGAACACAGGCTTTTCATTGCATCACTGGGCAGGGGCCCACTGTACTATTCAATTAACCAAAGGATTTTTGTCCCTGTCAACTTTTCCAACTATCTGTAGTGCAGACCTTTGGGAAAACAGAGCTTTTACAATAATGTTTTCCAAAATTTCTTCCAATAACAGTCAGACACTTACTAAGATCTTCAAAAGTTGCTTATCAAGGGCTCAAAAGAAAATACAGTCCACCAAGCCACTAAACTATTCCTAATCAAGACTGGCTGTTCTCCCAGTTCATAAAGCCAGTGGTGCAAAAATTTGATTTTAAAGTCAACCACTTAGAACAATTTGAATTAAGAGGTGAATTTTCAAAACCAAGCCAAGAACACAAACTGATAGTAAGGAGGTCATTTTTGTGCTGAATACCAAAGTAAAACCAGCCATTGAATTTTTACAATTGTAAACGCAGGCTCTTCTTTTGTACCACTTTCTAGTACTCAATCATCCTTCACCATTCAAACCCAGTAATTCTAAGTTGAAACATCTTTTATATGGTTCAGAAGTAACATGTTTAGTTTTGTGTTTCAAGCAGTGACATGGAGACAGCTAATCATCTGTCAGTTTGTTTTCTGAGCACATCCATAGAGGAGCAGACAGGAGCAGCTGGCCAACAGGGCTGATATTTGGAAGAATGCATCTTCCTTCCAACAACAGCTTGTTCTTAAACTGGAACAGAATATTAATCACAAAACACATTATTAGAATCAAAGAATACTTTAAAATGATGTTATTGTAGCAAGTTTCATCAACTTGAAGGGGAAAGTGACTAACAGCAGAATAAAATCCCATCCTGAAGAGGAACCCAGTAAGACTGTTCACAGGTATGTTATTAATCTACTTCAGGATGACAGTGATAAGTACTGACTACACAGCAAGAAGGCCACCAGTTTACAAAATGACACGAGCTATTTTTACTTCCAGATACCAACATAATTGAAAAACAATTCTCTATTACATTAGTGTAAACTACATCTGGCACTTACAGCAATGAGTCCTCTGCGGAAATATGAGGGATTATAGGATACAGGATATTGAACAGATCCTTCAGTGGGACATAAATTCTAATTCTAACACATTGGCAGGGACTGGGGGCTGTATTTTTCATATCTAAGATGAAATTACTTGGTTTTTGTGGTGATTTCAGCAGCTCTATTAAAAGTACTCTATTCAATCCCTAGGAACAAATATGATTCCTATATTGACAATAATGTAATGAAGTTAAATGTGAAGTAGCTAAAAGAAGTTTTTATATACAGGCTCTTATTCCAGCAACTGTATGTGGCAGACATGTAGACAATAATCTATCTTTTTCATTAATTCTCCAGAAAGTTTTAACTGCCTCATAGAAATACCTCAGAGTACAGGTACAACCAATCTGGTGCTTGTGCACATGCCAAAGAATTACCAGTTCCTGCTACTCTTCTGAAAGTGCATGAATCCAAGTGAGGCAAAACCAACCTCCAGGAGCCCCTTTATGTGACTTTAGACTTACTCTTTGGAACATAACCTCCTCTGAAAGTAATCTCTCTTTAAAAAGCCATGTTCCAAAATGGACGCCTCCAAAAAGAAAAAAACAACACCAAACAAAACCCCCAAACCCCAGAGAGTGAAGTAATCTGACTGCAAACACACCTCTTTCTCAGACGCGACTAAAAGAAGAAAATAATTTAAAAAGAGCTCAAGATGTTTATCAAGCTAAATGATGGGAAAATCCACCCACTTTTAACATATTTAGAACAGTCACAGACTATGTTTGATATTCAGAGTAATCTGAATGACAAAATTCCAATAAAATGTACACACTCTTCAAAGAAAAATTAAAGTTTAAAAGCTATTACTTAAGTAAATAAAGTCTTGGGACTTCAGAAAGTAGAACTCCAACCTGATAAAACTAGTTGCAATTAATGGTATTTCTGTAACAATTCAAGAATCTGTTTCTTTCAAGTCTGTCTCCAATATTTTACTCTTGATTAGTGATGACATGTGAGACATTAAATCAACTGAAAGTAAGTAATTTAGTCTTTTCCAAAAAGCTGTTGTTTTGTTGAAAGAACGGATGGATTAAACAGTGCAGAAATGCAATGTTTTACATTTTGAACAAAGGGTTAGAAATGAGGGATTTATATTCTATTAAAATATCCAGAGAGCAGTGAAAATTGCAGGCACTGTCTGAGTTTTCTTCACTCGTCTCTTTAACTCTGTTCATCTGACACCCACATTTTCAACACTTCTAACGCTTCACATCATCATCAAGTTTGCAGATGTACCTATATCTGGAACTGTGTCTTCATCACTGAACACAAAACCAGAATGTAAGGGCCAAGAGGTTTTGAAATTTCTTCATGAACCCAACTGAACTTTTGGGAACTTTTTGGTACAAGCTATGGGTCCATCTGTTGGTATCTGCACACTTACTAGTTTTATAATCTGCCTTGACAGTGCAATACCATTCCTAATGGGTCTAGTGACAATCACTGCAGTTCCCTGATGACTTTCCATGCATTCTTCTTCCATGAGGGACCATGAGCAACCTCTCTGCCATGACAGCCTGTCCAAGAGTCATACCACACATAAATGAAGGACATTCACTTGAGAAGCTTTTTCAGGATGACTGAAAAGTTGCTTCCAACAGCAGGGAAGAAATGACCTTGCTGGAACAACTCCTCCACATCAATTATTTGGTATGCAAAAATTCTTAGGGTTGGAGTCAAACTTTTTATACAGCTTAAATACAAAATAATTTAATTCCATAAGTTTTGGTGGAGTTAGCTATATTCAAGTACTAGAGTGAATGTGATGATTGTGTTCATTCTCCACAACCCAGGGTAAATGTCAGCTTCTGTTACGTACCTAATAGAATTTACTAGCTGCTTCTTAAGCCTGTGTTGCAAGATATTAATGCAAGAAAATATAATCTGTGGTTTTACTATTAAATAGGATGCAGCTCAGTCAGTACCTGACTCAGAGCAAGACACTAATAGCTTATATATTAGACTAAATCCTTTTTGCTTCATCATTTGATAGACTTTTACCTGTTTTAGCAGACAAAGCTATGATCCTTGCATGCAGTCTTAACAACCAACCCAATTTTCAAACTTAGTGTTACAAATATTGGCTGAACAGCTTAAATACTCACAATTTTCTGTATCTTTCTAAATTAAAGGAATAATAATCATAATATTATATTGGACTTTTACCTAAAAAGCAATGAGTATTAAGATCAAACTAATTTGCAAACATTACACATCAAGAAATAAGAGTTTAAAGTTTTAGTTTGGAACTATGAATTCATGTGCTACTATATGTGGTAAAAAATTAATTGAAGAAAACAGGAAGTATTTTAGTAATTTTCTTTTGTGCATTCTTCAAATGGTAAGGAATCATCAAATAAATAATAAATACAGAGAATATTAACATACCTTTCCTTACGCATTCAGATGCTTCTTTTAAGGGAAATTAGGTTTCATTTTCCATGGTTAATGCAGGATTGCTCATACCTTAAAAGACAAAAAATAGTATTCCCACAGGAAAAGGTCTCATTTCAAGATTTCATTATTTCAGCAAATTTATTTCATATCATTATTTCACCAAATAATACAACCATGTATTAACAATCATTTTAATGTCATTACTCTCCTACTAAGTCAAGTCCTGCCCCTGCTATTATATAGCTTTTCACTAGCTGCAAATAGGTGTCACCTCTTTTATAAGAAAGTTGTTGTCAAAGGTGCTATCAGGCCTATCTTAAAAAATAATTAGCACCTACTGGTATCTGTGTTCTAATGTCCCTTGGTCAGGTTTAAGTGGGAAAGGCACAGCAGCTTAACACATGGAACTTCCTACTAGCATATATTTTAAAAAAGCTTCATAAATTTCGGTTCATGAATACAAACCATGTGACTGTGGCCATTATTACAATATATCCTCCAAAAGAGTTTACACAACACAAATCACTGCAGCATAAGTCAACTCCTTACCAACTTTGCCCTTGTCAGCCTTTGCAGCAGTTTCTGGCCAAGATGGTGCATCTGTAAGTAGGTGGCTCTGGGAATCACGCAAGGGCTTTGCAGGAAACAGATGGTTCTCACTGTAGCACCAATAAAAAGAACATTAGTGAACTGCAGTAATTTTTCATCTTTTTACCACACATTACAAACAGTTTGCCATACACAGTATTTTCCTTACCTCACCTTGCTTCTTGTCTGATGAATCACTACTTTTTTATCATTATATGCATTACACTGTGGTTGTCACAAGTGCAAGCACAATCTAAAAAGCACAGGGATTTTTAATTTGACAGATATTTTATATTAATATATGTACTTCAGCCCCAAATGCAATCTTACCTATATTCTTCTTCACTACAACAAACCTGACATGATAAATAGTGGAGAGAACATCTCCAAAATCTCGTTCCTAACATAAGCTACAGAATGCTGGGGTAAGATAAAACATCAAGCTGAAATGTCATAGAATTATTTTATGAATGAAAGATTGTCAGTATGATTCCATTATCATTTCTTAGCCTCATATTCACTATACTTTTCAAGCATTTCAAAAAGGATGCAATTTATTCAAAGAAGAATATGCATACTTTTCACGCTTTAAAGAAGTCATGTCCATTAAGGATAAGAATTAATAAAACATGTTCTATTATCAGCAGAAACAACACTTAATATTCAGGTTCCTGTGCTTTGGCCCAAGTGCCATTAGGGGTGATTCCCTTATATGGAGCAGCTTTCACTAGACAAGAAATAGCAGGCATCCCTCAAAAGCCATGCAAGGCAATGGATTTGTATCACAGGCAGTGTGAATAACCATCTCATATGTATGCATAAAGAATACTGCTGATACTGATTGTTAGGCAGGTGTGAAAAATTCAGGTCCTGGGATGTCACTGAGCAGAGACAAAGCACATCAGGGGAAAAATTTACCCTGCCTCATTTCCATAAATTTAAATATAAATCTGAGGATTACCTGATTTACAGCTTAACTGTTAAAATATGACTTGGATTTATTAAAAGGATACTCTTCATTTGCTTACCACTTTTAAGTATATTATGAAGTGGGTAACAAAAGCAGATTACCTTTTGGATGTTGAATTAAGTCCACCAGGTGTGGAAGCTTGCTCAGGATCCTGATTAACAAGGCAAGTTGGAAAGGAGCAACCATCCCCTAAACTGAAAAATTCAAATTGATGTCATACGTACAAAAAACTCTCAACTTTGAAGAAGTTTATTTATTTATTACTCTATATTTTTTCAAAAAGCTAACCATTCCCCAAATGCTTTGGATCCTGATCATTCAACAGTTTAAATAAATTAAGCATTAGGAGCAGCATACCTTGAAAACACAGGCACCAACCAGTATTTCTTCTCATCACCAAACACCTGCCTTAGGTTTTTGCTGAAGCCCAGGCTAAAGCCATTCTTATCTGTTCTGTGACGAAATATGGGAGCTCTGAAGACCTCTTAAAAGAAAAAGATTAATTAGACCTCTTTGCAGGTTACTCCCCACCAGTACTTAGGCGATTGCACTGCCATTCACCAAAGAGGAAAGGCTGTACTGCCCAAATGACTGAGAAAGGGAGTGAGGGCACTCTTGGAAGCCAAAGTCAGTGAGTGCTACACAGGCACTGTGTGTGTGGAGCAAGTCCAGGGGCTGAGAAGGGTGGAAGTCTCTTTCACCCTCCTCCCTCATCAAGGCAAGGAAGAGTAGGAACTCCATTTTAAAGCAGGCATGATAAGTTTATATGAATATTTCAGTCTGTGACTATACCACAGACAGTGTTCAAGAAAGAAAAAAACCTAAACAAAGGGATTCTTACAGAAAAAGTAATGAAAAAGGAGAAAAAGTTAACCTACTTTAGTAGTAAGACTAGCTTTACACACACACTGGGGTATAAAAATACTGTGTGTTTTTACCACTGCATAAAGAAACGTCTTTGCTCATAGACCCAGATTATTCCCCCTGGCCATCCAACCTAAATTTCTGGAGAAGAGAGCTAAATATAGCTTCAAGTGTTGCAAAGTGCCTGAAGCAGAAAATTCATTCACTTTTCACCAAGTGACTGATAGCCATTTAATTCCCTTAATTGGCTATACATAGCAGGCAAGCTCTGTCCTGATGTCCTGACAGTACAGCTCCCACAAACCATGTCAGAACCATGCTGAGAATGTCCTTCTGCAGTCAAACCCTAGCCAAGAACTGCTGGAAATGACCTTCCACGTGCATTAATTACAATGGGTTTTGAAGAAGGGGGAAGGGAAAATGGGGGCATCCTTTTAGATGCCCATATTAGGCTAGGAAAAGAACTCCCAGGATGATTTAAGCACAGTCAAGCTTAAAGCTATCATGGCTTCATTACCAAATTACTGCCTTTTTAAGGTTTCACATATTGAGCAATTTCCCAAACTAAAATGGGAAGAAACACCCAGATCTTTTTGAGTAACTTAAGTATGCAGGAAACATGTTACATTACCAGTATGGAATTTCATTTGTTTTGAAAACACAAAATGTTGAATTAGAAGTGTTATGATTACCTCTGAACAAATTTTTTGCACTAAAATTAAAATACCAGTTTATAAACAGAACACTAATTTATTTCCATTCAAATAAACATCTTTAATAAAACTTTTCTCTACTTGTACCTAGGTAGAAATTAATACCAGCAAAAAATTGTTGAAAGTCAATGATTTGTTAGAATACTGAAGAAACTCAAAAATCCTGCAGGAAATCTTGAAGTAAATAAGCTTTCTTCCATTGATACAGATACCTATTTTCAAAATTTTCCATTAATCACCAAAATCATCATTAATCATCATTAACAAATACGAAACCAGGAAAATCCAGGTCAGTTCACTGGCCTACTTTAAATCACCTTACGTCAGCAGGAAAGCATTTAGAGATTTAGACATTTTAAGGACTATATTGCAAATTGGCATTATTACAGTCCAGCATGCACTAGAGAACAGGCACCGAAGTCTTCTGGATTTTAAGTTTTACATGTGTATTCAAGCATTACGTGTGCAAACACGCAGTGGTCCATCTAACATTTATTAGGAATTCATCTTGATTTTATTGAATTTTTTTTTAGTTTATTCCATTTCTGTTAACAAACTGTGGGTGGAAAGCAGTGAGAGGAATAATGTTAGGTTTACTAATAAACTTGGCCCTTTGGGGCAAGAGAAAGAGTCAAAATGTCCATGGAACAGAAGAACTTTGGAGTCTTCTAACCAAGATGCAAGGAATCAGTGTAGAATTTCCCACTTCCTCCATTACACCCATGCATATAAAATACATTTATTATTTATTTTTTGCTGTCAAACACAGAAGCATTAAATCTACTTACCTAATGTAGATTTATTCTTGCTGACAAGCCAACAGTGATACCCAAAGAGAGAAGACAAACTGACAGAAAACATAGCTGCAGCAAAGAATAAAAACATGATGTGGAACTTGGCTTGAGTATCAGGAAGGCCATTCTGAAAATTAAAAAAAAACCACATTAGAATTGGGGAAATAGCTATTTCATTTGATTATTAATAATCCCCTATTCAGCCAAATCAAATTCAGCACACAGACAAATACACCACACAAGAAGAATATCAATAAATGGATTATATACCTTCTGTGTACAGACAGCCATGCAATTAAGTTGGTGACGGAATCTAAGTTAAAGAAAGTATTCACCATTTCTTGGGAAATGATAAATACTGAGAGCAAGAATCTGAAATTTTGATCTGAACTTTGAATTGTCTTTTAGAGAAGAATGATTTGAAAAAAATGAAGGCTATAATTGCATATATAGGCTATACTTTGGTACATGACAGTAGGGGATACTAGCTAACAATGCAATGCCTTGGAATCACAGAATGCCTTGGCTTGGAAGGCACCTTAACAATCATTTAGTTCCCAACACCCCACCTTGGACAGGGACACCTTCAGCTGGACCAGGTTCCTCAAAGCTCCATCCAACCTGGTCTGGAACACTTCCAGGAATGGGGAATCAATAACTCCTCTGGGCAACCTGTTCCAGTGCCTCACCACCCTCAGAGTAAAGAATTTCTTTGTAATACCTAATCAATATCTGCCCTCTTTCAGATTAAGGCCATTTCTCCTCGTCCTATCACTACATGTCCTTGTAAAAATGTCTCTCTTTAGCTTTTCTGTAGGTCCCCTTAGAATCTTAGATTTATTGCACAGCAGTAACTGCACACACTCAAAGACAGCATGTAAATCAGAGTACTTACTGTCCAAAACTTGATAAAATACTGCAAATCTGTTGCAGCAATGAAGAGGCAATACAGTAGTGAGTAAGCCAAGAAGAGAAGAAAAAATTTGTAATTGGAGAATCCTACACAGTTGTTCACCCTGATAAAACAAATAAACATGTAAGAATGAAATGTTGTGAAAGTTTTCCTTGCTTTCATCCAATATAAGTGAAACTTATTTACTCTAAAAACATTTATACCCGTATGTAAACCAAGTTTTACTTCCTATCTCTGCTGCCTCAAGCTACTGGAATGGATTTAGCTTCAATTTGCAAATTAGTGTA
The DNA here is from genome assembly GCF_027579445.1 of Ammospiza nelsoni. NCBI lineage: Eukaryota > Metazoa > Chordata > Aves > Passeriformes > Passerellidae > Ammospiza > Ammospiza nelsoni. Next base: position 29,970,614 of record NC_080636.1, on the reverse strand, counting down.
GTAACCCAAATCAAAACACCACCACCACAAACAAGCCCAAACAACTTTACCAGGTGACACTGCTTTCAACAGCTTACTGAAATTATATTTTCACTTATGGTATGAAACTTTTTCTCAGCACATCTGATGTAAATGTGATGAAAAGCAGTTAACTTTTTTTTTTAGTTTGCAGGTAAGAATCCATGTTACACCATTAGGCATACTGTATGCCAACAGGGACAGTAACAAGCCAGGAACTGAAACTTGACTGAATTTTGTGAGAATAAAATCAGTCTCATTTAATCCAGATCCTCCTTCTTTAATCATACTAAATGCTTAAAACTTCTCATACCATAAAACTTCTTAGTAAGATTCTCAAACGTAAGAGCATTCATAGGAGATTCCTAAAAATACTTATATTTACATTAAATGAGAGAAATGCTACTCTGGCATAGAAAACATTCCATACCAGTGGCAACATGATAGGGAATAAGAAATTAGAAGCACATCTAAATGTTAAAATAAATCTCATTTTATCTTTTTCACTTATGGGCTGTAAGATCACCTACCTCCCATTTGCAAAGATTTTTATACATGATAATGAGCAACTAGTATACAATAGAATGATGAGGGTGCTTTTAGTAGCATAGTAGCTTCCCATTAGAGACAACACACCAAGTATTAGGAATTTTAGAGCTCTATTAAACATAAATTGATATTACTCCCACCAGATGAAAAAATATTGGAGTGCTCCCCATAGGCAGTTTATTGGTAAATTGCTTCCTCTTTTATTTGGTTGCATTGAGAAGTTAATCAAAATTATCTTTGCATTAGCCTTGTCATAACTCTTCATATGAGTTTAAAAAAACCTGATACTGTCAATTCAATTGGCTGTCAAAAATACCAGCCAATTAAGCAAAGACTATATCCATAAAGATACTTGTGTATTGACAAATAATTCTTTAAAAAAAAAAAAAAAAGAGACGTGGTGAGGCCCAACTTTAGCTTCCAGAAGTGCAGGACAAGTTACCACAATTGTTCTCTTCTTTAGGGAGATGGTGATGCTAATGGCAGAAGACATGCTAATCAGATAAGGGTAAAATCTTAAAATAGGAAAGAAATTTTTCACTGTACCTTACTGTTACCCATTCTCAGGATGGGTAGCGAGTTGGGTCAGTTTGTTCTATGTTTTGTTTAGACAAAACATAACATCTTGGTTAAATATTAAATTTTGATTTTTCATTTAAAGATGCAGCAATAGCTAAGCATTCATATTAACTACAGTTAAGCACTCACAATAGATTGTTCTAATTAAAGAAAAAGTAGATATATTTGTAAGCTCCTCATTATTCTTATTGAAAACTAAACATAAAATTCTCCACAGTGAAGTGAACTTTTTCATTATATATGTCAAAGTAAGCAATTCCATGAAAAACTGCAAGCAATTCAGGTTCAAGTTTCCTATGAAAATCCTACTTTCCTTTCAGGATACTTATTTTTGAACTGTTATTACTTAAGACACTGTTTGATGTGAGAAAAGAAATATCAAGTGAAATGTTATTCCCCAAAGATGAAATTTCTTGTATCAAAGATAGATTTCTTTGCAACCATTGTTTTGCACAATGGCATGCGGCACACGTGTCAAAATAAACTTGCATAAATTATTATGCTCCCTTTAAATTTGTCAAGGCCCCAGACTGCAGAGGTCATACTGGAAAAGAATCTCCTTCATCAGAACACTGAAGAGAAGGCAAACACCAAGGTTTCATAATTGTACTGTTTGAGCATGTAGCATCAAATCTCAAACCTCAAGAACAGTGGTTAGATTTGAAGTCTAACAGTTCTGAGAAAGAGTGAAACTGAAAAATATACCAACAACCAGCTGGTATAATAATGGTATGCTATTGCAGTGAAACATTCATACAGTCAGAACAGTCCAGAATAACAATTTGGATTACAGCAAGCATTTTAAATGCTCCATTTTCAAGTACAAAAAAGAATATATATCATTCCTGTCTGAGGGGCTAGTTTACTGAAAATCCTAGGCAAAGAAATAATTTACAAGGCACTGAAGGTGATGCAACTCAGCTAGCAAAAAACATCACAGAATCCAGGATATGCTAACTATTTGGATCACTCAAAAGATAAACGAGAAATGTTTTGAGTCATTCCTAAGGTATTCCTAAATGCACCTTGTTAGTACTACGAGTGTTATATACAAACAATATTTTTGGTGATGCCTCAAGCCATTGGATTCCCACCTGCAGGTCCATCTGTATACAGTGAGTAGCAGCAGCACTAGAAATCCCCAATGCATCACTCAAACCTTTCAGTTAGTGGGCAGTTAGCATTAAACATTTCTGTTTATCACAGCACTTCCATTAGTGCAGCAGTGACAGCCAAAATAAAGCCTCCCAGAGAGCAGAAGACAGCTGACTTGGGGCTAGGACATGACAACCTCTCATTACCTCTGCCTTCCAATAGCTTCATCTTACTTTCCATAGGTTATTTTTACCCATCCTCTCTCCAGAAATACTTCTCCTGGCAGAATATTAAAATTCAATTAGAGAGACAGCTCTCATTGCGCTTTCCCTGCTCTCCGTAAGCATCATGTGAGTTCTTTCCCCTTTCCTTCCCACCCAACTTGCTCCCCCTCAAAAAATGGCAACATGAAAAGCAAAGCAGAACCTAATGATGTTCAGAGAGGCTAAAGCCCATCCATTATACTGAACTGCACCCTTACCTCTGTTGGCAAGATAGCCATAACTTTCCCCAAGAACATTTGAACATGAGTCTTTACAGGAAACTATAAAGTTTGATCAGCACCTCTGCAGTATTTCAAAACTCTTTCTTCTTTTCACATAGTTCTTTTTTTTTAGGGTGAGCAAGGAACTGTGAACATCTGCTCAAATTAGGAAAAACACACAATAGCTCTTTTTCTAATGCATTTCTGTTAGTTGGAGTACAAAAGGAACACCTCTCCATCAAGAAGCATTACATATCTTTCAATTACCTTCTCTATTTTTATTTTTATTTTTTGCACCCATTGCTCATTAGACTAAAACCAATGAGCAGTGTAAATACTCTCTCAAACTGGGTATGTTTATGTTGTTAGATTAAGAAGAGTGCAAACATGTACAGTAAGCAAATGCTACTGAGAGGAAAACAGTTTTTCTAGAAGTTTCTGCCCTAGTGAAACAACACTTCACTGTCCCTTTACACAAAACTATTTATAATCTGCTATTTGATACAATGGATTTTTATCTTGAAATTTACATGGAGGACATTTTCATGTAATTGTCTTAAGACATAAAAGCACAAAATAATCATGAAGAGACCACAGAGCTTATAAGAAGTGTTTATAATACTGAATATTAATAGTCATATTGAGACTTTTCACTGGTATTTTGTCAGGAATAGCTTGGCAACTGCTTACTGTTTTTCTTAGTTTTCAACAAGGTAGTCATTAAAAAGCTGTAAAAAGGAAACTGTCTTTTTTGTTCTAAGACATTTGTTCCACATTCAATGGTTTTACCTGTTTGCTTTGTTGTGGCCTTGTTTGTTGTTTTTGTTTGTGAGTTTTTTAAAGAAGCCCACTACTATTACTGAACAATCTCAATTTTCCCATGCCGATTATCCCTACAGCACAAAAACTCTACCCTACACTGCTAACTATTTCTTTCAATTGTATCTACCATGTAGATGCAAAATAAGATAAGATGCTTAAAATCAAATTATATTATGGCAGATGCTACAGTCAGGACCAAGAGAAACAGGGGCACCCCAGCACCCGCTTCCTGCCCAGGACAGAGCCTCCTCTGTCCTAGAATTTGATACAAGAAAGTGTCAAAACAACTGCTTAGAACCATCTACAATTCAGTTTGTCCAACACAGGGGATTCTTCTTTTCTGATCATTCTATATGGTGAAGAACTGCCATGTAACACTCAATCCTCTAAACTTGGACCTTACTAAGCATTTATATTTAATTATTTCTGTGAGATCCACCTGCCAAACTGACTAATTGTACATCCTCCTATCCACTGGTTCCAAGGGCTGCTAAGAAAAGACAGGAGAACAAAACCACTGTGTGGGCTGACACGGCAGCAAAACGAGGGAGGCAGAGGGGAGAAAGAGTCAAAGAAAACAAAGAACCCATAAAACTGCAAGTGCTAACCTGGTGTTTCCAGCAAGCCCATCCCAGCTGTCCTGGGAGCTTTGGTAATAGGAACTGGGCACAGCCTTGCCCTTTAGTTTCAAACCTAGGGTAGCACTTCACCCCTCAATGCAACTAAAGCACAGTTACATTCAAACTCAATAAGAAAAGATGCAATTCTTAAAAGAAGCTCTCACTGATCAGAAGGCTACTTCATCCATACTTCTAAAAAACATAAAAAGGTACCTAACTCAAAGGTCCATGCAAAATGATATTTGAACTTCCTTCTGTATGTCACAACTGGGAAAAGAAGACACTCAGTAAACAACAGATCTGCAAGACCAGCAACCTCACACACACATCTAACTCTAGGAATGCTGAAGCACCATCAGCATGGCAGGCCCCACAAAAGTGTATTTTCAGAACATAAGAAAAGAAAACCAATAGTACACTCACCAAGGGCAGTGGTGATCCATTTTCAAAATGCATCTTTAAAAAGTCCCACAGAATTCCAAGCATCGTCAAAAGAAAAAAACAAAAAAGTCAGAAACAAAGTTACATGCCAGATTTAAATTTTTTACCTACAGATTAGGAATTATCTATATTTACTATGTGTTTTGTAATCTATTTAATAAATACATCTATTTAAATTCACATAATACAGTTTACCCACAAGGGAACTGCAGAAATGGCAGATAAGCCAAACAGAAAACATTTGATGTGTCAAGAACTTATGATTTAAGAAAATGCAATCTATAGGATTTGGACAACTTTAGCATTTGGTCCTCAATCTGAATAAGATTTTCAACTACTGTTTATTTTCTGTTAGAGCCTTAGAAACTGGGCTAATTCAATCTCTATGTAGTGATACATCTAAATATATTTCCAAGAACAAGGACTGCTTTGTTTAGAAATAAATACATTTTTCTATGCAAATATAAAGGGTTACTAAGAGATTACCTTATATTAAAAATCCCAAACACTTTTGCAATTAATCACTCTCCATTAACAAAATGTTCACAAGAAAATCAGATTTGATTGTAATGAGCAAATTTTGGTAAGGTAAGGACAAAATAAAGGTATTCTTCAAAATATGTTAACTAATTGCACTCTGCAAATTTCACTCACATTTTGTGGATAACAAGGCACCTCTTTTCTCCACTAGAAACACACATGACTATGTTCCTACCTCACACTGCAACCACCATTCCATACAACACAACCAAGATGCTCTTCCTGCCCCAGCTCTGCCTCTCTTTCAGTGCCTTGCTGCTTTCCTGGACTTAGCAATGCCTTCTCCACCCCACCATCGTGTTGTAGTGTTTGATCAGCTGAAGAGTATTTGGAACAGCCTTAAAGCTAAGAATAAGCCTCTCTTGGAAGAAATGTCTTCTCTCAAAGTTAAAAATACAAAGCACAGGGGCCAGAGTGAAGAAACACAGGGACATCCAAACTAACTGGAGAAGGGTCAGAGAGAACAGCCAAAAGAAAGATTAAATTTAAAAGCAATCAGACTTCTGGAGAGTATGGATATGAACTTCCTTTTGTGGGAGACAAACAAGAACTTAATTTTACGGCTTTAGTTAGAAGTGGAAAAATTCTTGGCTGTTTCTTTCTTTAAACAAAAGTAACCTGCAAGTTATCCAGTAAAAAATAGGATTTTAAGTGCATTACCTCAGGTAAGATGCAAGTGACATCATGATTAGATTGAGATGGGTAGTGATGCTTATTCAGATTCTAACAAAAGAAGTACATTTTTTAATCAGCTATTTTTGGTTACATTCTTAAGGAAAATTCTTTATTAATATTTATAATTTTTAACCATTATGTAAAGAATGTGTAAGACCATGTAACCCATGGCATCAAGGGAGTAATGAAATGAATCAGACTAAGCTACACACTTCCTTAGAAATAAGTAAATGAAAATTAAATCTAAAAAAAGAAAATCTAAGGGGGAAAAAGTGTATCTGCCAAAATATTAAGCCTGAAAAATCTACTCATAAAAAATAAAAGCTTCTATGCTAAAAAAAAATAAATTGATTAATTCAGAAAATCACTTATTTAAGGATATTCTTACTTGTCGCATACTGAACAGTGATGGCAGCGATCTGGTTTTACAAGATGGCATCTGTCACAGTATCTGATTGCTAAAGAAAAAAGTTCCAAGATTAGACCTCAATCTAAATTTACACATTTTGATTTCTGAATGCTGTGCAAAAGTAATTGCTTTCAGCCAGCCCTGCAGAACCCCCAGGAAAGCCTTTCAGCATGATCAGAAGCAGTTGCAAATACCAAAGCGTTCTTGCAATGCTGATTCTATCAGACTGAACCCAAAAAGCTCTGTTTTTGCCATCTCTGCTAATCATACTAATCTTTCTGGTTTTTTCCCAAGCCTTATAACTCTGCAAAACAACCAACCAACAAAACCCACAAAACCCTCACTAGACTGGAAAAATGTCAAAGACTTTTCAACAATATAGCTATTTTACAGCTATTATTCTAACAGCTTTAATTTATTATGTGAGATTATCTCTTTGATTTGCTTAGCTAGGCAACATTCAAAAACTGGCAATATGAGTAGGGTTAGATTAACTTTTATTTTGGGAGATCTTTTGTTCTTGCAACTGAATGACCAACAAGTAAAACAGTAACAGTTTCTTACTGTGATCTATTTAGCTATGTATGACACCCAGACAGTGATTCTGTTTTTATTATTTTTAACCTAAAATAAAAGAAATTTACACAGTTAATGAGTGCTATAGCCTCTTCTGCAGCTTGTTAGTAACACAAGCTATTTGTCAATATCAATTGAAAATAAAAACAAGGCACTGTCAATCCACTTTCAAATCCAAAACTGTATGCTGCAATTTACTTCCCAACAATCTTTGTACACTGAATAAATGTTGCTAAATTAAAGTTCTGGAACCACTCTGTTATTTTATCAAATATGGAAAACACTTCCCTTCAATCCAAACCCTTGAAAACTCTTTTTTAATTAGTTTAAGTAGTCCCTCAGGACCCCTGCCTTTGTTAGTGCCCTGAACACCCATTTACCTCCAGACATTGTCCGTGTATAGATAGGAAGATCCTTGGCTGCTCGTCTTAGGACTTCCTGCTGGGATTCACCTCTAGGCTCCCTCTCTAGGGACTCCTTGTCTGAATATGATAGATGGAACTGGAATAATTTTTATAATCAAAGAAATATTAGAAAATTCCAAGTTAAATATGTAACTGTAGATGAGTAAAGAGGAATAAATATTCGTTATATAAAGACAGATTAGCAACATGTACAGGGTATTACAGCAAATAACCCAGTGTTCCCACAACAGCTAATTCATTTTATGGTAGCTGAAGACAAAATTAAAAACACTTCTGATTTGGTATAGAGGCAATGCTGAACATTTCCAGAAGTATTAAGCAACATTCTTCAAGAGAAAGATCAAGAGCTTATCATTCCTCTGAAATTCCTGAATTTACTTCTGTAATGCCAAATATTAACTAGTGAATATAATGTAGGGATGTCATGTTTAACTAAAGGAAAATACACTACTAGTAATAGCAGAAAAGACAGCTTTATTTCTCTCCTGGTGTCTGGCATCTTCCCTTTTATTCTTTGTCACTGCTGTTCTCTTCATGCAGGTGTTAGGATGTGTTTTTATTTTTGAGACTGGCTGAGAGAAGGAAGACATGGGTCTTGTATAGTAAGATAACCATATCGTGAATATCTGCCTGAATAAAATGGCAGCTTCTGTCACTGCCCAAAATAATAACAAACATGGCTCTAGAAAGTGCTGAAAAGGCAAAAATTACTGAAAGAGATGCTTAGTATACATGAAATACTACAAATTTCTTAAACACCAAAGTCCCCTGCAACACAGCAATGTAGCCACCTTTGTCACTGTAGCTTCTAGAAACAGGCAGAAGCATTTGGCATCTCTATCAGAGAAAGAGGATACAAAATCACCTTTGAAAAGAAGCCCACATTTGGCAGGAAGAGCTGTCTCTATCCTGTGCCAGAAACAGAAGCCTTCTGCATAGTACTTATGTTTACAGGAAGGCTAGCCATTACAACAATATTGATTTTTCTTTCCTTAAAAAAGAAGTGATGCATGCAAAAATAAGAGAGCAGACAGAAACATGCAGTTAGGAGCCCATTCTTCCATAGAGAAGGCATCACTCCACCCTTCCTGACAAAGCACACAGACTTTCAGCTGAAGCTGGATATTCAACTGTTTAACTTGAGTTTCTCAGGCCACCATTTTTTTCCCCTTGCAAGAACACTCTTACCAACATCTGAGTTGATTTATAAGATTTCTCACTACAGAAACTTAGTTTAGAATACTTTTTTTCAAATGCTTATTTGGTGTAAACAGAGCTACTGCTCCATCTTTTTTTTTATTGCTCCTCAGAGTAGTTCTGCATCTAAAACCTATGCGCTTGGGTACCCGTTTTCACTCCCATCTTCATGCAGTGCTCGTATACACAAGTAAAGAGCAGCACACACTACAGTAAAATCCACCAAAACCTACTTTACATGTAAAAGTTTGAAATAAGCTTAAAAGAAAGCTGTGTGGTTTGCACTAGCTGCAGTATTCATGAAAACAAAATGCAAAAGCTTGTTTTTCAGTCCTCAAATGAGTATTTGCTAGCTCAGTTCACTTGAAAATACATCTTTTTCTATTTGCAGACTTACCCTATAAAACAGAAGCTAAGTAACTTAACATTACAAACTGCCCTAATTCAATTTTTAAAATACTGCTCTAGTAGAATAAGAAAAAGACATGGAACAACAAAGATATCACTCACTGCCAGCAACACTGTGTAAATTCAAACACCACACATTGCTTTCTATTACTCAACTACAATGCTTTTCCTACTCCATTTGAAATTCTCCACTAGCATTGTATGATGGATTTGGAATTGTACTATAATCAGCAGGATTTGTCAAGATGCTTTCATTGGCATCAGCCCAATGATTTGAAAACCCTCCTAATTATCAGTACAGTCATCATGTACATGCAGACATTTTGCCATATAATTTCCAAATGAAACAGGCTTTTAACTTATTTTGTTCCTACCCACCCAGGCTATAGTAAAGACTGCAGTGTGAGCCCCAGTGAAGATGGCAATTAGTCTGAAGTATTTACTTGCTTTCTCAATTACATATCCTAGTAGCGAATGAAAACTATTTGGAAAGGGACCTCCACACAGCAGACAATAGGAATCACAAGCTATTCATTTTAGGCTGAGCTAGAGTTGAGTCCATGCCAAAGTAAGTGTTTGCTTTGTGGGTATTTCCAACTACAGGACAGGCACAGCATGGCTCCTCCTGACCTCAGATGTTGTGTAACACAGCACCTACTGAGGACTCAGGGGTTTCTGTACAAAGAATGGAAGGGGCCAAAAAGTTGTGCTAGCTACAAAAAGCTGCATGAGCAGAACTTCCACTGGGGCCATTGATGAAGAACCCTCCCAGATCTCTTTTTTCATGTGGCTCTTCTTTACCAGCTCCCCTCCTGCTTAGCCAGGTGTGGCTTCCCACCATCAGCTAACCTAATGTGCACTCCCACTACAATCCAAAAGCACCTTCATACCAAAACAGATGGGGAAGAAGTTTTAGTTCAGAGGACAACAGACAGATGCTGACAAGAAATATAAGTCTTAAACACAGGGAAATAAATTTTTGCCCATGTAAAAGTCTGATATTCCCAAGGCAAAGGTTCAGACTGCTAGTTCAAATAACTCATATTTTTGAAGTGGGCAGGACTTTTTCTTCTACCATAAATATCTCATTTTAAAATATCTATTTAAAAAATTAGAGAAATTGTTACTTTTGTTTTGGTCTTGGTCACTACACTGATTGCAATCTGACTCCTATTAAGAAGCTGTAATTGCCATCTGTGTTTTCCTACAGAGTGTAAAACTACATGAGATCAGAGACCAAGTTGTTCAAACACTACAAAATCAGACATTTGGCTAGGCTATTTCATAAACAAAAGTTATCTTACTTCTTTTGAAGGATTCATTGGTAGCGTAAAGATTGTTTTCCAATATGACCAGACGAACAGCATGAAAAATATGTGGTAAGCAACGAGGCACACAACTAAAATCAGAAGGGAACAGAATTAATACAAACAGACCAGAGATATTGTAGTACTTACAAATAGTGCCTGTAGGCATCACAGATAGTTCTCTAACAGATGTAAATACAGAGGCTCTGGAAAAGCTTTGCCACAAAAATACTGCACTGCAACTTTACAAAAGGCAAATGCAAACTGTGTGGGGAAGGTCATGATACAGTCTACATAGATTACAGAAGTTTGAGGAAAATGCTTAATAGCCTATTTCAGCTCCATCATTAATTAGCAAGCAGTCTCCATAACACATTTGTTAAACTCTAATTAAGTAATGCATCTCTGCCTTTTGGCATTATAGATCTTGTAGGAGACTGCTAGCCACGCAAACCCGCCCCTGCCTCCCCACAGCCAAAGCCCCAAGCCCCAAAGGATGTGAGGGGACAATGACAAGTGCGAGGGTGTCTTGGGATGACTATGCACATGATACCTGAGCAGTAACCATATCCAGGTAATTTGTTTTCCTGGATTTTAGGAGGGAGGACAGTTGGGTGGTTTTTAAAACCTACAGGTCCTTTAAATTCAAGTCTTCATTCACTACTTAATATTCTTCACAGCCAGTCAGCATTTATTCTTATGTTTTTTAAATAGATGAGAATCAACCATCAACCATCAATCACTTACCATGCTGAGTTTTTTACTAGAATACAGAAGGTAACAGTAATTTTTCCTAGAATTTGCCATAGGTTGATAGGTATTTCCACTTAAAAGCTCTCACCCTAGTAAGCAATTCACTACAGTAAATAGCAAATCACAAATTCATATCCCCTGATTAATTTACTCTATCAACAAGAAAAGAGTATTCTTCAACGAATTCATATCCTCAAAAAGTGTCATAATGGGAATCCTGAGTACTTTCACTCCAGGATCTGAAATACTGCCCCTGTATGGTCAGCTCATGGAGTCTTTTTATTGATCATGTTATTCAGGGCTAGAGAATTCTTTATAATACATGCATGATGGTGCATATAAATGCAGGAACAGTTGTCTGGTATATTCTTACTTTTTGCAATTTTGCCTTAGAACTAACACTGAATAAGTACTTTTGGTGTTGAAGTTTGTTTATCAAAATAGCAGGAAAGTTTCAAATATTTACTGTTATTCGCTAAGCTGTTAAAAGTAATAAATAAAAGCTAATAGAATCTGAGGAGCAACTCTGTACAAAGCTTTTGGGATGACAGGGGCAAAGAGTCATATGCCTTGTCTATAAACTGAAAGAAAAATCTTATCAGCATAAATAAGTGATAGAGCTGGACTCCACAAAAAGCACAATACACTAAATGACCATTTGATTATTGCATAAGCATCTGGACAGGAACAGTCCCCACTTTTATCAGAATATTTCTATCAGCTCTAAAAAAAACCTGATTTACTCAAACAAAATCAGTATTTTTTTTAAACAATAGTATATTCATGGCATATAGTGAGAGCAAAGTAGGACAAGTTACCTCAGTTTTGTACATGATGCACTTACTGATCAGCATTAAGCACTTTATTGTTGCAAAAAAAAATCCCCAGTGACTGACTGACATTCATATATTAAAAAAAACCATGCCTAGCACCTAAAGACATTATCCAAGGTTTTCCCTTTGAAGTCTGAACAAGCCTTGAGCTCATCTTGTTTGATCCTGAAGCTCAGCTCCCCAGCCTGGCCCCTGACTGCTCACTCCTCCCAGGTCACCTTCCCACCGGTTTCCCTGCTCTGGGATGGACACCCTGGGCTACCCAGCTGCTCCACCAGGCCTGTGGCTGCTGAGAGCCCAACACAAGAACTTCATTTCACTTGAGGCAGGTAAAGAAGAGCTGTCTGCTGCTCACTAGCACAAACCTTTCTATTTTACAGTTTTTCTGGAAAAAACCCCACCAACCAACGAACCAAACTCCAACTCAACCAAACAAAACAAATCCCAACCCAAATGGTGCATCCCTTGCTTGAAGGCAATCAATTTACAGCTAGCTAGCACAGCCAGAGCTGCCTGGAAATTGGGGGCAATCTGTAGGACAGCTGAGCCCCATTTGCCCAGTTTTCCCTCCTGCAAACTCTTAGGGCAGAAGTGTAGCCAGGGTAAGTTTCTTCTGACTGGCCAAAGCCCACCAAGGCCTTGATGAAAAGAAGGAAATTAAGGTTCCCCAACGCATTTTGCTGATAATTCTAATGTGTTTTGTGAGCAGTGCCCTCACTTTTTTTTCCCCTCACACAGAGTATGGAGCAGCAAGAAACTGAAATGAAAAGCCTGCAGATAACACTTCTACACTCATACGGGGATGAGATCCCTGAACTAAGAAAAAGTTTTTTGAGCAAATTTCTTAATTGACAAACATGTTTTCTATGTGAGGGAGTTACCAATGACTTAATAAAATCTGCTGGAATTACACAAACATAAAAAGCTCTGCAACTCTACACTTTCCACTTCCATGTTGTGCTGTAGTATTAAAATAGCATCCGGAATAAACAATCTAAACATGCTACAGCCTCAGGGAAGGAGCTGTAGTGACTGCTAACTAGGCAGTTTTATTATATTCTGAGAAGGCTACATATCTGAATGATTATATTTCTTTAAAAACATTAAAAAGAAAATGCAGAAAAAAATTACCCCGCATTTAAGTATGTTGTATCTACACAAATACACTGCTTTTACAAGAGCTTTTACAATCCTGCTTTTACAAGAGCTTTCCATATTATGAATAATTTTTTTAAATGAAGAAAGTAAGGATTGTTTTAGTTAACATATCAGAAAGCCAGTGAAAAGAGTAAAAAAATTCTAATTTTTCTCTCCTCTATTTGTAATGGCTATGGTAATATTCAGGAACAGCAAGAGAATAAAAGGTTCTGAGGAACAAAAAAAGTACAAATCTATTCTTTTAAGTTTGACTGTTTCTCAGTTCTACTAATTAACTACTGTTCTATTCTGATATATGAATTACAACTATAAACAGCTAATAAAAATCTTACCTTTTTCTCCGATATTTGTCATTGTCACTGGAAAAAAAAAAGAAAAAAGGAGATAATAAAAATCTGTGTTTAAATAGCAAATGACGTAACTCAATATTTAAACTTTTTTTAGCCAAAGACGGAAGAGTAATCATCAAACAATACACGTTTAAGGTCACACACTATGAAGCTTTTATGCTGTGTACATTTATCACGAGAATAAGTACACAGTATCCATTGCTTATAAGGTTTATTTGGCTCTTCCCAGGCTCATTTCCTGATAACTAGGACCTCCAGCTATCTGAAGCTGCCAAAGTTTAATCCAAGAAAAGCCATCTCTGAAGAGCAGTTATTTCTTCTAACTGTGGTTGCACAGCTTTCACTCTTTATGTTCTTTATGTTGCAGTGCAGGCATCAGATTCTAGAGCTGGTTTTTGACAGCAATATTTGGTGATACCTTAGATTTTCAATGCATAAAAACTGAAAGTAGACAAAAGTTGCATTTCCTTTAAGAAATTGCCCACAGATTACAGGACAGTAAGAGAGTGAGAAAGGGCAAGTGTGTCAGGCATAGAAGGGGGCACACAGATATCACATATCAGTAATTGCATTTTCCTCTCTTGGTCATATTGTTCAAAATTACTATCCCACAACAGGTATCTCGGAGACATCAGAAATTCCAAAGATCAAAACCTCTTTTAACTCAAACCATGTATCCATCCCAGTTAAGCAGTGTACAAGCTGTGATACACTGATGCCTACAACAGGACAGTAGATACACAGAGCTCTCATCCACTCCTGTTTCCTAATAAAAATGATTGCACCAGGCTGATCTTCAAGCAGCAGGCACAAGGCAACTCCTACAGAAAAGCCCAAGAGCCATGCCATCTGACTGATGGATTAAGCACAGGCTTGGTGATTGAGTTAAAGCCAGCATTTAAACACATCCTGCACATTGCAAGGGTGGACCATGGCCCCAGACCTTAACTAATGCTCTGGGAGAGTGAACACTCACAAGTCTGCAGATGACACCACCCTGGGGACAGCAGTCCTGCTACGTGCAGGACTTCCATTGAGAGGGACCACGACAGGCTGGGGGAAGGAACCAACGGGGCCCTTATGAAATTCACGAGGGCAAAGACAAAGTCCTGCACCTGTGAAGAAGCCACCCCTGCAATGACACAGCCTGGGGCTGCTGGGCTGGAGCAGCTCTCTGGAAGAAGCCATGGGGCTGCTGGTGGGCAGCAGAAAGGGCCACCAGGCACATGGGTACCTCAGCAGGGCACTACTGCTGCTCAGCCAAGGGAGGAGTTTATCCCTTTCTGTGCAGCATTCATCAGACCAACCCAGAACCCTGCTGGGATTTGGGACCCCCAACACAACCAAGACAAGTTCAGGAGGAAGTGAAGAAGCTGGCAGGGACTCATCCTCTAGAGAGAGGCTGCACAGCCAGGGCTTGTCAGCCCTGGAGAAGACACGGTTTTGGGAGGGCCTCCCAGGAGGCACTGAGGAGCTGGGCTCTTCATACTGGCACAGAGTGGGATGAGAAGAGCCAGGGAGTGCAAGTTGAAATGAAAGGATCCGATCTGATAGAAGGAAAAACACTTCCACCATGGGAACCATTCACCAGCAGAGGAAGCTGTCCAGACATGGTGCTCAGGCTCCACCAGTGAAGTTTCTCAAGACTCAAACCAATAAAACCCTGAAGAACCTGATGTGACCTCACACCTAGCCCTGATTTGATCAGGAGGTTGGATTAGATGAGCTGAGGTCCTCTCAAACATGAATTATTCTACAATTCTGAAATTATAAAATAGGTCTATTAAAACAGAGATTTGACTATAGCTCTAGCAAAACAAGCATCTACCTTACCTGAGGTAAAGCAGTAAGCAATCGTCCTTATATACCTCCTCAAAAAAATCATAAAGATATCACAGAAGTTGCATAAACCACTATAAAATAGTATATTCTGCCTTCAGTTTTCTGAACTCTTTAGAATTTGATAAGCTGAATATTCACCTAGACAACTGCTAGAGAAATCTGAAAGAATGCACATGTACCTTTGACTCTGAGATGCAGACATGCTCCCCTACAATAAGTCAAAAGAATTGTAAAATTGTAAGAAAACAGCCACAAACCAGCTGATTGTTTACAAAACAAAAGACATCTTCAGAGCTGATATGCAATTTAAAAGTGATGGAGTTCTCAGATTAAGACAAATTAGCCACTATTAAAATTCTGATTTTCTTTCTCCACTTGGAACGGTCAGCAAAGCATGCAGAAATTTTGCCAATCTTCTTGCAGTAACTACTCTCTGCTAATTAAAAAGTCACAGCCAAGCACACATTGCAGAATCACCAGTTTCAAAACAAAATCTATTAAATCAACCTTCACAATAATTTGTGGTATTTTTCTCTCCTTACAAGAGAATGCCACAGAACACTGCTGTGAAAGCAATTGTAATCTTTTTTCTGCCCCTTATCTTTGGATAAAATGTATTTATTATTGTGTCTGAGACATCTAAATTTTACACAATGCCTACAAGTAAAGGACAGACAAATACAAATTTAGTCATTTCTACCACACAGCAAAGCTAAAATTCCTGTCCACCTCCAGGAGGAAATGCACTCCTCAGAGTCTACATGTGCAGAGAGGACTGTTTTCTCAGCTTTTACAGTATCTAGCCTGGAACCCAAATGCTCCTGACAGTCAGGACCATGAAGGCTCAAAAATGAGTGCCAAGATGTCCAGTTAACCCCAGGAGGGTGAGAACATGTTTTTGGGTTTTGGTTTGGTTTGTTTTTTTTTTTTTTTTTTTTTTAATATATGTATCTTGTCATTTTAATTTCTTTTACCATCGAGTAAAAATCAGAAGTTATTTCATGCACTCCTGAGCTGCAACCACTGTACAAGAGCAAAGCAGAGAGGAACCAGGCTGAAAAGAGATGCCAGTACCTTCAATCTTACCATCATTCTTCTCCACACATATTGCCACTGGTGTTTACAAGGAGACTGGCTGCACTGCCCAACAAGCATTCCACAGACAGTGACAGAAAGGAACTATGCAGGATATCCAGTAACCTGCATGAAGTGACGTACCAGTCCTTCTGCTCATGCCTTTTTAAATCACCTCTGGCAAAGGCTCCCTGGAGGAGGTACAGAGTGTAGGAAAGTAATGAACCAGCATCTTCAATACAACAGCACTAGAGAGGAAATAAAGGTGTGGGGTTTTTATTTTGTTGGTTTTTTTGGTTTTTTTTTTTTTTTTTTTTTTTTGGTTGAGGTTTTTTTGGTTTGGTTGCTGGCTCTTTTTTGGGGAGGGAGGGAGTGGGAGAACCTTTTGTTTTGCACCAATGTGGCAGAACTAACCAACAGGAAAAAAATGGCTCTTACAAATCAAACTTGCTCCTAAATTTCTCCTAAAGCTTTAAACTTTCTCACTTTGTTGAATGACCATGATACAAAGACTGTGAGAGTAACTACAAGGTGTTTACCCTAAGATCACACTAAAATTGTACTATTTAAGAACATGGAAAATAATTTTCTAATATGAAAAAAATCCTTTCATTTTCGATTTGATCAAATAAATGTTTGCTATTTTCCCTGCCTTCTGAATAGCACACAATATGTTTATTTAAACCAAATTTTATATTTTTTAGTAGAATCATTTGTATCAGTATTTCTGGCAGTTTTCTCATTTCTGTTTCAAGGGGTTACACTCACTGTGGTGAAAAGTAGGTCAGACTGTGCATTCTGTCATTAATAAATATCAGCTGAAATGCTGCAAATGCACTTGCTGATAGTTAAACAGCACAGAAATAATATGGGTTAAAAGCATTTATGTCTATGATGACTAAAATAAACACAAAGGACATGGCAATCCCAACTGCTAAGCAATTTCTGAGAGAAAACAGGGTAAATCCCTTTGAGACCAAAATGGAATGATACTCTTGTATACCCAGAGATTGAAATAATTATAAAAACATGACCTGTCTTCAGGAAATCATTAAAAAGTTACAGCTTTGTTTGCCTGAGGTACTGCAGGGGCCAATTTCATTAAGAATCACCCTTGCACTGCTAGAGCACCAGGATGCATTTACAGTTCAGTGCTAGCAGACTGTCACATCATTAGAGCCTCTCCGGTTCATTACGCAGCTCCCAGATGGTGCTCATCACAATTAGGGACAGACACAGCGCTTCAGCCACGGTAGATGCCAATTTCCTGAGCCACAAACATTGCTCCCTGCTTGTCACAAGCAGGCAGAAACAGGAACAGCACATCCAATAGTCAGTGCCACCAAGCAGAGGACAACTGCAAAGGTGACGGAATGCTGCGTTTCAAAACGATCTTAAAAAGTCCAGGATGGCCTCAATCACCAACTTAACTTGCTAGGAAGAGAAATCACATCACTAGGCACCTTGCACACTGGGTCAGACCAAGTGGAGTTCCCACTTCTTCGATTTCCACTTATTTTCTCCAGAAAGCTTAATTCTCACTCACCCATGTAAAAACTAGGTAGATGTCCATCTCCACATAGCTAGAGACATGGTAAGACACATAGCTAGCACAAACCCCGAAAGATTTTGAAAGATAAATTTCATATCAAAATATGCATTGGTTTTGTAGTGTTAAATTTTGCTTGACTTCTAAACCCAAAGTTTCTGAACTGTAAATGTAATGACTAGATTTAAAAATAAGGAAAAAATTTAAAAAGGGAAATGAGATAAAGCAAATAATATTTTAAAGCTGCAATGAAATTGGATCTACAAAATTTTGCTATCATATTTTATATACTTTTTTAAAATATTTAAATCTCTGGAATGGGAAAACAAGATAAATCTGATGAGACTCTGCAGCCACATCTATAAATAACTGGGTCTCTCAAACTTTTATGAAGTTTAACATCTTGGATCTGATTCACAAAACTAAGTACACATTTTATCTTTATAGTATATTTGAAGCTGTAAAACACTGATCTATAGATGCAGTTTTACTCAGCTCTGTGCATACATAAAAGTGTTTTATAGTTTTGACAAGTGTTCTGTCATTGCCTGCAATAGTCCTTTGGTAAAAATATCAGTGCTTGCAATAAAAACCTACCTCTCTGCTAGACAGAGCAGTGATTTGCATTGATTCAGAAAGACAAGGTGCCTCCAGTGCTTTGTTTCAGAACAAAAGTAATGAAAATATTTCCAGGATATTTAAGGTTGGCATAGGTAGCCATCAATAACCCATACATTTGCATTTGATGGTATTTGTAAATGTTTCAGAAGATTCATTTCAAGCCTGTGCCCATCAAACTGCACCACTGTCCACCTGCCAGCAGCAGCTGCTATTTGGCACCTTTGCAAGTAAGGTCACAAAACCACTGCTTTTGTATAGGGTATGACTAAGAACTGTCTTAATCCTTCTTCTTTACAAACTTCCCATTTACCTTCCAAGTCACAAACACAGACTGAATGAAAAGTGTCCGGCTCTGCCAAAGTTGCAGACTCTTGTGCTGCCAGTATTGCCAGACACTTTTCAGCAAACAAAAACTGCACCCTGACAAGAACAACTCCTGAAGTTATGTATCAAGCAGTGTTAAACCTTCACCTGAAAACATAATCTTGTCCAGTAACTATATCATAAACCTTGTTTTCAACTTCAAGCCATGGTTTACATTTCAAGGCACAAAACCCACTGGGCACTACATGGAGAGATAACCAGCCCTGCTTAACATAGACATCAATTCTGCTCCAGAGCTGTGGAATGGCAGCTGCCTTTGACAGTCTGAGAAAGCATTCAAATGAAATTTGGGAAATGCACAGGAGCACTGCTGGCTATAATTCAGAAGCCAATTCTACTTCAGCCACCAGTTTTGAAACTTTTCTCAAAGTAACCACAGACATCAGAAGAGGGGGAAAAAAAGAAGGTAGTATTTCTAAAATATGGAATAAAAATGCAAACTTTCTTGGACCACAGTACTTTTGTACCCTAGCAGCTAATGTGCAGACAGGGTATTATTTAACCAGTGTTTGACTACAGCCAACTGCAATGTTACAATGTACTTTGTATTTCTATAGCCAAACCTAAGCTCTAAATGGTTACAAGACATAAGCTGCAAGTACCATAAATCCTTTAATCTATCTGGAGAACATACTGAGCAAAGAGTTCAAATCCAGCTGACCAAATCCTGGGTCTAACTCTTTTTTTTTTAGCTTTTTTTCCCCCTCCCACCCTATCACATTCTATCTCCTTATTTGCTGCCACTTCTGATGCCCTGATGACACTCTGCCAAGCCCACAGGGCACGTATTAATCCTTCCTCTAAACTGTGATGAATTAAGCAGCTTTACATCCTGCTATAATTCCATCCCACTGATGGTTCACAGGGTCAAAAACCTCAATTCAGCACTAATCAATCTGATCCTCCAGCAAAAATCTTTCATGATCATTAACATCTTTAGCAGCTGGATGTCATTCCATGCTTTCTGAAGGTAGATGTGGATAGCTGTGGACAGAAACCAGTCACATATTCTACCCTAAAACCAAAGATGAGACTTATAAGCATTCCTGACAGTACTGTGAATGTCTTGTTGTATCCCCTCTTCAGCTATGCTCAAGTCATTTATTCTTTTCCAAATCAGGCAAATCACTCACCAGGTGGCAATATTTCCTCCCTTTCCCTTCACTGGAGTAGTCACAAAATGCTTATTGCTCGTTTGTTCCACAGTAAATCTATTTTCCTTCTTCAAAATTACAAATTCAAGCTGCATTTTCTGACAGGATTCCCTGAGCAAGAGCATTATCCTGTGAATTAAAATTAGTTCCATGTAAAAATGGATCAAAACTGAACAAAAACATCCACTTTCTATTGGATAGAGAATATCTACAGGATAACCCTTTCATCAGCTAAGCTGTTATTTTTCCTAAAAACATCTGTCACAACACTGTCAATTTTTTTACATTTTCCTTGTGATATGCACCTCCAAATCCTGAGCAGGTAGGAAAACAAAATGAAACAAAAGGATGTCAGTGTCTGCATTTGTCAAGAACATTTCTAACAAACAGCTGTCAGAAACTGCAATAACCACTGTCTCTGCCCTAGGTAAAGCATGGAATCAATAACTCCTCCAAGTCCCTTACTAACCTGAGTTAGAGATGCTTCTAAGAAGGGAAATGTAAGAATTTTTTTTTCTTTGCATGCGAAGTACGCAAAGATTTTAATAAACACCGAATGTTCATTTTCAGGTTTTCATAAAGAGTGAATCCAATGTGCATTTTCTGAGTACAGACACATGGATACAGGTGCTGGGGTTAAGTATTTAATTTGCACTCCATGCTCCTGTTGTCCCATGTATCCTAGGTTGAAATTTCAGTAGCTTGAGCTATCAAAGTTCACTGTACTCACTGTGTGCTGCTTGTATTTCCCCATCCTTTTTAGAGAAAGAACAATAAATCTATATCCCTTAGGATCTCATAAACACACTCAACTTATTTTTTAAGGGAAGAAACACTTAAAGACACAGTAATTTTAAACACAAAGTTATTCAGGGTGAAAAAAGAAGTACTACTACTAGACAGGGCTTGTGAGATGACACTACTGGCAAAATCAAGAGAATTGCACTGGATTAGAGGTAAGCAATTTTTAGTTGAGTGCTTTAAGACCAACTCATATACACATTTAATTCCAGTATTTGTTCTACATCCAGCAGAAAGAAGAGAACTATTTGCTAGTGCTCAACACCTTTCTCCTTCTTGTTAAAGGTTAAAGCTGCATGAGCACTTATGTGAATCCACTAATAAAAGAGACAGAACTCTAGACATGGCAATACTAGTGTTAAAAACAGTGGCCTCATTTTTCTGTTTATAAAACCCCTTTTTGTTTCTAAAATGCTACTCAGTACTGTAACTACTCAGCTTTAGGTATATAAGGAATCAGCTTAGTAGATTTCTTAAAAAAAAGAAGCCCCTTCTATAATGCTTGGATGAAATAAAAAAAAACAAACAACAACAGGATGAAATTAAAAAAAAACCCATCAAATAAACTCTAACAAAAAACCCCACAAATCCATTCAAAACACTACATTTGAAACACTTTCTCATTATTAAAAGCTCAAAGAGACCACTTACATTACAACAGGGTCCTTGCCAGGTCCTATTGCACAACAGTTAACACTGTTCCCTGTATGTTCTCAGCCCCAATGACAGAAAGCTGCAGAAAAAGCCCCAGCTATATATGTCCTCTTTAGCATTCAGTGCTGCAGGAATAAAAGAAGCACTGAACAGACAGGCTGGCTTCAAAGCACTGAAATGCTTACAGTCTATTCCTGCCGTTGGCTCTCGTTCCCTATGTTAGTTATTCCTTCTGTTGTTTACACTAAATATTCATTAGTAAGACAAAACATGAGCTTATTTTATTTTAATATGCCAAAAATGAGGGAAAACATCCAGATATAGATAAAAGATGGACTTACTGGAGATTGTGGATGACTATTACACTGAATTAAAAACCTGGTAAGCCAGCTCCCACTGGAACGTGTGGGGGTGGGTGGGAAACAAACAAACAAACAAACAAACCGCCCTTGTCCATTGAAAGGAGTTCAGTAAAAGATGCTTTAGCTGAGCCCCAGGATTTCACTTCCTCCCCCTCCCATTGCAGGCCTTTTGCTTTGAGGGGTTCTCAAGGAATCAGTGAACCACAGTTTATAGTCTGAAGCAAGTTTCAAGCATGTCATCTCTTTAAGAGGTACCTACTTTCAGGTAAGCTAAAACCCACTCTTTCCCTATTGTACAGTTATGCAAAATAAAAAATACAGTAGAATACTGAAGCAGTAGTGCCCAGAAGAAGCCTACTGCACCCTCCACAAGGCTGCATACATTAGAACATTAACTACAGAGAGGCTCTTCCCTGGAACATCCTTGCCCTCCTCGTGTCAGCTTACAGCTCTCCTTTCCAGGCTTGCTCAGTCAATTCCCAGAATCCAGGAAACAATTTGCTTCCTTGTGCTGGAGGTACACACTTCATTGTTCCTCTCATGAGGGCACAGTAACTTTATTGAAGAGTGTTGTTTAAAATGAACAGATTTGAGTGGTGTTAGCAAAGAAAAAAAATGCAAAAAGCCTAACCTCCAACACAGGAACTACAGCAAGTCTTGATACAAAAACCAGAGGTGCTAGGCCTGGCAATCACCTTTTGCTTAATTCCTCAACTGCTTTGCCAAGCATCCATAGGACAAAAATTCTACCAGTCTTCTATATGCAATTAAAAAAAGATAAAATCAAAAATTAGGTACTAGACTGATAAGATTTTCAACATCAACAGCTGAAAGCTAAGTACATCTAATTTATATTCCCGTGTGCCATTATGCTGACGCTGTTACTGAAACATCAGTGTGCCACACATTAGCCTCTAAAGATCAGATTCAGATACGGTTTTCTACAAGATACACCGTAACAGAACCAAAATCAGGAAAAAAAACTTCCAAACCAAGGGAGGCGGGTGAGCCGGTCATTTAAAACCCTTCTGGCTCGGCTGCTCTAATGCACACAAATCTCACATCACACCCAGCCCCCAGAGTGTGCTCAGGGATGCGCCTGACGCTCATGGTCAGGGGCCAAGGTGCGCGGCCAGGATGACTCCCCAGTGCACCGGCACGCTGCAGGTACAAGGAAGGGAGCAAGAAGTTGCGACAGCTGGGCATTTTATAGACAACTGAAGGGTGGCACAGGGAGACTCGCGGGTTTCCTGCTACCTATTCCTGTTTCCACGTCCGCCCCCAATAGCTCTACCTGTGTGTGTGTACATGTGTGTGCGCGGAAGGGACGGCGAACTCTGCTCAGCCGCCGGCACGGCCGGTCCCGCTTCCCGTGTCGGGGCCGGGACCGGCCGCACTCAGCGCGCCGCACGGAGGGAAACTCCCGCCTGTGGAGAGAGCGCCGTGCGCCGGCTCCCTCCTGCCGCGGGAGCGGGACCGGGCGCGATGGGTCACGGCGGACATCGGGCAGCGCGGATGTCGCTCTCCCGCCCAGGGGGCCGGGGCGCGGGGGAACCGGTCCAACCGAGCCCAGCCCAACCCAGCCCAGCCTCGGACACGGTCCGGGCGTGGCGGCGGCGGCGGCGGCGGCGGCAGCAGCAGCCGGGGGTGGCCCCGGCGCCGACAAACAACAGAGGCGGCCGCCCGTGCCCGTGCCCGTGCCGGTGCCGCCCGGCTGCGATACCCCGGCAGGGGCGGCGGCGCCCACCCGCGTCCCGCCCGCCCCCCGCCGCCGCGGCGGCACTCACGCAGGCAGAGCTGGGTGACATAGGCGTAGTAGGACCAGCAGAGGATGCTGGAGATGAAGAGCACCGGCACCCAGTAGAGCAGCCGCTGGCAGCGCCGCCGCACGCCGCCCCAAGCGCCCGGCGCCCCGGCTGCGGGCGGCGGCGGCGCCGCCATCTTCCCGCACCGCATCCCGCCGCTCGCTCGCTCCGGGGGCCCGGGCCCCGGCCGCGCTCCCCGCCGGAGCCCGCCCCGGCCCCACCTCCCGGCGCGGCCGCTCCTCCCACCGCCCGCCCGCCTTCCCCCGGGCTGGGCAGGGCCGGGCAGCGGGGGCAGAGCCGTCCGAGGGCCCGTGGCGTCCCCGCGGGGTCCGGGTGTCTGTGCCGGGCCGGGGACACGGACACGGACACGGGCACGGGCACGGGCACGGGCACGGCCGGCAGGTTCGGGGCGGCGGCGCAGCGGCCCCGCCCGGCGCAGGGCGCGGCTCCGGCCGCCACGTGTTTGGGCGCTGGGGCGGGCGGCGCCCTAGGCTCGACGCTGCTCCCTCATCATCCGCCTCTGACAGCGGGATGGCGACGCTTATCAGCGCCCTGCAAGCGCTTCAAAACGCCCGGTTACAGAAGCGCTGCCGCGTTCGCAAATAACGCTGCGGAGTGCAGCGAACAGGAGTGCGGGCTGCCGTGCCTTGGCGGGCAGGAGGCGGTGGGCGGCCGCTGTGGGCAGGCGTGGCTGGCTTGTGGCTTTTGGCAGCTGTTCGTGCCGGGGAAGGTGGCGGAAGGTTGTGCTGACTCACCCTTCCCCGAAAGGCTTCCCATTGCACTCATCGTAATGAAACGCTTGTGAACTATAACAGCAAACCCTGCCTGCGTTAGGTTGTGTGCACCTTAATCGTGGCTGAGTTATCATTGCAAAATCAGTAATGTCGAGCACGGCCTGTAGTGTTTCTGCAATCTGCTAGAATCTCAGAGCATCAGCGGTGCAGTAGGTGGGAAGTAGCTGGTTGATTAAAATGGGTTTGGACTTTGAAAAAAACCTTGTCTAATATCTCATGCAGGAGACTACACGTGAAGATAAGTAATCACTATCTGGAAGGCATACAACTGCCATTGATTGAGAAAAAGGCTGGGAAAGAAGAAAAAAAATTGGAGAAAATAAGACAGAACCAATGGTAGGTGTTGCTGGCAGGTTCCAGAGTAGAAAACGGAGTAGGTATAGTATGTTTGTTGAAGAGACATAAAAAAGAAGTTGACCATATGGCTGCAGTGTTTTTATGTGATGCAAAATCATGCACCCCTCTTACAGTAAGACCAAACTGAGTGATTTCAGTTAGCCACAATGAACTGAGTGAATGATCAACACATGATAATGTATTGAGAGGGATAATATATATATCCCATGGCAGTAAATCATCCTTGCCTATTCAGGAAAAAGGCTTGTATATCATTCTGAAGGGCTCAGCAAAACTGTCTCCTCAATGTACGGTTCTTACAGCAGAGGAATGAACAAAATATGCTACCAAAAGATTGGACCAGAATAATTTAAGAAAAGATTCTGCATAATGGCAAATTATGTATTATACATTTAAAGGTGAAGAGACAGGGAATGGTGCTGAAAAGCTAGATTTTATATTCCTGCATGCTATAGTTCTCAAACAAGAATAAAGAGACTGAGACCAACATGATGCGGACAATAAAAGCTTTTTATTTCACCTTAATTAATCGTACAAGTCATTGCTGAAGCCAGCATTTTAATAGAACATATAAAGGATTTTACTTTACTATGTTTTAAGGAAAACATCTGTGATTATTCAACATAGATTTTAAAAGCAGAAGGAGTAAGATTACCACTGCCTGAAGGCAAACCCCATGCTCTGCTGGCAAAAGTTAAAAGAAATGAAGGCAATTAAATTCATTTGATGGCTTTTTGCACTTATTTGGAAATACGTGCCAGTGACCTCTCTCAGGTGCCAAGGATAATGCATCTGTTGTGTCCTGTGTTTCCAGGGAGACATGTCTGTACCTTGAGAAGTTTGCAGCTAGATGCTGTGTATGTAAGGGTGAAGTAGGTTTTGCATCGCCTTAGGGGCTATGAAAAGATTTCTCCTGTAAACCATATTAAAATGCTGTATGTGACACAGGGCTCATTAACAACACATGCCAGGGAAACACAGTAAACACTAGAGAAAACTTTATAACATAGTCATTTATTCTTTGGAGTCATAGTTATTATAGAATATTATGCATATAGAGAGGTGGCAGTTTGCCAGGAATGTGGGAATAAAAAGATGATGAATTACAAAGGCCTTAAATTATATCGTACAAATTCTGTTCATAAGCTTTTCATTATCGCCTCATGGAAATGGGCTTGTGTAGTTCAGCATTCTACCTTTTCCATGGCCACTACCACCCTCTGCTCACTGCTCACTTTCACAGTAATCAGAATTCTCTTATTTCATATGCTAGTAATTACATGAATAATAGCTATAGTGTATGCTCCATATAACCATAGCTCCAAAATCATGGTTATCTGGTTCAAAATTAGTGAAATAAACAGGCAAACTTCACTTTAATTTAGATGGAACAAAAAATCTTGCCCTGACTAATACTCTGAATTACCTTGGAGCACCCTTTGGTCAGAGAGCTGTAAAGAATCCCTCTCTCCTGTCCTTGTGTCTTTTCCCCATGGACATAGGCTCTCTATCTCCTTTTCATATCCATAGTTGCTTTCTATTCCTTTCATGGCTCTCATCACTCTCCAGCTGGGACACAAGGCATCTTTTCTGATGTGCTTTTAATCCTCTCCCTTCCTCTGTGGTATGACCTGCAGAAATTTTAGGTAACAGCAGAAAAACTCAAGAACAAGCATATTCAATTGTGTTATGGCAGAAGTAAGTCTTGGGATAGTCCAAGCCATTGGGCATTAATGGAGAGGTTGCCCGAATCAGTGTACTTGGGCTTTGTCTCTACAGTGAGAGAGGTTACTTGGGACACAGGTTATTGCTGCTTGTATGAAATGTTCCAAAGAAAAAGAGAGGAAATGAAGGTAATTTTCTTGTCAGGAGCTGGGCTGAAGGAAGCTGGGGTTTGAGGAGGCAGCTTGAGTGTTTGGCAAATTGAAATAAAATGTTCTTGTCATAAGTGGTGCTGCTCAGGCTTTCCCCTCAGGCAAGGTATATGCAAATGATTGCTGGTAGAGTTTTTAAAATGTGTCTCTCCTGGCATACATTTGGGTATTTCTAACATTGCTGCTTCTGACATTTCTCTGTACCCAGTTGTGCAAAGGGATGTTAAAGGAAGGGGTCACCACCCATAGCTCTGGGGCTGGGCATCGTCCTCCCTGCTGGCCCCCAGCGTGGGGACCTGATGTCTGTGTCCCTGGCTGGTGAAAGTGGCTGCTGCTCTCCTGCTCAGCCAGCAGCAGCTTCAACAGCACCTCTGCCCAGGCTCACACAAGCACCAACAGCCTGCCCCTCTGTTGAGGGCTCACACAAGCACCAACAGCCTGCCCCTCTGCCCAGGCTCACACAAGCACCAACAGCCTGCACCTCTGTTAAGGGCTCACACAAGTACCAACAGCCTGCACCTCTGTTAAGGGCTCACACAAATACCAACAGCCTGCGCCTCTGTTAAGGGCTCACACAGGTACCAACAGCCTGCCCCTCTGCCCAGGCTCACACAGGTACCAGCAGCCTGCACCTCTGTTAAGGGCTCACACAAGCACCAACAGCCTGCGCCTCTGTTAAGGGCTCACACAAGCACCAACAGCCTGCCCCTCTGTTAAGGGCTCACACAGGTACCAACAGCCTGCCCCTCTGCCCAGGCTCACACAAGCACCAACAGCCTGCACCTCTGTTAAGGGCTCACACAAGCACCAACAGCCTTTCCCCTTCTCCCCTGAGGCTGACAAGGCTGAGGGCCACTGGTGAAACGCACACGCCTCCCTCCTCTCCGCCCTCACCAGCACATGCATTGTTGCAGATCCCCAAGGCATGGCCTCCCTGGTTGTCTGATAGCCCTGCCCAGATCCTAGACCTTCTTACCTGCTGCACAGTCCCAAATCACCAGCAGTCCAGCTTGGTGCTCAGTGCATTCTGAAACAAGCATCCTCCCTCCCCACATACCCTGGCCAAGTACTCTGGCCGACCAGGGCTGTCCCTGTTGTTGTCTCTGTGAGTGTTGTCTGGTACATTGTACATCTCTAGGTTTGGCTTCCTCCCTTTGTCATTCCACTTGATAAGGTCCTTGATCAGATGACATTAGTGAAGCAGGCACTCCCTCCTTCCATTTGCTCTGACTGGTAGATTCCAGCTGGGTTCAGGTATAGAATGGAGAGTGAAAACTCTGCCTCTTTCTGAGGAAGGCATCTTGACATGCTTAGTATGCAGTCCTAATTAAAAACAACTCCTTTGCAAGTCAAGAGAGGGCTCTTCTCCTCTCTGTAAGCAATCTGATACGATGGAATACTTCCTCCCCCGCCAGGTCCCATGTATTCAGTGGAGGAGGAGGAAGAGTAGGACAGGAAAACACATATTTACTCCTACACAAGTGCAATACACAGAGCAGCAGCTAGAAGCAGGAATACACATAGACAGACTGACAGGCACACAGCACTCACTGAGTGAACCAGCAGCCCTGCAGGGATGCTCCTTGCCTTCCTGACAGTGACTGTGCTGCTTGCATATCCCCAGAATGTTTGGGTGTGGGACCACACTTACCACACACAGGAAATCTCCACAACATTTCTGGCATAAAATATTACCAGGAAAATGTATCTTGTATCCCAGCTGGAGTTTGGGACCATCTGTGTATGGTTGATAGCTCCTGGCTACATGAAAACCAGCAGCTAAGGAGCCTCCCTAGTCTCAGGCTATCTGTCAAATGTACTTTCATTGAAGGGCTGGCCCAAATGTGTTCAATTCCTTGCTTGGCCTCTCAACCCGGCTTAGTACTTAATTATTTGCAACTGTTTTGATATCCAAACTTAACTGTTATTGTATGATTTTTTTTTCTTAATTTTTTGTGGCAATTTTCCTTGTTCTCCACAGGAGAGGCACACTTAGCTCCTTTCCAATTCCTTCTTTAGATTTCTTGATTTCTACCTCTGTATTGATACAATACTGTATTTGTCAGAGTCTGCCTTCAGGGAAGTTTTTTCAAGTCCTATTTGGGCTTATTATCCACCCACTCTTCTGTCACTTTCAGTGGTAATTTTTTCATTGCATTGTTTTATTTTTTTCCCCTGATGCATTCATCGGGGAATTTTCCCTTGCTTCCTGCTTTTCCTTTTGTCTCCTAAGGTAGGAAACATGGGAAAAAGCTGAATCCGTTCCAATCAGCGCTAGTTCCTGTGCAATGGAGATCTATACAGTGCCCTAAAGCAGGTCTCTGCTTAGGCAAAAATCAAAACCCCTGGAGTAAAAAACCCTTCAAGAAATATGTGAGACACCTTATCCCATGCTGCGTGCCCCATTCCAGTGCTTTCTGCCCTATGGAGTAGAAGGTATGTGATTTAATGGTTGACACCAAAAGCAGACATCTAAATTTAAAAATAACCAATCTGATAACCTCCTTTTTCTTCCCCTCCCACCCACTTCTTCCCAACAGGGTGGTTTAAAGCTTACTTTTGCAGCTTATGCCCTGAAATGTCTTGACAGATTTGAGCCACTCCATGCCTTGGTCATACATCTAGGTTTGGCTGTTGTCCAGAGATGAAATACCTGCCTATGTTGATGCTTTTTGTTGCTGGGACCCTCAGAGTAAGTCTGCACAAAATGTAGCAACAGCCACATTTTCTTTCTTTCCACTTCCCATGGAAATGTTTTACCTGCCAGACTGCAAGCCAGTTGTGGTAGTTTGTCCACTGTCTTCATGAAATGACACAAAAAATGCTGCAAGGGCCACAGCACAGAGAAAGTAAATGGTTCAGCAGCCTCTTACAGAATGTGCTTGAAACAGCAGAGACTTCTGGATTCCAGTGTTTGCTCCCTGCAGTGGGTTTTGTGACACAGTTTCCAAGTGCAAGGACATTTTTTTGTAAAGCCTAGGTAACTAGCTTCAGACTCAGTATTTTATTGCAGAGATTAGAATACCTGAAAGTTTATTTTTACAGGGTCATACTCTTTTGAATCTAGGTTATAGCTTCTGAATCAGGGTTAGAGTTAAAAAACCCCGCAGGTAATACATTGCTTTTTTCTATGAGTATTTGTATGTACAAATTTATGTATTTTAATAAAAAAATTTCAGGTGGGTACTAGTATTTTCATAGAATACTACTAGCTAATTGTAATGTTCATCTGTGGGAGGAATTTTTAAGTCAAACTAGTGGTGAAAATTAACATTATCCATTCAAGATTAAAGCACATCCCTGTATTAAATTGTATGTGTAAGAAAATAAATGCAATACATCCAAGGGCAGTATCTGCTGACAGCTTCAGGGTGCCAAATGCTTTCATGGATTCCCAGATATAGGAAAAATACTGTGCATTCAGACCTCACACATATTAAAAATATTCATCTAAGTTTTGGCTTTTTTTAAGGGGAATTCAAACTTGGTATTGCTACAAATTAGTTCCAGATCCATTTTTGAATAGTGATTTTTTGGTCTGATTCTTTTCCTTCTGCAAGAATGAGTCTCAAGTTCTTTTCCTAGACACTGTCTTGACTATATCCTCAGTGGGACAAGAGGGCAAGACACGTCATTAGGTAATGATCATCATATCACACAATGTCGCATCAAAGTGAAAAATTCCTGTATCATTTTTCCCCCCTTTACTTCAATGCATTTGTATCCTAATATTTAGGTGGAAAAGAAGAGATCAAATAACTACAGAAAGCAGGCAGTGTGACTAACAAAGTGCTGAAAGTTACTGTTCAATACTTTGGGTTTTTTTCCCTTCAGGCTGATAATGTTCTGTGTCATATAAAGTGACAATCTACAGTGGAAGGAATATGTATCCACTTATTGCTAAAATGTGCAAGGAGGGAAACTGCCACTGGGATCTTAAACACCAGCAGATTATCAGGGAGCAGCCTACACTGTAGGACATTCTGCCAGGAGCCAGGGGCTCACCACAGCTCAGGCACAAGTTGGTTAGCACCACAAGGGTACCCAAAGCTGAGGCTGCTGGTTCTCATTTTATCCTAGCTGCTCTGGGCATCTGTGGGCAGTTCCTAAGCACCCTCTGAATATTCACTTACATTATTACAGTTTTCTCAACTTACAGAGGACAACAAGAGCTGCTTTTAAACAAAGCCTTAATTTATGCAACTTTTCACACAATTTAGTTGCAGCATACGCATCTCCTGTGCTGCCAGGATTTTTGCTGATTTTTAATAAGGTTTTACTGAGCCCAGTGACTGTTGCTTATCCGAGGGGTGCCTCCAGAGCAGATGGCATATGCCATTACTGCGCCTTGCTTTCACCTGTCCTTGCATTTTCAGGTCTTCTATGCAGAATTCTGTGGCTGAAAAGCGAAGCTATCTAAAGAGATGACTAAAAGAAGAAAACAAGTCTATTTTTTTGTCATGGCAAGATGCTCTAATTCAAAGTGCTTACACATTCATGTTACCAAATTAAAAAAAAGATTGTGACAAAAGGATTTGAATTATATACACAGCAAAGAAAATTAGTTTTAAGTGCATTTATTTTGAAATAAACAAGAATATTATATGTATATATTCATATTTATATTAAATAATTTTATTAAACATGAAGAAAAATAGTCTTAAAAACTAATCTGACACTTTCACATTCTATTTAATATTAAGTAACTATAGATAAGAAATTTATAGAAAAATGCAAAAATTGCTTCAAGCCAGCCACAAAAGCAAAGTGCACTATTGCCTGGGGCAGTGGAGCAGCAAAATGATGATGGTACAGCTGCTTCCTCCAAGGGGAGATCACTGTGAGAGACAGCCATGAATAAAAGGAAGGATGGGAACCCCTTCAGTGACTCCCAATGTTTTCTTCTCTCTTCTTTGTCCTTTGCCACTGAAGTAGCAAACTGGGTTTTGCATGTGCTGACAAGAAGCAGTGAGACAGTTCTGCGTACCGAGACAATACACTGAATACAGCTGATTCCCTAAGTGATCACTCAGGGACTGCAGCTTACCTCTGTTCTGCTGTGTCAATTCAAGAACATTTATCTCAATTTATTTGATTTATTTCTTGCTGTCAACAGTTTAAGGACACCAAGGTGGAAATTTTGAATTTATTTATACTGAAATATTAACTGAAGTATCATCCTTTGATAGTTTTCTGAACTGGCCTGGGTTTTGAGTTTTTTTTTTTTTTTTTTTTTTTCAGATAAAAGCCACACTTAGCAATTTTTTTTTTTTTTTAATTTTTTTACAATTCTCAGTGTGGAATTTCTTAAAAAAAATCTTCCTTCTCATTTTGTTTTGTTTTTTCTACCAGAAATATATGTTACTATAAATTAAGCATTTCAAAACTTAGGTGCACTGTTACACAGACACCATACATCTATTCACATGACATTTAAGCTGATAATTGAGCAACATGTGCACTGAATAAAACTGTAAAAAGTTTTATTTCATGATTTGGAGTAGTAAGATATCTAAAAGCATTATTTTAGTTCTGTTTTGATTGTCTGATTACCAAATATTTCTGCTTCGGATGACAATTTGTTGACATTAGATCAAGTGGGTGCGAATTCAGCTGGAATCATTTCATGGCACAGTCTTTTCCTAAAAAGATACAGATTTATTCAATATCCAGTAAATCTCTTCAAGAAGGGTGTAAAAAATATTTGTTCTTGTTTGTGTGGATTTAATTCCTACTACCTAACAATAATGTTAATAGGGAGTAAGGAAATATGCTGCTGCTGAATAGCAAACAAGTAATATTCAAATAATACTACTTAGTGTTCTGTACTGTGCATGCATTCATGTTTTGTTTTGTTTTTGCTTTGACACAAACACAAGCTATTTATCTAGTTTTCAGATACAGCATTCCAGAGTAGCAAATTAGACAACTATAACTTCTATTCAGTGCCACTTCATTAAAAGTGCACTATTCACAATAAACACATGAATTTGTACTCTACCTGAAACATACCAGTGTATGGCAATAAAATTTATAATAAATATTACAAAGTGTGTGCTACATGAATTTGAACATTTTGACTTGTCTTTGACACACTGCTTGTAAGACATCTTAAAATCTGTACTATTTTTTAAAGGATAAATTCATAAACATAAGACTTGGAGAATCTGAACATTGCAGTTCATACAGTACTTTTCCTAGGTAAATACCTATCATTCACATTATAACCATAACAGCTTACTCCTTGTAAAATAACAGCCTCTAAGACTTTAATTTGTCCATTCAACTCACGTGTAATTGTTATGCTACTTAATGTAGTCTCATTTTCAGTTTAGCACAAACTTTTAACAGTGCTCATCTGAAAGTGAATTCACAGTCTAAGCTGATGCAGGCGGTTTCTCTTCACTGCCAAACATCTTCCTGCCCAGGTGTAAGACTTATTTTTGTTTTCTTTTAAATCACAAATTTATCTCAAAATAATAAAAAATAATATTCAAAAGGTGTTCTTACAAAAGAAGGCTTTGCCCACTCACATGGCATAGTTAATTCATCAATTAAATGAAATCCATACTGAAAAGCAGTTTTAAGAGTCGATGATCACTACACTAAGTGGAAAAGAAGTTCTGTGTTTTCTACTGCAGCTGGAAGATTCGCCATTCACCTGGGTTAGTTTGTTCTTTGTTAAGAATTCATGGGAAAAAATAATTTTAGCCAGTGCAGATAATCCTGCTTTCTTCCTTTATCTCAGCATATCTCGTCTCCGAAATTGCTTCCACAGATCTCTGAGATGCTCACTGGTTACAGTCATCACACAAGAGTAATATTCCTTCCAACCATACTTCGGAGTCTCCTGGGAAAAGTGAAAAACACACAATTGGAAAAAAGATACCATCCACTAAATTCATTAATTCTACCTTAAGTTTTATTCAGACTGATACACACTAGATAGTTTTTTCAATATTAAAATAGTGGTAGATCAAACCTACTCTCTGTAAAATGAGGGTTATAAATCCATACATAGGTTAAGTATTCAAAAGGCATCATCACCTCACAGCACACAATTAGCATTCAACCAATAGCCTGTTTATATTAAAAGATGCAAGAAAATATTTCCTCTTTATTCAGGTATGCCCAGCTCCCTCTCTAGTTTTGTTCCTTGCTTCTTTGTATTGACACTGTACTAAAAAGTTCACCTATGACCCCAAACAAAAATCACAGAAAATTATTGATGTTCATTAAACTGAGACACTAAAAGCCAAATACCATATGGGCAGATGACATGAAAGTTTCTGTATATTAGATTAACTTAATCTTAAATTTTAGTTCTGCAACATGAATAGTTATCCACTGAATGGAGAGGAAAGCTGGCCAAGGGCTGGCCTGGGAGATTCGCTGCTCTGTGCTCTATGCTCTCTGTATTTATCACTGGATCTCATGATTTCTTCCACTGCTCCTAACTCCACAAGTCTATTTTCATAGTAAGTGTAAAAAATAGATGGAGAGATACTAAGAATTAGAGCAACTGGGGAAACAAACCACCTTCCTCCTAGTTTATATGCTGAGCATATGCCACATGGTGTGGAGTATCCCCTGGGCCAGTAGGGGTCAGTTGTCCTGGCTGTGTCCCCTCCCAACTCCTTGCGCACACCCAGCCTCCTCGCAGCTGGGGTGGGTGAGGAGCTGACAAGTCCTTGACTCTGTGTAAGCACTGCTCACAGCAACCAGGACATCAGTGTGTCATCAACAGTATTCTCATCCTGCATTTAAAACACAGCACTGTAGCAGATACTAGGAAGAAAATTAACTCACTGTGAGCTAAAACCAGGATACATGGTGAGACTGTCCAATACCCTGTTTTGGGTGAACTGAGTGAAGATGTTAAAGAAATTGCCACACTGCAGAACATGAAAATCCACCACTGGACACTGAAGCCTACATCTGTTTATTCTTATCCCTCATCTTGTTTAGTTAAAAAGCACAGAAGTTTATAAAGAAGTTGTAGATATTCAGCACACAATTCAATGCACAGTAGTATATGATGACGTTAAATGAAATATTGGAAACCATACTTACATGAATGCATAATTTAGCTGATATTTATAGTCAGTCTAATGAAAAAATGCATAACTTGCATATTGTAATGCATTATTTAACAAAAGCATATTCAGTTTATTAAGCTGTGCTTTAAGATATGCATTTATTTTTTATTTTATGAAACCAGTTTGAAGAAATGTTCATGAAAGTCATTAAAAGAAATGCTGAAATACACTGACTATTCATCTACTTATTTCTCATGTATGCACTGTTGTTGTATGTACTCTCAGTGTACCAAATCCCCAGAAGGAACAGCTTGTGCACATGTTCTGCAATGCTTTCATGTTTCACTGGAACATTCTCCTCCCCTTGTATCCAGGTACATTTTTAAGCTTCTTGTCAGGTTTAGGATCAAAAGCCCAAGTTCTGCAATTTCCAATTACTTTTGTAAGATGAGTCAGGAAGATGTGCCTAATCACACACTTCTCACCTCTCTGCTTTAGAGAAGAGGTAAGCAGAAGTCTCTTCAAACACTAAGCAACAGCCTCTTTCATTTATTTAAAGCTGTCTTTTACACTAGATGTATTAAATTGCTGTGTACTAGGAAACTATAGAAATAACAAACTTTAAAGATTAGCTACATGAAAAATTTAATTTCACTTGACAGGATGAAGTGTTTACAGAAGAAAGCAATTTATAGTTGAAATTGCTAGAAATGAGGTTCTGAATCCATGCTTCAGTTTTTAATGTCTTTTTCAAAATAAATTTCCTTCCTTGCTCAGTCTCAAGGTACTATTTTCAGCTATTAACCATTACCTCCTAAAAGCTTGTAATCAGAAATTTTGAAAACTCACAATATTCAGAACACCCAGAAATCAATTATTTCAATTTTAAAAAATCTTAAGATTCTCAGAAAATTAGTAGTACATAGAAAGTAACTTCTAGATTTACATTTGTGATGTCATAATTACTTTCATTACTTCAGTAGTCAATAAAATCACAGTTATGGCCTAAGTATCTATTACAGTTACTGAGCACATTTAGCAAAGAGTATTTTAGATGGACTTGAATCCCTTCATAAGTTGGTCTCTAGCATCCCTTTTTGGAAATTAACTTTGAAGGGCTTTGTTAGAAATTTCCTAGATAATCCTATCAAAGGACATTCAAAGCAGAGCTGTCCTCTGTGCTGTGTCAGGCAGTTCTCCACAAAGGTGTTTTTTCAGTTCTCCCTGCAGTGTATGCAAAGCAGTACCTGCAATGCCCAGTCAGGCTGTGTGCCCTGCAGGGACCACACACAGCTTGTACAGCTGCTCCCCAAGGAGCAATCTGCATTATTTATGATTAGGGTACAACATTCTTTACACTGTGGAGTAATGGCATTAGTGCATTTCAGAGATATGTGATGTACAGCACAATGAGCTGTTTATTGCTTGTCAGAGTGCAGATTCACAGTGGGGTATAATCTATGGCAAGCCTGCCAAGTATCTTAATCTCCTTCACCAGAGTTCTACATTTACCATAGAAAAGCACAGTGTTTCAAAGCACAATGAACTGCACATTTATATTTGGAAAAAAAGTAAAATTAATAGTAGTTGCATTGCACCTAACTGTGAGATGTAGTTGCAGCTGATTTTTGTATTTTATGTACATTTATGTGCTTCTTTGGACATCAGACTGAAATTTAATTATCTATTGAAATTGTTCCTTTCAAATCTCCAATGATTCAATTTTTATTATCTTTTAAGATTATAAACCAAATGGAAAATAATGATTTTTAGAATTATGTAAAATCCACTTTCACTCCACAATGTATGGCAAAGACAGAACTATCCCTATTCTACGCCACAGTACTTTGCCAAATCAATTCACACGCCTTGGCTAAAGGTTCCATTTCTATTAGTAGAAGTTTACAACAAATCTGAAGAAATATTATGAGTTAGGCAACGTTTTGCACCAGCCAACAGCTGGTTACATCACTGTAACCAGCCTGGGCTTGATCTCTTTTCTGACCTTAACAGTTCTGGGATTCTGACTCGTGATAAGAAGCAGTTGCTCAAGTGAAGAGCAGGAGCAAACTAATGTGTCAGCAGAGAAGAGAGCATTTTATGTATACAAGGCTTACATTGTATTCTTCAGTGCACAGGCAACAGGTATTTGATACAGACCTACCACTCAAACAAGCTTGTATACAATGAGAATTTTTGTTACATCCAGGAGCTCCAGGTAGGAAGAAGAGCAGGGTAAATAACTAGAGGCTTCTGCATTAACTCAGTGAGGTTGACTGTAGCCAAGTCCATGCTGTGAAAACTAACCTGATTTCTTCTCTCTCCAAATGGGTAGTGTAGATGTACTATAATTCAAATTTTTTTTGAGAATGACTTTATACAGAATGAACAACATCTCCCTTTCTAAACCTTTTTTCCCAGTTTACAGCATCTTAGCATATGAATTAATTAATTTAGTGCCTGAATTTAAATCTGACAAGGTGTTGATGTATGTATACTTGATGCTTTTACCAGTCTCTCTTCATGTCACCAAAATAATTTTATTAGGTTTGTTGATTAGATACTGAATTCCTTTGTGTCACTGCATTTTCTTCCACTTGGTCACAAACCCTTCACTGAAATTATTAGGGAAGCATCATGGCTATGTAGCATTTTGCCAATTTCCTGTAAGAGCTGTTCCACGTATTGAAAAGTTTACAGTTTAAATAATACTTAACATGAAACTACAATATGGGTTTTCACAAAAAGACAAAGTACTTCTAATAACTATTTTTAAAAATACATGAGAAAAGAAGAAAGGAATCTTTGAAAGTCAAAAGTTTCAAAGATATAAAGTTACATAAGATTAAACTGAAGCCATTACTTCCTCTCATGTGACTAGTGACTTGGATTACTGAAACATTAAATTTTAAAAAAATTTAACTACTTTATTAGTAATTTACACTTCCCATTAGTAATATGGAGAAACCAGACGCTCTGGTAACATCAAATTTCTTCTTCTGTCCTTCACATAGTTGTACAATGCTTCAGTATTGGGGGATAGTATTGAACAAAAAGCCTCAGCTTAATATTGTGGCTCAGAATTAAAGCCAGCAGGGGAATGAAGTCAAACCTTCCTGGCTCAGGAGCAGGAGATGTGCTGGACTCCTCACAGGGTCACTCAGAGCAGCACTGGCCATGGGGCCTTGCTTGTCATGGTGTACAGCTCTTTGCTCCTCCCCTCTGTAAAAAAACATCTGGGGGCCAACAGCCTTCAGAGCAACTCCTGCAAAGTCTTTACATGGACAGGAAAACCCCTTAAATTGCAAAGGAACAAACCCTTTATGGAAGAGGAGAAATGTCTACTAGTGCAGTGTCTATGTCCCCTGTTTGTTGTGACAAACGGTTTCACAACACAGCTACAGCATATGCACACCCCAGTTTCCACACTGAAATCTGCAGTATACAATTGAACTGAACAGATGGACTTTCATGTAGTGGATATGTGAAAAGGGCCATGGTGATTATGTGTGGACACAAAGCTGATTTTTCAAAATTGCTGGTACAGCATTAATTGAGGCAAAAATACATGATTGCTTTCAAGAATGTAGCAGTATAAATCAAAGGATAATCAAGTCACTGAAACTCAGAAAAATCTGCCTCTACAATCTTCCTTGGTAAATACTTATTAGCTAAAGGTACCTGAGAAATTATTTTTAAAAAAGTAATGGCACAGACAGAAAACAGCAACAGAAACTAAGAAAAAATACTTTTCTACTTTCAAACACAATACAAAACCACAGCTGGCTCACAGAACGGTGACAGTGTGAGTCACTCATTACCAACTCCAGGATAAAATTCTATTGCTTCAGTCAAAACACAACACGACGCCTTGAGCTACTACATTGCTTGCAGCCAAATAACCTATTCCTGAGTTTTGGAACAGGAAACAAAAGCAGTGACAGTTCAACATTCAGCCATTCCTGCAGGCATGCCAGCACACTCAGACTGGTGGCCAACACATACCGTGATTTATCTGCTATAGAGCTCCTTCCTCACGCAGGACTTGAAAGTAGTGTACCTCTGTATAGGTTTGTAGCC
This sequence comes from Ammospiza nelsoni, assembly GCF_027579445.1. NCBI lineage: Eukaryota > Metazoa > Chordata > Aves > Passeriformes > Passerellidae > Ammospiza > Ammospiza nelsoni. Next base: position 29,931,985 of record NC_080636.1, on the reverse strand, counting down.
CTGTGGAGCAGAAGATGGAGAAGTGTGCAGATGCAGACAACACGTGAAGGCAGCCAGGGGTAAGCATAAGACAACGGTATCATGAAAATACAAAAAAATGGCTTTAATTGACAAATAGCTAGGAGGTACAGTACAGTATGTGTTATGCAAAATGTTTATCATTTAGTCATTGATTTTCAATACTTCTGGTTTAAAAATGGAATTTTTAAAGGAAAGGAAATCTTCCTATATATTTTTAAATTTGAAAAAGAAAGGGAAATAATTATTTTAACTAAACAGTAAGCAAAAAAAAAGCTTTTCATGTTTGAACATTTAGTAAATTTATGGCAATACTCTGACTGGCCACTTGATGGCAGCTTAACATATGAGTTTGCATCAACTACTAAAACAAAAACAAGGTTTCAGGTTGTGCTACAAAATTGCAGAAAAAGAGACGTTTCATTTGGTAAAGTTTTTAAGACATTTACTTTTCCAAAATCGTATCTGAAGTTTGTATTAAAATGAACATTTATTGTGTTCCTATAAGAGGTAGTACTGACCCTCCTGAAGTTTTTAAGCTTTTTAATAAGACAAACTTGCAACTTATCGACTGATGTTTCAGAACTGAATTTTCATTGGACTTGTGCAACTCTTTGCTTTTAAATAGGTTCACTTTAGTCCGACTGCAAAACCACAAAATGCCCTTTTCTAAAATACATGGTCCCAGTACCAAATCCTGTAATGGCCTCAAGATTCTGGGCAAACCTAATTAGTGAAACAACTTTTAAAAAGGTAGAATTTCTAAGTATAAGATGTTAATTGTAAAATTGTACTTCAAATCACAGGCCTGAAACAGTTATTTTGGGATCACAATTGAAACTGTTATTTTGGGATTTTTTTTGCGAGATACTCAAGACACTACATTAATTGGCAGACATTAATTGCAGAATACTTAAAATTAAAATCAGGCATTTATACTTCATAAAGGGGTTCAGATTTCTCATGGCCAAAATTTCTATGTTGCTACAAAATACTGAATAAGCTGAAGCTGTTACAATTTTTTTATCTGTATAATGAAACTGACCAAATTTTCATATGGATTCAAGCCACAGTTATTGATAAAGAAAATGTTAGTAATTTGTTAGTTTTGATTTAGCACAAGACGACGAGCCCTCCACATTGTAGGAGAAAGAGGGCAAAGTTTTACTTGTTTTGGACACATTAAATACTCTGCAACTTTTACGATACAAACAATAGGAAGCAATTAATGACACTTTCCACCAATTTGTTCTGGGAAAAAGGTTCTTTGGCATTTTCTACTTTTCATTCTAAACCTAGACTGCAATGGGTGGGGGGTGTTTATTAAGCCAACATTTTTGCAGAATTTTTTTTATGAAGGCAAATTTTTGCAGAATTTTTACTATTATCCACTCTTAGAAAAAATTGATTTGTGTGACACTTATGAAAACTTACTGGAAATTGTAATTCTTCCATTTACTATTGTAATTATCTTGGAATATTACTGATTAGTGAAAAGAATGTATTTAACAGAATTACAGGACCAAATCACAGTTGTCTCCCAGTCCAGCAGGTGTCTAACATTTAACTTAAATTAGAATTATAATTAATGACAGACTGTGTTATTCTTCTGAATACTGGCTATTCTTTGTAGTTCTTTTACAGTCCACTGGAATATTTTATAGTGCTTCAGGGAAAAGCATAATACATACATAAGACTGAGTAGTGCTGATGATACAGAGTCTTAAACTTATATGTGATTTCTGTCATGCATTTTGTGAAATAGGAACATGTAATAAATACAAGAATTACTTAGTAAGCAGACTGCTGGTTAAATCAACATACACTGCACATTTACAATTAGTAAACAATTAAAACATACAGCTGAACAGCTTGATACAATTGTGAAACAATTATCATTACCACACCATAATAAAAGGAATTGAGGACCAACAAGGAAATAAGTTTGTTACAAATACAGGTGTTGTTACCACATTTTTTGTTTGATCATAATGTTACAGAAATAACAAGTAAACTATTAGACTCAACACCACAGAAAGTTCTAAAATTACATTTAGGAAGCTAACTAAAATTAACTAAAATAACATATTGAAATGTGACTTTAGGAATCATAATACAGTTTAAAATTTATGTCTAAGCAATAAAGTAATAAGGTTGTTAGTTAGAACACCACTTTACATCTAGTTTAAAATGTTAACACCTGTCATGAGAAGACAAAAAATGACTGTAAGTAATTTCCTGCCCTCTAGCTTATTATAATTGAATATTAGATTCAGGGTTTAATTATTAAAATCAGCTCTGAACAAGAACACAGTATTGTTCAGCACCACTTCACTAATTTTTATTTGAAAATTAAAACTACCTTCTGCTCCAACTCTTTCCAACTGTCATCATGAGCATTTGGTATTTCACGTAATGTTTTAGAAGAGCTGACCTTTAACTAAACTTCCTGAGCTTGAGAGAGACAAATTCTCTTTTCTCTGCATGGAATATAGACAAAATTGCTGAAATTGTTAAAATTCTTAATGCTAATCTGCCAATCACACAATACAGAAGAAATGACAGTATACAGGGGATTTCTCATCTCCTATTTGGTTTGCACATTATAAAGGTACATCAAGTCCTCTAAATATTGCTTTCTAATAAAAAAAACAGCAAAGAAGAATTTAAGAAGGATTTTATCTTACAGATTGCTTCAGTATTTCTATAAATGTATAAATGTATGTCTTAAAATATATGTCATAAATGTATGTCTTTAAACACAGACACTGCTGGTTTGAAATCTACAGGTGCCACATATGCTAAAGTAGGTGGTAAGTAGCAAAGTCCACTGAGATAACTATAAAAATTAGAGTCCTTACCCTAAACCCTCGATTGAGTCTGTCCTTCATAATGCCAATAAATTCTTTATAACTCAACTGGTCGTCTCTGTCGACATCAAAAATCTTGAACACAGTGTTCACCAAATGTGGTGAGAGTTTCACACCCGTGGCTACATACACAGCACGCTTGAATTCATCTGCATAAGGAGAACACCAGGAAAAAAGTTTAAAAAGGTGAATTTAAGGGTACTTTGTGAACAGCATATTATGAAATATAACTAAACTTTTAACTCGAGTTTTCACATTTAAATACTCAAAAATATGAAAAAGTGAAAATCAGGACTGAATTTCACAGTTCTAAACCAAGTAGTTCTTAACTGATATAAAATGACGCTGCTTAATTTGTGCCAATTATTTTACAAAAAGGATAACAGTCCATATACTGTACTATGTGCAATAACAAAATTGGAAAATCATATTATAATTAAACCTATGTTACATTTTATGCCATTTACTTATTTGACACAAAGCACAACCCAAGACAGAGCACAGAGAAAATGACAGAATCCCTTGGTAAGGCCATGAGGTAGGAGCACACTGGTGTTATGGGGTCAGACCCATGAAGAGGCTGCTTGAGGAGAGCACACAAGTCTGACCACTTTGCATATTGCTCACCTTGTGTTCCCCAGGCATCACAGATGTTTTATTAAGGATTATAGTAGGTGCATACATGCCTGGTTCTTTAAGTACCCACTTACTGATTTGTTAAAAATCTGTCTGATCTCTCTTTGGACCTCCTGACACTGTTTTCTTGTACAGCCTTTGCAGAAGGCCAAGTTTCAGATGCTCACTGTGTAAAGAAATGCTTTTGTTTACTTTAATCTGATGTCTTACTGGTGTCATCAAGTGCCTCTTAACTCTTGTATTGTAGGATTTGATGGACAGCCATTCTGCACTCAGCTTGCCCACCACTTATATAACTTCACATGATATCTCTCATGATATGACCAAGCCTTTTCCTCTCACAGCTGCAGTCCTACCATTTTTAGCCATTTACTGGAAACATTAAAACTACAAACTAGGAAATCAATTTTTAAAAATTGCATTTTTGTCAATGCTCTATATGGGTATCAATGGATTTTTATAAAAATACAGATACTTACCTTGACCTATGGAACGACTTGCAAAATTATACATTTGCATTGCAATTGTGAAGTCTTCTAGATTGTTCAAGAATTGAAAAAATGATCTAAATTCTTCAAATGTGATACCCTAAAAACCAGGAGAACAACATGCACTGTAAGAATTATCAGTAGCAACAACAACTGAATAAACAAACCTTGCAATTATATATGTCAATTTCATTTAACAACAGATACCAGACCCATTTAAAAAAAGGTATTTTTAGTAAAAATCAAGTAGAGAACTGGAGTTTCTTGAGGAATAAAGTATGTCTTTCCTCTCTGTGACTGCAACAAGACAGCAATTCTCACCAGAGTAGTCAAAAATACTGTTCCACTGCTGAGGGCAATTTTTAAGAATTCCAGGATTGTTACAATACGATAGTCAATACTGAGAATAAAAATTCTAGGTTTAGATGAACATTGGAGTATGTTTACTTCTGAAAGCCACTATTATATACATGTGAGTGTATGTGCTCATATAAATACATTGAATGGATTCATAAATATACATTATGGTCTATCTTAAGCCTGTACTTGAGGGTGAAATTTTCATATATCCAGATTTAGACACCCAAGTCTCTTCATCTGAGGGCTTGCAAGTACTGCAGGGTTTGTCCAGCTTTTAAAAAATCAATTGCATTTTGACCAGACTTTAGACTATCTTCTGTGAAAGCTTCAATGAAAGTGTTCTTGTTAAAAGAGTTTATCTTCATTCCTTGTAATATTGGTTCTGCTCTTTTCTCATCTTAGTTAGAGATCCAAACATCTGATAACCTATCTCAAGATCAATTCTGAAAGAGATCTGAAAATGAGACTTTGAACTAAGCCAAGACCATTGCCTATATCAAATTCCCCCTGGTCTCAGCCATTCTGAACATGGAATGGCATTCTGTGTCAAACCTTGATCTCCCTGGACTCCTATAACTATAATTCCTGGCTATTTTTCCATTTGCTTTTATTCTTTTATCGTATTTAAGTACTTGTCTCTGAAAATATACTTGAAGGCAAAAGTAAGACCTGTGAGCCTTTATGTTCAAACTAAAGCATTGATCTATGTCTCTGCTCAAACATATGCAGTCTTTATAGTATGGTGGAACACAGGAAACATGCAAGTGTAGGTTTGTGCCAGAAGGTGGCAGAGGTTGGATGCTAACCCATATGAAACAGCAAGGACTCTGGAAAATGTGGAGAGCAGCATAATATTGCTATAATAGAAGAATTTAAAAGGCCTCCACACACCTGAGATGTAAGTCCCTGCTTAAGATATCCTACCTAAACCCTGGCCAAGATTTATAAACTCTTTGGAGAGCTTGGCCCATCTCCATCATGAGTTGCTTTTCTCAACAAGCAGATCCTTCACAATTGGGAGGAAACCCTCATATACACAAGTAGAATTACCATCTTATATAAATTTTTATCTTAAAAACTGAATTTAATATTACCAACACTGTCTTTTTCTTTCATTGCATTTGACACTATTAGTTTATGTGCCCAAGTTCAAGTTCTTGCACTGTGTTTAGACTGAAAGCTCAATGGGACTGGAATAACTCTGCCATGCATTTGTGAAATTCCTAGATCAGTGAAACTTCATTTCTCAGCCAGGAGCCTCAGGTACTATGGCAAAACAGCAATCATAGAGAACATCCACCCCAGTCTTGAGTTGACACTTTTAGGTTCACAGATCCTTAATGTGCACAATTTGTCTGTAAAAATTCTGAATGCAAAAAATAAGTGTAAGAGGTTAAGCTACTGCAAAAATCTTGTTTGTTTGCATGAATTTTGCTTTTCCTAATAAACTGCCCTTTCTCATCCCTCAGTTTTCTGGCTTTTACCCTTCCAATTCCCTCCATTGATCCTGCTGGTGGGGGAGTAAGCAAATGGCTGCATGGGGCTTGGTCAATGGCTGAGATTAAACCATGACAAAAAAGGGAAGTTAACTTTTTAATTTAGATGGGCAGATTTTATTTTACTACAGCAAAGAAAACTCAGATTAATGTACCAATGCTGCTAAAAATAAACAGACTTTCTTCAGGAGCTGATATCTGTAGTAATTCATGATGCCAGCTTACATGAGTCACTGCTTGGCATCTAGTTAGTAAAAGGAGGAAGACATCCTGTGAGCAGGCAGTGTGCCAGCTTAACATTTTAACATGATTAAAGTATGAGAAAAGATCATCTTGATGCCTTAGGGGATTCTTTGTACAGCACCATGAAAAGTTAACATTGCCATTGTGAGAGTACGGGCATATTACTTTACACACTCAACTAATTTTTCTTCTGAATTGAATCCTCTGGTTAGTATTAGTATTGCAGCATATCACTGTCATGAAATAAAGAGCAAATTTTATAATTTTCAAATTGTAATGCTATGACAAGAGCCAAAAAATGTGACAACATTTAATCAACATATGAACACCCCATCCATGGCAGTAAGAGTCAAAGTCCTATTCTTAAAAGCCTGTGGCCAGCATAAGAGATGTAGTGACAGCACATTTACCAAGCCAATGATACAAAGTTATGAAAAACAGCGATGTCTTTTTTCACTTAATGCAGGTATAGCATATGACATACCTCAAATACCCAAATGTATGGCACCCATCCAGTGCCAGGACACTGCCAGATGACAGCATAAAAGCAAATATGCAACTGAGTGACAAAGCTTTCCACATGGAGGTTTTCCTTAACTGTTGGTCTCACCAGAGACCAAGAAGAGGAAACTAGTGTGGAATACTTGTTATGACCTTGGAAGACTTAGACAAGAACTTCAAAGACTACTACTTGTGTTCAAAAGAAAGTGTCTGTATATTTACTTAACTTCACCTTTGACATTCAAAGTATTTCTCTGTAACTACAACTGTCATTATTTTTCAGTTTCCCACGTGATACTTACATTACTGTTTCTATACAAGACCCAAAGCGAGTGTTTTTTTTTTTTTTTTTTTTTTTTTTTTTCCTTAGATTTCCATCTGGAAGCATGCAGTTATAGCAGTTCTGTCTTGGCTCTGAATATTGAAAGCTGCACAGACATTTTACAGCAGTTTGATCCGAGCACCTCAGTGCCTAGACCAGGAACTTGGAAAGGGTGACTGAGCAGGAACTCTGATCCCAGTCTTACCACGTCATCTGACATCCAATCTGGTCAAAAGAGACAGCCCTGCTTTCCCAGCTATATTTAACATTCAGTGGCCCTAACTGCTGTACAAGCACAGGAATAATCAGATAATCCAGATATCTGAAAACTGTTAATTTTTGGAGTGTGCTTCTATCAGTTGACTGATCTTACTTACTGTGGAGACTGAAATTAAAATGTCATTCCTCAAATAAAAACAAAACCTAAACAAACTGTTCAAACTGATTTATTACTTTTCTTTGCAAGCTCTGCTGTCAATGCTATTAAAAGATATAGCTATTGAAAGAGTTAGATTTCTAGGACAAATTAATCTGATCTTCTTCTGTAAAGACAAACAGAAGAAGTATATCCAAAACATCTCGTTTGAAGGGCTACTTTTAACATTATCCTATAGATTTTCACTGATGTATAGTCGGTGTTACATTTCTCTCAGATACACTTCTGACAATGCATTTGTTGTTAAACAAATTAAGGACTATCTACCTCCTGACCTTTACTGTTAATATTATAATTTCTGTCTCTTCAGTCTTTAAAAAACCCACAGACCCAACAATAATTACAAACAATTCACTAGTAAGACTAAAAATCAATGTGATAAAATGTGATGTTGTTTCTGAGGAAATGCTACTCCATGCTACTCCAGTGGCGGAAGGAGGGAGGGAAGGAGGGAGGGAGGGAGGGAGGGAGGGAGGAAGGGAGGAAGGGAGGAAGGGAGGAAGGGAGGAAGGAAGGAAGGAAGGAAGGAAGGAAGGAAGGAAGGAAGGAAGGAAGGAAGGAAGGAAGGAAGGAAGGAAGGAAGGAAGGAAGGAAGGAAGGAAGGAAGGAAGGAAGGAAGGAAGGAAGGAAGGAAGGAAGGAAGGAAGGAAGGAAGGAAGGAAGGAAGGAAGGAAGGAAGGAAGGAAGGAAGGAAGGAAGGAAGGAAGGAAGGAAGGAAGGAAGGAAGGAAGGAAGGAAGGAAGGAAGGAAGGAAGGAAGGAAGGAAGGAAGGAAGGAAGGAAGGAAGGAAGGAAGGAAGGAAGGAAGGAAGGAAGGAAGGAAGGAAGGAAGGAAGGAAGGAAGGAAGGAAGGAAGGAAGGAAGGAAGGAAGGAAGGAAGGAAGAGAAAGAGAGGGTTTTTTGATAATTCATTGCTAGAAAATGTTTATTTTTAATGTCTTATGGTTTTTCCAATTTAACCTGTTCTATTGGTTATGTCCTATCTAAGCTTCAGCAATATTACTAGCTAAATCCTATGAAATACAATTCCATGCTATTTACTTTTCTACATTTTGTTCAGCAAGTAATCTGAAAAACCAGGCATGCAGTTTATGATCAAAATAAAATCCTGGTGCTAAGTAATTCAGTCCAACAAAGCCATGTTTTCATGTTAATGACACTGGGACTGCATGCTGAGTCCACTGCTGAGCAATTACCTTTTCTTCAGGAATACTGCCACGCATGTTTTCTAGGTAACTTGATGTATTTTCCACATTTGTATACCTCAAGAGAATATGGGCAAAGTCTTCCTCACTGATGGTGTTCATCCCGTTAGAGTAGGAAAGGAATTCTATCTCTAGAACCTCAGTTTGCAGGTTATCCATAAATCTAAAACACAAACAAAACGTGAAGAAATTGTCATACTTTATATTTCTACTGTTTGTATCCTTAAATAAGGACAGGGCTGGGGTATAACCTTTCCACCCCAAAGTAACTAAAATTTGCAGCAGCACTGGAAGAGGACTTTTTATTATTGGGCCACTTATTGTTTTATTTTGCTCTTTGTGTATATAACACACACAAAGGGAACACAAAACATAAAACCATACCTGCATAAGCTATGTGTATAGTAATATAGTACACATTAATTAGAAAAACGATACAAATATTTTTATAAGGAATTAATGAAGTTGGGACTCACCTATAAAAATCTTCAAAGTTCAGTTCTGCTTTTCCTTTCTTGCCAAAAAAGTGTACCAGCAGTGTAGTATCTGACAGTGAACTTGTATAATCATCAGCACGCTTAAATATTAGAATAAAAAAAATTAAAGGCCATGATTGGATCAGATACAGAAGTATAATCTGAGAGTGCCTATCATCACAATAGACTTTTCTATTAAAAGAATAGAATAATATATAAATAATAGAATAATAGACTTTTCTATTTGTATTTCATGTTTACAATCTTTAAGAAGATTTTAATCTTGCAATCCATTAAATTAATTTTGCCATGCAATTTTCACACAAAATAGCAGTAGCTGTTAATTGCATTTAGTAGAAAGTAGTTAAACTAACAGAATGATATAATGGAAGCTGCAATGAAGGGGGAAAAGGTATGAAAAATAAAACCAGAAACTTGTGAGGAAAAAAAAAATCTCATCAGTTAAGGTAAACCATAAAATGTAACTCCCTGTGTACACAATCTCACTTTCCCTCTACTACAAAACTAAGAAATTAAAATACAAAGTATTAGGAAGAAATAAAGAAATTAAAATACAGTAGTTCATATACTCTTAGTCCATATTTCAAAAGTAAGTATGGGATTGTGTTCCACAATCACATCAGTTAGGTGTATTTCAAATTATTCTTTTCTGTAAGTTGTAGATAGCTACATCTTAAATGTTATTGCCCAAACACATTTAAAACAACAGAATTAGGAAATGTTTTAAAGTAATGAAGCAGTATTTGGATTACTTCTCTTAGGACTGTTCCTCATGTACCAGTTTGTGATCTCTGTGCAGGACTGTAATTTCTGAATATGTACTAATACTTTTTCCTTAATAAATAACTAAGGTTTCGAAAACCAGATTTAGAAGATAAAGCAAACTAATTTTGACCATTGTAATAGCAGAAGTTGTAAACAGAAATCCAAACAGCAGTACCTGTCATTTGTGTATAGTGATTGCATAATATTCCACTTTTTTTACTACATATTCACTGCCCTTAACTATTGCGTATATGCATTGATTATACCTCCTTGAAAAAGAAGCTCTTGATACTCTGAAGAATTGAAGAATAGTTCAGCAATATAAGGCTCTTAAATAAGCCACGGTAGCCCAACATGACACTGTTCTCCTGGTATTAACATGCTTCTGCCAACATTAGAAATTTAAAAAGTCATTTGTTTGGTCTCCTTACTGCACCTGCTTAGGGATTACCTCCTGTCCAAGCTCTTTTTCTTTCAAACACTCTACGAAAAGCACAGAGTAGGAGAGCAGTCTCTGCTCTTCCTAGGCAAGCTACCTCCCATTAGGAAGTGTGGCTGCTGACTCTAGTGTTACAGTACAAAACAAGGCACAGTACAGAAATCTAGCAAATATTTGGGAGATGTTACAGTAATAATTTATCACCATAACAATACATTATAAACCTGTGGGATCCACCACAGGTGCAGAAAACTGTTTATACAGCTCTATAAAGATCTACATCTATAAAACTGCAAGCCACACTCAAGAGTCCTTTAAGTCTGACTCTATTTCTTCACTGAAGAGGCTATAAATTTGTAACAAAGAAACTCTAAGTGAAGAAACCAGGAAAAAATTTTGAACAATGTGCAACAATGTGTTCAACATCATGATAAACAATGTACCATGAAAAAGCATTTCATATCTACATTCTCTAAAATACACTATATAATTTTCAAATTTACATACTGATTTGTAAGAAACGTAAAGTGCTATACTCATTAAGAGTATTTATGTATCAACAACAAGGGAAAACACAAGGCAGTAACAAACACAAATCCCTTTCAACATCCAATCTAAAGAAATGAGAGAGACTTCTCTGTTCTTTAGTATAATCAGTTTAGGATTCTCAAGATAGCATTTCATGTACTCTAGCTTCCTCTTTATTCTCATATTCTTCTCCAGGGAGAAATAAGATGACATAGCGTATATAGAGGTAGAGATATTTCATGTCCTTCAATTAAGACAGCTCTGCTCTTCAAGTGAGCAAACTAATTCAGAAAAGTAATCACTATTTGTCTTTCAATATTGTCATCCTCCACTACAGGACACAATATACTGAAATGCAGATACCCTGATTTCTTATGTTTTTTAAGCAGTTAAATCCCTGAGCACGTTCAAACAATTTCCCTCAAGTACACCGAAAAGATATCAAATGTTAAATTACAGCCTTTCATCTTGCAAAAACATTTCAAAACCTTAGACTTAGGTTGCATTCACCCATATCTAAAGCACTGTTTAAAAAAACCTACAATCTGTAAGTCTTTTCACAATTCCCACTTGGCTGGCCTCACTAAATGAAAAAACCCCAAACAAAAACCTCACTGCAGAAACTCAACCCAGTGTGCTTCTCTGAAGAACTGCAGGCAACTGAAAACTATTCCCGTGCTCCTTCTGTGCTGACAGCATTAAATAAATTCTCTTTTATATGGTAAAGGATACAACCAGAAGTTTTAGTCATTTAAAGTTATTATTTGTTTTTCATTATAAAATTAATTTTATTTTAGATCAGTGCAAATTAAACTGCCTCACCTGTTTCCAAGTATACAAATAGGAGCCTCAATTTTGATCAAATATGTTTTTAAATAAGTCATTTAAATGAGAATAAAATCCTTCTCATTTCTCTTTACCTTTACATTAACTGGAATACAAATGCAGGTAAAGAGAGAAACTGAAGACAAGTATTTCAATCACTTGATTGATTTGCTGCATAATGGCAATATCTTTTTCTTTCTACTTTCTAGCCTGAAGTGCGTAAAATCTGTTTATTTTGTATTCTGCAAAATGAGTTTCAATTTCTTGATTAACAAGGGCTGACTAAAAGTAGGTAATGCTTGTAAGCATTGATTCCACTTTTACCAACATATTCCAATAATTAAGTATGTATATTATGATTTGATTTAATAATTTCTTTCTTACTGAAAACTCTTGATTTTTCCAACAGTGATAACTAACCTAATGGTTTTCAATTTCACTTAGGAATTTAAGAATAAACTCCAAAACTGAATTTAGTGATAACTGCAATACTCCAACAGGACAGTGGAATTGCCAAATTATCAAGTACAAAACCAGTATTATACACTGTCCTAGAGAAAACTAGTTGTAATAAATAACTTTACTCTCCAAAGAGACCTTTTGATTCCCATAGCAACAAACCTTATTTACTCTCCTTTTCAACTTACATATAGCCTTCTCAAAAGCCTATGGAACAATACAGACTCCAGTGTCACCTTGCTTTATGCCACTGTCTCACTACAAATAGCTATAATATTATTCAGATGCAAGAATACCTGGGAGAGATAAAAATATGGATGAAAGCCAGCTGGCCCAAACCAAGCAAGATAAAGATAATGACAGTGAGAAGTGGGAAATTGTCAGTGGAGAAAATGCTCAACATGATTTTTCTTCATAAAATGAGTTACAAGTGAGCACACAGGCTTTTTATACACTTTACTGAGAATTTACATCCCTATTAAGTACAGCTGCTATTAAGCTTCAATTACAGTATAGTTACAGTTATTAGTCTGAGGCATTGGATAATAAAAACCCCTCTCTCTTCAAATTAAATGTGTGTAGAGATTTCCAAACTTAAGTCCATCTATACTTGGGACTGAATTCATGCCAGCTAACTGTACATTAAGATGACATTTCATTCAGGAAATGCAATGCCCCAAGCTTCTTGAATAATCAGTGAATTTAGAAGCCTTCTCTCCCCTCTATGTCTCCTTATCTGACTAGACAAGAGTGCTGATATTCTGGATTTTAAAATTTGGTGGAATAAATTAGGATTAACAACTGGATTAACAATTCAGAAGCTCATGAGTGTAGAAGCAAGGGAAGATAGGCTGGATCTACTATTTTATTAAAGATTACTATGTATATGTTGTTACTATGGATACTTCTATAAGTATTGTTGTAAAACTCAATTCTGTAACACTACATTTTGTTTTGTTGAAGGGCAAACGGACACAAGCTGAGAGAAATACAGAAAAGGAAATGCAAGTTCTACCTTGAAAGAAAAATCAAATATCTTATTTTGTTTGGCCCATAATTAAAATTCAAATAAATTTAAACAGAGTGCTATGACTGCATTTATAAACACAACCACAAGTATGAAGATTAACACTAAAGAAGAAAAATCTCTATGGAAATTAATGAAGAGCAGACTGATATAAAGGGACTATGAGTAAATTAAGCCTTGAAATTAGAAATAGGTCTATTGAAGTCCTCAGGTTATTCAATAGCTTCTGCAGAGGAACAGCGGGGACAAAATACTAATTACTTTCAATGTGAAGCACACATTGTTTCCAAACCAAGCAAAAATACTATTTTACTCTGGAGATCAGTTTCGGTTTCTTGTTCTTTTCTCATTATGATCCTGCTTAGGAAACATGGAACTCCGAGACCAGAGTCAGTGGGGAGTTGCTCTATGTTCTTAACGCCACTACCAGCAGAGCCAATACTCTTACTGTATGGGCACAGAAAAGCATAAATGATATCGTCTTTTGATCTTCTGATATGAATTCTCTAGAAACAGATCATGAAACAAGAATTATTAGAATTTAAAGCATTATGAAAATTAATTTGACAGCTCAGTGGTACTTCTAGACCTCCATAATGATTGTGTAATATTACAAAAGATGGACCAATGTTTTGGATACCTTAAAACATTCATTGTTTTCTCTAATAATTAAAACAATCTTTGCATTATAGTTTTTGTGAAGATTGGTTCTGATAATACACATAAAAAGCACATTAAAGTCATAAAGATTAAAAGCTGAAAGCTTTACTCTCAGTAAAGTTGTCATTTTACTGGACCATGCCTAAATGACAAAGGGTTTCTGAATTACTTCTCCAACTGTGAATTGCCATGACTATTAGTCTTAGAAAATGTTTCTGAAGGACTGAAGACTTCATCTTCCAACTCTGTCAAAAGGTGACTTTGCTTTTTCTTGGAAAAGACAACCTTCAATTATCACATTGTAGAGAACCAAATGCATTTGATCTGAGAACTTTGAAGTTTAAAACAAGAAAGTAATTAAAAGGAAAAGAAGAAACAGGGTGCACAATGTAAGAAAGCAATCAGAACAGAAGAAATAAAATAGCAGTGTGTTTATGGAGCAGAGACCAGAGAGGTTGTTTTATACCTCCGCAAGGTCTGAAAAGAGCGCTTGGCTTGTGCTACGTCTCAAAGTATCCCAATAGCTCCTGGGGACAAGGTCCTCTCCTTCTGTTTTAAGAACCTGCAGTTTCAAGAAGCACAATTGTTTGAAAAACAAAAAACAATGGAACAATAATTTATAAACTTTAAAATATTTTCTAGCTGATCTTGAAAATCAGGGCTTGGTTCTCTTGCTTCTAAACAGTGACATTTTACCAGTTACATGACCCTTTGTAAATGAAAGGAACATTGGTCTGTTACAGCTATTTCCCTAATGTTCTTGGCTGCACCAAAAGTATCACTGACTCCACGTTCTCAAACAAAATAAATTCAAGAAAGCAGAAGTGAAAATATTTACTACAAGTGCATATCAAAATGGCCATTTAAACTCAGCATTTTGCCAGTGTTTTTTTCTATCAACTCTGGTTTTCCAGAAAATATTAATTCATATACCTATAAAATTATTTTTTTCATTAAATAAAAATATCACCATATAATTAGTTATATAAAATAATCTAATATTTATGATGACATCATTGCACCAACAAAGAAAGGCAAAAACAAGCCTAGTAAGTTCAACTGTAACATACTTATCAGGAAAACACTATCCACGTCTGATGATCAAACTTACCTTGTCGTGAGAATGAACACCACATTCTCTTATGCATACAATTCTATAATTATCTATTTTAAATATTCACTGAATTTGTTCTCTTACTGGAGTTACTTTAGTCAATTGAATTAGTACTTCTGGCTGTGCACATTTCATTTCCATTACATGCATCACATCACAGTTATCATGTTCTGGTTGGCATTTGGCCAGTGAAAGCACTCATGCAGTACATGCCAAAGCAGTCTCAGACACAAATGCAGTATGCACCAGAACATGACTTGAATTAACCTACGCAAATGAAAATACCAAAATATTTAACTCATTTAAAACATCACCATATGCTTTTTATGGCCTATGGACCTCAACACATTTTAAAAAAATAGAACTGATTTGTCAGATGAACTGAGGAGAAGGGCCTTGTGCATGAGGCAGCATGTTGGACTATCCCAGACATTTCAGGGTTGCATCTCCTTGGAACCTGGGTATCTTCAATTCCTCAGGACATCCAGGAAAACAAAAGACTGCTACACTTCTTGTTTCAGTAGAAGAAATAGAACCCCAAAATATCTGGGGTTCTATTTTTTGGAGATGAGGGATTTACTGAATTCCTATACACCTGGGTCTCCTTTGCATGGAGATCTCCATTCAGACAGTAGGAGGGCAAAAGATATGGCACACACCTGGGCAGTATCTTGATAAAGGGCTTGACATGGCTCAGTCTAGAAGATTATTTTTTTACCGAATCTGAAAATTACATAAGTAGAATACCTAACTAGCTTGGTTTCAGTTTGAAACAGGAGAAAGCATGGGAATATGGCAATCACTGTCCAGCAAGTTTTGCTGCAGTAAAGCCTGATCTGAAATCTGTTGAATCGTAAGGCCTTGCATATTCTACTTCATTTTTCTCACATCATTGCAGTCTGCATATCATGTCAACTGCACATTTTAATTCAACAGACTTCCTTCCTGCATATTGCTCCAATTGTAGGTGCCAATTTCACAAGAAATAAATCTGTGCATTTCTATGAATAATTATATAAGAAAACAGATTTTAAAATTGGAATTTCACAATTCATCTAATTCTCCTGCATCCGATCCCCTCACTTGGAATATTGCAATAATGCCCCAACAAGATGAATTCTTCTATTTCAACATAAAATTTGTCTGTTTTTTAAAAACTATTTTACTTCTGCCATGATCCAGAAATTAATCAGATCATGATGAAGACATTAAAAACATCAGAAGATCTCTTTCTGCTTCTCTTTTTCAGCCCTCAAAAATTATTGTAAAGAAGTTTACTGTCACCTAAGTAATACAGGGAATCCCTTCCTAGTTCAGCACTGAAAGTTCGTATGTATTTGTTCTGTAGGTGAAGCATAAAAATAGGAAAGCTCTCTTCAGGTTTCTTTTTGGAGGGCAATAAAGAGGTGAAGGATTCAACTGACTAATTATTCACACTACACAAAATGAAAGAAAGAGATGGATCAAATGACTCACGCAGGATGACTTAATTTCACACATTAATTAAAAATATGTCTACAGTTCATTGAAATGTATTTGTACTTTCCCTTAAAAATACTGTTTCCTCCATTTCATATAAATAGAGAGCAATCTTTCCTCCTGATAGGCTTGCCTGTTCAGCATGCATGCAGCAATCTTTTATGCAAGTCAAGATTCCTTACATTTTTACTGATTAGCAGAAATAATTTACTTAATGAAAAAGATAAATACAATAGACTTTCTTATAGCATAATATTTCATCTCACTGGTGAAGACTGCATCAATTGAAAATAATTAGAGTACATACACTGTTAGTAGGAGTATGATATCCATAAAGTTGAAGACGCTGACATACAGCAAAAATGGGCCAAGCCAAGTATCACATGTCAGAGTGAAGACAAAAGAAGGGGGAAAAAAAGACAACAGAATAGGTTAAGACAAGCAAACCTTTACTTTATACATATTATTATTTTTGTTTGTTTATTTGTTTTTAATGTGACAGTGAAGAAAAAAATGGTTTATTTTCAGTCTTACTCTTCAAATTTTCAAAAGAGAAGTATAGGTTTTTAGAGATTACCCTCAGGGCTTATGTGCCAATTTGTCATCTGTACGTTCTCCAAAAGCTCTTCCTTTAGGTATAAGTTTCCTTTGTTCAAAATAAATAGTCTCTGAGAGATTCAACAACAGACCTACAGTTTTGAAAAGCTGAGCAGGATAGGTCTCTCTGGGTGGGAAGAAAAAAGTCCTTTTTTTCTCAGGGAAGGTTTAAAAAGTAATAATTTTTGAAAATCATACCTCCTGTGGTTTCAGGGACAAAGAACTGAGACTGAGCATTGATGTTGACAAAAGTATAATGGACACTGAGAAGCTGTGATGATATGTCAAAATATTTCTTATAATAAGGAATTTTTTCCATAAACATGCAAATTGCAAAGGAACATAGGTTTGTTTTTTTTTTTTTCTGCTCTCTGCTTGGCAGAGATTTGTCCCTGATATTTACTTTCCAACAGTAAAAGAAGCACCTGTTGCTGCTGCCATCCCTCAGACAAACCACCACAGACTCATTTCTTTCTGACTTACCTTTTTATTTGTTTGCACAAAATGCAAATTTGACATTATGTGAGTACCCAATATTCCACAAAAAATTATTCAGATTAATATATTTTGCATTGGTCGTAATAATTATTTAGTAAGAATTTAAATTTGAATATAAAATCTAAGTTCAGTTGTAACATTTCATAATCTATTTTAAAACTACTGTGTGGATAACAAGCACCAGGATCAGAAGGTCTACATGGACAGCTTCAGTTAGTTCTGAAAGCAAATGTGTAACTTGGTCTTCCCCCTGAGATCTCTCACTGTTAGAGACAGTAACACTGGCTCATTACTACTCACTTTCCCCTAGATTTCCAAGCTCCAAATGGAATCAATTCTACTGTCATAACATCTACTATAGTATTTAAACACTAATTTTTTCTTCCTATAAACCACTTACTCTTTTTTCCCAGTAACTACAGTTTAGGCTAAATACTGCTTTTTTTCTACATGTGAAGTTATGCCTATTCTTCTAACAATATGAATTTAGTGACCAGTGAAATATACACACACATAATTTTGTACTACATCAAAAAAAAAACTACCAGATGCAACTTTTTGGATTTTACTTACCAGCATTGCACGTTTTTCTTCATCTCCTCTTTTTTCTCTCTTCTCATTTTTTTTCCTGAAGATTTCTTGGAGCTAAAAACCAAACCATTTTGTTCACATTTAGTGTTCAGCCTGTTTTCACATACATAACAATATCCTTCATCATAAGGAACATTACAAACAGTATTAAAATGCAGTTCTTTACTGAAATATCAGAGTCTCATGATGCTTTATTGCTCATACTCATGCCTTCACGTTCCTTCTGTGACTTAAACCACCACACAGAAAGGGAAAAAGGAAATCTTTTTTTCCACAAAGTAAGGGTAACAATTCTACTTGCGAGCACAATACCAAGAATGTCCTATTTAGCCAATCTCGCCAATATAAAAAGGGGAAGTTCCACCCTTTTCACCACCTCCAGGCACATCCTTTCGTGTCAGGTTCTAATTAATGTCTCTGTGGTTATGTAGTCAGCTGGATCAATCTTTTTTTTCACATTAGTTTCCAACCTGATCAGTTCTTACTCCTGCTGGCACAAGGGAGGGGTAGAAACACCTGGTGGGGGTGAAACATTCCCCTTCAGCAGCAACAAACTACTACTCAAGAGTAATTTATCAAGTACCCTTTCGTTTCAAGTCTGTTCAAAGAATACCTTCAGGTCTTGTAAAATACCCCTTTCACAACTATCTCAACATGAAGAGCTTTAAACATGACTTCTGAGAAAACCTCAAATACAAGATTTCAAACATACAGATTCTTAAGCATATTTATTTTTGTAAAGTCTTCAGAGCAAGAAATGGGTTGTACTTATCTTTCTCTGCAAGTATCTGTTTTATTTAGGTATTTTTATTTACAGTAATACCAATTAATGTTCCCAAACCATTAGAAAAAGGTCTCAGAGTGTTTAGCAATAAAGTATTAACTGCGATACTATCTAGGTCTCTACTGGACCTTCAGCTTTTAAAAAAATTCATGTGAAAATATCATACTGTCTCATGTAGCATATGTTATCCTCTAACTGGGCTGGAAAAGGAATAAACCCTGATCTAAGAAACTTGCCCAACCTAGAATATGGTATTTTCAGAACCAAACACCTTGGCATACAGACACAATTGTGGCAGTTCTTTCAAAGGAGCAATTTTACCTACCATAAGTCTGGTAAAACCTCATAATGTAAAGGCATGTACACAGAGCTCCACAGGGATTGAAATGTGAAACAAAAAGTGTGTGTGATACATTTTGCAAGAAAAATTTCCAAACTAAATTTCAGGATATCTTTATTTCAGAGAAGGCAAAGGGATCAGCAAGATTTACTGCAGGGGTATGGCAACATTGAAATGAAAGAATTCAATGTTTAGTGATTAATTAGCAAACACATTTATAAACAACATTTTATGAATTACCAAAACTGACCACTGAGTTCTGGAATCTCCTATCAGGCAAATACAGACCAGAATATTTTGTGCATTACAATACCTATTTTTAAATATGGGATAAATTTACAGACCTTGGTAAATTTTTTCAATTTTTTTTTTTGCAAACCTACAGGTGCAAGTTACTACAACTTATGCCAACAAGGAAAGAGTCTTGATAGGATAGAGTACTACAGAGTTTGCAACCCAGAACAATGCAAAGAAAAAAGTTAAATGAACAGAGAGAAACAGAAAGAAAATCCCTTGTGAAAAGTGAAATGACAAGCCATCAAGCAGGAGAGAAGAGTGGCAGTAATTGAAAAACCAAAAAAGATCAGTAAAAAGCAAGGCATCCTTGAATGTATTTCCCCTGCCACAGAAGGCAAAAGAAGTAGGATTCTGTTGCATGCATTATTAAAGCCTTGCTAAACTTCTGGAAATGGATCTTTTGTTCAGAAAGAGTGCTATAGGATACCAGTGACTGAAAGAAAGTGAATGCAAAAAGGGTCTAGGAGTACTTTCATAGGAACATTGTTTGAAACAGGATAATGAGATTGACTGCTGAAGGCAGCAAAACCAAGATCTCCAGTAACAAGGCAACACAATCCTTCTGTTCCCTGACCTCACCCCTACGACATAAGCAAAGAGGAAATCACAAATACCATGAAATTAGTTTACAAAAACAATACAGCTGTCATCAGAAAAATAAGGCCTTTTTCAACTCTTCACTACACACTGTCTCCTCAAGAATCATATAACGTGATCCTCAAACAAAGCTCTTCAAAGTCTCTTTTGCAATAGCTGCTTGTAATTGACAGATAAATATTTTGCAAATGTTGGAGTAGTTCATATGCCAACTTTTGAACAGTCTCCTTTCAGGCACACAGGATATGATACATTATATTCAAGCAAGGTGAGTAAAGATGCCAAATGTATGTTCTGGGGCCAGTTCTATAATAGCTGCAGTATCACTGAATCAAATTCTATTTTCATATATACTTTCATTACACAAAATTCTATCTACCTATCTATTCTTTTTCACTTCAGATCTCATATTCTGACTTAAGGGTTCCGATTTAATTTTTGAAGGATCACTGACATCTAATGAAGCAGAGTTGCACTCAAGTTTGAGCCATACAAATTTGTTAAATACAATAATCCCCTACAATGAGTAGGTGACAGTATACCTAATGTTTAAAAATTCTACTTTCTTTCTTTTATCCACCAAGTCTGCTAACAAAAATAAGGAGAAACTAGTCAGGGATCATGACAGAGAACAAATACATAGCAGGATGTGAAGAGGACTATAAAGGCATAGTTAGAAAGAAATGTTAGTTAAATATTGCCCTTGTTTCCCACTTTATATGCTTATTTTATTTCAGTTTTATCATCAGTTTCTGAAAGACAAAGCCTCTTACTTCAATTTTCTCCCATTTAGCTGTTGTAATGGAAGCTCTTTTTTATATCAGAACAAACTTGTCAGTTTATCCATCACATTCTGTTACACTGAATCATGAAAGATGCTTGCTTTTTCTTCTTCTTCCTCTATTTCTTCCTTTTGTTAATTAATCCAATGATTGCTGGTTTTCCTCCAACTGGAGAAGATGCTTATGAAGAATTAGCCCTTACAAGGATGTGTACATTTAATAACAGAGTACAAAAAAAGTTGAGTATGCCACAATTTGCAAGTGGTGTCACCTTCCAAAAAATATTTGGATTTTAAGTTCAGCATGTTAAGGAGAGTTTTCTCCATATTTCTATTTTCTTAAGGTTAGCATAGTTTATTTGAATCAATTAAGAAACCTCACACAGGAAACTAGGGTGTCTTTATTTTAAATAAATTGGGGCCGAACACTTAAATAAATTCCATGTGTCTGTTTCACCCTTGGTATTTTGTTCCATCTTTTTCAATATGGCACTGGGCTTTTTCTCATCTGTACTCACTGTATTTCTTCAAAAGCTCAACTACACAAAAATGTGTGGAGATAAAATGTATGTCTTTTGCACAAATATATTTTTCCAATATCTGATTCAATTCTTATAAATGTTGTATTGCATTAATCATCTGTACTTGTTCAGTAGAAAATTAAGGCCTTGTTTAGTCTTCAGAAAGCTTGCCTATACCATAAAATTTTAAATTTCAATTTCTAAAGAAATGTCAAAACATATATTCACCATAACTGAGTGCTTCAGTGTAATCTCAGACAGCTGCTGCCAATGGACACCAACAATTTAGAGATCTCTGGTTTATGGTGCACATTTTTAGCATAAAGCCACACAGTTATCCTAAACTCAGAAGCCCTAACTTTGAGTAGTCAATTTTCTGCATTTCCTTTTTTTTTAATGATCATTTATTTAGAATGGCATTAATTATTCCTCCCATTTCTTTTGAAATCAGAAAATAAATTAAATGAACATAAATCTAAAATAGCCCTCGTTACTGCAAGATCATTCTCCTGAACTTGGTGTATCTTATTACCTGAAAATTTATGAAGTATTGAAATTTTAATTTGAATTATTATTGAATTTAATATTGAAAATTTATCACTATAAAAATGAATATCGAGTGGACAATTTAGGATTTTCAAAGATTTTCCCTCAAGTGCCAAATTATTCTTCATTCTCAAATCTCACCAACTTGTGAATTTTTCTTTTGAAGTCTGGGCTTTTAAAAACTGTTTACATTTCTAACCTGAAAAAAACAAACTCTGCTCAAATAAGATGGATTTACAGAACTGCTTTTTCCAAGCCATTAGAGTAAAGCTCTAATCTGAAAAATACTTTCATTCAAATTAGTAATGTAACAAAACCTTGGATGCAACCAAACTCCTGCTAAGTTCTAGGTATCCTGCCATGTGTTCCAAAGCACATGGAAATCATTCAGGTCAAAGTCAGTTTCCTCTTCAGGAATATTCTCTGTAAAAAGAAGTCACTGAACCCCACCTTAGCAAATTGCTTCAGCATATGGATTTAGGGGCTAAATTAGATATATGAACAGTATGTTTTATTTCATTACAGATCTTGTCCAAAACAGATGATGGTGTCACATTAGGTCAGTCAATATTTTTGGGTCACTTGTGATTATCAGCAGAATGAACAGCAAAGTGAGGTGATCATTAGAGCAATTAAATAACTCTGCTAACCATTAAAACATTTCTATTACTTTAATAGCCTATCTATGACTTACAGTAGCAATTAGAAGATACAGAATAAAAACTAGAATTAAGCTTCAAAAATAATTATATACAAGACTCCTGTGCACTCTAAGAAGGAGCTTCTATTTTCAGTTCACATTTTAAGAACTCTTTATACTAAATCAGGCAAATAACTACATTCAGTGAAGAATAGTAGATTATAACCTCATGACTACTGACATCACATTAGTTTCAAGATTACATCAAAAACTGCAAATATACATACCACTAAGAATTCCTTTTTGTCCACCATTTCATTGCCATCAGTATCAAACATGTTGAAAGCAATTCGAAAACCTGCATGTGGCTCTGCCAAAAAAATGCCAAACATTCAATTATTTATTTTCTTGGAAAGAAAACAAGTATAATACTCTAAGAAATTATTTGGTGTTCCTTCATAAAAGCCAGAACCTCAACTAATTTAAATCAGGATGTTTGTGTACATACTAAATGCAAATCATAACATCTGTAAAACAGTACAACCCATTTTATTCAAACAGAAGGCATGCTCACAAAAGTAGAAATAGAACATGAAATATTCAAGAATAATATAAAAGAGTGTTAGTTCATGGATAGAGTCCATTTTATATTGCTAACAGAAATATGTAGAAAATAAATTTTCTATGAAAACACAATGTTCTAAAAGACACTTTAAAAGATTTTGAAAAAAGGTACAGGACACAACTTCTGGTCAAAGTAAATGTTATGCTGGAAGACACTCAACATTTTCTTGTTTACATGCTTAGAGCCATTGAAATTTGAGATCAGGTTAGAACTTATTTCTGAAACGTGGTGACTTTGAAGGTAACTCTAAGTAAAGCCTTTACGCAACATTTTGGGGATACCCACTGATTTGTACTATGAATGAATTATGGCCAAAAGTTAATTCAGATAACAAAGAAATTATGGAAGTGATGCCTTAGTGGAAGATAGTAAGGGTCCAGGGTCAAGTTCCAGCTCTGATTCATAATAGGAATCCAGTTCATCTCCAAAAAAACCCCACTAATGAATCCAATAGAAATTATTTAATTACATGTAAATGAAAGACAAGTTAAATTCTTTGCTTCTTCCCAGAAAACACCTGTTACAATATTTAGAAAGTCTGTATCAAGATTAGTTTAGGTTATTTTAATTCAATTTTATGGGAGATAAAAGAATAATTTTTCAATTTTGCTAGTGTTTCTGGAATAAATACTTTATATTTTACCACTGACTCTTTGATTTTGCCCATTATGCGCTAATTGATGAAACAAACCAGCAACAATGTGTATCTTCCTGTTCTCCCCGTATTAATTCAGGAAATTTAGCTACAAATTTTGTAGGAATTTCAAACAATAAAATAAATTTAAGGTCTTAACTGGGGTTTAGCTGGAGCTTATGGCACAGCTTCATCAACAGCCACTAAAAGGTATTCTGGATAATAATGCATTTAAATAACGCATAACACAAGGTTCCAGAAGGAAAAAGAGGTTCAGAGGGACATAGAGATGCATGTTGTAGTTTTTCTATATGCAGGGATGGGAAGTGTAATTTAACACACAACAACACATTCAGAGCTTTGAAATTGTAAGGAATCTTTTATACTTACTTGTTAAAATACATAAGAGGAATAAATATTCTGTGTAAGATATCACACCTGAAGACAAAAAAAAAAAAAAAAAAAAAAAAAAAAAAAAAAAAAAAAGAAGCCATGTTAATTTCATCTTGCCTTCATATCCTAAACTTTAAAATATTAAATCTATATATATAAGGAGAATTTTTTGTACACGTGCATATTTGTACATTCATACTTGTATGCATGTAACTATTTTTGGTCAAGAAATTATTGGTCTACAATATTCATCTATGGCTTGGGGCTTTTTGTTTAGGTTTGTATTTTAGGGGAAGAGTACATTAAACATGGCAAGTAAATTGACATTCAGAGGAGCATGGCTCATTAAACAGAATCTGGATAGACTCTTAAAAGGTAATATAAATGATTTATTCAATTTTCTTTCCAAAAACCCCACCAGTAATTCATGATAATACTCTTTAACAGTATGAAAACATTCACTTTGAGAAGATTCTCAACATGCTTCCTCCTGATCACACCATTTGAATACAGGTCTTTATTAAGTGCTTTTTAAATGCATGTGCTATATTAACTGAAAACTTGATCTCATAGTTTTTTTTTCTTTTTGCAAGATTACAAAAGGGAACCTCACTGTGGAATGGCACTTCCTTTTCTCTTCAGAAGTGATTAAGGCAAAATTTAAATTAGAGCTGCAGTCAATACCCAAAGAGTATCTCTCGTACCATAAGTTGTACTTGTGCCTTTCTGGCTCTGGAGTAAGAGGTAAAGAGACAACCTTGCAGAATGTCCAGAGCAGCAATGAAGAGAAGCATCTCTTAGCTCAACAAGAACAGAAAACAGCTTGCAGCTCTCCCAAGAGCCCTTAGCTCCAATGACCTTTGAGGCTGAACTAGGGAATCTTGTTCCTGGTTTCTAGCAAATTGGTTTTGTCTGTCCTCCAAAACCAGAAGTGTTAAGTCAGTCCACAATCTCAGATTATTTCAAAAGAGTGAAAAAAGAAGTATTTAGATGCCTGAGAGTAAAGATGTCTATCAGCTAGGATTTTCAAAAGTTGCTGGCTGTCTCCTTGATTTCAGTCCAAGTCAGGTGCAAAAGTTTTTCCAAAAACAGCCCCATCTTTGGATGTTTAAATATCTTATTTTAAAATCTGACTTAACTGAAAACGTGACAAACTAGGTAAGCAGTCAGCTGATTTTTTGCACTGAAAAACTTGGTACAATTAAAACTAAAAGCAATGTATCATTCATGTGGATTTTACTTCCATTATACTTCACATCCCATCTTTTGATCCAAGAGCAAATTTAAGTCTTCAGAACCAGTATTTTATTACTGCTAGTAGATATAGTTAGGAAAACTACTATGATTTTTTAATACCACCTACACTTCTCCTCAATTTACACAGTATTGAAGATTAGTAATGATTAAATATAGGCATTTAAGTAACACATGCTCTATGCTTTATCTTCTTGATTTTATACAGTAGCCTGCAGAAATTAAGTTTTCAAAGGCCTGCTTGAATCTGTTTGGACAAGCACCTATCAAGAAATCAGATACCTCAAAGGTTCTCATTCACTGATGGAAAACATTGTTTAATAGCCAGTCAATAAATGTAAATATATATTTTTTTTGTTTTTTGATGGCACCTTCCTTGCTGTAAAACAGGAAGAATGTGCAATTGTCAAGTAGTCCATCACAGGTATGAAGAAAGCAATAGAAACAGCCCTGAAAGCCTTCTCTCCTTTTGTTTGTACTGGCAGACAGATAGTTCTGGTTGATTGCTCTGAGTGTTATGGGAGAGAGGCTCTGAAATGATGATTGAAGGGAAAGAAAAACTTACACTAGGATCAGAAAGAAGAGAAGGAAGGCACTCAAGGGAAAAACATAATAAAAACTTAAGGTCAGTGGGCATAAATCAGAGTGCCTCAGCTGAATTACATAAATCCATGGCAAAATAAATGGGCATAGTATTTTGCTAATTGCTTTGTTTGTGCATGTTAAAAAAAATTGTTAAGAAACAATAAAGACGACATCAGAGACTACATTATAACCACAGAGATCTGAATTCTATTACCATTTCTTTAACCAATTTAAACTATCAGTCATAAGACCCATCATATTTTCTTATACTTTTATAAAACTGGGCAATAGAATTCACTTTTTCATAAAACATGCTGAAAAGACCTTCAAGTACTAAAGTCTAATACTAATTTTACCATCCTATTTTGACAGTTTGAGTCCTATCAATTCCATCAACTTC
The DNA here is from genome assembly GCF_027579445.1 of Ammospiza nelsoni. Classification (NCBI taxonomy): domain Eukaryota; kingdom Metazoa; phylum Chordata; class Aves; order Passeriformes; family Passerellidae; genus Ammospiza; species Ammospiza nelsoni. Next base: position 29,905,535 of record NC_080636.1, on the reverse strand, counting down.
TGCAGGACTCCACTGGCAGAAAACTGGAATAAGATACTGTTGAATCAAGACTATTCATGTTGCAGACATTTTATTACAGACTTAATAAGCAACATCTAGATACATTTTTAACTGATAATGTACTGATCTAACAGATTCTGAGGTTGAATTTTTATGCAATTAATATTTCAAAAGTCAGCCGTATGCTGCAATTAATATATTTATGCAATTAATATTTCAAAAGTCAACTATATAGAAAGCAGCCTAGAGCAAAGAAGTACACTGAAATACAATGCAAAGATGTGCCAATTTCTGCCTCTCTGTGAGTGTTGGCTGTAGACTCAGGAAAAAAGAGTGTCTCCATGCACTAGAGAGCCTCCTTTGAGAGTAGTGTCCACACTACTTACTCCTTGAATAAATCTGAGCTGCATTTGAGTTACATTAATCAATTACATGTATATCTTTGATTGGAATTCTGTTGCTGGTGTGCTTATTTTAAACACCCATAAAGTGTCCTTTTATAGCAAGTACTTGTGTCTGCTTTTGAAAATATTTCAAATGCACCACCACACCTTTGCCACTCTGAATATAAGCAAGGAAATATGTAGATTATTTATTATAAATAGCTTTCAAATGTCTGTAAACCATCATTGTTTTATTTCCCTATGTTTTTTTTGTTGTGAAGGGATAGACCTTATTAAGAAAGAAAAAAATACAACAGAGGAGACTGGAAGTGACTCTTGGCTCTTCACTTACCAATAGCGTGAGTTTTAAAAGCTATCAAAGCCCTCATCTGCAGAATTTAAAGGAATACATAACATTTCTGAAACTGTCTCTTTGTGTTGTGTACAAAATGTTTTTCCAGTGATATAAGACAGCACTACTGTCTTTAGAAATAATCACATTATTGAACCTATTGAAAAGAAGTAAAGAGATATTGTTTCTTTACTGGAATAGTCTGTCTATAGTCCAGATATCATTCATGGCAACAAACTGAACCTGAAATATTCAAACATCAGCTTAACAAACTCACAATCCCCAATCACTTAAAGAGGTTAGTTGGAAGCTGGCATCATTAAAACACTGTAGAGATTACATGGAACTTTTCCATGTTGTAAAATGTAGAATGCAATTTCTTTATTTTTGAAAATTGGACTCAGATTAAAGTATATCATCACAAAAAAGTTAATAGAATGGTAATTTGGTTCAGGAAAATTAATTCTTCACCTTTCTCATTAAGATTACGGAAAAGTTTGGATGATCCTTTCCAAACCGGTGGTGTCTCCATAAGGATCTGATTCAGTTCCTAAAAAATAAGTTTTAAGAAATTTAAAAGCATATATTTCAGTATTTAATTAAGCAGTTATTAGATAATGATTAAATTCTAGGATATCAATATAAAAGACAAGGAACTGCATACAAATCTACCAGTTAATTGAACTTCAGTTACCACAATGATTTTGGAAGTACTCAAGCACTCCATAAATTTTTGCACACATGATTATTGCAAGAATTACCCATCTGCATGAATGCTAAGTTTTTGCTGAGGTGGAGAGAGACATGCAATGTATTTGTGGCTGAAATAACTCACCACTGCTCATATTGACTGAAGCCAAGGATAAGTCCCCCTGGATTTCAGTAAGGTTTTCATACAAAATCTGAGCAACTGTTCTTTTAAAACACTTGACCTGAACTAAAGAAAACTTCACCTGTGAATATGAATGTACTTAAAATGCAGGGAAACAGACAGGGGCCTTTTGAACTTATACAAATGAAAAAAAAAAAAAAAAAAAAAAAAGAGGCCCTTGAACACCACAAAAGGGAGAGAGTGGCATAAATATTTCAGGCAGATTTGGATACACCTATTACATCTAGACACTAAGAAATGCAGTCAGGTATAGACCGAGGGAGAAACTGACAGATGATTAAATCAGTAAATTCACCAAAACAGGCACCGCAGCTAAATTATTTGAAATTCTGGATTCACCTGAGGCTGAAGGGACAAAAATTAAGGAATTAAAGTTTCCTGTGCCTCTACATTTACATAAAAAAATTCAACTACCAAAATGTATGGTTATAAGACCACACAGGAATTATTGCTCACCTGCTTTGACAGTGATCGCCATTTTTTAGCATCTGCAAAAAAAGAAATTGTTATGAATGCACAGGAATTTAATTATGCCAATGTCGTGTCATAAAAATTGGGCTACATCTATACTGTGTTTTCTACAAAAAGAATTATTTTCCTTACTTTATGAGCGTAATTGTCTTTATGTTATTAAAAAACCCTTTAGCTTAATACATACCTAAAGTCCTAACTTTAAAGAACCAATTCATTAATCCAACTCTGCTTCAATGAAGGAAAAGACCTTCAACCTCCAAAATATGGATATATTTTAAGGATTTAAAACATTTAACAGGAAACAGAGGGCATTCATGCTAACCCCTGGTAACAATATTCTGAAATTATTATTTAGCAGCAGTAGTATTAAAATGCAAATTGTAAGGAGACCTGGATTACGATTCTTGCTTCATGGACCACTGATACTTTCTAAGGCAAATACAGAAAAAAAGCCTTTGAAACTACACCAAGTGCTAAGACACCCTTCATCCCTTCCTACTATCTCACATTCCTTTTCCAGCCTCTGTCAGGCTCAGTTCTTTGGTAGCTGTAACTGAACAAGAGTTGTCCACAACCATTCAAGAATTCAAAACTTAAGGCTCATCACCACATTCTCAAGACAAATATTTGTGCAGATTCAATATTATGATAAGGCATTGTGAATATTAGAATTCACAAAGGTCCAGAAATTAGCATTTTATGTGGTCAACTCCATAACAAATTTTGGTAGGTAATGGCTTCTTTTTGAAGAGCAAAAGACGCTTTGTTATTAGAAACCCTTTACTCATAATGAACTTCATGCACCATTAAATAATTAAAACAATACACAAGCTACCTACTATGGTCTTCCATCAATTCATGGTTAGAAATTGACTGAAATTTTAATCTTATATCTTGGTAAAGGTTTACACCAAGACTGTTGACAAATCTCACTCTAACTATGGTGAAGTTATATCATGCAACATCGTAGCATGAGCTAACAGATTTTTCTTACAGCTCAGCATCAAGCTAAATTTACTATAGTTAGCACAAAGGGGAAAAAATATATTTCATCTTCTCTTAATTTGCTTTCTCAATATTTAAAATATATTCAGATTATAAAAATGTATCAATAATGACTCTTAAAAATAATCTATGTTCCCAAATGAAAGCCTGCACCATAAAGGCAGAATCAAGTTAATGACAGCAAGTCATAATAACAAGTTAATTTTTTTTGCAATAAATGCCTGGAGTAAAAAGTTACATTTTATAAAAGAAAACACACTCTTACCATATTAGTTAGTGTTTAATCAAAAAAAGGAAGTGAACACTCTCTTGACTTTTGTAGGGTTTACATGATTTCCAAAGTAAATCAATCACAATAGACACACTCACTCCATCACAAATATCATTCAGGCCTAACATTATTAGCTTTTCCATAAAGCAGACATAAAGAGAGTCTATTATTATACTTCAAAGGGAATTTTTGCTTTTTGACAAAACTCGAGACCTTTCTAATCTTCATTCATAAAAACCCCAGGTATATATTCTTTTTTTATTATGCAAAATATAGATGGTCCAGTACATCAGCCTGAATGGACCCAATCTATACAACTTGCAAGTTATTTATAAAACTATCCCAAAAGTGAAAAAATAAAATGTTTAGAATGCATCATTAGAAAAAATCCTTCCTTAAAAGTACTACTTTCAACAGAGCAAGACAGAAAATTGACATGCCCAAGAAGACAAATGGTACTTTGGCAATGCTGCAGTACAAAGGTTAAAATTACCATAGTCAGAGATGAGAAGCTGGATGTGGCAATCTGTGGGTCATCTATTTCAGCTATTACTTCCTATTTATCAGCCTTCGGTCTCAATTTCCCAGACAACATGACCTGCACTAGAATGAAGTGATCTACTTCTACTTAATTGTAATCCTTTAAAATAGTTATGTCAGCCATGTAATCTCTGATACCACAAAACCTAAAAGACACCCAGGTTAATTTTGCTTTTGGTCTCAGAGGTGAACTGGATGAACAGAAAGGATTTTGATAGAAACAATGTTTGCTACACTGAATTCAGAAGGGTGCCTGACTGTGCAACTCCAGATCTCTTCTCCTTTTCCATGAGACACACAGAATGTCCTTATGAGCTTAATGATTTTTGATTTGGTTTTGTTTTTAAAATCTAAATACTTTCTTTGTGAGAGGAAGAAGCAGAAAATTCATCAGCATGGAAAAATATTAATAGCAAACCATACATATAGTGTGGTCTAGCCAATCAAACTGTCATAAAACAGAGTTAAACCAAAATGTTTTAATGATGTCCAGTACATATAGCACAAATGTTTCATGACCATACACAGTGAAACCCAACTCCACACTAACAAAAAAGGGAAGAATTGAAGTTGTGAGCAGAGGAAATAGATAAAAAGTGCTGATATGTATTTGTATTAACTTGTGTGATAAGCAATCTGCTTCCTCTCTTTTAACTGCAAAGCAAAAAAAAAATTGCTTTCTGGTAAGAGTTTCAAAGTTTTGCAAGTTTTCACCATCTAAGCTCTATCTTCTGTCTTCACTGTTACAATGAGATTATATCTTTATTCAAAAGAACAGAAGTTTTGATCACTGATGAGCCATGACTGAATTCTTTACTCTTGTTTTGTTACTGTTAACAGAACAAAAGGGAAAAATCCAACATCTGCAAAGAATTTTAAGAAAACTTAAGGTGGGTGATTATACATGTCACACCTGAGCAAAGATATTCCCATTCTCCAGAAGTTCTGTGCTGCTACCAATGCATGGCAAGCCTGAGGGCCAGGAAATCAAACTAGAGCAAAAAGGGATCACCTTACTATTTAGTCACTCTTTGATAATTAAAGCAAAGATTTTACAACAAATGACCTAAAGTTGATAGTTAATTTTACAATAATTAACAAATAGTACTAACACTGGCAATGTTTAAGTGTAGAAAGTTGATCCCCTGGGGGACTATAACTCCGACCCAAAGCATGTTATTTAGCGTGTTATTTATCATATTTCTAAATATGATGCAGTTATATCTTATTTTAGCCTTTTAGAAAATGTGTATGTTGCCTGCTTACAGAGAAACTCCACAAAAGAGGAAGGATGAGTTGTACAGCAATACAGGCCTGCTCAGAAAGAAACTGTGTCAGTGCAAATGGCAGAAATTAACTTGCCATCTTTCATGACTATTGAGCTGTTTGCAACCTTTAAGACAAGAATGTTTAACTAGCATACAGATGTTTACAATCTAGTAACAATCAGGACACTCTTTGTATGCACTTGGACACAATTAAAATTCTGAAGATGCAGCAGCTTTCTTCTACAACCAGAAACAGAAGTAGGAATCAAAAGCAAATGGGAAAAAACCATGCACCACAGACATTTTCCCTAGCAGTTCTAGCATCACAAAGCTCCTGCTTACGTTTGGGTTCATCACTGGTAACAGCCTGGATGAAGTCGTGGGGAGTCATGTACAGCTGTCCTTCAAATTCCAGACTGGCAAACCTACGAAACCGCTGCTCCCGCGGAGTTGCATAAAGGTGTAAATCTTCCAGGTCTGATCTGCTGTCTGTAACCTTCAAAGACAGAAGTACACAGTTTCAACCTATGGAAAAGGTTCTGATTTACAATTTTTTATGTACTATTTACAATTGCCACATTCACCATAAAGGAACTGTAACTGTAAAAGTGATAATTCAAAGTCAAACATATCCAAGTATTTTTCTATGGTAAGAGCTGAAACTACAATTGGGGTTTCACTGCTATAATTTTCAGTCTTCTACAACTTTAGCAACAATATTTGGGTATTGAAATTGGTGGTACTACCCAACCTCAGAAGAAAAAATTCAAATAAAGAGAATTTCGGCTCCTGAATCATAGAAGAAGGGGAACTTTAACTCAAGGAAATCATTGTAACTTCAGCAGGCAGACTTCAAACAACTCTGCCAGAACTACTTCAGTTTTCTTATAGTTCCAGAAGAGAACAGAGTAATACTTTTTCTATATTGCTTCTTAATATAGAGGGCAGCTGTTGATAGTAATAGGCTTCTGTAATACGATCCAGTGTAAAGCTACCATATCTGTGGGAACTGAAGAGGAGAAGAGCATAATTATAATTCCAGAGTTATGAAAGTATAATATAGCATTAGGTTCAAATATTATGAGAGCCTGTGTCAGGAGTTTCTGGTATATTTCCCATCCAGCTGATTTAAATGTAAACTTGGTAGTACAAAACTGTAAATGTTCTGAATTCTCACATCTTTCTGTGGCACTGCCAAACCTTTAATAGAAAATATGCTACTGCTATCTGAAAACTCTTTTTAGACCATAATGAGGCAAATTCCTTTGTGGAATCATTATCTTGAAGAAAATGTAAGTATCAACATTTTTTCAGAAATGAAGAAACCAAACCCAAACTGATTCCTAGAAGGAAAAGCAATCATATAGGTAACTTCTCCCATTATGTTGAAATAGGAATGCAGCATCTCATCAATGAAATCTCCCAAGTTGCTCATTATTCCTGTCATTTAATACAGTATTCCTAAAATTCTCCATCTGTCTAACTATGGAACACAGAATTTAACTAATATTATGGTTTCTTTTAACAACTAAGAAAACCAACAAATGCACTTTATTTTTCAGAGAGGCATCTAAGCCCAAACATAACTTGTAAGACGTTTGCAGTGGCTGTCCACTTAGAGATAACTGTTCTCATATAGAAACACAAACTGGTTTTCCAAAGCCTTTCTAAGAATAGATTACAGATTTCAGCAATTAGAAGCAAAGACACATTTATACCGAGAAGTCAAAGATCTGGGCTCACTTTTCTTCAGCTTTTCAAACGACATTCTTAAAAAACAAAAGATTGATGAGACTACTGCAGTCAAAATTTTATGGCCTCAGTTGTAATTAGGAGATTAAATTAGATTTGTAGAAGTGAAACATCAAAAATTAATGCGTCTAGAGGAGGTCAAACACTTTCTATTTGGAAAAAAAATGTTTTATAGGGAGCCTTACTACTTAATAACTTATATAGGACATTTTAACCAGCCTTCTATAAGGACAAAAGACTATTGACTGTGTATTTCTCTTTCTATATTTCTCTGTCTCTAGTTCTTTTGAAATCATTGCTCCATGTGTGTATGTATGAAAATGTTTTGCTCAACAGACAAACCTGTCAAAGAAAGTAAGATTAAGAGAAAGGTTGATACAATAATTTAATTTTTAGTAGACTGTTCTAAAAATATTCTGCACTCCTGCTTGAGAAGCAGCTCTAAATCCGGGCTCCATGTTTTTTATAATTTTCAAATGATTAATAATTAAATATAGGGAGAAAAAGACAGTCTAATAGCCAGACCTACAAAGTCATTTTAAAATGACAGAAAGAAGCAGAATTCTAATGTACCCATATGCAAGACAAAATATTTCTGTCCTACCTCACTGCTTGAATATTTTGATCTTACTGATCCTTCAGCAGTCCAGTGGCATTCAAACTATGCATTCATGTGGGAAATACACAAGTGAGTTGTTTTGATAGAACTTGTAGTGACACAACTGATTATCCCTGTATTTGAAGTTTAATAATCTATCTCTTTCTTTTGAAATGTATGTTATCACTATTAGAAACATGCTTGTGAATACAGTCAGGTTGTAAACACGAGTAATAAAGCAATATTTCTGCAAAGTCAATTTTCAGAAAAGAAACAGCTTCCAGGCCATATTACACACATTGTATGTATAATAAATTGTAATAAGTCACAATCAATCATACACAATCACAGAAATCTCCAGATAATGTAACTCTCAAATATCATTTCAGTTTTGATCACTGTCAGTATTTAGAGAGCATGTTGAGATTCTTGGCTCTCAAGAAATTCTCATTGTCTCAGGTACTACTGCTTAATATCTCGCTTGAGACGCTCAGAAAAATATTTGCTAAATTCTCAGACACATATTTCAATATTATCTTAAGGACTCTATGCTACTACAAGTATAAAATAACACGCTGCAAACATGGAATTTTAAAGACATGCTTAAAATTTATGCATGTCAGTACTCAGGTCTGCAAAGCCTTTATTTCTGCCTTGTTTTTCAATCCAGTTTCCCTCTGACTATATAGCAATGCCAGTATTTCATGCTCTGGCTCAAAATCATGGTAACCTGATATGAATATTGCCTGCTCCCACAAATAGGAGTACTGCCCCAAAGGCCAATACCTGCATGACCTTGCTCTGGTGCTTTATGCTCACTTTTCCAAGTGTCAAACTGGATAAGGGAACTGCTCTGACTGAGAACTTTTCTATTGGTGGTGTTATTTTTAAGTCAGATAGATGCCTGGGTCTACCCCATGAAAACAGTTATTTGTTTCAAAGCCTAGGCCACAGGAGCTTGCAGATTATGGAAAAAGAATATACCACCTGTTCCAGCAGCAAGCTCCACCTACATCAAGGGAGGGAAAATGGTGGGCTTAAACATTATTTTATTCCTAGGAGTAAAAACACCACTTTATTTTGAACTTGGTGGTTTTATCTGAAAGAATTAAAACAACTTATTTCAGCTATTGATCCAACAGGAATACAAATAAACGTAATCAAAGCTTAATACATATTGGATCACTGGTCCATACACTAAATGCCCAAATAAAAGCAAAGTTTGGCTACAGAAGACTCCAGGCACACAATCAGCAAACTGACAAATAAAATTTTCTTTGGAAATAATATTATTTTTAATCCAAATTTCTTTTCAGAGCTTTATTGCTTCTATTACACTTAATAATTTATGTATCATACACAACATTTTCTCTTGTAAAAGCTGTAATTACTGAGAAGTAGCAAATATTCTAATTAAAAAACAGGACATTCTAAAGTGTTACCTCAATTTACACTTCTTCAGGCATTCATTTAAGAAATTGATCTCAACACATAACAATAAAGCATCTTCTGTTTTCCTCAACATTTGCAAATGATAATGCAGTCAGCCAAGTATGAAAATCTTAGTGACACTACCAATTGCTCTTGATTGATTTATTTCATTATTTCACATTTATGTCCATCTTGGGCAATCTTACTGTAGCAATGGATACAACGGGCACATTTCCAGTGAGGACAGGCTGAGAGAGTTGGAATTGTTCAGCCTCAAAGAAGCCAGGGAGACCTTAGAGCATCCTACCAGGACCCACAGGGTTTTTACATGGACAGGTAGAGATGGGACAAGGGAGAATGGCTTTAAACTGAAAGAGGGTTGAATAAGATTAGATCCTAGCAAGATATTCTGTACTGAGAAAAAAAGAATGGCGGTCAGACAGCACAGGTTGCTCAGAGAAGCTGTGGATGCCCTGGAAGTGTTCCAGGCCAGGTTGGACAGGGCTGTGAGCAACCTGGTCAAGTGGAAACTGTCCCTGTCCATGGTAGAGGAGTTGGGAACTAGATGATCTTTAAGGTCCCTTCCAAACCATTCTTTGAACAAGACACAGAAAGTAGGTGTTGAATACCTCAGGGAAGGTACTGTTGGTGAAGGAGTGAACAAGATTCACTAAGTTTCAATTTCTATTTGAAGTTTCACAAGCTTATCCAGACTAAATCTCTCTGTGCCTAGCAAGTCTTTTCAAAAACTTTCATGAAAGCCCATCTCTCTGACAAACATATGAAGGTAGATTTTTTTATGCTACATGTTTACTAATCTTCTTGGCAATCATGCCTACTAATTACTATGATCTTGTATCATGTTACAAGACTCTGTCTTTTACAAAACAGACAGCCCCATTTCCATCACACAGAAAGTCACAAATCTTCTAATAGCAGTTTTACCTTAATTATAGGCATAGCTGCTTATCTCTGGTTTACCTGCACATGTACACTGACCTGCTTTAGTAGAAATATAGGGGGAGAAATTCCACAGCTAAAACCAAGAATCTAGCTGGTAGACAAACTTTCCATCCTTTCAACTTCACAACTCAACAAGTCAACAAAAAGAGGAAAGACTGAAGCCTATAAGATCTCATGAACGATATATCATCTTTTCGCTTTTCTCAAAAAATTTACGTTTTAACCATTGCAAAGAAACAAATTATGGTTATCATCTTTCTGTACTTCCTTCCTCAAACTTTTGTAACTTGTTACTCCACATTTCAGCCCATCTTCCTGTGCCATACTCTTGCAGAAGGACTGCAGAGAGAACACAGCACCTGTTCTGAGTGTTTAAATCAGCTGAAGAGAAAAAATTATCTTGGCCTATATTCCTGCTGATCCCTAACACAGAATTGCATATACACACTCCTAATTCTCCCATGGAGGATATTTCAATGTCCTTTTAAAAACTGATTTAAAAGATTCAACAATTATATACAAACCACACTTGGACAAAGGAAACAGAGGGAAACATTTTTTATTGAAACAAAGTAAGTAAAAATTAAATTGAAGACCAAGTAGTAATTAGGAAGGATACTTCTCTGAAGGGAAAGCATCATTCTTCAATTGGGTGAGCTGCCGTTGCTAATCTGTGCTACAAACATATTACAAATAGCCTAAAATATCTGTGAAAGGCCTCAAAAGTTTCAAATTTATTATGAAAATGAAAATATGATGATAATGCTTTCTCACTAACATGTTTCAATGACTTAATATAATTACTAAAAACTATTTTCTGCAAGTATTGTATTTAAAGAGGGCCACCTAAAGGTCTATTTATAATAATACCACCACGTGTGTCACAAAGCAATAGTCCTTTAGATGAGAGTTTCTGACACTTTTAAGTCAATCAACTTTGAAAGCATTCCTTACAGAATCTCCTCAGAGTGACACTTCGCAGCAAAAATTGAGTGAAGAAAATCTAGACTTTTTATCAAGCAAATTCAGTGCTCAAAACCCATTTTGGGTTCATCTTTCATGTGCTTGTGTCTATCAGTAGAGACAAGTCAAAATGCCCTGAAAATCTGGTGTTCTCACCAAAGGTCTCCAAGCACTCCCTGAAGTTCCTTGAAGCACGGCTAATCTATTTCTGGTCCCATATCCATGTTCATTCACCAGCTGTCTTACCTCAGGAACATTTCCTTTCAGAATTTGGTAAAACATGAATCAACTGGTACGGCCTTCCAGTGAAAGCCATGCAATAACTCTACATTGTCATAACACAATGCAAGGCCTAACACAGGGCATATTGTGACATTGAAATAGCTAAAACTTTGTAGTACTTATGACACTGAATGATCTGAAAATATCAAAAAATGGCAGTAATATGGGCCAAATTCACTGGGAGTAAAGTGCAGAAGATAAAGCAGTACCTCATTATTCTTTTTTATCAAAAAACACAAAAGAAATGTTCTTCGTCAAGTGTGAGTCTTGTGTAACGTTAGGTCAGTAATCAGTAAGTTTTATTCTGTGACAAAAAATTTTTTCATAGAGGTAAGCTTAAATGCCAGATACATGATTTTTGGAAATTAAAGAAGTAATCTGCAAGAATCCATTGCTGAAACCCAGAATAATCCTCCAATTACCAGATTCTGAGAATATCCACAAAAAATGAAAAATGTTTTACAGAACAAATAGTTAAAAATATATATTCTATGTGTGCATGTGAGGCAAAAAGCTCCAAGAGGACCACATAAAATCTCACAACTTTATTCCAAGTCAAATCAGTGTTCTCTTGCTTTGTCCAACTGAGATAAAGGAGAGTCTATTTTAACTGAAGAAGCCAACGTTTACTACTAAAGATATATTTTGCTTGCAGTCAAAAATATGTTTGCTACAGTAGTTTAATCTATTTCAAGTGAATAGCTTTCTTTGAATTTTTTGTTTGCAAAGTAATCTGTCTTCCATCAATGAGAATCTGTGCAAATTATTAAAATAAAAAGGTTTTCAAAGCAATGCTGTTTCTAACTTCCTTCGTTTATATTTGACTTCAGGCTTATTTAATATGCTCCCATGTAGATAAAAGTAGCACAATTCTGTTTTCATGCTGGGTGGCCAAAAGGTTAACCGTCAGGTTCCCAGTGTGGGAAAATCCCAAAGTAGACAAAATTGTTTTGATGCTTACTGAAGTTGTATTTCTAGCAGACTACTTAGATGTAGTACAGCCAACAATTCTGTTAGTTGATCCTGCTTCATTCAGATAAGGAATTTATTATATTAAAGTATTTACAAGCATAGGAAGCTGGAATGTGTTTAAAATGCTGTAAAAAGGGCCATGTTCAGATATAACTCTGGCACAGGAAATCCTTGGGGTGACAGTGTAACTGATATAGCAGTCCTTCTTGCATTAGTTTCACAGGGGACCCATTTCACCTATGGCAGTGCTTCGAGAAGCCTTAGTCAGCATGTACATCCAGCCCCATATGTTCATATGTTTCACTGCATGCAACACCAAAACCTACTAGTAGCTGGATCTGTCCATCCCAAACATGCGCCATCCATTTTTAACATCAGAAATGAAGTAAAAGGTAAACCTTCCTTGTCCTTCAGCATGGCTCTCACCACAGCTGGCAAGCAGTATCCTTCCCAAGATTATGCTGATCAGGAACTTCAGATGGGATCAGCCAAAGAGCAAACCATCTTCATGCATTTGGCAACTGCCCTATGGCATGAAATGCACAATACTTATGAAATAACATTTGCTGCAAGTGGCTTTTGGAAAAGTGATCCTTATGCATCTTTTGGAACAGCATCCTCTGAGTAGGCAGGAGAGCCTCCTCCCTAGGGGAGCTTCCCTTACTTTTTGGAGGTAAAGTTTTGTTCTTCATTTCACAGAGATGGAAATACATGATGTAATGCACTCAGAAATGCGCTGCTACGAAAAAACTTGACCCTTTGATTATTTTCACAAAGTGGGGGTTTGACAGTACTGCTGAGATACTAGGGAAAGCCCCTTTGGAAACACCCAAGCTATAAAGCTTTCTTCTCCTGGAAATTAATGTGCCTTCAAGAAATGTGAAGTATACAGCCTGTGTCCATCTCTCCTTGCCCTTCTTTAGATTCCTAAATCATCTCTGAAGGAAGTGATTCACAGACCATATCCCCAAAAACTAGAGAGAGGCCTGGAGTTCCCTACCTTCACATAATGACAACATGATTCTATAGAAGGTGCTTAGGAGGACAAAAATGCATCATTGCTATTTCCAAGACAATTTTAGCAAGTTTTGCTAATGACCCTGAACTTCTGGAAGTAAGGAACTGGAAGACAAATATTAACTCCTCTGAGGAACTCTGTCAAAACAACAGTTCTTCCAAACAGATTCTTGCTCTGCATAACCGTCTCCTAAACTTTAAAGGAGCTGTCTGCTAGCAGAGCTCTCCCAGTCTTCACCAAAACCTTCAGACACAAAACTAGGAGCTCTGAGTGCAGAATTTTACTCTGGTTCTGAAATGTTCTGTGGCAACACCCCTGGAATTAAAACTGCCAGTTTATTATAGTGTCCAAGACTTCACTCCAAGTAATCATATATAAAGCCCTTGGGTCCAGAGTTATTCTCAGAAAGCATCTGGGAAAGGTAATCCTGTAGGGAGCTTAGCTTCATGCTGCTTCTGCAACAAACCTTACTTTCCACCAGAACACCTCAAGTGTTATGCTTGGTCAAGCAAGCATATTTCTACACTGATCCCACAATCTTTGTCTGATCAAATAGTCTGTCACACCACAGACCCCACGTTGGTGACACATTCAGAGCTTACCTGACTTTTGGCAAACAGCATTTTCTTATCTGTACATAAACTCACAACTCTGTTGCTCAGCAGGTTTCACACTTCAACAACTTTATAGAACACGGAGACAGATAGGCAGACCATTTTGACACTTTTGACATTGCTTCTCTACAATTCTCACAGTGTCACATACACATTTTTTTTCCAGTTAGTCTCAAATGATATGATTCATTTCTGAACTGGTTAAAAAGGTGTCCCATCAACATCAGTGTAATCATTACTATTAGTCCTGGAATCCAAAACTTCTTTTAAAATTTCCTGGCTCATAAATCCTAGAAGACAAAGTAGTAGGACAAAGCAACCAACTATCAAGATATATTATACCTTTATACACTTAAATATTCTGTCACTACTGCCAAGCATTATTTCAACTCAGTGACAGAATCTGAAAAGTCAGCTCTAGGGATATTAACTGGGACTAGCATAACTCTCAAAATACTTTCACAGGCCATATGAACAATATGTGGAAGCAGGTGGCCTGGCAGAAAAGACAGTTGTTCTTTGAGAGTCAATATGTAAATTAAGTTAACTCCTGTTTTTTAGTGTTTGGGACTATCAGAAAACTATTCTGCTGTCCACTGGAGCTGCCTGGATGAAACAAGAAGGCCACTTCACTCATTAAACTTTTAGAAAAATTCCTCTGAGGAAGTAAAAAAAGACATATGGGAGTTCAATACCAGGCATTGTACTGATTTTGACTGGGACAGTTAATTTCCTTTGCATCAGTTGGTAGGGTGCTATGTTCTGGATTTGTGACCAAAAGTGTGGATAACACAGAGATATTTCAGCTGTTGCTGAGCAGTGCTGGCACAGTGTCATGGCTCATCCTCCTTCTCACATTGTCCCACCACTGAGTTGTCTGCAGGTGCACAAGAAGCTGGGAGGGGACACAGATGGGACAGGGGACCCCTACTTACCAAAGGGAGATTTCACACCATACAATAATTGTGCTTGCTAATAAAAGCTTTGGGAAGACACAGGAAATGGACACACACATTCAGTGCATTTGTCTTCCCAGGTCTCCATTACCTGTAATGGGGATGGCTGAACACCTGCCTGCCCACGGGAAGCAGTGAATAAACTCCTTGTTTGGTTTTATTTGCATGGCTTATTTTCCTTTCCTTCTGCGGTCTTTACTCTGCTTGTTAACCTGTCTCTATCTCAACACACAAGTTTACTCACTTTTACACTTCCATGTCTCTTTCCCATCCCACTGCTAGAAGATGAGGGAGTGGCTGTGTGGCATCATGTGGTGCCTGCTGGCCAAGGTTAACCACAATGCTACAGGTGAGACAGCTGTAACTGCCCTGGGTATCTAAATACTCTACACTGTGATACTGACTTCAGTTTGTAACTCTGTTAACCTTTAAAAATGAAATTATCCATCGTCAATTAATGTTTCAGAATGGATTTAAAAAAAAAAATAACAGAAAATCTATGGCAGGACATAGATTTCCTCCCCAGAATATTTACAAAAATGTTAAGACTCTCTGTCAAGAGAGTTTATACAAATCCATATATTACAGCTGTCTTAAAGGAAAGAATTCCAGGTTTTGCAAGGGCTAGTCCCTTTACTGTCAGTATTGGGGTCTCTTTTTGTGGTTATTCTGTCCCCCAGGGGTGATGCAAGACACATTTGGAGTAATTGCTTTGACCAGCTGCTGAAGATCTCCATACCAAGACACTGGCAGCAGAGACACCATTTCTACTTCCAGTCATCTAAGTAAACAGCATTTGGGAACAGCATGCTCCTAGAGGAATGATTAAAGAAGAAACATGTAAATGAAAATACTAGAATGAAGTAGAAGAGTGTGGCTTGGATTGAGGGAGGAAAAAGAAAAGCCACTGCATGATTTGCTTTGGTGGAATGAAAAACAGCCTGAGACTGGAAATGAAATTGGGAACTAGGGAAATTTTAGAAACTAGAAAACCCCAGAAAGCAGTGCCAGACTTTATGCATCAGAAATAAGGAAACAACCAAAAGTAGCTGGAAAGGATTCCAAGACACTCGAGCCTCATCATTCTTTGTTGGTCACTACCTGACAAAACTGTAAAAATATCCTAGCAAAACATGCATCACAGCCCCATCAAACTCATCTATACAGAAGCTGCAGGTTATCATTCTCCAATGATTGCTCTAAACACACTTGACAGTACATCCAAGAGCTCCAACCTTAATCCTAGTAAGACTGACACCTTTATGACTTGTCATGACAGAATTTTCTACTTTCAAAGTTATCAGACCTTTTAGCTCTCACACACTATTAAAGTTGAAAGCTCAGCACTCAAAATCAGGAATTAAAACGCTACTGCCCCTCAGGCAACACTAATTCAGCCTTCTAACAAAGGATGTTACAATACAATACCACTGCGGAATACCATGAAGACCATTCAACACAATTTGAACACTTGCATCCATTTTTCCATCTCTGAAGATGTTTCAGAAATCTGTATTGAAAGAGTTGGTGCTCATCACAGGTCTAGAGGGCAATTATAAATGGATAACAGATAGAACTCATGGTCAAACTACTCATGGTAGTTCCCTGTCTAGATTCAATTTCAAACTATGGTCTTTCCCCACAAGCCATTCTGTGGAACAAGAGTCAATAACAGAAAAAGCACAGGAACCCACGACCTTAGACCAAAAATTTCACAGCTATTTGATCCTCATTTTTAGGAGGCTTTAATTGAAAGGATATTTTTTCAGGAACCGTGAGTACCTAGGCATGCAACTGGAAATCAATTAGACTAATAATTCAAAAATAAAAGCTAGCAACATAAAACTAATATTCTCAGATATCAGTCCGGATTTAGTCCACACAATTTGACTGGACATATTTCAAGTTAGTCATTCAAATTTTCTTCTATGCAAATAGAAAACCAAATTAATTAAGAGCCTTATGCCATACAGGACCAAGGTGCTTCAAGGTAGTTACTGCCTATACCTATGTATACTTATTTTTCTAAAAAAATAGGTATATATAGGTATTACATTTTCTAATTATTTTTTAGTTTTACATTAATTAAAATATAAACTTAGTTCTTAATTTTCAACCTCAATGCTTTTATAGCGATGTGTGTGAAAATTCATAACCATACATCCCAGCAAATTCACTGACTTTCAAAGGTACAGCAGCAATACTTCCTTTTAAAGAAAACTGACCATTAAGACTGGCTAAGTAAAACAATGTAAAGTTCCGTCAAATCAAAACTATGAAAAAGTGAAACAGTTTGTCTTCAGCCCTCTGTGCCACAGTAACACACTCCAGACACAACACCATGAATAACCAAAAAATCAGATTCAACTTCCCTTCATAAAGGATGCCCCCAACAGAATCTGTCTTTGAGCTACCAATGCAGGGCAAAAGGGTGAACAACATTCATACCCAGGCACAAGGCCTCCTGTAGAAATGTAGATCCTGTTCTCAAAGACAGTATAAAATAAACTCGGCATAGAGAAAGCAGGCCATTTGCACCACTGACTTCCAGTCTTAGCAGATGCCATTCTGACAAACTGCCTCATCACAGCCCTTGACATTTCAAATGAAAAAAAAACCCAACCCTATGATTACTAGATATTAATTACATAGGCTGCGATGCAGGAGTTCATCACAGGAAACTTCATTTTCCAGGTGAACATCAACTGTTCCTTGTTAGCCCTGGTTACTCAATCGCTCTTTTCGCTGAATTGGTCGAACTGAACCGCTATTTGTCACAATGCTGTCACTTCTTAGAAAGTTCAGTGTAAACCTTTCACTCTACAGGAAATTTTGTATTAGAAACGTAACTGTGCTAAGTACAAATCGAAACTCAGGGTTTGCGCTGCCGGGAGCTGTTCCATTTGCAAACCAGCGTTTTCTATTAAAGAAAGACTCGACCAGGACAGCGCCGGAGGCGAAACGCAGGGCTCACGCTGCGAGGCGCAGCCAAGCGCCCGCGGCCGCGCTGCGGTGACAGCCGGGCCAGCTCTCCCGATGGCTGACAGCTCCTGCAGGGGCCCAGCCTCGCCTCCCGGCCCCACGCAGGGTCACCTCTGCGCCACAGCCCGGGGAGCGCCCTGCCGGTGAGCGGCTCCCCGCGAAGGAAGGGGCGCGCACACACCTACCGTCACCGTCTCCTTGGCAGCGGCCGCCACGGGGATGGGGAGCAGCGCCCGGGCCCCGCCCGGCTCGGCGGCTGCCGGCTCCCGGGAGGGCTCCCGCCGCCGCTCGGACAGCCGGTACCCCGCGAACCCGGCGAGAGCCGCCCCCGCCGCCGCCCAGCCCAGCTCCCGCCGCCACCGCCGCGGACCGGCCGCCCCGGCCCCGCCGCCCCAGAGCCGCCGGGCCGGCGGAGCGCCGGGCGCGGGCCCCAGGCGGCGGCGCCAGCGCAGCAGGGAGCGCAGCGCGGCCATAGCCCCGCTCCGCCCCAGCGCCCGGCGCACCGAGCCCCCGGTGCCGGCAGAAGCCTCGCGAGAAGCGGGGAAGGGGGTGGGGAACCGAGCGGGCCCCGCAGTCCCCGCCCCGCGCCGCCGCCGGGCCGCCCGCGGGCGCTGCTCCCGGGACAGGCGGCGGGACGGGCTGCGCCACAGGCGGGGCGCGGCCAGGCTAGCGGAGATGCGAGGCGCCAGACCCAACACGGGGATGCGGCACGGAGCTGGACCGCGCAGTGTGAGCCCAAGGGCCGGGCAGGGTGATGCGGGGAGCTGCCGTGAGCGCGGCAGAGCCGGGCGTGCCCCTGCTGCCTTCTGCCCGCACACCGGGGCCGCGTGTGCTCCGCATCGTGCTCCGCATCGTTACTCCACGGCCTTGCTCCCGGGCCAGTGTGCCGCACCATGCCCGAGTGTCCTTGCCATATCAACAGCCTCTCCTCTGATAAATATTCTTGGCGACAGGTAGCTTCCTTAGCATAACCAAGGGCTCGTTGAAGACCAGTTGTGAAAGTTGAGCATGGTCCTTTGTCCCTGCCTGCTTGGTATTGATGGGCAATAAATCTTGTCAGGCGTTTCATGTGAGGGCATTCTTCCATGGTACAACCTGCATCACAACCTACATTAACTTGAAACTTCATAAACTGCACACAAGTATTTCAAGATACAACACACCTTATGGCTTTTTTTTTTTTTTGCAATGGCACAGTCTTAATCTTTTTCTTCTTTACATAAGTACATTTTACCGAAGTTTCAGCCACTTATCCTTTCTCTCCCCACCTGCCCCCCCAAATCTCAAATGACTTTTTCTATTATTATGAACAAGATTTTGGAAAATACAAAAATGATATCTTGATACCCTTTAAGACACGCTCATGCATTTTCAGTCACATTCAGTGGTTATGATATGTGTCAAGGAGTAAATGTGGGCATCTTTGTCAACTGACAGTCAGTCAGATCATGCAACTGTAAACATGGCCAAGGTTAAGTTACCTCACAGCTATGGCTGGAAAGGCAAGCATCTGGGCTGAATGATGGATTTACTGCATTTCTTTCAAAATTTTAGAATACTGCAAGCCAATTCATTCATCAAGTAATTCCCTTGACCTCATTATTCCCTGTCTATTAACTGTCAAAAACTATTTTTGAGTGTTTTTAAAAATAATCTGCTGCTTTATTTTATACTTTATATGTATGACTCCCAAGCAAAATCCTTGTCTGCAAGTCTGAGTTACATCTCTGTACTCAATGACTAAAGGCCAATATGGAGACCAGCGTTTATGAGTCAAGGCAATAATAATTTCTGATGCTTAGCATGACTGGAACACAAGTACTTTTCTTGCAAGTACATGACTAAGCATCCAGTCTGGAAAATTTTGTAGAATGTGGCTCTTGGATCTTATCAGTTCTAGCTGCCTCATTAGGAGACCTCATTCACCAATACAATTAGCTTTTTCAAATAGTCTACCTTTTTGGTTTGACTGGAAAAGAAACCACTTTTGGTCAGTGTGGTGTCCCAAAGTAAACCTGTCAAGAGCTCATCAGTCACCTAAACTGTAGTCATGAACCATGAGTTATCTGCCTGTTCACACTATTTCCCTGAAATTAATTAGCCACATTTTACTGACTTTTCAATAACACCTTTAGGCTAAAATTTCTTTCACTTCAAAAATTCAATTCACATCTGCAACTACTTACACCCAGGTAATTTTAGGCAGAACTCCCCTGGTGAAGTGTTTGCTTAGGAACAAGAGGAAAATTTATTTGTGCAGCAAGTCTAAAAACATACACTGTCTGAACATCTTGTATGCAGAGATTCAGAAAGCATGTCATTTAAAAAAATTAATGTTGCTTTAATCCAATGATTCACTTACAGGATTAAAAAAAAAGCTGTCAAATGAATATTGATATATGGAAACAGTGTATTCTCACTGAGTGTAGCCATGAAAATATGTGCTCACTGCAATAGTTTCTCTGTTCCATTCTGCATATGTAGGGGTTATTCATGTGTGTCAACAAAAGCATGGACAGTGAGATCATGAATCTTAAAAAGCTCTATGAATTTTTTTCTTCAATTAAAGAAATAAAACAAAGCATGAAGGTGGAAGAACTTCCTTCCCACAGGAAAAACAAAATCCTTGTTGCTTTTTCCTCATCTGCGTTTCTTAAATAGTTAAATAGAAATATACATATAAGTATACATACCTGCTATTGTATCTGTTCAGAAGAGAAAGCTTTCAATGTTTTTAAAATCTGCAGGTATTGCATTTTAAAGGTCATCAGATTATGCCTTAATTTGTACATGGAGCCTTGGAAAGGTTCTGTTCTTCACAGTGAATTCTGCACAAAAATACACCTTTTTCCCACTCATTGTAACTTGTGCATGTTCTGGTCACCTTCCTGAAAGCAGAGAACCATATTTTTGTGTCCAAATCTGGGAAGAATCTGAGACTGGCCATGATACATAGGTATCTCCAGCTGGACATATCCCCTTGGTGCTACTCCATGGTTTTTGTTCCACCAAATGTTTGTTTCTTATGTATTCATGAACCCTCCCTTTCCAATATTTTATTATATCATTAAAAATTCATGGCTGGCACAGAACTGTTGTGAGGGAGTTCTAAAATTAACAAAGGTGCAATAAATTGTAGGACCTAAAGTTTAATATCTTACAGGAGTTTTTTAGATATGCAGATCAATCTGTCTCTTCATTTATGTGTAGACTATCTATGAAAAATTTCAGTCATTAATTCTCCATTCCTTTGGTAGCCACTAGGTTTTGCTTATGACAACATGCTATTCTTAGGCAATATACAGTAATTGTATTGTCTCTAGAAGTCCTAACTACTTGTATGGAAATAAAATCTTGACCACATATATATTTGTTCAATGACACTGAGAGTGCCGTCTCTAGGAAGTATTCGTAGAGTTGATTAGATTGTACTGTATACTTTAGGTTGAATTATGTACTCTTGTAAAAAAACTCTTCAAAATTATTTAACTTCCCATGGTATAGTTTCAGAAGGTGCAAAAAAAAATCTTTAGCGTTATCTTTTCCTGTCACATGGCTAGTGCAAACACACACACACAAAATCTTATCTTTTTGTTTCTTTTCTGGTACTTTATAAAACAGCATAACCGGTTTAGTTCCCAGACATTAAAGACTCCACTCAGAAAAGATCAGTGTTATGTATTCCGCTCTACTTTAAATGTTTCCATTATATAACAGGAAAGATTTAGCCATAAGGGTCTTTCAGTGTGTGATTGCTGAAGACTTTTTTTTGTTCAAAATAACCCCAACCCTTCTCCACTGGAGACAGTGAATGTTATCTGAACCGTAGACCCCTCTGCTGTTTGTAGGAGTCAAGGGTACTGCTTGGACCCAGGAACAGCATCTGTGTGGGAGCATCTTTGGGCTTGGAACAAGATACCTCCTCCATTTAACTGTACCATCCTGCTGCATGTCCTGCAACCCAACAGCTGTGATGAGCAGTTTGATCTTGACCTGTCAGTCATGTCAATAAAAATACTTGATGTTTGTTTCAAACATTTTTGGTGTATTTGAGTAGTCAGTGAACAGGCTATTTGAGAAATAGGTGCTATATAGATTATTCAACTTTGATCTATTTCTTTGATTTAGCACTACAATTAAGTAGATTTGCTTCAAAGAGAAAGCTCATTGGTTGATGTTTTACACTGATGTGATAATGTTTACACAGATGTGCTTTGAAATCTCGATTATGGTAGATTTTTGGGTCCCACCACATGACAGGCTCCTGTTATCTGAAAGGTAAAATAATATAACATCTATCTGTAACTGCCTTCAGAACAGGTCTGCCTGTGCTCTCCTCTGAGGTGATTTATCTGATCATTGTATTTAGCATTAATTTTTTTAGTTTTAAATCCCTCCACAGTAAATCACTTGCTTTAAAGCAGCCTTTTTATAATTCAGGTGCACACAGGGGCAGTACTTAGGACTGCAATGATGAAAAGGTGTCACATTACCTGCTTTAAAGCACCTGCCAATTAATTAGCCCTATACTCTCCATAGCAAATAAAGGTAAGCAGTCAAATCCATTTGATCTCTCAGATTTAGACTGTGACTGAAAAGACCATGAAGCAAGAGGGAGAACTAATCTCTCATGATTCTCTGCAACTTTTTTGTTTAAATGAAACCTTAAACCACCAAGTGATTCTCTTGAACTTTTGAAAGAATTACCTATGAAAGATCTTTACATTTTATACTCTAATACCATGTTTTAACATTGGCAAAGAACTGCATATCTTAGATGCTGAGATAGCTCATGTCATTTAAGCTCTAAAATTCATTAGACTTTACAGAAAAGTCAGGAAAGATGGCAAAAGTCAAACTTTTAGATTTAATTCAGCATTGTTTTACCATTGGTGAATATGTTTCCCACCAAAATATATTTTCCTGTGTGAACCATTCTACTCTGGGGAGGAAAAAAAATGCATATGCTCCTCTGGAACAGGACAACAAAGTCCCAAACCGATTCAAAATATCGTAGAACTACAACAGGGATCTTTCAGTACATAATATTGCTAATTTATGATGCTCACAGACCTTGGCTACGGGCTCAATAAAAAACCCCAAAGAAGATGGATTAGATGAGCCACAATCTTTCTTTCTTCTTCTCTGCAAAAGATTTGAAAATATTTATCCCAAACTATGGGGCTGCCCATTTATGTTTTTAACACCTCCTGTCAATACCCAAATACGATAGATCAGTTTAGTGTCACATTAATGATAAATGCGAGGGAGAATTTGCAGAGGGGAAAGCACCTCCCTGACTATGCCAATTTCTTTAGAAATTCCCCTCCTTGTAGTTGAAGCGATAAAAGGGAAGCGTAATGCATGTACATTTTATTAGCGTTTTAGAAACAGGGAGTAAAGCTGTCAGATCTTCGGGTTTTTTCTTTCATGTGTGTCTGGGCAGGTCTAACCCTCAGGTAACGCCCTTTCTCCTTCTTCCCTCCTGCCTCTCCTTGCACCTGTCCACGTAATGCTCCGGCAGCTCCCGCCCGTCCCCCTTTGCCGCTCCGCTCCGCTCCGCGCAGGGGCCGCGCCCGCGCCCCCGCCCCCGCCGCGCGTGTGCGCGCCCGGCAGCGCGCGGGGGGCGCGCCCGGAGCCCCCTCCCCGCCGCGCCGCACATCAGAGGAAGGTGCGAGCGGAGGGGGAGCCGGTTTACAATTTCAAACGCGGCCTCCCCGCAGCGGCTTCATTAGCATATGTCAGGGGACCGCCGTATATATATACACACGCGGCAGGCTGATGAGCAGCACCCCGCCGCCCGGCTCGCACCGCCTCGGATCAGCACGGCTCGGCCCCGGTCCGCTCCGCTCGGCCCTGCCGGCTCCCCATGCTTGGGGCTCCGCCGCGCACCCCCACATGCCCGCCGGGAGAGGCCGGCAGCCGCTCTCTGCCGCCGCCGCGCCCTAGCCCGCTCGCCCCGCGCCCGCATGGCTCCGCTGGCCGAGGTGGGCGGCTTCCTGGGCGGCCTGGACGGCCTGGGGCAGCCGGTGGGTGCCCACTTCCTGCTGCCGCCCGCCGGGGAGCGCCCGGCGCTGCTCGGGGACCGCCGCGCCCCCGCCGAGCGGGGGGACCGCCGCGCCCCGGCCGCGGCAGCGGCGGCGGAGCTGGCGCACCTGCAGGGCATCCTGCGGCGGCGGCAGCTCTACTGCCGCACCGGCTTCCACCTGCAGATCCTGCCCGACGGCAGCGTGCGCGGCACCCGCCAGGACCACAGCCTCTTCGGTAGGCGGCTGCCGCGCGGCCCCGGGTGCGGGTGTGGGTGTGTGAGCGCCTCGGTGTGTGCCTGGGCGGCAGCAGCCCTGCTCTGAGGAGGGTGATGTGATGCTGGGGATGCCGAGGCAGGTGGATGAGTCCCCGGAACAGAAAGGCTTCATCGGCCATGGGGTCTGCACCAGGGCAGGTAGTGAGGGAGGGCTGGGCATCCCAGGTGAGTCAGGAGGCAGGCGCTGCTCAGCCTGTGCTGGGGTCTATGAGCACAGGCATATTCCATAGGTTTATGGGAATGGTCGGGAGTCAGACTGATCCTTTTTTCATTCACTATTGGTATCGGAGCTTCTTGGGCCTCTGTAAAATGGTGTAGCTCACAGACTTGGGCATGTTGATCCTGAGGCTGCATTAGACTGCTTTGCTTCACAGAAGGATATAAAGCTGAAGCAGAAGAGCCTAAAATGCCTCTTTCATTAAGTGCTTAAAATGCTTCCCAGCCAGCCTTCTCTGTCAATAAACCCAAAGGAGGAGAAGGCAACCTGTGATATGAGAGTAAATCCTAAATAGTAGTTGTAGAGGCTGGACATCTGAACAAACCTGCTGTCGTCAACTACATGTGAGTTTTGGTTTGTATTCGTTTAGCAGTCGTAAAAAGGTGATTAAAGAGCTTCCTATCCTCCCCATAGTCAAAACAATCTGCTGGAATGGCTTTTAATTGCTTTTATAGCACGTGGATGCTTTAAGAACTAAAGGAGCAGTAGTCAGACAGTTATTCTCAGAAAAAAGATTTCCTACAGCATGTAAACATGAAATAAATGTTTGCTTTAAAGAGCAAATCAAGTTAGCTATAGATCTAACATTTAGTGGGCTTTTTAGAATTGTACTACCTTTATTCTACCACTACTCTTGGCGGGTTTGTCTGATGTGGTTTCTTTGTGGGTTGTATCACCTGCTTATTATGCTTTTGGAAAAGAGTGGCTTTGAAAATGATATCAGAAAGACAAAATGCCTCCAAACCTTTTATGGGACTCTGTGCTTTATGAACTGGAAAACGAGGATGATTTATGTGTGATACAGTTTCTAATGCTTACTCTTTGTAAAGGATTTATTTTCTTTGCTGTTTTTAATACAACTAAGAAACCTGCCGAAGCTCAATTAAAATTGAAAACATTTAAAATTATTGGTTAGTCCAGATAGTCCATCTGTCTGAGACTAAAAATTGTCCTGAAATCATAAATAGTAAACAGACAAAAAGTCATAATCAGCTGCACTATTTAAAACTACTTACCTTAGATTCAGGGATTTTTTAAAAACATTTTGTGGTTTTGCTGCTGAACAGCAGTATCTGAGATATGATTCTGGCACTTCTTTTTGAGGCTTTGTTTATGTTGTTAACAACTTCCAAAAAGCCAGTTCACACATTCCTTTTCTTTCATGTTTTGGATGTGCTGTAATCTGTGCATATCAATTGGTGTATGTTGGCTTACCTTTGCCAAATTCAGGCTTCAAATAGTACCTCATGTCTCAAATACTTTATTAATATATATTACATTTTTGGGCAAATGTAATATAAATAACGTTATAATCCAAATAGTAGCAAAAAAAGCAGCATGTTTTATGTACTTTAAAAGCCTGCACTAAAGACAGCAAGTTGTGTCAAGAGGTGTGGGCCCATATGCTAGATAAGATGTCTGGCAAATACTTTTCTTTTTCTGTGGGTAGATTCTGTTATATAAAATTCCCATCTGTACTTTGATTTCCATTCAAATGGTCTAATAATGGATGTGTTTTTTTAAGATAACTCTGTAGAAGTAGTAAGGTATATTTTCAGGTAATTCAAACTGATCTTCCAATATTTGAGTAGGCAGTTTAGCAAATAGTGTACAATCATTAAAGACTCCAACAGCATGGTAGTAATGGCTTTAGTCTCAGTGCTGAATAAAATCCTTTCATATTCAACATTTTGAAAAAGTTTCTTGAATGGTGAAGGATTCAAGTTCCTAGATGAGGCTTCTCAGACTGCTTTCCTGTGATGATTGTGTATATTTTCATATAGTGTTTGAAATTTCAGAGAAACTAGGCCACATTTACTGTTGTATGTGCGTTTTCTACTTGTTTTCAACTGAGTTTTTGGATGCTATGTGTTTTATGGTTACAAAACTAATTAAAGCAATTTTTTCCAGGTATCCTTGAATTCATCAGTGTGGCAGTGGGACTGGTCAGTATTAGAGGCGTGGACAGTGGCCTTTACCTTGGAATGAATGAGAAGGGAGAACTCTATGGCTCTGTAAGTACCACTTTCATATCAGCTCATACATCTTCTATACTTATATTATATTCATACATAAAATACTGTTTCTCCACTTCCTTTGGTTGTAATCATTCCAGTTTAAAATGTGAGAAGTGATGCACACCACAAAGAAATATGTAAATACTCCCTGCTCTGTTGTGTTGCATTTGAGTCCGTCTACCAAATCTCATTTGTAGAACAGCAGCTAGCCCAAGACAGAACAATTCATAATATAATACATTCCAAGATAAATTTAAAGTAAATCATAAATTAGTAATGTTTTCGTGTAGTAAATGTTAATTAATTCATTTTTTAAATCTAAAATTGTAGACGTACAGGTCCAAGTTTCCAAACTCATTGTCAGATCTACATACTCTTCTTGGGTTTGGTTTGTTGACATTTAAATGAAAAGTAAGGCTACACAAAGCCTAAAGCATTTTGTTTATTTTTATAATATCTTTTTTCATGTCTTCAAATATCTAGTGGCAGTTTAACTTATGCTTCTTTTCTCTTTCTTTTTGTAGGAGAAACTAACTTCTGAGTGCATCTTCAGGGAACAATTTGAGGAAAACTGGTACAACACTTACTCATCCAATGTCTACAAACATGGAGATTCAGGGCGGAGGTACTTTGTAGCACTTAATAAAGATGGTACTCCTAGAGATGGGGCAAGGTCCAAAAGACATCAGAAATTCACACATTTCTTGCCCCGGCCTGTGGATCCTGAAAGAGTTCCAGAACTGTACAAAGATGTGTTAGGATACAGCTGAGCCAAGAGGCAGCTTTGGCAGATAAGCAAACTGGAGCTGTTGCCCGTGCTTTCGTGGCAGTGCCAGCATGAGGAACCTGCAGCGGTCGAGGATGCTGGATGTGAAGAACCCACTTGGTGAGGGGCAGGCCTCTGTTTCTAGCCACTGGATGTGGGAGACAAAGCCTCAAAGATGAGTGTGGACCAGCCTCCTCAAGACTTGCTGAATGGCTTGGTAGCCAGCCACCAGGGGGAAGAGGGACTTCTTAAAACATAACCAACTCCTGGCAATTCTGTCTGGATTACCTGTGGCCTGTAGATTGGCAAGGAACCATCTGCATCATATGGATGAGACAATGCTGGAAGAAGTAGAAAGAAATGGACTATAAAATAGTGATAAATCCTGGGAACTATGTGTGAAGTTTTACAGGCTCTACTTTAGTGATGGACGTTAGATGTCAATACATAGCAGTCAAAACTGGAACTTTTCTTCAGGATGGACCTATTTATACATCTCCAGATAGCATATATTTATTTTATATATTTATTTATTGAAGAGTTTATTTTTTACTGGGATATGAAGAGAATACAAGTTCCTAACCCCAATGAGAAATCATTTACAGTGCCAATATTTACTCTGAGTAGTGTCATGATACAAAAATGGCATTGCATTGCAATGCATCCAAAACCTGAACATTTGTGTTTCACTGTTTATCAGTTACAGATAAGTTTATATTTTATGAGCATACCATTACCATGTAACTGTCCTTATTTGGAAAAGAATGTTTAATTTTTTTTTACTTATGAGAGTGCCTTACAGATTGTATTAAATTCAAATGCACATTTAAAAAGGGAATTAAAAGTTACTTCACTTTCTTTGGTTTACTGTTATTTTTAAACTGCGAATCTCTTAGCACACTATATACAACATTTCACATCTGCAGCGATTGTGAAGTGTGTATTGCAGTTACCTTGAAAGAAAAACTAATATTAACTCTTGAAATTTTGGTTCAAATCACAACATGCTTGATGGTTTTTGGCCAAAGGATTCGTACTATCTTTACTAACACACAATTAGCTATTCTCTGGTAAAATCTTCATGCAGTATTCTCATGATTTATTGTTTCTATCAATATGGCTAAGGGGAAACAAGTTCAGAGTGCAAAGTTTCAGATACTGCTGTATGAAAAGCTTCTGAGTGAGAGCTGTTTCTCTATTGAGTACAGAGAAGCCTAGGAAGGCAACTTTCTTACCTTAATTCCTCATCTAGACAATATTTTCAGCATAAGAGGTTCTGTGAAAGCTGTCAGAACAAAGATGAGCTGTGTCTGTGCTACTTACAGCTATAAAACAGGCAGATCATCCTAATTTAATTCAGAACTGTCAGATATGAAGCACAAACTCATCTGAATATTAACTGATGGGGAAGTCTGCTCTGCAGGAATACAAAGGGTAGTGACAGATTTGTGATTGAGACCTAAACCTGCTGAACCTGTCACATGATTGCCACCTGCATGGACAAGGCTGGCCCAGGAAAACTGCAGGGAAGGCAGTTCAGGAGGGGGCACCAGAGGGGTCTCGTGTTTCAGATGCCAATGCTCCCAGTGGGCTCCTGTTCAAGGTAACTCATTTCCATTCAGGTTTAGGCAATTGTATATGGTTCAAGTACTGCACATGCATAATTTATATAAAATCAAGGTATCAATGGAAAGCATTTTTCAGTATGTAGCACATTGCTAGAACCTTCACTGTGCCAGAGCTGCTTCTGCTCTATAGTGAGAGGTGGATGAGCTTAGGTTACTGATGGATTGTTGACAAAATCATTTTACTTTCTGCCAAATAGAAATGGAATGCAGATACACAAAAGCATGTTTCAGCACTTTGTGCCTAGCAATGTGTAAATTACTGAGATAAAAGGTTTCATTTAAATTTTCTGAAAAATGGGAAATGGAAGATCTACAGTACACTGAAGACATCTTAGTAAAATAACATTGTAATGCACTCCAGTTTACCATAAAATAATGATTTTGTGGGTGACATTGAGTCCCATTAGTAATAGATCAATAGCTGAAGACAAAAATATATTAAATAGAAAAATTAAATTCTATATTAAATAGAAAAAATTATTTCTCTACATCTCAAAAAGCAGTTTGTTCCATATAAATTGTGTCAAAAAGAAGTAGCTGCTGCTTAGGATATAATTCCCATGCATTTCTGGCAAAGACACTCAGTGTTTAAACCATAGCAGGAGGAATTCTCCCTCTTTGGATTACCAGTTGATCTTCAAAAGTATATTGAAGATGTCAAGGCCTGTAATCAACCTTGTTATTATCATTGTGCATCTTTTTTTCACAGATGTGATACAGCCTGTAACAGTAACTGAGGATACCTCTAAATGGTAAATAATTATCTGAAACTTCTGGATCCAAACACATATCCAATATCTAAGTGAAGAAGAAGAAGAGTGATATGTGCTTGCCCCATTTCCATTTTAGATATATGCAAATAAACCTTGAGTAAAATATAATGGTGCAGGTACAGTGGTGATGAATGACTGTAAAAAACCTCCAGAGCATTGAAAAGCTGTCACAGCCTCTTTTTCAGTTCCGATGCATTTCCATTGAAGAAATACATTGAGGTTCCTCATTTCATTTTGCTTGCAGCGTTTATTTGCTCTCAGTTACATCCTGTCCATCATGCTCTTCAGATACAGTTAATGTTTTTCTGGTTTGAGAATGGTGAATACAAAAATTACACCTCAAAAGGGCAATTTTTATATGTTATTAAAATAATAGTTTTAATTGTCAGAGGTTGGGGGGGTTTTTGTGTGAGATTTTCACTCCCACTTCAAAAAGCCCAACAGCGCAGAGGGATGGGTCAGTTCTGTTTAACCAGTAGAATAAATGATCTAGTTTAACTCTCATTTTATTTTAATAACTTTATAAATCTGAAAGATGTGGGCTGCTCTGATAATATGAAGGGAGTAATCTGAAGGAGGTGACAATGTTCAACATTCAGAGGAAACCTCTGAAGACAGAGAAAATGCCACATCTTGAAATAAATTCCTGTGTAATTGACTGTCCTATTTTTGCCTTTCCTTGTTTATTTTTTTCCCCAAGAAAGAAGAATTATTCAAGTTAATTCAGTTTGTGCAGCAGTTGCAGCTCCACTTTCTGCTTCCCATGGATTCTCCTAAAAGTGTAAAATTTGGCCCTTTGATCTCAGAATTAGCTTGAAATGGAGTGCACCATGCCAGTTCTGTATTTCTTCATATATTTTGTTTTTTGCTGTTCTGTTCTCCAGGTTATGTCAGAAATAACACACTGGCCATAAAAAATATTTTCTGAAAGCCAAGAGGAACCTGAACTTCTGAGAATATTTGAAGTGAAATTTTTACTTCTATTAATCTTTGTGCACTTAATCAGTATGCAGAAAATAGAATTCCTAACAGTCTTCTGTGGAAGTTTTACATCCATAATAGTTACCAGATATAGGAGAATGCAAATTCCTTTAGAAATGAGTATCATTTTAAATAGACAAGCTGATATAATCAGAAAAAGGG
Source organism: Ammospiza nelsoni (assembly GCF_027579445.1). Taxonomy (NCBI): domain Eukaryota; kingdom Metazoa; phylum Chordata; class Aves; order Passeriformes; family Passerellidae; genus Ammospiza; species Ammospiza nelsoni. The sequence goes on along the minus strand of NC_080636.1, from coordinate 29,874,970 downwards.
GACAGCTAGACTATAAGGTACACAGTCCTTTCATTGGTCTGAGCCATTTGTGTTTGCATGGAGCAGTTTGATCCTGTCCATATCTTCAAGTTGCTATCATAAGCTAATTGATGTTATCTTTCATACTCAGGTGTGACAGTCAGCTTCACTATCTGAAAATTGAAATCCCTGGTATGGCCATGCACTCTGGGAGCACTTCAGGGCTGGGCAGAATTTACTTTCTGACATGTGAGAGTCATTTAACAAGTACACTTTCATCATAACTTTCATTTCCAGCTACCTTCATTTCTTGATGTGCTTTGTTTACTCTTTTTCTCATAGGCATCTAATCTAGCTTCAGTAACCTTGTGAAATTTATCTAAATATAGGCCTTTATCAGCAGCTATAAGAGCAGTGGGTATAATTTAGTTATTTTGTGCTGCTTATTTAATCTTATTAGTGCCACTGTGCTACAGCTCTAGTCACACCATTGCAAATTAGGTTTACTATACTACTTAATCTATGCAGCAAAGAACTAAACAGAGGTAAGGCAATTCTATACACCATAAATGCATCTTTACTATTTCCTTACTGTACTGGACCAAGCCTGTGTCATATACTGAAAACATGGTGGTAGATGCTTAAGTTTTGCTCCTATTGCTCCATACTGCATGGAGATGCTATTGGTAAGGAGAACTTTTGGAGGTCTTTATTTTCTCCTTTCACTTTAAATGTTAGAAAAACTATTGGCTTCACCACTGTTCCAATCTCTGCAAGTACGTGGTAGTTTTTTTAACAGTAGATCCATTTGAAGACTCAAACAGTACATGAAAATAACAACAGCTGCATGAGATGACACTACCACTTTGGGAGAGAGTACTTCACTGGAAGGAGAGTAAGACAGACATACATTCTAGGGGTTCTCCTCTATCAATTCTCCTCTAGGCTATTTCCTTTTATGAGGAAGAAAAGAGAAGCAAACATTTCACAATGCTGAAAAATATGGTAGAATTCTCCACTTTCTGGATGATTGCATAAATGTACACTTTATCAGACATTTCTCTTAATACAATGTCCTTTGCAGTTGTGTGTTCAGCAGCTGTGGTGGAATTGTCGCTGTTACTGTACCTAGTGTCAGTGTTTGTCTCAGTACATGGCAATAAATATATTGCTGGAGAGGGAAAGAGGACATTCTAAAGTTGTTATATGCCATTAAATGGTAATCTGGGAAGTTTGGTTTATGGCATTAGTTTTAACTCAGCTTTTGATACAGAGCCTTGCATAAGTTTTGACAATCCATCGTGATTTCTTAACATTCAGAGATTCAAGGGCAGAAAACCAGAAAGTTGTAAAAGTTGCTCAGGTGGGGCATACTTAACCATGACATCTTTATCAATAAGTTGTGCACAAATAGGAAGAAAAAAAAATATCCAAACAGGGAAGAGGTCAAACAGTTACTTCTATTGCCGGTTGGAGAGAGATTAAGTTTCAAACAGAAATTGGTTGGCAGCTTGCCAAAATAGCTGTTTAATCTGCAACATGATCAGTCACTAGAATCATTCTGAAAGTGCAGGAAAAAGAGAAAATACTGAATTAAAACACTAGTGACAGTAGCTCTCTGTATTTTGAATATATACAAAAATACTGTTGCTGTTGTTCTCTTATAGCAAGTCTCTCGTACAGGCAGTTTATGGGGAAAGAAGTAAAAATGTTAGTAAGGCAGTCTTTTGACAGTGAGCTTAGTAAAACTCTTCCTGTAGTAAGGTCCTGGTTGATGTATTTTGTCTAATTACAGCAAAATTGAATCATGTTTTATTTCACTTAAAATATTACAAACTATGTGTTACTTTCATGGGTATCTTCAAGTCAGGAGTGGTACCTGATTTACAAATAGAGCCCATGTAAATCACATTAGCCACTTTGGGCTCCCAAATGTAAACTTTTAAATATCTATATCTATAGTCTATATAGATATATCTATAGTCTATATAGATATATAATATATCTCTAGCATATTATATATCTATATATATAATATGCTAGAGATATATTATAATCTATATAATATATGAACTTTTAAATTAGTTTCTATATTATTGATGAAATTAGTTGCAAGTGTTTCTGTTGTTCCTGACAATGACAGTCTCAGTGTCTGGTAGAGTGGGTGAAATGTTTGTTTCTTTATTGTTCCTGTAAGGTCATCCATCCACCTCCAATTCCAGTGACTCTAAAGTGCAGTAGACATGAACATGGGTCTCAAGACAAGTAGGTTTGCTTTAGGGTGATTTCATCTGTAGGTGGCTGAGGTATCAGAAGGTGGTGATAGGTAACTATGCTTACACTGAGGAGTTTTTAGCAGTTGACACCTATTGTGCTGAAGCTTCTGGAACAAAAGATTAAGTAGTATTAGCTGCAAGTCATCAATGTTCTGCTTATGCTGGTTTTATGTTTTCTAGTTTGCTGAAGCCAGAAAATACAATTTCCTTTTTTAGTAGAGATATAGATGGAAGTTTGGTATAAATATGATGAAGGTGAAATGATGGAAGGAGAATATTCTCAAGACTTTTTTGCAAATTCTGAGATGATCTTCACAATTATTATCTTACTTCTCTGATCAGGTGGGTTATCAAGGCTGAACTCCAAAAAACCTCTTTTACTTTTTAGCTGGACAAAGCCTGTGTCTTCGTCTCTTAGATTTAGCACTACTTTTGCCATCTACTCTTTCTGAAAACTAACATAAGCCAATGACAGCATGAAAACTCATGGCTGCCTTCTCCTCTTTGTACTGCCTTTTCTTTTAGCTATTCAAACTTGGGCCTATCTATTTAAGTCTTTATATTTTAGTTTCACATCTATTAAGTGACAAAATGTTTAACTAAACAAATGCTGAAGTCTTATAAGACGTATAACTGTATAATTTGTCAAGAATTTTAACATGTTCCAGAATGGGCCTGTTAAAATTATCTATACTTTTGGTAACTTTCAACACAAAGAAGAGTGCCTGATTGCAATCTAATGTATTCCAGCTTTTATTTAGAGCAGATTTTGATTTTTAAAATGTCAGCTGGCAGTTTTTCCTGTTCAGGAAACTCCTTGTCTTGGTTGTACAAAGCAATGCTGTCTTTCTGGCCCTCCACTCAAACTTTCACAACCATAGTTCTTACCCACTGTGATTTAGTGTAGTGATCTGGATATCTGAAATTTTTTCTTATTTTATTCTAATTTTTCTTATTGATCTCTTTACAGTTAATCTGAAGGAATCCCTACTCCTACTAGAAAGGTATACCTCTTTGTACAAACAGTAGACTTTTGTTGTGAGAAATTTGCTTTATCTAAACTTTCCTCAGAAAGTTTAGACAAAGCAAATCCAGAATCCAGTACTTAACAGTCACCAAATGATCAGAAAATGCTCTTAATTTTATGCTATTGTATTTATGAATAAAGCAGAAACTGCAAACACTGAGCTCTGTGTGGCACAGTACCTAGTCACTCACAATTTTTCTTTCAGGTCATGGTGCCATGGGTATCTTTTCCAAAATCATAAAGCCTCCTGAAGTGAGTGTTGTGCTTGTGAATGCTGGACACTGTAAGGTGCAGTGTGAAGTTGTCTCAAATGCTATGAAGTTCTCATTTGATAGACATTTCTCATGGCTGTAGTCAAGTACCATTGCAAGCACCACATTACATTTGATTTATTATGAAAAATTGTGCTCAAGATATTCACATTTGCATAGCAGTTGTGGTTTATGGCTTATAACCTCAGTTAACTTCTCCAGTTGACTGTAATGAGGAGGTAAATTCTTTTATCTAGGAATGTGTCTGCTAATCTTAACTATGTAAAGTGTTCTCCATTCTGTGATGGTGCTGGGCAAACAACTACAATAAGGAATATGTAGACATTAATGTAGTTTCTCTTCATGGCATATACACCTCGAAAAGCTCAAGTTATTTAATTCTAGGTTATTAGCAGTGATTGCCTTAATGTATTCTATTTGCTCTCTTCTTTAAGTCACCCTTTAGGATGCATTTCCTATCTCTGAGAAAGGTCTCTTGCAGCTCAGCAATGCTTTCTCAAAGACTGTCTCATTGTGGCACTTGGTGCCATGATCTAGTTGAGGTGTTAGAACATGGGTTGGACTCAATGATCTTAAAGGTCTCTTCCAACCCTGAATTTCTGTGATTCTGTGATTCTGTGAAAAATAAAGTGCATCTCATATCCAGGTATTTTGCATGTATTTTAAATATTTTTCCCTGCTGCCTTTGGCTATTCGTGCAGTCAGGATCACCCCCAGACCTTTCTTGGTTGTGCAGGGTATTAGCTTGTGCTACCTTTGCATTTTTAGGCAGCCCCTTGACAGTGTTTGAAATGAAAAGTTGACAGATGATGAATGACACACAGCGCTCTCATATGTTTTCACATTAAAAAAAAAGGTACTATTGTTTCAAAACAGCAAAATGCTTTTATCTCATGGAGAAACTTCAATAACTCCATGAAAGTTTTGGTTTCTTAAAAAGTTGGTGAGTGTGCCCATATGTTTTTGCATGATTCTTTTATGAAGCTGGCCAGTGATGATGAAATTAGCATGTTTTGATCTATATACAAGCTGTTCATAAAGAACTTGAAAAGAGTAGTTAGGAAAATCCAAGTGCTGAAACATTTAAGATGTACTTTCTGGTCTCACTTTTGTGTGATTGTCAGCCAGGGACTATCACCATTAAGGTAGCTTGCCAATTGCCTGCCACAGATACAATATTTATTGCTGTAGTGGGGATTTCCTATCAGAGATCTGAAGACAGACTTTTATACATTGTTTCTCCTAGGTAACTTATTCAAATCAGCAGAAGAAATCTGTTAGTAAGATAAAAATAACCAAGAAAAATGTATTTTTGTTCATTGGGCCTATTTGAATTTCTTTTTTATTTTTGTTTCAGGTTTTCCTTCACATGGCTGGAAAGAGGTGAAGGAAATTGGCTGATGTTCTGCTTTTCTATACTAAATTCATGACTGTTTAATGAGGTTAAAATTAATGTATTTTGCTACTGACTTATGAGGTATAAGATTTATTTTTTTCATGCTATTAGAAAGTAGATATAAACAGTTTTTCAGGGAATTAATCTCTTTTAAGTCTGTTGGAAATATATGGGAATACTCATCTAATCAAATCATAGTTGGCTAACATTTCTGCTTCTCTTTTCCTAAGAGACAAATAGACAGTGTTTTAAAGCACTAAGAATGACAGGGTGGGGTTAACATATTGTGAACTATTCCCAGTCCCATGGCCCTACTATTCACAGAAACTATGCTCTTCTAACAATTGAACCTCTCCAAAGGTTGATCAGTTAGTCATCAATTTTTAGTCTGTATACATAACCTCCTCTTTCCCTTTGTAGGCACATTCACCTCTGCGAGCAAATCAGGTCTTCCTAATTACTCATTTTTACACTTTTTAAGAAACTATAGTCTTAATTCCTTGTTCAAGCAGCATCTCCTTTTTCATTGGAGAGACCTGGATTCTTCTGATGAAGGTTATGCTCCTGTTGCTTGCGTTGTTTAGTGTTTACTGTCAGAGGCAGCTCTGGATTTTGAACAGCTGCATTCCTGATTTCACATCTTCCTACTCCAAGGGAAGCCATCACCTTGCCTCCCAAGGGATGCCAAATCCCTCACCCAGGGTGGCACCTTCACCTGCAGCACCAACGCTGCCCGTGCAAGGAGGTGCAGCTGAGGCAGGAGCAGGGCAGGGACAGGAGGAGGGCCTGAGCAGGGCAGGGACACAAAGAGTGCCTGAGCAGGACAGGGACACGAGGAGGGCCTGAGCAGGGCAGGGACACAAAGAGTGCCTGAGCAGGACAGGGACAGGAGGAGGGCCTGAGCAGGGCAGGGACACAAAGAGTGCCTGAGCAGGACAGGGACAGGAGGAGGGCCTGAGCAGGGCAGGGACACAAAGAGTGCCTGAGCAGGGCAGGGACACGAGGAGGGCCTGAGCAGGACAGGGACAGGAGGAGGGCCTGAGCAGGGCAGGGACAGGAGGAGGGCCTGAGCAGGACAGGGACACAAAGAGTGCCTGAGCAGGACAGGGACAGGAGGAGGGCCTGAGCAGGGCAGGGACACAAAGAGTGCCTGAGCAGGACAGGGACAGGAGGAGGGCCTGAGCACAGCCCTGCGCTGAGGGGTGAGGGCAGCAAAGCCGTGCGGGCAGGTAGGGAGGCAAAGGCAGCCACAGATAAAACTGCTGTCCTCGTGTTTAGCCCTTGGTTATAGAGCTGGAAGCAGGATCAGAAACTGTCTGGTTTTAGAGATCTGACACAGATCCCATTGGCTGTCTATCCTTTAAAGGCAGATGATTTTTTTTCCTTTGAAGAGCATTCAGTAGAATGTTCACTTTCCATTTTCTCTGAGCTCCAGCACCTCAGGCCTCTTTGTGGTGCAGGTTTTCACAGTGCTGCTTTTATTTGCCAGCTAAATAGTGAAAAAGGTGATTGACAAACATAATAGTGTTTTTCTCACACCCTATTTGAACAAGTTTATTTGATACGGAATGCTGATCAAACTATAACTTTATAGTAATAGAGTTCTTTTGTCATCAATGTCTGATGATACAAAAACCTAAAGACTTTAGACTATATATTCACTTCTGGTCTGGCACATTCATTCATAGATAAAACAAATCATCAGGATTATTAATGTCTGTACTTTTCATGTCTACAATTTACATTTTAAAATTTCCTAAATACCTTTGATGGCTCTGTAGCATATTAAAGTTTTTCTAATATTAAAACCAAAAGTTTCAATAAATTGTTTTATTTTGAAGCATGAATATATTAGTAAACACAAATGTGAGAATACTCTGTTTCAAGTCTGAGTTATTATCTCATTGTGCCCAATGAGAAGAGAAATTTTGCCAGAAGGTATTTCATTAGGAAGGCATGAAGGGACACACTGCAGAGCCATTAGCAAGAGTTTCAGCTTCACCAGAAACTTTAGCCACCTCTGATGCATCATGGCAAACTCACAAAACATGATCTGCAATGTCTTTTTCCTTTAATCATCATCATCATCATCATCATCATCATCATCATCATCATCATCATTGTTCTGGCTTTCAGTTTTCTAAAGACCTCAGTTTAAAAGTTTTATTTCTGTTACACAGGTTAAAGGTGTCATGGTAGAAAAAGTAGAATTCCTAGCCATGTAGATCAGAAATAACAGGAAAAGATCAGGGGAAAAAAATTTCTTATACTATAATTACTAAGATAACTGTTTTCTTCCTTTACCTGTGTGCTTTCTTTCTATTTTAGTGCACTTACATAATCTCATCACATTATGTAGAGTCTTAGTGCTCTCAAAGGGCCAATAATAAGTGTCAATTTGCTGCTTTCTAAATTCCTGGAATTGAGTACTTGCCAATAAAGTGAAGCAGAAAATTAAATTAAGAGAATCCTGTATTTTAATGAAGTTTGAAAAGAAAAGTAGTGGGCAAAAAAATCATGCCATTTTAAATAGAGAAAAGACCAAGAGAGCACAAAAGAGATATTTTGTGTCTCACAAAAGAGATACAAACTTGTGGCTAAATCTGTGATATACTGGTGCACAACACTAGTAATTAAAAAAAAAAGGGAAACATGCTAATTTCATACAGGTGGGAAAAACCAATCAGCTCAGATAGGGTGCAAAAATAACAAGTAGCCTGAGGTAGGGCTTTGTAGCACATCTGCTGTAATTCTGTACTTAGAACTCTACTTTTCACAGAAATGTTTTCCCAGCCTTCAGGGTAAATGCCAGTAAAGGACATGGCATTTTGATAACAAGCCTTTCCAGAGGAATAGATGGAATTCTAAAGAACCAGAGATTTTTAAAATGCTTGTGTCATCAGCCATTATTTGAAAAATGGAAATCCCTTAAGGAATATTGTGCGACGAAAGCAGTCCACTTTAGCACACTGCCTGAGTGTTCTGTACATGGAAGGACAGCACAGCATTAAGGTGAGTGCTGTCTTTTATCAGGCACCTGCAGTATTAGCCCTGTAACCTTGAAAAGTACAATCCAAAGGAACAGAACATCAGTAACCATGCTGGCATCATGTATGCTGCAAAGAGAGAGAGAAATAAACTGGGAATTATTTTTTCCCAGTTAAAAGTGCTGCTGCTATCAGAACAACTGATGGTGAAGAAATGCTGAAGAACTAGTGTAGTTCTTTACTATAATTTTCCTCCAGCAAGCCTGAAAGCCTATTGACAGAAAGTATAAAGGTGTAGATCTGCATAGATGGAACAACTGAAATACTGAACAGACTTTGTAGGTGGAAATTCAGTTTGTATATTTTGCTGGTAGAATTTATTCCCAGACAAAACAAAACAAAGCAAACAAACCCCCCTCCAATAAAACCAAACAAAACCACAAACAAACAAACAAAACATCCCCAAAACAACAACAACAACAAAAGAAAAATATAAAGAAGAAAAAAGGCAGCATTTGGGGCATTTGAGAACAATCTACATCCTGAAGAGAAGCCTACATATAGCATGAATAATTTTTTTGTAAGTAGTTCTCCTTATGAACAGTGGTATCAGGTTGAATGAGAGGGTCTGTCCATCAATCTCAATATCCTACAGTGTCCAATGCCAAATGTGAAGGGCAGAAGATGTGACCAGGACAGGCATATAATGATATTTTTCCAGTACAATTCTTTCATCCTCCAGCTTCTTGCTTTAGTTCACTTTCAGTCATAGCAAATATTTTGTTATCTTAGATTTCGTGTCTCTTAACACCAAATTCCTGTTTTCCCCCCTATTTTAATATATCTTCTTCCTCCTTGATAGATATATCAAGGGAGGAAAGGAGTATAAAAAAGTTAGAAAAGAAATTAAAATCTCAGGTATGCTTTCAATTCTATAAAAAAAGATTTTCTCAAACGTAAGATAGCAAGTCTTTGTCCTGTGGATTCAGATTTTAGTTTATCAAAGGGTCAGCATAGATATCCATAATGCAAGAGAAATAACTTACCATTCTTGGCATTGTAAAAGCTCTTTACAGCAATTTATTAAAGCACTTTCAAACTTTTGTTTGGAGCTGGCTTGATTCCTAGCTGTTCTAAGGATCAAGAAAACAAAAAGATTGTTTAAAATCATAATCCCTCTGATTACACTGATTTCTGGAATACAGGTTTTGAATAGATTCTAGGAGTTGAAGATGATAGTAGATAATATTTTATTTATTAAACGTATAACTTTTTGGCAAGTAGAATAATATCTTGATTCAGTTAGCAGCACTCAGCATTTCATTGTAAGATGCACTTCCAGATGAAAGACTTGAACATTCCAACGTGTGTATACACAGGTATAGTTTATCATGGAAAGTAAGATCAACTGCTTTTCTTGGTGCATATAAAAAAAAATGTATAAAAGAATAAAACACTTGTTTTTGAATGTAACACTGCCATCTAATGAAATAACTGTAAATTACATGAAAGCATTTCATGGTTTTGTCACCTGTTTTTGGAAATATAATACAGGATATAACTTGATTATTAATAGCACTTTAATAACAAGAAAATAACACCTTTATCAGTTAGTTATTTATTAATATAAAAATAATGGTTATTCATGTTAATAATTAACAGTGTTAATAATTATATTTTAAAATTAGAACAAACTGATTATATTTCAAGCACCTGGAAAAACCCTTCATCATATAGATGATATTTTAATAAAACTTTGAACTATATAAAGACAATGAATAAGGTTTTCTCTGAAGATTGGAAATAAAAACTCCAAATTAAGTGAAACTTCCTTTCATATGTCATGATAGATTTATTTTCTGGGTGATACATAATTCTAAACATGGTATTTACAGTGCCAGAAGTTGGTTTTGCCAGCTAGTTCACAAAGGTCCTAAATGAATTTTTGGGATGAAGATGCAGGGGTAGAGCCTGCTGGGCTCTGTTTGCAGATGTGCAGTGCAGTCCTTCAGTCACTGAGGGAAAATCCTGCCCCACATCTGTCTGCATAAAATTACTCAAGCACAACAGCACTGCTGTGTGGATCTGAAGCAGGATAAGGGGATCCCTTGAGGGTTCATAGTGCTTCATTTTCTGCGGCTGTTGGAGGCCAGGCTGGGACCCAGCCCTGTTTGGTCATTCTGGGGGTCTTGGAAAGCTTCTAGGCAGCTCTGGGTGTAGGGCTGAGCATCTCAGCATGGAGAGACTGTGCATGAGCCTGCTCTGCACTGTGCTGGGGACTTAGGGCAAGGGGGCTTTCAGCCTCACTGTAATTTCTAATTATGAACTCAGTTAAAAATAATCCTTTTCTTGCTCCAACCCCAACTATGCCAATTCTAATTCGAAGCAACCTTGTTAGGTGCCATGTTTGTTTAAACAAACCCTGGAGACATCATAACACTTCATTTTAGACAAATAAAAACATTTCTAAGTGTCTGTTAATTCACTACAGTGTGTTTTACTGCAGAGTGCAACCATCAGTATTTATTTTACAGTCTCAGTTGATATTTTGCTAACATGGCCAGGTCATATAGCATGATATTTTATTCTAACATAACTACATCGTAATAGTAAAGGTACTTGATATTTCCACAGCGTTTGTGAGGTCATCCTGCAGCTGAAATTTGACAAAGGGAGAAAGGCAGAGACACTAGGAAGTAGTATAGCCTCACCAATCACCAAGTCTGTGATCTGGCTTTTCAGTGAATGAGAGCATCTTGTTGAGTTTATGGAACATGAGGATCCTCAAACAAGGAAGATCAAAAGGCTGCATTACGTTTCAGTATGTAAGTTTATGGGACAGATGGAATCCACTCAGAGAGACCCATGACACTCAGGGCCAGATTATCAAAAGTTTCAGACACTAAAACCTATTAGTGTGTTCAAACCTTTATTCCAACAGTGTCAGCACTTTTAAGCTCTATTTAAAGCATCAGTCCACAATTTAACTGCTGCCAAAGTTCAAATGGAGGTTAAAAGGATGGACTAAAGGAGGTGGCAAGTCAAAAGAAATTTTGGGTTGCCTTTTTTTTGTTTCCACACACATATTGTCAAACTTCTGGATATAATTTTGTATGGCAAGGGAGAAATTAATATTCTTGTGAAGTGTACCAAAATACCTTTGGTGAGGTAATAAATATTAAAATGCTGTTTGTCCTTGCCTCTGTGATGTTGAAGCATGAAAAACACTTTTGGTATATCAATATTGAAAACATTTCAGGAGTTTCTATCAAATAAATACAAAATACACTCAGGAAGAAAGGGGGGGGGTGAACTCTCCATCTTAATAGCAGTCTGTCAGATTCCTTAAGTTTTGCTTTGTAATGGATTGTAGTGCTCAGGTAATCTCTTTTGAGGGGTACTCTAGTTAGGATTCCTGCTTTGTGTCTTGAAGTGTCAGAGTCCATGCTCTGGAGTTCCCTTTCAGTGGGTTTTAACTCTGGACACTTAGTTCCGCAATGCCCAATATTGTTCCATATGCCCAGTATTGTGCAGACTGGTTTTATGGAGAAAAGACACAAAGCTGAAGTTGGCTGTTTTACAGTACCTAGCCCAAGAATACACAAACCCAGATCACGTAATAACAACTGCATGGGTGCTCAGCCTCAGATTCCTCATCACTTTTGAACACTCCTGAAGTCCTGTTTAGAGACTGTTGTCCTCTGCTCTTCATTCAGATCTTTTATGGAACAGTCAGCCTTTCTCAAATTGCAATTGAGAAACCCTCTGTATGAGGACTTTCTGTGAATTGCTTCCTGACCCTTATGAAATGATGAAAATTCATTCTCAGGGTACTAATTTCTTAATTTATTCCCTTCTTGGGTTCTGACTTGAAAATTATGTTACCTTAAATGATAGCCAGCTCTTCATCTAATTGAAGTGTCATTTGAATCAAGAAGAGTTGAAGAGCTCTTTCTGAGTAGTTCTGCAGATGATTTTTTTTAACATGGAGGCAAAGATGAAAATAAATATGAAGAAGCTTCACATTCAAACCCAGCAGAGTTCCTGGTGTTACATGGGATCACCTATTTTTAAACATGAAGAATTTCTACCAATACTTCCAACAATATCACGGATCCTGCTCCTGCTTCCTTGATGTGATCCTTCTTTAGTATAATTTAGGTGTGGGCAAAATGCATGGTTTGCACAGCTAGAGTTGTACGTAGTTGAGTCCACCCTTTCCACCTCAACCCTTCTTACTGCTGCAAGAAGTAGAACTATCTCCCATATGCAATATCCCATGTTATTCCAGAGAGGTTTTGAATTCATTTGGAACTTTCCAAGCAGTAATGGAAGACACTAGAAGATGTTCTTTACAAGGAATAGTGAAGGAAGCAGAAAGTGACATCAACTTAAAATGACATATTAGCTGCACTTGCTGCACCGTTTTTCAGTTAGGCAAACTGCTTTTATTGACAATGGCAACTATCCTGTGTGGATTATCTTAAAGGTGACTGAGGACCTAATAATATGACCCTCATCTTTAATGTAAATTACAACAGAAGAAAAACTGTCAAATGTTCTTCTTTCAGAAGGACTGGAGAATATTTAAATGTAAGAATTTCTGCAATATGAGCCCTTGTTCCTTCATTTGCAACATTAAGCATAAGCCCTCTGCACATCAGCATGCGCACTCAGTGCTTATGGACTGCCAAAGCAGACCCAGTAGATACCTGGACTCAGCTTTGGCTGGATGGTCTTTAATTTTATCATTGCAGCCTCTGAAAGGCAGGGAGAATGATTAGACCACTCCTGGGTTTTTGCAGCATGTGCCTGGTCAGATATAACCATGTGATAATACAAACATGCTAGACAAAGAAAACAGTTCCACACAGCCTGTATTACTTTTTTCCCCATAAGTCTGTAGCCATAAATAATCCTTTCCAGTGTTACTAAAAATCCTGTCAGGCTAGATAGCCCTTCAATGCAAATAAAATAGCATTTGATACATTTTGACAAGAAAGTAGAACATAGTTTCTGTTTTAAAACTGTGTTTTAAATCTCCTTGGTTGCATCATTCTATTACAATCCTCTCCTATTATAAGCAAGGCATTTGAGAATGAAGATGAAAGGGTTAAAAACTATCAAGCAGGTGTGTTGGTTAGCGAAGGCTTTAGCTTACTTCTTGGCCCTCACACAGTGCAGGTGTTAAACATCAGCATTTTCAACCTGTTTGATATCTAGGCTTTTGTGTTTGTCATCTGGGGACTTTTACATGAAATCTGTAGGAAAACCCCCCATTGCTTTGTTGTTTTGGCTGACTAGGATAAAACAGAATTTATTTCTCACTGCTCTTAAATTTAAAAAGACTAGCACAGCTATGTCTGTCAATTTAAGAAGTGGAGGTTTTTTTTAACTTTATAGTTTATGTTATTGTATATCATCCCCTATACAGCAGCAACCACTAAGAGGTAAAAAATAGCAAGCTGACAATTAATAAAATCTGCAATTACTGATAAGTAAACAGAAAAATATGTCTAAAAAATGCATTCATTTAATTCCTGCTTTGTATATCTTTGCTTATAAATCTGATAGATGTGCTGGCAAAATGAAAAACAATTTGTCTTTATGATAAAAATTCATTTCTAATTTAATTCTGTGTGTGATGTTAAAGAATAAATAATGAAAGATATAAGAAGCTCATGTAAATTTAAAATCCGTTACATATGCAAAAGACTTTTTATGTCTTCATATGCAGATTTAAGTGCCTTCAATATCAATAGAATCTGCACAGTAATTTCTTTTCCCATGCAAGCAACTCTTAAGACATACAAAAGCTACCCCTGCTCTAACTTCTGTAAAGTGATGAACAAAGTATAATAATGCCTTCTGAATGATTATAAAACTTAATCAGCAGCTGGTTTAGTCCCTTCATCTTAAGAGTGTGAAACACATTTTGAATAGCTGATTTCTCATGCAGTTGTTGTTCATGACTGACATTGTTTTGCATGGAGACCATTCAGAAGAGAAACCTTGAGTAACTTTTAGACATGTTTACTTTCCCTCGGGGATTTCCCTGACATTACTTGAAGTAGTCTGATAATTAAAATTGTTAGAATGAAAGTACAACCCTTCCACTTGTTCCCAAACTTAGTTCTACAAAAACTTTCCAATTTGTACTACAGTCACTGGCTTGGTGTGGAAGTGTTTTTCAGGACAGCACCCTTGTATTCCTGGATGATACAGCAGTTTGAAAAGTTGGGAACTGGTTCTCTTTTTCTCAGACAATAGGACTAAATATGTCAATCTGCCTCTGTGAAAATTATGGTGTCCTCTTTTTCTGAGTAATTTCCAGATAGCTGATTAATTTTGACCTCAGATATCCATCAAAACCTTTCAAAATGTTAAGCAGTAATTACACCTATCTACATATAATATATATATGTATTTATACATAAAAACATATATATTTTAGCAGCAAGAAGAAAATAGTGATATTGTGCAGCCATTTATTCTATTTATAAACACTCAGATACATTCCCCTTCTTAAAACCCAAATAATGCTTGTAGTAATAAAGAGCAAAATTTTGGGAACTAGTTCATACAATTGGCTTTGCCTTTTTTTTAACTCATCAAATGCTGTTTCAAATGTATGCAAAGATAGTGCACTGATGCATTTAACAATAATAGACAAGAAATTAATGGTGTCAGTGTGTTTCTACAAACTGTTAGTGCAAAACACAGGTAAATATTCTTATGTGAGGTCACATTCTATAATTTCCTCCCTGTATCACTGAACCAAATTAGAAACTGTGTCATATATCTTACTGGCAATCTATAAAGCAATGCATTTGCTCCTTGAAAATCAATTATGTAGTCTTGACAAATCATCACACAAGAAGTTACTTTGTATGTGGAAGATTTTATCAGCTGTGTCATAAGCTCAAAGCGCTGGGAGGGGTTAAACTTGACTTTCTGTCGTTTTATTGAGATGTTTACTGCATTATCTCATCATACCAATACTTGGCTTGGACATGGAGAGAGGAAATTTTATTTATGATTCAGTTCCCTTAAATCTTTTTAGCAGTTACTGTGTTTCCATAACACACTTCACAGCTTCAGTGAAGGTGCACTTCATCATATCAGTGACACTGAAAGAATCAGTCTTTAAAACAGAGAAACTCTCTTGATACATCAGTGCCTGCCTAGAACCCATCCAGATGTCAGTGCTACTTCATTATTCATTTTGTTAATGATAACCAGCTGCCAGTTTAATGTCTGATACAGGAGTCCCTTTGGGAATCATCCCTCTCCTCAGATAATCAGGCAAGTTGAGCAATTGTTCTGTATTAACAAACTCATTTATTGCCCTGTGAAACCTAAACTGAAAGTTGCAAATGTTGTTTTTGAATCACTTTCATGTCTGAACATGACTGACACAGAATGACTTCATTAACTTTCAGTAAAGTGCACTAGAAAAAAAATATAGGACAGAGTTCAGGTGCCAAAAGGGGTGTACTCTTTATTGTTAGAGTAGACCTAGTTTTTGTATTGACAGACATAAATATTTCTATTTTATTAAACTTGTTAATCTCGTAAAAAAACTTCTAAAAATATGTTGATTATTTTTGATCTTGAACATTTAGGAACACTTTCTGAATTGCTGAAGTTGAGAAACAGCTAAGAAGAAAGAGACTGGATTCAAAGACTGGAGAAAATTCAGTATTTGAAAATAATAGGAAATTCAAGATTGAAAAATAGCAGAAAGTAAAATGTGTAGTTTTAAAGTCGTCTGATAATTTCTAATCCAATCTTTATCCAAATAGGAAAAAAATATTAAGGTACAACAATAATAATTTTAAACATTATTTTCTTTAAAAAGCAAATATCAAAGAATGAAAAAAAAATCAATTAGGAAGGCTGTAATAAATATTCAAATATATGGTTATCATACCTTAATCCTCAGAACCTATCTTCTTCCTTCCCACTTCTCCCAGCAATATCTTAAAATCAGTGTAATAAACTCTAAAACAAATTTATTCACAAGTCATATATATTCATATCACAAGTGCTGAAGAAAAAATATTAAAGAGAAGCAGATTAATGCTTTTAGTTACTGTGCCTAAAAGAGAAGGTGACTGCTGCAGTTTATTCTCAGGACGCCTGTAAAATGCCTATGTTTTCAAAAAGCAGGGAATATAATACTGTTTGTACAAGTACACAAGGTGATGCATAAACCAGCTGTGAATAACTACAAATGAGACCTTCTCACCTTCTACCCTTCCTTCCTCTTTGAAGATACATACTGTGCATCCCCACATCTTCAATGTCTTGTGTGGTCTGGTGGATTGTAATCTAGCTTCAGGTTTTTGATATGCAGTCAGAGGTGGTTAATCTGGTTTTAATGAGTGTTGTATTGAATAAAAGCTAATAAAGGGACACTTGACATGGCCAAATGTTTTTCCACATTATAGATTTCCTAGAAGAAAGATAATGAAGTTGAACCAAAAGCAGTTTCTTGTTAAACAGATCTAGTAGTGGGAACATACTGTAAAATAAAATTTTGTCTTTTTGTGTGTGTATTAGATAGGAAACCTGTTTTCTAACTCTGCAAAAGATTGTCAGTTTTCTTTTTTTGGCAGCTGCCATGGTGCTAGGAAAGTCACTGGGTTTGCATGGCCAAGCTTTGCTTGTGGGGGTGTTCCAGGGGTGGCTTCTGTGAAAAGGTGCCAGAAGTTTCCTCCATGTCCAGCAGAGCCAATCCCTGGCAGCTCCAAAGATGGATGTGCTGGTCAAAGCTGGGCCTGTTGGAAACAGTGGCAATGCCTCTGTGATAACATATTTAAGAAGAATAAAAACACTGTATTGCACAGATGTGGTTGCAGCCGGAGAAGAGCAAGATGAGAATGAGTGAGAGGAGCAGCTCTGCAGACCCCAAGGTCAGTGGAGAAGGAGGGGCAGGAGCTGCTGCTGGTGCCAGAGCTGAGATTCCCCTGCAGCCCCTGGAGCAGACCATGGTGGGGCAGCTGCCCCTGCAGCCCATGGAGAGCCACGGGGATGCAGAGATCCACACTGGAGTGGGTGAATGCCTGAGAGAGGAGGCTGTGACCCCATGGGAGACCTGGGGAGAGAGGGCCCCACTCTGGATCAGCCTGTCCATGAAGGACAGCGCTCCATGGAAAGGTGACCCACGCTGCAGCAGTTTGGGGAGAACTGTTGCCCGTGGGATGGACTCACATTGGAGAAGTTCATGGATGGACCCCATGCTGAGCAGAGGAAGGACTCCTCTCCCTTCACAGCAGGAGAAACAATGTGTGAGGAACTGACCAAAACCCTCATTCCTTGTCTCCCTGCCTGCTAGGGGTGGAGGTGGAGCTGGGAAGGACGAAGGGGTAGGGATAAGGTGTTTTGAAGGTTCTAATTGTCATTATCCTCCTCTGATTTTGTTAGTATTACATTCAATTACTATCTCTAATTCTAGCCACTTTTTTTGCATGGTGGTATTCAATGAGTGATTTTTCCTGTTCCTTATCTGAACTTATGAAAACTTCATTATATTTTCTGTCCCCTGTCCAGCTGAGGAAGTGAGTGATTGGCTTTGGTGGGTGCCTGGCATCCAGCCAGCATCAACCCACTACAGGTGAGATATTATTTATGACTACCAGTCATACAGGAGGTGTTAACTTATTAAAAGAAAGAAAGAAATTAAGAAGTAGAGGAAAGCTATGTAGTAACTAAAGGTTTAATGAAAACAGCAAATGGGATTTGTTTTAAAATTCCCCCAAAGAAGTTATTGATCCAGCTTGCTAAAGGAAGAATATACCTGGTTTTCCCAAATCCTAGGATGAGAATGAATTTTCTGCCCTCCTGAGAAGGTTCTTGTTTTGTGTTCATTGAAATCAAATCTGTAACCTAGTAGATCATCTACTTAAGCCAAGTTTTACTTGGTTCAGGTGTAGAAATGTTATTCCATTTTGTCAAATTGGCCACAGCATAGGCTTTATATTTGACATTGCTGTGACATAACAAATATCCAACTTGACTTATGGTTAGAAGCACACAGGCACATGATAACTGGTCCAGAATAACATCTCTTAGGAGAAATACATCTATTCACACTTTCTAAGGAATTATTATGAGAGAAGGAATTAAATACTTCAACCTTCTGTGTCACAGGGTAGCAACATTTCTGGTTCAGTTGATGGTATCCTAAACCTGGGCTCACATTTGCACTGCACTCCAACATTGAAACAGCTGTTGGGTTGTCTGAATCAATAGATGCTTCAGCAAAAAAGGAGGATAACTGGCTTAGGCAAAAATTCTTCACTGTGACCAGGGGTGAGGCACTGGACCAGGTTGCCCAGAGAAGTTGTGAATCCCTGGAAGTGCTCAAGACAACGTTGGATGGAGCTCTGAACAACCTCATCCAGTGGAAAGTGTCCCTGCCCACGACAGTGGATTGGAAATAAATGATCTTCAAGGTCCTTCCAATCCAGGCCATTCTGTAATTTGGTGATTTTTTGAGATGAAGAGTTTATAAGTAGTAGTGCATCACTCATGTTATTGACCCAAGAAAGCTAGCTCTCATTAGGGAACAGATAATCTATTTTTTCTTATTTTCAGTATGAATGAAGCTTAACTTTATATTCAGAGGCAATCCAATTTTGATGAATTTTGAAGAATGTAGGGAAATAATTAAGTTTTTGCAGAGCAAGGCGTTGTCTTGACATAATTCAAATAAATGTGCTTGGATTTTCAGTTTGTGATTTATATTGTGTTTGTCTTGTCCAAGAGCTACTTCGGTGACAGTAATCAAGGGGCACAGATGGATTGGAAGAGTTTTCTGCAGATTTTCCTGTGTGTATTCTGATATTCTCTATAAAGATGACGGTGGCAAAGTATTTGAAAGCCAAGAAAATTTTCAGAAAGTTTATCTGGATTCCAGTGGACTGAGAAGATCAAAGAGTAAATGGGAAGAAAACACAGAGGGTAAAGAGGATTTGATAGAATTTCAGCTATCTAAGAATGCTAGTGAGCAGCAGGATTCTCAGTGGCTTATGGTCTGATGTGTTTTGCAATTCCTTCATCAAACATCATGGAGAAGAGAAACACATGCAACATGTAATTTCAATATGATATTGAAGCAGTAGCAGGCAACTTCAACTATACATGACTGTTCTGAACCAGTTTTTTTTCTTTTTTTGGAATAATATTATTTTATCTTTTCAAATGCGTAACTCAACAGTTCTTGCTTGCAGCGCTAAGATTAATTTCAATACTTAGAAAAAATTCCCTTTGCTAGCCTTATAAAAATTTTGCAAATGCTTCTTTATTCCAACATGGCATTTGAAATAGCATATATAAAATTTTAAAAGTCAGGAAAGAAGGGCAGACAGGAATGAACATTTCTCGCTCAACCTTATTACTTAATCCCCTTGTGCATATGTGTTATGATATAATCTTTAATTACTCAGTTGCACACAGCTTTTCTCCCAGGAGACCTCTGTCTTACAGAGTGAGTAATAGTTATCCAACATTTCTTTTTATCTTGTTCACTATGTGGTTTAGCCTCAGGCCTTATTTATGCTACATCATCCAAAGTCTTGACTGCAGAATTATTCATTTCTTTCCTGGGAATTTCTTTGGTTCTCTTATCACATCAGCTAATTGCTTCATGGCTACTCCTAAACCTATCTTTATTTTCCCTTTGAAAATGTATTAACAGTGCCCCATTTTTGCAGCTATGGAACTGAAGCACAAAGAGATTAAAGCCAAATTTACCGTGTCCATTTTTGTGTGCCAAAAATGAGAAATGAAAAATGATTCTTCTAAGAATATATGAATTTTTGAAAGCAATATGTACATAATTGCAGTGCTCACTAACTTTGTTTGCAACCCATTACAAATACTAGATGACTCACTGGGATTTTTCATTGGGTATCTAACTGCATCATGTAAAACCTGAGTGAATTCAACTTAATTAGTACTCTTTGATCTCCTGAAATCTTTTCTCTTTTAATTCATATTTTCTGATGAAAGAAATTAGGTTTTCCTCATGTTTCTCCTCTGTATGTGTCTTTCCCAGCATCCTGGCTTTTTGGTATCTTTCTGAACTCCAGATATTTATGTTTTCTTGAGCCTCCTTTATGGCTCCCATATTTCCCTACCTCTGCAGCTCCTTCCTCACTTTTCTGCTGACTTGCAAGCTGCACCTTCCCGCTTGCTACTCTTCTCCTTTCAAGATAGGCAGTGTCCTCTTCTCTTGCATTGTGTGGGAGCCAGCTGAAAGGTACTTGAAGATGAGAGAAATGCACATTTTGCTTTCAGTTCCAGGGTTGTGCATCACAGAATTTAGCTATTAGCTGGAGCAATCATAAAGAGGTCCTGTTGCAGCCTTGCATCTCTTGGCACCAGTGTGCTCAGGGCAGGAGGAATCATGGAAATCTTGACTGCCCAGGTGTAAACATCAGTCTTTGAAAGGCTTACAATTCAGCCACAATAAAGAGAAGTTTTCAGAGACAGAAAATAGCGCAGGTCACATCATGGACACTGCCGAGACAAATTCCAGATTTCTACTCTTGATGATAAAATCACGGAGATTTTCAGTGGAAGATATTTTTAAGAGCCAAAATATCATTCTCAGAAAAGGCTGTGCTGTTGCAGCTGAAAGCTTCCCCAAACAGTTCATCCTAAGAAAGACAAATGAAAGTCTGACAAGAGATATAAAGTAGTTTCAACTCAAAACCTAAGAGTGAACAATGACAGTTTTATGAGACTAGTAGACTATAAAAATAACCTTTTTCCCATTACACATGCTCAGTCTATAGCAGCCAGTACATTTTAATGACTTATGGAATTTCACAGTCAAAAAATTCAAGAAACTTTTTTAGAATAAAGTAAAAAGATGTTTCTAGGGCTATATTTCACTGACATAATGTCCTGGATCCATAATGCTGTTATGTCAAACAAACAGTAATCTCATTATTACTATCATTGCTATGAACTTTTTTTCTCATCCCATTGTTCTGATCATTATAATTTTTTATGTTCTCTCAGGATCTCATGTTCAAGATCCAACTTAAAATCAGAAAAGCATCTCCATCTCCTTGCTGTTACTATAGACTCTGGTGTTCTTGTGTTTTTCTTTCCTTCCCCTTCTGAGTCTTTCTAGAACCTGAAAAGATATCAAGGTTTTGGCCAATTTTGACCCCTCAAGACACAGTAGTGTTATTATATGCTTACCATGTAGTTATTAGAAATTGCTAAATAATAGCTTGCAAGTGAGGCTTTCTGTTCCTGTGTTTATTCACATTGATTTACAGGTGCTAATACATTGTGTTTTGGAGTGATTGGTGCACATTTACAAGGCATAAGTCTTCCTGGTTTAAATGTGCAGAAGGAATTAACTTTCAAAATAAATAAAAATTAACATTTTTGTTGAAAATGTTGAAAAGTTGAAAAGAAACTTCCATAAAGAAATAAAGTTCCTGAAAATGCAGCAAAAATATAAACAATTATAAAGAAATTGAGAAGAACATGATAACAAATACATGGTTTTGAGATAGCTGATTGGTTTCTTTTTATATTACCGGTTAGTGATAAGACCAAATTGGATGCGAAAGATAAACAATGCTCATTATTGGCATGGTTTAAACCATTTTAATGTCATCAGTTGACTTTTTATATAGGTAGGGAAGCATGCCAAGATGAGGGTGCAAGTAACACTTCCACACAAGTAGAGGCACAAAGGAATTTGAGATGATATCCCTAATGAAACCCAGAGCTGCAGCACTGTGAGAAAATTAAAGCTTGGGCCAAGAATCAAAGAGAAACTCGAAATGCTTCAGAAGGCTTTTTATAGTCTAGGATCAAGGAGGTTTCGGCTTTTAGTGTGGAAAGGGCTAATAATGATCTGCTAATCTATGTGCAGCATTTATATTGTTTTCCTTGTAATTTCTAACAGTCTACCAAAGCCTCCAAGTAAGGGTTTGCATGTTGGGAATCAGATGTGGCTGCAGGTCCAGTGCATGTAGCACCACATTGGCTGATGTGATGTGCAGGAGGATGTGGAATGCTTTTAGGACTGTCTAAAGGTTAAAGACTTTAAATGCTGCTGCTCACTTCAGTCACATTCTGGGAACAGAGAGGAGACAGAGAACAGAACAGAAGCACCTGGAGTGTATTTGCCCTAAAACAGGACTCCAGCAAGCAGCTAAATAGACACCGGATCTATAGAATTTGTATTTTACTTTGTCCCAAACTTTTAAATAAACTTCCAAAGCAGCCAAGATGACAGAATTCAGAGAACTTTGAAATATAATTTTTTTTATTTATGCTTATCAGAATAATAAAAGTTTGTGGTTCTTACACCTTTTAAACTTTTTGGTGTATTTGAGTCCAACAGACATTCTTTATATCCTTAAATATGCCAATTCCTCTAAAGTAGGTAAAGTTTTGACCCAAATGAAACTGATATTTTTCTGTTTATTTCTGTGCTACAGGCCTCCATAACCAGCTTTAAGTTTTAGTAGTAACCCTCAAAGCTTTTCATTTTCTGAAGAATCTCTGCTGGTAGATTATAAACACTCAAACCTCTGAGGGAGAATACAGAGGAAAAATCTATGAGAAGTGGGAAACAGACACCTATTTGAGTATCATGAATCAGTGAGATACATAGGACTCAATACAGTAAGTTTTCATTTTTACTTTTTCAGCTCACACAGAGTAAACATCCATATTTTTATGATGTAAATTCTGAAAGTAGAGGCCTAATGCCAACTTTATGTTGTTTCTAACTAGTGGTTTTCATGTTGATCACTTCAAATTACTCTTGGTGGTCATTTTATAATTCATTATGAAAATCCTTGCTAATTTTTTGTGGCACTTCGATGAGATTTACATATCCACAGAAAATTATATAATAAAAAAATCCTCAGTATGTTTGATAGCCTTCATTCATAAATGATTGCAAACTTAATATAGGTATGCATTTGTGAGTAAATACCATTGAGTTTACTGAAAGACCCTAATATTTCATAAAATTTTGAATCTGGGTTAGAGGTGTAAAAGATCTGTGAATTTTCATGAAAGCAGGCAGAAGATGGAGAGGCTATAATAATTCACTTCCTATAGAAAAAGAAAATGTAATCTATAATGTTCCTAGTTGTTAAAAAAGTCACATTGGAAGGGGAAATGAGGGACAGAGTTGAGGAGGGAGGCAGAAGATTAGGAAGAGAATGAAAAATAAGAGAGGCTCTGAACATCTTGTTTTCTTGAGAATTAACTTATTAAACACCAAAAAATCCAATAATTTTGACTGAGGACTGGATTGTCTACCATTTAATATGAATGAATACACTTTTCAGACCATGATGTGGGATATGCTCTCTCCATGTGGCTTGTCTGTTTTCTCATAATGGTTGAGCTCACATTTATTTTAATTAATTTTAAATGTCTATCAATCATGAAACACAAATTCACGGGAAACATTGAGACAGATATACGAATTTATAATGCTTTTCACACTTGTCAAGTCATTCCATCTTAACCTGGCTTGTCAATTATTTACTTTCAGATTTTATAGCCATATTTAGAGACAGATTGTAGAACTCATCAAGTGAAATGTGGCCTGCTTAGGTCTATTGGAGATTACTGCTGACTTCAAAGCAGGAATTTGCCCATATTGTTCCCATTCACATTCTGGAATGTCATGTTTACTGGATGAAATACCATGTGTACTGGCTTTGATTTTCTATTCAAATCGCAAATGGTAGGACATTTTTTATTAGCAAAAGAATTGTTATCTAAGTAAGGCCAATTAATCTGCCATGGCTGTTGAATAGTTAGAAGAGAGATTAAATACAAAACTTTAATGTTAAAAAAATTAAGCCACATAAATGATGGTATTTTTTAAATCAAACCAATAATTTGTTTTACCAGGCAAGCTACTTTTAAAATTTTTTTTCTGTAGAACGCAGAGGTAAGAAGACACCTGAATAATTTCATGTTTTGTGATGTATCACTTGGCATGGTGAAAGCCCTCTTCTTTAATGAAGTAATCAAATGCTACCTATGAATTTTATGAATATTGATGTGATTTGCAGTGGGACACAGGGGCTCTCTAGTGCCTCAATAACCTGGGACCAATTTCTTGTTGGCTTGATAGAGCAGTGTGGCAGTGGTAGACAAACACCTCCTACAAAGCAGAACCTAAACTTCAGTCTACACTCATGTCCCAGCTGAAAACAGGACCTGAAGCACAGATACCAAAGGAATAACATTTCCAAGAAAACTCCCTGGAGACAGAAGGAAACCATGCTGTCAGTGCTGAATTGAGAACAAATGAACATAAAATTATACTCCCTAAAGATTATTTGAAATTTCCTGTAGTCTTCCATTTCCTAGGAAAATTTCTTGCATTTTCTGTGGAGATTTGAGGAAGAAAAGACAGATTGAAGGATTTGATTGTCTTAAAATGTTTTTCTATTAAATTATTTCCAAAATTGTTTATTACACATATTGTTTGGGGCTCTAAAAATAAGATTGATGACACGTAGTGGGAACTATGTGCAATTTCGTCGCATAAATAATGAGCCAAGGGAAGGGCAAGAAAGACATGAATCACAGTCACTTTAGTGATGGTCTACTCCATTTGAAGCAATAAAAAAGCACCCTAAATACCTTTGATACTAGAAAAAGGGAAAAAGTGAATCTCAGACTTGATTTATAACTGAAAGTTATTCCTGCTATATTAATGTATAAAACAACTTCTGTATTAGGATAATTAATTATTATGGAGCAGTTGAAAGAAAAAAAGTGTTATCATGTCAACTTCTATTAATAAAAGCAAGAATATGTGCCCAGTTTGCTACAGAAAAAACAAGCCATCCATCTGACATTAAGCTAGTTTTTATTGCTGTGGTAAGGAAGAGGTCAGCTAATTGTCCTTTTTGTCACCCAGCATGTTTTTGGTGTGAAAGGCATTATCTTAGAAATGAAGGAATTATTGTCAAAAGTACATGTAAGGTAACAGTCTGGCTCACAGGAATACTTAGTAGAAGCAGGAGTTTAATGGAATGAGCAATCTTTGTCAGATTTTAAAAGTGTTTGCTACACGAGTAGGAAATGCCACTGTGCTTAAGAGTAAATGAAGTATTTTGAAGGATGAGTATGCAGTACCTTGAAGCAAAGAAGCATGAACAGCTTGGGCTTGGTGCTGAACCTCACCAGAGTCCAAGGGTGCTCTAAAATGCAGCTGTTGTGGCACAGGCACAGCAGTGGTGCAAGAAAGTGGCAGATTTAGAGCCCCTGCCTCACCTTCCCTCCTGCACAGCACCCTTATTCCTGCCCCCTGGCACCTCCTCTGTGTATTCTAAAGAGAGCACACACAGCCAAGTGCCTGAGGTTTTGGTTTTATCAGCTGTAATACCAGAATAATTCCATGAAGATCAGAGGTAATGCCTGGTATTACCCTCACTGTGAATAGATAGACACTCAGAGCTGCTAAATAATAGGGTGGAAAAACATTATATGCTGGTGATTAAATGTAAAAATGCCTCAACCTTGATATAGAGGATATGCCACACAGCATAAAGGAAATTTTATAGAAGACTATAAAATACATTATTGCATGTATTTACTTAATGTTTAAGGAAAAAGAGAAAGCCACAGGAAAAATTGCACTCTACACTGAGTTGGATAAGCAATAATAATTTTCCCAAAGTTTTTCCTTATACCTGTACAATTAATTCCAATTTGTATTTGACACCTTCTTCCCATCCCTCAACACAGCAACCTTATTGACAAAATTCATCTAGAAGAAAGAAATTCTAATCTGAAAATAATTTTTGTTTGATTCTCTATGTACCCTGTTTTATGTCTCATCCTTTAAACATATTCATTAGTAAAGGAATGTAAATTGTATATAAGCTCCTTCTATAGTGGCAGTGTCATCGTTCTGAAAAAGGAATTGGGTCAGATACATGAATGTACTTAGGACTATAACTGCCTTTGGAAACAGTAAGGGTAAATGATGTTATAACTTTTTGGTACCTGTAACTCTTAAGGTATAAATATATGTTATATTTACCTTAATAACATTGTTGATCTTGGTTGACTGTCAATTTGTTCTGATTAAAAATACACTGCAGTATATGGGAATGTTCTTGACACTGTAAGGAATCTTCTGCCTTTTGTAAGAAGACATTTACATGGTCTGTAATGTATGGTGACAATCAGTGCTGCAAACAGCAGTGCAAATAGAAGGATAGAGGATTTCCTGAGCTGGTCTGCTAGCAGGGCTCTGTGGGCAAGTTTGGCAAACGTTGCAGTTGTTTTCCCTTCTACTTTTGAAAATTGAAAAAATCAATTTTCAAATTGAGAACTTGAATTGTTACATTATTTTTGCAGTTTTTTTTTCTGAGGGAAGGATATTTAGCCTTGTTTGTGGTGTCATAATGAAAATTTCAGAGAAAATAAGCATATGAAAAAGCCAGGAAAGCCTCAGAAATGTTTCCTACCTAAAACTTTTCCACTGAAACAGAAGAATCAGTAAGCCCCATAAATGAAATAACTTCTTGCCCCCTAGAGAAAGGGTGATTCCTAGAGGTCAAAACAGGGGTTAGTGCTGGGTCAGCTGAGATAGCCATTACTGCAGCTGTCTGCACAGTGTTCAGGCTTTAAGTAAACCAGAGATGTTATAACGTGGAACTGCTGGTTCTTGGCTGGCTTTCCTAAGGTCATTAAGAAAAAGACAGCTTATTAAGCCTGAAACCATTAAGGAAAAATATTAAACCCTGTCTCTAAACAGAAGTTATATCAGGTTAAGTAAAAATGGTATTGGTGCTTTAGTTAGACTATGCCAGATCTGTTCAGACACCATTACCATTCAGAGCCATCATTTAACTACTTTCTTGACCTAGTCACTGTTATTATTTATTTCTATCATATTCCACTTGATATTTTCATTATCATAGTATATTCAAGCCAGTGCTGCTTTTCAGGTATGAAATTAATTCATTGAAATCATAAATATTTGTGTTACGAGAATAAATGGCCACTAAAATCAAAGTAAGATTGGTTGACTAGAACTTATATATATGTTGTAAAATCTGGTGTGAATGCTCCTAAAATAACATTTGACTTCTTTTGTATAAAAAAAGAAAATATATTAATTAAATTAATATTTTTACACATCCTCCTTCAGTATTACTATTTGCATATTGTGCTATGAAGGGAATTGAAAACTGGAGAACATAATGGATTTTTTTTGTTTTGTTTTCAGGCTCAATTCTGAGAAACAGAAAATGAAAGGATTTGTTATATGTGACAGCTACAGTTGTGAAGTGTCTTCTTCTAGAAAAAATCTGTTGTAAGTTTTGAGAACTCAGTGCACTATATTTTATTTCTTTATTTTTTATGTGAAAGGTATTCACACCTTAACTTCAGATGATACACCACACTACCTTCTGAATTTCATTAATAAAACCACAATTATGCTCCTAAACAGGAGCTGCAGAATATTCTGAACTGTGCCTGACCTGGGCATTTGGAGAAACAGCTCCAGGAGAAATGAAAGCATGCCCCAGCATGAAAGTAACATTCAGCCTGGAAGAAGAATGTGGATCTGTGTGCTTGTTCTGAAATTTAGCTTCCCTCAGTGCTCAATACATTCCCAAGCCAGATGGGTCTTTGCTCCTGTTATCATGTGTTTTGGCTTTTTATTTTGATTAGTTATCAGAACTCTATTTTATATAGCAACTCTCAGCTTCAGTTCCCTTGAGCTGATTGCTTGTTTATTATATATCACAGAAACTGCTACAAGAAAATAGGAAATAACAACCACAAGAATCAATAATACTATCAGGACTCTGCAAACACTCCTTTGGTTCCCTGCTATTTTTTGGTTAAGCTGTAGAACTGCCTGTATCTTGTTAGGGAACTTGCTGTTCTTTGATGGGAAATGTCTTTCTCTTAACTTACCCTCTCTTTTCTTAATCAGATAAAATTGTCTAAAATTCACCCCTTTTCTTTTAACAGATATCTCTACTTTCTGCTCTCAAGAGTTCTGCACAGCACAGGGCCATTTTTCAAGTTAAAAGAATAGAAACTTTGGCTGACTTGTTTTCTTTGTCAACCATTCACAGGACAGACCCAAAGGGAAAGGAGGTAAAATATCTACAGAGTTAATGTAAAAATAACAGCAAAAAATCCTAATTTGATACTGTGTGGATAAAAAGATGAAAGGTCCCTCAGTTAATTTCTGTTATTTCCACCTTTATCTTGAAGTCACAGGAAATGATTCACGGTTTTATGTTTAGGGAAAGCTACACTCACTTCCTCATTTAAAGTTATGTCTCTCTTCTTCTCTTGCCATTCTTGTCAATTATATCCTTGATATTGAAGAAAACTTTCCTCACTCAGAACTAACATTTCTGCTAAAGTCCATGAAAACAAACCTCTTAATTACAAGTTCAATAAAAATGTGAATTCTCAGGAAAATCTTGGGATGGTCTCCTGAGTATTGACATTACTGTCAGTAATGCAACTATCACAAATCAGAATATGATATAAATTCTATCCTAGAGAAATACCTCAGATCTGGCTGTGTGGGTTCAATAATACTTTGCAGTTTGAAATTGTGCTTGCAATTCTCCCTCATTAATACCATCATACCGTCATGACCTCACTGATACATACATAACATTTAATTTCTGTTTCAGGAGGTCATTTTTCCAGATACTGCCTCTTATAGTCAAATCAGTATTTTCTGCATATAAAAGACTGCAAATGAGATACAATAAGGAGTTCATATACTAGGTAGTACAAATTTAGAACTCTGTTTTTAAAGGATGTCTCAAAAGTTGTAAAAAATGCCTATGAAAAAGTTACTTTGTCAAGCTTCTTAGATTTCACTCCAATTAAAAAAAAAAAAAGGAAAAACCTTGTGGCACAGGCACAGCACTGGAGCAAGAAAGTGGCAGAACTTGTGAATTACTCTGGATATGCTTTGGATATGTAATATCCAAAGCATATCCAGAGTAATTCACAAGTTCTAACTGGACTCCTCCAGAACAGTGTCAGGGTTTGTGCTCCCCTATTATGACTGTAACACAATTACAATATTACAATGGAAAAATAATAAAATTGCTAATTATAATTTTCAAGTTTATCATTCTTGTGGATTAGATTATGATTTTCTTTGGTGTGCTCTGTCAAAGAAGTGTAGAAGGTGAATAGCTATACCCACACACCACTCTCTACAGCCACATGGAGAAATCCACAGGCAATCTCGGGTTTGTCTCTGTTATATGTACCTGAATGCAATTAAAAAAGAATTTTGCTGAGGATATTTCAGCTGTTCAGGTAGGATCCATCTTTTTTCCATCTGTATCATGATCATATTAGGATTAGCACTACTTTGTTATATTCATGAACAAGTAAAATAATTAGACAGGAATTTTCATGGGATTAAACACTCATTTTACTCTGCAAACAATGAATTTTGATTCATTGTTCGATTTGATGAAGGATCCAACTCAACAGGCAGACTGAGAAATCTGAATGCTAGTATATGGGCAAGATATCACCTCACCTGTAGAGCTGTAATTTAGCATAAAGCATCACAGAAGTATTCTCTCCCTTGAGATATGGTTTATTGCATGCATAGGCTAAGACCAAAGTATTAATATGTATTTTTCCCCCAGCATATTAGGGAATTTAAAACATCTTATTAACTTCACTCATCAAAAATAAAACAAACCAAATAACAACCTCATTGTTCTTAATGTTGACATCACTAATAACTGAAAAAAAATCCTAAAAGCTGTCTTTAATCATCAGAAAGGTACATACACTCCTTGAATTTTTGTTACTATACAGTTTCTAAACTGTTGTATCTGCACCATGAGTATTCATGAAATTAATGAGGTAAAATAAGCTTACATCTGTCCGTTTATATTTTTCCTCTAGGGTTTCAATAGAAATGAAAGAATGTTACACTTGCACCCTCCCTGCTCCCACAAAGTGGAAACAACACATACTAAAATGTGTGTGTTAGGAGTGTTAGGTCTGATGCAACAAAGTACCCTTTTTACATGTGTCAAATTACCGGAACAGAAGGGTGTGCTGCAGTCTCATTTGGGTATCCAAACACCCACTCACATGGAATTAAAGGACACCTGAAACATTTGTATTTTCCTTAACCTGCCTGATTCATTTCCTCTCCCTTTAAAACCAGGGTATTTCATTCCTCAGACTCACAAGATATTGTATGATGAAAAATGGAAACATCAGGAAAAATTTTGAGGATCTCAGATAAGCCATGCTACACATTTGCAAACTGGCATTAAATAAATTATTAGTAAAGGTACTGTAGTATTACTTTCAAAAATGAAGACCCAGAAATATACTCATGGGAGAAGTATAAATTCTATTAATATGCTTTGATGGTGCTGCTTTGATAGATCATTTTTCTGAAGTTATAAACAGACCCAGGACAGGATTTAGTTAAACTCATTGCTCGTAAAATGCCCTGAAATTTTTAGTTTTTTATAGATATAAGGCCAGATTCCATCCTGATACAAATTTTTTACAAATATTTTGAAGTCATTGAGACTACTTGGATGCAAGTTAAAACTATATGTTGTTTTTTTGCATAGAGTTATCCATGGTAAGAGCTAGATACTGTTCATGAACTCTGGAATGCTATACCTGGAGGACATATGGAAAATTGCAATGTTTTTTAATGAAGTAACAGACACCTTATGGAAAATATCTCAGTAAATTCTAGAATTTCTCTTGAATATTGATATCTTTGTATTGATTAAACACTATATTTATTTACCTATTTATTTAATAAAAATACTAACTACAGCCACAAAACTCTTCTCTAAAACAAAAAAGAGATTTTGAGGATTCTGCTCAATCTCTGGTGAAAAGAAACCGGGTGAAACACGTCATGAGATAGACACAGTACAAGTGATGCTTGATTGAAGAGAAAAAACCATCTAAGTCTATTTTATTGTTCTGGTAAAACCAATATTTTCTAAGTTTAAACATTTTCCATTTTTAAAACTGAATGCTGTGTCCCTGATTTAATGCTACTTGCTGACCTTCATCAACTATTGAATAAAATGATGTATCTGAGATCTCTTCAATGTAAGTATTCCCAAACTAAGTAATAGGCATGGAAAAATGTGATGAGATCATATCACAGTTCAATATCTGAAAAAATGATTAACAGAGTAATAAATCCATGTTAAATGAAAAGCGTAAAAATTGACTTCACTAGGCAGCTGAATGACACACAGGTGCTATACTGACTCCCCCATGGTTTGGCTGTAGAGGCAATCCCCACCCTGAGGACCTGGAAGCAATGTGTGTGTATCCATGGCCTGGGCTATCCGGCTTCTCTTCTGGGGATTTCATCCTGTGATTTGCAGAAAATTTCCTCTGGCACTTAGATATTCAGTGAAGAAACTCATCAACCTCTGTTCTTTGCCAGTGGCCTGTCTCCAGCCATGGCTCCTGATGGGTGGATCCCACCTATGGTCCAACATCCCAGCAGGACCTGGCTGGGGTGGGTCCAGCTGGGCGCTGGAGATGCCCAATGTCATGGCTGGGGTGGTCCTGGCTGGCCACTGGAGGTGACCAATGCCCATGGCTGGCGTGGGTCTGGCTGGGGTGGTTCTGGCTGGGGTGGTTCTGGCTGGGGTGGTTCTGGTTGGCCACTGGAGGTGACCAATGCCCATGGCTGGCGTGGGTCTGGCTGAGCACTGGAGGTCACCAATGCCCATGGCTGGCGTGGGTCTGGCTGGGGTGGTTCTGGCTGGCCACTGGAGGTCACCAATGCCCATGGCTGGCGTGGGTCTGGCTGGGCGCTGGAGGTCACCAATGCCATGGCTGGGGTGCTCCAGCTGCCCAGCTCCTCCTGTCTGTGTGTCCGGCCAGGCACTGCCCAGCCAGCCAGGTGCCATGGCGGGCCCCAGCTCCCTGTCCTGGAGGCAGCAGCTGCAGGCACTCTGCCCTGGAGCCGGCTCCAGCTCCTCTGGAGCCATGGGAAGGGAGCTGGGGGCAGGGATGGAGCTTGCTCCCCTTCCTCCCTGGTTCCTGGCACTGTTGCTGGCCTCAAGCTCCCTGACCGAGCTCCTCTGCAGCTGGGCAAGTGCAGGGAGCTCCTCTCCTTAGTCTGCAGAACAGCTCCTAATCTGCAGTGATTAGAGAGATGATGGTCATTTAAGGGTGTGAAAATGATTTGTGAATACCAGTAGAATAATAGAGTAGCGTGAATCGTTTTACTAACAAGGAAAATGAATGTAAGCCTTTTGACTGGGTTCGTGGTGTACAAAGACATTCCTTTTGAAACGGAGTAACAGTTCTTACCTGGCTTTTGTTGCATAAGCCCTAGTCATTTCCTGGTGAAATGAAAGAGCTGCCCAGGAAATGGAATCATACCAATTAACCTTCACTTTCTTTTTCTGCAAAAGCTCCCGTGGATTGTAGTAAGAGAAATAGAGAGGCAGGGTTTTAAAAAGTTGTATGTACAAATTAGCAAGCCAAAGGAAATGAAAGGGAAGTTAAATAGCACACATACAAACCAGTGTTTTGAGCAGAGCTAGGCTGAGAACATTAGTAAAAATTACCATAACATTTAGGAAAAGAGAAAATGCAGAATGAATTTGTTTGAAAGATATTTAGATTTCATCTATGATTGTAGACAATTAACTTTGGAGCTTGTGGTATGTTTATGCTCATGAATGTTTCTCTGGGATAGGAAAACAAAGTTGTAGCATAAAATCCATAGAAATACTAATAGCTGCTAAAAGAAAAGGCAGCTTTTATTTTTATTGCAGCATAAATGTTTCAATTTTTAGCACTTTTAACCATATGCCAATATTCTTTGCTAATGCATTAAAGCTCAGGCTCACAAGGTCAGCAGCATTCCTGTCCACCACCTTTTTTGCAGTATCTAGATCAGAAGTCAGAATAAGTTATTTGGACTCTGCTCGATGATGGGCACTGCATGGGTAGAAGTATATTTGTAACTACTCCCATGATGATGCCTTCATTGTAAATTCTGTGTCATAAACCTCAGCCTGCAAACTGTAACTGATGGAGATCAGAGTGATTAGAGCATATCCTGTGCAGCAGGCAATAATCAGGCAATAATCAACAAACACAGCACCATATGGACTACTGTGAAGAAAATGAACTTCATCCTGGCCAGAACCAGCACACTCCTCAGCCAAGTCTCACAGAAAATTCAACCACAGAACAGCCCAAGTTTCTACATAAATATTATCTTGCCTAATTAAAGAGCTGCTAATGAACCACTAAATTCTTCTCATGGGCATGTTCTTTTGAAAGAGAGGAAAAATACTTGGATTGTTCATTTATCTTTGGGCAATTATTTCAAATTCATAGCTGCTTTTGTATTTGTGGAGTGGAAATTGAGAATGAAAGGTAGAATTTGAAGTAACAGGTGATTTTGGCTTAATTAGATATTCATGTATCTTGGCAGATCACAAATTACATGTCAGACAGTAATTTTATTTTATATTTGAGTTTAGTTATAGAACCATTGTTTCAAATGAAGGCAAATTTCTGAGGTGCTGGAAAAGGTTTGTTTGTTACTGTAAATCTGAAGTATTCTGTAATTTGTTATCCAGAAACTTCTCCAGGTGGATTTTAATGCATATTTATGAACATGGTGTGGAGACTTTCTCTGCACAAGTTATTCTGTAAGTATCCACACTTTTATATTCTTGTTAAGCAGCTGTTAGTGGTCAGTTTTAGAGAGGAAAGCAAATTAAGTAATTCCTCTGATTTGATTACTGTGGCCATATCTTTTAAAGGCAGAAATGTGGAAAAGCATAAACACAGGAATTGGAGATAACACTACTATCTCTTTTCTGTCCTGTAAGAATCTGTAATTTCATATTGTTGTTCAATGAATTGTGAAAACTTGGAGAAAGATAATGGAAAAGTGAGGAAACATAAGAGCACATTGAGACAACAAAATGAAGGCAGATAAGCAGAAATATACTGCTGAAACCTGGCTAAAAGTATTTATCCATGTGACAGTAGTGTGTGTAAAAATTACTCCCAGAAAACAGAGAGAATGAGAAAATCTCCTACAACTTGAGGGAAAAAATTAGTTTCCACTGGCAATAATAAAGTAGAAATAGAGTAGATTGTAAACTGTAATCCTAGAATTAGTACATAAACTCTTTAATGCTGTCTTGCATTTCCAAAATTATTGCACAAAAAAGAGTAGGAGATCCTGACCCAAAAATTCTCCAAATCAGCATAGTTGCTTTCTCTGGTAGTCTGTCTAAGGAGCTTAGAAAAATAAATAAAGCTAGACTTCTTCTTTGTGTTATTGCTACAATAATAAAAGTGATGCCTTTTGCTTGAGTGTTTGTGAGTGAAGGTAATTTTTATATTTTTGCAAGAAGGATTAATATTTTCTTTATGGCAAGTATTATATTACATAGGAGAAGTAAGCTAGGGGTTTTTCTACTGTTACCTTTAACTCTGCAAGTATTTCTGTGAAGAAAGGGGATGCCTGTGTACACTCACTGGTGAAGTTGCTGTAAAGCCAAACAGAGCCCAAATATGCTTGAGGATTTAAGAAAACTTCCACCTGACAGGGCCTCCCAGAGATCAAAGAAGGATGGTTAACCACTTAGACAGTACAGGAGCTTAAGCTAAAGCTCTGGCAGTACAAAATTGTTGAGCTGCAAAAAATTTACCTGCCAACATTTGAAATGGAGGCAAATTGCAAGTCGATAGGGTTACAAAGAAACTTATTAACCTCAAAACTCTTTCACTGACAACTCTAAGTCTTCAGTAGATTTACATATATATCTCTTCAAAGGAAGGAGGTGCAAAACATTAGAGCTTAGCCAAATGATTAGCATTGCAGTAGTATTTCCTTTCTTGTAAGCCGCTTCTGATAGAAAAGTGATTGGTCATAAAAGTTGAAGAAGCAGATAAGGTGAATGTTTAATCCAGAAGATTGTATGCCAATTAAAAGCCCAGTTTGAGAGTAAAATTAATGAAAGAAACTAAGTGGTCAGCATATGTTGTTTCTTCTCTGTACTGAGCACGTGAATGTCACTTTTCTTACAAAGACTTTCTCCTACAGGTCAAGGTGCAGAGATTGATGCACACCCTTCTGGATATTCTTCAGCCTTTTAACCTAGAAGAACAAAGTGTACCACCTGAAGGTTGCAAAATGCAGAATGATGTTCATGTGGCTGTGCAAGAGATGAAAGAAATATGCTTTTGGCCATGGGTCTAATCAGAAATATTTTCAAATCACATATTTGGGATAAAGTTAGAAAGTGTGGCCAGGGTACAATTAGCCAGAAGCCAACTTTTCTCTTCTTTTTACTTCTTTCTTGGGCTGAAATGTGATTTTATTTTTCCTGTAAAATGAATTAATACTATTTCCTTATTATAACTGAAAGCTTCTCAGGATGTAAGAATAGTCTAATTGAAGTGGCATTTCTGTACTCCAATATCCCTGTTTTCCCTGGCTTTAATTTTGCAGACAAAATCATAAATATTGAAGGCTAAAATTGTCCCTGTCTTTCCAGTGGATTTATAAATAGGATTATATTCCTATGAGGGCACATATTACATAAATTAGTATGTATGGTTTTTAATCAATAAAAAAAAAAGTGTTTAAAAATATTTTTTCTCTTTAGAAAGAAAAAAATAACTGTCAAGAGCTACAGTTTGATTTTTAAAATATGCATAATTTCCATGGAAATTAATATTCTGAAGTACTTAGTTTTGACCTTTAAATATTGGATTACCATCTTGTCAAATGCTGTTCAATTCCATGTCAGGCTATAAGGATGAATCACGACAGACTGTTACTGGAGATGTGCTTTTAAAGCACAGTTGTGAGGTAAAATTTATGGTGAACAGTAACACTATTAAAATTTTGTCTGTCTAAATCCTATGTTGAAAAGGCTGATAATATAAACACACTTTCAGAGTACTTAAAATCTCCATCGCATCAAATTGAGTTTCAGTGGGAAGGGTGAAACAATAATCACAGGCCATAATGCAAATATGTTTAGGTGGTATGTGTAATCAAGCAAATTTTATGGCTGACTTGCTTCCTGATTCATGGCATGTTGTCTGTTGTAAAGAGAAACCATTCAATCTGTTTGCATTTCTTGTCATTTATTTGCTTTTTAAAAGAAATACAAACCTGTGTCATGCAGATGCACAGATTATCACAGAAGTAACTGTTTCAGCATATTTGACTAGTGCAGAGAAAAAAGCAAAAAGCTGAATGTTTGCAGAGACATCACTGTCCTTTAATTGCCAAAATGGATGGATAAATGCCATTTGGTTGACTTGCAGCAGATAGTGGGAAAAAAATTTTTGTAGGAAATCAATAAGCTTAAAAAATATGTGGCTAAAATGAGAAAATTAGTGTAGTACATACTCCAGTTCTGATCCTTTTGCCAAAGAGTGCTCTTGAAGAGTAATTATTGTCCTTGGAAGACTGTGTTTCATCAATATTTTAGTGGCAAGAATGGGCAGATGTTTAGAAAAGAAATAATTCAACTGTAGATTTGGTCTAAGTTATGTATTTCTCATCTCATTAATGTTGCATTGGTTTTCTATTGAAAGCTGATCATTTTGTGTATTTGGACAAAGTATCTTCTTGATAATTCAAGACTTTGAAGAACTAGTGTCAAACTATTTTGCTGCTGTTTATGCAAAAAACATTTTCTCAGATTAAAAACTAAATTTAAAGCAATATCATAATCCTCCCTCCAAAATATTAAAGAAATAACTCATAAGTAATATCCAGTGCAGAAAAATAATGTCAGCAAATCAAGAGATAAAAAGTAAGCTGATAATCTGTTTGGAAATATGTTTTAAAAGTGTTGTATCTCTTTTTGAAAATTCAAATGTTGAAAAATGAGATGCAAAATATTAATGAAAAATAAAGAGATACCCATCACCATTCTCTGTAAAAATAAACTGTGGTAATTTCCTGAGCTTCATAGCAGCTAGTTTTCTGTGTATTTTTAGCAATTATTAAATTTCTTGGAATAATTAATGGTTAGATGAACTGAGCTTTCTTTCAAACATCAATAGAGCCTTCTTATTCAAGGATGCTACAAGCACCCTAGGAAATTACAAGAGTAAGACTTGTAGCCATCACCAGTTTAAGTACAAACAATTTTTTAAAAACATTTTTTGTATTACCTTGCAATTTTTTTTGGACATTTATTATCTAGGCAAAAATAGGTAATACATGTTTTATTTGCATTTCCTTGCAAATTCAGAATGTAAGTTCATTGTACTGGTAGCTTTTCACTAAAATCACCCTGAAGAGTCTTCAGATATCAATTAATTATGTGCCATTCTTCCAAACAGGTGTCTTTTCCTTATTGCTAGTTACATGCTGATACCTCACTCTACACAGCAGTTTCAGAAGGGCACATCTTTGATGTTTGCCATCTATATCAATATGAATCAATTCATTGGAGTCATGTTCATGGGATGAATTACTAAACTTGCTGACAGAAAGCCAATTTTTTCAGTTGATAAGCTGTTGATAACTGGTTTGTTCCAGTTGTTGATTTATCAGTTTATGAAATTTATCAGTTGGTTTCTATCAAATCTGTCGGTTGAGCTGAGACATCCTGAAGCCACACAGCCACTGATGCAAAGGAATGGGCTGGAGCACACTGGTGGAGACAGAAATGAGGAGCAGAAAGCCCCTTTTGGTGGCCATGAGATTGGATTTCACCTAGTTGGCATCTGCCCTGGCTGACAGCCAAAACTGCAGGAAAGACCAGTACTCTCATACCTCACATCACAGACTTGTTGCTCCTAATTAGCAGAAGTCAAATTCATTTATCTAGATTTCATTCACTAGATCTGGATTGAGAATAGCGTGTGACAGAGGTGACAGTCTAGCTAGTCTGCTTTTTGCCCCGTAGATATGTAACAGTCAGATGCCAAGAGGAAAGGCTCCATGGCTTTCATCCATTCAGATGGTGAACTACAAAAGAAACCCTATCAGGCAGGATTACTAAAAGCCTGTATTTAGTAATATTTAGTAATTTTTTCCTAAATTCTATTAGCAGAGGACTATCTTTTTTGTACAGCTGAAGGAGAATTTTTCTTCCACCTACCATTCCCATGTATGGTTGTGGCTGATCTTGCTACCTTTGTGTTTCCAATATATTAATGAACTTTACAAAATTCATTATCTGAAATATGTAAAGTGGCAATTAATAAGAAGGGTTAGTTAGTGTTAGCAATAAATGAGTTAAAAGATAAATCCACTAATTGCTACAGAAAACCTTCTGAGCACCTGTAGGCCAGGCATCAAAAGTAAGCAAATCCAACAATAAGCAGTTTGCAAGCTGGGAGAAAACAACATCAGCCAGGCAGGAAAAATATGTAGCAGTTTGCGTGAGTAATCAGGTTTTTGGAAAACCACAGGAAGAGGATGGGAAATAAATACCCTGCAAGCAAAACCAGTACAAAAAATTGTACTTCTATCTACATGATCACTGTAGGATAACACAGGAAGGTTCTTCACTGAGAGTGTTTGTTATTGAAATGTTCCACAGAGGACTCCATAGCAGAGCTTGAGTAGCTGCAGCTATCTAAGGACTTTAATTAATGTAACAGGTGCAGAAGCCATTTATTGCTTCACAGAACTGTGAATGTTTTATAAATTGTATCTATATTTGCTGGTAAATAAAGCTAATTATCATAAGTTCAGAAAAGCATCTTTCAAAAGTGCTTTCATGATAATCATATTTTATAGCCTCTCTAGCTTGTCAGGATAAACATAATCAAATACTAAATATTGCTAGCAGTGAGTGCTAGCCTTAACTACCTAATGACCTGTGTCTACCTTCTGTTTCTCAGTGGCTGAGGTCAAGATGAGTACACTGCTGTTCTGAGCTGATAGGATTTCACGCCATGCATTGTACCATCCTCTGCTACAAAACAGGCAAAGCAGTGATATGAGCAGGAACTTATGCTCAGCCTGCAGCTAAGAAACACATGCAATAGCCTTTAAGAACCTCACCACTTTCTCCTGACACAGAGGTTAATATTATGTTCAAAATATATTACATTAAGCATGATTTATTTAATTTCATTTTATTTAGTATTTAGGAACCCAGCTGACAGTTTGTATTTAATCATAACTTACATCACAAGTACTTTTGCATGTCATGTCCTTTAATTCAGAGCACACACGTCTGTATGGGTGGAGCTCAGAAGGATCAAATTAGATAAAGAGCTTAATACAGTATGCATCACTCATATGCTTTGTATTCTTTCTGATTTCTTTCTGCAGTGTGAGAGGTGTCCCTAGACTTTTGAGTGCTGTTTTGAGGTTGATACAGTAATCCCATGGCAGTGCTTGTCTGAAGAGTCCTGTGGTCAGGTAAGACTTTGAGATGGGTGTACATAGATATTTGCTTTATAATGAGTTCCTGATTTTTTAAAAGCCTCTAAGTGTTTTCACAAGGGTCAGTTTTAATTGAAATGATAATAAGAATAACTGAGTCTTTCAGTAGAAAGGGACACCCAGACAGACTAGAAATAAAGGTGGTTTATCCTTAACTCTCTTCCTGATAACTGTATTTTTGATAGGTAATAGGTTTCTGCTTTAGTAGTTGTGTGGCATTTACATTTTCATCAGATGATGTGCAACACTTTTTGCTGCAAGTACACTTGTTCTAGTAAGGCCTATTTGTTGCCTGTTTCTCTCACGCCATGGCTGGAGTAATAAGCAGCAAAGCAAATATAGTTCTAGAAAGAAAACCAATTATTTCTAAGCACCCACAACCCATGTTGTGCATGTTTTGAATGTTTTGTTTCAGGCTAGGTCTAGTCTGGTCCCCATGTCTCTATGCCAATTTGTGGTTGGAGCACTCTGACCCAAGTTTATGTTGGCATTATCAAGGTGCACATATCCTAGTTCACCTAAAGGGAGCCATTTTATGTGGTCTGGGACAACTCTGGCACAAATAAAAGCATGTTAATTGAGAAAAACGAAGAGATTTACATTGAAAAGGAATTCCTGATGAAAGCCAATATGCAAATATGCAAATGCAGACTTGCTATCTGTGAGTTACAGATTCCCATCTCCTTGAACTCTCATTTATTCATTTATTATATCTGCAGCTGGATGTTTTCTTTCCCTTGAGCATGAAGACTGTTCTTCTTCAGAGTAGAGAAATGTTTGTCTCTTTCTAGAGAGTTCTTCCTACCTTGTAGAGAAATTAATAACAGAATGTGTTTCACAGGGAATTTCTTCCACAGCCCGTATGAATTGGAGGTGATGAGGCAGAGGAGATCAAAAGAGTATATGAAATGGCCAAAAGTAATTATGAAAGTCTTTCCTGCGGCAGTTAGAGGGGATCAAGCCACAGGAAATGAGCAGAGTTGGGCTTTCTCATTAGGTGCTAGAATAAAGAAAAGTAGATGAACAGCGTTTTGGGAATGTGTGGAAATTACCTGGATATTTTTGTGGGAATGCAGAAAGCAAAATAAAACCGTTCAATTTACTGTTATGTTTGTAAAGGAACTAGGTCTGTCTTGCACACTTAATGCGATTTAAAAATATTTAGAAATCTATATTGTTTATTTCAAGACCTTAAATATGAAGTTACAATTTTTCTTCACCTGAGCAAGAAAAGTTTCATTCAGAGAAAAATCTTCCACAAGGGAAAGGAAAAAACCCAACCTCAAGACAATCTGGAGAGAAGCTTGTTGTACTGCCTTATACTTTTTATTCTGAGCACCTGAGCAGGGAACAATGCACCACTTTTCAGCAGAACAAAAGATTCCTTCATTGCCCAAATGCTGGGAAAGATGACAGCTGCAAAACTGGAGCCTCAGAGGACAGGTAGCTTGCAGGAGTCCTAATAGGAAACGGACTATTCATGCAGACTTTAATGTCTCACCCTATCTACTTCAAACTGAAGTAAGATTAGCCTCCTTTAAAACCATGTACATGTTTAATGGTAATCCTAGATGATTTTGGTTGTGGGAAATCTGATACAAACACAGAGAAAACAATGTGTCATACATTGATGTGTATGAGAAAATTTTAAGTTCTAATATCCTAAAAATGTATAATTCCCTTTATATGTGAATTTGTGCTTTTCCAACTCAGACTGTCTCAAGTAAATTCTGTGAAACAGAGGATGTTAACAATATGTCAGTACAACTTAATTCCATAGTTGTAGACTTTGGATAATTTTAAAATAACACTCAGGATAAAGGTTACTTATTTACTCTCATAGCAAATAGAAGCTAGTAATTTTTTTTTCAGAAATATGTAATTAAGCTGTAGCTCTATTTCAGGCTTCCTCACTGTTGTAGTGGAGCAAGGGGAGATAAAGGGATAGTGAATGCCAATTGGACACTAAACTGCAAATACTGGGAGTGTTCAAAGGGGAGGGTCTGACATTTGCACTTGCCATTGACCAAGGATGTAGTCAGGTTTGCCATTGTTTTACTCTCCCCCTGTCCATGAGACATGCAAACGTAGTAACACTAATGGTGAGAAAAATAGCAAGGGCTATTCCTGCTCAGTTTTATAATTTTTTGCCCAGTAGCTTACTTTTTGTAATTTGAAGCTGAAGTTTGAATGTGTTGGAAGGTTTTCAGGAAAATGTGTAACAACAGATTTTGCCAGATTGTGTAAATTCTGAACAATTTCAGGTAAGGTAATGATTTCATGTTACATTTACAGAAATTTAACTACAAATAGGTTGTGCTTTATCATGAAAATCTCTTCTCTTTACTGGTAATCTTTTTACTAAAGAGATTTAGAAATTAGATCCACAAAATTCCTCTTTTTATGTTTT
The DNA here is from genome assembly GCF_027579445.1 of Ammospiza nelsoni. Classification (NCBI taxonomy): domain Eukaryota; kingdom Metazoa; phylum Chordata; class Aves; order Passeriformes; family Passerellidae; genus Ammospiza; species Ammospiza nelsoni. The sequence continues at coordinate 29,833,170 of NC_080636.1, read as the reverse complement.
GTAAGGTGTATATGCAGAGATTTTTGTGATAGGTGACTACAGTGTTCACAATATTGCTGCCAAACAATTCAAAAAATGTAGAAATGAAGTGTTTTGGTCACCACTTTGGCTTCTGCCTGTTGGTGTGGGCACATTTTTATATACACTCTTTCACTTTAGACTGCAATTCCTGCTAAGTGGGTTGTATTCATGTGTATAAAACAGGTGGAAAATGCAAGCTGTCAGTTTTGGAGCTGAGCTTCCTGTGTGTGAGCAATGTCCCAACACCTCATGAAAGGGGATTAAACCACAGGTGAAAGAGGGAACTGACAGAGGAGAGGAAATATTTCAATGGTCACAAAGATGGGCAAAAGTAAATCTGTACAAAGTATATGAATTGCAGCAGTGTTTATCAACTGCAAAACACCTAAACAGACTCTGCTTCCAATTCCTCTCACTGTCCTATAATTTCTGATGGAAAAAGATGTAGACTGATCTAGAAAGAGTAATAATGGGTGAAAAGATGGAGCAATATGATGCTAGGAAACATCAGCCTGAAGGTTTTTTTGTGGGGAGTAAGAGTGGTAATGAAATAAAACTAATGTGTGATGGAGGTAAACAGAGCAGGGCAAGCAAGGATGAAAAAGTGTGAAGTTGAAATAAAGGAGGAAAGGCCAAACGCTTCAGTTCAAAATGCAGATATTACTCTGCATGTATTCTCAGTTAAGCTGTTCCTGTTCATGTTACTCTATTAAGGAGACTGAGTCTCAATGGTCTGATATGATTTTTGTTTTTGCTGTATGCTGTTTTCTCAGTTATGAGTGACAGAGGAGTTTTATCTGCAGACACTTCAGCCCAAAAGGGGCAAGGTGTTGACAGGCAGCTTTGTGTGCGGTCCCTTTGCTCTGGAGTTCAGTCTATTTGATCTGACAAGGCATGATGCAAGAGCTGTCTGCTTTCTAGGTTGTGAAGGTGTTGGTAGACCTATACCCTGAAAGATATTACTATCATAGTCAGTATTGTGTTAGTAGAAGTGTAGGAATTTTGTAATAATGGCCAGATGGCTTTGCATGGTCACTGAATTACAGATTTTACAATGTACTTGAAAGTTGTGTCTGTGGATGATATAAAAGTATGGAAAGCACTGAAAGCTGACAGACTTTCTTCACAAATCCTAATGTAGTTTTTTACGAAAAGTCCATCAATTATTTCTCTTACAAGCTTCTTAACAAATAAATCCTTTACAGTAGCCCTTTCAAAAAAGGGATGAACGACTACTGAGAAACCATGGCTGTGGGAACCTTTCTAAGGGGAGGAATGAACATTCTTCTTTCAGTCATAGATTCTTCTGTATTTTCATAACATGTACTTATTTTATTGAAGAAATGTGAGGAACACTGGTCCTGAATGATGTTCAATTTCCCACTTAAGTATGTGATCATCATCACATAGAGCTTTTCTCTTGAGGCTTATACAATCAGGAATGTAAGGATTACACAGAGTGGATCATGTACATTGTACTACTTCCTGACAGTCTAAAATATCACAGAGCACAATAGTAGTGCCTCTCTTAGAATGACTGCTGACTTTCTTTTGTCAGACCCACGAAGATAAATCACATAAGCTTCTTAAAGTTGGAATAATAATCTTTGGTGATTAAAACAGCTGATGAAAGCTTTAGAAGTTGGCTTGTTGCCACATGCTGATTTCCTGTCATGCCAGGTAATGTTGTTTGACCAGTTACTAGCAAAGTTTCCTTCTCAGGAGCTTGCCTTTTTGATTTTTTTTTAAATAACAAGCCTCAAAGCTCCAAATTTAATGAACCTATTAGTTAAATTCAATCCCTTCTCAGCTGTTAATGGTAAATTTAATTTTAAATTGAAAAAATCCCAATTTGTTGCAATGTTCTTAAAGGCAAAGTAATTTTCTCAGAAATTTAGAGCCAGAGCTTTACAGTAAACCTGCATTTTTGTAATATTCTTCATTGTCTGTGATGAAGCAGTACACAGTTATCAGAATAATTCTTATTTTTACAGCATTATTATCCCTTGTAAGTCAAAGAATATAAATGATTATTGAAGTCAGTGCTGTATGGTTAATGTTGGTGAGTGGTGAAAGGCATGCATGTTCTCTGTGTTTGGATTCCATATCATAGTTAAGATCATGGATTTAACTATAAATATAGATTACAAAAAATCTGGAGACTACATCCATTTCAAGAAAAATAGAGGAAAAGAGAGGCTTTGAAATGAAACATGGAATAAAACCTCTTTGGAATAGCCCTTACATTAGTTAGCTTAAAATTTTACCTAATAAGCCTCATTCAAGATCTTTCAAGTATTAAAATAGTTTTATTTGACAAAAAAAGTCAAGCTAAGGCTTTGGAAGCCTCGTGGCAGGGCAAAAATATTCACCCACTGACAATCCAGAATGCACTCTGCACCCTCCCTCCACCCACAGATGGAGACAAGGCTGCCAAAGCTCAATGGGAAGTAACAGCAAAAGTATTTCATTTTTTGCTTGAAAACTGCACTGAGCTATTCAAGGGAAATTGTTATTCAGTAAACATCGTGTTTCAAAAACAGGATATCCATTAAAACAAGGGCAATTTCCAAGCCTGTGTTTTAAGCACATAGAGTCAGTTTAACAGGAGCTTACAGCTGGAGCTCTCTGAGTTCAGGACAGAGCTTGAAGGAGAAATGCTCATCAAATTAGAGCTACTAACTGAGAAAATCCTTGAATGTTTAAATTTACATTCTGAGCTTTGCCCATAAATGCAGTTTTACTTGCAAGGGCATGAAAATGTAACAGCAGATCTGGCATTTAGCTACAAATGCTAATGGCAATGCTAGCAATACTAATTTCAGTCTGAAAAGGTTTAATGGGGCCCTAGTTAGTTGAATTCACTGTTTTGAGTTGCCACTGTTTGAGTGATTTACCATATGCCTCACTCTCACTAATTGTAACTGTGCCAGGCAGACCCATCTGTTTTATGGCACATGCTGTAAAATATATAATTTACCAATTGTAAATCTGTTTTATAAACATCATCTTTCAAATAATTGCGAAAGATAGTATAGGTGGCAATTCAGCTTTATCATTCTATCAACTTCAGCGTTTTGGCTTTAACAGTCTGGCAGACTAGACAAACAAAAGTGGTTATGACATGACCAGAAAAAAGAGAATGCATAGAGAATTTGCAAGAAAACCGTGAACTCTTCCCTTTGGTCACAACAAATTATCTGCTTAATTTTTTTTGTCTGTATTAGCAGTTATGATCACTCATTTTGGCTATCTTTAGCACTTGATGAATACTTGACAGTATGTTGCATGGAAGGTATGAAGGAGCTGAGCCTTAACTGATAAAATGAAAATCTGATTTATATAGTACAACTTCCATAAGAAGTGCTAAGTCCTACTTAAGAAAGAATGAAGATCTACCTGTATTTTCTATATTCCTCTACAGCAAGCCATCAGCAAAGATATTGATAATATGGAAAATTAAAAGGTCGGTAACATTAGGTCAGGAATATAGCATTTCTCTGTTTTAGCTAAATATATATTTTTAGCTAAATATTTTGTTACTAAATGTATCACAATAAGCAACACTGACTGTTAGGAATAACCTGGTATGGCAAAAATAAATCTAGAAAGTGAAATCAAGTTATCAAAAGCAGGCAGCTAAGGTGACTTAATGCTGGAGGGCATGAGGATTTGTGCACGACAATGAAGCAAGGAAAAAGAAGCAAAGAGGTTTAGTTAATTGCCAGAAAAGTTTGAACAGAAAGGGAAAGAAGATACAGGGTTGTCAGTATTTAGTCTCTGCTGAAAGAAATGCGGATGTTAAAACCAGAAGAAATATAAATTAGCTCAAGATGACTCTTAACAGCTATTTTCAGGTGATCAGGTGGCATTAAAAATGGATAGAAAATATCTGGATTTAATGTTATAGAGCTGTCTATTGTTATAAACCTTTAAGAATAGGTCATCTCTAAGTGAAATATTTTATTTCACACAAACTGTCTCTGGACTAAGAGCAGTTACAGCTGTCTAGAATAGATCCACAATACATAAGATCACTTATAACATTCTGCATTAATTTTTATATTCCACATATGAGCTCTTCAAAAATGCATTTGAACTTAAAATATGCTGGTTTTAAAATAACAGATTTAAGACCATCCAATATGGAGAAATGTTTTGGAGCTGGCTTTGCTCTGTTTTTATATAAGCTGAATGATAAGCTTGTACTTTTATTTACCCTGCTATCCAAGCACATTAAATAAGTGGCTTTCCAGGAATTGGTGAACTTATTGTGCTGCCAATTCAGTAAATCAAAACTCAGCTAGAATTCATGGCATAAGTTAACTATTTTGTTTCATTGATGGAAAGGAGCTGCTATGACAATGTTTAGCTTCCCTTTTAGGTTTCTCATGAAAGTCCTAGGTCTATGCCCTAAGCTGCATGTAGATATGTTTTCTTCTCTTTCTGCCTATGTGCCTGGGTTATATTCTTCATGTAACTTTCTTCTGGATCTAGCCATTGTCACAGAAGAGATATGGCAAAGACAGGAGGAATCACTTGCTCCTGGTGGTTTCTGCCTCTGGCAGATGTGTTTGGATTTGAAGACACAGAACCATTGAAGGAGGTGAAGGGAAGAGCAAATTCTGTGTTTATGCCCTTTTAAGTGGTTTCTTTTCTCTCCATCCTGAGCAGTAAAAAAATATCCCTCATTGGGGAATTACTATCCATTCTGTTCTGCTCTTTGAAATACCCCTTTGGGTAAATTGGGTCACCTGTCCTGGCTATGCTTCTTCATGGCTTCTTGGGCACCTCCTAAGAGCATGAGACACTTAAAAGTCCTCAACTTGTATAAACACTACTTGGCAACTACTGAAAAATCAATGTGTTATCAATATTTTTTCATCCTAAACCCAAAATACAGCCCTTTGCCAGATTCTAGAAAGAAAATTAACTCAATCCTGGCCAAAACCAGGACATGGAGAAGCAATGTTCTTGAGTTAAAAAACCAGATTTAGCCAAATCTTCATCTGAATGTCTGGCCACCGGCCTTTCTGAAATCCACAAATTATTTGCTTCCCACAACATGTTATCAGTAAGTCTCTATCCTTTCATTTCCTTCCTTTTTTTCTCTGTCCTTTATGGCTTTTCATAAGGAAAAAAGCTACTTACCTGGTTTTGAGGGATAACTTATTTTTGAAAAGTGGACCCCAGTTGCTGAGACTCCTACATCTCTCGGAAGGGCTTTTGTGTGGTTATTTTTCCCTGCAATACTTGAAAGTCTGTTTTGCTCCAGGGAATTTGATCCAACACTACCTACTCCCTTTGTTTCATGATTGGACTTTAACATAAATAGGAGTTGCAATGTCTGGTAAAGTAAGACATCCACAACTCTCTAGAAGATATGACACAATTTGCTATAGGAAATATGAAAAATTATAACCTAAAGGTCTTTTATTGGCACATAAGTAATTAAATTGTGTTATCTAGCCATGGTTCTCAAATAGTAGAGTGGAGAAAAGAGCACCTATTATTGTCAGCTGAACAATGATTTCAGTCCAAATTTCAAACATATGCTACATTATTTTTCTTATTAATTTTTCCAAATCCCACTTGTTCAGAATTGCCTACTTTTGAACTGCAATCCCAGGATCAAAAATTAGGAAATTTGGTTCTAATTTCCACTGTAGAGCGCTCAGAAAATGAGAATTGTGAAGAGCTCTGTGCTCTTGGGGTGCTGGTGAATGAACAGCAGGACACGAGCTGGTTGTGTGCACTCACAGCCTGGGGAGCAGCCTTACCCTGGGCTGCAGCAAAAGCATGGCCAGCAGGCAGTGAGGGAGTCTCCCTCTCTGCACTGGAGTCCTGTTTGTGCAGCTCCAGAGGAGGTCCACGGAGGTGATCAAAGGGCAGGAGCACCTCTGGAGAAGAGACGGCTTTGGGGAAACCTGATTATGGCCTTTTAGTACTTAAAGAAATGGTTAGGTACTTTTATGTAGTTATAAAAAATGATTTAGTGCTTATAAGAAATGATTTTAGGATGGCCTGCTACAATAGGGCAAGGGGTGATGCTTTTAAGCTAAAATAGGGATGATAACATTAGATAGAAGGAAGAAGACTTGTCTAATGAGAGTGGTGAAGCCATGGAACAGGTTGCCTAGAGGTGTTACATTCTTGAGAAGATTCAAGGTCAGCTTGGATGAGGTTTGGAACAACCTGATCTACTTGAAGATGTCCCTGGTCATTCATATTGCAGGGGGGTTGGACTGAATGACCTTCCAATGTACCCTCTGACCCACAACATCCTATGTCTGATTTAACATATGTATGCTTCAGATATTACAGGTAAGCTATAATTAATTTGGTAAAACTCTCTGACATATGGAGAATTTTACATTTATAGCTTATGAAGCTATAAATGCAAATGGTTTAAAAATTAATAATAAAACAGCCTGCTTTAATATTTTGCAGTGAAAAACGCTGTTAGAAGCAACAGAGTATAAAGAGATTATCATGCAGCTAGTATTAAGAGTAACACTAATAAAAGAAAATTCAAGTTAGATATCACAGGCAATCTGGCACAAGCAGTACATGACCTCTTCTGCTTTTATATCTCTTATTCTGCTTCTTCAAGTGAAAAACTTCCTTCATTTCCTGGGGTAGTGTAGTCCTCTAATCTGGTATTTTACCCATTTGCTGGCCCTACATTTGTATAGCAACTGTACATTCCTTGGAGCAGGGCTTCCTTCTGTTTTTTTTTTTAAATTCATGTACCCTTGTTGGGTATTATTACTAGTATACAGGTGTCTAAGGACTCAGAGGTGATGATATTTCAAAAGGAATAAGAACAGTATGCACAGAGGTTCTTCCCACATGAAGTTACTGTTGTTTTGTCAATAGAACGTAAGTATTAAATAGTCAACAAAGACCTTCAAAAAAACCAAAAAGCCACACCTTTTCTGAAGTAAGATTAATGTGCTGCAAGAATAAAAGTACTGATCACAATCTCTGAAAGCCTACCATGTCAGGTGTTGGCATCACAGTGAAATGAAGGAATTTGGATTGCATTCTTTATCAAAGTTTGAGTCTAGCTCTTAGATGCCAACTGTGCAAGAGGCCTCTGTGCGTAGTTATGATTTTTATCCTGTTTCCTTTTAAGTTTCTGTCTATCACTGCTGTCTTATATAATATCAGTTCTTATGCTCTAGACATTGCTTACTAGCAAACTGAGGCTGGATATTGTGCACCTGCCTTTTTAGTTTCAGAAGCCACATTAAAAATGGGGAGCAGGAGAGAAAGGTGTCACAATAACTTACTAATGTCACTATCTGAATAGTTGCCGCACTTTTTTTTTTTTTGGGAATTCTTGTTATCCAGTATTACTTGAATAAGAAAAGGAGATGATTTTGCTGGTATTTTTTGTTTTTTAAACAATACTTAACATCTGTCTTATTTTCACCTGTGAAATATTTTGGCCTTTTATGATTATTAAGTATTAGTGCAAACAATGCTCTGATTGATAATCATTGATGTTTTAGGGAGACAGACCTAAAATCTGCACTGCCCAGCCCCTCCCAGAACCCATGGACTATTTTTTATGGGCTTGGGCTTCAGCCCCTACCTGAGCCAAGGGCAGATCTGTGCCTTCTCTTCTCTTGTCCCTGCTCATCCTGAATGGACTTTCTGGAGTGACCTCAGGCCTTGCCTGTGTTTGATAGTCACAACCCACGCCCCACTCAGGTCCTGGGACAGTGTCCTGACAGTGAGGGCACTGTCCTGCCTTCTTCAGCTCCATTCTATTGTGGAACAGCTCCATTCTTGCTACATCTAGCATGGCATACAACAATGTATCTGCAATTGTGTCTTATTATTCCAGAAGGAGTTGAAAAAACACTCCCCTATCCATCAAGTGTTACATATTTGCTCACATTTTATAGGTGGTATTAAAAACCTTAAACTGTGGTGGTTTAAATATGAGTCAAAGTTTTAAAACCAATTTGATAAATTTTCACTGTATTTCCCTATTTTGCCTGTGCCAGCAGGAGTGTGGATAGGCTCCTTTTCTTGCTTCAACCTGGAAGTGATGCAAAGGGGAAATATAAATTGGTTTCTTAGACCAATTACCTTACTCTACATATTTTAAAGGTGCTGAGGCAGAAAGTATGAGAGTCCAGTCTTGGTTCCATCCTTTTGTGTTGTGATGGAGTCCTTATTCTTATGCCATAGGACATATGGTTGGTGGTAATTGAAGCAAAATGCAGACTGGTAAAGTAGAAGAGAAACATAATTCATTAAAAACCGCTTTATAGAGGATGATACTTGGAATAAGTAACTGCTTTGACCTCTAAGTCAGATTTCATTGCAAATTTCACTATCCTAGACTTAGTGCATAATTTTTAAAATATAACCATCTTTCCATGTTTTGTGAATGGGTCAAAGTTGAGATTGCTGAGCAACTTTTTACTGGGACTTATGGCAGTAAGGGGATTTGAGAATTTTTCATGTTGGCACAGCAAATTCAGCACATTACTTGCAACTGGGTTTGAAATTACAGCCTTTTCACTTAGAGATGAAATCTTTTAGCATACAGAACCTGCTGAAGTAGTGGATGTGAAACGAATCCTTCCTGTTCCACAATTCCTTCAGAAAGAAATAGTTAAATGTTTCTGCTGCACAGGCTCTGAGGCTCCTGAAAGAGGGCATCTCACAGTGTTTCTGTCTGTATCCAACACAGGGAATAGAGGCCAGCTGTCCAATCTTTCCATCATCACTGCCATCACTCACATTCTGAGATGAAACAAAACTAGAACAACGAAGAACAAGTATAAAAGGCTTGAACTGCATTTGAGACTTATGTCAAAAATGTTTCAGTCCTCAGGTAATTTGCTCAGTTCTGGCTCTTTTCGTATTTACTTCAAAGCTTCAGTGAAAATGAAAGGATAGAAAATGGCATTTAGGTTTGCAGATAGCTGTAGTCACATTCTTGTGACTCGATCTGGCCTTGTTGAAGGGTGCCTTCCCCTTAAAAGTCCAGAGCTGTCTACACATCATGAGGAAATGTCTTGCATCGGGGCAAGTCGAGGATACAACAGACCTACTATGTCATGGGCTTATATCTGTTTTCCTCTGCTCCACCTCACTGCAGATTAATGTAAATCAGTGAATTAAATTGGTTGACTTAAAGGCAGCATGTGGTCTTATGAGAAAATATTTTAACTGATAAAATAAAAAGTCACGCACAAACTTAAAACCAGCAAAAGAAAAAATCCTATAACTTGCAGTATGCATTAAATAAAGTTTCATGTTTTTTGTGTTGTGTCAATACTGTTAGTTTGTACACACAAATTTTTCCTAACATAGTGCAGCCCTGTCTAAGCATGTAATTGGTGTCTAAGAGTGTTTGAATTGCAATATTCTGACATGAGCTCACAAATGTCAAATGCAGAGAAACACAACTCAAAATCTACATTTCCTGCTGGCAATGACAGGTAACTTGTAGCAAGACTTTTTCCTCGTTCAGTACAGAGTAGAAATCTTTTTCACTTCCTTGGTCTCATTTTTCATTTGTCTCTATTTCATAGTCAGCAAGAATGGGATACTTACCTGATTTAATGCTACTTTGTTGTATTTAAGCTGGCTTGTTTAGCTCTCTGTATAGCATTCTGGTACTGCCTGTAGCAGCTAAATGCTACCAAGTGTGTGTTGTGGTGGAATCAAATGATTTCTCTGGTCTTTTAAGTGGACAAAATGTGGGGGAATTTTCATTGAGATCACTAGAGGGATTTGCATGGCATAAGGGGCACTTCCATGCAAGTTGCAGTATTTGTGATAAAGTTCCTAGATGACAAAGTGTCTGAAAAAAATGCCATCTGTGTGAGAAACATAGAGCTTTAAGTATGAGAAAGATATATAATTGACTTTAAATATATATATATATATGGAGGGAGAAGGGAAGAGAAAAGCATTGCTATGTTATCAAGATTGGTTGGCTTTAACTGATACAGTTGAGGTTTTATAACAACCTGGGCAGGGAGCATTTTCTCAATTTTTTTAAGGAAAGTAAAACGGCAAATGTTATTTAATCTTTATTACATGTCACTATTTGCCATGAATTGCTTGGGGAATGTCGAAAATATCAAATGGTGGCCAAACACTGAGTTGTATAAGAAAATGCTTTTTATTTTTAAAATCCCATTTTAGTTTAAAAATTTATGGCTGCCGACACTCTAGAAGTTAGGTTAAAAGGAGCATTGATGAAAGTTAAAGTATTGTGCTGAAGTATTGTACTGTATCAATTTTTCTTTTACAGAATGTAATTGTTCTTGCTAACTCTGCCACAATAACATTTTAAGTATAAACAACCTAAATGCCTGTTCTTATCAAGCTAAATATTAAATAATTGAGTGATGTGAGCCAGAGGGGCTGCTTGTCACGGGAATCACTTGGTTAACATTTGTACAACAATCTGCATCCTTTGTATCCATCACTTTGAACTGAAGGCAAAATGAAACTGTCTCACTCTTGGACTGAGGTAGAGAGTTTTTTCTTTTTTACCATCCCTAAGACAAATTAGGAATGTAGAAAAGCTTTCACTCAGAACAAAACGATGATTATAGCAGGTAACAGGACCTCACATTAATCAGTGTTTTCAAAGAAAAGGCCTCGACCTGTGCCCTTTGTCTAGCCTAGTGGTAGGTATGGTTTTTTCCCCCCAGGTTCCTTTCAGTGTCAGGGCATTCTCTTTCTGTGTAATACACTCTCTTGGAGAGTGTTTCTCTTTTCAGGCAGTCCTTCTGCATTGATCAAAACCCATCTAGAAAGCCACTGTAGAAATCTGAACTTATAATGACGTTCTTTTATATTTTCTTACAATGAACAATGGCTCTCTCAATACTAATGGCAACAGTACATAGATGGAGGCAACAGTGCAAAGAGTTGGGGGTAAATAGCCATTATTTGCAAGACTTGCTGTTTCATGTCCTGGAAAAAAAAAAAAAAATCCTGTCTTCTGCAGCCAAATCTTTACTACCTCTTGTTGAAAACATTCAAGGCCTTTGCAAACCAATGCTGAGATGAGGAAAGATAAGCACGGATTAACATTTTTCTTCTTTTTGGAAGAAAACATTAGTGACGATTATATGGCAAAAGATCTTAGTTCTCCATCCCTCCTGAATGAGAAGAAAGAGCAAACATTCTGCTGGATAATCTTTTCTTGCTTTGCTGGCCTTGACCTTTAAATCAATTATCCCCCAAATACCAGGCTCGAGGGTAAATGACGGGACCTGAATGTGGCTCCATTGAATAAAAGACTCCCTCTGCTGCCTGAAACACACATCACCAGATGAAACAGAATGCTTCAGTTTTTCAGTTTTTCCCCACTTAAAGTCTGTTGGTGATGTTTATTTTTTTTTTTTTTTTTTCTGTTTGTTTGTGGTTTTTTTCCTGTTTTTTTTTTTTTTCGTTTGTTTCATTTGGGATTTATTTGTGTCTCAGTCTTCCTTCCTCTTGCCTGGAGCAGCTCCTTCCAAGAGCATGTTTCCAGGTGCATCCCTCAAAATATTTTCCACCTGTCTCTCTTGTTTATCTTCCTCTGTTTTCACCCTCATAGTTCTCTAAGGCCTTTGCCTCATTTATCTTCTTATATGAGTCCTTTCCTTCTATTCTTACACATCTCCTGCCCTTGTGGATGTCACTTTTATTAATGTGAGCAAAGGCACAAGTGCTTCTCAGATGGTGTAAGTTTTGGTGAACAAGGAGTGGTTTCCACCTGTTTCAGAACTCTCTGGAGAAGGTGAGACCAAAACTGCTCCTGTCATGTCCTTCTCCCATACAGAGCATCCTGCAGCAGCATCCTACTGTTCTAAACACTCCTAGATATGCCTAGCAGACTCCTTGTTCAGGATTTCTCAGACAGACACTTTATTTTCAGAGTGAAAAAGAAGGAATAAGGTTTCATGTACTGCTGAAAAACCATACTATCACAGTAATTTTTGTGCTTTTATAGAGAAGTAACTTCTCAGATCTGGTATTTTGTCATGCTGTCTGACATATGAAAACATCTTGCGAAATTGCCTTGCATAAAAATTCAGTTATTATTAAATACTTTATTTATAATTACATTAATTAGATGAAGCAAGCATATTTTGACTATTTTTATCTTGTATGATTTGCACCTTTGCATTCCATTTTCCTACAAGCAAAAGAAATACAGACTTACTAGAGAGCTAAGATTCAGATGCAATTCTGGAAATATTATAAATAACCCTAATTTTGAAGACAGTATTATGGTGAGAGCCAAAATAATTTGAAACAGTTGTCTTCTCACTCATTTCCAGACAACAAAGTTCTGTACTAATCTGAATTTGACTCTTCATCTTCCATCCTTCCTTAATCCCCACAATGAACTATGGAAAATGACTGAGTTTATTTGGGGGTTAAACCTTGAATGGACATGTTGTCCTCAGTTTTTCTCAGATGTACTCCTAAGTGGCCTCTTAGGAACCTTTTCTGCACACTCACCCTTCTCTGAGAAATCAAAATTCCTTCTCATCCCACTTGCTTCTCCTTCTCTGTGGCTTTTGTTGCTGTTTTTTTTCTGCACATCTTGCTGTCCATGGCCCTGCTCTTTCTGCTTGCTTCCCATTTATTTTGTGTTCATATTCAGGAGAATGAAAATGACTGCATTTACATGCAGCATGTGATCTTGGATATACTCATGGGTGTGAAAGTTATACACGTTTCAGTCCACCAGAAACTTGATTGCATTCAGCAATTTGTTTTGGCTTTTATGTTTGTATTTGTACAAAATATTTTTTAGGTAAAAACCCCTCAAAATAAGAAGGTACTTCAAACTTGCACTGTGTTGGGGTAGCTGCCTACTCAGGTTTTGTATATCTGCAAAGTTCTGCATTTGTAAGGGAAAAGCTCTGAAAGCAGGAAGAGGTCATGGACCAAGGCAAAGGGAAGGGGACTTGAGCTGTGATGAATTGCCAGCCTTGCACAGATATATTTAGCATTTCCAAAGGCAACATAGACACCAGCTGAATTGCTAAATCAACTGTTTGATTACTGCCTTATGGTTATATGGATTTAGCATAAGCATATTTAGCAAATTGCTGATTTAACATTTAGCAGGCCATAAGGTAAATAATATGACAAACATTGCAGTTGAGACAGGTGCAGAGCAAGCACAAAGTGAGCAGTTATCCCTAGGAAATTTTGGAACTGTGTCACCAGGAACAATGAACAGTCAGCCTGGACAGAGTGAGAAAGTACAAAAGGCCACAGGTCATGGTGATCTGAAAGGATTAAAAGGCTCCTCAAAGACTAAGAGGTAAGATCAGCAGATGAGGACCAGCGCTGGAGACCTCATTGAGAACTGAATTGGAGCATCAGCCGATTGGGACACACATAATTTCCCTGGCTGTCCTCCCACACCATGTGGGATGTTTCTGCAGCCTTGTGCTGTGAGCATAAACTCCAAAAGCCAAAGGAAGGATCTCGCCTCTTTTGTTTTGCCTCAAATTAAATGATTCAATTTCAGGCAAATTAGTTCCCCAGAACAAAGTTATGCAGGATGTAGTAATGAAAACCAATATTCCCTCAAGCCTTGAAATTATCCAATTGAATAATAATCCATAGCATCATGCTGTATGATGAATTGATGTCTACCGAGAAAACTGAATTTCCAATATTCTAATATTTCAACCTTTTTTTTTAATCTGCAAAATAGCAAAGCTTAATGAGAATGCAAATGCAAATGCTATGATCTTCTCCTCTACATTTATTAAGCAATTGTTTTTGATGTCAGGGCATCAAAAAAAAAAAATAGCATAATAATTACTTTGATTTTCCTCTGATTTTTCCTGTATGTCTTTAGTGCTGTTTTTTAAATTTTCATAGATATTTACTACGATTTCTCCTTTATGCCTTCAAACAATTAGGGTTTTTAAAAAAAAATCTTTAACTGTGAATCAATGCAAGAATCATAAGGTAACAAAGATAATTTTATCTTCCTCCACCTGTCCTGCTATTGAAAAATTTCATGGACTACAGGAAATTTTTTTCTGATCATGTTGTAGATTTCTCAACACACAGCAAATTCTTACTTTCTGTGGTGAAAGAAAAGATCAGAGGATGAAGTTCCTTCCATTAAAACAAAGTGATGAAAATAGGATCATAACTGGGCTCATGGCATGAGCCAGAATCCAAATCTAAATAGTCTTTACATTACACATGTGTTTGACTTAAAGATTTTAAAATCAGTCCATCACATATTAACTTCTCTTTTCTTTGGAGCTGTATTTATACACTTCCACATACCTGCCTGCAAGCACTGTTTGAGTTTCACATGTGAAATATAAATCTGTGGAATCCATCAGATTATTCTGTTAGCTGTGGTTTTTTGGAGGGGAGGATGTGTTGTGCTTTGCAGCTTACATCAATCCCTGTAACTGATCTGTGAGAAGCAAACTCAAAATATAATTTTATTCAGAAGCAGTTAATAAAGAGCTGTTAGGGGGTGCAATTGATGCTGTTGCCAGCCAGGTTTGATATCAAGGACAAGTTCTGGGGAATAAAGCAAGTAAATTTGTGCTTCCAAGGACAGCCTCTCTGACTAAGCAGGCCCTTCTGTAGTTATGCAGACTGAAGAATTCCCCTGGTTTACATTCACTCCTTTGAAATGTCTTTAGCATTCTGGGAAAGACGCAGCTTGAGTAGCTTTTCCCTGCAAAGTATGTGATAACCCTGGAAAATTTTGCTTACATTTATTTTATATTTTAAAATAGAAAGAATGGTCAGCGAGAAAATAGCAGATCCATAAGTCATCATCTTTTCAGGAGTAAGCCTGTTATTTGCAGTGTTACTGGGTATTAAACTATAGATTTTAAGTGTAGATTACTACAACTTATCTTTTTAAACTGCTTTTGCATGCTTTGGAAGAATCTGTGAATCTAACAGGGTGTCATGTGGCCATCATATCAACCAGTTTCCCATTGCCCTTATGCTTTTATTCAAAGGACTCACATTTCTCATTCACAGGAAGAGAAAAAAAATCCCTCAGGTAGTTGCTTTTAATTAAAGCATCCTTATTTTTTATACAGACAAAAATGACAAAAAAAAAAGCTATATTTAATAGCTACCATTTCTAAAAAAACCAAAGAATGCCTTATTGACTGAAGTAATAAGGTTATTTTCATCTCTGGATGAACTATATTTTTCTTCATAAAAATATTTTCAGTATCTGTATATAGATATACTGTGATTGTATTAGGTGAAAGAACAAGATTAACAGTGTCAAAAAATTGCAGTATCCTTTATGGAAGTAAGTCTGGAAAACTTTTGTTCTGGTTATAGCTTTAAAACACTAACAGATGCTTTAAAATACTAACTTTTTTTCTGATTATAATTTTAGAACCCTAACAGTTCTTCTAAGATCTGGCTTTTCCTTACACAGGGTTACATGATAACATGATACTACTAAGGAGAATTATTCTTTAGGTATAGCTGCTTTCAAGAAAGTCTGCATAGTGAAAAACTTGCTTGTAAAATCTACAAAATATTTTATATAAGTACCTTTAGAACATGGCTTTCCAAAATGAAGTGTAAAATTTTTTTTTGCCCCAAAGCAATCAGTGGTTCAGCTTTGAATTTTAAATAATATTAATAAGAAGAGAGTTTGAAAAAATCCATCCACCAGTAAATAGAATATGAAACTTAAGTACAAAAATAAGCAGTTTCATATTTGGTAATATATGCAGTTTAAAATCTGGAGGCCTTATCTGGATTCTAGTTTGTTATTTGGAACCATCTTATGGGATAATAGAATGACTGTAGCAAATGGATCAACCTGCATGGCAGACCATGCTTTGGGTATGAGATATCACCTTAAGTGCAGCATTATGAAATCAAAATTATATCTAGTGGGTCTTTAGGAAGTTCTCTGATGACTGTAGTAACAATTAATATGAGGCCAGGACAACAGGTATAATGCTTTGCTGTAGCCAGTTACTGATTTAGTCACATTTTAATTTTAGTAATAGGTTAATTTTTCTGACTTTATGATAAATAAAGCATTCTACTTTCCCCCTTTATTTTATTTTTATTTTCCTGCAGTCACTTCAAGCTTAATAATGGCTATTTTCAGCAGCCCTTAATGATGTTAGTAAGACTGCAACTACTCCTCATACATGAAAAATATCACTAACATTCCCTGATAATTTAAAGCCAAAATGTAGAGTCTGTGGAAAGTTTACATTTTCTCCATTAGGGGGAATCCTTACTCTATCTTCTGAAGGTTCCAGTTTCCCCCCAAATACCTTAAAGTTATTTTTTACATTAAGAATTGCTGAACTCCGTAGTTCTGATTCTGAAATCTCTGTTTAAAGTAGTGGTCAGATCACTGATGCTTAGAGTTTAACATTTAGTGTGTGTGAGAGGAGGGCTGACTCCTGTTGATCTGTGCAAGAGCATAGAATTCTTTTTGTTCGCTTCTGTACATTATTGCTGCTGCATGAAAAGCATAGTCCTTGCAAAGAAAACTCAAACAGTTCAAAGACTGATCGGGAGACTCCTTTCAAAATATGTCACTTTTTGAAGGAGTCAGCATAGTGAAGAGTCCAGTGGCAACTAATATAAAAGTTCTTTCTTCTGACAGCTTTATTTTTTAGCCACCTGTGTCTCCATCGCTTGAGCAATTCAAAATATTCTACAGAAAAGCAACATCCATACGGAGCTTATTTGCTTAGCCAGTTGGAAAGAAAAATTTAAAAAGTACCTTTTAAATTACTCTGATGGTGATGAATCTTAAGAGGAGTGCTAAAATTTAGCCTTGACTAAAGATTATCTGATTTTTTATAAATCAGAAGTTGTGGGGCAAAATCAGTACTTTTTCATAACTTTAAGCTTTTTGCTTTTGTTCCAAATAGTAAAAGATCATTCACTGTTTCATGAACAGAGAAGCTGTGGCTGAACTAGAAAACCATTCCAGTGTACATTGTGTTGGGTTTTTTTCTGAATCTTGGGAGATATTTGAGAGTTGAATATGTCTTTGGGGGGCAAACTCTCATTTTATTAAGTAGGGCTGAGTGAGTAACGAAAGCAAGAGATAATTATACATTTGAAAGGGAAGTGCTGTCTCTGTGGGGAGAATATTTTTTTTCTTAGAAACAAGATAGGGAGGCAAAAGCAAATGAGAATATAAATGTAATATAGCCAGTTCTCAGGTGAAAGGAAATTAAGTTATAGCTTTTCTACTGGCAGAGCAGGTGATCAGAACAAATCAATGCTGAGCATATGGCAAAGTAACAACAATTACTCTTTGTTATAATCAGTGTCTCCACATAGTTGCAGTCCCTATACTTGAGGCTGAAAGGGCCACAGAAGGCTTAGGTTTGACCTGAACTATGCAATTTCCACTTTGGGAACATATACCTACAATATCCATTGCAGTCTCATTAAGGACAAAATGTTACCATTTTTAGTATTTTAGTTCAGCTAAAGCTAAAATAACTGTAGGAGGGAGATGCTGAGGAAATCCCTTCCTGGAATCTGAAAGGCTCAAGTGACAGATATCCAGTGATGCCAATGAAGACTTCAGAACATTTCCAATAGACAAAATAGGTGTTGCAAAGCTTCAGTAAAATGACATAAAAAAAGGAATCTTCAGATGGGTTCTGAATTTTAGAAAAGTGCTTTAAGACCAGAGTTGCAAATGTTGAAATGGAGCAGAAGAATTCCACATCAGCAACACCAAGCCTTGAGAATGGGCAGTTCTATCAAGCTCTCTAAATACAGCAACAGTAGCACTCAGGGCCCTATAGCCTCCAGGCAGCATCAGTTTTCAGAACTTAAAATTACATTAAAAAAAAATCAAAGTCTTTTGTTCTGTTTGCCCTCTGAGTACAAGTAATTGCAGACAAAATAGGAACTGGCCCTGCCTATAGTTTTACAGAAGTCAAGTTATCCTCAAAAGAAAATAAAAAATATCAATACAGCAGTGTTGTGCTAGGCCCTGATTTAATTAACTGCCTCTGTCTTATGGGGAAAACTGGGATATATGTGACTGAGACAACAAACAGGGCAAAGTTTGCAGTAAATTCTTTATTGATTTCTCTTTTATATCTCTTTAGCGTGTTCACGTAGCTCATGTGACTTCTATACTGTAAGTGCAAAGAATATCTATCTTTTGGGCTGTTATTTTGTTTTCATGTTCCTACAACTGCATTAGTTTTTGTTTAGACATCATAAAAGTGGTGTCTTAATACAGCAGAATAAAAGCAACATAAAGAAAAAAAACTAATGAGAGTGGTGGCTTTAATAAACTCAATTTTTCAGAGTATAAAGTGAAAAGAATAGATATTCCCTTTATGTAAAAGATGCATGGTATAATTCTCAATCATATTTTTTTGTAATTATATGAAAATTTAAATGAAAAAGGTAATTATTATACTCAAACCAACCTAGCTTCTGTGATTATAGAAAAAGGATAGTTGTATACTTGAGTGAATTGAATTGTGCATGGAAATCAACAGTAGATGATATTCAAAATTCACACTGAATTCTTGAAGGGTACAGAGAGTGTCCATGGTAGATCAGATTTTATCTTTACAAGAAATTGTAGAAATTTATGAATGTCTACTATTTTACAGCTTGTTAAAGGGCTTATACTTGTTTCTTTTGTCTTGGAAATACTTAAAAAGTAGTGCAGAGTACACAATTATAACTAAGGAAGAGTGGAAAAGAACTGACTTATTCCAAAAATGGTCTTGACAGCTAACTCTGGTGCTACTGTTTCCAATGCCATGTGTTTTACTGTAAGAGATAGAGGGTATAGATTGAGAAGCAGAAATGTAATTCATAGAATTAAATGTTTCCCAAATAAATCCACAAAAACATTTTCTTGGTGTTCTGTTGTTGAGTTGATAAGGACTGAAGACTTCTGCCTTCTAAGGGAGGGCCCACTTGGGGTGTTAGAAAAGCAATTCCTGCTGACCTTGCTTCCAGCTATCAGATGCTTTTTCATCTTCGTTTTCAGCACTACTTCTGCCATTGCTTGTGTGATACTTTTTTAATAACAAAACAACAAAAGGGGCCAGAGGAGGCTGATCTTTGCAGAAGTTGTGACCAGAGGCAGGAAGGGAACATGAAGGCAGCAGGTAAGCAGCAATCATAACGAATGGAGTTCAGCGCATGGGTGAACAGACAGGAGTTTATTGGAAATCTGGAAGTATCTAACAGAGGTGATGGCAGAAAGTAAAGGTGAGGGAAAAGTGAAGGCTGAGTACTCTGCACAGTAAAAAAGACAGTTTCTTTCTTTTTTCTTTTTTTTTTTTTTTTTTTTTTTTTAACACAGGCATCTTTTATTTCAGAACAGAAGCAGGAAGCTACATATAAAGAAAGTAGTGTTACTGTGAACTCTAAGAGCAACAGCAACTGCTGCAGTTGGAGGATTTGTGACATTTATGTCTTTAAGGAAGACACTCAGACTACTGAGAAAACAGCAATACCATTCCAGATAGGGAAGTGATGAAATTACTTGAACACAGCTATGATTAAAAAAA
The DNA here is from genome assembly GCF_027579445.1 of Ammospiza nelsoni. Classification (NCBI taxonomy): domain Eukaryota; kingdom Metazoa; phylum Chordata; class Aves; order Passeriformes; family Passerellidae; genus Ammospiza; species Ammospiza nelsoni. Next base: position 29,813,608 of record NC_080636.1, on the reverse strand, counting down.
AAAATTAAAAAAAATCAAACTTTAATGACTACATAGTGGCAAGTGATGCTTGAAGAGCTATAAGCCAAATCTTGGCTGCATTATAAGCTATGTGATCTCAGTGTTTTCATGCTTATGTAGAGGAGTCCATATTAATTTTGTAATTATATTTTCAGAGGACTGAATGATTGATTGCATTAACAGCTTATATCTTCTCTTTTTACTAACAGTTCTCTCCATCACTCATTAGTCTTTTTAAAGCAAATAGATCTTTGGTGATTTGGTAGATGGAAATGTGTCACTCTGTGTCAATATTGAATCAGTCTCTCCATAGGATGACATGGTATCTGAATCTGGTTAATGACATGGCACACAAGCAATACTTAATTAATAAAAAATAATGGTGTGCAGTGACAATGTGCTGATGCAGAGGAGCTCAGATGAGATGTATGGAATTGACATCTTGCATTCTGTTAGACAAATCCTTGAGTTTGCCAACTGAAATATAGGCACTAATCTATTCTCCCCCAGATTTCAGGGACACTTGTAATTTTTTTCTGCTGTTAGAGGTACCACAAGTTCAAAAGCCTGGACCTAAATGTCTTTGAACTATTTAATCCCCTTTTCATTTTCTTTGCATACTTTTAAAATGGAGATGAAGAGTGTTTAGCCAATGCTAAGATTATATTTCAAAATTTTCTCACAATGTGTTTAATGGAGTCTTAAAAAGACACATATTGAAGTGATTACTGAAGCATTAGAGGAATTTATAGTAGCTTTAATAGACTTTAGTTTCAGCTGCATTCCCTAATTTATTTTCCAGTTTCTGAATATTGTTTTAGAAAGAGGAGTGTTGCCCTTATGTTTCCTGTTGTGCTGTAATGCTTTCTATGTGTGTACTTTGACTTTCTACACTCAGAAAGCATCTCTGGGTATTTTTTAATCCATGCATTTGATTTGCCACTCTGAACCCCCTTCTTGTTGATGTCAGTCTTCTGGAGAGAAGAACACTCATTAGCTCTGCTATGAGTATCAAGGCTCTGCAAAAAGGGCAATGTTGTGTAGTGAAGAACTTTTTTAATATTTCAAACAATTTTTAATATTTTATCTATTTTTAATAGTTTTAGAACTATTTAAGCTTGAAAGAAGCAACAAATTTTCCTTACTTTAGATCCAGTGAAAAAGTGCATATTGGTTTTGGCATGATGAAAACAAGCATTGGTTTTGGCATGATGAAAACAAACAAGTGCCAGGCAGGACACTCCATGTTGCCTTGACTGATGGCTAGCAATTCTACTGAAGAACATTTGAAGTATAAGGGTTTGTTCAGGGCTAATCCCAAGGGAGGTTTCTGGAGTTAAAGATAGCTGACCTTTAATACAGGTCATCTCCTTAGCAGTCAAACCAAATAGCCTCAGTGACAATAGAGTGACTTAAAATTTAAAGCTCATATAAAAAGATAGATTTGAATTGGAAGTATATTCATGAAGAGGAGCTGACACATCCTTTGATGTTTGACTGTGCTTACTTTTAATGGCCTTAGTGTGAAACCCAGAGAAGACCTTCCTTGAATTTCTACGAGGTTAATTTACTTGTAACATGGGATGAAATTTAGTCTGCTTCTTTCATTTAAATAGAAGGCCTTTCGTTGTGTTGCTGTGGGTAATTGATTGGTAACATTGAGATGGAAAACTCCCAAACAGGTACTACAATACAAAGAGTACTGCAGCAAACAGCTCTGTCAGTGTGCCTATGTGACTCCCCACATACACACAGTAGATGTTTTCATGAATTGTGCAGAGGCAAAACCAATGTAGGCTTTCAGAATTTGATGATGTTGCTTTTTGAAGCATGTATGTGCTGCTGTTATGAAATGCAAGCCCTGATAAATGGGAAGGTTAACGATCAGGAAAACTATGTTTTCAGATTACTGATTTCCTGCCTTACTTTCTGGACTATTTTTTCTTCCTCTATTCTGCAGCTTTTGCAGAAGTGTATAGTAGCTTAGGTATGAGCTGCTAATAGTGAAATATGGTACTATTCATCAGAGGAACAAATTCCTCTGGACTGGTGATATATTTGCTCTTGACTTGTGTAGAGTTATAGTCACAATGTTTTTATGCAAAGGGTCATTGCACCGCCTTGTAAATATGATGTGTCTGTATCTGATGCTAAATACATATATATTTGAATGTAAAGTGTCTGTGAAGCATATATATCTTGGATAAATATTTACATTCCCTTCATTAGTCTCCCTTTTCATCTGTTATTCATGATACTAAAGTTAGCCTGAATGGGTACTTGTTTATTGGATTATTATTTACAGAGCTGACTAAATGAACTTACATTTAGGCAACAGATAGTGCAACTGAAATCTCTCTTACTACTAAATTTTCTGGATAATACTTTATATAAGTTCAAGTTACCAACTAGTATCAATATTCATGTAAGTAGTGACAGATATGAACAATTCATACTAAATTTTATAATCTTGCCCTAGACATGATTTTTCATCTAATGCAAAATTTAGACTCACATTTCTTATTTGCCAAATATCCTTAAATATTAAATAAATACCCGTGTCTCAGATGGTGTGAGCAAACTAGTATTGAAGATTTTTCGACTGAGGAAAGGAAATAAAGAAGTTTATTTTTTGCTTTTTAAATTTAAACTCTACTCACTAGACAGCTAGAAGGCATTAATTATAGTATCAAAACATACCAAAGTAGTTATTGATACTGAAAATCATTTTGTCACCAGAAGAGGATGCTTATATAGCTATGCAGGTGATAAACTAGTACCTGCACAATAATAAAGTGATTACTGTGAAGAGACATTTTTAATTTTAAGAAAATTAATACCTTTTCTGTTGCTTTTTGTAATTCCTAACTTGTTACTTGCTGGTGTGGTATGTACATACAGAAAACACGTGCCTGTAAAAGATGCAGACCCACGCTTTTAAGACAATGTGAGCATAGGTGACTTCTGCCAGTGTGGTCATCGGTGTTGTGTTCCTGACAATACATTTTTTTCATTTTGCCCTGGCATTTTGCCAGATTGAGTTAAGCTGAAGAAATGACTCTTGTCTGTTTTATCAGCACAGTTTGTAAGTGCTGCATTGCTCTGAAAGTCTTTGTTGCTACAGACCTGATCTAATTCACAGAGGAGTTTATAATATTTGTATTAATAATAGAAGGTATATGGGAAGGTATTAATTTCTACTTTTCAGCCCTTGAAAAACAAATAAAAAATGTAAATGCAAAATTTTGAGAGAGCTCATCTTAATGAATCTAATTATGTACCAGATACATCTTACGCATGTGTTAATAACATTTTAATATCTGGCAGTATTTAAGACTTTATTCAATGAGGCATAAATGTGACTTTGATTCAAAGAGCTGCCCTATCATGCTAATAAGTAAAATTATGGTCTGTGTAAATATAGTCCCTGAGCAATACAGATAGTCTTAACAGAGATGCTGTAGTTAAAATTTATCTGATACTTGAACCAGTAGCTGCATTCAGAGGTAGGAAAAAAACCCACCTGAGTGCATTCTTGATGCACAATTCCCCATTGTTTGGCTACAGAAAAAAAAAAATCTGTTACTTGGGGTTCAGACTGCTTTCCCTTCATGGTTTATTTTGTGCTTTATTTAATTTTGCTCCATGACTGTGGGGTTGTATTGTTGGTGTGGTTTTTTTTCCTCTCATATATATTTCTTCTGTTCCTCTGTGACTTGAACTTCTTTGTCTGTATTTCTGAACCTGTCTAACCAGTATCCTGTTGCTGGATTCAGTGATACTTTCATAAGGAGGGGAAGCAGTGATGTACTTTTTACATGTTCTCTTTAGCCCCAAAGCCCATAATATTTCTTGGTTAGTTCAGTTTTATAGTGAGTTGATTACCAAGGAGAAATTTTTCTTTAAAGATTTTTGAGTTTATTTGGGATCTGGGAGAGAAACACTATTTTATTCTTACATACAAAAATAGGAACTGTACTCTCTAACTCATAACTCTCGCCTCAAAGTGTATGGCATTCATTTTTAAGAGCTTGCTCCTAACTTTAGTGACTTCAAGAGATGCTATACAGTACAACTACTTATTTTAAGTCACTTCAAGGAATATTTCTGGCTTTTGCAAACCATGATCTTGATGCTGTTTCTCATCAAACAGGTTAATTTGAATAGATCTGTTATATGAGAATTTTAATTTTCGTTGTCTTGACTCTCCTGGCAAGGTAATCAATGATGATACTCTCCATGCAGACAGTGACAAAATGAAGTATATACTCAGATAAATTAAGATCTTGCACATTATGAAATCTAGTTCAGCCTAAGCTCCAAGTTAGAAGAGTCACAGGTTTGCTTTCTTACTTGAGCATCTTGTTCCTCAATTTTTATTTAATTTGTCCATTTCGAAATATCTAGGTTTAAAAGATCTAAATTCAAAGCATGCTGAAATCAATGGAAGTTTGTATCAATTTTTTTGGTGTCTCTCTTCAATTTTATTTACTCTGAATTCAAGTTTAGTGGGGTTGCTTCCTATGGTTTTGATTTTACTTGAATCAAATTTCTTTTGTGGTGCATCTTCAATTCCCTTGAAGGTGGGATGCTTTTTAAAAACTATGGAGTTGGACTCAACTGCTAAATCATACTGAATGGGAGAGAGAGAGAATTAATGGAATTTTATTCTGCTGTGTACAGATATTCACCTGAAATGTTTGCTGCTGACAAGCTTCGAAACTACTGAAACATAACTGCTGTCTATTCCTCTTTCCTTTTCCCCCCTCTTATTCTGTCTCATAAAGCAATCAAATCCTGTTTTTGGAGTCTACCTTGACATGCCAAGTGCGACGCCTTCTCTTTGCTGTATCTTCTGCCATTACTCTGTGACATAATCTTCACATTCAAACACTTAAAGACTGAGAGAAACTGAAAAACTTTGTTCTAGTCTGCCTAAAAACTGATAAAAATGCACTGTACAGGTTTTCTATCCCTTCTGTGATTGTGTGGTGGTTGGTGTTTCCCCCAAAGAGGATGATGAATATGAACTCTAGTTCTCTGTTTTGTGGTTGGTTTTATGGATGGTTTTGGCTCTGCTAGCCACAGTTTCCAGTTTGTAAGATAGCAATATATTCACTTAGTTAACTCTCATTTGTATTTTAATATATAAGATTATACGTGCAAATAATGCTGATAGTTTTAGAAAAAAAAAAAAACAGAAGAAAAATGAGTTACTGTGATTTCAGAGCAGGGAATGTGTGGAACAGTGGATTGAACCCACAGTATGAAGTGCAGTAATTGCTGCTGGTTTCATTTGCATATTCTGTGAGGTAGGATGACAATATGCAGCCATGCAAGTGATGCAACTTAATTCTTATGGTCTGTCCCATGAGTGTAGAAGGGAATAAAAAAATGAGGTGTATTGGTGTATTCCATTTTTTTGCAGCAAAGTGTCTCCTAAGTTTCATGGTTCTACTAAATTACTGCTGAACTACTGTTACACTAGGATAGATCCTCAGAACTATTTTGTCAGCTGCTACAAAAAAAATCATGCTGGATAGGTTGAGAAATAGATCTACAGAGAAGTAGTGAAGTTCAGGTACTTGGAATTCTCTCAAAGTTTGGGAATGGAATGAACTTGGGAGAGAATGGGCTCTTCATTAGTTTCCTTCCAGGGAGGGTTGGATTTTTAAAATTCCTGTCTTTCAATCTGAGACATTGCTCTCATGCATTTTCCTGAGTACAAGATTGCTTACCAGCTTTTAGCTAGAGCTAGTCCTGCCTTTCCCATGTCCTTAATTTAATCCTTCTGCCAGAAGGCACACCTTTTCTCTGTTTTTCTCTTTTTTTTTTTTTTTTTTTTTTTTTTTTTTTTTTGCCAGCAACAGCTTTAACTCCAGTTATCCCTGCAGGGAATCTTTAGTCCTTTTCCCAGCTTTCTCTAGATTTGTCTTTATCTCAGCCTTAATTCTCAGTTGCACTTACCCCATTACTAAAGCTGTGCCAGGGATGATCTTTGCTCTTCCAAGCCCCTTGATTTGTAGGCAAGATGAGAACCTTCCAAAGCTCCTTCTGTTTCTTTGCAGTACTAAAATGCAGGGAAGATTAACACCAAGTCAAATGCCACAGAACTGCTCACACATATTGGATCACTATGACTGAAGACAATCATGGGTGAGGGGGCACTGATGCACTGGAAGGGCTGAATTGATTAATTGACTGTCCTGTTTGGGTTTTTTTAGAGCTTAAAGTGCAAAAACTGATATTATCAGTGATTTACTCCATCACATTTCCTTGTAGGATGTATTTATTTCTTTCCTTGCTTCCTTATGAGATCAAAGCCAGCTCATGTCTCATGTTTTCAGATATATTGGTGTGTTCATGAGCAGTGCTTTCCACATTGTCTAGTGTATTCCTCAAGGTTTGCTTCCCCATTGACACAGCCCAAGCCTATGTGAATTCTTTGAAATACATGACACTCTGTAGGCCACCTTTGAAAAATTTTTATTGCATGCTTTCTTGCGTTTGCAAGGGTCATATGCTTATCTTCAAATTTTATTTTTTTTTTAAATATCATCATAATATAGTTGAACTTTTTAATCTCTTCTGTTATGGTCAACATTGATAGACATAAAAATGCAGTTTCTTCTGATGTAGAGACTGTTGGGTTCTCAGTCAATCTTCAATTTTCCGTATTTTTAAGAAGTTATTTACTAACTTCCTGAAATTCTGATGACAAATTAAATGGAACATAAATCTATTTTCTGACTTTCAGACTTCACATAACATTAAGGAGCTCCCCAAAGAACACTAAAAAGTTTACTGATAAATCAAGATTTATTTCCACTCTCTTCTTATTGACTTTACATTTTTTGTTTTTAAGAGCCAGTGCAGAATTCAATATCATAGACTGCAAATTTTCACATTATTGATTCATAAGCTGGAGATGCATCTCTTATACTTAAATGGCTGAGCTTTGATGAAAGAACTAATTTTCTTCAATCACTATTCTTTTCAATATAATCCATGTATATTTTTTGCTTTTAAGACCACTGCTATTGGTTGATCAAATTTTTCAGGAAGATAAAGAATTTTACATCATGGTAAATAGCACTGATGCTGTATTAATAATCCTATCATTAATATACCTTCTAAATATTAATCAGTAAGTACACTAACAATGCATATCTTTATGTTTTAATAGCTGCTAAGTTTTTGGACTTCATTTTGGTGCATAGGTCAAAAAACACAAAGAGATTCAGATGCTGCTCATTTGCAATTCTTTCCTCCAAGAGATTTCTCATATATGTGGGTATGTTCCAACACACTTTCCAAAACAATCAGATATTGTAATTGTAAATGCTCAAATATAGGTTTTTCTTCCACCCCCCTATCATTGAGAAGAGCTTACTCACTGTGATTTTGCTTTTTCTTTTCCTTTTTATTAAGCAAAGGGTGGATAAAATTCTCACATTTCATTGTTAAATGAAAGTAGAGAAGGTCTGTAGTGATTAACAGCTTAAGGAAAAATAATAATTACTAAAAATCTGTGAATGGATAATCTGTAATGAAAATAAATTATTTTTGAAATTTATAAAGTAAATGGTTCTACTCCATTTTAGCATTAAGATTAGCTTTTAAGATATTGCAGTAAACATAATGCAAAGTTTTAACTTACTGCTCACTTGAAATGGACTGGGTTTTTTTAAAAAATTATACTTAAAAAACCTCAACACCTGCCTAAAACTGTTTATTTTGGTATCCTGAGTATGGTTGGAGTATTTGACATATCAGACTTTATAACAAAACATCTACTAAATGCCATTGCACTTTCTAATGATCCATGAAGACCATGAGGAGACTGCTATAAATCATACAGGAAGGAAAACCAATGTTGTTCATATGGATGGAGAAAACAAGGGTTTGAATCCAACTATGTGATGCCCCCACATAACTCTTCATCTTCTGATTCCTTCTGGTAAAACATGCTGTTTTGAAAACTTCACCTTGACTGAAATCTTAAAAAACAAATAAATGGAATTATGATTTGCTGACTTTTGCCCAAAATGCTTGTAAAAATACCTGAGGTATAAACATGTTCTTACAGAAGGAAAGGAAAATGCACAGTTCTTATGAGAGCTCCCTGAGGATTTTGTGTTAGCCTTTGGATTCACACTGAGCATTGAACCAAGCCCAGCAATGGGCTAAGTTTAGAATGGCTGCAGCTGTTGGCAGACTCCAGCCAGGGAGTAATTTGCTCACAGTCTTTTACATTCAGTGTGCCTTCTCTGTGTCTGTGTTCCTGTAAGCCTGTTTCCTGGAGATTTACAGCTCCTGTGCTACCTGAGCTTAGTGTGAACTACCCAGGGTAACAGCTGCATGTGCTTCTCTTAATGGTTTAGACTCTAACATGTGAGTAAAGAGGAAAAGTATTACACAGCCAATTTCTTGGAATTACTAGGTCCTTATATTTATTGTTGCATAAGCTACAAATGACTGAATAATGGATATTAGATGATAAATAAATAAAAAATTCTAGTAAAAGGATTTTAATAATATTTAAAGTTATTCTCACTGTGTTTTGGACATGGGACCAAGACCTGCTTTACATGAATTTCCATGTGAAGTTTACTTACTTAATTTCACTGGGAGATCTCCTCATAACAACACAAGTCAGCCTAATCAAGGGGCAGAAAGTAGTTTACAGTTCCTTGCCCTTCTAATGCATACCAAAATTCTCAACATTTTCTGTAGTTGACTGCAAAAGACAAATAGCTAGGTATTGGCAAACTGTTTTTAGATACCTCTGAGGGCAGGTTTAAGGCTTTTTAAGATCTTTCCAGCTGTATGAGTGCACCTTTAGATTCTGGAACAGGACTTTGGATTCTGTGCTCATGTTTTATAAGCTGTTAATAATGTTATAACTTTCTGGTTTTTAGCATGGCCCAATGGAAAGTAATACACTTAAATTAATCATATATTTTCTTTCCTTCTGTTGTCTCCACCAAAAATTGCTGAAAAACTTGCTCACAGTATTTAAAGAGATTTCAGTTACATAGATATCTAAATATAACAAGCCCCTTTAAAAGTACTCTGAAATTGTTGAGAAGTTGTGTTATTTGCAGTTCTGTGATTTGATTCAACTGCCTGTATCTGGAGAAGCAACTTGGGATAATGATCTGGAGAATACTACATATAAGAATTGTAAATCAGCCCTTGTGCTGGTCCATGCAGCAGAAGGTTGGGGAAGGTGGGACTCTGAGATCAGAGGGTCTGATGTTTGCAAGCAGTTTAAAGGGTATCCAAGAGAAAAAATGTCAGCAGCTATTTTCTGAGTAGTTTTTAGACAAGTAAAAAGTCAAAAGCACCTTGTGGTTTTTACTTCTGCCCTCTGAAGTGCTAAGGCTTTGTTCTTAGGAGTTGACCTGGTATGTCTAGAAAGTCGGAACTTAAATGTTGGTATGAGGTTTTGAATGAGCCAGAGTGCATTATGTGTGGACACAGCATAATTTAAAGTTTTTTTTTTTTTTAATTGGAAAGTTAGAAACACTATCGGAGAGAAAGGGCCTTGCTTACTCAGTGGAAGAAAGTGGTCATCATAGATTATGTGACTGAAGTATATATATCCATTTTGTAACCATCACAATGCCATTCACTGAGCAGGTGAAATACTGACCTTTGACACTATTGATAAAACTTTTCTAACTCAAAGTATCATTAGCATGGACTGCTCCCTGAAAGGAAAGATAGCTAAGAGGAGATGAAAATGCCTGTATTGTGCTCAAGCCATGCTAACAGATATACAATGTTAATTAGTGCCCACTAAGATGCTGGTGCAGTGAATTGAATAACATGCAGCTAATTTCTCCAGTTGGAGAGCTGATTTATGCTGGAAGCTAGTGCTGATCTGCCATATTCCTGAAGCACTGGGATCTGTGCTGCTAGCTGCCCTTATAGAGATGATGATGAATTACAAGGGAAGAGAGAACTATGGCTAACTCCAGTCTCTGTCGCTTACCCACACTCTTGTCCTTTCCATGTTCTCTGCCTCCTGTAAGCAGAGAGATTTCAAGAGATTTTGTAAAAAAAGCAACTTACTACACTGGTGCTCTACCAAGGTTAGTAAATATTTTAATTAAGATTAAATTGTTGAAAGTGAATAAAAATATATCCATGATAATTTGTTGGGTATGCCAGAGACCAGAGATAAAATGAGAGCAGATCTTGGAGATAAGATGGGATGAAAAGACATAACCTAGGTGGAAAGGCAAAGTCCAAAACATGCAGGTGGAAGGCAGGAGGCGCTGGTGTCTGAATCTTGCATGACTGGGCAAAAATAGAGGCCTCTGATATGAAGGAACCAGGATGAAACCAAGGCTTTTTCATTAAAAGCTTTGCTTGAAGGTGGCTGCTTTTTACTTGCTGACCTCATACTGAAAATGAGCAAACCTGTCTAATGACACCACACAATATGGGATTATTCAGCTATATCATAACAGCTTCCTATCTCTTGCTTCATCTGCTACTCAAGGTTGCCCATTTATTTTAGAGTCTTAATGTCCTAGGTAGGGCTATTACAAACTTTCAGGCTTATCTGAGAGCCTAATATGCCCTGCAACAACTTTGTGAGACATAATATGTGACACTGAAAGAACTCAACATGAAAAAAATTGGATTTCATATGAACATCCAGTAGTAGCCAATAAGCTTGTTTCCTACCTATTCCATTTTAGCAAGTCATCCTAAACCCACCTAGATTTTTGTCAAGATGCTAAGCTAACTTAACTTTCCTGTAATTTTTTTTTAATTTAAAAGAAAAGTTTATTTGCCTTTAAAATTCAATGTGTGTGTTCATTTTGGGGGTCAATGGATCCGAATGGGTTTGCAAATATATTCCTTCTAAATGTGGATTTTGAAATAGAAACAGTGGGTTTTTCATCAGACTGAAAAAAAATACATTTCATTTAATTTTAAAAGGAATTTTAGATATACTGTTACCATCGTTATGGTAATTTTCATAACTGAAACTGTTGGCCAGGAAGATTGACTCTGTAAAAATAATTCTTATTGTAAATACAAAGTGAAAGATTTGTGCTAACTTGGAGGAAATGAATAGGCGATTGGGTGAAGAGTGGCTGCATGAACATAATTTGAAAAGAACCTTTTCTGTGAGAGAAATTCTGGACATCAATTGATGTTTTCAGTGCTTTTTATTTCATGGTAGCAAACTTAAAAGTTCATTGCACCATCCCCTTCCCCCCCAGTTAGATTTACAGGAGGTGACCCAAGTGCATTTTTACATTTGGGACAGACCTGGTAGATCTTTAAGGATGTTTAATTTATGTGATTCCTTGCCTTCATAAATGCTGAGAGGACTAAATGAGAATTAGAGTGATGATACATTAGTGTTCTTCATTTTCAAGCACTGAGCTTATACAAATAGCATTCTAATAGATCATTGCACAGCTGTAATTTAGTATATTTTAATGATCCTTTGATCTTTGACATTTGGGGTCTCCATGTATTGGAAATAGCTTGTAAGTACTTTATTTCTTATAGTGATGAAAGCCAAACATTTCTGCACTGTACTTTCAAGGCCAGAAATGGTGATGTGCTGATCACTTCTGCATCAGCATCTGCAAGTTGCATTTAGCAGAAAACTGATGAACACACAATTCATATTGAAGCAAACAGAAGTTTGGAGAAGAACTCATGAGTTAGTTGCAGTCTATTTTTCTGGTTGGATCTAAGTCATTACTGTGCTGAATATGGTGCAAATAACAGTTCCATTCATGGAACTTAGATCACCTAGGATTTGCCTGAGCTACTTTTATTTTATTATTAGTGAGGAATACTTAATATCTTTGAGTCTTTAAAATGTAAAGACAACAAGCTGCAGAGTCTTTTTTTTAGAGTTCTGTCTTGTTCAGCCTTGTTGACTATGAAATTCTTTCTTTATTCCTTGTCTCTAGTCACCAGAAATTTCTGGCCCATCTTTTTACTGTTGCAGGTGTACTTTGCATTGGTTCAGAATTCATATGAACATCTTTTAGATATTTTTGACTCTTGAATCTTAGTTTTTTTCCTCCTTGATTGACTGCACATGAACCTTGATGGCAGGAGCTGCTACTTGCAAGAGACTTTAAGCATGTAGTATTCTCTGCAGATACCAGAATTATGTGTGTTTCCTTGTATACATCCCTCATGACTCCTCTTCCATTAAACTCACCCTTAACAGATCCAAAATTCATCTCAGAGAGTTTGTGTTTTCAGTAGGTATTTGGGCATTGTATTAGGCTAAAAGGGCAGGTTTTAATGATCTTGTCTAACTGCAGGCTTTTTCTTTGGCATTGTTCAGGGCTGCAAACTATTCCTAGAGAAAAGTATCAGGCATTCTTACATATTGACTCACAGAGGTTTTCTTCCATGTCCTATACTGTAGTAACCATGAACCCTCCTAGATATTTTAAATTAGTGACATATTCATATTGTGATTAATATCCCAGTCCTATATTTTTATAATTTATTTTAATTTTATTTCCATTTGCTTGAGGTTTGCAACAACCTTTTCTGATCATTCACCTACAGTGACTAAATTGCATGGTGAATTGTGACCAAACTAATTTAAATTTGATTATAATGCAATGATAATGCTTCCTTTGTATTTTCATAGCTTGCGGAAACCATAAAAGCTATAATTGTATGCTGACATGAAATGGGTCAGGACTTTCAGTTCATAAATCTAATTATTTATGAGAGTGCCTTACTATTAATTACACCAAGGGTGCTGTATTATAGCCATGCAAAAGATAGCTCTTGGTAAACTATTCCATGTTTTCTCAAAAGCTGTCCAGTCTGTATCCACATCATGGTTATATTCTGATGATGTTTTTCAGTAGATTGCTGAGTCTCACATTTCATAGCTCTAGCATGGAATGCATAAGCTTTGATTTCCTATTTCACTTCATCTTCATAGTCTGGAAGACACTACAGATAGCTAAGTTAGCATATTACTTAGAATGAAGAAAGCCCATTTCCCTTCTTTCACATCAAAAGCAAAATGTTTTCTTGCACTTTGAAAATTTCTAGGTCCTGATCCTCACTAAAAAAGATGGAGCTTATAAACCTACCTGTCGACCTTTTGTTTAGTGACATGTGACTTTCCATTTGATGGGTATGATTAAAAGTATTCACGTTCTTAATGACTGTTCTACTCTATACATATTGGAAGGAACAAATGTTGTAGAAAAAGGGTTCCAGTAATAGTTTTTCGCAGTTTGTCTTTCACTTCAGAGGGTCAAAAAACCTTTGATTCAGCTGGTGAATAAAGGTAATTTCCCAAGGCATGGGAGCTATTACTTATTTATTTTTTTTAAGCTTTGTTCCTGTATTTATTTTATTTGACAATCTCATTTTCCAGGTTTGTTGCCAAAGGCTAGAAGTGTCCTGCCCTCTTCAGTGACAATCTCCATCACTCACTCCTGAAGGTCCTTGTGAGAAAGAATACCAAAAGATCTCATGGCTTGTAGCAAACAATGAAGTTACATCTCTAGTGAATTAGGTAGATGCAGGTGGGGATGTCTCTGATAGCTGTTTAGTGGTGAAATGAATCATATAAAATATCAGGAAATTGAGCCAAAGACGTCTGCTGTATTTTAAAAAGATATGTACAGGTACACTCACTGACTTTTAATTTAATCATGGCAGAATGCTTTTACACTTCTCCATAAAATGAGCAGCTTTAAAAAGTGATGCATCTTGCTAAGTGAATGTCATGAATTTAATAACCCTTTGACTACAATAAACCTTTAACCTGTTGGTATGAGAACTACAAGTTACTGCCTATGTATCTCAGGTCTTGCTCTACTTCAGATCCGAGCATTTTTCATATGACATGTAAGCTATTCCACTGCATAGTTAATAATTCTGTATTTCACAGAAAATGTCATAATAATTATGCTTGTCTTTATGGGTTGCATTTAAAATCTTCTTTTGATTTCCTCCTTCACCACGGTCTGTGCTTTGCAGTATTCCATACTTTATGCTTCTTTTTCTCTCTGCCCCTTCAGGTTGTGTCTTAGGTTGTAAGCTCCTCTCACAGCATTGCTATGCTTAGAAAAATAACTTCTCCTCTGGAGTGACCACTTTTGAACAGATTTTTAAATACAATCATCTCCACTGGCTACTAGTTATACTTGAAGATGAATCTTAAAAAAAATCAATTAAAATATGACTTAGTAAAATGAAGGTCTTTGTTTGTTTGTTTTAAAAAATATTTTGTTTTCCGTGTAATTTTCAAAATTTTCATGGTTAAAAAAAAAAGATCACGTTTTGACCTGTGTATCAAACACAGTATGCTTCTAGGTCTGTTTGCCTGATCAAGGAAATTCCATCAATTGCATTTAAGAGATATATTTCAAAATGTCAGCAGTTGAAAGTACTTTCATAGGAATCAGATTTCTGATACTAGACATCTATATATCAGATGAAACCTACCACTATCTAAAGGATAAATGGAACTCATGCAAATTCAGGTTAATGTACCTTTTTGTCTAGGAAGAATGACAAACTATTGTAGTAATTTGTTCAAGGTGTGGTGGACTCTTTATCTCTTTGGACATCTTTCTGAAATATTTCTTGAGCTATTTTTAGCTAGTAGTTAATTGCTTGAAGAATGATGGTCTGGATCAAGCACTAGGTGAATCTTCATATTTATTAATCTGCTGAAGAGTCCTGAAAAAGAAGCTGATGCCAACGCTAGGAAGTCTTATAAAATACTTAATCTTGAAGTGGATTTTGATCTATGTGATCTATGGTTGGGAGGCTGGGCACAAAGCATCAACTTTCTCTCCAGTTACCAGTCCTTAGTTCCCAGCATAGCAGTGCTTGATTTAGCATGCATTCCACTGGTGGCCCTCTCCTTTATGCAGTCTCTGCAGAGCACCTGATCTGAGCCACTGCCAGACACAGTGTCACCACAGGGACACACAGAATGGCTCCCCTCTTGAGCCTGGCACTGCTACTTGCTCCTTCCTCACCCAAAAAGTGCCACCTGGTTTGACTTTGAAGCAAATAATTCAGAGAGCAGTAACTAGAAGTGACAGTGACAGCTTTTCTACCCCTAGGTAATATTTATAGTACATCATTCAAAGCTCTTGGCATAACGTGTACATAACTTAGCTGAAGTCAGAGTTAAAAAGCTTTGTTCATAAGTTGAATTCATGTCTGTGTAGGAAGTAAAATAAATTATTCTGAGTTGTAGTGACAGTTTTAGAAGACTACAAATTAGAACATTTTTCTTAGTGAAAAAGTTCATTTAGTAACTCAATTTTCTTAACATTTTAATTTAAACTTTAAAATAACCCTTTGGGCGGAGACTATGTATGAGAAATTTCAGCCCAATAGGGACTTTTTCAAAGTTAAGGGTAGTGAAAATATTGCTGAGGGTGGAATTACTTCTGTAGAACATTACCTGACTGTACTATAATTACCTTTCTTAAATGAGACTGCAGCATTTCTGTTTTGAAAATGTCTTTAGACTTTGGAGTTATCTCTCAACTAAGTTGAATTCTCTGCTGCTTCATGCTTGTCTCTGGCTGAGCAGCAAATAGGGGATGTGTCATGTTTTTTTGTTGAGTGAAAGCTGTCCAAATCTTTGAGGTAAGTTTTATTTTTGAAGGAAAATCTTTATGATTGTAAAAATAAGTGTATACTTTTAATTCCAGCTAGTATTTCGTTCTGCTAATTTTACATTTTCCACTGCATTCTGCTAACCAAGTAATTCAGATGGCTCAGTAAAAATTTAATGTTGTTCTTTATCATGCTTTTAATTTTTATCAATCTCATAATAAATATAAGGAAAAAACTAAGAAACTTTTGAAGTATGAATATAAAAGTGCAAAGTGTTTTAATGAAAATATTAGTCATATATATTAGCATATTTCCAAAAAGAAATATGAAGTAATTAATGTAGTAACACTTTAATTTCAATACGTTATTGTACTCAAAATAAGGGGAGTAAAATTAAGCAGAATCATCATGAATACTTGAGTGTTTTCTAACAGGGCGAATAAATAATAGAGCCGTACAGGATGATAATGAGAACAGAATAAACTGAAGCTTTAATATCAGAATAGTGCGTGTTGACTTTATTAGATGTTTTGCTAAAGTATTTAATCAGATTCACATTAAAAAAGATAATTAGTAACATCTGTTATTATCATGCCAAAACCATAAAGCAGAATCAATTGCATCTTAAACATTTATATGAAGTTTCTGTTGGAATCAAGAACTCCATCAATACATGGAATGAAGCTTTAAATCGCTATTCATGTTTCAAAGAGAAAGAGGATGACAAAAAGTGAATAATTTTGTTGGAAATGTCTTCTTCAGGCCTTCTACTGTTACTTGCTATGCTCCCTACAAGAGAAATGGTTCAGTCTTTATTTCTGTGATTTTTGATTGTACAATTTGTACAATCTATACACCTGACAGCATTCTGACCAAGCATATACAAATTCTATAAACAATTTTGTTTCTGGTCTCAAAGAAATTTCTGTCAGATGATAGGCCAGCACTTTGAGCATAGAAGTCTCATCTAAGGTAACCTGTATTTTATGACAATGAATCACAAGTAGATTTTCTGTGAGTTTCCAATTACTGTGTTTAACAGAATCTGCAACATCAGAAACAGGTCTTTGCTTTCTCTGTCAAAGACTTCATACACAGCTTTAAAAAAGCTCCAATTGCATAAAGGAGTAATAATTTTCAATTTTTTTTTTGTTTGAGACTTGCCCTGAACACTGATGTTGGGGAAAGTATTTGATATTGTTTGCACATATTTCTTAAGCTTTCTGTAGGTTATAATTATCTCTGTAGGTGGAAAAGAAGGCTGTATTTGTTCATGCTCAATACACTCTTACACTAGGTGTGTTTTACTAATTTAACATTTTAAGTATTTAATTGTCTTTATAATGGTTCAATCAGCCATATGCCTCAGAGGTTATACTGAGAACTTGTTTGATCCCCAGCCAATGTTTACCTTCAGCTTATAATGAGCAGTTAGTAAGTACTCACCATCTGTTCCTGAGAAAAGGGAAATCTTCTCTCCCTTAGTGGACAAGTGGGAAAATAATCCAGAAAGCTGATTATTAGTTCATGTAAGTAGATAATGGGCCAAATTTTGTTAAGAAAAAACTGAGAGAAAGCAAAATTCTTACTGCTAGTCCAGACCAGCCCTGTGCACCAATACACAGAGTACTAACTAGAAAATAGATGCTGGGGCTTCTACTGCATAGCCAGTCTGAACAACTTCTGGATAACAAATTCAGATTAGATATTTGGATTTCTTTTAATCATAAGGATGATCAAACGCTGAAATATGTAGCCCAGAGAGGCTTGACTATTCAACCTTGATAGTCAAAACTTGCTTTGACAGGGTCCTGAACAACATGATTTAACTTGGCCCTGCTCTGATTAGAAGTGTGATCAGCAGATGACCAAAGATTCTGTTCAACTTAAATTGTTTTTTGATTCTATGGTTTAGCTACATGATATAATTCCTCCAATTATGTCAATAATTTGGTATAAATCTGAACCCCTGGAATGGCTATTTTATTCTGAGGTGAAGTAGGCCCAATACATTACTCAGTTATTTATTCTCTGGTCTTCACTATTCCTTGAATCTGAAATATATTGAAAAGAAGTAATGTGAGATTTTGTGGCAAAAAACTACACTCTTGTTTCATTTCAGTAGTAAGAGAATGGGATATTTGTCTTACTTGGTGCTAAGTTTGAAAGTTGAGAGTTTAAATTAGAAGTCCAGTCTTCAGAAGGCTCCTGTATTGTCAACAAAAAACTCTGAATAATCTGTCAAATTTCATTTTGACTATATATATTGAGCACTGTGGGAAACAGTCACACAAAGACAGCATCTTGTATGGAAAAACAGGAGTCTTTATTTGTAGAGTGCTTGCAAGAATAGGCAAACTACTGGTCTTCATAAAGTGAATGTTTATTTAAAAAAACTGTTACCAATTTAAATTTCAGATTTGTATTGATGGCAAGCCTGTGAAGGACACAAATGAGTCTAATAAACTCTCTTTTATGTACCTGATAGCTGACATGTTTGAGGTGACTCAGCTAAGGCAGGGCAGACCCCTATATTTTAATATGAGCTGACTTTATAACCAATTTGCCCTACAGGTAGCAATTTCTTCTAGCAAGTAACAAAAACATTATCTTTCACTTTTTATGACATGAGGTTGTCATAAACAAACTGTGAGTCCTACAGTGCCAGGACCATTTAGGTCAAGTCACTAAATCAGGAAGAAATGCCTGGGCACAACTATATTGTTTAGGCTTTTATTTTCTGCTGTTTGCTGATTATCACCTTGTCTTTAATAGTTTGACTTCATGATATTCATCACTCTGGCACTTACTGTCATTCTTCAGCGATCCCTTGGATCTTTCTAAGATGCTACTCTGTGTCAGTATCTTTACTCTTTTACTAACTTTAACAAAGCAGGGTCTAGATTCATGAATTACAGTTAATATTAAACTACTTTTACCTTTTTGATTTATAACACAGGAAATATAGTGTGAACTATGTGTTTGTCTGTTGTAAATCTTGATACATTGTTTAGTTTACAAAACTGTGAGCTTAAAATGCAGTAATGGTTAAAGATTTATACTTAAATTGACAGAACAATGCAATACATCTAATGTTTCCTCTTTAAAGAAATAATGTTCCAGCTTTATGCTTCCCTGAAGAAAATGGTCCAGCTTAAACCAATTAAGGTTTGTCTGTTTTTTATACTGCTAAAATCCAATTTTATACAACCATTTAAACAAAATAAAATTTAGGGTATTGGTTGGCTTGTGAACGCTCAGCAAGAGAATGTGAATTGGTTAAGAAAATAGACTTTTTAATTTTCATACTGATTCTTAGCTATTGAAAATCTAATTTGAAAACTCAGTGTCATCTTCATACATCACACAGCACTTGTAGTGGGAGATACAGACTGACAATTAACTTTGAGGGGATATGATGCTATATAAGACATTTTCCTAATAAGATGATCATTTGTGCTCACGCTTTGTAAAATGAGGAAAAAAAAACAAAAATACTTCTTACCAAATTACCACAAAAATATTGCTATTTTCAAAATGTAGTTCAATGATTATTGTTTTGGGTGTAATCTCTCTACACACCTCATGCACAGCATTCTGAATTTCAGTTTTTTCTTTGTCAAGAAGTTTACTTGCTTCTAGCACAGAAAATTGTTGTTCATTGGGGATTGTCATTTATTTTCCCACAAACTACTCACTTCAGACCTATTCTGTGTGTCTGTGAAGATGATGTAGATGAAGCTTAGAGTGATGCATTGCTGCCAACTGAAAGGGTAAACAAAAAAGCCTTAGGGAACTTTGCAGAAGGAAATAGCACATATTTCCTGAAGGAAAAGGTTCTGTCACTGGGGAAGCAGAAGCTCTGGCAACCATGGTGGAGAGGAGCATCCTCTCTGCCCTGCTGGAGGTGTTCCCACTGTGGGCATGTGGCAGTGCTGGCTCTGCACTGGAGGGATGGTTATTGCTGCTGGGCGCATGCAGACATCCCCCTGGCTGTGCAGGAGCCAAGCACAAGGTAGCAGGAAGGCATTGCTGAGACTTCCCAAGGGAAGGGAAGGGAAGGGAGGACAGAAGTTCTCACAATTCCCTGTGATAAATCTAAGCATGTAACTATCTTTACTCCTCTGCAGTTCTCCCGTAAAAATCACATTTCTCTGCATTCTTGTTTCCCTGTGAGACTACCCTTCTGATTTTGGTGCACCAAAGTAGCTTCAAACTTAACTGAGTATCAATGTGCCTGCAGTCACTGTTCTCTGCTGAGTTTTTTTCATCCCCTTCCCTGTAGTGATCTAAATGGTAGAAAGGGAGAATATTTTTGATGCTGTTTTTCATTTGCCATCCCCACAAGAGGAGGCTGCATATTCCATTTCCTTGACTGCAAGATATCTCAGCTGCTACCAGCTTGGAGTTGCTGAGTATGTGCTTGTGCTGGAAGCTGTGACATACACACAGTTAATGCTCTAATCAATATACCTTTGATGTACCAGAGAGTGGCTGTGATGTCACATTTTGCATCAAGCTATGAAATTTTACATTATTGACACAGTTTAAATTTTTATCTTACTTTCCTAAGCTATTAAAAGGGCATATTTCAGGATTTGTTTTGAAAATAGTTCTCACATTGTTCTGTAAGTGAATCCTGATATTACAATGACTGCTGATAAATGATCAGACTTCTAAAATGGAGAAATATAAGGAAGATGAAGACTTCATAAAAAATAAAAGTAGACTTTTTTGGTGCCTATAGCAATTAAATTGGTTTGCTTTTAAAAAATTTAAACCTCATAGAAAAAAGATGAATTATTGCATGGAAAATGTAATTATTATTTGTTATCATGTTTCTATAAAAAGAAAACCTGAGACAAATTATTTTACATATAGATTAGATGGTCAATATTGGGACAAATACACTTAAGACATCTCTTTATGTTTTCTAAAAAAGATCTCAGCCTTGTCTTACTGCAGAAGAATCAGTGTGTATACATTACTTAAAATTGTCATAATTTTTAATTGGGGAGAGAACTCTATACTTCCTCTGGCAAAATAAAATAGTTTATTAAAAAGATTTCTTCACAGAACTTAACCATCTCTCAGCTGTATGGTATTGCAGAAATTTTAAACAAAATTAGCGAATCCTAAAATGATATTTCTTTTTATTGAAGAAAAAAAAGGCATTTTAAAAAATATTTTATTTTGTTTGGAGCTCCTGGTGCAGACACTGGGGAATCTGGGGTCATGTTAATTCTGTTGGTAAATTTTGGTGTGACTTTGTATTTGTATCCAATCTATAAAACCATGGTAATAATTAATTTCTGTCCCCTGTGATCTATTAATCTCTGTGATTTATGAGATTTCAGAGGCTGTCCATTGGATCATGTTTGGAACCTCTGCTTCAGCTCCTCTTTTCTCTATTGCTCCTTGATGTATCCATTCTCTAATGTTCCTGTATGTTTTCTTCTCTCAACAAAATTCTGATCAAAAGGATAAAGAAAAATGAATACGAGAAACTGAGTAACAAATTCCATATAGATGAACCCTGAGAATGATTTGCTCTACTTTATATTCACAGTGTGAACAGGAATATGATTAAAGAAACTGTGTTTAATAAAATATTTGTAAAGATTTGGATGATGAGATGTTTGTTGTTGGGGTGGTTTTTTTGTTGTTTGGGGTTTTTTGTTTGTTTGTTTTTTAGTTTTCTTTCCCTGAAGTAGCTGTATGCTTGTAGTAGATCATGTTTTACATTCCTCTGGCATATTTTAATTCAAGTGTATTCTCACTATACAATTCCATGCCTGTTGGCATCAGCCCAATAGCAGGTAATAGAAATATTAATTCTTTTTTACAGGGAAAGTTCCTGTTGTGAAGGAGCAGTATATTCACTCCATGTGGTAGATGATGACTGGTTTGGTACAGAAGGAGGTATTGCTGGTTACAGCAATAAAAGTGCATTCAGCAGTTACTGTATGAGAGACTTGTTAGTGAGTGGATACAACAGTTTGCTTTTTCTGCTATAAAGCTCCATTACTCCGTGATTGTTTGGCATGAGAAAACACTTTTATTTTGTTCTTTCTCCCTGCTTTATGTCATTAGTGAATATAAAGGCAAAAGGTCAGGGTGGGAAGCACAAAATGTCAATTTTGTGTCCTGGGGATCCTGCAGTTCCCTACTGTGGGAGAGCTGCTTCCAAGGCTGCTCATACAGGGAAGGAATTACAGCTGTGCTCATCTGCATGCTCAGGAAAGGGCAGGGCATTCTGAGACCCTCCTATGTGCATGGAGGATAATTGAAAACTCTGTCAGAAAAAAATTAAAGAAATTATTTTGAGAAGACAAAAATGTACCCTGAATTTTACAAGGTGTTATAATCTGTTATTACAAATATCTAAATATTTTCTATAAAAATATTGGAAAAGCAAGTAGTGTAGTGGATTTTGATTTTGTCATATTACCTTTTCTCGTGTAGGATTTTCTGTCCACCTGACAATGAAAGAAGCTCAATTTTTTAAAATTGCTGTAGCCAATTCTAGATATTTGAATTACTTGAGTATCTACCTGAGTGTTCGCTTATTTGGATTGCAAAAGAAATTACTAGGTCTTGTATAAATATTTCTGCTATCATACAGATTAAAGCTGTAAAAATTTCAGGTCATTTGAAACAGTGGCAAGATTTTTAAAGGTTTTCTTTTTAAAGAAGAGTTTAATCTAGATTGATAATACTCGTATGCAATTTGGTAGTTACTGAACTTGTGTAGTTAAAATACTTAGTAATGGATAAAAGGAATTTTTTTGATGTATACATGCATATATTTAGATAGCAATGTAGAACTAGAGAAAATCCATCCTCTGAGACTTGCCAACAGCTGATGTAGTGGAAACTGCTGTTTTTCTTCATGAAGCCAGACTTGAGACACACTGCTTTCACAGATTTTGCAGCAGAGGAAATTAAGACCCTCCAGATACTCATTGTGATATTTGCATAAAGATGAACCACAGTAAGATTAATCTACTTGATGTAGAGAGACATTGATTACCTTCTGTTTAATATTATGCTTTTTTGAAGTGGCATCTAATTATTGCCCTTGTGTAGCAGAAATACCTTTGAGGAAATGTGTCAGCTGTTGAGGAAATGTATCTGCCTATTCTTCTTAAGAACATGTTAATTGTTCTTTGGTGGCATTTTGATCCAGAATGGGCTGTGGGAATTTTGGAGATTAAAAGTAAATATAAAGTTTGTAGAAAGATATTAGCATTGTTGTAGGGCTAGTCTGTGTAGTTTGTTTCCTTCAGTGTCTCTTCAGTATAATGAAATTGAAGAAGACACAGGGGAATAGTATCTAAATATTGTGTCATAATGTCAATATTTATCTTCTGGATTTTTCAACACTGTTTTTCTCAGTTCAGTTCGTTGCTCTGTTTGGTTCCTTGTCTGGTTTTCCAATAACATGGGAAAGTGTAGAGTAGAACATATTTCTCCTTTTAATTTTTGACTTTTCTTCAGTAATACCTTTGTAGAATTGAGTGGTTTGCCCTAAAAGTAATGGGTTTTTGTGCTCACATAAATACAAATGCTGCCCTGTAGTTGCATAGCTTTTAACTTCTGATTTCACTTCATTTGCTAACTTTTCTCTCTGCTCAGTGAATGAATTTACAATATCCTTGTTTCTCTTAACATCTGTGCTTATGTTATTATAAAAATCTTAAAATCTTCATCAAGTGACAACTCTGATTTCCAAGATGATGCCCTAAAGTTTACTAAAGTTTTCCAGCTTCCCAAAGGATCTTTTAGTAGTTGGTGCTCCTTGCCAAAAGACCATTAAATAGTGGATAGCCCAAATTTCATGAAGTGGGCTTGAAGGATTTTTCTCATGGAAAATGTTTAAGTAAGTAATTGCCAGCAGTGATCTGTAATTCATCATGTGGTTTTTTTTGTATCTGCTTTAGTGTCATTTATGAAGGACAAAAAAAAGTTTGGTAGGCATATCTCAAGGAATTATTACTTAATGGATACAGGAGCTAATAATATAGAACTGATATTTTTTCCAGTTCTTTGAAAAAAAATTATTGTAATTTATCTTAATAAGATCTAAACTTTTATTAATATTAATATATCTGACAGGATCTACTTTTAAAATTGTTGCCTTTTTTGCTTAAAGAAAAAGAAATATTTTTTAAGAGATGTATCACTTTTGGGTTTATTGTGTGAAAACCACAAGTTCTTATTTCTGGGAGGACAGTGATCTATGAATAAACCTAGATAAAGATGGAAGTATTTAAAAAACACCAAATGCTTCTTTATCCTCCTTCCCTGCAGCTCAGCTTTATCAATACACAGACAGAATTTTGGTCTGCAGTTTTTCATTTTTCTGATAGATATCTGCAAAATTTTACCCGAGCAGGCATCTTCAGATTGGAAATATTTTGTAGTTCACTTCTTCCTTTACATTCAATTGTTTCTTTGTCTACTCTTAGGAACATGTAGATGAAAATAGTTTGGGAGAGGAGAGAAGCTGGTATGGTGTTTAGCTCCTTGCTGGGTAACATCAAAACAATAAGACATGAGTTCAGTATAAAAAAGTTAATAAAACAAAAACAAAGTTTAAAAAGTTAATAAAAAATACAACAAATTAATACATTAATTAGGATGTTGTTAGGTTGCTATCTCCAGTAACAGGAATAACAACTTTTTCAATTTAGATGTACTGTTTTGAGGAGTTCCTGTGCTTCTTCCTCCTTTTTATTTTTTCTAGATACAGAATGTTTCCAATTCCTTCCACTTTATGAATTTTATTTCTCAACCCCTTTCAGGTTATGACTCATCCCCTTTCTCCTTTGCTAGTGCTTGGCAGTTTTCTCTCAATAATCCCTTATAATCTTAGCTAATATTATTGTGTGTGACATCTATTTTTTGTGAAATTTATTTTTTCTTGGAAAACATAAACAAAACTGTTAATTTTAAAATTACTGGGGGAAAAAAAGGGTAAAAATTGCACACAATTTAAATTTATCTTTGACCTTTCAAAACTTCTGTATATTTTTTTCCCATTTTTCATATTCCCAAACGACATGAATGTGACTTATTGAACATTTCAGTTGATACAACATTAAGTAAACAAGACTTCAGTCTATATTTACCAGAAAAGTTTACTTGTATTTGCCTTTAAGTTAGCATGCTTTTAACCATTAGGAACATACTGTCAGCCATTAGGATTTCTAAAATCCATGTCTCTATACTGAATTTAATTTTTACAAAGCAAATGTTCATGTTAAACAATATGGGGCTGAATTAGAAACTATTGCTGTCATTGGGAAACAGCAGATCTGTCTGTTTGCTCTTCCTGTGCTTGTCCTGAATTCAGCATCCTGAGCTGTTTTGTGAAGGAGTAAACAAGGGAAAATTGACTTTGACAGTTCGTTTTGTCTTCTGAATTTTCCAGAGGAGGTTTCAACTTTACAGATGCTTTTTCCCTCACACAGCTTATGCACATGAAGACTTCAGCCAAAAGAGATCTGCTTATATAGAAATTAAGTTTTAATAAGATGCTTTGCAGGAGAGCTCACTACACAGATCCCATTGCAAGACAGGAGCTGTCGCAGACATCTTTTTGTGAAAATCCTTTCTTAGGATTTTTCCTGCTGAAGCTGAGAAGTTTCAGCAACAAAATGTAAACAATTATTATCTGCTGCTGTGGAATGCAATGGGTTCATCTGTTATTGACCCATCTTGGGTGTTTATAATTAATGGCCAATCAAGGCCAAGCTATCTCAGACAGAGTCCGAGAGAGCTGCCTTTTGTTATCATTCTTTTCTGTTCTATTAGCTAGCTTCTGAGAGGAAACATTTCCTTCTATTTCTTTTTAGTATAGTTATAATGTAATATATATATCATAAAATAATAAATCAAGCCTTCTGAACATGGAGTCAACATTCTCATCTCTTGCCTCATCCAAGAACCCCTGTGAACACTGTCACAAGGAGCAATAGCTATTTTTACAAGTGCAAATTCTGTGAGCTAGGAAATGTGCATATAAACCAACTCAAAGTGATTTCACCCTGTGTACAAAGCTAGTCAACTGCTTATTATCAAATTTCACAACTGACAGCATATGTTACCTCTTTTTTGCATCAAGTAAAAGAACACCAAGACACAAGAAAGTGGATAAGGGCTAAAAGGGAAACATAGGACTCGCATTATAAAATGAAGAAAAGACAACCCTGGAAACTACTGACCTGTCAGCCTCAGCTCTGTGCCTGAAATGATCATGGAACAGATTCTCTCTATCATGTTTTCCTGTGAGAACAAGGAAATATGAGAGATATTATGAAGACAGAATAAAGACATTTCCTCATATAGGTACAGGAAATGGGAGAGCATTGACTGTGATTGAAAGCTGACATTAACACTGAATAGAAATTAGCTAAAAACATGTGAGGATTTTTTTTTTCTGTACAAGCTGCATTTATTTGGTTTTAAATAACTCTTAATTCTGAGTACTGTAATATTGTTGAATAATCTGTTTTAATGATCCATATCCAAATCATTTTTTCCTAAAGTATAGTAACATAAATAAATAAACACCAGTGGCAAAACATGGCAGCATGAATTCTAAGCATGAGTTCTAGTACACATATGAATGGGGGAAAAATAAATAATGAGTAAATGCCCCTCTTGTTTGGTAGAGGATTCTCATTTAGGATGTACTTTTGTGGGAGGAGTATAGGAGTACAAAAGTTTGTAAGTGTAGCTATTGGACTATGAGCAGAAATTGTAGGTAAGGGGATTGCCTGCAGAAGTCATTGGTTCTTAAGAAAATACTCTCATTTGATCTTAGCCACTATGTTGGAACTTCACAAATTAAATATTTTGATTCATATGAAAACTTTGTATGGGTTTAGGTAATTTCATCCCCCTCCTTTATTTTAAATAGGCAGCTAAATATCTAAATAATGGTACTAACTTTCTTTCCTGCAATCTTTTTTTTTAATGGGGAAACTGAGATACATGGAAGTGAACAAATTTTTTTTTTTTTTTTTTAAGAAATGAACTATTGTTTGATAATTTGGGCGTTGACTTTTATTGAAACTTCTGAGTTGACCTAATCTCTGGATGGGTGAAAATCCTGCAACACTGCCAATGCTTGCATCAGTCAAGAACAATAATGTTTCTTGATGGCAGTGTGGAAATGTCACAAGTCCTAATTAAAGGGCACGTTAAAGGAATAATCATTCTTTCCTGTATGTTGCACAGGTTAATTCTCTAGCAACTAACTTCACTGGTCTAACACAGGCAGTAACATCAACCTGCACTTCGATTTTCACTAAATAAGAGAATTCCCTGTACTGGGTGCTTCTCTTTGTAGCTTTAAAATGGAAAATTAAAATTAGAAAAAGATGTATTCCGTAAGTAATTTGATAAAACTTTTTAAAAATTGCCATTCCTCTGGATAGTCAAGTCAAGCTTCTGTCAATCCTAATCCACTTTAAAAATGATTAATGCTAAATTTGGACATTCTACTAAAGAAACTTGAATTTTTAGCAAAAGCATCTTTTGTGAAAAAATATTGTCAGCTGTCAAGAAAAACTATTTCATTGCACAACCCTAAGTTGTCCTTTTGATTTAACTTTGTGGTATGTGTTAGGCTATTTTACAAAGCCATGAGCACTTGCATAATGGGTAACAATTTTGCAGGACCACTTTTGTAATTGATGTAAAACTACATGAAATGTAGAAATAACTTTGAGAACTCAATAGACAAATCTTTGGGATCCCAGAGTGTGTGCACATGAATAAACATTTGTGAGTGCAGTCTTTTAAATGTAAGCTAGAATTTGGAGAAAATCTAGAAATTTGTTTTAACTTTATTCTTTTGTTTCTCTGATGAAATTCTGTGACATTTGCATATAAGTGTTACTTGTTGGATAACCTAAAATCAAAGTCACATGCAACTATTAAACCTGGACATAAAAGAAAGATTACAAACATGCTCAAAATGTTAGTGAAACCATGTCTGCCCAAAACAATTGAGCTCTGTAGCTGCTTTGGGGATGTTGCTTAGTACTGCTAGAGGAAACGCTCTTGCTTACTTTTTTCAAAGTGAGTCATTTAAAGATATACAGTTGTATTAAGACTTTGATAAATGTAGAGCTGTCTTTAAGGCATGTGAAAACTGCTTGTGATGCAGCTGGATAAGTTTATGAGGATCCTGGAGAATGCTGTACAACAATTTTTTTATTATTATTATTCATAGTATTCTTTTGGCCCTAAATAATGTATTATGCATAGAGAATGTACTGGTGCAGCAACAACAAATAGATCAACTGAGAGAACACCCTTTGCCTGAGGTATCTTCAGAACTGTGAATGGGAAGCTGGATGATGAATTGGATAGTCCGCTTCAAAGGACAGATATATAGTGTCTGAATATGAAAAAGCATAAGTGCATGAAAACATGCCACAACTATATGTAGTGCAGGCTGCTCTCAGTGATAAAACAGTTTACTATCACCTTTACTACCAATGAAGTATGTCAATTTAGGGGCTGATGTTCTGCCTTATTTATTGGAGTCTGTATACATCTGTATATAGTGCAAGGTTTTGCAGTGCCTATTGCTAAAGGGTAAAACCCCCAAATCCATTTTTGTCTGTATTGAAAAGTAAACCTGCTTCCTTAAGTTCAATTTGCACCCAAAAACTGCAGTATTATTTTGATGCTTGCCTTTTTTGATTATTTCTGAAATGCACAAAACATATGATCTATTCTAACCTTATTCTAACTCTTCAGTTGGAGGACTGAAGTTTCATTAGCATACTTCTGCCAGTAATGCCAGTAATTTTCAACTTTCCTCACAGTACCTTGATTTAACTTTCCACTCTCCTGTTTATTTGAGGTTTTAATAATCTTTATGTAATTTTTCTTTTTTTTGGTCTCTGTTTTAATTTTGTTTCTTCCTTTGTCTCTGGAGATTAAAATGTGTGGATATTGAAACACGCTCTATGTTCTTAATTTTGCTTGCTCCTCTGTTGTGTCCTGCCCCGTTGCCACACTGCTCTTGATGATCTGTTGTTTCATCAGTTTAGACTGAATTCTCTAAGAGCAGTAAAATGGAATAAGAGGGGTTGGTTTTGCCTGCTGTGTGGAAATTGCATTGAAATCAGCCTAAACTAACAACAGATGATGACTAGCGAATCAGGTGTTAAAGAAAAAAAAATCCTCCTTAAATTTAGGCTTAAATTTGAACCAAATGGAAAGAGAAGGACTTTTTTTCTCATCTCAGAAATGTTTAGTACTGTACTTTTTCATGCCTATTCTCTAGAAGGTTTGAATGCATTTAATGCCCTTTGGAAAAACAGTTTGGAGAAGATAGCAATGATGATTTTCATTGCCATTTCTGAAGTTCAGTGGTCAGGACATTTGCTTGGGGCAAAGGAAAACATCCAAATCTCTTCTGTGAGCTGGGCATAGTCTGCTAAAAGACTGCACTCATGGCCACCACAACCCTTGTAACTCTTGAGATTGCTGGGGGAATGTTTAATTTCCAATATGCAGCCAAAGGCACTCTAAGATATTTTGTCTGCTGTTCTGCATAACCACCTGTGTGTTTACTGCTGCTATTGAAGCTGTGAAGGCAGCAAGGTGTTGCAGGGTGTTGTTCCTTTTCAGATATGCCCCAAATCAATACCAGGATTTCACAATCTTGGTTGACCTGAATGTGGTGACTGACCATGGGACAGTACTTAATCTTAAAGACAGACATCTCTAGAAATATACAGACACCTATTAGAATGAAAGCATCCGTGTGGAGGAATCACCACAAAACTTAGAATTATGAATTATTTTTGATCAAAGTAAATATGTTTATGTTACACCTAGCAATTTATGGTTTTGTATGACTATAGAGTAGAGATAATTCACCATCTGACATATTTCTGTAAGAGAACTGGCCACAACATCGATGAGTTTTAGGTGTGCTGAGAGCTCCAAGCTTTACCAAAGAAAAAGAAAATGAAAAAAGGTATGTGAATTCAAAAGTATCAGATAGGTAAGCAGAGTGTTCTGTTCTAAGTGTTCAATATGTTTTCAGGAAACAAATTGTAAACTGTCTATGCAAAAATAATTTGGAAATTTGGAGTAATAAAATGTTGCCTAATTAATTTCTTGTTCACTCACTGAAAGAATTTGCATATTTACTTTTGAATAGTTCATGAAGGAATAAAAGGTAAGAGAAAGCCTAAACCTTGTTTATTTACATATTTACAGGAGGGAAGAGCTGTAGATTCAACTACCTAGATCATGTAAACTGAGAGATACCAAAAAGCTTGCCTCGGAATCCCTGTAAAAAGACAGTGTTTGGAAATATTAATGTGTTCAGTAGTCATAAGATATATGTAAGGATTCTGAATTGCAAGGTGACATTACTTGTGAAAGAGCAAAGAGCAGTGAAGTACTCTCTAGTAGCCATTGGCAGCAGTGGAGCAATTAAACACTTTACAGACAGCAATTAATTGTATTAAAGGGCAGAGCCTTAAAGACAGCATTTATATTTGTAGGTATCTAAATTTATGATGATGGTAGTTGTGAATGGTATGCTTAGCAAATGTCTGTAAATGTACTGGCTGAATATCTGTAGTGAAAAATGTTTCTGTGACTCATATGTGCTTGTCTCAGTCTGAACCCCAAAAATTCTGAAACCAGAACAGGCCTTATTTTACAGGCTTCTACTCAAAATGCATATTCATGCCTTATGCTTTCTTCTTTCAATGGATACCTGCTGTGCTCCATCAGTAAGATCAACTATTTTTCTTTGTACTTAAATGATTCATGTGCTCTTCCATATAAGTAAAAATAAATAATTAAAGATAATTTTCTTCTGGAGCTGTGACTGGAAATATCAGTCTGCTAATACCTCATTTATGCTTTCAAGTAAGTATCTTTTAATTAAAGGAAAGTGAGCTAGTGAACTCTGTAGTGTGTTACTGACTCATCTACTACTAAGATTTTTATGTAGAAATATTTGGTGCTATGTAATGATATAAATCAGTGTCATAGCTCTACATTGATGCAAAGTAAGCAAAGCAAAGTTCTGGGTTTATTTATTTATATACTGAATTCAGAATTTAAGTGCATTTGACAAAATCCATACTAGCATTCCTGGAAATGACTTTATTATGATTACCGCTTTTCTCTGCACAGGGACAGAACAATATTGCTTCATTTCCTGAGTGACAAGAAGGTCAGATAATAACTACCTAGAAAACATCTTCCACACTTAGAACAAAGCTGTCTTTTCTGCAGAGAATGTGTAATTTCTGCAGAAAGAAGATAAAGAGAAAAAGGAAGTATTCTCCTACTGTTGAGAGCATTGAAGTACATCTGCACTTTACAGGACCATTTAAAAATCTTTCAATTTAATAGGGAGCTTGCTTGATTCAGTAAGTATCAAAACCTCTTAAGACAGACAATTTGACATCTCTTCCTAGTGTGTGAAAGTAATTCATTTGAACCAAAGACTCCCATTGTGAGACAGGTTTCTCTCAGCATCTTAAAAAAAGATAAATAAAAAATTGAAAAAAAACTCTCAAAGAGAGGTGCAGGTTTTGATTAGATTTTTAGCATGCTTTTTTTTAACTCTTTATCCCCAGGTATGATTTGTTTTCAGTAATTTTTTCTTTATTCTTTCTTCTTCATTGATTCAAATGGTCTTGTACTATTTCCTTATTAAGATTTCTGTGTTCTTTTCTAGAAGGAAATAAAAAAAAAAATGTAAAGCAATATTTAAAAATGCTCATGCAGCATTCAAATTAAATACTAATATATATTTTTGTTTTCTAGAGCTTATCATTCCTTCAATTAGTGCTAGAAAACCTTTTTCTTCCCAAATATTATGAACTCAGTAACTTTTTGAGCTCCTTAATTTCTTTTTGATGGCCAAATGGTCCATGATTGGAGTGGAAACTTTTGTTTACCATCTCTGAGTAGGATCCTGTTCTGTATTTTGTGGATATCTGCATGCTCCATCTGTTCTCAATACCAGAAATCAGACACTTTTACTATTTCTTGCCACTCTTAGGCCACCTGTCTCTTTCTGGTTTTCTATTGTACCTTTATCCACAAATATTGAGGAGTATTTGTTCACTCATGTTCCTTGCCTTCAAGATTTTCCATTCAAAAAGTTGGGAAAAGCTTGGTAGTGCATATAGTAGAAGCTTTCTAGCATGGGAACTGATTTCAAGTAGGTGGATTGCAAATTTGAGCTGTACTAAATCAAGGACTCATCTTGTTCTGGTTTTGGTGAGAATTTATGAAATGCCTTTATCTGTGGTTCTGCCTTGTTACGGTTGGAACAAAAGAACCTAATACTACTACTAAATCAAGCTCGAAATATTCTTCACACTTATTTTGCTATCTGTCTAATTTGGCTTATCTTTCTAATTTGATTTTTTTTTTAAAGAAGACTAGGTCTGTGTTCCTGAAACACTGGAATTGCTGTTAGAGTAAGTAAACTAGTTTTGTGTGTGTTTTCTGAAATATGACTTCTGTTTGTAACTCATACATTTTTTGAAATTATGGTGCTAGTGGGTGCTACAAATACTGTCTTTCTTTACTTTATAAATATAGTATTACTGTTAATGTTTTTTCTTATTTTCAACCATAAGATGTGGTCTTTCAGAAGCAGTATTTGTACTAAAGCTGTAGAAATATTATCTAGGTACTTTTAGTTTGTGATGCAAACCAGACATTAGTCAACATTTCAGAGTAAAGTAAAATCATGGCAAAAACATGTTTGATTAAAAAATGTTACATAAACAAAAATAAATTAGCAAGTAATGTTTTTTAGTAACTAATAATATGGTAGAATGTTTTTTAATATATTCAAAGTATAAAATATACCAAGAAGAATAAATTAGGGTTTCATCTTGTAGAAGTTATGCAACAAGTTATAGAAGCAGAACACAGATTCGGTTTTGTGGATCACACCAGGCCAACTCATGGAGTGGTGAAAGCAGAGATTGCTTTCTTCTGCTGAGTACAGAATATGATCTGCACTCATCTTGTTGCTGATTAATCACTTTTTATTTACTCAAACATTTTTTTCTGTGAGGTTAAAATAGAATGAAGATTTGCAAAAAAACCGGAAGAAGTTTTATTTTGATGAAATAATCTTTGGTCTAATATATGTCCTACAAAGAATAGTGAAGTCAGTCAAGGCAGGCATCAACATCTCTTATTCAGTCACAGTGTTAAGACTAAACCTGGCTTGTTTTAAAGCATTGCTTTATTTCTCCTTCCCTAAATTTAAACAAAGACCTTTTAATGTCAGTATTATTTAAGCAATATTTAGTTACAATTAATGATTGTTCATGCAATTTTGTGATTCATGCTCCTTCAAGGATAGATAAGATCATCTAGTCCAGCCGATGTTCTAACTGTTCAGCTAGATCATGGCAGCAAGTGCCACATCCAGTCTTTTTTTAAATTCTTCAAGGGATGATGCCTCTACCACCTCACTGGGTAAATGATTCCAGTTTCTGACCACTCTTTCTGTGAAGTATTTCCTTCTTACTTCTAACTTACATCTAGCTTGATGCAACTTGAGACTGTGTCCTCTCGTTCTATCCGTTGTCGCCCGGAGAAAGAGGCCGACCCCCAGCTCACTACAGCCACCCTTCAGGAAGTTGTAGAGAGCGATGAGGTCACCCCTGAGTCTCCTTTTCTCCAGGCTGAACAACCCCAGCTCCCTCAGTCGCTCTTCGTATGGCTTGTGTTCCAAGCCCCTTATTAGTTTCGTTGCTCTCCTCTGGACACGCTCAAGTAACTCAATGTCCCTCTTAAAGTGAGGGGCCCAGAACTGGATACAATACTCCAAGTGAGGCCTCAGCAGTGCCGAGTACAGGGGAAGAATGACCTCTCTGTTCCTGCTGGCCATACCATTTCTGATACTGACCAGGATGGCATTGGCCCTCTTGGCTACCTGGGCACATTGCTGGCTCATATTCTCCTCACACCCTCCAGACAAGCATGGAGTAGTTTCAGTTGCACAACTAGCATTTCACAGCAGTGCTTAACTGAACAGGAAATGTTACCTTTCTGAAGGTGAATGTTTTATTCATGTCTTTTAATGGGACTTTCAGGCCCAAAAAATGCTTACCATAAGTCGATAGCCGTGCTCAGATATTTGCAAAATTTTTAGAGCAATTTTTGCCATGAAAAAGGATTGCATTTGTCTCCAGTTTGGTGTCTTTCCCTCTGTAACTTTCCTCAGTGGAGTGTTATGGTAACGAGGGTGATGTTCAAATTTCTTTTCTGAACCATGTAGAAATACATATTAATACTGACATTAATATTTAAAAAATACAACTCCTCTCCAGGAGGACTTTCACATTGCAAAGCAAAGCTGCGCTCTGTGGCAGAACTGTTTCTAAATAACATCACAATTTAAAAATAAAAGTAAAACCTGAAAACCCTTGTCAATGAAAACTTTAATCATAATGAATAATAACCAACTATCTTAAGAAATAGGGTAATATTTTCTCAGGAAAAATCAGTCTATTAATTTTTTTTAAAGGCCCCAATAACATATCTGTTCATTATAATAGCATTTTATGTTGAACATGCAGGATTAGTTTAATAAAAAGGAAAAAATATCAAATAAAAGTTTGCTTTATTAAACTTGTAAGATGTTTTGAAGGCAGAAGCAGGCAGAAGGAATGTTATTAGAAAATTTTTTGATCCTGATAACTTTGTTCTCTTTCAACAGAAAAGGTTAATGCCTCAATGTCTTGAGAAACTAGCTGTGATAGGCAATTCAGTATTTTTTCAAAGACATTGTATTTTTAAAGGAAATATTTTTATTCTCTTTCTCTTTAGGAATGAAAAGTAAAACCCAAAGTATTTTCGTAGATCAAATAGTCCTGACTATTTTTTTTAAAAAAGCACATATACAGAAAATGTGTTTAATTTGAATTCACTATAATTGATAACTATATGAAAGGTAAAGCTTATTTTTTGAGGTTACCAGCCCTTTTAGCAATGATTTAATCTGGAATTTCAAGTAAATAATGAACTGGGAACCAGTGAAACCCCCCTTTCTTACCTTACTCTTCTCTTCTAATCTCTGCAGAGCAGCCAAGGCTTTATTTTCTCTTCTGCTTTGTACAGCTAGTTTCTTCTGCCTGTATTCAGCTGGAAAGTTCACTTCCAAAATTCATGGTCTATTCCTTTGCTTTCTTCCTCTTCTATAAAATACAGGCTGTGACAGTGACAATTATTTGGTGTCTCTGTTCAATGGCTGAAGAATATTCTGGCATCAAACTCCTCCATGAGTCCTGTAGCTGAGCTTCTCACACTTCTGCTGCAGGGAGCCCTGATTTCAAAGGGTTCAAAGGAATAGTGGTGCCAGTGTTGGCTCTGGCAGCCTTGCATACTGGCCTGAGGATGCTCATGGCTCCTTGTGCTGCCTCCTATGTTATTACTGCTAAGATGAGGAATGACTGAACAGGCCATTGCAAGGCAGGACCACTTACACTGAAGAAAAAAGTTTCTTTTAACTTTAGAGTGCTGACACTTGCAGAGCTTTCATGTAGATTGCAATATATTTAAATAGTCTTATGGTCATGCTTATAAGGCTTGTCTGATTTTGATTTCCTTTTTCACTGTGTGGCCATTATCCTTCTCCTTACTGTGAAGCTCATAGCCACAGAGCTCAAATAATCTTTTCAGTGATGTTTGTGTGGGACAGTGACAAGGAGAAGATGCTTAAGGAAACAGTTAAGAAAAATGGCATTTTAGAATGATCTTACTGTTAGCACATCTTTGCTTTTTCTGGCAATTACTGAATTAGTAATTTTCTGAGTTAATGGTGAAAGGCCAACTATGGTGCATAATTACTCCCACAGACTTGTATGATGAATCTATGGGTCTTTCAGATCTTTCCTGTGTTTTCCACATCCTATGTCTTGTGCATATTTGTTTTGCAAATTATTTGGGTAAGATATTGTGGGTATTGTGTGGGTAAGAGTACTGCTTTCTTTTGGTTTAAACCAAAGGCAGGCTAAGTCCTATCTATTCCCAGCTCCACAGGCTTTCTGTGTGACCTTGGCTAGTCATTGTGAAGAGAGATACAAAATAGAACTTGAACAGCTTAGTTTTAGCCACCATAGGTTTTGACTTTCTGGCTTCTGTATGTCAGGGTAATCTAGAGGCATGTGTAAAATTCTTGCACTTTCAGGACGTGCCCATTTTTCAAACCAGTGAAACAAACAAAAAAATCATATAAGAGATGATGAGGTGTTTCCAGCTGCCTAATGGGGGGTTTTCACTTAGAAATGTATGTATTATGGCAACAGACTAATAATATGTCTGCAGACTGAAGCATTTTATGAATCCAGCTTTGTCAAAATGTTCCTTATCCTGGGATTTTATGATTGGGAATCCCAAATTAACTTCAATGAGCCTGAGGCATTTGGTGTCTGATCACCAGCATATGAAAAAATCTTTGAAAAATACAGCATTCCTTTAAGTGCAGGTTATTTATACAGATTACTGAAGTCAGCTTGAGTATTAGTTGGGGAATTATGAAAACTTCCACTTGTCCTCTACAGAAAAACTTAACATTAGTATAAAATGAAAAGACTGTGGAGTAAAACTTGTATGTTTGATTTGAATTTTGTTTTTATTATTGAAGATGTGTGGGGGTTCTGCTTCTCAGAATGTCCCAGTTACTTTGCTCAGAAATCCTCCAGGCTCTTCAGCACAGTGAAAGAGTTGCACAATAAAGCTCATCCCTCTGTGCCTTCTCTGACTGCACTCAAATTGCTTTCATCTGTTTTATGAGTCTGTCTGCTCCCCCCACCCCTTCCCAATCTTTGACTTCCCATTTTTGCAGATAATGAAGTTTCTTTAGTGACATGGTTCAGCTCAGACCCGCCATGCAGTTTGAGTACTCTGTTTTTTGTAGTTGTGTTGATTATCTAAGAGAGCTCAGTCCTGCTCTGTCCGTCAGTGATTTTTACTTGGCAATGTATCTGGAAACTAAAGATGTTGTGAGGCCTGGTCAGCAACATTCTTTGATCTGGATAACTTCTATAGAGCAGGACAGATCTGTCTGAAGATGTCAGGCTTTAGATGCTGCCAGATGTATTTTTCCTGCAATGTTCTCCTCACTGTGTCTAACAGTGAGCAAGTCTTTAATGAGCAAGTATCACTCCACAATAGTAGATTGCTGTTGCTTACAAAATATATGTTTTTTGTAAATTTTTTTTTAACCCAATGGGAATGTCGTCACCAAAAGTATGAGTAAAGGAGTATGAGAAGAAAGGAAACATTTGCTGAAGATGGAATGTGACAATTTCATCTTTCTTTTGAGTAGAGAACAATGATGGAATAATTTCCTTTTTGTTGTCATTAAAATGTTCTGAGCTTTGGCACAAATTTAAAGTTAGTTCCTGTATTTTATTTTCTCCCCTCCCTCCCTCCCTCCCTGCTCCCCCCACCAGGCTGGGAGATGGCACTTGGAGACATTTCTGTGGCAGGAAGAATTTTGAGTAGTTGCACAATTCTAGGATTCTAGCAGGAAAACCTGGAAAATAAAAATAGACCAGAAATATGTAATAATATTTGCATGCAATTAATTTTGTTATGGTTGACTCTACATGCTTTTAATCCCAGATATATAGAAAAGAGTACATGTAAAACAAACAAAAAATCGAACAAAAGAATTTATGAGAACTTTCTGACTGAGAATGATGCCCAGATGAAAATTTGAAAATTTTCTGGAATAAATACCAGTAGTCTTCTTGGTAGACAGCCAGGAAAGTAAAAGGCTTCTGCCTTAATGCATCCTGAGCATGATGCCCAGTCAGGCAGTCAATGTTGCATTATTTCAGGGAACCTTCAGATCTACTGAAGTTAGCATATGCTTGTGTATGAATTAAACCCAAGTGGGCATCCTTTAAATGGGACATATTTGTTAGTATAGATATGATTTTTTTTTAAAGTATATTTGGAGAATTTCCTGTTAGGCTTCATCCACTTCTGCTAGACTACATAATTACTCAGGAGCATATACATGTTCAACCTTTTGAAACATTTTCATTGTTTTAAAACAATTCTTATGAAATGACTTCTGAGCTACAGGCCAGTCATATCTGTCCATGACTTATTGTGCTGGTGATGAAAAGGACAATGTGATATTAGTTCCTGGAGGTTGTCATGTAGATGCTGCTATGATACAGCTCCTTTTTTCTCATTGCTTTTTGTGACAGATGTTTGGCTTCACCTTGAAGCAAATTGCAAGCTGAAAGAGTAGGTGACTTTAAAAGAGCGGGCCATTTCTGATTTCTTGCTGCAGTTTGGAATGATCCATATTTGTATATAAGAAAATTAAAGAAACTCATCAACAATGTGTTGCAGTGGATATTTTTTATTAAAATTGCTTCATTTAGAAAAAACAAATCTTTAAAACATTGTTTTGATTTTCTCTTTTTTTAGTAAAACTCTTCTTCATCATGACTGTGGTCTCATGTTAAACAAATTACCTAGAGTTTTTGTCTTCAAACTGAAATAACTTGCACAAATTTAATAAATCATGAACTGCCACAATAAAAAGCAGTCTAGCCTTGTCTAAAACTTCTCCCTATTGGCATAACAGAGACATGTTTTCTTCATAAATTAGCAAATGTAGTTAATTCAGGGAATACTCCTGCAAGCCTCCAATGTGTATCTAAAGATTTTGATGGGAAAGGATGAAAGGGATTAGGAGGCTCAAATTTTTGTGGTGTAATTGAAAGTCACACGCTGATTAAAAAGCAATGCAGTTCATAACAAATGCAGTTGCGGGAGATATGACCTTGGAGATGGGAAGAGATTTTACTCTCAGTATTTACTCAGGTTTTTCAAAAGTGTGGAAGAGTTGCTCAGTTGCTGCTGAAAGTGTAGTAAAGTTAGTGTCCATTGTAATGCTGCTAATGTTTCTGTAAATCAGACATGCTGCTAATTTGAGTTTATAGGCTTTTAATTCTATGCAGCATACTTGTGCACTATCAATTCAGAAAGCAGTTTTATGTTCTGTGTAAAAGAAATGCGATAAATGCCCACAGAGAGGAATTCAGCCACATGATAAGAGATCAAATTGGGTCTTATTTAATATAATTAATATAATAGGCAGTTATATATATTAATAATTAATATTTAATATAATATAATACAAACAATAATCAATATTTAATATAATTAATATAATAGTCAGTTATATAACAGTCCTCTGGTTTTGCTTCTCAAGAGCTGGTGACCTGCACCTTCTACTGAAATTTTTTTGTTTTTATCTCTGAAACAGCTTAGCCCGCAGATGCAAGAGGCAAAAATTGTAGAAATTTTAAAAGGACAATAATACAAGAACCATTTAGTGACTTGTGATATCTCTTTATAGAATAATGCATAAGAAAATTTCAGTTTGAATAGTTGCATAAAATCTTTGTTGTTTGACTTTCCTTCAGTTTTAGTTTTTTTTTTTAGAAAAAGAAGGCATTCAGGATTTACAATACCATTTAAACAGGTTTTTTAGATGTTGTGTTAGAGAAAAGAAAAATAATTTGTCGAAAGAAATTCCTGATGTGTCCTAGAGTCTGATGAAGGAAAATGCTTTACAAGTACAGTGTTAATAACACAACATATCTAATCCAGTAGAGGGAGCTGGAATGCTGTTCTGCTTTCTCGGTGTTTGTACTAGATATAGTTGTTTATCGAACAGAACTATGTTTAATTCCAATATGATTTTTATCTTTAGAACACCAAATTATTTTCATAAGAGTTGTCTTTAAAAAAACTAGACAGAGTTGTCTTTCTTATACCTTTTCTGTCTTTTCTATATCAAAGAATCACTGAAGGGGTGAGGTTGGCAGAGACCACAGTGGTTTGGACCCTCAAGCAGGGTCGTCCTAGAGCACAGGGCACAGGATTGTGTCCTTATGAAAATCTCCAGTGTGGGACACTTCACAACCTCTGTGGGCAATTTGCTCCAGTGCTCAGCACTCACACAGAGAAGTTCTTCCTCTTGTTAAGGTGGAACTTCTCATGCATCAGTTTCTGCCCATTGCCCTTCGTCCTATTGTGGGCCACCATCAAGAGTCTGGCTCTGTCCGCTTGATACTTTCCCTTCAGATACCCAAAGACATGGATGAGATAATTTCTCTTCTCTGGACAGACCCAGCTCCCTCAGCTTCCCTACTAAGAGAGATGTTCCCGTCCCTCAACCATCTCTGCTGCCCTCCCTGGACCTGCTCCAGGACATCCATGTCTCTCTTGTCCTGAGGAGTCTTTCATGTTGGTTTTCTTTAGTAATTATTATTTATACCCCTTCATAAGAATTATGAAACAAAACCTGTAAGGATTAGTAACCTACAAAATTGGTTCCTAATCTATATACCTGAATCCTGGATACATGAACACAGTATATCCACAGAAGAAAATATACTGAGTAGAAAACTCCGAAAAAAGTATTAAGCCAGCAATACAAATGACATGCTGGTAGGTCTGCTGTATCACAAATCTGAGAAATATATTGACGTCAGTTGTTGCAGCTTGTAGGCTTTTCATTCTGGGTTTTGTTTGGTCTCATGTCTTGGCAGATTACCTGCTTATGTAAATTTGCTTACTGTTGGCAAGAATTCTTTACTAAAGAATTTAGATCTAGTCTTTAGTCTTAATGTCCAGCCATGCTAAAGACTGAAGTTTTCATTACCAGTATCTGTACTCCAGATTGCTTTCTTTCCGCAAAACACTTACGCTTATTGTCATAGGCTGCTTTAGCTGGCAGCTTGGATTGGAAGAAAATTCATACTCTTCCTAAAATTGCCCAAATCCTTTGGATAATGTTCTGATGAAAAGTATTTTAATTATAGCTAAAAATATAATGACAAAAGGCTTTTGCATTTTTACTAATAAAATGAGAATTTTTTTGATAATGTAATGGAAAGTATTAGTCTTAGAACAAACGAGATTGGAAGAGACCTCTTGAGGTCATCTGGTATGGCCACCTGCTCAAGCAGGGTCACTGACTGTGTCCAGGTGCCTTTAGAATAGTTCCAAGGATGGACACTCCACACCCTACCTGGCCAAGCAGAATGTGCAAAACAGGACATAAAACTAATAAAATAAAAGGTAGCCCATGGTACTGTAAAGCTTGTAGCACTAAATTATCATCCACAGTTGTATCTAATGACTCAACAATTCAGGCAGCTTAGTGTGGAATTGTAGCTAATGGGGTCACATTGAGAAAAGTGAGTGGTTTTGTAATTTAAGTTTTGCATAATTAAAAAAAAAGATGCAATTGAGTGAATTTTTTAAAGTATTAAACCAAGATGCAGAACCTGCAGAAATCAAGAGTCGTATTGAATAAAGCATAAAAAGTGATATTAGAGATTTTTCTCTATATTGTAAAAGCAATACATTTGCTTCTTCCATTTGTTTAGCAAGAAAACAGTCCATGGAAAGTAATGACTTTATCTAAGGGATTTTATTCCGAGGTTAAAGTCATAAGGGTTGAGCTCTTTTTATATTTTTCTTACTTTTTTCCTTTATATTATCAGTATATAGGTTTCTAAAAGATAATTCTCCTAATCAGGATTAAACACATTTTAAAATTAGAGTTCTTTTCCTCTTGAAGGAGCTTGTGCACTGGCAGGAGGAGCAGTTGACTTGTACAGGTGTGAACCTCCCTGTCATTTAAGGGTGATTATTCCATAGCAATACATATTATGATGCGTTAAGCTTTAAAAATGTGACAAATTAATACAGCACTGTGATAAACTGACAAATTTGGGGTTTATGTTGCAGGAACTGTTGAGTCTCTTGGTGTTTTACTGTGATATTGTTATGGTGGTAGATATTTTATAATGGAAAGTTTGATGTTGAGGGACTGCAGGTGGGCATGAAAGTAGTCTTTGATTTGCTGTTTTTCAAAGCACTCTTGTTATCTAGGAAATTGGCAGCAACTTCGAGGTAAAACCTTAAAAGTCAGAGTTATCTTTCTTTTATTTCATTACTGCAGTTTCAGGGACATTGAGTAATAAATGCAGATATGAATTTAATTTGAGTTTAGCAGAGAACCCAGACTTCATCCTAGCCACTCCTTTCTACTGAGGATCTGTGCTCTGAGACATGTTGTGACTGCTGTCCCTCTGCAGAATTAACGCTGGACTTCAAAGTAGGCCAAGTTTCTGATTTTTTTGTATAGAGAAATTGAACTGAACCAGAGCTACAGGATAAAGTGCAACAAGGGCAGAATCCATTCTGTAACTGTGGCACACCTCTCAAATTTAAATTTTGGGAGGAAGGTGTGATCAAAGTAGGAGATCAAACTTGCCTTAGCCTATTTATTTATTTATTTATTTTTAATTTATTTATATATATTTTAAAATGAGATTACTAAGAAGGATTCTTTCTTGCTGTTATGCTATGTTTTCATATGCTTCCATCTATGGAGCCATTTGGAGGTTATTTTTTGGAGGCTGTTTTACATCTGCTCTGATTAAAAATAAAGTTACCTAGAGCTGGATGTCCTGTACTCTGATCTAAGTTTTGATTTATAGCCTCTCCCTAACACCTCATAGTATTCAATATGTTAATATTTTAAAGTACACAAATTTTAAACTTAATATTTTAAAGTACACAAAAGATGCAATTACATAAGCAATGCAATATTATTTTGCAGAAATGTAGACTGAGTACAAAATCCACTGGATAATTTATTTATTGGAACTCTGTGGACTACTGACAAATTAATCCAAAACCACTAGAAACATGGCCATCAATTCTTCATACCATGATCACTTACATCAAAAAGCTGTTTGCAATTACAGAATAAGTCAAAGAGCAACACTTTCCAGATCAAAAGCAATGAGTCATTGTTTGACCTTTGTTTAACCTGAATTCAGTAATTTAGTAGATTTCAAGCAATGCAAAACTAGTGATAAAACCATGATTTCTACTTATGAAATACCAGCCTCATTGATCAATTTAAAAAGCACTTGGATGTTGAAAATCTGGATTTAACAAAAGTTCTTAAAATACTGTTTATTGAAGAACGTGAATCTTTAAATAAATTATGACTTAGTGATACAAGCAGGAAGAAAGGAAACTAAGATTCAGAATAATTAGGGTACATCAGATACAGAATGTGTGTTTTTATATAGTTTTTTATAGTTCTGTAACAGACCATATTTGCCCAAAATCTTATTATTATGCTTTTCCAAGCAACTATGTGACAGGCTATAACTGAGAAATTTATTGCATTTATACTACAAGAAATAAAGAATTGACTTTTCTACAACAAAGTGTTTTAGATTGAAGCATAAGCATTTATGTGTCCCTGTATACAAAATATCACAAAACCCCAAATTTCAGCGTAAATTTTTTGTGCAAAATCCACATTAAAACACAATCCTGATAATGCTTTAGAATCTATACTCCATAGTCTTATTGTTATTTGAAGAAATCTTGTAGCCAAAGAAATGTAATTAATCTCTAGCCCTTTGAGACAGGCTATGTAGGCAGGCAAGAATAGTCCTTGCACATATGTGCCATGACCCTGGATTTGGTGAAAAAGTCTGTGGGGAGAGGATGGGTGTTTGAGAATAAGAATTAAAACAAAAGTGATGTTCAATTTTGCATTTTGTTAATGGCTGGTTCTCTGATCATCTCCAGTAGATGAAAGTATTGAATTCATACAGCTGAGTGCAGCTTCTGTGCTCCATGCATTTTTGTGGCTTTTTACACTTCATGTCTGACATTGATGGGAGAGAGGAGGAAATGTGCCAATAATCATAACACTTTACTCAGCCATGGAGAAAGGCTGA
Source organism: Ammospiza nelsoni (assembly GCF_027579445.1). Classification (NCBI taxonomy): domain Eukaryota; kingdom Metazoa; phylum Chordata; class Aves; order Passeriformes; family Passerellidae; genus Ammospiza; species Ammospiza nelsoni. The sequence goes on along the minus strand of NC_080636.1, from coordinate 29,770,148 downwards.
TGTCATGCAGATGAAATTTCCACAGTCTTTGTGGATAGGTTTTGTGCCTGCATAGTTCAGAAGACAGATTCTTTCAATGTTGGGAGATAGAGATCTATGACATAGTATTAAAGAACATTTCTCAAAGTCTTAGACATGGAAAAAGCTGGTGCTTTGTGTTTTGCAATAACATTGAAAAACTTTTTGATTTGGTCAAGTAATTAATTATTTCAGCATACCACTGGTTAGAAAAAAATACTTACCTTTCCCTTTTATAGGGAATATTTTATATTGACAGAATGACTTTTGTAAAAGTTAAACATGTTTATATTTCATGTGAATTTAATCAAGAGGAATTTTTCTAACTATCATAACTTGAAAATTTAGAAGATGAATTAGTTAATAATATTCAATTTCTAAGGTGAGAGATTATTGCTACCACTCTGCTTGCAAGAATAAAGAATTATTCACCTTATGAGGGAAAACAGAATACAAACAATACCTTCATTTATTTTTATCTGCCTTTTGTTGCACTAGAAATTTTCCCTTGGGCTATTTTGCTATGGGTATTATTACTACTGCTGATTTTTATACATCTCTATCTTCCCTTTTTTTCACTCATTTCTAAACCGGAGGTAGTTTGTGTCTTAAAAACACTCTGTAAATGTTCTACCTGAAACTTCTCCTTCAGATTAATGTATGATACTTCAGTCATTATTGGGGTGTAAAACATCCCTGGATTGGGTTCTAATTGCAGACAAAGCAAGGTATGAACTTATCAGGTTGCAATATAGTGGGAAAGGACATGTCTGCATTTAGGGCAGCTGTTTCAGGTGTTGTGTACATTAAATGTAATGTTTAGCACATACACATCTGACCGGCACAGATTTTAGCATCCGTCCATTTTTAAAAAGAATGTTCTGTTCTGCTGCTTTGCATTTTAATTAATCCTTTCTGATTTTTATGTGCTTTCTTATTCCATGGAGAGGTAGCACAGCTGTACTGCACAAACAAAGACAAGAAAAAAAACAGTTGATAGAAATCTCTCTGATTCTGGATATATTTATTCCTTGTGCATGGGAAGAGATGAGAAAAAAAATTTTAACAGATATTTTTATTTGGAGCTCTCATATTCTGTAGGAAAGGCTTCATGAATAGTTTCCCAGAACGCTGGGAAGCCCCTGCTGCTACTTGCTTGTAGAAATATTGCCATATATGAAGACCCAGTCTCACAAGCATCCCACACTTTGCAAGATGGTGACATGGTGCTCTGTAAGGCTCTGTAGGCATTTGAGATTGCTTAGTCACCTCTAACTTCAGATATTTGTTTTACATAAAACTCTTCTGGTGCATGTGGCATGACTAGATGCCATGGAGAGTGCTATGGAGGAAGTCTTCTTGTCATCCAGGAGTCAACAGTTGGGTAAATGACAATCAGATAGACATAAGTATATAAAAACTGTTGTCATTCATTGTGGTCTTGTGTAGGGGGATAGAATATAAACAAATAGTGTAGACAGTAATCTTACCCCTAAGGAGTTGCAGCTGGGCCAATTATCAAAGATTGGGAACAGGCCTGACTTCAACAGGCCACAGCTGTAAGCAATGAGGAGAAGATGCTATAAAAGAGTGGCGTGGCTGGGTGAGAAGGGAACTGGAGTCAGTTGGCTGCTTTGTGAAGAATAAAGAGTCAGTGCTCTGAGAAGATGACCATGAGAAAGCACCATGAAGGTATGGAACTTTTTCGATAAGGAGACAAAAGTATGGAACCTGTGCGATAAGATGACAACAGTCTTGTGCTTTCACTTGTATGAGCCAGGAGCAATTATAGATCCAGTCTTTGGTGTGCTCTTAGGAGTTTTCATGTCCAAAATGTTGCAGATTTGTTGGAACTCATGCCTAAACCTTTGCTGAACACATAATACAAATCCTTGGATTTCAGATGGGGCTCTTCTTTTTTGGCTGTCATTGTTCAGAAACCTTAAGTTGAATAGTTCTGATGTTCCTTGGGTTATTGAAAGGGAGAAGAAATAAGACAGTGGGAACTGTGAGTGCAGTATTCATGTAGGCCTGTTGCTCTCCACTTTGAGGTAAACATATATCTTCTTTGTAAAAACCTGGATGTTGTTTGAGAAAAAAGATTTTTGACCTTTCATTTTATCTTTTATTCTTAAGATATTTGGCTCTGACTTCAACAGTAAGAGTGTCAAGCTGTTTTCTGAATTCCTGTTATCTCTAAAAAGCAAAGTGCCTTGTGACAGATGTCACAGATGGGAAGTTGAGGAAAAGAAGATTTTGGAGCAAACTTGAACCACTTCAATAGAGCATTAAAAAAGTCTGGAATTGAGGTCAGGTCAGTGTCTGGTATACATGATTTCCTTGAATATGAGCAATTGTGACTACTTCTTTTGACAGTTTTTCTCACACTTAATGTTTTATTGTGTTTTAGTAGCCTGGCTGATTATCACAAACTTGGGCTTCACTTTGAAGTGTTGTAAGGACATTTATGCCTTTACTACTGGTTGTCAGATGGGGTAGATTAAAACCTTTTATAGAAACAATCTTTGAGTGAGGATGTGGGTTTCTTAATGTTATTTTTAAAAAGCTCTATTTCTCTACGTAGTTTCATACTTTGTTTTTAGCTAATTCTAGTGCTTTGTCTAAAATGCAGTTTGGTTTTGGTCTTAGAATGATGATTTCTGTAGAAAAAAAAATGTTAGAAATCTCTTTTCAAATTGTAAAACTCCCTTGCTGCCATGTAGGTTGCTTAGAGAGGTAGATTTCTAGTTCTTTGCAATTTCAGTGCTATACTTTTCCTCAAATTATTTTTTTTACTTGTCTGAGTTTCTCCCTGAAATCTGCTCTAGATATAATGAATCCAATCCTTAGATGTGAAGGCTGATTTGATGTGTGTTGACTCCAATGGAAAAGCAAATTGATTTTTTTTTTTTAAGAAGAAAGACTAGCAGCAGCCTGGCAAGTTGGTTTTGTATTATTGAAGTGGTTTTTTTTTTTTTTCAAGGAAAATTCTCATTTCTTCATTCAGACAAAATTGTGTTTTTCTGATCTGTAGAAACCCATGTATCTGTGCACAGTATACAATCTTCAACTATAATTCTTTCCTGTTGTATTTCCTTTCTGCACTGATATGAGTGTGCATATTCCCCTTCTTTCAAGGTGATCACTGTGTCTTCTCTCTTCCTGCTGAAGGAGTTATGCTTTTTGTTATTTCTGAAACAATGGAAGCACTTGAATGCCCCAGTCCTGCAGTGTCTGGTCAGGCAGACCAGGTGCATGTTCTCTTGCATTGGTTGCACAGAATATCAACAAAACTGAGTCTTGCATTGCTTCCTACTGTCCTCTGGTCCTTGCTCTGACACTCTGATCTTTGACAGATTGTGATGTGCCTCTCCTTATGACACTGAAATAACTGAGAAGATTTTCTCTACTCAGAACTTCTTATGAACCTAATGTTGCAGTGCCTGAGCAGTTCCTTTTCTGTTACAAACAGGTTTTGGGTTTGTTTTGATGCATAAATACTGAGAAAATACAAAGTGCTTAAATCTTTAAAATATAGCCATGTTTTCCTCTAGCAACATTTCTTTTGGGAAGTGTTTTCCCTTTGCCTTACTAATTTTCTATTAATCCTTCAGAGAGTAGAAAATACTGGAGTCTATTGTGATTTATATTTCCTTTGCTTTACTTTTACTACTTTTGCCATTAAAATGATGCAATGGAAAAGTATGATCTTTGAAGCTCAGGGCTTCCAAACATGCAGGTGGTTTTATTTTCCTGAGTGAAATGTATCCATGTACTTTCACCCAAGTGAAATATAAGTAATATATCTGCTTTACTTTCATTGCAGTTTGACTTTTCTTATTCCTTTGAGTTCCTCAGGATGTAGTAGTTGTAGTTAAAATGCTATAATTAAGCATTTTAATAAAAAAGCAGGGGCTGACTGGAGAGAGTGGAAAGAAAGCTGCTTAGCCAGGTATCATTCTATATCTATTAATTTCTTTCTCATTTCAGGGATGTTGTGTTGGTTTTAGTTTTTTGTCCTCCTTAACATCAGTGTGGCTGTGCTTATGGTACTTCATGGCACTCCTGCAACTCAATACTCTGGTGCTGCACGTTTAACATAATATTGATTAATTAAATTAAACAGAACTGGTTTTGGTACATGTGGGTGGAAGGAAAAACATGCCATAGAAAAAAGGATTCAGGTTGTTAAAGGTAAAAGTGCTCCTGTTGTAAACAGTGTTGCCTTCAGTCAATCCCTGTAACGGTCCCAACTCCCTCATTCACATGAGCAGCCAGTAGTGTAGTTTCAAAAGATGGTCTCTTTTTCCCCTACTAAAAATCTAAAATATTTTTTTCTAAAGGTGTTTTACTCATCAGACAAATTGATTCATGTTCACTTGTTCACACAAAATTACTCCGAAATGAATATGAAACAGGGAGCCCTAGGAAGTCACCATATTTTACGATATACTCCATCAGTTGCTCAGACCTTCTAACCTGGAAATTTGTTTTACTTTACCTCTCCAGTTACAAGCAATTGATAAAAGATACTCTGTCAAAGTTGTCAGGGTGAGAGGGATTCCAGGTTTAAGCTACATGAATTTAGACTGTTTTGTGGTTCATTTAATATTTGTCTATGAAATTTTCCTATATTTGCATATCTTGCATTTATTGTCCTATGGCAACTGCAAAGGAGAGGCTTCTATTTAACCTTCTAGAGCTCTTTTTCTGGCTTATCAACATAATTTTTCCTTTCTTATTTTGTACTCCAAAAATACTTGGGAGTACAGGTTAATTTTTCACGTTAACAGGTTATAAAATCTAAAGATGAAATTATCCAAATGTATTAATACACTTTAGTGGTGAACCAAAAATGGATTAAATCCACTCTCTCTGATAACACTCAGATAACTGAATACCTAAGGACTAAATAGATGAATGCCTGTTTGAAACTAGATTCATGCAGATGTTGCCTTCATTGCCTGTGGAAATATCATCTGAGAGTATTTAAAAAATCTGTAGATGTAAAGATACCCCCATTTGCTGCCACTCTTCCATTTGGTCTGGAATTCCGACTGGTTTGATCTCAGTGGTGTTAATGATTAAAACCAGTTTGTACATCTAAGTAAAGACCTCCTAAAGGAGCCTTCCAGGAAATCAGACATTGCTTTGGAATCTCCGGAACATGTGTCAGGATCCTGGGCTCCTTATTCATATTTCCTAAGGCCAATCTTGATCTATCTCTCACCCACCACTTTTCCCCCTTGATTCTTCCCAAAAATGGTGGTGTCTGTTACTTGTCACTTCTCTTCAAACAGCTTATGCACCCAATGGGTTTTCTCTAAAGAGAAACTTGTCTGTAAATTTATCTCTGTCCTTTTGTGGGCTAATGAAATCTTTCAAATCCCCTTTAGACTCTTCTCTGTTTGTTGAAGGCAATAAGCTCAGGATTCAGAAGATAATTTCATTAAGCCCTAGAAACCTGGAGCTATCCTGATTTTTTTTTTTTTTTTTTTTTTTAGGTCTTTTATTTTTCTCTTCTTTTTCTACTTGTTGTCACAGCCAGGCTGTAGCTGTCAACTAGGTTTTAAAGGACATATCCACTCCCTGTACCTCCCTCCTCTCCAGCATATGCACAGTTTTAATAACAAAGTAGAATTAGAGATTAAAAAGATCAGATAGTTAATTTTTCTGTAGATCACAGGCATATCATCAACCTATCCCTGTCTTTTGCTTCATTAAAATGTAAGGTGCCCCTGAGGAAAGTTTCTTGTGCACTGGCACTCAGAGATGAGTCCTCTGCAGAAGCATTCGATGATGCACTGACACTTGGCCACTGGCTCAACCTTCCCTTTGTACTGGTCAGCAGAAGTTCCTAGCTGCCAAAGTTCGGAAAGAAAATAGACTCCTTTTCCATGAAAAATGCTAAGAGCATTTTTGATATATAAAGTAATGTGAATGTCAGATCAACTACTTTGATACCTCTGTTCCTATGAGTAACTCCATATTCTCTCTGGCATGGGAAAAGTTTGTTTAGTTAATTACTGTTTCCTGTATGTTTTTGTTTATCTTCAAATGCATGGGAACATAAACAAAAACTAGAATTTAAAACCAAGAAGTGTTTAATGCTGATATAGCTTATTTCAACTAAAGGATTAAGTTATCAAACCCATGGTTATTCTGGTCTGTAAAATTGGAAGAGATGTGCACTGAGTGCATCTTTTAACTCCTTTTGTGTAAAGTTTTTCTCATAGGTTATTGAATTCATAAAGTGGTCATCCTTCCCAATGTTCAGCATATGGTTTTTTAAATAGGAAATTTAAAATTGAAGTCTATAGATAATGGAATAATTATCAGGAATATGAACACAAGTTCAGCTAAAATTTCTGCTATTTTAAGTCCAGGAGAGATGTAAGTCCTGTTGCAATGCAGCAAACAGCCAAAAATCTCAGATTAAAATTCCAGGAGGACTAAAAAGAGAAATGTACTGCAACTAGAGCTAGAAGTTTACAGTGAAGTCTTGAGGTTTATCAATTATTAATACTGACTATGAGCACTGAAAAGTTCATATGGAAAGTATAAACTTTTTCTCCAGCTGGAGATTCCTTGGAGTGAACTGCTGGTGAGTCTGTAAATATTATTGATGCTTGGAATGAGGAATGTGCTATAGTACTGCGAAGTACCACTGGGACAACAAAAAAAAACATTTGGAAAGGCTTTTGTTATAAGTGCTGTTTCTGATCCAGTATGTGTTCCTGCTTGGGTCTAGGAGGACGCTGAACACTGGAGATCACATAAGCTTAAACAAAACATGTGTTTTTATGTCTAGCACTCTGCTTACTTGATTTTTTTTTCCTCTCTCTCTTAGACCAATGATATTAAAACTGTGAACCAAATACAGACTGTAGATATATAGCTTATGTATCATGGTAACGCTTCAAGGCTTTTTTCCTTATTCATAGAATAAATATTTTCTAAAAATACAGGGTTCAAAAGAAATTTAATGTGAAGAACAGTAATTCAATTAGGATCATGAGAGAAAATTATAAATTCAAGTACATGAAATCAACTTAAGGTGGGCTACAGAAAAGAAATAGAGCATTGTTACCTGAACAGATTTTCATAAAAAAATTTAACTGGAAGGAAGGGTTAGCCTGTGAGCTGTTTTTCAGCTGTTCATTGTCTTTCCAGACAATAACAGAAAGAGTGCAAATTCTATAAACAAGATTACCATTATGTTCTTCTTTTCTTTTCTCTTCTATCAAAGACTGTATTCATCAACCTTGTATATGTATTAAAAAGTCTAATGCTTATTACATTAATAAATCTACAAATTCATAACTTCTCTGCCCTCCTAGTCCTGAAATAAAACAGGTTTTTTATACTTACTATTTTTCAGGTATTTTCAAGGGGATTCCAATGGTAGAATGAAATGGATACTTGGTATGAAAACCTTTCTTGAGAACAGACTTCCATATTGTCAGTGTGTATCGGGAGACTTTGCTTTCCTGAGTCTCTTGTTTCTGAAAGTAATTTCACAAAACAAATACTACTTCTATTTATCAATTTCCAGGGAGTGTGCCATGCTTTGAGAGGCTAGGGATTCCTGGCTAATGTCAGGTTATACAAAAAACAGTGCAGAAACTGGAAAATGAAAGCAGCAGTATTAGTCAAATTCTGAAGCAAAGGGTCATTAAGGAAATAATTTACTGAAATGGCTATCTCTAGTCTATTACCCACAAATTGCTGCCAGGCACTCAACAGCCCTCTGTGAAAAAAGAAGGCGAATCACTCACTAAGAATTTTTAGAAGAAATTAATCTTTAGTTCTCTAACAAAATTAGGTAAACCAAGGAGGCTGTGTTGTTTAAGATGAAAGATACCAATCTTTCTCTTTTGACCCAAATTAGATTTTTTTCCATATGCAAATGTTTTTTAGAGAAGATCCCATTTTACAACATAATCAGTCTTCACTTTCACCCAATGCACCCTTTCTATTGCCTGCAAAGATCAATCTTGCATAGTTTTGGTGTACTTAGCTATGGCATAACTTTTTTTTGTAGGGGAGCATATATGTTCTCCTTGATGCAAGGTATATTGAATTTTTGAATATGGTTAGTCTTTCACATTTTGCCAGCTTTTTAAGCCATATTAATTCCTTCTCTTAAGATATGAACAAAACCCTTAAATATAATTTATGCCTTGCTGAATGCCATGAAGAATGCTGTTATCATGGTACAACTTAATGAAACTAAAATAGGTATAATGTGTTGGATCCAGGTAAAAAACTTACTTAAGCCTGGTGTCTGATTTTTATTATGTAGTTGCAAAACACTTTCCCATGTTTTTAAGTAGTTGCATTATTTTTTCTTTTTCTGACTAATACAATGGGAACTCTATTACGGACACCTTTTTAAATAAACTCCTCAGTCAGGGAAATCTGCATAATTAGCTTCACTAACCTGGGAAAAAGAGGTGGAGGAAACCACTCAATTTTGTACCCAGCTTTGTATGTAAACAAAAACCCCCAGTCCTGTCAATATATATGGAGGGCTTGATTTGTTCTTCAAGTATCTAGCAATGGTTGTTTCTAGATAAATAATGGATGTTCAGATAACTTTTACCAGATGATACTCACTGAGTTTATAGGAAGTTTTGTCACATATCATCAAACTTTATGTTTTCTCAGGAAAACGTGTAAACATCATGCTGTGTGTACTTGATTGATTCATTTTTTTTCTGGATTATGCTTCTGTCTGTGCCCAAAGCTTGTTAACCTTTACTTAATTTGACCTGATGGGCTTGTTTGACTTGCTCTGAATAAACATATCAGTTGGGTTGTGTATATAATATATATATATAGGTACTTGAATCAGCACATTGACTTACAGATGGTGTACTTAGAGTTATGTATAATAGAGCTGAAAAAAATTAGCTGAATTTATCATTTAAACACTGAGGGGCATAGTTTCATTCTCTACCAGTTGTCCTTCAATATGTCTTCAAATAAATTAGTAAGTAAAATATGCCAAGAGCTTAAGGTTAGCTGGACATGCTGAAATAATGCTCTGTTTATTTTCCTGTTTTTTCTGCTCATTGTCTCTTATTCTTACCTCCCTTGCCCTCTGATATATTTTATTTTGAAATTGTAATATCATTGACTGTTCTGTTTGCTTCCCAGCAACATTTCTCAGCAAATATGTTTGACTCCCAAGTGACTATGCTTATCCCTCCTCAAATTTATCTCAAAATGCTTGAATGTGACTGTTGCTGTTTTTTTCAAGATTTCCTTCTTAAATTTCTGAATCTGTTTCAACACAGTTCCAGATTTCTCCACTATTGTGAAAACAATGATATTAAAATCTGTTCTTCCCATAATTCATTTCATCAGAAGCAACATAAATTTTAAAGAAGTATTTTGAGAAGCTCTCTGGGACATATCCTCTGGAATAAAGTCACCACACAGGAACATGATTAAAAAGAACAGTGTATGCCTTACTGCTTCTGTCATATCATGGTGGACATTACACGGCGTATCTATGTTGTTTTGAAAGGATTTGATGGAATGTAAAAGATATAGTAACAGAAACAAGGGGTAGATAGAGCTGTTAATAACCACTTTTCTTCACCAAGATAAACCAGCCAAATTCCAACTGGAAGCAGTTTATTTGTCTATTGCTTCTTCAGGTACTGGCATCTAATAAATGTTTGGCTTAAATCTTGAAGAAAGACCCCTATAAAAGTACGCAAAGTTTCCATATAATTTTTTTCCTTCTCTTTTCCTCATGATATTCTGCAACTTCAAGACTTATTTACTCTAGGCTTAATCCTTAGGTAAATTAACTTTGCAATCTAATCGGGCCTCCAAAAGTTAGGAAGAGTAGGATGAATGTACAATTTTCCCCACAATGCCAAGGATTATTGTTGTGCCCTATGAAATAAATCTCTGTACTTAGAAAAGCTATTACAGCTTAGCATGTGTTTAATGGTCTCAGACACCTCTGTGATTTTCACTCTCCATTTAAATCAGTTCAGGATCAGGCGTGCTCTGGGAGAAGTGTAATCTGCATGTTAGTACTTATGCAGAATGAATGTTAAGCAGACTGCATCCTTTCTATGCTCATCTTTCCAATAGTTTCCTTTGCATGTCTTTTAAAATTACCATTGTGAAAGTTTTTGACTGGGGGTTGTGAAAATATTAACTTGATCTTGTAATTTTCTCCAGTCCTCTTCTGGTCTTTCATATTTGGGAGGTTTTAAGTGGAGCCTCTTGATTATTTCTGTCCAGTGAAAATTTGGATTAATAATTTTGTTGATCTGCAGCTTTTATTATGCTGGTATCACCTCCTTGGTTGTGCTTGGGATGTAGTGCATTTTTTCTCAGGTAATTGTTTGGTTTGGCCTGATTTTCTCAGACCATTTCATGTTTTCCCTTTCATATAATAGTGTTTATGTTTTGCTCACCTCCAGATCCCAGATGAGTTATACATGTCCATATATTTATCAAGAACATTAAAATGGTATTAATTTTGAAAAAAAATGGTTGTTTTATTGATGTCAGTAAATCTTTACTTCATTTTAACATATAGTAGAATAAAATATCTCTTTTTTTTATGGGTTCTTTTGGTGGCACTGAGGTAGAATATTCTGTTTATACTTTTTTTTCTCTATAAATGTGACAGTTCCAATAACTACAAAATAGTGTTTTGAGAGAACACTGTTCTCAGTTGTTTCTGTTGAAGATTTCTAATTATATTTGAACATTTATATATGGAATAGGCTGTATGACTGTTTATTTCAAAAACTTCAAACTTTTCAAATGCCTACTTCTGCTTGTCAGCTGCTGCTCCAATGGTGTTTAAGTTTTCCAAATAATGACTTTTTCACCCCCATCAGGAATGGGAAGCTGCAATTACGTTGCTTTTGGAGTATTTAAATAGATGATACAATGCATAGTGTTTTACTTGTGAAGACTAAAGGCACATACAAAACAAAAACTGCAGGAAAAGGTTCCTCTGGCTACACATGGAACCTTTGCTTATTTATTTTGGATATAATGGACTTCTAGAATACAGTCCTGGACAGAAAAATTTCTAAGAAAATGATACTGCTTGCATCAGTAGTCAGCTCTCAGGTAAGACATTAAACTTTAAAGCCTTGAAAGTTATTTGGTAATGAATTTACTAGCTGTACATTTAAATGAGTGAGGGTTTTTTAGGAATATAGCCATTATTTAATTTTTTTAAAATGCAGCTTAACTATTAACTTAATAAAAATCCCAATCCCTGAAGACTCAGCATGTGCTTGTATGAAGAAAGAAATGATTTCTCCTTGACAATGTTTGAAACAGTCCAGTAAAATTCAGTAAGGTCACCTACAGATCCAAATAAATTTTCACAATAAGGAGTCATAATGTCAGTATTTTACAGACAACTTGTTGTAGAACCCACTGCATCTTCATCTATTTGAAATAGGAAAAATATCTTTTCTTCCAGTTGGTATGATACAGTAGTTAGAAAATATTTCCCAGTATTTGAACTTAGGGTAGGACCATCATCAGAGTCAAATATAATAATATCACTATTAAGGTGTTCCCGTGGGCTGCATCTTGGCATTAATTAACATAAGATACTCATGCATTCAGCAGCCAGTGGTAAAATTCTGCCTCCTGCTGAAATTTGTTTCCTACTAGACCCTGAATAGTCTTTGAATACTCTAATTTTTAAAATAACTGTTGGAAGATGGATAAATTCTACAATATATAATTTTAATTGGCTTTCTGGCAGCAAAAATAAAATCTGACACAAGGGTACAAATATTGCCAGTGCTCAAAGGTTAAAAACAATGAGTAGCTCTCTTGTGGGGCTTATTTACATTCCAGCAAGGATAGGTCTGCATAGAATTTTTGAGAAACTTGTGCTAAAAATAGAAAAGTACATTTAGTAGTTCATTGATTGCTTAAAATAGGGAAACATATTACAGCTTCTGCTGATAGATGTGGATAGCATGCAAAATGTCAGTTATACAGACCATTTCACAGTTCAACTGAACTCGCCTTCCTAGAGTTAATTTATCGAGAGGGGCACATTTATTTTACTCTTCTGCATTTTGTTTCTTGGTTAGTTAAAAAAAAATCTGCAGTTGCTGAAGCTCTTTAGGATATTATGCAGATAATAGAAGCAAATTGACAAAAAATATCTACATCAAGTCTTAGCCACCAAGTAATTCTTCTCAATTATTTCTTTGTCAAGACAAATATGTTTTTGCATGCAAAACTTGTTGTTGTAGTTAATTATCTCTGTAGATACAGCACATCAATAAGGTTTTAATTAAGAAGTTCTCTGGTTATCTCTTTAGCAATCTGTTTTGGAATAGGATTGTAACTGCTAGGTAATGAAGATGCTGTGATATTTCAACACTAATTTAAAGACAATTTTCCCATCCAAGTCTTTGGCCTTCTCTTTCAGAAGTTAACATCAGAAAGCTTACCAGAAGTTTTCCACATGAAGTTATTTTCACTTGTCAGTTTTTGTAATGATAAACATAAACTCTTGGAGATTAGATCACTAACTTTCACTGATGCTGTAAACTGATAATTCTCATGGAGGAAAAAAGATCCATAGGTTTATTAATTAATAAAAACTATCAGAATACTCTCAGATTATTTGTGTAAAAGCAAATAAATTCAAGGTATATATTTACAACATTTAATATATTATTATGTAGAAGTACTAATTAAATTGACTTTTTAAATTTGCACCAAATCACAAAATATATGGGCAGGATATCAAGTTAAAATTGCAGTAACTTCTATAGGTTTTTATTTTAGTCAGTATTTCCTTTTACAAAGAATATATGAGGAGTTTACAGCGAAAATAAATGTGTTTCCTTCAATAATTGATACTTATGTACTCTTCACCATACTAAATAAAATAAAAATGAAGGCCATCTTTTTCTCAAGGCACTTGGAAAAGTGATCTGAGAGCCCCAAACCAGCAGTGCGGCTCTGAAGCAGAGTGAACAGTGTTAAAACCACCAAGTACATTGAATATCTATTATTTGTATATCCATTTTGAATCTCTATTTATGGGTACCACAGAGACACTCTGCAGTGCTCTTATAAATTATTTTAACAATGGATCCACTGACAGAGTTGCAGCTTAAATGTTTGAATTTGAAGTTGTGACTTCATTAAGGATAAATTAAGTTATATTCCAACTATTTGCCCCTTTGATGCATTTTTTCAAACTCTGAATAAAAATTTTTATCTTCCTGAACTAATGCTTGGATGAATCAAGAAACCCAAACCAAAATGACAAAAATGCAGCTCATGATATATGTCAGCTGAGATGATGCCTTTTTTTGGTGCTGAAAGATGGTGAATCCAGGCAGAAGTTTTTAAAATCAGTTTCCCTGTTGTTCCTTTCACTGTCTGACTCTCAAACTAATTTGCTTTTTTGCTGCCAAAAGCAGTGTTTCTATGTTTGTTTTAGACACTGTTCCCAGGATGAGTACTACCCCCTGAAATACTATTTTAGCATATAAACTTTACATGGCAAGACAGATTGTTACAAGGAGGGCATCAGCTACTGCAGTTTTTTCTGTAGCTCTGTGGTATGGGATCAATGTAGCAATTATTCAGAGTCAGCACAACACAGGTTTGTGGCTCTATGTACATACCTGTGTTGACTTAGGAGTGCGTGAATCCCAGAACAATAGAGCAAAACTGATTACAGCTAATGAAATACCTGAAGAAATGGTCCTGCATCTGCCAGGTCAGCTTGTGTCAATTCTTACAGCTATATGCAAATAGTTTTTTTTGAGTTTTTCTATTTTACTCCAAAACTTCATGCAAGATGAGTGACTTTTCTAGTCAATTACTTATGGCTTTATTTTTTTTTTATAATGGCTGAGGACTTTCTGTTGCATAAAAATGTTTTGGATTTTATGTCTATAAGGTGACATTAAATTGCCCATGAAGTAAATATGCATTTGGGATTTATTTTTATTATTTTCATTTTTTTTATTTCTTTTGGCCTTTAACTGTGTTTTACCAGTTACCTCTACTGTGTGGTTAATTTCCTAAGAAAAGGAACAGTTCCAGAGTATTTTCTCATTAAGTGTAATATTACTCTACAAAAATATCATTTTCTGAGTGAAAAATCTGTACAGTAACTGCAGTGAAATCCTGTTATTTGTTGCCTAAGCAGAAAATCTATTTCTTTGCCATGAATAGATACTTACAGTAGTCACCAACAGAAGAAAAACTACTTGGCTTTTAATGGCCACATGATGGAAATGTTTCTTAATTTCTTGTTGTGCATTTTAGTTACTGTCTAATGTTGCTGTACCTCAGAATAAATGTTTCTGTTACTAATGGAAACACTAACAAAAGTGGACTCAATTCCCCTGACTCAAGTTATCTATACCAGTCTCTTAAAATTATGCATTAAAGTCCTTATCACGTGTCTTACACTTTGGAAGAAGTTTATACATCTTGCTCTAATTAACATTGATCTTGTTCCTGATGTACTGAGCTCTCTGTGGAGTTCAGTCTCTTGAGCTCTGTCCAGAGAATTAGAGGTGGGCATATTCCAATTCAATATTTTATCAGACCCTTAACAATCTATTTTCCCCTAATTCCCTTGCTACAAATGGGAGCATAGTGTTGACCTAAAGGAGATAGTATAGAAAATATGTACTGTGAAAGAAAATACCACGTTTTGCTTTTTTTCCTGAGATACTATGACCTAAGGATAGAATCAAGACAGAGGTCCATCTCTTTCGTTACAGATTTCCATTCTCTATAAATGTTATCCACATAAACAGTGGAAGTAACAAATATACTAGTACTGTGCTATGAAGTAACACACCTGTATGTAAAAAAAAAAAAGTCTTTTTTTGAAGGGTGTGTGATTTCTGTTTGTATGGTGTAGAAAGAAATATGCAGAGAGATAAACACAGGGAAAACAATGGGTTGTCCTGGTTCAGCTTGATGAGCTCTGATTTGGAATGATGAAAGGCAATGTATTAAGACAAGTAGGGTGTAAAAATGTTTGTCAAAGGGGTTTCTGTTATTTATATTAAGTGTCAAAGGCAGTATTAGTGTATGGGACTTATTTTCCAGTAAACATTTTCTGATTAATTGTAAAAAACCAAAATTTATTTTCACTCATGTAAGTATACTGCAGGATCACCACAATGATCTGTGAATACTTATAACTGAAGATAGGTCACTTCACTAGTGAGGGTTGTGTCCATGGTCCCACTACAAATTCTCATTTTTGTGTGGAAAGGGAAGTCAGCACAATGGGCAACAGGTTGAGACAGGTCTCAAAAATGCTGAGCCTTGTTAGTGAACTTTGTTGTACATTGTTTGTTAACTGGACTGTCTAGCTTTGTGGAAGTGGCCAGAATTTTTAGGCAGTGAGTGGTTATAGGGGTCAGTTAGGTGCTAGGATGTAGATCCAGTGGAGTATGCTCCACTGGATGATGTCTAAAATGCTAAATAATAAAGGGAAACATTAGCACAAGATGCATTACATACCTTTTTGAGCCTCCAGCTTGAAGATGAATGGAGTTAACACATTTTTCAGTGAAGGTCATTCTGCACGATTTGTGCACCAAGTTATAGAGCAGGTGATGTGTGCATCCTTTCAATTATATATTTTTTTGGATTTTGCATTCATTCCTATCTTAGCCTTCATACCTTCCTTACTCTGACAATTTTCAAAGCCAGCCTTCCAGAATCAACAGGGGTTAGTTTGTTTAAGAAGGGGAGAACTTCTTTTTTAGTTATTTCCACCAGAGCTGTTCTGTTTTGCATGGGATTACAAGAATACTGTTTCATTGAAGAGAATCCTTGGGCCATAAATAAAGATCTGTAGATCTCTTGTGTTGTAACCACAGCCATCTGACAATATCACTTAAAGTAGTTTAGCTCTATTTCAAATCTGGTTAGGTTTTTGAGCTAGAAATTTCTTCTGGCGTCCAGCACATGACTTTTCTGATGCTTGCAAAGTATTAAAGATCTAACCAAACAATGTGTTGGCAAACTGGTCAAAGCACAGGAAGTGAAAAGTGGCTCTCTACCTGTGCAGTGTTTAAGTCTTGGAATTATATAGGAGCGCAATAATAGACTCTGAGTAGCCCAGGTCTTAGGGCTATAGGGTATGCCTCATTTTGGGATTGAGAGGCATTTGATGTGAAACTGATATGAAGCTGCTCAGTGCTACATCTCTTAAGATGCTGCTGGACACGGTGTAAGAAATGTGTAGGTGAGACATGCTGCTCTCAAGTGGTCCTGTATAACCTGCTCCAGCTGACCCTGCTTAAGCTGGGAGGGTGGACTGAATAGTCTCATGATGTTCCTTCCAACAAAAATGGTTTTGTGGCCTTCTTCTGTCTTTCAAATTGCTTCTGAAAGCAGTTTGTCAACATCTGTTTTAACGTGGGATGAATCTTCCTGTAGAGAGACATCCCTAGAAATTTCTGAAAATACAATATTAGATATCTAACTCTGAGGCAAATACCACATGACAGGAGTACTGATTAAACCTAAATGTTTGGGGGACTGTGGTCTTTCAAATCTCAATGCTCAGATTTTGTTCTGTGAATGAAGGGGCCTTGTACTTTAAGCATAATTGTTCAAAATGGAGCTGCTATTATTTCTGCAGAGTGAAAACTGTTTTGGTTGCTCTACTGTACTCTTAACTCATGGTTTTGATTTTGAAATATTTTACTGGCTGCTACTTTGTAATATATACTGCAGTCCTTAGGTAACTAAAGGATGGAAGAGAAAATGATTTCTTAAACTGTGAAATATTACTACTATACAAACACAGCCAGCTGGTTTGAATAAGTGT
The DNA here is from genome assembly GCF_027579445.1 of Ammospiza nelsoni. Classification (NCBI taxonomy): domain Eukaryota; kingdom Metazoa; phylum Chordata; class Aves; order Passeriformes; family Passerellidae; genus Ammospiza; species Ammospiza nelsoni. Next base: position 29,753,284 of record NC_080636.1, on the reverse strand, counting down.
ATGACGTTCGTTAGGAGGCAAACTTTCATTATATGTGTAATGATAGCAAAAGATCTGTTACAGATTTGTGGGTTAATGAAGTATGTGAATAATTCTATTACTAGGCTGCAACCCACCAGACCACTCGGTCCTCACTAAAGGTAACATTACAGTGGTAATGACACAGAAGAGTAGACAAAAGAGAGGTTGACTCATGCCTTCAGTCTATTTCTGAATCATCCTTTGAATAATGCCCTACTTTTTTGTTAAAAATGACCAAATGCCTCTCTGGTGGAAATATTAAAGTCTATGCCTCCTTTAGTTTCAGTATCCCTTCCACATTTGATGATCTTCAGTCACAATGAGGACATAGAGACCTGCGTTAACTAGAGATAAAAGAGGTACCTGTTGTCTTTGTGGCATGATAACTGAATCAGTTATCATTCCATAAAGTCTTGGATAGGCTGTTAGGTCTCTTGACTATTCTAAATATAAGTTCCAGGGCTGCAATAAAAGCTGGTAAATCCAAGATTTCCCTTCTAAAGTTGTTCCAATATATGAGTATCTTTCTCTAAAACATTTTGTCTTTGAATCTATTTGAGCCTCAGATAATTACTAGTACCTAATGTAAGCTTTAAAGGAGCAGAGGAATGTAAGGACAGCCTAACTTGTATAAGCCTGTCCTCTTTTGTCCATCTTTCCAAACTTTCTCATCCTACCAGATAAACAAATGGTGCTAAATTTTGTTATGAACACCTGAATGATTTCTCAACCCTGTTATAGAGAACAGTTTCTGAAAGATTAGGAAAGTGATGACTAGATGGATATGCATTAACTGATTAAAATATAGAGGCTTATTGTGAGAAACTCCACCAGAACAGCTGTGAACTGTAGTCTATCTTCATGTGACAAAGCTCCAAGCAATCATAAAGTTTTGCAGTACTGAAAAATGAGAGTTGTGAATTTAGTAATTTTAGTATCTAGCTCTTTATAGGTGTTGATAACAGGTTTGGCTATAGCCCAGTTAAAGATAATAGAGGAGTCATTTTCTTTAGTGTTTTTTAAAATTATTTTTTCATTTCAGTGTTAGCATTTATTCTCTTTTCTATTCAACATGAAAAACTTGGAAAGTGTTGAAAAGAGATGAAACATAATAGAAGAGCTATCCTACATGTGAAGACATACAGATATCAGAACAAATTTTGTAAGTGACAGAAAGTTATAGCAAATGTTAAGAAATCAGGACAATAAAATATATTGCACTCAAAGACTGAATGGAAACCATGAAGCATTAGCTGCTGATATCTAGGAAAGGAAACGAACAGGAGTAGAAGGCTAGCAATAGCAATGGACTGTCATAAAGGGTCTAAATATTTAGAATTTGATCGTCAGGTCCTTAAAGAGAATATATACCTTATATTCCAGAGGTGACTTTGAACTAAAGTCATACAGAAACATTTTCTAGCAGAGCAATATGAAGTATACTTTTCTACTGTATTTGCAACTGTGATTTTTAATCTTCTGATTTGGGGGTCTGGTTTTTAAATTAGATGACTGCACATTTTGGAGACAATTTGTTAGAACTGAAAGGAAGCAGCAAAGCCTTACTGAAATGTCTTTAGCAAACAGCACACAGCAGGTGAGCATAATGCATCCATCCATCCATTCACCATTTCAGTACTATGTCTAATGGTATTGTCTAGCTCTTCAAGCCTTTTGACAAGCAAACAATATATCAGCTTCTCAGCCTAGGCACTTTCAAAGAAAATTTTCTAACCCTATAAGCAATATACATAGTGGAAAATCATCTGCTTGATAACATTTCTCCCATATTTTTGAGTCACCAAGAGTTACAGAAAAGAAATAGAAACATGTTTTAGCTGTAATTTTGCAAGCAGTTATTTAAGGAAGGCCCCTTCACATGCATGTTTCTGAGGAAAATAGCACCTGAAAAGTAAATTGCCCCCAAATTTGGGCTCAAGAAGTGACCAATTTTTGGTTTTATTTTGCAAAGCACTGAGACGAAATATCTACTACAAAAAAATTAAAGAACTACCAAAAAGGTTATTGGAGCTTAAATTGTGTGTAGTTATTGATTTTTGAGAGTAGATGAGCCCTAACAAGCACTAGTTAATGTCAATTATATTGCTAAGGAGAGCAATACAGTAACTCAGTCATATGACCTGGAGATTTCACATGAGAAATGCAAACTTTACAATAAAGATCTATCTTTGTAAAACTTCTAGTCATTGTTTTAGTTACAGCATTTTAGATTAATTTTTAAATCTTTTTAGCTTGTTTGTAACTTCTAACTCAAAGATACTTATTTGGTATATAGCATACAGAGATTTTAAGTGTGTGTAACCTCTTTTTGCAGCTTCTGTTCTTTTCCCAGGGAGAGGTAATAGGACCACTTTTCAATCCTAGAGGCAGGGAAATGTACATGGCCTTGTGTGTCACTGTAAATGAAGAGATTTTGCACACTAAAAGTTTGCCCAGCTAGAGATGAGGTTCATCCACAATTCTGTCCCTTAATTTCCTTTCCTTGTGAAAGAAATCACATCAGTCTGTTACAGAAAACAGGACTTCAAGTAGAGACCTTGCTCCAAGGCGGGATGAACCGTATTTGTGATAGGCATTTGTTCAACTTCCTTCTGAAAATAACCAGTGATGAAAATTCCATGTTCTCTTTCAATATATAATTTTCCTTACTACTGAAGATTTTTTCATGTTATTGATGAAATCTCTAAGGAAAAGCATTCTGTGTTCTGAATCACTGATCATTCTCAACACTCAACTGTCCTACCACCATTTTATTTGCAACCCTGAGTTGCTGTGAGCAGACTGGAAAGTGTGCTAATCATTGCTTGTAATGATTTCAGCTGGGTAGTAGGAGGGTTATTTCACACTTTAAAATGAGGTTTCTCGTGTGTGTGTGTGTGTTTCAGCAGCTTGATGTTCATGAATCCTGATCACATTATGATTCACTGTACCTCCCTTGCTTCCACAGAGTGTGGTATGGAATTTTGGCTCCAGCCTTAGTACACTGCACCTTTTTCTATGTGCCTTCTCCCAGTGTAATGTGTGGTTCAAATCTCAATTGATTCTGTCTGATGTGTTTGCTGCTGCTTTCAGCTTGCAGATTGAATGCTTGTACTCTCCCACCCTAGTCATTAAAAATGTACTGAACAGTACCAAGAGAGGGACAGACTCATGCAAAATCTTGCTTTGTGTGCTCCCCCATCTGAGAACGAGCTACAGATGACCTGTTCTGAGCAAAATTATCATTCTGTTTCACTTATTTTGTGGTAGGAACATGTTATGATAAACAAGTGTCAAAAACCTGGATAAAGGCAAAAGATCTTCCTCATACTGCATCTGCTGCTACACAAAAACCTAAAAATCTCTTGAAGAAAGAAATTATATGAGTTAGACATATTTTGATTTTCACAGTGCCCATCAGTCTTCTCCTTTTCTATGTTTAAAGCTTATTTTAAAAATTTTTGACAGTATTTTCCCAACAATTGGTATTTAACTGGTCTATAATTTTCTTGCTCTTACCCACGTTTACTGCATTTTAATGTACCCAGGTAAACTTTCTGCTCTTCTCTGCTCCTCTAGTACCTTACTAATTCTCAAAAGCAAAACTGAGTTGGACTCTTCTAAGACTTAGGCTGAATTTCATCATTCTCAGTTGTGTACTCAACTAAGAATCACTAGCCAATTCTATACCTTCTGTGTTTGCTTCTGTGGTTGTCGACCACTACTGATGCTAGCTGTCAGCAAGTTTGATTTCTATCAGATATTTGCTAGAAGCTAAAGCTCATATTTATAAATAAAATTTTCATATTATTTTTTGTTTTGTCTGTAAATTACAGTTGCTTTTCACTGAGGAATTTGTGAAATATTTTTCCTGCTATCCTCTGTGTCTTATGCCTTTTGTGGATGATTTCTTGTAATAGCTTGTGACATTTTTCTTACAGCAGAGAGCAAGCTTTGTCCAAGGGTTTGTATTTCTTCTTTAGTCTTCATTCAGACTACAAAATGTGGTTGTGTGGTGCAGGGATTCCTGATAAGGTCTCAGTCTAGCAGGTGGAGAAGCTGGTAGTCTCACTAGAGGGCACAGTTACTTGTTATTCACCCCTTCAGTGCAGTGGAGTCCCAGTGGGTGTTACCTGGATGCAATGAGAAAGACAAATATCTCTGGCAGAAAATAGTGCTCTCTGTGTATATGCATAGAAAAAAAAAAGAAAAAACTGAGAGAAAATGAAAAAGAGAAAATGAAAAAAAAAAATGAGCTCACTGAGATGAAGTCATGGTTTAATTGATCCCACTGAATCCATTTGTTTAGTTATTTAGAACTATTCACCTACTGATGCTCCCCAGGTAATTATCCAGCAGTAACATTAACTCTTCAATGCTTGCCAATACCAGTAGTACTTACTATTTTCCAAGCCTGTACTGCTTCAGATAATTCTGAGTAGGCTCATTAATACTTGTGAAACTGTATAAGAAATCAAGATTGAGAAAATTATGCAGAAATGGCATCTTTTATGACCTCCTTCCAAAAATTTTTAACTGCATTGATTTTCTTTAGTGACTTTGAATTAGCTGACAGTATGGAGCTTTCTTCATCCTAATTTGTGATTTGAAAATTTTAGTATGAAATTATGAATGTCATTTCCCCCAGTGTTCTCTAGGGGAAACTGGCCACTCATGTCTTGGATATATGTGCTCTCTGCTGGGCAAAAAAGTTAGCTGACAGGCTGTGGGCAGAGAGAGGTTATGGATGGAGTTACATCCAACTGGCAATTGGTTGCTCACAGCGTTCCACAGGGCTCAGTGCTGGGATCAGTCCTGGTTCATATCTTATCAATGTTCTGGATGAGGGGATTGAGTGCTCTATCAGTAAGTTAAATTTGCACATGAACATAAATGAGGTGAGAGGAGTGTTGACCTGTTGGAAGGTGGGAAGGCTCTGCAGAGGGATCTGGACAGGTGGGATTGATGGGTGGAGGCCAGGGGTATGAAGTACAATAAGGTGAAGTCTGGGTGCTGCACTTGGGTCACAACAACCTCTGGCAGTACTGCAGGCTGGGGGAAGAGTGCCAGGAAAGCTGCCCAGCAGAAAAGGACCTGGGGGTGCTGGTGACAGGGGCTGAACATGAGCCAGATGTGCCCAGGTGGCCAAGCCAAGCCTTTATCAGAAACAGTGTGGCCAGCAGGACCAGGGGCGGGATTGTTCCCCTGTACTCAGCACTGCTGAGGACACATCTCTAATTTGGTGTCTGGTTTTGGGCTCCTCACTACAAGAAAGACATTGATGGGCTGGGAAAGGTACTGGAGCACAAGTCCTGTGAGGAGCAGCTGAGGGAGAAAAGGAGGTTCAGAGGGAGCAGACAACTCTCTCCAACTACCTGAAAGTTTTTAATGAGGTGGGGGTCAGTCTCTTCTCTCAAGTAACAAGCAGTACTTGTTTGAGAGGAACAATCACCTTAAATCGCGTCAGAGGTTAAGAGTTTACATTAGGGAAAATTTCTTTCTAGAAAGGGCTGTTAGACATCGCAGTTCCCTGTTCAGGGAACTGTTTTTGTCACCATTCTTGCAGGAATTCACACACTGTGTAAATCACACTTGGGGACATGGTTTGGTGGTGAAGATGGCAGTGTTACATTAATGGTTGGACTCAATTATCTTCAAGGTCTTTTCCAACCTAACTGATTCTATGCTTCTACTTCTTCAATATGGACAAATGCTTTTGCTTTATAATTTTTATACACTAAATATTATATATTTAATAAGCACACTAGCCACTTTGTCACTAAATAAGTACAGAAATATATTCAACATCCAGCCATTCATAAAAATCTAGCCAGGAAAAGAAGTGCCTAGTAAAGAAAAGTTTGATATAAGTTTAGCACTATGAAATCCTAAGATATAATTTTTATTATATCATTATTGTAAATCTATGAACTCTGAAGTGGATAGTTTTAGTGTTGTGTCTCCAGAATGCAAAATTTGTTAAAGTTAACCTATTTATTGTAGACACCAAGTGAGAAGAAAAAAGATAAAATCTGTTATGTGTGCAACTGCTGCTGGTTGAGGTTTTTATTTTGGTATTGTGAAAGTTGTGTTGTTTGCAACACCTCCTAATTCTGAAGTATTTTTTACATTTCATCTGTCATCAAAGTGAATATATTCCTGACTTTTTCCAATGCTTCAACATTTTCCCAAGAGAAGCAGTTTTGCTTTGAGGACCATCAAAAGATTCAGTGTTTGTTTGGCAAGACTTTCTAAATGCATACATGCCTAGAACTGAATATTCCTTCATATGAAACACTAAGGAGAGATTTAAGAGAAAAAGAGTTCATGGAAGTAAATCTTGTTTGCAGCAGAAGTGGCTGAAACAGTGACAACTTTGTGTAGATATTTTTTAAACTCCCCTTTCCTAAATCAGTAACAATTCTGCCATATCGATCTGGCTCTTAATGTGTTGATGGAGAAAACATTGCCAGGCACCTTTGCTTTTGCCACAAGCCCTGTGGAAACTAGTGCACATCTAATTTCCTGCCTGTGTTTGGGGGAAAACAGGAAATGTTCTGTTCTCTGATGCTGCCAAGCACTAACATTCAATCTTCCTTCTGGTGTTGAACTCAGCAGGCACGTGGTGCTTTGGGAGTGCAGTGGGGATGGACATGTGGCTGCTCCTCTCTGTGCAGGACTAGGATGCTGTAAGTGGGATAGCAATTAAATGAATGGTTTTTATCTTGTAGTGGCAGCATTGCCCATGCTGCTCTGCCAAACTCACTAACACTCCTTTCTTTTCAGGAGTGTATTACCAAAGGTATGAGTATCTCTCCTTAAGATTTGTAACCAGAAAAAAGGAAATGGTTACTGTGCAGTGTTTATCATGTGGGTAAAGTAGAGAGCATTTGGTCCTTAAAAAGAGTTACACTGTAAAGCAATGAGATTCTACACTGACTCTTATTGAATCATTGCAAGAGTGTTTTTTAAAATAAAGATGTTTCTGTCTTATTACTTAACTGGCCTCTCATTAAAACTTCTCACAAGCATCACAAAGGTAGCTCTAATGTGTGGCTTCAGTACTTGCAGAAGAACCAACTTGCCACAATTTGATTTCAGTCACTGCAATGCAAAGTTTATAGCTGCTGCCTCCTGGTCTCTTTAGTCTGGAGCTCAGGGGTAGTATAAAAACTGGATGTGTCAGCCTGCCAGGTGGGGCATGTTAATGTGTAAAACACTGCTATAAAAGAAATGGTGAGAACATGAGTAGTAAAGCTGTGATTGTGAAGAATTTAATGCTTGTTTTAATCTTTGTCAGGTTCAAGTTTATAATTGTATTCCACTGCCAGGCTGTAGTGTTGATTTTTTTTTTTTGTTCTGTTTTGTTTTTGGGGTTCTTGATTTCTTGCTTTGCTTTGGTATTATTTTGCCTCAAAATTGGGGTTAGACTGTTGTTGGGATTTGGTACTTTTAAAAAAATAATCTTAGGCATAAGAAGATCCTTCCCCTCACCTCCTTCCCCACCCCAATCCCTTCTCCCCCTGGATTGTGTACTTGTCTGGAAAAAAAAAATAATTAAAAAACGTAGCTAAAAATACTGTTAAAAAAGACGCATATAGACTATATAGTAATTAAATTTTAGTTAAATCTTGAGGGCAGGGACAAGTGTGAATTTTGTGTGTTTTCCTCTGTTCTTTAACATAGACACTCCACCACTGCACCAGTCAAAATCCCGTAGAAAGGACTTAACAAATGAGGAACCAAAAATTACTATCACTTCATTTCTCTTCAGTTCAATAAGGCTAAAATAAATAAACAAAATGGTACCTTGTTTATTTTGTCTCTGAATATGTATAAAACAAACAAATAAACAAGTTAACAATTATTTATTCCAAACATTCAATTGCACAGAGATATTCATAAATCACCCCTGCTTTGTTTTTGAACTTTGACTGATTTAGCCTTGTTAAAAAGATCAGAAGGGGAAAAATAACCTCAACCCAACTCCTCTCATGGCTTGATTTGCTCACTCCCCACTGCCCATTGCCTGTAATGCTGCTGCTCAGGCTGTATTTTAAGCTTGAGCCTGTGGAGATGCCATTCAAACTTAGTGTTTACCAATGGTTACCACAGAGTGGTAACTCAGAACCCTTCTGAGTTTTCCTATGCTTGTCTCAAATATCTCTCAGCATGAGTAAATTATAACTTTTAATGGTGAAACTATAGTTCAGCTTGAAAGGTAAATCTGGCAATTTATGTGAAAGTTGCTTAGTGGTTTTTGTGTTTTTTTTTTTTTTATTGGCTTAGGGTATTTCACATGATCAAATAGGAAAATCTTTCTCAGTGGAAATAATTTGCAGAGTTTTGCAGAAGCATGAGGTGTATTTTAGCTGAGATCTATTATCTAGCTGAAAAAAAAGAACTGAACAGCTTTTTTATTTGAATCTGGTCATCTGTTTGAACACAATCTTTTATCTGCAATAGTTCTCATAGGGATATTTAATTTATTTATGAAATTAAGTATTTTCATTATCTTCTGATTTTCATATGGAAAATATTTGTTTTACGGAAAACTGATTTTGCTACTTATGGATAGATTGGTGAGCACTGTATGCTATGCTTATGAAGGGAAACACTGAGAATATAAATCTGGAAAAAGCTAAAGCCTATCTATTTCTTCACTCAGACTTCAGACAGCGTCTGTTTTAGATTGCATTAGGGTTCATGCTGTCATTCTCATTTCAGTTTGTTGGCTGAATACTTTTAAATTTTTTGTTGGCCTGAAAAGAAAGTCAAATGCTTCTTAGTTTTGATAAACTTTATCTCAGGATTTCAGAGTTTCAATAAAAAGTAGACTTTCTAAAAACAACATATGTATCTTTGATACTGGCATGCAATTAAGACACTCCTAAATAGATAAATGGTTTAGGAGTGTATAAGATATTATGCTCTTATGCTCATGTTTCTGTTGTGGCATTATAGGAACAATGGTATAGAAGCTTTGTTGTAAGCAGATATATAGTTATTTAGTTTAAAGTATGTTTCCAAACCAATACAGTCTCCTACTGGGATACATTAAATTTTATAAATTTTAAGAGGAGGTTTGAAGCAATATTTTACCCTTAAAACTGCCTGTTTTAGTAGATATCCTGACTCAGGTCTTAGAATAATGTTTTTCTCCGAAACTGTGCACAGGTTATTGTGATCTGATTCTTAGGCTTAGGGCTTTGTCTAATTTCAGATCACTTTGGGCTGGGCTCCTTGCAAGGGGATCATCACCAAACAGACCAGACTGTGTCATTTTTCAAACAGCAGAGATTGCAGGGCACGTTCCTGAGGAACCTCTCCATTTGTGATCCTGTGTTTCCTCTGATTTACTCCCATTAGCTGGAAACATAGAAGGTACAGAAAAACTCCCTCTTTTTTCTTTATGTCAAAGTATTTTCTTAACCTGGGAGTAATTCTCTGGACATTAGTCAGCTTAGTATAGATTCTGGCATAGCAAGGAGTCTATAATGTTTATAGATCATTTTGGTTGTATGTTATGGGTTATTTGTTATATATGTCTTAGCAAGCTTAGCAGTTGCTTGACACAAATATTTGAGTAGTGCTTTCTAGAGATGGAGGCTTCAAGATGAATTTGGTTTATTGACATAATTTTGCTTTGCTGCTGTCATGGGCAGGCTTATTCAAGTACAAAAGTATGCTTTTATTTCATCAGGAACTGGTATTTGTTTCTGTACCAGAATAGATTAAAATATGAAGTGTAGCTCAGTAAATTGATGAAAACAAATAGTGCCTTTTATTTCCTGGTGATAAATAGTGATCTAAATTAAGATCACAATTAAAATACATAATTATTACAACAATTAAAATTGAGAGCAACAGATGGCTTATTACTTAAAATCCTGTTTCACAAATCAGACTGTGAGTGTTAAAAGGCACTAATTGCCACACTTTAATGTTATTTGGCTGTAAAATCTGTTTAAAGTCACAATCATGATAACAGTATGTGGAGAGATATGAATTAAGAAGAAAAGGGAAAGATATGCATCTATTTTAAATACACATGCAATTGCTTCCTGTAGCCTAAACAATGCACAGCACATAGAACTATGTGGTCTGAAGAGGGACTGCTACTTCATGTCTCCACTATTCCATAACTTCCACCAACTGTGTAATGCACTTCTAAAGGGCTGTCTAACAATCCAGCCCTGTGGGTGAGTGGACAGGTAACAGAGAAGGAGAAGTGGTTCTGCAGTGATGTGCTTGATCCACCAGCCACTGATCACCTTTCTGAGAGACAGACATCTGTATCTTGGCCAAGTATGGCTGGGATATGTGAGACCCCAGTTTGCTTTCCTGCTCCACAATAAGGTCGTGTGTCCTTGCAATGAGATGGTATTACTGGCTTTTAACTGTGGGTGTGTGTAATTTAAGGCTCTAATGGGAACTTCAATTGTAGACTGATGACAAATCTTTATTTTCTATCAAATTTATACTGGATTTTTCCCCTAAACTGTAACAAATAACTGTATACATACTTTGCCAGGGGGACTTTTTTTATTTTTTAATTTTGTCCATTTTTATGATTAAATGTCAATAAAACTTACATTTTCCTCTCCAACTTCTTTGTGCTCTAATAGTATTTTTACAGGAGCATAAAAATTATAAAACAGGAGTACTCACTTTCACAGCAGGAGTTAGGGGCCAGAGACAAAGCATAAAATGAAGTGAAAATTGTATAAATTTTCTAAATATAAGAAGGATAAATCCTTTTTGTCAGTTTTAAATTGAATTATTTAGTTGTGAGATTACACAAACTGGACAAAAGCAACAATTTTTTTTGCGTTCATAGCTATGGAAAAGAATATTGCAGAGTGCTTAGTAGAAAAAGAGACATTTAAAGTTCCTTTGGGGAAAAAAAAACTTCTCTCTTTGCAGATAAACTCAGAATTAATTTCACAGTGCCCCTTGTGTATAACATCTCAGAGGACTGTGTATGAGAAACAAAAGATAGGATGTGGTCATGAGACTTTTCTTTTCTCCCTCTCTGATTTTGGTGTCCAGCTGCTCTGCACTATGAAAAGTGAAAGAAATAGTGTTGAAATATGAGCTAGCTCTGGCCTAGGATTGCTCAGCCAGATCTGTCTACAAGGAATTGAATTTTCAGTAACCGAACTGTGGTTCAAACTGTGGTGCAGACCTTGCTTGTTTTGCTGCTTCTTTTATCACACCAAACAAGGTATTTCTGTGCTCAGTCTTAGCTTTATTTCTTAAAGCAGGGAATGTAAAGCCAGGCAACAGAGGGTACTGTTTAACCTTTTCTTCACCCTTGCTTGCTCAAGGTGTCTGAGAGTGCTGAGTGGAGCAGCTGGGGCTGGCCAAGAGAGAGCCAGGAGAGGTCTTGACTCAACACGTGCAGGATGCTGGGGAGCAGCTGCTGCCTGCAGCAAAGAGCCTCTTCCCCACACCAGGTCCAGGAGAGCCAAGCTGCCCATCGCTGCTGCCTCTGGGAGGAGGGAAAGGAGGTCAGTGATCATTTCCCAGGGAGCTTTTAATCCTCTCTGCTGGCTGCTGTCATTCCCAGTCATTTTCATCCCTCCAGCAGTGATGACAAACCTGGTTCTTCTAACTTGTCTTTTCTTGTAGCTTTACCCCATTATTCCTGGGGTAATATATTTATGTTGCAAAAAAAGTCTAGCTATCTTTGGCTCAAATTTTCTTGAATTGTAGTCCCAGGTTTATGTTAGATTTCCAATGAATAGGAAGACATTTTTTCCTGCTTGTCCCACTTTCTATACTGTCTGGGAGAATACTGAGTACCTGCACTTTGTTGTGAATCTGTGCAAAGTGTTTTATATTGCCTTATGGAAACACTGGGACTTGGATCTTGTCTAAGTATTGAAATTTTTTTCTTTTAAAAAGACCCATACCAATAAGGCAAACACCGGCTGTTTACTGAAGAAAACTGTGTCCAAAATGGAGTAAAACCATTCTAAGATTGGTGACGCAGAATTTTGATTACCTGTGTGTGTTTTCTAAAAAACCTTATATTGCAAAACAATGTCAGCTGGAGTTTTATTGGTAGGGGAGATTCATACAGATGAAACCACAGACTGTTTTTTTGCAGGTTAAAAGCATATGGTGAGTTTAATTTAAATCCTATGGAAGTCCAGTCACATATGGAGCTTGGTTTGATTTACAGGTTGTATTCTGTAGCCACTTTACAAAAATTGTACTCATTTTTCATGTTTAATGGCCATATGTCTCTACTGCATTATGAGACTATGTGGCCTCCATCTGGTGGCTAATTGAACACCTGAAATGTCTTGTTACTTAATAATTAATGATTCTTTGTAACTAATCAATACAATATCTGACTGATAGAACATGAGTTCAAAGAGAAAGGAGGATAGATTTTTGGTAAATGACTTACTATTTTTGTGACTCTTCCATGGGAGTGACATGACCACAGGAATGAACTCTTGCCATTTAACTGATTTTTAAGTCAAGAATGACAGAGTCCGATAAAAGTAAAATAATGTACAAATTAAAAAATTGAAATGCATACTGAAAGGATATCCTATGAAGTTAGAGAAGTGTTCTGATTACAGAAAAAAAAACTGAGTATATCCTTACACAGGCCAGGGTATATAAACTGAAGAATGGTGTTAGGTTTGTATTGAAATGAGAATGTCTATGGAGCTTAAGTCAGTAAATGAAAATGAATATACCTATTTCTGACTATGATTTTTTTTTTGTTCTCAAGTTTCCACACAGTTTGACTATAAAACAGGAGTTAAATTTATTACCCTTTATTATAATGTGTTTAGGAGTGAATGTTCTATATTCCTACTACAGATTACACCAAAAACCTGAGTAATTGTTCATTTAAATGTCTATCTTACAGGACAGCAGTGGGGAAACTAGGTTTCTTCTGCTGTGTTTTCTTTGTACTGTTGAGTTCTGTACATATATCTTCAGATCAGTCAAAATCAGAAGCAAAAAATGCTACATGTAAATAAGCCTCAGTTGAATGGTAACACAGTGAAAGCTGCAAATTTCCTCTAAAGTTTTAGTAAAAGGGTTTGTATTTTTGAAATAATGGAATTTTTTTCTCATGGCTATTCAATATTTTCTGAGAGGTGAGTTATGTCCTCCAAGCATATCCAGCAAAGGGAACAAATAAAGAAACTCAGTATTAGATAAGTTAAATGTTTATTAGCCAAATCAGTAATGTAAAATAGTAGCCAAATATAACATAGACATTTACTAAAGTGTAAAATATTAAATAAGTATAAAATAGATGTTCCTTTTACAGCCTGCAGGAGGTGTTTGCAGCATTCAGGTGCCAGACACCACCATGTTACATTTGTCTGTGTGACCTTGATTATGAGGAATATGCAAACCATGACATAAAAGTTCTTGTCAGCACTTGTTAGCACAGCTGTCTCAGCAGAAGGAAGAAAAGTAAAACTGGAGTCAGCATAGAGGAGGCCACAATCATAAACTTCAGGTAACTCTTTGCTGGAAATGCTCTGAATGATTTATTTTACAGAGCAGCTGGTATCTTTATCAGGAGTTTTCTGTAGCCAGGGTGTTTTTTCCGCTAACAAGTGGGAGCAAGGCTTTATTTTACAGGCTTAGTTTGTTGTGCAGTGCTGTGCTGTTACTGCCTGTGCTATGGTTTAACATTCCCCCTTTGGCCAGGGAATGGAGAATGACTGACCAGTTTCCAGTAGCCTTAGCCTGTTTTTGGATGGTGTTCTCAGTGAGATAGCAAGCTCTCTGAGAATGGCTCCTGGAGGTTTTTGGCTTTTTTGGGTTGGGGGCAAGAGGCAGTGTCTAAGAAAATAGTCACCTTGAGAATTAGTGGTTTTGCTTGTCTCTACAACTAATGCTTTTTCATTTAAAACAAAAAAATATTTTTAGAGCAGATTGAAAGCATGTGAGAGTGACCATAATAACCTGGTTACATCACTCACCTGGCTGACAAACCATCAAAATGAACTTGAATACAGTTAATTTTGGATCTCTTCTTGTAGTTCTGTAGCATAGTTAATGCTTTCTGAATGCCAAGAGAAATTGTTCCTGCTGAGACTGAAATTGGTGGCAAATGCACAATATATGATGTACTTTATTTCTTTTCTTCCTTTTTTGCTGATGTGCAATAATAAAGTCGGTTTTATCTGATGCAGTTTTGTGACTGTGTGCAATGAAGGCACTGGTGGAGAAACATAAATGATAATGTTGTCTTAGGAAGAGTTTTATTTACCCTGTTTTGTCCAGTTTGAATGCCCTCATATGAACCAGGTCTGACAAGGTTTTCAGCATTTTCTGAGAATGTGAAACACATAAATGCTCTCAAAATCTTCAATGAACTGACCAAAATGACTGATCAGTTTTAAAATGTAATGGCCTTTGCCTTGCACTTTGATTGAAGTTAGGCCAAATACCAGTAGGAAGTGAATGAAGTTTTCCTGAACAAAGTATTTCAACTGCTTTTTCAATTTCTCCTTCAGTCTATCAGAGGACAATACTGTAAAAGTATTGAAGCTTGAGGCTTTATAATTTGGAAACAGGCATGAGTGCTTACTGCAAACATCTATGACCTTCATTCCTGGTAGGAATGAATTCCCCTCAAGAAGACTTTAGAAGTGTAGGAAAAGAATGAAACAAAAACATAACTCAAATTTCATGTAGAGCGTAGCACAAAGGTGTTTAACAACAGTTATCAAAAAAGCTTTCTACTTTAAATAGTCAGTGCAATGAGGGTTTCCTAGACTTCCCTTGAGAGAGAGGGGAAAAATGAACCCAGAACATGAAAAAAAGCCCCTAAACATCAGGAAGGTAAATATCTTGCAAGAGGTGAAAATCTGACACTGTGACTTCTCAGCTGAATGTAATTCAAAGAAAATTAATACTCTTTAGCTCTTCCATCTTTTATTAAGTTTACAATAGCAGAAAGAGGAAAAAAAAAGGTTAAAAATTGCTAAGAATTAAAAATGCAGACTCCAAATTAATGTGAATGATAGTAGCAGTAGATGTTTTGTTTCTGATCAACAGTCAGTTCTGATTTCTGTCTTCCCTAACTGTAGCTTTTAGAAGTAGTTTGCACTTTAATTTTTCTTCCCCTCTTTAAATGGGATATGGTACCATTTTTCACATAAACAGCTAAAAAGGGCTGCTAGAGGATAGATTTTTGTATTGGTTACTTTACAGTCCTTTTTTTGTCTTAGCTGAATAGTGTTCAGCACTTTCTGTACTTGTCTTGTGAGGTTGCATTTTGGAGGGTATTTTCTTTCTGCAAAATTACTTCATTTCCTATCACTCCCACTTTTTCCTGTTTCAATTTTCCCAGGGAAAATGATTTTTTAACAATTCTTTCCAGACTTGTTTCACTTTGGAAACCTTAAGCTTGCAATGAATGATCTAAACTTTCACAGGTGAGTTTAAGGAGACTGGTGGGAATCTACCACTGAGTTGTATTCTGTATCTGAAAGCAGTGCATTGTGCTGGCTCACATAAGATGTTAGATGGAGTTGAAGTGATACCTGGATGCCTACAGGGTAGGTTTGATTACTAAAATCTGGTTTAAAATGAAACCGGATGTGTTGTAAATTCTCTGCTGTTTTGAAAAGCTACAACCATTTTTCTTGGCAGGACGGGGTTTGTGAGCCACCTGCATGGGTGTTCCTCTGCCCCCCTCACTCTCTCCTCTGGATGTTTCTCCTTTCGGGCTGTTCAGGTGTTTCCTGGGGATAATCTTCAGCTGGGTCAGGTACAGATTTTTTTCTTCAGGAACTGTGGCAGCCTTAGGGGAACTGTGTTCCTCAAGAACAATATCCACAGTTTAGGAGTAGATAAGAGGAAGGGGCTTTTACAAACGTTATATTTCTCTAATGGATTTTTCTAATGGACAAAATAAAAGGAACCATTTCTTCTATCTGCTCCACAATAAACTCAAGACCTCTTTGACCCTGATATATAGTGCTATGGTTTAGTTGACTTGGTTGTGTTCAGTCAAAGGATGGATTTGATGAGATCAGGAGTCTTTTCCAAAGTTAATAATTCTATGAAGAAATAAAGTTTATTTTGAAGTGAAAATTCTTATATTTTTAACAAACCAATCCTGGAAACTATCAGCAGTTCCAAGAAATATTTGTAGATCAGAGCACCATGGGATTAAACTTTGATTATCAAATGTGTGAAAGTTTGCATTGTCACATAATTGTGTGGCATTATTGAACTATATTTAAGTACTTTGAATTACATCTACTAAAGAATCTACTGGCATTCTAGTATATTAAGAGAAAAATTTCTTTCAAACAGGGAAAGGCTATTGTATGAAAAATTACTTTTCTGCTGGTACCAAGAGATAAATTACACGGGTACATTTGATTTTTTTTTTATATTTGATGTTTTTCTTAAAGGATATAAATATCCATTCATGTATAATTTAATGTTCTTATGGTTAATGCATGAATTAGCTCTTGAAAGATAGGAAGAACAAGTTTACTTAATTAAAAATTTTATTCAAGGAGGGGTGTATGTGAGAGGGGTGATAATATGCTGCCTTAGAGATTTTAGAGCTGTAGATGTCACGAGCATGTTGCAGTGTAGGTGGGAAAACACATGCATTGTGTATATTTGCTTTGCTGTCTCAGGATTCTGTCAGAGAAGTTAATAATTCCTCATATCTGACAAATAAAAGGGTCTCTTTTCAGACCCCACTCTTATTTAAATTTCAGGTACAATCCAGAGTCTTAACTTTTCATGTTAGAAGAGCAGTACAATTCTTGGAGTTTTGGTAGCTGTCAGGTTTAATATCGGTTCAAAAACTTATTTCTCTTGGGGTTGGCTTATGAATATGACCAGTTAAATAAATAATTCTTGCTCTCAGTACACACTAGCACAAGTGATGCTTCTGCCTTGATGGCCAATAGGTGTGCTGGTTTCACCCCACTCCCCCTCTTCAAAGTGCCCTTCTGGCAGGCACTATGGTTTGTTGCCATTCTCATTGCTGAAAGAATGGCTGAGTCTTCTGTCCTGCAAGGCTCTGAGGCAAAATACCTGAAACAACCCCAAACTGATTGCCAATCGTGAATTCTTTATCTTCTGAATTATTTGATGAAGTTCACATATGAAAATCTGTTTCCTCTTCACTTTGTTGTATCTCATTCTGAACTAAGAACCTGTCAAAAAGTGGGAGTGGAAGGAAAACAAGTCATGTGTTATTATGTGCAGGGAAAATGCATCTAAATTTAATCTCTCTCTTCTGCCTGGTCTTTTTAGCACTAATAATGTCTCTTAACCAATAAAAACATCCACACAATACAATTAAAATAATTTAAATTAAATAATTAAAATTTAATAAATAAAATTAAAATAATATAATTTTAAAGATAGTAGTATAAATTAGAACAACAGAATGCTCCTGACTTTTTTCAGTGCTTGCTGCCATTGATGCCAGAAATTACTGTTGCCAAAAGATATCTTTTATCACAGAAAGATAAACACATAAAAGATTTAATCTGTTTGAAAATTATCTGTCATGCAAAATTTATGAAATAAATTAATTTTAAATGCCATAGTTGGTTGTTTGGAGCATAGATGTCCTTGCCTCTACAGCTGTGATATTCAACTGAATGAGCCTTATTGTTTTCAGCTTTTAAACTCACAGTGGAAGCTTGGATAACATATATGATATGATTTTTAACAACTACAAAACCATAAAGGGAGAGGTTGTCGATTGCAGTCTATTTCCATTACATCTTTCAAATCTGTACTCAGTTTCTGTTTGAGGTGGATGTTTATCTCTGTAAATATATGTAGTGTGGTCAAAATGGAATAAAAAAGATAGCCAAATGGTTTCAATACATTTTATTTAGATGCTCGAGATTATGCCTCATAAATGGGTCCCATTCTATGAGAGGAATAATGCTGTCAAGGGTAGTATACGTCATTACAAATATTGTACAGAGTGATTAGAGGTACAAATGAATTTTATCTTAGTTGACAGTGACATAAGTTAAAATTTCAGTGCAGAAATATATGTAATAATTTGCTGGTTCTTTGAATTGTTTTCATGTTTAATCTATTTGAGGATAATTAATTAGTTACTCATATCAATTAGAGAGAAAAATACTAAAAATATGTGATATTTTTAATGTGGAATAACATAATGGTTTCTGTGTTTTGGTTGTTTTGGTTTTTTGTGTTTTTTTTTTTAAAGGCGAAGTCTTTAACCGCTTGGGCTAGGAACCAAATATTAATGCATCATATCCTGTAAAGAATAACATGAAATGTATTAAAAAGTTCTGAAATGGTTTGTTTCAGTTATACAAGTCACATGTGTACCCTGAGACCTTGACCTAAGTGGACTGAAAAGATTTTCAAACCTGCCTGTTGAATGGTATAAATGGATATTAAAAACCTGTTTCCTCTTTGGTGCTCTGAGGGCAGCTTTTGAATATATGACAGATGGAATTTGTTTTATTCCTGTCCCACTGTCAGTGACTGTAATAACTGGCTATGCTGGATGAGTAGGCAGGGAAATCAGAGTGGGAGTGAGGAAACCAATGCTATATTGTCCTTGAAATTTCCTAGTGCTGCATGAAATTCAAAGCAATATAAATATTAAAGTAGCATTAGTCTCACTTATAGGGAATAGATAGTGTTGCATTTCAATCTAATTTTTCTTGTCATGTCATTTTCTCTGTCATATGTTGCTAATTAAAGATTACAGGAGAGAGCTCCCTTGAGGTAATGCACAGTTATAATCTCTGTTTGAAAAAGATTTGCTTTGGATGTCCATTGGCCTTTCCACATTTAAAATGTTTTATGAATTTTCTGTGCATGCTGGGGCCTTGACTAGGTGATTTTCATGTTCTTGAATGAACATGAAAACATGAACAATCAACATTTTCTCATGTTCAGGTACATAAGATTGTTATTTTGAACTGTGATGGCCCTATTATCCTTTAATTGTTTAAAAGGAGAAGCAGTTGTCTCTTTCAAGCAACTGCTCCTTATACAACAAAAGAAACAACCACATCAGCTAAGTTGTTCACAGAGGCAAGGTCACAGTAAGTTGTAATACAAAATACATGACTTTTTGAAGAATAGAAAGTTTAATTTAAACAGTGTTATACAATGAACAAACCCCATTTTTTACAAAATATCAAGCTGTTATGTTGAATGCAGAAAGTTAGGCCAAGTGCTAGATAAGTTTCAAACAGAGAAATGATAAATGACTGTTGTATGAAAGCAGGAGAGCTAAGATAAGAAAACCAAAAGGGACGGACTTGGTGGACAAAGTAATTTTTTCCATTTTGTAAGATTATATTTATGAATAAGTGTCCCCCAGGACCAGAACTGAACACTGGTGCAAAATGTGAAATTAAGATCTCTTTATGGACTATTTGTGGAATTTTGATGTCATCCTCCAAATTTTACAGCCCTTTTATATGCTAATCAATAGTAAAGATTAGAAATTAAATGAATAATAACGAATTTAAATAACACTTAAATGGGACAATGATATTTCTGATCTATTGAGGCCATTTCCACAATCCTTATAAAGCTTTTAGTTTGGCAAATATCTCTGTAAAATGAAAACTGGCTTTCTTTAGAGCCTCACAAACTGAATTTTCGTAAGTCATTAATGCAGTGGATTAGACATAGATTATTAATTAATTAATTTGAGTGATGCACTTATTAAATAATTTCTTTCTTATCAAGTTGGATTCTGCTCTCTGCTGCCTCTGAAGTTTCATTATTACTGGGAATAATTAGGAATTCTTTAGCAGGTAACAATAGTGTAACTATTTTGCTTTACGGTGCTTTGAACTTTGACATTTACTTAAACTAGCTTTGAATATCTTTTGCCTGATTAGATAGTAATTTTAATCCCCTTTGCTAGCAGAGACCCTTTGCACAAATAGCTGAATAACAAGTGTTGAGTGTAGACAAAAGGGACGTAATGAAAGGAAATGTCTGATGGAAATGCACATTACTCAGCATCTCAGGGAGGGAGGGCTGTGTCTGAGTGCATGAACAATATTGCTAAGGTGAAATACACTGGTGTAAGCTTTTTTTAGTCATGAGAGTCACACAGGAAATTTAAAGGAAATTATCTTTATAAATCTGTCTTTGATCTTCTTAATCTATTATTCTGTGTTGTCTTGCTCCCAAGGAGAATGCATGTGTGAAATATGAAATTAGGTGCTTTAACGGGCTTTGAATTAAAGTCCTCTTGAAAATCCATTCTGTATGCATCTACATGTTTGTGTAATTGCTTGGCAGACCAAATCCTGTGAATGTAGGAGTAAACCTGCTAATGGATTTGCAGTTAAATTTTCAGAGTAGCATTTGTGTATGTTGTCTGCTTTTAGGTAATATGAAAAAAATGAAAAAAAATAAATATTTCCATCTTGAATTCTATTATCATAGTTTTTGGTTGAAAATAATGGTTCTTAGATCTACTGAGAACAGTAGTGTATGACAGTAAATTCTAATTTTCTTACAGTATTAAAAAATTTTTGTGACTTTCTGTAATATTAAACTGAATAATTTCTTATTGAACCTTAAAATTTTATTTACTTTGTTTTACTAGCAGCTTTTGAAAGTATACTTGCTCCATATGTATCAGTAGCCTAATTTAAATCAAACAGCTGTGGCAAGTAATTGTAATTAAACTGCAACCTCTGGTACTATTGAATGGACAGGAGTATTTGAGTCTGATGTGTTCATTGATGTGTTCACAGCCTGAAGAAGTTTAACAAAAATGTCACAATCCGTGAGTAACATCTAGTGTTTCTCCTCTAACTGCATCATTCTGGATTACTTTAAATTAACCCTAAAATCTGTGCTTTGTCACATATGACATCCTGACATGATTAATTTTCTTAGGGGATAGTGCGTGAGCTGGTCAAGAACCCAGGAAGATTTAAAGATAACATTGTAAATGCCATAGTCAGCACTGGCTCTGAATTCTATAATTACTCATCATTTGTATAAGGAATTTCATAACTTCTGTGGTGGAAAATTTTCTCTGTATTTTGTGTGGATATTTTTATTGGTTAAGAGACATTATTAGTACTAAAAAGACCAGGCAGAAGAGAGAGATTAATTTTAGATGCATTTTGTCTGCATGTAATAATTCTGCTAATAATTCACTACTTCAAAGCATTGAAGACAACATAAGACACAGATTTTAGGAATGGAATAAGTCTTGCAAAATGTATCCAGCACAATTTACTTTTAATTTACTGAATTCAAGGACTTAGTCTGAGACTCAAAGTCACACAAGGCAGAGTGCATCTTGTGTCATTCTCATTTTGATAAGAAACTGTCTGACATTTTGAAAAATGTCCTACTCTAATCACAATCAGAATATATAAAAGCTCTGTGATACAGAATTGTTTCCTTATTCACACTGGACTCCTGTTCATAAGCTATTACCTGAGCTGTGGATTTTGGCTGATAAAGTCAGGCTGAGGTTTTTTTCCCCTGAATTTGTCTTCAGCTATTGTTGAGAACCATATTGGCAGGATAGTCAGGTGCCCAGAATGTGAATTCTCTTGGGAAAATAGAAACAAAATTATTAGGATTTTTGTCCCTATAGGAACAGTTTTCCAAGGATGATTCAGACACCTGATTTTCTTAGGAGATGGTATTTAATACTGATGTAATCTTACAACATTTTATTATAAAATACAGATACAGCATATCTTTGCATATCATTCCTTGTAAACAGAGAGCATACTAAGTGAACAAGCAGAAAAAAAAAAGAAAATTCAATGTGTTAACTTTAGCATCATTAAACTATTTTGACTGATGAGGCTCTCTTAGAAGTGGTATTAAAACTGCAAAGCTGTATCAGCTGATTGAAGGAATCAATCTTCCATTAGTATTTTGCTGATTTTACAGGAAATAATGCTGAATAGGTAGTGTAAGCAAGACCATCCATGACTGAGAAGGACAATTACACAATTTATATGGCCTAAATAAAAGAAATGTGATGGCTCCTTGAAGTGGAAAATTGCTTTACGGTCAGTGTGTGAACTTCACTTTTAAATATATGCAACAATTCTGGTTTTGGAAGACCTAGTCTAACTCCATTATCTGTTAAAAAAAGTGTCATAATTCTAATACATAATAAAATGAAATTATTTACAAAGACATCAAAGGAAAGCTTGATTTTGATATTATTTCTTTCTTTCAAATGTGCTCAAATAGCTCTTCTCCCCTTGTCTGAAAGAGGTTCTAGTGGTCTTCTACCCTCCCATGTCCTCTTCAAAGCAGAAGTCCTTGAAAGCAGAGGGTAAGGTCTGTGTACCTTCTTTAGATAGCAATACAAAGGCGTGACTTCAAAATGGAAATCGTGAGATTCCTGTAAGAGAATTTTGCTCTTGATAAATTCAACTTTGTAGTGTATAAAATTCCTCCCCCTTTCTCCTTCACAAGAGTAGATCAAACTGCATTACTGCTTGAAAGCGATATCCCTTCAGCTCCTTTTATCTGGCATATAGTTTTGAAACTTTGTGTTGTTTGCTTTTACCTGATATTTGTCAGTTTAAAATTTGCACCTAGTGGTTTGCCAAATTATTTTATACCTATTATCAGATTTCTTCATTTGGAAAATATAAATATTTAATTGTACCATTACTAGATAATTCTTCAAGAGACATCTGAGTATTTTTCTATCTTCCAAGCTACGTAGTAGGTCTGTAGAAAACTCTTGTAAGTTGTCAGGACTCTTCTAGGGCAACAGCTTGCTAAGAGTTTATCAAAACTCAGTTAAGCAGTTTCATTTCCTTGCTCATCTAAAGATGATAATGTGAAGAACTTTTGTCCATTTTATTTTTCTTTGTGGTATTTTTTTATTCCATAGAATAGAATACATTGCCAGTTTTCCCCTGTAATTTCCATTATGAATAGGAGGTATTACAGATAGGATTATTGATTTTGGATTATCCTGGAAATTAGAGATTAATTAGTCATTCACTGTGATAGTGTATCATTATTTTTTTCTCATATTTGTGCAACAGCTTCAACAATATTGTGTGGAAATTATATAAAAAAAACTCTTGAATAAAAAAATTTCCATATTTTCAGCATAAAGGTATAGAGAAAAATATAGAAAAACTATTCCTAAAGGATTCAAGATTCTGAAGTATATAGCTTATACTCTAAGGAAAGTATCTCTGTATATATGTATTTCTTCCAATAGAAAGGTAATATTGAGTTTTAAAGGGCTGTTAACTCTGCTGTGGAAAGATGTCACTAGAACAAATGGGTTTTAATGTGTGAGCCACTCAAAATTGTTTGACACTGTTTATGCAAGAAAGAGCTAGCAGCAGGACAAGTAAATAAAGTAAAATATTAGTTTTTGCATTTGCTATATTCAAATCAAACCCAGATTTTTGTTTTTCTGGAACATGTCAGATGAGAACAAGTTATACTTGAGTTAAACACAAATTTATGATATCAGTAGCTGAGGCAACCACGCAAGATTCTTGTTTCAAGGTTTATTGTCTCATTGCTGTTTTACACCTGCCTGGTTTTTTGACAATGACCTGCCAGTAGGCTACTTTAGGCTAGATGAGAAAACAGAAATATTTGTATGTTCATAAAGGGAATTCCAGAAGGAGTGACTGTATGTATACTAAGATACAAATGCTTCGAGAATATGTATTGCTTGAGAGTGAAAGAAAAGGAAATGAAATCTTGCAATTTCAATGAGGATTAATTTGGCAAGCTTTGGTCCATATCCCTGCGCTTCATGGCATCCCACAAATATAGATGATTTTCCATTCAGTGAAGATTAATTTTTTATTTTATGTTTGGTAAGTCTTCTTGTACAATTCTTCTACTGTCTTTTCTGTATTGTTTCAATTTTTGAGTTTGCTACTTCAGTTAGGTTAGTTTTGGTAAGTTCTGGCCCTTTTCATTTTATTTCATTTCATTCTGATCTATTTGATTGTAGTAACTTTATTTCCAAATTTTGGGATGTTTTTAATCTGTTTAATCCATAGCTAAGAGGAGAGGAATTGAAATGTTTTAAAAAGCAATGGACAAGATATTTTTCTTCAAGAAATCAGTTGTCAATTACTGGAAAAAAATTGAGATTGCAAGTTTTATATGGTTTGCATGGACAAGCTTTGGTAGTGGAGGGGGTGGAATACAGGGGTGGCTTCTGTGAGAAGCTGGTGGCAGCTTCCTCCATGTCCAGCAGAGCCAATCCCTGGTAGCTCCAAAGATGGATGTGCTGGTCAAGGCTGGGCCTGTTGGAAACAGTGGCAATGCCTCTGTGATAACATATTTAAGAAGAATAAAAACACTGTATTGCACAGATGTGGTTGCAGCCAGAGAAGAGCAAGATGAGAATAAGTGAGAGGAGCAGCTCTGCAGACCCCGAGGTCAGTGGAGAAGGAGGGGCAGGAGCTGCTGCTGGTGCCAGAGCTGAGATTCCCCTGCAGCCCCTGGAGCAGACCACGGTGGGGCAGCTGCCCCTGCAGCCCATGGAGAGCCACGGGGATGCAGAGATCCACCTGCAGCATGGAGGAGAGCAAGTGAACGCCTTAGAGCAGGTTTTGACCCTGTGGAAGACCCAGGATGAGATGGGCCCATGGCGGGCAGCCTGTCCTTGAGGGGCTGCACCCTGTGGAGGAGTGACCCATGTGGCAGCAGTTGCAGGTTACAGAGATGTTCCCTGTTTGCTGCCTGGGCAAGCCAATATTCTTGGTTTAACAAGATTCTCTTGGTAATTTCTAAGATGACAGCACATAATTTTTGTTTCATATTTGAGGTATACTGTTGCCCACTATTTTTGAAACAACATATTTATTCCTACACTATCTTGCTTCCAAGGCATTTTTTTTCTATGTTTATGTCTAAAATAATTATCTTGAATTCAGACTATTTCTATGAGATCTGAGGTCGTTCTTAGTTTAATATAATGACATTTGAAAGTGTAGAAATTCCTTTGCCAAGTGTCTTACAATATTATTAAATATTCTTATCACAGGTAGCCAATTCTAAAAACCTCACTGTAAGTTGCTGCCAAATCATTTAATGAACCATGGAATAGACACCTGTTTTAGTGTTCTGTTTACACTAAGAGGAAAAGAAAAATGAAAGGACTGAGGCTCTTTTAATCGGCTTTAAATTCTTTCAGATTTGAAACATTATTACAGTTGAATGACAATTTTCCTCTACATGTCTGTATTGCTCATCCATCCACTCAGTAGCTGAGACTGCAATTTGCATCCCAGTAAATTTGTTCTCTAATACTGGAAGACGCTAAATTAAAAGGTATTTAAAATCCTTGTGCAACCCATCTACTTTGAGACCTTATCAAGTTTTTAATAGTGAGGAGAAAAGAGAAAATGTACTCTTGCTGTAATAACTCTCAACTTTCTTTGTTTTTTGCTCACTGATGATCATATTATATTTCTTGTACTTCTCTTTTGAAGTTTCCTCGTGCATATGGAGTACAAGAATTAATTTAATTTGTCTTCGGAGCCTTGTTCAAATGTATAAATTTGTATCGTCAATTGCTTATGGTTCAGCTGCTTTCTTAATTGATCTCTCCCACTGAATATTTAAGTAATATTGTGTTGTTTCCATTCACTCCCAAAACAATACTGCAATCACTGACAGTTTTATGTTCCTAATGATATTTTAGTACATTTCTCCTTGACTTCATCCTATTCTCTTTTAAATTATGTGTATTCAACCTGTCATTTACTAACTTTCATGTAACAGAAAATATGATGTAATCCAGTAGGATTTCAATGTTTACAACATCTGATTGATCTTAAATACTTTATTGCTTTTTAATAGCTAGATGCATCCTGAAACTGAATGTGTATCCTTTGTTAAATCCCCTATTGCTGTAAAATCAATACAAGAAATTTCATCATTTTTCCCCATTCTTACAATTAATGTCAATATCTTCCTGATATTTCTTCTCAGAAATTCTTCTGTTCTTTTTATTCTCATTCCTGAGGCATTAGATGTATTTATTCAGCTATAAAACTTAGTGGTGTTTCTGAGTTCCAGTTGCTGGAAAATGAAAGATAGTTAATGGACATATAACAATACCAACCTCAAGTACTATTACAATGAAAGTTGAATTGTGGAACAGTTATCTGCAAGCCAGTGAGGTATTAAAGTCATATTTAATGGTAAGTAATCAGATCACATGGGGAATAGTCAGGGTATCACACACAGCTTCTGAAAGCTGCGCAATTTTAACCTTGAACTTGACAGAAAAACAAATAGCTGTTCTCTTGATCTCTTTTGTTCAAAGCACAAAAACTGAAAGAAAACTTCACTACAATTTCTTCATCATGTAGGTGATTAGCAATGGTAAGTCCTAATTTTTCTAATAATGGGAGTGCACTTATGTAGTGTCTGCAGTAACCTCCACGCTGCTTCTAAGGATTTTATTCTACTCTCTTCTTAAACCTAATTTTTATAAACTTTCTTATTTTCCATTATTTACCTCTGAAATTTCATGTGCCCAGTCTTTGTTCCCAGAATCTGCTGTAGATATGCTTTTGTGACTGTTGTTTAAAAACTGGAACTTTTGAAAGAGATTTGAAAGTTTTATGAGATTTGTTTAATCTTAGCCTCATAAATCATCACATAGATCCATCTTAAGATTCATTAACTAGCTCTTTCTTGATACTATATACTATCAATAGCATTTACACATTTTATCTCTATATGATGGTATTCTGACATGAAATTTGTGCAGATTTTCAGAACAGTGAAAATTACCTGGCAGAAATTATTTTCTTCCTTTGGTGCTCCGCTGGTTTCTTTAAGCATATTGCATTTGGTGGATGTGGGTGTAGGGGTGTGGGTGCAAGGCTCCTTGATGACATAACCTCCAAATCTTAATTTTCAAATTTAGGTTTACAATTTTATACCATGCAGATTTTGTGCTAATTTACAGGTTGGTTAATTTGATTTGATAATTCATTTTAGACAGAGAATTGCTGTTCCTGTAACTCCAATTGCTCTATCTTTTCTGAATATTGCATGCTCTGCTCTCGCACAAAGAGCAGATTCTCACACATTGATTGTCTGACTCCCATAAGTTTTCAACACATATGATATATTAATCTGGTACTTTATTCTGGATCACACATTCCAATTCCTCCATCTTTTTTCTTGGGCTTCCAGCATTTACAACGTGGAAGGCATGCTATTGATTGGTTACACTTCTTGTCACTCTTTTAAAATGGTATTTTGCTTCTTATTTCTATATTTGATTGTTTGATTATTTCTGTCCTGACCTATCCTTTTTTTTTTTCCTGAGAATACAGAACTTTTTTGTGTTCATATTTACAAATGCTATCTTAAACCCTGTGTATTTGCTCCTGTCAGCTTTCCCTCACTACTCAGTTCACTGTCGACCCTGCTCATTTTAATCATCAGCACTTTGGTTCCTTAGAGGTGAATTCATGTCCTTTGCTTATGTCCAGAGTGCCCTCAATTCCTGAAAAATTGAATAATCCTCCTTTTACAGCAAGTTCTGAAAGTGTGTGTCCATTGCTGTTCCTGGACAAGTGTGGGTACTAATAACACTTCAGAGATTCTGGCAGAGACCTTGGTTGTGTTTTCTAGAACTGTATGTTTTGGGTCTGAAATTTTTCCTCTTGCCTATTTCATTAATATACGTGGAGAAAACAATCACATTATTCTCCCTGGCCTTTCCAAGCTGGTTCCTTTTAATGGCTGTACCTTCCTGTCTGTCGCCTTCAGAAATCCAGAAGCCTATTTGGCTGAGGAAGGAGGCTTCCACCTATCCAAAATGTTTTCTGATTCTAGAAGGACATTCTTAGTCTAGAATGATACCCATCTGTGTCTTTTATTAGTCTTCTCCTTGCTAGACTTTGATGTTTCTGAGCATTTCTATGAGCCTCTTCACCCCTGAAATCCTACTGCAGTGAAACCCCTAGTTACCTGGTCTTTTTATGTAGTCCTGGGTCTCTGCTCATTCACTGAATCTCTCATTGCTTTGGAGAAACCCAGAACATTTGTATTTTGGTAAAAGAACTTATAATGACAATTAATTGCAGTCTTTGCACAAGATTGTATGATACAGTAACTTTTATAGGGGCAGATTTTAGTTATACCTGTTATATATATATATATAGTTATATATACACAATGACCTGCATGCTCCACCTCATATGTGAAAGCCTTGCTCACTAACTGAAACATGCATGAAAATCTTCCAAAAAAAATCACTGCAGAATGTGAGTTGGGGAGAAAAAAGAATACATTTAAATTTATAGCAGAAAGAAAAGTAACATAATGGAATGGAATAGGTTTCAAGGGACTTTGAATCCCAATATATTTTACTTTTTGTCTTTTTGTTAGTAGATATTTGCTGTCTTTACATTTTCTTTCTATGTTTAAGAAGTATTTAAAACTCGCAACCTATGATTATGTTCCCCTCTCTTCAAATAGGTGGGCTTTAGTAGTAACAGCTCTTTTTAGAGTTTTAAATTCACACATTTATTTGCATATGCATATTCCTAAATCAAAAATGCAGATTGCTTATATGTCTAAGCAAATTAGAGTTTATTACATGCAATAAGAACTTAATCTGTGCCTGCTAGTTCTGTTCAGGTATCATGTCCATTTAGACACAAATATCCAGTGGATATCTGTCTCATTGTGTCATTTAAAAATGCCTTCTCTCTGTCACATGTGGTGTCATTTCACACCTACATAACAAGAAAAAGCAAAAATTTTCCGGTTCAAGTTGGGAAACCATGATAATTTATGCAAAAAACTTTTTTTTTTAAATGCATGTTTTGCTTTACATTCATATAAAGAGGATGTGAAGTAAAAAAATTCTGTGACATTACTTTCTCTTTTAAAAACTTTAAAAACACATAGATATATGCTTAAGGTGTAGCAGTAAATATTGAATGCAAAATAGGTTTTTGCTTTTAATTTGTGAATGTGATTATATTTTTTACTTTATATGATTGCATATATATATATATAATTGCATCAAAGTATGCGTTGCAATTAATACACATGTAATTATAATAACTGGTCACATCAGTGAATATTTCAACATGTGCTTTATTGCCATAGTGTCATTTTCTCATAAAAATTCCTGTTGCAAATATCAGGCAGGTCCTGGTATTTGCACCTGCAGCACGTTGCCACAGTTTACAATTGAAGGAGAACAGGACCAAACCTGGGATCTACATTTGTACACAAAAATGTTTATAATCTTATTATTTCATTCACCCACGTAGCTTTAGGTGCCTTTGTTTTGTTTTGAGGTGTTATATTTTGTTTTTCTACTGTCCTTCCAACTCAACATTGTCAATCCCAATTGGATGAATTGTTCTGGAAATCACTGTCAATGGGCAGCCTTATGACATTTATCATATTTTAAAACTATTTGGAAAAGCCTTTTGCTTTTGGCTAAAGGCTAATGAGGAAGCATGTCTTGCCTTCCAACTTCTTCTGTTACAATCAAACTAAAAAGATTTATTTGCAACATTAAATAATTCATAAAGCTAATAAAAAATCACTTCTACATATTACTTATGCCAATAAATTTTATTCCCTTAGATAAAGGACATTATTTTGAGATCTTTGACATTTAAAAAGACCTTAGAAATCCCTAAATCCAGTACAATTTATACTGAGTGATTAACACCTATGCTAAATAAAAGGACATAATGATGATATACTCCTTGGTAGAATAATCATTAAAATAATGGCTTCTGTCTTTTCTCCCAGTGTTACTCAATCATAATAATGTAAATTTTAAATCACGTGGTTTATAGAAATTCTCTCTGCAAAAAGAAATGGGGAGGAAAAATAATCCCTTTTATGTGTGCATATTCACAGTGACTTGGATGTTCCTCAAAAATAAGTCTGTATAAGATAGGCATGACTATGCTTAAATGCCACTTTCAGTGCTTTTAGCAAAGAAAAACATATCTGTCCCATAACATATTTAAAGTTTTTACCTTTTAAATTTATTTAAAACATATTTAAACATATTTAAAGTTTTAAATTTTAATTTTTTTTTTAATTTCAACAATATCAAGAATAGATAAGTGAATGAGATTAATAAGGACTCTTCTAGAAAACAGATACTATGTGTTCATGGTTGAGGAATTTCATGCAAATATTGATGAATGCTCATCCTGCATGTGGGATAGAGAGGGACCCTGCTTGATGGCTGAAGTCCTTTGCAGCCTCTGACTGATGGAACTGAACATCATGACAGACTGTGCCATCCTTCCTGATTAGGAGGTGCAAACAGAGTGCAGACAGTTGCAATGCATCCTCATTCTTTTTCAGTCTCTCACTCGAGCTGGAAGGCAGGCACTTTCATTTTCTAAACAGTTTACTTCCAGTGTCATTCCTGGCATCTCTTTCAAATTTGCCCTGTACTTCATCTGTTGTCTGGTGATGTCCTTTTCAATATCTGTGGCTGTATAAAACATGGCCAGGGTTACTGATTATCCAAAACTGAATTCAGAATGACCTAACTGATGGCATTTCAAATTTCAGCAAACTTCAACAGCCATTAGATTTTAACAACTGCTGTTAGAAACTCATCAATCTGACATAGAAGACAAACTACATGCTGATTTGTGAATCGTTTGATAAACCCATGGATTTCACAGCTGGACTGGCTTAGATATTTGTACACGTAAATTTTTTAATAGCAAATTACTGAGAAATTTTAAGTTCAACTCTTTCTTCTGCTAGTATTCTCTCTGCTAGATTTTATGATGGCTTCTGCCACAGATGTAAAAGTTACATCTGCAAAAGAACTTGTAGGATATAGTTGGTCATGTCTACTTTCTGCTGTCTTTCCTGTCAGCATTGCCATATGCATACCAGTGGTTAAAGTGCATGGAACTATTTGCAAGGGAATATGAAAAAATCCTTGATGAGTCTGATGATCAGCACTTAGCATTAGCAACACCATCATTTTTGTTGCTTCATTCACCTGCAAAACCCAAAGGTTAAAAAGCAGCATGAAAAGAATAAAACTTTCAACTGAGATTTTTTTATGTGATTTTTTTAAAAGGAAATCTTTCCACAAACCTTACTATTTAAAGGACAAATCTATGAAAGAGGCTTCTGACCATGAGCATATATAATGAACACAGTAATCTTAATTATCCCAATAGTCATTTGTAACAGCTAAGAGATGGTGAGTCTTCCTGCAGGGATAGTAATGAAACTGCCAGCTGGGGTGGTGGGCAAAGTAAGGAGAATAAATTAGGTTTTGAAACTCCCTGACCCACCCCATTTCCAACTGCTTTTTAGATGTGGTTTATGGTCTTTTCAAATGTTCTAAATGAATCAGCTTTTGCGGAAGTTAGATCAGGGTTCACTCCAACTCCAAATGAAATCTCAAAAAAATTTAAAATAATTAACCTGTTAAACCTGGCTGCTGGGTAACATGCTGTTTCTACAAGGGTTTGCAGGGCACTTCATGCAATTCACTCCACAAGATGCTCTGAAACACAGGAGGGAAAGATATCAGCTGACAAAACCGGCAGCAATAGATTGAGGACATTGAACCTGTTATGCTCATTTTAAATTTTGTTTAATGGGAACAGTTTTTTCTATCTAAGACTATTTCTTATGTTTTAATAGAAGTGACTTGAGTTCCAGTGTGAAGGAAAAGTCCAAGTGAACTGTGTTTCTTTTTAAATGAAATTGTCTTTATCTTGTAGCTGC
The DNA here is from genome assembly GCF_027579445.1 of Ammospiza nelsoni. Lineage (NCBI taxonomy): Eukaryota > Metazoa > Chordata > Aves > Passeriformes > Passerellidae > Ammospiza > Ammospiza nelsoni. Next base: position 29,721,517 of record NC_080636.1, on the reverse strand, counting down.
AGTCTGGTAGAGAGTGAATTTCATTTGAAAAGAGAGGACAAGACAAGAGTGACTGAGTTTAGCTTTATTCTAAGTTTATTCTAACTTGTTCATTACCAACATTCAGTGTCTCTCACAAGTTTAGGAGAAACTTGATATAGAGACTTTTTCATTAGGAAAGGGTCTTGTAGAGGAACACCATAGTTCACAGATACTGGTTTCTCACAAAACTAGCAAAGGGCTTGCTTTTTCAATATATTTAATTTTAAAAATATATAGATTTATAGGGGTTTTATTTGCCATACTGCCTCTAGCAGTACTTCTATCAAAGTAGGAGGAAGTAATGATGTTGATTGGCACCTTCATGAATGGATATAAATAGAGGCAGAAAAAGATTTTACCAAGAATTTTTTTAAACTATCCAACTTGTGAAAGTTTATAAATGTCCCTCTCTCTCTGGTGCCTCTTTAGATCTGTTCAGTTATTTATCTTATCATTAATTCAGTGGGAGTCTGGGTACACTTAGTGACTCCTTGAGTGCATTTCCCTCCCTTGTCCTTTAGTCCATTGACCTATTGCTTTGGGCAGAGTTGATTTAAAAATTGTGAGTTTGATGCTGTCCCTATGAATTGCCTAGTCTGAAAAAGAATTTTTATTGTTTTGTATTTATTTATGTGTGATGACAAGGGAGGAGTGAGGGGAAGCTGTGACTTTAAACAGCTTATACAAGTTACTTGAAATGAAAATAAATTTAATGAAACTCTCATACATTGTAATTAACTTGGAACCCAGTTTCTCAGAGGGAAATAACAGGGGCATGTCCATGGAAGCTTGTGGACTCTCCATCCTTGGAAATGCTCAAGGCCAGGCTGGATGGGACTCTGAATAAAGTGATGAAGTGGGTGGCTTCCCTGCCTGTGGTGAGGGGGTGGAAATAAATTATGTTTGAAATCCTTCCAGCCCTAACCATTCTATGATTCTATGCTAAACCAGAAATCTGACGGTTTTTTTTCAATTTTTTTGATCCTGATTTTTTTCAGGGCTAGGCACTTTAGAATTAGGAAGAAATTCTTTACTGGTAGTAACTTCAGACCCTGGCACAGGCTGCCCAGCAAAGCTGTGGATGCCCCATCCCTGGGAGTGTCCAGGGCCAGGTTGGAGATGGCTTTAATAACCTTTGACAAGTAGGAGGTGTCCCTGCCCATGGCAGGGAGTTTGCAACTAGATGATCTTCTCCCTTCCAAACCAGGCATTCTATGAATATAGGTTTCCTAAGGATTTAAAATCCTTAGGAAATAGGAAAATAGTGATTGTTGTGTGTTAGTGACTGGAAAACAGATGGATAAATGAAAAATAAATAACTCTGAAACAGCATCTGCAGATGCTGGCTATCAGTCTAAGCTTGTAACAGCTCCTCTTTCCAGTGTGAACTGCTATTTTGCCAAGTAAATGACAAGTAATAAACACTGATAAATGGAGTATGGAAGTCCTAAAATATATTTTGTATTTCTCTTGGCTTCAACTGATAATAAATTGATGTTTTTAAAATTACAACTTCACCCATTAGTATCAGAATTCCCGTTTTCAGCATGAAACTACATTTCATATGTGAATATGATAGCTGTTTTTTTTTCATGATTATATACACTGAAAACCAGCTGGTTTGGTTTATGATTAATTATTAGGATATATTAAATATTACTGTCTGTTTTTAAACTTTCAATGCCTTGTACTGGAAGGAGAACATTTACCCGCAGGTGTCATATAGTTTAAGTAATAATAATGGTGCATCATATAAATAAGCAAATATTTATAGAATTAAACTGTAAAATACGATGTGGCACAGCAAAATATTATCATACATAAATTATATGCACCTTGAATAAATGTGGGGTTTTTTTTAGTTGTTAAATTATATAACCTTTCCATGTAACTGCCTGGGACATATTTTTTTTTACTGGTGCCTATTCACTGATGGTAAGCATAATGCAAAAGCTGTTGTGAGGTAAGCAGGATCTGGTTTTGAGCATTGTGGAATGCTGTAACACTCACAGATGCTGTGCGTGATAAGAGACCAGGGGCTATGTCTACAGCAGTTAATGCAGAGGTGGTGATGCTCCACAAGTGTGATCCTAGCAGTATTCATGGGAAGGGTGGGAGTATGACAAATTGATGGAGGAATACAGATCAGGTTCAGAGTGTTAGCACATATGGATAAAATGACCAGAGAGAAATACTGAGACTACAGAGTTAAAACACAGTTTGCAAACCTGAGGCATTGTGAATGCAATTTTTCTGTCTTCGCTGTTTAATCCTTATTTCTTACATTTGATTGCAAATAGAGAAAATTAAGCATATTAATGATAATGTAATTTGGGCCAGCACAGAAATCATTATAATTGTGAGATAAGTGGAACATTGAAACCAGCAGTTCAGGAGACACCTTCCTCACTGGCCATTTTAAAGATAATCATGGTGACTGAAAGTGAATGAACACGAGGTTCTTACCTGTTCTGACAATCCTAAAATTTGGCCAAAACCAAAACCCAGTGTGATTTGAGTTGTGCAACTTTCTCTATTTGCTTAATGTAACTTAGTAGGATGGATCCTTTTTTTCTCATCTGCATCTTTGTTTTCCTCTTCAACATGTGCTCTCTGAGGAAATTATGCAAAGGCTGCTTTTCTCTCTACTCCCTGGCTGTAGCCTGTTTGACAAAAACAGAAAGTCCAATGCTGTTAGAAAAACAACAGTCTTTCACATACCCAGACTTAACCTTCAGTTTTCTTTTCACCTTTGGGAAACAGGAGGGCAAAAAGCCACTGCAAACCCCTTATGCATTTCACTTGTAGCAGTAGGAATGCTGCCTACAAGTTATTTTAAAGAAAGGCATGTTGTTTGACTCAAATGAAAAAGAACAAAGCAGAAAAAGTGTTTAGCCTCTGATAATTTAAAAATTACAGGTAAAATGAGTGCAATATAGGAATGTTCAGATGTTGGGAGTTATCAAGCTCAGTATCTAAGCTTGAGCTGTGTGCAATATCAAATTAATCATGCAGTGACATATTTTTCTTCCAGTGTGCTTGGAATTTTCCAATGAGGAATTTTAGTGATACATTTTTCTCCCTGCATTTACAGCAGACTACAAGAATTTTAAATAATGACACCCCTTCCCAAATTCTGGAAGTTTAAAAATATTAAATATGTATTAAAATGCTAGTGGGAAGAGTTATACATACATGTATTAATTCCATTTTAATAAGAGAATAAATGCAGTAAGCTACAAATAGAAGGGTGGGAAAGAAAGGTGAAAAATTTAGTCAGGCCAACATTTTTTGTTATTCAAGTGTTGCAATGTAATACTACAATCTAGGTATTGATTAAATTTTATTTCTGCTAATCAGTTCTTTCTTCTGTTTTGGGAAATAATTTCTTGATATCAGCAGTAGTGCTATTGTGTGAATTATAGCTTTATTAGTTAGATTTATTCAAAATCTTTCAGCCTTAGGATGAAGGCTAAACACTGGCTATATAAAACTTTACAACTAGTAAGAAAAGAATTCAGTATAGAATCCATTAAAAAGAAATTACTTTAGTCAGAGCATAAAGCTATGCTTCATTCGTGATTTCTATGAGGCTACTGGGCAGGATACTTAACTCAGAGCTCCTCAGGTCAATTCCTGCCTTTAATACTAACCTGCAGCTATGAACATGTATTATTAGAGAAATGATGTAATGGAAAATCACCCTGATGTGAAAGCATATTAGAAATCACAAGTGAAATGGCTCGCTTGGGGCCTTTGAATAACAAAGCAATGGATGGCTGAAAGTTGGGAACACTTCAGCTCCTTTAAGGCTCATAGATTATGTGGATTATGTGGTTCAGTTCATAGTATCTAAGTAGGTTTCACTTTCTATTGCTTCTGAGATTTGTCACGAGATAACTGGTTGCAAACATGGCTGAAACTTTATAGAATGCCTTACCCCCAGAATAAGATGGACAGTGGAACTAGGAAGATCTTATTAATTTGCTGGTCGTTTTAGTTGCTATGCTAAGCTCAGTTTTAAAACTGTATGAACTGATTTGAATAACTAATCAAAGTTAATACACTATCCTTTAACATTTGAATGATTTTCCTGAGGAAATGTGTTTAAGAAATAAATCTTGGTATAGTCTAAGTATTGTTTAATAGTTTAAATGGATTTTGACAAATTCTGTAAAACTTGTTAATTACCAGATCCAAAATAACATGAAAACATATAAATTTTTAAGTGTAATTGTACAAACTATCCTTGTATTCTTCATCATTTGAAAAAGAGATCTGCTCTTTTTGACAGGTGATGGCAAAAAAAGAGGAGAGCAAATTACTTACTACAGCAACCTCTGCAAAAATCAGCTCAATCATAGAGAAGTAAAAGTGGCGAGGTAGAATTAAAAAAACTCAAATCAATTTCCAGCCACATAACAATTCAAAACTTGTATTAAAGTGAAATTGCCTGAAAATTGTAACTAAAGACATAAATAAATGATATAAATTTTTTTGGCCAGTGCTTTTATGATATTCAATAAATGAATTGCAGAACGTTACGTATATTCTTGCACAAAACCTAAATCAAAAACAGTCACCTGACATTCCATCTTCTCCTCCAGTGGCTTTGAGACACTTGACAAATGCAGTGTAAAATAAATTACATACAGAGAACTTTGTAGTAAAATTGAACTAAGAATCTGAGAAAAGGACATTTTTTTTTTTTTGCTTGGGAAATGAGTTTTCTGAGACTTATTTAAGAAATTTTGCCAAGTAGGGTGAAGGCACTCATCACAGAATTGGTAAATATTTAAAACCGCAGTTTCACAGAATAGCCTTCTAAAGCAAAGCAATGGAAATCTATTAATGATTTACAGTGATAGTGTTAAAATTATTGGCTGAAATAAATCATACTGTCTTACAGATTTTGCCAAGCTGGGATAAATGTGGCTGATTTTCTGTTCCAGCTTCACCTATGTTCAAGATCCAAGAGCAAAGGCACAAACCTTTGCAACGATTCAGTGATACACTTCAACTCTACATGGAAATTCTTAAGGAAAGAGAAACTGAAATGTCAGACTTCACTATCTTACACCAATGGGAAAAGGGAGACGTGGAAAGGGAATATGGGATATTGTGCAAGGTACCACACAAAATAATCCTTCTGTTTCATTATTTGGCACTCTCATATATGATGCTCCCTTCGTTTCACAGTAAGCCTCTTACAGGCAGAGGATCTGATACTCATCTTTTAAATTCAGTGGGTGTTTTGCCTTCTGTGTCAGTGAGAGTTGGGATGAAGTTGAAACCAATTGCAGAAGTCATGCCGTGAGCCTCTAAAAGCAGTCAGTGGCTGCTCTCAAAAACAAATCACTTGCTGGGGAGAAAAGATGAGTTAATGTGCACAGCAGCATCCAGCTGAAGACAGACCAGCTGGAAAGCAAAAAACCATCATTGGCAGAAATGCAGCGTATTGGTATTCCTTTAATATTTTAGGGTATGAAATGGTCTTAACATAATTATGGAAACAAAGTCCCTTTATGAGCTATGGAAAGAGGCTGACAGAAAAGACCACAGATTTTAAAATTCTGGTTGTGAGTGAATCAAGGACTGGCAGCTGGGACTATAGCTATGTGAATAGTTCATTTCAGGCAAATTCTAGGTGATTTTCAGTTTCCTATATCCCTCATATCTGACTAAAATAGAAAAAAGAAACCCAAACCCCTCTTCTGCTTCACTTTTGAAATGAAATAGCTACTGAAATTGCTGTAGTTTTTGTCAAATAGCTAAAACTACTGTTGCTTTAGAAAAACATAACCTTGGGCACAGGAAAATTAAAGAGGGGCAGATTAAATCACTTTGCAGTTCTATATGCCTGTTGATGGGAATAAGCCCCTTTCTTACTGAGAAGGAAAAGAGAGTCAAAAATGTTATTTTCTGCTTAAATTTCATATTCCTGGAACAAGCCTCTAAGCCAAATCATTTTTGAAAGCCAGGCAGGAAACCAAAGACACTTGCTTTAGTATTCTTGAAAATATTGTAAGTTACATAGTAGGGTAGTTTTGCCTATGTTTTGAGTTGGATTGCACAGACCATTCTTTAAGAAAGATACAGTAAATTAATCTGTTCAAGAGTTATTTTATATAATCTTTACAATTGTGTGCTTTATGCTATTTAGAAGAATAATTATACACACTACATGTTAGGTGGATTGCTTAGGAATTTTGAGATGCTGAAAATTTGTTTCTGATGTTTGGAAAGTTTATCTTTATTCTACTGTTTTTGGTTTTTTTATTCCCCCTACTTCTAAAAAATGATTTTGTAAGGCCCAATTAGTATAATAAATTTTTCTATTTTCATTATAATATGGTTATTTTGTCAAAGAACTATTGAAGGGCTTATAAAGCAGGCATTGTAGTATTTTGCACTATTCTCTTGATTATCATGTCACTATTACATCAGATTGCATTGTACCAGGTTTATTTTGGAAATGGCTTGTGTGTTCCATAATTATTATTATTGCACATGTTTCTAGAGCTTTTGTTCAACATGTTAGAACTGAATATATTAATCACTTGACCATTGTGCAGTTAATTTCTGCTCTTGGCTCAGTAATCTAAATCCAGAGTAGCTCCATTTGCTACTTTCTGACCAGAAAATAGCCCACTAATGTTTTTTCTATAATGTTCAGAGTACTGTAAGATTTCTTTGATCTGCCATAATAGCTCTTCTATATTAATATCTTGGTAAGTGTTTCCAGACAAATGATGCCCTCATTTAAATGCAGGAGATCATAGAAAGGGTCTTAAGGGTCCCATGCAGCTTCTAGAACATTAAAAATGTCCTTGAAATACTGTGCAAGCTCATGCAAATCCTGGCTCTGTGCCTCATTCCAATACATGAGGTTTGAGAATGTGGCAATGAAAATGTGTTGGTTTATAAAGTCAGGACTTTGTTCTCTCAATGATAGCCTTAAAGAAATAAACAATTTTGTTTGAATCTCTAATGTATATTTACAGTAGTTAACTTGGTTGATTTTTTGTTTCATGTTTATGTCCTGAGCAGACCAGAAGCATTATATTGTTTTAAAAACTGTAATAGTCAGGTAATAATATTCAATTAGATCTGTAAAACAAACTGCCTCTGCAAGGGCACAAAATCCTTATTACAGGAATAAAGATCTCATTCAGCTTTACCAGAAAGGAAAAGGTAGGAAAGGAGAAGGGTGTCTTTTTAATTGTTTTGGTGTTTCATTTTAAATTTCTTCAGTTCTGAAAATTATTGAAGACCATTTCAGCATCTAATCTAATTTAGGCAAGTCTCAAAGAACAGAAGATGGGGGTGTGGCATTGGCCACAACCTTGTAAAGATAGTATTCTACCGGTTTGAAATTTGGCAGTTTATGTCTGTTATTGTGTTTGTGGCATCTATTTCCTTATTGCTCTAAGCAGGGGACTTGATGGAAGCTGAAGCTCTACTGAATGCGTTGAGAGACTGTGTGGCCTGTTACCTGCCCGTCTGTGGGGCTAGGAAAGTGCTGTCTTGCTTTCGGTTTATGGGAAATGGTAATGGCAGAGTGTGGGAGCATTCTCGCTGAGAATCTGAGATGAAGGGAAGGAATATAAGGAAAAAACTACCTAAACCATGGCAAACCATCTGTCATGGGAAGCCCCATCCCACCACCATGGATGCTTTTACAGTCTGCTCTGCTGTCATGAACTGCTGGCTTGATATAATATGAGCAAGGTTCCTTCTGGACAGGCATATGCATTTAGGAAATGAAATCAATCAAATGAAATTATTTTATGAACCTTTTTTTTCTATTCTAAACATTTGTTTCAATTCTAGCCCAAAAATTGAACAACCCTTGTTGTTATGTTCTTATATGCTAAGTTTCAAATTAGTTATCATTTTCAGTCTCTCCTGAAAAATCAGCCTTTCTTCAGTTTTATTGCTTTGCTGTAACAAATAATTCACGAGTGCTTTCTGAAATGCCATTAAAATGTGGAGGAACTGCAAGGTTACTTTGCACCTTGAGAAAGACAAAGCCAGTTATAATGCATTAAAGGATACCTCTTCTGCCATCTGCACACCCTGACACTTCTGTAAAGTCTGAAGCTATTTTTTCTGCAGTGAAATATGTAAACAGTTGACTTTAATTCTGCTCAATGCCTGAGCTTCTATTCCATGTGATGTTATTTCTCCATCAGATTAACTATGCCCTTTTGAGATTGTATAAATCACAGTTTATCAGGAAGGACAATGGAAAGACATTTTGTACAGAGGGAATTTGGTATGCAGAAATAATCTTTTACAGAATAAAAGCTGCATAATTCAAATTATATGTTTAGTCACAGGAAGTTCTTGATTCAGATGAACAAAAAGTAATATAATTACAATGCCAAATAACTGACAGACGTGATAGACTATCTTTGAGCTGCAGAGGGGAATGGAAAGTATGGGAAAAGGGGAGGTGGAAAATAGTTGGTACACACAAACCCTTAGATAGACAGGATCTATCACAAGGGCTATCTCCCCAAAGGCTAGCTAAAAAGAAAATAATGCAAGGCAAGAATAATGCTTAAAAAAGCTATAAAGTGGCTTGTACCATTTCAGTGAGGACAAGACAGCTTTGTAACATGTAAGGCTGAGCTGTATGTGGTACTGGAAGATCTCATACACTCACCTCTGTGCAAAATATGGTCTTCTGTGGCAAAGAATTTCTGGGCTTTAAAAAAAATCTCTACACTACTCATAGCTCCATGTTTTAAATGTGAATTTAATTCTACTCTTAACAATATTTTCAAATAAACCCAGGGATGTGTACTGACTTCCTTAAGGGCATGATACTTATAATCTAAAGAAACCAATAAAAAGAAAAGAGAAAAGTTAGAAGGCAAAAAATTCAGTGAATAGTTATTTCAACTATAACACCAGGAAGCTTTAGAAAAAGTGTAAACAAGCAGCTGGAATGTGAAAAAGAAGCTGAACAAAATGTTCACAGGTTTGTGCTGATTTTCCTGACTTCAATTTTTAATTTTTTTAAAATTCCTTCAGACAAAGAGATTCTAGAAGAATGAAACTATTGCTAATGTTTTGTTCAGGAATTTATAATTTAGTTCTGGATTGCTGACTAATATTTGGACTGCTGGATTCTTTGGGGCTGGGAACAGAAATTTCTGTTTCTATCTCTGGAAAAAAAATGTTTTTTTTTTTTTTTTAAATGAAGTGGTTTCCCTGAAGAATTGAAAAAAGCCTTTTCCATTGATTTAATTTCTGAATATTCTCTAACAAGTAAATATTCCATAGGTACTTGGATATTACCTTTTTTCCTCTTTTTTGACTTTCATTTTCTTCTAGAACACATTTGTTACTCTGCAGGGTTTTTTGGCTCTCTCTCATCTCCATCCACCAGCACCGAGGAATATCTCTCTGTCTACCCTTATCCTGTGAATGATGCTACAGTTTGCAATGCCTGCTTCTATAAAGAGTTGAACTATTATAACCATCCTGAAAGTAGAGTTGCTTTACACTGGATTGCAGTATCAATGTTAATCTATATGAGGCCTGGGTATATTATTACTGAAATAAACATTAGCTTTGCAGGCTCAATGTTTGCCACCTGTTTAAAATCCACTGAGCATGAGGCACAGCCAATGATGTACTTGTTATTTTTGTTATAACATGAGAGAGTTTTTTTCCCAAGTGTCCTTATTCCATTTATTTGTAAGCTTTGTGCAGGAAGTTTCTGATCTGTAAGTCAAATTGCTTCTCCTCCAAGGCCATTTATAATGGTTTAAGGGGCCTCCAGGGCATCATGCACAGAGTGCTCTAATTCCTCACTTTTGCAGGAATCAGAAAGTTTGCAATACTTGCTACAGATAAGAGATCTCAGAATTTTGTTGAACATTTGAGATCAGATATCTCATTTTCATCATATAAAGACAGAAGTTATGAATGGAGAAAGAAGCTGGAAGAAATAATTTTGTTGCCTCTGTTAACAGGGAGCATAGGTTTTCTGCTTATGCTGTGGATTTCAGTCTTGGCTGACTATTGGGCTCTTCCTTTTTTCTCGTCCCAGGTTATTGGCAAACGTGCCTCTGCATGTCTAAAATTGGTGTCATATGTTGTTCCTTATTTAAATTTTACATTTGAAAGTGTTAGGGGGAACCAAATTTCTGAAATAGAGACAAGGCAGTTTGGAGTGTTGGCAGGCTCTGTGCTGCTCTAAATAACCCCATGGTGCAGCAAGCAGAGAGCAGCTCGCTCTACCTGGAATAGCAAGGAAAGATAATATTTTCCCAAGGTAGGACTTGCATGGGTGTCTGATGGACCAGGAGTTTGTGATCACCTTGCCATGGCAATTGAGTGAAAGCCAGAATAAGGTAGTTTAAGTAAATTTCATCAATCTCTTTTATCTAAGAACAGATGAAGTATTTTTCATAAGTTGTCTACTGATTTTTCACTGTAATATTTCAAGTTAATCAGAAGCTAATGGAACAGAGTGTCAGCTCCTGCATTTGACTGATAAATAGCATGCTACCTCACTCCTGGAAGTTTTGTAAAAGTTACTCTCATGATGAAAATAAATTCTTGAGGTTTATTTTAATCAGGATTTTAGAAACAGTTGGTAGAGACTTTCAAAGTAATATCTTCAGTTGCAACTTAGAAGTTTAGTTCTTCTAAATGATGAGCATTCTAGAGGTCATCTTGTGTAACCTAAGGTTTTATAAATTATTTTTGACTAAATAAAAAAAGCTATTTCTTTGAGACTGAATCCAAAACCTACTGGGGGAAAACAATTGGGTTTTGATGAATTGTAATCTCCTGATTCAGTGTTTTACAGGAATTATACATGGAAAAGCATAGTAGGGAAATCCATGAAATTATTGTGACAGCTGAAATCAAAATCTCAATAGCTTCAAAAAGCATATTTTTGAAAAATATATTTTCTTTTCAGAGCTGAGTGAACATATGGAATGAGGCATGAAGTTTCATAATTTTCAGTGTGTAGTCAGTGAACTATTTTAATTTGGGATATTTGACACCACCATTCTTGTTTGCAAAGAGAATACGACTAATTAGAAACAGTCTAATTAAACAGCCTTATTGGCATTAAGGTTTCAGCAGAGATTGAACAGTTTTTATTGTGTCATTATTTTTGCCAAACCACAGACATATTTTTATTCTTCCTTTATGATCCTAAGGTTATAAGCAAAAATATAGAAAGCTACATGAAAAAGAAAGAGGGGAAAATAAACCATTTCCAGCCCTTCTGGAAATCAGAGGTTTGCATTATAGTGCAGCCTGAGACAAAACCTGCAGATTTACGAAGATCAGGTTTTTCCTCTGAACTCAAAGGTGTTTTCCCTGGAGATGGGTTCTGCTTCAGGCTCCTAGGAGAGAGTGTCTCACCCATGAGATAACAGATTTGCCTCTGAGCCTCCGTGAACCTGGGACCGGTCATTCACCTCTGTCTGCCCCAAGAGCCTTGCAAGGCAGAAGAAAGACTGATAAGGAGCTCAGGTCCTCTTTCTCCTGGGGGAGATGTTGGAACTGCTCCCTGGGAGAGCAGGAGCCACAGCTGGAGGTGCTCAGGAGCAGCAGGGATTTGCAGGGCTCCCTCCTGCCCGGCCAAACTCCCAGGGGCTGGGCTGGCTGTGCTGCCCCTGCTCTGGTTGGTGAGCCTGGCTGCTTTGGCTGCTCCGACCCCATGGTCTCACTGTGCTGTGGCAGGGAGCCGGCGTCTCATGTGACAAGGACCCTTATTTCATTCTGCTTGGCTGTTTCTATATTACCCCACAGGAAGCCTAAAGTTTTGAATGCTAAGATGAAGGGTTTTTCGAAATCTTTTACACTTTCTCTAGCATCAGTACTGAGAAAAAAAAAAATGCCTAAACAAAGCTATTCCTGACAGTAGGGAGTAATTTTATATCCTTATTTGCAAAATGACTAAGAGCATTGTTACTTTTTGCCTACCAAAAAGTGTCCTGAAGCACGTTTGTCTGGTTTGCTTTGCATTATCTGCTGCTGACAGTGTGAGCTGAATGGTGAGTTTGTGAATGTTCAAACCTTCTAATGCAATTACTTTGGTACGGGAGAAAAGGAAAATATTATGCAAGATACTGATCCTGCTTTATATTTGAACACGAAGTAAAGTCCTTTTGTTTAAGCATAAAGTACAAATGTTTACCTTGGAGCCTTGTATAATTTTAATTAAAACACATAGTCATGCCTTTGAACCTCTACCTCTGAGTCATACGAAATGGAATCTCAAAATTAAAATTTCTCTGAATGGTAGTTTGTTTTGCTCTATTGCTAATCTTAATAAACACACTGCAGGTTAGTCCCATTTCTAGTTTTCTGTCCGATCTTCTAAAAACTTATTCTGTGATCAATTGTGGTCGTGTTTCAGTACCTAGCTAATTCTGATTAGCATTATAATCTAGTACAATAAATGCAGTTTAATCAGAAATTGCAAATGAGCCTCAACCATATCTAATATAATCAGCTATTTTGCTGGCATTGCTTCAGCATCAGGATTGTCAAGCACAGAATGAGTTAGCTTTATGTATGAATAGCTTTAGGATATGTTTGATACTGATTTAGAGGAGAATTTGCATAAACAGTAATTAAAACAATTAAAAGCAAAACCCCTGTTGTATGCTTCTAAGGTTGAACAATTTATGGTCAATTTAAAGATGAGGTAGTCTGTCCTCAACTAATCCTTTCCAATCCCTCAAGGTGTCATAAGCACAACCTCCTGCATTGATTTTGTAGACAGTTGCTATAGGTTCTAAGCATCACAATAATTTACAGCAAGTCTAACTACTAAATGTCCATGGTTCAGTACTTCATGAATTTTTATAATTTTTTTAAAATTTTATGACTGAAAAATTTACTTTGGCATGGAGCATCTAGTTCCATTGAAAAACTACTTCACACTGATGGCATATTAAAAGATTCATAGGTTTTATTAAACTCAGGAGTCTGGATTAGGAACAGTAGGCAGAAAGTTTACATTTTTTGCCTTGGCAGACTTGATAACAAAGAATGCTAAGCATTAAAGGAACCTAAGAAACCAGAATGATATATTAGTTTGAAAAACTTTCAATAATAAGTCTGGATTACAAAATGTTTTCACATAAGATGAACAATAACTTGGCTTAGAGGCTAGTTTATTATAATAATTTTTCTTCCCTTTCTACTTGTTGAACTAAAGAAAAGATATTAATTCCTTTACATTTATTGTTTCAGTTATATTTATTGATGCTGAGATTAGCTCAGTTGGTTAAATCTGGGTGCTAATAATGCCAAAGTTGTGGGTTTGATGCCTGTATGGGCTATTCACATAGGAGTTGAATGATCCGTGTGAGTTCCTTTTAACTCAGAAGATTCTGTGATTAATGCATCCATCTGGAGTCTTGAATTTGTGTTATCAGAGCAAAATATATGAATGTAAAATGCTGGCTGTAGTTAAAATCTTGTGATATATATGGTAAAGTTTTTGAAGTCTTTAGTAAATCCAAGTGCAATTTAATATTTAGCCAAATATACAAGCAAGGATCCTTTCAGACAAGTAAGCAGACAACTGAGAATAGGCCACGCATGTTTATATAAAACACTAATGGAAGTCCATGCAAGTTGGACAAATGTTCCCATTAAAATTCCCATTGCCTTTCAAGTCCCACTGGATGATCATTATAATTCAAAAATCTCACAAGAGAGAACTTTAAAGTAGTTTTAATAATGACATTTTAATTATATGAATGAAAATATTTTAAATTGAAAAGGATATCCTTAAAGATAAGAAAGTTAATAAATAGATATGTTAATAGAAATTCTAAAATACAAAAATATTCGGTAATAAGCAGACTTTTCCCAAAGAGAACACGGTTTAATTATTTTTATGACACAATGTATCCTGAATGCATTCTACTTGCATTTAAGTCAAAAATGTGCCAGGTGTATAGGTGGATTTAAAAATCAAAAAAAAAAAAAGTAATACAGAATTGCACATTTGGATGAGAGCCACATTTGGATGACGTAACCAAATTATTAAGTCACTGGATGATGAAGTAGAGCCAAGAAAAAAATAACTTCTCTAGAGCTACAAACTTATAATATTAAGTATTGTCCTCCTTAGTTGATAAAACAATAAAAGAAATGGAAATAATGCAATGATTATTAGAATGGTAGTAAATATTAGTTTTTTTTGTTTTTGATGCAGAAACGGGTCAGAGGGTTGGAATTTCTTCTGTCAGTTCTTCTCACTGCCTTCCTTTTTAGTTTTGGGAGATAGAAATACCGTGTGATTTGGCGCTGAGAAAAATGTTCGTGGAGAAATGGGATAGCTCCATTTTATTCCTGTATTTTCTTAAAAGTAACCTGCATTTCTAGTTCCCAAGCTACAATATCTATGCAATATAAATTGCATCCTAGTAGGTTCTTTAGGCAGGGAGATGAATATGGTTGTGCTCCATTATTCTTCAGTCTTTACCATTACATTTGATTGCTTAGGCAAAGAGTACTTGAAAAACACCCACAGGAATTTGTTTTTCCTGTATTGTAACACAAATTAAAAAATAACCATTAAAAATATTCCTCTTCTCCAATCACATAAAAAAATGAAGGCTCCATAGAAGTAGAATAGAGGCTCTTTTGACCATTTCCAGTCTTTATATGAACAATTTGAATGCTGCATTTACTTGCACTGGGAGTTTTGTTTGACTTGCAAGACTTACTGTATGATTCTTTTAGCAGATCTTGCCTTTCATCCTACTCTTGGCGAGTTTGATCATTTATGTATGTTGTGTCCTTTTGCTTCAACACAAAATCTTCTGACTCAAATAAATTCAGTGCTCTGTAGGTCTTGAAAATATACCTGACATAACAGCATAGTACTCATTATACCTTTTACTTTAAAGCAGGAAAATAGACCGCATGTGCAATTCAGGCTTTTTGGATGTTTTAGCCTTTTTTGTTTTATTTATTTTGTTTTATGGTAAGATATCTTTTCCTGGAGTCTAATCCTTCAATTCTTATACCTCAATTTCTCTAACCTTTTTCGCATTGTACCACCACAGTTCCAGAATTTGTAGCTGGAATTTTTTTGTTGTTTACTCTCAGCTTTTTTCATTGTCTTTATTCTTCCAAATCTTTTAGTGAAATGCCTACATGGACATGCACTCTATAAATACCTCTTTATTGCTAAAGCAGGCTATGGACTTTAATGGGAACAAAATGGACTTTAGGGAATAAATTTGTTGTCCCACTTGCTAATTATACACAAAGAAGATAATTCCTTCTTTTTTTATACTGAGTGAACAATAGCTGGTTAGCCTCCTGCTTTCCTTGTGCACATTTTCAATGATGTTTGACACAACCTAAAGCAATATCAGCTGGTATGCCATTAACATAAAATAGTACAAATCATAATGTTGAAATGTAGTGCAGTGAAGAAAGAAAGTAATTGGGTACTGATTGACTCAACAATTGAAGCTATTAAAATTTGCCTTTTTTCCCCCCTACCTTTTAATTTTCTTCTGCTTGATAATGAAACTTCTTAGTTCCTTCTTTGTTATAAAAAGCAGTCCAATCTCTTTGTAGTTTAAAACATTTCCTGCTAATAACAGTGAATAGATATTTTCTTTTTTGTTCCTGTAGTATTTATAACTGAATGTTTTTATCTCAGTCTGAATCTTCCTGTCAGACTTATTCTGAAACAGAATGCAGGTGGAATTAGAAAAATGTAGCTTTTAAATGTAAACAAATGCTTTGCCTTAAAGGAAACCAAAAAATAGTGACTCAAAGCCTTACAGTAAAGAAAAAATGGTGATAGCTGAACAGTCAATCCATGTTTGTAAAGAATTTTTTACCTTTGGACTTGAACTTTCATCACTGAATTTATCTTTCTGAATTATTGAAAATTATTTACTGAATTACAGTTGAACCTAGTCTTTGACTAAAATTATTTAATATCTTTATTAATGTCATACCTAAAGTGCTGTTTTGATGATACTACTGATTTAACTTAAGTATGTCTTCAATATGACCGTTATTTTAATACAAGAACGGAATATATAGAATTTTGCATTTTTTAAACACCATTTACTTTGGATTATTGCAATTAATTGTGGATAAAATTACACTGTGCCTAATTCTGTCACCTAAATTCCTTTATAAATTTAGTGCTCAAACCATGTTTTTCTAAATGTGTATTTTTCAAGAGTTATTATAATTTTGCTGACATTTCTTTTCTTCACTTCAAAACATTTTCTTCCAGTGATGGCTACCCAGTGAAGCATATGCAGTTCTATATAGGAAAGTGCACAATAACAGCATTTTATTTCCTTTTATTGTAGTCTATTCATCTACACATTCACAGTAATGTTCTGCTTGCCTTTTTTCCTGCAACTCTGCTTTGTGTTTCTGGTTAAAATTATTTTCCATAACCTTCAAACTGTTTTCCTGATCAGTGTGCTAAATTATTGGGCCATTTGCCACCTATTGTATAGCTTATTTTCTTGCTCTAAGCCTGATTATTTTACATCTTACTGTACAACAAAACACCTTCACCATCTGCTATGTTGTTCATGTAAACAATCAAAATCTAACTCAGTTTGTGCCACTCAACCTTATTTGTTCCTTCTTGTAATCCTTTTATCATCTGCAATCTTGAACAGAGTGACCTTATTTCCATGTTTCTCTTGAACTGATTCAGGCACCAGGGAGCAACACAGTCCTACAGTCAGACTGCCATTTTTATGTTTCATTTCAACCATTAGGATGTTTCCTTATTACTTTTTATTTCTATTTTCCTTTTTACTTTTTCCTTATCTTTTCGGAAGTAGCTTACCATAATTATTTATTCCTTAAACCTTAATGTGCACTATTTGTCTCTGGGTTCAAATGCTACCAAATAAGCTTTGCATATCTGAATGTATATTTTAGTTTATTTGTTGGGATAATATCCTAATAGCTGGGCTTATTAGGAGAGCCTTAAACTAGATTTGATGGGTGGAAATGGATTTTCTCCTAAGTGTCAGAGAGAAACAAAGAAGAAACAACCTTCTAGGAAACAAAAACTAGCTATGATGTCAAGCACAATGAATCTAGTACAAAAAAGAAGTTAATGCCTACCTGTGCAGTGCCACTGAGAAAAGCAAATTACTCTTAAGTAATATAATGACAAACTCAGTATGCTCACACAGAAATTAGGCAACAGAGATGAAAATTCATAAGAGGGATTATGCTTTACTGGATGATAAACCATCTACTTAAAGTTCCAGATGTGTGACAAGAAAGAAAATGAGATGTGCACAAAATACAAGAGAACTACCAGTTATAGAAGAAAGATTTGATCTTGATAACAATCATGAAGTCTTCTGTCACTGGCAAATGACAATGAAATATTGTTTTATTTTCACTTCATATGAGGCATATGGAGAATTAATCTCTTAAGGCAGTGACTGTGTGTCCCAAAAGGAGAGCTACAGAATACTCCTGAAACTAGCTAAGCACATCCTCATTTTAAGCATGGAGAAGTCTAATTAAGGGAGAGTATTCTTTTGAGAACTTTACAGGTTTCTGGAGTAAGTCAGTAATTCAACATCCTTCTAGGGAAAAAAGCCTAAGTATTTCAAAGAAGACTCTCTCTTATTTTTCTTTTTATTTTTTTTATTTAATGTATGTAGTGCTCCACAGAATGAAATACAAGAAATAAATACCTAAAAGAAAGTTGCACTCATTTTAGGAATAAAGACTTAATTTCCTGGGGCTGGAGAGAACAATTTTTATACACATTGCCTTTGATTCTGTAGATTACAGAGTATTTTGATCTGGGTGCTCCTTTACATATATGAATCCCTAAAGCTGAATCCTCTTCATTTCTGTGTTGTGTGCATCGAGAACATTTACTCATAATGATAATCACATAAAATAGAATCTTATTTGTTTCAGTTTTAACAAAATGTAATTCAAACTCAATGGAAATGGTCAAATTATTATTTGTAGTATTAGTATACTCTCTTGATAACATTACTAATTAATTGCAAGGGTAATTTGCTGATAGGCATATTTAAATGACATTTACTAGTGATTCTTTGGCAAAGTTTTTGACTTATGTGAAGCCATTTTTTTGCTCACGTTGTCTGTGGGTCAAATATCACTGAGGGATCTATTTGTGATCATTGACAGCTCTATGTGAGCTACCAGCAACTTCTTCAAATTCTCAACAGGACATTTAAAGCCATTTAAAAAGTAGCATAACTCTTTTAGAGGAGATTCCTGGGGGTTTCTTTCCATAGCACAGTATTTTGAAAAGCCTGCTTTTTAAAAAATACCTGAGGCAGAAACATATTCTTTGGAAAATCATGAAGATTTATTATTCTACTCCTCCTTACATCCTGTGCTTTTCCCTTGATATTTGTGATTATTAACACTTTTTCATTGCAGGAAATCTTAGTGAAATCTTTCTCTTTTTTTCACCATAGGAATGGAATTTAATACAAGGTTAAGTTATATGTGTTAAAAAATGTTCCTTCCTTTATCTTTTGGTACCTAGCCAGAAAAATAAAAGGTGGTTTCTGAATATATATATGAAGTGGTTGGGATTTTATCAGCTTGCCTCTCATCTGCCTTAGAGAACAAACTCCTGCAGACTGCAGAAATAGTGAAAAATCCCAAAACAATCCTCCAAAGCCTCAGCATTTCTCGAAACCCCATTCAAGGGCTTTCAACATCCCTCCGCCTTCAGGAATTTACAGAGTCAGTGTTCCAGGAACTAATAACAAATATTTACTGTAAGCTAATGGAATCAGTTTTCTGCCTGCATTCTGCACTTGAACATTTAACTCAAGCAGGAGTTCCCTGGATGTGATCTCTGCTGCTTTGCATTTAGGTCCCTTCACTTAGGCCTCAGTTTTTGGGCTCCTAATGGGAACTGCTCATTAAATGTGTTTCAAACGTTCTCCAGGACTACCTTTTCTAGAACAAAGTGTTTCTTAAAAACTGATGTAGTGAGAATGAGATATTTTTCAGATTGCACCCCTGCTTTTTAAGATACCTTGGGAAAGGGTGTGCTTTTGTTTCAGGTAATTGGAGACATAAAAATGGAAGCAAACTGCTGTAATGAGTGGGCCTATGTCTTAGATGAAAAGGGCTAAATTTATGCTCTTAAATTTAAGAATGAAAATCAAAAATAAATTTAAGTTTTTGGTCACATTTTGGGGCTCAAATGCAGTAGTGTGACTCACCAAAGACAGTGTTACTGGAGTTATGTTGAAGGTTTCATGTCAGCCTTAAAAGAAAAATAGCGGTTCTTCTAAAATGATAATTCTCTATAGTATAGAGAAATATAGATATAGTAAATATTAGCTAGTGTTTTGAGTTTAGTTTTTTGTTGGGATTTTTTTTGGGATTTTGTTTTTGCATTGGAAATACCAAAAGATGTCTAAATCATATATGGTAATTAAAAATATGGGAATTGCTACATACAAAAACCAAAATGCCAAGTAATGTACAACACTGTTCAACAAATGAGGTGACAGCATTCTGAGAAAATGGAAAACAACATTCATGCACACAGGTATCTCAGAAAAAGACAATGAATCATTTGTCTTTTTAAACCAGCCAAAGACAGTAAAAGATGATGCTTGATAATAGTTCAAAGCATTTCCCATAACTATAAAGAAGGAAATGGAAAAGCCATTTAATGAAAACTGGAATCCTATGTAATCTAGTTAGGTTCACGGCCACTTCTAATTTCCTGGACATGAATACTTTTATGAATAGTGACCTTTCTACAGAAATTTCAAGAAAATTTCTAAAGTATTAAAAGGACGAAATGGCAACCTTTGGTGTCTACTGGTCCAGATAAGTGTCTTCAAAAAATTACAGTGTGCAAATGATATGTGCTGGAACTGCATTTTGATTCCACAGTAGTATAAAGCTAAAATACAACACTAGAGATGAGGAAAAATGTAAGTGCCACACACCTAATGCAGAAAAAATCTGGAGCTTCTGTACTATATGACCTGTCAGTGTCACACAACTTAAATCTGAAGGTTCAGCTTCAAAAATGACTTGAGGAAATATACAATACTTTGTCCTTTCTCTTTTTTTTTACTGTGTTTGAGTGGGCAAATCCCTGTCATCTTGGATGTTCTTTGTTTGTTCTGTTCCTTCACTTGCTCCTAAAGAAGAAGCATTAGTTAACAAATGGCTCAGGACTCTCCAATTTTCACTTTGTTTACTCCACAGTGCTTATTTGTTCCCTGCTTACCGTGAATCTCTTCACTAGGTCTGTCAACAGATGCAGGTCTTGGAATCAGGCCAAAAAAATCAATATTTTTTTGTTTTTGTAGGGATTTCTCCAAAATTCTTCATCTTTCTTACTACTTTGGGAACCGTTTATGGCAGATCATTGGCTTCAGTTTCTGAGCCCCTTTTTTGGAGCCATTTTGATCCTAAACCTACACTCAGGGGAGTGACATTTGATCAGGTTTTCTTCCAGATTTGATAGAGAGGTCACTGGGGTCTTCTGCTTGCTGTAGTGCTTAAGACCATTTGAGATAATGCAATGTCAGAAAAGGAGAAAGTCTTGAGCAAATTGGCCAAAATATCCCAGAACAGAGAAATAGCTAAGTCAGGCATCACTAGGGATTTTCAGATGTCAGGACTAGAACTGAGAAGATATCCTAAAACATCCCCAGGGGGAATATGCTTTGATAATCTTCTCTCTTTTTTCACTTTTAGTTTGATGAAATATGTTGGTTGCTTTTTAAAATTATTCAATAATATAATATTAGAACTGTTAAAATTTCTTCTATTTTGAGAAAGCTTAGTATAATAAATATTATTGCTATTCACTCTCTGAAATGCAGAAGCTCATATACTTAATTAGATATTTGAGGAAAGGCTAAATTTTATTTTTTTTAAATTACAATTTATTTAGTACAATTCTAATTTTTTCCCTTCTGAATAATTCAATCAATATATTTTCAGTATTTGACATGAATTCCCCATTTGTTTCCCTTGATAACACAGCAGTCACTGGTTTATGTTTTCAAAACACTGACTTATACATCAAGATTTAAAACTACAGACTGCCCCAATGCACTACTACATTAATACATTATTTTCAAGTAAATTTGTCTCATTTCCATGCAGACTACGGAGGGTGAAGCTTCCTTCATCATCACCTTCATCAGCTTCCTCCTGGCTGTCTGGAGTCCCTCTGGGCATGAAAATGTGAAAGGGGACAGGAGACCTACATAGATGAACAAGGAACTACTGTCAGCAGCTATGCATGCAACAGGCACAGGATGCCTGGGATGAATTTTGTGATGTCAGAGTATTCAGAAATGCAATAAGGAAGGCCAAGACTCATCTGGAATTAAATCTCTGTGAAGATGTTGAGGATAATAAGAAAGGCTTCTTCAAATATATCAATAACAAAAGAAATACTAAGGAAAATGTTGGCCACCTACTCGGTGGAACGGTGACTGTTGCAACAGAGGCTGCAGAGAAGGCCAAGATACCTTTTCTGCTGCAGTCTTCACTTAGTGACCCAGGAGACTAGGGACAAGGCCTGGAGATAAGAAGACTTTCCCTTGGTTGAGAAGGATTGGGTTAGAGACCATTTAGTCAAACTTGATATCCAGAAATCCATGGGCCTAATGGGATGCACTCACAAGTGCTGTCAGATATGTCAGATATCATTACTAGGCTGCTCTAAATCACCTTTGAAAAGCCATGGCAGTCAGAAGAGGTGCCTGAGGACTGGAAGAAAGCAAATGCCACCCTATTCTTCAAAAAGGACAAAAAGGATGACAGAAGAAATTATAGGCCAGTCAGACTCACCTATTCCCTGGACAGATGATGAGACAGCTCATCTTAGGGGGATGTCTCTAAACACATGGAAGAGAAAAAGGTGATCAAAAGTAGTCAGAATGGATTCATCAAAAGGAAACCATGCTTAACCAACCTTACTGCCTTTTTTGATGGAAGAATTGGCTGGATAGAAGGGGGGAGTGCAGTGGAAGGTACTGAGACTCTAGCAAGTTTTTTGACACTCTTTTCCCAGAAATTGTGGAGATATTTGAAAGCTGTCTGGACATATTTCTAAATAACATTCTCTAGGTGACTCTGCTTGAACAGTTACATTTGACTAGAGGACCTCCAGCAGTCACTTCCAACCATTCTGTGATTCTTTGATATTCAAGGTCCATTGAGCACATGCCAGAACAGCATTTTTTCCTCAAAACTGTGTAAATATTTTCAGAAGGGAGACTCTCCCCTTTAGAAAGTAATGACAGTAATGGATCTGAGGCTGATGCTCCATAGAGGTAAGCCTGGAGGTGCCTTAGATGTCTCCATAGTCACTATAAATTACTATAAATCACGTTCTGAGAGAAGGAACGACCGAGTACTTCCATTATTCTTGCTATCCTTGTTCTTTAGATACTCAGAAGGAATAGGGAAGACCATGTTTTTCTAGTAGACGTGTTACACTGCTTTGATGAAAAATGACTTGTTAGCTTCTTTTACTCTCACTATATTTGAAAGGTTTATGTCAGAGATCTCCAGTGAAGAACAGAGAAGACACTCCAAAAGATATGAGAGCAACATGCAAAATTATAATTTTTTTAACTACTCTAATTCAGTGAAATTAAATTCCTACTTATGCTATAAACCCAGTGCTATACTGTATTTTTGATAATAGAGAAAAAATATATAGAAAAAAATCAGACAGATACATAACCTTTTCAGAGATTCATACATCCATAAAATGGATATTGCTTCCTTTTCACCTGACCTGCATTCTGTAGATTGTTTTCATATGTGGCTCAAAAAATACCAAATAAACTCATTTTAATTCAAAGATAACCTCCCATCTCTGACCAAAACAATCATGCAGTTATTTTATACTATAGGTCATTGCAAGGAAGAAATATACATATACTACTTTCAAATGTGATGCAAGGACTGAGAAATAGAAATGATCTCTTTACAGATTTTTAAAAGAAGTTTTACATTTACCTTGACATTTACAAAGAGATATATTCGTGGTGTTTGTGCTTGGAAAATTTTACTGATTTTTCCTTTTCAGTTTATTGTATTCATACTTTGTGTTAATAAGTTTTCTTTTTAGTACAGAGAAGAAAATAAACTGCTTTGCAATATTTTTGCAAAAGGCAACTTTAACGTATGACTGAGTCGAATTCAGATTGGTATGAACACTTTTGTGGTATCAAATATTCCCTTGCAGCATTGTAAAAGCTTACCAATTTCTATACACTGGCCCAAGAAACAAAATGGCACATTTACATCTGAAGATAAAAATTGAGTTATGTCATACAGGCTTAATAAGTAATGTGTTCTGTATACTAACTGCTTAGAATTATTCAAATGCTATATGAGATCCAAATGTGACTTTTGTTACAACTGAACGAATCACCAATTTTACCTTGTCAGTAATATGCAACTGATATTTAGGATTGCTTTTTGCTCAAGCATAGCTTAGGTTTACATAACCTCAGTGGTAAAATAACCATGAAAAAAAAATCTGTTCAGCTGAATTCAGAATTACTAAATGATTTACTCTCCAATGACACCAGAAGGAAGGCTCATGGGAAAATGTTAACAAACAGTAACGTCACATCACAGCTTCTATAACTTTGTCCCAGCATGGCACACCACAAAGCAAGCTGTCTGCTAGTTTCATTAAATTATTTTGAAATTGCTTTTTGTTATGCAGTTGGGTACATTTTTCAGAGAACATTATTTTGTTTTTAAAGTTGAAAACAATTTGCACTGATTCAGTCAGTTTACCATGTATTGCTTTTAGGGAATATTGAGTTATGAGAAACACTGGAGTTCCTGCATGTTGCTAACCTGACTCCATCAATGCTTCCACACAAATTATAAGCACTGATGAACACAAATGAAGAGCAGCTGTCACTTCAAAAGCTTTCTTTGCAATAAAAAAGGAAAGGATGAGAGGAGGAATAGAACATTGTAAATTTAAGGCAAAAATACACGCTGTTCATTGTACTGTTGAAAATTCTAAAACCAGGCTGCCAGTTTTATTGATGACTTTGCATTACCACAAGGCCTTTCCACAATGTCTTATAATATATGAAGACCTCTTATGGTCTTTCTGGTCCTGTTCTCTACTGCAAGGCCATCTAATACTGTTACCTGTCTGATTTGCATGGATACCTACTCAGAGGAAAGGATCCCCATGTTGTCATCCTTTCTTGTTTTGTTGGAGGCAGAACAGGGCAGAGGGAGAGTTGGGCAAAGCAGCTGGCTTTATGTGGGATGCTGACAGCTAACTTGAAACATAAACCTTGTTATAAAGCTCAAACCAGCTAGTCACACAAAATGTGGTGGTGCACGCAGAAGGAGAAACGCTTGCTGAGATGGTACTGGAAGATCTTTGCATTTCTTATTATTATGGACACATTTCTGATACTGCCTGATGCTCAATAGACCAGGAAACTTCAAAGCACCATTGTGGTCTCCTTTCTTCCAGATTGTGTAAAGTGGACAAATAATAGTTTCAATCATATGTGGCCATGTCTTCTGCAGTTAGTGCCTCTGTAATACCCATGAGAATGCCAATTCTTGCCCAATCTGCAGGAAGAATTTCAGTCACAGATAATATCATCCCATTTATATATAAGGACTTATATTTTTCAGGATAGAGTCAGCTGGATTTCAGGGCAAAATGAACCTTTAAAGATATATGTTTGAATCCAGTGATGTTTCACATTGGCAAAAACTGACAGGTGATATAAAGATTTTTTTTTTATTTGTGTAAATATATGCTTTCTTGGTTATAGTTATTTTTCCAAGTTTTAATAGTATTCAAGTCTGATATTAATAGTATTAATAGTATTCAAGTCTGACTGTCCCATCTTTTCTGGACTCTGCTGCTAGACAAAATATTCTATACGGTGGAAATAAAACTATTGGTTTATATCAATTAGAAGAATTTATTCTCTTTATCACAATGTAATCAATGTTTTTTGGGGGAAAAACCCCAAGGCCCAAGCCTTTTAATTCTTGTGGGCTGTCTGTGTTGCTGTAGTCTGTTTGTTGCATTAAGGGTATAGAAAATTAGCATAAATTGAGGCTTTTCTGTCTCAAAGAATAGCCTCAGTTTCTCTCTGACACAAAGTGGGGCTGTGAGGGCTCCCCTTCATTGCAGACACCCTTCAGCAGTTTGGCCCAGTGCAAAGTGAGGGGCCCAGCCTGTGTTCATCTCAAGCAGCCTCATCAGCTCTGCCCCAGGGGCAGGAGCACAGAGCTCGGTTCTGGCCATTGACCACGCTGCTGCAGGGGCCACGGAGGGCTGTGGGGCAGGTGCCCATCCCCGCAGCCCGTGGAGGCCCTTCTGCAGGGCTGCACAGCACACTGGGGGATTGGCTGCCCCTCCCGGCCTTGCTGTGGCAGCAGACTCGCCCAGGAGGCCTCTGCCCCTTCATCCGAGTCATTGATGGATAAGCTAAACGTACTGGATCCATATAAACCAACAGGCCTCCAGGCAGACTCTGTGCTGCTGATCACAAACCTCTGAGAGTTGCCATTTAACCCTTTATTTGTTTATCATAGAGCATGTCCACCAGGATTGTTTCTATATGCAAATGCACTACATCAGAGGTTTACTTAAAATCTTATTGATTCTTCAAGTAGGTTCCAAATGCAGAACTGCTGTGAACTTAGAGTTGATCATAATTTTGAACTAGCACTTGAACATCAGCTTTTAACCAAAAGAAAGAACTAGAGAAAGTGATTAGTGGTCATAGTATTCAGCTCCGTTATCTAGTCTAACAAAACTCAAATTGCATAATGAAACTTATTAACAAGTACGGGTTTTATTCTGCTCTAGTTGGTACAAAAGTTTCAGATGTAAAGAAATTAATTCTTTACACCTTTCAGGCCTTGTTATCATTTTATTATTTGATATGTTGACATATTATGCTATATTGATATTTATGTTGTCAGCAACTTACTCAGAACCCAATCTATTCTGTAGCAAATAAAGCAAGAGCAACTGCAAAATGCCTTCAATAAAAGTAATAGATGAATACCTATTGCGGGAACAAACTTTTGTTGTTGGACCCAATATCTAATTTCTATTGATTAGTGCTTGATTATTATTATATGGACATAGGAGTTGCTGAGATAATTATTGCATGTGGTTTCTGATAGTTTAAAACTAAATTAGTTCTTAACCCTTTGGATGTTTTAGATCAGGCAAAAAGTATATCTCCTTTTATCCTGGGCAATATAACTCCATTTTAAATTCATCTTAACTTAGGAGGAAGATGCTCAAAATTTCCATGGCATTACTTCAAGTATTTTTATAATTTCTGTGTACCGCTCTTATAATTTCTAAGTACAGTTCTCAAAAAAGTACTGCTCTAGAAACTGCTTTTAAGTGGAGAGGTTTGTTTTAACACAGACAAAAAGAGTGGAACAGTTTAGCATCAAACCTGGAAGAGAAAAAATGGAACTCTTCCCCCTCACCCCAATAGTCTAAGATCTGTAGAAAATTTTGCTTGACAAATGTGAGCTTTTGAGATTTGAAATAAAAAGACTTATTAAAGATACAATAAATATTTATTTTTATATCTATTTACATTCACCTAATTTTTTTCCTAGTTGCTGATAGTAAGGTACTGGTTTCCATTATGCAGATCCTCTTGTCAATTTTTTGTGGAGCAAAGCCAATAGTAAATAAAAGAAATTTTCTGCAAATCTGAAACATTATTGGAAATGCATTTAGGTGTTTGATTTTATTTTGAATTATAAGAGATAAAGACATTTAGAATGATACAATAATTTTTTTTTATTGCAGAACCTTCTTAAGCAGTTCACATAAGACTTTTTGGTATCTGTTACATATGAATAATACAACAGTTTTAATTAGTTATGAAGAAGGAGGTTAGGTCACACATTATAATACTAAGTTGGAAGAAGTCAATTTGAGGCTGGGCTCACTTTCATATGTTAATAAAACTCTTTCTTTTCAATTTTTAGCAGAATATTATTATTTTTTGGTCATTACTGGATAGCTTCATGAATATTTATTTTCCACTTCTTACATTAATATTGTGAAAATTCATGTATTCACACATGATGTGGAATGAGATAACTTCTTTGGATAGTACAGGATATGAAGCCAGGCTTTTGTTTTCGAATAGATGACTAGGTGTGGAATAGCATAAGTAGAAAAAAATTGCTGCATGAAAAGTTTAATTTTACTGAGAGTTACAAATAAGACTGGCTGGAGGATACCTGATTTTTAAGTAATGTAGGACGTGTAAGCAGTTAAGATTCATCCTTTTGTGAATTGAAAAACAAGACTTTCAAATCTTATAAAGTATACAGAAAAACATCCACAGTGGCCTGTAGGAGGAAATAGCTGTCTTGAAATTTCAGTTTGTAATGATGGAACTGTCTGAAGAGTCATTACTTTGTTTTTCTTTCTAATATTCAAAATATAAATTGCTGTTAACAGCCAAGAGTAAGACTGCAATTTTATCCGCAAAAGGAAAGATTCAGTAGCTAATCCTCCTCCTTCCCAGCCATCTGTGGAAATGAGGAAGTAATGCAAGGTTCTACTACCCAAGCTGATCTCATTTCCATGTATCAGAATTGATTTTCTGAGAAATAAGTATTATAATGACAGATGGAGATTTTCTTTTTTATGCCTCTAAATGTTAATTATTGATATCTCAAATTCTCCATTATTAATTATTTTTTCACTTTATGTCTTTATAAAAGAATATGCAACCAAGAGATATCCATTCTGTTGTTGGAAGCATGTTTAATTTTATCTCAAGCCAGAAATCCTGAGTTTTCTTTATTTTTTGTTTGTTTGTTTGGGTTTTGTTGTTGTTGTTTTAATGTTGAAGAGGGCTTACTTGGTCATTGGCATTACCTAATATTAAAAAAAGTCATTAAAGGAATTGTGCTTCTTTGGGTAAATATCTGGTCAGGTCTGAATGTGAGCATTTGCTGGACTGTAACTGCATTACTCCGAACAGGGAAACCTCCAAATTGCCATTTTCCTGACCTGTGTCCTACACCACAATAGGATTGGATGTCATTGGGACTGCCTGGTGTGAGAAATCTATCTGCACATTAAGATGGGTCTGTGATACTTGTTATAACTATTAACCACTCCAAAAGCCTTTTCACTGACTAAATGAAAGAACTATCTATAACATGATTTTAACTATTTAATGTATTTCCTCTTCTAAGTTATGAATATCTAGATATTAAATACCCAAATCATTCACCAAACCTTTGAACAGTGTTAAGGTCAATGATGTAGTTGAATATATTTCGTTTTTTGTTTTTTTTTTTTTTTTTTAATGAAAGACTTTAAACTAATACAAAATGATGGCGTTGAAAAAGTCATGAAAGCTTCTGGATGCAGGACAAGGGTAAATGAAATGAAAATGGAAATGTAAGCTTTGTTCAGCATGAGCCAAAGGATTTTAGAGATGATATGAAAGATACATTAACATCTCAGGGGATTGATGATTCAGTCTTGAGGTCCATTCAGTCTATACTCATTTTACTGGGGTTATACTTTTGTAGTTCCAGTCAAATGGGATGAGATAAATCCTTATATAATTATGCTTAATGGTTAGATTTACCAGCTTTTCTACGTTTATCTTTTCTGTGAAGTAAAAGTAATTTACGTTTGGTAACAAATGTTTTCTCCTCTAATGGTTTATTTCAGCCTTTAATTAAAGCATTTTTTTCTTTCCTTTATCAACTGCTAAAAGCCTCAGATCCTGTTATCTGCACTATTTCTTCTATGTACGGCTCTTGAATCATGATTTTGCATCTCAACTAGGGAGGAGAAAGACACAATTATTTAATGTATCAAAAATACCTTAAATTTAGCTTCTGTTATTGAATGTTACCTTCCTTTTCTCTTAAAGCAGTTATTTTAGGGAATATGTATTTTAGCTCCAAAGCAATAATACATCAGAACCAAAAGGAAGATATTAATTTACTTTGGCAGCTGTACTTTCAAAGAGTATTTTATTCATTGTTCCTATAACTTATAATCTGAGTTCTTAAATGAGTGTAGTAAAAATTCCACTGTCCCCCTTTTTACCATAGGCTATGCCATCATTCAATTGCTTACACTGCTAATAACTTCTTCCTGATATCTGCCTAAACTTTTCTTAGCCTCAAGACATTGTTCTTCATCTGTCATTTCTTGAGATCGTGACTGAGATTTTTATCATGTAAACTGTCACTGTGAGGGCATTTGTAGACTGTTGGAGACATATAATATCCCCTTAGTATTCACCATTCTAAATTCTTTACATGCAGTTAGCTCAGTCTCTCATTACAGGATTTATCCTCCAGCAATTGTGTCAGCCTCATTTCCTTTGTAATTTCTCTATTTTATTTTTGTATTTTCCTATTCCCTTTGGGGGATAGGAACATGTAACCAAAGAAATGAATAACCTATAGTTTGTCCCAACACAAAAATGGTAGGACTGCATTAGGGCAGTAAATTCTCATGTATTCTAAAAGACCCTTTCCCATGTGGTTTTCTATCAGTCTAATAATGTCTAATTTGTGGCACCTTATTTGCACATATTTCCCTCTTTAATATTTTGTCTTGAAACATTGTTTCAGTTTTTAAAAAGCTACACAAAAATTTGAAAGTACATTTGATGATGATAAAGTAGCTCTTCATCATAATAAATTGCTCTTCAACCATAATGGTAATTGAAACCACTTTCTGATTATTCCACTGCTGGGAAGTTGAATTGATCTGATATATTGCACCTTTCATGTTTCATTAATGGTTTTCAAAATGCATCAGACAAGTGTGTAGGTTTTTGCATTTTATAATAAAAATGCAAAACTCAGGGAAAATGTGTTTAGGTTTTATAAAATCCTTAAACTTGAAACAAAATGCAGAGGTTATGCATTATTGAGGTTTGGCATATTTCATGCTGGTCCTTGAAATAAAATGAGGAGCTGCTGGGTTTTGACTTAGTTTTTGAGTTTCTAATGTTACCCGTGCTTTGCCTTCTATCTACTTTAGTATCAAACACAATCAAAATCCAAAATGCAACAGCTATGATCCTGACACACAATCTCAGAAACAAACATACAGTTGAGAATTGAAGAGAAGCTAAGTAATATTTATGACACAAGTGCAAATATCTAAACATATTTGCAGACTTGTATTGTTTCACAGAGTCAACAGTAACTTTCCCTGAATACCCATCAAATATATTCATACAGCAAAACCCACGCATGGTGAGCACCATTCCTATTGCTGTTGCTGAATATAGTACTTCAGGTGCTGGGTTGTGTGCAAGTTTCTAAAAACATTGCTTTGGGAAAGAAATACAAAAGAAACCCAGCATCTTTTGGGTATGATTTAATTTCAGAGTTTAGAAGCAGTTCAGAGACAGTTCTTGGGGAGCAACTGGGGCAGCAGCAGTGTTAGATGCTCAAACACACCTTGGCTGTGCTCCACTATGGCAGGGCAGCTGGCATCCAGTGCACAGGAGAAAGGAAACAGGAGCTCATGGAATATCCTCTGTCTGCTGAGGTCAATAGATATTAAGATGAAACTGTTCCTAATTTAAATAATCTGACCTACATGGTGCAGGCTCTCCCACTTTTCTAAAGTAAAATCTTGTTTTTAATACATTACTATTGAAAAAGAGGAGTCATGTAAATAAAGAATCCATTCTCTGCCACTCCAGTAGAAAAAAAAAAATCTTGCATAAACATTATTGTGATCTTGATTTTAAGACTTTTAGTGGAACTAGATTTATTTTTGATAAACTGTTCTACTGGCAAATTATTCTCTGTGCTGGTTTTGGCTGGGGTGAAGGTATTTTTCCTGTCAGTGGCTAGTGTGGGATTAGGGTTTGGATTTGCCCTGAACAAAGGGTTGATAATATAGAGATGTTTTTGTTATTGCTTGGCAAGGCTTACATAGAGCCAAGGCCTTTTTTCCATAGTGGTGAGCTAGCTGTGGATATGTGCGGGGACTGGGAGGAGACACAGCTGGGGCAGGGGAGCCAGACTGACCAAAGGGGTATTCCAGACCATGTTGTATGCTCAGTATGTAAAGTGGGAGAAAGGAGAAGGGGTGGCTGTTTGGAGTTTGCCTTCCCAAGTGTTACATGTGATGGAGCCCTGCTCTCCTGGAGATGGCTGAATACCATGGGAGGCAATGAATTCCTTGTTTTACTTTCCTTGTGTGTGTGTCTTTTGCTTTCACTATTAAACTGTTTATTTCAGCCCATAAGATGGGTTTTTATAGTTTCTCCCAGTTCTCTCCTTGATCCCACTGGTGTGACTGATTGGCTGTTTGGGTCTTGGTTGCTGCTTGGGGTTAAACCAGGACAGGCTCATATGCTTTTTTTGCCTTATTGCTAATCTGAATGCTATTAGTTCCTGGTTTCAGATGCTGAAATTTTTACAGCTTCCTTTCACCTTCCCCTGCTGCCAGTCCACTGTTAACTACTTTGCTGAACCAGTCACACTGTTTCTTTGCATTAATGTTATTTTCTTTAACCCCCACTCATTTTTACTGCTCCTTTGAAAAAAAAATATGTGCTATGTAAGGCATTTTTTGCAGCATAGTCTGGTTCTTTTTAGACAAATCATGGAAGCATTAAGATGAGTACCAAAGACCTCACCATGCACAGTTTGGTTGGATTTGTTTGTTTTTCTCATAGACAGGTAGAGGGCAGAAGCTCGAGCATCTTGCAAGGCCACCATTACAGAAGTGTTCAGCCTGACTTTTCTGAACATCTCTTTTACTTAAGAATCACCAGGTTTTTAAAAGACACTATAAGAGTTCTACACAGCCACACTAGTGATATTTAGGGTAGGCAGTCTTAGAGCGAGTGTATGGTTTGGATGCACTTTTGGGTTTATTGTTACACAATAAATTTATTTTCCTGACTCTTTAGGTCCTTATAAATAGTTAAGTTATAGACACATTATTGTTTTGTATGTACCGTTCTGTAGTAGAGAAAGTTAACTATCCTGATTATAATACTGTGTGATAATGTTAGCATCTGAGTGCTAAAATAGGTTGGACTGGTATTTGACAATTCCTCTGGGTCTTCACAGAGACACCATGTTCTCTTCTCTCCTGATTACAGAAAACTCTGAATTAGTTTTGAGTCTGTGTTGTCAGGATAGCTGTCCTTTCCAAAGTTACCATATATTCTCATGGATTTTATTTTTTTTCATAACTACAGACCAAAATTTATGCACATAAGAAAAGCTACTGAATATAACATTATAAGTGATAAACTATTTCAATTACTTCCCATTAAAATTCAGGAGGCAATGCAATAAATTTTCTGTGAGTAAGAACTTATACCAACTGACATTAGGCTAGATTTGGATTTGTATTCAGATGCTCATACCACATTAATGGTGTTGATTTCTCAGTCTGCAAGGAGCTTTAATTTTGTACAGAAATTAGTTTGATGCTCATGACGTTTCCTCCTGTATTATTCCACTGTAGTTAAGAAACCATAACTGCTCCTATTCTAACCTGTTTTCAGCTACAGACAGAATTCTATTTAATGTACAATGAAAGCACTGAGGATGTCAAAAACATCAAAGATTAAAACTTTGATTTTTTCCATCTAAAATAAATTTTGAGATTGTTGCTCTTTAAGACTTAAATCTAAAAACCCTAGTGTTAAAAGCTGGAATATAGGCCTGCGTTGCAGAAAACTCTTTAAATCAATGATGTAGGTTCTCATGATCAAAGTAACATAAAGTTTAACACAGGTCAACGATTCTATATATATGTTATAGCAAGACATAGAAATGGCAATTCTTTGTTCCTGTGTTATTCTCATTAACTCTCTTTCAGGATTCTTGGATTTTCATAAGTCATTGCTACAGCAAGTCATGGAACACATACAGCTTTTACATAAGAATTGTTCCTCTTTCTTTGGGGAAGCATCTGTGCATTTAAGCTTAAAAACTATGATAAAAACCATTATTAAATCAGAAGAATCCATATGGCAGAGATTTGATAAGTGGAGCTATTCAAGGGAAAAACAAAAAAGCCTTAATATTTTAATAGTGAAAATCTGGTGGAATTAAATTCTTACTTCTGTGTATGTCAAAATTGCGAAAAGAAAAAGTTTTGATCAGGATGAGCTGAATCATGACTATTCCCATTGTTGCATGTTAGAGACAAATCAGAGAAGGAAGAAAACCAAATTTTCTTCTCTGTTATTATTTTAGTTTGCATCCCCTGAGTATTGAATCCTGTGCACGTCAAGCATCTGATATCTGTGACTTCCCAGCTGGTTCCTAAGCACACCCCAAAAATAACACACAGGTTGTTAAATAATATTCTTTCATTAATCATTCTCACTGTGTCCAGTTTCTCATTATTTTTGTAATGTGAGTAAAGATAAGATGCATAGTTTGTGAATATTCCCTAAGATGTATAAATGTATATATAAGTGGATGAGCAAAGTATAAGGTGGAGGTCTACAGTAAATCTAGAATGCTTTCTTGCTGATCCCACCTGGTATTATAGGTAAAATTGAATATGTTTCACAGGTTTCCAGGAACTGCTAACTGTTTTTAAGTGTCAGCCATAAAAAATAAGGGTCTAAATAAGACCCTTATTTAGATTGAAATACATTTTGAAAAACTTTAAACCAGTTACTTTTAAAATATGCATGTTATTCCATAATACAGGCTGTTATTCCGTAATACTGGCAGAGATCTTGAAAAATATGTCTTGAGTGGTACCTGAGCAACAGAGCAATTACAATAATTTTTAAATAAATGAACAGTATGTCTTAGTTTTGATTTTTTTAATGTAGGTGTCAATGTTATAGACTTTTCAAGACAAATTTACTCAGGGTGAATGATAGCACAGGAATAGAAAATTCAGTGAATATGTGTTTTTGTATATATCAGTTTGCCCATTTATTAATTTAGTACCTCAACAGTACCAATAAACTATTCAATTGGTCTAGAAGTTAACCAATGGACTGGTTTGGCAAAACCAATAAAATGCATCATATCCTTATTGAGAATTTATTCTAAATCTAATTTTCTTTTTCAAGCTATTAGAACTAGAAATAAAAACAATCTTAGATTTTTAAGAGGGTGTATAACATGTCTCTGGAATATTGGAATTTTTTCTTTGGTCAAAAAATTTAACCAGCTGAAGGACAAAAAGAACTTTTCTCAGTGGACCCACCTGTAAAAATGAGGGCAACAGTTTATGTACAAAAACCCAGTTGTAGACATCTTATATCTAAAGGACTATTTGCAAACATATTCGTTCAGAGAAATGCTCCATTTCCAGTTCTACCTGCTGATCAAAGCACTGACCTCAAACGCAGCCCTGGGGTATAGCTTTCATTTAACAGTGTCTGAATGATCCTCAGGCAATCTGTGTAGCACTTTTGGATGTAACAGGCAAAGACTAACAACTGCCATTCATAGCACTTTTCTAACTTGTCTCCTGTCAGCACTTAAAAATACTCAGACATATGCAAATTAATTGAAGGGTCAAAATATGACATCCTAGGATCTCTTTCAGTTGTTTTACAGGATAAGGCTCAGATCATATAATATTATAGAGATCATATATGATATAGAGATTATGTATTCTATAACCTGAATGTTAGGCTGGAAAATAAACTTTGCAGTTGAAGGTGATCCTTTCTTCTTCCTAGCTGTAAAGCAGTGGAAGCATGCAAGGTTACTAATATTTTGACTTCAGAAAAAGGCATTAAATGTTAAACCAAACTTGTATATAAAACATAGGGTAAAAGTAGTAATAAGAAGATTCATTACTCCCCAAAATAAGAGGAGCTCCACAAATAATGCCTGTCTGATGAATAAGGATAGCAGCATGCACTTGTCAATTCACACAACATTGATTTAACAGTCTCAGTATCTTTTATCCTAATTGCTTTTGGATAATTAGCTTGTTTGCATTTACTGTATGAAGCCAGTAGATCTCACAATTTCCAGCCAGTAGAAGGTGAGTAGATGTAGAATTATCCTTCAGACCAAAATAAAAGCATATTTTACTTGACACAAATACAGATAGAGCTCTAAAAATGTTAGTTTATGGCCTAAAATCTGTTCAAATATTTGCTTCCATCACCTGTTACCTACAAAGCCTGAAACAATATATTAATGATAACATTTACTGAATAAAAGTGAGGAAAGACCTGGAAAAGAAGTTTTATGAACTTATTGATTTTATTGTTATAAAAATATGAATTCACACATAGCCTGTGTAATTGCTGTTATATCAGTGTAAAAGACATCTGAATCAAACCTGCTCTGCACTGGTTGTTAAATCTTCCTTATAGGTCTCATGGGAAGTTACTTTTATTGGTTCTGTAAATCTGGATTACTTTGCAATACCAACTGGTTCTTCAAACCTTTTATAGTTTCTGCACCACCCTGAGAACATTTTCATTTTACAATTTCACTTCAAGACTCAACTGCTACAGGATATAACATACAGTATTGGGTTGTTGCCATTTCAGTAATCTCCTGTGTAATCTGTGGAAAAGGTTTGGATTTCATCAAAACAAAAAAGGCTGTTTAACCTTCATGTTTAAGAGACTTGATGTGTGTTTTGGGACTGTTACTTGGTCTTCTCTTAAGTAAAATAATGCGTAAATACTGGTTTGAAAAAAGTATGACAAAATAATAATAATAATAATAATAATAATAATAATAATAATAATAATAATAATAATAATAGTAATAATTTTTAAAAGTACATCTCACAACTTTCATCAGCAAAATATTACAAAATGCTACTCTGCAGACTTAGATGGCATTCTTCTGCCATTTCTACCCTAAATTTAACTCATCTTCAGGGAAAAAACAGTCCAAGCAAGGGGTTGGCTTAGGTTAGGCTCTGTCTGCCTTTGAAAATCTGCCACTGTAGAGACCTGTTATGTAAATTTTCATATAGTAAAAAAAAATATTGGCAGTTGAAAGCAAAGTTTCCTGCTGAAGTTGTATGATGGAGGAATTTTGTGCTGAAGAAAAATTAGAGGAAAATTGTATCTGAAGGAGGAGTTATAAGTGACAATAAGGTTTAAACTTAATAGGAGAGAAAAAGAAGGGGATATTTATAGCAAATATTTTATTGAATAATAAACCAGCTACTACTAATTAGGGCATGGCAATTTTTCTTGAATGAAACAGAAGATTTGGATTTTGTCTGGAGTGCTACTGAAAAGATGCAATCATGGAATTACAGAATTGTATAATGGCTTGGATTGGAAGGGACCTTAAAGATCACCTAATTCCAGCCCCCCTGCCATGGGCTGGGATGCCACCTGCTAGCTCAGTTATTCAGGATCCCATCCAAACTGGCCTTGAATACTCCCACGGATGGAACATCCACAGAGAGAAAAAAAAAAAAAAAAAGATATTTGGAAATCTTAAGTTCTTACCTCCTGCTTTGTGTTCTCAAAAGTATGTGTACAAGATCCCTACCCCACTGTTTCCTTTAAGCAGATGCTCTTACTGTGCTGAGCACTGTCCCTCACAGGGAGAGACCACATAAATGTTTCACTGCATTGCAAAGTGGTCCTAGAGGTTTGGATTATTTTTTGAGCAATAATGAAGGGAAAAACTATTCAAAGGCAGTAACTTTGTTCTTTGTGGAAACCATCCCCTTGCCACTGAGAAAGCCCTTAGCCATAGCACGTATTGTGTCACATTTAATCATTCTTTGCTGAGGATGGGAGCATTAGGGACACTGCTCTGTTGATGGTAAGAAATGGTTGTCTCCTCAGAGGGAGAACTTTGTGCTTCTACTTCAATCAAGTGCAGCCCCTGTGACAACACTGGAGCCAAACCCAGGACCGGGCATAAGCTTGTTCTGTCTCAGCCATCCTGACTGCTGTGACAGGAAAGCAGTGATGGAAAGGGAGGGTCCCATGGAGCTGGAGCAGTGCTGTTCTGAGCCATCTTCCTTTTCCACCTTCAGTGGAAGCTCACTGCTCCTGTGACAGCTTGCCAGCCCCCAAATCTGAACTCACTTCTTAGAGTACTCAGAAGGACTGACTATGCATGTGTGAACAGAATGGTGTGAAAAATATTGCTTACCTGAGAGATATGCACCAACTTAACTGTAATAGGGAGCCCCCCTCTCTTTTTCCTCTTGCTCTCTTTGTCTCTCTCTGTTGACCTAAGTTCTGGACTGTCCATGTAGCAGGACCAACACAGGATCTGAGGACTGGTGACCTTCTTTCTTTTTTTTCTGCCTTTATTTCTGCTCTCCTGGGCTGTGTCTTGGCAAGGTGAGCTTATTGTATTCCACCCCTTACTCTGTACTGAGGTTTGATGTGAGGATTTGGGGCTTGTCAAGCTGTGATGTGAAACTAAGGGCTTGTTAGCCAACATTTTTGAGACCAAATATTGGGATAATAGCCAGAGGTAAGGTGACTATACTAACAAAGCATAAGGATTCCCTGACACTTGTACTGGTGTCGTTGTTCAGCCTGACAAGAATTTACAACTAAATTCAAGTCCCCTTGCAAGTGGATTACAGCAGTACAAAAGTGAGCTAAATAAGGTGATGAGATCTACCAGAAACTTAAAGTGTTTGAGGCACTTGCTGGGATGCAAGGAAATCTTTTGAACCTCTTTTTCAGCCTATCAGGCGTTGATAAATGTTGTGTGCTCCTTTCAGTTTTGGTTTTAACTTTAGGTGGAATGGGTAATGTTCATAAGATGACAAAATGGTTACTGCTGCCTAGTTGTCAATACTTTTTGCTCCAGTCACCTCAAGTGATTCATATGTTAGAAGCATCAAAAACCCTCTTTGTATGAATTGAATGAATACTCACAGTCAAATTATTGAAAGCCTAATGAATAAAGCAATGTGATAGATTTTTCAGGACTTTTAAGTAGTCCAGAAATTTAATGATGGTTTTTGTATGTCAATTTACCTTCATGCATTTTGTGCTTACATGTTTTCAGTGTTATATCAACAGATATAAAACATATTTTTCTGTAGCTTTTATTTTTTAGACATTATATTATCATAAAATGATGTAACGATTTTAAAATTACCTCCTGGGGATAAGTAAATGCTCTCTTTAATTGAGTTGTTGGCATTTCTTATGTTTTACTCTGGAGCTGGGGAGTTCATGAGTATCTGAGCATATTCAGCTCTAGATTCTGACATTTCTGACTTCTAGCCAATGAGGTTTAGAAAGAAGCCCCTGCCATTTCTGTGACAGAGTAGAATGTACACTGCACAAAGTGCATTTGCCAAGGCTTCTTTTTCAATGTGAGACTTTAAATGAGATATGTCTGCAGGGTAGGAACATATGGTTACTCCATGCAGTCATTTATAGGAACCATTTCCTTTCTCTATCACATCTGTGGCACTTTCACGTGGCCTATTTTTGTCTAATTTACTCAGCCAGAAGCTTTCCCTGCCTGTATAATGTGACCCCAACCAAGTATTTCTGGTTCCCAAAAGAGCCAGCTCCAGCAGGCCAGAGGACAAGCACAGAAGGAGGAGACTACTTTTCCCCCTCTCATAATTCTGTGGTGCTCCTAGCAGAATTTTCCATTAAGGATACAATTTTAGCACAAAAAATTGCAAGTAAAAAAGAATTGTTTTCAAAACCAAACTTTTTGCAAAGTGGGCCCAGTCAATATATCCTTTTCTGTAATTTTTGTCAGTTTTGACAGGAAGTAATACAATTGGAACATATAATACAAACTGAAAAATTAGAATACAAAATATTGCATTCTAATTTCAACATATTTCTTTAACTTCAAGTAGTATTTTACAGTTGCAGCAGGATTTTTGGTTTTTTTAACAGGGGTGATCAGAGAAATAAGACTTTTACTCTTATAAGTGAATTATTTTCTTTTTATTCTGGTGAAGACACTTGAACTTTCCACAAATAAGTGAAACACCTCCCATTAGAAACTTGAATGCCAGTGATTTGTTAAAAGAAAAATATCCTGGTAAAAGCTGATTACAAGTGAAAATATGACCTCTGAGAGATGACACTGACTGTACAAATTATTTTGTCCAGAGGGAGGATATAAAGACCTGAATTAGTATTAAAACCATAAGAAAAATATTAGGTATACAAACCACTGTTTTTTCAAGTTATGGAAAATTCAGAATAAAAGCTAAAATTCAAATAATTCCAATGGAATAAAAAGTTTTTTTCTTATTTCTCCTCTTCCTTTATTTTTTTTTAATACAATGATATTTAAAAATTACTCTAACCATAGGTTGTGCTTGTATTCTCATAGCTTATCAGCAAAGATTTTTCAGAGACAGTGTCCTTGTTGGGGTCAGATATTGATCTTCAGCATGTGAGTGTTAAAACAGTTAACTGAATTCTGTGCCAGTAAGAAGTTTGTAACCTGATAGCTTATTTCTGACCTTTCTTATTTTAAATTTTTATTTACTTTTGATTTTCTTGAATTAAAAATTCTTGTGTTATTTTCCTGTCTGTATTTATTCTGAGACTCCATGATATGAGCCAGAACATGTGACTTCCTCGGTGTGTCACTCATCATAAGAAGATTCTTTCCCATAAATAAACACTGATAAGTCTCCCTTTGCTGAGCTAGTAAATTTCCACTTAGAGCCACAAAATTTCCTTTGAACAAGAAAAGGAACTGTTGTATTTTCTGGGTTTTTTTCCCCCTGATAGCTTCTCTAATGCAAACCAAATGGCCTGGGAGGACAGAAAATTGTCCTGTGTATCTAATAAGTACATTTGTAAACAGACTCTGGTAGTCACAGCTTTGAGCTGCTGGGTCATGGCTGTGAGCATGCTTGCAATCCCTTTTTGCCATTTGGGAAATTAGAGCCTTTATGATAGGGATATGATGGATGGATATGATATCTGTGTCATATCCATGCTGGGGTGTTTACAGCTGGATATTTCAGGCCAGCTTTTGGACTGGGGGGAGTGAAAGATTTTTGCTGCAGGAAAATTTGAGAACCACTATGCAAAAGCAGGGTTTTTATAAGTTTGGTTTTATTATGTACCTCTACACATTACCTGTTCTCTTAGGAAAGTCAAAACATGTACGTCTGATGTAGAAAGCCATCCTACTACTATTTTAAACAGTGGTGTTTTTTGCTTTTTGTTTTTTTTTGATTGAAATATATTGAGTGCCATGACACTTAGAAAAATGCTGTCATTGGAGTTATCAATGCATAAATATGTCCATAGTCAAAACACAAATTGATACATTCTGCATAAATAGTAGGGATGTACTTTCTTTAAGAGGGCAAAATACTAGATCTTGCCTCAAAATGGAAAAAACCCCAACATGGTAAAGAGATGCATTAACCTTGAGAGGGAATAATTTTTGTATTTCCAAAAGTAAATGGGAATAAGTCAAGATTATGTCATGTGTGATATCACTTAGCTTTGTGTGCAATTACATTTATGTGCAAAATAAATATGCAATGAAGTATGAAAAATATATCTAGCATGCACATGTGTGATTCCTTGCAGTGTTTTTAAGTTTTATGTTTTAACAAAAACAGTTTTGGCAAAATATGTGTGCTTGTTTTACATTACCTCTGGTCTGATTTCAGAAATCAGCTACCTGATATCTTGTTTGCTTCTGAACAACAGATAGACTGAAATTACATAAGTTTCCAGAGTGTAAACTAACCTCATCCATCCATAAGAAGCATGAAGCTTCATAGCTTAACTTTGGCTTTGAGCAATGTAATGACTGAAAGCCAGATCCTCTGTGGTGTAAATTAAATTAATTCTCCTTCTCTGCCTTCGGTGACTCGCACAAACTCACAGCAGCTGAGCTCATGACCTTACACTCAGAGTCAATTTGTCCATAAGAGACACAGACAGTGCTGTGAAATGAAATGCATTTAGATTTTTCAGTTCTTCTCCTGACATTTTTACTCCTTCATTTCCTTTTTGCCTCACAGTGTCTTTGGGAATGAGGCAAGGGGAGTAGCATTTAATCCTGGTTCGGTAAAAATGTTGACTACAATGGTATAGTCATATATGACAAATCTGTAGCATTTATATACATATTATGCCTGTAGTATGGGGCTAGATTATGCCCACATCTCTGTATAGCTTTATTCTCAAGGTGCATTGCACATTTATTCTCAATGTGCATTGCAGATGCAGACCTGTACTTGAAAAGAATATATTATTTTATCATATTTTGCCAGTATCTCTTAACTTTTTGTATGTACCAGTGATATACCAATTAATCCATTAATTTAGCAGCATTTTCTTTATTTTAATATGGTATCTTCATAACTTACAAGCTAGAGGCACAGATTTTCATATTTTCAATTTTTTCTAAAGTGGATTCAGTACTCATTCAAATGTACATTTAGCAAAATTTTCTTTCTTTACATTGTACCTGCTTTACAGATGTTGTTATAGCAACTTTAAACAAGAACAAGATGTCAGTAAACATGACTAGCTACATTATTTCTCACCATCTGTAGTCAAAGGACTTCAGAAAATCAATGTTTTTGTTCTCCTCTCTAAGGACCACTTATTGTCAGTTGAAGTAAATGTGTTTAATCTAGATACTTTCTTTTGAATTTTAGGGAACTGATGATCTGCCTTTGTGTAAGAGCACAGGGTGATGAAAATGGTGATGAAATTGTGTGTCTGTTAAGAAGCAGCATTGGGCAAATTTTTCCAAAGTGTACCATTAGAGCACTTACTACACATACCTGTCTTCCTCTAAAAGCAGGCAACTTCCAAAAGACTTATTTGATTTTCTGATCATGCATCTAGACATATCATTCTTGGATAGATTTTTATGCAGAATTTTTAAGTTACCTATATTGGTACTAAAATTATTTTATTTGTCTAACTTGCTGAAAAGACAAATCAGTTTTCAGTAAAATGTGGTAATAATTATGTCCTTATAAAAAGTATATCTCAGTTGGAAAACCAATGTGATTAAACCCACAGTTCCTCAAATCATTCCTTCTTCCCACCTAGTTCATCCTAGAAATAATTACAATCTAGCAGTTACAATGTTTCATATTTGAGATGCAAATGCCATAGATTTTCTTCAGAGAAAACAATAAGCACAAAGGCAGTTGCAGTATATAATTAGCTAGAGTTAAGCAGACCTCACCCAGGCACTTTTCTGAAACTAATTCTAACTCTGTAGAATAATAACTGATTAGAATTTTAATTCTTGAAAATCCTTTTTTTTCCACAAGAAAACAATGTTAATAAGATGTTAGCTGTCAATATTACTGCAATGCCAAATTTTGTACACTTGCGAAGAAGCTACTGAGAAAATTGGAGTTTTCATTCAGCCTCCACATAACCCCACACCACTGAAGATATGAAGTAGCTGCAGCATAGTTGCTAGGAGACAGTAAAACTATTAGTTTTGGCTGCAACATGACCTAGGTCTGCCTCTCTCAGAGCATCCTTGTACCTTAGGCAAATCTTGCATGGAAAGTTCAAAAGCAGTAAAAAATTTTGTCAAGCTTCTGGGCCTTAACTAAACAACTTGTGAATTGACAGTATCAAAAGGCAGCTTAGCATAGGGAAACATATTTAAAAGAAGAAAATTCTTCAATTTCTCTCAAAATTATCTACCCACAGTCTTAGAATATGAAATTTGATATTTTCCAAACTCATAACTTTCCAATATGTAAAGCTGTTTTATCAAACTCACTGATAAACATGTAGTGTTCTTGTTCTTACTTGTGTGTCCTTAAATCCTTAATTCTACCTCTTGGAGAGCTTCCTGTTTTTCAAGTGGACAGGTTTCTTATTGCAGCTCTGTCATCTTACATGGAAGAAAATTCAATTTTAATTCATCCTAGTCATGCATAAAACACAACACACATTTCTAGTGAAATACCGATAATAGTTGTTGCTACTGGTTGCCCATGGGTTTGGTTTCTCTAGAAAAAATAAATTTGTGGTTAATATTACAGTTTGTGACTCATTGGGATCGTAAATTTTAAGGGAAGGATTATGCTGGACATTTTTTAGCATCTCTTACATTGTGTTGCCCAATGCATTTCTTCAAATT
This sequence comes from Ammospiza nelsoni, assembly GCF_027579445.1. Lineage (NCBI taxonomy): Eukaryota > Metazoa > Chordata > Aves > Passeriformes > Passerellidae > Ammospiza > Ammospiza nelsoni. The sequence continues at coordinate 29,678,404 of NC_080636.1, read as the reverse complement.
GTGAGATATGCCTATAACTTTTGATACATTTGGAACATAAGTTTATTTTTGATTCTGCCATATAGCTTTTGCAATTTATTCCATACATCAGTGCCTTTTTTTGGTGTCATCTCTGTATAATGGAATAATATTTCCTACTACACAGAATAGAGATTTATTCATGGCTGAAGATTGTTTGGATGCAATGGAGTTTGAAATCATCTAAGAAGGAAAAAAGTGAGGGATTCCTTATGAAGTGATAACAGCCATTGAAAGCAAACCAGAAGAACAGAAAAGAAGATAAAGGCTCTTTCTGGTAGTTTGAGGCCATAACAAAAATGGATGATACCATTTCTCTTTGCTCCTTGAATTTTTGGAACATTCTAGGAAATATAATCTATCAGTGGAGTATGAATATTTCCTTAAAGCTTGAAAATATAATTTAGAGCTTAAGATATAAAAGTATTAGTTTCATACAGAATCAAACTGAAGGTACTCTGAGCACCCAAGCAAGTGATTTATGATTTAATCAAGACATAGGACTTAGATTTATGATGGGTCTTTCAGAGGCTTGTTTCTTCTGGTGCAAAACTAGGTGAAGGTGTTATTGGATGGATTGTTGGATGTATGTTGGCTGGATTGTTTCTGTGAAGGAGATAGTGAAGTTAGGTTCTTTAACAAGCAGGGAGATAATAATACTAATGCCTTATTTCTGTGATTCTGCAATAACTGAATAGTGAGATCACATCCTGGGTCAATCTGTTTCAAAACTTAGCTGAATTCAGAAATACCCATGTTTAGCAAACTGAAAGACCAAGTCTGACTTCTAGGAAGGAGTGCAGATGTCTGACTTAGGCTTTTCTGGAAGATTGTACTTTGAGAACCTCTAAAACCTGGAGCAAATCACAGCGCTCCGCACTCTATAATTGTAAATCTCAAAACACTTTACAATTCTGGCCAAAAATTAATTATGTTTATTTTTCATAGCCATAAACTTTTTGGATTAGGTCTTCTGATATTGAGTGGATAGGAAAAGAGTCCATCAATTATTCTACTTTTAAAAGAATAATGATGATGACTCTGGATTTACGTAAGAATGTTGTCCAACAAAAATGTTGTCCAGCTAGCTGATTTATGAGTGTATTTTGAAAGGTGATAAAAATATAACTTCTGATGTATGAATGAACTTATTTCTCTTCTGGAAACTACCATAGAAAAGTGTTAGAGTCTCTGTTTCACAAGTTGCTCAGGAAATTAGTTTGGGTTTGCACTATTTAGCTACTCCACTGAAAGTTTTATGAATTATTCATAAAATATTTGCAAGGGTGAATTTTTTCAAATATTTTTTGGAAATTACACAAAAAGTCCTCTTCTAATTTCTTTTGAACGGAAGTGGGAATCAAACTTTTTCACATCTCAAATTAGGTTTTTCAAACACAGTAAAATTAGAATCAATCAATTAAATCAATCAATCAATTAATTTTTCTTACTGCAATGAAACAAAATATTCTCTACATTACTGTTGCTTTAAAGTCAGAAGACTGAGAAATTACAGTAATAAGAGAGGCAATAAGACAATTTAATTTGCTTAATCTGCAGAAAGTGCCCTCTTTATGTACTGTGCAAAACTAAAAATTCAAGACATGCAATCAGCTACATAATGCAACAGACTTGTCAAATTTAAGTGCATTTTAACAATACATTTTAAGCCCATTATGAAATTCAACATTTAAATAGAAGCCATAATTTTAATCTCTGGTTCACTGAGATTGTCACACTTACACAGAAATGAATGAAATATATTGGTTCCAACACTACTCTAATGATGGAAATTTACAATATTGTGGCTGCTCCACTTCAGAGATGATAGAAAAGTATTAAGACTAGGTTACAAGTAGTTTTTGCTACTGTATTACTGGTAAGCCAATTTCTTATCTTTGTGACTTTTTCTGAAGAGATTTTTTCATATGAAAGGGGCATTCTTCCAATATTTAATGTGTTTCTTTAATAACTATGAACTTTCAATTTATGCAGATTTTTTACCAGTCATAATAAATAGAAACCCATCTCACAGTGTGCAGAAAATATATGTAGTCTGCATATTTTTGAGCTGCTGGGATACAGTCTAAAATATTAAAGTACACTTGGGAAGTATCAAAAGGATTTATGTTAATAAAATATTAATGACTATTTACATATGGTGATCAGATGCTATTATTCTATGTCTGAAAAGCAATATATCTAAGTAGAATATTTTTCTGTTATTCTAGGAGAGTATAATTAAAATTCACTAGAAGGAATGCCTTTTGAAGTGGTCTGATTTGCCCCAGGGAAGAAATTCCAAAGGAGGATCCATTTGCTGAATTATGCTTTTTTGTGACAGAAAAATCCCCAAGCCAGCACTCATGGCATGGGAAGATTCATCTTGCAGGCCCATTCCTTCTTTATTCTTTACAAATACTGCATTCCATCCCTCACACAAAAATTGTCTCTGTATTTGCATTTATCTCATCTTTATTGCCAAGTTGAGGCAAGAAAGAAAAAATGGATATTTTCACTTTCTGGGACCTGATAATTCTTCTAAGACTTATCTCACCGAAACTGCTTTGATGGAGTTCTTTTAAAATTTAGAGACAAAAACATCCAGGCTTTCTCATTGGAGAAATAAGGGTATTTAAATTGTATTGCACAATGTTTGTTATAATGCAATTGCAGGGTTTTCTTTGTCAACAGGTAACTTAATGTATTTTTTTTTTAATCTTCGACATTGTTTTTTTCTGGTCTTTTTCAAATGCTATAAACCAAGGAAGTTAAACAAATGAGCTTTCAAACAAGTCATTACCACTGGAAAATCCATTTTGGGTCCTATAATTAAATATTATTGTTGTACCTATTTATTGTAACTACAGTTAGGCCAAACTTGGCTTCATTAACCTCTGTTTTATATCCATTAGGACATATAATGTATCTTTGACTTGGCTGGTTTTTGTATTCCTTTGACCACCTATTTGTGTTTTGTGACTAGTAAATGCAAACCACATAGTGGTGAGAATCAACCCCTTCCTCCCACAAAAACTATTGTATGTACTATCTTTGACAGGTAGTGTTTGTGGTAGAGAAAATAATAATAACAGATACAGAGGTTAAAGGGATTTGCTTTAAAAATTTGAAGAGCTGTTTTTCAGCAACAAGATGAAAGCATATTTTTTTCAGCCCAGCAGAACAGGATGAAATGTAATCATAAAATGCAAAAACCCCAGTACATTATAGTTCAAGGAATGTAGCAAATACATTAATTTATGACCTCAAGTCGAATTGCAAAAAATCTTTTCATCTTTTAAAGACAGAAAAATGTGAACAACCCAGTATACCAAACTGGTTGAAACATCAGCTGAGTTGCAGCTTACTTCATGGTTTCAAAAATCAATATTTGCATTAATTTCCTAGTTTTAAAATGCACTAAGTAATCTGATGAGATGAAGGAGGTTCTCAGAGAAAAAGACCATGTGAGACAAATGCTTATAGGCCATAGATCTCTGAGAACCTGAGGGAGAAATACCCCTAGCAGTGCATATGATCTGTTTTGTTATAGCAATTTGTAACTGAGTTGGTTGTCATATTCTCTTTTCCTCCCTCAATTTAAATAATCTTGAATGCAAAAATCCATTTTGAATACATATATATATATATAGATAGATAGATAGGTAAATTTCCTTACTGTCCCTTTATTAACCATTATGAAACATTCATTCACCTTGTTCTAATACATAAATCCTCATCTATAATGGACCATTTTAATATCCTAACAGGTAATAGGACTGGGAAGTTTCCCTGGGGTTTATCATTTGTGGCTAAACAATCTTTCATAATAAATTCTTTTATAACTATTTAAAAGAGTTTAAGTTAAGCTGCTGTTTCTGTATTCTCAGTGTGGAGTAAGATGCAGTAGAACTCTGACAAAGGTACCCAAACAGTGTTCTAAATATTGTTATCATCTCATCATAAAAATATACTCATGGGTAGATGATAGGTTCAATTTGTTTCATATGCCTTTATGGAAATTTCTGGAGCAGTTAGAGCTGCAAGTCAAAAAGCAGAATTTATGAGTGCTTATCACTGAAATCTAAGCTGGTTGTGATCAGTTGTACTCAAAAACTGTTTTACATATAGCATGTCATCTTTAGCTACTAACATAGTGGTAGAACACACAGGTCCCTTAATAAAGGAAAGATGTGGCACTCATAAATAAGGATCAGTGAACAAAAGAGTTTCCTGATGTGCTTTTCTGAAGAGTGTTCTTCCTCCATGAAAGTGCCTCTGTAGTAAATCTAACCCTTTAGGCATTTAATCATTTTATCTGGATGTCTCGTAAATGTCTGTGCCCCACACTGGGAGCCAAGTGATCTAACAGTAAATATCATGGCAATAAGATGATGAATCTTTGTGTCTTGATAAAATGATTACTTGGATTACTTGATTATCACTTAGGAAAATCATCATGCAAAAAGCCAAGGTGCTGGGAATATTGACAAAATAAAGAAGGGTGGGTGAAATACATGCCAACTTGTCCTTATTTTAAAATAGAGACTAAAGAATACATTTGAGACACTTATCTAGGCCCTGTAAAACTTGTATGTAAGTTCAAACATTGTGGAAAATGTAATCGCACCTATTAATGATCATTCATCCTGATAGATTCCTACATTTCCCTAAAATTGCATTGGAATAAATATTTCAATTAAATATTTGGAATAAATTGGAATAAAGTTTGTTCAGTGAAAAACAATTATTTAATGTAATAGAGGTATAAACTACACCAGTTAAAGATGAGGAAAAAAAAAATCTGTTTTTGTAGACTGTCAGGCAAGAACTGCAGGAACTGGAGTATCAGTAGTTTAAAATGTGTTTGAATATCAGAATTTTTGAATCTCAGCTAGTCATATTAGTGATTTTATATTCTTATATTTCTATATTAACAAACTATTTTAACGTGTCCATAGGTTGAGAAGGAGAAAAAATGTTTTTTTCTGAAAGTCTAGTGCTGCTGCTGAACATTTTTTGTTTAGTACACACAAGACAGTCATTGCTAGTCAAATATATTTTTGTGTGCACTACTTTCATGACAGTCATGAAGTTTTCAGGATTGATGTCTTAACTGAAGAACAGATTTCCTAAAGAGTAATGTAGTCCCCTACCAGTTACAATGAACAAATGATGAACCTTTACTCTGTAAAGGTTTTGAGCCTGAATTATAAATAAAGTACTTTAGGCTACAGCCCAACTTTCCATTCTCCTTGGGTCACAGGACATCTTTCCAAATGGTAAAGCAGCTGTACCAAAGATGATAATTTCCACCCACCCTGGGGAAACTCAGAGAAAAGATCATTGAAGTCACATAACATTGGTGTTATCTAGCTGGCTGAAGAAGCTACTCAGCACCAGGAAGACTGCAAGGCTTTTCAAGAAGTAATATCTTGGTAATTATACAAGATCTGAAAAGTACTTACTAGCTCCTGTTTAATATTACAGGCCTGTAACAACTGCAACTCAGCATTTTGATGCAGTTGTGATTGATTGATTCTAGAAGTCCTACAAGGAAATGAGGTAAGATAAGGTACTAATTGATGTGTAACAATAAGGCAAAACACTTGTTCTATTAGGAATTCTACAACTAAGCAGTTCTACCAAGGGACAAATTCATCTTACTTAATGGTTTCAAAGTGGGCAGTGGTTGAATCTTAGGCACAATTCAAGACAGTCACGGAGATGTCAGAAAAACTCATGTTAAAGATTTAGAGCTAGACAATCATGTTTCAAAAAGATGATTAAGACATGCTGAGGGGATGCCAATGAATGAAAAGTTAACATTTCCTTGATGCTGTCCTTATGAACGCCTTTTTATAGCTCAGTGTCAGTTGCTTGACTGCTGTGTGATGCCATTTGCTCATCTGATCAACAGTTAATGCAAGGTTGGATGTCACCATCAGACACCAAATGCTTGCAACATGTAGGGTAAAAGTTTTACCCTGCAAGGTTGAAAGCAGCTGTTAGCAAGCTGCCAGAGGCTATTTTATATAACCATTTACATTTAGCAGGTGACTGAGAGGCAGGCAAATGTCGCATTGCAAAGATGTTCTCAAGAGAAGCGTGACAAGCGTCTTCTCAGAAGACAAAGATCACCTTTTGGTGTCAGCAAATATTCTTTGTGACATCAAAGCTCATCAGCTAAACAGAAACAGGGAACAGCACAGACAGTCTTTGTGAAGGACTGTGACATTCTGTCACATTTGTGAAGACTGGGCTAACTTCTTGTTCATACTTACACTCTGATATGCTGGTGTATTTGGGAAATATAAAGCTTCATTTCAAATATTTTGGATATATTATGTAAGTGTAAAGCATCATTGTGCTGAATTTATGGCAAATTGAAAAAACTTTCATAAGGAAGATGATTTACCTCAGAATATTTTTCAAGTGTTTCAGTAGAATTTCTTCCCCCACAAAAATTAAATTACTGGATCTTACTCACAGAGATAAGGGATAGCTTACTTTTGAAAAAACTGAGGCACATTTAGGAAAAAAATTTTTCACCAGTTTGAAATGTATCATACATAAGAAAAGTTGCTGTTTCCCTGGTTAAAAAAATAGAAAAAAAAATAAACAAACCCCAAGAAATGGTTTCTGTGAATTTTAATATTTTGTAGTTGTGTGTAGAATGTAGGGTCCTTTCCATTTCACTGCTCTTCAGTATACAATCAACAATATTGTTTCTAAATGCAATGACTGAAATGCAGTTGCATAAGCAATTAAACTGTAATTATCCAAGTATTAGTGCAACACCCTTTGGAATCAACAATGAAAAGTTATCATTTGACTGGCTACCTAGCTCATTTCAGAAATAATTGTTTAGAAGCTAAGCCAATGTTAATCTTCAAAACACTGCATAACGGAAGTATTCAAACCTTTCAAAAAAAAGTCATTCTGCCAATATTTGATTTCATTATAAAATCAGTAAGTATGCACAAGCACATTAGAAATAACCCCTCAGTAGAAAAAAATTTCATGTCTTTTTTTTTTCATTTTTAGTGTCAGTTCTTCAAATGGAAGAGATTATATTTTACTCATAAAGAGGAAGTGGTGAGAATAGATTTCTTAGCTTGATAAATGCACATTTATGCTTATGCTGCCAAGTTTATGCTGTATATGCTAAGAGCTGATCACGGATCGAAGTTGTTTTAACTGAACCAAATACAGGACCAGAGAGAGGACAGGGAGGGAATGCTTTGTCACCTAGGGAACTGGGAATCCCAGACTTGCAGTGACTTATTGCTAAGGTATAACTCTAGAAGATGGAACAAAACTTTATCATCCATTATAAGTTATTTGATTTTTGGATGTTACTCAGACATTTGAGTCATTATTTGAATTTGTGCTTAGAGATAGGTTGGTACTAAATTCCTTGCTACTGTGAGTACCAAAGGGTCTGGAGGCAAAGAAAATAAGCAGAATGATGAAGGATGAAGTAGAATGTGCATTGATGGCTTTTAGAGCTGAAACACCAGGGGAACTCATAGACCAAGATAGTTAATGCTTTGAAAATCTTTTTACATAATAGAAAATGCAAATGCTGGATACAAAAAATGATGTTATGTATAGTGCTTAATGTATATTATAAAAGGCAGAGCGATCATTGTAATTTTACAGAGGCTTTTATTTGTGTGGTTTTTTAGGTTTTTTCCTTTGCTAAGAATTGATTAGGAGGACATTAAGAGAGTAGTGAAAAAGTATGGTGGAAAAGAGAGGGAAACAACATCCAGGGGGAAAAGTGAAGGGATGAAAGAGTGACTACAAAGCAGTGTGGAGTCAGCATGAAAAGATCTAGAAAGGTTTTGGGCATAACTAAAGCACCCAGCCCATCAGTAGGTGGTGTACATAAGCCAGTCAAAGCCAATGACATTTTCACTCATTAGCAGCCTTTGCAGCGGTCATATGCATCTTAATTTCTTCTCCCTGGAGACTTTTTCTAGATGGCTTACTGGGTGCCAAGGCATCACATTCAATCTAACATCTCCTGAGGGAATCTTTCCAGAGGTTTCTTGGGATCATAAAAATTTCAAGTGAGGCATTACCATGATTAGTTGCCATTTTGTGTCTCCTGTCTCATTGCACATTGTTCTGTTTCTTATGGCATATAGAAGATGGGCTATTTGCAGTGCATAATGTTTGCGAATTTTACCATGTCTCTCTTTATACATTATTAAACAAAAAATTGATTGTATGAACATGTTTGTTTTGGAACTTATTCATTGAACACTTCTATGTAAACATATCAAGCTATGAGTTATTCATGAACTATTTGTTTTGATTTTGCTTTGAAGTCTTGTGTCTTTGTAGCACAATTGCAGTGGATTGCAGTGGTATTATTATTGCTTACTCTTCTGTTCATTGCAGGTTAAACAAGATTTCCTGCTAGCCATACAGAGAATTGTGAACTAGGTACACAATTGCAAGGCAATATTTCTCTGACAAGTGAAATAAAAGAACCTATTTAGATATTCTTAACAATGAAAAAGGTTCTCAACTGTGTCAAATTTAATTCATAGTTTTTATTCAAATGAATGCATACAAACGCTCTTTTCTCAGTATTTATTCATCTTGAATAGTATTGATATACTCTAAGGAGAAAAGTGTTATAACTTACCCATGGATATAAATGCTGTATCTTGAGTAAAAGTAATGACTATTGTTTCACTGTCCTGAAATTTTTGTCTCTGTTTGGGTAACACAGGGATGTATTCTCCTCCTCTCAAAGGCTGTCCACCCTACAATAGAGCATGGCAGTGGGGCAGAGACTTTTCACAAACTGAGAGAAGGTGGTAGCAGCCCAGTGACAGTACTGCTTTACTAATCCATAAGCCAAGTAAGGGTTTGTGTTACTCTAATTCTGAAATTTTGCTGAGGAACAGACCTGCATTTGTGACAAAATGTGAGAATTTTCTGTCTTAAATTAATCTGCTTGGCCTTTTTTTTTTCTTTCTTTCTTTTTTTAATCAGGCAAGACTTAGAGTTCTGTTAAAATTAAAAAATTGTTAGTTACAAACACTTTTGACTTAAATTAAGGAATGAATTTAACATCCATGATGTCTACATCAAAATTACATGGCTGATATGCAGAACAACTGGTACAGAGACTGAACAGAGACTGAACAAAACTAGTCTTGTGAAGGAAAATAGGGGAGCAGGCTTTTTAATCAACTACAAACAGAAGAGAAACATACAAAAAAATTAAATCAACCAGATAAGAGCACAGATTTGCTCTTTGAAACACTCTACATTGCTGAAAAATAACATGAAAAAGTGATTCAGCAAAGAAAGACATAACAGGTATACTGGCTGAAATTTAGAGACAATTTAGAAATAGACACAAATATCTCATGGGAAAGATGATAAAGCATTTTAACAAACTATCAAGAGAAATGATTAATTGTATATCTTTTCTAAGTCATAAGTCAATTACTTTTTAGCTACATCCATTGTTGGCTTCAGTACAGATGAAGGTATATCTTTCTCTGAATTGCCAGAAGAGATAGGGTATGTGATTTAATGATACTTTCTAGCTTCAAAATCAATTCTGCTTTTGTAGGTTTTCCAACAGGATGAACAGAGGGGAAAGAGAGCAACCATGATGTACATGTGCATTCATGACAGCTACAGTAACTTTTATTACTTATTTGGCAGTAAAAATATTACTCTAAAAGCACTTCTCACTTCTTCCTGATCCAGAAAGTCTCTGTCTCCCAAATCAAGAGAGAATTTGAATGTATCTGTGGCTGAATTTATTTACAGAATAGGTAATAGAGAGCAGGCTATACCATCAAGCCTTTTTATGATAGGCAGCCTGTGGATCTCTGAGAATATTTTTTGTGACATCCTGTCTGTATGATGTATCTTAATTTTTTCTGTTAATGCTACCTTTTCACATGTGAAGCAGTGGCAGGCTTTACATAAATAAAATGTGTAATAGGTCTGCCATACTTAGAATATTTGAAAGCTAGCTGCCATGTAATTTTATTTTACTAAACCCATACATTTTCTGCAGTGCAATTCCAATTTACAGCAAATATACCAAATGATTGGCAGACTTTTGAAAGCGGTGAAGACAATTTTTTCAACATGAATGCTACTAATATGAGAAATTGTGATTTATTTAAGAAACATGAACATTCAAAAATCTCTCTGTGATATTCTGCTTTCATTTTGCTGTGCTATGAATGTGAGAGTAAATATTAGCACAGGGTGATATAACAGCGCGACTCAAAGAATCAATATATGAAAATTATGAGAGTTGATGGAGACAGAATCAAATTGCTACTGTCCATAGCAACTTTACCACTTAAATGGATGTTTTAGTTATGCAGATTAGCTAAACATTTTCCAAGCAGCTGTTAAGGTCACTGGTCAATGCTCTGAGTGAAATCCAGCCATTTGCTAAGCTTTGCTCAGACCTTTGCACAATCATCTTTAAGTGGAGGAACAAAAGGAAATTTAAAAAGAGAAATTGAGCCAAGTCTATGCTTCTGTGTGAACTTAATTTAAAATAATTGTAAACTTATATATTAGTATTACATAATGATACTCCACCAGCTTTATTATCTGCATTTTCTTGTGCCTTTGAATTTTTATATTATAATAAAACACACTTCTGAATATTGAATCAAAATGTAACCTATTAACAGATTAAACATGTAATTCCTTGCACTCATATTAAAAAAAGGGAAAGAACAGTTTCTCTGTTTATTGAATATTTGTCTCCAGAGAATATTTGCAAAATATTAACTAAGTAATACTTAATTTCATGAATCCACTGCTTTTATCCACAAGTGGAAATTATGTATATGTTTTGACATAGACAAGGTGAAGGACAGATATTATAAAATAAATTATTCTTATCTGCAGCTTTTGTTTATCTTTGAAGATCAGATATCTAATAATTAATGTGTCATTAAAAATTAAACCTAATGATTCTAATTCCAGTGAGAATTAGATTGTAATCCTGAAATGTGGTTCTTACCCTTATTTTTTAAATTAATTTTTGGTTTACTGGAATGCAAATTTAGATTACAATGGATAAGAAACAACAATCAGAATGCAGATCCTGTGGTATAATTTTTACTGGTGCCACTTGGAAACTCTTTGGGGCTATTGCCTGCTAGTCAGATCAATGTTGAAAATTTCTGAAAAGGAAATTTTTTCAGTTGAAAAACTTTTAGCCCAAAAAAAGTAAGACACTGATAATCAAACAGCAGGATTCAAATTAGTTAACCAAAGAAACAGTGCAGTAACAACTCCAAGTACAGTAGGGCATATAAATGATAAGGAATATCAAAGGCAGAAAAATTGACACATTTTCTTGTAAGTTCTCTTTTCCTAACCTTTGCTTTCTCTTTCCTCATAATAAGGAAAGAGAAAGCATCAAGACTGATGTTCTCATGATGCCATATCTTTATAGCAAATCCATATCCAGCCTGTCTTTAAAACAGCAGGAGTTTATTAACTGCTTTTGAAGCATAATAGGATAACATAAATCACTGATTTAATTCTTTCATAGAATGTCTTTTAAAGTCTACCTTATAACAATATAAATCACTTTGGGACCATCAATAAGGCAATCAAAGGCACACACACTGACTGCAGTCATGCTTCTGGGGTAGTTGAAGGCATTATCTCTTAATATCCAGGCAGAATATCCCCTCCCTGTATTTCATGTTCATGCTGCGGTCTTGAGGTTCAAAAGCTAAACCAACAATGAATTAACCTGACCTGCTCTGCCATGTACTACTAGCATGCAGTCTCAGGAATGGCTTTTGCCAAGGTTTACTTTTCACTTGCAGGTCTACAAAGAAGTTGTAGGCTATGTTCCCTGACTGCCAGGGAAAAGAGAATTAATGTAGTTAAAAACCAGTGTTGAGATTATGGTAGTCACATAATTTTATCTGAGGAAATGACTGTTGTTCTTGTAATAAAAAGAATATTTAATAAACTCTAATGATAATATACCTAGTTATCCTCTGTTACACAGAGAAAAAACAGACTGCAATATAATGGTTTCAATATATATTGCATGGCATGTTTATCTTGAAATATTAAAAAATGAAAAGCTGTGACTAATTTTGAGACATATTTATTTACAGATAAAAACTTATGTTAAAATTTTCTGTCAGAAGACCAAGGAAGAGAGAAATTAATTCTTTTAAAAGGAAACTCCTTTTTAGGCCCAAGCCCATATGTCATTTTTTCAAGGCCTCCTTCAGCTACACTTTAGTGGGTTTCAGGTAATTGTCTAACTCTTTTGCTACTTATTCTACTGAACATACTTCTGAAAACTGAATCAATATGGGATCTGTAAACAGATTACACGTATAATTCCTTACCTTCATATTAAAAGAAGGAAAGAACTGTTTCTCTGTTTATTAGATATCTAATTTCATTGCACTTCACTTTCCTCCTAGAAGCATTTTCCCAATTGCTTTACAAGTTTGTGACATGCAGCAGCAGCAATGGGAAACACTCTTCCACATCCACCTGCTTTCTGTCTACTAAACACATAGATGGGATTCATCCAGGTGTTACCCTTTAGCATCATTGCCTCTTTTCCATCCTAACAGATGAAAAGCACAGGAAAATGTTCCTCATTTCATTTAGATCACCATCTGCTCATTTGTTGCTCCTTGCACATCTGTAAATGAACATGTCTTTTGTTTGTTTTACCTTCAGAAAAGAGAGCTGAAAGGATTTGAGTAAAGGTGTCTATTGCACTTTGATTAGCTTGATGCTTCTATATTTCCCTGGATGTTATGTAGAATAAGAACTCTGTGAGGCTAAATAAGCTTGGATACCTGAAAGGTGTCTGCTAAATCTAAGTTTTCCTTATTAAACAAACTTTTTAGCTATTAAGTAATTCAAGTATTTTGGCCCAGAACTCTTCTAGTGGATGATCATGGTTTTAGAGCATGAAAACCAGCGTCCCACTGTCAAAATTTGTCTTGCTTTAATCTTTATTCTCTGGAAATTTTGACAAGTTTGGCACATGACTGCAGCTGTATGCCCTTCTGTATTCAGGAAATCAGACATTGCACCATAGTGCTGATCCTTGCAAGCCCTGATCCAATATTTCTTCCTGCTTCAGTGAAAGTGTCAAAGAATCTTGTGATTTTCATGGACTGTCTGCAGCACTTGCTTCGACTTGTCTGATTATTACTGGTGCTTGGCAGCCTGGAACCCTTCCTGAAGTTCCAGAGATGATATCAGTCATGGTCTGGGCTCTGGAGGGGTCTCATGAGTCAATTACAAAGTGAAGAACTCCACCAGAATTGAAGCACGTTTGTCCTGTTTATTAAATGCCAGTAATTTCCTGTGAAACCATATTAAATTGACCAGGGTCATACTCAACAAAAAAATATTTTCTACAATTATTTAGTACTTCAATATTTGGTACCATTAAATATTTATGAATAATTTACTGAGTAGGTCAGTGCCAAGAGATACAGCAATGCATGACAGGCCCTTAATGTTGATCAAAAAAGCCTCTTCAATGGTTCTAAAATTTTACTCTTACCAAAAATAATGACGATTTCTACTTGAATACATTAAAAAAATTAGGAAATTTTTAATGTTTCTTTTGGGGTTCTTTGTGTTTGTTTCTTTTTTTTTTTTTTGGTTTTGTTTTTTTTTTTGTGTGTGTGTGTGTGATGTTTGTGGAAGAACCCATAAAAATAGATAAGAACGGAATTTGTAGTTAGGGTTAAATATATACAGAATATGCTGATTTTGTAATCTGTACCCTAAAGAGCACCTCTGCATTTATTAAATTGATTGTATTGTTTTCACCTTAATCAGAATGAAACTTTAGTCTGAAATGAAGCTGATATGCTGAAAGAAAGGGATATATTTTATATGTGTTATCTTTCTGAGGAAAACTGTTTATTAGTTTGCTTTCTGATAAATCAAATTAATTATGAACAGCCTTTTTAAGTAGATAAAAGTTTTTTCTCTTCATTAATCAAAAGTTTTGGAGAGTTTCCTTTTAATATAGCAGGGATGCATCCTCTGGTTGCCACAGAATTAGATTTTTATGTCTGAAATTATGCAGAAACTGATTTAAGATGTGATGAAGCCTCTCCAAGTTACAGTTGTCTGGTGTACACTGTAGTAAATTTTGACCTTGTCAGGTGAAGACAGGTGAATTATGATCCAGCCTGTGTGAGAAATGATATGTCTACCATATTAGATTAATTTCCTGTAAACTTCAACATTTTGCATTCCCAAACCTTGTAAATGTCATCTTTATCCATCATCATGCAATATTTTGATGCTGCTTATGAAGGAGTTCTCATTTAATTTTCAGCTTTTCTAAAGAGTTCTATTACACTGTTAGAATATGCTTTTTATGTTCTGTACTTTTATTAATTTTTTTCTGTCTGCAAGGCAGCCCTTTCCAAGTTAATTAAAGTTGTTTATTTTCACAGTAAATTATTTGACAGAACTTCTCTTTGAGAACAACTGGATTCTTTTTTTCCTTTTTCTCATGTATTCTGTAAAGAATAAAGGCAGGTCTATATTATTTTTGTAATTCAACTAAGGAATGAAATAAGGAAATTCAAAGATTTAATCTCATATTCAATATTCTTTCTAACTAGCTGTCTGTTGGCCCTTAATATGTAGCACTACTTTCCAATGAGAACTTGGATCTATGAGAGGAAAATAGAGTAACTTATGGAAATCTGAAAACCCAGAGATATAAATTAAAAATAAAAACTAAGACCCTGAAGACATGCCTTTGAGTCTGTACTCAAAGCTCTTTTTCTTCTGTGAAAACTGTGTGGAAAGTACTGATGAACAGGATTTACTTGCCTGATAAATTACATTGGCTTAGCCAATCAAAATCACAAGAGAAATCTCCCATTTCCCAGGGCTTATATGAAGTGGAAATTCTCGTCCATCTGCTTAATCCTTCAGCTATTAACACTCTTAAGAAATTACATTCCTAATGAGAATGCAATGTTGCAGTTCAAGCTAATTTATATTACTAATTTATCTTATTAAGCTGGATTCAGAGGGTCAATTTTGTCCCCTTTATTCTTATTCTAATATTAAATTATTTTTATTTATCTGTCATAGAATATGCATATAATATCTCCTTTCAGTTATTCATCTAAACGGGGTAGTTGGTGTTCCTTTAGTGCAGTTTACCTCCTTACAACCAAAGGTGAGAATGTAAAGGTGTAGCTTTTAAGTGAGACTGCTCTAAGCTTTATCCTGTTGATTGTATTCATCTTCAAATATACTGTACACAGACAGTTGATTTTCTGCTTCAATTTTTCAACAAAATTGTCACTTGGAGTATATTGATCTAACTGTTTAAGCTTGAAAATAAAAGATCAATAGAAACTTCTCTGTCACACTTGAAAAAAGGTCTCTTCTTGTTAGCTTCTTGTAAAGGATTTTCATTCAATTTCAATTAAAATCTATATATAAAGGCATTTTCATAGGAGACATAAGTTAATTTTTTTTCAATTCATGATTTTAACTTTGGTGTTTTAAAACATTTTTTGCCTTCCCAGGCTTTATGGATATGGGTGGCACTCATCTCTTATGTATTGTGTTAGCAGTGGGAAACACTCTACTCAGTTGAGCTCTGCTGTTTGGTTTCTTCAATGTGCTCAAACATTTTTCCACGGTAGTGCCAATTTGTTTTGTCATTTTCTTTTTCAGTTTCTTACACATTATTTGACAACAGTGTTTTGACTAAAATGTATATGTCTTTGTTCTCAACATTTTTGAGTCTGAAATTATATAGGTTTGTGGCTGAAATTATATAGGTTTGATAAAGGTTACATTACTTCGAAATTTCATTTCCCCCCTCATTTTGTTCCTTCTATCCCCTTTTTATTATGATTATTTTTCTTCACTTCTAAATGAGTAGTTCTTATTTTTTTGTGTGGATTTCCAGAAGAGGGAGCCATGTGCATGTACACTTAAAATGTATACTGCAAAATCGTAGTCATTAAAGAATAAAGAGCATTTTCATGAGATTTATAATACAGTTTTCCTCCAAACTAATGGTTGCTAGGTGACCTGTGGCCAACATATTGAAACCTAGCAGGAAGCACTGGGACAGTGTTCAAACAACCTTGTCAGGACACTGTAAACATCTGATGTTCATGGAAGTCCTAGAACTCATTTGGATGTTGATATGTTGGGGAATTTATAATATGGAAGTAGTACATTTAATGACATTACCATATCTTAGATGTTGAGATAACTTCATTATTTATTAGTATGGACAGGATGTTCTTTAAATCACAAACTTTTTTTAACATGAATATAGGTGATAAGAAATGCTGTTGAAATCAAAAACTTTTAGCTGTACTTTATAGGCAAGATGACCATATTATAATAAAATTGCATGCTATTTAATGTATTTTAGAGATAAACAGTATGTTTGGGAATGTGTTAATTTTAAAATACTTCATAACACATTTCACTTCTCAGATCAACAGCTCAGAGGAAAGGAGGGGTAATATGGAGGGTTCAGCATAGGGGCTGAGCACCAGAGCTGCTTCCTGTTTAAGCCTCTTGAAATGCAGAAATCTGCAGTTCTGTGTTTGTTAAGGGAGTGTTTTGATAACGTTGAAGACCATGGTGGAACTTCTGTCAATGTTCATCCTAATGGGTTCCCTTCTTCTGCAAAGCCAACAAAAACCCAGCAAGCAGGCAGATTCCCTGAAGCCTGAGTACAAACTGATAGTCTATCATAGGTTCAGAAAATTACAGTTAAAGTCTGTGCGTGCCTTTATATGTAACTGTATGTGTGGTTGTGGTAGCTCACCCAATCCATTCCTGCTCAGATGTGCATTGGTGTTTAGGTTTACATATGCACCAATCTTGACAAAACTCTTTGAAAAGTTGTTCAGTATACTTCAAAGATTACAATACCCTGATTTAAAATCACTGCTTTGGCTGGTAGATACAGGATAGCAGCAGGAAGTGGGACATGTGTGCAGTGTCCTTGCTTGCTGAAGCACAGCTGGCTATGGCCCCTACAGGCTGAGACCCACGGCTGCTTCTGTAGAGATATGCCAACATGTTGGGCAAGGAGATTCAGCTGACTGCACAAATCCTTCACATACAGATCCTGTCACACACCGGAGCAGTTTTCCTTTTGAAAAAGCCTCTTTTCAAGCTGGACAGTGAATTGGACTGATGTGGTTAGAGTGGGGTGGCAATACATCTGTCACCACTGAGCCTTGTAGAGCAGGGCTTGTTTCTTTGAACTCCATCTGCAATGACGGCCATGATTCCAAACAATGATAATATGTATCAAAATAAAAAAGGTAAGCATGCTCTAAGTTCTTCTGATTTGCAGATGCAGAAGGTCAACCTAACCCCTTTTGTCAGAGATGCTTTCTGAAACAGAATGCTGCTGAAGACCCTATTTTACTCTGTGGCCAGCTCCTAACTAAAAGCCCAGATGACATCAGCGCAGAACAAAAGCTTCGAAGAATACTTCTGATTTTGTATTAGTTTATGCATCATGTGGAAATAATTGTTCATGTGGAGCTGAGTGAAGTATAAAGTCTGGCAACATTCAAAATGACAACAGATTTGAATGTCTATCAAATCCCTAGATATTATAAAATAGCTTCTGAATGGCTAGCTATATTCTTTACTTAGCAGTAAATATTATATATATATATATGTATATATATATAATCTGTTATTATGATTTATGAAGCTGCAAGGGGAAAATCCATTTCCAGCTTTTTCTAGTTATGTTCAATCGTTTAGAAAATCTATATAACAGTCTCTATCTGAAATGATTAAAAAGTCAATACCACACTTCTTTTTTGAGAATTGTGTTTTGATAACCTCTCTACAAATACTATTCTAGACATCCTTCACCACTTGTCTGGCTGCATTATCTGTAATTGTCTTTTAATAGACTGAGACTAAATTATTAGAAAAGAATTGCATCACTAGGGAGTAAAGGTTGTCAGATATCAGTGAGATGTAATACATCAAACACTGTTGTGTACAGCCTTATCTCATATGCTCTTTGTTGTTTTGTTTTGTTTTGTTTTTTCAAATAGAGCTTTTTACCCTTGTAACCTATTCTAGTTCAGAACAGGTAAAATAATGAATGCAAACCTGAATGCAGCTCCATAGAATTAATGAATCAACGAGAGCAACAATATATTGGATAAAAAGTTCCTGACCTGAAAACCAGATACTACAAAGTTTCTTTCAAGCAAGGCTTATGGTTTTTTTTCTCTTCAACTAAAGACAGA